>NC_133502.1:55987500-58707500 GCF_049354715.1 Callithrix jacchus
TACTGGCAGGCAATAGGGAAAGTTGCCTCTCAGCACTTCCTTGTGAATCCGCCTGGAAACTAAGTTTTTTTGATATTGTAATAGCTTTTCTCATACTCTCCAGAGATGCTTAACAACTTCTGTCTGATTAGCCAAAGGAAGCACACATATAAGAACAGGCACACTTCAGGGATGCTATTAAGCATGAAGATGTTGAAGACATATCAGGCTGGCATGCCCTGTTGACAGAGAGCCAGTCAGGATGACCCTTCTCTAGGCCTGGCCCAGATACAACACAAGGAAGGCAAAGCTTGATTTTGAACAGCTCCAGTCTTCCTGAGAAGCTACACCTTTGTCTACCTTTGCTACTCTTAGGCTTCTCTTTCTCTGTTAACTGAGCCTTTTTTCAATTCTTTAGGTGAATGGTAGCAGCAAAATGTTACCCTGCCAAGAGTATATTTGCATTTTAACTTACATCTGGCCTATAAAGGTTAAAAGTCTACCCATGGAGAATTGGGAAGCAACAAACTAAGGGAACTCATTTAACTCATTGCTCACCGATTTAACCGAGCCCTGAATCGCACCTCCCTATTGGTGTTCTTTCACTCTGGATACCCTTGTTACCATCATCCGGGTCTTGAAGGGAATTACTTCCCCTTAATGCTGAGGGCAAAGCATAGACAAAAGTTTCTCCATTCTTCTTTGTGGAGTTGAGACAAGATGGGTCTTTCAAAAAGCTTGCTCTGAGTAGAGAAGTGGGGAATTAGATAAAGGCAGCAAGAAATAGAAAGACACCCAAGCTGATGGACAGCAGTTTTCATCCTCCACAGTAACCACATGCCTCTCATTTTGAGAAAAAGCCATAGAATGTATCCTCTGGTCGGACAGCAGATAACAAAGGGGACCAATAGTTCATTGCTGAGGAAAGTGCAGCCACCTTTCATCTTCAGGTATCTTGCAGGATAGCAACATCAATTCAATCCTAGAATTATAATTATATCCCACACACATAGGAGGATTGCATGGGCATTTGGGCCTTTGCTAAATCTCAGAAACAAGACAAGAGACCTTGCCTGAACTGTACAGTGTTGTCAGCTCTACTAGAGTGAGTTGGAGTTTGGGTTTGATGTCTGTGTTGATGTGGACATGTGGTTCCTTTGCTATAAGCTGCATAATTCTAAACAGTAACTTCTTTCAGAAGCCACACTCACCAACTGGCCAACTGGTGCACTGACTGGAGGGTGTAAGTGAAGACAGAGACCATGCAACATAAGGAGAGTTAAGAGAAGGGCTGAATAGTGGGGTGCCGTGGCTCCTGCCTGTAATCCCAGCACTTTGGGAAGCCAAGGCAGGCGGATCACCTGAGGTTGGGAGTTTGAGACCAGTCTGACCAACATGGAGAAACCCCATGTCTACTAAAAATACAAAAAATTAGCCAGGCATGGTGGTGCATGCCTATAATCCCAGCTACTTGGGATACTGAGGCAGGAGAATCTCTCGAACCCAGGAGGCAGAGGTTGCGGTGAGCTGAGATCATACCATTGCACTCCAGCCTGGGCAACAAGAGTGAAACTCCATCTCAAAAAAATAAAAAGAGAGAGAGAGAGAAGGATAGAATAAGAGGCATGAGATGGGAGGAGGTTTGCTAAGAGGTGCATGAAGCAGGAGTCCCTTGGCAGTGAGGGCTGGGAGCTATACACATCACAAGTTCAGAGGGAGTCAGGACTCAAAGAAGACAGGACCGCTGCTTTCAAATCCTTCAGGAACTCACATGGAGAAGATAATGAACTGCCTTTCTGTGTCTCCAGAGGACAGGGCTAAAGCCAACAGATAAAAATAGAGTATAATGTATATGGGAAAGCATTTTAACTGTGGAGCTTCCCAGCAAAGAGAGAGGCTGCCCTCCAAGGTGATAAAGTCATTGAGTCTTAGAATTCGAGCAAGTTCTTAGAAGGAACATTGGAAGTCATCTCATTGGAACCCCTTGGTCTCCTCCTGAGAGGGAAGTGGCCTGCTCCAGCTGGAGCACATGTCTCCTGGCTCCTCCCGCTCCCTTCCTCATCACACAGCCTCTCTCAGGCACCAAGTTACGTTAGCCAGCACAGGCTAGACTCGGTTTGGTTGGGAGATAATACAGGAATCTATTACTCAGGGAGGAGGCTGGCATCTATGAGCTCTGAAGGACTTTATCATGCTTAGAATCAGTGTTCTGTGATTTTATGGAATCATAAGTGGGCACCGTATCCTTGGGGCTTATCACCTTTCTCATGCCATCACATATTCCGCTTGCTTATCTCCTTGAGGGACATAATAACTGGCTTGGTTTATTCATGTGCCTGCGCCAGGTCTTGTAACTGAAATAAATCAGCACTGCCCTCAAAAGGAGTGGTCAGGACAGGCAAACAGCCTGGTGGGAAGGAGCACCTGCCAAGGACCCGGGCGGCCTCATGGCTCAGTCTGAGCAGTAAAGCAGCTCATTCCCAGCATGCGGAAATGCAGTAAGGAATAGAAACACCCACTGATGCGGCTTGTGCACTCACACGCCAGGCACTGTTCTAAACATGTTATGCCTATTATCTTACTTTATGTATATTACAATCTTATGGGAAGGAATTGCTGTTGGGGCTGCATTTTAACAATGAAGACACTCACGTGTAAAGAAGTAACCCATGGTCACACAGCTAGTACGAAGTGAACAGGGTGTAGGCATTCGCAAACTCTAGACTCCGTGATCTTAGAACATACTGTTTCCCTGCACTGCTCTGAACTGCCCATGGAACAACACTGGCAATCAGCCCTGAACACCTTGCCTCCGCCATGCCTTGCATGCAGTTGTGCAGCTCCCCTTGTGGATGACTTTCACCCCTCAGCTTCATTGTCCCAAAATGCTATGAATCTTCAGTAAACCTATGTACTAAGGATGGCAATGGAGAAACTTCTCATTTGAGTTTCTGTCATCTCTGCTTCTCTTTTAGTAGAGTATTGTGAGATAGTCACACATACAAACTTAAGGTAAGTTTCAACATGGATGTCTGCTGCCAGAGTTGGTCAAATGACCAGCAGTTGACAGGAATTTCAGGTCCTCTGAGAGTGGTCACCTTCCCACGCGCTGCTCCCCCTAGGAGTGCTTCTCCTGCACAGATGAACAGCTTGTCAGACCCTCTGCGTTTGGAAGACTTGAGATTGCCACGAATCTGGTATGTTCAGGAAATGATTGCTTCCCAAACATTTTGCCTCTCTGCAAAGTAACAATGCTTATCATTTTTTGCTTTCTTTTGGCTTCTTTTTTTTTTTCTGATTTTAGGGGGAAATAGAAGCACGATTCATAAATAGTAACTTTCACAAGGCTTATTTTTTGCCAGAACAATCACTTTAAGATAGGCCTTTTAATACTATCTAAAAATTAGAGTACTTGCGAGTGGGGTTTCTTAAATTCCGAATGTGTGAAGTTCTAAGGAGACAAGTCCACTCATGACAGTGTTTCTCACACCTTTGATTAGTAGTTAGCTGTGCATTTTGGAATACCATATTTTGAGAAATTTCTGAATTTCATCATTTGGATAAGAGGCAATCTTTGTTCTATTCATAGTCAACATTTGGATAAGTGGCAATTTATATTTCATTCATACTGAAGGTAAGAGATTTATTATAGATGAAATAAAGTTGGTGTCCCTCCCATAGATTATGGTTTTCTAGTCCATAACCAGCAATACTGACAAATAAATGAGTCTTTAAAGACAACTTAAAAAGCAAATTTGTTCCTCTTATTACTAAAACATTCCAGCATAAGACTTCTATCTGTTCTGTTTTGTTTCCACAGTTTAATCCTTATATTTTGATTATAATTATATTGAAACAAAGTTAAAAGTTCCTGACATCCTTTGCACACAGATCTAGCACCATAGTATCCATTTTCTGATTTGCTCACTGAGAACAAGAGTATTCATTGTCCTGTATGATACCTGACATAAAGCTTAATAAAATTTACTTTAACTGTAAAACAAACAAAAAAACCAACGAACTTTCAGTTTAATCAAAGAAGACCAAGGGATTGATTAGAGAATTTTTTTGTGTTTATTCTTTAACAACTCATCCTTTTGTTAAACTCCACGTATGTATATAAAATAGCAATTAGATGCAAGAGCCCGTCGTAAGCTGTTCAGATATCAATCCTTAACCTAGACCCATTCATTCAGCAATGCCTAAGACTGTGCTAAATCCTGGGAATGTAAAATGCAACAAGCAAATACAGTTGACCTTTGAACAATGCAGGAGTTTGGGGCACTGACCCACTATGCTTTCAAAAATTCACAGATAATTTTTGACTCCTTAAATACTTAACTACTAATAGCCTACTATTGACTGGAAGGCTTACTGGTAACATAAATAATCAATTAACAGTTTTTTGTATGTTATATATATTACATACTGTATTTTTTTTTCCTTTTGAGTTGGAGTTTCACTCTTGTTGCCCAGGCTGGAGTGCAATGGCATGATTCAGCTCACTGCAGCCTCCACCTCCCAGGGTTCAAGCAATTCTCCAGCCTCAGCCTCCAAGTGGCTGGGATTAAAGGCATGCACCACCACGCCCAGCGAATTTGTGTATTTTTAGTAGAGACAGGGTTTCATCATGTTAGTCAGGCTGGTCTCGAACTCCTGACCTCAAGTGATCCACTCGCCTAGGCCTCCCAAAGTACTGGGACTACAGGGGTGAGCCACTGCGCCTGGCCTGCATGCTGTGTTTTTAAAGTAAGGTAGAGAAAAGAAAATGCTGTTAAGAAAAATCATAAGGAAGAGAAACTATATTTACTATTCATTAAGTGGGCATGGATCATCATAAAGGTCTTCATCTTCATCGTCTTCACATAGAATAGGCTGAGGAGGAGGAAGAAGAGGGGTTGGCCTTGCTGTCTAAGGGGTAGCAGAGGCAGAAGAAAATCCGTGTATATAAGTGGACCCACACACTTCAAACCCATATTGTGAAAGGATTAACTGTGTGGTCCCTGCCCTAGAGGGGTGTATAATCTAATGGAGAAGACAAACATAGGATAACTGTTCTGGTATGAGAAGTACAGGTTTAGAAGAAGAATATAATGGAAGGCTAACTGAGCTGATCAGGGAAGCCCTCCTGGGTAGTGACTTAGCTTGAAGTGAAGAGGACAGGCAGGACTAGACAGAGGTGGAGGGGTGGAACAATATGTATGAAGTTTTGTAGCAGGAAGACGGCATGAAATTTTCATTTGGGGCACAAAATAGGTCTGAGATTGAGGGGAAGCTAAGCATGTTGCATCTTCTATAGCATAAAAAAAAATCTGCTTTTTTTAAAACCACTGGAATTTTTTTTTGAGAGAGAGGGTTGTATAAATTTTGCCAAGCCAACTACAAAATGAAAACAACTAATAATTACTCATTGTATCAAACTTCCTTAAATTTTGTTTCATCTTCATAAAAAATATGTATCATTAAGTTAGAAGGCTTCAACCTTTAATTAATTTTAAATGCATTAAGATTTCTATTTTTAAGGTATTGCAAGGTGAACATCTGTTATATTTATTATTCCAAGGATTTTGCTACACTAAATTATCTTGGTATTTAAGGCAAGCACATCATCTTCCTACTTGACACAAGTAGATTTTTTCAAGTATACATTTCAGTATATGCTTTCATGTGTTATTTTAGAAAGTAACCATACAGTTTGAGATGAAGTCTGTCACACCAATTTTTAACATTGCTGTTACAAAATGCCATTAGATCATCCACATCACCATGGGATGTACATTCTTTAGAAGTGATGGGAAGAAAAAAAAGAATATGTAAAAATAGCCATTTTGTCTGATTTTTCAGAGAGCCCTTTCTTCCCCCATAGATACATACTTTTATGACCACTATGAACAGTGGTGTTTTGTCTAAGACCCGTGCAGGCAAGGTTGTATCCACTAGGGAGCTTCCTGGAGACAGTAATTTTCAAACAATAGAGAAAAAATGCACAGATCAGCCAACTAATTTATGCTACATCAATTTTACACACCCAGAAAGCATGAAACTTTAATATGATCTCACCAAAGTCAAACAAGACAAACAGACGCTACCAAAACAGCCTTGGCCCTTTCATCTAAACAAGCTTATGTCATGCCGGCTTTCAGAACACAATGTGTTCCAAAAGGGCAGGGTGGCCATGCTTCTAAATGCATGTTATATTAGACAGCAAAGAACTACAAAAGACACTCAAAGCAAAGTGTCTGGACCCAAGTTGATTAATGTGCAGCTTTATTTCACTCCAGGGACAAAGGACTAGAGGGGAAAAAAAAAGACCGTAAGCTCATTTGACAACTGTAAAGGTCACAGAGGAAATGATGGTAGGTAATGTGAAGTTGTCAGAGACCCCGTACTCAGAAGTGTGTGGCAGAGGCCCCAGGACTGAGGTGCCAGGTGGATGTTGGGCAACAGAGGGTTCAGACCAAAGGAAACACGTGTCCCTAGAATTCAGTCCTAGTGAGGAACTATGTTAACTTCTGTTAACTTCTCTTCCTGGGTCCACAAGGGGCATGGTTTCAAAAGCAAGAATTTCCCAGCACCATGCTTCCATCCACCTCCCGATCCGGAAACCTAGAGTTCTTGGTCTAACTTTTGCACACGGGCTAGGTAAAATTTCAGGTGTGCTCCTTTGTTTAAATAGACTGCCAAAAGCCCTGGAAGGAGGGGCTCTCTTGTGGACCGGACAGCCAATCCAGCATCAGAGTCGAAGATCAGTCACTCCAGAGGAAGTCTGAAAAAGCTCCTCTCACTGGATAAGAACTTGAATGAGGTGGTAGCAACTCCAGGGTTAAACCCCCCCTACTCCCTGAGCTATATGGACCCCATCTCTGGATCCCCTCCCACAACCGCATGGGAGATGACTTTCTCTCTCTCTCTCTCTCTCTCCCCCCGCCCCTTCTCTCTCTCCTTTCTCTCTCTGCCTAATAAATCACTCTCTGCAAAAACTCTCTGGGTCCAATACTTACTTGAACAAGCTCACTGTGCCACCAGGGCTCTCTCCCCATTCTTGGATGAGTGAGGCCCGAGGACCTGGGAAAACAATCTGATTGGGGAACAGTGAGCATCTTTGGGACATCCCCACAGCCCTGCTCCTGTCACCTGGTTACACTAGCTCAGGGTTGTCCCCACTAAGAGACAGGAAGCAGATAATCCAGGACTAGGAGTCTCTGCTGCCCTGTCGGAGGTTTTAGGGCCCTCGATGTGGGTGGATATCTCAAATTCGCCTGCTCACAATGGCTCCTGGCAGCTCCCAACACAGGCCTCCCAGTCCAGTGAGACTGTGAAATAGCAGTGCCAGGTGAGCACCATTATTCCTCATCATGAAGCAAGGCTGAAGGCGCAACTGCAGCCATCACAGGGCAGGTGCTCCAGTATCGTTGCTTCAGGGAAAGCTCCAAGCAAACAGCCTCAAGAAGTACTTGTCCTCCAGGATTATCTAAAGGACAAGCAAGCCTTCCAGAATGGCTCTTTTATGAATTCCATTGCATTAGACTCCTGGGAAAACCGGAAAGGAACAGAACATTTAAGAGCACATCGTTGCATGCCTAAAGGCTCTTCAGTCATTTCTCAACTGTTTTTCAGTGGACTGAAGCATTTGCTCCCCAAAACTGGTAACTGAGAATGACAACTTGTATCTGTAGAGATCAAAGCCTCACCCCCAATTTCTGGGCCTTGCCCTACCTCATACTTTCACAGTTCATTCAGTTAAGGACTACGGTGCTGTTGGGGGAACTAAGAGCTTTTCCTTGAAAAGAGCATAGAAAAGAATCTTATGATTAATAATACAATCTCATAAAACTTCAATATCATTATGACAGAAACAAAAAAGATTCATACTTAGGAATTCACAACCTTGTTCCAACCTCTATTCCTTTCCCTGGAACTTTCCTTATAGCTCAGTGTATTGAATGAGGTGTGGAGTATCTGAAGGAACTGTAGCAGGATTTACATTGAAAAAAACAGAGAGGAGCTAGCAAAAGAAGAGGGAGAGGAAAGAGGGGGAAAACATAAAGAGATCACCATGGGGAGAGATATTTGTGCAACCACTGTAGGGAATTGGCAGAGATGGATGGGCGAAGAGGAATTTTAAAACATTTTCCTGTGTGTCCTGTATATAGAGCCTTGCAGCACTCCTTGCAGAAAACCTTTAGTCAATATTCGTATAATTTCTCAAGGCTTCTGGAGTCAGATTTGCGAGCTATGTGTAAATGGCTCTTGAATGCCATCTGAGACAGGCTCAAGAAGAACAGTCAGAACAACAGGTGCATTCTGGAGGAGACAACTCTCCTGAAATACCTGCAGCCTCTTTCAGAACAGCACGTTACAGGAGCCCCCCTTATCCGCAGGCATACGTCCCAAGACCTCCAGTGGACACCTGAGACCAAGGATGTTTCCAAACCCTACATGTAACATGTTTTTCCTATACATACACATCTATGCTAGTTTAGTTTATAAATTAGTCACACTAAAAGAGTAACAGCAACAAGTAATAAAATAGGATGATTATAACAATAAGCTGTAATAAAAGTTAAATGAATGTTGTCTTTCTCTGAAAATATCTTACTGTGCCGTACCGTGGGTAACTGAACAGTGGAAAGCGAAAGTAAGGATCTGAGAGGATTACTGTATTGAGTTTTAGTTATAACTGTCACTTTAAACCTTTGGTTTTCTCTAAATAGGAAACTTCGGCTATTTTTTCACTTTCAAAACTGCAGTTTCAGCTTCCACATCACATTCCCACCCATAATTATAACAAACCAAATGAATGTAGTGGAAAATACTGCTCTGTGTAACTTTTGGCATCTAAGTTGTACCCCACAGAGTGTGCCTCTGTTTCACACTGAGTGAAAAGATGAACAGTTTTGCACCCAGGAGATCAAATTAACTAATGAGGTAAATCTGACATTCATGGGTGAAACACCACACAGTGTTTGAGGATTCCTCCAAAAAGGACTTTCACAAATAAAGTCATTAGAGAAAAAAATTCACTCTTAGGCCATTTATGAGCCACTCTTGAGAAGGTGCCACTGTTTTCATTAGGGTAGGCAAGATGGTGGAAACAAGTAAACCCAAAGACTCAAGGCCTGACAGCAGTTAATCTCCTAAGCACACGTGCTCTAGAGAGGTTTGAGGTGGGAGTGGCGGTGGGAGTAGCAAGCTCCACACAGTCATTCATAGCCCCAGGCTGATGGGAGCTTTGCCATTTCCGCATGTGGCATTGTGAGTGCTGTGGGTGGGAGGTGGTGCAGGTGCGGGGTAGGCAACCTGAAGGAAAAAAGAGCCTGAAGGAGGGGATGTGGGAGGTTGTGACAGCCAGGCCTCTGAGTAGCAGACACCACTTAAGCTCACATTCCATTGAAGAGAACTTAGTCACCTCGTGGTAGGGAAAGCTGAGAACTGTCGTCTAGCTGTGTGCTCAAAGGAGGGGAAAAGAATAGGCAAAGCAGCATTCTCCACCACAGCCATTTCTCTGATCTGATTTTCTGCTTTTAAAGATGTTATTTATACATATTAATAATTATAGAAGTCCCACATTGTGGAAATCCTCTGTTATAAGGTGACTTAGTCTTATGCGACAGCATGAGTTACAGATTTTTGTTTTGACAAAATGATCTCTTGAGGGGAGAATGATTGCCAAAATACCAACTTCTGTGTAGGAAAAGATCATGACAATGAGAGCAGATATGGGGCTTTACAGTTTCTAAAGCACAGCCCACCTTAGGAAATTCAATGAGAACATTAAAAACTACAACCAAAATAGTATTTTCAGGGCAACTTCTAGGGTATTACAAACACTAGTCTTTTCAAGCCACAGAAAATTCCCTTTGTTACATCCCACAATCAGATGAGTTTAGTTTTATACATATCTGGGGTATTTTATGTTAAAATTATAAGTGCAAATATTAAGAAACTAAAAGTCACCTGAAATTTCACCGAAGATCATTACCACTAACATTTTGGGGGTGAGGTGTTTTGGCTTTTTTCTTCTCAGACAATGACATATCTGATCCCTTTATTCATGTAAGTCAGATGTTGTGACCTGAGCTGCCACCTCACTGGCCAGTGGAAAATCCCCTCATTGAACCTCTGGGACCCCTTCCCTCCTTCATGGGATTGTACAATTCTACCAAGCTAAAATCGTGCCAGAGAAATTGGAAAGGGGCTGTGGGATCTTAATCTATTTTTTCTCCATCTTCAGCATAGATCCTTCAGCTGCTGAGAACTGGTTCTCAGGATCCCCCCCACCCCGCCCTCCGCCACGCCTGCACTCCACTCTTGGCATTTAGAGGCACTCTTGGGTCTATTCTGTGGCCAACTCCACTGACCCCAGACTAAGGGAGACCATGCAGAGTGCCATGGTTTCTGTCCAGCCTTCGCAGACTCTCAATTTTGTGTTCACTGTCTCTCACTTTTATGATATTTCCATATTTACTAATGTACGTATACATATGTATGTGTATATATGTGTGTGTGTGTATATACTCTCAATGCGTTTTAGTCTCTCTTCCAACTATTTTCACTGCATTACTTTCCACTATAATGTTGGAAGTAGATGCTCGGTGCGGCAAAGAAAAATTAGCACTGAGACAAAGGATCTTTCACCAACACAGTTTTTACTTCCTGGACTGCAGGAAGGGTACTCTTACTAGCCATCTTGCCACAAGAGTACAATGAATAAAGGAAAACAGAAAGATTTATCCCTTATGCATTTGAGCTTGCTCTTATTGCTGTGTCTGCTTTCTGTTGGCTGGAGCCGGAAACTCACAACCTAAACTAAAACCCTACTGGTTAACAATTATAAACTTTTCTAAACAGATAAAAGCAATGGAGAGCTGGGACATGCCTGTGAGCACGTCCAGCACAGATATCTTGGGTAAAGTACAAGGACATAGAGTGTACTACGTGCCTGTAAACATGGCATGTTTGACAGCTAGATAGGATAGGACTTAACAAAGTTATTGGCACACTTATTCTTTAACAAGAAAGATAACTTTAAAAAGGAACTTTTCTACATCCCACATATAAGTTTGGAAATTATGCATTTTTCTTTTAGTGGTTTCCCTAGCTATTTTGATAGTTTAGCTTTGAAAGTCTAAAGTTAATTGTTTTTATTACTCTTCTTCCAAATAATGCAAGCTCTAAATAAATAACACCAATTAGGCCCTCCAAAATTACATGGTTAAATTGTCCAATATTTTCCTTCCATCTTTCTTTAGCTCAATATATTTGACCTTCTTACTGCTGTTTTACAGACAGTTTTTTCTTTATCTCGGACTTGTGGAACCATCTTACACCTACTTTCAAAATTTCCCTTAGTAAGAATCTGTTGGTGGTAAACTCTCTCCGTTTTTGTTTGACTGAGAGATTTCCTCTATTTCACTCTCATTCTTGAAAGATTTTATGTTTGCAGATTTTCTTTCAATACGGTGATGATATTATTCCTCGAGTTGCATTATGCTGTTGAGACATCGGTTGTCAGTCTAGCTGCTGCTCTTTAAAGGTAATCTCCCTTTTCTCTCTCACTGCTTTTAAATGTCATTATCTTTGGGATTCTGCAGTTTCACCATGACATGTCTAGGTATTGTTTTGTTTCTATTTATTCTCCCTAAGATTCATTGAATTTCCTGAATTTGAGCTCGGATGTCTCTCCATAATTCTGAAAAATTCTGGCTACTATTTCATCAAATATTGCTTTTCTGTCTTTTGGCACTTCTATTAGGTACATATAAGAGTTTGTCTATCTTCTATGTATCTTAACTATGCTTTAAAGTTTTCTATTTGAGCCAGGTATAATGGCTCATGTCTGTAATCACAGCACTTTGGGAGGCCAAGGCTGGCAGATCATTAGAGATCAGGAGTTTGATACCAGCTTGGGCAACATGACGAAACCCTATCACTATTAAAAATACAGAAATTAGCTGGGCGTGGTGGCACATGCCTATAATCCCAGGTACTTAGGTGGCTGAGACAGAAGGAACGCTTGAACCTGGGAGTCAGAGGTTGCAGTTAGCCAAAGTTGTGCCACTGCACTCCAATCTGGGCAACAGAGTGAGACACCATCTCAAAAAAAAAAAAAAATTCTATTTGTTGTTCCATCCAGGTCAGACGATCGATGGGTCCCTCTAATAACACATGGGAATTCTGGGAGATACAAATGACGTTGAGATTTGGGTGGCAACAGGCAAACCGTATTAGCCCTCTATTCTCTTTAACTGATCTATCTTCTATTCTTGTACTAGTGTTACTTTGTTTCAGTTATGGAAGTTTTATAATCAGTTTTAATATCTAATCAATCAAAAGCTTTAGGCTAGGCATGATGGCTCACACCTATAATCCCAGCATTTTGGGAGGCTAAGGCAGGATGATCATTTGAGGTTAGGAATTTAAGACCAGCCTGGTCCACACAGCAAGATTCTGTCTCTGCAAAAAATAAAATAATTAGCCACACCTGGTGGTGTGTGCCTGTATTCCTAGCACTGGGGAGGCTGAGGTGGGAACTTGAGGTTACAGTGAGTTTTACCCAGGAGTTTGGTGTTACAGTTGGCAAAGAGTGCACCACTGCACCGTAGTCTGAGTGACAGAGAAGGATCCTGTCTCGAAACAAACAAAACGAAACAGAAAACACCTCAGAAGATTTTCACATTTTTTTTCCAGAATTCTCCTGACTATATTCTTGGATTTTTTTTCTTTTAGAAGAAATTTAGAATTATTCTGTCAAGTTTCCTAACACAGCTATGAAAATGTTGGCTGGTTGGACATGGTTGTTTCCATACTCACTTTTCCATGATTTTACAAATAGTACCTTATGAAAATATGAGTTGTCTCCATCACAGAGCAGACAGGAAACCCATGACACCCTGTTTCATTGAAAAGAGGCTAATAAAAAGATGACTTACAGGAATGTGGGCAGGTATGGCAGAACCAACAAGGTTTGGGGAGGTCCTGAGCACCCCTGAGCCTGAAGGGGCAAAGGGAGAGTCCCTGCTCCTGGAGGCCACAGAGGGGTCAGCTGGCAGGAACCTTGGCAGGGCAGGTAGGGACTAGGAAGGGGACTGAGGAAATGGGCACCCTGAGTGCTTTTACACCCTCCCCACCCCCCCAGTCTCCTACTGGTGCCCCTATTGCACAAACCCAACCAGAGTCCAGAGACAGGGAGATTAGTGAAACCCTTTATAAAGAGCAACCTCCTGCCACACACAGAAGGCCAGAAAACAGACCTGAGGTGCAAGCAGAGAATGACTGGCACAGCTCCATTTATTATTACTGGCAGCTTTTCCACGTGCAACCCTGAGTGCTGTTAAAATTTGAAATGTATTCACAGAGAAATGCTATTGAAAGTCATTCTAGAGAAATAATGGACTCATTATCCTGAAGGCAGAAGACTTCCTGAAAATGCATGGTTACCTGCATGGGTAACAGTTGTTTTTCACTCGAGGTTTGGCATGTTCTAGGTTGCAAACCTTTCTTGTCAGGCTGTAAAGTTGAAATTTTTCTGGTGACAGAGAGAGCTAGCAAATTGCCTGTTTTCTTTATCCCTTCCCTTCACAGATACAGAGCCTTATATCTCACCCATTACAGGATGATCTCTCATTAGCTTCAGCTTTAAAACATAATTTTCTACTTCCTGATTGTAAAATCCCCAAAGATGTCTCAGAAGTTTTTATAGATATTTTTTACCCAAGAAATGCAAGAATAGTAAATCTTTCCAGAAGGAGAATCCACAGAAACTAATAAACAGTAGTTTAAATTCCAGAGCACCTGGCAGGAATGCAGAACTCAGCAAGTGAGAACAAACTGGGCTTATTCCAGGAAAGTTGTCTGGGATCATCGCTCTCCTTCTGCTAATTTCTCCGCTGGCCTAACCACAGGCAGCTGCGGTCAAATGCTTTGGCCCAAAAAGTGGCAAGTGAAAAACCCAGTGAAATCAGCCTCTGTCCATCCTCTGCTGAGTGGGCATTTTCCCTCCAGGTTATACCTAGGGCCAAGGAGGATTCAGAGCCTTCATTCTAAAGAACAGATACATCCCATTCTTCCCAGGAGGCAAGGGCAGCATGAGAATATAGGGCGAACAGACAGGAGGCAGCTGAACTACAGATGTGGGCTGCAATGAACTCTCTGTCCTCACATTATCGCCAGTCATCTGCCCTGTTATATGCCAACAGGGTGGAATTAACCACAAGCCATTGTTTTCTATGGAAATAATGACCTTCAGACCTGATAATGTGCTTTGGCATCAAGGCTTCAAAGCAAACGCAGAGAATGCCCCTGCGCCTGCCCTGGCTGCTCTGATAAATCACCCATCAATGGAGTCTCGGGGAGAGACTCTAGCAAATGAACAGATTATTGAATTTGTTCAGGTCATTTGAAGTATTTGAGCCTGGCTTGGACAAAGAAAGCAAATAGGTCTGTCTCTTCTGTGTCACGTTCTTCATAATGCAGGCTCTTGAAGAGAACGGGGCAGCGCCAACCCTAAGGCTAGACTCACCCAGGCTAATTTTATTACATAATTTCTGGTTAGTGCACCAGGCTATTGATATATTTTTATAATTTCAGAAACAGATATATATTTTGCTTTCTGGAGATGGATTTGCTTGTGGCTGATTTCACTTTTCCTTCTGAAAACCCTCCCTGTCGGCATCTTGTAGCTCTCTGTGGTCCTGGGTCACTTAGTACCCTTTCCTCTCTCCACCACTGTCTAACTGAAGAGCATCACGAGGGTCTGTCCTTGGGCACCACACCTTTCCTCTCTCCTGTCCCTCAGCCCTTCACCCAAATCTGCATCTGCAGTACCTGTCCCTTGCTTAAGCCCGCATTTGCTCTGATCTGTTGGCTACCCCACTGTATGCCTCCTAACCTTAAACTGGACACATCAAGCTCAGTTGGCCATTTCCCCTCAATACAAAAGCAATCTTTCTCCTAAAATGCTTGTTTCTTTCCTATTAGTGCTATACCATTATCTAATACCCAGGATAAAACATCAAAACTAATTTTGCAATATCCCTCATCTGCTCCCTTTCAGTCTTTTCAGGTGAGATTCATCATAACTTATCTTGCATATAGGCTCCTAACTGCTCCTCTCTGAGCCTCTAATCTCTTCTGATTCCTTTCATCAGAGATGTTCCCAGATTAATAATACTGATATAGTTTGGCTGTGTCTCCACCCAAATCTCATCTTGAGTTATAATCCCCATACTCCCCACGTGTTGAAGGAGGAACCTGGTGGGAGGTGATTGGATCATGGGGGTGGTTTTCCCCATGCTGTTCTCATGATAGTGAGTTCTCACAGGATATGGTGGTTTTATAAGGGTCAGTCATTTCCTTGCTTGCTCTTCTCTCTCCTGCCACCATGTCAGAAGGTCCAAGCTTCCCCTTCGCCTTCTGCCAGGATTGTAAGTTTCCTGAGGCCTCCCGAGCCATGCATAACTGTAAGTCAATTAAGCCTCTTTCCTTTATAAATTACCTAGTCTCAGGCAGTTCCTTATAGCAGTGTGAAAATGAAGTAACACAAATACTAAAAAAATTTTTACTCACACACCTTCTTTTACTCACATACCTTTCAACCTGCTGTGATTTCTTATGGACTAACTAGTGAATTATTTACTCCACAGTTTAGGCTTAAGGGTACTACACCAGCCTCCACTTATAGCCCTCTCAGTATTCCCTAGACCAGGTGTCAGCAAACTACAACCCAAGAGCCAAATCCAGCCCTGCACATGTCCTTACAAGTAAGATTTTATTAGAACTCAGATACACCCACTTGTTTGCATATTATCTGTGGCTGCTCTCACACTACAGTTGCAGAGTTGAGTTGCTGCAGCAGAGACCATATGGCCTAAAATATGTGCTAACTGGACCTTTATGGAAAAAGTTTGCCAACCCTTGCCCTAGACACATGCTCTTATTTTTTGCCATTTTTCAAACGGTAACCCCTGAATTTCCCATTGATTCATTTTTCACTTTACTGAAATGTTTTCCCAGCCCCATCCATGTCTGCAATTTCTTCAACATTTTTCTCAAATGCCACCTCCTTCAGGAAAACTTTTATCTAATTGCTCTCATTCATTCCTCACTGAACCACTCGTTTGGCAACTGTCTTTATTGTACATCTATTTTCCAGGTACTCCGATATACCATGCGAATGTTGTGTGAAATAGCAGCCCTCCTGAAGCTTACCATCCAATAGCAAAGATTCACATCAAATGGATAATCACACCTGGGTGTGTGATTGCAAACTGTGCTCAGCAGTATGAAGAAAAAGTCAAGGTGCTATTAGATAATATGACAGAGGATCTAATTTAAATAAGCAATCAAGAGAGTCCTCATTAAGGTTAAGACCAAAGGATTGGGATGAGAGCATTACAGGCTCAGGGAGTGGCTAGGAGAACGCCCTGGGCCGGAAGAGAGCACGGTAAATCTGAGGACCTGAACACAGGGGCCCTGGTGGCTGCTGCCTATGCAGAGAGCAAGGAGGAGTGTGGACCAGGCAAGGCTGACAGGTGAGTAGGGGCTTTGAAGGCCATACCAGGGGTTGGATTTTTCTTTTCCCACATAGAGCCATTGTAAAGTGTTGATCCTGGAAGAGTCTGCTTTGAGCCTATTCAGTTTATTTTTAACTCATTTTGGCTTCTGTGTGTAGACAGAATAGAAGGGATGACAAAGAATATCCTCTCGTCTAACTCCTACTGCACTTTGTTAATCCTCTTTCATGACCTCGACCACCTTCTACCTTGTATTATAGTGATTTGCATAATATTGTGCATTGTAGTTATATGTGAACATGTCCTGTTGCCCTGCTATGTGGAGGTCCTGAACTCTCTTATCCATCTTAAAATCTTCTGCATCATCCACCACGGTATATTGCACAAAGTAAACACATAATAAAGAATTGATGAATTATGTTGAATTAGTTGTCCAGATTGCCGTGCCTTCACAAACCTCCACATTTCTGTGACCCTTATGTTTTAGGTTCAGCTCTATTCATTAGTCTTATTGCAAAAGAACTGAGTTTATCCCTCAGTATTTCCAGAGTTAGAAGTAGGACTGATAGGGGAAAATTACAGAGATGCTGATTTGGGCACGACATGAAGATTCTCTTTTATGAAATTAGAGTTTAGCAAAAAATGAAATCAACTGTCATGTGAGAGAAGAAATTGCCAGTCATTACAAATTTGAGCTGTAGCATACACTGTTGGTCAGAGTTGCTATGGCTGATGTAATATGTGGAATGATGGCTCCCAAAGAGATATTACACCAGGAACTTATGAATGCAGCCTTATTTGGAAAAACTATTTTTGCAGATATAATTAGGTTAAGAATGTCATCCTAGATTATCCAACTGGGCCCTAAATCCAGTGACAAGTGTCCTCATAAGAGATGGAAGAGGGAAAGACATAGAGGGAAGAATAAACGAAGATGGAGACAGAGATTAAAGTTATGCCACCACAAGCCAGGGAACAACTTGAGCCACCAGAAGCTGGAAGAGAAAAGGAAGGATTCTCCCATAAAGCCTTCAGAAAAAGGATGGCCCTACCACCTCCTTGCTTTTGGCCTTCTCGCCTCTAGAAGCATGAAAGAATGAATTTCAAGGCAACAAGTCTTTCACAATTTATCAGGGTAGCTATAAGAAATGAACACAGATATTATTCTTATATGGGAAAATAAATTTAGATAGATCTATGACTTTTTAAGCAATTTTTAAAAAGGTTTACATTATTTAGTTCAAATTGAATATTACTGATAAGACAAGAGGTAAAGTACGTAGAAATTACCCCTGCTGCATTTAAAAGAAATGGCCGGAATCCTGCCTTATTGCCCTTCCTCCGCCCTGAAGGTCAGTGATATGGTTTGGATGTTTGTCTCTTCCATAAATCATGTTAAAATGTGATTCCCAATGTTGGATGTGAGTCCTGCTGGGAGGTGATTGAATAATCATGAGGGTGGATCCCTCACGAATGGTTTAGTACCATCCCCTTGGTGATAAGTAAGTTTTCGCTCAGTTCACTCGAGATCTGGTGGTTCAGGAGAGTCTGGGACCTCCCACTTCTCTTCCTCTTGCTCCTGCTCTCACCATGTGTCACACCAGCTCTCCTTCTTTCCACAATGATTGTAAGCTTTTTGAGGCTCTCACCAGAAGCAGATGCTGGGGCCATGCTGGTATAGCCCACAGAACTGTGAACCAATTAAACCTCCTTTATTTATAAATTATCATCCCCAGGTATTCATGCAAAAATGAACCAACACAGTCAATACAAAGCTAGATGACTCAGAAGATCCAGTCTAAGTCTGTAATTCACTAGGTAAGTGATTTATAGAGCAAGGGAAGACAGAAGTCCAGGAAACATGGGTGTCTTGGGTTGGGTTCCCCCAGAAGACAAACTTGAGTTTATTTGGGAGGTTATCTCAGGAAGCACCAACAAGGAATAGGGAAGTGAGATAGGGAAGGGAAGTAAGTACATTAGTGAGCAGCTTATTCCTGTGGGTAAATGGGTTAAATCTTGTAGGGTCTCTTGGTCATAGTGTAGAAGATGCATCAGATGTTCTACCTGAGAGGCAAAGAAGGTGAGCTAAAGATTCACTACTTCCAATTCATCATTGGCTATTGCTTCTCTCAGGGGTGTTAATTTCCTGGTGTTTTTAGCCAACCCTCCTCTCAGATGGCCATACAAATGGTCAGATGAAGCCCTTAGACAGAGTCGCAGGTGTTTGCAGCATGAAGTCACTGGAAGGTACCCAAACAATGAGAAGTGAGGGGTATGGCTAGGGCTCTGCATAGTGGGCATGCTGGCAGGTCTGGAAAAAAACTCAACCCAGAAATGGAGAAGACATTAAAGAAATTAGTTCCAGATACTCTGTGTAACACCAACACTGTGTAAGATCGTCTATGCTGTCCAGGTGAGGACAGAGTAAGCCCCTTACCTCTCCATTGTGTCCCTTAACCTGGGAATAGAATCCTTTCTTTTGGATGAGCTTTGTGTAGCTGGTTGTATTAGTTCATCCACACACTGCTATAAAGAAATGCCTGAGATTGGGTAATTGATGAAGAAAAGAGGTTTAAGAGGCTCATGGTTCTGCAGGTCGTACAGGAAGCATAGCAGCTTCCTCTTGGCTTCTGGAGAGGCCTAAGGAAACTTACTGTCATGGAAGAATGTGAAAAGGAAGCAGGCATGTCTTATATGCTAGGAATAGGAGGAAGGGGGGTTAGAGGGTTGGGGTTGGGAGATGAGATGGGGGGGTGCCATACACTTTTAAACAACCAGATCGTCCTATCTCATGATCACCTGACAGGTAATTCACCTGGCTCAGCCTCTCAAAGTGCTGGGATTACAGGAGTGTGCCACCACACCCAGCCCACTGTCTGTTTTAAATCAGTTCCCAGGAAGAAAAATTAGAAACCTTGTCACTCATATTTTTATTGAAAGGTGTTGAGGGTAAGAAGCCCTAAAACTAAGAAATATGGGCGAGCTTATCAGGTTACATAGCAGGATACCAAAGACAGACGCAAACAGCAAGCAGCCCTGAGTACATCACTGTGCTGGAAGGATAGTTTCTGGTTGGCAAAGTCCATTTGTCACAGGATGCAGGATAGATCAGACATCCTAGAACATTAGAGGGATCTTAGGATAATGGTTAAAAGCAGATGGTCATGTCGCATCAGACTTGAGGCTGAATCCCAGCTGCACCAAGACCAACTTACTCATGATATGACCTTAAGCAAATTACTTTTCCTCCCGTGCTATGAAAATGGACAGCATAATTCCAATGATGTCTGAGGAGTGACACGCTGAGACCTAGACATGGGTCTCATGCTACTGCCTAGCAGGTGCTCAGTACATCCCTGTGTTTACCTGTATTGTAGGTGCTCAATCCTTTGGGTTCTGTGTCACTCAGGGAAACATAACTGAGGAAATCAGCAGAGAGAAGGAGAATTTTGACCACCTGCTCTCCATGGCCCAGAAGAGGGGAACTAAACTGTAAGTTCAGTTACTGAGTGTTCCTATCAAGATGCTCAAACCTGGCATGCACCAGCTGGTTTAAAGCACATAAAGCAGAAGCTTGAGTAAAGTAAAAGCAAAAAAAAGTAAAATCTAAGTCTGCAGAAAAAGGGAAATAATCTTTGTGCCCAGGAATAGAACTTCCTGAGAGACCTGGAATTCCCTGGTCAGAGGGGAACTGCATGCTTTTGGTGAGCAGGCTCCTGGGAGGAGCTTCTCGTTTACCAGACAGACCATCCCACACCAGCTCTCCAAACTGTCCCCCTTGGCTTTCCCCAGATCATTGACATTTCCCTCTAACTTTACAAAAATGCCCCCATCCTAAGCCCTATGCTGTTACCTCCTACCGACTGTTCATAAGTATTTTAAGCAGACGTAGTGGAATTAACAGAAAATCTATTCATAGGATATTTTTCTTGAGGAACTTGAAGATAAAATTTGAGAGATGCCAAAGTCCTGGAGCTATTTTTGTACCTGCAGAAAGGTAGATTAGGAAGATGACTGTCGTCTGATGAATGGTGTGAGTAGTCTCTGGGCTACGATCCTGGAGTTTCTGCACAAGCTGTGCTGACTACCTACTGGCAGGCCAAGGCAAATTGCTGACACTCGCTGTGCCTCAGTTTTCCCATATGCAAAGTGGAGATAAAAATATACCTCCCCACCAGGGATGTTCTGAGGATTAACGAAACAATATCAGTGAAGCACTTTGTGGTGTTATATACCCCAAAAGGTATTACCATTATAAAAATGCACAATATAAGACTCTATTTTCACTTTGTGACTTTGATGGCATGAACAAACTTCACCCTCCAGCTTTTTAATATGATTATAAGCCCTTTACAAGAATACAGCTTTCACTTTGCACAGCAGGATACATAATATTTCTTATAAATTTAATTTAGAAAACGGCAGGAAAATAATGTTAAGGATTTGCCTTAAACCTACTAAAGCAAGGCAATTCCATTAATACTGCCACTCCATCTTTAACTCGGCACATTGTGCTTTAAGATGACAGTCTTCTAAGATCCCCGCTATTCTTTGGAACAATAAAGGTAAACTTGAGATACGGGACACATTTTGTCTCTCAATCTTTTTTTCTAAAGCTGCCTAGTCAGATCCTTAACAACCTCTTAATGTGCATTTCTTCTTTTCAAGCAGTAGTCTGAAAAGTTCTGAGGTAAGTTTCACGTTGACTTCCAATAATGGATGTTCTTCATTTCGTACTCTGCCTGCCTAGAACTTCTAAATACCTGCGGTCATGGGGGATCTGGCTTCAACCCTCTATGCCACAGGAGGAAGTGGAACTTAGGAAGCTTTTAGGTTGTGATTAAAGATCAGAAGTTGCTCTGTTCAGGGACTGAGACTATGATTTGGAAAAATCGTCTGGTAGAACGAATCCTGCACCTCAGAAGGGACCTGTATTAGTTTCCAATGGCTGCTATAACACATTCTCACAAACCCCGTGCCTTAAAACAACACAGATTTGTTATCTGACAGTTCTGTAGGTTGCAAATCCAACATGGGTCTCACCAGACTGAAGTCAAGGCGGCGGGGCTGCGTTCCCTCCGTAGTCTCTAGGGGTCACTCCATTTCCTTGGCTTGCTCAGCTTCTAGAGGCCACCTGCATCCCTTTCTGGGACGTAACTCTCTTCCTCCATCTTCAGAGTCAGCAAGAGTGGGTCAAGACTTCCTTACATCATCACTCAGGCCTTCTGCACTGCTACCCTCCTTTACTTTTATAGATCTTAGTGATTTTATTTGGCCAACTGAGATGATCCAGGATGATCTCACCCATTCCAGGTGAGCTGATTAGCAACCTTAATTTTATCTGCAACCTTTATTCTCCTTTGCCATATAACTTAACATATTCATAGGATTAGGACACAGACATCTCTGGAGGGAGCATTACTCTGTCTACCAGAGGACCAAAATATATTTCCCAACTCTTGCTAACGTGGACAGCAGGGTCACCTGAGCTACAGGGATGGTGCAATAGGATGCTGTTACCAGTGACAGAAAGCGTGCTGGACCACAGCCTTCCCACTCAGCAAGTTTCTCACTCCACAGGCAGGGAATGCCCTCTTCCTTATCAGGCCCCACACCCCAAATTCCAGTCTGCACTCTATTCACAGATAAGAAGTCCAACAAATTGAGGCCAGTGCTGACCAAGGAATCTCATGTAGACAACAGTTACCTTCCTACAGTGATCTGGATGCATCTTCATTATCCTGAATGCCCACGGTGGATGCTGTGAGTCTCACTCTAAACCCCACCCTCCATCTGTTGAAGGTAGCCACTGATTTGTGTTTTTGTGTTCTTGACCAAAGCCAAGTCTGGCAAAAACTAAATTTGGCAGTGAGTGATATTCGTATTGATTATAATGCATCTGCATGGTGGGTCATGTAGTTTAATGACCTTGAACAAACCCAGATGGTTTGTTTTACTCTAGAGTCATGTTGTGTCCTCACTTGGGGTCTCACTACTTGCAGGCACCCAGTGCCTTCAAATGTCTCAAGACACCCAGGACCCCGTCTTCAGTGCCGTTTTCCATCCCTTTCCCCTCACCCCTGTATGAACTCTGTCTTAGGACACCACTGCCTTGTGGGAGGCAACTGGTTAATTTTCCTAGGAATTCTTTATTCTTGGAAAGAGGTCCTCAGGAGTAATGGAAAGGAGTGAGTTCCCACACCCTGAGACTGACAAGGAGACACCTTTGGTGGTCAGGGGCCTCAGATCATTCTGCAGGGCAGCTGCCTGTGTTTCAGCCACAGCTCATCTCATAGGGAAGCAAACGAAGCCCAAAGCATCCCCTCTGCGAAATTCTGTAGTATGCAAGGAGGGAAGTGTGCTGGATTTACTAGCAACCAAAGATTAATTGGGTCTGTGTGGGTAAGTGGTTGATGGGACAAGGTCAGCCTTTGCTCTGTGTCAGCTTGAAAGAGGATGTTGGGAGTGGAGTCAGGAGGCTGTGAAGGGCGGCCTCAGGGTCAGAATGACAGCAGCTCGGGGAAGGCTCTGGGCTGTGAAGTAAAACAACCACAAGTGTAAATGACCCGAGGCTCTGATGGTGTGCAGCAGTGATGTGCGTGCTTTTAGACTGACATTCAAATGACTGAAATATCACCCGCCTCAGCAGCCTGATCTATACTAAGGGAGAGTGAACTCAGATCATCAACCGAGGGTTTAACGTTTACTAAACAGAGTGTTAAAAGGTTTCTCAGTCCCTGAGGTTTGAAGCCTTTGTGATAATGTCACAGCAAGGTGCAGTTAATGCGACGCATGGGTGGCCTGTTTAAAATATTTACCTCTCAATGAGCCTATTAAATTTCTAAAAATATTAAGTCTCTAACAGACATAACCCTTTTCCCCAAAGACAGATTCAAAGAAAAACACATCAAATGCATAAGCAGGCATCACTCCTGATCCATTTGAAGCTGGGAACTGAAAAACAACCCTAGTTATTTCTTATTCCATCTGGATATCTGTGCTCAAGGAAAGATTGGAGGAAGGAAAGTAAAAGAAAATTAGGAAATTTTCAAGTATTAAAAATATTAGGTAGAAGAGTGATCAAATTTAAGGCAGGTGCTTCTACATGGGGCAGTTGGGAATGGTTAACATTGAGAGACAGAATCCCATTGTTAGGACAGCCCTCTGTTCACTCTCCGAGGGTGGATCTCCCTGGTGCAGCCACCGACCCAGGGTGTGGACTTTGTCCTCAGAACACAAAGCACATCTCAGAGTTCAGTTCTTCTTAGGGATGAATATAAGTATAGAGGCTTGACTCAAGCTAACCTAACTCAACAGAGACTACATGTAAGCACAGTGTTATCTTTTTACTATTAATTGAGAATATGCTTTTATTGGTGGCCACGATACTCACAAAGCAACTGTCTAGGAAGTGAAGTTAATAATCAGAGAGTTTCCTGATTTGTAAAGACTCATATCACAAGAAGGTAGAGTCTGTGAAGTGCAGTTTGTCTAGGTTATGGAGTGACCGATTGGAATTTTCTAAGCCCAACACAGGGCATCTCTAGTAATATCACAATAAAACTAATATGTATTTAGCACTCAAATATAGCAAGCAGAGAACTAAGCCGTTTATATTCTGTCAATTAGTTCTCCTATTTTACAGAAGAGGACATTGTAGCTTAGAATTGATCACTTGTTCTAGATCACATAGCTACAGAGTGATAGATTTGAGGTTAAACCCAGGTCTGTCTGACTCCAAGCCCAGACTCTTACCAGCCGTTATATACTTCCTCTGTAGTCACTGGGATGCTCAGATTTTCAGATTTAACACCTCTTCCCTGACAGTGTTGGAAAAACCCTGCCAAATCCCTGCTTTCCGACTCCCCTTTGTTTAAGCTGCCACGATGACCATTCCTTTCTGTTAACATAAATTTTCTTCTGTCTTCTCCCTTCTAATTCATTCTTTAAATCCCAGCCTCAGTGATCTTTCTAAAACACAAATCTGATCCTGTCACTCCCCTGCTTAAAACCTTTAATTGGTTTCTACGGAATAAAGCACAAACGGTTTTTCTTGGATTTCAAAGTTCCTGATGATCCGCCTGCTGCCGGCCTCTCCATCCACACCTCTCCACCTCTTCCTCACCCTACTTTATACTCCTGCCGAATTTAACTTTTTCCATCCTTGGAGTGTCAATCTCAAAGTCAGTTAATTTCTCTTGCTGTCTCTCTGGCTCTCCCTCTGCCAGTATTTCTCTATATCTTTTCATTCCCATCTCTCCTTTTCTCCTCATCTCCTCCCTCCAGTTCTCATTATTCCCTCCTTTTCTACTATCATCATTCATCCATTCATTCCACATATAATTACTGAGCATCAAATGCACATCAGGCAACATTCTAGGCACCAGGGATACAGTAGCAGACAAGACAGACACAGAGTTTCTGTTCTAGTTGTGGTAGACACTCAAGAATCAAATAAGCAAAAAAAGATGGTAAATCACAGATTTTGAGAAGTGGTAGGCTGAAAATTACAGTGGTGGTGATGTGAAATTGAGTGGAAGGTCAAAGAAGGTGGCTGAAGAGGTGACCCTTCTTTGTGATCCGAATGATGAGGAAACGATGTGATCCGAATGATGAGATCTGTGAAGATCAGAAGGATCCGCCTGTACTAAGGCCCAAAGTTGGGGAGGAAGTCTGCGAATGGGAGGCACAGAAAGAACACCGTGTCTGGATGAAGGCAACAATAGTAGTAGTTGAGCCGGGAGAGAAAACCGGGCTATATCACATATGCCTTTATAGATCAGGAAGAGGAGGCTGGATTTGATTCCACATGCAAGGAAAGCCACTTGATGCTGGTAGGTGGCACTATCCGGTTTAGCTTTTAAGAGAATTTCACAGCCAAGTGTGGTGGCTCACGCCTGTAATCCCAGCACTTTTGGAAGCTGAGGTGGGCGGATCACCAGCTCAAGAGATCGAGACCATCCTGCCCAATATGGTGAAACCCCATCTCTACTAAAAATACAAAAATTAGCTGGGTGTGGTGGTGCATTCCCAACTACTCAGGAGGCTGAGGCAGGAGGAATGCTTGAACTCGGAAGGTGGAGGTTGCAGTGAGCTGGGAACATGCCACTGCACTCCAGTCTGGAGACAGTGAGACTCCGCCTCAAAAAAAAAAAAAGACTTTCACTCTGGCTGCTGAGTCAGGAAGGGATGTGTGTGTGCTGGGCTTGGACGAGAAGCACAGAAGCAGGCGGACCAGTCAGGACTTCATCCAAGTGGGTCACATGAGGGAAGATGGTGCTAGGCCAGAGGAGCGGCAGTAGGGGCTGTGAAAAAAAAGGGAAGATTCATGGTGTGTCTTGGAGTGGGCAAAATTTGTTACTGCATTGTGTGTGGGCTGAGAGTGAGGGAAGGGGGTTGAGGCTGAGGGAAGGAGAAGAATCAAAGATGACTCCTGCAATTTGGTTTATGCAGCTGATTGGATGTGGTGACATTCCCACAGCTAAAAAAGACTGAGAGAGAAACTGGTAAATCAGTGCTGCAAGTTCTGTGAGGGCAGGGAAAAGTACACATAAGATACACGTGATTTATGAGGGAGTGAATTCATTTCATCACTTCAACATGTCGATTCATTTTATCTGGATTAGATAATAGCTCCAATTTAACACATTCATAATTGTTTAAAAGTTATGTGTTTTAACATTTTCTCAGCCAACCTGTACGGATTATTTCTTGAGGTCAGTCATTTCTGTATTTAATGGATCTCATCTCTTGGCTTTTGATTCCAATTTTACTTTCAGCAGCTGCAGAGGTGTCAAAGGAGGGCAGAGACGGTGCTTTGTTTGTTTTATTATCAGGACCTAGTGCAGTGTCTAGCAGGTGGCAGATGTTCAGTAATCATTTATTAAGTGAATAAATTGACCAATGTCTACAAAATACTTGGAGGCAGACTTCACCTTTATCAAACATTTTAGAACAATAGGGACATCAGGGAATGCCAATCTGTCCTCTCCCAAATCTGAGTCTTTCACGATAGAGATAGCTGGGTGAGATGACATGTGTACTATAAAGGGATATTATTCAAGGGAATGTATTATTTACAACACAACAAAATGAAGTTTCAAAAATTTCTATGACTTTATTTGTCACCATCTGTTTTCTTATGAGAAAATCATTTGGAAGCTTCTCATACTGAGGAGGCCCCTGGATACAAAATGATGTTCTGAATGTGTAGTTTAGATCTCCCAACCAATTTCAGGTCGCTCAGTTCCTTTGCTATCATGCAAAGGATCAAATTATTTCATGCCTTCTGCCCACCAACTTCCTGGAGAACTTGTTGGAGGACTAAGAAATGGGTGTAAAGCACTTTGCTCAGGCCTGTGCTGTGTGCTACATTATGCTGCCAATTTCAGCAACATCCGCATTTATTCAGTGAAGCTTGCCTTATAATTAATTGTTCTATAACACTAGGACTGTGGTCATTTTGGGTGCAAGTTCTAAGGTTGAGTAAAAACACAAAGCAGCCTGATACTGCTTTGTGGAGTCCATGGTTTGGACTCCAGAATGGCTTTTGTCTCTATTTCAATAATCAGGCTTAAAGAAGACTTGGTTATGCAACCATTGTTTACTGAGGTTTGTTGTGGTTGTAAAGTATATGAAAAAAAAAACCACTTTAGGATTCAGAATAAACACTCTTCCAGGAGTGACAGAAATTTGTTTCTTCCATGATTAATTACAAGTTTTTAATGGAAAGCAATAATGAGTAAAGATTACAGTCTTAACAATAAGTCTTTCCTTGGGTGCCATGGCACCAGAATTATCTTGCAGTCAGAAGATCACCCAGGTAAAGCAATCAGATTATGTCTTGTACTTTAGGTTTATTCTTCTGACCTAGAGAATGGATACTAAGACAGAGTAATTGCGGATTTTTTTTTTTTTTTTTTCAGAGAAGGGGAGAAAAGGCAAGAATTAACTTGTTTTTTCATACAGGAAAATAAAACAAACTCCTTCAAATGTAGCTAAGTCTTGATGATTTTGTCTTCCAACAAACCCCTAAACGTAGATAAAGTGCTTCAAGTGCCAATTTGAATTTGGCAGGCAAGTTGGGCTGCAAATGATCTAATTTATCTCAATTCAAATCAGCTTAGCAAATTTGGAAGATGCTACATGAAAATAGGTAACATGGGAGTCACAAACACATGAATTTTAAGGTCTTTAAGCAAAAGTGACTTTCTAGGACAAACCACTTCCTGTTCTCCTTCCAGCAAACAGTGCATTCAGAAACCAGGGAGACAGGACGGACTACTGGGTACACGGCTTTCTGATTTAAAAGCTTGGCTCGAAAATAAGAATTATAAACCACCTGCCTTCATTTCAGAAGGAAGGAAACTTTCAAAAGGCAACCATCTAGTTGAAACCCTAGGAAGAAGTGGGAGTACAAAGAGAGGCCTCAGTAGGAGAACACAGTAATTATTCAATAATTATTGGCAGTGAATAAAGTGCATGGAATGCAGGTGTAAATTATAATGCAGGAATGCCATCACCGTCTAATGGCAGTGCCTCCTCAGTCCAGGAAAGAGCACCCCCACGGATTCCTCTTCCAAACCCTTTACTTTGCTAGGGGAGCTTTAGAAAGAGCAGCAGACTGTGAGTTTAAGAAAGTCACAGCAAATCTTATAAGAGGATTGGAGTTCATGTCACCTAAGCATTTTGGAATTTTATCTTCCCTTTTCTGAGTTTGGCAATTTTACTGTAAAATATAAAGGACAAGCTGTTGGTTTGCTTTCTTAAAAACAGCAGCACAAAAAGAAAACCGAGCCACCAATTAGGCCTTTGGGCAAGGACAAACCAGTCCGTTATTTTTAAGGCCATTTTAGGGTCACTGAAAACAATGACTAGTGACGTATACAGTGACATACGTTGACGTACTGCTTTGTAGTTTTCGCAGTGCTTTTATATCCATTTTCTCATTTGACTGTGGCAGTATTTAGGTAGGGAATATGAAATGAAACTAGGAGTATATAAGTTGTCTGGCCTATGCTTAGCTCATGGTTGGTGTTTTACAAGTGAGACCACTGAGATACAGAGAAGTTAAGCGAGGTACCCAAGGTCATGCTTCCTGCTTGGGCCAAAACCACCTCTCAAATCCAAGTCCTCTGAATCCAAGAGCAAACCACTTTTCCACTATCTAATTTTGACTTTCTGAGTTCCCAAGGCACATTAAGAGACAACCAGAAAACATCCTTACACAAAAGCTTCCAATCCTTCCCTGAATGAAAGCTGTTCATTGGTGGTAATGTAAAATAATTTGCATATCACCTCTTTATTTTATTTTTTGTTCTTTTCTAGAGGTGACGGTGAGAAGAAAAATGAACCATCAAAAAAGGAGAAGGAGGATCAATACATGACTCATGAATAAGTCCTGCTCTACTGAAAAATTTCAGAAGAAAACTCAAGATTTTCTTCATGCACTCAATTTATGGTAATACGACCTCAAGCAAATAGTGTATTTATCTGACATATGCACACTGGAAACTTTCTGTTTCATACTCTTCAGAATCTCAGGACTCACCTAGCACAAGAGGGGGCTGGAATTTGGAAAACAAGATTGATTTGAAACCTAAGTATTCAGTGAAGATTTCTGTATCTGAATCTCTCTGCCTACCTATTAAGTGTTCCCAGGAAGATAGCTCCAGCTGGAACCAGAGTGAAGCTTCAGTTCCCTTATTCATGGACAACACCTTCATCCACCTAGGCATCTAGACATCTAGGCACTGAACTATGTCCCACCTAGACAGCGAGGCACTGAGACATCTAGACACCTTTGGAGCTCAATATCCCAATCCAACTGGCTACTGATCATTTCTACTTGGATGTCTCACAGACACTTCAAAATCAACGTTATAAATGAAATTAATCCTCTATCTCCTGCCCCTCAGTGGCCCTCCCTCATCATCTGTGTCTTGGAGAATGACCCAGGAGGCCACAACAGGATGTGAGTGGCCCACAGAGATCCAAATGCTACTGAGAGCAGCTCTGAGGGCCCACGCTACTGCAGCGTGAGGGGCCCTGGCATGACAGGTATTCCTGATGAGAATGCTACTTCACAAGTTTCAGCCATCCTGCTCCAAACTACTTCACTTGCTTTATCCCTGCAATTGCCTGAGATAACAGTCTCCAGAACTGATTAGCCAGTTTCATCTAAGGCAGGGTCATCAAACTGCTTAATTTTCCAAATACAGTATTATTTGGACTCAGCCACACCCATTCATTTATGTATTATCTATGATTGCTTTTGCTCTACAATGGCAGAACTGAGTGTTCATAACGGGACCATATGATCACAAAGCTAAAGTGTTCATAATCAGGCTCTTTACAGAAAATGTTTGCTGGCCTTGCCCTAAGAAGACATCAGAATTATTGCCCAGATACCCTACATTCCTTCCTCCTCAGTTTCCACACAGAAAAACCACAACCCATCCAAGGTACTATCTCTATAATGGCTCCATGCAGCCATCTTCTGACCCAAGCCCTACTCCTCCCTGAGCCCCTAGACCTTGCCGCCGGGTTCTCTGGAACTAACAGAGTATCATCAGCTAAATCTCCTAAATCCTCAACCTCAATGTTCCTTTCATTTTGCTCTTGCAGATATCTGACCTTCCCTTGAGATAGTGCTTCCCATGTGACTCTCTCAAATGATGCCTATGTTTCTCCCACCATCACATGTACCGCTGTGCCTAGAGTGGTGATGTTCATTATCATTTTTAGACTATTATTCTTCCTGTTCCTCTCTCCCCGAAATGTCTTTGACTATAGTACTTGATATTCCTCCCTTAATAATCACTAACTCTCCTTCCAGTTTTCTACCTTTATTAGTTGAAGAACTTAGGTTTGGCTTACTGGAAATTTCCCTATCCCTACTCTTTATCATGTTTTGTGTCTTTAATATCTATGTAGATCATTTTCCCAACACCTTGTCGTTGCCTACAATAACTTTATCTTCCATTGCACCTTAGTTATCCACACCCATGGTATGGTTTGTTACTAACACAGGCATCTCCAAAATCTCAATTTTAGGCATCCCACTTTGATCACCACCTCCTATTTTTCAAGCTCATTTGCTCTAATACATCCATACCAATGGTTTTGTTTTGTTTTATTTTACCCCATTGGGATTCTCTATCCATTGGCTCTACCTCTTTTTACTTTCTCTCACTGCCCATGTTCTTCTTCCTTCTGGCTCTGTGTTCCATATTTATAATTGCTCCCTTGCATTGACCCATGATTCATTTCTCCCCCTGTCTCTCCAACATGTTCACATTTAAACTCCCAGTCTCGATTAAATCTAACATTTCACACTCTCCATTACTGATCCCAAACAGCTGATCATGGCTGAGAAAAAACAGGCACACAACCCTGCTGGTTTTAAATTAATGACTACAATCCTCAAGGGGCTTTCCACGTTGCTCAAGAAATCTGCGACATTTCCCATGTCAACACATTCTCCCACTCTCTTAAATAAATATTTCATACTTATTCCTGTCTCTTGTATTCATCAATGCCCCACAACCTCACACAACCTCACACACATACACAGCGATACCCTTGCTTTCTATTCCACCAGGGGAATAGGTATAATATAGTGGTCTCTCTATGCTTGTTTCTTCTCTCTTGTTCCACCTTCACCCTTGTTAACAAAGGTAGAGTGATTTCTGTTCCTACCAAGAACAACCCCTCCACTTGTACACGGGATCCTACTGTGCTCTGGCTTAGCCGAGGACTCTACTTCTGCTTTTAACCCCTATTATTCCTGTGTTATCCACTTTCCCCTCTTTGCTCTATGCTCTATTCCCATCAGCAGACAGACTTGCTGAAATATCTCCAGTGTAAAAAATAAAAATCAATGCAGCAACGAAAACACCTCCTTTGACCACACGTTGCCCTTCAGCCCCTTTTTTCTGTTCCTCTTTGGAATACTATTTTTTGAAAATATTCTCCGCATTGCATCAAAAGTGAAACTTCAAAGCTGTAGATTGAATCATGCTACAACTTAGGCAGTAGATTCTCTGAAGTTTTCCCAACACACTGAGAATAAAATCCCAAGTCCCTACCATGGTTTATAGACCCGCTCCTTGATCTCATTTTTCACTTCTTTTCTCTCTAGTGACACTTTCTATCTGCTTACCCTGCTTTACTTTCCTCATTGCCGTCAGCTGGATAATGCCCGCCCCAACCACCATTTCCAAAGGTATGTATTCTAATCTCCAGAACCCATCATGGCAAAAGAGATTTTGCAGATGCATTTAAATTAAGGATATTGAGATATGAAGATTGCCGTAGATTATCTGATGGAACAAGAGTCCTTGCAAGAGGGCAGGAAGATCAGAGTCCTAGAAGGAGCTACCCCACAGAAGCTCAGGTCAGAGTGGAGCCATGGCAGGAAGAGAACCAGGAGCCCAGGAAGGCAAGTGGCCTCTGGAGGCTGGAAGAGGCAAGGAAACGGATTCTCAGAAGGAACACTGTGCCGCTGACACCTTGACTTAACCTATAAGATTCTCTTTTAGACTTCTGACCTCCAGAACTATAAGAAAATATACTTAAGGTATTTTAAGTCATTCAGCTTGTGGTCATCTGTGCCACCAGCAATAGGAAGTTAATGCACTGGTATTAATTCGTTTCTTTACCTGTTTATTATCTGTTTTCACAAGTACAATGGAAGGCCATAAAGTGAGGGGTTTTCTTTCTCTAATTCATTGTAACGTTCCTAGCAGTTAGTACAGTGGATATTTGTTGAATTAACAAATCCTTGTCGAAAAATGAATGAGAACCACTTCCTCCTTGACTGAAACATGCTTTTTATTCTTCTTTTTGTTTCATGCCTCTAGTCTCTGGTACCAAAGACACAATACATAGCCCAAGGCGCTCCTTTGACCCCACATGCCTGCATTTCCATGTTCGGTCTAACAGCATTGAAAAGCAAGCCCTTGTAAACTGAACTCTTGAGCGAGATAATCTGCCTTGGTCCATCATTTTCAGAATACAAAACTAAGGAATTGGTTTTATCTTATAGAAAGTTGTCTTCTGTATACTGCATGATAAATAAGGAGACAGATTAATAGGAAAGGTACCAACTGGATTTAATTAAGCCTTAAATTCCCTTAAATCCATTCATTATCTTTCTTTCTCACTAGAGTATAAGCTCATGATAGCCCAGAATGTCTTCTTTCCTGCTTTATCCTCAAAGCCTAGAAGCACATTTGATACTAATTAATAGTAGGCCCTCCATGAGAGTTTAGTAAATAAAGGAGATTTCTTTGGTTCTACCTTCCTCTCAGTCCCAAATCCAGACAGTCACTAAAGCCAATAGATTCTTTCTCTTAGCATGTTTAAATCTCTTCTCTATTCCCCACCCCTTACCTTCACTGCTGTTGTCTTAGTTCAGGGACTACATGAGGATTCTGGATGAAGGCAGTTTTCTCTACATTCCCAAACCTTCTACCCTCTAGTGTTAGGGGGTGTTCCTCAGATCTGATTATTTTAGCCTCCCCTCCCGACAAGACGTCTTCTATGGCTTCCCTATGTCCCATAGGGTGGATCCTCACCCCTGGGGGGTATGGCCTCAGTGATCAGCCACTTCCTGCCCCTGATCCTGTTGCTCGGCCATTCTTTCCTTCTGTTGCTTTCCTCAATCTCAGTGAAACTGCAATATCCGAAGTCTAGCTGTTGCTTAGCATCTCTGTGCTGTTACGTAGGCTTCCTCCTTTGTCTGTGTTCTAGTTATCTGTTGCTGTATAAAAATCACCCCAAAACATTGCGACTTAGAACAACAGTCACAATATTTTGTGGTGATCAATTTTTTCTCTCTTCATGGTGGTAGAGATTAGATGCGTCTAGGTGGTTCTTGCTTATGTTCTCTTGTGAGGTTGCAGTCGGCTGGTGCCTGGGGCTGGAGGCATCTCAAAGGTTTCCTCATTCATGTGTCTGGCAATTGTTGCTGGCTATGGGCTGGAAACTCACTGGAGGCTGAGAGCTGGAGGCTCACAAGGGCCTCCTTGTGACCTGGGCTTCATCATAACATGAAGCCTAGATTCTAAGAGCAAGCATTCCAGACAGTGTAGGTAGAAGTGGCATGGGCGTTTCTAACCTAGCCTTGGAAGTCACATGGCATATTTCTGCCACATTCTACTATTAAAATCAGTCAGTAAGATCTGCCTATATTCAGGGCAGGGGAATTATTCTGATACTTGATGTGAACAGCATTATGCATGCACACGGAGGGCAGGAATGGATGGTGACAGTCTTTGGAGACTAGCAACAGTGGTCAGGAGTGCATTCTTCTCTTCCATTGTATCCTCATCTACTAACAGACACGCCATTCACATTATAAGATCAGGCTTGTCCCCGACTCCCATGCCTTGAAGCAGAATTCAGTCCTCCCTCCTTTATAGACCTACTTATTCTTCCCCTGGTTTGCCTCTTTCTTGGTATTGATGGAATTCAGAACACACTATCCCACCCAAAATATGACACCTTGGCATTTGAGAAAACAGCAGAAGCAGGAAGTTCTCTCTGACCCTCTCCTGCCCATCTCTCCTGAAGCAGGCAGTGAAATAGCTCTCTGACTTTCCTTTGACATGGTTTAAGACCCTCATTCAAGAAGTACTATCTCTAGACCCAGAGGAAAGAAATACACTTATCCTCAAAGAGAGAGAGATGCCAAGAAGAATCTGAACCATCAGGCTTTGCTAAGTTCCCCCCAGTTTACTACCATTAGCTCGTTCCTACTCTGTCCAATCACACTTTTCCATGACTGTCCATTCTTCCTCAAACTTAGCATGAAAATGCACAAATTTTCCCTTTTCTTTAGGTCTTCATTTCTGAAGGCTCATGTGTCATGTAAAATTTGTACTAAATACGTTTGTAGGCTTCTCTCTAGTGAATCTGACTTTTGCTGTAGGTGCCTCAGCCATAAACCTAGAGAGAGATGAGGAAAAAAAAATCCTGTTCTCTCCTATGGCATCTACAATACATAATTTAAATTTGTTTACACAACCGTCCCTCCTGCTAAACTGTAAGCACATTGGGATCTGAGTCTGTTTTTTTTCTCATTTGTGCTCAGGAAAGGGTCGGGTACAAGGTAGGCCCATAAAAGTATGTGTTGAAGGAAAAAAAAAATCTGTTTCTTTGTTTTTGAAGATTAAATTGGCCAGAAACATGCTTCACACCATTGATATTTGAAAAAAGGAAGTCTAAATGGAAAGGCTGACCGGTGAGTTTTAGGAAGCTCTCATCTGAGCCACACAAACCATGGTCTTTCTGTGTATTAGTCAGATTTCATAGGATCCTGGGTACATTTAAGGCAAAAGACAAAAAAAATTGCCTCAGCGTAAGATGGTATTTTAAACTCATTTGAAGAGGTCGAGGGTCACAGCAGTAAATGAAACTTTCTGCTGAAGAAAAGAAGAATTTTGAATGTCGCTGAGCCTTATAAGTCCTGGTAAGCTGGAAAGACCTTTGGAGGCAGAAAAAGCTTCAGCGCTTTTTTTTTCTCAGTGGACTCCAGCTGTTCGTGGTTTGAGACCACAGGGCGCCAGGGCACCCACAGAGATAATGGTCAGGCTCCGACGCTCCAGCTGACACCACGACTAGGAATTAGCCCAAAAGTTTGCCGACTGATCAAGTGCATAATAAATTAAGAAAACGTTTAGCCAGGAGTGATAAGAAAATCTAAAATACTTCTCTGTTCAGATTTAATTTTCCAAGCAGTAAAGTTTCTAATATTAACAAAGGTGGTGGAGCTCCTAAATTATTTTTTAAATCTTTTTAAATTTCTTTGAATATCTCATTCCATTGACTAATCAGGAGACGTCACCAAAATAGCAGTGGAGTTGAATTGTTCCCATCAGCATTACAAAGCCAACATTTTAAGGATTCAGTCCTTTTGGATTTAATTTCCTAATTAGCTTTTTAAAAGAGAAATACAAAGGTTCAAAGCTGCTGCCTTTCTAGAATTCATATATTTAAAGCTCCACAGCAAACCTGGAAACTTAATTTCAAAATTAAACAAAGCAATCTGCACAGAGCATCTAAATAAATATCTAATAAAGTCTGTTTATAGTTTAGCTGAACTGAGATTTAGGACAAATCTTCCTATGATCTGCACCTTTAAAAAAAAATCTAACACTTTCTGGGCCTAAATCGTGTCTTCATAGACCCTATACTGAGGCTTATTTCATGCTGTTGGTAAGAAGTGAAACAGCAATTTTATAAATATGGCTGATATTCTTTAAGCTAGTATTCTAACAAGCGGTGCTGATTTTTCCCGAGTGTCTAGGGAAGCAGGAAAGAGTTACGAGTGGTGGAGGGCAGGCTAGGGAACATAATGACTGTTGTATTTCTTGAGAATCACATCTATATAGTACAGTTTTCCTGTTTAATTGGACTCACCAAATTTTAAATAAATTCACCCATCATTAACTGTATGCACCTTTTCCTCTGATTACTTTAATGAGTTTATATTTTGAAAGCTCCTCCAAATCCAGATTCTAGGGAAATGTACACCTGTATTCTTTTTTGTAATTGCATTTATTTATATTTTTATTGAGATAAAATTCATATAACATAAATTAACCTTTTAGAAATGATATTTAGTATATTCACAATGTTGTGCAACCATCACCTTGACTTAGTTTCAAAACATTAAATCACCCTGAGGGAGAACCCAAATTCATAAAGCATTCATTCCCCATTTCCTATTCCCTAGCAACCACTAATCTACTTTCTATCTCTTTGGATTTCCTTATTCTGGATATTTTATATAAATGGAGTCACATGATGTGTGACTTTTTGGTATAGTTTCTTTCACTTAGCATAATGTGTTTGAGGTTCACCTGCATTGTAGCCTGTATGAGAGTCTAATCTTTTATATGAATAATATTCCATTGTATGACATGCCACACTTCGTTTATCCATTTATCAGTTGATGGGCATTTCCACCTTTGTGGAAATGAGATGGAAAAGGGGTATTTTCACCTTTTGGCTATTATGAACAGTGCTGCTATAAACATTTGTGTATAAGTATTTGCTTGAATCCCTACTTTTAATTATTTTGAATATATATGTTGAAGTAGAGTTGTTGGGTCTTAGGGCAATGTTTTATTTAACATTTTGAGAAACATGTTTTTACTTTTATGTTTAATTTTTAAAATCCATCTATAAAGTTAGGTTCTGAATGAATTATTTCCAAGTTATGCATTTTACCTAAGTTATTTATTGAATAACTCATTCCTTATTATTTAAATTTGTGGTTCTGTTGCTCTGAGACGTTTTTCAGCATCAGATACTTAAAAAAAATCAATACTATGGCTCTGAAGATTTTTAAATATCCTGTAAAGAAAAATCTTCATTATTTATCTTTTTCAAAATTTTCTTGCCTTGTCTTTCCTTTTATTACTTTTCAGATTAAATTTAGAATCTTTTCTGTAAAGTTAAAAACACTTCGTTATTTGAATTGAAATTGCATTCTAGTTTTATACGTTATTTTGGGAGGAACTGACATTGTATACGTTTTAGTATGCCTCTGCATTTTGTTATATTTTCTTTAGGATCTTTCTTATAATATCATTCATATCGGTGTTGCATATTCCTTGGTAAGGTACCTGGCTATTTTATCATTTTACTACCTTCATGAATAGTATTTCCTCCCAACTTTAACTTGGAGACTGCTATAAACTGAATGTTTGAGTCTCCTCAAAATTTATATGTTCAAGTCTAACCCCTGAGGCAATGGTATTAGGAGATGGGGCTGCTGGGAGATGATTGAGTCATGTTAAGGGAACCCTTATAAAATTAGTGCCTTTATGTTAGAGGCCCCAGAGAGCTCCCTAGACTTTCTGTCATGTGAGGACACAGTGAGAAGATTGCTGTCTATGAACAAGGAAATGGGCCATCACCAGAACCCGACTGTGCTGGCATGGTCTTCTAGACCTCAGACTTCCAGCCTCCAGACCTATAAGAAATAAATTCCTGTGGTTAGTCTATCAGTCACCCAGTCTATAGCTGTTTGTTATAGAACCTAAAAAGACTCAAACAGGAAAATTTATGTTTTTTAATCTCATTAATTCTAGAATATTTTCAGTTTATTATCTGATTTTTCAACATCAACAATATTTGTAAGCAATAATTATTTTCTTTCTGTTTCTAATAGTTATATTTTTATATCTTTTTGTTTAGTCAGAACTTTAACAATAACAAACTTCATTTTGTTTGTTATTATACTCCCAGTGCCTATGAAAACATGTGTCAACTTTATGTATATATATGTCTCTCACATAATAGTTGTACATATTTATGATAGTGATGTTTCAATACATACAATGCTTTTAGCCTTGCCCCATTTGCTCTGACGTTAGTTGTGCCTTTATTGTGTTGATGTACTTTCTTTCTATACCCAACTTACTGAGAGATTTTATGATGAAGGAAGGTTAAATTTTATGAAATGCTTTTCAGCATCGATTGAGATGATTAAATGGTTTTTGTCCTTGATTCTGTTGATGTGATGTATCACATTTATTGATTTATGTATATTGAATCATTTTTGGTACCTGGAATAAATTCCATTTGATTATGATGAATAATATTTTTGATGTGTTTTTTGCTGAGAATTTTTGTGTCTATATTGACCTGGGATATTGTTCTACAGGTTTTTGTGTGTGTGTGTGTGTGTCCTTGTCTGGTGTTGGTATCAGGGTGATACTGACCCCTAGAATAAGTTAGGAAGAATTTCATCCTCTTCAATTTTCTGAAATAGTTTGAGAAGAATTTATATTAATTCTTCCTTAAAAGTTTGGTAGAATTCAACAGTGAAGTCATCTGGACCTGGAATGTCTTGTATGTTTGTTTGTTTTTTGGTGGTAGACTTTTACTACTGGTTCAATCTTGTTATCTGTTATTGGTCTGTTCAGCCTTTCTATTTCTTCTTGAATCAATCTTGGTAGTTTATATGTTTTCAGGAATGTATCCATTTCCTCCAGGCTTTTTATTTATTGGCATGTGGTTGTTCACAATAATCTCTAACATTCTGTCTTATTTATGTAGTATCCATTGAGATGTCTCCCTTTTGACTTCTGATTTTATTTATTTGGGTCTTCTTTCTTATTTTCTTAGTCCAGTGAGTGGTTTGTCAATTTTTTTTATCTTTTGAAAAGCCAATTTTTTGTTTACTTGATCTTTTGTATTTGGGACGATCTCAAATCTTTATTATTCCTTTGCTTTTACTAATTTTGGGTTTGGTTTCTTTCTGCTTTTTTAGTTCCTTGAGATACATCATTAGTTTGTTTGTTTGAAATCCACTTTTTTAGTGCAGGAATTTATTCCTATTAACTTGCTTCTTAAAACTGCTTTATCTAGGCTGGGTGTGGTGGCTCACCCTGTAATACTAGCACTTTGGGAGGCTGAGGCAGGCAGATCACAAGGTGAAGAGACCAAAACTATCCTGGTCAACAGGATGAAATGCCATCTCTACTGAAAATACAAATATTAGCTGGTTATGGTGGTGCATGCCTGAAGTCCCAGCTACTCAGGAGGCTGAGGCAGGAGAATCGCTTGAATCTGGGAGGTGGAGGTTGCAGTGAGCCAAGATCATGTCACCGCACTCCAGCCTGAGTACAGTGACTCTGTCTCAAGACAAAACAAAAGAAAACAAACAAAACTGCTTTTTCTCTTTTCCAAAGCATTTGGTATGTTGTGTTTCAATTTTTATTTGTTTTGAGGAATTTTGCAATTTTCTCCTTAATATCTTCCTTTACCCACTGGTTATTCAGAAGCATGTCATTTAATTTTTTTTATTGGTATAATTTCCAGTGTTTGTCTATTATTTATTTCTAGTTTTATTTCATTGTGGTCAGATAAGATACCTAATATGATTTTGATTTTAAAATTTGTTGAGATTTGTTTTGTGTGCTAACATATGGCCAATCCTGGAGAATATTTCACACACTTATAAAAAGTTCTCCAACTGTTGGATGAAATATTCTATAAATATCTGTTAGGTCCATTTGTTCTATGGTGCACTCTAAATCTTATGTTTCTTTGTTCATTTTCTGTCTACATGGTCTCTGTCTAATGCTGACAGTAGGGTGTCGAAGTCCTCAACTATTATTACATTGGGGGCCTGTCTCTCCCTTGAGAGCTAACATTTGCTTTATATATCTGTGTGTTCCAGTGTTTGATGTATAAATTTACAGTTGTTATATCTTCTTGATGAATTGATCTCTTTACTATTACATAATATCCTTCTTTGTCTCTTTTAACGTCTTTGACCTGAAATCTGTTTTATCTAAGTATAGCTACTCTCGCTTGCTTTTGGTTCCCGTTTTCATGGAATAATTTTTTTCCATCCTTTCACTTTCAGTCTATATGCGTCTTTACAGGTGAGGTGAGTTTCTTTAGGCAGTATATAGTTAGGTCTTTTTTTATTTTCAAATTCCGCCAGTCTTTATCTTTTAATTGGAGAATTTAATCCATATATATATCCAAGGTAATTATTGATAGATGGGCCCTCACTCATTTTATTGATTGCCTTATTTTATTCTATTCATTGTTTTCTGGTTGTTTTGCACACACTTTGTTCCTTATCTACTTTCTTATTGTTTACTTTTGCTTTTGGATATTTTTCTGTAGTGAAAAGATTTGATTCCTTTCTCTTTCTCCTTTATGTATCAGCTCTGCCATTGATTTTTTATAACTGCATGTTTCATGATGGTGGTTATTGTCTTTTCACCTCCAGATGTAAGATATCCCTTGAGCTGTTACTTTTGTAACAGCAGTCTAATGGTTAGTTTATGCTTCTCTGTGAAATATTTTGTTTCTCTTCATTTCTGAAGAATAGCTTTGCTGGGTACGAGATTCTTGGCTGGCAGTATTTTTCTACCAGTGCCTTGAATATGTCATTCTATTCCTTCCTGGTCTGAAAGGTTTCATGTGAAAAATCTGATTTTGGTCTGATAGAGAGTACCATATATGCAACTTGATGCCTTTCTTTTGTTGTTTTTAGAATTCTTCACCTTTGACTATTGACAATTTGACTAAAGTGTGTCTTAGAGAGGACCTTTATGAGTTAAATCTACGTGGGGAACATTTGAGCTTCCTGAAGTTGGATGTCCATCTCTCTCCCAAGACTTGGGAAGTTTTCAGCTATTTTTAAATTTAATATATTTTCTACATATTTTTCTTTTCTTCTTCTTCTAACACCCATAATGCAAACATTTGTTCACTTAATGGTGTCCCATAAACCCTGTAGGCTCTATTTTTTAAATTTTTTAATTCCTCTTCTTCTTTTTCATCATTATCATTGTCATCTGCCTGATTTATTTTAAAAGACATCTTCAAGTTCAGAAAGTCTTTGTTCTGCTTGGTCTAGTCTGTTGTTGAAGCTCTTGATTGTATTTTTTATTTCCTTTATAGAATTCTCAGTTCTAGAAATTCTAATTCATTATGATTCCTTTTTTTTGAGACAGAGTCTTGCTCTATTGCCAGGCTGGAGTGCGGTGGGGTGACCCTGGCTCACTGCAACTTCTGTTTTCTGGTTTCAAGTAATTCTCCTGCCTCAGCCTCCTGAGTAGTGGGACTACAGGCATGTGCCACCATGCCCAGCTAATTTTTTTTTATTTTTAGTAGAGACAGTGTTTCACCATGTTGGCCAGGATAGTCTCGATCTCTTGATCTCATGATCCACCCACCTCAGCCTCCCAAAGTACTGCGATTACAGGTGTGAGCCACCATGCCTAGCCTAATTCATTCCATTTTAATGATGTCTATCTCTATTGAATTTCTCACTTAAATAATGAATTATTTTTCTGATGTCATTGAATTGTCTGTATTCTCTTGTATATCAATGAGTCTTCTTAAGATCATTATTTTGAATTCTTTTTCTGACATTTTATATATTTTCTTATGATTGAGGTGTATTACTTAAGAATTATTGTGTTCCTTTGGAGAGGAGTCATGTTTCCTTGATTTTTAATGCTTAATGTGTTTCTATGTTGATTTATATACATCTGGTGGAATAGTCACCTCTTCTAATTTTATTGGGTAGGGCTGGGTGAGGTGGGTCATGCCTGTAATCCCAGCATTTTGAGAGGCCAAGGAAGATGGATCACTTGAGGTCAGGAGTTCAAGACCAGTCTGGGCAACATGGTGTAACTCTGTCTCTACTAAAAATACAAAATTAGCCAGGCATGTTGGTTCACACCTGTAATCCCAGTTACTCGAGAGGCTGAGGTAGAAGAATTACTTGAACCTGGGAGGTAGAGGCTGCAGTGAGAAGACTTTTTCACTGTACTCCAGCCTGGGTGACAGAGTGACATTCTGTCTCAAAAAAATAAAAATAAAAAAATAACAATTTTATGGGGTAGGTGTTCTAGGGAAAGACTTATTTTTATGGGTAGATTTTGGCATGTCAGTTGGGTGGGGTAGGTTCTGTCATAGGTAGATGCAGTAATATAGTCTTTGTGCAATTTCTTCAGCTGTAATTCATGATAGTAATGCTTGTGAGTTTCTCAGTGGCATAGGTGGTGTATTGTGGCAGAAATGGCATAGTTTTGCTGGGGGTTGGTTTCCTAAAGTGTTTCTTGGTCAAAGGCATTTGTGTACACATGATAGGTGAGCCAACTTGAAGCCTGGCTTTCTTAGGTTGGAGTCACAAGGCTGCTACTCTGGCCAGAGGCTCAAGCATGCAGCTGCTCAGCCAGCTTGGAGGCATGACTGCCCCGTAATGGGACTGCCTGGCTGTTTCTCTGGCCTTGAGTGCTAGTGTTCATCTGCTCAGCCAATCTAAAGGTGTGTCTATTGGGGGTGGGCCCATTATGTCTTTATCGCAGACCTTAGGTGCCAGTGTGTGGCTGCTTGGCTGGCCTGGGGGATGTTTCCTATGGGGATAGCTCCTGAGGTTGTTTCTCAGACCTAGAATATGCATGTGTGTCTTCTTCAGGGCTAGGAGTGATTCTACTAGGAGTGGAGTTGCTGGGTTGTTTTTCAGATCCACAATATGGTTACAAGCCTGCATGGGCAGCCTGGGAGTGTGTTTGCCAGAGGTGGGTGGCCCACAAGACTGTTTCCCAGGCCCTGAGTGTGGGGACAGGGCTATTGGGTGAGCTAGAGACATGCTCATGGCAGTGGAAGACGTGGGGCTATTTCTCAGGCACGGGAGGCAGGCATAGACCACTGGTCATGTCAGAGGTGTGTCTGCAAGTAGGGAGTACCCCAGGTCTGTTTCTCAAGCCTGGGTGTGGAAGCGTATCCACTATGCTGACCTGGGAGGGTGTCAGCTGCTTTTCTATTACTTTAACATACTGTTGAATCAAATTCATTGGTAACTTATTTGGAATTTTTGCAAAAAGTTTCAAAAGTAGCTTAGAGGGTATGAAGTTGAAACACTCACCTAAGTTCACTTTCTGCCTCACTTCCCCATGGAGCATATCCCATGTGGTCCTAAAAGAAAAGGAACTGATACCAGAATGGATAGTATTAGCACAGCCTCTAAGGAAGTTAACTGATCCTGTAACCAGGTTCTGTGCAGCCAGGATTGTGGCACCCATGTGGGCTAAAGAATGAAGATGGACCCCCAGGGCCGGAGAGGTACAGTGGCTCCTGGAAATCAATTCTCTTTTCCTTCAAATCTTCTGAAGCCACTGACTGACATGAGCTAGTGATATCTGATGTCTATTGTTAAGCCAAAGCTCTTCCATCAATTTCTAATTGCCTGCAGATTTTTACTCTCTTTTCCATTGTAATTTCCTTGAAAGAGACTTGCACTATCATAAAATTTGCATTTTCCTATCTTTTGGGATGATTTTATTGTTGTCGTTTATTTAAGACAGGTCCTGTTTGCTCACACTTTGTTGGACATTACAGGTTAAAGCCCAATTCATCACAGAATAACTAGTAAAAAGGATTAAACAACACAAAGGCAGAGCACAGCAACACAGAGTAACCACCTAAGCAGAGTGCTACCTGGCTAACTGTTCACCGTCAGGAACACCTGTTAACATAGCACCGAGAATGCACAGTGCAGTCTACCATGCAGATTCTTGCTCTTCCAGATACGTAATGGTGTTTGGGGCATGGGGAAAGTCACTGACTAATTTTTTTGGTGGGAAAGAAATGTTTCAGACACAAGCTTTTTTGACTAATCGGTGCTACTTATGACAGCATTATACATAATATGCCTGTTTTAGAGAACACCCAAAGACAAACAGAAGTGATTATCTTTAATGGGCCAACTTGAATTATAGAAAATATTATTGCTTCTTTACAGAATGTAAAGTTGATTATAATCTAGGTCCATTTCTAGATGGATTTGGAAGAGGCCAAAATCATCTTTGGGATGCTAAACTGCATTTCTTCAGCCATGCTGTAGGCAGAGTTATGGAAACATTCCTGATATTCTTAGACTGTTAAGAGGCACCTAAGCAAGTTGACTTGGTCTAAAGTCAATGCCAAATCCACTAGATATGGTATTCACAGTACCTGGTACATTCCAGATGTTTAATAAATATTTGTGGAATAAGTCAATGAATGGCTATGTCTTGTACCTAAACATGCAGCTGATTATATTTGAATTAATATGAGGAAAGTGGTATTTTCCACCCATTTGCATAACATTATAATCTTTGAAATAAGAAAACCATAATCTTGAAATAACGACTTTGAAGAAAAAAACCCACAAAGCACCAACTTGCATGAAACTACTTAAAACATCTTAGCCAGAGACATTGGGTAGTCCAGAAAGTTATGCATTCAAGGTTTATCTGAGCATACTCCTTTTCCCTCATATCTGTTCATATTAACAGAGGTGGGGATGGGGTGGTGTAGAAACTCAAAATGGGCTTCAGGAAAGAGCAATAAAAATGATGAGCAGGTTGGATATGTTATTATCAGAAAAGGCTGAGGGAATCAAGACTTCAGATAGGTGAAAAGGAAAGTAAGGAAAACTTAATACTTGTCTTCAAGGATATGAGAGGTTATAATGAAGAAGGTGCTGACCAGCTGTTCTTTGCTGTCACAGAGGACAGAACTAATAAAAGAGGGATACTTTATAGAGAAGTAATAGAACTTCATAGTGAGGACTATTAAATGCTTGTCTCTATTACCAAGATAGGTGGGGTTTGGGCAGATGAGAGGGTCTCAGTGTTGCTAATGAACCATCTTCATTAATATCACCTGGAAACTTGTTAGAAATGCAAATCCTTGAATGCTGCCCTAGACCTACTGAATCAGACAATCTGGGATTGGGTCTTTTAACGAGCCCTCAGGTGATTCTGGTAGAGGCGAGGTTTGAGAATCATTGGGATAGATAAACTCTTGTCCACACTGTGCTTTCAGATATCCATGGGAAGCAGGAGTCCAGAAGAAGTGAAGACTTTAAGCTTCTTCCAGCTTTCTATTGTCTGTCTTTTGTGAAGAAGACACCCCTATCAATGTAGTTTACATTCATCCATATTATAAACTATAAGGGATAAAACCTGTCTCTCTTGGAAGATAAAGTTAGTGGGTGTAGTGAAGTATAGTTTGTAATCGACAGTAGTAAAAACTGCCCCAAAGGAAAATGAAATTCCTTTTGCTCCAGAAGTTATTGAAGATATTCCACAAAGAGTGCTATATTAGAAAAAAAATGAACCGCCAGCCTGATGTCAAGATTTTCAGGATCTAGCAAGAGATGTGAGCACACAGAGGGATAATTATGATTAGGGATATTCTTATAGCGTCAATGATAAGTATAAGAATACTGAGTGCTGGGGAAGGTGCTGTACAGTAAGCTTTCATATACTCTGTGATATGGTTAGACTCTGTCTCCCCACTCCATTCTCATTTTGAATTATAATCCCCAGGTTTTAGGAAGTAAGCTGGTGGGAAGTGATTGAATTATGGGGCGGTTTCCCCTATGCTGTTCTCGTGATAGTGAGTGAATTCTCACGAGGTCTGATGGTTTTATAAGTGTTTGGCAAGTTCCTCCATTTACTCTTCTCGCTCCTGTCACTACGTGAGGAAGGTCCTTGCTTCCCTTTCGTCTTCTTCCATGATTGTAACTTTCCTGGCGCCTTCCTAGCCATGTGCAACGGTAAGTCAATTAAACCTCTCTCCTTTATAAATTACCTAGTCTTAGTATCTTTATAGCTGCGTGAAAATGGACTAATACACTCTGCTAGATAGATTTAAAAGGCCACAACCACAGTCTATCTTGAGAAACATTTAGCAACATCATTAAGAATCTTAAAAATGTTCTACCTCAGTAATTTGCTAATTTAACTCTTTGGAATTTAGTCCAAGGAAATAATTGGACTAAAAAATTGGTCTGGAATGTTTGTTGCAGTTTCATTTGTAACAGTGAACATTTTTGAAGCAAAAGAAGAAACCCAGAAGCCACAAAGAGAAAGATTGGCATGCTAGACTATATACAAATCAAACATTTAAACAGTTGGTGACAGCAAATACAAAATCAAGACACTAATGATTTATTAAGAAAAAGGAAGGCCGGGCGCGGTGGCTCACGCTTGTAATCCCAGCACTTTGGGAGGCCGAGGTGGGCGGATCATGAGCTCAAGAGATCAAGACCATCTTGGCCAACATGGTGAAACTTGGTCTCTCCTAAAGAATACAAGAATTAGCTGGGCTTGGTGGCACACACCTATAGTCCCAGCTACCTGAAGGCTGAGGCAGGAGAATTGCTTAAACCTGGGAGGCGGAGGTTGCAGTGAGCTGAGATTCAGCCACTGCACTCCAGCCTGGCAACAGAGCAAGACTGTCTTTAAAAAAGATAATAATAATAAAGTAAAAGAAGTGGAGCACATATGATAGACTAAACTTATAATATGCAATAACCACCTTCAAGGGGGCAGAATAAAAAGAATGATCTTGTTAAATGAACAAAAGATGTAAATAGACATTTTACGGAAAAGGAAATCCAGGTGGAAAATAAACATGTGAGAGGATTAAATTTTACTAGTGGTCATGAAAAGACTCAATAAACTAGGAATGAGAAAGATTATTTCTCCCATTAGAATGACAAAAATTAAAAAGTTATCATACCTCCCACTGGTAAAGATTTGAGCAAAAGAGCACTCTTCCACTTGGCAAACAGATATGTGAATTCTGAAAGGTTTTTTGGCACGTAATTTGGCAAAATTCATTAGAATAAAAATACACAGTCTTCAACATAGCAATCCTACTCCTAGAAATAGTCAAAGGGACAAACGTGCCTGGCATATTGAGAATATATGTAAGAAGATAAGTACTCAAACCTTGTTTGTAGGGACCAAAATAAAAAAAATATAGAAAAAATTATGAATCCCCATTAAGGAGAGAATTAATACACCCCAGCGATCTGTGTCATGGAACATTATGCTGACATTAAAAAGAACGAATGAAATACAAACCATTGGCTTGGAGGAATAAGAATACAGGTTTTCATTCAGAATACAAGTTTTCATTCAAAACAGTGACACGTTCCCAATATATGTGTACATATGTTATTGATTCTACTAGAATGTGTTACTTTGGAAGTAAGCCACAATTAAAACATTTTTAAATATGTTAAAAAATTTTTTTAATTGTATTAAAAAGTTAAAAAATGTGTGAAAAAACATGGTTAACATTCATGTAAAATTATATAAATTTATGTGTATTTATATTAAGACAAAAGTTTGCTAACAGTGGTACTCTTTGGATTGCAGGATTTATGGTGACTTTTATTTTTTTTTTCATGTTACTAAGTTCTTTATATAATAGGCATGTAGAATAAAGCATAGCTTTTCTTAGGAAAAGAAAAATATAGGCTGAATGCAGCAGCTCATGCCTGTAATCCTGACACTTTGGGAGGCTGAGGTGGGAGGATTGCTTGAGCTTAAGAATTTGAGACCAGCCTGGCAACATGGTGAGACCTCATCTCAGCGAGAGAGCCAGAGAGCCAGAGGAGAGCCAGAGGAGAGCCAGAGGAGAGCCAGAGGAGAGCCAGAGGAGAGCCAGAGGAGAGCCAGAGGAGAGCCAGAGAGCGAACGAGAACCAGCCAGGTGTGGTGTATTGTGCTTGTAGTCCCAGCTACTCAGGAGGCTGAGGTGGGAGATCACTTGAACCTGGGAGACTGAGGTTGCAGCAGGCCAAGGTTATGCAACTGTACTCCAGCCTGGGCAACAGAGTTAGACCCTGCCTCAAAAAAAAAAGGAAAAGAAAAATATAGTAAAAACATAAAAATGAACAGAATCACTAGTTGTCATTTAGGAACTAGGAAGCAGAGGAAAGGGTGTGTTGAAAAATATAAATGACCAGTTACTGCTTTTTCAGAGATCTAACAATCTCTAGAACAGTGTTAGATCAGGCTGAATAGAAAGGAAGTTGTTAAGGGGAAGTGGTGGAGACAGTATTTTCAGCAGTGTAGAGTTGGTAGGTGGGAAATGGGCTCAGAATGTTTTATAATCTGTGAAGAACAAATCCATGTGTCTAAGAACTGCTGAGGCTACTGTAATAGCTCTGCTGGTGATTGGGGAAATTATGGGTTGAGTGTTCATAGGATGCTTTCATATTACTCTCTGACACTGATGCTGTCTGTCACCTCTAACTATCATGATTCCTGCTCTGAAATGTTGGTATCCTGCCAAAATTCATGTTGAAACTTAATCCCCAATGTGATAGTATGAAGAGTGAGGTGGGGGGCTTCAGGAGGAGGTTAAGTCCTGAAGAATTAGATTTATGGGATTAGTGCCCTTATGAAAGAGGTTGAAGAGAGCTGCCTTAAATTTCAGCATTCTCACCTGGTGAAGTGAAAGGCAGCAACAAGGTGCCATATTTGAATTGGAGAGCAAGCCCTCCTTGAATCCTAAATCTCCTGGTGACTTAATCTTGGACTTCCCAGCCTCTAAAACTGTAAGAAATAAATGTTGCTGTTTATAAATTAACCAGACAATGGTGTTTTGTAGCAGCCCAAATGCACCAGACAATTCTTACTCTCTACTCCTGGCTAATGCCTCCCTAAATATTTTCCATTCTTTCCTAGTTGTACTTCTGGACAACTGAGGCAGGAGGACTGCAGGAAAAGGAAAAGTAGGAAAGGTAATTCCTGACTCTTGACCCTCCCACATCCAGTCTTGGGTCTCTGGAAACCAAAAACTGTTTCCTCTCTATCAAAAACCCTGTCATGGGCTTCCTACATAGAACTTAACCGTGGCTGCTACTGTCTTAGTCGTTGTCCTTACAATGTCTGTAATTACTTTCAAAGTTCTTTAGCATTATCTAGAAAGCACAGTCATGAAGTGGTCAGTTAGTCTACTAATTAAGAAAGTGTAGTCCAGGGGTCAAATAACAGTCTATCAGCAGGGGCCACACTCAGAGGCAGCTATCACAGGCTTTATGTTATCCGCAGCTCCATCAACAGCAGATGCTTTCTAATTAGCACACTGGCTGTCAGAAATAGGTTTTTATTAGCACAAAATGTAGCCCGTTGCTTAATGTGAGGAATATTACAAATAAGCTGTCAATTGTGAAATAAAGATATTATACGTTGATTGTGTTTAAAATAACATGAATAGGACAAAAATTATACAAGATCTGTAATTATATGCATCCCTAGGGACTGCACTTAAAAGGTCTGGTTTCTAGTTACGAACTCTAGATTCTTTCAAATAAAGGTGACAGAATCCTGCCTCTGGAAACTTTCATTGTTCTAGAATGAGACTTTCATACAAAATTGGTGGTCAGAGCATCTGAAAAGAAAGACAACAGAAGCCTCCAATCTACAGAAGTCAAATAGTTTCCTTAATATTTTTTTTTTTTGCTAATAAACATCTAATGAATGAATAAGCAACTCTGAGATTTGCTTTTAGAATAACCTATCATAAGGAACAAGCTGACCCTCTCCACTTCAAACTTTTTTGGTAGACACCATAATCTATAAAAGACCTAAAGAGTTATGCATATAGTCAGTAGATCAGTCTGCAATAGCTGGCATCATGAATTGTCTTCCTCCTTTCTTAGACTATAAACTCGCCACGTTTATGCATGGAAGCCTTGCACATGGACTGCTATGGAAAAGATATGAAAATAATTAGGTATATGTTGTGAGTGTGTTGGCTGAGCTCTCCAGAGCTCTTTCCTACTCTTCTCCAATCTTCCTGGTGAAGGTAATCAAAGTAGCAGGATCTTTTGAACTGCCCAGAGCAGAATCCAAAGCTTCGGTGGGTTCTGGCAGTGAAGAGATGCTCTTTCCAGGCTGAGTTAATGTTATTCTTGGGCCTTTTGGCAATGCTACATCGTGGCCATATGTTCACTCAAACATCTCTTCAGGTATGGTTATGGCAGATTGAACAAGTGGAGGTAGAATAGTGTTGTGATTTTTAAAAAAGTCATGGAGTCAAATAGCAGAATTAAACTGTGGTTCACTACTTACTGGTATGATTGTAGGCAGCTGGTACCTTAGTCGCCTTGTAAAAACAGTAACTACTGGTAGGTTTGTTGGATTAAAGGAGATAGTACATACAAAATACTTAGAAAAGTGCCTGCCTGGCCTGAGGTAAGCTCTAGGTGATAATTACCAGTTCTTAGTATTGTCATTATTTATACCAGGAAACAGTTGCAAAAAAAGTGTGTGGGTGCGAGGTGCTCATTTTTTAAGTAAGTGTTTTTAAACTGGAGAAACAGAGTCATCTGGAGAGCCTGTTAAATATTCAGATTTTCAGCCCGTTGCCCCTGGGGACTGATTGAGAAAGTCTGTTATCTGTAGCCAGAAATTCCCCTCAGGTGATCTGTATGATAAGGCAAGTGGGGGAAACACTACTTGAAGTGAAGAAGAAAATGAATTTCTAAGCCTACAATCAACGAGTTTAAAGTCGGCTTCTGATTAAGAAGGCTGCCTAGGGCAGTTTTTGGTGCCTTAGGGCACCTTTTGGAAGTGAGAGCTTATTTCATTTCTTAAAGCAGTAGGTTAAGAATATGAACTTTGGACTTTAAAACACGAGGCTTGAATTTGTTATTAGAACGTAACCTGGGGCCTTTTTTCACTTCTTTTTCCTCACCTGTAAAATGTAAATAGTTACTTCTCACTGGGACTCCTTTAGGACTAAATGAGATATTGTGTGAAAAAGCACAGTTCCTGTGCAGATCAAAGACTCAGTAAGTGATTATAAATCATAGTCAGGAATGTTGAATTTTCCCTTCCTGTATGACTGAGTAGTTCCCACTAAATCTCACCCTCCTGCTGATTAAAAACTACAAATTCTGGGCAAAATAAAATCCAAATGACCTAAACTTACTGGAGAATGAACAAAAGCAGGCTGATTCTGGAGAAGAGTTGATCCTTAGAAAAAGGATGAGTTACCAATATTTTAACAGCATTCCATCTGAGGGTGGGTCAAAGTTAACATCAAGATGTCACTATAATTCTGAAAGGAAATTCTCAGTTTTTCTGGTCTGAAGAACCAAAGGACAGAGTTAGGGCCAGTGAAAGGGAAATTCTGGAGAGCTAGGGACAGAGAAAGCACCCACATTCTGTTGCAAAGTCAGCCTAAATCTCTCTCTAGCTGCCAAACCTTCAGTGTGTGTGATAGACTCCACTAAGGTGAAAGAACTAAACTTCAAGGTGTTTCCTAAGAGTCTGTGTTTGCAGTTTGAATCCAGCCAAATCATTGCTAAAACAGCATGTGAGAGATGGGGAAGTTCATCAAAGTTTACCTCTTTGACTAGTTATAAGGAGGAGTCAGAATCTCTTGCTCTATGTCCATTATCCACTATTAGCCTAAACATATACCCATGTATATATTCTCTAAATCAGCTACCTCTTAAATCAGCTATCTTGACTTGATCTGGCATGTCTGAACAGAACAGAACTGGGCAAGCTCCAAACCCTGTTGCATGCCATTCCTTATTTGGAAACCCTCCTGACTAGCTTCCTCTCCTTCCTTGACTTCTTTCCCTTTATCTATTCAGGATATTTCCAAGTTTTTAGTCAATCGGGTCAAGCATAGAATGTGAGGTCCCATTCCCTGCCAAGGCAAGCTGGACACAGTGTAGGGCAACTGCATTAGGTTATGAAAGTTACAAACGCCCCTTTCTCCTATGTTCAGGTGTGCTCTCATGGCAAGACTGCTGGCAAGTTGCACCTTTCTTGCAGGAAGTAAACTAGCCTTGCTGTCGTCTTGGTGTGGATTTTTCCTGATGTTATAAACCCGTTTCCAACACAGCAGATGTATGGTTTTCAGAAGCATGTAAAGAACCCCATCTCTCAAACAATATTCACAATGTCTGAGATAAAAATCCCAAATTACTTGACATTCAAAGAACCAGAAAAATAAAACCCATTCTTAAGAAAAAACAATGAGATAAGTGAGATGTTAGAAATAGTGAATAAATATTTAAAGCAACTTATTTAACTTTCCTCGAGGACATAAAGGAAAATCTATTTGCAACAAATGAAAATATTCTTAAAAATTCAGCACAGATACAGCAGCAATGAAGAAGAAATATTTAGACATTCTAGAACTGAAAAGTATCTAATATCAGAAATTAAAAATCACTGAATGGACTTAACAACACAATGCAGATGACAGTAGAAAGTAAGATATCCTTGAGGACAGATTAAGAATAATCAGAATAGAAATAATAGAAAATAGATTGAAAAGATCAAACAGAGCCTCAGGAACATATGAAATAATATAAAAGAATGTAACATGTAAAATTATAGCATAAAGGTTGGGGAGATAATTAAATGAATCTTAATTCTAATCTAAATATGTGAATAAACTTGGGGTAAAGAGGTAGGAGGAAGCATAAGAAATTTACCAGAATTTCACTCTGTGGGAACAAGTTCTTCTAGATATCTTTGTTTCATGTATGGATGTCCTTTTAAGCTTCCTTTTCTTAAAAAAAAAAACTTTTTATATAAATTCACAAGGTACATGTGCAGTTTTGTTACATGAGTAGATTGCATAGAGGTGAAGTCAGGGTTTTTAGTGTATCCATCAACAGAATAACATACATTGTACCCATCAAGTAGTTTTTCATTATCCACCTACCTCTCACCCCCTTACCTCTCCAGGTCTCCATTGGCTAGCATTTCACACTTGATGTCTACTTGTACACATTATTTAGCTCCCACTTATAAGTGAGAGCTTGTGGTACTTGTCTTTCTGTATCTGAGTTGTTTCACTGAAGATAATAGCCTTTAGTTCCATCCATGTTGTTGCAAAATATGCAATTTCACTCTTTTTAATGGCTGAATGCTACACTATTGTGTATACTTTCTAAACTTTCAAAGTGAAAATGGTATCTTCTATTTCTAGTGCTGATTTCCCTCCCTCCCTCCCTCCCTTCCTTCTTAATATCTCTCCATTATATTTTGTGAAGAACAACTACTTTATCTAGTTCCTTTAAGTTAGAATCCCACTGGAGAATACTGATAAAACACTCTGCTTGGTTAAAATGGTTCCATGCATGCCTACGGTGAATTGAAGTAATCTGATTCGGCAGGATTTTTTTTCCTCTTGCCTTATAGATTGGGTTGAGCCGTGAAAGGTCAGAGGCAAAAGGCCACCACTGGAGACTCACTTCAGTAATAGGTTCTCTCTACAACTATCATCTACTCAGAACTGCAATGGGAGCCTGGTCTTCATGGCATCATGGACGTAGACGCTATTGATGCTGCTTTCATTCTCTTGAGGACCTCTGGGAGTATTTACTTACATCATCTCTACTATGCTGCCAGTAGCTTCCTTGCATGTTTAAATTTCTTAAACTTCTCTTTTGCTGGATAATTAGAGTAATTTTTCATGAATAAAATTTTTTAATTGTACAAACTTATAGTGTACATGAGTAATTTTGCTACATGTGTATAATTTTATTTTTGGGGGTTCCAGATCTTTTATTTTCAGAGCTTGCAATAGTTGGTTAGCAATGCTAGCTAATAAACTGGTATAATCTGAAGGCCGCCCCACCTTTCTCTTTAGGCATTCAACCAACAAAATCTCTTTCTTACAAACAAGATCATTAGCTAGTTGGGATCTCTCTCAATGCATATGTAGGAAGAAGTCCTCTCCCTGACACTTTTCCCAACAAGATTGTTTTAGAGCCAAATGCAACCCAAACCCATAACAAGTGATCAAATCAGGGTATTTAGAGTGTCCATCATATGAGCACAGTATATTTTTGATAAGAGTAGTCACTCTACCATCAAATACTGAATTTATTTCTTCTATCTTACTGAATGTTTATGCCTTCTAGTCTGCTTCTATTCATCCTCCCTTTTCTCCCACACTTTTTAGTTTCTGTTATGTATCTTTCTGCTCTCTACTTCCGTGTGATCAAATATTTTAGCTCCCACATATAAGTGAGACGTGATATTTGTCTTTTTCCGTCTGGCTTTCACTTAAGATGATGACCTCCAGTTGCTGCAAATGATGTGATTTCATTCCTTTACCACATTTTCTTCATTCAGTCACAGATGAACACTAGCCTCCCAAGTGGCTGGGATTGCAGGTGTGAGCCACTGGGTCCAGACGAAGTCCCCCACTATTGTCGTATTGCAGTCTCTCTCTCCCTTTATATCTGAGAATATTTGCTTTATGAATCTGGGTATTGCAGTGTTGAATGCATACATATTTAAAATTGTGTATTCTCTTGCTGGATTTTTAAAAAATCATATAATGACCTTTTTTTTGTCTTTTCCTACTTTTCTTGACCTAAAGTCTGTTTTAACTGATATAAGCATAGTGACTCTGGCCCACTTTTTGTTTCTGATTGTATAGAATATCTTTTTCCATTTCTTTCCTTTCAGTTTATGTGCCTTTATTCATAAAGTGAGTTTCTTGTAAACAGCACATAGTTGGATTCTTTTTTTTAATGCATTCAGCCATTCTTTATCTTTCCAGCAGATAATTTAATCCATTTACATTCAAGGTTATTGATATGTGATCATGTTGTAAATTGTTTTCTGGTCATTTTATATATTTGTTGTTTCTTTATTTCTCTCTTATTGTTTGTTGTTTTGGTTTTGTCACTTGCTCAGTTGCCTAAGATGGTGTATTGTGCTGGACAATCTCCAGGACCCTGGGCAATGTGCTCTTTCTCAGCTAGGGGGTGAAGCTGAGCTAGGTTGGCTAGTGTTCAGGTTCCCCAGTGGTGAGAACCAGCGCCAGCCTTGGTGGACAGAGGTGGGGGTGATCCTTGGGTTCCAGGTGGAGTGTTCAGATGAGGGACAGTAGCAGCTATGATGAGGCTTTAACCACTGGAACAGATTGTGCCATCATCAGTGCCCACAGAATAAGCTGCTGGATGGGAAAAGTGTGTCCTTCCTATGCCCCACTTTTGGTGGGGTTCGCTCTCTGGTTCTGGTGGCTATAGCTCACACCTAGCTCATATCTCTGCCCTGGCTGCAGGAGCAAACACCCAGCTTGCGACCAAGTCCCAGCAGCAACTCGGAGCTTGCATTCCAGTAGCAGTCCTAGTAGTGTTCCTTTTCCAGCACTGGCAACTGTAGCCTGTGCCTTGCTTGCTTCTTAGCCCTGGCCATGGCAGTACTCCCAGCTGGCTTTCCAGTCCCAGCAGTGACAGCTTGACTTCCATAACACTTTAGTCCTAGTGACACTGGGCACAGGACAGCATTCAGTATGTGAGGTTTGAAAATGTCACCTTGACAAAGCTACTTAGCTAACAAAGGGTGTAGGACCCAGTGTGAGCTCCATCTCAGAGCAGTTCTTCCCCATCATCTTCCAGCAGCTCTCCATGTTAGTTTCTGGGGTTGGGAGGGTCAAGGGGTTCCCCTGTGGCATGGATTGCACAATTCCACGGTGGGACTGTGGGCTAGTGGAAGTCCTTTACTCATCCTTGCACTGCACTGGGAAGAAGTTATTCCCAACTCCCAGCCAATCCTGTCCTAGAAGATTGCCTCTTCCTTCTCCTTCCCCTCTTGGTGTTCCCTGTCACTTCTCTGTTCAATTCTAGTATTCTCTCTTGGATATGTATTCAAAGTGTGGCTATCTATGTACTATTTTGTTTTTTCTAAGTGAAGGAGGTGGGTGTAAAATGCTTATAGTCATCCATCTTAAAGCCTCTTTGAATCAAATCCTGGCAGTCCTTTAACATCTTAGTAGCTCAATAGTAACTTGCCCAACAGAGTCCAGGCTTCTTATTTGAACACATAGACCCTTTTGACACTTGTCTTGATATTCAGACTCATCTTAGGTTCTCACCAATTGCTTGAATCCCCAGCTTGCCCTGTTGCTTTATGTCTCCATGTATTCCCCTCCTCCTCCCCTTTTATACCTGTTGAATGCTTGTTCAACAATTAAACACAAACAGAAAACCAAACATGGTCAGGTATGACTGTTTGTCAGAAACTATCCCAAATAATCCCAGAAAAACGTAACCAATCTTTCCTTCGTACTATCATACTATATCAAATCCAAAACATAATATTTTTTCTTCTACATCTTATTTCTGAAATCAGGATGCCTTTATCATTATTGATGTTTTGTGATCACTGGTTATAAGGTGGTTGTTGGTTCATGCGCATACTTAAAACTGATTATTATTCATGGAAGCACCGCTGAAAAGCTGCAAACTCTCATTGTCAACAAACTTTAAGAGACCCATTCAAAGAAGGATTATGACTGTTAATTGTTTGAAAATCTTTTGTTGACAACTTCTCCATAAAGTCAAGAAAGAGTTGTCAAAACTTGTAGAAAGAGTATCAACAACTTGAAAGAAAATCCTAGGGATAGGAGTAAAGTACTCTTTCAAGAATTGCTGCATTACCGACGTTACAGAGGGCACAGAAGACTGCTGTGTGGAAAGACATAGCCATGAAGAGCTCTGACTCAAAGTGATACTAAAAAATAAACTGAATACAAAGTTTCAGGAACATGTTAACCAGTTTATTTTCCTTTTAATGTATACATAATATAAAAATATACATTTAAATAAATTTTGTAAGTTCTTTCAATAAGTATAACATAAAGATTCTGTTATAAAAATGTATTTAAGCAGCAGTGGCTTTTCCTTTTTGATAGATGTTGTAGAATTATGCAACATTTTATAATCTATGGTATCCTCGATTTGATAAAATACAGTATTTCTGAATATTCTATTTCGTATCTTTCCTTCAGTACTTTATTTATTTGAAATCTATTAGCTGTAAGCTTCTTAAAAGTCAAGTGATATCATCTATCTATACCTATAGATAGATATATAATCTCCTTGCACAAATCAAGTGTCTGTATGTAAAAGACTTTTATAAATCTTTCTCAAAGTAAGCTAAACAAAATATGTAAAGGAGATCAGAAGCTGGCAAAGCCAGCATTAAAAAGATCAAATGAGTCAGAAATAGTCCCAGATAAATGGTGCTCCAGACACAAACCCTCCTTAGCTAACACCCCATCCCATTCAGTCTTTGTTGAGATTAGCATAGTCTACTGTCTCCACACTCAGAACACCTGACTCAAAGACTGGCTCTGAGGAGGATTCATGACTATGACAGAAGTATAAATAGGAGAGAAGCCGAGCCTAGGAACCCAGTGTAAGTTGCTATGTGGCTATGTGTGAGTGATAGATGGTCTGACTCAGAGTGGTTTGGGACCAATAGGAAAGAGGAAGAGGCTAGTTCTGAAAGATACTGGGCTTCTGTATATGGTGTTCCAACTTTTTAAAAAATTTGCCCAACCACATATATTGTAATTGACTTCAAAGATTCTTTATAACTTTAAGTAATTGGGAAAGACGTAGTTTCTGTTATTTTATAAATGCTGACATTTAAACATAAAACTACTACATCATTTTTAAAACGAACGGTATCCAAATATGATAATTTAATACCCACTATCATTCATTTTAAAAATATATAATTAAGTTCCTTTAAATTATATAACTTACTCTTGTCTCCTTGAATTTGAGTTTCTAGTTTCAGGAAAGTATAGTATACTAAAAAGATGCTGTCAAGACTTATGAAATGATAAGCATTTTTACCTATTTTTTTAAGATTTAGGGGCATCCTATTTATCCGAGCTTTATATTCATTCAGAAAAGACAGGGAAAATAAAACATTGTTAATTGTATTACACTTTTACTAGGATGATATGTCTGATATAATACTTTCATTTTATCATGTGACAAACAGTTTTTTACCTAGAGTAGAAAATTTAGCTCATTAATGATCAACAGAGAGCCTAATTAGAAAGCAAGGACACATTGTCAAACCAATCAACCAAATGTCTGACTTCATTTTTTGAAAAAAAATTTAAAACTTATTTTGAGCTAATTACAGATTCACAGAAAACTACAAAAGCAGTAGAGCAGCATGTCATATACACAGCACTCACTGAGTTTCCTCCAACGGTTACACCTTACATATCAAAACCAGGAAACTGACATTGGCATAATGTGTATAGTTCCACACATTTTTATTATATGTACATATTCATGTAACCATCACCACAGCCAAGATAACAGAACTGTTCTATCACTGCAATGTTATTGAGGGCACAGAGATCTTCCTTATGCTACCTTTTTGTGGTCACACCTGAACTTCTGCCTAACAAATATCTCTGGCTTAAATCTGTCATTTTATTTTTTTTTCTGCTTATTCCCTCTGTTACCTTTTTCTTTTCTCATTTTTGTATCTCTTTTTCTTTATTGCCTCCTTGTGGATTACTGAAACATATTTTAGAATTTTATTTAAAGTGCTTTTGAGTATACATCTTTCTGTAACATCTCTCTCTCTCTCTGTGTGTGTGTGTGTGTGTGTGTGTGTGTGTGTGTGTGTGTGTATGTGTATGTGTGGGTGGTTACTCAAGATATTACTCATATTGACATTTTACCAGTTGTGAGAAGCACAGAAACCTTACTTCCCTTTAGACTCCTTTACCCTTCCACATTTCTAATATAATCATCTTAAACATTTCCTCTATGTACATTGAAAACTAAAGAGAATGTTCTAAGTTTGGTTTTAAACATCAAACATAATGTAGAAAACAGAGGAGCTGAGATCTGTATTTATTCATATTTTTATTCTATCCATTGTTTTTTCTTCATTCCTTCTTAGGAAATTACATTAGCTCTTCTTTTAAGGTAGAACTTCTGGTGACAAATTCTTAGTTTCCCTTCTTTTAAGAATGTCATAATTTCTTTTTCATTCCAAATGATATTTTTTGCTGAATATAAGATTCTGGGTTGACAGTAATTTTTTTTAAGCACATGAAAAATGTTTTACCATATTTGGCTTCCAGGTTTTCTGATAATAAATGTGCTATCATTAGAAATTTTTACCTTTATAGGTAAGATGTTTCTTTCTCACTGCATTCAAAATTTTTTCTTTCATTAGTTTTCAGAATTATTATGTGTCTTGGCATGGGTGTCTTTGGATTTAATCTGTTTGGGATTAGCTCAGTTTTTTGTGTCTGTAGGCTAACATTATTCTCTAGATTTGGGAAATTTTCAGCCATTATTTTCTTTAAACACCTTTTTAGTACTGCTCTTTTCTCTCATCTTGGGATCCCGATGACATAATTTGATATTGTTTGGCTGTATCCCCACCCAAATACCATCTTAAATTGTAGTTTCCATAATTCCAACATGTTGTGGAAGAGACCTGCTGGAAGATAATTGAATCATGGGGGTGGTTTCCTCCATAGTGTTCTTATGGTAGTGAATAAGTCTCACAAGATCTGATGGTTTTATAAGGGATTTCCCTTTTTGTTTGGCTTCATTCCCTCCTGTCTGCCACCAAGTAAGATGTGCATTTCACCTTCTGCTGTGATTGTGAGGCCTCTCCAGTCACATGGACCTATGAGTTCATTAAAACTCTTTTTCTTTATAAATTACGTGGTCTTGGGTATGTCTTTATCAGTAGTGTGAGAATGGACTAATACATAAATGTTAGATTTTTAATTATAGTCTGATAAACTCCTAAGGCTCTCTTTATTTTTTCAGTTTATTTTTTCCATCTATTGTTCTGATTGGGTAGTTTCTATTGCTCTATCTTCCAGTTCACTGACTGTCATCTCCACTGTGCTGTTGAGCCCAGTTGAGCTTTTTATTTCAGATACTGTATTTTTAGTCCAAAAATTTCCATTTATATATTTTTTTTCTTGGCTGAAAGTTTGTTTTTCTTTTGTTTAAACATGTTCATAATTGCTCTTTGAAACATTTTTCTCATGAGTACTTAAGAATTTTTGTCAGATAATGTCACCATCTCTGCCACTTATGTGGGAGGAATGTTGATGATCTTCATTCAAGCTAAGCTCTTGGTATAATTGGCTCTTGGCATGATTTTTGATTTTTTGAATTGTATCCTGGACATTTTGAGCATCATGGAACTCTGAATTTTATTTAAATCTTGTGTTTTAGCAGATATGTTTTGACATGATATCTGACATGACAGTGGTACCACACAGTTGATGTCAGGTTGAGGTAGATGTCCAAGTTCTGTTAACACCCTGGTGGAGGGTACCTCATAACTGCTGAGCAGGGCTCCCCATGTGGCCTTCACTGACATCACCGGTGGTAGAGGGAGCTCTAGTTAACACTGGGTTGTGGTGGAAGTTCTGGCTCCCCACTTGGCCTTCTCTGACACCATCCCAGAAGTAAAGGGGCACACTTTGTTATAGACTTCTGATGAGATTGAAGCCTGAGCTTGCTACTTGGCCTTTGTACCTGGTAGAAGCATAGCCTTAGTTTTTCCGTGTTGTATGGTCAGAGTAAGGAAGTTGTTTTCCAAAAGTTTTTCTGTCTTACTGGGCAGCCCTTTCCTGGTCTTTTGCCTACAGAGAATGGGCTATTGAGGGGCTTTCTAAAATCTCCACCAATGGTGTTTCTGGATTACTAGCTTCTCTAGCACCCAGTATAGGGTATGTGCACAAGGCAAACAGAAAAACCAGGAAACTCATTGCCATGTTGCTTCTTAGTTCCCAAGGCCCCACACTAGTCTGCCGCCTTCTCTTCACCTTTCAGTCTTCTTGCTTATTTTTATGTGAGAGTTTACAGCTGTAATTAGCAGAAGGAGGGTAGACACATGTTTTCTCTTACCTTAGAACTGGAAATCACTCTAATTTTCAAATTAAGTATGTGTCAAGCATGTTTTTAAGTATAGTAGAAACTCTAAAGTATACTCTTTATAGTGGAACTCTAAAGAAAGATTATAGAATGCTTCTTATAAAAATGATTATCAAAACACTTAAGATTAAAATGCTTTAGATCTAATATAACTAATTTATCCCTTTTGAACTAAGATATAAAAACAAGATAATTCAATATGTAGTTTCTCATTGCTTAATTTTGTAACAATGTAATGTAATATGTAGGTAAGATTATAAGTTACCAAATAGGGATTGGGACCCCCATGCTGCTGTTCTCATGATAATAAGTTTTCATGAAGTCTCATGGTTTCTTTTTTTATTATTATTTTTGAGTCAGAGTGTCACTGTGTCACCCAGGCTGGAGTGCATTGGTGTGATCTTGGCTTACTGCAACCTCCTCCTCCTCCCAGGTTCAAGCAATTCTCTTGCTTCAGCTTGCCGAGTAGCTGGGATTACAGACGTGTGCCTATAATCCCAGCACTTTGGGAGGACAAGGTGGGTGGATCACCTGAGGTCAGGAGTTCAATACCAGTCTGGCCAACATGGTGAAACCCTGTCTCTACTAAAAATATAGAAATCTGATTGTTTTATAAGGGACTTCCATCTTTTTGTTTGGCACTTCTTCCTGCTGCCATGTGAAGAAGGACATGTTTTTTTTTTTCTAAGATATAAAAACAAGATAAATCAATACATAGTTTCTCATTACTTAATTTTATAACAACATAATGTAATATGTAGGTAAAATTTATAAGTTGCCAGATAACAATTGGGAACCCTATGCTGCTTTTCTCATGATAGTAATTTCTCATGAAATCTGATAGGTTTTTTTGCCCTTCTGTCATGATTTTAAGTTTCTTGAGGTCTCCTCAGCCATGTGGAACTGAGTCAATTAAACCTCTTGCTTTTATAAATTACCCAGTCTTGGGTATGACCTTACAGTAGTGTGAGAAAGGATTAATACGGGGATAATAATAAAAGCCATGACAATCCTTAGTAAATGTGTATATGTGGTATGTGTGTATCATATTTTGGTGTTTGGCTTTTACATATAATTAAGTCAGACACAAACAGAATAAATAACACCATTGTTTTAGTTTGACACTATAATCAAAGTTTCCTACAGATGAAATAAGAGAAAGATATATGGCCTGCTAAAAATGAATTGGCCTGGCAGCTAACATAATTTTATATTTTACTAATAAGGGGAAAATACTAAATTTTTCATAAGGTGTAGTTTAAAATAAAACTCACAGATAAATTATGTAATTACTTTTCAGATGTGGTGTGTGTTATATGTTAAGTGTTTATCAGATCTATCTTAAACAATTTGCAGTCCCAGAAAACAGTCCACTTACATTTAAAAATCTGCATCACTAACCCATACTGTTTGGCTAATGGAGGATGCTTTTCTTTGGATGATGGAAGCTGCTTTTTCCCCAGCTAATAACATGTCTTAGGGATGATTGTTGAGAATAGCTGTAAAAGAAATGCTTACATTTAAGTACATGAAAAAGAACCAGTTTTTAGTGTTCAGTATTTCCCACAGATGTTCTTTTTACCTTGCTCTCAACAGATTCATCCTTGTAAATAATGAATTCTTTGATAATAGGAGAATAGAATAGGTAAAATCATTAAACAAAAATTATCATTACTCTCACTTTATTTTTTATTTTTACTACGATTAACCCCACTTTATTGCATACCTGAATTTAGAACATCCAAACAGGGATCCAAATTTCTCTTCGTTTTTTGCCCAAAGGGCAAATGTCTCTCTTTTTTTTTTTTGCCCATCTTCATCTTTATCAGGAAAGAGTAAATGAAAGAGAAGGAATGATGGGAAGCCCTAAGACCTTACACTGTCTTGAGCAGTCATGAAAGGAAATAACTCCACCTGTTTTTGGGAGGTGGGGGCTCCATCTTTTTTTGGGCGGGGGACAGCTGGTGATTTTTCACTGAGGGTGAAGCAATGGCTCGTTTTTGGTTAAAGTTTAAAAAAGGGGCTATTGGTGAACACAGTGTATACTCAAGTAAATCTTATTTAAGAGAGGGTATAAATGGAATTTGGGAATCTGGAAATTGATTCTCTGACAACTATAGGAAATAACTGACCCTTTGGAAAATCATACTGTAACGCCAGGGCTGTGAGTGCTCCATTTTGATCATCACTGTACAGACCATTGCTCTAACTTGGGAACCTCCGGGTCCACATGCTAGAACAATGAAAGGGAACAAAAGAACACTTAGGATCATTGAGGTGATATGTGCTCAGGGATAGCACTAACATGCAAGTTGTGCATGATACCAGAATACCAGCTGAATTTGAAAACTTAGAATTGCCTTTTGCCACATGGGTTAGAATAACCAAATATTTCCTTTCTGTGTACTCTTGCTGATTTCTGAAATTCTGACTCTTCATTAAAGTTACATAGGGGTAATCACTCATCAATATAGGTTTTTACATCAGCTAGATGTGTACAAGGGTCACTAACTGGATTAATTAAATCCAACAATGAAGCTTTCTTCTCATGTGACAAATACTGCATTATATTCTCTCATGTGACAACTTTTGTTGATCACATTCGCATTTGTGAAGACAGGAAGTGAAATAACTTGCAGGCTGCTTTTCTAGCAGTTAAACCCTATAGGTTTTTTGCAATTGAAATTAAAACCTATTGGCTAGGAATCATCAAGATTGTACAAATCTGAGCCTGCAAGCTGATGATGCAACATCCCTGAGTAGGAAAGACTGAATTGATATTATCATTAATACATGTGTTTCTGAAAAGCCAGAGTGGAAAAAAAATTCATATGTCAGAAGTCGCAGGCATTTTATCAGCCTCCCAGACTGACAAATACCCATTTGTTAGTGCCAATCAGGTCCAATGTGCTTAGTTTGTAAATTAACACTTCCCTTCTTTGCAAATCTTTATGAGAAGGTTAACAAAAACATTTGAAGGAGCTGTAGAAAGGAAGTTACATGCAGCACAAACCAGGCAGCCAAGAGCTTTTGTAGTCATCACTGAAGATGGAGACCGTGGCAGACAGAACTCTCTGCTTCCTGAAGAGAAACTGTGTATTGAGTGTGCATGATCTGTGTGCCCGGATGTCATCTTGACTTGCTTTGTTCTGTATCTTGTCAAAGAGGATCGCTTTGGGGAGCAGTATGTCTGTACACTCTGGATGAACCCCTCTGAAGCAGGAAGTAGGATGGAATACTTGTGCTTTTGTTTAAAAAATGCCTGGGGACTATATTTACAATTTTGTTAGGTTCTTTATTAAAAATGTATTTGAATAAACTATAATTAATTTATGCCAGAAGAGCAAAACAGCAGAAATTGTGCTGCTTTTTGCAGGTTATGGCTGAATGAATTGATTCTAACCTGTAAATCTGCACATTTGAATTTTATTTCCTGGATCTTAGTAAGTCCAATGGAGTGATGAGCTTGGGATGGAGGCTTTATAGAGATCTTTTAATAGACTTTTGATAAAGCACTAAGAAATTTTATAATTTTAATTGATAATGAGGAGGCAGAGGAGCAGAACAGAAGATAGTTTCTCAGTGTTTAGAGATCTTGAATTTATTGTTTCCTTTGCAAAGTCTATTAGTCACCCCTGACGAGAAGCCTGCAATTTCAGGTGTTTGCAGTTTCCTGACCCTTCAGAGCTACTCTCTGTGGGCTCTTTATCTGGCCTGGCTGCTGAGACTGTGGCTGTTTTATATTCATTATTTGATTAAAGACTCCATAACTTTATTAAGACGCATCTCTCTCGCTTTGCAGCTGGGAGGCTCAGAGAGGGAAGTGCTCTGCCCATGGCCACAGTTGTGGTCACAGTTGAAGTTGAGTCTGACCCAGATTTACTCAGCTCTGCGGGACCCACCCTTTCCACTATATTATTCTTACCCCAACCATCAAATCAAACTGGCAGAGTGAACACAAAGCAAAAGTTCTCAGGAGCCAGCTAACAGTTTGTGTTAAACAAGGTGAGAGCAGACAAGTCTCCTCCAGGAATATGCCCCCACTCTCCACTGAGCAGCAAACCCCAGTTAGTTCCTATAGTCTTGGCTTCTAGAAAAGGGTTGAACCTAATTAGACTTCACAGTCCTAGCTCTATGCCTTCTGTTCATCTTTTAGAGCTTAGCCTAGATTTGATTCCTTCAAGAAAACCTGTGATATCCCTCTAAAATGGGCTACCAGATCATAACACTTACCAAATTATGTTTATCTATGACAAGCATGAGACCGTGAGATTTGTAAGTACTTTGTTTACTGTTTTTCTGGGAACTAGCAAAAATGTCTGGAATTCAACTATTTGTTGAGTAAATGAAGAATATCACTAGCACCGTGAGTGACTTCCCCTCGTGAGTGTTTTGTAAATGATCTCTAACATTTCGGATACAGTATTTTATGATACTAGCTGCGAGCTATGCGTCCTGCTAGAAGATACTTGAGCTTCTTGACGTAAATTCCAGGAACTTTTTTATTCTCACTGCTGCACAGGAAGGAAGGGACTCCGTCTTCTTTACATTGTTTCTCAGGCCCCAAAATACGTGCTCACGCTCTTCTCAGGCTCCAAAATACGTGCTCGCGTGCTCTCTCCTTTCTCTCTCTCTCTCTCTTTCTATATATATATATATATATATAATAAAAATAGACAGATATTTAGTTCCCAAAACCAACATACAAATACAACATCCATCAGTATGATCATGTGGTTTTGTAAGGGCACAATTCTAAATCTGGCTCTGAGACAAAGTCAACATGTTCCATAACTGCCTCCATTTCAAGTTATTTTTTTAGAAGTGGGAAAAGGCTCAGCCCCACACTGAGACATAGAAATGTATACCTCTAGTCACTTTTAACATTCTATTAACATTGCTCAGCTGAGGATGTCTGAGATCCTTGAAAGTGGAGTGATTTTTCCAGTATCCCACTAGCAGGGAGTGGCCGAGCAGGAACTAGGTCCCAGGTCTTCTAACCCTAAAGTCGAATGCATTTTTAACCCCCATGTTCGTTCCAATAAGTCAATAATCTTTGCTCATCCAGACGAGCATCCTGAAAATCTGTATCAATGATCACACAGGAACGATTTGCTGCAAACCCATTACTTGAGATAGTGGCAGGCACATACCCCGCTCCTTATCAGAATATCATTACAGTGATCATGTTGAGATGAGAGCCTGACTTACAGCCTGTAGAATACCTTCGTTCAATACTATTGAAATTCCCATTGAGAATCAGGAATTTCCTGCGTCTCCTTACCTCATTCAAGAGGATCACTAAACAACTGTTATACCAATCAGTATATTTGTGTTTCCTCTCCAGACCGTCAGATTCCTCAGGGCAGTGACAGTGAGTATCCTTTCTGACAATCCATACCTATCACAGTAACTATCACACTGGGACACTCACCCATAGATGCTGAATAAATGAAAGGGCTTAGAAACTTAGGTGACCTGTCTAGACTGAGTTAGCAGTGACAGAAGCTAAATAAACATTTTATTGAAACAAAACTTTAGATGACTTTGCTGGTGACAGGCCACCTAGAAATGCCAGTTTCCTTCACTGTTAGAGGTCTCCTCCAGGCTTGCTGAATTTGACTCCCCAAGACAACAAACAGTCCTATTGGCTATAATTCTGTGGATCCAATATTTCCTGCTCTGTCAGTTGTCAAGCTGCTTCTCTCTTAATGCAGCATAACAAACTATTTTAATAATGCATTCTTTGTAGAATGAGGTCCTCTTAAATCTAGTTCAATGGTCATTTGGAAGCACAATATGCTTATAGTCTTCAAGTTTTACTGTTGAGGAAAAACTAAATCTGAATATTTCTCTATCATTCTGATAAATTTTCATCATGGACCCTCATGTGAATAGTACAATTTAGCCAATAGCCTCTTGTAGATAATAGACCAATATATCAGAATTAAACAGCGGAGAGTCCATGCAACTTTTAAAATCGTCAAATACAAAGTCCTTCTGGCCACATAAATATAAATGAAAGCTTGATGGTATCACAGTCTGCAGGCATACAGTGCTTGTGATGACAGCCAGCATAAGCTATCGATTATTAAATACAGACATGAATTTTTCCAGCAGTGTCTCCAGAGTGTGTACTCTTTAGTTTTCTCTTGTTGGCCACATTTTGTAAAATCCATATTCTTACCGCCTCTCCCTTATGCAGGAGGGAGGGATCTTTCTTCAGGGATCAGAATAGTGTCTTAGATATCAACCCAAGGTCTAGTATGAGAAAAATGCATTATCTTCTCACACCCACATGTGATGGCGCTGTGCCTTCAGCAAAGCAGGACCACAGTGGCTTTTGGTAGGGGGTTCTGGGATGCTGTAGGAGGAGCCCACACCCCTCTACTAATTCTGATACAAGATAGACCACAGGTGGCTTTTCTTGGTCTTTTCCAAGAAAGTCCCTAACTCTTTCAGAATTCCTTCTTATTTCTCACCCAAGCCAAGACAAACTTTATAGGAGGGAAAATCTTCAAGCAGAGTAGAAAAAATTGGCGGACTCAGAGGTGTATAAAAGGTGGCATAGGCAGAATGAATGGCTTAGAATGTTTTTCTTCCCTGCAATCTCAGGAAGGGACACATTTTGTGCAACAGTGAATCCAGAATTTCTACATATTAACTTGAACCATGTGAAATTGAGGACAGTCAACTGTGCTTGACATATAAAAAGGGTTATTTAATATGGTACAACCTGGTAGAAGGGCTGAGGAATAGAAGCTAGTCAGAGGTGGGGACCTGGGAGACTTGTAATTGGGTTTGCAAAAAACAAAACAAAACAAAAAACCCCATGATTTTACTTGTATTTTTACACTGTTCTTGTATATGAATTACTTGAGGGAAGCACTAATAGAGATTACTGGGGGTTGGGGTGGAGCAAGAACCATGTCTGTAGCCACTCCTTGACATCACCTATTCTTGGTTTGATGAGAAAAAAAGGCAAGTGAGGAATGACCCTGATATAGCCATCAAAATTTAACACCAGTTCAGATTACTTTTATTTACAGTCTTTTTCCTTCCTTTTTCTTTTTGGTTCTTTATTTTATTTGCCAGTGACCTGAAGAAGAGAAGAGAGAATTCACCAAGAATTAGAAGATGCCCCCAAAATATATCAGCTATAAATAGAGTCAAAATTCAGTAAAGCTGAATCAGGCATATGAATCATAAGCTGTGATTTTACTAGTGTAAGCACTTAGAAAAGTACTTTTTTCAATATAAAGAGTTTTTTTGAAAATAAAAGAAAACATACTTTAGGCATTCAATGCCAGAGTATGTCTATTTCACGTAGCACAAGAATCCTGTTCAAACAGATGGTATGTGCATGGTAGGAATAGGATTCTTTGACCACTCACAAGACTTTCTCTAGCCACTCTCTGTTTCTGGGGCTCAACTTTGCGTGTGTGTGTGTGTGTGTGTGTGTGTGTGTGTGAGAGAGAGAGAGAGAGAGAGAGAGATTTAGAGTATAAGAAAGTTTATTGTTATAAAACCTCTTTGCAATCCCCTTTATCCCAGTCTCCAAATATTTCTGCTTCCAAGCTTCAGCCTTAGATGGCAACCTAAGCTATAGTTCCTTAGCAGAAGGAAAGCGTGTTCTCCCCTCACACTACTATGAAATGGTGCTGTATTTGCAATACAACAAAACCACCCAAGGCCCTCAGTGGGGTGGTCTTGGGATAGTTAAGCTGTTTATCTACAATTTAAATCCTCTGTGAAATGTAAATACTTCTAGCAAGGGTGATATATTGTCTCTTTCATTTCTATTTTTTTTGTTTTGTTTTTGTTTTTTTGTTTGTTTTTTAATTGTACTTTAGGTTCTGGAGTACATGTGCAGATCATGCAGGATTGTTGCTTAGGTACATACATGGCAAGGTGGTTTGCTGCCTCTGTCTCCCTGTCACCTATATCTGGCATTTCTTCCCATGTTATCCCTCCCCATCCTCTTCTATTTGTTTTTTTATATCCTGATGTTTTCCAAAGTTTTTTCCCCCTCTTTTTTTGCTGTGTCAACCCTCACTGCCTCATTTCAGTCTCTCATCACCTTTGTCTTGGACTTCTGCAGCCACCGCCTAATGGTGTTTCTGCCTCTGGGAAGACCAAGGTGATCTCTAACATTTGAAGCTGGCCAGTTACTCCACTGTTCAAAGCCCTTTCTTTACAGAATAGGGTCATCATTGCATTCATCACTCTGCCTCACCACCTATGGAAGGGTCCAGTCTCTTGCACTACCCCTTCACACTTGTAATTTGTCACAGACTGCATGGTGCTTCACACCTCTTCTTTCGGCTTAGGCTGTCTCTTCTGCCCAGAATGACTTTCTCCAAATCAAGCCCACAGGGTATTTGATAAAGGCCCACTGAGGGAATGTATTCTCTTCCCGGGTCCACAAGGGGGTGTGGTTTCAAAGGCAAGAACTTCCCAGCGACACGCCCAACCTGCCTTCTTCCATGTCTCCATCCCGGAGCTTAGAGGTCTTTGTTTAACTTTTGCAGAAAGATAGACTGCCCAGGTGAGCTCCCTTTGTTTAGAAAAGCCTGTGAGAAGCAGTGGGAGGACTGTGGGCCAAAATAACAAATCAAAAGTTAGAAATCAAAGATCAATCACTCTAGTGGAAGTTTAAAGGAACTCCTTTGGTAGGACAGAAAAACTTAAATAGGGAAGGACTATCTCCCAGGTTAAAAGTCCCCTTCTCCCACATCCATGCAGACTCCATTTCTGGAACCCCTTCCATGACATCATGGGAGCTGTTTTTCTTTCTCCTTTTTCTCTCTCTTTGCCTAAATAAATCACTTTCTGCAAAACTCTTTGGGATCTGATACTTACTTAAAACAAGCTCACCATGTCTGGTGGGATCCTCTCCCCTATTCTTGGGAGAGTGAAGGACCAAGGGCCTGGAAGGACACATCCTATTGGGGAGCTGAGCCTCCCCAGAATCCTGCAACCCAGTCTCACCACCAGTGGCGAATTGGGCTTCCATGCATTCATTCATTTACTTATTGTTTCTTTCTCTGCTGTGTTGTAATGGATAGAAGTTCAAATGCCAGGGATATTGCCCTTACTTCTACTTGAGGAAAAATACCAATTTTCAACAAGCAATACGTTGGGCTGTGGGCAGAAAGGGAGTCAGAGGGCATTCTGACTTTGATTAATTGTCTAATACTATTCCTTAGAGATGGGTTCTTACCTTGGGGCCCATAGACCCTGTTTGTTAATATGTTTCATTTTAGGAAGAAAGTCTGTAGCTTTATTTGGATTATCAAAGGAGTCCAAGACCCTAAAGATATTAAGAACTATTACCTAAGAGAAAAGTGTATGAGAGAGAGAGCGAGCGAGCGAGAGATAAAGTATGTTCAAAACACTTCTTTTGGGCCGGGCGCGGTGGCTCAAGCCTGTAATCCCAGCACATTGGGAGGCCGAGGCGTGTGGATCACAAGGTCAAGAGATCGAGACCATCCTGGTCAACATGGTGAAACCCCATTTCTACTAAAAATACAAAAAAAAAATTGGCTGGGCATGGTGATGCGTGCCTATAGTCCCAGCTACTTGGGAGGCTGAGTCAGGAGAATTGTTTGAACTCAGGAAGTGGAGATTGCGGTGAGCCGAGATCGCGCCATTGCACTCCAGCCTGGGTAACAAGAGCGAAACTCCGTCTCAAAAACAAACAAAAACAAACAAACAAAAAAACCAAAAACCAAACAACAACAACAACAACACTTATTTTATATTCTCATAAAATTTTCTTCCATTTTGGATAATTTCTCATCTCATACTATTTGCAATAAACTGCTTTTCTTTTGTACATTTCCATTTGTGACTCAAAAGATCTTAACTGACATTTAAAGCTATTCTATATTTTTTCAGTGAAACCATGTTATTAGTAAAAGCAGATCTTTGACAGTCCATAGAAAACATTTATGCCTCAGCTTTAAAGTTTTTGAAACATGCCAGACTATAGCAATGATTACTTTTATCATAAATCTAATACTAAAGCTTAAAGTCATAAAATATGAGTTGTCAACCGAAGTTAAATAAGGGTAAAACAAGAATAATAATCACAATTGATATAAGAAAATATACAAAGGGGTTAAAATGTACACTTCAATCTGTTCTTGAAAGTATACACTTAAACTAACACGATAAAGCAAATATAGAGATATGCAGACAAATAAAAATCCTATCAAGTACTTCAACTACCTAATGAGGCTATGGTGCTGAAAGAAGATTTTGATTTTGAAATACAAATGATCTTAGATAGAGGCCGAAACTGAGAAAATTTATAAATGGGGGAATTTGCAAACACTTCCCCGATACTTAAATATATACTTAAATGATCTCTCATCTTTGCAGTAAGGGATCAAAGCTTGAACTCTTAAAGACAAATGACAAACATTGATTTTTTTATGCTAGGAAGAATAATAATTTAATGTAATATTTTCAAGGTTATTTTTCTTCCTGCATATGCTAAGGTTTTCTGTGACACAGTATGCCTGAAAGTTAACCAGGAAAAAGGCTGCTTCGGGAAACTTAGGTAGGGATTGGTCTTCATTCCATTTGGATAAGGAAATAGAGGTTAAAACTACAAAAAATGAAGAGTGCAAGGTGAAGGAGAAGAAAGAATTAGGAGAAAAAGAAAAAAAGGAGGAAGAATAAAAAAGAACATGAGAAAAAAGGGCTAAAAGGAGAAAGACGTCGAGAAAAAAAAATGAATGAATGAGAGATTTCTATAAATTCGGCCTCTTAGAACCAAAGTTGGTGGGATGCAATGTCTTGCTTGGGATTGCTGTGTGATTCTGAAAAAGCTAAAGAATCATGTCCTTTGAACCCTAACCTGTCTGGAAAAGGGTAAAGAACTGTGTGGAGGCAAGATCCCAGTGGATACTACTCAGTTGAATAATGAAAGATGATTGCCTTTTTCTAAGATCTGAGCTGGAGCCAGAGTATATGGAGCAAAGAATTTATTTCAAAGCAAAATACATGAGCCAATGTGCTCATGCCATGGGGTTCTCTGGCCTTAGTGTACCACACCATCGAGAAGCAGCTGGACTAATAGCACAGTGGAGCAGTCCATTGAAGACACAGTTACAGCTCTGGCTGGGAGACAGCTGCTTGTGCAGCCCATGTGCTGTTTAAGATGTAGGTTTAATGTGAATCAGTAACTAATACCTGGTGCTATTTCCTTCATAGCCAGAACACAGGGTTTATGAAACTACGATGTGGAAGTGAGAGTGGTGCATCCCACTATCATAACTCTTGGCTCTGGCAGCTAGAACAAAATTTTAGAAACTGTGTGGCTTATCAAGAACAGAAATTTATTTCTCACAGTCTGGGGGCTGGGCTGGAAGTCTAAGATCATGGTGCCAGCATGGTCCAGTTCTGCTGAGGGCCCACTTCCTGGTTGTAAACAGCTGACTTACAATAAATCTTCTTAAGGAGGTAGAAGCTCGAGATTGCTCTATAACCAAATTACTCCAATAACTTTTGTTTTCTCTATGTCTTTGGAATCTCCTGGTTTAAGTGTGTTAGTAACCAAGAGAAAAATCTTTCTGCCAATAAAGGTAACAATGATGGAAGTTGAGATTGCTATCTTGCCATCTAGCATTTCTCTTGCCTCTGGAAAACAGGCAAAAAGAAGAACTCCATGTTAACTGAGGTGATGGATCCTTATTATCAATGGAAAAGAGGGTTGCTTTTGTACAGTAAAGACAGACAGGGAGGATTCTTCATAGAACTCAGGGAATTCTCAGTGATGTCTGCTAGATTTTCCTTATTTAGTAATAAAGATAAAACTACAGTAACCCTCTACAGGCAAGATTACCAAGAACTTGTATATTCTGTGAGTAAAATTTGGATAATCCCACCACGTAAAGAATCCTGCCCAGCTGAGGTACTGGCTGATTAGATTGGAACATGGAATAGATAGAAGAGAAAGAAAATTTAAAACACTGTAACTCTGTCACCATTTCAGAGATAAGTGCTATTGTTCTTACTCATATTTGCTTACTGTTTCATGTGTATATTTTTATATTCTAACTTTCCCTGCTTTCCTGTTGCCTTACATATTTAATTATAGTGAGTAAAGTTTGCAAAATAGTGCAAAGCTGAAAGACTGTCCAGATGGAATTGGGAAAGTTGTAGAGGAGGAAAAGAGCTTTCAGAGCTCTTGGATTTGCCCCTGGAGGCAGTTGTAGTTAACAATTTATCTCCCTTTTACAGATAGATGTCTTCTATAAGGGGCATATCTGGTGGCAGTATTTTGCATTGCATTGTTGCTAAATCTGTTGCTACCTAATTGTAAGTATGGACAAAGTATGTGTGTGGGAGTGTTGGGCAGCCGAGTCCTCAAGTGGACTTTATTACGTTATTCATAATAATCCCCTTTCACTAACACCCGAGATTACATGAATCAAGTGGCTCTGGATGGACCCCTGGATAGCTTCAGGATGGGTGCTGGTTGCCAGAGGCAGCCCCCATGTAACAGAGGGTTGGAACTTTCAGTCCCACCCTACAACCTCCTGGAAGATCGAGTTAATCACCAATGGCCAATAATTTAATCAGTCATGCCTAAGTAATAGGTCCTCCACAAAAGCCCTAAACGACAGGGTTAAGAGAGCCTCTGGGTTGGTGGACACATGGTTGTTGAAGTGCTCACCCCTGCATTCCAAGGGGATAGAAGCTCATGCACTCAGGATCCCTCTGGACCTTGCCCGATAGACCTTTTCATCTGTCTGCTCATTTGTATGCTTTATAATATCCTTTATAATAAACTGGTAAATGTAAGCAAAATGTTTCTGTGAGTTCTGTCAACCATTATAGCAAATGATTAAACCTAACAATGGGGTGTGGGAACACCTGATTCACAACCAAGTTAGACAGAAGCGTCGGTAACCTGTGGATCAACTACCTGACTGACATCTTAAGGTGGGGAGCAGTCTTAAGGGACTGAGCTCTTAATGCACGGGGTCTGCGCGAAGAGGGTTTTAATGTCAGAATTGAATTACATTGTAGGACACCATTTTGTGTCCATAGACAACTGGAGAATTTCTTGGTGTGGAAAACCCACACATTTGATATCAGAAGTACTATGAGTAGAGAAAGAGTTTTTTTCTTTAGCGGTTCTATCATGTAATTATTTTAACTACCCAGAAGGGATGGGAGGAGAACTTGTCAGAATTAAGAGTATGTTACAACCACATAAGTTCATTGTTGTCAGAATGTATCAATATTCACTAGACAGATTGGTTTATCCCCAGTACACCTGCTACTATGATGGATCGGCTGCTTACCATAACAGGAGCATTAATTCTTAGAGGAAATCAGAGATGTAAGTATTTCCTATAATATATGACTGGAGTCTTTTCTGCTCATTCTTTCCCAGACTGGAGGAAGGAATTTTGAAAATCATTAGTTTTCTTTCTTGCTTTTTTTCTTTATCTTTATGTAATTTTTAAAACCTTTAATTCCTTTATTTTTCATCTCTTCCTACTCTTCTTGGCCTCTGGTAACCACTAATTGACTATTTTCATGAGATCCTTTCTTTTTTAGCTTCCACATGAGTGAGAACATGCGACATTTGTCTTTCTGTGCCTGGCTTATTTCACTTAACAGAATGTCCCCCAGTTCCACCCATATTGTTGCAAATGGCATGATTTTATTCTTTTTATGACCAAATAGTATTCCACTGCATATATACACCACATTTTCTGCATCTATTCATCTAATTATAGAAACTTAGGTTGATTCTACATCTTTGCAATTATTAATAGCGCCACAATAAACATGTGAGTGCAGATACTCTTTTCATATACTGATTTCTTTCTCTTTGAGTAAATATTAATAGTGATCATATAGTAGTTCTTCTTTAAGTTTTTGGAAAAATCTCTATACTGTTTTCCACAGTGGCTGTACTAATTTAAATTCCTACCAACAGTATACAAGGATTTTCTTTTCTCTACATCTTGGCCAGCATCCATTATTCTGTTTTTTTTTTTTTTTAACCATTTTACGTGGAGTGAGATAACATGTCATTGTGGTTTTGATTTAGTGATGTTGAACACTTTTTCCCCTATGTACCTGCTGTCCATTTGTATGCCTTCTTTTAAGGAATTTCTATTCAGGTCTTTCACCATTTTAAAATCAGAGTATTTGTATGTGTATGTGTGGGTGTGGGTGTGGGTGTGTTCACCTATGTGCGCACATGCTATTGAGTTGGTTAAACTCTTTGTTTATTCTGGTTATTAATCTCTTATCAGAAGAATAGTTTACAGTTATTTTCTCCCATTCCATTGGTTGCCTGTTTGTTATTTGCTTTGCTCTTCAGAAGCTTTTTAGCTTGATGTAATCCTACTTCTCTATTTTTGCTTTCATTACCTGTGCTTTTGAGGTCTTTTACACACGAAAAAATCTTTGCCCCGATCGATGTCTTGCAGCAATTTCCAGATGTTTTCTTCTGGTACTTTCATAGTTTCAGGTCTTAGATATGTCCTTAATCTGTTTTGATTTAATTTTTGTATATGGTAAGAGATATAGGTCTAGTTTCATTCTTCTGAATATGGATATCCATTTTTTCCAGCACCATTTATTGAAGAGACAGTCCTTCCCCCAGTGTTTGTTCTTGGAGCCTTTGTCACAAATGAATTAGCTGTAAATGTGTGGATTTATATTGGGTTCTGTATTCTGGCAGTGGTCTGTGTGTGTATGTTTTTATGCCAGCAGCATGCTGATTTGGTTGCTATAGCTTTGTAATATACTTAGAAATTAGATCGTATGATACTTCTAGCTTTGTACTTTTTGCTCAGGATTGCTTTGCTTTGGCCATTTAGAATTTTTTCTAGTTCCACATAAATGTTACAATTTTCTAATTCTGTGAAGAAATTGTATTTTTATGAATTTGTATTGAATCTGTGATTTGCTTTGGGTAGTAGAGCCATTTTAACAGTATTCTTATAGTCCATGGTGGACTATCTTTCCATTTTTTATGTGTCCTATTTAATTTCTTTCATCAGTGTTTTATAGGTTTTTTTGTATAAAATCTTTCATTTCTTTGACTAAATTGATTTCTACATGTTTTATTTTGTGTAGTTCTTGTACATGGGATTGCTTTCTTGATTTCTCTTCTGATTGTTTACTATTGGCATATATAAACGTTACTGGTTTTGTATGATTATTTTGTATCCAGAAACTTTACTGAATTTGATTACAAGTTATAACAATTTTTTGGATAGAATTTTTAGATTTTTCTAAGATTATGTTGTCTGTGAACAAGGCTAATTTGACTTATTTTCTAATTTGGATGCCCCTTCCTTCCTTTTCCTTTTCCTTTCTTCCCTTTCTTTCTCTTCCCCTCCCCTCCTCTCCCCTCCTCCTCCTCTCCCTTCCTCTCCCCTCCTCTCCCTTCCTCTCCCCTCCTCTCCCTTCCTCTCCCCTCCTCTCCCTTCCTCTCCCCTCCTCTTCCCTCCTCTCCTGTCTTCTCCCTTCCTTCCCCCTCCTCTCCCTTCCTCTCCCTTCCTTTCCTCTCCCCTCCCCTCCCCTCCCCTCTCCTCCCTTCCTCTCCCCTCCCTTCCCTTCCTCTCCCCTCCTCTCCCTTCCCCTCCCCTCCCTTCCCCTCCCCTCCCCTCCCCTCCCCTCCCCTCCCCTCCCCTCCCCTCCCCTCCCCTCTCCTCTCCTCTCCTCTCCTCTTCTCTCCTCTTCTCTCCTCCCCTCTCCTCTTCTCTCTTACCTTCCTTTCCTTTCTTTCCTTCTTTTGCCTAATTGCTCTGGCCAGGACTTCTAGTAATATGTTGAATAAAACTGGTGAAAGTAGGCACCCTTGTCTTATTCAGATCTAAGATAAAAGTCTTTATATTTTTTTCCCATTCAGACATTAGCTTTTGGTTTGTTACATGTGGCTTTTATTATTTTGAGGTATGCTTTTTCTGTATCCAGTTTGATGAGTTTTTTTTTTTTTTAACCACAAAAGGGTGTTAAATTTTATTGAATACTTTTTTAGAATCTGTTAAAATAACCATATGGTCTTTGTTCTTTATTTTGTTAATGTAATGTATCACCTTTAATCATTCTCTTTTTTTTTTTTTCCCTTTTTTGAGAGAGTTTCACTCTTGTTGTCTGGGCTAAGTGGTGCAATCTTGGCTTACCACAGCCTCCACCTCCCAGGTTCAAGTGATTCTCCTGCCTCAGCCTCCCAAGTAGCTGGGAATTACAGGCATGTACCACCATGCTGTCTAATTTTGTATTTTAAGTAGAGATGAGGGTTCTTCATGTTCGTCAAGCTGGTCTTGAACTTCTGACTTTAAGTGATCTGCCCACCTTGGCCTCCCAAAGTGCTGGGATTACAGGCATGAGCTACTGCACCCAGCCCGATTATTGAACCATCTTTGCATCGCTGGGAGGAATTCCACTTGATTGTGGTGAATAGTCTTTTTAATGTGTTTATGAATTCCACTTGCTAATATTTTATTGAGGATTTTCTGCATCTATCTTCATCAAGGATATTCTCTTGTAGTTTTCTTTCTGTGTTATGTCCTTGCCTGGTTTGGTAGAAGAGTAATGTTTGTCTCATACGATAATTTTAAAAGTATTTGCTCCTCTTTAATTTTTTTTTTTTTGAAGAGTTTGAATACAATTGGTATTAGTTCTTCTTTAAATGTTTAGTAGAATTCAGCAGTGAAGCCATCAGGTCCTGGAGTTTTCTTCAATGGGAGACTTTTTATTACCGCTTTGATCTCATTACTCATTGTTGGTTTGTTGATTTTATAGAGATGTTTATTGATATAAACTTTTCTGGTAGTACTACTTTTTCTGTATCCCATATGTTTTGATATATTTTATTTCCATTTTCATTTGTTTGAAGAAATTTTTGAATTTTCTTCTCAGTTGGGTGTGGTGGCTCTTCCCTGTAATCCCAGCACTTTGGGAGGCTTAAGGCAGGAAGATAACTTGAGCCCAGGAGTTCAAGAATAACCTGGGCAACAACGTGAGACCTTGTCTCTAAGTTAAAAAAAAAAAAAAAAAAAAAGGAAAAAAAATTATTCTTAATTTCTTCAGGACCCATTGTTTGTTCAGGGGAAATTAACACATATTAATTTCCTTGTGTTTGTATAGTTTCCAAGGTTTTTCTTGTTATTTTCTAGTGTTATTCTTTTGTGGTCAGAAAAGATACTTGATATGATTTCTATTTTCTTGAATTTGTTGAGACTTGTTTTGTAGCCTAAGATATGGTCTATTCTGGAAAATTCTCCATGTTCTCTTTAAAAGAATGTGCATTCTGCAGCAACTGGGTAAATGTTCTGTAAATGTCATTTAGAACTATTTGGTCTAGTGTGTAGCTTAACTCAAATATTTCTTTGTTGATTTTCTGTCTGGATGACCTGTCCATTACTGAGAGTGGGGTGTTGAAGTCCTCTGCTATTACTGTATTGCAGTCTTTTTCTTTCTTTAAATCTATTAATGTTTGCGTTTTACACATGGGAACTCCAGTGTTGGGTGCTTAGATATTTATAATTGTTATATTCTCTTGCTTAATAGACCTTTTTATCATTATATAGTGACCTTCTTTATCATTTTTGCAGTCTTTGATTTGCAGTCTATTCGATCTAAGTATTGCTATTCCTGCTCTTTTTTGATTTCCAGTTGTATGAAATATATTTTTCCATCTCTTCCCTTTTAATCTATGTTTGTCTTTATAGGTGAAGGGGGTTTCTTCTGGGCAGCCTGCAGTTGGCTCTTTTTATCCATTCAGCCACTCTCTTTAATTGGAGAATTGAATTCATTTATATTTGATGTTATTGCTGGTAAGTAAGGATTTACTATTACCTTTTTGTTGCTTGTTTTCTGGTTGTTTTGTAACTTCTTCCTTTCTTACATTCTTCCTTTGTGGATAAGTGATTTTCTCCGGTAGTATGTTTTAATTTGTTGCCTTTTATTTTTTAGCAAATCTATTATATGTTTTGGCATTGTGGTTACCACAAGGCTTCCCCCAAACAACATGTATGTGTGCATATATATAAATAAATATCTGTGTGTGTCTGTGTGTGTGTGTATATATATATATATATATATATATATATATATATGTTATTTTAAAGAGATGACAGCTTATCTTAGACCACAAAGCATAGAGCAGAAACAAAAGAAGAAAAATTCTACATTTCAAATCTATCCCCCCACATTTTGACTATTGTCTCATTTCATATATTTTTTATTACCTATCTCTCAACAGATTGCTGTAGCTATTGTTTTTGATAGATTTGTCTTTTGGCAGTTTCATACTAGAAAGATGAGTGGATTGCACATCATAATTAAAGTATTTGAGTATTCTGGGTTTGGCCATGTACTTAATTTTACCAGTGGGTTTTATATCTTCAATTTGTGTGTGAGTGTGTGTGTGTGTGTGTGTGTGTGTGTGTCTGTGTGCACATTAGTGTTTTCTTATTTCAGGTTGAAGAACTTTCTTTAGCATTTCTTGTAAGACAAGTCTAGTGGTGGTGAATTCTGTTTTTGTTTGTCTAGAAAAGACTCTTTCTCCTTCAGATTTGATGAATAGCTTTGCTAAATTTAGTATTCTTAGATGGCAGTTTTCTTCTTTCAGCACTTTGAAAATGCTGTTCCACTTTCTACCGGACTGTATGGTTTCTGTTTAAAAGTCTGCTGGACAAATTGCAGCTTCTTTATATGCTATTTATATCTTTTCTCTTGCTGCTTTTAGTGTCCTCTCTGTCCTTGACCTTTAAAAGTTTCATTATTAAGTACTTTAGGATGGTCTTATTTGGGTTGATTTCATTTGGTGTCATCTGACCTTTCTGTATCTGAATATTTATATCCTTCTCAACTTTTGGAAAGTTTTTTTGTTACAACTTCTTTGAACAGACTTTCTACTTCTTGCTCTTGTTCAAATCTCTCAAACACCAGTAAATCTTAGATTTGGTCTTTGGAGGTAATTTTCTGTATCTTGCAGGTCATCTTTGTTCCTTTTTATTCCTTCTTCCTTTTTCTCCTGTGACTACGTATTTTCAAATATCTGTCTTTGAGCTCACTGATTTTTTCCTCTGTTAGATGCATTCTGTCATCAAGAGCCACTAATAAATTTAGTTCAACACATGTATTTCTCAGATTTTGTATTTCTGTTTGGTTTTTAAAAATTATCCCAACATCTTTGTTAAATTTATCTGATTACTGAATTGCTTTTCTGGATTATTTTGGAGAACAGCGAGTTTTTCTAAACTACTATTATGAATTTTTGGTCAGAGAGCTCACATATTGCTGTCTTGCTACTATCAGTCACAGGTTCCTTGCTATGTCCATTTGGAAGGTCATGATTCCCTGATGGTTTTTGTTTCTTGTGGATGTGAGTCTAAGTCTTGGCATTGAAAGATTGGTTATTTATTCCAGTCTTCTCTGTCTAGTTTTTTTTAAAATATATATTTTCTTAGACCTCCTTTGTAATCTACCCATTAGTCCTGTTGATTTCTTTCTCTTTTTTTTTCCCCCTGCTACATCACTGCTTCCTTTTCAGTACTGGATGGCACCTTAAACACAAGTTTGCTTCTACTCTAGCAAACAATCGGAGTGCTGCCTCTCCTGAGTGAGGAAGATCTCAAACAGGATATTCCGGTAGTATAAGAGGGCTGGCTAGGAGTTTGCGTCCAGGGTTCCCGTGGAACAAAGCTCTTCCAGCGTGCTGTTGCTGAAGAGCCACTTTGATTTGATGTTTCCTTTGGCTGAGTTACAGAGTAGAGTTTCTAGGACTTGGAATGTTAGTCCAACCTCCCTCCTCTGGCTTGTCTTCAGGGGTATCTCTCTCCACCCTGGATGCTTCCTGTGGGTTGAGACAGGACTTCTGGCAGGAACCCATGATGGTGGGGAAGCTGGTTGTCCACCTCAGTCTCACTCTTTCTAGTATACAAACCATAAATTGGGGATAAACAGGCAGTGCAGATTAAGGGAAGTAGCATCTTAAACATGGAAGTCTGATTTTCACTTCTCTGTGACCCCATGAACTATCTAATCCTCATGTTTGAATTCTAAGATATTGCTGATGATGATCTTGGCACTGTATGTTTATTTTTTATTTTCTGTATGTGGGGTGAAGCCAGCTTGCTTCTATACTGATATTTAGGAACTCAGAGTTCCTCCCCTTCTTGCTTTTTTTTTTTTTTGAGATGGAGTTTCGCTGCTGTTATCCAGGCTGGAGTGCAATGGCACGATCTCAGCTCACCGCAACCTCTGCCTCCTGGGTTCAGGCAATTCTCCTGCCTCAGCCTCCCGAGTAGCTGGGATTACAGGCACGCACCACCATGCCCAGCTAATTTTTTGTATTTTTAGTAGAGATGAGGTTTCACCATGTTGACCAGGATGGTCTCTATCTCTTGACCTCGTGATCCACCCGCCTCGGCCTCCCAAAGTGCTGGGATTACAGGTGTGAGCCATCGCGCCCGGCCTCTTGCTTTTAATTAATATGTTCCCTTGGCTTTGTAAGGCTGGACCCACAGCTCCTCAATTCAAGGCTCCCAGAGGACTCTGTTGGTGCTATGAGCTCCAGGTCTCTGCTTTCCCTGGCTTTTTGCCGCAGGTCTTTGCTTTCCCTGGCTTATTGCTCCCTGGGGGGCTAATGCTCTCTCTTAAACTACTTAACAATCCTTTTCACTACGTCTCCTCTTCCCCACAGAAAGGAAGCCTCTGGAAAAATGTCCTTTGAATCTACTGCTTAGATCTAATAGCTTTTGTGGTTAGAAAAAAAAGTCCTGATACTTTTGAAATGTCATACTTAATTTCATTATTTCTATCATTATTTCTAGGTACAAGCCTATTCCAAAACTAAATAATTGCTCTTCTTCATGGAGTTTGCACCTTCCAAATAATTGCAGATGTTCTTTTGTATTGAAATTATAAATATTTATCCCTGTTAACCTTTTTATTTGCATGACCCTTGGTGATTCTCAGTTCAGATTTGTTCTATAGTCTCACCCTTTTCCAGGTTGAATACTGGGTGCCAAGTTAGACATGCTGTTCTAAGTTCAGCTCCACAGTCAGGAGGAAGGAAAAATTTCTTCTCTCCATGAAGCAGGATCTTTATATTTACCCTAAGATAGGTTTCTCTGTGGTGGTGGTGGGGGTGGGGGTGGGGCAGGGGTAGGCTGGAATCATAGCTTTCATGTAATATCACAAAATGTGCATGTTCTGTATCACTTTCAGATATTTCCTATCCCCCTTTTTCCTTCCTTGTATTTTTAACCACCATGAGTTTATTTATTACTCTGTTGTCTTTACTGGTATTAGCAACTGCTCTTAATTTAGCATCGTCTGCAAACTTCATTTAAATACCCTTTGCTGTCTCTGCAAGATCATTAATAAAGATGTCAGCCAGAGCATTTTAGAAAGTTGCTACGACACTTCAAGAAAAAAGATGTAGCCAAAGTTTTCTTTGATCTAAAATATTGAGAGCTCCTTGTTTGACTTTCAAGGCCTTCACAGTGTCTTCTGAGAGACAGCCCACCTCTTTAGCAGAGACTTGGCTGCATGCTGCTTCTTGTCATGTTTTCACTGTGTGTTAAAATTAATTTTCTTAAAAATGCAAACTTAGGATAAAATTGTCCAGTAATTCTGAAGATTGACTTTCTTGCCATCCAGATGGCAGAGGGCTTGGGGTCAGGTTTAAAATATTTAAAGATAAAAAAGAATATAATTACTTATTCCCACCTAAGTTTGTTGTCTGAGATTTATTCTTGCTGTTATTTGGCTATCTGGTTGCTCAATTACCAGTAAACTAAAACAATGACTGCTTTATCAATCACTACAGTGTTTCCACTACTGACGTAAGGGAAAAAGCATCCTTAGATATTTTGGGAACAGTGAATAAATGACCTTTGAGGACCAATTACGTTCTGGCAGGTGTGGAAGAGATTATCCCTAATCATCCCTTCTCTCCTGCTTCCTTTAAGTCATAGAGCACACTCTCCCTCCGCTACTGTATTTCTTAGCCTCCCATACAGCTGTATGATCATGTGACCAAATTTTGGCTAATGAGATATGAGCAGAGTGATGTGAGCAATGTTTGCTACACATCCTTAAAAATAATGCTGCTTGAATTTGCTGCTTTCTTTTTCACTTCCTGTGGGCTTGAACAGGGACATGGCACCAACTTAGCTTTGATCATGCATAAAAAATAACAAAAACAAAAGCAAAAACCCAGAGGAAGCTCAGGTACCAAGATAAAAGAAACCTATTTCCCTGAATGACCTTGTGAGATGGAGCTATTCAATGAACCTAGAGTAGTCAAATGATTAAATGTCTTATTTATGCTGTTATTTATTTTGTCTCTTTGTTACAGCAGCTTAGCATTTGCCTTAGCATATAACACAAATGTCAATCTTTGTTATAATAAATCTTTATCAAAAGTAGAATAATGATAATATATTCTGTTTAAGAAGTACAGAGATTGATTCCAAAAGCTTCAAAAGAAAGGTCTGATGTTTGTTTCAGGCAATACCATATACATGAATGTATAGCTTTGTGCCTGAATTTTGCATTTCAAATATAATAAGCAGTTCCATCTCCCCTTTCTCTTCATATCACTAAATGGTCTTAGGAAACGTTTTTTTGAATGCTATGATATCTGGGTATATATAATTTATTAATAAATCTCATGTTGTGAGGTATTTAAATCACTTCCAGGTTTCCATTTTATTTGTAATGCTACCATGAATATTTGGTACATAAATAATGGTCTTCATTGTTTTATATTTTCCTAAGGATGGCATCTTAGATAGAGAACTGGTCGTATCACTTTACTCTTTTTTCTAACCCTGGACCCAAGACCCATCTTCAAAGAGCCCTAGTACCAAAACTTTTCCTCATGTACTCCAGAAAGAAAATACTTTAAAATCAAGTTTTACCTAAACTTGCTTCTAGAATCAAATTTGTTCTCTCTAATATGCACTTCAGGGCCCTCCTCAGCCCACAATTTACCTTTCACAACTGTATCTTTCATTATGCCTGTATATGAACACTGCTGCAGTTCAAATACCCTATTCTAACTTTTAATCACACCTTAACATTTCCTGTCTCCATACCCTTTAACCTTTGCCACATAGTCAAACTGTACCCATTCTCAAAGATACCTCTTAACAGTCACTTTCTCTGTTTAGTCTGCCCAGTGCATACGGTCCTCTTAGATATCAGATACCATGGAACTGTTGGAGGACTCCTGTTTTTATTTTGTGCATTGGACAACATGCAATGTATCTCATGCGACACCTCAGAATAGCAGTGAATGACTACCTTTGCATGGGTTTTGAAGTTTTATGCATGTATTGTCTTAGTCCATACAGGCGGGTATGACAAAGTGCTGTCAACTGGGTGGCTTTTAAACAACAGAAATTTATTTATCACTGTTCTGGGGACTAGCAGTCCGAGATCAGAGTACCAGCATGGTGGGTTCTGGTAAGAACCCTCTTTCTAGTTGCAGGCTGCCAACTTCTTGTTGTATCCTCACATGACAGAGAGGGTGAAGGAGCTCTCTGGCTTTCTTTTATAAGGGCACTAATCCCATTTTTGAAGATTCCACCTTCATGACCTAATTATATCCCATAAGCCTCTACCTCCTAATATCACAGTCCTATAGGAGTCTGATCTAGACTTTGTGTGCTCACAAACCTCCTGCAAAACCGTTGACAGATAAATTTCTTGGCCAAGGGCAAACAGTGCAACTGACTGCAATGCTGAGGGAGACACATGCTGGTAGCACAAAGTGCTGGACTCCAGAGTTAAGAGTCAGACTGTGTTGGGCCATTTTCAGATATGTCAGCAGAGGAAACCAGGTGAAACAAAGGAATTCAGAGCAAAGAATCCAAGGAAGATCGAGATTAGAGAATTCATCCCAAGCAGGAAAGATTAAGTGCCTGCCTCAGACCCTAACACTGTTTTGCTTTACAGTCTAGTGAAATCAGAATTACATGGCTCAGGCATACTTCCTTTTCTTTCTTTGAAACAGCTTTATGATAAATCATCATTTCATTTGAGTTATCTTGAATGGTTTCTGTTCATGTGACTTAAAAGAACCTTGAATACAATGTCTAAATTCTTTAATGGTAGGAAGAAGATGTTATACACTTTTGCCTCTTTTGAAGGATTGTCCTATGAATTAGTCTAAGTAGTTAAAGAGGTTTTTCTGTGTCTCTTCACAATCTGTTATTCTATCAGAAAGGATATGCTCTCCAAAAATGTAACATATCATTCTATATATTCTTTTTTGTTTGTTTCTTTTGTTTTAAGGAGCAGAGAACTTAATAGGCAAGGGGCAAGAAGGAAGGGAGAAGGAAGAAGCTCCCCTGTACAGAGACAGAGGGAGGAGGGTTCCAAAGCCGAGAGGGGGAACCCCTCGTTCTATATATTCTTACAACTTCAACATTCGTATGGGTCTGACTGGATTTGAGCCCCAGTTCTATCATTTACTAGCCATGAGATCTCACTAAAGAGAGAGGTTTATACCAGAAAACTCCTGGAAAGCTCTTTATACAGTTGGGATTGGAAACCATGATTAACCACCAGGGAAATAAATTTGAGTTAGTGGCCTAACAATTACATTCATAATTTTCCCACTGAGCAAGTGCCGTGCATAGAATAAAAATAGAGAATTTTCAATAAAACTAGGCTCATCAACAGAGAAAATAAAAATATTTACTATATTTAGGGTTGGAAGAAGCGGCACTCTATTTAGGAACAGTATGTGTTTATATAAAATACCATTTAAGGGAAAATAAATGTAAAATTGGAAGATAATTGAGACATTGTTACTGAATAAGATTTTAAAAATCTAAGAAAGATAATAAAGTCTTTAAGGCAATACACTCTCAAACTTTGTTATAAGTGTTCATATTTGACAGAAATCTTTGTTTGGGGAGAGTAATAAGAGCTCACATTTATGGAGTGCTTAAAACTTGCTTCATTGCTTTTTGCATGTACTAAATTCACCCTTAAACAGACCTATAATGTGAACTATGTAATAGTTTTCATTTTACAAAAGAGAAAATTGAAATTTAAGCAATAATCTCATTTTCCCATGGATTGAACACAGATAATCTCTCTTATATTCATGTCAAACTACAGGACTTCATTTAAAACTCTCTTTCTATATGTAAGAGTGAACAACAACAACAAATTCGTAAATATATCATGGTGTTTTTGCTTATACCTGATAGAGCAGGACCTTCAGAGCTTTGTCAAGTTCAGCCTAGTTATTTCTAGCAGTGCCTGGGGGTGTTTTGTATGTGTTAATGACCAGTCCTGATTGGCCACCATGGTGTGCTGCAATTACCTGGGGTCAGGTAATTGAAAAGATTCACAGGACTCTAACAAGGTATACTTATGAAAGATTGATTACAGGCAAAGGATATACAACACCAGGAGCAAGAAAGCATACAGCAACATTATGACAGCCAGGAACACCTGAGCCCAGTGTCATCCTCTCTCAGTTGCACAGACTATGCTCTATCTCAGGACCACGATCCACCAATATGAGAATAAGATATCTGTCTCAGGCAAGGTGAGAAACAACTTTACTGAGTTGTCTTTTATTCTTCTAATCAAACAGCTAACATCAAGCTGAGTGGCCAGGTAAACCAGGTGAGGACCATCAATCTATACATTTTCACCAAGCAATGTAGAAAAGCTGGCACCCCGTGCCTCTGAGGGGAATTCCAGGCTTTAAACAGCACATTGCAAATCATTAGCTAGTATATTTTATCCCTATTTTGGGCTAGGTTCTGTACTATGGCTCCCGGCATCCCTGAAGATGCTGTAGATAAGCTATAATTTAATCCTGTTTCTACACATGTGGACTTGTCATTTAAGAAGTTCTTCCCTTGCTCTAGCCCAGTGCTGTCTACTAAACTTTCTGTAAAGATGGAACTGTCCTTGATGTACAATATCCAAGAGGGCAGCCATTAGCCACAGGTGGCTCACTTAAAATGTGGTTAGTGTGACAGAAGACTGAATGTTACATTTTTTTTTTAATTTTAGTTTAGCCACATGTGGACAAAGGCTACCATATTGGACAGTACAGCTATAGCTTCTCCCTGTGCTTGACTCTGCTGTATCTTTTGGGCATCATTGTGTTCACCAGGAACCATTGATGATTCCATTTGGTACTGCCTTTTCTTCTGGGCAATGCTGCCTCTGGTAGGCATTGCAATCACTTCAAATGAATATGGCTCTGTCCACTGGTCATTGCTATGCCCTCTTCTGCGTATTGTAGTGGATATTCTGTGGGACCCAAATTGAGTGGTAGTCACTTTTAATCAGTTTTCCTATCCAACAGCTATTCCACACCCCACTTACTTACTAGGAGAAGCTGCCTCCTACTCTAGAGATGGAAAATCCCAGCTTTCCTTTTTCTGTTCTTCCTTGTATTGATAGCATGGGCACATGACCCAACCCTGGTGAATGTGATCTGGAGGAGTGTATACATGCACTGCATACATGCAATGGATGGAATGTTTGTGTCATCCCCAAACTCATGTGTTGCAGTTCTAATCCCCCAGTGTAATGGCATTGAGAGGTGGGCCTTTGGGAGGGAATTAGGTCATGAAGACCAAGCCCTCTTAATGGGATTGGTGCCCTTAAAAAAGAGAACCCAGAGAGTGCTCTCACTGTCTCTCTGCATGAGAATATAATAAGTCAGTCATCTGCAACCCAGAAGAAAGCTCTTCTGTAACAAAAGAGAGATGTGTGGGAAGAAACAACTCTTTTCTGCACCTAGATGTTGGGAACTATGGTAACTCCCGTGGGACTACTACACAGGGGCAAATCTGAGAACCGAATCAATGATCTGAGGATGCTAGTGTAGAAGCAGGCTGGCTCCTGATGGCACTGAGTTGTGTGACTAAACCAAACCTGGAAATAGGTACTTCCTGATTATGTTCAATAATAAAATTGTCCTTCAAATCTCACAGTGTAGTTAATTATAGCTTCATCTCTCCAAAGATGTGACAGCATGGTGGGTGGGGGTAGGAAACAATTATAATTGATAACATCATATTTTACTCTGAATTTCTCCTATTGAAGCTTTGTTACTCCAGAAAAAAAAAAAGTGGATGGAAGGGAAGAAAATGGAGGCCCCGTGCATAACAAACCCTTCCAGTCAGCTTGACTGAATAGGACCTTAACTGTAGGTAGAAACAGTCCCTGCAAGAGCATGTTAGAATGCTGATGGAAGAAACAAAACAGAGAGGAGGAAGTAAAAAAAAAAAAACCTACGTGGAGAGATTGAATGTTGTCAGAAAGAGGAAAATGTTTTTGATATAAAAGTTCTTATTGTTTTTCATGTTTACGTTTCTCTTTCTTGCCTCTTTAACTTTTCCTTCCTGGTTTCTCTAACTGCATTACTTCATCTCATTTGCTTAGTATTTTTAGAGAAATAAAACATCCCATCATGGAAACACTTCATAGACCACTCATTGTCCTCTCTCCAGGACGCAACCACATTTCGAAATGGTTGTTCATTTTTCCCCATGCAAGATCTTAATACTTAGTACATATTTATGTAGAAATAAAATATAGTATTGCATTTCATGTTTTTAAACTTTTAGTAGAGTCGACCACACTCTACATCTCTTTCCAATTTGCATTGTTGTTTTGTTTAGCATTGCTATTGATATTTTTTCATCTTGAAACATGAAAGCTCCATTTTATTACTTTAAGAGCTACACACAAAATCCATTGATGAAATGCCATTGGTTATCCTGGCAATGGAAAACTACTTTTTATTCTTAAAGTGTTTTTAAAAATCAAAGTTTATACATGTGCATAGTTTAAAAGTCAAAGTGTTCTACAAGGCTTGTTTTCTTAAAGTTTTATTAAATTCAAGGGGTACATGTGCAGGTTTCTTTGTTACAAGGATGTATTGGATCATGGTGGATGGGAGACAGAACTGGATTGTAGCTCTGGACAGAGCAGCATGTGGAGGCTTGCACTGTGAATTTTAGCTTCAGATCAACTGCAAAAACAAAACAGCAATCCCAAGAGAATTCACAGACCCCTCTTAAGGAAGCAGTCTGCTCAGGCAGGAACTGGAAGATACCCCAAATACTGTGAGTGCCCCAACTGTGGAACTGGGAAAGGGACAGCCTCCTTTCCCACTGGAAAAACTGAAGGTCTGTTTGCAGACCTCCTTTCCCACTGGAAAAACTCTACACCCCCACTGGAAAAACTGAAGGTCTGTTGGCAGAAGTTTCTGACCTTACCTGGAGCTGAGTCAATTTAGAATGCTGAGCAGAATAAAGGGGTAGAGGAAGCAGCAGAAAGGTCCTTGGAGCTTGCTGGGTCCCCAAGCAGCGCATCTCTGCCTGGCACCACAAGGATCCATTGGGAGGGTGACCAGAGATGTGGGTGATAAAACCCCACAAAGAGAAGGAAATCTCTAGTTGAACTGTGTAACAATTTGAACAGGGTGAGAATCCTCCTGGCCAGAACTCAGGGGAGAGGGTGCAAATTTACTGTGTAGACTCCACAGGTGGGGGAAGAGCCCAAGACCTTTTCTTTCACAGCTGGGAGATGAGTAGCCTGGGGCAAGTTTTCAAGCCTAGCTTGCCCACTGCCTAGAAACAGACTTAGGGCTGCTGTGGGGGGTGGGGGTGGGATGAAGGGAATGAGACTAGCTCTTTGGTTTGCATGGGAGCTGGGTGAGGCCTATGACTGCTGGCTTTCCTCCACTTCCCTGACAACCTGCATGTCTCAGCAGTGGCAGCCATAATCCTCCCAGATACACAACTCCAGTGACCTGGGAATTTCACTCCTATCCCCCACAGCAGCTGAAGCTAGACCTGCCCAAGGACAGTCTTAGCTAAGACATGCCTAGCCCTGCCTCCAGCTGATGGTCCTTCCCTACCCACCCTGAGAGTGGAAAACAAAGGACATATAATCTTGGGCTCTGTTCACCACTGGTCCCTCTCTATACTACCATAACTGATGCTCTCTGGAAAGCACCACTTCCGGGGAGGAGGATGACCAGCACAAAAATAGACAGCCAATAGCTAAGAACATTCCGATTCCATTGCCCACCCCTGCTGCCTCCATCAGAACAGGCACTGGCGTCCACAGCTGAGAGACTCATAGATGGCTCACATCACAGGACTCTGTGCAGACAACCCCTAGTACCAGCTTGGAGCTGGGTAGACTTGCTGGATGGCTAGACCTAGAAGAGAGACAACAATCACTGCAATTCAGCCAACAGGAAGCCACATCCATAGGAAAAGAGGGAGAGAACTACATCAAGGGAACACCCTGTGGGACAAAAGAATCTGAACAGCCTTCAGCCCTCGAGTTTTCCTGACAGAATTTACCCAAGTAAGAAGGAACCAGAAAACCAACCCTGATAATTTGACAAAAGACTCTTTAACACCCCCCAAAGGATTATACTAGTTCACCAGCAATGGACCCAAAACAAGAAGCAATACCTGATTTACCTGGAAAAACAACTCAGGAAGTTAGTTATTAAGCCAATCAGGGAGGCACCAAAGAAAGGCAAAGCCCAATGCAAGGTAGTCCAAAAAATGATGCAAGAAGTGAAGGGAGAAATATTCAAAGAAATAGATTAAAGAAAAAATAAAAAATTCAGGAAACACTGGGCATACTTATGGGAATGCAAAATGCTGGAAAGTCCCAGCAATAGAATTGAACAAGTAGAAGAAAGAAATTCAGAGCCCAAAGACAAGGTCTTCTAACTAACCCAATCCAACAGAGACAAAGAAGAAAGAATAAGAAAATATGAGCAAAGTCTACAAGAAGTCTGGGATTATGTTAAACAAGCAAACCTAAGAGTAATTGGTGTTCCTAAGGAAGAAGAGAATTCTGAAAGCTTGGAAACCATAGTTGGGGGAATAATTGAGGAAAACTTCCCAGTCTAATATTGAATGTAAATGGCCTAGATACTCCACTTAAACGATACAGAACCACAGAGTGGATAAGAACTCACCAACCAACTATCTGCTGTCTTCAGAAGACTTTAACACATAAGGACTCACATAAAGTAAAAGGCTGGAAAAAGGCATATCATGCAAATGGATACCAAATGCGAGCAGGGGTATCTATTCTTATACCAGACAAAACAAACTTTAAAGCAACAACACTTAAAAGACACAAAAAGGGACACTATATAATGGTAAATGTCCTTGTCTAACAGAAAAATATCACAATCTGAAACATACATGCACCTAACCCTGGAGCCCCCAAATCTATAAAACAGTTACTAATAGTCCTAATAAATGATATGGACAGCAAAACAATAATAGTGGAGGACGTCAGTACTCCGCTGACAGCACTAGACAGGTCATCACGACAAAGTCAAGAAAGAAACAATGGATTTAAACTATACCTTGGAATAAATAGACTTAGCAGATAGAGAACATTTTGTCCAACAACCACAGAATACACATTCTACTCAACAGCACATAGAACTGTCTCCAAGACAGATCACATGATATGCCATAAAATGAGCCTCAATAAATTTAAGAAAATTGAAATTATATCAAGCACTTTTTCAGGCCACTGAAATAAAACTGAAAGTTGATCTCAGGGCACTGACATCAACTCCAAGGGAATCCTCAACGCAATGCAAATATATGGAAATTAAATAACCTGCTCCTGAAGGAAGATGGGGTCAAAAACAAAAGGTGGAAATTTAAAAATTCTTCAAACCAAACAATGACACAACCTACCAAAACCTCTGGGATACAGCAATAGCGGTGGCTAATTTCATAGGAAATTTCATAGGCCTAAATGCCTATATCAAGAAGACCGAAAGAACACAAACACATCCTAAGGTCACGCCTCAACGAACCAGAGAAACAAGAACAAACCAAACCGAAACCCAGCTGAAGAAAGAAAATAACCAAGACCAGAGCAGAACTAAATAAAATTGAAACAACAACAGCAACAAAATACAAGATAAATGAAACGAAAAGCTGGTTCTTTGAAAAGGTAAATACAATTGCTAGGCCATTAGCAAGATTAACCAAGAAAATAAGAGAGAAAATCCAAATACTCTCACTAAGAAAAGAAACTTGTAGGTATTTTATTAAAATTTTTTAGGTATTGTAACTGAGATTTCTTTTTTTTTCCTGCTAGTTTGTTGTTAGTGTATAGAAATGCTACTTTTTTTATGTTGATTTTGTGTCATTCAACCTTACTGAATTTGTTTATCAGTTCTAGAAGTTTTTGGTGTCGTTTTTAGGGTTTTCTATATATAAAATCATATCACCTGCAGAGTGAGAAAATTTGACTTTCTCTTTTCCAATTTGGATGCCATTTATTTTCTTTCCTTTGGCTAATTACTCTGGCTAGGACTTCTATTACCGTACTGAGTAAGAGTGTTGAATTGGGTATCCTTGTCTGGTTTTAGCATGGAAGCTTTTCCTTGTTCAGTGTGATGTTAACTGTGGGTTTGTCATATATGGCCTTTATGGTATTTAAGTATGTTCCTTGTATACCTAGTTTGTTGACAGTTTTTATCATGAAGGATGTTGAATTTTATCAAAAGCTTTCTCTGCATCTGTTGAGATGATTATATAATTTTTGTCAATTCTGTTGATATGATATATCATGTTTATTGATTTGCATAAGTTGAGCCATCTTTGCATGTCTGAGATAAATCATACTTGATCATGGCATCTTAACTTTTTGATATTCTGTTGGATTCAGTTTGTTACTATTTTGTTGAGAACTTTTGCATCTGTGTTCGTCAGGGTTATTGGTCCATCAGTAGTTTTCTATTTGTATTGTTGTATCTTTGTCTGGTTCTGCAATCAGGATAAAACTGGCCTTGTAGAATGAGTTTGAAAGAATTATCTCCTCTTTAATTTTCTGGAAGGATTTGAGAAGAATTTGTATTAGTTGTTCCTTAAAAATTTGGTAGAATTCAGCAGTAAAACCATTAGATCCTTAGCATTTCTTTTATAGAAGACTTTTTATTATCTTCTTTTTTTTTTTTCTAAAGATGGAGTTTCATCATGATGGCCAGGGTCATCTTGAACTCCTGACCTCAAGTGATCCACCCACCTCAGCCTCCCAAAGTGCTAGGATTACAGGCGTGAGCCACCGTGCCTGGCTAGACTTTTTATTATCAATTAAATCTTGTCACTCAGAATCAATCTTTTCAGATTTTCTGTTTCTTCATGGTTCAATCTTGGTGGGTTCTGCATCCAGAAATTTATTTATTCCTACTAGGTTTTCCAGTTTGTTGGTGTATAGTTGCATGTAATGGTGTCTAATGATCCTTTATTAAACTAAAGCATTAGTTTAAATTTCTCCTTTTGTTTCTGGTTTATTTATTTGGGTATTTTTTATTTTGGGGTAGTCTAGTCAATGATTTAACAATTTTTTTTTTAATGTTTTCAGAAAATCAATCTAAAAAAATTTTCTGTGTTGTTTTTTAAGTCTCAGTTTTCTTTATTTCTGCTCTGATATTTGTTATTTATTTCCTCCTATTAATTTTGGATTTGGTTTGTTCTTGCTTTTCTAGTTCTTTAAGCTACATCATCTGTTTGTTCATTTGAAATCTTTCCCTTTTGTGATATGGGAGTTTATTGCTATAGACTTACCTCTTAATATTTATTTTTCTGTATCCCATAGGTTTGGCAATTTGTATTTCTATTTTTATTTGTTTCAATAATTTTTAAATCTTCTTATTAACTTTTACATTGCCTCATTTGTTGTTCGGAAGCATGTGTTTATACATTGTCAAAAATTCCTCTTGTTATTGATTTCTAGTTTTATTCCATTGTGGTCTGAAAAGATACTTGATATAATTTCGGTTCTTTTAAATCTGTTGAGACTTGTTTTGGTGGCCTAAGATGTGATTTATCCTGGAGAATTTTCATGAGCTGATGAAAAGAATGTATTCTGTAACCACTGGATAAAAAGTTCTTTAAATGTCTGTTATGTCCATTTGATCTAATGTATATATTAAATCCACTGTTTCTTTTTGAGTTTTTGCCTAGATTATCTGTTCAATGCTGAGAGTAGGGTGTTGAAATCTCCAACAATTATTGCATTAGAATCTATCTTTCCCTTTAAATAGATCTAATATTTGCTTTATGTAACTGGGTCTGTTGATGTTGGGTGCATACAAATTTACAATTGCTATGTTTTGCTGTATTGATCCTTTTATCATTATATAATAACCTTCTTTGTCTCTTCTTACAGTTTTTAACTTAAAGTTTGTTTTATCTGATGTAAGTATAGGTACTTCTGCTTGCTTTTGTTTTCCATTTGCATAGAATATTTTTTCTATTTCTTCACTCTGTGAAGTGAGTTTCTTCTGGGCAGGATCCAGTTGGGAATTTTTTTTTGAGACTTTTTATTTTTATTTACTTTTTTATTTTTATTATTTTTGAGAAAAGCTCTCTGTCGCCCAGGCTGGAGTACAGTGGCACGATCTCCACTTACTGCAACCTCTACCTCTAGGGCTCGAGTGATCCTCCCACCTGTCTCCCAAGTAGCTGGGAACACAGGTACATGCCATTATGCCTGGCTAATTTTTGTATTTTTTGTAAAGATGAGGTTTGACCATATTGCCCAGGCTAGTCTTGAATGCCCAATCTCAAATAATTTGCCCATCTCAACCTCCTGAAGTGCTGGAATTACCGGCATGAGTCACCATGCCCAGACAAAAAGTATGTTTTAAAAAATATCCATTTTTCCAGTCTATATCTTTTAAGTGAGGAATTCAATCCATTTACATTAAAGGGTGTTATTGATAGGTGAGGGTTTACTTCTGTCAATTCGTTAATTGTTAGTCTGGTTGTTTTATATGTTCTTTGTTTCTTTCTTTATATCTTATTATTTATCATTGCAGTTTGGTGATTTTCTGTAGTTACCAGGTTTTACTCATTTTTCTTTCTCCTTTATGTATCTGCTGTACCAGTGAGTTTTATACTTTTGTGTGTTTTCATGATAGTGATAATTGTCTTTTGGCTTCCAGATTTAGGTTTCTCTTGGCCATTTCTTGTAAAGTTAGTGTAGTGGTTATGAATTCTCAGTTTTTCATTGTCTGGGAAAACCTTCATCTGTCATTTGGAAGGATAGCTTTGCTGGGCATAGTATTTCCGAAAAATTTTTTTTTCAGCACTTGGATCATACCATCTTATTCTCTCTGGATATCGAAGATTTCTGCTGAGAAATTTGCTATTAGTTAATTGCAGTTTTCTTATATGTAACTTGATGCTTTTCTTTTTTTTTTTTTTTTTTTTTTTTTAATTTTTTATTGGATTATAGGTTTTGGGGTACATGAGCAGAGCATGCAAGACAGTTGCGTAGGTACACACATGGCAGTGTGCTTTGCTTTTCTTCTCCCCTTCACCCACATTTGGCATTTCTCCCCAGGCTATCCCTCCCCACCTCCCCCTCCCACTGGCCCTCCCCTTTTCCCCCCAATAGACCCCAGTGTTTAGTACTCCCCTTTCTGTGTCCATGTGTTCTCATTTTTCATCACCCACCTATGAGTGAGAATATGCGGTGTTTCATTTTCTGTTCTTGTGTCAGTTTGCTGAGGATGATGTTTTCCAGATTCATCCATGTCCCTACAAACGACACGAACTCATCATTTCTGATTGCTGCATAATATTCCATGGTGTATATGTGCCACATTTTTCCAATCCAGTCTATTATCAATGGGCATTTGGGTTGATTCCAGGTCTTTGCTATTGTAAACAGTGCTGCAATGAACATTCGTGTACATGTGTCCTTATAGTAGAACGATTTATAGTCTTTTGGATATATACCCAGTAATGGGATTGCTGGGTCAAATGGAATTTCTATTTCTAAGGCCTTGAGGAATCGCCACACTGTCTTCCACAATGGTTGAACTAATTTACACTCCCACCAACAGTGTAAAAGTGTTCCTTTTTCTCCACATCCTCTCCAGCATCTGTTGTCTCCAGATTTTTTAATGATCGCCATTCTAACTGGCGTGAGATGGTATCTCAATGTGGTTTTGATTTGCATCTCTCTGATGACCAGTGACGACGAGCATTTTTTCATATGATTGTTGGCCTCATATATGTCTTCTTTTGTAAAGTATCTGTTCATATCCTTTGCCCACTTTTGAATGGGCTTGTTTGTTTTTTTCCTGTAAATCTGCTTGAGTTGTTTGTAAATTCTGGATATCAGCCCTTTGTCAGATGGGTAGACTGCGAAAATTTTTTCCCATTCTGTTGGTTGCCGACCCACTCTAGTGACTGTTTCTTTTGCCGTGCAGAAGCTGTGGAGTTTCATTAGGTCCCATTTGTCTATTTTGGCTTTTGTTGCCAATGCTCTTGGTGTTTTGTTCATGAAGTCCTTGCCTACTCCTATGTCCTGGATAGTTTTGCCTAGATTTCCTTCTAGGGTTTTTATGGTGCCAGGTCTTATGTTTAAGTCTTTAATCCATCTGGAGTCAATTTTAGTGTAAGGTGTCAGGAAGGGGTCCAGTTTCTGCTTTCTGCACATGGCTAGCCAGTTTTCCCAACACCATTTGTTAAACATGGAATCCTTGCCCCATTGCTTGTTTTTGTCAGGTTTATCAAAGATTGTATAGTTGTATGTATGTTGTGTTGCCTCCGGTGCCTCTGTTTTGTTCCATTGGTCTATATCTCTGTTTTGGTACCAGTACCATGCTGTTTTGATTACTGTAGCCTTGTAGTATAGTTTGAAATCCGGTAGTGTGAGGCCCCCCGCTGTGTTCTTTTTGCTTAGAATTGACTTGGCTATGCGGGCTCTCTTTTGGTTCCATATGAAGTTCATGGTGGTTTTTTCCAGTTCTGTGAAGAAAGTCAATGGTAGCTTGATGGGGATAGCGTTGATTCTGTAAATTACTTTGGGCAGTATAGCCATTTTCACGATATTAATTCTTCCTAACCATGAACATGGAATGTTTCTCCATCTGTTTGTGTCCTCTCTGATTTCGTTGAGCAGTGGTTTGTAGTTCTCCTTGAAGAGGTCCCTTACGTTCCTTGTGAGTTGTATTCCAAGGTATTTTATTCTTTTTGTAGCAATTGCGAATGGCAGTTCGCTCTTGATTTGGCTTTCTTTAAGTCTGTTATTGGTGTAGACGAATGCTTGTGATTTTTGCACATTGATTTTATATCCTGAGACTTTGCTGAAGTTGTTTATCAGTTTCAGGAGTTTTTGGGCTGAGGCGATGGGGTCTTCTAGGTATACTATCATGTCGTCTGCAAATAGAGACAATTTGGCTTCCACCTTTCCTATTTGAATACCCTTTATTTCTTTTTCTTGCCTGATTGCTCTGGCTAGAACTTCCAGTACTATATTGAATAGGAGTGGTGAGAGAGGGCATCCTTGTCTAGTGCCAGATTTCAAAGGGAATGCTTCCAGTTTTTGCCCATTCAGTATGATATTGGCTGTTGGTTTGTCATAAATAGCTTTTATTACTTTGAGATACGTTCCATCGATACCGAGTTTATTGAGGGTTTTTAGCATAAAGGGCTGTTGAATTTTGTCAAATGCCTTCTCTGCGTCAATTGAGATAATCATGTGGTTTTTGTTTTTGGTTCTGTTTATGTGGTGAATTACGTTGATAGACTTGCGTATGTTGAACCAGCCTTGCATCCCTGGGATGAATCCTACTTGATCATGATGAATAAGTTTTTTGATTTGCTGTTGCAATCGGCTTGCCAATATTTTATTGAAGATTTTTGCATCTATGTTCATCATGGATATTGGCCTGAAGTTTTCTTTTCTCGTTGGGTCTCTGCCGGGTTTTGGTATCAGGATGATGTTGGTCTCATAAAATGATTTGGGAAGGATTCCCTCTTTTTGGATTGTTTGAAATAGTTTTAGAAGGAATGGTACCAGCTCCTCCTTGTGTGTCTGGTAGAATTCGGCTGTGAACCCGTCTGGACCTGGGCTTCTTTTGTGTGGTAGGCTCTTAATTGCTGCCTCAACTTCAGACCTTGTTATTGGTCTATTCATAGTTTCAGCTTCCTCCTGGTTTAGGCTTGGGAGGACACAGGAGTCCAGGAATTTATCCATTTCTTCCAGGTTTACTAGTTTATGTGCATAGAGTTGTTTGTAATATTCTCTGATGATGGTTTGAATTTCTGTGGAATCTGTGGTGATTTCCCCTTATCATTTTTTATTGCATCTATTTGGTTGTTCTCTCTTTCATTTTTAATCAATCTGGCTAGTGGTCTGTCTATTTTGTTGATCTTTTCAAAAAACCAGCTCTTGGATTTATTGATTTTTTGAAGGGTTTTTCGTGTCTCAATCTCCTTCAGCTCAGCTCTGATCTTAGTAATTTCTTGTCTTCTGCTGGGTTTTGAGTTTTTTTGATCTTGCTCCTCTAGCTCTTTCAATTTTGACGATAGGGTGTCAATTTTGGATCTCTCCATTCTCCTCATATGGGCACTTATTGCTATATACTTTCCTCTAGAGACTGCTTTAAATGTGTCCCAGAGGTTCTGGCACGTTGTGTCTTCATTCTCATTGGTTTTGAAGAACTTCTTTATTTCTGCCTTCATTTCGTTGTTTACCCAGTCAACATTCAAGAGCCAGTTGTTCAGTTTCCATGAAGCTGTGCGGTTCTGGGTCGGTTTCTGAATTCTGAGTTCTAACTTGATTGCACTATGGTCTGAGAGGCTGTTTGTTATGATTTCAGTTGTTTTGCATTTGTTGAGCAGTGCTTTACTTCCAATTATGTGGTCAATTTTAGAGTAGGTGTGATGTGGTGCTGAGAAGAATGTGTATTCTGTGGATTTGGGGTGGAGAGTTCTGTAAATGTCCACCAGGTTTGCTTGCTCCAGGTCTGAGTTCAAGCCCTGGGTATCCTTGTTGATTTTCTGTCTGGTTGATCTGTCTAGTATTGACAGTGGAGTGTTAAAGTCTCCCACTATTATTGTGTGGGAGTCTAAGTCCTTCTGTAAGTCATTAAGAACTTGCCTTATGTATCTGGGTGCTCCTGTGTTGGGTCCATATATGTTTAGGATCGTTAGCTCTTCTTGTTGTATCGATCCTTTTACCATTATGTAATGGCCTTCTTTGTCTCTTTTGATCTTTGTTGCTTTAAAGTCTATTTTATCAGAGATGAGAATTGCAACTCCTGCTTTTTTTTGCTTTCCATTAGCTTGGTAAATCTTCCTCCATCCCTTTATTTTGAGCCTTTGTGTATCCTTGCATGTGAGATGGGTTTCCTGGATACAGCACACTGATGGGTTTTGGATTTTTATCCAATTTGCCAGTCTGTGTCTTTTGATTGGTGCATTTAGTCCATTTACATTTAGGGTTAATATTGTTATGTGTGAATTTGATACTGCCATTTTGATGCTAAGTGGCTGTTTTGCCTGTTAGTTGTTGTAGATTCTTCATTATGTTGATGCTCTTTAGCATTCAGTGTGATTTTGGAATGGCTGGTACTGGTTGATCCTTTCTATGTGTAGTGCCTCTTTTAGGAGCTCTTGTAAAGCAGGCCTGGTGGTGACAAAATCTCTGAGTACTTGCTTGTTCGCAAAGGATTTTATTCTTCCTTCACTTCTGAAGCTCAGTTTGGCTGGATATGAAATTCTGGGTTGAAAGTTCTTTTCTTTAAGAATGCTGAATATTGGCCCCCACTCTCTTCTGGCTTGTAGTGTTTCTGCCGAGAGATCTGCTGTGAGTCTGATGGGCTTCCCTTTGTGGGTGACCCGACCTTTCTCTCTGGCTGCCCTTAGTATTCTCTCCTTTATTTCAACCCTGTTGAATCTGACGATTATGTGCCTTGGGGTTGCTCTTCTTGCGGAATATCTTTGTGGTGTTCTCTGTATTTCCTGCAATTGAGTGTTGGTTTGTCTTGCTAGGTGGGGGAAATTTTCCTGGATGATGTCCTGAAGAGTATTTTCCAGCTGGGATTCATTCTCTTCGTCCCCTTCTGGTACACCTATCAAACGTAGGTTAGGTCTTTTCACATAGTCCCACATTTCTTGGAGACTTTGTTCATTCCTTTTTGCGCTTTTTTCTTTGATCTTGGTTTCTCGTTTTATTTCATTGAGTTGGTCTTCGACTTCAGATATTCTTTCTTCTGCTTGGTCAATTCGGCTATTGAAACTTGCGTTTGCTTCACGAAGTTCTCGTATTGTGTTTTTCAGCTCCTTTAATTCATTCATATTCCTCTCTAAGGTATCCATTCTTGTTATCATTTCCTCGAATCTTTTTTCAAATCTTTTTTCAAGGTTCTTAGTTTCTTTGCATTGATTTAATACATGATCTTTTAGCTCACAAAAGTTTCTCATTATCCATCTTCTGAAGTCTAATTCCGTCATTTTGTCACAGTCATTCTCCGTCCAGCTTTGTTCCCTTGCTGGTGAGGAGTCTTGGTCCTTTCTAGGAGGCGATGTGTTCTGGTTTCGGGTGTTTTCCTCCTTTTTGCGCTGGTTTCTTCCCATCTTTGTGGATTTGTCCGCTGGTCGTCTGCGTAGTTGCTGACTTTTCGTTTGGGTCTCTGAGTGGACACCCAGAATGTTGATGATGAAGTATTTCTGTTGCTTGGTTTTCCTTCTACCAGTCTAGCCCCTTCGCTGTACGACTGTTGAGGTCCGCTCCAGACCCTGCTTGTCTGGGGTGCACCTCTAGTAGCCGTGGCACAGCGAGGGATGCTACCAGTTTCTTTTTCTGCTCTCTTTGTCCCAGGATGATGCCTGCCTAATGACAGTCTTTTGGATATAGAGGGGTCAGGGAGCTGCTTGAGGAGACAGTTTGTACTTTATAGGGGTTTAATTGTTGAGCTGTGCACTCTGTTGTTCATTCAGGGCTGTTAGGCTGCTATGTTTGATTCTGCTGCAACACAGCTCATTAAACAACCCTTTTTTTTTTTCTCAAATGCTCTGTGTTGAGGGGTTTGGGCTTTATTTTTGGATGTCCGATCAGGTGTCCTGCCCAGCTAGAACGCAGACTAGCCACTGTTTGGCTGCCGAGGCTCCGCCCAGCTGTTGTGTGATTCGCGCTGTTCCTGCCGGCTCTGCTGTGGTCTCTGCCACGCCCTGCGGCGGAGTCTCTTCGTTGTAGCCTGTTGCCTCAGCAACGGCAGGCTGCGTCAGCAGTGGGCGTGTATCTCAGTAGGGACGGGTTGCCTCGGCAACGGCTGGCTGCGTCAGCAGTGGGCGTGTATCTCAGTTGGGGCGGGTTGCCTCGGCAACGGCTGGCTGCCTCAGCAGTGGGCGTGTATATCAGTTGGGGCAGGTTGCCTCCGTAGTGGTGGACGCCCCTCCCCCACAGAGCGTCTCGGACCGTCTGCCCGGGATAGTTTGAAATCGCGGTTTTGTTCGTCCCACTGGGTATCCCAAACGATCTGTCCCTGCAATCCCCTGGGCTGGGCTACTGTGCAAGTCTCGTTCAGTCTCAAGTCCAGCCCTCTCAAGTCTCAGGTTGCCGGTTCAACAAGGCACCCGGACAAGCGCGCCCTGTGGGGATTGCTGGGTAGGGCCGGCCGCCGCCGCCCCGGCTGCCGGCTTCGCCAGGCAGACCTACTGCCTGGCGTCCCGTGTCTTTTTATACTTGGGAGTTTCCCCGTTCTGTGGGCAACAAAGATCAGTCTGGAAATGCAGCACTGACTCACCGTTTGCGAATTCAACGCGGGCTCCAATCCTGGGTTGTTCTCACAGCGCCATCTTGAGTCCCCTCTCAACTTGATGCTTTTCTTTTGCTGTTTTTAGAATCTTCTCTTTGTGTTTTAATTTTGACAATTTCACTATAACATGCGTCAGAAAGGACCTAATTAGGTTGACTCTATCTGGGGACTTGGAGCTTTCTGAATCTGAATGTCCTTATCTCTCCCAAGACTTGGAACATTTTCAGCTACTATTTTATTTAATAGGTGTTCTATGCCTATTTTTATATATTCTCTTTCAGTAACTACCAAAACTTAAATATTTTTTACTTAATAATGTCCCATAAGTCTTGTTTTCTTCACTCTTTTTCATTCTTCTTCTTTTAAAAAAAATTTCTGGCTAGATCATTTCAAATGACCTTTCTTCATATTCAGAAGAGATTCTTCTGTTTGTTCAAATCTATGTTGAAGCTCCTTATTTTAGTTTCACTTATTGCATTATTCAGCTGTAGGATTTCTGTCTTTCTTTTCAATGATACATATCTTTTTGTTAAATTTGTCATTCATATTGTGAAGTGTTTTCCTGATTTCATTGAATTGTCTATATGTTCTTGTATCCCACTGAATCTCCTTACAATTGTTAGTTTGAATTCCTTTTCTGGCAATTCAGAAATCTCCTTTTAATCAGGATCTGCTACTAGAGAGTTATGGTGTTCCTTTGGTGCTGTTTTTCTTTGTTGTTGTTATTGTTTGTTTTTGCTTTTTCAAGTTTTTTGTGTTCCTGCATTGATACCTGTGAATCCGGTAGAACAATAGGCTTTTCCAGATTTCTAGAGCGGCTTTTTTAAGGAAAGACTTTCACCTGCAAATGGATCTTAGTGTGCTGTTTGAAATGGATGTGGTAACTCTACTTCCAGATATATACAGTGGTATAGTCTCCATGCAGCTTCTTTAGCTGTGTTTGACATAAGCAGTAACTGTAAGTACTTCAGTGGCTTAGGCTGTAGAATTTTGGAAACTGTAGCAGTGGCATAGGTTGTTAAGGTCCTCAGGAGCAAGGACTTTTGGGGTATTCCTATTCTAATTTTCTCTACAATGAGCTGCAGGGATCCTTCTTGTCAGGTCTGGCATGCATGGCCTACAAGCAGCTACAGTAGTTCTGGGTTCTAGGTGCATGTGTCCAGAGCATCTGTGGGCCTGGGGCCCTAGGCTCAGGGTCTCACATATTGTGGCCCCAGAGTCTTGGGGCATAGCTTTTCTCTCTGTGGCAGGGTTGGATATAGGTTGCCCACAGCCAAGACCTGTGACTCTGAGGCACTCCCTAGCAGCTTGGGCCCTGGGGCCCAGTTGTGATTCTACCCCTGAGAGTCATGGCATAGCATTGGTCTAACTCTGAGTAAGGGGTGCTCTGGATGTTTGAGCCCAGAGACCAGAGTATAGCTGCAATTTGGGAACTGGAGCCAACAGGGCTCAGTGGCAACTTGGATCCCAGAGGATGAGATACTGTGTAGTCATGTCTTTAGCTCTTGAGATGGCAGGGCTTGGCTGTATTTCAGACTGTGAATCCAGGTATAAGTATCCAAGAATGGTAGAACCCACCTATTGTTTGGGTGCTGGGTGGCATGGAATAACACAGTGATGAGTCCACCCTCTGGGGAGGAGGGTGTCTTAGCAGTTTAGACTCCAGGGAACTAGTCCAGCTCCAGGGAAGCAGAATATTAGAGTTGTTAGGCCTGAGGGTGGGTACTTGGCTTAGCTACTTCTGTGTCTTCCTGGAACACACAGTACTATGTCAGCTCAGCCCTGGGATGTGCAGCTTGCTCAGTTTGGCCAAGGCACTGCTTCCCCAGGGGAGAATGTGCTGCTTCAGCTCAGCTCCAGAAGGTGTGACTATTCTAAATGGCCCAGGCAATGTTTCCCTGGGATTTAAGGCACTGCTTCAATTTAGCCACTGGGGAAGTGTGACTGCTCTGGGCAGTGAAGGTGATGCTTTCTCAGAAGGCAGGATATTGTTTCAGCTCTGGCACAGAAAGGTATGCTGCTCTGGATAGCCAAGGCACCATTTTTTCCAGGATGACTGATATACTGTTTCAGTTCCAGCACAGGGAGAGTGACTAGGAAAGTGACTAGGAGAGGCATTTGAAGCAGCTCTGATGTGGCATCATATCTCCAAGAGTCAGTGTGCAGCTTTAGCTTAGCTCCCTAGGGGCAGGGTGCCACAGCAACTGGGAGAGGTAGATAGAGTTGCTTTACCAAGGCACTGTTTCTTTCAGAGATAGTGGGCAGCTTTAGTGCCAGCTCTCAAGTATAAGGTGCAGCAGCAACTGAGATGGGTAGATGGAGTAGCTCTGCCAAGGCACCATTTCTCTAGGAAGGAGTGTGCAGCTTCAGCTTTGGCCTGAGCAGGCAGGCTGTGCCTGGGCACTCTGAGAAGGGTAGGTGAACTGGCTACACCCCTAGTTTGTCACACACGGAAGTGTGTAACAGCTGGTTGTTGCTCAGTTTGGAATTGTTGGGCCATTGAGTGGGGCTGGTTCAATGGCAGCTTAGCCTCAGGGATGAAGGGGTACCATAAGCACTTGCCCCCAGAGCGGGACATAGTCCAGCAGCAGTTTCAGTTCTAAGATGGCATAGCAGAGTAACCACATGGCCACAGGGACTGGGACACAGTGTTGGCTCTTTCTCTGAAGGAGCACAGCTATGTAGACTCCAGGCAGCTCTCTCAGCTGGGTTTAGTATCCGTGAGGACTGCAGGTGTTCCAAGTGTTGATGGGGCTGCTGGGACTCTCTTGCTTACCTGTTTCCTGCAGGGAGAGGATTCTTCTGGTTCCAGGTGATCCCAGCTGGGGGATGGGATGCTGGAGGCCCAGGTGTTTTCTTTTGTTCTCTCTGTGGTTATTCTGTGTTTCTGTGCTCATCAGGACTTCTGTTACTATTCTGATGGACTGTAGCGCTCTGCTTTTGCTATTTTCATTAAAATATAGTTGTTTATTTGTTGTTTTGGCTGTCTTTTCTGGGAGGACAAACTCTAGGGGATTCTACTTGGCTCTCTTGCTGATGTCATTCCAATTTTATTTTCTTGAAGCAGTTTCTGCCAGAGTTGAATGATCTGCTTCAATCTAGAGCACTTGTTCTCTCTACTGAGTGACTTGCAGAGTTTATAGTTTGCTTTGACATAATTTGCAGATCCAAGAAATGGAACCTAATTTCTGGTTTTATGATCCCATGTCTTAATTTTGTTTTCTGATTTTGATAAAGCCCACTGTTGGTTAGCTTCCTGAGGAAAGGCCAGTGGGAGATAAAGGGAGATAGTCACCCCTCACGTTTGTTTGATAATATGGCTGGGAATAGAATGATAAGTTAAAGATAAGTTTCTTTCAGAGTTTTATCAATACTGAGCAGGTCATCTAGTCTTCAGCCTATTTATTGTAAAGTCTGGTGCCATTCTGATTCTTGATTCTTTATGTAAGTCAGAGGTTAGCAAACTATTGCCCACAGGACAAATCCAGCCCAATGTCTATATCTGTTAATAAAGCTTTATTGGAACACAGCCAGGCTCATTAATTTACATGCTTTCTATCGTTGTCTTTCATGCTACAGGAGCAGAGCTGGGTAGTTTTGACAGATACTGTATGGCCCCAAAAGCCTAAAATATTTAGTGTGTGTGTGTGTGTGTGTGTGTGTGTGTGTGTGTATGTTTCCAGAAAGGGTTTTCAATCTCATATAAGTTCTGGGTTTGTTTGTCTCTTAAAACTTCGTAAGATTTTCTTTTTTGTCCCCAGTGTTTTAATGTAGCTTGGTGTGGGTCCATGTTTTTTTTTTTTTCTTGAGTGCAATATCCTTCATTTCTGGTATATTATCTTGAATTATTCCTACTATACTTTCTCCTCCTCCTCTTATAATTTCTTCATTTCTTTCTTTTTCATGGTTTCTGTTGTTTGAAACATCTTTTTTTCTCTTAAAATAATTTTTTAATCTGTCTTTTCACTCCAATTTCTGAAATATTTTTGTAACTATTTTCTAAAATTTCTATTAAGATTTTTGGTTCTGCTGTCATATTTAATTCCCCCCAACCCCAGCCCCTAAAAAGCATCCTATTTGTGTTTCAATATTCCTTTTCCTCTCTGGTAATACTTAATAATAGTTTTCCTTTTTGATTTTTTCTCTCTCCCCTATAGCCTGTGTATTCCATGAGTTTTGTTTGTTTTGGGCTCTGATAATCATATCTGTTGCCTTTCTCAAATGATGGTAATACTTGGCTTATATCTAATATGGGGCATTAAATAGTTGTTTAAAGATTTATACCCATGAGTTGGTTTTGCACTGTAGGCTTCTCTATAAAGTAATTTGACTTTGTCTTTTTTGGAGAAAGATATCTGTATTTCTCAGGTCTTTTCTCTTGGGTTGGTAAGATTCTCTAGGGAAAGCTCTTCCAATATCTGGCCCAGAAGGTAAAAACCTGGCTAATACCTACAGGAGTTAATGGGAAAAGAGAGCTAGAAGGGCTGAACATTTAATATGTTCATCTTCTCTTAGCTGCCCTGTTTTAAAAACTATGTCCCTGCCATCAACTGAGTGTAGTGCTCCAGTCTAGAGATTATCTGTCTTACACCTCACCAGCTTGCACCAGGTCGGGCAATTACCCAGTTGGACAGATGAGGAATGGGGTCCAGGAGACCCTCTCTGCTGGCCTGACACATGGCAGCTCAGCTCCGTTACTCCTGCTCCTCCTGCCATTGTGTCTCTCATAATTCAGGGGCTGGAAGACCAGGAACTGTGTTCTCAGAGTCATTTGTTGCTCGTGCTCTGGACTGAAGTCTGACAATGAGAGGCACACCTCAAGATTTTGAAGGCATAAGAAAGGCACAAACCATATTATTGCCTTCAGCAGCAGTAGGCAATTTTGCAGATTTCAGTAAATGTAAAATGTTACAACAGTCTCAGGGTGTTTATTTGCAAATCTCCTGCTATGATGCTTCAGATAGCTATAGTCATCTCTGAAATTTTCTGAAGTTCTTGCAACTTCCTGACTGATAGGTGACAAGTCTCAGGAATAGCCAGGGCTTTCCCTGACCTGTGCTGCTCCAGTCTTTCCAATTAGGCCACTAATTCTCTGTATTACATTCCTTCCTGACTGGTACGGTATGGTTTAAGCACTCCTTGAATGGCATTTTAACCAATCCTTTTGTTTTTAGCCTTTCCCTTCCCCCATTTCACCAGGTAACTTGGTAAATTGGGTAACTTCTCAGCTTTCTGTGCTGTGGCCTGTCTCAGATTTGATAAAACCACTTTTAACATGCTTTTCAAACTCTAAAGATTCTATTGTTTCACTGGAATCTCTTTGTTCTTGGGGATTTTTGCCTTTTATAAAAAACTACTTTCTGTCATTTTATAATAGATATTTGGAAGGGGGAAGAGGAATTTGATCCTGCATTCTTTCCATCACCATTCTATATCAAGTTCCCCATTCACTCTTCAACCTTCTCCCATATGGACACTGGCCACCTCTCCAAGCTCATCCTGGCCACTTTTTCCTTTATTCCAGCTATGCTGACCTTGACTGATAGTACTTGAATTCACCAAGGTCTTTCCTGCTTCCGAATCTTTTGCATACTGTTACTTTTGTCTGGTCCCTCTTCTCTTCTCACCTAACTTGTCCCTGCTCTTTGCAGTTCTCAGAGAGGCCTTCCCTGATGATACTTACAAATGGGTTATCCTTTTTTTTTCTATCATAGAACACCATTCGTTTCCTTTATTGCACTTGTATTTTATAGTCATATTTATTTAATGAATTTAATGTCTGTCTCCTGCAAGAGCATACACTTTATACTTAGTAGGCATAATCAGATCTCCATTAATAATTGAAAATATTATTTTTAAGGAAACTTACAAAAAAGAAGTATTATGTAGTGTCTGGTCTGACGGTTGCAACACTGGCAATATCATTCAAATAGAAGGGATATTACAAAAGATCCATTTTTTAAAAGACTCAATCTCAAAATATAAATTTTCCCATATTATTTTAATTCTTCAAACTACCATCAAGGAAAAAAGAACAGAACCAATTTATAGCCATATGGCTTGGTAGCCTCATAAGCCTTTCTTTTTTTTAATATCCTATTTTCTTTTATATCACTTTAGGGTTGAGCCTGTTGGAAAAAAAACTTCCCTAATAGTGTTTAAATGAAAAAAAAAAAAAAAAAAAGAAAAAGGAGAAGTGATGAGAAAATTAATATAATGAAATAATCAATACAAATGACATTCCATTGTCCAGAAAACCCTCAATCAAGTCTCTCAGAAATACTGAATGCGAGGGGTAATTGTGGCTTAATCTCTAATTGTAAGATCAAGGCGTGCTGTCAGAAGTACTGCCAATATTAAATAGATATTTTATGTTATTCATTTTAAGGTGGAACTTTTAAGAAATCGAAAACCATTTATCAAAAGCATAAATCATTCACACTAAGTATTAACTAAAAATCCTTAATTTTGGTAAAACTAAAATTTATATTCATCATCAAATAACACCCATCAATGCTTTATTTTTTTAGAGTCTACAAGTGTAGAAAAAGTTTGAATAATTTTTTAAACTAATAATTTTAAATTATATCTTTATCAGATGAGTGAATTTGAAGTGTGTTGACATAGCTAAACAATCAGATGTCTGGAAGAAGGAGGAGACGAAACTTATGTATAATATTTGTTTTATGAAAACACATAACAGTGTATCCACTGTTTAAATTCTATATTGTTTGGGGAAACTAATATACATACATAGTAGCAGTGTACAATTTATAAAATGTTTTCTCATTTATCACTCATTTTACAATACATTTTATATTTATAATGATTTCTTAACCTCTCTAGACCTTATAAAATGATGTGATTGGCTTAAGCAATCATTAAGGTTCTTTCCAGCTTTGATTCCATTATGTTTTCCAAGTGTGACTCTGCCTAATCACAAGCACAGCCCAGTAAATCCCCTTTCCACTGTGTGTTTCTGTGTTTGTCTCCGTCACTTTGGAGTTCTCCCAGTAGACACATCAGAGGGCATGCTGATTAAATTAGTCAAATTAACTCTTTGCCTGACTCCATCCTCATTAGGCTAATGAGCAGGCTTAGGAGTACAGCCTGTGTGTCTCAGTTGTCTTAGGTCAGAAGTACTGTCACTGGGAGCACCAGTGAAAAGTTGTAATTGTGACATTCTTCAGGAGTTTTTAGTTGGCAGCTCATTTTCCATCCTTTCTCAAGAGAGAGCATGTGGCTCTGCTGAATGGAGGTTATAATGTGTTGGGCAATCTCATTTTCTCTGCTGGATCATTGTTAAAGGGTGTAATTTTGTTTCCTCCCCTGAAAGAGTTTCTTGGGTAGGCATGTGTGAGAGATGTTAAACAACTATTAATCAAAGGGTGATGAGGGTGGATCCTACTATCACCATAAGGTGCTGTGAAGTGGTATATCTTAATGATGAAGTCGCTATGTGAGTAGCTACACTACAGATTTGCTTATGATTAAGTGTGTGTTTGTGTGGAGGGGATGAGAGAAAGTGACTTGGAGATAGGTTTGGGGGAAGGACAGACGAGGAAGGGAGAGAAAAAAAACCAGTTTCAATGGTTGAGTGTCCTCTGATTCTAAAAGGCACACTTCCCCTGTTCAAATTACACATCAGAGCACTCATTTGACTAAGTGGCAAGTCATATACATATTAAAGCATAGGTTTAAAATTTTTACACTGGCTAAATGATTTTTAGTGCTTAGATATATTTGTAAAATGTAAAACACTGAGGGTTGATAGCTAAGTGGCCAGCATATGGTGTCAAATACGTGTTTTTGAATAGAGAGCAGGACACTGTGAACAGTGTTTGTGTTGAGATATTACAGCTGGCTGAGTGCCCCAGTGGGAGCTGGTGATAGCCTACACATACTTTCCTTTGGCTCATCAAATAGTGTGAATGAAGATATGGTAATACCTCTAGGGATTATGGTCCATTTATGATGGAAACTATTTGTTTTCTAGAAAGAAAGAAAAATTTGCTGTCTCTAACTTTATGAGATTGGGTTAGGTAGAAGTTTCTCTCTTTGGGGCTCTCAGGGGTACAATTGTGTTGCTACATGAGCCCTACATGGGCTAAAATGTGAATATAGTCATACACTGCATAATGATGTTTTGGTCAATGACAGGCTCCAAATACAATGATCCCATAGGATAACTGTATTTTATTGTACATTTTTTATATTTAGGTATGTTTAGATATATAAATACCATTGTGTACAACTGCCTACAGTATTTAGTACAGTACATGCTATACAGGTTTGTACCTAGGAACAATAGGCTGTGCCATATAACCTAGGTATATAGCAGGTCATACCATTTAGGCTTATGTAAGTATACTCTATAATTTTCACACAATGACAAAAATCACCTAATGATTCATCTCTCAGAACCTACACCCTGGTCAAGTGATGCAAGACTGTATATACAACCAGCAAATGTCTAATATTCTAGAAATTATGAGGAGACTATGAGCCTTCTAAAACATTAGACATTTTTTAAAAATCATGGCTTTGTAGGTTACTTCTTTTTTTTCAGTTCAACTCTTACTACTTCTCACTTGTGTGACACGATCCTCACAGGGCTCAAAGCATTGAGCAATAGATCCCAGTGCTTCATTTATGGCTCTGTGGCAGCTTCATCTACTAGGAACCATAGCAGATCTGGGGACTACCTGGCACAATTTCTGTAATTCTGTATCAACAGTCTACATTTCCGTGCTTCCTTTTTTTTTTCTTTTTTTTTTTTTTTTTTTGAGATGGACTCTTGCTCTGTCACCCAGGCTGGATTGCAATGGTATAGTCTAGGCTTACTGCAACCTCTGCCTCCTGGGTTCAAGTGATTCTCCTGCCTCAGCCTCCCTAGTAGCTGGGACTTACAGGTACGTGCCACCACACCTGGCTAGTTTATATATTTTTAGTAGAGATGGGGTTTCACCATGTTGGCCAGCTGGGTCTCAAACCTCTGACCTCGTAATCCACCCACCTCAGCCTCCCAAAGTGTTGTGATTACAGGTGTGAGTGACTGCACCTGGCTGCTTTCTAACTTTTTATTTGCACAGAACTTGCTAAAATGCTTAGCAATTGTAGAACATCTAGACCCATCTCTGCAATGAGGACCAGGTATACTGTAGAGATCAGTACCGTGTGAAAAACAAAACGTGTTGAAAACGGAAGACTCCTTTGTCACTATACGGTTTCAGATTTCACCAGTAGGTTTATGTCCTGGCTCTGCCTCTTACCATCTGTCTGTTCGTATCATCAGTCTCCTCATCTATAAAATTGGGATAATTAAAACCACCTTCATCATAAGTTCATTGTCAGGAATAAATGAAAAAATGCATGCAAAATGCTTAATACACTTCTTTGCACATAGAAAGCCCTCAGTGAATGCCAGCTGCAATTAAAAACGTAGCTCACTGTGGCTGGGTTGGAGTAGTTCCTTGAATCTCAACGTGTTACAGTAATCAGTGTGAAATAACATTTTATTCGATAAAACACAACTTTTAAAATGTGGTGTAATTAAATCCTCCTAGCCAAGAGGAGGCCTCACAGCTACTGTGGGACCAGGGAACTAGAATAGTTCCTTGGAGATTTGTTTGAATGTTGTCTCTCTTGCAAAATTTAGGATGCTCCACTCTATTTTTCTCCATTGGAGAGAAAGGCTACCCAAGAAAAGTGACGTAAGCCCAACAATATAACTGAGTTTGGTGAAGTAGCTCTTTCTCTGTGAACACCAGCCTGTGCTTACCCAGTAAGCACAGAGGAATCAACTTTTAAAGGTACACTGAAGTATCACAGGAGTTTATTGATCATGGTGAACATTTCAACCCAAACCATGCTCAAAGGCCCAGAAGTTTAAGAGTAGAGAAAAAGCTCAGAAGATATGAGAAAGAATTGTTGCTGATGTTACCTGGGGCAAGAATGAGGTGTAGCCTAATAATCTGGGCATAAAAAATCAGATTAATCACCAAGAGTGTCTATAAAACAAACATTTAATGTATCAGAGGAAAGATGTATGATTATCTTAAGAAGGCAGAATATCTTCCAGGTCAAACTTGAAGTAAAAAGTATTTTTATGGCAAAAGGAAAAAAGTCTTAAAGCTGTTTGATCGACAGTATGGCAGGGCACAGTGAAAAATGTGGACTTTCCATCTCTAGCTATGTCCAGAAGACTGGTTTTCCTGAGCTGTGGGCTCAAGGACCTGGCCTGTGTGCACACATACTTCTCAGTACTCTGGTGACTTAACCACAGCAGCCATTTGGGTCAGGCAATAAGCTTCTAATGCTATATCCATCAAGCAACTTTCTGGTGAGCCTTGGCCTGCCCAGATCCATCAATGGAGCATTATTTTTTTAATCATAAGTGAATAAATTGGCATTCTGGATTCCTTAATGTCAGACTTGTGGATTGGGTTGGTGCAAGTTATTTCCCTATGCCTAAACTCTGTATGTACTGACTACGGACTTTCCAATCTCCATGTTTAAGACCATACCCTTAGTAACTACACCAAGGTGGCTTTTTTAAGGAAGCAGTTACGTCTCTTTCTCAAACTGCAATGTGCATATGACATGGCTATAAGGGAATATCAAGCCTTTGTCAATGCAGATGGTATTAATATTGTGTTAACATCACTAATGATGTACTCGTGAAGGGGATTTAAAAGTTGCCTCTGAATTTGAACTTCTTCCCAAAGTCTTCTGAATACTAAAAATAAAAATCCGTACATTAGTAGATGGTGGAGCAAGATGGCTGAATAGAAGCCTTCACTGTTCATTCCCCACAGGAGGAACACTAAATTTTAACAACTAACTACAAACAAAAAGCACCATCACAAGAACCAAGAATCAGGTGAGCATTCACAGTACCTGGTTTTAACTCTTCTTGCTGAAAGAGGCACGGAAGCCGGTAGAAAAATCTTGAATCAATAATGCCACCCCTCTCCCATCCTCTGGCAGTGGCCATGTAGTGTGGAGAGGGAGTCTGTGCACTTGCGGGAGGAAGAGCGCAGTGACTGGGGCACTTTACTTTAAACGCAGTGCTGCCCTGTCGCAGTGGAGAGCAAAGCCTTGCTGTGCTCAGCTGGTGCCCACACATGCATGGAGCATTTGGAACAGATCTAGCCAGAGGGGGATCACCCATCCCACTGGTTGGAACTTTTCTTTGCCAAGCCTCACCATCTCATGGGCCAAAGTGGCCTTGGGTCTCAGGTATATTTGAAGGGCAGTCTAGGACACATTGATTGCTAGGCAACTCCTAGTGGCATGTGACCTAGGCATGTGACATGTGACCTAGGGAGATACCAGATGGGAGGCTAAGGAAGTTCTTGTGCCAATCCTCTCCCAGCTCTAGGCAGTGAAGCTTGCAGCCTGCAGCAAATGAAAGTGACTTCTTACTTCTGCTTTAGGAGAGGAGAGCAAATAGTAAAGAGGACTTTTTCTTGCATCCTAGATTCCAGCTCAGCCACAGTAGGGCACTGGACAGAGTCATGAGGCCCCCATTCCAGGCCCTAGCTCATGAGCAACATTTTCAAACACACCCTGGACCAAAAGGGAACCTGCCGCCTAACGAGCTCTTGGGCCCTGAATAATCAGCAATACCCAGGGAGTGTGCCATGGGCCTTAGGTGAGACTCTGAGATGTGCTGGCTTCAGATGTGACCCAGCACATTTCCAGCTATGGTGGCTATGGTGAAAGGCCCCTTCTGTTTGAGAAAAGCAGAGGGAAAGATAAAGGAGACTTTGTCTTGCACTTTAAGTACCAGCTCAGCCACAGTTGGATAGAGCTTCAAACAGGCTGTTGGAGTTCCCAAGTCTAGGTCTAGGCTTCTAGACAGCATTTCTGGACCTGCCTTTGACTTGAGGGGAGACTACAGCTCTGAAGGGTGAGTCCCAGGTCTGGCAGCATTCACTACAAGCTGAAGAGCCCTTGGGCCTTAAGTGAATATCAGTGGTGGCCTGGCGAACCTCCCCTGTTTGCCAGTGACAGTGGTAGCTACAGGAGAGGATTGTTTGCCTATAGAAAGGGGAGGGAAAAAGGGGAAGGACTTTGTACTGTGGTTTGAGTGCTTGCTTAGCCACAGTAGAATAGAACATCAAATGCATTTCTAAGGTTTTTGACTCAATCCCTGGCTTTCAAACATCATTTCTGGACCTTCCCTAGGCCTAGGGGAACTCACCACTCTGAGTTCCACCACACTTTATCACCTGCTTATCTTAGAGCCCTAGGGACTTGAGTGAACATAGGTGGTAGCCAGGTAGTGGTTACGGCAGGCCTTGGGAGAGACCCAGTGTTCTGCTGGCTTCAGGTCTGAACCAGTGCAGTCCCAGTGGTAGTGGCCACAGTGGTGCTTGTGTCCCCTGTTCCCAGTTCCAGATGGCTAAGCAGAGAAAGAGACTTCATTTGTTTGGAAGAAAGTAAGGGAAAAGAACCAGAGTCTCTGGCAATCCAGAGAATTATTCTGAATCTTACTCAAGACCACCAAGACAGTACCTCTCTGAATCTGCAAGAACCATAGCATTATTAGGCTTTGGGCCAAAGTTCCTTTGAATATCTAGAAAGCCTCCTCAAGAAGGATGGGCATGAACAAACCCAGACTGCAAAGACTACGGTAAATACCTAACTGTTTCATGCTAAGATACCTATGAACATCTATAAGCATCCAGACCATCCAGGAAAACATGACCTCATGAAGAGAACTAAATATGGCACCAGGGACCAATTATGGAGAAAGAGAAATATGTGGCCTTTGAGACAGAGAACTTGAAATAGTTGTACTGAGGAAACTCAAAAAATTCAAGATAACGCAGAGAGAATTCAGAATTCTATCAGATAATTTTAACAAGTAGGTTGAAATAATTAAAAAGCAAAAATTCTAAAGTTTGTAAAATTGCAATTGACATACTGAAGAACGCATCAGTCTCTTAATAGCAAAACTGATTAAGCAAAAGAAAGAACTAGTGAGCTTGAAGACAGGCCATTTGAAAATAGTCAGAGGAGACAAAAGAAAAAAAAAAGCATGCCTACAGGATCTGAAAAATACACTCAAAAGGGCAAATCTAAGAGTTATTGGCCTTAAACAGAGGTAGAGAAAGAGATAGGGGTCAAAAGTTTATTCAAAGGGATAAAATTAGAGGACTTTCCAAACATAGAGAAATGTATCAGTATTTAAGTACAAGAAGGCTGTAGAACACTAAAAAGATTAAACAGAAAGAAGCCTACCTTAGAGCATTTTATAATCAAACTCCTACTTATTTTTGGAAACATCAAAATCAAGGCGAAAGAACTCATGGAGATACAGCATAGAAGAATGGTTACTAGAAGCTGGGAAGGGTTGTTGGGGGTTGGTTGGGAGGAAGTGAAGATGGTTAATGAGCACAAAAACATAGAAAGAAGGAGTAAGACCTAGTGTCTGACCACACACCAGGGTGACTATTGTGAATAATTATTTAATTGTACATTTAAAAGTAGCTAAGAGTCTAACTGGATTGTAACAGAAAGGAAAAATGTGTGACAGGATGTTTACCCCATTTCCCATGATGTGTGTGTTATGCATTGCATGGCTCCATGAAAATATCTCATGTATCCCATACATGTATACACCTAGGTACTCACAAAAATGAAAAATTAAACTCCACATAGGACTTTTGCACTTTCAGCAAGACAAGAACAAAAGAGAAGTCCCCTTTGCAAAAACCATCTCAATTTGCTATTTTTAAAGTCAGAATGTGTTGATACGAAGTTTGGAAGACAATAAACCTACTATCAATGGCATATTTTGCTCTAAAAGCTGAACCTTGAGCAAATGTAAGAATAAACTCTGGCAACTTGGATCAACAAATACTAATAATGCTGTATAAGTGTTTTTAATATTTCTAAGGTTCTTCTACTTCTTTCATATCATCTGATACTCAATAACAACCCAGTAAGGCAGTAGAGAAGGCAGAATTGTTATTCCTACTTGAAAACAAGAAGCAAAGAGACAGGGAGTTTATAGGGCCCTCAACGTCAAATGACTGGTTAGTGGAAGAGCAGAAGAGGTAAAGTTCATCTGTGTGTTTCCCTCCAACAGAAGATACTGTCTGTTCATATTCACTTTGGCTGTTGACAGTAATTGTGGCTACAGAATGGATGGTAGAACAATTTCCACAGATGTTCTAGGATGAATAGATTGTGCTGTAATAGGCCAGGTGTGGTGACTCACACCTTTAATCCCAGCAGTTTGGGAGGCCAAGGTGCGTGGTTCACTTGAGACCAGCAGTTCAAGACCCAGCCATGGCCAACGTGGTGAAACACCGTCTCTACTAAATATACAGAAATTTTGGAGTGGTGGCACATGCCTGTAGTCCCAGCTACTCAGGAGGCTAAGGCAGGAGAAGCACTTGAACTCAGAAGGTGGAGGTTGCGGTGAGTTGAGATCGTGACAACTGCACTCCAGCCTGGGCAACAGAGTGAGACTCTATCAAAAAAAAAAATTGTGCTGTAATTTGTTTATTTCATGTCACTTGTCATTTGTTTATAGTCATAGTCTGGGAAACTTTCAGCTCCAGTCATTCAGATTATTTTTTTGGGGACCGTTCTCAACATTATAACTCGGATCCTTTGTTATATATTGTTTTTCCACAAACTGTGATGTAATCAACTCTATATGATCAGTTCTGTATTTCTACATTTTTTCAAGATGTTTAGCCAGAGATGGAAATCTAGTTTGTTTTCATGGAAAAAATTTGATTCCCACAGAGGGATTGCACCTGTAATTCTGGACTTTTCATTATAGCCTCAGATAAAAAATATCACCTTATCCTTTCCAACACAACTCTCAAAATGGCTATGTATTCTTTTATAAAACCTTTTTACTTTTTTGCAGTTTCCTTCTGAGAATTCCTGATTTTCAATGTTTCTGCTCTGGATGGTTGAAAATGCTAAAACATTTTTCTTTTTCATCAGATCCGTTCTCTTCAAATCCCTCTGCTGCCTTTCCAAACCACATTTAAACTTTGTAAGTTTTTTTCTTTAAGATTTCTATCAAACTAAAATTTTAAACCAATCAAAAGGAATAATAACTATAATACAACTCTTCAATTTTCAGCAATAAATAATTCTGGCAACAAGAAGGAAAAGAAAATTAAACTACTGAATGCATTTTCATACCATGCTGGGAAGAACAGCTATAGAAAATTATTAGATTCTCCTCTATAAATGTCTTAGTACAGAACCTGGCATTTTGCTAAATTTTTTTAACCCCCCAAAGGATGTGAATTATCTAGCCAAAAATGTTTACAGAGGTAAATGAGAACCAAATAGTTTATAAATAGAATAAGAAAGACAGCCAGGGAGGGAAGGAAGAAGAGGAGGGGAGTGGGAAGGGCTCAGGGGGAAGAAAGGAGAGAGAGAAAAATATTGGAGAAAGAGAGAAAGATCTGCCCAGCTGGTGCCTTGCAGTAATCTAATGACAGTGGGGAGTAGAAGGATCTGGCAGGATTTTTCTACTATAGATGAAGCAGGATCCTCTGAAATGTTCCTATTTCTTTAGAACATGGGATAGATCTGGCTCCTGTAGTTCTTTTATTTTCCCAAGGACTGGGACCTGACATATAAGGAGCAACCACGGAACCATTCACTTGTAATAATAAAATTGAATTTTAATTCTTGTCCTATTTTATAAATGCACAATTTATTGAACAAAATGATCAATGCACTCCACAGTGCATTGTAAATATTTCTCTAGGCACTTGCGAAGGATATTATCTCTTAAGACAAATGCTTCTGGTATTTTCTATAAATGTGGCTGGGGTCAAGACCTGTTGGTCTTGACTCACTGGTATTTTATGCAGTTACAGAAAGTCTGGGGCAAGTGGAGATGGCTTGGTAAACATTAGCTCTTTCTGAACCAACAGGAATATTGAACTTGATATCTGAATATTCAGGTTAGAATGTTAATTTCAATCCTGTCAGTCTCCCATTAGCAGGGCCTAAATGCAATAAGCTCTAGATTTTCAGAAGTACTTAATGGAAAATGCCATAAATCAGAAATTAAGACAAAGTGCAATTTTGACAAAAGTACATTGCAATTAGCATTAACTGTATTGATTGGTCTATAACACAGCACTGTTTACCAACGCAATCCAGATGCATCTGCTCTTCTGTAACTGCTCATTTAGGTGGAAGTTTATGAGTTTTCTATGCTAAGTGTCTTGCCCTAAATCTCCTTTTCTTTCATGCTGGTAAATAGAAATAAGAAGCTTTCTCCCTTATAAATACAGACCAGAAAGAGATCAATAGAATGCCAGTACTATGTTTTTCAAGATTAATAGATGTTAATAAAATCAGGTGATAAAATTGCTAATTGGATTCAGAAGGCAGAACTGTGGCAAGAAATACTTTTTAAAGGGGTTTTTAAAATAGTGATTTTTATTGGAAGGAGGTGGATTGGCAGATACTCCTTGGGCTGGGATCTGGAATGGCCTAATTATCTTTGGAAAGTTCCTACCTGTTTTACTTAATTCTGTATCCACATTTTCCTTAGAGTACTCAGTTTTCTTAGATTTTCTTCTCTCTTGCAGATTTGAGAGGGTTCAAAATTATTACTTAATTTCAACTGATGCCACTTTATCTGGAAAGCTGCAAAAAGGCATTAGACAAAAATTTATGCATTTACTATTTTATTGTTAGTGCCATGTACCTTTCAAATGGAAATGCTACAAATAAACATTTCATATTTGTTAGCCTTCATGATGTTACATTGGTAATATTAACTGGGTCTACCTCTGCACATGTGTATATATATGTACATATATTTTTCTAAAAAAGAATATTCAGTACATGGTTGGAGAACTTTTAATAAAAAATAGTTATAATGTCTAAAATAGACTACAAGAAAACACATGTTTAGTTTTAGGCCTATTGCAGAGATAATTTGAGGCCTAAAAATTATAAGCCTTTCATTAACACATCTATTTGTAGAGAAACTTTGTCTCTGAATATATAGTAGATTGAAAATTCCTGGACAGTGAATGAGTTATATGCCTTTGGATTTACTGTAGCAATAAGTATTTACTGTATTTACAGTACTAATAAGAGGCCTGAGGAATTTACCTGGTAATCTGTAATCTTGCTTCAAAGAAGTATTTAAGGTAGATTACCATAGAAGCCACATATAGAGTTGCTAAAGATAAAAGAATTAAAATCTGATAGGAAAGAGAATGATACTGTTTAACCTGGGCTAATATTGAATTCTGCAATTTTAGCTCTGAGTTTTTTGGAAAATAAGACGAGGTAAAACATGATGGATAAATATTTATCATTATCAAATGTAAGAAAATAAGTCATTTGACAGCAACAAGCTTTTACTGATAAGACTCTGAAATGAATTTACATGAAACCATATAAGGAGAATATTGAGCTACATGAAGTTTAGCTTGAAAACCAGATTTTTAAAAAGCAGAAATGCCTTTGGTATAAATATTTCTTATATTGATATTTGAGAAAAAGCTCTGCCTGCTTACTATTAAAATATAAGTCAACAGTCATCATGATCAAAAATGTTATGTGGAAAGACTGTCATATCCTAGAAATTAGATGGCTGCCTAGAGAGTTACGTAAACAAAGAATAGCTGGAAAGAGTTGAGCATAACAACAGTAACTACAAAAATAAACTCAAGCGAAAGCTGAGCTAAACAAAAGCTTCACCCCTGCAAGCCACCACCGCCAAGGGAAGTTACTGAGACGAGGCAGAGCCTTTCCTGAGAAACCTCTGCCTCCTGGTCAGGAAGCTTTCCCCTCAAATCCTAAGCTTTTCTGGTCATTTTATCTAAGAATTCCTCTTAGAGTAACGTTTGTTAGGCTCTACCTCACTTAGCACACTGCAATCTTGACATCAGGGCAAAGAGCTCCCTCTTATCTCAGTGCATCTGTACAGTCAACTTCCTCAGTTACAGACCTCTCCCACCTACCCTCAGCCCCTGCTGGGCTCCGTATCTATTTATCAGTTCACACAAAGCCTCTGCTTTATTACTACTTCTTTCAGGAAGTCTTCCCTGACTGCCCAAATCTAAGTAAGTTGTCCCCGGGACATTGATTCTTATGCATTTGAAATACACCAAGGCCCAGGCTCCACTTTTGGAAATTTAGACCAGGAAGTTCTGCTTTAATTGGACTGGGCGAGGTACAGGCGTAGAGTTGTGCCAGTTCCCCAGTTGATTCTTTTCCCTCTAATTTTTATTTTCCAGAGCTAGCACACTGGACTTAGGTGATTTTAAGGAACAGGTGATACTAAGAACCTCTATTCTGTATTACTTGTTAGCTCTCTGTATTTCCCTGTTATAACACTTAACAATTCAATTTAATGCAATGTTAATTTATTGAGCATCTACTATAAGTAAAGGATAACTTGGTGAATAATTAGTGAATAAAACATGCAGGATCACTATTTATAAAGCTTACAGAAGACTAGCGTGACGAATACTGAGCCAGTTCTTTCTAAATGCAATGAGTATTTCAAGAGGAGTATTACAGAGTACAATGTACTCTAACAAACAAAAGTAATCTACTGCTGCAGGTTGAATCACCTTTTGCAACTTTTTTTTTTTTTTTTTTTTTTTTTTTTTTTTTTTTTGAGACAGCGTCTTGCTCTGTTGCCCAGGCTGGAGTGCAGTGGTGTGATCTTGGCTCACTGCAGCCTTGACCTTCTGAGCCTCCTGAGTAGCTGGGACCACAGGCATATCCCACCATGCCTGGCTAATTTTTGTATTTTTAGTAGAGATGGAGTTTTGCCATGTTGCCAAGGCTGGTCTTGAACTCCTGAGCTCAAGCAATCTGTCTGCCTCCGCCTTCCAAAGTGCTGGGATTATAGGCATCCACCACTGTGCCTGGCCCATCTTTTGCAATTCTTGTCACCAACCCTTTATTAGAATTATACATCTGCCTGTTTTACCGTGTAACTCTGCAGTACTTTCCTACAATGGGCCTTTCCTGCTCTATTGACATTGAACTTGGTCATGGGACTTGCTTTGGCCAAGGGAAAGTTAATGGGCATCATGGAGCAGAGGCTTCTAATGTGTTTGACATTTTGTGCTCCTGTGATCCACCAGGCAGAGAATGCTCTGAGAAGCCTGTGTCCTATAATTAACACAAACGTGTCTTTGACCAGAACCCAACTCCCAATGAGGAACCATGCCCAGACAAACTTCATTCTGAAGTAGAGCCTCCCACTGGGGCCTAGCCTAGATCAAGCGAAGTATAGAGAATCTGCAGACCCGTGGGCATGAGAATGAATGCTTGTAAGCCACTGACCTTTGGGATGGTTATATAGCATTACTGTGGCAACAGCTAACTGCTATATGAGTCTGGGGCTCAGACCACACTGCGTTTGCCCAAATAAAGCATGTTTACTTTATCTTGTTCATCATTGTATTTCTTATTCCTATTATACTGTGTGATATGTAGCAGGTGCAAAAAAATACGTGTATTGAAGGAATACAAATATGGTTTCTGACCCCAGCGATCTCATAGGCTAGTGTATGAGGTAGTTTTGTGAACAAATAGTTACAATGTGAAGTGATAAATGCAGTAACAGAAGAGCTATGATAGGATGGAGGTAGGAGGGCTTCAAGTCGGGTGTTACCTACACCAGGGAGAAGTGTCAAAAAACAAGCACCCAGATTTGAACATAATAAGAGCTACTTATTTTGTCCATCAGAGTTTTTATTAAACTTGCTGGTATAAGGTGGGCTACTTTGAAAGTCATATAAAAAGACTTACAGTTCCTGCCATGACTTAATAAATTATATGTTCAAAAATTTTCAATATATGCACTGAATAACATGAGATATATAGAATCTACATTCCACACAAGAAAAAGGACAATGGGCTTACAGCTGGGGTCTAGTGAATAAAATTCCAGAGAGATGTAGGCTGAAATATGTGTTTAAATACTCTGAAAAGGCAAGTTGTGGTCTTATAAATCAAAATGAGAATTCATCAGAAATTGCATAGGGATAAGGAGTGGGAGAAAATGACAGCACAAGATTCACATACTCCCTGTTATCAACTGCATCACAAACAAAGATCCTCCTGAAATAACCAGTGACCAACCACTGTCTTCCCTCTCCTGACTGCTTGACTCAGTCCCCTTCACACATGGCCCTTTCAGAGCTTATGGATTTGTAATTTGGTCAAGGTTAGAAGAAATGCATTGTCACTGCTGACTAGATATTGCAGAGAGAGATTTAGAAGGGTTATGTATAGGGAAGAAATAGGAAAATACTTCGAAGGGCTGTGCCTCTCAGTATTCGTTAGTACCAAGCTGTTGTCTTCTCGTTGGAGCCCCTCTGCATCTTTCTTCTACCAAGTCAGTTACTCCCCTCAAGTCTCTGTCTTCCAAAAAATATATTAAAATCTCTTACTTGCTGAGGTCTCCTCTATTTGTTTCTTCCAAAAATATACTGAAATCTTTAATTTGCTGAGATCTCTTGTACTATCTTTTTTCCTTATGGATTAATGCCCCTTTTCTGGTATTTTAGCAGGGTTTGGGGAAACAGAGGGCTGACGGTGATCAGTCAGACATTTTTAAAACCAGATATCTGCAACCTTACTCATTATAAGTAAAAATTGGAAACAACCTACATTTGCAAAGACAAGGAAGTTGTTAAATAAATCAGGTGTATGCCCATGCTGAAATTACATGTGGGCACTAAAAATTATGGCTTTGAAGATTATTTAATGACAAGATGAAATGCTCAGAATAGAAATTAAGGACAAAAGTCAGAGTACAGAATTTTCTCTACAGTCTGACCCTTATTCTCTCATCACACATTAAAATGATAATAGTACATTTTGATGGTGAGATTATAGCAAATTTATCTTATTTTATTATGTTTGCAATTTAAGGTATCAGCTTATTTTGTATATTGCTTTTATAATTGAAATAATAATACAAAATTCTATGTAAGTCTTTTCTTTTCATCTAATATTTTAAAGAGCAAATCCCTCAAATCTTAGCAATAGATGCTTTTATCTGTAGGTGACTAAAGCAATAAAGCAATCACAATTTGATTATTTCACTGTTCAGTTTCCAGATTAATTGATAACATTTTTAAAGGTCCCAAACTCCCAAATTTTAGATGATTAAAAGGCTCCAAAGATACCATTTCTTCTGGAACATTTTGCTGCCCCCCACTACTTTCCAGATAATAAGAGAAGATGGTGGGGTTATGGAGATAAAGGTCTTTATGATTAAGCATTGCTAGCACAAATACACTTTTTCAGCACTCCACCCTTATGCATTCAGCTATGCACAACTGGGTATGAAAAGCATTCACATTTCATCTATATTAAATGTTGTAAATTACATTCTCAAAAGTCCCTGAGGTGTACCTACCAGTCGCACTAATAACTTTCAAACAGCATGACCAAAGCAGGAAGTAGCATCCCTAAATAAGACAGGAGGTTCTGCTTAAAGCCTCACCATGGGACATTTCATTTATTTTGAATGTATGTGCAATGATTTGTTCATTTCTAGTTTTTCAGATTGCAAGCAAGCCTTCTAGATGATAGAGGTGAGAGTACTAACATTTTCTTCTAGGTTGTTAAGTTTCTTAGCTCAAGTGAGAGGGTACATCTATAGTCAATTATCTTAAATGTTATGGTGGTTCCATTTTTTCAGTCTATTGCCCTTGAATAAAAATCCAAGCTCCCTGTTATGTTCTTCAAAGTTCTGTATTGCTGACTCTAAAGTTCGTGCTAAAGGAATGAACAGAGTGAGCAAGGGTCTTGGTGGAATGATCAGAAATAGCTGCTATAAATGTGAAAGATGAGCACATTGTGGATGAGAGCACCGGGACTCTTGGCTATGCTAGAGGGGGGTGAAGCTTGTTTTTTTCAAGGGATGGAAAGAAAGCCTATGTGACTGTCGCACATGGAGCATGTAATATGGGACTGGGGAAGTTGTCTGCAGCTTCAACAATACTAGTCTTCAGTCACCCAGAGCTCTGACTTGGCCATTATTTTCTCCTCCTCAAAGTTTCGATCCAACGCCCTGTGTCCCTAACAGTCAACACTATGTGTCTTCTTCTACCTAGCATCATGCCTTGCAAGTGGGCCCCAGAGCAGGTGAACAGGAAACACTGAAGTGGGCTTCGATCTTAGGACAGAAGCTCTCTACAACATCTTTCTCTGCTGGCCAAAGATGGCCTTTGACTCAGAGTTATTTCTTGCAGGACTGAAAGATCACAGATTTAGACAGGAGAGCGATTTGGAGATTATCAGAAGATAACTTTAAGACTCATTCCACTACCTTTCAATCCAATTGGTGAGAAATTTGTGTACTTCACAACACACAGGGTAAATGAGTTTGAGGCATGGGGAAAGAAAAAGATTAATGTCTGTCTCATCTACTTTCATTAGGAAAAGCATAGCGTCTAGTATGGCTCATCTCTGTATCTGCGGAGCCTAGCGGAGTGACTGGCATATGGCAGGTTTTAAAATAATGTGTGTGATGCAAATAAATAACTGACTTCTTTCATGGCTGGGGCAGGGAGGGCCCAAGATGAGTCTGGACCATTCTGTTGTACCAGAAAGTAAGGAAGTGATCACAACATTTATGGACTTATCAAAGGATATAAAGCCAGCTTGAAGAGGTTTCACTGGTGAAATACAGAATGATTTTAACCATGAATATAAATAAGGACAACTCATTAAAGAAAATAGAAATCTATGAGTTTATACTGAAAATAATTAGATAGTAAATAAAAATGGGAAATAAGAGGGCCCTTCCATACAGGTTAATTTAGACAGATAAATATGGATGGGATGGTGAAGTTAGAAATTCACCGCCTTGCAATTATCATAGTAAAGATTGTTTCAGGCAACAGTCATCAGTGGATGCTAAATCTATGAGGAAGAGTGTGATGAAGAGCAGGATATTTAAATGTCCTTAATATGACTCTTCCCAGATTGCTTACTAGTTGCAATGATACATGACATAGAACAAATGCTATCTATATACAACATGTGGTCTTAGACTGGATTCTGCACTGGAAACAAAAACAAATATCATAAAGGTCTTCAGTAGAACAATGAAGAAAGTTGGAATATAGACTGCTTTGTTAAAAGGTATATGTCACTGTTAAATCTCCAGTTTCCTAAGAATAAAGCTATTCATTTATGTAATACACACTGAAATATTAAGGAATAGAAGGGCATGGCATATGCAACCTATTCAAAAGAAATTCAGGAAGGCAATAATATACATCACACACACACACACACACACACACACACACACACGAAAAGGTACAACAAATCTTGCAAATGTTAATGTGTATCTATGCAAAGGGTTTTACATTCCATATAATTTTCACAACTTTTCTGTGAGTTTGAAAGTATTTTGAAATACAAAGTGAAGGAACTAATAGGACATGTACATAAAACAAAATAAGGTCAGGGAAGGTACAAACTCAGTACTAGTGCTAGTCAAATAATGGGAGGTATTTTGACCAGTGGAAATTAGAGGGTGAAGAAATCTTTCAGTCAGGAAAAAAAAAAAGGGCAAAACAGACAACTGTAGGAACTGAGCTACTGAAGAGGGAAAGCAAAGGTATAAGAAAGAACAAAGGGTCCTGTTCAGCTAAATGGTATAAAGTTAGAAAGATAAATCAACAGTCGTAATTTGGAGATACGTTGTGAGAGGGCAGACTATCAATACATGCAAATTCAAACCACCTAGGTTGAGCATCCCTAATCCAAAAATCCAAAAATCTAAGCTCTGAAATCCTCCAAAATCTAAAACTTCCTGAACACTGACTTGATGCCACAAGTGACAAATTTCACACATGATCTTGTATGAAATTTTGTCACAAACAAAACACAGTCAAAATTGTGTTTCATGCACAACATTATTAAAAATATTGTATAGGCTGGCCACAGTGGCTCACATCTGTAATCCCAGCACTTTGGGAGGCCAAAGTGGGTGGATCACTTGAGATCAGGAGTTCAAGACCAGCCTGGGTAACTTGCCCAAATCCCATCTCTACAGAAAAAAAAAGTATAAAATTACCTTCAGGCTATGCATATAAGGTATATATGGAACTTAAATGAATTTCATGTTTAAACTGGTGTTCCATCCCCATAATACTTCATTATGTATATGTAATATTCTAAAATTGAAAAATTCCAAAATTTGAGATGCTTCTGGTCCCAATCATTTTAGATAATGGATATTCAGCCTGTACTATAAATAATACATCCAATCTTAATAAGTGATAAAATACCATAAGGATCGAGAGAAAATATTTTTTTAAGTGTGATTTTAGAGAAAATATTATTTCTAGCTCTTTCTAAATCTAAGCAAAAACCAACCAAACAGAAACCCCAAATATGCTGCTCATGTTTACTTATAAAACTAAAACTCAAACATGTTAGAAAAAAAGGGACAAGTTATTACAGTGAACTTTGGACTCAATTCAAATTCCTTAAAATTTTTTATTTTATACTCCTATTTGTTAAATTGCTGTAAAATTATTGGAAAGAAGGTCTGCATTTTCTAACCATTGGCAGCTCTTTCTTTCCTCAAGGTACTTCAGCCTATTTGATCAATCCTTCATTCAGCATTCAAATGAAAAACTGATTCTCATCTCAAGGCTTCCCTCTTTAGCTGGGAGCTACTTTGCTGCATGCAAAATGCCCCAGACTGCCAGTTGCCTGCTGGCTCCTCTAGGCAGGGAATGCAATTCAGCTGTCCCTTGTGGGAGCCATCAGTTGACCCAGAGAGAATGTTGCACAAGATCAAAGGCAGCTGTAAGGTCAAAGGGACTAAGGCTGGCACAGAGGCCAGAAGGCTTAGCCCCCCCGAGGAGGAGGTAATCGGTAGCTCTGTATTTCAATGGAATGAAGTGGGTAAAAGCAGGATTAGAGAAGGTCAAAGAGAGAATTGACAGAAAGAAACTTAAGGGCACAGATGCAAACTTTTGGCCAAGAAGAATTGCTTAACCAAAAGAATAAGGTTAAGAGGAGAAGTAATCAAAGCCAAAGGAGGCAACAGGGGATATAGCACTCTCCCAGGATGTAGTTCGGAGTCTGGGCGAGATGAGAGAAAGGAGAACGGCGTTACAACTGGATGAGAGGGTTGAAAAAAAGGTTGCAGAAAAAGCTACTGATTATGAGACAGAGTTGGGAAAATTAGACGCAGAGAACTTAGATCCTAGAGAGTGTAACAAGAAGGGCATTTAAACCCATATGTCAGAGTGGTTAATGGATTAGAAGCTGTGAAAAATACAAGTGGGACAAGGATAAAAAAGGAAAGAGTGTTACTAAATAAAAAGGAACAGAGAGACTTCCAGGAAGAAATATTTTGTTATAAGCAGTCACTAAGCCAAAAAAAAAAAAAAAAAAAAAAAAAAAGCCCAGTTCAATGTTCCTCTATAGGGCCTGTAAGATTTCTTATTAAAGGAAGTTGAAATCATGAAATATTTGTTTTATAAAAGTCTGTTTAATATACATGTAAAATATAAAGCATAATAAAAAAGTACTCTTGAACCTATCACCCTACCTGACAAGTAGAACATTACCAAACACATGTAAAATGAAAGTCACGTGCCCTGACTCCGCGCACAGCTATACTGTGCATTTATGCCTTTGTGCTTATCCCTTCCTTTCTAAGGTACTTTTTCCATGTATGTATACGTTCCTAACATTATATTGTTTAGTTTTCCCTCTTTTTGACCTTTCTAGTTATGGTAGCACAGTACCACTTCGTTTTATATGCTTTTTTGCACCAATGTTTATGTTTTGTATTTGTCAAGACTCTCCACAGAGACAGAGCCAATAGGAGAGAGGGAGCAAGAGAAAGAGAGTGAAATACATTTTAAGGAACTGGCTTAGGCAGTTGTGAGGACTGGCAAGTCTGAATGTCTAGGCCAGGCCAGCAGGCTGGAAATGAAGACTCAGGCAGGCTTGGATTTCTTTTTTCCTTTTCTTTATTTGTTTTAAATTAACAAATAAAAATTGTATATATTCATGGTATACAACACAATGTTCTGAAATATGTATACATTGTGAAATGGCTAAATTGAGTTAATTAATATATGTATCACCACACATACCTATCATTTATTTGTAATTAGAAAACTCAAAATCTTCTTGCTCAGCAATTTTGACATTATTGTTGTGAACTATACTCACCATGTTGTATCATGGGTCTCATGAACTTATTCCTCCCGTCTAACTGAAATGCTGTGTTCTTTGGCCAACATCCACACAATTCACTGCCCCCGCCACCATGCACTGGTAACTACCATTCCACATTTTGCTTCTATGCATTTGACTTTTTAAAATTCCATATATTAGTGAGATCATGTGGTATTTGTCTTTCTGTGCCTGGCTTGTTTCTCTCAATCCAGTGTCTTCCAGTTTCATCAATGTTGTCACAAAGAACAAGATTTCCTTCTTTTTTAAGGCTGGCTAGTATTCTATTGTGTGCATACATCACATTTTCTTTCTTTATTCATCCATTGATGGATAGTTAGCTTGATTCAGTATCTAAACTATTTTGAATAATGGGGCAGTGAACATGGGAGTGAACATATCTGTTTGACATACTGATTTCATCTTCTTTGGATGTATATCCAGTGGTGGGATTGCTGGATTACGTGATAGTTCTAGTTTCAATTTTTTTTTGAGAAACCTCCAAACTGCTTTAATGGCCATGCTAATTTACCTTCCCACCAACAGTTTCAGGTTTCCCTTTTCTCTACATCCTCCCCAACACCTTTTTTCTTTCATCTTTTTGATAATAGCTATTCTGACAAGTATAAGTTTATATCTCATTGTGGTTTTGATTTGCATTTCCCTGATGATTAGAGATACCACTGAATATTTTTCATATACCTGTTGGCCATTCATGTGTCTTTTTTTGAGTAATGTTTATCCAGATATTTTGCCCATTTAAAAAAAAATCACATTATTTGACTTCTTGCTATTTAGTTGTTTGAGCTCCTTATATATTTTGGATATTAACTCCTTATTTGATGTGTGGTTTGCAATATTTCTCCCATTCCAAAGGTTGTCTGTTTACTCTGTTGAATGTTTCCTTTGTAGTACAAGAGGTTTTTTTTAGCTTGATATAATCCTATTTGTCTAGTTTTGCTTTTGGAGTCATAATCAGGCAGGATTTCTATATTGCTGTCTTGAGGAAGAATTTTTTTCTTTTGTGAGAAACCTCAACCTTTGCTCTTAAGAACATCGACTGATTAAATGAGGCCCACTCACATTATGAAGGGGTGGTGCTCTGCTTTACACAGTGATTGTAAATGTTAATCTCATATAAAAACAGCTTTACAGAAATATCTAGACTAGGTTTTGACCAAAGATCTGGGCTTTATAGCTTAGCCATGATGACACATAAAATGAACCATCTCATGTTTCTTTCTAGATCAGTTGCCATTCCATTATTTTAGCATTCTCCTCTCAGTTGACACGTAGATGTTTTCATTTATCTGACGTTGTGGACCAGGCTGCAGTAAATATTCCTGTACATGTCCCTTATGCACCTATGCAAGAGTTAGGAATGAATTTGCTATGTTAATTAAACTTTAAAAGAGCGTAAAAGCTGTTTGCTAAGGTAATTGCATCAACTTAAGTTTCTTTCAAAACATCTTAATAGAATTGTAGTTTTCGATATTTGGGTTCCAGAAATAGGTTTAAGTACATGAAAAGAGTTCTCTTATTTTGACAATTTGACCCTCATCTATTCTTTCCCTCCCTTTGCAATTTTATATTTATCCCAGGTTATTTAGAACCTGGTATCAGAAGTGAGGCAAGATTTTAAAGTAACTTTTAGTAAAGACATTGTAAGCCACTCCTTCATGCAACAGGCATGGTTAGGTATGGGTAGGTATATGCATGAGTAGATGTGTGACATTACATTTAATATTTGAATCGTTGTGTAGTATCTATTGGAGTTTGTACTAAGTCTACCTCCCAGCTGTACAAGTAGAACTTCTCACATATACAGAGATATGATGGTTAATTTTATGTCAACTTGATTGGGCTAGGAGATGCCCAGATAGTAAAACATAATTTCTGTGGTGTGTCCATGAGTATGTTTTCAGAAGAGAGTAGCATTTTTTTTTTTTTTGTGATGAAGTCTTGCTCTTGTCCCCCAGGCTGGAGTGCAATGGTGTGATCTCAGCTCACTGCAACCTCCACCTCCTGGTTCAAGCTATTCTCCTGCCTCAGTTTCACGGGTAGCTGGGATTACAGTCACCTGCCGCCATGCCTGACTATTATTTTTTAGTAGAGACGGGATTTTTACCACGTTGGCCAGGCTGGTCTCAAACTCCTGACTTCTGGTGATCCATCTACCTCGGCCTCCCAAAGTGCCAAGATTACAGGTGTGAGCCACCATACCCAGCTAAGAGTAGCATTTGTATGAGTAGACCGAGTAAAGATTGCCCTTTCCAATGTGGATGGGCATGATCCAATCCACTGAGGACCTGAATAGAATAAAAAGGACTAATAAGAGTGCAGTTTCTCTCTGTTTAAGCTACTTGGACTGGGACTTAGCACCATTATCCCCAGACTTGGCCTGAATTACATCACCAGCTTTGCTAGTTCTCCAGATGACAAACTGTGGGATGCTCAACCACCATAATCATGTGAGACAATTCCTGTAATACATTCCTGTGTGTGTGTGTGTGTGTGTGTGTGTGTGTGTGTGTCCTATTCTATTTCTCTGGAGAACCCTGACTAATGCAAGAGAAATTTAGTAGAGCAGTGTTTCAGCTGTCCACAGCAAGAAAGCATTATCCTTAATTTGGGAGTGACTAGTAATGGGGACCCCAGATCCTTCAGGTCATGCTGAAGCCATCTCTGAACTCACCTTATGGACAATTGGCTTCATTTCTTTCAGCAAGATACCACAATAGCTTGAGAAGTGAAATTTTCTTACTCCTGACATGAGCCTAACTTGAACCAAGAGTGTAGAAAGAATGTCGAGAGACTTTTCTTCATTCCCTCCCAGTGATGACACAAGGTAAAGTCCTCATGGGCTAAACCCTTCTCATCTGCTTGAAGTTGCAGGATGTCATTCACATAAATTTGCCAGGTGATACAGGTTATTTGTAAACAATACATTTCTTAGAATAATAAGCATTCATTTTTAAAGTAGTAGCTGGTTTTTCACCTACTGTTCCTCTGCTGCATATTTGTTAACAAGTATATGTATTAAGAATGCAAGATCTTTCCTTTGCATAATTCATTTTCTGTTGCTACTCTTCATAATCAGGTTTTTGCAGTCTGTAATAAGTGTCTTTATAGGAATGCATGACTATAAAAATAGGCTAAAATTCAATACCCAGAAACAGTGAACTTCAGACCAGCTACCAGGAAGATTTATTTTAGCAATATCATTCTATGTGAGGCTGCTGCCTGGTACTTTTTATCCAGCTTACAACATTTTATCTCCTTATGTTGGCCAGAGTTAGTCCTAAGAGTAGGATTCATCTTTAGGAAACCTTAAGTGTCAATAAGCTATACTGGTCTTACAGAAGACTCCAGTTCCATCTATTCTGAAGAGTACAACACTTCATTCCAGTAACGTAATAGTTCCTTTAGTTTCTACACTTCATCTGTCCCTGCTGTCAATTTGTCTGTCTTCCTTCTCCTATTCACACTAGGTATCATAGTACTCACAGCAGTACTACAGAAGTCAGGGAGTACCTTCTGAAAGGTACAGAGTTGAAAGTAGGCCATTAAATCAAACTCTATGCACCAATGTTTAGAATTGTCAGGGACTGCCCACTGTCCCATTTTTAGAATTCTAATTGCCAAGAATATAATGTGTATTCACAAAGTTGTCTCATCTCCAGCAGGGAATTAGAGAATTTTTGGAAAAATACAACACATCCAGAGTTGGGATCCCGATTCTAACATTTGCTCTCTTACCAAGCCTTGTTTACTTCAGAGCTAAACATCTTCCCAATTTGCTCATTGCTAGACAGATGATGCCTATGCATGCCACACTTCACTGATGGATGAGTCATAATTGTGAACACTGAGCTTCCAGTCAGCAACTTTGGAATTGCCAGCCTGAAATGTGAACGTACAGCCAAGGAGCACTGTATATTTGAGCAAGTCATCTACCATTAAAGGGAAAAACAAACAAATAAAAGAGGACCCATAAAAAACAGAGGTGATGAAGAAAACAAAAATCTATATTTAATATCTTCAGAGCAATGAAAGATACTGCATCTATAAAACAAACACAGGTGCTATAAAAAGAAATAATCAAGGGATTAGAAAGAGCCCTTAAGAATGAGAAACATGGTAGTAACATAAAGAATTCAATAAAAAGATTGGAGGATGAAGTTGAGGAACTCTCAGAAAATAGAACAAAAAGGGAGAATACAGAGGAAGGAGAAGGATATTAGCTCAATCTAAAAAGTTCAACATCAGGTTAATAAGACTGTAATCAGAAACAGAGATGAGGAAATCATAAAAGAAATAAAGGTTTTTCCAGACATGCAAATAGTGAAAGAAAAGCTTCCTCTTTTTGGGAAGCTGCTGGAAGTTGTGCTTAAACAAACTAAAGAGTAAACAAAAAGAGAGAAAAATGGATATTCATCTAACATAGGAGAAGGAAGAAAGGGAAGACCTAGGAAGTTCTGGGGAGGGAAGACTGACTATTTGATCTATTTAAACATCTGGAAACATTGGGAAAATATTAGAGATAATTACATAGAAATAACAATTATTAACATTAGGAAAGAATTGTAGAGGAAAGGAAATCATGTAACCATAGCTTAAAAACAACGAGACTCGGATTTAATGACAAATAGATCATAAGCTTTGGAGGAAAAGGTTTCTCTCCTGTTTTCGTTTTTGGTAAAAACTGTGAATAAACTTTAGTCTTATACTTGGTCTGATTGTTTGCGTAAAGTGCAGTAAGCATGGTTATTTCTACACAGGCTCCTTCAAACAAATAAAAATAACATGTCTTGGATCTCCTGGTCAAGTACAACATTTGCCATTATGCATTTTAAACAATGTATTGTGGTCAGCCCACAGAGGTGGGGTGGACCCCTAACTCAAATTTGGCTGAGATGACATCATACATGCACCGAGAATGTGCAAAGGTTTATTAGTCATACAATGAACCCCTCTGTGGAGAGCAAGGAGAACTCCCAGGCTTGTCTGAAAACAGCTTGAGAAGGCAGAGAAAGGATTTTTTTTTTTAATGGTAGTTAGTGAGGTGTGGCCAGGGGAAGGGTTCCATGCATGGCCAGTGGCTTCTGTCTTTGAACTTGTTTTTGATGCCAAAAGAGGGAGCACCTAGGCTTTCTTAAGAGAGTGCTCAGATGTGGGCAGAGAGGAAGGAGGAGTAGTGGGGCTTAAAACTGTCAGCATTCAAACATCAAAAATGGAGTCTGACTCTTCATTACACAGTGTTTGCTATTCCCTGAACACTTAGTTACACAGATCCTCTTTACTCTTGGAAAATAATCCTTACAATTTAAAAACACTGGACAGAGCAGAGTGACATACTACGGCACTGAATGTGTGTTTCTCATTAGTGCAGTGACCTCCCAGGCATGATGGCTGTGCTCCTGATGGCAAATGAATGGCAGTGACAAGCCACCGTTAAGCCGGCACACACAGTGGCATCCAGCACCATCCAGAGTCTCCATCTGGAGAGGCCGATGCCCTCTCCATCTTCTGGCTCTGGCCTCATTGTATTGCTTTGTGCAAACCAACCCACCTCATTCTTAAGAGTCTGCATTGCCAGCCTGGTTGTGCCCTAGTTTTCTAATGTGACCCTGTGTTGCTTCAGGCCTGCCTCCCATATGCCTCTGAAGGGCTTTCTCTGTTTTCTAAAAGTGAGTTATATTCTGCTTTGGTCCCAGGAGGAGCACTCATCTTTTGTCTTCTCTCCTCAGTACTCTGTAGGCACAGAGATTAAAGGTGAAAGGAGGCCTAGTACTTTTCCAATCTCGGAACCACAGGACTGACGATTGTCTGCTCAGCACGTGTGAAGGGCTAAGCGAGGGTAACCAGAAGGCATGTCGACTGAGGTCTAATCACTGATTTTTGGGTAAAAGCTTTAAAACAGCCTGTTGATAGTACAGCCAGAGCAATTATTCTCTTGCTTGCAAATAATTCTAATTAATGTGGAAATGTAAAAGAAAAGCCTGGGCTTAGAACAGAAGGTCTAAGGCAACAAGATCTTAGTTCTCCCAGCAGTATTTAGAGCACTAGGAAGTGTTTAGGCCCAATTTCGCATTTCGGATCAAGCAGATTAAAGCACGTGTTTTTTTCCACCTGGCATAATCCTAGCCTATGGAAGCCACAGTTAATAATTATTTCCACGAACCCAGAGGGTATTCCACAATAGAATCTCTTTTATTCTGGCAAACCGAAGTCATATTGTGGCCAGCATTTTCAAAGCTGGCAGACAAAGATTTGGCCTGCTCTGGGTGAAAATGTCTTTAGCATGTCAAGTGCTGTTGTTCCCTCACCTTCTAGCACTTTCTAGGCCACTTTTTGTCTTTGTATCACGAATCTCTCAATTCCATTTGTGCCTTTTGTACTTCTGGGTGACTTTGCACTTGGAAGAGCTTGTGGGGGTGTGGAGGTAAAAGAGGGAGAGGTTTGTAGTTGTACCTGTTGAGGATACATCAGCCAAAGATTCACAGCGGGCCTTCTCTGGCTGTTTGGTTAAGCATTTTGGAAACCTGAATTGCTGACAAACTGAGGGGTAAGGATTTGAACACTTGCTAATGACAAAAATAGGGAGTCCCTCAGAATACAAGAAGTTATAACCCAAGGCAAATCAAGAAGGGAATATTGGGCATCTGCTCTACTCAGGATGCTGTGACAATTATTAGGGGACACTCAAAGCAAAGCTGATAAAATAGCAGATAGTGTTCCTAGCAGAAGGTGTATAAGGCAGAGATTCTGTCATTGGCTTTCTGTTATCAAACCACAGGCACCAACCTTGTCATCCAGTAACTGCCTTCACTCAGTTACTTCTCCTAGATGTAAGTATTTAGAGACAAGCATGAATCCACTAATTATAGTTTCTTCCTGGACATCTAAAGTCATAAACACCATTGAATAAGAAGGTATATAAATCATAGCATGGTGCTGAGAACACAGTTCTCATGTAACTTGTTATCATCTACTTAAAGGTACACGTGCTATCCCTCCTTCTTCACCCATTTACATTTTCCTTTTCCACCCATTTCTCTCCTCCCCTCCCGTCCTCTGATCTTGATATTATTGTTGGTCATCTTTCTACAGAGATGCTGTCTCTATACCATCGGACTCTAAGCTCATAAGAGTAGAGTCTGTGTTTCTATGTTCTTTCTACTCTTACTGACTTACACAGCATAGGGGCTTGCTGTGGATTTACTTAAACACACCAGAAAGTGACTTGTAACTATAACATCTTATCCCATGAGGATGTTACCTCCCAATGGGAATTGCCCACCCCATTATATATTCACTCAGTTTAAAGCAGTTCTGCTTAGCCTAGAACTCCTAAGTGCCACCATAATCACCTTGTCCAGCCCAGCACACACAAGTTTGAAGGTGGGAAAGGGGGAGGGAGGCAGAATTGTCAGATGGTCACTGTAGGTTCTTCCCTGTACTTTGTGGACTTCAGGACTTACTACAACATTTTTGAGGAAGCTTTGTAGCAAAAAGATGGGAAGATGAAGACTTGTTTAGGAGCTTTTCCCCCACTGTCTGGACTAAGAAGCTTTCCTAAAATGGACTTTCTGGCTAAAGGATAGAACACCTTTTGGCCATACGTGCCCAGAGAAAACCTTAGGCAAGAGTGTTTAAGATAGACACAGAAGTTTTCTTGCCTTTCTGAATGAGTAGGGGTTAAAAAAGGCAAATGCTCATGGAGACATAATTCTTCTCCAGAGATGGTAACACTGGTCGTTGGTCATTCATGTTTCCAGTGTGTGGGTATCAGTCAGTCATTCTATGATCTTCATCAGAGCCTTGTCTCTTTTATCTCCCAGCCTTTCATAAGCACTCAGTTCTGCCCCTCCCAAGCTTGTTTCCCATCTAGACCTTCAGATTCTGGGTTCTCATCATTGTTCTCAACCATGTCCAAGTCCTTTCTCATTATTGCATTCCATCAGTTACCTCCATCAAATATGATCTGTCCCTTGTCCACCCATTTAGGCCCTGATTTCCAACTTGATATTCATGCTGAAGGATTCACTGGACAATTTCAGGGGATATTCCCTGTTGTATAATACATGATTACCATTTTACCAGTATACTCCTAGGAATGCAGTGGCATAACTTTAGAGAGAGACCTACAAATGGTGAGGTTTTCAGGCATAAAGCCATACTAGAAGCGATGACCTATTTTGGGGAAGGAAGCAAAGTTCTACTCTTTGGTGCTGCATTTCTCAGGCAGGAACAAAGCTTCAGGCTTTACTTGAGACTCTCAATGACCCTTATTGACATGTGCTCCAGTACCTGCCCCAACTATCCCTGGCTTGGCTGTTGGGAAAGTTTAGCTTCATTTCCAGTCGACTGCCCTAGAACTCTGCTTTTTAGGGCAGTCTGGGTCTGATTTTCTCATTTATTAAATGAACATAGGAATACATAATCTATAAAATTCTCTTAAGCTATGATTCTGTGACTTTCTGATGGGGGCTTCATAGCACTTGATTTAAACATGGCAGTAGAAGATAATCAAATGGTTCTTAGAAAGGAAGGTCGAATATGAAATACCACTGTAAATCTGGTAATCTTGCCTGCTCTCTGTTAAAGACAACTATGGAGGCAATACTTCCCTAAGCAGCTCTAATTTGTGTGGAAATTCTGTTGCCACAGTAAAAAAAACTCAACTAACATTTTCAATTAATTTAAATGACTTCATGTTCTGTTAAGTTCAGGCTGGCTAGGAAATTCATAACTTTCACTGACTTCATTACAATAATGGTTAGCACTAGGTTCACATAGGTGATGTCTACTCGATAGCATTTTCATAATTGTACAGCTATCATCAAATTATGTTGATTTATAGCTGGATGAAAAATGACAGTGAGTAGCATAATTGTGAAATTTCACAAGGCACTGACATTCGTCTTTAAAGCAGAAAAATTCAGCAAGTATGACTACTGCAATGGAAGTGCAATTGTAAAGACTTCATGGAAAGTTCACGGATTCAAATGTAATTAAGCATGAATTAAACATGATGAGCTACAGGGCTAATTCTAGCACTGCTGAAGCTCCATTATGGAAATCCGCTTCAGAAATATGACCAGCTCTTTTTTAACGTATGTCAGATGCCTAACATATGGTCTCCTAAGGCCTCCAGCATACCTTGGGTGATCCAGGGCAGTCAACGTATGTTTGGCACTGTGGAAGGTCTAGTTTATTGAGCCAAGAAGCTAGGAAACATAATGGGAAATCAACCCATGCTTGTCAGCATCTCACTTCTCCTTTAAAACAAGTATTATAAATTCAAAAAAAAATTTGAGCCCTAGTAGGATACAGCGCAGTGTTCTGACTTTTCACGCTGATACAACAAACAATAAATCATGAATGTAGGCTAATGCCTATTTACAATTAATTTATCAAAGATAATAGGAAAGTAAAGAGACAAGTCTTATAAGCTACAGCCACAAACAAAATCAATTACTTGACAACTCTGTATCTTGCATATGTTGTGGAACATGGATAACCTGGAGAATGGCTTCCTGTAATATTATCTTTCATCCCCTGACCTCCCTTGCATCACAGTCCCTCAACTGTTTTTGCATCTTTTCTTCAACCTCAAAAGGAAAGAGCAAAAGGCTAGGAGACTGAAAGGCAGAAATCCAGGCTCAAATCTTCCATTGACTTCTGTGGTGAAGTGGATCTGCTGCTTTTGGTGTAGATTTTCTGTGTGTAAAATTCAAATAATTATATTCCACCTCTGTGTATCCAAAGATACACAAAGACTCAAAACAAAAGGTTGGAGAAAAATTTACCAACCAAATGGAGAGCAAAAATAAATAAATAAACAAAAAGCAGGAGTTGCAATTCTCACATTTGATAAAATAGATTTCAAAGCAACAAAGATACAGTGGTAAAAGGATCAACGCAACAATAAGAGATCTTAATACCCAGATACATAAGACCCATAACGAGATTTAGACTCGACGAGACAGAAAATTAATAAGGATAACCAGGACTTCAACTCAGATCTGGAACACGTAAACTCAATCAATATTTATAGAGTTCTCCATTTTAAATACACCAAATATTGATCGGCCATTATTAATACCCATTTTTAGAATGAAGCAATATTCCTGTTCTCTCTCCCTCTTTTTCTTCCTCTTTCTTCCTCTCTCCTTCTCTCCTTTTTTTACTTTTCAACATCCTAGTTCCTCACCTCTACTCAATACATTCCTCTGAACACCTGATTCCTTGTGATTCTCCCGTCCCACTGAAACCTCACATTAAAAAAAAAAAAAAAAAAAATTCCACCTCACAGGAATCCTAAGTGAAGGTGATGTGATATGTGTGTGTATATATGTGCACACAGACATCTACCTACCTAATCTCCCTAAATAGAAAACATACTAATAGTTGCCTCTGTCCTCTGATCACATCCTCACTGGACTATGGGAGTTGATAGTAACGACAGTAATAACAGCTATGATGACCATGTGTCATACTTACCCTGTTCTAGGCACTAGTACCACATTTTTATGTAGATGAGTAAATTGTATGACATAATCTTTTCTGAATCCTAGAACAATAAGGAGTAAGAAGAATAAAAATGTCTAAAATGTAATAGTCTTTCTTTTTACAAAATAATGTGCTTTTCTGGCTATAATTATTGAAGTAAAATAGTTTTCTTCGTTATTGGTAGTGGTTTGCGTTTTTGTATCAAATGAAAGTAGTGGCTGTATCCCGCCCCAGTGAAAGATTTGGGGGAACAGTATTTTGCCATTAGATCTCGTGGTTTTACTCAAGTTTTTTCTCCTTTAGCCTTTTATTGTTTTTTTCCCCAAATCTAGGTATACCTGAGTGACCCCTTTGATAAGGTGACCCCTTTGAAAGAGATAAGTTTAGAATTTGAGAAGCTCACTTCCCACAAATAGTAGAGGAGGCTAATAACATAATAGCTTGTCAGCCTGGTTTAGATAAATAACAATGACAGATCATTAATGGAAGTTCAGGCATGTCTTGGAGGCTGATGTGAAAGAGCACAGAGACATTCTTTTGCAGCATAAATTTCAGTGCCACTGATAGACAAGGTCTGCCACCTGTGATTCTGCAAGATGACTGTATTTTCATGTAAAACCCTTCCTAAGGTTACCAGGGTTGGAAATCTCTCTTGTCAAATAGGTGGGTCAGAGAAGAGACACTGTTGATCAGCATCCTCATTGTCATCATTTGATCATTTTCTCATCATTAATTATCCAGGGAGCATCAGTTATAACTTGAGTTTCCACTGAGTACCCTACAGTTCTTATCCTGTATGTGTTGATAGTCAAAGACTTCAGACAAGTGAAAAAGCAAAGATCTTATCATCAGTTACTCAGGCAGAATCACTTAGAACGTGTTTCCACTGAGCGAAATACAGTTCATCTTACCCTGTATGTGTCTATTCTAAAAGATTTCAAAAAATAAAAAATAAAATGCTAATAAATCATTCCCAATTGATGTAAATATAAGAAACAGAGAGATCTCATGGTTAATGTACTTTTAATCCCAGATTGCTCTGCCTACTCACATGTCGGTTGTAGAAATCAGAAATTCAATCTTTAAACCACTAAAGGCCCTAACTCATATCATGTCAATCATTTCTTCCCAAGTAAACTGGAATTTGAAGTCTGCTGTGCCCACACTTGGTTTTCTGGGCACCTGTGTAACACTGGGATGCAAATCACCAAATCTGGTGAGCACCTCAGTTATTTATTTAGCAAACATTTGTTGAGTTTTTATTCGACTATTACATCAAGTTTTTGGGCACTCTTGTATGGAACCCTCTTCTATACCTTTTACATATGTTAACTCACAAAGACCTTATACAATAGGTATTATCAACCTACCCATGATGTACTCTTTATGAGGGGAAATAATGGTGTTCTTCAGATTGGGACTCATTTATATGACATGCTAGAAGTTTTGTTGTTTTCCCCAAAGTATGTCTTTTACAGAATAAAAGCAGAGAACTCTGCAGGACAAATTTAAGACAGAGTATAGCAGGGTGATGAGATAAATTAGGAGTGTAGTCCCTCACTACAGTTCAGGGAAGTAATGATGAGCGCCCTAACTCCAGCAGTGAAAGTGGAGGTAGACTTGAGCAGAGCTATAAGGTGTATTTAAGAGGAAAAATCAATAGTATTTGGTGAACAACTGTGCGTGAAGGGCAAAGGATCGGCAAGATTCCAGACTGACTCTCAGGCTCTGGGTTTGGGTGACTGGGGGTAAACTGCATAGTTATCAGAGACTGAAAACAATAAAATAAGAAATTTTTGTGAGGAAGCACATGAGTCCAATTTGAGATGCGATGAATTGGAGATCGTTCTGAGATGTCCAAGTACAAACGATTAATAGACTCTTTGCACAGAGTAGCCTGGAGCTCAGGAGATGAGGGCTGGTGCTTGAAAGTACCTCTGTATATGGGTGGTTGATGACAGATGGTGTGGGTGAGTTTTTGTAACTAATAAATGTACTGTGAGAAGAGAAAGGGAGAATAAGAGATATCGGTGAAAGAGACTATGAAGGAAGAGAGAGAAAATAAGAATGAGATGGAAGAGACTGTCACAAGAGCCAACAGAAGAGAAACTGGACAACTGTGTTAAATGCAGTAAGTGAAATATACACAGAGACCTGTCCATTGGTTTGATCATGAGCAGGCTGTTGTTGACATGGCGTGGGCTGTTTCAGTTGTGCCAGGTGAATAGGAGGTGACAAAGTAGATGTTTTTGAGTATAGAAGAGCCTTTTAGGCGGGGCGCGGTGACTCAAGCCTGTAATCCCAGCACTTTGGGAGGCCGAGGCGGGTGGATCACGAGGTCAAGATATCAAGACCATCCTGGTCACCATGGTGAAACCCCGTCTCTACTAAAATACCAAAAAATTAGCTGGGCATGGTGGTGCGTGCCTGTAATCCCAGCTACTCGGGAGGCTGAGGCAGGAGAATTGTCTGAACCCAGAAGGCGGAGGTTGCAGTGAGCCAAGATCGCGCCATTGCACTCCAGCCGGGGTAACAAGAGCGAAACTCCGTCTCAAAAAAAAAAAAAAAGAAGAAGAGCCTTTTAAGTCACCTGGGAAAACAGGGAAGGACAGAGGTAAAGGGATAACTGTTTTTTAATGTGAAAGAGTAGCTAAGAGTGGTGCAAGAGAAAAGTGGAAGATAGAGGAAAGGAGGGTGTAATTGTCAGGCAAGTTTTCTGAGGACTTGGACAGGATATAATTGAGAGTGCCTGTGGAGGGCTTCACTTTGAGCAGCAAAAGAATCACCTCTTTTTCTGAGGTTGAAAGGAAGAAAGCAAAGGTCCAGATACCTTCACAAGTCAACAGGGGTAGGGTCAGGAGATTGAGGTAGGGGTAGGAGATAGAAGTATTTCTTATAAAAAAAAGAAGGTTCAGTTGGCGGAGAGACCTGGTGAGAATGGGACATGTGGGAGTGGAGAGGTTGAAAGAGCCCACTGAGATGTCAGTATAGTGTTTTTTTTTTTTTTTTTTTTTATGGAGTATCCCTCTGTCACCCAGGCTGGAATGCGGTGGCACAATCTCAGCTCACTGCAACCTCTGCCTCCCGGGTTCAAGTGATTCTCCTGTCTCAGCCTCCTGAGTAGCTGGGATTACAGGCATGTGCCACCGTACCCATCTAATTTTTTTGTATTTTTAGTAGAGACAAGGTTTCACCATGTTGGTCAGGCTGGTCTCAAACTCCTGACCTTGTGATCCACCTGCTTCAGCCTCCCAAAGTGCTGGGATTACAGGAGTGAGCCACTGCACCTGGCCAGTATTTTTAAATGGAATCCTGAGGAAGATCACTGGGTACACTGGGCATGCTCAGATGGAGGCGGGCTAGCTCATTAATTTTAGTAATTGGACTATCCTGCTCAGGTAGGAGAATTTTCTCCTGAGTTACCTGATTAGCAGACCAGGTATGTGAATGGAAATGCAGATGGTTGAATTGATCCAGGGTTGGAGGTATTCCTGGCAGATTTATTACATGGTCGAAGATCAGAAAATGAGCCCATTAAGAGCATGAGCACTTATGGAATCTCAATAAAATTCAAAGATGGATGTGATAAGCAAGGGGAGAGTCAGCTTGGTCAGTTTTTTGTTCCCTCCGTTTCTCAGTTACCCCTGCCCCTTTCCATAAACCAAGTTTACTTGGCCAGGGACAGTGACTCTTCTTGCCTGGTTACTACCAGCCCTTTTTGTAGAGTTGGATCCTGCTTCTATTATCTTTCACAGTCCATGGCTCAGGCACCACCTGATGCCCAGAACTCCTGCCACCATAAGTCCCTTGTGAGTCCTTTCCCAGCACCCAGGAACTGGAAACATGCATACTGACTCCTTCCTGGAGTAGGTGAGCATTCACTGCATGCCCTGGGCACAGTGTTTGGGCTCTTGGCTCCTTCCCAGAGCTGGCCATCTCTCCTGCCTAGGTTGGTTGCTTCTCTGCCTTCCACATCCCATGTGATCAAGATGTGATATCTTTGTGAGAGCTACAAAAGAGAGGGTCAGAAAGCATTACCCTTATTTTTATCTCACTAAAATATGTCACCTGAAAATGCCAGAAAGAAGAAAAATCACTGTCAAAGCATTTAGTCTCTTGCTCTTTGAGGTTAAAAAGATGATAGCACATTTGCAGATAATACACATCGGTCATATATTTAAACATTGGTCACATATTCAAATTGTCTGGAATGATTCCAAGACAGCAGCTCACCCCTTCTCTATATTTTTGCCATGTTTTACTGGACCTGAGAGGGTCAAAGTCAAAGATAGTCTTGTGTTTTATGGATGTCAACAGGCTGCCGGCGCTTGGCTCTGGAGCATCCTCCTGCTCTCTGCTTTATATGCGGGTCATATCTGAGAGCCATTCTGCGAGGCTGCTGCAGGGTTTCCATCTGTCTTGAGCACAGCAGAACTTCAGGGATCACAATAGGAGATTCACATGCCCTGACAGGATTTTTATTCCACCTGCTGTTGATGGTTGATAAAGAAGGCAAAAGCAAAAATTCCGTATATTCAGGCTATTTCTTTTCTCTATCCGGTATTCGTTCAATAAATACATATTGATTACCTACTAAGTGCCAAATTATGATGCTCTTAGGGGCAAAGGACACTATAGAGAAGCCAGGTAGTCTAGTGGAGGTAGAAAAATAGTAATTAATAATTTTTCAGATACATGTAGCATTTCAACTACAATTAGTGCTGTGAAGAAAAAGCCCATTGTATTTTGAGAAAACATGAGAGGTACTCTGACTTTTACCATGGGGGTTAGGGAGAATTTCTTAGCAGAGCTGACTTTTGCATTGAGTTATGAACAATGGTTAGGGATTAACCCAGTGTAGCAGACAGGCAGGAATAGGCAAAGTTCCAGGAGCTGAAGGATGGCTGTGAGCTTGAGTTCCAAGAGGAGTGAAGAGTGGGTCAAGATGAATCCCCAAATGGGACCAGAACAAGCATGGTTTTTTACCACGAGAAAATAGAAGGCCTATAACATTCTTTAAACAAAGGAGTAATATGATTCAATTTATATTTGTGAAAAACAACCGAGTGACTGCAGTCACAGAGCATGGCTGCAAGGTGGGAAAAATGAATACCGGGAGAAGAGTTAGGGACTACCTCAGTGGTCCACTGACAGTGGATAGCTGGCTGGATTAGAGCGGTGGCTGTAGAGACTGAAAGATGGAGATGAACTCATGCTGCATTTTCCAGCTAGAACTAATAGAATTTATTGATGGATTGAACATGCTCCAGGGTAGAGAGAAATAGAGGAGTGATGAATGATTGCTACGCTCTGCATTGAGGGGATGCTGTGTGGACAGTGGTGACATTTAGTACTCAATGGGAAGACTAGGGGAGGAGCAACTTTGGTTAATTATGTCCTAAAACTAATAGAACACAGTAATGTAGATTTTTTTCTATTTCATATGAAATTCAGAACTTTTAAATTATTAATTTCTTAAAATTTAGAAACAACTTATCCATGAAAAGCATATTTGCAGAACAGTTTATGTCATCATCAGAAATACTTTGTCAAAGATAGAATAACTCCATTTTCAGCAAGAGTTGTAAATTTATATGGAAATCTATAAAAGAAAAAATCAAGTAGAAGTGGAAATTTAAGGCTTCCAGCAATGGAGATGTGTGTGTGTGTGTGTGTGTTTTTTTTTTTTTTGGCTGTGTGTAGGGGTATATGTGGCCAGATTATAGTCAGCAGATGAGCTTATTTCCTTAACTACCACATCCATAAATTTCCTATGGTCTTCCCCCACATTAGTGTGTTATAAGCATAGTAGACCTTATCCGCCTGCATAATGATAAATTAATATTTTCTCCTTATTGGTTTTATGGATATTTCTTCTCCCTACAATCTGGAATAATGTTTTTTCTTTAAGTTATGGTAAATAACCATTTCAACTTCAATGACTGAGTATTCCAGCTATTATTTTTTTCCCTCTAGTTCATTGCTATTGCTGTTTTGTGTTAGATGGGCACTGGGTCCAATTATAGCTTTGCATTTAATTATAAACTTTGCATATGTGTACATTAATTAGAAGATTTTATTGCTTTGTAGTTTATGGCTGGAGGTTGTGAACTATAGCAATTCAATATACCACTTAAGGGGATAATACAAATTTAGAATAATAAAAAGAAATTTATAATGATCATCTCAGACATTCAAAGTATTATATAGAAAAATAATATAGCATAAATACAATATGCACAAGAGTCAAGCCTATTCTTATTTAATGAAGAGCTTTAAGCTGATAAAGAAGACAATTGAAGATCTGGTACAATATATAATTGACACTCAATTAGCCTGCATATTTAAAAGTAGGACCTAAGAGTATGACCCTAAAAGCTTGTTTAGTTGTGTCTGCCCTAAGATGAGCTACATAGGTAACATTGGAAAAAGGTATTTTGACTAAATATGGTGAAGACAAAAATAACTGTATACAAGTGACATAATTTAGTTAGTAAATGTGTTTCTCAAGGGGTCATGGGTTCAAAATCCTGAAAAACTTTATGTGTATTCTGGAGTTGAATAAACAAGTAAATATATCTATTTATATGGTAGATAGAATAAATCAGAAAGTAGATAATAAGTCAGGTCTCTCACTGTTGAAGAAGAATGTTACAGATAAGGAAAGGGGTAAGGCTAAAATGAAATCTTTGGTGTTGGACTAGAATCAGAGGTATCAGCATAAACTCATGGACTTTGATCTATAGACAGATAGATAGGTACAAAAATACAGATATGTGTGTATGCATAGGTCAGTATACAGATATGAATTCCCACCTCTCCCTGTTGAAAGGGCCTACAGGCAGTGACACTACAACAGCAATGAATACACCTGATGCCCAGATCTTGGTTTCTAAACACTGTTTTTCAATAAAGGAAACCAGGGCTTCATAAAGAAGTGATAAATTCCTGAGTAGGCTGGGAGAATACAAAATTAACCTGGATCATCTTGTGGAGTCAGGAAGTGTGCAAAAAGAAAGGGCTTTTTCTGTAAAGACACTGGTGTCAACCTAGAGTAACTCTTAGTGGCCAGAGTTGGAATAATTTGAGCAAGAAAATAAATAATAGAAATATTAGAGAATAAGGAGGATTTCCTCAGGCAGTACCTAAAGAGGATTTGCTTCTTTGAGAGGAGCTGGCCCCGGAGGCTATAAGGAATTCCAAGAAGGAGTTTGGAGGTCTAGGAATGGAAACTGGCAGAAGTCACTCAGGCTGTTCTTTGGCTGCGTGTTGGAGTGGAATCAGCCCCCCAAGGGAACAAAGCCTATGGGGGATGATGAGGGCAACGACGAAGTGCAGTGAGGATTCTGAAGGAAGCAAGCCTTACTTAGGCAAAGCGGGTTCCAAGGGGGAAGAGAACCCTGGAGCCTGGGTTAGGGTAGGTCATTATTAGGTTGGTGCAAAAGTATTGAGGTTTTTGCCATTGAAAGTAATGCCAAAGGCTGGGTGTGGTAGCTCACACCTATAATCCAAACACATTTGGGAGGCTGAGGTGGGTGGATCATGAGGTCAAAAGTTCAAGACCAGTCTGACCAACCTGGTGAAACCCCATCTCTGGTAAAAATACAAAAATGAGCCAGGAATAGTGTTATGCACCTATAATCCCAGCTACTCAGGAGGCTGAGGCAGGAGAGTTGCTTGAACCCGGGAGGCAGAGGTTGCAGTGAACTGAGATTGCACCATTTCACTCCAGCCTGGGTGAAAGAGCGAGACTCCATCTATAAAAAAAAAGAAAATAATGCCAAAAACTGCAGTTACTTTTGCAGCAACCTAATATATATGCAGCAAGACAGTCCAATGTTAATGATTCAGCATAAACAGACCAAATGGTCCCTTTGTTTTCTTCTCAAAAGGAAGCCTTTCCAAAGAAAGGTCTTTGGAAGGAGACTGGAAAGAGATTTCTAGGATTTGACATCAGTGGGGCACGTGATCTACAGCTCTGTGCAGTGAATATGTTGGCTTCTCCTCTGAGGTAGGGGTCTAGAAGGAGATCTTAAAAGACCAGGTGATCCCCTACCTTCCGGCACTCAAAAACCTTGAGAGCAGAACATGCTGGGAAACATGATGGATTATCCTTTCGCAAGTTTTGCTCAGGCACCTCCAGCTGGAGTGCTTTGAATAGCCTGATCAGCCTGATGGCTTTCCTTAGCCCCTTTTACTCCTTCCATTAATTGCTTTAGATGGTTATTTCCACGAGAAACTCCTTCCTTTTTTTTCCCCCCTCCCCCAGCTACTCAGAGGCTGAGGTAATCCTCCTGTCTCAGCCTTCGAGTAGCTGGGACTAAAATGTATGTGGCTACACACTCAGCTAATTTTTTACATTTTTCGTAGAGATCGCATCTATATTGCCCAGTTTGGTCTTGAACTCCCGGCCTCAAGTGATCCTCTAGCCTAAACCTCCCAAAGTGTTGGGATTACAGGCATGAGCCACTCTGTCTGGGCTGAGAAACCCCCTTCTTATTAGCATGTAAACTTTAGGAAAATTGTTTCCTCAGAATTCTATGTGTAAATTATATAAAGTATTACAACTATTAGAATAGCAAAGGTTAAATAAAACCACTGGACTTGATAGCATCAGTAATCATTCCTTCTACCCTAAACGATGAAAGCATAAATGGATCTGTGAAAAGAAGTTTCTACCTGTCTGGATTGGACCAGGACTCCTTGGAAGAAAAGATTACCTGAGACCCGTAAGCCCCTCTAAGGTTGACATGCCTGTCTGTCTTTTCAAAGTCACTCTAGCCCAATATTGGTGATGGGTGTGGTGGGAAATGAGGAGTGAGAATGTAGGTTGCCTATCTAGCATTTACTCCCTACACCTACTCATAACATTCATTCAATTTTGTTCTGTAATTCATCCTCCCACCACAGCCATATGACTTAGGAGAAGTGGATCTTACATCTTGCACCAAGGACTTGATTAGTTCAAGGGTTATAACTCATTCATTTATGTAACAATATCGAGAGACCACTATTATGTGACAGATACTGTTTTAGGCGAATAAAACAACCCTGAATCCCTAACACAATGAAAATGACATTCTAGTGTGTGTGGAAGAAGAAGTACAAATAACAAAGTAAAGCGTGTGGTGATAAAAACTAAGGAGAAAAACCCAGCCTCAGCAGGGGCAGAAGGGAATGCTGGGAGATGTTGTCGGGAACGCTTGCTGTTTTAAAAGGGTGATCAAGGGATCAAGGAAGGCCTTGATGAAGTGACATGTTCTCATTCCCTTGCCTTGCTTTAAAATTAGGTCAATTCTGCCAATGAAACCAGAGGGAAGTCTACCGGGGGAACTTGTAGGAAAGCGCTTCCTCACAACAAAGATAGAGGCACAGGAAGAGACAATTGCCCTTCTTCCTCTGGATGTTGTTTAATTGGATGTGATGCTAGAAAGAGCCACAGACACTTTGCTCCCAACTTGAGACACAAGAATGTCAGGGTGGAGAGAGAGAATGAAATTGGGACCTTGATTATTTTTCCGAGCCACAGAGTTAACTAACCCTGAAGTCTTATCTGTGTCAGTGCTTCTTGTAATGTGAAATAGTAATTTTTCATATTGTGTGTGCCAGTTTAAATCAGTTTCTTTTTCTCACAGCTGAAGGCATCCTAACTGATACAGAATGGATCTTAGTAGCTTTAATAGGCTACAATAAGCCAGTTTGCAAAGTTCCATGTAGATAGGAGTAGAAACTTATGATACTCATCATAACACTGGCACTTCCCCTGTACACACTATTAGATGTTAGCTTAGAAATTTCTTAGTGCTTCTTGAAGCAGTAGGGATAGAAAAGTGACTACCTGTTACAGCTCATTTGCCCAAGACAATGACATAAGAGATTCTAGACACTATTCTTGAAAACCTCTTATTCAGGTGCTCATAGTCCACATGTCCTAATTTACAACTATGCATGGAGAACAGCTGTACAGATGCAGGGGCACGTGGGTGAAGACTACTCCACAGTAAATAAGAGCAGCAATTTTAGACTATTGGGGCTGTTGTACAGTGGTTGCAAAGGGGATTGGGCCATGGAGTTTGTAGTTAGCCCTTGAAAAATCCTGATTGTCATGGAGAGCTAGTGAGAACTAGTCTCTGATTTCTTCTTTGTTTTTTCTTTCCTTTTGAGACAGGGACTTGCTCTGTTGCCCAGGCTGGAATACAGTGGCATGATCATGGCTCACTGTATCCTTGACCTCTGGGGCTCAAGAGATGCTCCTGCCTCAGTCAGCTGAGCAACTGGGACTACAAGCACATGCCACCACACCTATTTTCCAAAAAGTTTTTATAAAGCAAGGAGTCAGGGCCGGGCGCGGTGGCTCACGCCTGTAATCCCAGCACTTTGGGAGGCCGAGACGGGTGGATCACAAGGTCAAGAGATTGAGACCATCCAGGTCAACATGGTGAAACCCCGTCTCTACTAAAAATACAAAAAATTAGCTGGGCGTGGTGGCGCGTGCCTGTAATCCCAGCTACTCGGGAGGCTGAGGCAGGAGAATTGCCTGAGCCCAGGAGGCGGAGGTTGTGGTGAGCCGAGATTGTGCCATTGCACTCCAGCCTGGGTAACAAGAGCGAAACTCCAGTCTCAAAAAATAAAAAATAAAATAAAATAAAATAAAATAAAATAAAATAAAATAAAATAAAATAAAATAAAATAAATAAAATAAAATAAAATAAAATAAAATAAAATAAAATAAAATAATAAAATAAAGCAAGGAGTCTCACTATGTTGCCCAGGCTGGTCTCAAATTCCTCAGCTCAAGTAATCCCCTTGCCTTAGCCTCCCAAAGTGCTGGGATTACAGATGTGAGCAACCACTCCCAAGCAGTCTCTGATTTCATTGCCACAAGTTGCCAACTATGCTGGTCAGAATAATGGATCCCTCCTTTTTTCAAAATATCCACATCCTCATTCCCAGATCCTGTGAATGTGCTATGCTATGTGGCAAAAGGGACTTTTTACAGATGTGATCAAGGTTATGGATCTTGAGATGGGGAGATTATCCTGGATCATCAGGGTGGGCCCAGTCTAATCACATAAACCCTTAAAAGCAGAGAAATTTTGCTAACTGGAGTCAGAGAAATGTGATAAATGAAGAGGCAGGAGAGATTCAAAACATGAGAGGGACTTGACCTACCTTGCTGGCTTTGAAGATGGAGGAACAAACTAATAGCCGAGACGTGGGTGGCCCCTGGAGTCTGGGAACCGCCCTTAGCTCACAGCCAGCAAGAAAACAGAGCTCCCTATCCTACAGCAGCAAGAAAATAAATTCTGCCAACAATCTGAATCAGCAGGGAAACCAATTCAGAGCCTCCAGAAAGGAACACAGTCCTGCCGACACCTTGATTTTAACCTGGTGAGATCCATGTCAAGCTTCTGACCTATAGATCTGGTAATAAATGTGCACACTGTTTGAAGTTGCAAAACTTATGGTAATTTGTTATCATGGCAAAAGAAAGTGAATACACTCACCCAACAGACAATGGTGTCCTGAGCGGATGAGGCACCAGACTGAAATACTGGATGGCTGAGGAGGATAGGCAAAGAGTTATATAAAGGAGTGCTGCTTTGAAGCAGCCCAAGTAAGCAAGAGACAAAGAAGATAGTCTAAGTATTGGGGTAGCAAAGACATGGGAAGTGGGTGCATGGTATACCTGTTGCCTGATGTATGTCACAAACTACCTCAAAACTTAGTGGCTTAAAACAATACCAGTATTCCGTGGATCCGCAGTTGGGACTGGTCTCAGCTGTGTGGCTCTTCTGCTGATCTCTGTTGGACCGTTGGACTCTCATGCATGTGTGGTGGCTGGCAGTAAGCTAGGCAACTGCATCTGGGGTTTAACTTGTGAGCTGAGGCAGTGAGCTGATGGGCCATGTTATCTCCTCATCCAGCAGATTAGCCCAAACTTGGTTGCTGGCAGGGCTCTCAAGAGCAGCAAGAGAGTTTCCAAGTCTTTGCTTATATCATGTTTGCTACTGCCCCTTGGCCAAAGAAAGTCACATGTATGGCCCAGTGTCAGTATATTAGTTTCCCTGGGCTCCTATAACAAAGTACCCCAGGTTAGGTGGCCTAACAACAGAAATGTGTTTTCTCACAGTTCTAGAATCTGAAAGTCCAAGATCAAGGTGTCCTCTCAAGTCTGTCTCCTTGGCTTTCATATGGCCACCCTCTTGCTGCCTCTTCACATGGTCTTTTCTCTATGTCTGCATCTCTGGTGTCTCTTCTTCTTAGAACACTGATCATGTTGGATTAGGGGTCATGGCCTCATTTTTAACTTAATCACCCCTCTAAAGACCTTATCAGACCCTTTTCACAAGATGGCAGCAAAGGTGAAGAAGGAAGCTCCTGTCCCTCCTAAAGTTGAAGCAAAATGAAGGCTTTAAAAGCCAAGAAGGTAGTGTTGAAAGGTGTCCACAGCCACAAAAAATAGAAGATGATAATCCACATGTCACCCACCTTCCAGCAGCCCAAGACATTGCAACTCCAGAGGCAGCCCCAATATTCTCAGAAGAGCAACCCCCAGGAGAAGCAAGCTTGACCACTATGCTATCATCAAGTTTCCGCTAACCACTGAGTCCGCTGTGAAGAAGATAGAAGACAGCAACACACTGTGTTCATTGTGGATGTTAACGCCAGCAAGCACCAGATCACACAGGCTGTGAAGAAGCTCTCGGACATTGATGTGGCCAAGATCAACACCTGGATTCAGCCTGATGGAGAGAAGAAGACGTATGTTCATCTGGCTCCTGATTATGATGCTTTGGATGTTGCCAACAAAATTGGGATCATCTAAACTGAGTCCAGCTGGTTAATTGCTAATATGTCTATATCTTTTCACCATATAAAAATAAGAACTTATCTCCAAATATGGTTACATTCTGAAGTACTAAGGGTTAGGCCTTCAACATATGAATTTTGGGAGGATGCAGTTCAGTCCCTAATAATCAGTATGGGAAGAGACTCCCCGAATCCTGGAGAGTGAGAGCTATGAACAAATGAGGGGACTGCTGCTCTAATAATCTACCACAGAGGGTTATCAAGTGTAGGAAAGTAAATAAAATTCACAGTATTTCCCAGAGCTGACTTTAAGATACAGTGTCTTAGAGAAGAGATCCTCAAATTATGGCTGTGGGCTAAATGCGACACCCAACCTATCTTTGTGGATAACGTTTCTTGGGACTCAGCCACGCCCATTTATTTGTGTATTGTCTGTGGCTGCCGTCATGCTCTCTAACTGCAGAGTTAAGTAGTTGTGACGGAAACAGTATATTCTGCAAACTTTTAATCTATTTACTCTCTGTCCTTTTACAGAAAAATTTTTCTGACCCCAGTGTTAGAGGATTATAAGAAAGCCATGAATCGGATGGGGAAAGAGTAAAAGAAAATAAACAGACAACCACCAGCAGGAAACACACAGTCTCAGGGAGGGAAGGAAGGGGGCAGACATGATTCTCCTTGCTCATTTTATGAAAACAAATGGCCAGATAAGCAGCAGTTCTGGAATTGTTACACAGACAGGTCCTAATGGTGCCACTTATGAAGTTCACTGAAACTCTTTCTTAGAGGGTTGTTTTACACAGCCTTGCCCTCCCACCCATCTGCTGCCACACCTCTCCATCCTTTCAAGTATTATCTAGAGAGATCCAGTTGTCAGACACAGAGAACAAAGCATGAGTCTCAGCTTTAATAGGGATTTCCCCTCCTATGATATTTCATAGGAAGCCTCATTCACACCCAATATGGAGGCAGTGCTGCTTTTAAAATCCATTTCACATTTTTAAACCAATTCTGTTAAGCATGACTTCAGCTGTCACTTCTTGTTATTTTTGGAGGAGCTTGATGCTTGTAGGTTTGAAACTTCCCATCCATTTGTTCAGTGGGCTTCTGATAACTATCCCTGCCCATTAGGTATGAAGTTGACACCAATTATGCAGCTGACTGCCTTAACGATAGAGTATTTTAGAACAGGCCACAATGCTGTGTAGTTATAATTGTTCTTACAATGTCTGGATATTCTGCACTTACTATTCTAGAAAACCCAGGACTTTCAAACTAGTGAGATTTTACTATTGCTGCGAAGGATGAGTGCAGGGAGAATTTGGGAATGAATGAATTTTGATAGTGGCCTCAAGGCTGTCTACACTGCAGACATAGTCTGTAAGCCCCCTGGAATCAAGAGAGAAGCAGGTTTTTCAAACCCTTGCTGCATAAGCCTTGTTATTGCTGAAATAGGCCACTTGAGATGGAAGTACAGACAGATTTGCTGCTGATGACAGCTCACTAGGACCCAGCTCTCCATTCAGGTACATTGATATGCATATTCACTGTACTGGAAAAAAAATCATCTCGTCTTCTACCCTGGGATACGGCTTCTGTAGGCTCTGGAATCTGCTATTTTATACCCACCTGCTGGTACAATATAAGCAGCTGCAATAGGCATCAAGCTATGAAAAGCTCGGAGGAGCACTATTGCAGTGCGAATTGCTTCCTTGCTCTGCACTGTTTGGTGATTGTAAGATGGATTGCCAGATTAGCACAGGCACACAGTATTTGTGTAGGGCACAAGGAGGGTGATTTTTCCCTGCTTCTCTTACCAGTTATTTCTTACCAGTCCCTTTGCCACCTATAAAAAATTGGGTTTTTGCTAATGTTTCTTAGCGGAACTCCAAAGGCCAGAATCACTAACTCAAGCCCACAGTGATGCCACTTTGTTTCTTCTGTCCTCAAACTGCCACATAAAAGCCTCTCATGCTACTGGCCAAAGGGACCACTGGCCTATGCAATTGCTGGCTCACAGAAGCTTCCAACACAGCAATTCTCTGTTCTTAATGTTTTATATCATCAACTAACTAAACATAGCCACCTTTCCCAAATGCAGAAAATTGTTTCCAAAACACAAAAACAAGTTGACAAAAAAAAAAAAAAAAAAATGAAGTAGAAGTATGGATAACTTGGAGGTGTGGAGGCTGCCTCATGCTTTGGGAGCCTTGGGCAGCCATGTGGGTAATCTATGTTAACATCTCGTCTTCAAGATGCTGACCTCACTTTGATTCAGACATTCTAGAAAAGGATTCATTTCTTCTCCATTTCAAAGCTGTTTATCTGGCTTAGAAAATAGCTGTTTTAAACAGAAGCCTTTATACTTGTCTGAGTAAATTCTGTTCCAATTTTTGTTTTGGCCATAAGTCAAAGATAACAGCTGTGCACTTGTGGGTTCACTGAACTCTACGTGCTTGTTGGCTGCATCACCAACCAGAGGGAATAACCAATAATTAGAACATTTCGGGTCATCTTGGGAAGAACAGAGTTTTCTCTTGTTTGGAAAGGTGGTGTGACCTCCCTCTGATTTTCCCAAATGCGGATCTTTTTGGTGACCGAGTGTAGAGCTGAATATGCAAGCCTGGACTCATTGCCACTGTGTCCTCCCTTTCCAAAAATATTGCCTGATAAATGGAGGCTTAAAACCATATTTACTGTTTTTCAGCTTAACTCTTGCTCTGCAACAGGATTGGGCCATGATAATAAGCAGAAATACTTGTGCATTCCTAGCATGTCAGCATTTCTGATCATAATGATTTGTGACTCAGGCCTTGAAAGCTATGGGGTTTCTTCCTAGTTGAATCAATACCAGTTTACATAAATATGTGTTTCTGTTTTACTTTCGCTCTTGATTCAGCATTCATGTTTACTTGCTGGCAACTACGGACAATGGGAAGGTGAGGGTAGGGGAGAAGTCGAGCAGATAGATGATTCAGAAGAAATTATTTGGGTGGTTTCTAATGTCTTCACTGATTATGACTTTTTTTTTTCCTGTGAAGAGTAATGTGTTGGAATTTTCATTTGGAAAGATAAAATTTATTCTAAATATCTAAAGAATACAACTGCTCATCTAGTACACTGAGTATATAGTACCACAGCCATGCCTGCAGTAGGAAGTGTTCCTGTATCAGGGTATTTGGTGTGCTAGAGCCTTTCATATCAGAGATATGTTTCCTAAGTCATTATTAATCCAATAGTGACACAGGGGCTGATTTGCTACTGATGTAAGGAGCATTTGGTCTATATTTAAAATCTCCCCGAGTCAAGGAGACAAAGTTGGCAAGAGATATGGTGATTATTTTTTGCTCAGTTTTATGTCATGACAGGGAAACCTTTCACTTTCACTTGAATAACCACAAGCCTGAAGGAGAGGCCACCTTTTTAAAGATTCACCTGCCAGACAGTCTCTGTTATCAAGCAAGGACTCATTACTGATATGCTCTTGCTCTGCTGCGGAAGGTGGCTTTGGGTGCTTTCGGTGATTGTACTGTTTGTGAAATGTGAGAACGCACCTGGCTGAGGTAGAACATGGGGTCTGAAATTTAGACCCCCCACTTCTGTTCAACAAACCCTGGGCCCACAGGGCTGCTCAGGGTTGGAGTGGGGAAGACAACAGTTTCTTCCTAGATCACCCACATTTTCCATATTGACTAATGGCATCTCTGAGCTTGTTTAGGCTCCTTGGTGTCAGTTTGAACCCAAGACATTTTACTTTAATCATCCTGATTTCCTTACCCTTAAATCCTATTTCATTAAGAAAATAAAGGAATTATTGATAAATGAAAGTAAATCAATACTGGTTAATATAGGTATATTTTCTATGTCTCGTTTCATTTACATAAAGCCTGCCTAGATATAGATATTTGTGTGGAATATCCACATATTTTTCATTTATGTCTTTAGGAAGAGTTTACATGACATTTTATATTCAAAGGGGAAAATTAGAACTAATTTGAAGTTTATGCAATTATATTCTATCATGCTATTGATTAGTGTAAGATCATTTAAATAGATTCTTGAAGTGTGATCTGGATTAGGATTGATATTACCGATTGGTAACAAAAAATCTTGCCCAGGAAGTCATGATTAAAAAAAATATCAGTAGCATACTCCCATCCCTGAAGGTACGTATTCAAAGTGCTGTGCTCTCCACGGCCATTGTGTCCCTGCAGGCAGCTTCCTAAACTGGTCCCGAGAACAAAGGACTCCAAATAAGCCAGAACTGTTTAAAACTTTCTCCAAAGATGGAATGTGTGAGTTCAACTAGAGGAGGCTGAGAAACACTCATCTTTCTGAAACAAGACACAAATGTGTCGCCACACTTCTAGGTCACATTTCCTGTCTGCTTGAAGCATCCCTCTAGGATTGAAGGAACAAAGGCAGGGTGGTAAGGGAAATCCGTTGAATTCCAGAGATGCCTGTGCTTGCAAATTATTTTCAGTGTGAAGATTTAGAATCTGGGGAAAGACAGGAAAGTGTGCAGCAGGGATTTTATTTTTCCACCTCAGCATTTCTTGGAATAGACTGATTGGTGTGAGAAATTAGCTGTCCTGCTGAGAGTTAGGTGTAGCATCATAAAGAGTACTTCAAGGAAGCCTTTGTTTCTAGCATACTGGTCTTTAAATTGCGGGCCCTCTCCAGTAGTTTCCCTGATTACTTTTATCATGTTGTCACACAGCGGGTGGAGAAAACAGATTGCAGGTCTCTATCTACTAATACACTTAATCTGATTAATTTTTATGTTAGTGCCTTTTCTGTTTTATTCCTCAAAGTACCTTGATCTTCTTTATCTGTGGCAATACCACATAGGTGCTCATTTAACAATGAAAAAGAGCCTCCAGAATGTTTCCTTCTGTTGTGTGAACTTAAATAAATCTAATGATTTCAGCAGAACAGATCCCCTCCTGAAACACCGGAATAAATTATGATTTAATTTTCTAGGGACCAAAAAAGAAAAACCATAGACTTTTCTATTAAAGAAACAGAAGCCAATTTTCTTACATTTCTGAAGCTAGATATTATTAGTGATTATTATTATTATACTCATTTAATTTCTATATTGAAGTCATTCTTTCTGACCTACATACATTAAGAAAAACACACACTTGGGGAAAGAATAAATCAGTAGATATGGTATAGGCAGCAGTGGCTTAATGACAGAACTAATTCCCCACTTCCCACTAAGCTTTTTACCTCAAGCCATTAGTCCCTTAACAGTGTTTAGTAAGGGCTGTCTGTAGCTTAAGGAAAGAAGGAAAGAAATGAATACACTTCAGCCCTCTGTACCTGTGGGTTCCACACCATGGATTCAACAAACTGCAGATCAAAAATATTTGAAAAAAAAAAAGCATCAGTACTGAACATGTGCAGATTTTTTGTCATTCCCTATACAATACAACATCTATATAGCATTTACATTGTATCAGGTATTATAGGTAATCTAGAGATGATCTGAAGTATATGGGAGGATGTGCATAGGTTATATGCAAATCCTCTACCCCTTTACATCAGGGACTCTAGCATTGCTGATTTTGGAATCTGAGGGAGGTTCTGGAAACAATCCATGCAAATATCACGTGACAACTGTATTTTTAAACTGTCTACTGCATTTCAGGCACTGTGCTAGCTCCTATTTTTTTTTGAGACAGAGTCTTGCTCTGTTGCCTAGACTGGAGTGCAGTGGTACGATCTCAGCTCACTGCAATCTCTGTCTCTCTGGTTCAAGCGATTTTCCTGCCTTAGCCTCCTGAGTAGCTGGAACTACAGGCATGTGCCACTGCACCCAGCTGATTTTTGTATTTTTAGGAGAGACGGTGTTTCACCATGTTGCCCAGGATGGTCTCGATCTCTTTACCTAGTGATCCACCTGCCTTGGCCTCCCAAAGTGCTGGGGATTACAGGCATAAGCCACTGCACCTGGCCACTAGCTCCTTTTTATTTGTTCTGTCATTTAATAAAAAGGAGCTCATGATACTGTGAGGTGGGTAGTGGTTTTACTTTTCAGATGGGAGAACTGAGCAAAATAGAAGTGGGGGCCAGAAGAAAGGGGCTCTGGGGTTTCAGTTGTTAATCATTTGGCTTCTAAGTTAAATAGACTTCCTGTTTTTGGAATTACGAAAGGGCATAGCAGAGCTCTTGTAGCATGGCCAGAAGCTGTTCCTGTTGGGAGGCTACAGGTATACAGTTGGATCCTTCTGGAATGAGTCCTTTCTGAGCCTCACTGGGATGATTTCCTGGGGCAAGCAGGAGATGTGAGAGCAGGTCATGGGACATGTTTCTGCTTTGGGCAGATAATAATATTGCCCCACCCAACTCCAAAGCTGTCGAATACCATATGAATAATGACTGACACCTACTAAACACCCTGAACCAGGCACCATCCTAATGACTTAACAGGTATCAATTCATTTAACCCTCAGAACCTTATAAGGTGGATGTTATTATTCCTATTTTGTAGAAGGGAAAACTGAGGTAGATGTTGAGTAGCATAGAGATTAGGTAAATTGTCAAGGGTCACAAAACTAGTGAATAATGACATTGGGGTTTGGTCCAAGGCAGGCTGGCTTCAGAGTCATTGCTGTTTAAAACTTTTGCTTTCTGCATTGAACCCATGTCCTTCAGAAGTGTCCTTAGTTAAGCTTACTTCTTGGGATAAGTCTCCTGTCCCTGACTCTTTTCCTATTCACCTCCTCCTTCTCAGCTGCTTTCTTCTGACTTATTTTCATTCTGGGGAAATCATTCTCTTTCAGGATTGAAGAGGAACTTCAACTCTCTTGAAACTGGGTTTTCTTTGTTCTTGCAGAGTGGCTGGCCCATCATACTCAGAACCCTTGGCATCCAAATTGTTAGCAACTCATCAGCCAGTGTTTATTTCTTGAAGGGCGACGTCTCAATCCTCAAAGTCTCTAGGAGTTGAGTAGAAACTTTTGCATTCCATTCTTTTAATGCAGCAAAGAAAAAGAACAACAAAACAGCTGAAAAGTGTAGTTCACAGAACTATTGTAACAGCTCAGGCTCTGATGTCAGCCTGGGTTTACATCTTCACTGTTCCATCTACATGACCAGCTGGCTGAATATATAACCAGTCCAAATCCTTGGTTCGTCCACTGTAAATTAGCTTTACTTTCTGGCTCAGTGAGTGGTTATTGGAATCAATGGAGATGGTATACAGAAAGTGCTCAGCCCATACCTGGCAGCTACAAGCTTTTAATGAAAGATATTTTCATTAATTGTGAAGATAATTACTAAAGCCCTGGTGGACTAATGAACTGTCTAAAGTTATTGCATTTTAACTCCACAAATGCATGGAAGACACTCCCTGTGACTGGGAATATCTTAAATCAGTGTGGGACTTGCCATATTCTGATGGCTCCTTATAACATAAGGTGGTCTCACCTAATTTCAGATTTCACTCAAGATCTGTTATGAGAGGTTGGGAGGAGACTTTTTTTTATAGCTGTATTCAAAAGGAATTCTATTATTTTCAATGTATTTTTGAAAGGTTCAAAAAGAATGAATTATGTTCCAGAAGTAAGATTTTTAAAAATTTATAGATAATACATAAGGCTGGGCATTGTGGCTCATGCCTGTAATCCCAGCACTTTGGGTGGCTGGATCAGGATGTCAGGAGTTCGAGACCAGCCTGGCCAACATAGTGAAACACTATCTCTACTAAAAATACAGAAAATTAGCCGGGTGTGGTGGTGGGTGCCTGTAATCCCAGCTACTCGGGAAGCTGAGGCAGGAGAATCTCTTGAGCCTGGGAGGTGGAGGCTGCAGTGAGCCAAGATCAAGCCATTGCACTTCAGCCTGGGCAACAGATCGAGACTCCATCTCAAAAATAATGATAGGGCCGGGCGTGGTGGCTCATGCCTGTAATCCCAGCACTTTGGGAGGCTGAGGAGGGCAGATCATGAGGTCAAGAGATTGAGACCATCCTGGCCAACATAGAGAAAGTCCATCTCTACTAAAAAATACAAAAATTAGCCTGGCGTGGTGGCATGTGCCTGTAGTCTCAGCTACCCAGGAGGCTGAGGCAGGAGAGTTGCTTGAAGTTGGGAGGCGGGGGTTGCAGTGAGCCAAGATCGTGCTACTGTACTTCATCCTGGTGCCTGGCAAAAGAGTGAGACTCTGTCTCAAAAATAATAATAAATTTTAAAAACCAAAATATAAAAATAATATATAAGAAGTCAAATGTGTAAAGAGTCAAATATGTAGAAAGGAGAATGAGGAGAAGAGAGATTGATAAACTGAATTAATGACTCAGCCATTTAGACTGAAAATAGCAAGATCTGAAAGTAGGGTCATGGTTTGGCACCAGACAAAAGGTCATCCCATTTTCTAGTTGTGCATCTTTTCAAGTAAGATAGTAACAGGAAGAAAGGGTAAAGAGAAGGAACTTGGTTGATTATTCTGGACAGGAGACGTAGTGCTCTGTACATAGTTTTCTTTTTGAAACAAATGTGCAAAACAAGCAAACACAAACACGTTAGAGGCAAAGGCATATAAAAGCTGGCCCAAAGAGCCTTAAAACAATACAAACACAAATTTCATGTCTGACCAACTCTATTGGGAACGAGTGGCAAATCCTCATTTCACAGATAAAATATCTTCCCAGACATGGGCAATAACCAAGCACACAGGGTAGGAAGTCTTGACCCTATGAGTCAGAGGAAACCTACAAGCTAAGAAAAGATCAAGCGGTAACTAATAAAAAGCAAGGATTGTAAACACAGAGCCAGCCTCTGAGATGTTCAGTAATTCTGTTTTCAGTTTTTCAGTAAACGAATCTTTATCAGGCATCTATTTTATATCAAGCACTGGACAAAGTATGATGATAAAGATTTCAGAATAATCCCTAACCTCAGAGAGCAGGCAAGTTAGTTTCTGCCAATCTTGCTTTAAACAGGATTTTCCATAAGCCTAATATGTAGACACAGGTCTAATTTTCGCTTAAGATTCATTGTTATATAAAAGTAATGGCCACGTTTTTAATAGGGAAATTTGTACATCTTAAATTATGTGTGATAATTTTTAAAATCTTAGAGAAACATACTTAGCTTAAGTTTCTAAGGGATAGGCACATGCCACCTATCTGTCTAATGATAGACACTCTATGAGGAATGAACCATTTTCTAGAAAGTATATATGAAAGATTGACTTACAGGCTCCAGTTCTTTATGCTGCCTGGTATCCACACTGCTTGCTGTGGGACTTTGTAGTCTGTCCCCCTAGTGGGGAGTGCTACTTGATTATTTGATACTGGTCTCAGCCAGGTAGTTTGTATTGGATTTTGGCACAGTTGCTTGAATTGTGCTTGGATGTTGGCCTTGACTGCTTGCACATCTGCTGTTTGACAAAAGAAAAGCCAGTTCTAAGGCAGGAAAGACACAAGGATTAACCCTAAACCAGCCTGAAACGTGAAGGTAAATCCAGTTTAGCACCACCTAGATTGACGGATTCCAAGCTGGCCAGCAGACACATGTATGAGAATACATGAATATTGGTTTGGAGTGGCATATTCCATGAGAGTAGTTGACTGATGCAATGTACTTTGTGAAACAGTTTGGGTGTTTGTCCCCTCCAGGTCTTATGTTAAAATATTATCCTCAGTGTTGGAGGTGGGCCTAGTGGGAGATACCTGAGTCATGGGGGTAGATCCCTCATGAATGACTTGGTGCCTCCTCCTGGTAATAAGTGAGTTCTAGCTCTATTAGATTAGTGAAGAGCTGGTTGTTTAAAGAGCTTAGCACCTCTTCCCTTCCCTCTTGCTCTCTCTGTCACTGTGTGACACACCTACTCCCCCTTTGCCTTCTGCCAGGATTGTAAGCTTCCAGACGTCTTACCAGAAGCAGATGCCAGCACTATGCTTCTTGTACAGAACCATGCACCAAATAACTCTCTCTTCTTTATAAATTACCCAGCCGAAGGTATTCCTTTATAGTAATGTAAAATGAAATAACACACCTTGCAAATTCAATTCTATTTCAGTGAGCAAACACTGGAGATATCATTGTGGGTTTTTGTTGGAGCCACTTATAATTCAAAATCATGAAAGTCACAAGTTCTTTGTCCAAAAAATACCTTCCACAAAGAAGGCAGTCAGTAATTGCTTAGTGAATCTGTTCTCAAATATATCGCAGTCTCTCTTACTGTGCAACATGAATCCAAGTGAAAATGACAAAATAACCATTTGGAACAACATCTATGATGTTTTGAAACATCTGTTACGTATAGGCAAGTTCTTAGTGGCCACTGGAGGTACAGGCTGGAAGGGCCTTGTTTAGCTAATGAGTGTCCTTGCACTCTGTATTTAAATAAGTTCCCAGAGCTGCTTCTGCTCGTATCCATAACAGTAGCACTTCAAAGAAAAATTTAACACTCCTTCATTGGAAGGCATTTAAACTAGCCTATGAATCCTTAGAGTGGTATGGGGATTTTGTTATTACAGTTATGGAGACCACTATCATTATTTCTTTGAGTGTTCGTTGTTCTGAATGATAGTGTTTGAAATCCATCTGCACTAAGTCCCTAATGTAAAGAAAGGTTTTCCATCTTGTTGTGACTCACTGCCAGAGTCCAATAGAACTTTCCATACATTAAGGCCAACTGGGTAAGGACATATCCCAAAGTAAGAAATTGGAAACCAGAATCTAAAATGATTAGATGTTTCCCTGAAAGTATAAAAACACAATGTAATGGCAGCCATCAATATTTATTAAACACTTTATGGCATGGGATGCAGTGGAATACTTTCCACATACTTTGTAATATTCACAAACATCTTATGAGGCACATACGTCTCTAGACTCATCTCACTCAGTGGTTCAACACTTTTACCAAAGTTCTGCAGCTGGGAAGGAACAGAGGTGGGATGTGAACACAGGCTTCAGAACTTAACCACTACATTTTACTTGTGGCCAGAAACAGAAGAAGGAAGACTTAGTGACTAGATTCCAGGTTTTGGATGGAGACCATTAAGATTCAAATTCCTGAGTGCCAAGTGAACTTAATCCTCTGTATACCTCTGATTCTTAGTTTCTTCTGCTAGAAAATGGCAAGAGGATGACCAATACCACAGAGTTTTATTTAAGAAACAAATTAGCATTTTGGGAGGTGAGGCAGCCAGATCACAAGGTCAGGATATCGAGACCATCCTGGCTAACACGGTGAAACCCCCATCTCTACTAAAAATACAAAAAATTAGCCTGGCATGGTGGCATGTGTCTGTAGTTCCAGCTACTTGGGAGACTGAGGCAGGAGAATCACTTGAACCTGGGAGGTGGAGGTAGCAGTGAGCTGAGATCATGCCACTGCACTCCACCTGGGTGACAGAGTGAGACTCCATCTCAAAAAAAAAAAAAAAAAACACACACACACACACACACACAAAAACAAAAAAACAAATTAAATAATGGCCAGGAGCTGGCATTGATGTAAACGGTTCTGATGTTATTTTTCCCGCAGCATAAAACACTTGAGGCCAGAATGGTTTGAGTATTGGTTGTCATCCCACTTCAGGGACCCTGAGCAATGGGTTTACTCAGTATAATGAAATTGCTTTAGGAGAAAGTGCTCACTCTGTGAAATAGTAGGGTAGGCAGTCTATTTCCTCAAAACCCACTTTACACATGTCAGGATGTGACTAAGAGAACACTCTACATATAGAAGATGTAACCACCAGTGACCAACTATTCCTTTCTAGAAGTAAACCTGATTCTTTTATGAATCTACTTCTGGTTCTGCAGTTACCATAATGTGGTCAGGAAACAAAGGATGGGCTAGGCCCTGAAGGCACGAGTTCCGTATTGAAATAAATCAGTTTAGGGCAAGTGAAAACCTGAATAACTTTGTAAAATATTGCCCAGAGAGCCCAAGTTTTCCACTTATTCAGGCTTTTGATGCGATAATATGCATCATTTTGACAGCAGGCATAAAAGGATGATTTGAGTCTATGACAATTCTGCTTCCTTGCAAGGAATTTTGCTAGTTTGATTTTAAATATGTAGGGAAGGATTATACTTGTAATATTTGAAATAAAAATTTTAAATGTTAATAAGGTGGTAAATGAAAAAAATCAACAGTTCTCTAAACGTCACTTCATTCCGCAATATATATTGTCTTTCTCCTCAGCAAGTGGGGAAATGAAAAATGTCATGTACAGACAAGGTTGATAAATTGATTTTTCTTTGTGAGTACATAGCTTTGCATTAAGAATCAGAAAAAAAATGCTTGTATTTTGGAGGTTTCAATGCTGAATTTATACCATTTGGCCGATTTAAAAATTGCTAAGAAGAGCATAGAGGTAAAATATCAATATTTCTGTGATGTTTTGATTTTTACTGATGATGGTTTCTTAAATATCGCCTGTTCCACTGAAGCTGAATTTGGAAGGTAAATCATAATTTCAAGACATTATTGTTTATTTTCAGCATTTCTAGGTACAAAGCATAAAATGTTAAAAATACTTCAGAAATGACTTGATATATAATTTTTGTTCTTTCTTCATCCGGAATTCCTAGATGCACATGTGGCTTTTGCTCTAAACTTTGCTTCTCTGAGAACCCACAGACCTCAGAATACATATAAAATACATCATTTTTCTCCTGAGGCCATCTGTAAGATGATTTCCTAAAAGAACAAAAAAATTGCTTTTAAACAAAGGATAAACATGGAGTTCTGAGAACTCTGATTAAACTTCTTTGAAAGTTTTAAGCCAAGGCAAAGAGGGACAGGTGAAACTGCAATGGAATTCATCTTGCCAGCAGCATCATATAGCATTTGCTCTGCTGCACGCTAACTTCAGCTGTGATTTATTAGGGGACCAAGTTCATGTCATTGTGTCTGGTCTTCAGAGACCTGACTTCAAATCCTGATTTTACTCACAATTGAAAATGAGGTTGGTGGTCAGATCCTAGCCCCATTTGATATGATTGTCAGCCTGTACTTCGGAGAATGGCCGTCTGGAAAAACAGGGAGTGTTAACTTGTAGGTCAGGGGCTCAAGTGCGTATCAGTGGAGTTTTTATCTGCAGTGAGGCTGGGAGGGGCTGCAACTCCTGACCCTCTCAATGGGACACTTACTAAGCTGCCTGACAAAGTAGAGTAATACAATCCTAATGTCCTCCTAAGGAAGATTTTGTCTATCTTTTTTTTGTTGTTAAAGCTTAAGAAAATGACTAATTACTAAAATTTTGGAAAAGAAATTGCTCTGGGACTTTGGAATGTCTGTGTAAAATCTTAAAGGCAGCCAAGTTTGCTTTCTGGCATTTACTTGCCTTGTGCAGCTTATAAATAGTTTCCATGTGGTTGCTGCTCCAGTACAGACCTCTGATAAGAGGATGGGGAAATTAGTTTTGCAGAAGTCTGTCAGTCTAGGGGTAATGTGTATGCCTAAGTGTAATTTATTTTAAAGATCTAGAGAAGGACAGTTGTTTGCTAACTTTTGTGGACAATAGGGAAAGCTGAAGATTTATGAAAATTAATTTTATAATCTGAGATAAGACAAAAAATACAATCAATGTAATTAAATTTGATGCTGAATTTAAGAAACCTGACATATGAAAAGATATATGTCTGAGTTATAATGCTAATTTGTTACTGCATTCTGGGATCTCTACTCCCTTAGTATGAGACTGCCTCTTGCTTTTGCTTGAACATATATTGTTAATTCTGGAGAAGAGATGTTGGGTACCACCATGCCAAGAATCTTTTTGGGAAAACATATTCCATTCATTATGACATATCTGGAGAGAGGGGACCCAAGAGCTGTTTTTAATTTAAATATGGTCAGTGTATTAGGGTTCTATAGAGGAATAGAACTAATAAGATATGTGTGTGTGTGTGTGTGTGTGTAAAGGAGAGTTTATTAAGTAGTATTAACTCACACAGTCACAAGCTCCCACAATAGGCCATCTGCAAGCTGAGGAATAAGGAAACCAGTCTGGGTCCCAAAGCTGAAGAATTTGGAGTCTGATGTTCAAGGGCAGGAAGCCTCCAGCATGGGAGAAAGATATAGGTTAGGAGGCTAAGCCATTCTAGCCTTTCATATTTTTCTGCTTACTTCATAACCTGGCCACACTGGCAGCTGATTAGATGGTGTCCACCAGATTAAGGGTGGGTCTGCCTTTCCCAGCCCACTGACTCAAATATTAATCTTCTTTGGCAACACCCTCCCAGTCACACCCAGGATCAATACTTTGCATCTTTCAATCCAATCAACTTGACATTCAGTATTAACTAACACAGTCAGAGTGGGTCTTTTTGGTTGAAACGGAGGCTACATCAGAAGTTTTCTTTCCCCCATAGGAAGGTAATCTCATCCTTAGAAAAAGCAGGTATTACCTAGAATAAATGCTTCAGCCACCCTGTCTTGAGAGACATTGAGTTAGGGACTTGGTGACCCTGACATTTACTTAACCTGTTTTTCTCATAACAACCCTATGAAGTAGATGTGGTTATTATCTCCATTTTTCAGATAAGGAAACCGTGATATAGAGAGATTGAGCTGAAAGTCAAATATCTAGTAAATGGGAGAACCAGGCTTCAAACCTGGTCAGTTCAGCTTTGGAGTCTTTGGCTGTTCCAAGCTGCTTGATGGTGATGTATTCCTGACTTGTAAGACTTTTCCACTAAGCCAACTACAGATTGCCTATAATGTACTTGGTACATGAGGATTTTCTAAGAGGGCCGAAGAGTTCATCTTGATTTCAGAATTAAACTTCTTTGAATTTGGTAATGTGGTTCCATAATAACTTGTTTTGTGTGTGTCCATCACCATTCTACTTAAATTTCTTAGTCAAACTTAGTCTTAGAGCTGGTTAACCCTGACTTGAAGCAGGAGTGAGTAACAAACCTCTTTAACACCAAACTGAGGAAGTAAGTGGCTTTTTATTTGGCAGGGAGCTGCAGGGGGCTACAGCCTCATTCATCGAGCTCCCTGAGAAGCAGCTTCTCTCCCCTTTTATAGGCTTACAACACTAAAGGGAAAACTGAGGTGAAACTATGTCATTGTCCACTTGCTGGACGTTCCACCTTGCAATTTTTTGGCTTCATTGATTTGCTAATCATATGCAGCATGAGTGGGAACAGGCAGGGGAGGGGGCTTACAGAGACAAGACAAAGGCAGTAAATTATTAGTTGGCAGAGGTATTTCCACGAGGGAGCCTGGGTCATGCAAATGTGGGGAACATGACCCAGTGCTGGGCTCTGGTGATAGTGATAACATTCATTTGCAACTCTTTCAAGGCTCATAGATAGCAGAGACCCTGAGAACTGAAAAGGGAGTTATCTTTTGTATTTGGTATTTTCTTTTTCACCCTCCTTCCCATCTATAGGGGAGGAGGATGTGGAGGCCAGGAATTGGGAAGAGGGGAGGGGGTCTCCCCTCTCAGTTAACCCTGACTAAGTATATCCAGGTCTACCAAAACCTGTATCAGAATTAACTTCTAAGCCTGAACTCTGAGGGGTGGGACATTTTCCCCTAACTGGTCAGGAAGCCATTCCTGACTCTCAGTGGGTAGCCGCTCCTATTATATTACTCAGTCTGTATTATGATTATTATCTCTTTAATTGTCTCCCTCATAAATACATCAGCTTTGTGCGATAGAGTTTATGCCTTATTTGTGCTCTTGTAGTCTCTGCCTAGCAAGGCGCATGATAGGTATTGGCCATGCAAAGTACTTAGAGAGAGGTTTGTTGACTGAGACCAGTTGACCTTCGTTGCCTAGTTTCTGTAGATCTCCAGGCTGTGCTGATGGACAAAGACTCTTTCTCTTCTCTACCTTGGAAGAGTTTTGTGACTAATTTTATGAAGTGATAAAATAGCTTTACTTGAACTTGTCAAACAAAATTTAATGATTATTGGAAATTCTGAAATAGAAATGGGGAAAAATGGGATTTTTATTGGGAGAAACTCCCAAAATAGCTATTAAACACCAATTTCACAAAAGAAACTACAGGGACTTTAATTGCCTGTGAATCTATTTTGCCAACGCTAAGGTGCCTTAAAAAATTAAAATTGTACAAAATGAGAGGTTATTATGAAAGCAGAAGAAGCCACATTAAAAGTAGAAAAGCTTCCTTCATTTGTCTTGTTTGTAATTTGCAATCTCTAAATTATAGGACATGGTATAACTGACCTTCTTTAATCTAATATCCTGCATTTCCCAAGTAATCTAAATAGTCTAACTTCTTAGCCTTCACAGGACACACCTACTCACTCTAATCATTGCTGCTCCCTGGAGTCTTCTGTCTCCTCTATTTTCTTGTCATCTGGGGTAATTTTCAATTTTTACATGGTTGTCTCTGTCTCCCTCCCACATAGACACACACACACACACTCTCTCTGTCTCCCTCTCTCTCTCTCTCTGTCTCTGTCTCGCTGTCTCTCTCTCTCTCTCTCTCACACACACACACACACACACACACACACACAGAGTCACATGCACTCACACAGTGTGGAGAGATTTTAATCTCTTTTTGCTCTCCTCTCCCCAGTTATGTAGTAAAGATCAGAAGACAGCAGTGCTGTTTTTGTGGATGTGGAGGGAGGAGGTAATTGAGGATGAAAATCAGCTACTCTTCACCTTCCAGGTGTGCTGCATTTTCTCATGAGCTTGTATAAGAGGGTTAAGGTTTACTTGGCTAGGAAGGAGTTATTTTCAGGAGTCTAGAGGATTTTCTAACAGGAGTGTGTTGGACTGTTTGCTGAAGCAGTGAGATTACAGGCGACCTGGTGAGGGTATTTGTAACACTGACCTCTAAGGACAGATGCATGCGTTAGATCCAGCCTCCCTTTGAGGTTTCTCAGGCTTTACTATTTCTACATCTGGTGGGTACATCACTGTTTAAAAAATAAACTCAAAAATTGAGAATAACCGTATCCTTGACAAGATGTATCCTTTTCTAAGGAGGATTGCTGCAGCTGCCTAACAATAAATTACAACATTCCACAGTTGTCTGGGCAGGAAATGAAGAAAATTACCCTGGCTATCTCAAAATGGGTGTTTAGGGAATGGGGGAGGGTGTATGAGTTGCTAGAGAGTATTCTGGAATTAAGGCGCTGGGCCTGATCAATCTTATCTTGGATTACAGGGTCCTTGACCATCAGATTTCAGAGAGTATTAAAAAATTTGAACAGTCTAAAATCAAACAGCATGGTTACATAGATTCCAGATAGTGAACTAAAGTGAAAAATATGTTATTTTTGGCCACAACCTGATTTTACTTCCTTTTCCTCCCATCCAATGAATAAATTGCATTTAAAAATTAATATCCTAATTACCTTACAGTCAAATATGATGGAGCTATGAGTACAGGGATATCATTTATTAATCATTATTCCAATAGATGAGTATTCACATTATTTTCTATTTTCACTTTATATGGTTTTTCTAGTGCAAATCAGAAAACCTGCAAGAACAATTCTAAAAGAGCTGTAACACTTAACATTCAAATTTTTAAAAGATCTTGGTTGGTCGAATAACTGTTCATTCGTCTGGTCATTCCATGTGCCCTCTACTCTGCTTCCTAAAGTTGCATTTCCCAGGCACATCTAACAGTAGAATACTCCTCTCTCCCGGGGACCTCCAATGGCTCCCCATTGTCTGCAGTAATGTTTCTCATACCTTCATGTGCATAAGAATCACCTGGGGATCTTGTAAAAATGCAGATTCTAATGCATTTGGTCCAGGGTGGAGCCTGGGCTTTTTGCATGTCAGAGTTTCCAGGTGTTTCCGAGGATGCTCTGTCTTTGACCTCACATTGAATGGCAAGGTTCTACAGGATGGGGCTGTCACTCTACTCTCTGGCCTTCCCAGACATTGTTGTTTTTCCAGATACATGCACAACCTGTGCTTCTATGCTTTTGGGATGCTAGTGTTGTTGTACTGGAGTGAGCATAGAAAGTCAACACCAAGACAAAAGTATGCCAAATTGCAGGGTCTTTATGGCTGGCAGCAATGGAGGACTCGTGTCTCTCCAACCTGTGGCCCTGAAAGGAGGGTGTCAAGACCTTTTATGCCTGTAAACCACCTCGGGGGTGAGGGTGAGGGGCAGGGGTGGGAATGAGGGGCTTCAGACATTCTGAGGGCCAGTGGATTCTATAAATCACCTCCTGGGCAGAGATGAGGGTGAGGGGCTCTGGACATTCCAAGGGCCAGGGGACTTTTGTCACTCCAATTGTTACTTAAGTGGTTTACTGAAGTCAAGATAAGTGTTAGTTTACATATTGTTTGGGTAGTGGTGGAAATTACAGATATTAATTACTTATTACAAGTCGCAGGGGCCAAGATGGCATGGGTTTGGACTACTTGCCTGTCACATTAGGGTCACAGAGAGCAGTTTCAACAGAAAGCCAAGGTATAGTTGAGGTATGTAGTTTTATGGGGCTTTTTACCATGTCACAGTATTCATCCACATCTTACTTGCTTTATTTATCCACTGAGCCCACATTCTCTACAAGCTCTTCTCAGATGTCTCTACCCTGACCGACCATTAGAATCCCTATCTCCCTCTCTCTTTCTCATCTTGCACTTTGGTTGGAAATCAGTTTTCTAAGTTAAAACTGTCTGCTGGGCTATACATACTGGGTGTGTATCTGTCTCTACCAATGAAGTGTGAACCTCCGGTGGAGAACATCTCATTCTGTACATCTTAACTTCTGCTGCTGCGTTCTGCACAATTCCTACATAGAGCAACTGTAAATAAAGGTTGAATTGAATAAAATGCACAAATTGTATAAAATCACTTTTATAGATGGATTTCTCTTGACTAGGTGAAACTTGCTGGCATTCAGATAAACCTCTTCAATGTTCTTTCCTGAAAGGATGTCTTACTCCTTGGTAGTTAGGGATCGCTCCTGGGTGTTTTTAAAAAAGATTTTGATTTAGAGGATCTGTGACTGTGACTATGTGGGCTAAGCTTCTTAAAGGGGCAACCCAGCTGAGAATTACAAAAGAAAGCGGAGGCTGCTACTTTTGCCGAAGGAACAAGCTGGGATTTTATTGTTGCTAATGAGAGCCACTTGTGTTGACTGTCTAACAGGAAGTACCTTAATCCTTCCTCATTAGACTGCTAAAATTAGCCTTGCTTGGCCCTGCTGGAGGAATCATGAGATGTGCTACCTTTTCAGATTTAGGTGGAGTGATAGAATTAAAGGTCCATTCCTAGAATCTGGACAGATATTCTTAGCTGGGCAGTATTAATGAACAATCTTTTTGAATCAGAGTGACCTGGGCTCTAATTTTGGTTCTGCAATGTTGTAACTTTGTCATCTTGAATGAATTAGCCAGTTTGCGCCTTGGTTTTCTCATCTTTTAATGGGGTCATCATACCACTTTGAAGGATTATTAAGATTAAATGGAAGTATGTGTATCAACAAATACTGGTGGATGTTATTGCAGTCAGAGCTCTGGCATGTCACCAGCCAATCTCGGGGCTGTAAGAGAAAACGATTTCCTTCTCGCCACCAACTAAAGGAAAACTGTTTTTTTCCTCTACTCCTACCCTCAATGCTTTACTTCTGACACCAGATGTGTGGGTTTTCCATACCAGGTAATTCTCCAATTCTCTGTGGACACCAACTGTGTATCCTACAATTTAACTCAATTCTGACATGGTCTACTTGGAGATAGCATCAAATCCCACAGGTTAAGGGATCAGTCCCATAAGAGTGCTTCTACTTCAGGCCACTGAGAGGTCCAGGCTCTTGCCTGTGTTTCCTACTGACTTGCTATAAATCAGAGGTTCCTGTGATGTACTCCTTGGATTTGATGATTTGCTAGAATGGTCCACAAAACTCAGGAAAACATTTCTTTACATTTACCACTTAACTCAAGAACCACTAAATGGAAGAGATGCAAAGGGCAAGGCATGGAGGAAGGGACATGGAACTTCCGTGCTCACTCTAGACATGTCATTCTCCTTAACCACCAACCCAGGAGCTCTCTAAACCCTGTGCTTTTGAGTTTTCATGGGTGTTTCATTCTATAGGCATGATTGATGAAATTACTGACCACTGATGATCACTTTAGGCTTCAGCTTCTCGCCCCTTAGAGGTTGGGGGTTAAGTTCCAAACTTCTAATCACATGATGAATTCCTCTGGCATCTAGCCCCCATCCAGTGATTTTCTAGGGGCTTTTGAAAAATCACCTCATTAATATAAACTTGAATGTGGTTGAAAGGGACTTGGTATGAAGAACAGGAGATACTCTAGAGCTATTTTAGGAAGCCCAGACAAAGAACCAAATATTATAACCAAAGATAATTTCATAGCTCTTATCACTTAGGAAATTATGAGGATTTTAGGAGCTGTGTGCCAGAAATGAGAATAAAGACCAAATACTTATTTCTCATTATAAATCACAGAATCACCAGACAAAGTCTATCACCAGTGTTGTTGGTCACATCTCAACTATTAAAAGCTGGGATGAGAGAAGGGCTCTTGACTTCAGCACACAGGTTCTGTCTTTCTTACAGAACTCTGGCTACTGTCTTGTACCCACTCACTGCCCCACTAGTGGTAGAGGCAGTAATTTCATCCATGAGAGGATTCTATTCCAAATCTATCAAAATGGAGACTTTTTAGTCTTCTCTGGATCATGGACTTCTTTCAAAACCTAATGAAAGCTATTAACCTTCTCCCAAGAAAAAAAATGCAGGTATTTGTATAATTTTGCTTTTTATTTTCTGGAGACTGATGAGCCCCAGGGGAAAAAAAACCACTGCTTCCTCTATGTACTTACAAACTTCTGGTTTCTCATGAGGCAAAAGGACAAGAATAACACAATGAAGTTGAATTGGCACAATTAAAGATGAGGAAATTTAGTGAAAGGATGGAGAGAATCACTCACTTCCCCCACCAATTCATTTTCCCTCCTGAGGAAAACCTACAGCCAAGATTAAGACTTGAAGGGTAGTCTAGGTGTAGTGGCTCATGCCTATAATCCTAGCACTTTGGGAAGCCAAGGCAGGTGGATCATGAGGTCAAGAGATCAAGACCATCCTGGCCAACTTGGTAAAACCCAGTCTCTACTAAAAATACAAAAATCAGCTGGGTGTGGTCGCGAGCACCTGTAATCCCAGCTACTTGGAAGGCTGAGGCAGAAGAATCGCTTGAACCCAGGAGGCAGAGGTCTCAATGAGCCGAGATTGTGCCACTGCACTCCAGACTGGCAAGAGAGAAACAGAGTGAGACTCCATCTCAAAAAAAAAGGGGGGGGGGGGAATTTAATGGTAGTGTGAGAGTGGTTTGATAATCTTTCCTGTTATATTTTGCATTGGGAATTATTGTCATTTAAATGCATCTGTGTATTTTACATGGTTTCTGATATAATACATTGATCTCAACAAGGTTTGTGATAAAAAAATGAATCATATTCCAACTCAGGAAACTTATTCTGTTTTAGACATGGAAGGAAAGTTGCCCAAGCAGCAAAGTATACTGCTTGCCATTTATCTTGGTCCAGGTGGTAGATCTCTGTGCAGGGCTGACTTACATTAACAAACATGAACACAGTAGATGTGGAAACATGTCCAGGCCTTGCTCATCAGTTCCCATTTTCATACTTCCTGAGTAGGCTGGGAAACGTGGAAGGACAGCATGAATTCCATTTAACAGTCCAGTAAGTGCCAAAGAAATGATCACATCTCTGAAAATAAGTGTTTTAGACAAAATTTTTCAGATGGTAAAAAAAAGACAAATCCTTTGTTTAGTAAACAACAAACACTTTATACATTAATCATCCAGCTGACATTAAGTGTAATCAAAGGTTCCGTTTTAGTTCAAATACAACTTATGTTTCCCAATTAATTGCTTACAAGACTACGTAGTTTGCATTTTAAAATAAATGTTCTGCTTCCCAGATGTCTTCTTATAGGCATGCTGTGACCCTTCTTAGAGAGGCTGATTCTCTTATCACAGTGATTTCAAGGCCTGCTGGGGTGTGAAAAAACTGATATGGTTTAAGTACCACCTGCCATATTGGACCAAATAAGGAATTTGTAGAGCTAGAATGCAGTTCCTATGCTTAAGTAGGTTATATTCTTGGCAAAGAAGCTGTGAATTGAGATGATGTCATTCAAATTTGATTTTTTTTTTCCAGAGGAACATTATTATAATGGAGTTATCTTCCTGACCCCAAGGGTCAAGTTTTAGTGGATTCATAGAAATGAAGCTATCATACTGGTAAGGAACCTCAAAGGAAAGGTGGGTCAGTCCTCTTTCCTGAGTCATAAAAGCGTAATCCTCACTTTTCAGATGAGACATGTAAGATTTCTTTAGAGGCAGTGTTCTGCTAATATGCTAACAAGGAGTAGACATTTTGGAGGGTAAGGGCAGGATCTCTAGAACAGGACCTCTAGTAGAACTTTCTGCAGTGATAAAAATGTTCTGTATCTGTCCTGTCCAGTACAGTAATCTAGCCACATGTGGCTATTAAGTACTTTAGATGTGGCTAATATGACTAGGATACTGAAATTTAGATTTTATATAATTCTAATTAATTTAAATTTAAATTCATATAGTTTCATGTAGATAGAAGAAGTAAATTGAATATAATTCCCGGCATTTGAAAGGCAAGGCCTACATAACAAAGTGAAAAGTATAACCAAGAAAGAAAATCTGATGAGGTAACTATCTTGCTGGCTGCATTGGTTATTTCATAATGAAGTGTGTTTTGTTGTTGTTGTTGTTTTAGACAGGGTCTCACTCTGTTGTCCAGGCTGGAGTGCGGTGACACAATCTTGGCTCACTGACCTCTGCCTCCTGGGTTCAAGTGATCTTCCTGCCTCAGCCTCCTGAATAGCTGGGATTACAGGCATAAGCCACCATGCTGGGCTAACTTTTGTATTTTTAGTGGAGATAGGGTTTTGCCATGTTGTCCAGGCTGGACTCGAACTCCTGGCCTCAAGCACATAATAAAGTTTAAGGAAAGTCTCAGAGCCATTTTTTAAAAATATTAATGGTATAAGGAATGAAAAGCACACACACACAAATCCCAGGGGTATGGACAAGTACCAAATAAAATATTTAAACTTAAGAAACAAATGCTGTATTTAATGACAGAGTTTGTACACATTTAAAGAGAAATTTCCAAAGGGTAATAGAGGAGTTTCTATGAAAAATTATGGAATGTACTTTGAAAAACAAAACCAAAAGCAGTTTTGAACTGTGACTGGCCATAGGTCTAGAAGCAAAATTTATACTACTGTGAATCTTTCCACTTATTTGGTTCTTATTTTCAATTCGAACATACCTACTACTTTCTCTTAATTGTGATACAAAATACATAACACGAGATCTGTCTTGAGCAAATATTTAAGCATACATGACAATATTGTTAATTATAAGCATAATATTCAGCAGACCTCTAGAACTTTTTCATTTTGCATGATTGAAACTTTATGCTTCTTGAAAAGCAGCTCCCCATTTCTTGTCATTCCAGCTGTTTTTTTTTGAGACGGAGTTTCGCTCTTTACCCAGGCTGGAGTGCAATGGTGCGATCTCAGCTCACCGCAACCTCCGCCTCCTGGGTTCAAGCAATTCTCCTGCCTCAGCCTCCTGAGTAGCTGGGACTGCAGGCGCGCACCATCATGCCCAGCTAATTTTTGTATTTTTAGTAGAGACGGGGTTTCACCTTGTTGACCAGGATGGTCTCGATCTCTTGACCTCGTGATCCACCCGCCTCGGCCTCCCAAAGTGCTGCCACCGTGCCCGGCCCACCCCAGCTCTTGACAGCCACCATTTTATTTTCTGCTTTGATGAGTTAGATTCCTCATGTAAGTGGAATGATGTGGTATTTGTCCTGTGATTGGCTTATTTTGCTTAGCACACTGTCCTGAAGCTTCATCCAGGTTGTAGTATATGACAAGATTTCCTTTCTTAAGGCCAAATAAAATTTAATTATATGTATATGTCACTTTTTTGTCCATTTATTCACTGATGAACATTTAGGTTGTTGTACAACTTGGCTATTGTGAACAGTGTTGCAGTGAACACCGAACTGCAGATGTCTCTTTGAGATCCTGATTTCAGTTCTTTTGGATAAATACTCAGAAAGCTGGATCATACAATAATTCTATTTTTAGATTTTCATCATAGTGGCTTCCACCATTTTACATTCCTTAGAGTGCACAAGGGTTCCACTTTTTCCACATCTTGGTTTACCCTTACATTCTTTTTTTTTTTCTTTGAGGCAGTCTTGCTCTGTCACCCCGGCTGGAGTGTGCAGTGACATGATCTCAGCTCACTGAAACCTCTGCTTCCCAGGTTCTAAGCGATTCTACTGCCTCAGCCTTCTGAGTAGCTGGAACTACAGACATGTGCCACCACACCTGGCTGAGTTTTTGTATTTTTGGTAGAGATGAGGTTTCACCACATTGGCCAGGCTGGTCTCGAACTACTGACCTCAGGTGATCTGCCCACCTTGGCCTATATTCTTTTTTAAAATTTACATTTTATAAGTGTGAGGTGATATATATTGTAGTTTTATATTTCTTTGATGACTGGGAATGCTGAGCACCTTTTCATATTCCTGTTGGCTTTGTATGTCTTCTTTAGAGAAATGTCCATTCAACTCTTTTGCTTAGTTTTTAAAAGGATTGGTTTTTGCTATTGAGTTGCTGGTGTTCCTTATATATTTGGGATATTAACCCTTTGTTAGATACATGGTTTGCAAATACTTTCTCCCCTTCCATAAGCTGCCTTTTCACTTTATTGATTGTTTCTTTTGCTTCACGGAAGCTTTGTAAATTGATGTGGTCAAATTTGATGTGGTCTCACTTGTCAAATTTTGCTTTTGTTGCCTGTGTTCCTGGTGTCACATGTGAGAAACCATTGCCAAGACTAATGTCATAAATCTTCCCCTCTGTGTTTTCTTTTAGAGGTTTAATAGTTGCAGGTCTTACGTTAAGTCTTTATACCATTTTTGAGTTCGTTTTGTGTATGTCATAAGATACAGGTGCAGTTTATTTTTGCTTGTGGATATCCAGTTTTCCTGACACCATCGGTTGAGGAAGTTATCCTTTCTGCATGGTGTAGTCTTTGTGTTCTTACTGAAGATCAGTTGACCGTATGAGTGTGGGTTTATTTCTGTGCTCTATTCTGTTGCATTGGTCTATATACTTGTCTTTGTGCTAGTAGTATACCATTTAAATTTCTGTAATTTGCAAAATGCTTTGAAATCAAGGAAGTATGAGGCCTTTCGCTATTTTTTTTTTCTCAAGGTTGTTTTGGCTCTTCAGGATTCTTTGTGGTTTCATATAAATTTTAGGATTATTGTTTCTATTTTTGTAAAAGATGCCAGTGGGTTTTTGATACAGATTGCACTGAATCTGTAGATAGCTTTGAGTAGTATGGGCATTTTAACAGTATTGTCCTTTAACCCATGAACATGGGATGTCTTCCAATTACTTGTATCTTTTTTAAGTTCTTTCAGCAGTGTTTTCTAGTTTTCAATATATAGGTTTTTTTCTTTCCTTTGTTAAGCTTTTTTCTAAATATTTTATTCTTTTTGATGCTTTTATAAACAGTATTATTTTCTTAATTTCCTTTTCCAGTTGGACATTGTTAGTGTATAGTAACACAGCTGATTTGTATATGTTGATTTTGAATCTTGCAATCTTACTGAATTAATTTATTTAATTGTTTTTTGTGGAATCCTTAGCATTTTCTACATGTAAGATCATGTCATTTATGAACAGAGATAATTTTACTTCTTCCTTTTGTATTTGGTTGCCTTTTATTTATTTCTTTTGCCTAAGTGCTCCAGCCAGTACTTCCAGTACTAGCCAAATTATTCTATGTTAAAAAGTGGCAAGAGCAGCCATCCTTGCTGTGTTCCTAATCTTAGAGGGGAAACTTTCAGTTTTTCACCATTGAATATGATGTTACCTGACAGTTTGTCTATATGGTCTTTCTTATGTTGAAGTATATTCCTTCTATACCTAAATTGTTGAGAGTTTTAATCATGAAGGAATGTGGAATTATATCAATGCTTTTTCTGAGTCTATTGATGATTATATGGTTTTTGTCCTTCATTCTGTTGCTATGATGTATCACATTTATTGATTTGTGTAACTTGAATCATCCTTGAATCCTTGGAATAAATCCCAGTTGGTCATGGCATATGATGCTTTTAATGTGCTGTTGAATTCTGTTTGCTGGTATTTTGTTGATGGCCTGTAGTTTTATTTTCTTGTAATGTCTTTCTCTGAGTAATGCAAACCTCATAAATTGAATTTGAAAGTGTTCCTTCTCCTTAATGTTTTTGAAGACTGTGAGTAGAATTAGTATTAGTTCTTCTTTAAGTGTTTGGGAGAATTCAACAGTAAAGTCATCAGATCTTGGGCTTTTCCTTGATGAGCAACTTTTTATTATGGCTTCAATCTCATTATTCATTATTGGTTTGCTGAGGTTTTCTGTTTCTTCATGATTCAATCTTGGTAAGTTGTGTGTGTCCAGGAATTTATCCATGTCTTCCAGGTTTCCAATTTGTTGGACTGTAGTTTGTAATAGTTCGTAATGATGTTGTCTGTGGTCTCAGTTGTTATGTTCCCTTTTGTGTTTCCAATTTTATTTATTTGTGTCATCTCTTTTTGTTTTTTTTTAGTTCGTCTAGCTAAGGTTTATCAGTCTTTTCAAAAATTCTTAGTTTCATTGATTTTTTAAAAATTATTTTTCTGTTTATTTCTGCTCTAATCTCTATTGTTTCCTTTTATGTGGTAACTTTGTGCTTAGTTTATTTTTCTTTATTAGTTCCTTGAGGTCTAGAATTAGGTTGTTCATTCTAAATATTTCTTCATTTCTAGTGTAGGCATTTATTATAAACTTCCCTCTTAGTCTTGCTTTTGCCGCGTCTCATAAGTTTTGGGAATGCTATGTTTCCTTTTACATTTGTTTAAAGATATTTCCTAATTTCCCTTTTGACTTCATTCTTCCACCCATGGGTTGTTCAATAGCGTGCTGTTCTTTGGGAGGGCAAGGCGGGTGGATCACGAGGTCAAGATATCGAGACCATCCTGGTCAACATGGTGAAACCCCATCTCTACTGAAAATACAAAAAATTAGCTGGGCATGGTGGCGCGTGCCTGTAATCCCAGCTACTCAGGAGGCTGAGGCAGGAGAATTGCCTGAACCCAGGAGGCGGAGGTTGCGGTGAGTGGAGATCGCGCCATTGCACTCCTGCCTGGGTAACGAGAGCAAAAACTCCTTCTCAAAAAAAAAAAAAAATAGTGTGCTGTTTAACTTCCATATATTTGTGAATTTTCCAGTTTTACTTCTGCTATTGATTTCTAGCTTTATTACATTGTGGTTGGAAAATAAACTTGGTATGTTTTCAGTGTTCTTACATTTGTTAATACTTCTTTCTTGACCTAATGTGTGCTCTATCTTGGGGAATGTTCTGTGTGTGCTTGAGAAGGATGTGTATTCTGCTGCCGTGGAAGAAATGTTCTGTATATACACGTCTGGTCAATTTGTAACTTGGTGTTGTTCAAGTCCTGTGTTTCTTTATTGATCTTCTGTTTTGATGTTCTATTCATTATTTAAAGTGGGGTATTGTCATCTCCTACTATTATTGTGTTGTCGCATATTTTGCCTTTCAATTCTGTCATTATTTGCTTCATATTTTAGGTGCAGTAATGTTGGCTGAATTATCTATTTGTAATTCTTTTATTTTCCTGGTAAATTGACACTTTGTCATTATATAAAGTCTTTCTTTGTCTCTCATGACAGTTTTTGACTTACAGTATATTTTGCCTGGATAAACATGGCCAACTCTGTTCTCTTTTGGTTACAATTTGCATGAAATATCTTTTTTAAAAAATCTTTTAAAAATCCTTTTACTTTTGGCCTATTTGTCTTTAAAGTGAGTCTTTTGTAGACAGCATATAATTGGATCCTGTTTGGTTTTTATTCATCAAGCCGCCTTGTTTTCTGATTGGGGAATTTGGTTCATTTACATGTGAAGTAATTAATGATAAGGAAAGACACACTGTGCATTTTATCATTTTGTATGTGTCTGATAGCTCTTTTGTCTTTCTTTTCCTCTCTTGCAATCTTTTTTTGTGTTTTGTTGATATTTTTGTAATAACATTTTTCATTTTCATTTTCTGTTCTGCCTTTTTATAGATATTTTCTGTGTGGTTACCATAGAGTTTACATAAAACATCTTATAGTTATAACAGTCTAATTAAAGCTGATACAAATTAAGTTTAATCATAAACAAAAACTCTGCCCTTCACTCCTTCCCCTAACCTTATGATATTGATATTACAAATTATTTTTATATTGTGACTAGCATGTTTTTTAATATAGTTTATTTTTTATACTTTTGTCTTATAACTTCTACCAGAATCAAAAGTCATTTATGCACCACTATTACAGTATTACAAAATTCAATATTTGTTTATGTTTTGGCCTTTACCAGCATGCTTTATATTTTCATATGCATTTGTGTTGTTGTTTAGCATCTTTTCATTTAAATTTGAAAGATTCCCTTTAGTGTTTATTAGGCAAGTCTAGTGGTGATGAATTTCCACAACTTTCACTTATCTGGGAAAGTCTTTATCTCTCTATTTTTGAAGGACAGTTTTGCTGGACATAGTGTACTTTATTGTCAGTTTTTTTTTCTTTTAGCACTTTGAATATATAATCCTATTTCCTTCTGGCCTGTGTTTTTGCTGAGAAATCATCTGATAGACTCATGGAGTTTCTTTGTATGTGATAAGGTGTTTTTCTCTTGCTGTTTTTTAAATTCTCCTTTTGTTTTTGAAGTTGTACAATTTGGATTATAATGTATCTCAGTATTAACTTCTTTGGATTCATCTTATTTGGAATTTATTGAGATTTTAAAACTTGGATGTCCATTTCCTTCCCCAGATTCAGGATATTCCCAACCATTATTTCTTTACATAAGTTTTCTGCTCCTTTATCTCTCTCTCTTCTCCTTCTAGAACCCCCACAATGTGTTTGTTAGTCTGTGTGAAGGATACCAGAAGTCCCTTAGGCTTTCTTTAATTTTGTCTTTCTTTCCTCTTTTTTTCTTCTCTGACTAAATAATTTAAAATCACCTATATTTTAATTTATTAATTTTTTTCTTGGACTTGACCAAGACCGCTGTTGAACTCTTCTGGTAAATTTTTCATTTCAGTAACTGCATTCTTCTCCAAAATTTCTATTTGCTTCTTTAAAAAAAAAAAGTTTCAGGCGCAGTGGCTCACATCTGTAATCCCAGCACTTTGGGAGGCTGAGGCAGGCTAATTATGAAGTCAGGAGTTCAAGACAAGCCTAACTAACATGGGGAAACCCCATCTCTACTAAAAATACAAAAATTAGCTGAGTGTCATGCTGTGTGCCTGTAATCCCAGCTATTCAGAAGACTGAGGCAGGAGAATCGCTTGAACCCAGGAGGCAGAGGTTGTAGTGAGCTGAGATGGTGCCATTGCACTCCGACCTGGGGGACAGAACAAGACTCTGTCTCAAAAAAAATTATATTTTTGTTGAAATTATCATTTTGTCGTTGTTTAAAAAAAATCTTATTGAACATTGTAATAAGAGTATTTTGAAATTCCTGTCACGTAATTTATGTATCTCCATTTCTTTAGGGTTGGTGTCTGGAGATTTCTTTTTTTCCTTTAATTGGGACTTTTCACCTTGTTTATTCATTGGTTTTGTAACTTTGTGTGAGTATCCCACATTTGAAAAATAGCAACCTCTCCCAGTCTTTATGGACTGGCTTCATAAAAGGAAGAAATCTTCACCAATCAGCCTGGTTAGAGATTTTGGAACCCTCTTAAATCTTTTTTTGCATTTTTGTCTTCTCTGGACTTGTGCATGTACATTCCCAATTAGAGAGATCAGCTGGTTATTGCTGCTGCTGTGTCATTCTTCTTTCTTCTTCTTCTTTTTTTTTTTCAGAAGCTCATACTTTCTGGCTTCCTCTGTTACCTGTCTGCTGTATCATGTGTTCTTTGGAACTAAAACATGCTTTCCCACTCTTTCTTGTCCTCAGTGGCATCTAGACTATGTTGGGTCCCATAAGTACCCCAAGGTAGGCTAGATAGAAACCAGTCCCTTGGGTAGCCCCTGAAAAGCTGGAACTTTAGATCTATGCTTCAGTCTTCTTTTTCTCCCTAAAGGAGAGGTCACAGAGCTGTATCAGCCCCTGCCTGCTGTACTGTGGGTTCTCTGGACCAGCAGCTCACTACCTAGTTCTTTTATTTTGGACCGTCCTCAGCTGAACTCCACCTGACATTCAGATGCTTCTTCTCTTCTCTCCTTCTCTCCTGCTCTTATGCTTTTCTGTTTGTCTGCTCATCTGCTTGTAGAGCCTAGAGTTTGGGGTTTATATGGGTGAAGGAAAGGGGGCCTGACAGGCCAAAAGGCAACATTTGGGTATGAAAACAAGAATCCTGTTCCCATTTAGTGTAGTGGTTTCCAGGGTTGAGGGTAGGGCCTTTAATGGTGCACAGCCCTCTTCTACCCAGTATTTCCTTGGCTCCTATCTGTATCACTGGGAAGTTGTTAAGACTGTCACTATTCTTATTATTTATTCTCTATTACAGTGGTGCTATCACTAGTAATCTAAAATTACACTACTTATACTACTCAGTCAACTGCATATACTTTTTATCTACACATTTCTCACATATTTATACTGAAATAAAATCGGGATATTCTGTCAGTTGCTGATTTTCATCAGGGTTAGTAGATTCAGTAGGATATTCCTAGAAAGATTTTGAAAAGTATTTTGAGGACTGTTGTGAGTAGACCTAGATCTATGTTGGATATACTTTTGAGGTGTTGATCCAGGGCTGTTTGTTTTGTGGCTCTTGTTTCCTTATTATGAATGCCCCTTCACAGGCATAGGCCTTAGAGATCATCTTGCTGTCCTTTCTGTGCTTGGAATTAGAATGTCTGTTTTTGCTGCCTTGAGCCGCCAGCCCACCAGCTTAGCAGTTTCTCTGTGTTTGCTGATGTTATGCAGAGAATACCTATGTTGGCAGAGGCCAAGCTAACCCCGACATGCAGAGAATTCTCCATCCTTTGATCCTTGACTATGTTGTTGCTTCATAATGTCAAGAGCCTAAAAGCTTTGGTTTGAATGGTGGCCAAATGCAAAGGCATTCAGAACCGAGTTTGATCTTTAATCCACAAAATCAAAGGTGCTTCTTTCCCAGCCACAGGTCCTGATTGTTGCCTTATAAAATTGGATTACTACTGTCACTACAGCACTGCATTTTCCTATTATCCATCATTTTAAAAACTTGACTGCAGGTGTGCAGATAAAATAATGAGATATCCCCAACCCCCCAACAAACATAGCAGAGAAACTGCTAACTAAATGTATCTTTGGAAGTCATTTTTCTTCAAACATTTCTGTAACTCACATTTTAGAACTATTTAAAAATGCCTTCTTCTGACAATTTTACTGAAAGAAAAAAATTAGTTTTTCTATGTTATACTCTTAAGGCATTCTTCTGGGCTCTACTGTATATTTTCCCTTCACTTTTTCTCTTTCTTTTCTTGAGGGTGAGAAGAAGGGTAAGGAAAGGTATTAAGGCTAGAAGTCAGGGAGAAGACAGGAAGACCTGGGGAGCATTCTAGAAGAATTACATAGGGCAATACTTTTCAAATTTTAATGCGCAGAAATTTGGGGGGTTAATATCCAAATGCAGATTCAGATTCAGTGGGTCTGGGATGGGGCCTGGGAATCTACATTTTGAACATGTTTCTGGGTCATGATGCCACTGCTGGTCCATGCACCATGCTTTGTAGAGTAGGACTTAGGAGGAGGAGGAAGCCAAGGTATCAGGAGCACTCTAAAGGAGGCATTTTACAAGTTTGCTCAATCACATCTCAAAACAGCCCTATAAGATTATCCTTCTTGTGTTACAAATAAGTTTACAGATTTAAAGAAGTTAAGGAACTCGGGAGGCTGAGGCAGGAGAATTGCTTGAACCCAGGAGGCAGAGGTTGCAGTGAGCCAAGATCACGCCATTGCACTGCAGCCTGGGTAACGAGAGAAACTCCGTCTCAAAAAAAAAAAAAAAAAAGAGGTTAAGGAAATGGAACCAAGCTGGAGTATAAATGCAGTTTGGGGTGACATTAGGTGGCTGCCTCTCTGCATTCCCTCTTGTTGATGTAAGTGCTTCCCTCCTTCCTGCTATTGCTCAGTGTCCTGGCAAGGTGCATATGTTCTGCTTCAGGGTCATTTCTCATGGCAACTGCAGAGCCCCCTCCACCACTCAGTGAAATCCCCATATTCGTTCTTTAAGTCCATGTGTGACCTGATTCTTTCTGGACACCCGGGCAAGGACCTGGGTACCAGGAGGGCACTGAGCTGGCTAACACTTAAGCTGCACATGGATGGCAAGACTAAAAGAGAGCACTGTAACACATGCCCACTTGGGCTTCAGGAGTCACAGGCTCCCACCCCTAGATGCTGCCAAAAAGGTACTTTCTGAGCAGACGTCCCAAGCAGAGCCAGCCAGCATGACGAGCGCCGCGTCCCCTTCTTGCTCCTGCGGAGCCGCAGCTGGGACCCCTTCCGCGACTGGTACCCGCACAGCTGTCTCTTCGACCAGGCCTTCGGGATGCCCCGGCTGCCCGAGGAGTGCTAGCAGTGGTTCGGCACCAGCAGCTGGCCGGGCTACGTGCGCCCCCTGCCCCCCGCCGCGGTGGAGGGCCCCCGGTGGCCGTGCCTGCCTACAGCCTCAAGCTCAGCCGGCAGCTCAACAGTGGGGTCTCAGAGATCCGGCACACTGCGGACCACTGGCGCGTGTCCCTGGACGTCAACCACTTTGCCCCCGAGAAGCTGACGGTCAAGACCAAGGATGGCGTGGTGGAGATCACTGGCAAGCACGAGAAGCGGCAGGATTAGCACGGATTCATCTCCAGCTGCTTCACCCGGAAATACACACTGCCCCCTGGTGTGGACCCCACTCAGGTCTCCTCCTCCCTGTCCCCTGAGGGCACACTGACCGTGGAGGCCCCCATGCCCAAGTCAGCCACGCAGTCCAAGGAGATCACCATCCCCGTCACCTTCAAGTCGCGGGCCCAGCTTGGGGGCCCAGAAGCTGCAAAATCCGACCAGTCTGCAGCCAAGTAAAAGCCTTAGCCCGGATGCCCACCTGTGCCACTGCCACTGGCCATGCCCCCCCCCACCTGTGTGTTCTTTTGATACCTTTATCTGTTTTTCTCAAATAAAGTTTGAAGCACCACCCCCTCCAAAAAAAAGTCCAGGGGTGCAGTCGCCTTTGATTTGAATATTGCCTTCTTCCCTGTCCACAGACTCTTTCTCATCCAAGCACCCTGCATGGTGCTGCCAGAGTGAGTTTAAAGTACAGCTCTAACTAAATGCTCTTTAGTTCCCAAACCTTCTGAATCTATGACATGCTTCTTGGCTTCACATTCAAGGCTCTGCATAATATCATCTCCCCTTTGCAGATTTCTCCTGCATATTTCTTTGGCCACAGCCAACCAAAACCAACCAAATAGGGCCTAACTCTTTGTTTGAATAGACCCTGAACTTCCCAGCCTCCCTACTTATCTTGGCTTATCTGAGCTTTTTCCTGCAATGCTCAACTTTCCATCTCAGCGCAGTGAGATCCTTTCCTGTACCTTGCCTGTCCCCGCAGCCAGATACCAGTGCTTCCTTCTTTGGAAACTCCCCAGGCTCTTTCCTAGAAGCATGTTTTTTATTCCATCTCACATTTATTTGTACTCACCTTGTTATGAATAGCCTGTGAAGAATGCTAGACAGTCTTCCCAGGCTATTATGGTTTAGTGATGTACAGTCTCCCCTCACCCTACATATCAATAGCCCAAACAGCAAAACAAACACTAAACAATATTTCATGAATTAAGTTGCATGACACTGTAAGGTTGAGAATAATACATAAGATTCTATGGTAAGTGAATTGTAACTTAGGTACTCTTAGAGTATTAGTCTTTAGGGTTTGGGTTTATTTTTTTGAGAATCTAATGAGTGAAATGGACCTCAGAATAAAACCGATGCATAAAACAGTAATGTGTCCAACAGTAATTCTCATCATCATCTGGAAAATGCAGCAAATAAACTTTGCCTGCTAGAACTGCAGTGGAAACTTTCTGAATCAGTAGCAGTAGAATAACTAGAACAGTGCCCAGCATAGAGGAGAGGCTCACTAAATGTTGAATTCCAACATTTCACTCCCTAACTTAACTTTATAGGACTGCTGAAGAGATTTCTTTGATCTAGAAAGCTTGCACAGCAGTAAGAAGAAAGCATTTGGTTTTCAGCATTTCATTTAACTGCCAGGTGTAGGAACATCTTGTGAAGGAGAAGTGGAAAGCCACATCTCCTTGGAAACCTTTTTTGGTATTCTTAGACAAATCAGAAGAGCAATGAATAGCCATTGATAGTACAATAACCCACTAGGCACCATGCTCCTTTGTCTTGGATGAATAGTTTAGAATGATTGCCAGTCTTGGTAGTTCTTCTATAAAGCAATCCTCTTGTTGTGATTCAGTTTAAGGAAAGGCTATAACTTCTTCATCTATGATGGAGGTTAAAGAGAGAAGCAAAAACATAGTACAGATGTCAAGTTACTTAGAGATTATTCCAATTACTGCCCCTCTTTTTGGTATTACTGGAACTTATGCACACATCACTAGCACTGATGTTGACATAGAAAAGACTTTTCCTTATGTTTATTGACTATAGAGATTTGAATGAAAATGTGCCTGAGAATCACCTGGGAAGCTTCTTAAAAACGTAAACCTCTGAGAAATTCTGATTCAGTAATTATAGGGTAGGACTTAAGAATGTGATGCGAGGGACTCTTGGATCACTTTACACTTTTCATACACAGTTGAGGGAATTGAGGGTCAGAAATGCAAAGTGATTTTCCAAAGGTCATACAAGTAGAAACATAGCAGAGCCAACCTAGGTCTTTTGATGCCAATTGACGGCTATTGCCTCTGTCTCACAGCTGTTTCCAATTATCCGGAGATGAGCATCTCAAAAATTAATGCACATGTGAATTAACCATAAGACTTGTCATAATGTGGATTCTGCAGCAGTAAGTCTGAGGATGGGCCAGATATTCTGCATTTTGAACAGGCTCCTAGGTGCTCCTGCTGCTGGTCTGTGGACTGCATTTTGAATAACCAGAATCTAGGACATCCCTGGGCATGGATTAAAACATTTAAGGAAACAAGAGCTGGCCATGCAACTCGAGTACATTTGCCTTTTGTGATTTTGTAGGCTCTATCGTGGATAACACAGGACTGAGCACATGAAAGGCTATTAGAAAAATAGGAATAAAATTTAGCTGTTGAACGTCCCGTGGGAGTAAGTGAGCCCCAAATCAGGTGGTGATCTCAAATTACTCTTGCCTTGACTGTTTTTCCTCTTTGGTGTAGTTTTTATGGTGATCTGTTTCCTTGGGGAGTTACTGAGAAAGTCTAATGAAGGCAGATGCTGGTTCCTAGAGTTATAGACAAGGTAGAAGGAAATGGAGAAGATGCGTGGGAAAAACTAGAATAGAAAGCATGACTAGGGTTAATGTGGATTTTTACCTTATTAAATGACCTAAAAACAAAAATAAAATGAGAAACATTTAAGTCTGTTCATTAGCATAGGCAACAGGGTTTTTAAGAATAGCATAAAATTGCCAGGTACGGTGGCTCAAGCCTATAATCCCAGCACTTTGGGAGGCTGAGGCACGTGGATCACTTGAGGTCAGGAGTCTGAGACCAGCCTGCCAACATGGTGAAACCCATGTCTACTACAAATACAAAAATTAGTTGAGCGTGGTGGTGAGAGCCTATAGTTCCAGCTACTCGCGAAGGAGAGTCTGCTCAAGAAGAATCACTTGAGCCTGGGAGGCAGAGGTTACAGTGAGCTGAGAGCACACCATTGCACTCCAGCCTGGGTGACAGAGCAAAACCTTGTCTCAAAAAAAGAGAGAAAGCATAAAATGAGACTATCAATTGAGTTATTTAACCAGGAAATCCCAGCTGCTTGGGAGGCTGAGGCAGGAGAATTGCCTGGACCCAGGAGGCGGAGGTTGCGGTGAGCCGAAATCGCGCCATTGCACTCCAGCCTGGGTAACAAGAGCGAAACTCCGTCTCAAAAAAAAAAAAAAAAAAAAATTTTGGAAATTTTCAAAACCAGTTGTATATATCCTCAGAAAAGAGAAAATAAGAATTTGCATTGAAGAAGTATTTTATTTGGTATAAAAGAAGAGTTTGGAATCTCTAAAGTCTGAGAACAGCATATAGGGGGAAGATACAGACATAACATCTCCAGAAATTTTTATAAAATGAAGTATCTTCTTTGAAGGACTTTAATCAATTAACATTTGAGTTCCTATTTTGTTCAAGGCACTGGGCTGGGTACTGGGGCTGCTGCAGTGGCAAGATATGGTAGCTACACACAAGACAGGAAACAGATGTACAAATAGATAACATCATACAATGAAAGGGGGTCAATAGTGGAATTGTAATCTCAGTGTGGGAGGTCAGAGGAATTCACTTTGTCCTGGGCAATTAGGGGAGTCTTCAGAGAAGCTTAATGGTTAATATGAGCATTGAAGGATAAGTAAGAGATGGCCCGAAGAAGTTTGCTAACATTCATTTTAGCGAGTGTTATTTATCGTTACATGCTAAGGGTAATAAAAGAACATGCCCTATGGAATCTAACACTCCTGAGTTCAATTTCTTGCTCCACTACTCCTTTTTTTTCTCCCTTGAGACAGGATTGCCCAGGCTGGAGTGCAGTAGAATGATCTTGGCTCACTGAAACCACCACCTCCAGAGTTCAAGTGATTCTCATGCCTCCACCTGCGGAGTAGTTGGTATTACAGGTGCACATCAACATGTCTGGCTAATTTTTGTATTTTTTGGTAGAGATTCACCATGTTGACCAGGCTGGTCTCGCACTCCTGAGCTCATGTGATCCACCTGACTCAGCTTCCCAAAGTACTGGGATTACCAGTGTGAAACACCATGCCCGGCAGATTTTCTGATGGCATAGTTTGGGTATATTAATCTCGCTGAGCCTAGATTTTCTCTTTTGAATAATAATATGGTATGCTCCATGAGAAAATAAATGAAATGAATGAGAAAATAGTAAATGCATGCCTTTGAGTCTTGTAGATATTTTTGTACCAAATGTCAACAAATTTAGGGTCTAACTGATATTATAACCACACTCCTGAACACATTAATTATTTGGAACAAAGCCACTCCTTTTATAAGTGCCCATATTCTTTGCTTGAACCCACTGTTCTGAGATTTTTGTTCATTTTCTGTTCTAGATTTTCCCTTATAACACTTGTACTGGATTGAATTCTGACCCTCGACAAACTTCGTGACCCTACACAAACTCAGAATATGACTTACTTTAAAATACAGTCTTTGGAAAGGTAATTAATTATATTAAGATGAGGTCATACAGAATTAGTGTGGGCTCTAAATCTAGTATGACTTGTGCCCTTATAAGAAGAGGGGAAGACACACAGGGTCACAGGGAAGAAATCAAATAAAGAGAGTGACAGAGAATGGGCCCATGCTGCCACAAGTCATGGAATGCCAAGGATTGCTGGCAACCACCAGAAACTTGAAAAGGCAAGGAAGGACTCTTCCCTGGGCTCTGAAAGGCCATTGGAGGACGCTTGCCCTTGCTGATGCTTTGATTTTGGATTTTTAGCCTCTAATACTATAAGAGAATAAATTTCATTCATTTTAGGCTACCTGGTTTTTGGTATTTTGTTATAGCAGCCCTTGGAAACTAATACAACATCTGTACGCCATCTACCTTTCATTTAAAGTCATGAGTTAATTCTGAAGGCATGTGATAGCATTGTGACATGTTGAACTGACAGGGCTGTGTTGCGTTTCCTAGAACCCCCTTCTCTTTTTAGTTAAGCTGTGCCACAAGATACATTTTTGTGCAAGCTTTGGGGATACAACTCTAACAGCAACCAAATTGTTTGTTTGTTTGATTGATTGATTGAGACAGAATCTCGCTCTGTTGCCCAGGCTGGAGTTTAATGGTGCAGTCTCAGCTCACTGAAACCTCTGCCTCCAGGGTTCAAGCAATTCTCCTGCTTTAGGCCTCCTGAGTAGCCAGGACTACAGGCACATTCTGCCACGCCCAGCTAATTTCTTTTTCATTTTAGTAGAGATGGGGTTTTACCATGTTGTCCAGGCCAGTCTTGAACTCCTGAGCTCAGGCAGTCTGCCTGCCTTGGCTTCTCAAAGTGCTAAGATTGCAGGTGTGAGCCACCGTGCCCAGCCCCTCATATTGTTTTTATGCTCAGAATATTGAGGCACGGCCACCAGGTGCTTTTGTGGCTTAAACACCTTGCTGCTCATCTGCCCGCTCACCTCATTGGTGTTGAAGGCAGCAGCTGCACCTGCAATTGCTATGCCTTCCCCTGCATCCTCCTTCAGCATCTCTGACTCCTGGTCCAGGTGCGTATTTACCTCTGTGAAGAAGAGTCCATCTTCTCTTACAGGAGACAGTGAGAAACTGATGTGGTTTGAGCTTATCGTTGTTCTATTTTATTTACATCCAACCATTTCTTCCAGACTGCCTGCCCAGCAGACATCAAGCTCCAGCATCAAATGCAAAGACAATGGCCTTGCAGACACTGTTTTACCAGGTCCGTCCATTTTCTAAAGTCAAATCTCTATAATAAAGTGCTTCTCTAATTAGAACCTCAAGGATGTAGGCACCCAGGGCCCTATAGTTTAGTCCCAAGTTTTCAGACAAGATCATGTCTCCCTGTCTACAGATGAGACAGCTATAATTTAAAACTCCTTGCACCCAAAGTTGTCGAACATACCAGGTGAAATGCCAAGTGATGTTTTATGTGAACTTGCTTTTGTGGTTTTCAGCCTCCAATGAATTTAGGGGCTCAGCATAAAGATCTCTCATTTCCTTTCCCTTATGTTTGTGACACTTCTTTCCCTTGCTCTGCTTCCACAGACAAAGAAAATTACAGGCAGCTCCTACTGTTCCCTTCTTTGACTCCCACCAGGAGCAGTAGGCTTCAGGGTTCACATTCTGTTTTATAAAGGCTTTTTCAGCCATCATTCAGGAAGACCTTGGCTCGACTGTCAGTGGGAAGCATGGCTATCTGCAGCTGGAGCCTCAGAGGAGAGGCCCTGACTCCCCAGTGGCAACCCTTCCCTTCAGCCTTGTCCTAGTTCTCTTTCCCGAGAGCCAGACAATGTAATCTGAGACATCCTGGTGCTGATGGGAAGAAGATGAATCACAATGATAATGGGCGTTGGACTTTTTTTTAAAAGCTCTCATTTCCTTTGTGCGTAAAAGCTGGACATGACATTTGCAGTTGGCTCTACCAGGCAGTTCTCCTTGTGCCAGCACCGAGTGTACTCTCATAATATGGCCCACAGTGAAAGCTTCATGCAATTGTAATGAAGATCCTGTAGCCAGAATGAATGACTCCATTCACTGCAAACATAGAACTTGCTGTGAATGTTCAATTACATTTGATGCCTCCTGGATAGTGTAGAAGAGGAGGTGAATGGTGATGTCAGCTTGGGCGAAGATAGGTTAGAATAAACAAAAAGGGGGCTTGCTGTTCTCATTTCTAGTCAGCATGCCAGTTAGAATGGTGTCTGCAGCCTGACGCTCTGTTCTTAATAGGTTATTGATAACCAGTCTTTATTCATTTGTAGAGGATTCTTCCATAGTTCCAGTTGCCCCACAACCCAGGCCCAACTCAATGTCTCTAAGTTGTCATGTTTCTGTGACTTTATTTACCCTATTCTTTCTGCTAGGATATTTCTTGCCTTTTCTGTATTTCTTTTTTTTTTTTTCTTTTTCTTTTTTATTGCATTTTAGGTTTTGGGGTACATGTGCAGAACATACAAAATAGTTGCATAGGTACACACATGGCAGTGTGTTTTGCTGCCTTCCTGCCCCTCACCCACATTTGGCATTTCTCCCCACGCTATCCCTCCCCAGCTCCCCACCCCCACTGTCCCTCCCCATTCCCCCCAATAGACCCCGATGTGTAGTACTCCCTTCCCTGTGTCCATGTGTTCTCATTTTTCCTCACCCGCCTATGAGTGAGAATATGTGGTATTTCATTTTCTGTTCTTGTGTCAGTTTGCTGAGAATGATGTTCTCCAGTTTCATCCATGTCCTTACAAAGGACACGAACTCATTGTTTTTGATTGCTGCATTGTATTCCATAGTGTATATGTGCCACATTTTCCCAGTCCAGTCTATCATCAATGGGCATTTGGGTTGGTTCCAGGTCTTTGCTATTGTAAACAGTGCTGCAATGAACATTCATGTGCATATGTCCTTATAGTAGAACGATTTATAGTCCTTTGGATATATACCCAGTAATGGGATTGCTGGGTCAAATGGAATTTCTGTTTCTAAGGCCTTGAGAAATTACCACACTGTCTTCCACAATGGTTGAACTAATTTACACTCCCACCAGCAGTGTAGAAGTGTTCCTTTTTCTCCACATCCTCTCCAGCATCTGTTGTCTCCAGATTTTTTAATGATCGCCATTCTAACTGGCGTGAGATGGTATCTTAATGTGGTTTTGATTTGCATCTCTCTAATGACCAGTGATGATGAGCATTTGTTCATATGTTTGTTGGCCTCTTGTATGTCTTCTTTTGTAAAGTGTCTGTTCATATCCTTTGCCCATTTTTGAATGGGCTTGTTTGTTTTTTTCCTGTAAATCTGTTTGAGTTCTTTGTAAATTCTGGATATCAGCCCTTTGTCAGATGGGTAAACTGCAAAAATTTTTTCCCATTCTGTTGGTTGCTGATTCACTCTAGTGACTGTTTCTTTTGACGTGCAGAAGCTGTGGAGTTTCATTAGGTCCCATTTGTTTATTTTGGCTTTTGTTGCCAATGCTTTTTGTGTTTTGGTCATGAAGTCCTTGCCTACTCCTGAATGGTTTTGCCTAGATTTTCTTCTAGGGTTTTTATGGTGCCAGGTCTTATGTTTAAGTCTTTAATCCATCTGGAGTTAATTTTAGTGTAAGGTATCAGGAAGGGGTCCAGTTTCTGCTTTCTGCACATGGCTAGCCAGTTTTCCCAACACCATTTATTAAACAGGGAATCCTTTCCCCATTGCTTGTTTTTGTCAGGTTTATCAAAGATTGTATGGTTGTAGATATGTTGTGTTGTCTCCAATGCCTCTGTTCTGTTCCATTGGTCTATATCTCTGTTTTGGTACCAGTACCATGCTGTTTTGATTATTGTAGCCTTGTAGTATAGTTTGAAGTCCGGTAGTGTGATGCCCCCTGCTGTGTTCTTTTTACGTAGAATTGACTTGGCTATGTGGGCTCTCTTTTGGTTCCATATGAAGTTCATGGTGGTTTTTTCCAGTTCTGTGAAGAAAGTCAATGGTAGCTTGTTGGGGATAGCATTGATTCTGTAAATTACTTTGGGCAGTATAGCCATTTTCATGATATTGATTCTTCCTAACCATGAATATGAAATGTTTCTCCATCTGTTTGTGTCCTCTCTTATTTCCTTGAGCAGTGGTTTGTAGTTTTCCTTGAAGAGGTCCCTTATGTTCTCTGTAAGTTGTATTCCTAGGTATTTTATTGTTTTTGTAGCAATTGTGAATGGCAGTTCGTTCTTGATTTGGCTCTCTTTAAGACAGTTATTGGTGTATAGGAATGCTTGTGATTTTTGCACATTGATTTTATATCCTGAGACTTTGCTGAAGTTGCTTATCAGTTTCAGGAGTTTTTGAGCTGAGATGATGGGGTCTTCTAGATATACTATCATGTCATCTGCAAATAAAGACAATTTGGCTTCCTCCTTTCCTATTTGAATACCCTTTATTTCTTTTTCTTGCCTGATTGCTCTGGCTAGAACTTCCAGTACTATATTGAATAGGAGTGGGGAGAGAGGATATCCTTGTCTAGTGCCAGAATTCAAAGGGAATGCTTCCAGTTTTTGTCCATTCAGTATGATATTGGCTGTTGGTTTGTCATAAATAGCTTTTATTACTTTGAGATACGTTCCATCAATACCAAGTTTATGGAGGGTTTTTAGCATAAAAGTCTGTTGAGTTTTGTCAAATGCCTTCTCTGCGTCAATTGAGATAGTCATGTGGTTTTTGTTTTTGGTTCTGTTTATGTGGTGAATTACGTTTATAGACTTGGCGTATGTTGAACCAGCCTTGCATCCCTGGGATGAATCCTACTTGATCATGATGGATAAGTTTTTTGATGTGCTGTTGCAGTCGGTTTGCCAGTATTTTATTGAAGATTTTAGCATCTATGTTCAACACGGATATTGGCCTGAAGTTTTCTTTTCTTGTTGAGACTCTGCCGGGTTTTGGTATCAGGATGATGTTGGTCTCATAAAATGATTTGGGAAGGATTCCCTCTTTTTGGATTATTTGGAATAGTTTCAGAAGGAATGGTACCAGCTCCTCTTTGTGTGTCTGGTAAAATTTGGCTGTGAACCCATCTGGACCTGGGCTTTTTTTGTGTGGTAGGCTCTTAATTGCTGCCTCGACTTCAGACCTTGTTATTGGTCTGTTCATAGTTTTGGCTTCCTCCTGGTTTAGACTTGGGAGGACACAGGTGCCCAGGAATTTATCCATTTCTTCCAGGTTTACTAGTTTATGTGCATAGAATTGTTTGCAGTATTCTCTGATGATGATTTGAATTTCTGTGGAATCTGTGGTGATTTCTCCTTTATCGTTTTTTTATTGCATCTATTTTGTTGTTCTCTCTTTTCTTTTTTATCAGTCTGGCTAGTGGTCTCCCTATTTTGTTGATCTTTTCAAAAAACCAGGTCTTGGATTTATTGATTTTTTGAAGGGTTTTTCGTGTCTCTCTCTCCTTCAGTTCTGCTCTGATCTTAGTTATTTCTCGTCTTCTGCTAGGTTTTGAGTTTTTTTTTATCTTGCTCCTCTAGCTCTTTCAATTTTGATGATAGGGTGTCAATTTTGGATCTCTCCACTCTTCTCATGTGGGCACTTATTGCTATATATTTTCCTCTGGAGACTGCTTTAAATGTGTCCCAGAGATTCTGGTATGTTGTGTCTTCGTTCTCGTTGGTTTCGAAGAACTTCTTTATTTCTGCCTTCATTTCATTGTTTATCCAGTCAACATTCAAGAGCCAGTTGTTCAGTTTCCATGACGCTGTGCAGTTCTGAGTTTGTTTCTGAATTCTGAGTTCTAACTTGATTGCAGTATGGTCTGAGAGACTGTTTGTTATGATTTCAGTTGTTTTGCATTTGCTGAGGAGTGCTTTACTTCCAATTATGTGGTCAATTTTAGAGTAGGTGTGATGTGGTGCTGAGAAGAATGTATATTCTGTGGTTTTGGGGTGGAGACTTCTGTAAATGTCTATCAGGTTTGCTTGTTTCAGGTCTGAGTTCAAGCCCTGGATATCCTTGTTGATTTTCTGTCTGGTTGATCTGTCTAATATTGACAGTGGAGTGTTAAAGTCTCCCACTATTATTGTGTGGGAGTCTACGTCTCTTTGTAAGTCATTAAGAACTTGCCTTATATAACTGGGAGCTCCTGTATTGGGGTCCATATAAATTTAGGATTGTTAGCTCTTCTTGTTGTATCGATCCTTTTACCATTATGTAATGACCTTCTTTGTCTCTTTTGATCTTTGTTGCTTTAAAGTCTATTTTATCAGAGATGAGAATTGCAACTCCTGCTTTTTTTTTTTTTGCTCTCCATTTGCTTGGTAAATTTTCCTCCATCCCTTTATTTTGAGACTTTGTGTAACCTTGCATGTGAGATGGGTTTCCTGGATACAGCACACCAATGGGTTTTGGATTTTTATCCAATTTGCCAGTCTGTGTCTTTTGATTGGTGCATTTAGCCCGTTTACATTTAGGGTTAATATTGTTATGTGTGAATTTGATACTGCCATTTTGATGCTAGCTGGCTGTTTTGCCCGTTAGTTGATGCAGATTCTTCTTTTTGTTGATGTTCTTTAGCATTTGGTATGTTTTTAGAATGACTGGTACTGGTTGTTCCTTTCTATGTATAGTGCCTCTTTCAGGAGCTCTTGTAAAGCAGGCCTGGTGGTGACAAAATCTGAGTACTTGCTTGTTCGCAAAGGATTTTATTTTTCCTTCAGTTATGACGCTCAGTTTGGCTGGATATGAGATTCTGGGTTGAAAGTTCTTTTCTTTAAGGATGTTGAATATTGGCCCCCACTATCTTCTGGCTTGTAGAGTTTCTGCCGAGAGATCTGCTGTGAGTCTGATGGGCTTCCCTTTGTGGGTGACCCGACCTTTCTCTCTGGCTGCTCTTAGTATTTTCTCCTTCATTTCAACCCTGGTGAATCTGACGATTATGTGCCTTGGGGTTGCTCTTCTTGTGGAATATCTTTGTGGTGTTCTCTGTATTTCCTGGACTTTAATATTAGCCTGCCTTGCTAGCTTGGGGAAATTTTCCTGGATAATATCCTGAAGAGTATTTTCCAGCTTGGATTCATTCTCTTCATCACATTCTGGTACACCTATCAAACGTAGGTTAGGTCTCTTCACATAGTCCCACATTTCTTGGAGACTTTGTTCATTCCTTTTTGCACTTTTTTCTCTAATCTTGGTTTCTCATTTAATTTCATTGAGTTGATCTTCGACTTCTGATATTTTTTCTTCTGCTTGGTCAATTCGGCTGTTCAAACTTGTACATGCTTCGCGAAGTTCTCGTGTTGTGTTTTTCAGCTCTTTCAATTCATTCATATTCCTCTAAGTTGTCCATTCTTGTTATCATTTCCTCAAATCTTTTTTTAAATCTTTTTTCAAGGTTCTTAGTTTCTTTGCATTGATTTAGAACATGTTCTTTTAGCTCACAGAAGTTTCTCATTATCCACCTTCTGAAGTCTGATTCCATCATTTCATCACACTCATTCTCCATCCAGCTTTGTTCCCTTGCTGGTGAGGAGTTTTGGTCCTTTGTAGGAGGCAAGGTGTTTTGGTTTCGGGTGTTTTCCTCCTTTTTGCACTGGTTTCTTCTCATCTTTGTGGATTTATCCACCTGTCATCTGAGTAGTTGCTGGCTTTTCGATTGGGTCTCTGAGTGTACACCCAGATTGTTGATGCTGAAGTATTTCTGTTACTTAGTTTTCCTTTTAACAGTCTAGCCCCTCTGCTGTATGACTGCTGAGGTCCGCTACAGTCCCTGCTGCTGTGGTCTCTGCCTTGCTGCTGTGGGCTTTGCCCTGCTGCTTTGGGCTCTGCCCTTCTGTCCTGGGCTCTGCCCTGTTGCCCATGGGCTCTGCCCTGCTGTTGTGGGCTCCGCCCTGTTGGCGGAGTCTCTCTGTTATGGCAGGTTGTCTTGGCAAAGGCAGGCTGCTTCAGCAATGGGTGTGTACCTCAGTAGGGGCGGAATCCCTCGGTAGTGACGGACACCCCTCCCCCATGGAGCTGCACCATCCTGTATTCAGCTGTGCCTGCAGTGAAACTCTCAACCTCAAGCGTTTGGAATCACCATTTTCTTTGTCCCTGTGGGGGTGGGACCTGCCAAGCCTGATCACCTGGCTCCCTGCCTCAGAGCGCTTTCTCCCTCTTTTTTTTTTTTTTTTTTTTTTTTTTTTTTTTAAGTTGAACGGATGACTCTCTCCCAGGTATTTTAGTCGCCTGCTGGTAGGGCACCGGGATCTGTGTGATTTCCTGTGCAGGGACCCACTGCACCGGCTCAAATGTCGCTTCCCGGGAATCTCCTTGTCTGGCTCACTGTCCAAGTCCCGTTTAATCAGATGGATATGCTAATCTGCCCTCCCAAATCTCAGATTGCCGGTTTATCAGGGCACCCAGATCAGTGTGTTTTGTGCGGGGTGCTGCTGCGCTGTGGTGCCGGCCGAAACTGCCGGCCCAAGCCGAGAGGGCTGTGCTGGCTTCCTGTGACTCTCCTACACCTGGGAATTTCCCCGTTCTGTGGGCAACAAAGATCCGTCTGGAAATGCGGCTAGGACTCACCCTCTGCACCTTCAATGAGAGCTGCAATCCTGAGTTGTTCCTACCGCGCCATCTTGGAAAACTCCTCACCTTTTCTGTCTTTCAAGAACTCCTGTTCATGTTTTTAGAGCTAGGTGAAGCATTACCATTATTGACATCTTCAGAGAAACAGAATTTTTCTATTAAGAACTTTTATTATAATCTGAAGTACAGTTCACATAGTTATTTACTTACCTATCTAGTATCTAAAGTTCTTGTGGACTTGATGAATTCATCAGAATCTAGAATAGTTCCTGGAACTAATGTGGGATTAATAACATTTGTATTTTGAAGAGAATTGGATAGTAATGAGAAGAGAGTGATTTGGCTTGGCTAAAGAGCATTAAGTTAGCATTTTGAGTACCTGGATTGTAATCTCAATTCTGTTAATATCCATGTGACCTTAAAGAGTTTAAATGGCTGGTCAGGGTTAGTGACACTGACCAGTGAAGCAAGGCTCAATTTCTTTTCCCTTGATGTCTTCATTTGCTAATCGGTGGGTGTGATGGTCACCCTTGCTAACTCGTGGTTTTGTCTTAAGAATCAAATGAAATAAATAGAAAAATGTCCCTGTTCCCCTCATCAGTAGAGCATAAAGCAATGCCAGCTATTTTTGTTAACACTTCAGAGGTTCAGGGACGGACACACTCCTTGTAACCTAGGTCTCTTCTCTCTGATGCTGGGCTGTTAGAACAGGCTGACTTGTACTAAGGGCTTGTTTCTCTGACTTGTGATTGGTGGGAGGAGTCTGGGTGAAGGCCATTGGCTTCTGAGATTTAGGAGAATAAACTTTGTTATGTGGCTTGTGTATTGTGGGCTGTTGGCCTACTTCCCTGGGCTCCTAACAGGTGATAGACATGGTAAAAATACTAGTGATTGGTTGGAAGACATGAGTTGGAAATCGCAAGTTAGTGACTGGGCTGAACTCCCTGGTAACAGTCATTCAATCAATGAATATTTCTTAGGCAGCTATGGAAAGAGCGATTGAGGACATTATAGATTTTTCAGAGATCTTTATAAGGAAAGAAATTCTCATTGGTCTGGAATGGACCAGGGCTTCTCTTATTGGTGATCTTTCTACCTCCTCTTTAGGTATGAGCTGGCCTAACTCTTTTCTTTGGCAGTTAGGTTCAGTGTAACTTGGGCAAAACCAAAAGCCAACTAAAAATGGCATCTGGTGTCTTCGCATCTCCCTTATGTACACTCTCCAACTTCCTAACCACCCCTTTTCCTTACCTCTAAGGGTGCAGGGGCCTCATTTTGACCCTTAGCTGTCCAAAAATCACTGCTTCCTTTTTGCCTTTACCCAAACAGTAGAAAAATATTTAGTAGCTTATCATTCTAATCATTAAAAAGAGTTCTTCCTTTATGGATTGATGTATCTTCCCTGTGTCTTCAGACTTTTACTGGGGGTAATATAGTACAATTTCCAAACAGTCTCTACGGATACAAACTACAGAGGGACATCTTTCTCTGATAAACTTAGCAGCATTGCTAATTAATAGTCGTGGACATCTGCACATTTGATTATGATGTGCATTGTCAGAGTTTTAGTGATTTTCCCCATGTCTATAAAGGAAAGGTGAGTTTCAAAAGCTCTCAAAATGGAGATTCTTAAAATCAGCAGTTCATGGCATTTAGGGAAGTCACAATAAGATGATCATTAGATTTTGGAGGGCAAGACAGTGGAAGTAAGATAAAAGGAGCAGATTTTGTTTTGCTTTTGTATTAATAACACAGATGGTCACACTACTGAAGACAATCACGTCTTAATAAATTATGATGGCACCAGCAGCAGCAAAGACACCAGCAATGAATACAAAGTGAAGATACCACACTTCTTAATGAAGTTTAGTGATAAGATTGTCATTAACATGATGTGTGTTTACTGGTCAGGTAAAAATAAAATTTGTTAATGAGATATAGTAGCCTTAAATAAGGCACACAGAAAGGATTTACATATTAGGTACAGAAAAGAAAAAAAAAATTTCCAAGTTGTAAATGTAAGAGATTTGTATCTCATTAGCAAAAAATCAATCGAATAGGTGATAGCCTTGTTGTATCAGGGACATCAGGAGTGCCTTAATAGTTGTAATTCTGCAGGAGTGTCTTCCATGCATGTTAGCAACGTATGCTAAAAATATCCCCTGTGAAAATGAATGATTTATTGCTGTTCCTGAGACAGGAATGGTTTCATTTAGAGCAGTAATAAATACCTGGCATTCGCTCGTCTCTGTCTTCTCGTTTCGTCCAGCTTTTCTCTCCATTTCATAGACTCTTAGTTGGGAAGGAACAGGAAAGGTCACCTTGTTCATCCACTCATCTGATGCTTGGATCTTTTCCAAAGAAGAACAAACAGAAGGGCTTGAACTGCTCTAGTGAGTGACCTCCTGAGGTCACCCGTTCTGCCTTTGGATGCCCCTAACTGCTCAGAAGTCTCTTCTCTGTGCGCCTCCTTCACACTAGCCCTGGCTCTGCTCTCTGGAACTACACAGAATAGTGCCAACTGCTCCTGAAAACGACACAGTCATCAGGTCACTTGAGGATTTTTCTTTTTTTCTCAGGTTAAACATTCCATGTCCTGTAATTCCTCACATGGCAAGGTTCAGAACCCCCTTCACTCTTCTGGTCACTTTCTTCTGAGCATATTTCTCATTGTCCACATGCATCTTAAATGTGGCATCAAAACTGAATCTAGGTGTGGTCTAACCAAGCAGGACAGGACTATAATTGTCCTTGCTCTGTGTTAAAGTCAACATATAAAATACTACTTGAACTCAAATTAACCCTTTCAAGTCATGTAAGACTTTAATTGGAGTCAGTGATTATTGTTTAATCATACAGTTGCTAAGTCTTATCTTCACCCCATCCTGTTCCTGTTCAGTTTATATGAATCCACATGCTGGACCTTTAATTTATTCCTAATAAACTTTGTTTTAGGTTTGTTTCATTATTCCTACCTATCACAGTTTTTCAAATGACTTTCCGAATGTGAGAGAAACCAGAGATTATGTAGTTCAATCTGAGTCAGAGGCATAGAGTTGTTGACCCCAGCGAGAAACAGTCAGATCTCCTGAGGTTTTATTATATCTCCTTCATAGCATCTCTTGGTCCTTCTTCCCTTGCAGTAAACTATGCTTTTGGCAATATTGTCTTTCCCCTCTGGGTTTTTTAATTTAAGAGCCTGTTAACTTTTGGCCAGGTATGGTGGCTCATGCCTGTAATCTCAGCACTTTGGGAGGATGAGGTAGGCAGATCACTCAAGCTCAGGAATTTGAGACTAGCCCAGGCAACATGATTGAAACCCTGTCTCTGCGAAAAATACAAAAATGTGCTGGGTGTCATGGTGCATGCCTGCAGTCCCAGCGACTTGGGAGGTTGGGGTGGGAGGATTGCTTGAGCCTAAGAGATTGAGGCTGCAGTGAGTCATGATCATGCCACTGCACTCCAGCCTGGGCAACAGAGTCCAACTCTGTCTCAGAAAAAAAAACTCCATTAACTTTAGCTTGGATAACTACTATGAAGCATTATTGTGGAATATACTTTCTCTTTTCCTTTATGAAGAAACCTTGAAATGCTATCTATCCCGTCTGAGATCTGGTCTGCCCTTACCTCTTTTTGGAAGACAAAGTTAATCATCATGCTGATTGGTCAGCACTTACCTCAAACTGCAGCAGCCTTCATAATAATAAGAAAAAACTGATGAACCTGCTTGCAGTGTTGAGATTCAAGAAATATTAGTTCTAATCCCAGCGGCATCTTCTTGGGCAAGTGAGTTATCTCTCTGGGCCTCAGTTGCTGAAATGAAAAGAGCAGGATTGTGCTTTGTGGGCTGTTTATAGAAATGTCACATTCCCTTATTAGGAAAACAAGGTTAAAATTTCGTCATTAGAAATTGAGGCTGGGCATGTGAGATGGTTGGATCACCTGAGGTCAGGAGTTTGAGATCAGCCTGGTCAACATGGTGAAATGCCGTCTCTATTAAAAATACAAAAATCAGCCAGGCATGGTGGTGTGTACCTGTAGTCCCAGGTACTTGGGAGGCTGAAACATGAGAATCACTTAAACCCACAAGGAAGAGGTTTCAGTGAGTTAAGACCATGCCATTGTACTCCAGCCTGGGTGACAGAGTGAGACTCCATCTCAAAAAAAAAAAAAAAAGAAGTTGAGTCCTCTGTGCTAGGGAAAGACTCCCATTCAAATCCAAAACCATGGGAAGGTTACTGCATTTAAATTAGCTGCCAGTACTTTAGGACACTTCTTTCTGGAAGGTTGCTAAAGGGATGGCTCGCTGAAGCAGGCTCTGAAACTGATGAGGTTCATAGTAGAAAACTGTAGGTAGGAGAGAGCTGAGAAGTCCCACATTGGAGAACTGCCTGAAATCAGAAGGTCTAAAAATATACTTTACAAAGGTACCTTGCTGCTGGATGTGGACTTAGAAACCAAGAGCCCAAGTGTGGAAGGATAATGACAAATTATTGTAGGAATAATTAGAAAAGAATCCAATTCAGTCCCCTCATTTTAGGGATGAGGAGGTTGAGGCTTAAGTGCCTTGCCCAAGGTCACATAGCTGGTTAGTGATGGGGTCAGAGCCCCATTTCCTGTGTGGTACTTTTCCTCTACATCATGAAGACAAATGACACAATTTTGCCTAAAATGGCACTGCTCTCAGGTTCCAGCACCATGCAAAGTGAACAAGATTGATGGAGTAGTTGAAGCAGTCTATTTGGGAGTAGATAATGCCTGTCCCTGAGGCTGCATAGCCATCCTCTCAGTAACGTTTGAGTAAATGCATTAGTGTGGTCCGTCTCTGCAGACATTGGCAGAGACCACAAAATAGAGCCCTCGCATACTGGTATTCCGTGGAGGCGGATTGGACTGATTAATAGGACTCAAAGTTCTGGTTGAGGACATTCACAGAATAATTTGGCTGCTGAATGTGTAGTCACAGAGGAAGATAAATATCACAAGTCAAACAGATCCTAAATGGATGGAGAATGTTCCCGGAATGATGTGTGAAGGATGTGTTTGTGGAGGTATCCAGTCACATCATCCCTGCTCTCTCCCGGGGCACGTGCTGGGTACTTTGAGTATTAACATTTTAGGATTTGTTCCTGAAAGGTTGACTATTTGGAATTTCTCGTAAAGCATTCAGTTTGCTCATAATGGCTGAATAACTGTTGGTCATCTCTCTGATACTAGCTTTGCTCTCATTTTCAAAGAAATCTTCCAAGGGCAATCCCCACACAGACTCAGCATAAGTGGCACTAAGAGCAGCTGTATGTCTTGAGGAGGCATTTAGTGAGGTGTATTCAAATACAGAGGTGCATCTGAATCACTTGGATATCTTGTCACAATGCAAATTCTAACTTAGTAGGTCTGGGATAAGGCCCAAGATTCTGCCTTCCAAACAAACACCCAGAGGAAGCCCATGCTGCTGGTCCACAGGCCACATTTTGAGCAGCAAGGCCAAGTTCCAGATTAGCCTTCATCCTGGTATGGGGGAGGCTGGTGAGGTTCACTTAGGCAGGACTTTCTCCACTCCAGTCCTAGAAAAGTGCTTAACCAGGACCTTCCTGGTCCCAGAGGGAAGATTATTGAGCCTATATTAGGCGCTAGCAATGAACATGGATCTTTGCACCTAAGCCGCCTTAATCAAATCTGCAATATTTGTGGGTGGGACTGTTTGCTTGCACAAACACCCTACACTTGCCCACAGTAATTAGGTAATTGAATTGCAAACAGTAATTAGCTGCCTAACTGCCTGCTTGTTCATGCAGGTATCCAATTTGCTTTTGAAATGTGGGCTTATACTGGTGAAAATGGAAGTGCTGTTAAAGGCTGCAGACACAATTAAGAAGGCCCATTGAAAACCTGGCCGTGAGTGAGCGGCTGGTATATACTTCTCCCTGATATATTTTCTTTGCTCCTATTTCAGCTACTCTGATTAAATTTTCTCTGTGACTGAGAGAATCTCAGTTCTATTACGCTACTTAAGAGAAATGAGAGGTGGTATTGGACTTCTGTTTTCCTGTCTTTGGAATAAAATTAAAAACTAAGTGTTGTGCAATAGAGTGACAGCTGGTCTGTGGCTTCCTTAGTGAACTGACAAGCTTGTTTGCTTCCTGAGAGCTTGTCTGTCTGCGCAGCCCATCATGAAAACAGGTGAGGGCTTCTGATGCTGTATCTCACATTACACTGGCATGTATGCTCAAAACTCTGGTCCAACACATGCAGTTCTCTTTTAACCTGTGATCATTTTCATAACAAGGAGAAAAACCGAAACCGTAAACATCTGCTTCTCTGGTGAAGGAAATTTTTGTCTGTTTCCCAAGAAGCTTCAGTGAGGATATTAGATTATTTCCCTCACGCTTTAGGAACTGTTAATTTTTTTAAAATCATGTCTCTCCGTTTCACAGTTTCCTCTTCCTACCTATCTCAAATATATAACGTCTTGACTCTCCTGTATCCCTGGTTGTGGGTCCCAGAGCACCAGGGCACCAAGCTCTGCTGAGGTCAGCACATGTATCTAATTCACATCACACCCTGGGGCTTCACTCAAGCCACTTGTAAAGGATGACCTTGAACCTGCTGACCTACAAAACAGTGTTCCACTGAGCTACCTCATCCTTTCTAACAGGTAAAAATCTTGGGAACACACAATTACCTTGAGCACGGATCAATGGAGAGTATTTTTGTTAGCACAGTGCCGTCTTTGTAAATGATGATGATAAAGTTCATTTGTTAATTCTGCATGCTGCATGGGTCTTTTAAATTCTTGTACATGACAATAGTTTTGACTGGATTTTAACGTAAGAGGTACATTTTCAGGGAAAAAAGTATCTTGTAAAATCTCCCTGCTCCTCTTTTTTTTTTCATAACTGGCACAAAGACCATTGTATAGTCTCCAACTTTAAAGGATGTCTATACAAGAGGACTTAGAAACACATAAACTCAATCATTGAAATCCACTTAGTTTTAATTTCACTTTGAAATGTACTAAAGGGCTGATGGTCAAGGGTGTTACTGGAGCTTTCAGAGGCAGAAATCTCAGGCATCGTTAGGGAAAAGGGGAACAGAAATCGAGGCATTTTTATGTTCAGCATATAGGAATACATTAGGATGCAGAAAACTATGTCTTTTAAAAATAATAGGGAAGCAACCTTTATGTAAACATGATAAAGTATAGTATTAAAGACTATCGTCCTGTAACATAAGTCAGGAATATAAAATTTTTTTTTTTTTTTTTGAGATGGAGTCTCTCTTTGACGCCCAGGCTGGAGTGCATTGGCATGATCTTGGCTCACTGCAACCTCTGCCTTCCGGGTTCAAGCAATTCTTCTGCCTCAGCCTCCTGAGTAGCTGGGACTACAGGCATGTGCCACCGTGCCCGCCTAGTTTGTGTATTTTCAGTAGAGACGGGGTTTTACGGTGTTGGCCAGGCTGGTCTCAAACTCCTGATCTCATGATCCACCCACCTCAACCTCCCAAAATGTTGAGATTACAGGCATGAGCCACCGTGCCCAGCCAGGAGTATAACTTTAAGACCTTTTTAAAAGAGTAATCTTCAACAAGCACATTCCAAGTCTCCTTAATATTGTTCCTCATGTATAAGGGGCTTCAAAAATCCAGAGAGGGATTTCTCACGAGTTTACTCTTGCATTCTTTCCTTGAAGTGAAGGGAGTCAGCTTTCCCATTGCATAAATCTAACCACAAAATTGAACTGAGTCCTTGCTCTCCATTCCCTCTCAGAGTCTGGCCTTCATCATCTCTCTCTGCCAGACCATGGCCATCTCACCAAATTAGTTTACCTCTCATTCTTTTTTGTTCTTCTTGTGCATACTGTTCATACTGTCACCAGAATTATTTCTTTAAAACAAAATTCATCACATTATTCTCGAGGCTTCCTGATGCTCAGAAGATAAAATCTATAACCCTTGCTGCAAGGCTGTCCACATACTCTGCCTCCTATCTCTTTAGGCAGCTCTCTCAGCAGCCCCTGCCTGATCACACACCCAGCACCCTTGTCACATTAAATTTAATATTCCCTGAATGTCATGTTGTCTCACTACACTGTCACTTGGTCCCATGGATGGGGAATCAGAATGGGGTAGAAATGGGGACCAGTTGTAGGATATGGTCAAAACTCAGAAAGGCAAGAACAGATAATTGGGAGTGATTGTACTTTAATCCTTCCAAAGGTTTATTGAGTAGAAAGAACACTTGTCTAAATAAGCTCAGTGCATAGCAGTCATCCATATCGCATTGCTTTATAACCAACATTCAAGGAATTATATTAGCCTCTGGGCTACACAGCATATGGAAGTCCAGATGGGTGTAGGTTTTTTTCTCTTTTCATTTTGTTCCACTTGTGCTGACAGTATCAGATTTTCCATCTCCAGAGTCATAGCTTGTACTTGTAAACATAGTGGGTTCAGTGGAGGAGTGAGGGGGAAAGACAAAAATGTGTTTTATGAGGAGAGGACAGAGTTCACCTTCCTTCTTAATGTCTAGCAATAGACAGGTATCCGTGAAGATCAGCTCCTCTCTAGCAGGAAGAATTTCAGGTTTGGTGCTCTTTAGGAAAGAGTCAGTGTATGACATCTTTAGCTTCATGGGGCTGAACAGATTTTTTGGTTGAGTTAAATTTTCCCTTTAGATAATCTATAATCCAAGAATGAGAACAAAACTTTTGAAAACAACGTCCAATTTTTTATTTTGCTGCTTATTTTACTCTCTCTACCCTGGCGCTCCACAGATCAGGTCAGGGACCCTAAGTCATCTAACAAAGAGGAATGACCTTCATTTTCAGGAAGCTGGGGAGGGAAGGAAGAGAAAGAACAATATCAAAGGATGTCATTATTGAGATTCCACTTGTAGTTGGGTGCTATGTCTAATGACAGTTATATGCTTCCTTCCTGAGAATCCTGGAAAATGAGAAGCTAGAGGAATCGTTACACTAGGAAATCAAACCATGCAAGTAGACAGACCTTTCATTTGCATAGACCACAGTAAAGGTACACCTAGACACAGTCTCCTTTCAGTCACATGATGGAAATGAGCACATGTTCACTCACCATCTAGGAGGACACTGTGTTTGGATGACTTTATTGAGAAATGTAATACAATGAATAATCTCAGATATTTCATTAGAGGAAGCAAATATTACTCTGTACTATGTAAAATATAAAAAGTACCGTGACTTCATGTGCCCTTGCTGCCAGATGCCATCTTGTGAAGGCTTTTCCCTGATCGGGATACACATGAATCAAACCAAAAGTAAATTCTATCAAGGGAAGGTCATTCATACTCAAGAGTTATCTCCTTCAGCTAGATAAAAAAGTATTGTAACTAGATTGTATAGAGCAGTAGGAAAAAGCGAACCGCCCATGATTTATGATAAGATCAAACTGCCTCTCTCTTAGCTAGAACGGGCAGAAAATCTGAATCAAATCACTCAGGAAACCCAAAGGTGAGATTTTTGAAATCCTACAACTTTTCTCACCTGTGACTGTGCTAGCTCTAGAGCTTCTCTAAAGGAGAAGTTACACTCCTTCAGCAGGTTCTAACTGAGTGACCGCTGTGTGTCTGCTACCGTGCTCGGAGCTGGGGAAACCATGTACATGTGGCACATCCCTGCTGATGAGAGTTGCAAACAAGAAGGGGTATGATGGCAGCCAACATACTAAGAGATATACTACTCAGATAGCTCCTAATTGTTCTACCCCTTGTGCTAGGCAGGGCTGTGAATTATGCAAGTAGGTCCAAGTTCTAGTTTGAGATTTCTAAAGTTTTGACACTTATAATCCACACAGCATTGATGTATATAGTCATTTCCTCTCTATTCCCAGGGTAGAAGCAGGAGACTGGAAACCTTATGAGGGGTTAGGCTACCTTAGTAGTCCACCTTGTTTTGCTAATTCTTCTTCCATTCAGGCAAATAACAGAGTTGCAACTTTTACAGTTGAATAAGACCAAGCCTCCATTCATCCACTGAGCAGGAAGAATGTGGAAAAACTTTAGGAATGAAAGAGTTATTACCATTGAGCCCAACAGATGATTCCCAGCGCTTGCTGGTATCAGCAGAATTGTCTTCCCCTCCCCTCCAATTCATATGTTGACACTCACATCGACACATCGTGACTATGATAGGGAAAATGAGGGCATCAGGGTGAGCTCTAGCCAATCTGACTGGTATCTTTGTTATAAGAAGAGATTAGGAAACACAGATACACATTAGAAACACAGAGATACAAGGGATGCTCCTGCACAGAGCAAAGCCATGTGAGGACACAGCAAGAAGGTGGCCATCTGCAAGCCAAGGGGAGAAACCTGGAAGAGATCATTTCCTTATGACCTTCAGAGGAAAGCAACTCTACTAGCACCTTGGTATTGAACTTCTGTTCTCCGGAACTGTGACAGAATTTTGCTGTTTAAGCCATTCAATCTGTGGCATTTTGTTTTGGCAATCCAAGCAAACCAACACATATGCCTTTGCATCTTTCAGCTACTCTGTGGCTCAGTAAATTGGTGGACTAACCCCCAAAAGGAGAGGAACCTCACCTTTTCTTAGTTCACATTCAGACAAGGAAAGGAGCTTCGATTATTATTCTACCACTTTTCATGGCCCCCAAATTGGATACCTTATGAATACTCTATTTACTATTTGGTCATCTGTCAAGTCCACAGAGGCGCTATTAACTTTGTGGATTAAGATTCTTTAAGAGTAGAACCCAAAAGCTCTCCCAATATTTGATATTTTAATACTGACATGCTTGAAGAGAGTGCTTAGCAATAAATGGCCACTTCAGATCTGTTCTGGCTCAGTGATCCACAAGCATACCTTGAAAGGACTTTGATCTTCTCTGAGGCCTTATAGAAATTCAAAGTGGTTAGTGTTTCGAAGACATTATCTGTGATTTAAATTTTTTTTCTATTGGATGCAGTTGAAAATCACATAGATAATATTTAATAATCAAGAGATTGACATGTAAATCACCATTGTTTGAAAAAGCTCACTGATGCAAAGATGTAATTTTCTCTCTCCTCCCCAAACCAGTAAGAAAGCAAATAACAATCTTCTTGTAGTCCTGTGGTTAATAGATTGAAAATTTGTGTTTGGAGATTTTAGAAATGCTTTTTTTCTGGAGCTTTCTGGTTGATAAAGTGCTAGATAAAGCAGGCTTTTTACTGCATTCATTTCCTCTGCTTAATGACTAATTGCCGCAAAATAGACATGGCTTCAAAATCATGTCTTTCCTATTTGCATTTTTTTCTTCTGATTCTTAGATTTAAAATTCCAGTTGTGCTAGAAATCATGATATGTCTAACACTTTTTGAAAATTACATAGATCAAAAGAGAAAGCATGTTCATAAAAAGCTTTGATAGTCTCCTTCTAATAAACTCCCTTTTAGACATTTTTAATTTATACGGAAAAGTAATGTTCAGCTGGGAAATGCTCAGATATTATGCTTAAAGCCCTAATAATGTGATCAGCTTGATCCACATGGTGCACATTATCCCTAACTTGTTGGCAAAGGGAAAAATTTAGCTTGATAATATTTTCTACCCTTTGTGAAAAGAAAATAGACTTATTGAGATACCAGGGAGCCCCTTCTGGGCTGCTCCTAGCACAGGTACCAGCCCAGTGAATGCAGAGCTGTTCTGGGTACGTTAAGGACACCTTGGCCTGTCTAATTTTCTGTTGCTCTGGTCCCTGAGAGATTACTAATTCCTTTCTTATTTTATAGTCAAATCCAATAGTAATGGACGACAACATCTGTGTTCAATAGGTATATTTTTGCCAGCTTGCAGTAAATAATTCATTATGGATGTTTGTAGGCTGAAATTAGCCTTTATTAAATATAGAAGCAGGCATCACCACCATTCCCTCATGAGAGCGATCAACCCCTTTAATGATTTCTCTCTCCAAGTGGAATTGTCAGAACTTTAATATATATATATATATATATATATATATATTTTTTTTTTTTTTTGGAGTTTCTTATTTGCCAACTGTTATGGATCAAATCATGTCTCCCCCCAAAAATGTTCAAGTCCTAATCTCCAGTACCTGTGAATGTGACTTTATTTGGAAATAGAGTCTTTACAATGATCGAATTAAGGTGAGGGCGTAGTTTGGGGGTGGTGTAATTCAATACGTTCCAAACCTTATCAAAAGAGGAAATTTGGAAGCAGAGACAGACATGCACAGAGGGAAGACACGGAAAACACTATCTGTAAGCCAAGGAAAGCCTGAGGCCACCAGAAGCTGGGAGAAAGGCACGCAACTGATTATCTCCCACAGGTCACAGACGTCCTTGCTGACACTTTGACTTCAAACTTCTGGTCTCCGAACTGTGAGACAATACAATAGCTGTTTAAAGGAGCCACTTTGTGATACTGTGTGACAGCAGCCCCAGGAAACTAATGCACCAACTGATTAGGCCTACTGTACCGGGGCCAGAGTATTTCCAGTAATTTAAAGACTTTGTATAGATGACATGGGCTCCCATGTTAAATGACCAGCTCATTTAAAATCGCACCCCCAGACACTTTTTTATCTCCCTCTATTGTATTTTTCTCCTCACTTATCATTGTTAATGAACATTCTATATTTTATTTATCTTTTCTTGTCAGCTTTTCCTCTCGACAAAATGTGAGCTCCAGTTTGTTCACTATTTTTGCTTAACTATGTTCCCCAGTAGTAAACAATGTTGATACTCAGATACTCATGAAATGAATGAATGAATGAATGAATGAATGGCTTCCTCTCCTTTGTCATATTTTATTAAACAAAAACCTCAACACCTCTCTTCTAAACACAGCCATTCCACAGAGACCCCTACAAGGAAAGGAAAAAAAAAAGAATGAAAAGGGGTTCTGTATAAGATCCTGGGAAATTTGCCTAATCTAAGATGTATTTTATTCGAGGTTCCAAGTAGTAGGAGAGTAAGATTATTATTCTTTAGGATAGATCTTTTCATCTTTCGTTTCTATTCGTCTCTATACCTTGGTGTCAGCCTATTTCAAGTCCATGGGATTCTAATAATTTTTGAATAAGTAACATTTCCTAAAGGATAACACTGCAATTTTGAATGTCCATATTTTATTTAAAATCTCTGATTTTAGATTAACTGCTCATAAAGTCCATGAATTTATAATATGCTTGGCTTCAGATTTTCATCCAGTATACTTTAGTAGGCACTATGCATGAGCGGACGAATCATCAGCCCCATGTTAAGGTTCTGAGATGGCTTTCATGCCTGTGAAATTACTGTCCCTGGAGAGAATAAGTAATACTTCATAACAGTGACCCCCAGTGCCCTGGGCATCCTATTGTTTGCATGAGGTTATGAAGTCCTAGGCTGGATCTCTTCCTTTGTCTCTTCTAACCTGGAATAGTATGCTCTGGGCTTCCCAAAGCTTTGTTTTTCATTTATTTTAGGATTAGCCCAGTATATAGTTATTACCTAGTTGATGGTCATGTTTTTTGTTGCTGAAATTGAAATTTACAATTTTCTTGTGTGTTCTATTTCCAATCCTAGAGCAAAGCAGAACGATGCTTTGGGATCAATAAAAGACTTGCTGTGCCTGTGGTCTTGGGGAGATTATATTTAGACTTTTGAGGCCTATGAAAGATAACAATAGCTAACCCTGCATAATTATTGTTTAGAGAACAAAATGAATGGAAGACTCTTGAACGTGGTAGGTGTTCTGCAAATGGCAGAGACTGCTATTTTCCCCTGTAGGCTAGCACATTTGATTCAGTATTTACTTAACCTAAGGACTCCAGGCTGCTCAGATTTCAGCAGAAATATTAACAATGGAGCCTTTCCCCACAGGTATGGGCAGTGGGGTATGCCTCTGATCCAATTTGATTCTTCCACGTTGTAGATATGGATGTGATTCTGTGCAGAAAATTCAGATTGCAGGTACCAATGGGAGAAGGAGGAATGTGTGTGAGTGCTTGGAAGGAGCCTCGAGAACTCTCTGACAAAGTCCTCCTTAAAATTCCACCTGGAAAACCTCTCAGTGACCACAACCCTCTTTCTTTGATAGTTGCTACGATTGTCTGAAACCTACTGGGAGATCTGTGAGTCCACTGCTGTATCACTCAAGCAGAAACACGTACTACATCCTCGAGCAACAACCTCACCTGTTTGTCACAAATAACGCACTCCCAATTCCACTGGGGAGGTGTAGATGTTCGTTAAAGCATTTAATGAGCATACAGAGAAAAAGAAAATCAACTTGAAAGGTAATTTATGAGCAACCTTCTTCAGTTTGACAACATGCCAACAAACCTAGAAGAAGCCACTCAGGTTTTTACGGGTTTTTTTTTTTTGTTATTGTTGTTTGTCATTTTGGTATGATAGCCACCTGTAGTCATTAACACTTCCTATTTCTAACACAGGGACTCAAACATCTGCTGCTGCAGCCAAAACGTCCCTCAACACACTTCAACTTTATGTCCCTGAAATGGGAATTTCATAACCCACTGTTAATACACATGCCTTCTTTCGCCTGCAGTCTGGTGATTCTCCACTCCAGCTCTGCATTCCTAAAGTAGTGTGCACCCTCCTGTTCATCTTCACAACTGCTTTTGTTTTTTGGGTATTCCCATATGTGTCTTACCTTTCCTGCTGGATTTCACGCTCACTGAGGGCAAACATGAAGTCTCCTATGATATTATGTCTCCGTGTGCACCTAGCAGAGTAGGGGCTCAGTAAATGCTTAGTGAATCTATTTCGTATGCGATTCTGTAAACATAATAATAACACAGAGCCAACAGAGACAATGTGATAAAGGGTGAGGGAAAGGAAACGAAAAAAAAATCACTTTGGTTGTTTTTTTTCTCACTGAAATGATTTTGTAATATATAGTCATGAATTAGGTCCTAAAATCAAGGTTCTAAATTATGCTGACACTTTTAAATAGCCAGTCTTATCATAAGGCTTGAAAACTCTATGTTTGTATATGTTAGAGTTTTTTTTTTTTCTTCCACCTTGAACATAGGTTCTGAAAATAAAGAAGCTTAGATTGAATTTTCCCTGCAAATGGTTTATCCTGGAAACCCTTTTCTCCTAAGCGCAACTCTGGGTATTAAACGGCTGCTGCAGCTCATCAGTCTCATCTGCAGTAAATTATCCCTGGAGTACACAATATTGAGTCTTGGAGGTTTTAAAGATATTAACATTCTAGTATGATGCTTTTTTTTTCTTACTGGAAAGAAACTGATGTAATTTGACCTTAAAATATGAAATGTGATCTTCCATTCAGCACAAACAGAGGCTCTGTATCTCATGGACCACATTTCCTGTAAATGCCCTATGTGTGTTCTAAAGGATGTATTTTTTTCATGGTCCCTAAGTGAAACTTAAATCGTGTGGGCTCAAAAATGTTGTTTTGCTTTCAAGAATTTCATGACGCTTTAAAAATAATTTTCAAGTATGAGCCATAATGTGAACATAATTTACCATCCAGGTAGCAGTTATTTTGACTAAAGAATAAGTGTTTTCATTTTGTTTAGATGCAGGCATATTATTCTTATAAATAGAGAATATTATAGTTGTGTATTTGTGATACAAAAAAAGTAAAAGTAGAAAATTAGACATTTGCATAAAGGCAAATACACAATTAAGCCCACATAGAGCTGTATGGGATCTTCTGGTAGGCGGGAGTCACTGTCTCGGCCTGGACACTGACTTTCTCCAGGCTTAACACCTACAATTTCTAAATAAAAATCTGATGAAACCAGGGAAAGAGAAATGTATCGTTTTTCTTAATTAAGACATAAGTGACCAGGTACCATCTGCAAAGTTGAGGACAATGCTGCCCAAGGACCCTTTTTGGGCTTTCAAGATACCTCCCTGGCAGGCTTCTTGAGCTCAGAATATTCAAATTAATCTGGAAAAGAAAAAGTCTTCCTTTCTTTCTTTTTCTTTTTCTTTTTGTTTTGAGATGAAGTTTCACTCTTCTTACTCAGGCTGGAGTACAATGGCGTGATCTTGGCTCACCGCAACTTCCACTTCCTGGGTTCAAGTGATTCTCCTGTCTCAGACTCCTGAGTAGCTGGGATTACAGGCATGAACCACCATGCATGGTTTCTGTATTTTTAGTAATATGGGGTTTATCCACGTTGGTCAGGCTGGTCTCGAACTCCTGATCTCAGGTGATCCGCCCACCTTGGCCTCCCAAAGTGCTGGGATTACAGGTGTGAGCCACTGTGCCTGGCTGAAAAAGTCTTTCCGATGTTGGGTTATTAGAAATGGAAGATGAAGGAGATGTGTCACATTCCTTTCTTGCAGGCTCAAGTTTCTGGATAACATCTAGTCTGTGTTCAGGGAGGCAGAAAATAAATGATATAAAGAAATCTTAGTGAACACTTTGTTCCTGAGTTCATTTACCTCATGATTCAGGCCGGGGAATGCATGTGTATGTGAGTGTGTGTGTGTATTTATGCATATTGTATGAACTCAGTGTTACGTGTGTGTGGTTTATATGTAGTGTGTATGCAGGTGTGTGTGTGTGGGATTCTGTGGCATATTTGAGTGTGCGTGTACATGTGTGTGTGATGCATGTGTGTATGGAGTGTGAGTGCATATGGTGTATGTGTGAGTATATGTGTAGTGTGTATATGTGTGTGATATATGGATGTATGTAGTGCATATTTGATGTGTATGTAAGTTGTATGTATTCATGTGTCTATATTTGGGGTGTGGTATATGTGTGTTTATGTGTTGTATATGTGTGTGAGTTTTGTGTGTGTGTGTAGGGTTATCTGTAAATATGTTTTTATTGAAAGAAAAGTGGCTCCAGCTTTCATCCCTTCCAATTCATGCTCTTCTTTGCTCCAGGGTTATCTTTCTAAAGCACAAAGCTGAGCTTAGCTTATCCCTGCTACAAAACAAATACAAACCCCAAAACATGGCTCTTCAAAGCCTAGAGAAGACAATTGATAGCGCTTGTCAGCCCAACTCCAAGGTACCTTTCTCAGGCATTGGTTGTCTGGCCCTGCCCCACCCATCTCTCCTGAATTTCGTATCCAGTCTCTGCGGGGGTGGCACTTGCAGGGGTCGGGAGAAGTTAGGAACAAAGGCTCTGGAGCCAGATCATTTGGGTTCGCTCTGCCGTTTACTACCTGCTGCTTGTGTTTAGGCTGGTTACTTAATCTCTCTAAGCCTCGTTTTCCTGATTTATACAGTGAGAATGATAATAGTACTTCCCCTCATTGGAGATGTAAGACTTAGCTATTAAATTCCCTGTCTCAGGGACTCATGCATCCGCCTCCTTGTATCCTTAAACAGGTTAAAATCCTGCCTGGTCCAGCTTAAATGTTGTCATTGAAGTCAACTAAAATACTTAAACTAGGGAAGCATTATAAGTTAGTAGTTTAGTGCTTAGGTTAGAATTCAGAGACCCCGAGGGTCAAATCTGGGCTCTGCCCTATATCAGCTCCTTTTTTAAAGTGTAGCTTTCTTTAAAATGTCAGTGGACCGGAGGTACTGTCAGTGTTACATGAGCGAATGTAGCTAAGGTGGCATGTAAGGAAGCAGTTCCCTCCAATTGTATTCCCTAGCATTTCGTTGTCTTCTGAACATGTACGTCCAATGATGTGCTTTGTGTTATCCTGACGTTGGTGCCTGTCTAGATCACATCAGGTATTTTTCTTTCCCTCCATTACCTAGCACAGTGCTATGTTCATAATGCATCTTCAAAAAATTATGAAATAAACAATGAGGATGAAAGAGGAATCAGAAAGGGAATTGTGAGCTTCTAGGGTCAGCCTAAAAGCCATTACTGTAAGAATATACAACGATATTGATAAGCATTCAAAGAGCTGCCTTTAAAAGTTTCATAGCTCAAAGATACCCTTAAATCTTTAGAAGGCAAGAAAGACTTTTAAGAACTTATTTTAATTTGTTTTCATCCCCCATTTCTTTTGTTGTCATGTGGTGAAGAAGGCTGATTCTCAGGGTCATTGCAAATTGATTTTGTGCTGTGCACTTAAAAGAACTGAAGTAGGTTCTTAGAGTTTTGTTCACTATTATTGCTCCTAAGAATTCTCATTCTGATCATTGATTTAATTTTTTTCTGTTGGTAATAGCTTTTTGAACTACAGTGAAAAATTATTTTAGCAAAAATATTAGCCCTGTGGATAAGTGACGTAGGATTTTTTTGGTGTTGTAAAATTTATGTACAGAAATACCATAACTCATATGATTCTCAAAAATCAAATGCAACAAAAAGGATATATTTCTGGTAGTAAGGTTTTTAAATGCCATTATGAGTCTTTAGATAATTTGTTTGGGAAATTTTCATAATCTGTACTGGTAGTCAAATGTGGAAGGTAGGAGGGAATGTGTGTAAAATATTGTATTTATCATTTTATTTGTATATTGGTATATCTTAAAGCTGATATTTCTTTCTTAATTTTTCTCATTGTACTTGAGATGGATTTTCAGGTTGCCTATTCTAACAGTTTATAGCAGAATCCAACCATCATCTTTGTAAATATCAGAACTGGTACCTAAACTCCAGAGGGAGCCCATCTTCAGCAGCCTGAGTTGGTAACTGGGAGATTGATTTTATGAATAGGTATTCAAAGTGTTTTTTGCCTGAGAAAATGTAGCCTCTTCTTCTACCTGAGGGTTCTATAAGCCACCATTTTTTTTTAGATTCTTCAGCTGTCTTTTTCAGATAGTATTCTGCTGAGATGTTGTGTCCAACCATTCTTCAAAACAGTAATAAATAGAATACTTGTCCTTTGCTGTGGTGTTAGTCAGCACCTTAGAGAGCAGAGGTTAAACCATAAAGAAGGAAATGATGAAAAATAAAAGGGGAAATTTCACAAGGTGATAAAAAAAAATCATTCCAATTATAAGTGGGAGATGTATACAAATGTTCCACTGATGAAATGGCCTTCCTCATGATGTGAAAATTAAAGAATCCCTGGACCCAAACCCCTTTAAATCCCCCAAACAAGACTCCTGCCACTGCAGGAAGTCAATTATCTCCATGGCAACCAAAACAAATAGTGAATATTGCCTTAGCAGACTAGATGGATAAAAGGTGCATCTAAAATTAATTTATATCTTGGGATCAGACACTTGAGATGAGAGAACTGGTCCATAAAGTACCCAAGAGAAGCTATTAAAGGAGAAACAAAGTAAGTCCCTTGTTGAGTTCCCAAGGGAGCTGTGATTGAAGCATATAAATCCTGCTTGTGTCTGCCTTTAAGGGGGAAAGTTGTCAATATGTCCCCATTTACATGGCTGCTTTGATGATGGCCCCCTGTAAATCTCAGGCCTGCCAAAGAATGTTTAAGAAATGTCTTAAAGAGTGATCTCTTAATCTAATATTTCATATAGTTGGGGACTTTATTATTATTATTATATACATCAATTCTGAGATGCAGAGATGCCCCAAAGATTAAAGTTCAGAATATTTCAAGTCTATAAAAATCTGGCATTAAGAAATAGGAATAATGGAAAAAAAAGATAACACACACATAATCACACAGAGTCTTCAGAGCAACCATGGAGCTATAAATTTTTCATTAAGTTTAGAAATTAAAAACACTAATTAAACCACTGTTTGGGAAATAACTCCAAATATTAAAAGGAACTTTTCAGAAGGAAAAAATGCCTCTGCTTTTCTGTGCCTGGAGATGTGGCTTTGAAGTCAGAGGGATTCCAGTGGGGAGCCTGCTTTGTGGAGGAGTCCATTTCTTACCTTTAAATGGGAAGATGGTGGCGCATGAAGGCTGAGCAGGCTGGAGACCCCAGCTGTTCCTTGTTAGGGCAAAGCTGTTCTCTCTAGACTGGAATCACATTTACTGCTTTACCTAACTCAGGCTTCCCCTTTGTAGCAGACTTCACCCTACTGCTCCCCACCCTTATTTTTCCAAGATCACAATTGTTCTCTTTCATGTGTAGCCTTCAATCAAGCCATTCTCCAGCTGTTTCTTTCTTCCTGGAATCTCTCACCAATTTCCCTTCCTCTGTATCAACTCTCTTATTGCACAACTGGTTGATTATAATTTACCTGGCTATCTTCCACCCACCTCACTCCCATCTTTCCTGTACACTGATTGGATTCACTTCTGCAAATCATTTTAATTTTTCACTCTTTCACTCAAAAACCTAATGATTTCCTGTAGCCTGTAGAATAAAACCCAAATTCCTCTATGTGGCATTTATGGTTCTCCACTGGCTGACCTTATCTGCACTCTAACATATCATTCCTCTAATTGTTCCCACAAATTCATCATTCCAATCATCATCACTTATCACAAATACCTTACACTTTTGTCTCCCTACTTGTGTGATTTTTGTTGCTTTTCTGGACAGCTTCTCCCATAGGCTTATACTTCTTCCTCCCCAACACAACAACACAAGGAGAGCCTTGTAATACCTTAGGCATCTCCTAAAATCCAACTCAGTTTTACCTCCATGAATACTTACTAATCCCCTGGCCTATAAAAATGTCCACACCCTAATACCGGCATCCTATGATGTGCTACATTACAGGAAACAGGGAGCTTGTAGGCGTAATTAGGGTTACAAACCTTAAGAGAAAGAGGTTATCCTGGATTATCTGGGTGGTCCCAATTAGTCACATGAGTCCATAAAAGCAGATAAATTTCTGTTGATGCAGTCAGAGGGATGTGGCAGAAAAGGAGGCAGGAGAGGTGCAGCAGAAAAGAAGGTTAGAGATTCTTTTTTTTTTTTTTTGAGACCGAGTTTCGTGCTTGTTACCCAGGCTGGAGTGCAATGGTGCAATCTCGGCTCACCGCAACTTCCGCCTCCTGGGTTCAGGCAATTCTCCTTCCTCAGCCTCCTGAGTAGCTGCAATTACAGGCATGCGCCACCATGCCCAGCTCATTTTTTGTATTTTTAGTAGAAACGGGTTTCACCATGTTGACCAGGATGGTCTCAATTTCTTGACCTCGTCATCCACCCGCCTCGGCCTCCCAAAGTGATGGGATTACAGGCGTGAGCCACCGCACCCGGCCCTAGGTTAGAGATTCTAAGTTTGAGAAGAATTTGATGCACACTGGGTTTGAGATTATATATATCTCCATATGCAGACCTCTGGGACCCAAGGGTGGCCTCCAGCTGACAACCAGCAAGAGAGTAGATCCTCAGTCTTTGATTGCAAAGAACTTAATTTTTCCAGCAAACTGGATGAACTTGGCAATAGATTATTTCAAGCCTCTGATAATAACTGAGCCTTGATTTAGCCTTTGTGAAAACTGAAACAGAGAAACCAGCCAAACCATTTCAAACTTCTGACCTACAGTACTGTGAGACAATTCATTCGTATTGTTTTAAGTCACTAAGTTTGTGGCAAAGTGTTATGACAGCAATAGAAAACTTGTATGATACCCTTACGGTACATTTTATAAAGTATAGTGATCAAGAGACTGGGATTTGTTGTTTGACTGATTGGGCCTGAATCTGCTTCGATGTCACAGACTGTATGACCTTTGGCAAGTTACTTATCGTTTTATGTAGTACAGTTTCCTCATCTCTAATAATGACATTTATTTTCATTCATGGTCATTCATAGAATTATAATAAATGCTTAGATGTTACATATAAAGCATTAGCTGGCATATGCTGGCATTCAATAATGCTTTCCTTTATGGTTATTTGTATTTATGATGCAAGTGGTGGATTAAAAAGGGTCATGAACTCATCCCAGCTCTTTCCATGAGGAGATGATGCCTATTTCCCCAACACTTGGATCTGGGCTGGCCTTTGACTTTCATCGACACCTAGAACCTGATAGAATGGGAGAGAAGAAAAAAATGGTGGACAGGAGGCAGGACTAACTTGCAGCTCCCACTAGGAGGGACAGAGCAGTGTGTGGAGACCCATATAGTGAACTTTTTGTCCAAAGACTACCACAGGAGGATACCAGGAAAGCTGAGAGAATCCACAGACCATTTGAAAGGAAGTGGATTGCCACTGCAGGCTCCGTGGGGCAGCTGAGGAACTGTGAGTGTGCTTGCTTTCTCAGCTGGGAGGCTTGTAGCCTGGGGCAAATGCTCAGTCTTGCTCAAATGCTGCCTGGAAATGAACTCGGTCCCTTCCTTGGTGACCTGTGTGATGTAAGAGAGATAGCCATAATCTCCCTGGGATTATAACTCCATTGGCCTGAGAACCACAACCCCATTTCCCACAGCAGCCATGGCACACCCTGCCCAAGGAGAGTCTGAGCTCAGATGTACCTAACGCTGCCCCCACCTGATGGCATTTCTCTACCTACCCTGGTAACCAAGGACAAAAGACATAATCTCTTGGGAGCTCTATGACCCTGTCCACTGCTTTAGAAACCTGAAAACTTACCAAAGGCAACCCTAAGGCAAGCTTGTATCCTCCCTATACAATCACAGCTGATGTACTCTCAAAAACATCAGCTCTTGGCTGGAGGCCAGCCAACACAAAACCAGTACACTTAATAAAAATACAACCAAGAATCATCACAGAGTCCATTTAACTCCCCTGTAATCTCCACCAGAGTAGATGCTGTTATCTGCAGCTGAGAGAACTGAAGATGGATCATATTAGAGGACACTTTGCAGATACTCCCCAGTACCAGCCCAGAGACCAGTAGCTCTGCTGGGTGGCTAGATTCAGAAGAAAAATACCAATCACTGCAGTTTGGCTCTCAGGAAGCCCCATCCTTAGGAGAAAGGGGAAATCACCACATCAAAGTCACATTCCCATGGGACAAAAGAATCCGTAAAGCACCCCTTGAGTACCAGATTGTCCCTCTGACATCATTTACCCAAATGAGAATAAACCAGAAAAACAATTCTGATAATATGACAAAACAAGGTTTCTTAACAACCAAAAAAGATCATACTAGCTCACCAGCAATGAATCCAAGCTAAGATGAAATCCCAAAATTGCCAGAAAGAGAATTCATAAGGTTGAATATTAAGTCAAACAAAAAGGAACCAAGAGAGGTGAAGTCGAAATTAAAGAAATAAAAATGATATAGGACATGAAAGGAAAAATCTCCAGTGAAATAGCATGTAAAAAAATCACAACTTCTGGAAATTGAGGACACATCTAGAAAAATGAAAAATGAACTGGAAAGTCTCATAATAAAACTGAAAACTTTTTTCAGTAGAATAAAGAACTTCAGAGCTCAAAAACAAGGTTTTCAAATTAATCCAATCCAACAAAGTCAAAGAAAAAAAATTTTTTTTAATGAATGAAGCCTCTAAGAAACTTGTGATTAGGTTAAATGACCAAACCTAAGAATAATTGGTGTTACCAAGGAAGAAGGAAAATCTAAAATTTGGAAAATGTATTTGAAGTAATAATCAAGAAAAACTTCCCTGGCCTTGCTAGAGATCTGGACATTCAAATACTAGAAGCTCAAAGAACACTTGGGAAATTCATTGCAAAAAGACCATCATCTGGGCCTATAGTCATTAGATTATCTAAAGTCAGGACAAAGGAAATAATCTTGAGATCTGTGAGGTAAAAGTATCAGGTAACCTATGAAGGAAAACATATCAGCAGACTTATCAGCAGAAGCCCTACAAGTTTGAAGGTATTGCGGTCCTATCTTTAGTTTTCTTAAACAAAACAATTATCAGCCAAGAATTTTGTATCCAGAAAAACTAAGCTTCGTAAATGAAGGAAATATGCAATCTTCAAACAAATGCTGAGAGAATTTGCCACTACCATGCCAACACTACTAGAACTGCTAAAAGGAGCTCTAAATCTTGAAAAAAATCCTTGAAATATGCAAAAATATACTCTCTTTAAGGCATATATCTCACAGGACCTGTAAAACAATAACACAATGAAAAAAAAATCAAGGTATTCAGGCAACAGATAGCATGATGAATAGAATAGTACCTAACATCTCAATAGTTATGTTGATTATAAATGGCCTAAATGCTCCACTTAAAAGATACAGAATAACAGATTGGATAGGAATTCAACAACCAAGTATATGCTGTCTTCAAGAGACTCACCTAACAAATAAGGACTCACATAAAGTAGTGGAAAAAGATATTCCATGCAAATGGACACCAAATGCAAGCAGAAGTAGCTATTCTTATATCAGACAAAACACACTTTAATAGCAGTTTAAAAAGACAAAGAGGCAGATTATATAATGATAAAAGTAGTCCAACAGGAAAATACCAGACTCCTAAATAGATATACACCTAATGCTAGAGCTCCCCAACTTATGAAACAATTGCTACTAGATTTAAGAAATGAGAGACAGTAACACAATAGTAGTGGGACTTTAATATTCCACTGACAGCACTAGACAGGTCATCAAGACAGAAAGTCAACAAAGAAACAATGGACTTGCACTAAATTCTACAACAAATGGATTTTACAGATATTTACAAATCATTCTGCTCCAAAATTGCAGAATATATATTCTATTTATCAGCACATGGAACATTCTCCAAGATAGACCATATGATAGGCAACAAAGCAAGTGTCAATAAATTTAAGAAAATCAAAACTATAGCATGTAGTTTCTCAGACCACGATAGAATGAAATTAGATATCAACTGCAAAAGGAACTCTCAAAACCATGAAAATTAAATAACCTGCTCCTGAATGATTGTTGGGTTAACAATGGAATTGATGAAAATTAAAAAATGCTTTGAACTGAACAAAAATAGTGACACAACTTGTCAAAACCTCTGGGATATGACAAAAGTGGTGCTAAGAGGAAAGTTCACAGTATTAAATGCTAACATCAAAAAGCTTGAAAGAACACAAATTGACAATCTAAGGTCATACCTCAAGGAATTGGATAAACAAGAACAAACCAAACCCAAATCCAGAAGAAGAAATAACCAAGATCAGACCAGTACTAAGTGAAACTGAAACAAGCAAAAGTCACATGATCATCTCAATAGACACAGAAAAATCTTTTGACAAAAGGCAGACTTGCAGGCATAAGGTGGTGTCACATTGTGGTTTGAATTTGCATTTCTCTGATCATTAGTGATGCTGAGCATTTTCTCATATATTTGGTGGCCATTTGTGTATCTTCTTTTGAGAATTGTCTATTCATGTCCTTAGCCCACTTTTTGAGGGGACTGTTTTTTTTTTTTTTTTTTTTTGCTGATTTGTTTGAGTTCATTGTAGATTCTGGATATTAATTCTTTGTCAGATTGTGAAGATTTTCTTCCACTCTCTGGGTTGTCTGTTTATTTTGCTGACTGTTCCTTTTGCTGTGCAAAAGCTCTTTCATTTAATTAAGTTCCAGCTATTTACCTTTGTTTTTATTGCATTTGCTTTGGGGTTGTCATGAAATCCATGCCTAAGCCAATGCCTAGAAGGGTTTTTAAATGTTATCCTCTAGAATTTTTATAGCTTCAAGTCTTAGATTTAAGTCCTCATTCCATCTTGAGTTGATTTTTGCATAATGTGAGAGATTAGGATCAAGTTTCATTCTCCTACATGTGGCTAGCCAATTATTTCAGCACCATTTGTTGAAAAGGTTGTCCTTTTTCTACTTTATGTTTTTGTTTGCTTTGTCAAAGATCAGTTGGCCGTTAGTATTTACATTTATGTCTGGGTTCTCTATTCTATTCCATTGGTCTTTGTGCCTATTTTTATACCAATACCATGCTGTTTTTGGTGATTATGGCTTTATAGTATAGTTTGAAATCAGGTAATATGATGTCTCCAGATTTGTTCTTTGTGCTTAGTCTTGCTTTGGCTATGCAGATTCTTTTTTGGTTCCATATGCATTTTAGGGTTTTTTTTTCTTCTAGTTTTGTGAAGAATGATGGTGCTATTTCCATGGGAATTGCAATGAATTTGTAGATTACTTTTGGCAGTTTGGTAGAAATCATTATTTTAAGTAAAATTATTCAGGAATAGAAAACATTGTATGTTCATATTCATAAGTGGGAGCCAAGCTATGAGAACACAAAGGCTCATAAAGGCATCATTATATATAGGAATAATATAATGGACTTTGGGGACTCGAGGAAAGGTTGGGAAGGGGATTGAGGGATAAAAGACTACACATGGGTTACAGTGTACATTGCTTGGGTGATTCGTGCACCAAAATCTCAGAAATCACCACTAAAAAATGAATTCATGTTATCAAACACCACCTCTTCCCTCAAAATTTACTGAAATAATAAAATAACGTGGTAAATTGGATGCTGTGGGATTCTCAAGGGGACCTCATGACTTTGCTCTTGCTTATTTGGAATGCTTCTGCCATTATATTAAGAAAACTAGGATAAAACACCAAGTGGTCAGAGGCTTGGCCATCTCTATCACTTTAGACAACCCATCTTAGGCCCCAGGTATGTGATGGCCCCAGCATTAGAGCATCCAGCAACAACTAAGCTGCTTACTGAAGCCACAGAGTTCAGGCGAGGCCCGCAGAACAACTGCTCAGGCAGCCCACAAAATTTTGAGATTAATCACTTGTTTCTCCTGCTCAGTTTCATTTTTGTTTTATTTTGCTCCTGTAGTAATACATGGCTGATACCTGAGACTCTCCTAAATTGGTTTGCATTCTCCCTATCATCCCTCTTAAAACAGCCTTGTGCATTATGAGCATTCAAATATTTTAATACAATTATTTCCACTTATTTTCTTGATTTTTAATGCCTTAATCTGATTATAAAGAAACCAAAACACGTTTGCAAACTAGTTTCATAATTTGGGTAAAAATATGTTTTCTATAATACTGTAGAGTCTGGGCAAGGCAAGCAAAAAAAGGTCTCACTGACTAAAATAATGGAAAAAATGTGAGAGTAATAGAGCTTTTAACTTGGCCAGGCATGGTAGCTAGCTCATGCCTGTAATCCCAGCACTTTGGGCAGCGAGGCAGGCAGATCATGAAGTCAGGAGTTTGAGACCAACTTGACTAACATGGTGAAACCTCGTCTCTACTAAAAGTACAAAAATTAGCTGGGTGTGGTGGCACTCACCTTAATCCCAGCTACTCGGGAGGCTGAGGTAAGAGAGTTACCTGAATCTGGGAGGTGGAGCTTGCAGTGAGCAGTGAGCCAAAATTGAGCCACTGCACCCCAGCTTGGGCGAAGAGCGACTGGTGAGCTTTTCTATAAATTGGGAAGTTTGTATCAGATGAACTCTACTCTCTCTTCTAAATCCACATTCTATCATGGAACCCTTTGTAAAGACCAAGCTTAAACAGCTACGGTCATGGGTGCAGGAGCTGAGTTCCTTCCAAGTTTAAATCAGTCATCAGAAAGGAAAAAGATTGTTGTTTCCGGGGTAGAAGCCAAGACCCAGTAGCTACTGATTTAAGTGATTCTCTTTCATGACATGTTTTGTCATTTTTTGGGAAGGAAATTAATTGGTGATCTTTGTCTAGCTCCCTGTGTCCCTATCATGAAGTACATCACAACTGGCAGGTGACTGGCAGCCTCAGCAGGGAGAAGAACAGAATCATTTTAAGAATGAGTGGACCTCTTTATTCCTTATTTAATGGCTATTTCTTTCACATAAACACATGTTGCAGCAATGCTAGAGGATGCTTAACATAGTTCTCTTTGGTCAGTAAGGAGAAGTAAGAAGATAATTTTCTTAATCTAAACCAATCTAAATAATGTCTTATGTCTCCAGGGAGACAGTTTATGAATACAAATTATTTTTTGTTATACAATTATTGCTCTCTCAGTAAATGCATGCTGCTGATCACAATAGAATAAAAACAATCTCTTGCCCTAGACAAAGTATCCAGGTGTCCACTAAAGGAGAGAAGTAGGTGTTGGGTTACACTTGCTGTGGCTGGTTTCTTTGGTCTTCACTCCATACTTGTGCACTTGAACCTACATTCATCCTGCTCCCCATTTTCACCCCGTCTCCTACTGCTAGCTCAATGACCTGCAGTCTGAGAGCAACTGTCCTCCCACCTCTGAGCCTAGTTCAAGCACTTTGACCTTACACTTTTTTTCCTGCCTTGAGAAGTACAGATGAAATATCTTTCAAGGTTTCTGTAGCAATAGAAATAAGTAAACTGAATCTCTCAAAAGTTGTCTAGTCTCCTTCATGCAAAGAAAATATACCTCCCTCTACAAATCAATGGAATGGAAACAATTTCATTAACATTCAAGGAACCTAGCGATTTCCAGTGTGTTTAATCATGAATCATGTCATAGATAGTCATGTGTCACACGCTTGCACATTTTATAACTTCAGTTCAATGTATTTTACATAGCAGTCTTACAAGTCATTGCCAAAAATTTTGGACCTTTTTCTTTTTTAAAGAGCAGTATGATCAAATAAATAATCATTAGGCCACCTGCAAAAGTTTAATATAAAGAGTATAATATTGTTAGAAAAATTTTGATAGCCATCTATTTTAAAACAGTATAAATTGATTACATAGCAAAGTGTGCCATAGTCACTGACCTTTAAAGATATAAATATTAGAGTTAAAAATACATTTCAGGCCGGGAGCAGTGGCTCACGCCTGTAATCCCAGCACTTTGGGAGGCCAAGGCGGGCTGATTATGAGGTCAAGAGATTGAGACCATCCTGGCCACCACGGTGAAACCCCATCTGTACTAAAAATACAAAAAAATTTGCTGGGTGTGGTGGCGTGCGCCTGTAGTCCCAGTTACTCGGGAGGCTGAGGTAGGAGAATTGCTTGAACCTGGGAGGCAGTTGGTGCAGTGAACTGAGATTGTGCCACTGCACTATAGCCTGGCGACAGAAACTTGGTCTCAAAAAAAAAAAAAAAAAAATTCAAAACTCTTGCAAGTACTTCTTCCAGCTATAGTTAAGTACAGGGACCAGAAGTACTCTCCTTCCTTAAAAAACTGGAAAATTGGACAATACCTATGAAATAATGGTGTTTAGTCACTGTGCCAGCGGTACAATATAACAGTGATTCCTGAGAAAAGGAAAACAAGTAAGGAAATCCTATGATTGCCCCAGTTTACTGATTGGAGAGCATTTTCAGGCTACGGTGTAGGAAGCAAGAACCAAAACAGAGCCAGAGGTCTCGCTGACTCTAGGATAGAGATATAGACAGAAATAGATAATATTTTAATGCAATATTTAAAAAATCTAGTGCAAAAAAATACAGTGGACAAAATATCAAATGTTAAAATAAAGACAAAAACTGACTCTGCACTTGCAAAAATTTGGCTGTTTGCTTTGCCCTAATCCTAGCCCTGTCTGAGAATTTTAATTTTGATAAAATTTAACCTCTCATTTTTTTCTTTTATGATGAGTGCTTCTTCAATCCTGTTTAAGAAATCTTTGCCTATATCAAGTTTGCAAAGATATTCACATACATTTTCTCCTAGGAATTTTATTGATTCATTTATAAATTTAGGTATGATGAATATAAAATTTATCTTTGTGTATGGTATGAGAAATAGATCAAGGTTCATTTTCTTCCACACCAGGTATTTAGTGGTTTCAGCACCATTTGACGAAATGAATGTGTTTCTTTCTTACATTACCTTGGGTCTTTTGTCAAAAATCAATTGACTAGATGTGTGTGTAGGTATTTTGGACTCTATTTTGTCTGTCATTACATCATTATCATGTTGTCTCAATGTGACACAGTATCAGAAAGTGATTACTGTCACTTTGCAGTAAGTCTTGAGATCAGATGGTATAATTATTCTAGCTTGTTTTTCGGTTTCAAAATTGTTTTGGCTGTATGTTATAGGCAGCAGTCCCCAAGCTTTTTGGCACCAGGGGTTGGTTTCATGGAAGACAATTTCTCCTTGGATGAGGGTGGCGGAAGATGGTTTTGGGGTGAAACTGTATACCACAATCAGTGCAAAAATGTGAGCCCTGAAAAAGGAACTCAGGATGTGAGCCTCACTATGCCCAGCTGTCTGACTGGGGACAAATTCCTGACTAGAATGCAGTGAGCTTCTGTCTAAGCAGATCCTGGTACCCGTCTGCAGCCTGGGAATTGGGGACTGCTTAAATCTGAAGAATGCTCCTTTTGTTTTAAACTGCTAGTTTGCAGTTCAGTTATTGTCTGGTCATCTTGTGTTGTGTAACCTTAGCCTTAGTGATATACTTTGTTAGAGCAGATATTTGAAAAAAACAAGGGGTTTTCCAGACCTCCCTAACCTGATGGGATTAAGCCTCTGAACTCTGACTTCCTGTTTTTGTTTTTGGCTTTGTTGGGTGGGTATGGAACAGGACGTGGCTCTTACTTCTAAGATGCAGTCTTTTGTTGTCTCTGGAGGATAACAACATTTTTTTTTTTTTTTTTTTTTTTTTGAGACTGAGTCTTACTGTTACCCAAGCTGTAGTGCAATGGTGTGATCTTGGCTCACTGCAACCTCCACCTCCCAGGTTCAAGTGATTCTCCTGCCTCAGTCTCCTGAGTAGCTGGGACTACAGCTGTATGCCACCACACCTGGCTAATTTTTGTAATTTTAGTAGAGACAGGGTTTCACCATATTGGTCAGGCTGGTCTCGAATTCCTGACCTCAGGTGATCCACCAAACGTGTTCTCCCAAAGTGCTGGGGTTACAGGTGTGAGCCACAATGCCCAGCTGGTGTTAACAACATCTTTACAAGCAGAGCTTGACCACTAATCTCTTTCCAGTATTGAACCCTGAAGCAGCTTAATCTCACTCTGACCATGCATAGCACAGCCATTAGCAAAATACCCATTCCAATCTTTTGGAGTCCCCTCTCTGCTCAGCTTCCTCTTCTGGAGTCCTGCCCTGTAGATTCCAGCTGCTTCATCTGCTGCTGTGATCTCTGCCTCCTTGGTCGGGATGGACTGGCACTATGTGCTTGCACAGCAACTCACTGCTCTCTAGTCAGGAATTTGTCCCGAGTCAGACAGCTGGGCAGTTGTGAGGTTCCCATCGTGAGTTCTTCTCAGGGATCACGTTCTTGTACTGCTTGTGTCCACTGTCTCAACACAGTCGCCTCACATATTTGTCCCACTGTTACGCTTGTTCATCACAGGAGCACTCCTTTGGTACCAGTTACTCCACCATTATCAGAAATCATTGCAATCTATAATATTAATGAAAGGGCTCTTTTCTATTTATATGGATTAGCATTTTTTAATCATGCATAATTCCTGTGCATAAATGAAAAATAAAAATATAAGTGAAATGAATTGGATAAGGTATTCCTAAAATGTCAAATTCTCCTGAATTACTTCAACTCAGCGTTGTTGGTGCTTGCATCTTTCCATACAGTAGTGCTGTCCGTGCTGTTGAGATCACTGGTGATACAGTATTCCTCCAAAGAATGATACACTATTGATTCTGTTATTTTTTTTCCAAGTTGCTGTCACTTCTGAGTTGGTACTTTTTAGAAGTGTAAATGTGTAGACACTGTCACTGTGTTATGATTGCCACCTGGTCCACTGCAATTATAAGATGACAGAGACAGTAAGAAGGCATTCGGATTTCAAAGATACTAAAATGTGTAAAAATGTGCATCTTAGAATCAGTGTAAGTCAGTATTCGACTTTTAAACATATGCATTTTAATTCCGAGAAAAAGGAAATCAACTATCTAACAAATAAAAACACGTTTTCTTATATCATGGAGACCAGCATGATTCTAGAATTGATACCAGTCTTTACTGTTGCAGCAATTGCAGGGCATATAATTTAATCACTGGTAATTTTTTATGAATGTAGTTAATAGGACATAAACGTTAATTATGAATATCAATGCAAAAAAGGACACAGAACAAAGAGCAGTATCAATCTACAAGTATCTATTTATTTCCTGACAAGAAGTCAGGAGAAATGAGATCTAAACTTGTATATTAATAGCTAACATTTGTTCAGTGCTTTATATATGTTGGCATTGTTCTATAAGCTTTCAGTAGAAACTTCCTTAACCACTTGAATTTAAAAGATTACTTGGCTTTCTCCATTCTGTCTGTAAAGCACACTGACATACTTATAGCACACTGACAGTTCCAGGGAGTGGGCCCACCTCCAGGAAGCTGATCACTTTTGCTCCTGCAAGTTGAGATGGATATTTTCAAGAGAGTCGGGGGTGTTTGGACCCAATTTGATTATATCAATTGCACTTATAAATGCAATTGCATATTTTCATCAAATATAACAAAATTCAATTAAATAATAATTTTAATAGACTAAAGACGGTTCTTGTAAAAACAAAGTTAAATATATTGGAAGGCTTCAATCAATATAATTTATGTTTTTAATACTGTTGAATTAGGCAGAGGTGTGCTTTGCTCCAAATGTTTGTGTCCCTTCAAAATTTATATGTTGAAATCTAATCACCAATGTGCTGGTGTTAGGATATGGGGCCTTTGGGAAGTGTTTATGTCATGGAAGAGAATCCTCATGAATGGGATTAGCACCCTTACAAAAGAGGCCCCAGAGAACAGCCCAGCCCCTCACATTAGGTGAGAACAAAGCTAGAAGGCAGCATCTATGAACCAGGAAATGGCCCTCATTAGGCACAGAATCTGTTGGTGCCTTCTTTAGTCTCAGATTTCCCAGCTTCTAGAGCTATAAGAAATAAATCTCTGTCGTTTACAAGCTACTTCGTGTATGATTTTTTGTTATAGTCTTGACAGACAAAGATGATGTGAAACAACTACGAAATTGGAAAGTATAAAAATTAAAAAGAATGCTGTATTTAGACTGACTCATAATTGTAGTTATTTCTCTCAAATTAAAGGGATGGAACTTTATGGGTATGGTTTATATGAAGAAAGATGAATGGAAACAAAATCAGAGGACCTATACTCAAAGAAGAGGCCTTGACTCTACATGAAAATGGATAAATTATGTGCACACACACACACAACAGTAGCAGCAACAACCCACAGCTGACCCTTGAACAACATGCATTTGAACTGTACAGGTTCACTTATACATGGGCTTTTTTCAATAGAAATTACACCAAGTATGCCTGCCTCTTTTGCTTCTCCCTCTACCTCTGTCAACTCTTCTGTCTCTGCCACCCCTGAGACAGCAAGACCAAACCCTCCTCCTCTCTGTTGAATGCGAAGACAAATGACAATGAAGTCCTTTATGATGAATACAGGGTATAATACATATAACATACGCAATGCATGTTAATTATGTTAGCAAAACGTTTAATCAACACCAGGCTATTAATAGTTATGTTTTGGGGAGTCAAAAGTTATATGCAGTGTTTCAGCTGAGTGGGGGAATCAGTGTCCCTAACTTCACATTGTTCAAGGATCAACTGTATATGTCTTAGATTAAAAATACATAATTTAGTGTTTGATATGGGTAGGCTTTATGTTCCCACCCAAATCTCATCTTGAATTTAATCCCCAGGTATTTAGGGAGCGACTGGTGGGAAGTGACTGGATGTGGGGTAGTTCCCCCATGCTGTTATCATGATAATAAGTGAATTCTCATGAGATTTGAAATTTTATAAGGGGCTCTTCTTCCTCTCCCTCTTTCATATGCTCTCCTGCCAGCTGCTGTGTCAAGTGTGCCTGCTTCCCCTTCCACCATGATTGTAAGCTTCCTGAGGCCTCCCCCAGCCATGTGGAACTTTGAGTCAATTAAACCTCTTTCTTTCTAAATTACCCATTCTTGGGTATGTCTTTATTGATGTATGAAAATGGTCTACTATTATGTTTGTATGTTTTAATGAGTCTCTGCTTACATCGATGTTTTATTACATTTGTTTTTATTATCACACCTACTTTGCAGATAAAGAAATTGAAAGCCAGATAAAGTAAGGAACATGCTTATGGTAACACAGTGACCCAGTGGTGAAGATGGGACACATATTTAGATAATACAGTTTTCAGAGCTCTCCACTTCAAACTTAACAGCCTCCCCACTAACTTGCTGTGTGTCCTTAGAGAAAACATTCAGCTTCTCCAAATTTAGTTTTTTTCTGTAAAACAAGGAAGTTGTATCAGATATCTTAGGTCTCTTTTTAATTCTAAAAAATTAACTTCTATGATTAAATTCTTTGCCACAAAAATATGGCTGTGATACCTGTGTTCTTCATGGGTACTTTTACTGGAAAATTCCCTACCAACGGCAGGTGAGGAAAAATACCTTCAATCTTTATTTGAATTATCACTACCCCATACTGATTACAGCATGACTAAACTGGGGCAATCCTGACAATACAGTGTCTCTTTGATGATTTGACACTTATTCTAAGTTCAAAATAAATCAGTCTATCCATCTATCTATCTAATCTATCTATTTAAGACAGGGTCTGGCTATGTTGCTAGGTTGGTCTCAAACTCCTAGCCTCAAGCAGTCCTCCTGCCTCTGCCTCCCTAGTAGCTGGGATTGCAGGCATATGCCACCATGCTTGGCCTTCAAAACCTTTTTTTTTCCTTTAGTTTAAACATCAAGATGGTAGTGGAGTAAACCAGCTGGAGTCTTGCCAGTGGTTCATTTGGGGTGTATCTCTGAGTTTCTAGGAGCAAATGGCTCCTGTCCAGGATGAACAGTGCTCATATTTGGTTGGAGATGCATCACTGAGGTTCTGGGAGCAAATGGCTCTTGTCTAGGGTAATCAGTGCTCATCTCTGGCCTCTTCTGCGGCCCCTTCTCATACTAAGGCTTGTTTTAAAATTCCTCTTGTCAGATGTCTTACAACTAATGCCATTCATGCTTTTGATACCTAGATTCAAACATCTTTTTTGAATAAGGTCATACCCTGCTCCTTTTGTGGCCTCATTAATCTTTCCTGGCCTTGAATAATGAATGGCCTTTGGTGGACAACTAATATCACAGTCTGATAGCACAGCACTTGTCCTGGAACACTTCGACAATCTCTCTATGTTGGCCAACATGTGGTAGGCATTATTATTCACTTTAATCATAACTTTAAAATCCAGCCTTTATTTGGTTAACTTCACAAAGCATTTGGTTTTGTTAGTTACTGTTGGGCAGTATATTAAAGTTTGTATGTGTCCTTGTTAAGTATGCATCCTTATAAAACTGTATGTGTCCTTGAACTAAAAACGAGCATAAAATAAATAATGTTGGTTAGTTCAGAAAGTCATTAAGAAAGTATATAACAGTTGCAGGCCAGGTGCAGTGGTTCATGTCTATAATCCCTGCACTTTGGGAGGCAGAGGCAGGTGGATCATTGAGGTTAGGAGTTCAAGACCAGGCTGGCCAACATGATGAAACCCTGTCTCTACTAAAAATACAAAAAATTAGCTGAGTGTGTTGGTGGGTGCCTGTAATCCCAGCTGCTCGGGAGGTTGAGACAGGAGAATTACTTGAACCTGGGAGGCGGAGGTTGCAGTGAGCCAAGATTGTGCTATTGCACTCCAGCCTAGGCAAAAAAAGTGAAACTGAGTCTCAAAAAAAAAACAAAAACCCAAAACCAAACACAATTGCATTAGCAGGTTTTTTATTACTATAACAGAATACCACAGACTGGGAAATTTATAAATAAAAGAGATTTTTTTTCTTATAGTTTTAGAGGCTGGGAAGTCCAGGGTCAAGAGTCACACTTGTGAAGAGGGCCTTCTTGTTGCACCATCCTATGGTGGAAGTGGAAGGATCAAAGAGCGAATGCAGGTCAGAAAGAGCAAGAGAGGGTCGAACTGACTTTTATAACAACCAACTTGTGATGACAAACCTACTCTCCTAATAAGGGTGTTAATCCATTCAGTGGGGGCAGAGCCCTTGTGACCTTATTAACTCTTAAAGATCCTACCTCTCAACACTCTTTCACCAGGAATTAAGCATCCACCTCTTGAACTTTGGATGGACTGGGCTGGGTGGGGGAGGGAGGGCGCGCACATGCAAACCACAATAACACTATATAATGAAACAGATATTACCAGGGAAGTACAAACTGGCAAGTATGGAAAAAATTTATTTTCTCATAATTTATCATTTGATTTAGGTCATAGAATTTTCTAATTAATTCCCAATCAATTTTTGGCCATGTGTGTTTCTTCTACTTTCCAGAAGATAAAGCACATAGCAAAAGTAAGCTATTTCTGAATTTTTTTCTTGGTCTTATATCCTATTACCTCAGCCCTGCATTTATCTCTGGGTGTTCATGTACAACGATCTAAATGAAATTTTTGAGATGAATATTACTTTTTCACAACATCCCAACATCTGTTTCCAATCGAGGTAATAGGGTTACAGTCAACGGGATATAAACAACTCATAGAAACATTCATGTTGAGAAAGATCCTTCTGGGACAATTAATAGATGGATTTTCTGTTTCCCATGTGAGTGACTTCCATTCGGGGCTGGCAAAGCATCGTGACTGGAAGACAACACAGATTAGGGTAGATATGAAGATGAATCTTGGGCACAATCTAAGATCAGCTACCCACAGAGTTTTGTTTATTTTTAAAATGGATTGTTCAGATATGGCATTCCTCATATAGAAAAATGCAGTAAATGGAAAGACAGGGTAGAGGGGTGACTTTTCTCAGATAAGACTGACACTTTATTAAACATTGTTTGACCTTAAACATTTCACGAGGAGACTCTAAGTGTAACATAGACTTCATTTCAGGGTGGAAATTGGGAAAACTAAGCATATCTCAGAATGTTTATCTTTAAATGGATTCTTTTTTATTTTAAGTTCTGGGTTACATGTGTAGAACATGCAGGTTTGTTACACAGGTATACGTATGCCATGGTGGTTTGCTGCACCTCTCAACCAGTCATGTAGGTTTTAAGCCCCACATGCATTAGGTGTTTGTTCTAATGCTCTCCTTCCCCTTAACCCCACCTCCCTAAATGGTTTCTTTAGTTAACAACAACAAAAAGAAAAAACTCACAAAACTGTGTTCTGATCCATATGAAAGTTTTAGGTTTCAGAAACAAAGGGAACCATGTAGAATAAGATACTAGCAAAAAAAACAGAAGTAATTATACACCTTCTCGCCTTTTTAAAATGTTTATTAGCCTTGTTTAATTCAATTCTAAAGCACTTTTGTGTCAGTGGCATGTTGGCAATTATTTTCAACAAAACCCAAGCAAGAGTGAGGCCATGTGTTCTGAGGCTCCTTTGTCTCAGAGACATTGTTTCCTTTCCATCCCGAGACAAACGCTGTGGAGATTTGTGCCTCTGTCTTCCCCGAACTCCTTACTTTCTAACAGACAGCTCGCATACTGCCTGAGGATCTCCTAAGAGCCTGCCCAGGTCTTGGTGAGCTTCCTTGGTCACAGCTGCTCTGACAGTGTGACTGGCTCAATTTCCTCATTATGTGAAAGAAAAAATGTTTAGTCTATACTTCTTGAAGCATGCATAGCCTCTGGGAATATTTTGGAGTAAACAGTTGTCAGTCAGATGATTTTTTTCCCCTTTAGTCCTTTGTTATTCTAGAAGATTGATATCCTAGAAAGCTCTGAGGCTCTTCTAGGCCAAGCATGCAAGCAATGCCACCCAATTTAGGTGACCCTACCTTAGCCACTTATTTTGGCCATTTACTTAACATTCTTTAATCTAGACAACTACAGAAAGAACTGTCCTCCATATTAAACATATACAAGTCTTTAGCAAATAAATACTCCTTTCTTCAGCCGTCAGCCACTCCTGTCTAAACTTACAGATCACATCATAAATACAAATGATCTACAGGTTTTGAGATGGCACCTCCTGCATTGCTGTCTTCTCTTTTTCTCTCACTGCCTCAAACCCCTTTCAAGCCCTTTTTGAAGCTGAGATCATCCTTAACTAGAAACCTTTAAAGTGAACTCTACAAAGTGTGTATGTGTGCATGCATGTTCAGAGATGGAAGGAGAATAATACCTTTTAAGAACTTCTGACAGAAAACCTGTTAATTAAAAAATTTCAGAGTTCATTCAGGGTCCTAGGGGAAAGGACTTGGACAAAAGCAGGCCCAAAATAGTTGGGTTCACCTAGAACCTAAATTACTCCTGGGAGTTTATCAAATGGTTTTATCCTTTAATTATAAGAACAATTTTTGAACACGGGGTAAATCCTGTGAGGTGCCACTTAGTTGATTGTAGTAGTAATTTCAAAAATGGCACCCTGCTGACTTGACAGATTTCATACCATTTTCAAAGTGCCAAGCTTAAACACAGGAAAAATCTGGAATGTTATCTGCATAAACCTTAAACAGTGACTTCTTCACAAAGAGACTACAATTACCAGTGCACTACAAAACCAGGGTTTCTGTAGGTGTTGTCAGTGCCACCTCGCCGAGCTCTCAGGAGCAGTGACCTCTGTTCCCCTTAAAACTATTATGCCTTAGCTCTGTGTTTTACAAGGGTTTCACCTCCACTGCGCTGTTTCACTGCCAGGCTCTTATCTCAGCGGAGAGAGTCAGTGCCAGTGCCCCCACTAACATTTCAAGAGGGTAAAGGAAAGAACTCTCAGCTCAGGTCAGAGATGTCAGGATTCACAGACCTTAACACCAGGCTCAAGGCTGGAAATCTGATATGAACATGACAAATCAAGACAGAATGGTCAAGCATTGCAATATAATCACCTACCAAGTCACTGCTATTCAAAAAGCTCTTTAGAGAACAAATTGGCATAACACGGAGTAGGAAAACACCAGGTTTAAGGAGAAAGTACAGAGAGGGAAACTGTTGCATTTTCAGAATTTTTGGCATGGAGTTCAACCATTTAAAGGTGGTGAACTCTACTCCTACCTTCAACGTTTTCTTATTCCTGATGATTTTGTTTTCTCATTTATTTTAACATCCTCCTCATGGGATTATGGTGATAATATAATATGTTTTAAGGGGTTTTATCCTCTTTTCCTGTTTTTTTTTTTTAAGATAATAATTATTCTTTTTTCAGAAAATCTTTTTCTTCATCTGAGGTTTTGAACAAGTTGAAAACTGAAACTACCAACCCACTAAAGAACTAACCACATAACACTCACCCTTCAACCTGGGTTGTCTGTTCAGAATAAATGCTGAACTGGTAGCCAAATACAAATAATACTCAGGTTTCAAATTGTGTAACACTCAGCTAGTGATCAAATATTTTTAAAAGCAGTAACTAAAAGGAATTTCTATTATAGGCCAGGTATGTGGCTCATACCTGTAATTCCAACATTTTAGGAGGTCAAGGTAGGAGGATCACTTGAGTCCAGGAATTTGAAACCAGCATGGGAAATATAGCAAGATACTGTCTCTACAAAAAAAATTAAAATAAAAAATCAAGTGTAGTGACACAAGCTTGTATTCCCAGCTACCTTGGAGGCTGAGGTGGGAGAATCACTTGAGGCTGGGAATTTGAGGCTGTAGTAAGTCATGATCGTGCACAGGCCTTCAGCCTGGGTGACAGAGCAATACTCTGTCCCTAAAAAACAGACAAATGAAATCCAGAAAAACAAAAAATGAAAGGACATATAGCAATAGAACAGACATTTGATCCTCTTACATTGGGACCTACAGACCTTTGGGTCTCTTTCTGTAGCCCAGGCTAGAGTGTAGTGGTCCGACTGCAACCCCAAACTCCTGGGCTCAAGCTATCCTCCTGCCTCAGCTTACCGAGTGGCTAGGACTACAGGGTGAACCACCATGCCCAGCTATGTTTTTTGTTTTTGTTTTTGTTTTTGTAGAGACAGGACCTTGCTGTGTTGCCCAGGCTTGTCTCAAAACTCCAGGCCTCAAACTATCTTCCTGTAACTGGGTTACTGGATAGACAGGTCAGGACTTAGCTCCCCCACCACCCATTTGATATGCTAGAGGTTCTTGCGCTCCCTGGCCCCAGGAATGGGGAAGAGGCCCTGGCAGCAGGGTGCGCTTACCTGTTAAGTAAATATCAGACCCAGAGAATTTTGTAAAGAGCGATTTATTAGGTGGGGGGAAGGGCGGGGACAGAGAGAGCTCCCAAGCTGTTGTGGGAGGAGATCTCAGAGAGGGAAATCTGCACAGGTAAGGTGCAGCTGAATTTTAACTTTGAAGTTATTCCCGCCCCATTCATGTTTTTGTCCAATGAAAGGAGTTCTTTCAGACTTCCTCTGGAGTGACTGATCTTTGACTCTGATCCCAGATTGGTTGCTTGGGCCCACCAAAGAGCTCCTCTTCCAGGGCTCTTGGTGGGCTTTCTGAAAAAGGAAGCTCACCTGGAATTTTACCTAGACTGCACTCAGGAAAATTAGATGAAGAACTCTAGGTTCCCCAATGGGGAGGTGGATGGAGGCATGGTATTGGGAAGTTCTTGCCTTTGAAACCACACCCATTGTGGACCCAGGAAGAGAAGTTAACATAGTCCCTCACTCCAGCCTCATCCTCCCAAAGCATTGGGGTTACAGGCATGAGCCACCATGCCTGGTCCAACCTTTAGATTAGTAGATTTCCAGGAAGAATGATTTCTGTAACTACATCCTTTCTGCGTGCTTGTAATGTGATACATGTAGAATCAACGAGTTCAACCCCACAGTATGAATGATGCATCATGTTACTCTTCATATACCATAATTCCCATTGCTTAATTATACACAGTGAATGTTTCAGTGATCTGGCTTTCCTCCCTCCAGTCCTAACAAGAAAAGAGAGCACAAATTTTCTAGAGTTACCAGCATGCTCCATGATCTTTCTACACATCCATTTATGGAACTTTTTGGTCACAGGACAGCCTCCATTCAAATCCCTGTAGCCAAGAGCTTGTTGATAAAATCTCTGAAGGAAATTGTTTTCAGCTGGAGCTTTGTCACAGCGCCATGTGATTTTTTGGGAGTCTACGGATTTATGGAGTCTTAGTATTGGTGGTCCATACTGTCTTTGTCCCCAGGAAAACAGATAGCCATGATATAGGATGGCTTTTGAGTATTAGGTTTGCTATTGAGTAGGTTAATCCTTTGTTGTGAGGAGTTGTCCTGTGCTTTGTAGGACATTTAGCAGCATTCCTGGCTGCTATCCAGTAGATGCCAGTAGTACCTCTCCCCTTCCCTCAGTTGTGACAATCAAAAATGTTCCCAGACATTGCCAAATAACTCCTGGTGGCAAAATCTCTTCCACCTCCACAATGAAAACCAATAGATTCAAGGAATGTTCCACAGTATCCTGCTGTTAGTACTTGAAATTTCAATCTCATCTGAGTTAACACATTAGTAACAGTGTGTTGCATTTATAATTTGCAAAGAGCTTTTCACATAGAGCACTATATTTAACTCTCACAGCATCCCTGAGATACATTTGTTGATATTCTTCTTCTAAAGACTTAGAAACTGGCTCTCTTAGTGACAAAGTCTTAAAGTGACAGGTGACTAAGCATGTAAAGTGGGGTTTCTTGGACATTCATCTTAGCCTTCAGCCTCCTCATTCCTGTGGTTCACTTTGTCTGATATCACTGTGCAGCAGAATGCCCTATTAATTTCTCTTACATTAGGGCTGGAAGAAATCTTAGAGGTTTTCTCTTACTTCCTAGGAGATAACTGGATTGCAGAGGAATTAAGTGACTTGCCCAGGTAACCCGTGTAGCAGAGTCAAGGCTTGTCATAGAAAAATTGTTCATAATACTTGTTAAAGAATGGTGGCTGGGTATGGTGGCCCATGCCTGTAATCCCAGCACTTTGGGAGGCCGACACAGCAGATCACGAGGTCGGGAGATCAAGACCATCCTGGCCAACATGGTGAAACCCTGTCTACTAAAAATACAAAAAAGTTAGCTGGGCATGATGGTGCATGCCTATAGTCCCAGCTACTCGGGAGGCTAAGGCAGGAGAACTGCTTGAAACCAGGAGGCAGAGATTGCAGTGAGCCAAGATTGCACCACTGCACTATAGCCAGGGTGACAGCGTGAAACTCTGTATCAAAAAAAAAGAAAAAAGACTGCTAAGGCAGACTTTATTCAGGACCATCATGATAGGTATAGGAGGCACTGAAATAAGATTTTGCAGTAGGGAGAGAGACTGGCTCAATTTATAACATGTATAGAAAGATGGGAATTTATAGCCAAGGAGGAGCAAGGTGGGAAATTACATCAATGGATGGGAAATTACTAAGAGGAAATATCAGGTGTAAGGTAGAGGGAATTCTACCAAAATTGACTTGGTATGATTCTTGCTGAAGGTAGGCCAGGGTTATCAGACATCATCTGAGTGATGATGGAGGAGGAAGAACCTGATCAGATGTCAAAGGTGATCAGATACTGAGGATGGGAGATTCTGGCTAAAGTGACTTGGCACGATTCTTGTTAAAGCTGAACAATGCAGAGACTAACACCAAAGCTTAAAAGCCAGGCCTTACTGAAGAGAAAGTTAAAAGAAGCCTGATTAGTTTGGTTAAGGAGAGACTCTTTGACTTAAATCCAGCCCTCCAAGCTTCCTAACGATGAAATAGAATACAATTTAAATATCTTTTAGGGTGGGGGGAGTGTGTGTGTGTGTGTGTGTGTGTGTGTGTGTGTGTGTTGAAGGGAGTAGATTTAGGGGCAAGTGGATTGAGAGACATAGGTGCCCTCAGAATAGTCAGGGTAATATCAGTGGGGCCAAACAATCAGGAAAGAAACAGGATGTGTTTGAGAGCCACTGTGTTCCTCAAAAAGCCTTCACCTCATCAATTATAACTTAATTGAAGTAGCTAAGTGTTGTGGGGAGGAGTAGGGATGAAGGAGGAAATAATAAGCATCTGCAAAGAGTCAAAAACAATGTGTAAGAGTTGGTTAAGATGGCCCTATCCAGTTCTATTTAGCACGAGGATGTTCAACTTCATTTTTTTTTTCCCAATAGATCCTTTGGTCCTGGCTTAGGTGTCACCTCCCCTGACATGCTGTCCCTCCCTCTCCATCCCGCTGGTTGCTGGCTTCATGCTCCTTCTTCATTCTCCTAGCATACCATTTGTATTAGTCTGTTCTCATGCTACTAATAAAGACATACCTGAGACTGGGTAATTTACAAAGGAAAGAGGTTTAATGGCCTCAGTTTCACAGGGCTGGGAAGACCTCACAGTCATGGCTGAAGATCAAGGAAGAGCAAAGGGACATCTTACATGGCATCAGGGCAGAGAGTTTATGCAGGGGAACTCTGATTTATAAAACCATCAGATCCCATGAGACTTATTCACTACCATAAGAACAGTATGAGGGAAACCATACACATGATTCAATTATCTCCACCCAGTCCCACCCCTGATACTTGAGGATTATTAAAATTCAAGGTGAGATTTGGGTGGGGACACAGCCAAACCATATCACTATTGTAGTACTAAACACACGATTTTACATTTTTGTTTCCCCTACTAGCCTGGGAGCTCCTTGATGGCAACAACCTTGTTTTATTCATTTTTATAATCATAAAGCCTTAATGATCATGGGCATTGGAGGAATCAAGGGAGTGAATGGTAGTAGAAGAGCAACTCATCCCAGTGCCCTCGATTTATAAACAGGTACCTCACTTTTAAAAATATATTTTAATCACCCATTATTTTTCTTTCCTCCCTCCACTCTTACCCCTTCATTTCTTCCCTCTCTAGATACTCCCCTCTGGCAGTGTAGGCTTATCTAACTCTGTTCTTGCTTAAGGAATTTCAGAGGCTAATTTTGAAACAAACCAGCACAGAGCCCCGATTGCAGAATCCTCCCGCATTGGGGACTCATGAACAATTAGTCCATGACCATTGGGCCAAAGTCAACATAATGCCAACTAGGTGTATCTCTTACCCAAATAGCCATTGGAACAAGACACACAGACCCAATACCCTGCATCACTCCCACATGTCTCCCATATCAAGTTTTCCTTAAAAACCCCTGTAGTAAATTTAGAAATTCAGAAGAGAACTGGAAGGGCAACAAATTTTGCAATTTTGCCAGAGGCCAGCCCAATAGTTTGAGCCCAAAATGCTCTAGTTGGGGGATCTTAATGCGTCCCAGCAGGTTTTAGTAAGGTTACAGTGGTGGGTGCCTGCGCCTGTGTGTGTGGTTAGGCAGAGGGTGGGCTGATAATGGTGGAGTTACTGCTTGAGTTTTTCTGCATTTAGTAATGGCTGTGGCTGGGCTCTTCCAGAATGATCAGGTAGATTATTTCTACCTTGAAATGAATATAAGAAGAAGAAAGTGATGGGAGGAGGGAATTCTTTTAAGGAAAGACTAATTATTGTATTTAAGACAGCCTTTTTAATAAACCTCATTCCGTACCCCAACTCCCTAACCTCTTTGAGGATTGTGGATGAGGAATTGTCAAATCTGATAAACTCCACAGATGTGGTGAAGGTGAGGGATTGTTTGCCAGGCTGGGCTGTCTGAAAATCCGAAGGCACTATGCTAATAGTACTCCTGTCATGCACACTGATGCTTTGTTTCCATGCCCCCAAAGTCTTTGCTATGCAAATCAAACCACAGGGGCACTTTAACATGTAAATCACATAATCTCCCTCACGTGGGATGAATTGACAGATTTTAAACTCCTTGACTGTTGGGAGGTAATGAACTGCACTTATTTAGCCAGGATTATTGCACTGGGCACATCTCCTACACTGGGCTTTACTCAGTGGTACAACTATGTCAGGGGAGAGATGGGGCGATTGTTAATATTGCTGTCAAAAGAATAAGACAGACTCAAACCTAAGAAATTCTGACCCCCTTTGGGGAGGAGAATAAGGCCCTCCTCAGAAACTGTGTTGAGTCTGTGTCCCCGTGGAGGGGTGGTGGGTGGTTCTTCTTTGATTAGTGAATGAACACTGAATCTTCCCTGGGAAGGCTGTTTTCAGCTTGTTTCACAGGTGAAAGGAGCCAAGGAGACTTAAAGGGACATTTCAGGCCCTGCAGCTGGGAGGAAATCCAGGCTGGGGCAAGGAGCCAGGAACCCATGCGAAGGCTGTGGAAGGCTGTGCTTTCACCAGCTGCTATGGTCCTGATCCCCTAGTTTGGGCCTAAAGTCACTTAAGCGCGTCATGCCAGCTTCCTTTTCGGTAAAATAGAAATAATGCTAGGGATAGAGGGAGCAGTGACTAGATTCTGTTTATAATGAAAGCTGAGCTGCTTGGGCAAGATGTGCTTGTTCCAGAAATGAAGTGTGATTCCATTAAAATGTGTGATCTTTTGAAACAGCCTACCTTGTTTTGGAGTATGTGGTAGTGGATTTATTTGTTGGGAACAAATTGATGAGAACAATATTTTGGCCTTAAGGCATCCGTTTAAGCAAGGCACATTTTAAAAGCAGCTTCAGCCCTTAATGGGCTTTTACTCTCTCTCTATGCATTTGAAGAGTTTGACAATTGTAATGTGCTCAGTTTAGCCATTACCTGTGGTGGCAGTCCTCACCTGGGCACTGTTCCAGAACTTCTTTTGAGCTTAGTGTTTGGAACTCAGTATACATTTTCTCATAGAAACAATGGCTGTAAGCCTTCTTGGATGGTAGACAAAAATTGATCTCACCCAAATGCAGCTGAAATACTGTGCATTTGCAATTAAAAGCTAGTCAGAGAAGTTAGAAATAAGTATTAAAAATTCCCTTTAAAAATATTATGAAATGTATTTAAGTCTATCAAAACACACAAAATTTAAAACCACCAGACCCTAGGCCTAAGCTGCTTGCTCGGCATGATACTTTTGGAGGAGTGGAAGCAGGAGTCCCCTTGAGGTAAGACCATAATGCATTGCTAAAATTTGCCAGCAAGTAGGAATGACAGAAAGATGTTGAACCAAATGGAGAGGGGAGAAAAGGTGGTTACATCACTCTAAACTCTTCCTGACATTATTGGGGTGAGAAGGTATGAAAGATGCTCTGGGGCACTGCTCACATTCACCTTCTGGCTCAAGACCCCTCTTCCCCAGATTCTGGGAGTGTTGCTGTTGAGGGCTCACAGCTAACTCTCTCCAGAAATTGCCCTCTGCCTGCTGGAGCTGCCTTGTCCTCAAGGTTATAACCCTTTCCTAGGGCATCCTTTGCCTAATAATCTGTGGATTTGGGAATATAAAGCCCTGGCCACATCTCCTTAATTTGGAAACACTGAATAAATATGTTAGTTTCAGAAGGCCGAGTGCAATCGGCCTCTGTCTTAACTACATCTCATTTCAATTTCTTCTTCTACTCTAAACCTGTTTTCTTCAGTCCTTCTCATGTGTGAGTCCTAACTGCATTCTTCAATAATTCTGCATGCAAATCTGTCTCAGAATCAGTTTCCCCATGAACATGACCCAGGACAAGCAGACAATTAAAGGTAGGAATGGAGAGATGATCAGTAAAGACTTTATTAATAGTTGGTAGCAGAGAGCTGAAAGCTGGTCTAGGGGAAAGGGGAGTACCAGCAAAGATACTAGTAGAGAGAATACTAGAAATGATAAGAGCTATTCTGGCAAGGTAGGCATTCAATATTACTTCTATATAAAGTAGATCCACTGACTTAGTCAAAGCCGCTAAAGAAGTCCAGTGCTTATGCAAATAGAGGTCTGAAAACAGAAAACCTACAGCATGGGAGAAAATATTTGCAAGCTATGCATTTGACAAAGGTCTAATATTCAGCACCTATAAATTCAAGTGAGTTGGTCCTTTAGGACTATATGTTCTTAGGGGGAAAAAAAACACACAGAACTCTGCCAAGTCTCAGGAAGCCCTATACTCTTGATCTTCCTCCAGAGTTTTAGCTTGAATAACATTTTCTTCATTTATTTTGCATTGCTATAACAGCATACCACAGACTGCATAATTAATAAAATTTATCCCACACAGTTCTGGAGGCTGGGAAGTCCAATATTAAGGTGCCAACTTCTGGTAAGGGCTTTTTTTTCCTGTGTCATTCCATGGCAGAAGGTAAGAGAATGAGAGAGAGAGAGAGAGAGAGAGAGAGAGAGAGAAAGCTCAAACTCACAGCCACAAGTTATTTTATAATTGGCATTAAATTATTCATGAAGTTGGAGCCCTCATGATCTAAACAGCTCCTTTTAGGCTCCACATAAAACTGGCCCAATTGTCTCTTACAATTCCCATAGAACTGATATTTATGGTTTCTTTTGAATAAAAATAGAAACTTACCCTCCTGGTCTTAAAACTTGAGAAAGTTTCATTTGTCTTATCTGAGTTCCTTTCTCAGGAAACCAACCATTAGTCCTCCCAGATAATATCAAAGAACTGAAACTTACCAGATTATGCATCTAGACAGTGAGACACCAGACCTCTCACTCATCATGATTGCCTAACTGACCACCTGCTTTCTGTTGACCAACTCCTCTTCCTTGCCCCTCCTTAATTCATGGTTTCCTGCAGGTAATTACATATATTTCCTGCTATATGAACCCTTAATTTTAGTCAGTCGGTGAGGGAGATGAATTTAAGACTCATCTTTCATCTCCTTAGCTGCAGCGCCCCAGTAAAGCCTTCTTCCCTGGTGTAATACTCCTTCTCTCAGTAGGCTTTCTGTGCAGCAAGCAGTAGAATGTAGACCAAATCGCTGGTATTTTTATAACACACCTTCCAACATTGCTGCTTTGGGGAGGACACACTCAAAGTATAGAAAACAGTTCTATTGCTGAAGCAATTTGGAAGCTTTGCTTTCTTAGAAAGCCTCTTGTTTAGGTTCAAGCCTGGTATTTCTACATAAGATGTTCAAAGATTATTGATCACAAAAGCATCTTTCCTCCAAATGACATCTTGCTGCCAGCTGCAGTCAGTAATGGTGCCAGATTGGGGTTGGGGATTTGTTTACCTTGTCAATATTAGGCTTGGTTATGGTGTTAATCATTCCATAGCTGCAGTTCTTAATTTTATCACATTGAGCTTTTTTTCTATGCACCAGTTACACACAAAATAAATGAATAGTATACAAAAGTGTTTCTAAGAGATCTAAAAGATCCTTCTAAGAGATAGCCATCTTCCTCAAAAGCTGAGACTAAAGTATGTCCAGCAAGCAGTGGGCTCTAAACAGATGTGAGTGTATAGTGCAATGGGAGGACTTGACAGGTACGGCAAAGATCTTGAGGTCAAAGTGTAACTGTCTCCCATGACTGGCTGACCAGAGGGACAAACCTCAGAAACTGGCTGTCATGGTCCATCAACTCTTGTTTTCCAAGTCTGTTTCCCTGAGGACCAAATGTGGTACAATGCTATTATGGGATCTCTCAAAACAATTTGAAGGCCAAAAAGAGAGATTTTGACCTGACATGCTTGACAGACCCCTAAACAAAACATTATGTCATGCTCTGATGTTTAGCTATTGTTTTCTGGAAGGATGAAAAATGTAAAACTGTAGTGGTGATACCCACCCAAGGATTAGCAGTTTGTAGAAACTACCAGAATACACAGAATTGTTCTTGAGACAGAGTAGATGATTTAAAGTCAGTCTTCACAAGTCCAGCACTGTGTTAGCTAATCTGGGGATAACAGATGCAAGGACTGAGTCTTAAGAGCCAACCCAAATGGAAACCTAGGTTCTAGGGTAAAATTATTACAGGGATTGCCATAGAGAAAGTCGCTCTTAACACATCAGTAACAGATCATTAAAAAATCCTCTGATTTGGAACCACTGAGATGGTAAGATGTGAATCAAAATGTCCTCAGAAAAGGTCTAAATCAGTCATTTATTAAACAAATGTCACTGAGTGCCACCATGTGGTGCTGAGCAAATGTTTGAAAAGCTGCAAAAGTGGAAATTTCCTTCCAGACTGTTTGCCAATTATTTTATGGGGAACAAATAATTTCAGTTATTAATTTTAGTATTTTAGGAATATTTTAGCACTTTTATTAATCTCAAGGTAAAAAATAAACTCCTTACCAAGGTTTATAAAAGTCTCTTTGTGACCCTGCCTCTGCTCATCTTTTCACAGACAGGGTTCCTCAACTTTATGACCCTTTCAGTATGGACTGTAAGTATGTCTTGCTCTCTCTCATATGTGCTCTGCTCTTTGTCTGGGAAACCATTTTCATTCAACAATTTTCCCTACCCCCTTCACCAATTCTCTCTTTGACCTGAGAAAACTCATTTTTGTAGCTAATATTACATTTCATTTTTCTCTTAGGATGCCTTCTATGAACCCCTAAAATAGGGTGAGGTGCTCCTACAACACTCTGCATTTTTCCCATTGTGTTAGTCTGCCTGGTCTGCCATTAAAATATACCATAGATCAGGTGGCTTATAGAACAGAAATTCATTTTCTCACAGTTCTGAAGGCTGGAATTGCCAGATCAAGGTCCAGCAGGGATGGTTTCTCTGATGAAGATTTTCTTCCTGGCTTGTAGATGGCCACTTTCTTGCTGTGTTCTTACATGGTAGAAAGAGAGTAAGTTCTCTAGTGCCTCTTGTTGTGAGATACGAATCCCATAAGATCAGGGCCTATCCTTATGATCTCATTTAACCTTACTTACTTCCATAATGGCTCTGTCTTCAAGTAAATTACATTAGGGGTTAGGGTCCAAACATATGAATTTCGAGAAGACACAAACATTCAGTTCATAACGCCCATTATGTATTTCTTTAAATTTTTAAAGTTTTAATTTTTGTGGATATATAGTAGGTGTATATATTTACGGGATACATGATATGTTTGATACAGATATACAATGTGAAATAAGCACGTCATGGAGAATGGGGTGTCCATCCCTTTGTGTGCTTTATCCTTTGTGTTATAAATAATCCAATCATACTCTGAGTTTTTTTAAATGTACAATTAACTTATTATTGACTATAGTCACCCTGTTGTGCTATCAAATAGGTTTTATTCATTCTTTCTAACTTTTTGAAATTCATTAACTATCCTTACCTTCCATTCTTCCCACCCCGCCCCCTCTCCACCTCCCCGCATCACCACTTTTTCCCCAGCCTCTGATAACCTCCTATGTCCATGAGTTCAATTATTTTTATTTTTGGATATCACAAATAAGTGAGAACATGTGATATTTGTCTTTCTGTGTGCAGTTTATTCCACTTAACATCATGATCTCTGGTTTCATCCATGTTATTGCAAATGACAGGATCTCATTCTTTTTTATGGCTGATTAGTACTCCATCATTGGGTATATGTACCACATTTTCTTGATTCATTCATCTGCTGATAGACACTTACGTTGCTTCCAAATCTTAGCTATTGTGGACAGTGCTGCAGCAATCATGGAACTGCAAATACCTCTTCAAAATTCTGATTTCTTTTCTTTTGGGTATATACCCACGGTGGGATTGCTGGATCACATGGTAGCTCTATTTTTGTTTTTGTTTTTTTGGGGGGTGAACCTCCAAACAGTTCTGCACAGTTGTGGTACTAACTTACATGCCCACCAACAAAGTATGACGGTTTCCTCCATTATATTTCTTATCCAGGGCACGATTCACATTATAGTTTGTGAAACTGTACTTCAGGGGTGTCAATTACATAGACTACTTACCTTTATTTTTCATTAGAGCTTAAGCTTCATGAGAGCAGGAAACATGCTTATCTTGTTTATTATTGTCTTCTTAGTACCGACCACACTGCTTCAGAAATACAAGCACCCAGTGAATATTTATTGAGTAAACTCAGTAAATATTTTGACAAGTAGAATTTAGCAGAATCGAACCAGTTTGTGGCACTCGTTCTCTTCCCTTTAGGACAGTTTACATGATTAAATCATGGGTTTCTGGTGGTAAAGCCGTATTACCTGTGTCACTGCCCTATTGCTTTTCTTAAATGGATGCCTTCAAATGCACTGCCTCTAGAATGTAACTCTGACTATCTTCCTTCTGACATAAGATTTCCTCCCTGATGTTACCTTCCTGTTCCAGCCTACTTTTTTCTTCCATGCCTAACAGTTTCTGACCATCTTGACCCCTCCAAATATTTCTGTGAAAGTTTTCATAGAAATAGACCCAGAGAGACAGAGACTTTCCCAGAGAAGTAGAGACATTCCCAAGGTAATTTCATGATGCAGAAGCAGAGCTAAAACTGGAACTTGAGAGAGTGGAGTCCTGTATAACAAAAGCACTCATAATTCTTCAAGTTAGGGGTGGACAGGGCAGGGGAAGTGGGGAATGGAAGGAAGTATCATTGACTGAAAAAAAATGATCAACTATCAAAGGGATATTTGAATAATTACTATGTATAACATAACAAACTGGGTGCAGTGAGACTACAAAAAAGAATAAATGGGAACTTCTGGAGCCAATAACCATTTGGAATATACAGAATCATGAGAAGTTAACCTTTAGTACAGTGGGAAGAAGTAATGCTTATCCAGAGAGTGAAGAGGAGTTCGAGAAAGGAGGGTCATTCTGGGGAGGGCAGGTCTGGAAGAGTCATCATAAGGTGGGTTAGAACCTTACCTAAAGAATGACTTTAGATAGGTGACTGTCAAACATCTTTCAAACTCATTCTTTCCACTCGAGGCCACAGAGTTACATGTCTTGGTCATTATTTCTTAAACTGTCTTTAAAAAAATTACATAACAAATATAATTCTCATTAAAAAAATTCAGACAGAAAACATATAGTAAAAAGTAAATGCATATACACCCATAAATTATGAGGATTTAAACAAATAAAAATGGGACATGTAATATAAATTATTTTGCAATTTGGTTTTACCCATTAAAAATAAGTCTTGAGGCTGAGTGTGGTGGCTCATGCCTGCAATCCCAGCATTTTGGGAGGCTGAGGCAGTGGATCGCTTGAGACCAGGAGTTTGAGACCAGCCTGGAAAACATGGTGAAAGCTCTTCTCCAAAAAATACAAAAAATAATAAAGAAATAAGCTGGGTGTGGTAGGGTGCAACTGTAGTCCCTACTCAAGAGGCTGAGGTGGGAGAATAAACTGAGCCTGGGAGGTTGAGGCTGCAGTGAGCTGAGATTGTGCCACTGCACTGCAGCCTGGGCAACAGAATGAGACCCTGTCTTTAAGTGTGTGTGTGTGTGTGTGTGTGTGTGTGTGTGTGTGTGTGTGTGTGTAGGGGGAGAGAGTGTGGGGGGGAGAGAGTGATCTTTTTCATGGGTCAGGACACATAGCTCATTCTCTTGTCTTCCCTTCGTGTTTGAGCTTTGGCAGTGAGACTGTTTTGCTGGCTTCTGACCTCTTCCAGCATGTTCTCCCATTTGTTGTCAGTAATATTTTTCTGAATTGTACATAAAATTATGGCATTCCTTTGCTTAGAGTCTTTCACTGATGCCTGCATTACTGAAAAATATTTTGATAGAAAGTAACAAAAAAAATCCCAAACTGGCTTAAATAATAAATAGAATTTTACTGGATAACTTACTAGTTTGTTAGGGCTGCCGTAACGAAATACCACAGATTGGATGGCTTAAACAGCAATTTGTTTTCTTACCATTCTGGAAGCTGGAAGTCAAAAGGTCAGCAGGTTTGGTTTCTTCTGCGGTATCTCTCTTTGGCTTGTGGATGGTGGTATCCTCACATGGCCACCAATTGGAATGGACTAGGACCATCTCTTACGGCCTCATTGTAGTGTAATCATTTATTTAAAGACCCTGTCTCCAAATATAGTCACATTCTAAGCTACTGGGCGTTAACGCTTCAACATGCGAGTTTTTTGAGATACAATTCAGCTCGTAACATTCACATAATTGAAGATCTCAATACAGGTGGACTTAAGGTAAGGCTTGATTTTGGGGTGTTTGGGTTTATACTGTTTATGAATTCCTAGAACCATGTAAATCTCCCAATGGAAAATGGAGGCTGCTGGGAAATAGAGGAGGTGTGCTGAGGCCGCAACCATGTATTTGCCCTGAAGCATTTTATCGTTTTGAGAATAAAGAGCAAATTATTTATTATGATTTATAAGGCCCTTCACCATGTGGTCTCTTTTTATCTTTTCTTTTTCATTTTCTTTCTTTCTTCCTTTTTTTTCCTGAGACAGGGACTCATTGTGTCACCTGGGCTGGAGTACAGTGGTGCAATCTTGGCTCACTGCAACCTCGACCTCCTGGGCTCAAGTGATCCTCCTACCTCAGCCTCCAGAGTAGCTGGGACCACAGGCATGTGCCACCATGCCTGGCTAATTCTCATATTCTTATTTTTTTTTCTTGGTAGAGACAGGGTTTTGCCATGTTGCCTAGGCTGCTCTTGAACTCCTGAGCTAAAACCCACCTCAGTCTCCATCTTTTTATCTTTTGAATATAATTTTTCTATAATATATGACAATGGTAGGCTTGCAATTCTATATTCATTTCATTAATTCTCATGTAGTTTTTCCCTTTTCTTGAATGACCTAAACTAAATGTCACCTCTGTGAAGCCTCTGTGAACCTTTCTCTGTTTCCTGAAGGGCTGCTGTCCATGGCTTCTAAGGTAGTGCTTTATACAACTCCAGCAGTGTTTTCTATCATATATACTGTGACATAAACGTTGCCTCCTTGATTGTACAGTGCAAAATCTTCATAATTATACGTGATTGCCTCTGCCTGCTTTCCTCAATATAAAATTACATTGTAATGGTTTACTTAAATGTCTGCCATCCTTCTAGTCTGTAAGGTTCATGAAGGCCAGCACTATAACTTAAATAGTACAGTGATACTGCTTGCTGTTTTTAGATCTTTATCATTCTTCTCAGCTACTAAAACAGTAACATAGTTGTTAAATGAATGAATCAATAAATATATATCATTTTTAGTGCCAAGCTAAAAAATTATTTAACCATGACATCATTCTTATGAGGTAGGTATTATTTTCTTTGTCTTCCAACTGAAGCTCAGAGAAGTTTAGTCATTTGCCCAGGACCACACAGCTAGTAAGTGACAGAACTGAATAGCGCGCGCTCGCTCTCTCTCTCTTTCTCAAGTTAGGGTTTTCAGTTCTGATCAATAGTTGACATAAATCTCATCATTGAGAATGATTGTCTTGTTCAGTTGCTTTAACTACGTAGTGGAAAGACTGAATACACAGTCTACCTCCCAGAGTTCCCAGGAGTAAATGAGATTATGCATGTGACTGTGCTCTGAGCAAATATAAGGTATTACTATGCAAATATAAGGTATTACTTTATAATGTTAGTTTGGTATTAATAGCTTCCAATTTCATAACTAGCCTAGGATGCATGTTTTAAGAGATGCATGTTGTAATATTTTTATCGATGCAGTAATAGAATCTTGAAATACATTTGCAGATCATGGCTGTGGTCCCAAAGGGAAGCAAAGCAACCCAGTTTTATGGCTCATCTAAGGACCAAAGATGAAGCAGCTTTGCAAGAAGTCCTCCTTTTGCCGTTAGCTCTCATTAGCTGAATTCAAATTCCAGTAGTGATAATACACAATTCTTCAACTGCACATAGATTCTGCCTCTATAAAAGGAAAAAAAAAATCTGTAAATGTAATCATTTCTCCCTTGTCAGCTAATGTAACATAGTAATAAGTATAAAACAGTTTTCTTTAGGTGCTTTTGTGTGATTTATTCCTCCTGGCATGGATCAGGATATGAGCAGCATTTCGTTTCAATAGAGCTTTTCTGTAGCTTTTAACCACTTACAAAGGGCATCTGTCTATACCTGGATACAATCCTGCAATAGAAATGAAACAGGCTTTTAAGGCTTGAAAGAAAGGAAAATAGAAGGCCAGGGGCAAATTGTCGTTTCATCGTTTTATGAGGCAAATACTATATATCTGGGAAAAAGATTTTTTAAAAGTATATAATTTAGGAGTGTCTAAAGGTGTTTTGTTAGGTCAATTGTGTATCAGAAGTGTAAAAGGAAGGGCTTATAGATCTTTAAATGCTCCCCAGATAAGTGAGGTTAATCTATTTCAAATTACACTTCCCACTCCCTGATCTGAGAGAAGGGCTTTCTCTCTTGCTTTCAGTATTTAAAATCTGAAATAATACAGACCCGTCTACCCAGGGATCTGCCTCTTGGCCTGGTGCTTTGTCACCACAATTGAGATGGGCAGGTTGGAAGTAGCGGCGTTCTCCCCAAAATCACTCACAAAAGTGGGAGGTAGTGTTGTCTGCCTTTTTTCCAGAGGCTGGCTGGAACAGTACTCCCTTGGGTTTCTGCCAAGGCACATCACTAAATAAGGAGGTAAAATAAGGATAAGATTTAACTGCTTCTTTCCAGGGAAGCTTGGAGACAGTCTCACTTCCTTTTTTTAAAGTTGGAGGCAGTTTTATTTGTTTGGGCAAATCGCATGGGAAATGAATAAGTAAAATTATCAACTGACATGCTTCAGAGGCTGAAAATAGATCCCAGTATATGATTTCCTTTTTATTTATCGACCACATATATTCATTCCTGGTTTTCTTCTCATAGGCTCCTGGACTGGGGGAGTCAGAGATAGTAATAGCGAAAAGTAACTGATCTTTTTTAGTTTGTTTGTTTTTGGGAGTTATCTCCCCAACATTTTATTTCAAACATTTTCAAATCTATAGTACAAGAAGCATTTTTCACATTTGCTTTCTCTCTCATTTTTCTTTTTTCTTTTTCTTTCTTTTTTTTTTTTTTGCTGCAAGTTTGGAAGTAAGTTTCATGCTGAGTCATGATACTTTCTCTCAAAATATTTCAACGTACATCTCCTAAGAACAAAGATATTACCCCATCATTATCATATCCAAGGTAGTTAACATTAATACAATAGCGTATTGTAACATGCAATCTGACTTCAAATTTCCCCCAGTTGCCCCAATAATGTTTTTTATAGTCATTCATCTGTTAAATCCAAGATCCAAGGAAGGATAACACATCAAGTTTGGTTCTCTTGTCTCTTTAGTCTCTGTCCATCTAGAACAGCTCTCCCTTGCCATTTTGTTGTTTGCAATATTAATATTTTCAAAGACTCTGGGATAGATGTCCTAGAGGAAATTCCACAGTTTGAATTTGTCTGATACGATTCCACCAAGAATGTTTAGTCAGGCAACTGTGTTCCAAACCCACTTAATTACTTCTCATTCTGTGTGTGGTTATAGTATCAAGTTGATAGGTAGTTAGATTCATTTGTTTCTGTTCAGTTTCAATTTTAGAGTTTGCTTTTGGTAAATGTTTTTTAATATAAATTTAAATTTAGAATTGTAAAACATTACATGGTTCAAAGGCAAAACTACATTAAAAATGCCTGTTCAGGCCAGGCGCTGTGGCTCACGCCTGTAATCCCAGCACTTTGGGAGGCCGAGGCGGGCGGATCACGAGGTCAAGAGATCGAGATCATCCTGGCCATGGTGAAACCCCATCTCTACTAAAAATACAAAAGTTAGCCGGGCGTGGTGGCACGGACCTGTGGTCCCAGCTACTCGGGAGGCTGAGGCGGATGAATCGCTTGAACCCAGGTGGAGGTTGCAGTGAGCCGAGATTGTGCCACTGCACTCCAGCCTGGTGACAGAGTAAGACTCCGTCTCAAAAAAAAAAAAAAAAAATGACTGTTCAGAAGTTTTACTCCTGTTTCTTTCTCCCAATTTCCATCTAATCCCTTATGATAAAAAATTTTCATTAGTTTCTGATTTGTTCTTCCTATATTTTATTTTTAAAAATAAGCAAAAAAAAATGCATGGATAAATACATAAATGCATAGGTATGTGTGTGTGTGTGTGTGTACACACACACACACACAAAAATAGTTATATGTTTATGTATATATACACATGTCCATATATACCTGTATATTTATTTTCTGCACTATGGGAAACATATATATAATATTATCTATCAATCTATATATCTTCTGTGGCTGTGCATTTATGTTTTCCCCAGTATTTGCTATTAGAAATAAAGCCTTGACAAATAATCTTGTGCCTATGTTATACTTGTGAAGGTGCAGCTATGTGTATGGTGCTATGCTGTACCAAAGGTAAGCACCTGTATAGTTTTAATACATATTGCAAATTGCCCTTCATAGGCTCATATCATTCTTCACCTCCACAAGCAATGTATGAATGCATCTGACATGAATCTGAACACTTTAGATTATCTCTCTGAATTCTCACAATAACTTTGCCTTATTATGACATTATTTCTTTGTTTTATGACCCTTATTGTATACTTAGGAGATTAAGGCTCAGGGATCTTCAGTAATGTCTTCAGGGTCATATGGTAAGTAAATGGCATAGCTAGGATTTGAACCAAGATGTTGACTCCACACTCATGCAACTAACCACCTCACTGTACCATGTACTTACTACATTAACCTTCTTGAATCATATTTTTGGTGTCTGGATAGGATTAATAGGAAATTACATATTCCCAGAGATGATGTTCCTGAAAACATCAAGGACTTCTGGGAATCAAAAGAACTTCCTACCTCAAGGAATGCTAGAGAAGTAAGAGAACAGCTTTCATTTTCATCCTCTTTCTTAAGGAGATGAGTGTTCAATCAAAGTTCCTAGGTCCCATCCAAAGATTCAGACCTAGTAAGTTTAGCTACAACAGCAAGAGTCTTTGACAGAGGAAAAGTTTTAGGAAGGGCTCTTTCTAGGCACAAGGCATGAGGGTACAGAGAGCTGGATCCAGTTCTAAGGCAGACTGGGCTGCTGGGAGGAAGACCAAGGTAAACAGTTTAGGATTTGGGGCAAGCTCCAGTCGCAGCAGCGAACTGGGAAACAAACCAGGAACCTGGAGAAGTTCCTAGGACCAGACTTAGAGGGACAGCTTTTCCCACAGCAGATGGCAAGAAGTAAATAAATGATTTCACATACAGATAAATGCTATGGTCCAGCACAGTAGAACAGAGAGGAGTCAGGATGTTTAGGGAAAACCTCTCTGAGAAGCTGGCCTTTGAGGTTAGATATGAATGAGTGGGCCAAAGACTTGGGGGCAACAAACTTTCAGGCAAAGAGAACAGCAAATGCAAGTCCCAAGGGGCAAATTAGACTGGAAAAAATAAGTAACATAAAGTCTGGTAGAACTGGAAGAGATTAGGTAAGAGAGTGGTAAAAGAGGAGGTCAAAGGCAAGGGACAGATCAGGTGGAGCCTTGTTGGTTAAGGTTTGGACTTCATTCTAAGTGCATCTGAGCATGCTTGGGGGAGGCAAGTTTTGAGGGATTTCTGAAATGTGTTGCATTGTAGCCATCAGGAAATGTATTTAAATTCAGTTCTATGAGGTACGATGAGTTCTAAGGAGATAAGAATAGAAATAACTGCTATTGATTATATATACTTATATAAGTGTTATGCTATGGATTGAATGTTTCTGTCCCCACCTAAAATTCACATTAGAAATTTAATCTTTAGCAAAATGGTACTTGGAGATGGGGCCTTTGAGAGGTAATTAGGTTACAAGGATGAAGATCTCAGGATGGAATTGGTGCTCAAGAGACCTAAGGAAGCTTGCTTTCTCTCTTTACTCTCTGCTGTGTGCAGTGAGAAGACGGCCATCTGCAAACCAGAAAGCAAGCCCTCGCCAGGCACCAGAAATGTGACACCTTAATCTTGGACTTCTCAGCCTCCAAAACTGTGAGAGATAGATTTCTGTTGTTTAAGCTGCTCAGTCTGTGATATTATTTTCTAATATATAGCAGCTGAACTAAGACAAATTATTTTTCTTAAGGCAGGATATAATGAGAGGCTGAGTGTGAAATTTGGCCAGTGGTGTGAGTTAGACATTTATACAAAAATAAGTCCCTTGCCTACTACTCATGCTTACTGCCCCCAGATGATTCATCAAGCTAAGCATATTCTTCACCTTCTAGTAAGGATACAGTATTTGTTCCAGTACTATATGCATAGTAAACATATTTCATGGAAAGAAAGAAGAAGTTTAAAATATCTTGTTATGTGCCACATGTGAAGCTCTGAATGTATGCCACTGATTAATTCAAACAGGCAGTACAATTTCCCCACACCCGGTTCATCAAATTATCATTTTGTTGTGTGTGACATCAGGTAACATAACCTTTCTTTTGATTACATCTCTCTTCTTGCCCTCAGTAGTTTTTGAAGATTTCTGAAATCAGAGAAGTTTACCATTAAGTGAGAAATCTAGCTAAGTTAATGGCATAAATCCTCAAGAAAGAAAGAGTGAAAAAATGGCATCATGCCAAATCCTAATCATGAAGAGCTAAAACGGAGTAACTGTCAAGAGTGTAACTTAGAAAAAACATTGAAATGAAATGAATGACAGTAAATATATTTAAAAGTCATGATAGGTACATCAAAATAAGGATAATTTAATACTAAGTCATCTTTATAAAAGACAATATTTAACATAATATTTAACATTTAAGCAAAATCATTAGCCAAGTAAAAAGAAAGAACACTAAAAATATGTAAATATGCTTTACACATTTTAACTTTTCTTCTTAGGCTGATATATAAGGTATGTCAATGATCTGGGTATTTTTAAACATCTAGGTGTTTGATGCCACGTAGACCAAAAATGCAAACGTTTGGGTGAATTTTCTATTTTTAGCTGGCTATTTAGAATCACATAAAAACAGCCTGAACCATCTTTTCAAATCCTATAAATCATGCACAAACCATTTTCCTTGTAGGCAACATATAATAAAACCAGAAGAACGACCATACAATCAATGAAAGATGATAACTGTTTAATTATGGAAGATAATCATTTATTGGTAGTTTATAAAACGAACGTTTTTAAAGAAGTCCTTCTGTGGAAAATTACCTGGCAGATATTTGTGGTTGTCAAAAGGGTGATAATATTTGGCCGATGGAAATAGACAAAAACACAGGTAACTTTAATGCAGGTAAAAGATACTATTTATTGTACACAGAAGGCCTCTTATTGTGGAGGTACAGCAACCCTCAGGGTTGAAGAATGATGATTTATTGGACTTGAAATCCTCTTGAGGATGCCTAGTGGACCCTGACAGCATGTAACTGGGTTGAGGAGTGCTTCAAGCCTGCCCAAGATGGTTTTTCATTTCTAAAGGGATTCCCTCTTGGCTTTTGCTAAGTTTTATGGAGTCTCTGGCTCCCTGTTCATCTATCCCTAGTGTACTGTGCTCCTGCATGTTAGCTGTGAGAGCGGCCAAACCATAGGCCAGTTTCCCAGGCATCTTCTTCTCCCAGTAGGTCTATTCATATAGGCTGTAACTAGTTCCACTAGTTCCTTCTACATACACATGCACACATGTCCGTGTGCACACGCGCACACATGCACACACAGAACGTGCTGGAAGAACAAGTTCCTTACTAAAGCAAGAGCTATAAAATGGAAAAATCAGTCTAAGATTATAAAACGTTGTCAGTTTAATTGGTTGAAGCCATCCTAATTCTACCCAGGGTCTAAGTAAGTGGTTAGATTTGATCTGATGGGCAATAGGGAATCATTGTACATTCTTGAGGACGAGCTAAGATAAATAAAAATGATGTTTGAGAAAATACTGTTGAATTCTTTATAGTGGCCTGGTAGAGAGGCCACTCTAAATTCTTTATAGTGGCCTGGTAGAGAGGCCACTCATGATATAGTCATGAGAAGCACAGGTTTGTCTATCTTTCTCTACTACCTTCGGTTTCAACAATTGGCTATGTTCCTGGCTTGAGTCAGGAGCCTTTTATAGGTGATCTCACTGGGAGGTAAGATTTAAAGGGAAATAGCTGGAGGCAATCAGGTAGAACAAACCTGTCTGTTCTCTAAGGGGCCAGCAGACATGAATAGAAAATATTAGATATGGTGACAAGAGTTTCTTTGAGAGAGAGGCAAGTTAGCTTGAACAATCACAGAAGCTGAAATTCTTTGAGAAACGCCTATATCTAATGGGATGCTGAAGAACTGACTTACCTTAGGATATAAGATTATCCCCAAGGGATCCTGGCATAGATTCTAAAGAAGAGTCTAAGGAGAATGTACAGCTCATCTGTGCCCACCAGAACCCAGCTAGGACATAAAATACTACCTGTTATTTTAATAGAGTTTAAAATAAAAAATCGTTAGCTAGGAATTAAAGAAATGAAAAGGCAAAAATAAAACACTAAGTATAATCTGGCCTGGAGGATGAGGAAAGAGGTTGAAATAATTAACACTTAGTGACTTGGAAGAGAGGCTCTGCAGAACTGGTGAACCAGAGAGATGAGACGAGGCTGGTCTTTAAGTGTTAGAAAAGTTGCAAACTAGAATCAGCTATTCTACTGGAACAAACCAGTGCTTCCAGGTGTAAGTGATGCTAGAGTGACATAGGAACAGGAAACTAAAATAAGAACAGAAAACCAAGACAGGAGCAAGACACAAACAGGAAGTGTTTGTGGTCCCTGCCTTTAGCCTAGCTGTCTCCCTCTGGTGCCCCCTAGTGACAATGCCTAACAGAACTGCAGGGAAAAGAAAAATAAGGTTTTAAAGAGTCTTAGCCCTAGAATTACCAAAGGGAATATAGAAAAAATGAGTTTGATGCTTAGACAAGAGTCTAATAACTGGGAAGGAATGCATAGTCACTAATTTGTGGGACGAATGTCATGACTAGAGTGAAGTGACCAGAAGACACTCAGTCATGGACATTCTGGGATAGAACATAATTGAGAAAAATAATGAGCTCAGAGCCTCTTCCCAAAGGAAGACTTATATCTTGAGATAATCTAGAAGCTAGTGATAAGTAATAATAATGCTATCAACAGCATCATTTCATGAGTTCTTTCTATTTGCTAGAGAAAGTTACGGCTCATCTTTTTTAATCTTCACACAGTACTAAAAGTGTAGGTAGATACTATTATACCCATTTTGCAGATGTGGAAACAGGAGTTAGGGAGAAGAACATCCATTATGATTGACAGATCATAATTGAAACCCAAGTTTTTCTGATTCCATGGTCTAGGTACAAAAGTATTACTTGGGTTTGACTTATAATTTTCAACTTCATCAAATTGCTTACAAATCACTATCAGGGACCGCTTTAGTAAATTTCAACTATCAACATGGGAGAGTACATATAGAAGAACATGGGGAAAATTAAAATTTATGTTGATAATGTACATGCCCGATCAAAAAACATCTACAGTTGCATGTGAGGACTTTGTAGCAAGCTTGTGCATGCTCCACAAACATTGTCTAATAAATACACCAATGCTGGATACAGATTAAGATGGCAGATAGGAGGCAGGACTAGCTCGCAGCTGCCGCTTGGATGGACAGAGTAGAGTGTAGAGACTCAAATCGTGAACTTTTGCTCCAAGAACTACCATAGGAACATATCAGGAAATGAGAGAGAATCCATAGACCCTTTGAAAGAACTTGTCACTGCTTCAGGCTCTCTGAGATGCTGAAAACTGTGAGTCTGCTTGCTTTCTCAGCAGAGAGGCTGGTGGTCTGCAGCAAGTTTTCAGCCCTGGTCACCTACTGCCAGGAAGTAGACTTTGTGCTGTTGTGGAAGAACAGTGGGAGTGAGACCAGCCTTTAGGACTCTGGGCTGTGTGGGAATGAGGTTAAGGCCTGTGACTGCTGGCTTTCCCTCACTTCCCTGGTTACCTGTATGACTCAGCAGAGGCAGCCATAATACCCCTGAGAATATAACTCCACTGGCCTAAGGACCACACCTCCATCACCCACAGCAGCCGCAGGAAGCCCCACCCAAGAAGAGACTGAGCTCAGACATGGCTAACCCTGCCTGCACCTGATGGTCTTTCTCTAACCACCCTGGTAGCTGAAGACAAAAGTCACAGTCTCTTGGGAGCTCTACAAACCCTGCCCACTGCCTGAGAAACCTGAATACTTAACCAGGTGTCCCTAGGGCAAGTTTGTATTCTTCTTATAAGACCACAGCTGATGTGATCTTGAAAGTGCTAACTCCTGGCTGGAGAGGCCAACCAAAACAAAACCAGCACGCTAAATAAAAGCATAACTAAGGACCCTCGCAGAGTCTACTTCACTCCCCTGCTACCTCCATTGGAGCAAGTGCTGATATCCATGGCTTAAGATCTGAAAATGAATCACATCACAGGACTCTGCAGACACTCCCCAGTACTAGCCAGGAGCCTGGTGGCGCTGCTGGGTGGCTAAACCCAGAAGAGCAAAACAATCACTACAATTGGTTCTCAGGAAATCCCTTCCTAGGGAAAGGGGACAACACCACATCAAGTGACCACTCCCATGGGATAAAAGAATCTGAGCGGCAGCCCTTGAATCCCAGATCTTCCCTCTGACATAGTCTATCAAATCAGAAGAAACCAGAAAAACAGTTCTGTTAATATCACAAAACAAGGTTTCTTAACACCAAAAACTCATACCAGCTCAGCAGCAATGGAAACAAACCAAGATGAAATCACTGAATTGCCAAAAAAAATAAAAAAATAAAAAAATCAGAAGGTTGATTATTATGCTAATCAAGGGGGCACTAAAGAAAGGTGAAGTCTAACTTAAAGAAATAAAAAACATAATAAAGGATATGAATGGGAAATTCTGTGAAATACATAGCATAATAAACAATCACAACTTCTGGAAATAAGGACACACTTAGAGAACTGCAAAATGCACTGGAAAGTCTCAACAACAGAATCAACAAGAAGAAAGAACTTCAGAGCATTAAAGACAAGTCTTTTAAATTAACCTAATTTGCTAGACAAAGAATTTTAAAAAATGAACAGAGCTTCCAAGAATTTTGGGACTATGTTAAATGTCCAAACCCAAGAATAACTGGTGCTCCTGAGGAAGAAGAGAAATCTAAAAGTTCAGAAAACATATTTGAGGGACTAATAGAGGAAAACTTTCCCAGCCTTGCTAGAGATCTAGACGTCCAAATATAAGAAGCTCAAAAAACACCTGGGAAATTCATTGCAAAAAGATCATTGCCTACGCACAGTCATCAGGTTATCTAAAGTCAAGACAAAGGAAAAAATCTTAAGAGCTGTGAAGCCAAAGCATCAGGTAACTTATAGAGGAAAACCTATTAGATTAATAGCACATTTCACAGCAGAAATCCTATAAGCCAGAAGGGACTGGGGCCCTCTTTTTAGCCTCCTTTAACAAAATAATTAACAGCCAAGAATTTTCTATCCAGTGAAACTAAGCTTTGTAAATGAAGAAAAGATACAGTCTTTTCCAGAAAAATAAATTCTGAGAGAATTTACCACTACCAAACCAGCACTACAAGAACTATTAGAAGGAGCTCTAAATCTTGAAAAAAAAAATCCTAAAAATACACCAAAATAGAACCTCCTTAAAGTGTAAATCTCACAGGACATATATGAAAACAACACAATGAAAAAACTCCAAGGTATTGAGGCAGCAAATAGTAGCTCATATCTCACTACTAACATTGAATGTAAATGGCCTAAATGTTCCATTTAAAAGATATAGAATGACGAAATGGATAAGAATTCACCAACCAAGTATGGGCTGCCTTCAAGAGACTCCCTGACACATAAGAACTGGTATAAACTTAAGGTAAAAAGGTGGAAAAAGATATTCTATGCAAATGGACAACAAAAGTGAGCAGGAGTAGCTATTCTTGTATCAGAGAAAACAACAGCAGTTATAAAAGACAAAGAGGCATATTATATACTGATAAAAGTAGTAGTCCAATAGGAAAATATCACAATTCTAAATATATATGCACCTAACACTGGAGCTCCCAAATTTATAAAAGAGTTACTACTAAGCCAGGAAATGATATAGATGGCAACACAGTTATAGCGGGTGATGTTCACAGTCCACTGACAACACTAGACAGATCATCAAGACAGAAAGTCAACTAAGAAACAATGGACTTAAACTATTCCCTGCAACAAATGAACTTAACAGATATTTACAGAACATTCTACCCAACAACTACAGAATATACATTCTATTCATCAGCACATGGAACATTTTCCAAGATAGACCATATGATAGGCCACACAAGTCTCAGTAAATTTAAGAAAATTAAATTCTATCAAGTACTCTTTCAGTGCACAGTAGAATAAAATTGGAAATCAACTCCAAAAGGAATCAACACAATGCAAATACACAGAAATTAAATAACCTGCTCCTGAATAATCAATGTATGAACAGTAAAATCAAGATGGAAATTAAAAAATTATTTGAACTGAACAGTATAGTGACACAATGTATCAAAACCTCTGGGATAGAGCAAAAGTGGTGCTAAGAGAAAAGTTTGTAGCATTAAATACCTGTATCAAATGTCTCAAAGAACACAAAGAGACAATCTAAGGTCATACCTCACACAACTGGAGAAATAATAATTCAAACCAAATCCAGCAGAAGAAAAGTAGTAATAAAGATCAGAACAGAACTAAATGAAATTGAAACAAAATACAAAAGATAAATGAAAAGCTGGTTCTTTAAAAAGATAAAGAAAATTGATAGACCATTAGTGAGATTAACCAAGAAAAAAAAAAGATCCAAATAAGCTCAGTTAGGAATGAAATAGGAGATGTTACAACTGATACCACAGAAATACCAAAGATTCTTTCAGGTTACTGTGAACACCTTCATGCATATAAACTAGAAAATCTGGAGGAGATGGATACATTTCTGGAAATACATAACCCTTCTAAATTAAACTAAAGTACATGGAAATTACGGGAAGATATAGAATATCTGAATAGACCAATAGCAAGCAGCAAGATTGAAATGCTAATAAAACAAATTGCCATCAAAAGTAAGTCCAGGACCAGACCCAGTCACACCTGAATTCTATCAGACATTCAAAGAAGAATTGGTCCTAATCTTATTGACCCTATTCCAAAAGATAGAGAAAGAGGGAATCCTCTCTGAATCATCCTATGAAGCCATTATCACCCTAATACCAAAACTAGGAAAGGATATAACAAAAAAAAAACTACAGACCTATATCCTTGATGAACATAGATGCAAGAATCCTCAACGAAATACAGAATCCAACAGCATATCAAAAAGATAATCCACCATGGTCAAATGTGTTTCACATGAGGGATGCAGGGATGGGCTAGCATACATAAGTCAATAAATGTGATACAACACACAAAATTAAAAACAAAAATTACATGATTATCTCAGTAAAGGCACAAAATGCATTTGACAAAAGGCACAAAATGCATTTGATTAAAAACCTCAGCAAAATCGTCATAGAAGGAACATACATTAAGGTAGGAAAAGCCATCTATGACGAACCCATAGCCAACGTTATACTGAACAGAGAAAAGTTGAAAGCATTCCCCCTGAGAACTGGAGCAGGACAAGGATGCCCACTTTCATCCCTTCTATTCAACATAGTACTGAAAGTCCTAGCCATAGCAATCAGATAAGAGAAAGAAAGAAAAGGCAAACAAAGTGATAATGAAGAAGTCAAACTGTTGTTTTTGTTGATGACATGAATGTATACCTAGAAAACCGTAAAGAATCATTGAAAAAGCTCCAAGAACTCATAAATTAATTCAACAAAGTTTCAGGATACAAAATTAATGTACACAAATCAGTAGCTCTGCTATACACCAACAGTGACTGAGAATCAAATCAAGCACTCAACCCCTTTCACACTAGCTGCCAAGAAAATAAAATACTTAGAACTTTACCTAACCAGGCTGGGCATGGTGGCTCATGCCTGTAATTCCAGCACTTTGGGAGGCTGAGGTGGGTGGATCACGAGACCAAGAGATTAAAACCATCCTAGTCAACATAGTGAAACCCTGTCTCCACTAAAATACAAAAATCACCTGGGTGTGGTGGCGTGTACCTGTAGTCCCAGCTACTTGGGAGGCTGAGGCAGGAGAATTGCTTGAACATGGGAGGTGGAGGTTGCAGTGAGCCGAGATGGGGCCACTGCACTCCAGCCTGGTGACAGAGCAAGACTCTCTTTCACTCCCACTCACTCACTGACTCTCTCTCTCTCTCTCTCTTATATATATACACACACATATATATATATATTTATTTGTGTGTGTGTGTGTGTGTGTATATATATATATATATATATATACACACACACACCAAATCAAGGATGTGAAAGACCTCTACAAAAAAAACTACAAAACATCGATGAAAGAAATCAGAGAGAGCACAAGCAAACAGAAACACATCCCATGCTCATGGATGGGTAGAATCAATACTGTAAAAATGACCATACTACCAACAGCAATCTATAAATTCAATGCAATTCCCATCAAAATACCATTATAATCTTTCACAGAACTAGAAAAAAAATCCTAAAATTCATATGTAACCAAAAAAGACCCCACAGAGACAAAACAAGACTAAGCAAAAAACAAATTCAAAGGCATCACGTTACCTGACTTCAAATTATACTAGAAGGCCACAGTCACCAAAACACCATAGCACTGGTATAAAAAAAGGACACATAGACTAATGGAACAGAAGAGAAAACCTAGAAATAAAGCCATATACTTAGAGCCAATTGATTTTTTTGACAAAGCAAACACATAAAGTGGGGAAAGGACAGCCTATTTAACAAATGATGCTGGGAAAATTGCCAAGTTACATGTAGAATGAAGCTGGGTCTTCATCTCTCACCCTATACAAAATCAACTCAAGGTAGAGCAGAGACTTAATTTTAAGACCTGAAGCTATAAAGACTCTAGAAGATAATATTGTAAAAACCCTTCTAGAGATTGGCTTAAGCAAAGACCTTATGACCAAGAACCCAAAAGCAAATGCAATGAAAGCAAAGATGAGTAGATAGGACTTAAACTAAAAAGTTCTGGTACAGCAAAAGAAATAGCAGAGTAAGTGGACAACCCAGAGTGGGATGAAATCTTCACATTCTATACATCCAACAATGGACTAATATCCAGAATCTACAGAGAACTCAAATGAATCAGCAAGAGCAATACAAAAAATCCCATAAAAAAGTGGGCTAAAGACATGAATAAAAATTCTCAAAAGAAGATACACAAATGGCACAAACATATAGAAAAATGGTCAACATCACTAATTATCAGGGAAATACACATCTAAACCAAAATATTGCAAAACTGCGAAAATGGCAATAACCAAAAAATAAAAAATAGGTACTGGCATGAGTGTGGTGAAAAGGGAACACTTTTACACATTGGTAGGAATGTAAACCAGTACAACCACCATGGAAAGAAAACACTGCAGAGATTCCCAAAAGAGTGAAAAGTTTATCTACCATTCCATCCAGCAATTTCACTCCTAGGTATCTACTCAGAGGAAAGGAAGTAATTATACAAAAAATATACATAAACACACGTTTATAGCAGCACAATTTGCAATTGCAAAAATATGGAACCAGCCCAAAAGCCCATCAATCATTAGTGGATAAAGAAAATGTGGTATATACCATGGAATACAACTCAGCCATAAAAAGGAACAAAATAATGGCATTTGCAGCAACTTGGATGGAATTGGAAACTATTATTCTACATGAAGTAACTCAGGGAAAACCAAACATCATATATTCTCACTCATAAGTGGGAGCTAAGCTATGAGGATACAAAGGCATAAAAATGATAAATTGGACTTTGGGAACTTGGAGAAAGGGTAGGGGTGGCAAGGGGAAAACGACTATACATTGGATATAGTGGACACTGCTCAGGTGATGGGTGCACCAAAATCTCCGAAATCACCTCTAAAGAACTTATTCATGTAACCAAACACCACCTGTTCCCAAAAAACCTATTGAAAGAAATAAAAATTTAAAAATGTACAAATAAAGCACTGCTATCTTTTTCTTCTGCATATTTTTGTTGGATCATTTTGTCCTTTTTTTGTTTTGGTATCTCGAAAGAGTTGCTCAGGCATTTGATAACCATTGGTTGACCATTCATACTTCGGTGTGAGGTACTAAAACCTTGACGGAACCTAGGTTTGCTGCAAGAGCTTGTTGACTGGGGTTCTGATGGCTATCTGATTTTTCCTTGGGCAACTCTTTTTTTGTTTGTTTGTTTTTTTGAGATGGAATCTCGCTCTGTCATCCAGGCTGAAGTGCAGTGGTACAATCCTGGCTCACTTCACCCTCCACCTCCTGGGTTAAAGCGATTGTTTCCCTCAGCCTCTCAAGTAGCTGGGACTATAGGTGCACACCGCCATGCCAGACTAATTTTTGTAGTTTTCAGTAGAGATGGGGCTTCACCATGTTGTCCAGGCAAGTCTCAAATTCCTGACCTCAAGTGATCCACCCGCCTCAGCCTCCCAAAGTACTGGGATTACAGGCATGAGCCACTGCACCTGGCCAAGCAATTCCTCATTATCAGTATCTGTAGGTATTTTATCTGATGGCAGTTTCTATATATTTTTTAAACTTTCTGATTTGAAAGAGGATTCAAATTTACAGAAAAATTTAAGGGTAGGGCAGATATACCTATTTTTCTGCACTGTTTGAAAGTAAGTGGCTTACCTTTTTATATGATACTTTGTGTGTATTTCCTGTATACAAGTACTTCCCCATTTACAAGCAAATCGTATTCATGAAAATTAGGAAATTAACATTGATGTTCATTGCTGTCATCAAATCTTCAGACCTCATTTAAGTTTCCCCAAAATGTCTTTGATAAGAAGAATCCAGGAGAAAGTCATACGTTGCATTTTGCTGTCACTTCTATTAGTCTTCTTCACTCCAGAAAAGTTTCTTAGTTCTTCATCAAATTTTATGACCTTAACATTTCTGAAGGTCCCTCAGTTTTGTGTTTCATAGATTTTTTTTCTCATGATTATTTTCAGGTTGTGTGTCTTCTGGAGAAATATCACTGCAGTAACACTTCTTATTGCGTTCTACCAAGTGATGGGTACAATTTTGATTTATCCCATTATTAATGACATCAAATTTAATCACTCGAATAAGGTGGTATCTTCGATGCTTTTCCACAGCAAAGTTACTATAGTTTGTGGGGGAGGTAATTCAAGATTTTAAAAATACCCTTCTTTTCCTCTAATTAATAACATCTATATAAATTGCCATTTCTGTTTTATTCAATGATTATTTGTTTCTATTATTATTTACTTTGATGCTTAAATTGTCCAGATTTGACCAGTAGAAACCACTTCACAGTGATCTTTGATTCATCCCTATCATTCTTGGAGCACTTGGTTCTATCTTGACACACCAAGTTGTTCCAGGACCATCTTGAAGTTTTCTAGTTCCAACTTGAAAATCAGCCCTCATTCCTTTGATTTATAAATAATAATTAGTGACCACAATCTGCACTCTGGATATGCTCTACTCAAGTCTCAATAGACCATTCTAGGTGCTGAAGCCCTCAGCTCTCCTCACCCTTCTTAGGCCCCAATATGGCATGTGCTGCCATGACCCTCCTTTCTTTCTCCACAAAGATGGCAACCTTTCTTGAGCTTAGCTGCAGCCTTTTCAGGTGAATTTTTCAAGAATAAAAATTAAAGAAAATTTTTATGACTTTAAAAAATCTTAAATTTTTTATAAAATGAACAAAACAGAATATATATATATATACATTTATATATATATACACATATATATAAATTAATTAATTGGGGGAGAAGCAGGGTATTTTAAAAATCTTGAAGTACCTCCCTCACATACTATAGTAACTTTACTGTGGAAGAGCATGGATAATACCAACTTATTCAAGTGATTAAACTTGATGTCATTAATAATGAAACAAGTCAAAATTGTACACCATCACTTGATAGGATGCAATAAGAAGTTTTACTGCTGTGATATGTCTCCAGAAGACACACAACCTGAAAATAATCATGAGAAAAGAAAAGAAGAGGAAGATCTAGTACCTGCCTTCTAAAGAAATTTCTCAGAAGAATGAAGAAACTTCTAGAAATAGAAGTGGGAAGGCAGAACCACAATTTTTAGCCCCACTATAATTTCAATTTTAAGGAGATACATATACAGATATACATGTATACATACACTGTGGCCTCTAAACCAAGTCAGTTACTTTACCAGATCCTTAACAGAAAAGGAACAATTCGTCCACATTTATTGAATGCAAACGTGGCTATCATGGATGTATTGAGGCAGTGTCTTGGTTTGGATTCCCCAGAAGCTGGCTCTGGGATAAGGATTCAAGTGTATGTAATGTATTATTTGGGAGGTCATCCCGGGAAACACCCATGGAGAGAGAATTCAGTCAGGAAAGGGAAGGAAGACAACAAAATGTGTTCTGAGGACCTCTTGAGCTCTACCCCTGAAAGGAACTCTGGGAGACAGTAAGAACACATTTCACTTCTTCCAACTGATGGCCAAGGACGTGATGACATTTATCTACTGATTTCTTCATTTTCATTGGTTGGGGTTCTACAGGCCAGTAGCTTTCCAGACTTCCAACTGACCCTGTACATTGATTGAGGGGGCTCACATAGCCAATTGAAAACCCTCTAGGCAGAAAGTGGCAGGTATTTGTATGCAGTAAGCGGTCTACAATACATAGAAAGAATACCAACAGGACATCCACAGTGTTTGCTACACATGCTATGTCTTTGCCAGGCTATGTACCTGGCAAAGAAGTACCACTTTAGGGGGATTTTCAAGAGTATGTTACATTATAGTATAATTTTTTGTGTTAAATCCTGATGAGCCAGGTGCAGTGGTACATGCCTGTAGTCCCAGTTACTATAGAGGCTGAGGCAGGAAGATCACTTGAGAACAGAAGTGCTAAGCTAGATTATACTGTAGTATACTTACTATGATCATGCCTGTGAATAGGCACAGCACTCCAGCCTGTGCAACATAGCATGATCCCTTTTCTCTTTAAAAAATCCTGATGAGACACCAGTGAACCAGAAAGTGTGTGTGTATATACACACACACACACACACACACACACACAAACCTTTATGCATTTATATATGTATTATAAATAATAGCTTATAATATCCTATAATTTGAGTGCTAATTACACTGTTAGACTATTTTATATATACTGGTTAATATAATCCTTAAACCATCACTTTGAACATGGTATTATAAGTATTTACATTTAATGTATGAGGAAACAGGCTTTGCAGGGCAGGGGGGCGGGGTTAGGAACTTGCTTAGGTAACATTGGTAAGTGGTGGTGTTGGTATAAATCAAAGCAGGGTAGCTCCAGAGCCCATGCTCACAGCCATTTACTCTGCTGCTAAAGCAAAGCTGTTGGAGATTCCCCAAAAGCAATAGGAGGAAGACGTCAGAGGAAGATCCACTGAAATATTCTCCATCACCTAGTAAAAAAGCATTGATCCAGTGATGAGGAAAGGTAGCGTTCAGCCAGGAGGTCTATAAATTCAAGTAATCAGCCTTAGGTTCTAATTGGAACCCTGGTGCCAAATTTTACCCTGAAGAAACCTATTCAGTTCAATTCATCAGTCTGTTTTTAGAACTCACTTCTAGCTTCTGATGAGAGGATCCCAGCAAATGCAACAGGAAACTAGACACTAGGAAACACCGTTTTGCTGTTCTGGGACTCTGAACTGAGACATGATCTGTACAAGTCATACACTTGAGATCTTTCACTCAGTTTTCAGTTAAAAAAATATTTACCGCACATAGCCTTTTTGGTCCTGATTTCCGACACAGTAGAAATTCTTAATATAACCAACATTCTCATTGGCAACATAGAGAAATACTTCTTGTCTCCAAAAAACTCAGGAAAAAAAGAAAGATGACTAATGGATTGTAAAGTCAATCTGAGTTTAAGTTTGAATAGAAATGCTTGAAATCCATGTTAGGACACTACACAATAACTTATATTGCATTTTTAAATGTCTTCAAGAAAATTTTAAACTGCCTTCAGAACATAGGTATAATACAGAGAGAATGTTTTTGGTTGTAAGTAGGTCACTTCCTATTCTCACCAGGAAACTTTTGTTTTAGCTTCAGTATATTTTAAAATACTATATTGAAAAAGTACAGCTGTTCAGAGACATTATTTATATCTCAGCTGATGACCTCCTTAAATGCGTACCTAGGAACATAGATAGAGCTTCAAATCCAATTAATGTGGATCTCAATGGAAGAGATTTAAAGAACTTATTGAGGAATCATTCAACAAGGGGAGCTAGACAAAAAATATCAGGGCATAAGAAAAAGAAACCTGTAGGTCTAACTGTGAAAAGGAAGCTTTGCATGTCTAACTCGATTTTGCTCCTAACCACCACTGCCATGATACCTTTTAGGTTAATGGCTTTGGCTTATCTGTGAGCTTCAAAGCCAGGATGATAATAGTCCCTTCCCAAAACTGATTCCCAGAAATATAAGGCAGGTGTACGCACAAGTATCAATGTTGTTAAAAATTTATAAGTGCATTGTGATCTGACCAAGGACAAAGATGTTTCCTTTTTTTATATATATTTTAAGTTCTGGGATGCATGTGAAGAATGTGCAGTTTTGTGATTCGCTGCACCCATGAACATTTCATCTACATTAAGTATTTCTCCTAATGTTAGCCCTCCCCTAGCTCCCCAGGCCACAACAGGCCCCGTGTGTGATATTCTCCTCCCTGTGTCTATGTGTTCTCACTGGTCAACTCCCACTTATGAGTAAGAACATACAATGTTAGTTTTCTGTGCCTGTGTTAGTTTGCTGAGAATGATGGTTTCCAGCTTTGTCCATGTCCCAGCAAGGACACTAACTCATCCTTTTTTTTTTTTTTTTTTTTTTTTTTTTTTTTTTTTAATCATGTTTTCTTAGTCTTCAAACGGTGACTGGTTGTTTGGCTTTTCTTGTCTTTCATGCGTGACACTTTTGAAGTGTAGAATTCCCTCCCTATTGTGTAAAACGTTCATTTTATTCTTTAGTGTATATGCGATACTATTGTTACTTATTTTACTGCTCGAATTGGTCTAGCTTTGGCCATTGGCTCTTTCAGTCTGGCTCTCTGTCCCGTATTAGCTTTCTACTGCTGCTATAACAAATTGCCACAAATTTACTATCAATAGAAATTTATTATCTTATAGTTCTGGAGGTCAGAGGTCTAACGTGAATCTCAATGGACTAGAGTCAGGTGTCAGTACGTCTGGCTTCTTCTGGACACTCTGAGAGGAAAATCTATTTCCTTGCCTCTCTCAGCTTCTGTGACTGCCTGTGTACTTTGACTTGTGGCCTGTTCTTCCATCTTCAAAGCACATCACTTTGTTTTTTTTTATTTTTTTATTTTTTATTTTTTAGAGAGAAAAAGAGAAAAAGAAGGGGAAAAAAAGAAAAAGAGGGAAAAAGGAATATTACTTCATTCCTAAAATGGGTTTCAATAATGGCCGATCAATATTTTGAGTGTTTAAAGTGGTTAATGCATATTTTATGTGTTTAAAATGGAGACCTCTATTGTGTTTATTTGTTCTGGCTCTGAGTTCAAGTCCTGGATATCGTTATCAATTTGTTGTCTCGTTGAATCTAAATCTCATTATGTGTCTTATGTATCTGGGTGTTAAGATCTCTTATTGTTACATTAATCCTTTTACCCTTGCATCCTTGTAGCTTTGAAATCTATTTTATTAAGTGTGAGAATTGCAACTCCTGCTTTTTATTTATTTATTTTTGCTCTCCATTTGGTTGGTGAGTTTTTTTCCATCCCCTTGTTTTGAGTCTTTGTATATCTTCAGATATATCGTTAGATTTTGTGGATAATGTATATTTTGTGTGTTTAAAATGGAGAGCTCTATTGAGTTTATTTGTTCTGGATCTTAGTTCCAGTCCCGGGTATCGTTATCAATTTGTTGTCTCGTTGAATCTAAATCTCATTATGGGTCTTATGTATCTGGGTGTTAAGATCTTTTATTATTACATTATTCCTTTTACCCTTGTATCCTTGTAGCTTTGAAATCTATTTTGTCAAATGTGAAAATTGCAACTCCTGCTTCTTATTTATTTATTTTTGCTCTCCATTTGGTTGGTACGTTTTTGTTTTTGTTTTTTTTCAACCCTTTATTTTGAGTCTATGTATATCTTTGGATATACCGTTAGATTTTGCCTGTATCTTTTGATTGGGAGATTTGGTCGATTTAAATTTAGGGTTGCTGCCATTTGTTATTAACTGGCTATTTTGTCCTTTCGTTGATAAAAATTCTTCTTTATGTTAATGCTCTTTACTTTTTGGTGTATTTTTAGAAAGGGTCATACTGGTTGTTCCTTTCTGTGTATAATGCTTCTTTTAGAAGTTCTTGTAAAGCAGGCCTGGTGGTAACAAAATCTCTGAGTACTTGCTTGTTCCTAAAAGATTTTATTTTTCCTTCAAATGTAAAGCTTAAATTGGCAGGATATGAAATTCTGGGCTGAAAGTTCTGTTGATTAAGTATATTGAATATTGGCCCCCACTCTCTTCTAGCTTGTAGGGTTTCCATTGAGAGATCTGCTGTAAGCCTAATAAGCTTACCTTTATGGGTGACTTGATCTTTCTCTCTGGCTGCCCTTAATATTTTCTCCTTCGTTTCGATCTTGGTGAATCTAATGATTATGTGCCTTGGGGTTGGTCTTCTTAAGGAATATCTTTGTGGTGTTCTCTGTATTGCCTGGGGTTGAATAGTGTCCTGCTTTGCTAAATTAGGAAAATTTTCCTGGATAATGTCCTGGAGAGTATTTTCCAGCTTGACTTCATTCTCTCCGTCACATTCAGGTACACCAATCAAGCGTATATTAGGTCTTTTCACATAGTCCCATATTGCTTGGAGACTTTGCTCATTCCTTTTTATCCTTTTTTCTCTATTCTTGTCTTGTCGTTTTGTTTCATTAAGTTGGTCTTCGACCTCTGATATCCTTTCTTCTGCTTGATCCATTCGGCTGTTTAAGCTTGTACTTATTTCACTAAGTTCTCGTGTTGTATTTTTCAACTCCATAAGTTCATTTGTATTCCTCTCTATATTGTCTATTCTTTTCAACATTTCATCTAACCTTTTTTCCAAGTTCTTAGTTTCTTTACATTGGGTTAGAACAAGTTCCTTTAACTCCCAGAAGTTTCTTATCATCCACCTTTTAAAGCCTACTTCAGATAATGGAACACAGTCCTTTTCCATCAGGGCTTGTTCCGTTGCTGATGGGTTCTGATTCTGAGTATACTCGGCCTTCTTAGGCTGTTTTTTTCCCTTCATTGTAGATGAACTGCCTTTCTAATTAGTTTTCTGAGTCGACGTCCGACTTATTGATTCCCAGTGCTGGGATCCGAGCAACCCACTGTGGCAGCCTAAATAGCAGCGGTAAGACTGATGGTGCTCTTCTGCCCGGGAATCTCTGGTCTGGCTTCCCTCTTGAGTCCGCAACAAGCGGCTCTGACTTCCCGGAGCTCCAAACTCCGGTCAGTAGGGGAAGCAGTCCCGTTGGCTCTGCATGAAGAGCTGCTGCGCCGAGACGCCGGCACCGCTGCGGCGGCCACAAGAGTCGCGCTGGCGACCCGTGGGGCTCCTCCACTGGGAATCGGCTGATCAGTGAGTGATGAAAATTCGTTTAATGATGTGGCGTCGTCTCGTTCTCTGAGCTTTCACTGGTAGCTACAATCCTGAGCTGTTAGTGGTCGGCCATCTTGGATCGATCTCGAACTCATCCTTTTTATGGCTGCATAGTATTCCATGGTGTATATGTGCTACATTTTCTTTATCCAGTCTATCATTAATGGGCATTTGGGTTGGTTCCAAGTCTTTGTTATTGTGAACAGTGACATATGTGTGCATGTGTCTTTAGAGTAGAATGATTTATAATCCTTTGGGTATGTACCCAGTAATGGGATTGCTGAGTCAAATGGTATTTCTGGTTCTAGATCCCAGCAGAATCACCCCACTGTCTTTCACAATGGTTGAATTAATTAACACTTCCACCAGTAGTGTAAAAGCATTTCTATTTCTCCACATCCTCTCCAGCATCTGTTTCCTGACTTTTTAATGATTGCCATTCTAATTGGTGTGAGATGGTATCTCATTGTGGTTTTGATTTGTATTTCTCTAATTACTAGTGATGATGAGCTTTTTATTCATATGTTTGTTGACCACATAAATGTCATCTTTTGAAAAGTGTCTGTTCATATCCTTCACCCACTTTTTGATGGGGTTGTATTTTTTTATGTTTGTTGGCTGCATAAATGTTTGTTTTTGTTTTTGTTTTGAGAAGTGTCATTCATATCTTTTGCCCACTTTTTGATGGGGCTATTTTCTTTTTCTTGTAAATTTGTTTAAGTTCCTTATGGATTCTGGATATTAGTCCTTTGTCAGATGGATAGATTGCCAAAATTTTCTCTCATTCTTTGTTTCCTGTTTACTCTAATGGTAGTTTTTTTTTTACTGTGAAGAAGCTCTTTAATTAGATCCCATTTGTCTATTTTGGCTTTTGGGGTTTTAGTCATGAAGTCTTTGCCCATGCTTATGTACTGAATGGTATTGCCTAGGTTTTATTCTAGGGTTTTTATGGCTTTAGGTCTTACATTTAAGTCTTTAATCCATCTTGAGTTAATTTTTATATAATGTATAAGGAAGAGGTCCACTTTCAGTTTTCTGCTTATGGCTAGCCAGTTTTCCCAACACCATTTATTACATAGGGAATTCTTTTCCCATTGCTTGTTTTTGTCAGATCTGCCAAAGATCAGATGGTTGTAGATGTGTGGCGTTATTTCTGAGGCCTCTGTTCTGTTTCATTGGTCTATATATCCGTATTGGTACCAGTACCATTTTATTTTGGTTACTGTAGCCTTGTAGAACAATTTGAAGTCAGGTAGTATGATGCCTCCAGCTTTGTTCTTTTTGCTTAGGATTGTATTGGGTATATGGGCTCTTTTTTGGTCCCATATGAAATTTAAAGTAGTTTTTAAAAAATGCTGTGAAGAAAGTCAATGGTAGCTTAATGAGGATAGTATTGAATCTATAAATTACTTTTGGCAGTATGGTCATTTTCACAATATTGATTCTTCTTATAATGAGCATGGAATGTTTTCCATCTGTTTGTGTCCTCTCTTATTTCCTTGAGCAGTGGTTTGTAGTTCTCTTGAAGCGGTCCTTCACATTCTTCGTAAGTTGTATTCCTAGCTATTTTATTCTCTTTGTAGCAATTGTGAATGGGAATTCTCTCATGATTTGGCTCTCTGTTTGTCTGTTATTGGTGTATAGGAATGCTTGTGATTTTTGCACATTGATTTTGTATCCAGTCACTTTGCTGAACTTGCTTATCAGCAACTTCAAAACCTGACAAAAAACAAGCAACGGGGAAAGGATTCCCTATTTAATACATGGTGTTGGGAAAACTGGCTTAAAAAGATTTAGGGCTGAGACAATGGCCTTTTCTAAATATATAATCATGTCATCTACAAACAGAAAATTTGACTTCCTCTCTTCCAATTTGAATACCCTTTACTTATTTCTCTTAAATTTCTTATTTCTCTGATTGCCCTGGCCAGAACTTCCAAGACTATGTTGAATAGGAGCGGTGTGAGTGGGCATCTTTGTCTTGTGCCGGTTTTCAAAAGGAATGCTTTCATCTTTTGCCCATTCAGTATGATATTGGCTGTAGGTTTGTCCATAAGCATGTCTTATTATTTTGAGATACATCCATCAATACCTAGTTTATTGAGAGTTTTTAGCATGAAGGAATGTTGAATTTTATCAAAGGCATTTTATGCATCTATTGAGATAATTATGTGGTTTTGGTCATTGGTTCTATTTATGTGATGGATTACGTTTGTTGATTTGCATATGTTGAACCAGCCTTGCATCCCAGCGATGAAGCTGACTTGATTTTGGTGGATAAGCTTTTTGATGTGCTGCTGTATTTGGTTTGCCAGTATTTTATTGAGGATTTTTGCATGGATGTTCATCAGGGATATTGGCTTGAAATTTTCTATTTGTTGTTTCTGTTGTTGGTATCAGGATGATGCTGGCCTCATAAAATGAGGTAGGGAGGAGTTCCTCTTTTTCTATTGTCTGGAATAGTTTCAGAAGGAATGGTACCAGTTCCTCTTTGTACCTCTAGTAGAATTTGGCTGTGAATCCTGGGCTTTTTCTGGTTGGTAGGCTATTAGTTACTGCCTCGATTTCAGAACTTGTTATTGGTCTCTTCAGGAATTCAACTTCCTCCTGATTTCGTCTTGGGAGGGTGTATGTATTCAAAAATTTATCCATTTCTTCTAGATTTTCTAGTTTGTGTAGAGGTGTTTATAGTATTCTCTGATGGTAGTTTGTGTTTCTGTGGATCAGTGTTGGTCTCCCATTTATTATTTTTTATTGTGTCTATTGTGATTCTTCTCTCTTTTCTTCTTTCTTAGTCTGGCTAGCAGTCTATTTTGTTGATCTTTTCAAAAGCCAGCTGCTGGATTCATTGATTTTTTTAAGGTTTTTTTTTGTGTGTCTCTGTCTCCTTCAGTTCTGCTCTCAGCTGTTTCTTGTCTTCTGCTACCTTTTGAATTTGTTTGTTCTTGATTCTCTAGTTCTTTTAATTGTCCTGTTAGGATGTCGATCTTACATCTTTCCTGCTTTTTCCTGTGGGCAGTTAGTGCTATAATTTTCCCTCTAAACCCTGCTCTAGCTGTGTCTCACAGATTCTGGTATATTGTATCTTTGTTCTCTTAGTTCTTCTTAGTTTCAAGTAACTTATTTATTTCTGCCTTATTTTGTTTTTTACCCAGTAGTCATTCAGGAGCCGATTGTTCAGTTTCCATGTAGTTGTGCAGTTTTTGAGTGGGTTTCTTAATCTTGAGTTCTAATTTGATGGCACTGTGGTCTGAGAGACTGTTCATTATGATTTCTGTTCTTTTGCATTTGCTGAGGAGTGTTTTACTTCCAATTATGTGGTCAGTTTTAGAATAAGTGCAATGTGGTGCTGAGCAGAATGTATATTCTGTTGATTTGGGGTGGAGAGTTTTATAGATGTCTATTAGGTCTTCTTGTACCAGAGCTGAGTTCTAGTCAGTATTTTTGTTCATTTTCTATCCTGTTGTTTTGTCTAATACTGACAGGGCATTAAGTCAGTATTAGACATGTGGGAATCTAAGTGTCTTTGTAGGTCTCTAATAACTTGCTTCATGAATCTAGGTGTTGCTGTATTGGATGCATATACATTTAGGATATTTAGCTCTTCTTGTTGCATTGATCTCTTTACCATTATTTAATGCCCTTCTTTGTCTTTTTTGATCTTCGTTGGCTTAAAGTCTAGGATTGTAACTCTGGTTGTTTTTTGTTTTGTTTTTTTTTCTTTGCATTTGCTTGGTAAATATTCTCCATACCTTTATTTTGATCCTATGTGTGTCTTTGCACACGAGATCGGTCTCTTGAATACACTACACCAATGGATCTTGACTCTTTATTCAGTTTGCCAGTCTGTGTCTTTTAATTGGAGGATTTGGCCCATTTATATTTAAGATTAATATTGTTGTGTGTGAATTTGATCTGTCATTATGAAGCTAGCTGGTTATTTTGCCTGCTAGTCAATGCAGTTTCTTTGTAGTGTTGATGGTCTTTACAATTTGGTATGTTTTTGCAGATTTAGTGCTTCCTTCAGGAGCTCTTGTAAGGCTAGCCTAGTGGTGACAAAATCTCTCAGCATTTGCTTGTCTGTAAAGGATTTTATTTATCTTTCACTTATTCAACTTAGGTTGGCTGGAAATGAAATTCTGGGTTGAAAATTCTTTCTTTTAAGAATGTTGAGTATTGGCCCCCTCTCTCTTCTGGCTTGTAGGGTTTCTGTAGAAATGCTTGCTATTAGTCTGATGGGCTTCCATTTGTGGGTAATCTGACCTTTCTCTCTGGCTGCATTTGACATTTTTTCCTTCATTTCAACCTTGGTGAATCTGACAATTTTATGTGTCTTGGGGTTGCTCTTCTCGAGGAGTATCTTTGTGATGTTCTCTATATTTCCTGAATTTGAATATTGGCCTGTCTTGCTAGGTTAGGGAAGTTCTCCTGGATAATATCCTGAAAGGTGTTTTCCAATTTGGTTCCATTCTCCCCATCACTTTCAGTGATTTTGATCAAATGTAGGTTTGGTCTTTTCATAGGGTCCCATATTCTTGGCGGCTTTGTTCATTCTTTTTCTTTCTTTTTTCTCTAGTCTTGTCTTCATGCTTTATTTCATTAACTTGATCTTCAATCCCTGATATCCTTTCTTCCCCTTGATTGTTTAGGCTATTGATACTTGTGTATGCCTCATGAAGTTCTCCTGCTGTGTTTTTCAGCTCCATCACATCATTTATGTTCTCTTTAAACTGGTTATTTTAGTTAGCAATTCCTCTAACCTTTTTTTTTCAAGATTCTGAGCTTCCTCCATAGGGTTAGAACATGCTCCTTTAGCTCAGAGGAGTTTCTTATTACCCACCTTCTGAAGACTGCTTCTGTCAATTTGTCAAATTCACTCTCCATCCAGTTTTTTTCCCTGGATGGGCACCCACCAGATGCCAGCTGGAGCTTTCCTGTAGTAGGTGTCTGTAGACCCCTGGTGGGAGGTCTCACATTCAGGAGGCTTGGGAGTCAGGAATCCACTTGGGGAGGCAGTCTGTTCCTCAGCAGAGCTCAAGTGCTGTGCTGGGAGATCTGCTGCTCTCTTCACAGTTGGCAGGCATAGATGTTTTAGTCTATTGAAGCTGCACCCATAGCCACCCCATCCCCCAGATGCTCTGTCCCAGGGAGATAGGAGTTTGATCTGTAAGCCTCTGGCCAGGCTGCTGGCTTTTTTTCAGACATGCCTTGCCCAGAGAGGAGGCAGTCTGGCTACAGCAGCTTTGCGGAACTTCAGTGGGCTCTACCCAGTTTGACCTTCCTGGCAGCTTTATTTACACTGTGAACAGTAAACTGCCTACTCAAGCCTCGGTATTGGCAGACACACTTCCCCCTACCAAGCTTGAGCTTCCCAGGTCAACTTCAGACTGCTGTGCTGGCAGCAAGAATTTCAAGACAGTGGATCTTAGTTTTCTGGACTCCGTGAGGGTGGTATCCACTTAGCTAGACTACTTGGCTTGCTGGCTTCAGCTCCCTTTCCAGGGCATTGAATGGGTTCTGTCTCACTTGTGTTCCAGGCACCACTGGAAATGAAAACAAAACAAAACAAAAACCAACAAAAAAAAACCTCCTGCAGCTAGCTCAGTGTCTTCCCAATTGGCTGTCCAGTTTTGTGCTTGAAACCCAGGTCCCTGGTGGTATAGGCACCCAAGGGAATCTCCTGGTCTGTGGGTTGCAAAGACTGTGGGAAAAGTGTATTATCTGGGCCGGAATGCACCCTTTCATGGCACAGTAACTCAGGGCTTCCCTTGGCTAAGGGAGGAAGTCCCCTGACCACTTGCACTTCCCAGGTGAAGTGATGCCCCATACTGCTTCTGCTTACCCGCCATGGGCTGCACTGTCTAACCTGTCCCAATGAGATGTGCCAGGTGCCTCAGTTGGAAATGCAGAAATCCCCTGCATTCTGCATTGATCTCGTTGGGAGCTGCAGACCAGAGCTGTTCCTATCTGGCCATCTTGTCCAGGCTCCTCCAGATGTTTACCTTGGATGCTGCTTGTATGTCTGTAATTACTTGTCACCTTTTGACCTCAACCCCCTCCTGCTTACCCCTTTTCTTTACATAAAAGGATCCCCAAATCCATATTAGCATAAGATGGTTCTTCAGTACATTAGTCCACCATCTTCTTGGTTTGCTGACTCCCAGAAATAAAGTCATCTTCCTTGTTCCAATACCTTTTCTCTCCACTTACTTGCTGTTGCGCAGTGAGTGTACGAGTTTTGTACTCGGCTACATGGGGAGGACAACACTTTCTTGACCTTAAAAAGCTATTTCTAGTCCAGGCATGGTGCCCTGTAATCTCAGCACTTTGGGAGGCTGAGGTGGGTGGATTGCTTGGGTTCAGGCATTCAGGATTCTAGACCAGCCTACACAACATAATGAAACCCTGTTACTACAAAAAATAAACAAAATGACTGGGCACAGTGGCTCATACCTGTCATCCCAGCACTTTGGGAAGCTGAGGCTGGTGGATCATCTAAGGTTAGGAGTTCAAGACCAGCCTGGCCAACATGGTGAAATCTTGTCTCTACTAAAAAAAAAAAAAAAATCAGCCAGGCATGGCCGGCACCTGTAATCCCAGCTACTCAGGAGGCTGAGACAGGAGAATCACTTGATCCCAGGAGGCAGAGGTTGCAGTGAGCCACGACCATACCATTGCACTCCAGCCTGGGCAACAAGAGCAAAACTCCATCTCAAAATAAAAATAAAAATAAAAAACTAGCCTGGCATAGCTGCACATGACCTGTAGTCCCAGCTACCCTGGAGGCTGAGGTGCAAGGATCAATCAAGCCCAGGAGGTTGAGGGCTGCAGTGAGTTATGATCACACCGCTACACTCCAGCGTGGGTAATGAAGTGAGACCCTGTCGAAAAAGGAAAAAAAACTTATAATGCCTATACTATTGATGATAAGATTGTTTTGGCTGTAAAGATGTTAAGAGATTACATAAATTTTCCGACTCTCAAAGGGTCTGGACTAGACTGATAACTAAGTCATTTAGCTTTGGTCATAGCTAGAATCCAAAAGGTAAGGAAGGCATCTTTTGGTTAGTCACACATTTTCGTGGGAAAACTATCGAACTGTTTACCTTTATTTTTCTTGTGTAAGGTGGATATATTTTGGAAGAGCTGGTCTTGGCTTTCTTGCAACATGTACTCCAGTGATGTAAATGATTAAATGCTAAAACTTTTCCCGCTTCCCTCCATAGATTTTGAGCAATGGTCTTTGCTTTCTTCTTAGTCCTGTGTAAGGAAACTTTCCAATAGCAACCACTAAAATCCAAATGAAGTTAAGAGATAACAACAACAAAAAAATGAGTGTGCTTCCATCTGGAATCTCTTCATATTTCAGTGTGAATAAATTGGCAGATACCTGGTGGAGCCCTGGCGTCAAAAGCTGAGCTTATTTTGTTTCTGTTTTCCTTTCTCCTTTTTCTTCCTTGTCGGTTGGATAACATCTCTGCTGAGTTTTGGAGACTCAAGCTTTCCTGATGGCCATTTGTCATTCCCTCATCGTCCATGGCTGCTGGCTACAGGTACTGAAAAACCACCAAGGTGAAGAAAAATCAGGAACTCATATTTATCCAAATATTCTCTTCCAGAATTTCAACCAAATGTGGATCCTAAGCCAAGTGACAAAGTAAAGATTTCCTTTCCATGGATCTTCTAATTGCCCCAAAAAGGCGGCCCCTGGGAACACTGCAGATTTTCAGCATTCAAGGTATGTGACTCTAAGCTGTTAGTCATAAGGCAGATGGCAGGGAATCTGCTGGAAGGCTGAATTTTCACTGGCGCCAAATAGGGCTGACTGAGCAGTAGTTAAGTGGGGTAGCTGTCAAGGAAAGAGATGCTTTCCCTCCCCTGCAGGGACAGTTGAACCACATACTTCCCTCCTTCTCAGGTTCCCAGTTGCCCTGGGCATTTTTCTCTGTTACAGCATTTCACTCTTGAAATGAATGGCACTTAGCAGGGAAGGTGTCTTTGGTAAGTATTTTACAACAGTGCAGGAGTTAACAGTTTCTTTTTTCATTAAAAGTGAGTTTTTGGTGGCTTTGTGACTGGCAGCCTGGAAACTTCTTACTTGCCTTTGATCCAGTGATTTCATAAAGAGTCTCCTTTTCCCAGACATCTGCCAAAGGGAAGGTTACGCTCCTTTCCTTGCTTCCTTCCGCCTTTGTTCCCTGCTTCCTTTCCCTCCCAAGAGTCATCAGAGAGATTATTTTTAAGATCCTTGTGAATATATGCACGGTGATGGATGCTGGGTAACACTACAACCACAACAACCTTTTATTCACTCTGTGTGTGTGTGTGTGTGTTCGCGCACGCATATGGTGTGTTTGTTACTGCGTGTTTGTGTGCATGTGTGTATGGGTGAAGAGTCTTAAAAAGTGACATGGAAGGTAGCCATTGCTCATTTAAGAAAACAATATAAAAGAGAGAAGAGAAAAATAGTAGTCAGTTTACAACTTCAGTGGACATATCAATTGTAATTTTTTAAAATGTAGATCTGCTGCTGTTAATATTCCACTTACAGCCAATTAAATATTGACAAGGTAATTCTATTGCCAGGGGAATAATGTACCATTCCAAAGTCAAAATGTGTCCTCCTTAAGGACAGGCGTTATATCACACTTATTACTGCTGCCCAGAGCTTACCACAGGGCTTGGCGCAAAGAAGGCACTAGATAAAGATTTGTTAACTTGGATTGAAAAAAAGTTAGTAGATCACTACATCATGAACTCTGCAAAAGTATTTATGAGAATTAGGATAGTGATTATATGTAAGTGGAAGCTGATTTATCTGTTATTCTTCTGACCTACACTTTATTAGCACAATCACTCTTCCACAGGATGATGCACCCGAGACATTACAAGGGCTTAAAGTATCATCTGAAGCATCCAAGAAAAATTTGATTATATTCTGTGGAATGGTAGTACTTTTGGTCTTAAGGGTATTTTACTATACTTTAACTCTTTAAAAATTAGCAAATCATTAATTATATATAGGATAAATTGTTATAATCAGAATCTGTAATTAACCAGAATGCTGAATGTGTAGCAATAAAATATGTTTTTATGTGGACAGAGCTGGGTTGGAAAGTGGGTTTGACTGTTGCTAGTTTTGTCATCTTAGGCAGGTTCTTTAACCTGTCTAAAATTTGGATTCCTCATCTCTGTAAAATGAAAAGACCTAAAAAAAAACCTCCTCCCTCTAAGGCTGTTGTTAAGATTAAAGGAGGTAAACTCAGCACAGTGTCAGGGATTTGGTAATCCTTCAACAAGCAGTAGGAATAGGAGCAGTAGGCTACCCTGGAGTCTGTGGATGCTCCCCTTTTGTGGTGCCCTGTGATTATTGTATGGAAGATGTTTCTGGGACAGAGGAAACCCTGGGTGTGTGCCATCGGGCAGCCTATGTTCCTGCCCCAAGGCTTGGAACTTTTGTTTGTCTGTAGAAAGAAATAAAGTCACTGGAGCTGGAAAAGCTTCTCCAGTATTTGGTAGCATGTTATTAGTATCATGGGTAGAATTAGTCTAGATGAACATTTCTCCAAATATAATTTGTTACTTTCTAAGGTGGATCTATACACATACCTGTGTTTTTCCTTCATTCCCATAGGCAATTTGAGATCAGTTCACTGAAAATGCTATCTGTTCTTCGTAGTGGGAAATGAAAAGGAACTGAGTTTTCCGCATCACTCTGAGATTTGCATTTGAATAATAGGTGTCACATACTTTGGTCCCCATTTCTTTTAAGTGTGAAGCTAAATGCTAGTGACTTCACTAAGTGTTTGGAAGCAAGATGTTAATATCATAATTATCTTTTTCCTTAACGAGATAATACTGAGCAGCAGCTTTAGAAAAAAAAATTCTGAATAAGATGCTGAGAATGAAAGAAAGATGAATTGGCTGGCTTTCCTTTCTCTTGGTAGGTCCCAGGTTAAAGAGATGGGGACGTACCCATGTGGCATTGCTTGGAAACTTAGGTTACCCTTCCTGTATACCCTAAACCACTCTCTCTGAACTGCATTAGAGCTAAAGTCTGAGGAGGCTCTGTTTCCAGCAACCGTTGGCTTCTTTAGGCATAGAACCCTCAGGAAGTCACTGTAGAATTTCTGGAGAATTGCAGTTTCTCCACCATCCCTCCATGCAGTTCTACTTGCAATTTCAGGAGTTTTCAAGACCACTCTCACTTCTGAAACCAAATGTATATTCAGAGATTCCCCAAGACCCGTACGGAGACCCCTATTGAGAGATCCCTATTGTTCAGGCTTGATAATTCACTAGAAGGACCTTGTAGAACTCAGAAAAGCTGTTCTATTCATGGCTACTGTATTAGTCCAGTTTCACACTGCTGTAAAGATGCTACCTACAACTGGGTAATATATGAAGGAAAAAGGTTTAATTGACTCACAGTTCTGCAGGATGGGGAGACCTCAGGAAACTTACAATCATGGTGAAAGGCAAAGGAGAAGCAAGACATCTCTTCTCATGGTGGCAGGAGAGAGAAAGAGCACAGGGGAAACTGCCACTTTTATTTATTTTTATTATTACTTTTTTTTTTTGAGATGGAGCTTTGTTCTTGCTGCTCAGGCTGGAGTGCATTGGTGCGATCTCAGCTCACTGCAACTTCTGCCTCCTGGATTCAAGTGATTCTCCAGCCTCAGCCTTTTGAGTAACGGAGATTCCAGGCACCCACCTCTGGGGTTTCATCACGTTGGCTACGCTGGTCTCAAACTCCTGACCTCAGGTGATCCACCAGTCTCAGCCTCCCAAAGTGCTGGGATTATAGGTGTGAGCAACCATGCCTGGCAGAAACTGCCACTTTTAAACCATCAGATCTCATGAGACCTCCTTCACTATCATGAAAATAGCATGAGGGAAACCACCCCTGTGATCCAATCACATCCTGCCAGGTCCCTCCCTCAACACATGAAGATTACAATTCAAAATGAGGTTCGGGTGGGGACACAGAGCCAAACCATGTCAATTACTATTTATTATAGCAAAAAGATGCAGATTATAATTGAAAAGGAAAGAGGAACATAGGGCAGGGTTCAGTGGACAAGGCATGGAGCTTCCACTTTGGCTCTCCCAGTGGAATTGTGTTGGATAGTGTCTATCTATTTCAACAACGTGTGGCAATGCACATAGAGTACTGCTAGCCATACAAGCATACCTGGTTTTTGCTGTACAGAGTTTATTGCATTGTTGACTCCTGCATGGCCTCACTTAGGCTCCAGCCCCGTCAGAGGTTGAGCTAATATCGCATGAACCAAGGCTCCCCACTCTAGGTCATACTGTAAACTTAGACTATTTGGCATGGCCCAAGTCCCCCAGATAAGCAAGGATACTCTTATCAGGAAAGCATTCCAAGGGCTTAAGGGTTACCTCTCAGGATCTGAGGGCAAAGACCAAACCTCAATCTGGACAAGATGAATCCTTCACTGCACACCACTTTGCCCTTCTTCAACACACATATGCAGTTTAAGATTCTGACACAGATTTAAGTGAGGCGGCCACACATATCAAGTCTAGGTACAACTTATCCCTCTCCCCTTGGTTTTCTGAAGCTTGCAGTTATTGGTGGCACTCTGTATGTAGGTAGGATCCTGCCAGAATTAAGAAATGGGCAAACGGTTGTCATGCCACCACCCTTTTGTACTCAGGGCTGCCCTCACCACACCATAAAACGTAGCCTAATAATTAGGTAATTTTGTTTAAGGGACTATTTATAAGTATTATTTTTCTGATTCTTTAACCAAATTTAGCACTGGATAACAACATCCTCACCCTTTAAAGAAAGTGCATATTGCTAGTATCTATTAGAGGAGTAAATTCCTCTAAGTATGCAAGCTCTCTCATCCCTAAAAACTACAGAAGGCTTTCTTGGGAATTATTAAGAAACAAAATGACTTCTTTCCTTTAGTTTACCTTATGCACCCATCCATAAGAAGGTTTGCGAGAGTGAAATTTAATCAATGTTCTCATTTTCTTACAACATTTCCAACAAATTTTTTGTTAGAATGTTTTCAGTTAACATCAAAAGTTCACATCTCTCCATATTTCATCTCCCACTTGGGTGAGATACACTCAGCTTAGGAATCAGACACTGAAATACTTTTGGAACTAGGTGAGTAATATAAATCTGTGCAGTGGTACAAGTATGTGGCAATTGATATTACTGGAAAGTGTCGCAAGGTGTAGATTTGCCAGCCTGTCTAGAACATTCATATTCAGACTTTAAAAATATTTTTCAGGTAACCAGGTGCAGTGGTGCATGCCTATATTCCCTGCTACTCAGGAGGCTGAGATGGGAGGATTGCTTGAGGCTAAGAGGTAGGGGCTGCAGTGCATTATAATTGCACCTATGAATAGCTACTACACTACAGCCTGGGCAACACAGTGAGAACCCCATCTCTGATAAAAGCAGAGAAAAATATTTTGCAGGCAAATAAAACACATCTTTTGACATGGCCCACGCAACAGCATTTTAGGACTCTTCACTAAAGAGATACATGAGCAGATGATCAAATATTAGTAGGAAAGCAGATAGAGCTTAACATTTGGCTCAACATTTCAACTATTTCAACATTTCAACTATTTTCATAATTATGTATAGCCTGAGGTTGGCTATACAGATTCAGTTTTCCACTTTCCCTAAGAAATGCAAAAACAAAAGCTAAACAATAAATGTCTCAAATATTGGGTGGAGAAATTAAAAAGAATTCTCTTTGTTATCCTATTTGTCTTTATTGTTTATGGCATGAACTTGTAACACTGGTGATTGTACTTGGCTTGGAAGGGAGAAGTTAGTGAAAACTTTTGATTTAAAAGCACCTGAGCTGCTCTGTAATAGATATAATAGAAATATATATTTTAAAGTTGCAGGAAGTAAATAATATCTAATATTTAAATTCTAGATGGTAGGATTTATGCAGTAAGATTTTTGTCATTTCCTGTCTAATTTAAGGTTGCACCAAGGATATATGGTCTGTAAGGCATATTTATGGAAAGCAAATCTGTAATTATTGTATTGGGATTAAAGTCCAATTTCCTGCATTTCCAGCACATAGTAGTCATCAATAAATTATTGCTGAATGAATGAATGAATGAATGCTTGAGATTCCTTCTCAGTGCCAAGTGTACCAGGCTCCAATAATGTGAAAAAAAGATAAATGATTGATAATAAACAATGACCACCTTCTTTTCATCTTACGAAAAATAAGGAGCAGAAAGGCCAATGTTTGAAGGGAAATTTTTTTCTTGATAAAATTCCAAGTACTTGAACTTTTCTCATGCTGACCTTCCCAGTGAGATTTTAGATCCAAAGGGTTTCAGTAAAGAATTGGCGTAAGCACTCACAAGTTTGGGTGCTTATCTAAACTGAAATTAATCTCTGAACTTTCTGAGGTTTTCTGACTTCTAAAGAAAGCTGAGAAAGCCAGAGAGGGCAGAGAAATCACAGAGAAAAACGGAGAAGGGTGATCATAGGAAAAGCTACAGAGGCCAGAGAGATCACAAGGGCTGAGAGAGCAGAGGAGGGCAGAGAAAGGGTTAGGCAATAGAGAAGAGGGATAACAGAGGAGCAGAGGTAGCTTGGAGCAAGCCAGGGAAGCCAGAGCAATCACAGAAGAGATGCTGAGGGCAGAGAGAGCACTAAGAAAACAGTTGAGTGGGGAGATTAGAGAGGAGCAGGGGATGAAATTGTGGACAGAGCAATCAGTGCAGAGGAGGAGGGGGGCAAGAAACATGCACTCAAGAAGGGCTAGACTGCAAACTCCGACTGTTTGTCATGCCTCTTATTTTAATGGTGATCATTTGAAACCTGGAAAAGATTTTTCCTCTTCTTCCCTTTCCTTTGTTTTTCTCCCCTTCACCCTTGTCTCATCTCTTGTGTGAGAAGAGGACGAGAGGAGAGGAGAGGAGAGTAAGGAAGTGATTTGAATATTTCCTAGATATTTTGCAGTTTGATTATCAATATGTCATGCTAAATGAATGCAAGTCTTAAAAGATGAAAGTGACCTGACGTAGGATATAAGCTGTGTTTCTTCCTTCTGAAAATTCATCTTTCTTCTTAAAGGAAGAAACTACTATATTTGGTGAAAAGAAAAACATGCATTTTAAAAAGAAAGAAGTAAAATGTTAGTAATAACACAGCAAAATCAGGTTTTGTTTAAGAATACTACTGTTTCCTGGACAGACTCCCTTTATCACACAATGAAAGAACAGCTTGAATGAATTACATCAATTTATTGCAGTGTGTTGCAGACCACTTATGCATGACACAGTGCCTAGAGTCACAGTTTTAGCTGATCTCCTTGGAGTCCATACCTCTTCTCAATTCAACCCCATCCTTTACAGATGAGGAGACAGACACCTAGAGAAATTGGCATACTGTCTCTAGGCCATGCACCTACTTAATAGGAAAGCTTTAAAGTTCATCTGTACTAAAAAAAATTCTGATAAGACGTGTGACTTCATTTTCTCAGGTTCTGAATCATAATTTATCTACAGGCCACGTAGACTGTAATTGAAATGAAAAGTAAAGCAAGGCCGGGCGCGGTGGCTCAAGCCTGTAATCCCAGCACTTTGGGAGGCCGAGGCGGGTGGATCACGAGGTCAAGAGATCGAGACCATCCTGGTCAACATGGTGAAACCCCGTCTTTACTAATAATACAAAAAAAATTAGCTGGGCGTGGTGGCACGTGCCTGTAATCCCAGCTATTCAGGAGGCTGAGGCAGGAGAATTGCCTGAACCCAGGAGGCGGAGGTTGCGGTGAGCGGAGATCGTGCCATTGCACTCCAGCCTGGGTAACAAGAGCGAAACTCCGTCTCAAAAAGAAAGAAAGAAAGGAAGAAAGCAGTTATTTTGTCCCCACCATCAAAATAAGTCCTTGGCCTGGCTTCTGAGTACTTTTGGTGGTATGTTGCCTAGTTCCATTGTAACATGTTGATAAGAGCAGGCTCTCTTATTTTCCCCAAACAGCTCTCACAGATACACACTAACCCAATCCATCTGGGTTTGTGGTTTTCAGTTATTGTAAATGTGTAATGTTTATTCAGGAGTAGGGTGGGGTGGGGGAAGAGTCAAGCTGGAGAGTCAATAAATAATCCCTCTCTGTCACCAACATAAAAACATGCAACTAAGAACATAACAGGTAGAGTCAGTTTTCTTTATATTTAAAATACAATATAGAATTTTACCATTATCAAAGTCTCATTTTCTCCAACTGCCTTACTACAGAACAAGTAACCGAAATAGTACAGCTTTTCCTCTTACTAACTTCTCATACTATCTGGGTAAGAACATGCTACTCTCAAAACTTAGTAACTAATTTGCCTATTTCAGACCTTAGGCCTGAGTTTAAAACATGGAAACTTTTAACATTACTTCTAACTTCCAGCAGCAACTGGATTACAACAACTTCTCAAACCTCGGCATTGTTCTACTCATCAAAACAAAGTCCTTTGATTCATTTCAAGAATCTTATCTAATGACTGCATTGTGCTATTTATTTTTTTCAAGAATAATTTTAATACTGATACTTTATTTACCAGTAATTACTGGTTTTTGTATCTTCTTTACCAGTAGTCATCTACTGGAGTAGAGGAATACAAAAAAAATTAGGAGATACTTACTTTTTTCAAGGATCATTTTGGGATATAAGGTATATTGACATGAACTCTTGTTCTTATTTACAATGACTTATGTGCATCTGTCCCTTTTACTTTTTTTTCTTTTTCTTTTTTCTTTTCTTTTCTTTTTTTTTTTTTTTTTTTTTTTTTTGAGACAGAGTCTTGCTCTGTCACCCAGGCTGGAGTGCAATGGCATGATCTTGGCTCATTGAAACCTCTGTCCCCTGGGTTCAAGCGATTCTCCTGCCTTAGCCTCCCAAGTAGCTGGGACTACAGGTATACACTACCATGCCTGGCTAATTTTTGTATTTTTAGTACAGACATGGTTTTACCATGTTGGTCAGGCTGGTCTCAAACTCCTGACCTTGTGATCTGCCTGCCTATGCCTTGGAAAATGCTAAGATTACAGGCGTGAACCACCGCGCCTGGGTGGTTCTGTCCACCTTTTCAGATGGTAAGCTCTTTAAGGTTAGAGGGTTTGACTTCTCCTCATAGCCCATGATACGGTCTTCATAACCCAGTAATTGTGATTTCTTCACTGATAGGTCTCTGCTAAGCCTCTAGAATCTTGAGCAGTGTGTCTGACTTGCTCACTAGTTGATGTGGGCAAGCCAGCTTGACTTCCCTTAGTCATTGGTTCCATCATCATTTTCCTTCTTCCTCCTGCATTTTTCAGAGTTGATCCTATTGTCTAGTGTCTTTGATGTTCCCATGCCTAGTGGTTTGGTCTTTTACTTGTAGAAAATAACACCTATGTGACTTCATGAACTTTCTGTGAGGATCAAATGAAATGCTGAGCACATTTAGGAAGTAAATGTGGAAATTTTTACAACTAGATGTGGTTTTTACAGAACCGATTACTTTAGAGTGAAAGTAGAGAATATGGGTAATTTACCTGGGAAACGGTATAAATATATTATTCATGCATTTGGTATGTATGTAGAAATATCAGTAATTCTATAACATTTAATAACAATTAGAAACAAATTTTTATCAGAGCAACTATCACTAGTAATAATCATGAAAAACAACAGGTAATAGAAAAGCAGTTTTGTTTTATTGCTCCATAGATCAGAAATGTGCAATTAGATGCAAGTACTTAGAAGTGTATGAAGCACAGTCGTAAGCACACACAGTTATCCTCATAGGCTCAGTAAATACTGTCAGGCAGGAATGTGAACTCTGGGAAGAGATTGACTAGGTATAAAACTGGCTCTTCTTCTACCAGCTGAGGGATCCCTCCTCCCTCTTATTCATTGTCTGTAAGATGGAGATGATGGAAATATGCGTACTTACTTTTTTGGGTTGTTATGACAAGTAAGATTTACTATCTATAAAGTACTTAGCATACTGAAACACGATACAATTGTTAGATGGAATTATTCTATTACAACAAATATCTGAATTAAAGATGAGAAGTATAAGGAGAGATTTGTTAAAGTATACAAAATTACAGTTTGATAGAGTAAGTTCAGTGTTCTATACCACTATAGGATGACTCTAGTTAACAGTAACATATTATATGGTTTCAAATAGCAAGAAGAAGGATATTGAAGTTTCCCAAGACAAACTATAAAAGTTTGAGATGATGGATATGCCAATTACCCTGATTTGATCACTATACATTACATGTATCAAAACATCAATGTGTTTGGTGAATATGTACAGATATTATTTGTCAATTAAAAAATAAAATTAAAGGAAGATGTGAAATATAGCCAGGCATACCAATTTTTGTTCTTTAAGGCATTTAACGTCAAGTTGTTCTTGACTTCTAATTCTGACTGAGGTTTCCTGGTGAAGACCTTAGATTCAGCTGAGGAGGGTACAGAGCAACAAATGGTAGATGAATTCAAATGCTGGATGAGAGGAAGTCAAACTGGAAAGCCTACTATCGCCAAATGGTCAAGGACACAGGCATTGGGTAAGTTCTGGGTCTTCATTCCAGCTCTGCCAGTGACCAGCTGTACGTACTACATCTCCCAGGAGGGAAAGCTGCATTGTGGTTGTGTTGTGATAGTGCATGAATAGCATTGAGCTCAGCACATGGCAGAAGGGCGTGCTGTGTGGATGTTAGTTTCTGTTCAGTTTGCCAACTACACATGATTCTGTTTTGTTTCAACTATCCGGCTTTGCTTTACTGACTTGGAAGAAACAGCAGATTTCTATTCCCTTTTGCAAATCTTTTAGCACTTAAACATTGTCATTCACATAGTTGTTACATCGATGACAAAGCAAGCCTGAGCCCTGCTTGAGCAAGGTCTGTTCCTGGGGAAATCGCCTGTCTGTTTCCACTCTGCCTCATCTGCCATATTTTAGTTGTTAATTGGAGATGGAAATGTTTCCAAGTTTTCTTCTTCCCTAGGTATTGATCTTTTGGGTGAACATAAACCTTAACCCCTTAAGCTTTATCACCATGCTTTCTCTACCTTATCAATTCTAATGGATTTAGCATGCTTTATCGGTATTTAGATCTTGATTTTCTTTCTACTTCATTCTCCTTTAAAGCAATCTGTCTAGTTGAAAACCTCTTGTTAGAAGAGATTATATGATTGTTTTTTGGTTTTATAATCTGTTTGAAGAAGTGGCTGCACACTTGAGGATTTAAAATGATGTCTCAACAGGAAATAGCTTCTCTGTTGAAAACCTGATTTCTCACAGGGCTGCTTATTTTTTCTTTGTATAAAAAAATTTTCGGATTCGATCACGTTGCTGCCAGGACACTTCATTTTATTTAAATGCAACAACACAAACATCACTAATCTGGTTTCCCCAAATTCATTTGCGTACTCCCTGTCAACAATGGTTTTATCAGCCATCAAAATCTAATTGAAATGGCAGTGCAGCATGTAGTCATCCAATAATTATAAAAAAGCACACTGAAAATTCAGATGCATTTGAACAAAAGCCATCAAAGGAACATAAACAGGAGAAAAGGTAATTAAAGAGCTTTTTCTCCTCAGCTTTCCACATTGCAGGTTTATTTAAATGCAGCTCTAGCAGGAGACCAGAGGTGGATTGATGGGCCAAATTTGTTTGCTGATGCTATTCTGAAATGTGTTCCATAAAAATTGTGGTCAAGAAATTTAAGAAGCACGACAGTCATGGCACCCAGAAGCCTGCTTTGCTTCCCTCTCTGAGAACTTCTGTGGTAACGTGCACGTGTGACAGTTAATAGGTGACAAAGAGCCTTGCCCTTTATCACCTGGGCACCAGATCTTTAGAGGCTTGGGCAAACCGAACAGCCCTGTTCTTGACTATAAAATTCTGATGTTGTAAGTGTGCTCAGCATAGCCTGCAAATCTCCACTTGGGGTTTTCACGTTGTGGAGAAAAGGAAGCTGCCCAACTATCAGAGGCTGTAATGTGTGAATGCAAGCAGTTTAGCAATAAGAGATTCAAACTTTTGAAAGAGAGGTAACAAAGCCTTAAGAATAAGCCCTGGTCATGAATGTATATATAGTCCTGGGGCTGGTTGGCATAGCAACTATTTCTGAGAACCCTGGTGCTGCTTAAGTAAACAGCTAAAGCACAGAGCAAGCCTCAGCTAAACTGGGTCCATCTGTAGTATCAGCATGTGAGGATCAGAACAGGAACATTTTCTCCAGCGAATCAATGATATTTTGGTATCTCTTCCTAATAACTATTGTTCTCAGCACTTCATGGCAAGCCTCCCATCCTTTCTGGTTTTCCATATGGCAGTTTTGCTGAACAATCCCAACGTAGGTAAATCTAACTAAGTTGGTTTTGGAGCAACTGAGAAGGGTCTAAGCTCAGTGACTTTCATTTGTTATTTGCCAATAATTTCCCAGGAAGGAAAATTGATGATTCAATAGCAACTCATTGGGATGATTCAATGAATATGATACCTGTTGGGGTTTTCATTTCAAAGTTCAGCACACTGGGTAATGACAAACGTTTTGGAATCTGACCAACTTGGCCATGGTGTCTGTTTCCGCCATGAAAAGTGTTGTGACATCAGTTGTATTACTGATCCATCCGGGCATGTAACTGACCCTTTCTGCAATTTTTCTTTCATATGTAGAATAAGCATAGTGATAGCTACCTCATGGGTATTTGACAATTGACTAACATAATGTATTTAAAATGCTACGCACGTACACTACTCAAGAAATGGCAATGCTAACATACCCTGTTGAGTTCCTATACCATGGCTATTTTAGAAGTGGATGCATTCAATGTCCAGCATTTTCCATATGATTCAGCAGTAAATTCTAACTTGTCTAAATCCAGTATGGTGGTCTAAGTTCCCTCACCCATGACTGACCTAGGTGGACATGTAGCCTAGTTTCGGCTGCTGAGATAAGAGGGGAGGTCTTCGCACACAGAATAGTGCTAAGAGATCAGATGCACTTGGAGTAGGATAGTAAGAGGCTCCTGGGAGTTTTAAGGCAACAGAGTGTCCAAGAAAATACAGTGTGAGAGTTTTCCTGCACTTGCAAATGGACCCTCTAAATACCCGAGATTTGTGGGTAATGATCAGAAATTTCTGTCTGGGCTGTGCTTCATTATATGTGATACTCTCCTGAAAGTGGACTATGCAGGCTATAGCATTTCAAATGTACAAAACATTTAAAAATACACAATATAGGAGGTTAGTCATGGTGGCTCATGTCTGTAATCCCAGTACTTTGGGAGGCCGAGGTGGGTGGATCACTTGAGGTCAGGAGTTTGAGACCAGCCTGAGCAACAGGGCGAAACCCTGCCTCCACTAAAAATACAAAAATTAGCTGGGTGTGGTGGTGGGTGCCTGTACTCCCAGCTACTGGGGAGGCTGAGGCAGGAGAATTGCTTGAACTTGGGAGGGAGAGGTTGCAATGAGCTGAGATGGCACCACATTCTAGCCTGGGAGACAGAGCAAGACACTCACTCTCTCTCCTCCCCCCGCCCCCTGCACACACACACTAATGCTCTGAAAAATGTGTAGTTGAATAATTCACCTGTGTCTTGTTTCCAAAGGGAAAGGTTGTAAGAGAAGAGTTCTGTGTCTTGGAAACTTTTGAGATCTTTCTGAAAAGCTCTTTTTGGACCCATATGAGAACCTAGTAAGGGCTATAACTGATAGGTCCCTTCCTTCCTTGGGGGTTCTTCTCTATACCACCCATTTCTGATGAGGGAAGAAACTTTAATAATAAAAAAATCCATGCTGAGGCCAATTTGAGTCTCTTTTATTGACATCAAAAGAACTGTGCTTTCTGAGAAACACGAACTGAGAAACGAGAACTTCTGAGTGTCTGGAAGAGAATTCTGAATGTTTTATATTCAGACTCCCATGTCTTGATCTCCCTTATAAATCTTCACCTAAAAAGTAGTTCTTCTAAGTCCAGAATGATTTATTTTTATACTACTTTTACCACTGATAATTTTAAAGTTTTGTGTTTCTAAGAATTTTGAAGTACTTTTATGAATCATACTTTTTCTGATTATTGTAAGTTAAGGTTTTTCTTACTCTGTAAAACTTAGGTCATTGCAAAAAAGAATCAGATAACAAAGGATGAAACGTAGTGTCTGTGAGCTGCAAGTTCCTCTCCTTGGGAGTTTCACTGAATAATCTGCCTCTAGTATGATGCATGATGTTGTCTTGGCAGTTTATTATTTTAAGGCAGTAGAACATAACACATGGAAAGGAGCTATCTTGATCTATTATATCAAGAATCCACAATTTATAGCTCTGTCTATTTGGTAGTAAAAAGACACTCCCTGAGAGCTAGAAGGCTGTGTATATCTGTAGTGATAAGAATGCAGTCCCTTAAAAATATCTTGATATCATTATATTTGTATGAAACCTGTCATTTGGGTGAAAATTCCTTTGTTTATAACTATAGTTTACATAAACATATGAAATATGTGTATTTGTTAACATACATGATTACATTTAATTTCCACAATAGCCCTGTAAATTATGTCAATTCCTGACTCACAGCCGAGGAGCCTGAAGTACCGGGGAAGTTAGCTAACTTGGCTGAAATCACAGAGCCAATGAGTGGCAGAAAAACTCAAATCCAGATCTTTTGATTAACTGTGCTGGCTTATTGTTTTATTTTGTTTTGCCTTTTCACAGTTGCTTCTCTGAGTATTTATAGTTTGGCGTAGGGCTAACACTATTAATAACTATTTGTAAAATAATTTTGAGAGATGTTTTATACCCAGTTTTAAGGCCATGGCTAAAGGCTAGTTAGCTCTTGTTTGAGAAGGCTGAATCCATACCCTAGCCATTTCTTTCCTGGAGCTCCCATGTGCTTAGGCTGCTATGCACCTGCCCTAATTACCCCAGGGCAAAATTCCAAACAACTAGGGCAGTTCTTCTGCTCTGGAGCCTGAGTCCCAGGAATTATTCAAATTAGCCGATCCACAGGAGGCCCTCTTAGGCTGCCTCTCACAGCTCCAGCTTGCTGTCATGCTTCCCCTGTCTAACTTCCTGTGTGGCCCTGCCTGGCAGCCTTCTCTCCTTAGGAGCTGTGAGTAATAAAGAGTTCTGCTTTTTATCTATCTGAGTTTCATCGTGTTGTGTCTTGCCCTCTGAAGAAACTTTGGAGTTTAAATTTGTCTCTAACCTTTTTAGTTGAACTGTGGTACAACTAGAAAAGCTTTCAGCAGGAAGACAAGTGACTGGGTTTCTTCTACAATGGGCTTGGCCTGGCCCTGTAGAGGTCGATTCAGCCTCTCTGAACCTCAGCTTCCTTACCTAGAAAATGAACACTAATCCTAAAAGCAATGGTTCCTGCTGGATTGGAATTCCATAATTTTGTGGTATAAATTGGTGGTGCCAAAGTACGAGAGTACTCAAGGACAAACTGAAAGAGGAGTATTCACCTGGAAGGCAGCGCCTGTGTTCTACAAATGGGAGTGTTTTAGTTTGGCTTGTCTGCATATAAATCATAATAACATGATAAAAGATATCATGAAGAAATTATTGTGTCAAAATGATTTTTTTAAAGCACATGCAACTAGGTCCTAGCTAATAAAACAATAAAGGTCAGTGGCTGCTTGGTAGCCTATTATTTTAGCAACAGAAGCTTGTATGTTGTAGGCGTCCAAAAGCCTCTTTCCAGAATGTAAACTGTGAATTCTGAGATGGTTTGTTAAAGTTCCTTTGAGATTTTATTTTCTCATACTCTCTCTCTCTCATTTTTTTTTATGTAATTTTTTTTTTTTTTTTTTTTTTTTTGGTCAGAAACTTCAGAAGCTGCTGAAGCTGCAGTTTTTGGTGTCATTGACCTACTTTCCTCTTTGTTTGGTGGTTGATAAATCCTTGGGGAGAGGTGTCTACAACCCTGATTGAGAGCCAGAAAATAGAGTTTCTGTGAATGGCAGCCTCTAGACACTTGATTTTTCTGAAAGATAGGCTCTTGATCAGACTAGCCGGGGCTTAATGATTTATGCCTTTATGCCCATCTCCAGATAAAGTTAGACTACATCCTAAAGCATGCATAGGAGGAAAAGCTATTACTGCACTTTGCTTGTTGGTGATAAATTCTACTAAAAAAAGAAAGAAAAAGAGACACATTATTAAATATCTTTTATTGGAAATGGTTTCCAAATTTTGCAATCCAGGGATAATGATAATAGAATAGGGAGTTTTAAAACACTTAGGTGGGTCTCATTCTCTTCCCACCAGGCTTCCTTTTTATTTACTATTGAGGGCAGATATTTATGCAGTATCTGTATTTTAGGACCAGAATGGATGAATAATAGCATTGCTAAAGTTTGGGAGAAGCATATGATTTTTTTAAGCCCCCTATCACCCCTTATCTAAAAACAAATGATTGTATTTAATAACCTAAGTAAAAGATGAATTCAGGATTCCTCCTTGGGACTGGAAATAGAATTCAGAGTCTAGGTAATAACTTCCCAGCATTCTAGAGCACCTGGTGGATTCTGCTAGTTTTACAATTAGTCTTTGAATTGCAGATTCTATAAAATACTTTCTCCTCCATGTCTATACCAATTCTGCCTATCCTTTAAGGCTCAGTACAGGTGAAGAGCCAGCTCCTTCAATGGAACTTTCTCCAACAGAGCAGACCTTGATGCTCTACTTAGATGCCCTCAGCTCCCTTTACCACCTCTGTGTGTTTTCTTGGGTTCAGTGTGCTCTTCCCCCTGACCACAGACACCTGGAACTTTCTTTGAAGGACTTGCCCAGGCTACTGCAGCCACTTTATCTACACATCCAGAGCCCACAGAAAGCTGTAGTCCCTAACACCTTGCTTCCCTGAGAGGACCATGGCCAACGGGTGACTGGTGCAGAAGCTTGGAAGCTCATTTCCTTTGCCCCAGGACAGTCTCTGAGGTGTTAACTTATATTGCAAACATCCTAGGGAGGATCAGGCTGAAGCAATCTTCTGTGAGATGTTGAGATATTACCCTGGCTTGACTTCTTCCCTTAGCAGTTTATTTTAAGGGCACTTTCATAATGCAAATCCTATCTCAAGATCTGCTTCAGGGGAAATTGACCAAAAACACAACTTTTCTGGTGTATCATTTCTTTGAATTCTAAGAGCAATTGCTAGTTAGTTGAACGCTAGTAACGGGCTGTGCTGTATTGCTTGCTCTATTTTCTCTCTGAGATTTTTCATCTCTCTGATGTTGGCTGGAATCCTATCTAATGTTTACTGTCTTTACTTTGTTGTTTTATCTCTCATCTAATTTTAAAAAAAGTCTCTAAGAGCTTTGCAATAAATGAGTAAATAGGATAAAACCAAAGTCAGTGGATAGAAAATGAAGTATGAGAATAAAAAATAAAGGGAGTGGGGAAGTGGAAAAACCAACAATTTCAGACAGAGAAAGGCAAGTGAAATCAAGAATCGTATTTAGTTTGTACTTCCTAGCAGCTTGGACAAAGATGGAAACATAATTTCCTAGATAATTTTTAATGTTTAGTAGTACAAAGTTGTTTTAGTTATCTATTGCTGTGTAACAAATTACCCCCAAATTTAACAGCTTGAAACAAGAAACATTTATTATCTCTCACGGTTTCTGAGGGGCAGAAAACGGGGAGAAGCTTAGCTGGGTGGCTCTGGCTCGCTGTCTCTTACAAGGTAGCAGTCAAGCTGTTGGCAGCAGCTGCAGTCCCATCAAGGCTTGACTGGGGCTGGAGAATCCATTTCCAAGCTCGCTCATGTGGTTGTTGGCAGGCCTTAGTTCCTCGCTGGCTGATGTCCAGAGGCCTCCCTTCCCGCCACATGTGCCTCTCTACAGGATGCTGATCGTGCTGGTGACACAGCAGCTGCTTTCCCTGGAGTGGCTTATCTGAGAAAAAGAGAGAAAGCCGAGATGGAAGCTGCAGTCTTGTTATAGCCTACTCTGGGAAACGATAAACTCTGGCTTCTGCTGTGTGTTACACATCTCACGGATCAACCCCAATGCCACGTGGGAGAGGATGCCACACTGTGCAAATGCCAGGAAGTGGAAATCACTGGAGGCCATCCTGGAGGAGGACTACCACAGAAGTATATGGCATAGATTAATTTCTCCTGATACGATGAAGCTGATAAGAGTGAAAGAGATAATTCAAAGGAGGATCACTTGTACTTTTTTTTGTATGCTCCATTTACTCATGTAAAGGGTTCTCAGCAAATATTTGTGGATATTCAACAATCAAATAGTCTTCCAAGTTGTTTTCTTCATAAAGAAGAGTAGGTCAACTGCAAGCATAAAGGACAAAATAAAATGTACAGGATACTGTAGTGGATGCTAACTTGGGTATTTTAAGTCAATGTTCTTTTTAAAAGTGTCATAGCTATGTCATCTCTATATTTCTAATGCTAACACTCTAAAGCAAGTGCTTAGATTTCTGCAGCAGCTTCTCAATGTACTTTCCCTTTGTCTAGATTCTCTTATGCTGTATCTCACTTTCATCATGTCGTTATTGTTTAATGACTCATCACTAATAGAATAAAATCCAATCACCTTGACTTTTCAAAAGCACAATTCATCTATTCAAGTCTCTATTTCATTGCTTCCATCCGGAGCCCTTTACTTTAACCTGGAAGTATTCTCACTGCTTCCCCAATGTCCATGCTAAGGTGTAACTTTTAACTTTCTCTCGTTGCTTGCATCCCCTTCTGGGAATTTCCTATTCTATTGTTTGGCATCTCCAAGTCCTTGTTCAATCAACCTTCCCAGTGTTTAGTTATCTTCAGCACGTCTGCCTTAGTACAAGACCTCAGTATTTCTTAGGTGGATTGTTATCTTAACGACTTTTTCAATTCCCAGGTTCCTTCTGCTTCAATCCATCCTCCCTATTTCTCCATTGTTTTTTTTTTTTTTTTACATGTCACACTGATTGCATAATTTTATTTACAACAAAACACTTTGAGAGCTTGACACTTAGTAGGTCATCAGTAATTGTTAATTACATGAATAAAATGTCCAGGCAAATTCCCACTCTCATTTTCAGGAAGTCTTAACATAATTTCACATCTCACCTTCATCTTTTCCCCTTTGAAGTCCCGCAATACTTATTGTCTGCATCACTTACTTGGGTGTTCTATAATGTGCTTTCTCCTGTTATCACTTCACTCTTCTCTCCTCTTTCATTCATTCATATATTTGCTCATTCATTTATTCAACACCTTTCTTGATAGCCTACTCTATGCCACAGATTATGCTAGGTCTTGGGGGAATACAATGCAAGGCAAACACAGAAAAGACTTCTGCTTTCATGGCCTCTGGAGTCTACTTGTAAACAGAGACAATAATTAAATTATCACATCAAGAGAATGTAAGTGGGGGAGTGTATCCAGCTCCCAAAGCTCATAGGTTCTTGGCCTCTCTAACCCCGAAGAATGGGGAAAGGGGCCCTAGTGGCATGGTGAGTTTGCTGTTCAAATTAATATCATGGACCCAAAGACTTTTGTGGAAGAGTAATGTATTAGAGAGATGGAAAGAAGACAGCTCCCACATTGTTACGGGAGGGAACCCCAGAGAGGGAAATCCATTCAGGTAGGAGCAGCTGAGGTTTTAACCCTTGAGTTATTCCCTCCCCATTCATGTTCTTGTCCAACGAGAGGAGTTCTTTCAGACTTCCTCTGGAGTGATCTTTGACTCTGACACTGGAATGGCTGCTTATTCTGCAACCCTGAGTTACAGAGCCCCCTCCTCTCAGAGCTTTGGGCGGGAATTTGGGACAAAAGAGCCCCACTTTGCTTTTGCTACCTGGCCCATGTTTTGGAAAACCAGACAAAGAACTTAACATTTGAAACCTCTCTGGTCTCTGGATGGAGGCCTGGAGCCGGCAAATGACTGCATTTGAAACCCCTCCCCTAGCTGACCTGGGAAGATACTCCCTGAGACTGGGTAATATATAAAGAAAAAAATTTTAGTTGACTCAGAGTTCCATATGGCTGGGGAGGCCTCAGGAAATTTATAATAATGGCAGAAGGTGAGGAGGAAAAAAGGGACATCTTACATGGTGGCAGGAGAGAGAGAGAGAGACAAGAGAAGCACCACGCATGTATCAAACAACCAGATCTTATGAGAGCTCACTCACTATCACGAGAATAGCATGGGGGAATCACCCCATGATCCAATCCCCTCCCACCAGTCCCTCCCTCGACACGTGGGAGTTACAATTTGGATTACAATCCGAGATGATATTGGTATGGAGACACAGCCAACCATATCAGAGAGTAAAATTACAGATTGAGGAAAGTGCTATGGAGGAAGAGTACATGGCTGCGTGAAGGCCTGTAATAAAGGAACCAGTCCTAGACCTGGACTTCAGAGAGGCTCCTCTGAGGAAGTGCCCTTTGGACTGAAATCTGAACAATGAGTAGAAACCACATAGCAAAGAGGGCTATGAGGAAGGCGTGAGGGTAAATGAGAGCGTTTTAAGCATTGCAATGGCATGCACAATGACCCTGTGGTGGGAGAAATGTTTAAAAGAAGGTCAGAGTGATTAGACCCAGAAACAGAAAAAGGACACTAATGGAAACTTTGATGAAATCTGAATAAGGCACAGAGTTTAGTTACTAAGTAATGTACTAATGTTGGTTTCTAAGTTTTCACAAACATTTCACAGTAATGGAAGATGATAACATTAAGAGAAACTGAACCCAGGTGAGGGGTATACGGGAAATATTTATACAATTTTTCTGTACATCTAAAATTCTTCCAAATGTAAATTTATGTTTAAAAAATAAGGTCAGAATGAAAGAAACTCGCTGCATAAAAGAGGAATGGGACAAGATAAGGTTGAAGATTAAGACCAATCCAAGACTTCCAGAGGCTTTGAGCACTATCTTAAGAATGTTGACGTTTATCTTGAAGTAAGATGTGATGGTTATACATAGTGAATGACACAGCAGGAGCTGCATTTGAAAATATCACTAACCTGGGTGCAGTGTACAGAGTGGATTGCAGGGGTATGTGGATGGGTAAAGGAGGGCAGATCAGACACTCTCGCAGTTTCCAGTGTAGAAATGAGTTAAGGTGGGAACACACTCTCTTTAGCAAGATACATGTTTATAAACTGCATTTATCTTATATTTTATATTATTATTATTTTTTGAGATGGTGTCTCACTCTGTCACCCAGGCTAGAGTGCAGTGGCATGATCTCAGATGACTGCAACCTCCCCCTCCGGGGTTCAAGAGCTTCTTTGCCTCAGCCTCCCAAGTAGCTGGGATTACAGGTCTGCACCACTATGCCGGGCTAATTTTTGTATTTTAAGTAGACACAGGGTTTCACCATGTTGACCAGGCTGGTCTTGAACTCCTGACCTCAGCTGATCCACTAGCCTCGGCATCCCAAAGTGCTGGGATTACAGGTGTGAGCCACCTTGCCCCAGCCCATTTATCTTTCATTTTACTTATGTATCTATCATGAAAGTATTTCCATAATGTCTACATAATACATATTCTTTGAATAAATAAATGAATAGATAAATAGATGAATTAATTAAAAAAGAGTTAGATCAGGCTAAGCAGCTCCTGAAGACAGCAGCCCTTTGGCAGTATTAAAGTGGCTCTGTCCCAAACTCTAGAAGCAGCACTGGTGATTTCAAACAGAAATCAGACTATTTCAGTTTTTTTCTTTGCTTCCAAGGACCCCTTTTCCAGAAATGAGTGATCCTTTGTCTTATTTTTGGAATGCCCAGTATTTGCACAAAGGTTCAGGGAGGAGCACTGGGTGGAAAACAGAGGCTGAAAAGACATTTTGAAAGACAATTTGAAAGTGTTCAATACCTGGAAATGTGAGAAGCAAGTTAAAGTGCAGTGAGCCATCTGCATCATGTCGTCTTCTTTGGAGCAAATTCATTCTGCATATTATTTGCATTTTGCCCTTTTGGCAATAGCAGTAATCTTAGCTTTTTTAGAAGCATCTGTAATTAGAGGTTCTTCACCTCCTGGGGGAAAGTGTTCTAATTTCTCGATGGATAAAGGAAGCCTGGGGAAAGGCTGCAGAGTTAAGGATGAGGAAGGGGCAGTACCAAGAGTTCTGCTTGTTTAGTTCAGCTGAGTGCCAGTGGTTTAGGCAGTAGCAGGTCTGTGTTTTCTGCAAGCCTTTCTCATTTGAAAAGACAAAGCTGGCTTTTAAGAATCGTCTCTTGGGCTAATTAGTGTGAAGATCATCAGGTGGAGACTGCTGGGTTACTTTCAACTTAAAGGATGAAGAAAATACCAATGATTAACATTCCAAGATTATTTTAGCCAGGTGACCCTGAGATCCCAGTTTCTCTCTGAGAATCTTTGTTCTAATATTTGTGCACAGTGTTTAGACAGGGCGATCACCACCCATGCTTGTTTTCTAACACATGACCAATTTTAGCCAATGGAGTTTATATCATGGATCTCAGAGGTTAATCTTTTCCCTTTCTTGTCTCCTCTGCTTCCCAGACATGCATTCATTTGACTGGCAGCCTGGAAAATTGAAAAATGCCACAGAGGTTATTAAGGTGGAAATCGTTTCTGCTCTTTGAGGCTCTGCAAGCTAGTTATTGCTGCACCTATAATATCCAGGATCAGAATAGTACGCATTGTTCTTAACTTGCCTGACACAGGCCTGTATCACTTGTAACACCCAGATAGAATGAAGGGGTCTCAAAATATCATTTCTCCACTCGAAATATATCCCTTTAGTCGATTAAAACAGAGTCCCTGAAGTTATTAGAATGTATTCTGTGTCTTTGTGCATACACGTTTGATTTACTTTTGTTCTTATTAAAAGGATAAGCCTAGAGAAAAGGAGAGAAGAGAATCTTCCAAATCCTTATTTTAATAATTGCCTGAGTGCACATGTACTCTACAGAGACTTTCGTGTTTCTCTATTTACTTGGCTCTTTTATGCAATGTGTGTGACTTACCTGGTCTGGTAGACCATGACCCAGCTTCTGGCCTATCATGTAATCTTGCATTTGGCTCCCTCTGAGCCACGATGGCATGTTGAGTCTGGCTGTAGGATGGGGATATGATTTTAATGAATCGTTTTTTGCAATAAATGGCTCCATATTTTATAAATTGTAATGCACTGTTATGATGTTAATATATAAATATTAAAACCATTGGGAAAAAGTTACTGTGTAACTGAGATAGCCTATTTTCCAATGTTAATAAGTTCTTCATTAATTTTTTTCTCCATAAAAATATTGAGGGAGTTTAATTCACATTAAAAACTTATATATTTTAAAAAAATGAAATTACTTTACGTCCCAACTCAACAACAGAAAACAATGCCACTCCTCAACTAGAAAACCTCTATGCATCATTTAAACAAGGCATAGAGAAGAGAAAAACACCCCAATGCCAAAGTACCCATAGTAACAACAACAACAAAAACTTCAGAGACGTTTTTCAGGAGAGAGAATTATTTGTTTCTATTTAGCTTTAGGGCAATGATCTTTTTAACCATGCTGCCGCAGGCCAAAGATTCAGTATTAGTGTGAATGCCTACTTTTGATAAAGAATAAGGGAATAGAATATAATCTACAATAACACAAATCCCTGATCATAAAAGTGAACTTACATTCCTGTCCTGCTTCAAAACTCCCAGGCATGTTGTTGGCCTCCTGTATTGCTATATCAATCAGGGTCCCAGCAGGAAACAGAATTCATTCCGGATGGTTCAGATAAGACTTTAATAAAAGGAGTTATAGGGACGTGGGTTGGAATCAAACAGAGGATGGTGGAGTGCTCTACCCAGGGACTGAAAGCAGGCAGCCGTTACGTCACTTAGGACTAGGGCTGAGCAGAGGAAATAGTGTACTGGAACCTAGTGCACCCTGAGACTGCAGGGACTGTGGCTGTCTTAGTGGGTGGACATAGTTACTGCCAGAGATGTGATTTGAAAACAGAATGAGTGGGGATGAAATACCCTGTCACTGCTCCTCCTGTCATCCATCTCTCACTGGTGCCTCTGTTGGCCAACCCCACCCAGAAGGCGGTCTATGAGGGAGTCCATAAAGTATAGTTTTTAGTGGGCACTTCCTGAGATGAAATGGGGAAGGGGATGAAAAATGAAAAATATCCAGAACAGTTGGTTTTCAGATCACTAAAGAGTTAGCATTATTGGTGTCTAAAGAATGAAATTACTATCATGGGATTATATTTTTGAACCCCTCATGAGAAAGAAGCTAGAAGTTCTATATTTTATTTTATAGAAGAGGGGGATTTAAAAATGACTATTAGCAGGGTTTTCTTTTTGCTGGGCAAAAATGTTCAAAACTTTACCTAATAGTCTAATATTCCTGTAGGAAATTACGGTCTCCATAGGCCTTTCCACTGATAATATCTCATTGAACCCCAACTGAAGCCCCAAGAGGGAAGTATTATCTTACTCACTTTATGGATGAGGAGCCTGAGGGTCAGAGCCTCAAACAACTTTCTCACTGTCCGTAGTTAGATCTAAGCAGTATGAATATGCAAACTTAGGTCTGACTTGAGACCTCAGGTTCTTTATATCACACCACTATGCCATTTTCAAAATAATAACGTCACACACTTTTGATAGCGCATATGCTGAAAGAGGAACAGAACTGTCTGTACTCTACAGACAATTGCATTTGCAGGGAAACTAGAGTCTCTGTGTCAGGTAAGCTCAGTAAAGAAGCAAAGAACAGTCCAAAGCATCAAGTAGTTCAGTGTAATGAAATGATTCAGGAAGCGAGGCAAAGAAAACATTTGGGAGCAGAGACTGCAAAGGTACTCCCAGGAAACCGTAACAAGCAGGGAGGATCCTTTTATGAGGGGTGTACATGCCTGAGAATGGTTGGGAAGAGACTATTAAGACTGTAAAGCGAGGTTTCTCAAGAGTTAAGGAGAAGACTACAATATTTTTCAAAGTATTGTTCATGGACCACTTGCTTCAGAATCACCTAGGTTACTTATTTCAAAGGTCAATCCTGGATCCCACTCTGACTCACAGAGTCGGCATCTGTATGAGGAGAACTCTGCAGTTTGGCATTTTGACATGTTCTCTCCATTAGCCCCTGCTCTCCCCACCACACACACACATACACAAAGGTTGAGAACTGCTGACAGCGCATTTGGGCAGCTTGACTTAAAAGAGGTCTGCAACAGAACAATAAATATTTGGTTACAGCTCAGTTTTCTGGCATGGTTGAACATAAGCCATCTGACTACCCGTCGATCATCCCAACTTCTGTTTGTTTGCTTCAATCATAGTTTTTGAATAATCTTTTGAAAATATATTTTCTAATTTTATGCTTTAATAAACAGGGTATATTAAACACAAATTGACTTTTCAGATTCTTATAGTGACTTGAGTTAAATATTTTAAACATCAATTTTGGTAAACATTAAAGATGCGAATGTAGTAAGTTGGGGAATTGGGTTAAACTGTGCAGATGCTATGATTGCTTTTCAAAAAGAATCCCTAATATCAGACTGTTTTCTTATTATTTAATCTCATTTTCATAAAAGAAGTGTGAAGAATGGGCAACTGCAATACCTCAAAGGGGAGATAATATGGCTGCCTTTACTTTTTTTTGCAAAATTAAAGACAACAGATGCAGTCATCTGCAAGATGTTTTCCAAACAACCCGAAGAGCTGCTTTTCTGATTTTGTCATCATCCCTTTGCAGCATTCAAAACATTATGTATTGTTGCAGCATCAAAAACACAGTATCTCAGTTTGCCTTCCTTTGTTTGCTTTAAGACCCTTCCAATGTCAGATATTTGGGGTCAGAGTGTTTATGGTACGGAACAGAATGTTGATTATCATTGTTTTAACCAAAGGTCCAGTTGGTCATTTGGAACATTATTTTGTAGAGGGTGGATGTGCTACCTTTACTAGTGTAACTTTTTGTTTTTCAGTTGAAACCCTATAATCTGAGTCATTGTTCAAACAATCAGTACTTCAAATACTGTTCATGAACAGTTTTCAAACAGTAACCGAGGCGTCTGTAATTGAACTGAGAATTTGATTTGCCTTGCTGATTTGTAGAGAGGTGCAGATACTTTGTGATGAGTAGTCAGTCTAAGTTTCAGTCAATGGTAGAATTTTTCTTTGTTTATTGTGATTCAGAATGGCAAACATATTGTTTGTTTCCTTAAATCTTCATTTAAGGAGTTATTGATTAACCACAAAACAATGCATATTGGTTGATTTCTTCCCCCACCTTAATAAGTTACCTTTTGGCTTAGTCTATGCGCTTTGAGTTATTTTCCAGTAATGGCCATGAGTTTGAGTTGACTTATTTACACTAGGGAGTAGTTTCTGTTGGATCAACATCTGCAGTTTTGATCTGATTGACCTGAGTTGAAGCTACAACCTATAGTCATGAAACGAACCAAAATAAACAGCTTATTTTAGAATTAACTCAAGAGTATGACCTCACTTGGAACATGCTGTATACCAGAGTTCACTGATACTAACCTAATGGCTATTTTAAAAATTAAAGTCCTTATCTTTGGGGGAGCTTTTCCAGAAGACCCAGCAATTACTTTTTCAAATATCCATTATTTCTTCAGGGACATATTTTATAAGAAACAGAAGAAAATATAAGCATTAGATATTTTGGTGTATATAAATTACTATAGCAGTCTCTGAAGTATTTTCCCGTAAGTTCTTATCAAAGCAATTTAAGGCAAACAGTTGGAAAGTGAGAATTAAATGTGATCATCTTTCTTAGAGAAGTGTGTTCACAATGCCAAATAATCAATTTTATTGAATTTCCCTCACCCCCCCGCCCCGCCCCAGAACTGACCAGTTGTTTTGTTTTCTAACAGTGTCACCCAGATCTATTCCAGAAAACTCTTCCTTTTTTTGTTTTTGTTTTTTTTTTTTTTTGACATGGAATCTCACTCTATTGCCCAGGCTGGAGTGTAATGGCACGATCTTGGCTCACTGCAACCTCCGCCTCCCGGGTTCAAGTGATTCTCCTGCCTCAGCCTCCTGAGTAGCTGGAATTACAGGCACACACCATCATGCCTAGCTAATTTTTGTATTTTTGTAGAGGCAGGGTTTTACCATGTTGGCCACGCTGGTCTCAAAATCCTGATCCTACCACCTTGGCCCAAAATGCTGGGATTACAGGCTTGAGCCACTGCCCCCTGGCACAGAGAGTTCTTTCTGAACTGAGCTCTTTCTTTCCTTCCGAACTAGCCCATTATATTTAAGAAAGCAACTTTTATAAGACCTGACTTTGACTTAGGTATTATTTCTTCTTGGACTGGTGTAAAAAAAATCCATCAGCTTTATTTTTAAGGTTTAATTACATATATACATGAGTGTATGTCACTGCTCATACCTAATTTTCTTTGCCTTCTGTTATGCTATGACTAGAAAGCAGATATTTATTATAAATTATATTTCTTTTAATATATGACTAAGTAAATATATGGGATTGAATTATTTCTTTTTTGAACTTCTGCCTAAAACATTAAACTATACTAATATCAACTCTGCAGAATCTGTTTAAAAATAGGAGCAACTGGGGTGCAGTATTTCATGACTGAATGCTAAAGCTTTCATTTCGAAAGGAAGCTGGGAGGTCGGAACAACTGAAAGACTCCAAATGCATCATGTCTAAAAAAGCCAAAAGACAAGCACAAGCTATAAAAATTTCATGTCATATGCATTTCTTCATTCTATCTATACAGTAAAAGTACTGTAAAGCTTTTGCTTTCTTTCAAAACTCTTGGCTGGACATTTGTTCTCAAATTATTAATTTTTTTAATTGCATAGAGAGTGTATATTCTTAATTTGGTCATACTGAGGTAGGACACAGGACTCGATGCTGGAGGCGGGGCTTGGACACTGGACCAAATCGAAAACAAGCTGAAACCAGGGCTGGAGTGGAGGCAGCTTTCCATAAGACACAGCCATTGTTATGCCATGTCAGTTTACTATTGCCAGTGGAACACCCAGAAGTTATAGCCCCTTTCCATGGCAAAAACCTAACAACCTAGAAGTTACCCTGCTTTTCCTAGCTAGAAATTTCTGTATAATCTACCCTTTAATTTGCATGTCATTACAAGTAGGTATAAATATGACTGTAGAACTGCCTCTGAGCTGCCACTCTGGGCACACTGTCTGTGGGGTAGCCCTGCTCTGCTGCTGCTGGACATTGCTGCTTCAATCTAGAGGCCGGGCATGGTGGCTCATGCCTGTAATCCCAGCACTTTGGGAGGCCGAGGCAGGTAGATCACAAGGCCGGAAGTTCAAGACTAACCTGGCCAACATGGCAAAACCTTGTCTGTACTAAAAATACAGAAATTAGCTGGGCGTGGTGGTGAGCACCTGTAATCCCAACTACCAGGAAGGCTGAGGCAGGAGTATCACTGGAACCTGGGAGGCAGAGGTTGCAGTGAGATGAGATCATGTCATTGCACTCTAGCCTGGGCAACAAGAGCAAGACACCATCTCAAAAAAAAAAAAAAAAAAAAAAAATAGTTGCTGTCTAACACCTCCCACTCGCCCTTGAATTCTTTCCTGGGTGAAGCCAAGAACCAACTATCCTGGGCTGAGCCCCAGTTTTGGAGCTTACCTATCCTACATCCATGCCCTGAATTTAAGTAAAATTACAGTCCAAGTTATCTTGCTCCCAAAGTTATCTTTACTTGCACTATTGCAGAACAGAACAACCATAAAGAACTGCTGATTTCCATCCCCTTAGTTGACAGTCATTGCTATTTTTCTTCTGTTTACCATTTGAAATTTTGGCATTATTCCCTCTGTATTGTTATAAAATAGAAAAGTTTGATGTGACAAGACACTATTTATATATTTCTTTCCTTGTGGTTTAAAACACACACAGGTCTCTGCATTCTAAAGTGGTGGTTTTCAACTGAGGGTGGTATTGCTGCATTTCTCTGTACATTCCAGGAAACTGGGCAAAAGCTGGAGACATTTTTTTACTGTCATGCCTTAGGACTGGAGGAGTTACTGGTACCCAGTGGGTAGAGGCTGGAGGTGCAGCTAAAGATCTACCATGCGCAGGATAGCCCCCACAATTATTATGTGGCACAAAATGTCAGTGGAGCCAAGGTGGAGAAGCTGTTCTAAAATAACCCCTCCAAAACGTCACTCAACCCTTCTAGGCATTCTCAATATGGCGTATTTCAATCTGACAAACTGCTCCATTCCACTATTGGGAGTACCATGGTCTTGTGCAATTCAAAGGTCTTTAAATGTTTTTTTGCAAGTTCATCTCCTTTCGCTATGGAGCATTTGATCCTTCTGGTGCATGTGTGTGTATATATATATATAATTTTTTTTCCTGACGTTATACCTCCCTCAGCACTCCGTTTTAATGGTCTTTTGTGTCTTCCCTTCATCTTTACATTCCCTAAACAATTTCTTTAAGAAAATTTTGAAAACTTTTTAGATGTGGGATCTTGCTTTGTCACCCAGGCTGGAGTGCAGTGGTGCAATCATATCTCACTACTTTCTTAAACTCTTGGACCCATGGAATACCCTGCTTCACCCTCCAAAGTAGCTAGGACTACAGATGCATGCCACCATGTCTGGCTAATTATACAACTTTTTTTTTTTAAGAGACTGAGTCTTGCCAGCTTGCCTACACTGGTCTGAAACTCTTGGGCTCAAGCAGTCCTCCTGCCTTGGCTTCCCAAAGTGTAAGGATTACAGGTGTGAGCCACTAACAGTTCTAATCTCTGATGTCCTTCCATCATTCCCTATGTGCTCAAACACTCCTGACTCTATTATAAATCTGTGCTGTTTATTAGGTAGTGCTGAGCCTGGATTGCCCTGTTTGGGGTAGAGAGAGGCCTGGGAATTATTCTGCTGACTCTGTTTTCTTAAGCTTATTTTGGGGTCATGTTGGGAGTATCTGGCCCTGGGCCATGGGGTTGTCATTGTGTGGAGACAGTGCGGCTAACAGAGGCCTCACATCACTGATGTTGGCTCTTCTGCATAGAGCGCCAGCCACATGTCAGGCCCTGTGTGAGGTGCTTCTCACGTATCATCTCTACAGGGTAGCCATTATTATTATTATTATTATTATTATTATTATTATTATTGAGACGGAGTCTTGCTCTGTTGCCCAGGCTGGAATGCAGTGGCATATTCTTGGTTCACTGCAACCTCCACCTCCCAGGTTCAAGCAATTCTGCCTCTGCCTGCTGAGTAACCGGGATTACAGGCCTATGCCACCATGCCCGGCTAATTTTTGTATTTTAGTAGAGACAGGGTTTCACCATGTTGGTCAGACTGGTTTCAAACTACTGACCTTGTGATCTGCCCACCTAGCCTCCCAAAGTGCTGGGGTTATGGGTGTGAGCCACCACGCCCAGCCACAGTGGCCATTATTAACCCTACTGTGCATAAGAGAAAAGGGAGGCCCAGCAAGTCATCCACGGACACTGGCTAGCAATGTGTAGAACTAGGAGTAGTACCCAGGATGCTTTGATTTAAAACCTTCACTCGTTCCACAGGATGATGATGTCTCTGAGTGCTGCAAGTAGTTAGGGACATTCTCAACACACCTAGGTATGTTTTAGAGCCTGGTGAAGCCAGGGAAAGGCTTTTAGATGACCAGAATGGCTTGAATCAATTTGACCTGGTATTTTCAAGGTTGGAAAATATTTCAGTGCTTATTACTCTCTCTCTCTCTCTCTCTTTTTTTTTTTATGGCCAGAGGAGACTTGGTTTCATTCACATATTCAGTTGCTAACAGTTCAGTAATTATGCTAGTTGGTGGGGTCTTTGGCACAACATGTAGAATTCTTGAGTCAGGGTGGCATCCCCCCGCTTTGCAGCCTGACTGCTGTGGCTTGATACCACACAGCTCCTCCCTGACTCACTCCTTCTCAGTCATCTGACTTGACTTCTCTAACCCTCAAACTATTCCCCTTTCAGATAGGATAGTGACACTTCAAATCACAGTTTTGCTGGGAGGCTCAAAGACCCCAGGCACAAAGACTTCGCTGACATGAAGTAAACAGAGATGAAAACCCCCTTCATTTTCCTCTTCATTAAAGGAAGCGGGGACATGGTACCAGGGTGTCCAGCATAGCGTGCCTGTGAACAAATAAAACATCCACAAACCAGACCAAGTGCCTTAGCGCTGCGTAAAGCGGATGTCACTTGTTTCATAACAGACCGGAGGAGGTAGGGTGAAATGTGGAACATCGGTGGGAGATTCTTTAGGCAAATATAATGCATTCTTATAACTAGTTTTGATAGTTTTGCTCTGGTGAAAGTGGCTTCTATTTCCATGCTTAACCTGTGTTGGAGAATTCCTGTGTGCGGCGTGGCAAATTGCTGCCACATCCTGTTTCAGAGATGTCTGCTCTTTTGTCACAAGTGGAAATTTTCTAGTGTATAAAAGTATGAAAGTTTATTTTAAAGGTGTAAATGTTTTTGTAAACAAGATATTCTAGACATTATTTCTACCTACAATTTATTTTTGTGCTGTGCTCTCTCTCTGTGTGTGTGTGTGTGTGTGTGTGTGTGTGTGTGTGTGTATGTGTGTATGCTTTGGAAAAGTCTTTCAAAATCCCATGCAGATAGTTTCAGACCCTCAAGGGAATCTCACCATCACCTGTATTTTCTCACATTCATCTGTCCCAGTGTGGCACACACAGTCCCTTGGCAGGCTCTTGGTCTTCCCCATCTCTTTCTGCCAGCTAGTCGGGGGTCCAGAAAGGCTTTCACTTTTCCTGATAAAGGGGGCCCATTTCTCCTTTTACTCCCCCTTTAGTTTGTTCCCCTCCTTTTTTTCTTTTGTTCTTTTTTTTTCTAAGCCTTGATCAAAGTTATGATGACTGGAGCTGCAGCATCCATCTTGTGATTAAGAAGGAGAACCAAGACACTCACAGGAGCTTCTGGCTCCTGTCTTTGAGACTGTAGACCTAATACCAGTGGCTGATCTCCAGACTTCCTGTTGGGTGAGACAAAGAAATGCCCAGTGCTTTGAATTGCTGTCAGTCACATTCTTCTGTTCCTTGTACTCCCTACATTCTGATACGGTTCCGTTCTCTGGTGAATTTTCATAGATCCTCTCCAGCAATTCATTTTCTGCTCAAAACTCACCTTTTTGAGGAAGCCGTAAACGACAGAACCCTCATTCTCATCCCGAGTATAGTCGTTTTCTTTTCATGGTGCTCAGTGAACATAATCACCGAGCAGCCCTTTACTTCCGTTAATACACTGCACTTTGCAATACTAATATATCCTGTTTGTCACTATGTTATACTGCAGAGGCATTCTTCTTTTTATGTTTTGCTTTTTGTCTTTCCAGATAAACAGTGAATCATAAAATGTGAGGTTTTTTTTCTTTGTATTCCCTTAAGATGCATAATCCAGAACACTCTTCTCATTAGACACTTTAGTAGGTATTTTTGATGGATGGACACACCACACACTGAATTAATTCTTGCAGCTGCTTCTAGGCAACAAGATAAGGTGTCAGTGTGTGGTGATGGTGATGTTCACACATAAGAGCTAGGCCTAGACAGACTTGCATAGTGTCAGTTACTTCAACTGGGCAAGAACCAGACTTGTAACTAGCTTCCACCCCCCTTCTTTTGCTCAGAACTGCTTTTCTCAATAGCTTCCCGCTGCAGGATTCCTTTCAGAGCTCAAGCCCCTAACGTTTACATGTGGCATATGCATTAAGAGAATTTTTTTTTTCAAAGTGCTGATCTTTTCTTCTTGATTTGACATCTGACTGTGGTTATTTCTATTATTAAACATCAATGGTTCATATTATATAACAGTAGTTATTCAGAATGAGAAGGTATAATATAAAGTAATAAGGTACCTTCAGCTGTGCATTGCTTTACAGTACTTGGATTATTTAATTTTTTTCTTATTTCACTTCTAGCTGTCCCTATCATTTCCATTGATTTGTGCACACAGTATTTCCCTACATAAAAATGTATCTTTGTTTTTCTTAAAGGAAAACATTGAAAAGGGCAATAGATTCAAACTTTTTGAATGTTGACTTCCTTTCTTTACACAAATACTTGAAAACCTTTGTTAATTAGAAACAAAACAGCACCTCCCACATTTGTTTTGCCTCTTGTGTCATCTCTGACAGTTATGAGAGACAAACGTGTTCCCCTTCATTACTGGCACCACTCAAGCAGTAAAGCTCAAAAAGAAGAAAATTCGAACAATGCAAGGACATAGGAAATGAGTTAAATACGGTCATGGGCTAACACGTACGATGATTTCATCTTAAACAGAGACAGGAAACACCAAGCCTCATTCTATTTTTTTCACATTATCAAGAATTTGGAGCCTTAAATAGCTCTCCTATGTCATTTCTTCAGGAACTGATTTAATATCCCTGTTTCTGATTTGAAAACTCTAAGAAAGAGCCTGCATTTTTATTTTATACATTCAAAAGGAATGCTAGCTGGGAAGGACTCATGGGTTGAAATGAATTGTTCAGGCACATGATAAAGACTCTAACACATCTTTAAACACCCTGAAGCCTTCGCTGTGCACTTGGTACAGGGCTAGCCTATTCTCGTCCCACTGGCATATACAAAAATCTAACTTCCTAATGTTTCGCTTTCTGCAGTCTTCCTGTTAGACTCCCGCTTGAGAGGAAGGAAAACTGCTGGCAAATGCATTCGCAGCACAAGTGTTCTCTGAGATGAAAGCGTTATGGATACAGAACTGTTATCACACTCTCATAGTCTCATTCTCACTTGCTCCTCAGCTGTATGATCTTGGCTTCCTGGCAATCCACTTGATTACAATGTGGAAATGTCTAGGTCCAAAGTTGGGCTCACATTTTGATCTACTTGTGGAGATTGTTTTTCTTCCCTATCTCCATATTACTTTGCTTTGACCCCTTTTAATTAAAGAAGCAGAATCTTTTGACTTCTGAATCCTGTGTTCCACTGATTTTTGTTGTTGACAAATGGAAGCAGGACCGCAAGGCTGCCTGGAAATGTGTTGCTGAAGAGAAAACACTGCTGCCTGGAAGACACATCTGGGCATGTCTGTTATGTGAGACAAAGAAACGCCCATTGCTTTGAATTGCTGTCAGTCACATTCTTCTGTTCCTGTAGCTCCCTATATTCTGATAGGGTTCCGTTCACTGGTGAATTTTCACCGATACTCTCCATCAATTCATTTTCTGCTAAAGATCTTCTATGTGGAGAATAAAGTCAAGCCATGAGCTGCTGATTCCCCTGCCTCTGTATGAGCAACCTTCTTTTAAACTGATCCTCCCCTAGGACTGTTTCCATCTTGCTGTACTTCTCAACCACCTCAGTCTTTGTAAGCATGGCAGGGGCACAAGTAATGGATGCAGCAGCCCCCGACCAACTCATCATACTTGCAGCTTTCTAAGGAAAGGGTTCCTTGGAGTGAGTGTGATCTGTTGTAAGAGAAAATGTTTGAGAAGTCACTCAATATAATAGCTGTCACTGTTATATTATCTGGAAGTTCTTTACAATTGCAGAGTACCATTTTATATAGCATCTCTTTGGACTGTTACACAAGGCTTCACAGTAAATGATATTATTAAGATAGTGTTATTATCCCCACTTGAAAGACAGGGAGACTTGTTTAGTCATACAGCCAGTGAAGTCAGGACTGGAATTCAAGCCTGTTGTTGCTGACATCACAAGTTGTGCTCTTGATCATCTCATTCCACCACATTCAGAATAGCGATTAAAGACTGTTTTGAGGCCAACAATGCTTTTGTAGTCTCATAGAAAATATGAACATTTCCTAAGAAATATATGCAATATTTTTTATAATGTTAAAGGGTTTGTGGTCAACTGTTTCCCATAATGAGATAGCAGCCGTGTTTCGGAATGGGAAAGTGAAAAGAGGGAGAGGACAATGTAGAATGAAGTCGATCAGGGCAGAAGAGCCACACCAAAATTAACCACTGCCTGTGTATTTCAGAATGATTGTGATGATGCAGTCATTATTTTTGAGTGCTTATTTGTATATCCTTCCTAAGTATTCATAGATATTTGGAGTGTTTTGCAGAGATTATTTCATGTCATGCTCATTGCAATTCCATGAGTTAAGTGCCTTATTATTCCATTTCCCAAACAGGCACTGAGGCTTAAACAATACACCCGATGTCACATGGTCATTTTCACTGTAGGTGTTTAAGCCAGAATTTGAACACAGGCAGTTCGCCTTCAGATTCTGACTCTTTATCCACCGTATGAACTTTCACTTCAAGTTGCAATATGGAGCTAACCACGTGGATTTTGTTGTGGTCTGTCTTCATTATGATTTAAACACGGTGTACCAGGTAGGGCACTCCCTACCGGTCCCTTGCAGACAGCATCTTTATTAGAGGTAGCATGCTCTGGTTCTCTACTCTGCCTAAGAGGAGCTCTTTGAATTAGCGCATTAATTTATTCTCTAGGGCTTTTGATTTACTATGTCTAATGCTGTTCTTCTTTTGCATTGGTATTAATTTTATGATGTTAACCTATTGCGTTTTATGATGAGGATGATTTTTCTCTCCAATGTAAATTGCAATTCCCTTGAGTGGGAACCACACGTTCATAGTCTAGAGTAGTGCTTATAGTCTAGAGTAGTGCTTTTTAAACATTTTCATGTACATTAGTCTCTTGTGGGTCTTGATGAAATGCATATTCTTTTTTTAGTAGATCCAGGGTAGAGACCTACAATTTGCATTTCTATCAGGTTTCCTAGTGGCACTGGTTCATGGACCACAATCACAGTAGAAAATTATAGAGCATACAGTACTTACTGTTAACCTAAGCAGATAGCAGACATATGAAGTAGGGGCTACCTATATGTCAGAACCAGGCTTATTTATTCAACAAACAGGTATTAAATTCCTGCTGTGTGCCAGATATGGGCACAAGATAGAATAGGTTTAAACACTGGCTCTCTCACTATCCTACTTCAAGAATGACAGAATGGATAAACTTATTTTCACTTTCTGGGTAACGTAAGAACATTCATCTATGATGAGCTGGGAGTCAGCATGGTACATTGGAGGAAGAATGGTTTTAAAGTTAGATACATTGGTGATTTAATCCTTCTGCCCATGATTTCATAGTCACATGACATCTTTTCTGAGTCGGTAAAGTTTTATTGAACACCTTTGAGGTACCAGGCATTGGGCTATGCACTGGAGCATCAGAGGCTTGTTGGCTTATTCTAGACACTAGAGGAAGGACAACCAAATAAATTCCTGAAGATGAGTAAGATGAGTGCTGTGATAAAGTAATTGCTGTTTAGAGAGAATAGGGAACACCATCTAATTCAAATTATGGAGTAAGAAACATTTGTTTGGAGTGTGAGTTAGTCAAACAAAGGGCAAGAAGGAGCATGATACATGATACACTGGACTTTAGAGGCAAGTTCCTCAATTCAACCCCTATGGCTGTGAATTATTGTATAAGTTACTCAACCTCTTTAAGCCTCAGTTTCCTTGTCTGTAAAAAAGAGTGACAATTATAGTCTCTTCAGGGGTATTTTATAAGCCGTTCACATAGAGCAATTGGAAAAATGCCCAGCATATGTTGTAACTCATCAAACAGAAGTATAGGTAGAAACAAGTAAGGATGAAAGAGCGTGCTGCACGTGTGGGTCTGAATTTTTTTCCATATGGGATGAAGAGTGAGTGCAAAGACAAGGCAGAAAGTGGTTGGAAGGAATGCCCTTGGAAGTCTTTTTGTACTAAGATAAGGGGTTTCAGCAGAAACTTACAAAGATGGAAGTGGTGATGGGGTGATAGGGTGACATAGAGGCTATGAAATAAACAAAACTGTGCATGAGTTCTATCAGTCTCAATTTCCCCATCTGTGATAGGAGAGTTAGTTTTCCTGAATTTAGATTGAGCACCTCTCTACGAAGCTAGATGGATCCAGGGGCTAGAGGGCCCAGGTTCTCTCACTGGCTTAACTGTCTGATCTTTCTCTTTGTTTTCTTTAACCTGAATTTCTGAGTCCTGTTGCCTGATTCCCATATGTGTCACTTTTAGCCAGGTGGAAACAGTTATCTGTGAACCCACTGAAAGCCAAGTTTGAACTTGGAATATTGTGGGTGCTCGCTAAATATTTGTGTGTTGAATGGATGAAGAATGTTTAATGGATGAATAAGTTCTCATTGAACAATTGAATAGATATTTGTCCGTACCTTGTCTTAGCTGACATTCCTTAATTTGACCGCTGCTTGATTTATGCTTCTTATTTGATAATCTCTAATTCAACTAGACTCACATACAGCCCTATTCTGAAAGGTACTTTCTCCCACTTTTAGCATACAACTATTTTTTAAAAATCCTGAATGGGATATATTCTTTTTGTAGTAGTTACTAAGTATTTGAACATTGCATGGAATGAAAAAAATATTGTTTATCTATTTTGGGTTCCGTGAGTTTTACTACATATTTTTTTCTCTCTTCCATGAGTATGCATGCACACACATGTGTACATATAGGTATGTGTGCACTTATACCCAGGCCTAATGAAAAAAGTTTGACAAACTGTGCATTCGCTACTGTGTATGTGTATGTGTGTGTGGGGGGGGATGGGTGGGTGCGGGGAGGTGTGCGTATTTGGGTAGAATCCAATATGTTTCCACAAAAACAAATACATAATTTATTTGAGCCTTGTCTCAATGCAACGTATAGTTTTCCTCCCTGTTTTCAAAGTGACTTGCTCCCAAAGCTTCCGCTATTGTCTGCATACAAAGATTTACTGTAAACTCAGTCTGTTTAAGTTGTGGAATCATACTCCCCGCAGAATGAAGTCAGAGATGAAGTTAGGGTACGAACGCAGAGAGTAGGTTATGTAAAGTGAGAAACTTCAGAGAACGGAAGTCATTTTCGTTTTTAGTTGATCCTTTCTGGCTGTTTGGCTGATAGCTGCTCTTGGGGACAAGGCTGCTTCCTGCTCTTCCTTTGCTTGCCTGCCTACCCATCTCCTCTATTAATGGAAAAAAAATCTCTCTCCCTAAGTTTCATTGTCTCTGCTAACTAAACAACCTGGGTTTTCTTCCTTCCAACTTCCTCTATCAGAAAAAATCAGGTGAAAGTACTGTTCTTGACTGACAGCTGAAATTGTAGATGGAGTTATGCCAGCCATGAGTTTCAAAATGTGTATACGAATTGAAAAAGGAAGGAGGATATAAAGAATTCTAAGAAAACTAAAATCGGACCTTACATAGAAATGACTTGGTGCTTAGGTAACCTGAAATTTGCAGTAAGTGACCTTTTTCCCATTTGGGTTTCTAACAAGTGTCCTGTTGACTGGGTAGCTTCCTTTTTACTGAGCATACAATCATTAAATGAGAAACTTGGACTATTAAGGTAACAGGCTCAACTCTGGTATTTGCTTTTTGAACTTTACCTATTATTTTTAACAACTTCTAAAACATGCATGTCAAATATGTTTGTGGTGAACGTAGTGAAACAATTCTACATGATACCTTTAAAGAAATGTCACCGCTGCAGTACCTTTTCCTTTTTCATCGTTTTATTCCTTTCTATAAGTTATTCCTTAAATTTTTATTCCTTGATAGACAAAGAATAATATAAAGTTCTATTATTTCTAAATACCATATGAAAGTTATATGAAAAACTGTTCATTAAAACTATAGGTTTTTCTAAATTAACTGTCAGCTTGGGGTTTGTTTTTGTTTTTGGCACATGTTCTGTACATATATCAGCACTGAGTGTCCACTGAGAGTGCTCTGGGGTGTGTGTGTGTGTGTGTGTGTGTGTGTTGTAATGAGAAAATAAATTTTAGTTCATGCTAAGAAAATAAGGATTCCCAGCTTAAAATCAACCTAAGTGTTTATGTTTGAATCATTTAATAGAATTGACCCACACCATTAATTCATGATATAAAAAATTACCTGGTTCAATTTCTTATGTTTCAAAACTATAGTAGTCCTTATAATTTAATTTATTATCCATAGACCTCAAGAAACACAGGTGAAAGGACTCAATTACATATAATTGATCCCCCCCTTCCTTGAAACAAGGGTCAGAGTCCTTCTGTATCCTCATCTTCACTCTTTGAATGAGTAAATAAATATGAGTCAGTTGGTAAAGTTGGAGGGGAGAAAAAAATCATGTATGATTTCAGTGCATTCTCTGCATGTGGCCAAATGTGGTTTCCAAATTTTCTGAAAATGTATTTACTTTTCTGAATCGTAATTGCCAATGCTTTTGCAAATTTTGCATAAACCTTAATTTCTCTTTTGAATACTTTTCACATCTGATCTTTGCCCTTTCTTTGATTATCTTACTTGACAAAACTTAACCTCAGTACAGACAATATTATTCCCCGGAATTGCTGTGCTGAAGTAGACTGATTATCATTGTATAAATATCATCTCCAAATAAGATTTTTTGGCTGCACACCCGTGGAAGGCACTGAACTAGACCTTGCAATAGATGTTATTGAATAACTTCCACCTCTGTTCATAAGATTTGTGTTGCTCAAAAGTAAGGCAAAAAATTACCTCATATCCTATTTCCCCTGCTATTCTCTGAATACAGATTTATAGTTGGATTTCTTCTATTTTGTGATCTGGAAACTCTCATTATGAAGTAGTTGTTCTTTCCATAAACTTTTTAGATCTTCGTGAGCTCTCTTTTATTACTTTTTTATGCTGATAGGCTCTGGCATCAAGGAGTCCTTACAAGAGATATCTGTGGGCCTAGTACTTGGTCATTATAGAAAACAAGACTTTTTTTCTTCCATAAAATAGAAATTTAGTGCAAATGTGAATCATATGCTAAAGTTCCATTCACTTAAAGGAAAGTGTCACTATCAATTTAGTAATGTTTCAAGTACTTTTGATTTTTAAAATTAATATATGTGGCTACATGATTAGATTTTTAATTTTTAATTGACAAATAACAATTATATATATTTATAGGATATAATGTGATGTTTTGATATAGGTATACATTATGAAACGATTAAATCAGACTAATATATCCATCACCTTACGCACTCATTTCTTTTGTGGTATGAATTTAAAATCTGTTCTATTAGCAATTTTGAAATATTTACTACATTTTTATTACATACCATCACCATGCTGTGCAACATATCTCTAAAACCTCCTCCTTCTGTCTAACTAAAGCTTTGTACCCTTTGATCAGAATCTCCCCCATCTCCCTCCTGCTATCCCCTGGTAATCACTATTATACTCTCTACTTCTCTAGTTCAATGTTTTCAGATTCCTCATACAATTGAGAATACACAGTATTTGATTTTGAGCCTGACTTATTTCACTTAGTATATCGTCCTCTAGGTTTATCCTTGTTGTCTCAAGTGACAGAATTGCCTTCTTTTCAAAGGCTGAATAATCTTCCGTTGTATATATATACCACTTTTTCTTTATCCATTCATCTGTTGATGGATATGTTGGTTGTTACCCCTGGATATTGTGCATAATGCTGCAATGTACATGTGAGTGGTTAGATTTTAAACATGGTTAAATAAATTGGTTTTAAAAATTAAAGGAAGGGTGCGATAGCATTAATTGCTTGCTTGAGTTTTACATCATTTAGAAAATATGTTAAATGGTTTGTGCATGAGAATTTTGGAGGTGTAGGCAAGTAATAAATATACTCATAAATTTGTATCTTAGAAGAGGACATTGCCTCATTTGTCCTTTTGCTTTTAGTGTAAAAATGTTGCATTCAAATTATGCATTCAGTATTGCATTCAAGGTATGGCAGGGAACAAACTGGGATTCAAATCAGGATTTGTCTTGCATGACTTTGGGCAATTCAACCTTTATGACCCTCAATTTCCTAACCTGTAAAATTGGAGCAGTATCTGTTTAGCAGGGTGGTTGTTACAAGCATTGTAGATAATTCAGTGTAAAATGCCTTATACATAGTCAGTATTAGATATATAGTAACTATTAGTATAGCTTTTAGCAGGCCTTGAAAATGTGTTCAGTGATCATTTAGGTATCTGAAATTATATTTGATCTGTGAATTTTATTAAACCTATCATGTTTAAAGTGATGGCCTTCCTGCTTTTCTCTTAGTATTCCTATCGCCTCACATTGCTTTCCTTAACCAATTAGTTTATAGAAAATATACAATGTATAACCACAAATGAATTTTTTAAAAGCCTACATAGCAGGACTTAAACATACAAATGAGTCCTTTAAAGTGCCCCCACAGGGGAGCTCTATTTACACCAACATTACTGCCATTGTTTAAGATCATTTTAGAGCTTCCCTTTGAAAATTGCCTTCAAAGTCAATATGTGAGCCACCCAAGAAAATCGATTACATTACTTTAGAGTAATTCCTTATTGTAGCTGAAAGAAAAGTATCACCTAGCTTTACTCCCCATTTATTAAAATAAAATTTACCTTGAATTACTTTTAGATTTTGCCCTTTTCCTTTTTACTTCCTTCCTTCACTCCTGCTTTTGGTGCCTATCCAATTCAAGTCAAAAAGTATTTACTAAGTACTTACTACATGTTGCATTGGTGAGCCAGGATAGATTTGTGCCCTCATGGAGCTTGCATTCTAGCATTCACCTCCCTTTCTTCCTAAATAGGACACCAACTCACACCCCAGTAATTCCCTTTCCTTCATCCTCTGAGGTTTGAGTGGGAAGGTAACTCCATGTGGTTGCTTTCTTACTAGAGAAACTAAAAAGGCCCTGTAGATTCCTTACTTTATATAGATCCTCCTCCTTAACTCTGGTATTATCAAGGGCATCTTGACCAACTAGATATTATACTTCCTGATGGGAAATTTGAACCTTGAATGAGATGACAGAAACAGATTTTAGTTGTTCTTATAGCAATGCCAAGGCAAGACTTCCAGATGCTTCCTGTGACCAAGATAGGGACTGCCTGCTGCTTATTCCCATCTTACTTCCTTTCAGCCCTGTGAAAAACTTCATGCCCTTCCACTAATTGTTATTATTATTATTCCTAGGCTGGCTAGCTAGTAGTAATTTCTGCTGCTGGTATATACAGATAATATGTTAGCTATTATTTCAGCTCTGATGGTGATGTTAGGTTTGTGTTCAGAAAGTGTTTGCGCAATTATTTGAATATTTCATTTGATTTTATCCTCACTATTGTCCAAAAATATGTTAGAAAATGCAAAAAGAAAAATGCTGATATGAGTAATACAAAATAAAACTCTCAAATGAAGATAGCTGAGATAAATGAAAATTTGGCATAAAGACGAGAGAATCATTAGACTCAATAGAATTAGGTAATTCACTGCAAATTCATTTATGAGAAAAAGAAAACCAAAGCATCCTTATTAAATACTTCAAATATACTACCAAAGTTTGTGTTTAAGGAGAAAGAAAATAGAACAGATTTTAAAAAATAAATAATATTTGATCTCTTTAGGAACTTCCCTATATATTTTTAAGTCAATTTTTATTCTGTTGGCACTTACATATTTTTAGGCATTAATGATCTAGTTATGTAGTAATAAACAATAAAGAACATAAGTAACCATAGAGAAATGGTTAAATAAATTAGGATATGTTTATATGATGCAATGCCATATAGCCATGAAAAACTATTTTCCATGAATATTTACACATTTGGGAAATTTTGACCAAAGTGAAACTACCTGGGGAGGCAAGAACACTAAATATGAATCATGAGGTATCTAAAATGGTCTAACTCATAGAAGCAGAGTAGAAATGGTGTTGCCAGGGGCTACAGGAAGGGGGAAATTAGGAGTTTCTATTCAAAGGGTATGAAGTTTCAGTTATGCAAAATAACAAATTTACTGTACAATATCGTAACTGTAGTTAACAGCACTGTATTTTATGCTTAAAAATTAGTTGTGGGTAGATCTCATATTAAATGTTTTTAACACACAGAGCTGGATTAAATATATTATCCCAAATTTGCTTTTAATATTCTTTATTTATTTACTTATTTTCTAGAGATAGTGTCTTGCTCTGTTGCCCAGATTGGAGTGCAGTGGTGTAATCATAGCTCACTGCAGCCTCAAACTCCTGGACTAGAGCAATTCTCCCACCCCAGCCTCCTAAGTAGCCACAACCGTGGTAGAAAACTACACACACACACACACACACACACACACACACACACGTGTGTATAGTTTGTGTGTGTGTGTGTGTGTATACATACACATATGTGTGAAAGAAATACACCAAAACGTTTACTCTGGGTGGTGAATTCATAAGAGATTTAAAAAATTGAAACATCCTTATATTTTCCGAATTCATTGTGAAAAAAATTGTAAAATCTGTAAGAATTTTTTAACAGGAGAAAAAATATACATTTATACTTAAATATTAGGAAACAAACTAACAAAATATTTAAATATAAGGTCAAATGGATTGGACAAAAAGTGACAAATAGGACTATCATTCTTTAATAGATTACGTATTCTCAAATTCTACAGATTCTCACGTGGTACTCTTCTGTGTTTAAGTAACTCTTAATTCTCATTTTTTTTCTGTGATCTGTACCCAAGTGTTAAAAATTTAGAGGGGTATGAAGAACTACCCATCGAATAAAACTAATATGGAAAGCATAGCTGGAAACTCCAGCTACTTAAAGTGATTTTCTGCTTTAATATCCCTATTCCACCTTATTTAGGCCCCCGACCAGCCTCATAAATAATCAGTTATCAAATCAACCTAAATTAATTCTACTTATGGGAGCAACCAAAAATTTCAGATGCCTTAAGCCATTAAATAAGCCCTTAAATGAATAAACGCAATGAAACCCCGCTTGTAATATTAACAATTGGTTATAAACTTAGAAACAGCTACAATCCAGTAGAGCTCAGTATTGCTTATACACAATATTTTAAAAAATTTTAATCAGCACAGTTTTATGTTTCCCCAAATTCTTCTTAATATTGTAAACTGCTGCTGTTGCTGTGGTTTCTATCCAGATATGGTAATTAATGAACTGGATAAAAATGAAAGTAGTCTATTGTAGCAAATTCTTCCTTTTTTTTTCTTTGAGTGTATTCATTGTAGCATTGCTGTGACTTATTGGGATGCATTGGGCAAGTCCATTCTGCCCTAATGAGCAGTAAATATCATGTCATACAAAGTACATTGGATTGAATGTTGTATGTGTTGTGTTGAACAGTTAAAACAACAGTAACGATAAAGCATCACGGACCTTAAAGAGATGGCCCTCCAAATATTTTCCAGAATAATTTGACATGTGTCGTAGAGTTCCAGAACTTCCCAAATGACTCACAATTAAACCGTAGCTCCTTTTAGGCATGAATACTACCAAAAAGTATCTGAAAATCTTGACTTTGAAACTCTAGGGAGTATATTTAATTTCTCGGTCTTCAGAAATATGCTTGACTACACACTGGGCATTCAACTTCATCTTTCGTCGGAGCAAGCTATTGCATGTGAGTTTGTTGATCCGTTGGGGGCTGGTTTGTATGTGGAAGAGACCACGCAGGAGTTAAATTTCTTTTAAAAAATAATATTCATTTTATTAAGGTTAGATATTTAAAAACTGAATTATTCTTTAAACTTTTAGGTTTATTTGACAAAATTTACTATTCTGCTTATAAGTCTACAATAACTTTTCAGGGCATTTGAATAACTCAGGTCTGTTTACAAGTATATACACCCTTAAATTGTCTAAACTTTGCTAATTGATTTAATATATTGTCTTTTATTTTTAATTGCATAATTCACATGATCGACAAATCTCAAGAATTTAATCATTTCTTATGGATCTAATAAATTAGGATTATAAATATGGAACACTTAAGGTTTTAAAAAATGATCTAATACATAAAAGATAGTACTTCTTAAAATTATATTTAAATTTTAATTTAACTTAAAATTTAACTTAGAATTAATTCTAAGTTATTCTAAGTTAAATACACACTTTAACTTAGAATTACAAAGCTACCTCTCTTAAAATCAAGACATATTTAAAATGCAAAATATCCACTGATTCCTTTATAAAATATAAAAACGTAGTAGATGTGATTCTAGCTCAAATCTTGGCCCTTACTACTAGGTATGTCAAACTCCACTTGGCTGTCAGTTATGGTGTCAAAGTTTGTGTTCCCCCAAAATTCATATGTTGATATCCTAATCCCAAGATGATGGTATTAGGTGGTAGGGCCTTTGGGAGGTGATTAGATCATAAGAGTGGAACCCTCATAAATGGGATCAGTACTCATAGAATAGGTTTTGTTCCTCTACCACATGAGGACACAGCAGGAATGTGCCTTCTGTGAGACAGGAATTGGTCCCTTACCAGACACTGAAACTGCCAGTGCCTTGAACCTGGAATTCCCAGCCTCCAGAACCGTGAGAAGTAAATGTCTATTGTTTATAAGCTACCCAGTTTATGCTATTTTGTTTTCACAGCCTGAACTAAGACATTACCTAATAGACATCTCAAACTTAACATATGCAAAACTAAACTCTTGATCTTCTACCCTAAACATGCTCCAACTGCATCTTCCCCTTATCTGTAAATGCCAACTTCTTTCTTATAGTTGCTCAAGTCCCAAAATTCGGAGTCACCGTGAGTTTCACACTGGCATCCAATTTTGAAATGCTGTTGACTCTACCTATAAAATATGTCCAGAATCATCCCACTGTCATCACTTCTGTCATTAAGTGGACCTTTGGTCCAAGCCATCCTCTTCCCTTGCTCTTTTGTTTTAGATTTTAAAAATGACGATTAAATTCACATTGCTTAAAATTAATCATTCTACATTGAAGAACTCAGTGACATTTAGTATATTTACAATGTTGCATAATCACCATCTTCCAAAATATTTTCATCATTCCCAAAAAAAGCCCATACTCACTAAGCAGTTACTCCTCAGCCCTCTTCCCTACAACCCATGGAAACTACTAATCTGCTTTCTGTCTCTACAGATTTACCTTTTCTGCATATTTTGAATAAATTGAATCATACAATATTTGGCCTTTTGTCTCTGCCCTTTTTCACTTAGCATATTTTTGAGGTTTATTTCATTCCTTTATATGACTAAATAATATTGTATGTAAATATAATGCAATTTATCTGTTCATCTCTTGATGGACTCTTTTTCTTTTTAGCTTTCAAACATTTTAATTGTGACCTACACTAAAATATTCATTTTACACGGCAACTCAGTATACATAGACATACAAAGGAATATAAAAATAACTAAAGGTTTCACAAAGTATTCCTAACATTATTATGTGCAATGCAGTGATTCTATTCTATTCTATCCCGTTCCATTCTGTTCTGTTCTGTTCTCTCTCAAAGCTGGTCAAAACTCACTAAATTGATTTCATAAGCCAGAATTTTGTCTTTCCCTGCTGCTTGGGAGAGTTACTGAAACTGATCTTCAAACTCAATCCATTCCTTAGCTGTATCCATTTTGCTCTTTGTTCCATCTATTTGTTCTATTATTTACTCTTTTCTTCTGAGAAAGGGTCTTGCTGTGTTGTCCAGGCTGGAGTGCAGTGGAATGAACTTGGCTCACTGCAACCTCTGCCTCCCAAGCTCAGCTGATAATCCCACCTCAGCCTCTCAAGGAACTGGGACTACAAGTGTGTGTCAGTATGCCTGGCCAATTATTGTGCTTTTTTTTGTAGAGACAGTGTTTTGCCATGTTGCCCAGGCTGGTCTCAAACTCCTGGACTCAAACAACCTGCCCACCTCAGCCTCCCCAAATCTGGGATTATAGGCATACGCCACCACCCCTGGCCCCATCTATTACTTTCTTCATGCTTAATGTTTCCACTAGAATTTTTACAAAATATATTATTTCTTTTTCTTGCTTAATGCCTCGATTGACTCCTACGTGCATGTTGTTATAGATGTCCAACTGGCCCCCCATGCCTACCTTTGACATCTATCTTACAGTTCTTTCTCAACACAGCAACGAAATACATGTTTATAATATGTTAATTAATGTCACTCCTCTGCTCAAATGCTTCCATATCACTATGTCACTTAGGCTAAAACCCAGAGTCCTTATAATTATGGCCTTACAAGGTCTTTAACCCTTGCACCCACTACTAGTATGTTCCTTGTTGTGTCCAGTTTTCTGCTTCCCGGCATACTCTCTCCTTCACATGCTCCAACACAGTCACAGTGGCAGCCAGGTCCTGCATGAACCAGGCATACTCTGGCTTTGGGCCTTTGCATTGGCCTTCCTTCAGATAGCCCATGGTTTTCCCCTTTATCTCCTTCAAGTCTTTGTTGAAATGTGGGAAACCACCTTATCCCTGCCCTCTAATCCAGATCCCTCCTAATCAATTCTATATTTTTCCATGGCACGTCCCACTTTTTAATATACTGTATATTTATTTGTTTAGAAGCAGACACAGTATCCTAGAAGAAGATCCTGAGGTAAAATTTGAGCCCATAGTCATTTGGGGACTTACTCCAAGAAAAACAGGCAGGGGAGTAGGTTAGCAAGTCAGGTGGAGGTAGATTATTAAGCAGATTATCTCTGTGGACAACTGAGGCTCAATTGCTTTCTACCGAAAGGTGAGAAAGATGGGGTATGAATCTACCAGACTCCCTCTGTCCTTGGTTGAGAGCTACTTTCAGGACTTCCACAGTCATTTCTGCCTGGCCTTTAGTGTGGGTGGAGTGTGTTTCTCCTGCTTGGGCAGAGAGTTGCAGCTGTTCACAGTTAACAGTCTTCAACCAATGAGTGTAGAGGAAGAGTAAACAAGGCCCTCATCTCATCGACTATACTTGATAATGTTTATTGTATTTATCTTCTGACTAGACAGCAATGTCTACAAATGTAGAGACTTTTTCTGTTTTGCTCATTCATGTATCCACAGTTTTCAAAATAGTACTTGGCACCTAGTACTACTCCATAAATACTTGCTGAATGAATACATGAATGAATAAATGATCATCTTAAATATTCTACATTCATTCTACGTTCTAAGTTTGCTTGGCTTGAACAGTGTTTCCCTTGAGAGGTGCAATTTTGTTACCTCAAACACTTTTGAGGGTAGCTTTCTCACATGATGCTTTTGGTTGCCTTCTCAGTTGGCTGAAGTTATTAATAATCAGAGTTTCTAGTCAAGAAGCAACTGGTTCTTTGTGATGTGGATAGGACAAATTGACTCCTGTGCATTGTCTCTAACAAGGATTTCATAACTTAAAGTCACAATTAATCACAGAGTCTATAAGTCAGATTGCTTCGTAATCCGCTTTCAGGCTATCCTTAATTATTGGATTTTGCATTTCTTTGGCTCATAAAATATGAAGAATGTTTTCTCCCTCTAATGTTAGAGATCCTGAACTTAACTAAATTATGTGTTTTTATTATGTAGTTTAAAAAGCTTTTAAAATCTCAACTAAGAATGCAAAATTAATATCTGGCTGAATTCTGGATATCTCACATAGCTTTTAAGGTTGTTCTGCTGAAATAAACATTTTATTAAATAAAATATTATTTGAAAGCTTAGTGAACCAAACAAATTCTGATATTTTCTTGGAAGGAATGTGATGTTTGATAACCTATTTTCTTGAAACTCCCCTATAACTGTAGAAGTCCTGACTGAACAAAGGAGGTCCATAGGAATGGGAGATTGACAGAGACCCTTCTCATTCCAATTCTCAGGTTGACTGTGCAAGAATCTGCTGCCTTCTTTTGGTCTCTTCTTAGACTTTCTAATGCTCTTTAGCATTTTATTAAAGTATGACTATAATCTTAAGAGCCATCATTCATTTTGGGTGCCTGCTACATGCAAGACCAAAGTAATTTGATTTGTCTTCTTTTATAGTCATCCTGGCATCTAAGTAAAATTATTCCCATTAAACAAGCAGAAATAGGTGCTGATGTGTTAAGTTTCCAGTTAATATAGTTAATAAGTAGCAGAGCCAATATTTGAGCCAAGACTGTTCTAAATCTTCCTGGGTTTGAATAATGCTTTATCATTAATGGAAATTCAATAAAGAACAGTAAAGAGTCAGCATTTAATGTAAACAATGTTACTGGTTTTGTTTTTGTTTTGAGAAAGCTCAGGATCTAGGATTCAGAATAAAAAACACTGTGTGTGTGTGTGTGTGTGTGTGTGCGTGCGCATGTGTACTTTTTAAAGCTTTAAGTTCGGAGGCACATGTGCAGGATGCACAGGTTTGTTACATAAATGAACGATGTCATGGGGGTTTTCTATGCAGCGTATTTCATCAGCCAGATATCAAGCCCAGTATCTCTTAGTTGTTTTTCCTGATCCTCTCCCTCCTCCCACCCACTGCCCTCCTGAGGCCCCGGTGTGTGTTGTTTGCCTCTTTGTGTCCATGTGTTCTCATCATTTAGCTCCCACTTGTAAGTGAGAACAGGCAGTATTTGGTTTTCTGTTCCTGCATTAGTTTGCTAAGGATGATGTTCTCCAGCTCTGTCCATGTTCCTGCAAAAGACATGATCTCATTTTTTTAATGGCCACATAGTATTCCATGGTGTGTATGAATCACATTTCTTTATTCAATCTATCCCTTTCTGCTCAAGGAATTCTCTCATTAAAACTATTATGTTGGAGATAAAAATTTCTGTACAATAAAGTTTTTACCTCTCACATACAATACTGGTGAATTTATTAATGTACCACTAGATAAAAATAATAAAGTGTTTCTTTATCCACCTTATTTATTTTTATGATCTAGTGTTAACAAATTCAACAGTATTGTATGTGAGAGATAAAAATTGTATTGGACAAAGCTTTTATCTCCAACATAGCAGTTTTAATGAGATAATTCATTGAGCAGAAAGGGCGTGACCATTCAGCTATGCAGTTTTATCCACAAAGGACACATGAATGAACCCACTATGAAGGAATATGATGTTGTTGCAAATGTCCTTAAAGGTTCCTAGATAGTCTTTAGATAGAACAGAATAAAGGGCAGGTGGAGAAAGATCGCCAGTAGCACTCATGCTATTGTGGACATGTTCAAAGTGGTAACAGATGAGAATTGAAGGACAAAGCCCTATATCAATTCTAAGATCATGGTTTTGTCATTTGTTCCCATTATTTTGGCCAGAAACAAAATATGCTTTCAATGGCACCAACTCAGGTGAGGGGAAAATATTAATAAGAGAAACAGAATACCAAGGCATTGGACTATCTGGAAGCTATATGGGCAAGAGAGTATTATAATAGTTATAATCATTCTATTTTTATAAGAAGCAATATGAATGCAATATTTGTCAGTTAAACCTTCTTTTTTGTATCGCAAATGCCTCTTTGAATAATGTTTCTGAATTGAATGTGCTTATACAGTAAGTGATAGAATTTAGGTCATGATCATAATCCTGAACATGTTCTGGACTGCTTCTCAATTCCCATTTCTAGCTGCCTCTTCTTTCTCTGGGACTCAAGAGATGCAAAATTCGAGGATGTGATTTTTGTATCCAGTTGCCCCTATTAATGAGATTAATCTATATTAGATAGAAATTAAATATTAAATTAATCTATATTAGACAAATTAAATATTCCCTTTGAAGTCTCCTAGTGTGATGTTTCCAAAGCAATGTTATGATTTATGTAAATCATATGCTCTAAAAGAGTTTGAATAACTTAATTCTCTACATTCAGAAAAAGTTTCACAAAATCATCACAGCAAGATGAAAATCTAAACTATTTAGAATTTTAGAAAGTCACCAGAAAGAATGTTCCTTACCGTTTCACAGTGTGTTTCCTAATATTAATGCCATGCATGAGCATAAAGTTGTCCCCACTCCAATTCTAATTTTCTTTTTCTGCCTCATAAGGCTATTTCTTCACTCATCAGCTGCCGTTATCTACTGATACATGCTCTAGCTATCATCCTAGCCCATGCTACTTAGTTTCATCAAGACTCTGTGGTATATTCTTTGGGAACTGAAAGGCAGGATAGCCTACTAGGGCCTGCAACTAGACTGCTAGAGTTCAACATCCTGATTGTGAAAACTCACGGGCAAAATTGCTTACCAATACTAGATCTCGGTTTCCCATGGAGTTAGTATATAGCTCTTAAGATGGTTTAAGTACTAAGTTAAAGTATTTTTATAGGCAAAACATACAGGACATTGCCTGGTATATAGCAAGGTCTTGATACAATTAGCAAATACTTTTCCTATCTTTTTATTCTAAGATAGTTTCTTTTTGATAAAGTAGAGCTGCTTTGACTCGTGGAGTCTGTAATTTCACCCTGAAGTTCCCCCGATATTTTTATTTTTCTTTTTCAGTTTTGCTCTTTTAGTTAACTGACTGAGTATCCTGCTGTATAGATCAGAAAATAACTATACATATTTGAAGGTTCCTTTAGCCATGTACCCATTAATCCACTTTTGAAAGATTGAGAATACTTACTCTTTTGAGTATATCCAGCAACTGAAATCCCAGATATACCACTGATTGTCTATATGCTATAGATTTTTCTTTCTCTTTAATGTAAATCATGATAGGAAACAACTGGAATCTGTTTATTGTTGGTCCTGTTACTGCCTAATGAAAGCAACCAGTTCTTTTGAGACCTTCTTCCCTTCATGCATCTTATGTCTTCCCTTAGTTGGCTTTACTTTGAGGCTGAACATCAACTGACTTCTCTTATCTCTGAAAGCAAGTCGGATTTTCTAAGCCTTGTGGTTGATAGTTTCTTTTGTCTATCTAGCAATCTTCTATCTATCAACATTGATTGATTGATTGTGCTTTTTTTGTGTGTTCTCCTGTGAACTCTGTGCAACTTTGTGCAACGATTATGGCCCAAAGTACTGGCACTGTTCTAATTTTGGCCGAACCAATAGTGTTGAGAAATGCTGCTGAAAAATTACCTTGCTTGTTTTACATAATATGTCTATTAATGCAATCCAATATAGCATTTGCCTTTCAGTGACAGTGTTACACTGCTGCATCATATTCAATTTTTCATCCATTATTTCTTCCCTGGTGAATCATAGTACATTTGTCTTTATTAACCCTCACACTATTGATTTCCACCCTTTCCTTCTTCTATTGACATGAAACCACATTTTAATCATATCTTCCAAACTAGATTCTTGGGTCTTAACATAAAATATGTCCACGTGGGAAAAAATTTTTAATCACTCTAAGTAAGCTGCATTCTATTTCTTTCTGTTATAAAGTACTGGGTGTATAGATCTTGGGGAACAGTGGGAAGAACTCAATCAGTGATTGACATCAATTTTCTTTTGTCTTGAAGAGGGCTTTGGAGATATATTAATAAATTACTAGTGGCAATTGGTTTAGGTGAATGTACCATGGAGAACTAAGTGAAGATTTTATGCTTACAGACTCTATAGAATGGGCAGAATTGGACTTATCATCAACCATTTATTGAATGTGTACTATATTTAAGGCATCATTTAAGTGATCTTGGATAGAAAGATTTCCTTTTTCTGAAAATTTAAACACATATTCTCAGATTACAGAAGTATAACAGGGGTTATTTTGATGTTTATTTTTAGCCACTTAAATATTACAACTCTGTAGCAATTTAGAGAATGCAATACTTTTTTAAGAATATAAGCATAATAATGTTATATTTCATATTTCAAATTATTTTCCTTTAGTTTCTATATTTTAGAAAATAATTCCTTTTCCAGTTTTTATTAAATAATTGGCTATTTGTAACTTAGCCACTAGAAACTTTCAAAAACTTAGTCTTGCATGAAAAAACTTTATTTTAAAAAATTAATAGAACATTAAATAACTGAGTAGGCTCCAAATTACTAGCTAACAGTTTACATCTCAATAGAAACAAAACATTAGAAAGTTTTATGACAGAATTGCTACACAGAATGATTAATTGGATCAGATTTCTTTGACATATGACTTTGCTTTCTTTATGCCTTCATTTATTTGTAGCCTCTAAAGGGGTGTTTCAGTCATAGTAGCTATAGGCAATTCATTATTCCTTTTAAGAATAAAAAAAAAATCAAAATGACAACCCTTTATTTTTAAACGATCAACTGCATTGTCCTTGCTATTTCTAATGATAGCTATTTGTTGAAAGTAACTGTAAGAGCTGGCATAACCTAAAAAGAATATTGGTTGTATCTCCTCCAGCTGTGAAGATTTTTCAAATAGAAAAAGCCTAATTTAATTTGGTTCTCTATTTTTTTATATTTAATTTCACAAGAGAGTTCTGCAGTAGTCTCAGGTAGGCTCAATCAAGGTGCACTAGTTTGATACATCATTGTAAAATCCTGACATCATCTCACAGGGCTGCTGTGGTGACTGTTCACAGACAGAAAACATGAAGGCAAAAGTCTCTGTCTGCTTCTTTTGAGTGTAATTTACAATGCAACTTAAACTCTGGACCTGTTTAATGATCCTAACAGCAGAGTTTTTAGGCCAACGACTAAATCAGCTGCAGTGCTCCGCATTTGCAGACAAACCTTATGATTTACAAAATTTAATAAGCTGAGCCCTCATGACATTTCCCCCCAAGATTGTGCTTTTATAATCGCTGCCAAGAAGGTTGTCACAGGAGCATATACCCATTGGCATAATGAAACCTGTCTTGTCTTTTCCTTTTTTTTTTTTTTTTGGACAAAAGCATATAAATATACCCCTACTATTGTTAATTCATTAACAGTGAATTAATTCTAGAGCATTCCCCTTGCCGGATCTGATAATACATTAGTGACTTTTTCGCATTGCTTTATGGAAGTGATATTTCTTGGGTAGTATTTTTGTGAGTGTCTGCCAAATAGAGTACAGACGAAGGTCAGATGACTTAACGGTTGCTCATCTGTACCCTGATGCTTTGTCAAGGTTTGCCATATGTCAGAATCCCTTGTCACAACTTGAAAGTGTATCTTTTCTACCAAGGGAACATGCAGTGTCTGGTTTGGGTTTCTTTGTCTTCATTTTCTTTGAAAGGTACAACTATTTAGCGGCTTTGCCTGAGAGGCTATCATTGCATCAGCCTGGATTGTGCTGCTTTGTTGTATCAGATGGCTCTTTGAGGCCAAATTTGGTTTTCAAATAGGAAAACAAAAGTACTTGGGTGATTCTATTTCATTAAAATAGGCACTACTCTAGCCATGCTTTGGTGGCCTCTGGTATCCTGGTTTGCCTGTTGCGTGATATTGCTAAGTGAGAAGCCTGAAATACCTACCTACCTGGAATAGCCTAATCTACCTGGAATTCCTGGCTTGGTTCATAGTCATTGGGTAGCTGACACATCTAGTGGTACACTATTAAATAAAATTATAATATTCATCAAACATGAATTGGAAATAACCCTGATGCTACTCTTTTGAAGGGATGTTATTTCTGTTGAGGCTGTATACAAAAAAAAAAAAAAAAAAATGAATCTTCCTTTGTTTTAAGCATATTTGCCCTTCCTTTTAACGATACATTTCCTGATACCAAAATAGGCACATACTCCAAATCTTTAAATTAAATTGTCTTCTGTGTCCTGTTTCCTGTCTCCCATTGTTCTTGGCTCTTTTATTTCTCGCAATCAAAGTCTTGTTTTCCTTATTACACAACTCAAGTTCATGTAGATTAGTTTTGCAGCTTCCCCTGCCCCATTTAACTCAATCCTGGGGGAATAGTATCCCTATTACAAATGTACACATTTTGCTCTGTTTGGGAAGATTGGCTTAAATATAATGATAAATGTGAGAAAAATAGATATATTCTATTATCATAACCTGACTGCTCTATTTTCTTTTCACTACAGGGAGTTTTCGTGGGTGCATGGCAAAACAAATTGCAATCACCTGGATATTTTCCACTCTGGGTCTGTCATTCTGATGATAAATGTATTTATTCTTTAGCTGAGAATTAATATATCTTTACATCTCTATATATACACATATATCTTTCTATATGCATGGGCAGATGATAAGCAACAACTAAGGAGAGCAAGTTGAAAATTTTTTTTATGAGATCAATGAAAAAATGTTTTATATTCACATTTAAACGTTTAAGACCTGGGGTAAGACAGCTTTTAAGGTCAACCAGAAAGGAAGATTTTCTTCTCGTAAGCATCTATCAACAGTCCTTGGAAGAGCAGTCAGCACTAGCATAATTTAGTATGCCTTCTCTGTGAAAAGAATGCCTTTTTGACATCATGCCACAACTTGTGCTTCAACTGAAGATTTTCAGGTGGTCTACGGTTTGCTGCATTGATTTCCTTTTATCATTTTAGTCGCAGTTTCTAAATCCCTTTTGTCTTATGTGCTCTAGAAACAAGAAAAATAAAGACTCATACAAAATATGTATTCCTCTGGCATTCTCTTTCCACACTGAAAACAAGGAATAGTTGCTGCCCTGCAGATGGTTAGGCAGCCCCATTCTAGGATCTGCTGAAGCTGGAGGTTAATTGCGGCTAGACTGTGGCATGGTTCCTTGGAAATTCAGGCTTGACAAGCAGAGCGGACAAAGGATAAATTGTATAGCGTCTTTTACCAGCAGGGGCCGCTGCAGAGCAATAATAGTTGAGATGTTTCTTTAGTTTGTTCTTCCGAAATAGCACATGTAAGAATGTTAATTCTGTTGAGGCAAGAGATTTGGGGGAAGGGAAAATAACAGGAAATAATGAATACAATTGGAATTAGTCGGACAAAATAAAATCAGCTTTTAAGAAGTTTTGCCAGAACCATATGTCAAAATAATGCAGATTTTGTATCTGCATTTTACGTGTTGCTTGTACATCTGTATATGTAAAGCAACATATAAAATTATTGGAAAAAGAGGAAGGAAGCAACATCAGAGGGGTTCACGATTTGTACATGGCAAATCTAACTTAAAAAAAACCTCTGAAAATCATAAATACTTTGTAAATATGACAGAACTGTAACAGTTAAGACTTAAAAAAAATGACTCCCTCTTCACCCTCACCGTTCTTCACCCAAGACAAACCACATACCTTGAATATAGTGTAGTAAATTTTTTTCAGGGAAGGTTTCCTCTCGGAAAAATAAGTCAAACATTTGTATACTTTTCACATTGTTTTTAAAGACAGTTTTCTGTGGATTGTGGTGTTTTAAAGATATATGGAGGTTGCACAGGTGGGTACCACAATTCCATGTTTACTGGGAAAGTTACCTGGAATATATGGACTCATGCTGGTACATAATTCTGGAAGGGGAAAATGAAGCTATGTTTTCTTAAGAGTGGAATTTTCCCTCTGTATTTGGAATCTTGAGAGTTGTGAATATAAAGATATTGCCCTGGAATATCACTTTCCCCAAAATTTCAGAGCTGAATGACGGTATAGAAAAGAAAACACCAGGATGCTACCTATTGACCATACATCGACCCAATTTTAATTCCATATGTAATTCAGAATAGCCTTATTTATTTAAATAGATCTGGCCTTTTAAGCAATTGCAGTAAATTCCCTTGTTTTAGTAATTAAAAAGTAAAGGGAAAGTGTACAGATAATTAAGAAGCTGGAGCACCTGTTGGCAGAATCCCATGGGGGAATACTGGCTCTGATAGAAATGCATTTGCTCTATCCAGCAGTTCAGGAATATCAGCTAAAATGTCATGCCAAATGAAAGAAAGGGAATGGAAGAAACTGTTGAGTTTAGCTTTATATAAATACAGCAAACACTTATGTATGCATTGGATTTTCTGATATCTAATTTAAACTAGTATTGATCAGAATACTTTTAAAATGAATCTGGTACCTTGAAAGTGGTCCAGAAAGTTTTTATGAAATGATATGTTATCATTCCTTCCAGGTATGAACAGGGATTAGCTGAAAAACCGGCTGAAAGCTAATGCATGAGTAAATCAGGTTATAAAATTGATACCATCTCTAAAAGTCTTCAAAGATTCAGGTCACTTCGACGAAAACTTATTTAGCATCTACTAACTGCCAGATACTATGTTAGGAATTAGCAATCATTAGAAGAATAAGACAATGTTGCTGCCCTAACCAAACTTAGAGACTGGTGAAAGGGATCTCAGTGGATTTCAAAACAATGAGAAAAGTGCTATGAAAGAAATATTCCCATAGAGCCACAGAAGTTCAGGGTGTGTGTGTGTGCGCGTGTGTGTGCGTGTGCGTGCTGAATACTTAGACTGGGAGTAAAGACAGGCTTTCCACTGGAGATGGTGCTTGCGTTGATTTTTAAGGATTAATAGCCATGAACTAAGGAAATAGAACTTGAAATTATCCTAAAGGGATTATTTTACATGTTCTACCACCTGGACTTTTAAAAACATTTCATATATGAAATTCTATTTTATTTTACAGAACCTTTGAATTAAATCTAAGGGCAGCCTGACACTTCAAAGAATAGGATTTAATCATTCAACAAATGTGGTTAAGAAATTCTGTTAGCTTATTATAATAAGAGGGTATCCATTTTTTCATTGACAAGCAAGTAGTGAGCTTCTACTGTGTTCTGCTACTGTTCTTAGCACTGGGGTAGAGCTGTGGATAAAGACTTTCCCTGCTCTCATCAATCTTATCTCACATTACATAGGCTTAAATCAAGTCTATGAACAGCAGCTTTTCTAGCTTATAAAACACTTTTGCATGCATAGTGTTATTTAATTTACAGTCATTTGAGATGGTGACAGCATGTGCCTTGCTCCCCTTCTCTGAGGCAGCATGACTCACCTGCACATCCATAAAGCAGTAAATGTGAGAGGCCTAGAATCCCAAACCTCTCCTCCAGCTTGACTCAAGCATAATCCTGAACTTCGATATTTTGAACCTTAAACCCAATCTGGTCTATGGCCTCTTGGTCAAATATAATAGGTCAAATATATTTTATTTTCTTTCTTTCTTTTTTGACAAGGGATGCCACTCTTTCCCCCAGACTGGAGGGCAGTAGTGCGATCTCAGCTCACTGCAACCTCTACCTCCCGGATTCAAGCCATTCTCTTGCCTCAGCCTCCTGAGTATCTGGGATTACAGGCGCCCACCACCACGCCAGGCTAATTTGTTGTATTTTTAGTAGAGATGGGATTTCGTCATGTTGGCTAGGCTGGTCTTGAACTGCTGATCTCCTGATCTGCCTGCCTCAGCCTCCCAAAGTGCTGGGATTACAGGTGTGAGCCACTGTGCCTGGCCTTAGGTCAAATGTAGTAAAATATTTGTTGTTTCTTGGGCCAAACCTTGTTTAGTATTAAGAATATTACTTCAGGGGGCTTCCAGCATAGTCATGGAGTAAAAGAGTTATACAAGCTTGAATAAATGTGTAATTAGACACTGTGACAAAACAGAAAAGGAAAGGCACATTGTGCTATGAGGAGATATAATGGGGCAGGTTTAGAGGTGAAGGCGGAGAGGGTTATGAAGGTTTGTTTATGTGAGTATTTGGGAAGAATGTTTGAGTGTGTGTAAGAAAGAGAAAGATGGAAGCGATAGACAGACAGAAAGACAGACAGACAGACAGACAGATAGATAGATAGATAGATTCCAGGAAGAGGAAAGAATGCAAGCAAAAATAAAGTGAGAGAATGTGTGAGATGAGGACAGGCTGGAGAGAAAAACAGGGGCCAGATCATGCGGGGCCTTGTAAACTATTAAAAGCCATGAGAAGCACTAGAAAGCTTTAAGTGAGAGGATGACAAGATCAGATTTGAAATACAATACGGCTTGTACTGTAGAAAAACAAATGGAGGCCAGGCGCGGTGGCTCATGCAGGTAACCCCAGCACTTTAGGAGGCCGAGGGGGCGCAGATCACCTGAAGTCAGGAGTTTTGAGACCAGCCTGACCAATGTGGCAAAACCCTGTCTCTACTAACAGCACAAAAATTAGCCAGGCATCGTGGCACATACCTGTAATCCCAGCTACTTGAGAGGCTGAGGCATGAGAATCGCTGGAACCTGAAAGGCAATAGTTGAGGTGAGCCAAGATCATACCACTGTACTCTAGCCTGGGTGACAGAGTGAGATGTCATCCCGAAAGTAGAAAGAGAGAGAAAGAAACAGAGAGAGAGAGAGAACTAATGGGAGTCAAAAGTAGATGTAGAGAGACCAGTTAGAGATTCATTACAGCAGTGAGGGAAAGATGATGGTAGTTTGGACTGGAATGGTGACTGCAGGGACAAAGAGAAATGGATAAATGTCAGAGATATTCAGGAGGTAAAATCCTATGGCTTATGAATGAACTGGTTATGGAAGTATAAGGATTACCCATATATTTCTGATTGTACAAGTTACATGAACTCAAAGAAGCAACAATGTAAGAAAACCAGGCTTGGGATGGGAGAAGATTGAGTTCATTATAGAGCATGAACAGCTTGAAAAATATTTACACAAATGGAGATTTGAAAATAGAAAGTAGAGTTTGTAGAACTAGAGACCAGAAGAAAGGACTACAGTGAGTGCAGACATTGAGGGTTATTAATTTACAGATGGGCGCGGAAGCTAGTCATGGAAGAGAGAATAGACTGAGAAAAGGGTTTGAAAATGATGCTACCAATAGCCAAATATTAACAGCCAAGTAGAGCAGGATGGGCCAGGAAAGAAGATTGAGAAGGATTAAATAGAACAAAGTAACATAGGAGAATGTGAGTGCCATTACTTGAGCTGGGTACAGTTTCTAGACTGAGGGAGTGACCATTCTTAGGAATGATTTCTAAGAATTCAAGAAGGGTGATTTCTAAGAATTCAGCTTTCAAGCTGAATATGTCAGCTCAATGTGCTCAAGGTGGAGTGACCACAGCAGAACTAAGGACCACTTAAGTAGGGTGATGGACTGGGAGGGAGTAGGAGAGAGTTAGAATTAAAGAGGCTGATGGCAACATAGGGACAATGAGGCTGAACCTCTCTACTCAGAAATCTCGCTCAGACCTGGGGTGGGGTCTGAGCTAGATTTTATTTAAAACAAAAAGAGGGCCTTGGGCATTCTTAAGGATGAAAAGAATGCAATTGAGAGGGAGAAGATGAAGATAAAGGGAAGAGAGTGTGTTGTCAACAATTTGTTAGAAGAAAAAGAAGCATTCTTAGGCAGTAAGGATAGAAATCAAAGTGCACAAATAAGGTACAAGAACTGACCTAATACAGAAGAAAGGATCTTTCTGAACTGTAAGAGAAGGGAAGCAGGGGAGGAGGGTGAGTGGGTTGCAGGCAGTGGAAAGTGGTGGACTTCCCACATGACACCTTCTTTTTTTTTTTTTTCTGTAAAATGGAAATGGAGACTATTAGCTAAAATTGAGATGGTGGTTGATGCTGGTATATGGTCTCTAAGTCATTTTGTTTTATTTTTTTGAGACAGAATCTCAGTCTGTAGCCCAGGCTGGAGTGCAGTGGCAGCATCTTGGCTCACTACAATCTCTGCCTCATGGGTTCAAATGATTCTCCTGCCTCAGTCTCCCAAGTAGCTGGGATTACAGGCATGCACTACCACGTCTGGCTAACTTTTGTATTCTTAGTAAAGACAGGGTTTTACCATGTTGGCCAGGCTGATCTCAAACCACTGACCTCAGGTGATTCATCTGCCTTGGCCTCCCAAAATTCTGAGTTTACAGGTGTGGGCCACTGTGCCTGCCCTCTAGGTTATTTTAAACTTAGTTTTCCCTTATGGAATTTGACCTGGTTTGTCCTTCATGCTCTAGACATCATGCGCTGCTTTTCCCTGTCCAAATGTGGCCTTGGAAGTTGGGATGGGTTTGGGGTGGCCAGATAGCCAGGAAACCCAGAAATATCTGAATTCTACACCAGCCTAAAGTTAACTTCTAGTGAGGGATATATGCAAGTAATTGGAAAGGAAAAAACAGTGACACTGTATTGCTACGTTGACTTGGGACCCAGACCTCATCAGGAAACATTCTGGTAGGCCAAACTGCAACACATGATCCAGAGGTCTAAAGCTCTGTCCTGGCCAACCATGCCACCCCCATCATCAAAACACAAGTAAACTTGAATTTCAGCTGACCTCGTGTAAAGGAGAGAGGGACGTCTGATACTGCACATGTGTCCTCAGTGCCTTGGACAAACTGGCCTCAAGCCCAGCATGGGGCAAAAGTCCTGCCTTAGCTGTTATAATGTAAAGAGCTCAAGCTCTTCTGTTCCAAGACAGCCCTCTGTGCCAGGGTTAGCATCCAGAAGGTAGAACCCTAATCAGCTATGTTGGAGAGACTTCTCACATGAGACAGACCTTTTATACCTGGCAAACTTACCTGGACTTTTCCCTGCAAATGCAGTGCGCATCCCTGACTCACAGACATAAAAACTGTCCATAAATCCTCAGTTGAATGGACATTTCTGAGATTGAGGTAGATTTTTTTCATGGTTCAAGTGAGTTATTAATATGCTTTTCCACCTAGCGTTAGCCAAATAGTTCAATGACAATAGCTTTGAAACATTCTTCGTTGACCTTGCTGACCCAGGTGCTACCATTTTTTCTTCTCTTTCTTTCAATGTTAAACTTCCTTAAGCCCTACACTTGCTGCCTTTCTTTTCTCATTGCCTAAGTCAGTCCCATCATCTGCCTTCTACCCTAGATCATACTCTCAGAATTCACCGGTAACTTTCCCACGATCAAATCCATGGTTTTGTTGTTGTTGTTTTAGTCCATCTTTGATAGTTGGAGTTCATTCATCTGGCTTCCATGGCACTGCATCTTCCTGGTACAGCTTCTGTCTAAATACTACTCAAATCTACCTGTTCCTTTACCTCTTCCCATTCTGCTTCCATGGATATTCATTAAAAATTTGCCTTTACCCTCTGTATTTCTTTTCTTCCTGGAAGACCTTGCATGACTCCAACTATTACCTCCGTGCAGACAATTTCAAAATTTATTCCTCCAGTTCTGACATTTCTTTCCAGCTCTGGTCTCATCTCTCTAGCTAAATTATTTCTTAAGCCTCCTGGATGCCCTTCCATTATCTCAAATTCAGTAAATCTAATGCTGAATGAATCATCTCTTGGACTTAGCTTGTTTCTCAGTAGAATGACTGGACAATCACCGATGGTGCAGCAGAAGTTTTCTTACTGTACTGATCATCAGAATAATTTTGGTGTGGGATGATGACCTCGGTATTCTGAGCAGCTCTTCAGGTGATTCCAATGATTAGCGAAGTTGCAAGCACTGGTCTAAAGACAGGATTATCATAGTAATTGATCTAGGGTCTCTTGTAGTCTAGGATGTCGTAAGTCAATTCTGTACAGTCTCTTCCCCTAAACTGGCACTGATATTTAATAGCAATGTGATCCTGAGCAAGCTATTTTATTTCCTTGAGCCTCAGTTCTGTAATCTGTAAAATGAATATGAAAACATCTATTGCAATGAGTGAGGTTAGATATATGAAATACACTGTTTAGTGACATATATATAGCAGGATCTTTCTAATTCCCTTGCCTACACCTTTCTTTTTTTTCTTGAGACGGAGTTTCGCTCGTTACCCAGGCTGGAGTGCAATGGCGTGATCTCGGCTCACAGCAACCTCCGCCTCCTGGGTTCAGGCAATTCTCCTGCCTCAGCCTCCTGAGTAGCTGGGATTACAGGCATGTGCCACCATACCCAGCTAATTTTTTTCTGTATTTTAAGTAGAGACGGGGTTTCACCAGGTTGACCAAGATGGTCTCGATCTTTTGACCTCGTGATCCACCTGCCTCGGCCTCCCAAAATGCTGGGATTACAGGCTTGAGCCACCGCGCCCGGCCTTGTCTACACCTTTCTAATCCATTCTCCACACCACTAACAAATTGATTTTCTGTGTCACATTTCTTTTGTCACTTTTGCTTATAACCTCAGTGGTTTCTCTGACTTTCAGCAATGATACTCAGACCCCGGCTCCAGAGGCAAATGTGTCTTATCAAGAGTAATTTGTGGTGTTTAAATGCCTTTAATTTCTGATTTAGCATTCATGTAATTTGAAGTCTCAAACAGGTTGCTTTCTAAAAGTATGGATGTCAGTGGTTTTAAAATTTAGGTCACATCCATCCCCACACTGAACACTACTTTAAAAATTGTTATCTTTCATACTACTCCACAAAATTGCATTTGGCCTTGTATAGCAGAGAACTGTGTACTTACAATGAAAATATTAGAAACAGTGGAACTAATAGAAAACAATTACACTGTACAAGTATATGAAATACTTTATCTGCATACATTTCTGGGAACAGGCTCCTGGGCAATTCAGCTAGGTCCACCTTGGCTCTGAGACATATTCCCAGTGTATAAAGGATTGATTTTAGATCAGCCTTTGTGCTGAAAGCAGGAAAGGGAGAGAGGGCATAAAAATTGTGGATGGCTGGATGGAATCAGAGGTAGTAGCAAAAATAACTTTAAATGTCCTACTAGCATGATTTTATTGTGTTGGCCTTTTTCAATCCATGCAGGTCATTTACTTTTCACTTTGTCAGGTGCATTTTCACTCTGCTTTTTCTAGTTCCCATTAATGGTCAGGGTTGAAGAGTGCAGCAGGTCCTCGAATAACATCTTTTTGTTCAGTGTTGTTTCCTTATAACACTGATAAGGGAAAAAATATGATTCTGGGCTGAGGCCACCATCTGTGTGGAGTTTGCATGTCCTCCTTATGTCTTCATGGGTTTTCTCTAGGTGCTCTGGTTTCCTTCCACATCTGAAAGATGTGCATGTCAGTGAATTGACATGGCTACATTGTCCTTGAATGAGTGAATTTGGGTGTTTGTGAGAGTGTGCCCTGTGATGGGATAGAGCCCTGTTCAGTCCCGGTTCTTCCTGGTGCTCTGACCTGATGGGACAGGCTCTGGCAACCCCAGACCCTGGACTAGAATAGTTGAGTAAATAATTATATTGCTTGTTTTTATTAATCTTTCTTAAATTTATGTATATCTCACATTTATTTTAATGTGTGATGTTGGAAGTGTTTTGGTCTTTAAAATGTTTTGATGTTTTTGTGACCAGAAATACATCATGGGAACTTAACTCTTGTTTATGTCAATTAGTCTATGGTAAAATTGGTTTGGTTTTATACTTTATTTCACTTATAGTCACACTTTTCAAAAATTTATCCACGGCATTAAGTGAGGACTTACTGTATTGTTATTAGCTGTTTGGGGTATAAAGAGTAAAAAAGCTTTCCCTGGAGCACTCTATCTATACCTAAGTTCCCTCCCATAGAAACACCAAGACTTTAAAGAGGAAGTGATGGTTGGCAGCCATTTTTAAACATTCTTATTCTACATGTACATTCTTATTTTTAGTTGCTATATATTGTTCCAAGGTATGGCTCTTCCATAATTTATTTTAAAACATTCTTATTGATGAGCATTGATTTTTTTTATTATTGCCAACAATGCTATAATAAACATTCACACATATGATGTACCTATGGACACATATGAACATTTTAAAAAATTATTCCTGGAATTAGTGAAGAGAGACTCTGTTCTAGGCCTGGGTCTTCTCACTAAGTCAGGAACACTACTAACGGTCCCCAGAGTAGCTTTAAAGAAAAGATGCAAGTAGTAGAGTGAGAAAGAAATTGGAGGTAATAATTTCCTTTTTCTTGTAATTATTATGGACTTTCGCAAGAATTTCATATTTTTAGAGTAGAAATTTACTCTATGCTGAATTTTTAAATTAAGAATTAGCAGTGTAGGAAGCTAATCATAGTCTTTGGGAGAAAGAAGATGTGAAACTGGGTCTTGCTGACTCCGATATGATTTGGCTGTGTCCCCACCCAAATCTCATCTTGAATTGTAGTTTCCATAATCCCCATGTGTTGTGGGAAGGACCAGGTGGAGATAATTGAATCATGGGGATGGTTTCCCCCATCCTGTTCTCATGATAGTAAGTTCTCACGAGATCTGATGATTTTAAAAGGGACTTCCCATTTCACTCGGCTCTCATTCTTCTTCTCCTTGGCACCATGTGAAGAAGAATGTGTTTGCATCCCCTTCTGCCATGATTATAAGTTTCCTGAGGCTTCCCCAGCCATGCTGAACTGTGAGACAATTAAACCTCTTTCCTTTACAAATTAGCCAGTCTTGGGTATATCTTTATTAGCAGCATGAGAATGGACTAATACAGAAAATTGGTATTGTGGAGAGCAGAGTGCTGTTATACTGTTACCCAAAAATGTGGAAATGACTTTGCAACTGGGTAACAGGCACAGATTGGAACAGTTTGGAGGGCTCAGAAGAAGACAGGAAAATATGGGGAAGTCTGGACCTTCCTAGAGACTTGGAGGGCTCAGAAGATAGGAAGATGAAGAAAAGTCTGGAACTTCCTAGACACTTATTGAATGGCTTTGACCAAAATACTGATAGTGATATGAACAATGAAGTCCAGGCTGAGGTTGTCTCAGATGAAGATGAGGAAAGTGTTGGGAATTAGAGTAAAGGTCACTCTTGCTATGCAAAGAGACTGGCAGCATTTTACTCCTGCCCTAGAAATCTCTAAAACTTTAAACTTGAGAGAGATTATTTAGGGTATCTGGAGAAAGAAGTTTGCAAGAAGCAAAGCATTCAAGAGGAATCAGAATATAAAAGTCTGGAAAATTTGTAGCCTGACAAAAATGGCGATAGAAAAGAAAACCTCATTTTCTGGGGAGAAATTCCACCTGGCTGCAGAAATTTGCATAAATAATGAGGAGCCAAATGTTAAACACCAAGACAGTGGGGAAAATGTCTCTAGGGCATGTCTGAGACCTTCACAGCACACCCCTTCCATCACACACCCAGAGGCCTAGGAGGGATAAATGGTTTTGTGGGCTGGGCCCAGGCCCCTCTTAGTCTATGCAACCTTGGGACATGGTGCCTTGCATCCCAGCTGCTTCAGCTCCAGCAGTGTCTAAAGGGGGCCAAGGTACAGCTCAGGCTATGGCTTCAGAGGATGCAGTCCTTAAGCCTCGGCAGCTCTCATGTGGTCATGGGCCTCTGAGTGCACACAAGTCAAGAATTGAAGTTTGGGAACCTCTGCTTAGATTTCAGACAATGTATGGAAATGCTTGGATGTCCAAGAAGAAGTTTGCTGCTGGAGCAGAACTCTCATGGGGAACCTCTGCTAGGGTCGTGTAGAAGGGAAATGGGTCAAAGCCCCCACATAGAGTCCCCACTGGGGCATTGCCTAGTGGAGTTGTGAGAAGAAGGCTACCATCCTCCAGACCCTATAATGGTCCACTGACAGCTTGCACCATGTGCCTGGAAAAGCCTCAGACACTCAATACCAGGCTGTGAAAGCAGCCAGGAGTGGGGATGTACCTTGCAAAACCAGAGAGGCAGAACTGCCTAAGGCCATGGGAGCCCACCTCTTGCATCAGTGTGCCCTCGATGTAAGACATGGAGTCAAAGGAGATCATTTTAGAACTTTAAGGTTTAATGACTGCCCTATTGGATTTTGGACTTGCATAGGGCCTGTAACCCCTTTGTTTTCCCATTATATCTAGAAAATAACTAACTTTCTTTTGATTTTAAAGGCTCATAGGCACAAGAGATTTGCCTTGTCTCAGATGAGACTTTGGACTTAGACTTTTGAGTTAATGCTGGAATGAGTTAAGACTTTGAGAGACTGTTGGAAGGCTATGATTGTGTTTTTAATTGTGAGGACATGAGATTTAGGAGGGGTCAGGGGTGGAATGATATGGTTTGGCTGTATCCCCACCCAAATCTCATCTTTAATTGTAGTTTCCATAATTCCCACATGTCATGGAAGGGACCAGGTAGAGATAACTGAATCATGGGGGGTGCAGTTCCCCCATCTTGTTCTCATGATGGTGAGTTAATTCTCCAGGAATCTGATCGTTTTATAAGAGGCTTCCCCCTTCGTTTGGCTCTCATTCTTCTTCTCCCTGCTGTCATGTGAAGAACGTGTTTGCCTCCCCTTCTGCCATGATTATAAATTTCCAGAGGCCTCCCCAGCCATGTTGAACTATGAATCATTTAAGCCACTTTGCTTTTTAAATTACCCAGTCTTGCGTATGTCTTTATTAGCAGTATGAGAATGGACTAATACCGACCTCTAGGTGTTTAGGATGGCCTTTCTCTGAACCAACTACACAGCATAGAGGGAAAAGCTTTATGTTCTTTCTTTCAGCATGAAAGCCATATGCTTATAAAGAAAATATTATATGCCTTAATAGACCCATTCACATGCAAACACTCTTCTATGTTAACCACACACTTATTTCCCCCCAAAAATGTTAACCTTCAAATTAGTGTTATAAAGAAGTAATGAATGGGAGCTCAGTGCTTTCCATGCAACTTATTCCTGCCAAAGCCTCCTCCTTTGCTACTGTCGCCCCTCAGATCTTCTTGCCCCTTTTTTATTCTCCCTCTCACTTGCAGACCTGGATAAAACCTGGGTTGTTTCTGTAAAATTTTATTTCAGAACTTATAGAGAAAGCTGGCTAAGAAACTTGACCTGCCACTTAGCTCTTGGGCTGACCTGAGAAAGGAGCATAATTTCCCAGATCCTCAATTTCCCTACCTATGAAGTGGTGATGCAGAAATTCTCATCTACACCATTACTGAAGGAACCAGTTGATATTCTGCTTGAGATAATAGTGATGTCTGTCTATTACCTAAAGACTCCTGGTGCATGCTAGATACTGGAAACATATTTGATGATTTTTTATCATATGTGTGTTATGTAATCACTTTCCTTTCTCGTATAACTTATGCTGCTGAAGGAGGGAGAAGGGAATCAGAAGGAGATAGAAGAGACTGAAGATTTCCCCTTACTTCCTGAGGTCTGCTTAGATCTCTTTTGTTTGTCAAGGATTTTTTTTTTTTAATTTTTTCACTTTTATCTTGTAGGCATGGCAAACAGATACTATTTATAAGATATTTGAATTTCTCCAACCCTTATGATACTTGTTTTCACCTCCTTTCCACCAGAAAGGCCTTAATGATGGCCAAAGTGGCTTGCACAAAAGGAAACTCTCAGTGGGAGAGAGCTTCTGTCCACTAGCTCAGTGGTCCCCAATTTTTTTTGGCATCAGAGACTGGCTTTGTGGATGGCAAATTTTCTGTGAATGGGGGGTGGGGTGGAGGATAGTTTTGGGATGAAACTGCTCCACTTCAGATCACAAGGTATTAGTTATATTCTCATAGGGCATGCACAACCTGGATCCCTTACATGAACGTGTAGTTCACAATAGGGTTTGCACTCCTATGAGGATCGAATGCCACCACTGCTCTTTCCCCTGCACTAGGGGACCCTTGGTGGGTGGAGGGGTCCCAACTAGCAGACCTAATAAAACAGACTCTTTCTAAGTGAGCCTCTTTCCTGCATTGGGGATCCTGCACTAGCTCATTTAGAAGGATCCTGTCTATTAGGACAGTGTTCTTTAAGGGGGACTGCTTATTTGGTTTGGTCTGTTCACTGTAAACATCAAATTCTTCCTCCTGACATGAAAATGTTTTCATGAATTTTTTTCCTGAAAGATGTTTATATATGTTCTTTGAAAAAAATTGAGAAATGAGAGTAAAGTATAAGAAAGTTATAGAAATCACCCACAAGATTACCACATGAAGATTCTTTAACAAAAATTATTTCACTTTATGAGGATACTATATTTCTCACCAGACTCATAAATTTGTTTAGCATTTTTTTCTAAAAAAAACTAATAATGCAGTGATGTATATCCTTTATGCCTCATTTTACTCATGTCCACATCTTCTTTTTTCAATAAATTCTTACATGTGTAATTTCTTGAAGGTATCCATTTATGAAATACTTTTAACACATATTTTTGATGTGCTTTTCATAAAGGCAAATACCAGATCGCAAAAGATCTTACAAGTCACTTACAGGCATGTTAGATTTAATGTGACAATAACAGCAAACCAGTGAATTATTTAAAGCAGACATGTGATGTGGTCAGACATTAATTTTAGATAGCTGCATTGGTCAAGGTTCGCTAGTGGATAACAGAACTCTCTGGCCAGTTTTAGCAGAATGGGATTTATTACTGGGTATTAAGCAGCTTACAGACTTGTTGGAAGGGCTGGAGAAGCTGGCTTCAGGCTGACTTTCAAGAAACAATAATCATGCAAGTCATATTGCCATGCTGGCTGGCCAAGGAACTGCTGTGTCTGTGGCCACCACCTCCTACTCAAGGACTACACTGCTGTGGTAACACAGGAAAGTTGCTGAATTAGGATCAGTAGCAGCTACCATGGCCTAGCCTTGGTAACTAGAAACTTAGGAACCAGCTGGACATCTGAGGAATGTTTCCCAATCCTGGCTGCACGTCAGAATCACCTGGAGGGCTTTACAAAAGTACTGGTACTTGGTCAACACCCACAGAGACTGCATTTAATTGATCTGGAGCAGGGCCCGGCCATGGTGTTGAAACAAAACAAAAAAGCTGTGGGTGATGTTTGTGCACACTCAAGGTTGAGAACCATGGCAGAAGGACAGCCATGAAAGCTGCCACTGAATAACCAAGCTGCTTCCTTGCCAAGGCTTTCAGATGGCCTGTGTGGCTGCCACTTTCCCATACTCACCTCTGTCCTCTATCCTGGAGGGTGATTCTGCTTGGAAGTTCTGTGTGTAAAAGCCACAAGATGGAAGGTAGATTGGGAAATGTAGTCCTTAAACATGTCAGCTTCTGTTCATTCTGTTCACATGAAGATTATGAGGGGTGTTGCCTCAAAGGGTAAAACATTTGATATGAGAAGACCAGTTGGGAAGCATAGAGAAGCCATTGCTAGAAGTTCAGATAATTAATAAACAGGGCTGATATAGGTAATTGATAATTAAGAAAAGGGCAGAAAACCCTATTTAGAGGATAATTAAAGAGGTTGAATAAGATGGACTTGGTTACTTTAGATGTGCAGTTGATGCAAAGGGAAAAGGACGATAGCTAGAATTTGAGATTTGGTGTTTTGCTGAATGACTGGACTGTTCATCCTGGCAAAAATAGGTTGGGATTTGGTGGAGAAAAATATATCCAAATTTAAACATGTTTAGTAAATAGTTTGAGAGCCAAATCTGGTTATTAAAAGAGAGAACTGAACTTGAGAACTAGAAATAATTGACTTTTAGATTGTAACAAGTGCCTGAGCATTGATGAGGTCATCCTGGGATAGTATCTAGAGCAGAATAATGAGGAACTTCAATATTTAAAGCAAGGGCAGAAGATAAGGAACCCACACAGGAGGCAGAGGAAAACCAATAGAATGTGATTTTGGCCAGGTGCAGTGGCTCATGCCTGTAATCCCAGCACTTTGGGAGGCCAAAACGGGTGGATCATGATGTCAGGGGTTCAAGACCAGCCTGACCAAGATGGTGAAACCCCGTCTCCACTAAAAATACAAAAAACAGCTGGGCGTGGTGGCTGGCGCCTGTAATCCCAGCTACTCGGGAGGCTGAGGCACAGAATTGCTTGAACCTGGGAGGCAAAAGTTTCAGTGAGCCAAGATCACACCACTGCACTCCAGTCTTGGCAACAGAGCAAGACTCTGCCTCAAAAAAAAAAAAAAAAAAAAAAAAAAAAGAATGTGATCTCAAAAATCAGGGAAAAATAGACATTTCTTCAAAGAATACGTACAGATGGCTAATAAGAATATGAACAGATATACTTAATCATTAGCCATTAGGGCACTGTGAATCCAAACCACAATGAGATACCATGTCACATCTACTAGAACAGCTATTTTAAAAGACAGACAGTAGCAAGTGTTGGCAAGCATGTAGTGAGTTTAGAACTGTCATGTATTGCTGGTATAGCCACTTCAGAAAACAGTTTGGCAGGTCCTCAAAAAGTTAAACATAGATTGACCATATGATTCAACAATTCCAAACCTAGGTATATACCCAAAGATAAATGAAAACGTATCTACATAAAACCTTGTATGTGAATGTTCATAGCAGTATTGTTACATGATAGTCAAAAAGTGGAAACAGCTAAAATGCCCATCAATTGAGGAACTGAAAAACAATATGTGATATATCCATACAATGGAATATCATTCAGCCATAAAAAGAAATAAAGTTTTGATATATACTACAATATGGGCAATCTTCAAAACATGCTAAGCTAAAGGGGCCAAATATAAAAGGGCACCTATTTTATGATTCCGTTTACATGAAGTGTCCAGAAAAAGCAAATCTATAGAGACAGAAATTGGTTTAATGTTTGTCAGGGGATAGGATAACAGGGAGTGACTGGTAATGGGTATAGGGTTACTTTCTGCGGTAACAAAGTATTCAGGAATTAGATAACAGTCATGGATACACAACTTTGTGAATATGCCATAACTCACTGAATTGTATTATTTAAAAGGGTGAACTTTATGGCCTGTGAATTCCATCTCAATAAAACTGTTATTTCATAAATCTCAAGGGAATAAAGCATTCAAGAAAAAATATCTAGAGGTTAAAATGTCAGTTGTTGCCAAAATGCCAAACTTCTATTGCAACAAATAACATTGACAAGAGAAGTTTCAGTTATGGGATGAGAATGCAAAAATACTGAGGAGTATGTGAGAAGTAAGAAAGTATAGACTCTGAGTATAAATAATACTTTCAAGAAATTCCCATGGAAAAAGCAGGAGAGAAATAGGGCAATAACTGGAGAGGATCTGAGGGAAAAAAACATACCTGGATGTGCTGTTTTGTTTTCATTTGGGTGGGAGAGAAACTCATGGATGACTCAGTGCTGACAGAGAAGATGCAGCAGTGAAGGGATACAGGAGTGGGGGAAGACACAGACTGCAGTCCCTTTGAAGTCAGGTGCTAGGGCTTGGAATTTGAGAAGAATGGCAACCAAAATAACTACTTTGAAAAAAAGAAGAGAGATAAGGAGGAAATAAAGCTGCTGGGTAGCTCTGAGGGTCTCCTTGAGGATACAGGCCTTGGATTGATGGTAGCACTTATCCATTCATTCTGCTCACTAAACACCTACACTGCCCTAGGGGATAGCATACCCAGTGGTATGCCCTTTAAAATTGCATATGTATTTATTATTCACTGGCAGCTTAGGGCTGGGGTTTTACAGACAGAATGAATTGGCAATACAGTGGGACAGTGTGGTGAGATTTGAGAGCTTTGGCAGGAGAGTGACTAAAGTGAATGTCCAAATTGTCTAGGACTGGGGTGCAGGGGGCATGGGGGAGAGAGTGAGTTTAAAAGTTGGCTAATAAAGAAGAAAGTGGAAGAGTGAAGCAACTAGAGGTCTTGATGACGTCAAGTAATAGTAAAAACGAGTGTGATATATTGCATGTTTTGTCAATGCTGTCGTGCTAAATATTATAGTTTATCTTATCCTCCCAACAACGACTATTAGTTTCACAGGAAAAACAGATGCTTAGCGAGATTAAGAAACTTGCTTGTGCTCACACATTCTGAACGTGGCAGAATTGCTCTTAGCCTAGGGCATCTGATGCCAGGCACTTGCTGCAACCATTGAGCTAGTTTGCAGCTATAGGTATTGTATAAGCAGCCAAGTGAGACAATTGGAAGGACAGAACTTGTGGTTATTAAATCATAGTATTTTTGTTTAGGAAACTAGACATGAGCATTTCAAGTGATAAAAAAAAACCAGGCCTGCTCCAGAATTAGAATGGTGGGAAAGTCATTGAAATTATGGAAACAAAGTGATGTTTGAAGGCAGGTTTTGGATGTATTGTCCATCTATACGCTCAACTTTCTGGGAATGATGGCAGAACTTGGAATGGAGAGGAAGACCATGAATTAAACTGCTTGGAATTCTCTTTCATTTTCTCTCTCTATGAAAAAAAAAAAAAAAAAAAAAAGAAAAAGAAATATCTGCCCAGAATTTAATTAGATGCATCAAGATTTACCCGGTGGAAAATCAGAAAATCTGGTATAGTTGTAAAAAATTTTACATTTCTTGATGAAACCTCAGGAAAAACTGGTCTCAATCATGTTTGGTATCTGATGAAGTTAATTATTTTCTCAGTGGAAAACAAGATTTGATGCCAATTCATACTGATGGCGATAGCAATGATTCACAGAGACATATGGAGTCTTTTTTTATTCCCAAAGCTATCAAAAATATCAGGCACACTCTAGTCCCAAGTCTTATCACTTGTTCCCTTTTCGTGGAACATTCTTCTCTCAGACATCTGTATAGATCACTCACAACTTCCTTCAGATCTCTGCACAAATGTTATCTTCTTAGAGAGGTCCCCGATCTCCTTTACAAAATGTTACCAAGCCCTCCCCTCAGCAGCTGCTAACCCCTGCAATTACTTTACTTTTCTCCATTACATGTCTTACCATGTGACATAATTTGTGCTTGTTTATCGTCTGTCTCTTGCACAGGGCCACATGCTCCACAGGGGCTGGGACGTGGTCAGCTTTGTTCACTCCTGTTTTCCACAGCACCTAGAACAGTGTCAGGCACTGAAAATACAGATTTGCTGAATGAATGTTCCATCTGTGTACAACACAGACTTTTGTCTGAGGATCTCCAGAAGAGGAGGGCGTATGTTTCCTGCGTTATTTTTCTTCACTGTTCATTCCTAGCTACTGCTTAAGGCTTCTCACGCATACTTCTGACCTTGCCATTACCACGCTGCAAGCTGCTGTCCTCTCCCCATACTGCTTTGCCTCAAGCATAAAGCCCATTTATTTCCTTCTCTAAGGCTATACTAACATGTTTTACTAAATATGTGAGGCTCTCATAGAAGTAAGTTTATATAATTATATGTTGGCTCAGCATTAATTCTGAATACAACTTTATCTTACCAGAAGCAAGATTCAGTGGCCCTTGACGGTTTCCAGTTCTACACCACACCCAGCTGGCTCAAGCGGTGGCCAGAGATAAGAACCTAGATGCGTCTATCCCACTTAGCAGGCTGGGATCCCTGCTTTCCTGCTTCCTTTAAACAAACCATTCAGGCATTTGATGCAGACTTAAAGTGACCCACATTCTATTCCTTTCTACATACTGCCACTGGCTACACACACTCTCTCTCTCCCTGCCTGACTCTTCGTTGCTGCTTGCGGGGGATGGAGGCTGACTTCTCCACTTATTACACCCTCTCTTCCCGGGATCTGTGAGTAAAAATCTTTGAACTTGTTTCCTACTGTGATGGTGTATTGAATTTGCGCCTTCCATCTGAAGAACCACGGGCTGCCCCAGGCCATTTTCCTCAGGATTCCAGGGAGAACATAAAAGCGAGCTCCCAGTGCCAGAGCAATGGTCAGGCAGGCATAGACTGGACACGGGTCAGACAGGAGCCACAAGGGCATCTGCCAGGATAAACAAGTTTCCTATGTGAGGGCCTCCCTGATCTTGGGTCGAACAACTAGGCATGAGGCCATCTGCCAGCCAATAAAAGGATCCTGCAAAAGGCACGCTGGACACACCCACATCCATCTCTACATTTTTTTTTTTCCTGTTAGAGCAGGATTACTAGTGGTTCTGATGCCAGAACCCCAACCTCACAGGGGGCTTGCAAAAGACTCATAAGAGGATACAAAGCAGAAAAAGGAAACTGGAAACTTGGTTAATTTGTCATTATCTGTCACAAGAGGTTCCTTGCTAGTTCTTCTCTTGACTCCAGCCATCCCATGGGTTGATGCAGTCTGTGGTCTGTTCTTCCTCACATCAGAACCTCTCTTACCCGTGAATGCTGAACCCAAAGAAGACAAAAGAACCACACTTTTCTTTGGCCAGAGAGATGACAAATTAAAATTCCCCAGCGTTAGAAAAAAACATTAGGAGAAATACCTAATATAGGTGTTGGGAGGATGGAGGCAGCAAACCACCATGGCATGTGTGTACCTTTGTAATAATCTTGTAAGATCTGCACCCCAGAACTTGACATAAAAAAAAAAAAAAAAAGAAAAGCAAGTCAACAAACTTTCATTGCCCAAAGACATCACCAAATTTCTTCACTACATTATCTTACTTGCAATTACACTACAAATTAGTTCCAAGAACTTTAGTTTTCCATAAACTAAACAGAGTGATTTTTGAGCATTTATTCTACCTCAATACAGTTTCCTCTCCATCACACCTCTCTCAGAATTTTCAAATGTTATCCTTCAGTATCCTTGAGGGATTGGTTCCAGCAACCACTACGGATGCCCAAATTAATGGATGCCCAGCTCCCTTATATAAAGTAGTGTAATATTTACATGTAACCTACACACACCCTCTTGTTTACAGCTGATACTTGAACAACATGGGTTTGAAGTGCATGGGTCCACTTATACTTTCTTCTTCCTCTGCCACCCCTGCGACAGCAACACCAAACCCTTTTCTTTCCTTCTCCTCCTCAGCCTACTTCACCTGAAGATGATGAGGATGAAGATGATCCACTTCCACTGAATAAATAGTAAATACAGGAGCTGAGTGTGGTGGCACATGCCTGTAGTCCCAGCTACTCAGGAGGCAGAGATAGAAGGATTGCTTGAGGCCAGAAGTTCGAGTCCAGCCTGAGTAAGAAAGTAAGAACTTTCTCTCTTAAAAAAAAAAAGTATTTAAAGTATATTTTTTATTCTTTATAATTCTCTTAATGTTTTCTCTAGCTTACTTTATTGTAGAAATACAGTATATAATATATATGACATGCAAAATATGTGTTAATTGACTGTATTATCAGCAAGGCTTCCTGTCAACAATTGGATAATAGTTAAGCTTTTGAGAAGTCAAAAGTTAAACACAGATTTTTGATTGTGTGTGTGCGGGATTGGCATCCCTAATCCTCACATCGTTCAAGCATCAAACAATATTTTAAATCATTTCTAGAGTACTTATGATATCTAATACAATGTAAATGCTCTGTAAATTATTGTTATACTGTATTGTTTTTTATCGGTATTATTTTATTTTGATATACTTCTTTCTAGTATTTTTGATCTGCGGTTGGTTGGAGGTGCAGATGTGGAACCCTCAGCTAGGGAGTGCTGACTGTTTCAAAAACAACCTTAGTGCACATGCTCTCTCTTTTTCTCCAATAAAAGAATCACCCTGCCTGAGTGCAGAATTGAGGGTACTAAGGAGTAAAATCAGAGGCACAGAAAAGAATGTAGCAATTGTAATAGCCAGTAATAGATGGCATTGGCTTGAACAAGAGTGATTGATGGCTATTGATCGATATGGAGAGAAGTGGATACATTTTGACAGGTATTTAGGGGGTTTGATACGTAGGAGTTGGAAAGTGAGTAGATGTGGGATCAAGGCTGAGGGACACCCACAGGCCTTGATTTCTGGTTTGGCTAACTTTTGATAAGGTTTCAATATTTCCAATTCAAGTGTTCTCGTTTGAAAAAAGGCTACCAATTCAACGTAAACTTTTATATTTGTTGGTTTCATGTTTCTATTCCTGTACACCTTCCAACACAGCAAAGATTGTGGCTTTCTTATCCAACTTCAAAGATAAAAGCAAAATCAAAAGATATAGAAGCATTTTTTTTTTTTTTTTTGAGATGGAGTTTTGCTCTTGTTACCCAGACTGGAGTGCAATGGCGTGATCGCAGCTCACCACAACCTCTGCCTCCTGGGTTCAGGCAATTCTCCTGCCTCAGCCTCCTGAGTAGCTGGGATTACAGGCACGCGCCACCATGCCCAGCTAAATTTTTGTATTTTTAAGAGAGACGGGGTTTCACTATGTTGACCAGGATGGTCTTGATCTCTTGACCTCGTGATCCACCCGCCTCAGCCTCCCAAAGTGCTGGGATTACAAGCGTGAGCCACCGTGCCTGGCTAGAAGCATCTTTAAACCCTTTATAACCTCGGAAACTTTTTGCAGTTTAATCATGCATAAACAATGATGGATTTCTTTAATCATAAAGCAGAAACGTTTTATTTATTTTGTCAATAGAAAACTCTTCTAGACCTTGTAATATGTTTTTGATGGTGATTGATCATATATACTAAGCAACATAGACCATTTGATATGAGGCAATATTTTTAAAATTATGTTTTAAGTTCTGGGATACACGTGCAGAATGTGCAGGTTTGTTACATAGGTATACACATGTCATGGTGGTTTACTGCGTCCATCACCCCATCATCTACATTAGGTATTTCTTTTAATGCTATCCTTCCCCAATCCCCCCATACCTCGACAGGCCCTGGTGTGTGATGTGTCCACATGTTCTTATGGTTCAACTACTATTTATGATAAGAACATGCGGTGTTTGGTTTTCTGTTTCTGTGTTAGTTTGCTGAGAATGATGGATTCAGCTTCATCCATGTCCCTGCAAAGAACATGAACTCATCTTTTTCATGGCTGCATAGTATTCCATGGTGTACGTCTGCTACATTTTCTTTAGTCTATCATTGATGGGCATTTGGGTTGGTTCCAAGTCTTTGCTATTGTGAATGCAATCAATATATGTGTCCATGTGTCTTTATAGTAGAATTATTTATAATCCTTTAGGTATACACTCAGTAATGGGATTGCTGGGGCAAATGGTATTTCTGGGGCAAATGGTATTTCTGGTTCTAGATCCTTGAGGAACCACCACACTGTCTTTCACAATGGTTGAACTAATTTACACTCCTACCAATAGTGTAAAAGTGTTTCTCTTTCTCCACATCCTCTCCAGCATCTGTTGTTTCCTGACTTTGTATTGATTGCCATTCTAACTGGCATGACATGCTATCTCATTGTAGTTTTGATTTGCATTTCTCTAATGACCGGTGATGAGCCTTTTTTCATATAGTTTGTTGGCCACATAAATGCCTTCTTTTGAGAAGTGTCTGTTCATATCCTTCACCCATTTTTTTGATAGGGTTATATTTTTTTTCTTGTAAATTTGTTTAAGTTCCTTATAGATTCTGGATGTTAGCCCTTTGTCAGATGGATAGATCACCAAAAGTTTCTCCCATTCTGTAGGCTGCCTGTTCACTCTGATGATAATTTCTTTTGCTGTGCAGAAGCTCTTTAGTTTGATTAGATTCCATTTGTCAATGCTGGCTTCTGTTGCCCTTGCTTTTGGTGTTTTAGTCATGAAGTCTTTGCCCATGCTTATGTCCTGAACGTTATTGCCTGGGTTTTCTTATAGGGTTTTTATGGCTTTAGGTCTTATATTTAAGTCTATAATCTGTCTTGAAGTAATTTTTGTATAAGGTATAAGGAAGTGGTCCAGTTTCATTTTTTTGCATATGGCTAGCCAGTTTTCCAATAAAAATCATTTATTAAATAGGGAATAGCCAGTTTTCCAATAAAAACCATTTATAAATTAATAAAAACCATTTATTAAATAGGGAATCCTTTTCCCATTGCTTGTTTTTATCAGGTCTGTCAAAGATCAGATGGTTGTAGTTGTGTGGTGTTATTTCTGAGGCTTCTGTTCTGTTCCATTGGTCTATATATCTGTTTTGGTACCAGTACCATTCTATTTTGGTTACTGTAGCCTTGTAGTGTAGTTTGAAGTCAGGTAGCATTAAGCCTCCAGCTTTGTTATTTTTGCTAAGGATTCACTTAGCTGTATGAGCTCTTTTTTAGTTCCATGTGAAATTTAAAGTAGTTGTTTGTAATTATGTGAAGAAAGTCAATGGTAGTTTGATGGGAATAGCACTGAATCTATATACTATTTTAAGTAGTATGGCCATTTTCATGATACCAATTCTTCCTCTTAATAAGCATGGATTTTCCTCTGTTATTTCCTTGAGCAGTGGTTTGTAGTTCTCCTTGAAGAGGTCCTTTGCATCCCTTGTAAGTTATATTTTTAGTTATTTTATTCTCTTTGTAGCAATTGTGAATGGGAGTTCACTTATGATTTGGCTCTCTGTCTATTATTGTTGTGTAGGAATGATTGTGATTTTTGTACATTGATTTTGTACCCTGAGATTTCTCTGAAGTTGCTTATCAGCTTAAGGGGTTTTTGGGCTGAGACAATGACGTTTTCTAAATATGTAATCATATAATCTGCAAAGAGAGACAATTTGACTTCCTTTCTTCCTATTTGAATATGCTTTATTTCTTTCTCTTGCCTAATTGCCCTGGCCAGAACTTCCAATGCTGTGTTGAATAAGAGTGGCAAGAGAGGGCATCCTTGATTATTCTGGTTTTCAAAGGGAATGCTTCCAGCCTTTTCCTATTCGGTATGATATTGGCTGTGGGTTTGTCATAAACAGCTATTATTATTTTGAGATACTTTCCACCAATACCTAGTTTATCAAGTGTTTTTAGCATGAAGGGGTGTTGAATTTTATTGAAGGCCTTTTCTGCACCTATTGAGATAATCATGTGGTTTTTGTCATTGGTTCTGTTTATGTATGTGATGGTTTATGTTTGCTGATTTGCATATGTTGCACCAGACTTGCATCCCAAGGATAAAGGTGACTTGATCATGGTGAATAAGCTTTTTGATGCACTGCTGGATTCGGTTTGCCAGTTTTTTTATTGAGGATTTTCGCATCGATGTTCATCAGGGATATTGGCCTGAAATTGTCTTTTGTGTGTGTGTGTCTCTGCCAGGTTTTTGTATCAGGATGATGCTGACCTAATGAAATGAGTTAGGGAAGAGTCCCACTTGTTCTATTGTCTGGAATTGTTTCAGAAGGAATGGTATCAGCTCTTCTTTGTACCTCTGGTGGAATTCAGCTGTGTATCTCTCTGGTCCTGAGCTTTTTTTGGTTGGTAGGCTATTAATTACTGCCTCAGTTTCAGAAGTTGTTATTGTTCTATCCAGGGATTTGACTTCTTCCTGGTTTAGTCTTAGGAGGGTGTATGTGTCCAGGATTTTTTCTGTTTCTTCTAGATTTTCTAGTTTATTTGTGTAGAGGTGTTTATAGTATTCTCTGACAGTAGTTTGTGTTTGTGTGGGATCAGTGTTGACATCCCCTTTATCATTTTTTATTGTGTCTATTTGATTCTTCTCTCTTTTCTTCTTTATTAGTGTGGCTAGCAGTCTATCTATCTTATTAATCTCTTCAAAATACCAGCCCCTGGATTCATTGATTTTTTTGAAGGGTTTTTTTGTGTCTCTAACTCCTTCAGTTCCACTCTGATCTTAGTTATTTCTTGTCCTGCTAGCTTTTGAATTTGTTTGCTCTTGGTTCTGTAGTTCTTTTAATTGTGATGTCAGGGTGTCAGTTTTATATCTTTTCCACATTTTCATGTGAGCATTTTAGTGCTATAAATTCCCCTCTAAAAACTGCTTTAGCTGTATCCCAGAGATTCTGGTATGCTGTGTCTTTTCTCTTATTGCTTTCAAAGAACTTATTTATTTCTGCCTTAATTTCATTATTTACCCAGTAGTCGTTCAGGAGCAAGTTGCTCAGTTTCCATATAGTTGTGTTCCATTTGATCCTGTGCAGCTTTGAGTGAGTTTCTTAATCCTGAGTTCTAATTTGATTGCAGTGAGAGACTCTTTGTTATGATTTCTGTTCTTTTGCATTTGCTGATGAGTATTTTACTTCCAATTATGTGGTCAATTTTAGAATAAGTGTGATGTGGTGCTGAGAAGAATGTATACTCTGTTGATTTGGGATGTAGAGTTCTGTATATGTCTCCTAGGTCCACTTGGTCCAGAGCTGAGTTCAAGTCCTGACTATCCTTGTTAATTTTCTGTATCATTGATCTGTCTAATATTGACAGTGGGGTGTTAAAATCTCCCACTGTTCTTTCATGGAAGTCTAAGTCTCTTTGTAGGTCTCTAGGAACTTGCTTTATGAATCTGGGTGTTCCTGTATTGGATGCATATATATTTAGGATAGTTAGCTGTTCTTGTTGCATTGATCCCTTTACCATCATGTAATGCCCTTCTTTGTCTTTTTTGATCTTTGGTGGTTTAAATTCTGTTTTATCAGAGACTAGAATTGCAACCCCTGCTTTTTTTAGATTTGCATTTGCTTGGTAAATCTTCCTCCATCCCTTTATTTTTCGCCTATGTGTGTCTTTGCACATGAGATGGATCTCCTGAATATAGCACACCAATGGGTCTTGACCTTTTATCCAATTTTTCAGTCTGTGTCTTTTAATTCAGGTATTTAGCCTGAATTAAACATTTAAGGTTAATATTGTTATGTGTGAATTTGATTCTGTCATCATGATGCCAGCTGGATATTTTGCCCATTAATTTATGCAGTTTCTTCATAATGTCGAGAGTCCTTACCATTTGATATGTTTTTGCAGTGGCTGGTACAGGTTTTTCCTTTCCGTATTTAGTGCTTCCTTCAAGAGCTCTTGTAAGGCAGGCCTTGTGGGTACAAAATCCTTCAGCATTTGCTTGTCTGTAAAAGATTTTATTTCTCCTTCATGTATGAAGCTTAGTTTGGCTGGATATGAAATTCTGGGTTGAAAATACTTTTAAGAATGTTGAATATTGGCCCCCCACTCTCTTATGGCTTGTAGGGTACCTGCAAAGAGATTCTCTGTTAGACTGATGGGCTTTCCTTTGTGAGTAACTGGACCTTTCTCTCTGGCTGCCCTTAACATTTTTTCCTTCATTTCAGCCTTGGTGAATCTGATGATATGTGTCTTGGGGGTTGCTCTTCTTGAGGAGTATCTTTGTGATGTTCTCTGTATTTCCTGAGTTTGAATGTTGGCCTGTCTTGCTAGGTTGGGGAAGTTCTCCTGGATAATATCCTGAAGGGTGTTTTCCAACTTGGTTTCCTTCTCCCTGTCATTTTCAGGTACACCAATCAAATGTAGGTTTGGCCTTTTCACATAGTCCCATATTTCTTGGAGGCTTTGTTTGTTCCTTTTCATTCTTCCTTCTTTTTTCTCTAGTCTTGTCTTCACACTTTTTTTCATTAAGTTGATCTTCAACCTCTGATATCCTTTCTTCTGCTTGATAAATTTGGCTATTGATCCTTGTATATGCTTCAAGTTCTCATGCTATGTTTTTCAGCCCCATCAGGTCATTTATGTTCTTCTCTAAACTGAGAATAACTCTAAACTGAGAATAACTAGTTATTCTAGTTAGCATTTTGTCTAACCTTTTTTCAAGGTTCGTAGCTTGCATTGCATTAGAACATGCTCCTTTAGCTCAGAGGAGTTTGTTATTACTCACCTTCTGAAGCCTACTTGTTTTAATTCATCAAACTCATACACCGTCCAGTTTTGTTCCCTTGCTGGTGAGGAGTTGTGATTCTTTGGAGGAGAAGAGGTATTCTGTTTTTTGTAATTTTCAGGATTTTTGTGCTGGTTTTTCCTCAACTTCATGGATTTCCCTACCTTTGATCTTTGATGTTTGTGATCCTTGGATGGGTTCTTTTCGTGGGCATTCTTTTTGTTGATGTATATGTTATTGTCTTTGTTATTTTTCCTTCAACAGTCAGGCCCCTTTGCTGCAGGTCTGCTGGAGTTTTCTGGAGGTTCACTCCAGACCCTGTTTGCCTTGGTACTACCAGCAGAGGCTGCAGAACAGCCAAGATTGCTGCCTGCTCCTTCCTCTGAAAGCTTCATCACAGAGGGGCACCTGCCTGATGCTGGTCAGAGCTCTCCTGTATGAGGTATCTGTTAACCCCTGCTAGGAGCTATCTCCCAGTCAGGAGTCACAAGGGTCAGGGATCCACTTGAGGAGGCAGTCTGCCCCTTAGCAGAGTTTGAGTGCTGTGCTAGGAGATCCGCTGCTCTTTTTAGAGAGCAGGTAGGAACGTTTAAGTCTGCTGAAGCTGTGCCTGTAGTTGCCCTGTCCCCCAGGTGCTCTGTCCCAGAGAAAGGGGAGTTGTATCTATAAGCCCCTTACTGGGACTGCTGCCTTTCTTTTAGAGATACTCTGCCCAGAAAGGAGGAGTCTAGAGAGGCAGTCTGTCTATAGAGGCTTTGTCAAACTTCAGTGGGTTCCATCCAGTTCAAACTTCCCAGAGACTTTGTTTACACTGTGAGAAGAAAACCGCCTTCAGGTAATGGCAGATGCCCCTCCTCCCACTAAGCTTGAGAGTCCCAGGTTGACTTCATACTGCTGTACTGGCAGCAAGAGTTTCAAGACAGTGGATCTTAGCTTGCTGGGCTTTGTGGGACTAGGATCTGCTGAGCATGACCACTTGGCTTCCTGGCTTCAGCCCCTTTTCTAGGGGAGTGAGCAGTTCTGTCTCACTGGTGTTCCAGGGACCACTGAGGTACAAAAAGAAAAAATTCCTGCAGCTTGTTTGGTGTCTGCCCAGATGGTTGCCCAGTTTTGTGCTTTAAACCCAGGACCCTTGTGGTCCAGGCACCCAAGGGAATCTTCTGGTCTGTGTATTGTGAAGACCATGGAAAAAGCAGAGCGTATGGGTCAAATAGCATTATCCCTCAGGGTGCAGTCTCTCACGGCTTCCCTTGGCTAAGGGAGGGAGTTCCCCAACCCCTTGTGATTCCAGGTTGAGGTGCTGTCCCACCCTGCTTCAGCTTGCCCTCTGTGGGCTGTACCTACAGTCTAACCAGTCCCAGTAGATGAGCTGGGTACCTCAGATGGAAATGCAGAAATCACCTGCCTTCTGTGTTGATCTTTCTGGGAGCTGCAGACCGGAGCTGTTCCTATTTGGCCATCTTGCTAGCCACCTGATGTGAGGCAATATTCTTGTAATACAGTAACAGTTTTTAGTTTACAAAGATGTATTTCAAAATAACATAAACAATAAATCTTTTAAAGTATTTCACTGACCCCTTGAAACAGTTCACAGACCTCCTGTTAGAACTTCTGATTTCTAAATAAGGCAGAAGATGAATTGTTCTGAGAGATTGAATAGGTAAGGATTAATCAGACTGGGATTTCAGAGAACACAGCTGAATGATTTGGGAAGGTGTGGAACAGTGGGACATGGGTTAGTAAAAACAAGTAGCAAGCAGTTTTGGGTTTGCAGGACTGAGTAAACAAGAAGGCTTAGTTTAGCATCTAACAAAGATGGAGTATGAATTAGCTAATTTGAAGATTGTCACACAATTCATCCCAGACATTCTCTCATTGATGGGGAATGGTTTGCATCTCAGAAGGTATGGAGGACTTGGATTGATTGCAACCCCAAAGAGCTCTAGTCTCTTACATATAGGAACCTGGCCCTGTGAAGGGAGTGAGCAAGAATTCATATGGATATGGATTGTGGAAGCCGCTAACCTCTCTTGGAAGCATTCAGTTTTAATTGTTTCATGTTTATTTTAATATTTCACCTTGGTATCAGTACTCTCTTTTAAGGAAATAAAGAGGAAACACATTGCTCCTTGTTTTTACTAATTGGGAAACAAGATATATGAATTCCTTAAAAGAAATTCTCAGCCCTAGAGCCTGAAAAAAAAAAGGAAAGAAAAAACAAAAAGTAATTCAACCCCATTCTCCTTTCATAACTGTTATTAAAGTGCCTTGTTGAATTTATCCCTTTTATGAGAGTCTCTTTTTATTCTACACTTCTGGAAAGGACTGTATATGTTTTGTAGAAAGATCTAGATATTTTTGTAACTCTTTTACACATGTCAGCCACAGTGATACTGTATTATGTTGTTCCTGTTTTTTCTTTAAACTTTTTTAGAGCTAGGATCTTGCTATCATTACTTAGGCTGGAATGTAGTGGCTGTTCGGAAACACAGTCATGGCACACTACAGCTTCAAACTCTTGGGCTTGAGTGATCCTCCTGCCTCAGCCTCCCAAATAGCTGGGACTATAGGCACACTCCCCTATGCTTAGCTTATCTCTGTTTTTCTCTTCCATGGAACTCTGTTGCTTTTCTCCATGTATTTATAAATTAATTAAAACTTCATATTTGATCAGTATCTGTCTCTCACTAGACTCTAGGTGCTAAGAGAGGTTGCTCTTTTTTCTACTGTTCCTAACACAGTACTTGGCATGGGCAGTTGCCATTGATTCACTGGCTAAAATGTGACTAAGGAACTGTTTTGCCTTTTTCTACTTTATTTTACATATTTCCTATGAAGAAAACATTTCAATCTCTTTTTAAGGCAGAACACTTTCTCACTTAAGGAGGGAATCTGACCACATTGACAAAGAACAAATTGTACAAGGTGGTTAACAGTGCATGTGTAAATAATTTATAAATTAAAATGGTTTTTTTGTTGTTAATTCTTTAAGTCAGATATTTACATTGTCTAATTCTCATTGATCTGATTTGATTTTTCTCTTTGGTGGTATAATTGAACTTCTCTTCTTCATTGCTGAGAAGACAAAAGAGGTAGGTGTCTGCATGAACTCATTCTCATGCTAATAAAGACATATCAGAATCTGGGTAATTTATAAAGAAAAGAGTCTTAATTGACTCACAGTTCAGCTTGACTGGAGAGGACACAGGAAAGTTACAGTCATGGCAAAAGTGGGAGGAACAAACACATTCTCCTGGTGGTAGCAAGGAGAAGTGCCAAGCAAAAGGGGGGAAAGCCCCTTATACAACCATCGGATCTGGTGAGAACTAATTCACTGTCATGAGAATGGGATGAGGGAAACTGCCCCCATATTCAATTCCCTCCCACCAGGTCCCTCCAGTGACACTTGAAGATTATGAGAACTGTGATTTAAGATGAGATTTGGGTGGAGACATGGCCAATCCCTATCAGTGTTGTTAGAGCGTGGTTTTATTGCTGGCTTCATATGTGACTTTGGGCAAGACATAAGCTTTGAGCCTAAGCCTCATCAGTTGTAAAACTGGGAAAAACTCATTTGGCTGTTTTGTTTCTCCACAGAATGTTGTGAGGATAAAACAAAGTAATTAAATATAAATTTTCTTTTGGTAACAGTATTGGATAAGTATATGTTTGTATGCATATGCACACATACATAATTATTTCTTTTGTTCTGGCTATGCCATTTTTTTTCCTTTGGAGATAGAATCTCATTCTGTTGCCAGGCTGGAGTACAGTGGCATGATATTGGCTCACTGAAACCTCTGCCACCTGGGTTAAAGCAACTGTCCTGCCTCAGCCTCCTGGTAGCTGGGACTACAGGCGCACACTACCACATCCAGCTAATTTTTGTATTTTTAGTAGAGATGGAGGTTCACCATGTTGGCCAGGATGATCTCAATCTCTTGGCCTCGTGATCCACCCACCTCAGCTTCCCAAAGTGCTGGGATCAGCAGCCACCAAATTTTAATATAGTATATAATATTTGAATGACTCCATAAAAATGATCAAAAATAATGATGGCAACTATTTAGTAGTACTTTTAAGTGGCCAAGTGTTGAGTTAAATGCATATGTTTTCTTATTTAATTCTCCCAAAAATACGTTAATGACCTTTTCCATTCCTACTTTCACCCCGCCACTCTCACTTGAACCCATTCCACTGAATAAGGCATTTGTACCCATGACTTCACTGAATCTTTTCCTCTTGGGGTCACTGTTGGCTTCTATGTTGCCATTGTCAGTGGTTCATTATGCCTTCATCTCACTCAGCCCTTCTGAAACGTATGACAGTCGGTTCTTCTCTCTCCATGCACTTTATTCACTCAGCTCTAGGACACTGCCATCCCATGGTTTTCCTGCATTGTTCTCATCTTCTTGACCTCTCAATATTGGAGACTCACAGAGCTCAGATCCTGGCCCTCTTTTCTTTTCTATTTTGACATATTCCTATAGGGATCTCACTCAGTCCTTATAAATTAAATACATTTCATTCTCCGATAATGCCCAATTAAGATTCATTTTTGACCTCTTTCTTGAATATATACCATATTCAATGGTCCACAATATTTATCAAATTAGAGCTATCTCTAACTAAACTTTTATAGTTCTTTTTATTTTTACTTATTCCTAACTCAGTCTTCCCCATTTCAGTAAATGGCACTGCCATTTACCCAGTTACTTAGGCCTGAAACTTTAGACTCATTCATATTTCTCACAACTCACAATCTATCAAAAGTTATATTGGGTCTACTTTAAATTCGTCATGAATCTAACCACTTTTAGCTACTTCCAAGTGTCATCTTCCCCTTTTAAGTCACCAACATCACTTACCTACCCTATTGGGACTGCCTTTACCTGATCATCCTGTATCCACTCCTGGTTCCTGAGGGTTTGTTCTCCACATAGGAGCCAAAGTGATCATTTCAAAACACAATTGGATCATAATACTCCCCTGCTCAAAAGTGTGCAATGACTTCACATCACAGTTGGAATACAATCCAAAATCCTACTGTGGCATATAAATTTCTCTGAGTTACCTGGGCTACATTTTATTTGTTTATTTATTAATTTTTTTAAATGGAGTCTCGCTCTGCCACCCAGGCTGGAGTGCAGTGGCATGATGTTGGCTCACTGCAACCTATGCCTCCCAGTTCAAGCAATTCTCCCACCACAACCTCCTGAGTAGCTGGGACTACAGTCACCTGCCACCATGCCCAGCTAGTTTTTGTATTTCTAGTAGAAATGGGGTTTCACCATGTTAGACAGGCTGGTCTCGAATTCCTGACCTCAAGTGATCCACATAGGCTACCTTTTAAATTTAACTCATAAGTCAGTGAGCCTTACTGATTTCCTTGCTTTTTCTCAAATTCAGCAGAATATTCCTGCCAGGAGGTCTCTTATTTGCTCTTCCCTGTGCTTGAAATTCTCTTTCTCAAATATTCACATGGATCACCATCCCCTATTCTTCATCTCTCAACTCAAACAGTACCTCCTAAGAGGACTCACCAGCCCTAGTCTTGTCTGATCATCATTAGCTTATCTAGAATTCTTTTCTTTGGAATCGTTATTATAATCTGAGATTATATTTCATTGCAATCTTTGTATTAAAGCTGTATGAGGGTAGTTCAGTCAGATCCTGACTGTCTAGAACAGCACTCAGCATATGGTCATGTACATTTTATTTTAAAAATTTACCTTTGGGTAACCCTCTGTGATCAGTCTAATTTTCCATCTTTTATAGGCAAGGTAGCTGAGACTCAGGTAGTAAAGTCACTTTGTCAAGATCACACAGTAAATGATACAGCCTGGATTCAAAGACTGATCTGACAATAAATCTTACACTTCTAGCTAGTATGTCATATTGCTTACCTTTTTATGCTATACTGTCTTCACTCAGTAATTTTGGAAATTAAGAATATTGAAATTTCCATAAACATTAAAATGTTTAGAATACTTAGATGTTTGCTCACATTTTAGCCTTTGTTGCCTTTCTAGGATTTTTTTTTTAAAGTTTCACACACATACATGCTCACCAGCTTCTTTCAGCTTCCCTGAAGGAAGATTTAAAGAGGAGAAAAACACCTTGCAAAACACATCAATACAAAAAGATTGTTAAAAACAATCAATGACACATCACTGACAATTGGATAAATGTACAGATCCTTAGAATTTCAGACTCTAAAGTGAAATTGAGATAGTCAGGTGACTTTTATCTCTTTGATCCCACATGCAAGTTTCTCATAGGCCTGAAGCAGTACTTAAACCATAACACTGTTACAAGAGGAGCTATTGACTTTGGCATTAGAGAAGACCTAATGCCAGTTATTGAAGTCAGGTTTTACTGATTTCTAACGCTGAAAATCTTTCTCTAAAAGTAGATCTAGCAATTGTCTTGTTAAAACACTTTAATAAATGCTAAATTGTCTCCTCTATTAACCATTACTTCATCATATCCATATTTAAGACAAAAATCTAAGTGCCAAAATCAAAACACATACATAGCTCACCAATTTTGTAGGAGTTGTGTCCATGTTTGAATAGAAGTTGAAAAGTTATCACTCTTGTGACAAGACTTGGACATTTGAAGATACCTGAATACATTTTCCTTCTCCACAAAACGTAACAGTTAGCATTTATGGAATTTTGTTCTACCGCTACTAGTTGTGTGACCTCATGTACATTACTTGTTTTTTGTGTGTCAGTTTCTGAGCCTGTAACCTGGGTATATGACTAGAACCAATCCCATGGGATTTTGATGAGGATTAGAAGAGAAAATGCTAAGCACTTGAATGTGATTACTTGGGAAATACCAGCTATTATAATGCATGTATGACAACTACACCAGTGTTTCTCATCCTTGGCACCACTGATATTTTGGGTTAGGTCATTCTTTATTGTGGGGTGCTATATTTATATGTAGGATATACTCCCACCAAAGCCGTGATAACCAAAATTGTCTCCAAACATTGCCAGATGCCTCCCTGGAAGGCAAAAACACCCCTTGTTGAGAGTCACTGTATAAGACTAATGCTTTGCATATGCTATCTCATTTAATTTTCACAAACAAGCTTGTGGAATAGGTAACAATGTTACTTAATTGTTGAAAATGAGGAAACTAGAACTTAAGATAGTTAAATATTTGCCCTAGACACACAGATAGTGAGAAATGGGCTGTTGGTAGAATCTGACTCTGCCTAACAACAAAGCTTTGCTGGTGTGTTAGTTGCATTGACCTCAATTAAGACTGTCTTTGGTAATGTCTCTAGTTGATGGGTTGTTCCCGTGCAAAACACCAAGTCAATATTTCACTCTCTTTCTACTAACCCCTGACTCAGGAGCCTATACTATCTTTATAGTCCATTCTCTTTCCTCCTTTCAACTTGTTGCTATTCTTCTGTTTTGCATTGAAGAACAGTATACCTTTCTATTAGGACCGATTCGTGAGTGAGGCTTCCCAATTCTCATAAAATATCGATTGCACTCTCAGCTTGACATTAAGCAAAAGTTTCTACCCTTAACTGACAATAGATACAATCTGTACCTCTGATATTTTTCACGAAGAATAACATTTAACTGACTTTTGCATAACATTTATTACAAGGCTTTCTCTTGCTTAGAAATTAAGGAGATCAGTGACAGTGGCTTATGCCTACAATCCCAACATTTTGGGAAGCGGAGGCAGGAGGATTACTGGAGCCCTGGAGTTTGAAACTAGTCTGGCCAACATGATGAGATCTCATTGCTACAAAAAAGCAGCTGAATGTGGTGGTGTGTGCCTGTAGTCTGAGCTCCTAAGGAGGCTGAGGTGGGAGGATCACCTGAGTCCTGGAGGTCAAGGCTGCAGTGAGCTGCGATTGTATCACTTTTCTCCTGTCTGAGTGACAGTGAGAACCTGTGTTGGAAAAAAAAAAAAAGAAAGGAAAGAAGGAAGGAAAGGAAGGAAAGAAAGAAAAGAAAAGAAGAAAGAAAAAGGAAGGAAGGAAGAAATAGAAAAAGGAAGGAAGGAAGAAATAGAAAGAGAAAGAAAAGAAAGAAAAAGAAACGAAGGATAGCTCCTAAATAACGTGAATATACTGACTTATCTTTTCTAGACTTTTCTTAATCTCAGGTTTCTAAATTCTATATTTTAAAATTTATTTTTTAATTGACAAATACAAATTATATATAGATAGTATACCACATATTTTGAAATGTGTGTACAACAATGGCAGATTTGTATTCAGATAGAAGGAGATGGAGAGAGAGATTAGGTATATTTTTCCATCTTTATCTTAACTGGACCTTTCTGATGCATTTTTCACTTTGTGGCTTTCATAATATTAACATGATGTGGCTTCTATATCTGATGAACTCCTTCCGTTTCCTACTTCTTTTCTTTTGGCAATCTCTGAAATAATTGTGCCCCAGGGTTGTGTCCTCAATCCACAGCTCATCTCACTTTCTGTATTCTTTTAGCAATGTTGTTCAGCCTTATGGTTTCAGACACCATTATTTACCAGTGGATTTCAAGTCTGTATCTTTAGGCTATGCTCTGAGCTTAAAACTCATGTGTTCAGTTACCAAGTAAGCATCTCTAAGGAATGTTTCACAGTCACTTCTGTTTCAACAGGCTCCCCAATGTGAGCTTCATTTCCTCAGGTGGTGGCACCACCATCTACCCAGTTGCTTAAACTAGAGTTTGTGCATCATGTAGAATTTTGCAGTTACTTGCCTCTTCATGCTCAATCACCAAGTTCTAATAACACTACTTCCTAAAGATTCCTTCAGTTCATCTTTTCTCTGCATATTTACTGTCACTGTCATTACCTCTCATCAGAACTACTGCCATCACCACCCCAAACATTATTAAGATAGGATAATGTCCAAGTTGTTATCAATGACTACCCAGCCTTTCTTGGTGTGGCCTCCACCGTTCCATTACTCTTTGTTCCCACTACTTGTCTTATAGTGAACACTCAGGCAACACTGAACTGGTTTTATTCTCTCTACCTTCCAGACTGATTTGCACTTCTCTGCCTTTGCCCAGCTGCTCCCTTTGTATGGAATGCCCTTTCCCAATTATTTTATTTCAGAAAATGTTTGGTAAACCCTACTGTTCTCTCCCCAGTACCTCTCTTCCATAATCTCTACTTTGATATACCTTCTGCATATATGCAGCCAACTCTTTGGGGCAAAGCCATAGCAAATACTTCATAAATGTTTGTTGAGTGAATGACTATGTCAGCTATCTCACTGGTTTGGTAGCAATCCACTTCACTAAACGTGCTTTTTAAAATAATTATCTCAATGCAGCTAAAATTTTATGTGATTTACAGATAAGGTTTAGCTTAGACTCATAAATTAAGTAGAAGACTGTGACTTTTATTCATCTAACCACCTTCAGTAAAGTATCAGATTTTCCTTTGCTTGTGGCAGAGATCCTGGCTTATCAAACTAGATGTTGGTATAAAGCTCTTATGCAGTAGGAAGAAATGTGTGGACAGTGGAATTAGATTCTGAGTAGGAAAGCTGGATATTTGAGTCAGTATTTTTGTTCAAATTTCTTGGCTCCAACATACAGCCCTTGAAGCTATACCTCTCAGCATTACCTCTGGGAGAAGAATGGGGAAAATTCCAACAACAAATACAGGTAAGTAGGTTAAATTTTTTTATATTAAACACAGTATTTTTTAAATCATGGGTATAAAAATATAAAGTGGCAAAACTTTATATTTGCCACTTTATATATGCTTTCAACTCTACACACATAGAGAATAGTTTTTTTATATTAAAAATGTATTTCTGGAAGAAGATCCAAGATGGCTCTTTAGGAGCAGCTCAGGATTGCAGCTCCCAGTGAAAGCACAGAGGGTGAGTGGACGCCGCATTTCCAGACAGATCTTTATTGCCCACGGACCAGGAGATTACCAGGCGGAGAAGCCCCACAGGTTGCCAGCGTGGCTGTTTTGGCTGGCGCGGCTGTTTCAGCCAGTGTGGCAGTTTTGCCAGCGCCCTGGCATGGCAGCTCTCCATACAAAATACACTGGTCTGGTTGCGCTTTTAAGCTGGCAATTGGAGTTTCAAGAAGGCAGATTCACCCATTCATCTGATTAAATAGGTCTGAAACAGGGAGCCAGGCCAGGAGATTCCCAGGCAGCGCAGTTGTTTCAGCCAGTGCAGTGGGTCACCACATGGGAAATCACGCAGATCCTGGCACCCTTTCAGCAGGTGACTGGAACACCTGGGAGAGATTCAACCATTAACTTAAAAAAAACGGCTCTGAGACAGGGAGCCAGGTGATCAGGCTCAGCGGGTCCCACCCCCACAAAAACAAACAAACAAACAACAGCAATTGGAAATGCTCAGGTTTGAGAGTTTCATGGCAAGTACAGCTGAACCCAGGACAGTGCAGCTCAGTGGGGGAGGGGCATCCACCATTACCGAGGCACTCCACCCCTACGGAGGTAGTCCGCCATTGCTGAGGCAGTCTGCCGTTACCGAGGCAACCCACCATAACAGAGAGAGTCTACCATTACAGAGGTGGGCCACCATTGCCGAGGCAGTTCTAACCATCCCATATAAATAGGACTGCAGGGAAGTTCACAGGGAAGCAGGGCAGAGCCCACAGGAGCTCAAGAAAGCCTCTGCAGGCAGACAGTGACTAGGCTGCCTCCTTGCTGGGCAGGACAGCCCTGAAAAAAAAAAAAACAAGGCAGCAGCACAAAGGATACTCATAAATAAAGCCCTAACTTCCTGGGACAGAGCACCTGGGGAAAAAATGGGATTTTATGAGTTCTGCTGCAGCAGACTTAAACGTACCTGCCTAGCAGCTCTGAATGAACAATGGAGCTCACAGCTCAGCACTTGAGCTCCTATAAAGAATGGACTGTCTCCTCAAGCAGCTCCCTGACCCCCGTATATCCAAAGAGTCACCTCACGAAGGACTGATCAGACTGACATTTGGCGGGCATCATTCTGGGACAAAGATAGCAGAAGAAACTGGTAGCAACCCTTACTGTTCTGCAGCTGTTGTAGGCGATCCCCAGGCAAGCAGGGCCTGGAGTGGACCTCAGCAGTCCTACAGCAGAGGGGCCAGACTGTTAGAAGGAAAACTAAGAAACAGAAATAACTTCATCATCAACAATCTGGATGTCCACTCAGAAACCCAATCTGAAAACCAGCAACTATACAGATGACAGGTGGATAAATATACAAAGATGGGAAGAAACCAGTGCAAAAAGGAGGAAAACACCTGAAACCAGAATACCTCTCCTCCTACAAGGGATCACAACTCCTCACCAGCAAGGGGACAAAGCTGGATGGAGAATGAGTGTGATGAAATGACAGAATCAGACTTCAAAAGGTGGGTAATGAGAAACTTCCATGAGCTAAAAGAACATGTTCTAACTCAATGCAAAGAAACTAAGAACCTTCAAAAAAGATTTGATGAAATGATAAGAATGAACAACTTAGAGAGGAATATGAGTGAATTGATGGAGCTGAAAAACACAACACGAGAACTTCATGAAGCATGCACAAGCTTCAACAGCTGAACTGACCAAGCAGAAGAAAGGATATCAGAGGTCAAAGATCAACTCAATGAAATAAAATGAGAAGGCAAGATTAGAGAAAAAAGCGCAAAAAGGAACGAACAAAGTCTCCAAGAAATGTGGGACTATGTGAAGAGACCTAATCTACATTTGATAGGTGTACCTGAATGTGACGAAGAGAATGAATCCAAGCTGAAAAATACTCTTCAGGATATTATCCAGGAAAACTTCCCCAACCTAGCAAGGCAGGCCAATATTCAAGTCCAGGAAATACAGAGAACACCACAAAGTATTCCTCAAGAAGAGCAATCCCAAGACACATAATTGTCAGTTTCACCAGGGTGGAAATGAAGAAGAAAATGCTAAGGGCAGCCAGATAGAAAGGTCAGGTTACCCACAAAGGGAAGAGCATCAGACTCATAGCAGATCTCTTGTCAGAAACCCTACAAGCCAGAAGAGAGTGGGGGCCAATATTCAACATTCTTAAAAAAAAGAACTTTCAACCCAGAATTTCATATCCAACCAAACTAAGCTTCATAAGTGAAGGAAAAATAAAATCCTTTGCAAACAAGCAAGTACTCAATGATTTTGTCACCACCAGGTCTGCTTTGCAAGAGCTCCTGAAAGAGGCACTACACATAGAAAGGAACAACCAGTACCAGCCACTCCAAAAACATACCAAATGGTAAAGAGCATCAACAAAATGAATAATCTGCATCAACTAATGGGCAAAACAGCCAGCTAGCATCAAAATGGCAGGATCACATTCACACATAACAATATTAACCCTAAATGTAAATGGGCTAAATGCACCAATCAAAAGACACAGACTGGCAAATTGGATAAAAAGCCGAAACCCATTGGTATGCTGTATCCAGGATATGTGCAAAGATACACAAAGAAAATAAAGGGAGGAAGGAAGATTTACCAAGAGAATGGAGAGCAAAAAAAAGCAGGAGTTACCCACATCAATTCTCATCTCTGATAAAATAGACTTTAAAGCAACAAAGATCAAAAGAGACAAAGAAGGACATTACATAATGGTAAAAGGATCGATACAACAAGAAGAGCTAATGATCCTAAATATATACAGACCCAATACAGGCGCACCCAGATACATAAAGCAAGTTCTTAATGACTTACAAAGAGACTTAGACTCCCACACAATAATAGTGGGTGACTTTAACACTCCGCTGTCAATATTAGACAGATCAACCAGACAGAAAATTAACAAGGATATCCGGGACTTGAACTCAGACCTGGAACATGCAATCCTGATAGACATTTACAGAACTCTCCACAGCAAATCCACAGAATATACATTCTTCTCAGCACCACATCACACCTACTCTAAAATTGATCACATAATTGGAAGTAAATCACTCCTTAGCAAATGCAGAAGAATAGAAATCATAACAAACAGTCTCTCAGACAACAGTGCAATCAAGTTAGAACTCAGAATTCAGAAACTAACTCAGAACCACACAGCTTCATGGAAACTGAACAACTGGCTCTTGAATGTTGACTGGATAAACAATGAAATGAAGGCAGAAATAAAGAAGTTCTTCAAAACCAACGAGAACGAAGACACAACATACCAGAATCTCTGGGACACATTTAAAGCAGTCTCTAGAGGAAAATATATAGCAATAAGTGCCCACATGAGAAGAGTGGAGAGATCCAAAATTGACACCCTATCATAAAAATTGAAAGAGCTAGAGGAGCAAGATCAAAAAAATTCAAAACCTAGCAGAATATAAGAAATAACTAAGATCAGAGCAGAACTCAAGGAGAGAGAGACACGAAAAAACCTTCAAAAAATTAATAAGTCCAGGAGCTGGTTTTTCAAAAAGATCAACAAAATAGACCACTAGCCATATTGATAAAAAAGAAAACAGAAAATAACCGAATAGATGCAATAAAAAATGAAAAAAAGGAAATCACCACAGATCCCACAGAAATTTAAAACATCATTAGAGAATATTACAAACAGTTCTATGCACATAAACTAGTAAACCTGGAAGAAATGGATAAATTCTTGGACACTTGCATCCTCCCAAGCCTAAACCAGGAAGAAGTCAAAACTACGAATAGACCATTAACAAGGTCTGAAGTTGAGGCAGCAATTAAGAGCCTACCACACAAGAAAAGCCCAGGTCCAGATGGGTTCACAGCCGAATTCTACCAGACACACAAAGAGGAACTGTTACCATTCATTCTGAAACTATTCCAAATCATCCAAAAAGAGGGAATCCATCCCAAATCATTTTATGAGACCAACATCATCCTGATATCAAAACCCAGTAGAGACTCAAGAGGAAAAGAAAACTTCAGGCCAATATCCATGATGAACATAGACATGAAAATCTTCAATAAAATACTGGCAAGCCGATTGCAACAGCACATCAAAAAGCTTATCCACCATGACCAAGTAGAATTCATCCTGGGGATGCAAGGCTGGTTCAACATATGCAAGTCTATAAATGTAATTCACCACATAAACAGAACCAAAAACAAAAACCACATGATTATTTCAATTGATGCAGAGAAGGCCTTTGACAAAATTCAACAGCACATTATGCTAAAAAACCTCAATAAACTTGGTATTGACAGAATGTATCTCAAAATAATAAAAGCTATTTATGACAAACCAACAGCCAATATCATACTGAATGGGCAAAACTGGAAGCATTCCCTTTGAAATCTGGCACTAGACAAGGATGCCCTCTCTCACCATCCTATTCAGTATAGTACTGGAAGTTCTAGCCAGAGCAATCAGTCAGGAAAAAGAAATAAATGGTATTCAAATAGGAAAGGAGGAAGGCAAATTGTCTCTATTTGTAGATGACATGATAGTATATCTAGAAGACTCCATCGTCTCAGCCCAAAATCTCCTGAAACTGATCAGCAGCTTCAGCAAAGTCTCAGGATACAAAATCAATGTGCAAAAACCACAAGCATTCCTATACACCAATAACAGACTTAAAGAGAGCCAAATCAAGAACAAACTGCCATTCACAATTACTACAAAAAGAATAAAATACCTAGGAATACACCTAACAAGGAACGTAAAGGACCTCTTCAAGAAGAACTACAAACCACTGCCCAACGAAATAAGAGAGGACACAAACAGATGGAGAAACATTCCATGTTCATGGTTAGGAAGAATCAAGATGGTGAAAATGGCCATACTGCCCAAAGTAATTTACAGATTCAATACTATCCCCATCAAGCTACCAATGACCTTCTTCACAGAACTGGAAACAACCACCTTAAACTTCATATGGAACCAAAAGAGAGCCCGCATAGCCAAGTCAATTCTAAGTAAAAATAACACAGAGGGAGTCATCACACTAACGGACTTCAAGCTATACTACAACGCTACAGTTATCAAAACAGCATGGTACTGGTACCAAAACAGAGATATAGACCAATGGAACAGAACAGAAGCATAGGAGGCAACACAACATACCTACAACCATACAATATTTGATAAACTTGACAAAAACAAGCAATGGGGAAAGGATTCCCTGTTTAATAAATGGTGTTGGGAAAACTGGCTAGCTCTGTGCAGAAAGCAGAAACTGGACCCCTTCCTGACACTCTACACTAAAATTAACTCCAGATGCATTAACGACTTAAACATAAGACCTAACACCATAAAAACTCCTAGATGAAAATCTAGGCAAAACCATTCAGGACATAGGAGTAGGCAAGGACTATGACCAAAACACCAAAAGCATTGGCAGCAAAAGCCAAAATAGACAAATGGGACCTAATCAAACTCCGCAGCTTCTGCACGGCAAAAGAAATAGTCATTAGAGTGAATCGGCAATCAACAGAATGGGAAAAAATGTTTGCAGTTTACCCATCTGACAAAGGGCTGATATCCAGAATTTACAAAGAACTCAAATAGATTTACAAGAACAAAACAAACAAGCCCATTCAAAAGTGGGCAAAGGATATGAACAGACACTTCGCAAAAGAAGACATATATGAGGCCAACGAACATATGAACAAATGCTCATCATCGCTGGTCATTAGAGAAATGCAAATCAAAACTACATTGAGATACCATCTCACGCCAGTTAGAATAGCGATCATTAAAAAATCTGGAGATGACAGATGCTGGAGAGGATGTGGAGAAATAGAAACACTTTTACACTGCTGGTGGGAGTGTAAATTAGTTCAACCATTGTGAAAGACAGTGTGGTGATTCCTCAGGGCCTTAGAAATAGAAATTCCAATTGACCCAGCAATCCCATTACTGGATATATATCCAAAGAATTATAAATCGTTCTACTATAAGGACACATGCACACGAATATTCATTGCAGCACTGTTTACAATAGCAAAGACCTGGAACCAAATAAAATGCCCAATGATGATAGACTGGACAGGGAAAATGTGGCACATATACACCATGGAATATTATGCAGCAATCAAAAACGATGAGTTCACGTTCTTTGTAGGGACATGGATGAACCTGGAGTACATCATTCTTAGCAAACTGACACGAGAACAGAAAATGAAATACCTCATGTTCTCACTCATAGGCCAGTGTTGAACAATGAGAACACATGGATACGGGGAGGGGAGCACTACACACTGGGGTCTGTTGGGGGGAATAGGGGAGGGACAGTGGGCGGTGGGGAGTTGGGGAGAGATAGCATGGGGAGAAATGCCAGATATAGGTGAAGGGGAGGAAGGCAACAAATTACACTACCACGTGTGTACCTATGCAACTATCTTGCATGTTCTTCACATGTACCACAAAACCTAAAATGCAATTTAAAAAAAAAAATAATAATAATAATAAAAGTATTTCTGGCTTTACTGAAAGGATCATTGCAAAATGTATTCAAGCAATCAGGTCTCAGTGAATTAGAATACTACATGATTTTTAAAAGTATTATATACATTTTAGGAACCAGTTGCACATATTAGAAGATACCTGCTCTTTAGATGCATAAATATATATTTCTTATTAGTGTTTATATTGCTATGTGAATATGCATTCACTATCATTTTTCAGGGTTGCTTAAATGTGACCATATTTATGACATATGCTATCTATTTGAACATGTATCATGTACATATATAAAGTAACAAGCCTTTTGAAGTGTCATTGTCCTGAATATTTATAAAATGTCCTATCAGTGTTAAAAAGAATTTCAAGTAATAGATATTCTGTGGCATATGCAGTAGTTTTTGAGTATATTATTTAATGTGCATTATGAACTAAAATTGTTGGAATTTTTAGGATGAATTGTGATTGACCATTTTTTAACCAAAAAACTCAAGAAGTTTCATTATTTTTTTGTCAAAAATCTCTCTCACTGAAGGCTGAAAGACATCTATACAGTTATAAATAGCGTCATAAGGATGTCAAACTTGACTCAGGTGGATCAACAAGCTATTATTCCTCTCATTTGTACTCGTTTTTAATGACCAGCACCTGAGCTCAACAGTATTTTTGTGATGCTTTCAATCTACAGCACTAAGAGAGCTGCTGTTTATCTATATCTCACTGGAGACATTAGCATTAATGAGCTGACTCCTGCACTGCCTAGCGCCAAATGTGGGTCACATTGGTATGAAGGTAGCTGCCTCTTGGGGTGGACCATGCCATCTCTGTTTTCTGGACAAGAGCTGGCAAATAAATCTTGCACTATTAACATCAGTGTGAACTGAATGGCAGTTACCTGCATTATGACCTTGGGTCTAGGAAGGGAAGCATGGCACCATTAGCACAATCTATACACGTTACCCATAAGAAGCAGCATGAACTACATATGTCAGGTGAACAAAAGATACCATTACCCTTTCCCTTGTCCATAGACAATTAGCTGATACTATTGCCCTCCCTATTTTAAATCAACATGAAGAAATTCAGAGCTACCAATACACTGATTCTAGATTGGCATGATTTTCTTTTCTAATAGTTTATAGATGTCTGTGGTGAAATAACTAGGGTTTATTCATTGAAACAATTACTTTGATTTTCAATCATGTACATTCTCTGAAATCCACTAATATTAATAATATTTTGTGTGCATGTGTGTTGAAGAGGGAGGAGAAAAATTACCATCTTCTTTTCAATGTGAAAGTGCTTTCTGTTCTTGGTAGGGAAATGAAGCTCTCAGAGCAAAATATGAACCAGAAGATCTGTTCTTAACTAAAAATATATATTATTGTATTACTATTTATTTAAAAAAATGTAAAAGCAGTTTAGTTTTTAAAAGTAGTTTAAAAGTAGTTTAGTTTTTGTTTGTTTGTTTGTTTGTTTTTGAGACAGAGTCTCACCTCTGTTGCTCAGGCTGGAGTGGAGTGCAATGGTGCTATCTGGGCTCACTGCAACTTCCGACTTCTGGTTCAAGTGATTCTCATGCCTCAGCCTCTCAAACAGCTGGGACTATATGTATATGCCACCATGCCTGGCTAATTTTTTGTATTTATTTTTTTAGTAGAGATAGGGTTTTGCCATGTTGCCCAGGCTAGTCTTGAACTCCAGAGCTCAGACAATCCACCCACCTCAGCCTTCCAAAGTGCTAGGATTACAGATATGAGCCACCTTTTCCTCCTAGTTCTGATGGGCAGAACTTTACATAATAAATGTTTCCTTCTTCTTGGGATTCTCACAGTTCTTCACACTTTCAATCTTAGAGTAGGGCAACATCTGATCAATTTAATTGTTGATAATCCAGAACATCTCCCAGTAAAAATTCTTTTTGCTTTGAGCACAGAATGAATAAATTTGGTAAAGAATCAAAGTGTCCTTTAAAATGTGCTACACAATGGCAGAGCAAACAACTGGAAATTGAAAACTGGTTACTTGCCTTATTTTAGGTGAAAAAAAGGGAAAAATCTCATTATTTAAATATAGCTTTTAAAATGAACTAAATTAGTTACTTGTTGAAATACACACCAAACCTAGATTGGGAACACATGTCTTATAAAAAAATTATTCTTACTTTACACCTCAGAAAAAATAGTTTCATATCCATTTTTTTCCCGGAGCAAATAGATGAGTTCTTGCTATTTGCATCATTTGGAAAACAAAACCATCAGAATTACTTTTTTTTTTTTTGCTTCCCAAGGAGATAGTAGTTTTATCGTTAAATTCAGGAAGTAGATAAATGCTGAAATAACATAAACAGATCCCATTGTATATAAATAAGCCAATTTAAAGTAATTTAGTATGAGAAAGCCTCTATTGCTTTCTTAATTTTTTTTTTTCTGAACACTTTGCTCCATTGTAACATGTACTAGGCCTGCATGTTTTCATGTTCTTCTCTCTTTATGTCCCCCTTTGGGGTTTCAGTCCATTAAATTCAAAAATCATTGCCTTTCGGGGATTTATTGGTATTTAAAAGCAGATCCCAACATCTTACAAATTGCAGTTGTAGCCTGTGTAAGGTAATGGTCAATAAATAAGGGAGAATAAGAACACTAAAGCTAGATTGTGAGAAAAGAAAAGGAAAAAAGCTTACTACATTCTTTCTAAACAAACAAAGAGGCATAATTGGAAAAATTCATTTTTATGTTTCCTTACATTAGATGGGACCACTGAGTGAAACATTCACTGATGAATTACTCCTGTAATCTGTGTAGGAAAAACAGCTACTGGCAAATTAAAGAGTTCTGGAACAGAGCCATGAGAATTAAATGGCTAAAAATGAAAACAGGCAAACATTTGAGAGTATTCTACAGCATACAGATCTTTCAACACCTCCCCCTTTTCACTGGTTAATTCATCGTCATGGAAACAGAATTTATCAAAATGTTCTTGCTCACTCCTAGTGACCCAGTGAGTAGACTTAGAGAGCTGGTGAAAGGTAACTCAGGCTGAAGCAATTTTTACAAATGATATGCTGCAGTTCATACGTTGGTGAATTTTGAATGGCGCCATTGTGTCGGTTGAACAGGTTTCCAAATCTCAAAGGGTTCACATTGTTGTTTGTTTTTTAAAGATCTGCCAGGCAGAGAAACCAGAAACCTTTGCTAGTGAGTGAGCACAGGTGACTAACTCCATGGAAAGTGGCCGAGTTTAGGTCTGAACTCACCTTTCCCCCTCAATTTGCTTTTTTTCCCCCTTGTCTAAAGGATGTTCAAATTTAGAATTTGGTAGACATTTCTTTGGTTCGTTTATCTGCCTCAGCAGCTCTCTTCTGTTCTGTAGCTCAGAAATGCAAAAATCCTCCATTCCTCACTGTAACCATCTCCCCTTATCTTTACCAAAAGCTAGGTGTTGGTGATCAAAGCCTGACACATCTGAGTGGCTTGCAGCTGACACCTTTGCCAGACTAGAATTAATCCTACAATGGAGTACCTTCTTGGTTTCAGGAAAGTGACTCGAGGGATTCCCTCAGGAAAAGTGCCATATCACTGTTTAAAAAAAATTAGACATCATCTCTGTAGCTGCCAAATCAAGGAAGGTTGAGTTTTTACTTTATGTTTGCAATTAGTGACTTGTTGTCATGGAAACCACACTTCAGATGATTCTTGAACTTAAATAGCTGAATGTGATCAGGCAGAAGCTCTCCTCTTTTTTAGGCTCAGTAGTCAATGTCTCTCTCTTTGGTTATTCTGATAACAGAATCACATGAAATGTCTATAAACATGCAAAATAATAGCATGGGGCAACATCAATTAAAACTGAATATTCAATAATTCATTCTTTAATTAAGGTTCTTTCTTCCTTTGCTGAAGCTGTAAACTTTCAAGTATTAAAACAGACATGAGAACTAAATCATTTAGTAAAAGAAATCTTTTCTAATTAGCTGTTTGCGATACACTAATGAAGAAAAACAGGATTTAAAGTTTCTTTTTGCTTTTTAACATTTTAATATAGAAAGGAAAATGTAAGGGCTTCATTTGGAAAGTCTATTCAAGGTGAAATAACTATGGTTTGAGGCTGTAGCCTCTCTCTGTGTTTCTTTTGTCTCGGAGTGAGGGAAGGTTGGGGTGTATCACGGAAACAGCATAGCCCACTCATGGTTCCTGGTAGCCAGATAATTAATCTATATTGAGACTGTAGGCAAAGTGTCCCTGTTTGCATCTGTGACTACTCTGTGTTAGAGCTAGAAAATGAAAACTTCCAATCATCAGAGCAGCTCATCTTTAAAAAGAAAATAATCAAACACTTAGACACTCTGGATTTATTTGCTGACCTCTGAATACAGAATTCACTACTCTTCAGAAATACCATTATGCAGCATGTACACTAAGCCCTCTGTATATCTGGGGCTTGCTTTACTCTCCAGATATGGGGAGTTCACTTATCTTCCTCCCTTCATTAATGCTAATTCATGGGCAGGCGATCCTTAAGAGAGGGAATAAAGTAAGCCTGGTCAATTTTCTTTTTTAATTCAGGGGGTATTTTGACCTATTTTTTCCTTGTGAAAAATAAAGTTGACTTTAAACATCTTTTCAACTAAAACAGGGTGTAAAGTCACAATACATTTTATGTAACTGAGGTAAAAGTTAATGCTTGTATTATGTTACATGATTATTAATTATCTATCTATCCATTGATCTATCTGTCCTCTATCTGTCTCATGCCTCCTAAAGAATGGCAACATTTGGAGCTGTTGTGTGAAATGTAAGTGAAGTGATTTGACTGTCAATCAATAAGCCTGACTCTTAAAAATGATCTTATTTTTGCAATTATATTCCATTGCTTAGTTTAGATAAATCATCTAACTTCTCTGTGACTTTGTTTCTTTATCTTTAAAATGGGAAAAGTGTCCATTTTAAGTTCCCATAAACATGTATAAAGAACATTTATGAATATTGAGGCACTCAATACATTTTGGTGACTGAATAAATAATTTTCATATTTTCATTTGCAAATTGAACAGTGACAACAGAGATAGACTATTTTATTGTAAGCCAAAGGTGTTATGAAGGACGTTTGCCTTTGTTCCCTGAAAATCGATCCAAAGAAACAGGTTAGGATGAAATGCATATTTTACAGCAATGTAGCAATTGAGTTATAACATATGTGGGACTAGAGAAAGTTGGCAAAAAGGAAACACTGTGTTGCTACATATTTTTTGTGTCCTTCTTAAATACATGTTTCTTGTAGGAAGCAGAAGTTCTCAGTCTATTTCTTACCGAGAAATGGTATGCATAGCGGACAAAGATAACAGAAAAGATGTGATGCATGAGAGCTCTTCTTTTGATTCTGAGGCCAGAGACAGTTAGTTCAAGACAAGAGGGTTCTTACCCTCTATCTTGTAACCTTTACTCACACAGAGCCCTCTATGTGGAGGGAGAGCAAAGCACCCTCCTCCTCCCTAAGAAAGGTGTCCGGGAAGGTCACACACAGTCGAGAACTAAAAGGAGTGATGTTGTCCCGATGCCTCTCCCTTACTGCTGTGTGTCATGTGTTTACAGAGGGGAAGTTAGTTCAATGTGATCCCTTGAAAACTAGGAGAAAGGAAGCACATTCATCTTTAACTTGAATTCAAGTGAAAAGCAAGCACTAATAGAATTCTATGCTTTCTTCCTACATTGATTTTATCTGCTTCAGAAAATTGACAGCCTAAATTGAAATCAGGTAGATGAAAAATACATTTCTTCAAACATTGTGCTCTTCAGGGAACAATTACACACACAGCCAGAGTGATATGTGCACACACACACAAACACACAGCCCTAGCCTGCAGCCTACCTTTTTATCTTTGCTTCTTCAAGCCACATGTTTAGTAGAGGCATAGCTAAAAATCTTTTGGGACAGGTGACACAGTGAAATAAGGAGTGGGACCATCAAGAATGTACAGCTGTACAGCTGCTTGAACAATGAATGTACAGTGTACAGCTGCTTCTGGGGATGTCAGATCAATATCTTTCTACTCTCTTTGTAGCTGTCTGTCCCGGTCTGTCACAAGAGTGCACTGGGTGGTCTGGGAAGTCTGGCTTGGGTTCTGTTGACTCTCAGCGTTTACTCCAGGACTGTCATCAGCAGTGTTACATTTCACACACACTGCACCAGCACTGGTGATATTATTCTCCATTGGGGAATCCATTCTTAATAGTGGATACTGTTGTCAGGGCATATACAACATAATTTCAATGAGAGTATCTATAAGACAGAAATGGAGCTCAAGAAGAAAAGGATTTATCAACTCAAAGTTACCATTTTCTTTGGAAACTTGTTTGCTTTTTGCAACATGCTACCAAGTGCCTAGACATTCCAATAAATTCATAGCATACTAAGAAGCCGCCTTGCCAATGGTCTCTTCCAAGCAGGAAGTAGGAAGCATCTTCTTGTCCTTAATTCATTTTATTACATGACTTTGCTTAGATCAAAAATGATTAGATTGGAAATTGACAACAAAGCCAAATACAATAATCTATCAGCCTATCAGGTGACTTGAAGAATGAATTCTGTCTAGTAGGGATGTTTATGCTAGAGAGTGATTAACCCAGTCAGATTATCCTTCATGGAGTAGAATAGGAACATAGAGAGAAGGACACAGACACTAAACAGATCAGAAGGCTAAGAGACACCCAGAGAAAAGCAGCTGGTGTGAGGTGGCAGAAGCCATGTAAACAAAGGGCATGAGGTAGAAGAAAGGAGAAAGTAGTCAAAAACCAAAACCAGACCCACTCACAATAGAAAAACGATCTATGGGAATAGCGACTAGATTATGTTATGTGATGAGACAGACAAAGTATTCTAATTCTCCATGATACTTCCTTCAGTAGCTGAAACAGTTTTTCACATTCCCGAATTTCCCTTTGTATCCTCATAGCAAGTCCCATCAGTTGAAAATTCTTGGCCATTAATGCCGCAAATATTACTTGTTTCTTTCTTCTCTTTTAGAAATTATTCGTATGTTCCATCTTTTATATTTGCCCCACATTTCTTGGATAGTCTGCTTCTTTTTTTCCCAGTTTTTTTCCCTCTGTTTTAAATAAATCTTTGCTTTTCCGTTGGAGAAGTTTCTATCGACATGTCTTCAAGCTCACCGATTCTTTCCTTTGCTGTGTCTACTCCACTGATAAGCCCATTAAAGGTGTTCTTCATTTCTGTCATAGCATATTTTACTTCTAGCATGTTTTTTTGATTTTTGGAGTTTTCATCTCTCTTCTTCATGACCCAGCTGTTTTTGCATATTGCTCCTTTTTTCATTAGAGGCAATAGCATATTACTTGTACTTAAATTCCAGGTCTGATCATTCTAGAACCTCTGCCATACCGAAGTCCAGCTCTGTCTCTTCAGACTGTGCTTTTTGCCTTTTAGTATAGCTTATGATATTTTGTTGTTGAAAGGCAAACTTCATATATGGGCAAAGGAATGGAGGTAATTAGATTTTTTTCTGTGAGGTTTCATAGTTCTTCTGTGTTTAAATTTTGCTGTAGCTGTAGATGTCAGAGGCTAAAATTTATACTGATGTCCTGTTTCTTTTCTTCTCTGTTGTCTTTGGGTTTCCCTATAGGCTCATTTGTAAATAGGGTCTGAAACTTGCAGTTCTTTTTAGCTGTAATACCTTGTTATTATTTAGGAGCCCTATTGATGTGGTTTTTGTATATGTGTGTGGAGTGGGAGTAGTGGGAGAATGACTCTATAGTTCTCTGATTTTATCTAAGTCTTTTAGTTGGCTTGTGTCCCTGGGCTGTCACTTTCACTAATGCTTCTTAGTTTTATTTAGTTTTGTTTTGTTTCCCAACTTAAATGAGACTGGAAGGCTAGAGGGGACTGAAGTTGGGTATTTCCCTTCCTCTGGGTCTATTAGGGTCTGGTAAAATCCAAGTCAATTCGGGTCTGGGAAAATTTTTTCCCTTAAAGGAAGCGCTTGTTAAGAAGGCTAAAATTCTCTGGGCATATTTCAAAATGGTTACTTTTCTCCTTCCGTTACTGGAAGCATGGGGATTTGTTATCTTTGATACCACGACGAGAAGCTGGTGGGGCTACTCAAGGTAAAACTCATGAAAGTGCGAGGGCTCCCCCAAGGCTACCAGGAGTTTTTCTTTCTCAAGCTACTCGATTCTTACTCTTCAGCAATTAGTCAACCACCCTTGAAGAATTCCTAACCAGTGCTGGTGCTAGCTGAGGTTTCTGCTCCTGGTAAGCTGTGATTCTCTATTGGGGTTGGTGCTTTGTCCTGTGACCTCAGTTTTCTAAAGGATTTAAGAGGAGTTGTTGATTCTTATGTTGCTAAGCTTTTTTTCTTTTTGTGATGATGGGGAGTGAGGACTTCTATGCTCTTCACAAGTTAGGCTAGAAACTAGAAATGACCCCTACCACTGACATAACCTAAAACAATAGTGTTTAAACCTTGACTAAGGACCAATTTTTCCTTTCCTTTTTTTTTTTTTATAAAACGTTGGCCAGACATGACCCCTTTTGTCATATTTGAAAATTCTCTTATTAGATGTTCTGAATCTTGTCTTTTTCAGTATGAGCTGAGACAAGTTACTCAACTCATTTCCTTCTCAATTTCTTTATCAGAATAAGTGAGAGAAAAAGGGAGAGAGAACGAGAGCAGATTTATCTAATTTATAATCATGTAACCATAGAAAAATACTGCTAGGAATTCATGCATAGGGAATGTCTCAAAAATATGCAGTGCTATGGAAATCTAAATAATGTAATCTTGCATGTCCTTTTTGACTCTATTTTGAAGCACCTAATGCAGAGTAGCTTTAAAAAAAAATTGTAAAGTGATATATTTTAGTATTATTTAATAGGATTTTATTCCTTTAGATTCTTTTCCATGCCTCTTATTTTCAGATGTGCCATTATTTCAGGTGACCCTTCCATACCTACAATTTTATAGAAATAATATATGGGCAGGTATACCCTTGAGGAAGGATTTTCTAATTATCAGATTGGACAATATGCCTGTTGTATAAAGGCAGTCTTTGAAATGCCAGCTATAGCATCAATAATCATTTTAACAATGTGATTCACGTACTACAATTGAGTCTCTGTTACGTTCTCTGCCTTTTGGTTCGTTTCATGCATTTTTGGTGCCTATACTGCATTAACACCTCTTACTGCTTGTACTAGTTTAATTGTTTTCATGAACTTACCAAATTGTATTTCTCTGTACATTAAAATTATGTTGGGTGAAGAGGAACAATTTACTAATTCAAATTTATAAAGAACAAAGCACTTGCCCTTCAATTTATATCATTGCCACTACTTTGCAATGTCATCAAAGAAAAATAAAAGCCCTTTAGAATAGCAATGTTTTTGTTTTTCTTCTATTGTTTAGACACAAAGTAGCTTGGAAAGATTAGCTATCACATAATTCTAGAGACATTTTTCCGTTTATTTACTTATTTCATACTTTGAGGGGGTGGGGAAGTCTGTGTGTGAAGAAAAATAATTAAGTGCGACAGCTTCTTTGACAGCTTGTTAACACAAATTAACCTTCTTTTAACACTGGCTGCATGTGAACATCCAGTTTTACTCCTCCGGCTTGGTGACACAGTCACAGTTTGTAGGGACTATCGTAAAGCAAGTAAAAGTTTGGAGAGCAAAGCCACTTCTGCTCTATTCTGAGTACTGTGAGGCTTTCCATGAACAATGCAAAGTTTTTGCTTGGCTTGGGATCTGTCTATTGATGACGAGTACTTTGGGCAAGAATGCTGTTTTTCCCTTCTCATTTCATGGTTGAAGAAACTAATGCACAGTGAAATGATGTGGCTGAGGCAGGGCTGTAAGACTGAGATCAGCCAGCACTCACCATGCTCACATTTGTTGCGGTGGCCATTGTTTTTTTCACTTGTGTTTTAGGCTGAGGGAGTACATGTGTGGGTCTGTTACATAGGTAAACTGTGTGTCGCTGAGGTATGGCATATAAATGATCCCATCACCTAGGAAGTGAGCATAGTACCTGATAGGTAGCATTTCAACCCTCACCTCCCTCCCACGCTCCCCCATCTGGTAGTCTCCAGTTGTTTCCATCTTTAAGTCCTTGTGCACTTACCGTTTAGGTCCCACTTGTATGTGGGGATGTGTGGTATTGGGTTTTCTGTTCCTGCATTAATTTACTTAGAGTAACAGTCCCCAGCTGCACCCACGTTGCTGCAAAGGACATTATTTTGTTTCTTTTTATGGCTGCACTGCATTGAAAACACACTTAAAAATAATAAGGGCCATTTATGACAAACCTATAGCCATCTTATACTGAATGGGAAAAAGCTGGAACTGGAACAAGACAAGGATACCCACTCTCACCACTCTTATTCAACATAGTACTGGAACTTCTAGCCAGAGCAATCTGGCAAGAGAAAGAAATAAAAGGCACCCAAATAGGAAAAGAAGAAGTTAAATTATCTTCCTTTGCTGATGATATGATTCTATACTTAGGAAATACTAAAGACTCCACCAGAAGGCTTTTAGAGCTATTAAATGATTTCAGTAAAGTTTCAGGATACAAAATCAACATGCTCATATTTGAATGCTGTTGCTTTACCATCTGCCATCTTGCTTGTGGGATTTTTGAGTTCAGAGATCATCTCTTCTTTCTCTGAACCTCTGGGGCTCTTTATCTATATCTGCCTCTCTGAAAGCACACAGCATTGTACAGATTATGTATTAGCTCCTTATGCATTCCTTATCATCTCTCCTGTCCTGTGGAAACCTTGAAGACAGAAGAATCCTATCCTCACTCATGCATGTAAAATGTCAACACTAGTCCCTAAGGCTAATAATAGTAATATATTATCTCTATACAACAGTTGTATAATTCAAGCAATTATTTTTTGTATACCATTTCAATGAGAACTCCAAATCATATCCCACTAACCTTCTGAGCATTTTTGTTTGTTTATTTTATGAAACAGAAACACGCTTAAACCCATTGAAGGACATGAGTACACTTACAGACCAAAGTCATCTATCCTTCCTGTGCTTGGGAATGAAATTTCCAGAATCAGAAGAAAATAATCTCTTAGAGCATTTAGCAGAAGAGAAATGAGTCCCAGAGCTTGTAGATGCTTTATCTCCATTTGGAACATACATTGCCTTGCCTGCTACTTAGCTTACCCTCTCTAGGCACATCTGTCTCCTAGCTTCAACAGCACAAACCTCAAATAACCCAACTCTCATTTTCTGCTGATCCCATCCCAATTCTTCCAGTTCCTACTTATCAAGTGAAAAGCTCCTATCACCACAGTGGTCATCATCAGCGTGCTTTTATCCAGCATGGCAGCGTTGACCTTTCCCCTCCCTGACAGCCTGGTTTGAGGGATTTGAGGTTTAAACTATATTTTATCTCTGTACCTTCCTGATATTGGTAATAGAACAGGTTGGCTGGAAGACAGATTGTGAATGAGAAACTCTGTTTCACCTAAACTGTGAACCTGGCTTTACACTCTTAAAAATCTAGCTTGAAAAATGACTTTTACTCTCCTGGTATGAGGTAAATGCCGCTCCTGACCATTTTCATTTTGCCTTTTTGACATAACACTAGTTGTGGAAGCAGAGAAAAGTGGCAGAAGTTCCTTATAGGATGTCTGCCCTGAGGTGTCAAGCCCAGAGATTAGTTCCTGATTAAATTTACAGTGCCCTTGCTAAATTGCCAGTTGGCTAAATTTCAATTTCTTTTTTTTTTTTTTTTCGTTTTAAAAAGTAAGTATTTTAGGTCACATTTATTTTGGTTATTATTACATCCTGTGGGCTCAATATATTTGATTTGAGCAGGTAACCAAGTGAATTAGGTTTCATAACACAGATGGTAAATACCTTGTTGGTGTCACCAAAGCTTAGTGAGCAGGGTGTGTTTGAAATATGGTAATGGAAGAATGGCTCCAATTCAGTAGGAACAGATTTTGTTTAGTGGAAAAAGTCACAGTCATATTCTGTGTCATATCACTTATGCCTGCTTAGAACTCCAACGTTTTAAGAAGAAAATAATTTATTGGCTATCATGGAGTATTAATAAAAGTGAAAGGACAGATGTAGTATCATTGTGAAGATGTACTAAATATCATTTAGCTTCATCTAAGAAATAAATGACTTATTTATGACTTAGGTCATACAGGTTGCACAGGCATAAAATATAGAGAAAAAGGGGAATTTGACAAAATTGGGGGAGATGCAATGGAACTCTCATTCACTTAATAGTACATACCTGATAAGTTCCTTACCTGCTTTGTCTCAAAATTTATCTCCCAGTGTTATTGAAAACAACTGGCAATAATAATAACTTTGTATCTTTATTTGATAATCAAAAGATAATTTTTCAGCAAAATGGAAGTTGTTATGTAATATGGGAGGACATGGCCACCTCCTTTCAAGAAATACCAAAGCAAGGAAAGGAATGAGCGGGTATAGTCAAACACATTCTCTGGATTTTGGAGAAGTCGTTTCCATGTGCTCAGAATGACATTGTGACATGAAGATCTGAAAGGGCAACTGTCTCGAGAGGAGTCAGATAATTGAAGGTTTATCACTTAGAACAGGGATTGAATGTGCCGAAATGGCTCTAAAGATCAGGACTAGAATGAGTGGATTGAAGCTAGAGGAAAACAGATCCCAGCTTAGTGTAAAAAAACAATTTAACTTTCAGAATTGTTTAAACATAAAAATGAGCAGGCATGGGAGGTATAGTTATTCATTACTTGATATAGCCAAGCATAAACTGGACGACTTCTTACCTAAATATTCTAGAGGAGAGTTGACCACCAGATAGGTAATTGAACTGGGTGATTTATGATTCTTTTCAATACTAAAATGTATCAGTTATTGACAAAAATATTTGCTTTGGTACAAGCTCTGTTGTTCAACTCTGAAGTAGGTAATAGCACTCTCATAAGAAGTGTTTCCTTAAGTTATGCTCTGTATTTTCTCCTGCCCTGTTAATAATTACTAAAACTGCCAACGAAAACTTCTAATTGCCTTCTTCCTCCAAAGGACACGTATTTAGCTTCCACTGATTCAATTGTACACATACTTCGTCTAACGAGGCACAGCACTGAAATTGTGCTGGCTATAATCACATAGGCAAGATAGAAATTCATTTTTCTTCCACACAATACAAGTCTGGAGCTAGAAATTCCAGAGCTGGTATGGCAGCTCCAGAAAATCATCAGAGACGCAGCCTTGTAATATCTTTCTATTCCAGCATCCTCAAAAATCACAAGATGACGTGTGGAGCTCCAGCCTTCATGTCTTCATTCCAGGCAGGGATGATAATAATAAGAGCCAGGGGCAAAAGAGATTCCCTGGAGGTCTCTTACATCACAATGGCTACCTGGATTTACAAATGTGGTTGGGAAATACAGTTCTTCAGCTAAGCACATTTCTCAGGTTCTCTCATTAAGCATGAAAAGGAGAAAGGCAACTTCCAGTCTTTGCCACAGGCATCTTATTTCACATTTTCATAGCTGGGCAGGCAATGACTGCTTTCCTTAGTGTGTATGTAATTTTCAGTGACATATAGCCAAGGTCTAACAGATATATAAATGTCCTACCAGTTTACAATTTGGCATCCTTTTAAAAAAATTATCATTCCTTATTTGTTCAACAAAGGTTTAGAGGAAACTCTGAGCTCTAAATAAGGAAGAAGAGAGGAATAGCAGCTGGTAGGTACACTCAGGCTTTCTTTCTACAGACTTGAGAAAATCAGCCCTGCTCTTTAATTTGCTTACCCTTCATCACACGAGAAAACACTGTAAGTAATAGGATATACCTTCCTTATTAAGGAGCTAAGCTTAATATGGTCTTTTGAATCTATGGGGCATACCTTCCTAATTAAGGAGCTAAACTTCTTAATATGGTCTTTTGAATCTATCATTCATTCATTCATTTATCCACTAATCCAACAATTACTAATCTTTATTGAGCAGTTACTATATGCTAAATAGGGTTTTTAGAGTATAGAAATTATTGAAATAGACAAAATTTCTGAACTCCATGGTACATACATATAATATCTTTCCTGAGAGACGTTCTTGGGAAAACCTTACCTTTATATTCAGATGATGCCATTACTGATTGGCAGCTTTCTAGCTCTCTACCTGATAGTTGCTTCCAAAAGGGAAATCAGTCAAGTCCTTTCACACACTCCATTTCCGTTTCTCCCTCCCTATCGGAGGCCACATGTGCCCCCTCCGGCAGTTCCAAAACTCCTATACATTCCTGCAACATCTGGTCTATTAAGAATCTGAATTCTCTAAGCTTACTTCTCTCATGTTTGCCTCCAAAATTTTCTTTAAAAGCACTTGTCCCTTGTGCAGAAGCAGTTTGGTTACAGTGGGTTTTTTTAAAAGCTCATATTTGCTAATTGTTTGTGCCCTGTGCTAAGAGTTCGTTGACTCTTCACAAGAAATATATTTTAAAAATTAAGAAATTGAACTTTAAATAGGTTAAAAGACATGCTCAATGTCTTTGAGGGCTTTGCTAAACCCTAACTCAGATCTGCCTGGCTTCAGAACTTTGCTCTTACCCACTGGCTGCATGCATAGTTTTTTTTTTTCTCTTGAGACAGAGTCTTACTCTGTTGCCCAGGCTGGAGTGCATGGCATAATCTCAACTCACCGCAACCTCTGCCTCCCAGGTTTAAGCAATTCTTCTGCCTCAGCCTCCTGAGTAGCTGGGATTATAGGCATATGCCACCACGCCTAGCTAACTTTTGTATTTTTTATTTTTGAGATGAAGTTTCGCTCTTGTTACCCAGGCTGGAGTGCAATGGCGTGATCTCGGCTCATGGCAACCTCCGCCTCCTGGGTTCAGGCAATTCTCCTGACTCAGCCTCCTGAGTAGCTGGGATTACAGGCACGTGCCACCATGCCCAGCTAATTTTTTGTATTTTGAGTAGAGACGGGGTTTCACCATGTTGACCAGGATAGTCTCGATGTCTTTACCTTGTGATCCACCTGCCTTGGCCTCCCAAAGTGCTGTGATTATAGGTGTGAGCCACCACACCCAGCCTAATTTTTGTATTTTTAGTAGAGATGGGGTTTCATCATGTTGGCCAAGATGGCCTTGATCTCCTGACCTGTGATACACCTGCCTCGGCCTTCCAAAGTGCTGGGATTACAGTCGTGAGTCATTGTGCCTGGCCACATGCATAGTTTTGATGTTTCAGTGCCTAATGAATTTAACTCAGCATTTGGATTATATTTCATTAAAATATTGCTTGTTATCCTAAATACACAATTATTTGATGTGCGTGTGTGTGTGTGTGTGTGTGTGTGTGTGATGTACTCCTTTTTTTTTTCTTTGAGATGGAGTCTCACTCTTATCTCCCAGGCTGGAGTACAGTGGCGCTATTTAGGCTCACTGCAACCTCTGCCTCCTGGGTTCAAGCATTTCTCCTGCTCAGCCTCCTGAGTATCTGGGATTAGAGGCACCCACCACCACGCCCAGCTAATATTTGTATTTTTGGTAGAGATGGGGTTTCTCCATGTTGGTCAGGCTAGTTTCAAACTTCTGACCTCAGGTGATCCACCCGCCTTGGCCTCCCAAAGTGCTGGGATTACAGGCATGAGCCACGACACCCTGCTGTGATATATTCTTTCACTCACAAATTGTTCAGCAACAATCTGTTCTCCAAGTGACAAATCATGTAGCTGACATCTGCTCCTAACTCTTAAGGAAGGTCGATGCCGAAAGGTTCTGAAAAAAAGGCGTGTCTAACCCTGGAATGATTTAGGCAAATATTACAGATGATTAAATCTGGGAGAGAGAGTAGACTTTAAATGGGGCAGATTTTAACATCAGGAAGAATGAGCTAAACTTGGATGGAGAGAGGATGGCACAGTGAAAAGAGCATGGGTTTTAGAGGTGGGTGGCTTAGAATTTCTGTCTTGCCTTCGCTACTTAGGGGCACAAAAATATGTTATTTCATTTGAGTATCAATTTCTTCATATTTAAATATAGATTATGTCATAATATCAGGCTATAAGACTTATTGTGAGGACAAGTGATAATATGCTTAGTAAGTTTTCATTTAATTGGTGTCTGGTGGGGGAAATGTGTGAGCATTTAAAAAAATCTCAGGTAGAATTCCAAACACTAAGTGTAGGAGGAACACTCACCATTAGACAAACACCACAGTAACTATTATTGTAGACAAGATCTTTTGATGGATATTAAAATAAGTGGGTACAAGTTTGAAGAGAAACAGGATTTGCAGAGTTGCAAAGTGTTATCCCTAAGATATGTATAACTACAAAGGGAAAAATAGTAATATTGCTATGGTGAAACCCAGTAAATGTGACCTGAACCAAGCAATCAAAGTTAACATCAGCAAGAATAAGACATTAATATCACAAATCCCTTGATCTGACACACTGAGAAGCGCACACCACTTCAGTCATATTCTTCCAGAAACGGATCACTTCATTCTGAATACGAGAAAACATCAGGAAAACCTTAACTGAGGGAAATTCTACAAAATAACTTGATCAGTACACTTCAAAAGGGTTGAGGTTATGAAAGATAAGGAAAGACTGAGGACGTTTCACAGATTGGAACAAACTAAGTAGAAATAACAAATACGATACTGGATAAAGAAAAACGTTAGTGAGACAACTAATACAATTCTATGAAGATCCCTAATCTAGTCAATAGTATTGTACCAATGTTAATTTTCTGACTCTGAGAATTGTACTATGATTGTGTAAGGAGTTAATGTTATAGGAAGCAGGCGAAGGATATATGAGAACCCTTGGTGCTGTTTTTTTTTCCTACCACTCTGTGTCTGAATTAAAATAAAAAGTTTAAAAAAATGAAACAAAAATGTCTTCAGTGATTGTAATGTGTAATGAAGATTGAGAACCTGCGGCTTAGAATGCAGAGAATTCACAGCGAATGATAGCTATTACCAAACCTGGCTACAGTGCCATGCATACCAATTAGTTTTGCTGTTAGGGAAGTACAGTTCATTTTTTTTTTTTTAATATTTGTCTGACCTGTGTGTGTCCTTCCAGATAGTGATACTTGGACATATTCAAATACAGCATGGTCTTAAAAATATAAGTAGTCAAAGGGACTTTTGCATGACTCAACTTTAGGAATTCTGTGTTCTTTTAGATAACAGAGGAACAAAGGAACTCTCACCTTCCCTGTCAAGAATGTGAGTGAACTTCACCCTTGCTTGACTCGATCCTCCTCAATTTGGTGTTTTGTTTTGTTTTTCACAAATAAGAAGGAAAATCTCTTTAAGTGTGAATTCTCATATGAAAAACAGCAATATCTGTTAGTCATTGGGCAATTTCTAGGGCAGAACAATTATCTTGGTTTAATTAGCAAGGAAGGAAGGAAGAGGAACTATGGAGGGAAAACTTTTGTTTATTTTCCAGACCCAAATTTAGACATTCAGACTGTGTCTCTTAAGCTGAAAATGTTAAGTAAAGCATACATATTTTTTTTCAGCATGTGTTACCCACAAGAGAGTTTTTAGGAAGGAAAGAGGCTGCATTAGTTATTTACCTGTTTGTTGAGTTTTGATAATTACTTGTATAGGCAACACTGCTCAATTTTTAACCTTTGATTAATTGAAATAAAAATTGCACTCAATTTTGTAACAGAGTTTAAAGTTCTTCTTCCAAAAGGATCTCCAGATAGTGGCATTGTTGTTTATGCATTCGAGTGAAAACGGGAAATTTTAACTATTTTAATGAAAAATATTTCAGGTTTTTTTTCCCCCAAGTTGTGAAGACTTTAACCTGTAGAAGCAAAGGTCTGTGAAGCTAGTAGTTCCGAAAGCGATATGGTTATCTGCGTAAGTTGCTTAACGTCTTCATAAGCATCTTCCTTATCTGCAAATGGCACTAATAATAGTGATTTCCTCAAAGCATTGGTGTAAGGAGCAGTGAGTATGTTTTTCAAAAGTGCCTAGCATAGTACCTGATACATGGTAAGTATTAAATATATATTACCAATTTTGTGTTTGCGTGTGTTTTGTGTGTGTGTGTGTGTGTGTGTGTTTTCAAGAAGCGTGAAAAAGAAAAGGAAGAATGGGTTAAAAAACAATCTCCCAGTTTCGGTAGAAGCTCTAGACAGTGGCCAGTACTTACAACTCCCTATGGCTTAGCTGGGTATTTTTGTCTAGTTATTGACATATACCAGGAGTTCATTGATTATTGCTGATTAAATTAACATAATCTTGCTTTCACAAAAGCCCTTAACTCCATTTCTCTCCATCTTGACTTACAATAGCTTGCATTTAGTTGAGTCTACATAGCTTCTCCTTGGCTATCCCTGACTTTTCAAATATTGCTGGAGAAAGTCACATGGATGGGCTGATTGGTTTCACTTTAAATTATTACAAACTTCCAATGGACCTCCTGCAGTACTCACAAATCATTTCCTCAGTAACTCTGCTTCCCTACCCGACAAGATTTTAATTTCAGACTTTCTCTATTCTCACACCTCCCACCCTCTCATTCTTAGCTGAATACTTCACTTCATTTTTCATTCAGAAAATAGAAAACACAGAATGAAAACTCCATCTGCCCACGAGTAAATCTAGAAACCTAAATTCATGTGCCCCCATCACCGTTACATTCCCACTGTTACTATGGAGGCCAATCTCTCCACTGGGGCTCTGAATTCCTTCTGCTGACTGTCAAGGAGACCCCCTTTTCTGACATATATATACTCACACACATTTTCCAACATCCTTAATCTCTCCCACTTCCCTTGATTACTTTCATGAATATGGAAACATTTCCCATTACCTCCCTTCTCATAATGTAATCTTCCATTGATCTGACATCCCCTTTAGCTATGGCTCCATTTCTCTGTTCCTCTTCAAAACCCAACTTTATGAAGGATCGAGTATTATTTTCTGTCTTACTTCTTCACTTTCTGTAGGCTCTTCATCCCATTCCAGTTGCACTTTCACCTTCATCATACTAAGTGGTGAATTTGTAGCATGGTGGTTTGAGTTCAGTTCAGGAGGACATAGTAGGAAAGCCATTGGCCTCAAATGCAAGCCACAGGCTCTAGTTTAGATCCATTACTAAAGGATAATTTGATTTGTAATTCAGACTTTCATGTAGAATCTGGAAAAGGAAGAAAGGAAGGTTATTTACTGACCCCATGAAACCTCAGCATCTTTGTGAATTACCTGAGAACAGAAAAATAGACAAGGACTGAAAATTGGGACTCAATATGAAGATCAGGTTTTCTAAATGGTTATTTGGCTTTTGTAAGTGTGGATCATATTGATTTTGACTTTGGTGGGTTATAGCAGGTAAATATGGCTGGTGTCCCAAGAGCAAAGATAATTTTGGTTCTCAGCAGCAAATAATTTTGTCACCATACCAAGTTGAGGGCTTTGGTAAGAGAAGGCTTGATAGACAGGCTGCAGTGGCAAATGCTGACCTCAGTCAGGCAGGTGCAGCTTTTACCTAAATGGCATAGCCAAAGTATGGATTCATTTATATGGAAGAATAGTCTTTCCATCCTAATTAAGATTTGCCTCAAAACAAGAAGAGCTTTAACATATGGAGTGAAAGTAATTGGAGTTGAGAAACTGAAGAAATTGACAGGGAATGTGTCAGATGGCAGGCAAAAATGGAGAACAGGATCTGAGTCAAAGTAACAATTTGCAAATTTGGTCAGAATTTTCTATAGAAGAAGATCAAGGAATGTTTTGTATAATTTTGAAAGATTTCCATGAAAACAAGATTTAAAAAAAATAATTTTGGTGTTCAAAGTATGTTAGCTATTTGAAAAATTCACTCAAGTGAATTACATGAATCAGCCCATTCTCTGATGGAATTATTGGCTCAACTTCTAATTTCTATCTTGAACACAGTCATATCTTACCATTTCTACTGCTTCTATCAGTCCCAGCCATCATCATCTTTTACCTAGGCTTTTGCACTAGCTTTCTGGTTTTCCTCATATTTTTGCCCCTCTAGAGTCTTCCTCTACACAGCAGCCAGAATGACCTTTTACAAATGTAAATCAAATCATACCACTCTCCTGCTTCAAATCCTACAGTGGTTCCCATAGCAATTAAGTTAAAATCCGCATTACTTATCATGACTTACAGGGACCCTACATAATCTGGTCCCAATCATCCCTCATCATCTTTCCCCTGACAATTATGCTCCAACTACAATCCCAGGTCATTCTGTTTTCAGAAACGTTGCAAGTTTTATTCCTTCTGCCCTGGAAGACATTTCTTTCCCTCCACCTCCCTTTGGACCTTAGTTCAAATATTATCTCCTGAGAAGGGTGTTTACTGACTTCATTATCCAAGTCAGTACCCAACCTCATCTTATTCCCATCTTTTAAAATAATTATTATTTTAAAACTTAGTAATTTTTATGGTAGACAGTTATTATTTGCCCCAACAGCCATCTGAAGCCAATAGTCCTGATTTTTAAAAATTACAAAGTTGCAAAAATGTTCCTCCTTTTTAAAAATAATATTCATTTTCTCTTTGTGAAAGAGAGCTGTCTGCAAAGTCTTGAACCGATAATTTAATCCACAGAACTAATTTTGATTCATCAGAGAAGTAAGCCAGCTGTTCCCCAAGAGGGTCTGTGATTGTATACAGCCAGTGCTTTGCCACCAGTGTCCTTGGCTGAGGGCAGCATTGAGTTGCTATGAAATTATTAGGCTCATTATTTTTGTATAATGCCAAGCCAAAACCAAATTTCAATGGCTTCTTTTCCTTGGAGGGCCAAGACGTTCTTTCATACTTCTTAGAACTTGGGTTAAAGGATAAACCTATCAAATCCATGAAAGCACGGAATTTCATGATTTTCTAGCAGAATACACAGGTGGATGACCTTGAAGTTCCATTTTTTCATGTCTTTATCCAGTGATAAAATTAATTTTCTGTTTCATAGCAGGGCAATAATATTATCTTCATTAGCATTTGCATTGCATTTTAGTACATTGCATTTTAGTGCAATCATGTAATCGTGGCAGTGTGTCTCATGAGATGCAGGTGGTGTGACTGGTGGCAGAAGTTGGATTTCTGGCAGACCAACAAGTGTCCAGGGGCCTCTTGCAGCTCCTTCAGAAGCTATGCACACCCCACTCTCATTTTGCTATCTTCTAAGCCATTCTTCCTGAAGAACAACATGATCTTGTGTTAGATGGACTATGAGGAGGGGCAGCTCAATGGCACCTTTGAATCCCAAGTTCAGTAACACCTGGCGCCTGGCCTCCAGGCCCATCTGTCCATCAGCCCATCTGCCCACCTGCCCCACCTGCCTGGCCAGCCGGCCAGTTACTCTACCAGTGCAGGCTGGCCAGCCGCTCTCCTGCTGCGTTAGAACTTCTCCGTCCTTGATAGGAGGGATGGCCTTTCCTCCTCCACCGCCGCCCATCTGTGTGTGACCCCTTCTGGGGCCAGGCTGGGCCTGTACAGTCTGTCTTCTGTATATAAATGGGAACATTTATTTTATGAGAAAAAAAATTCATTCCCCCATAATGCTTAGACAAATATCATCTTATTTGTTTATGTATTTGCTTTATAAACCAGACTTTGTCTGGTTTGTGATTATAGCCCTAATATCTAAAACCATGCCTGACACTTGATGAATATTTGTTGCATCTCTTATTAAGCTATTTGCCTCTCTACATCAAACTCACATTTCTATATTTTGCTCTATGCAGCTGGGGCTGGGACCCTGCAAGTCACATTTCTCCCTTAAAGTTGAGCCCCTGTTTGGCTCTGCCACTTGGGGGCAATAAAGGAAAACTGCAAGGCTAAGGAAGGAAAGCCTTCCTCCTTGTTTCTCTATTGCCCCTATGAGCACCACTGTAACAATAACTCTTCACCCTGGCAGCAACAGTTGATTCAGCAGCAATTGGTTCCAATTTGCAGATTTTTACAGTGCCTGAACCAGCCTTATCATTTACTCTCAGATACACTAACATCAGCCTCTAGCACCCTCTCCAAAGACTGTGTCCAAGCTCCACGGGAGCCTTCCTCTGAGCCTATAATCCAGGCCTGCCCAATGAAATAGCATGCAAGTCACATGAAATTTTAAACTCTCTAGTAATGACATTATAGATATTTTGATGCCATTATGAGAAAGTCATGATTTTTTATGGGTGAAAAAGAAATAGGTGAAATAAATATATGTTTAACCCAATGTATCAAAAAATATCACTTCAACTTATAAGCAATATAAAAATTATTGAGATATTTTACTTCCTTTTTCATACTAAGTCTTTGCAATGTCATGTATATTTTACTCTTTCAGCACATCACAATATGGACTAAACACATTTCAAGTTCTCCATGACACTTGTGGCTAGTGGCTACCATATTGACGATGGAGCTCTAAGTTTAATATTCCATCGTCTCCCCTTGTTCTCCAGCCATTGGGGAGGTAGTTGCTTTCTGCATTTAGTATTTCTAGGAGACTTCCATGTTTTCAGTTTTGTAAATCCTAATTAAAATTTCTTTACATTAATTAAATTCTCTTTATTAAAATAATTGGTATGGTTTTGATTCCTTAACTGGATCCTATCTGATACTTTTGTTCAGGAAATGAATGATGAGGCTAAGAAAAATGAGTTTTATTTTTCACAGCATAGACAATATGGCATAATTGCACATTTGGAACAAGGTAAAAGCACTGTGTACTCCTGGAGAACTAGAGTATGGCAGATTGGCCATGTAAGCTGAGATCTGCTCACACATAAGCTGGGGAAATTCTGTCTTTCTTTTGGTCTGTGAAGCAAATTCCAATTTGGTCACTTTCTGACTCCCCGTTTTACCTCAGACCACAAAGAGAGATGTGACCATGAAATCTGGTGAATTTTGTCCAAAGATCACAGGATAGGCTTTGGAATTACTATGTATAAAACCGAAGTGAGGTGTAATATCTTTGCCCTTAAGAATTTATGTAAATTAAAAAACGTTTACCTTTTGTAGACTCTGTTGTCAGCTACATCTAGGTAAAGTTTAAGTGATTTACACTAAAAAACTGATCAACAAAAAGCTAACCGTTTACTTGATGATAAGAGCCTGCAAACCAATGTAATTTTATGTTCAACTTTTCAGCTAAGTTCTGTTAAACTGCTTTTTTGTATACAAATACAGTTTTGGTGGTCAGTAAATTTTACGTTAGAGTATCTGAATATGAATACAATTTTTCTTTTTGCCATATGCCAAGAGGCTAGACCACATCCATTTGATTTGGTCAAATTATTTTTGTATCAGAAAGGTGACAGACTGGGCTAACTGATTTCATGGAGTCAGGGAAACAGTCCTTGCTCTTATAATGAATGGGGGCTAATGGACTGTTAGATATCCTGTTCCAGTTCTTAAGAGTTTCATTCTCTATTGTTTTAGCATGTCCCTTATTGCCTTTTAACCTCTCTCTTTCTCTTGTTTCCTGGTATTCTTTTTTGCTGCTTTTTTTCTTTTATCCACTTAGAATCCTGATTCTTTTGCTGTTTAATGGATATACTTCCCTTTAGGACCCACAGGAACATTCCCTGACGGAGCCAAGCCGGAGAAAAAGCCTTTTTTAAAAAAAACCGTCTTTCCTACCCCCTACTTTGTGTCTGATCTTTCATCTTTTCCTTATACCTGCTTCAACTTATATTTTTCATTATAACTTTGTGTAACTTTCCATTTCTTTTGCCATTCTCTAGTCTTTCCCCTCCCACGAATATAAATTTTCAGCACTTAAATCAAGACTTTTCTCTTCAAGGCAGTATGTGAACTTTAGTTAATCCTCAGCTCACGCTCCTTTATTACCACTGCTATATAAGGCAAGCAGGAGATTGAGACTTCCCCAACTCCCAGAGGGGTCAATTTGGTATCTGAACTAGAAGTCAGATAGGCCTTATGCTTAGTTCTTTATTAAGACTGGGAGATAAAGCCTCCGTCTCTCTCACATAATAGTTCCCTGGATTTATACAGTGCCCTTTTCCTGAGGATCCAAAAGCATCTGAACACATTTCGCCCATAGTCTCTCAGGTCCAAGGAAATAAATGCTCTCCAATATACCTGTTTGCTAAACATAATCAGAATGGGTCAAATAGGATTCAGTCAATGGTGCTGAAACAAATATAATAGTCTCCCTCTTCCTTTCTTTGTAATTTGGATCTTCCAGGGAATCTGTGTAGAAGAGAACTCTGCCTTTGCACTTACTGAGGGCAGCTGCTTGCTTCCTTGGCATAGCTGCATGGTATGCAAATCAGTAGCTCTGGGAGATACAAATCTCACAGGCTGAATGGATTTTCTGTGGGCCAAAGGGCACTTACAAATTAATTGCAAAGCTGCCCTAGGACACTGTTGAGAAGTAGGTTAGCAACTTGCTCAAAGTCACTTTGTTGACAAATGCTGGACTGGAGAGAAGAGTACCCTACTCCAGGAGCCTTCCTTCCTGTCACTCCACGCTGGCCCCTGAGTTCTCCCTACCAGTGAGACACACAAACTGAGGTGCTACCATAGTGTTTCCAGTTGGAACTGGCTACAGATTTGCATTGAAAGGGATGTAGTCACTTACCCTCTGCCTAACTCTGCTACTGAGTGGGCTTGCCTGTTCTCATTCCACAGAAGTTTGAACCTCCTCTGGTGTGAGGATACTCAGGAGACTGCCTGCACTCAACAGTCTTCAGTTAAAGCAGTTAAAGCTCTGCCTCTTTTATGAGGTTACATGCCCAAGGCCCTGAGCACATCGTGCAGAACTGCTGAGTGCAGAGTGAATGATGAGAAATTTCTCCATTCTCTACTACACCCAAGGCATCTGTATTAGCTTCCTGTGGCTGCTCCCACAAGTTACTACAGACTTGAAAAAGTTATTCTGTGATAGTTCTGGAGGCCAGAAGCCCAAAATGAGTCTCATTGGGCCAAAATCAAGGTGTGGGCAAGGACACCTTTCTCTGTGCCGGCTCTAGGGAAGACTCGTCCTTTGCCTCTTTAAGCTTCTGGTAACCCTAGGGCTTCTGCAGCTAGTGGCCTCATCAGTGCAATCTCTGCTTCCATGCTCACATCCTTCTCCTCTTTGTCCATATCAAATGTCCCTTTGTGTCTCTCCAAGGACACTTGTGATTGCATTTAGAGCCCATTGATATAATCAAGGATTATTTTCCCATCTTAAGACCATTACCTTAATCACATCTGCAAAGACTCTTTTTCCACGTAAGGTGACATTCACAGGTTCCAGGATTGAGAGCCTGGCATCTTTGGTAGCTACTGTTCTTCCAAGGTAGGGTGCTAGATCAAGATAGATATGTGTCTAATTTCTAACCTCTCTAAAACTACTTAAACAATTTGTCATTTAAAAAATGTAAGGTAATTTTTTTTAAAAAAAGTATAGTGCCAGTAAATACTACTCAGGAGAATGTAACATACTCACCGTGTTTGTTGTGCAGTTCTTTTGTAATGAATGGAGAATTTTCTTGTGTGGCCATGTATTTGCTGGCCTATATCCAAGGCTGGTAATGTTAGGGTATTGTTTTTCCCAGACTCAGACCTATCAACATACATTTACTGGATTTGTACTTTTAGCCATCCAGGGAAGAAGCAGTAAAACAATAAAGTTCTCTTGAGTATTGTGTGAGTTGGCTTGTTATGTGGGGTTTGGGGAAGATTTTTCTTTATGAACAACTACCTTGCCTCTTCTCCCTTTGTGTTATATAACTGATATTTTTAGCACCCTATGGCATTTATATCTTCTCAGAAGTCTGTGTTGCTTTTATTTCCTTAAAAGAGACTATCAGGATGGTATGTTTGGATTTTCACTGTTATTTGTCTCTGTTTGCTCAAGGCACAAACTACTTTTTTTCTTCTTCTTTTTTTTTTTCCTTGGCTCATGGTTGATGTAGTAAAAAGCAAAGACTGGATGATACTTGGAACATTTTAAAATGTGCTTACATTTGTCTTTGCTTGTGAAGTCTCTTAACAGGGAACTGTGCTTACCATATCAATTCCATGCAAATATGAAAAGGATTTCAGTCTATTCTCAGGCTTTTGGAGGAAGAAGAACCCTAACAGCTTATAATTAGATTTGAGGTTTGCTTAAATTCCACATTCAAAGAAAGACTCATAGGATGTGAACTCATATAAGAGCATAGTTATAGAAACTTCTTTTGATTTGAGCAGAAACACCACACAAAATTCAGAAACACATCAGAATTCACTGAGGCATTTAGGGTTGTTTTTTACACTATTAGTAATTTATAAGGGGAATACTAATCACAAACTGCAGTCATTCTTCTACTTATCTCTTTAGGTATTTTTCATTTTTTCCCCTAGGTATAATGTTGAATGTTCCATTTTTTTTCTAGAGCAATGAAAATATAACTGTTAGTTGGACAAGAAGTTTCATGTCTATTAGTGCTCTTAGCCCATCAGCGTAATGACTAGATGCAGCCCACACAGCTGCCTTGGGTGACTTCTTAGGATGGTTGGCCACTGTTAGCGATTAGATTCCACAGATCATATAACACAAAAATGAAATTAAAAATACATTATATAAAGAACCTAGAGAGATATTTCTTCTTTTTTTTTAAAGCTCTACACATACATAGCAAGTTCCATTGTTGCTTCCTGCTTAATACTGTTCCAATTTATCTATGTCTTTCCAAATCATCTCCACTCTCTTGGGTTAAGCCAACATTACCTCCTACCTAGGTTACCAGAACAATCTCCAGACTGTCTCCAATCATGTCTCTTTTCATACCAAGGGCTTATGGTCTTTTTAAAACCTATATTATGGAATTCTTTGCTTCCAAGTATAATTCACAGTCCTCAGAATAAAACCCAAACTCCTTAACATTTCTTATCAGATTTCTCGAGTTCCTTTTGTTATCCTCTCAGCCTCTTCTGTGTTTTCTTCCATTATAGTGTATGTTACAAGATACTGAAGTATTTGCAAATTCATTAAAAATATGCTTTTCATTGCTTTTGATGATGCCATTCTTACAGACTGGGAAATCTTCTAATTTTTTTCCCCATTCCTCTGCCACCCTTCTTTACTGGATTAACTCAGTATCTCAGTATAACACTGACCCCCCCACCCCACCCTCTCACCCTGCCCTCTCACCACTTGCAAGTTCTTGCTAAAGTCCCTATCTCGCTAAATTATGTTCTTTTCTCCCTGCTTTCTCAGTTTATCCCTCATCACAGATATATTTTCTCTTTGATATTTAAAAATCTGCCTGATAAGCTTCAGGGCAAGGAATGTGGTTTGCTAACGTTATGTTCACATAATAGCAAAGCAATAAGCATTTATTGACTGAATGAAGAGCCCTAGTCAAATAAATTTGTCATGAAAATGAGAATAGGCAAGGAAAAGACAAAATAGATACTGATTGGAAGTGTCAGTTATGTTTCATATTTGCTATTGTTAACAGGAAATTTAACCTTCTTTGTTCTGTTTCTTTCTCCAAAGAGGCAAAAATGTTAATAACAGAACTTTGCAGACTAAAGCTACAGGTTTTCTTACAACTTACTTATGGAGTACTCTAGGCCTTAATAAATGACACCTATTATTCCCTTTAAGCTTCTCCTCCACTTTAACGCATGTAGATTAACTATAATGGTTTTATTTATTTTTTTAATTCAAGTTTTCTTACTTATTCCTGTAATAATATTTTAAAGGATTTTTGCATTTCATAAAGAAATGGGCTTTTGGAGCTTTAAGATTTAATGCCCAAAAAAACAGAAAAATAAACCATGAACTATAGTTTAATTTTTGAAATGTTGTATTGCATGATTGTAACCATGACAATCAGTTGCAGTTGCCTGGAAAGAAGGCAGCAACTAGAAACATATTGGAGAGATGTACTCTTCCAGCGGCACAGCGGATTCACACGTACTTTATAAACATAGTTGAATTTTCCCTTGCTTACTTTGTATAGTTGCACATTTTAATTGAGTGGTAGACATTTTTGGACTTGCATAACTCTACAGGACTTAAGACAAAGTAAAGAAAGTTAAATATTTAATTAAAAATGGCTTTTCCTAAAAGACTTGTTTTTACTCTGTCTCCTAATAACTTAAAATGCAATTTAGAATAAACCCTCTAGTTATTGAATTGTTTCAGAAGGTCTATTAAAGCAAAGTAATTAGCAGGAAGACAGAGGAATAGAGATACTCAGCCTTCTGTCTACTGTATGGATCTATTGAACTTTTCACAAGGAATGGTCACTGAAAAACTTAATATATAAATGGCTGAGCTCTTTTCTTTCTTCCTTCTTTCCCCCTCTCTTCCTCCCTTCTTTCCTTCGTTTCTCTTTCCTTCTTTCCTCACTTCCCACTTCCCTTTCTTCCTCCCTCCCTTTTTTTTTTTCATTCAATAGTTACTGAATCTATGTGTATGTCATTTAGTCCTGCTTCTGGAGATAAAGACCAGTTAAGGAATTTAACATCTATATAGGAAGAAAGAAGGTAAATAACCATCGTAAAGCAGTTTGATAAATGCAGTGTTAGAAATATGCACAGATATTATGGGAAGAAATTCTACTCAGTCTGAACCCAGTGGTATGATAAAAAGTAAACATTAAGATTAACAAAAGCTATTTGGAGGAAGGGAGGCATGAGTTGGTATCTTGAAATGTAGGTAATAAGTGAGAAATATACCTAGATAGAAAGAAGAGCGCAAAGACAGTGGGCAAATGTGAGGAGAGAGCAAGGAATACTCAGACACCTGCAAATAATTTGGTAAACTTGGAATTCGAACTCGTCTGAGAGTTAAGTAGAAATTTGTGGGGCTGTGACAGGGCACAAAATTGGGAAATAGTCAGGGTCAGATGTGGAAGGATTTTGTATACAGGTCAAAATACATTTTTTAATATAGTACTTAGATACATTGCCAGGCATTGGTAAGATAATAATACATGAGTAAACATCTCTGTTACAAAAGGACTCAAAAGAACTAGAAATGTAGCAGGATAAAAGACATGGCAACAAATAATTGCAATAAACACAATACTGACAGGCATTTGGATGTTATCCTGGAGATGTCTGGGAGCACTTAGTTTTTAGTGGAATAACAGTGTGATTACATTGCATCTTGGAATATCTCAGAATTGTAAAGAATGAAATGGAAAGGTCAGAGACTATGACATCATTTGGGAGAGTCTGCTGCACTGATCTAGGGGATACGAAGAAAATACCAGTGAGGATGGGTGAGTGGAGACAAGTGTATTGTATCTGGAAGACAGAACAGATAGGACTTAGGAATTGCCTGGCTGTCATGACAGAGGAGAATGGGAGAAAACTATCAGTGGAGAAATGATCCTCAGGTTTCTGACTTTAAAAATATGGGAAGGAAGTTTTCTGTTCTTTTTTTTCTATTGTAAGTTTGACTTCTGCAGGGTCACCCTGAGAAAGAAGCTCCTGCCTCTTTCTCTGTTTCCTTTGAGAAGGTGGATTGATCAATCCACTTGCCCAGAGTTGGATACTCCTTGGACTTTTATTTATTAAAAGGAAGGGCAGCTGTTTTCTAAAGAAAGATCTGGGTAGGAAACCTCCCCTTCCTTTGTCTGTGCTTATGCAGAGAGATTTCCTCTGCATCTTGTCTCCAGTTGCATCCGCAGGGCCGGGCCCCTCTTCTTGGCAGATGTGCTTGCCATTCTATCCCTTTGTTCTGTCTGGGTTTGGGAAGGTGGTTCTTGATGCTGATGGAGATGACTATACAGAATCTGCCCTGTGGATGACTGACTTGGGGTAAAAAATAAGAGTGTTCTTGGTAGAACTCCTGTAGTTCTACCATAGTGAACAAAACCTCTCTCTGTTGTTCTTCATCAGCCATTAATAAAGTTGATTATCTGGCCTCATTTGCCACTAATCTTAGCATGTATTCTCTAAGGGCCAGAAACTTGGAGCACAGACTAAACCCTAACTTCTAATGAGTGATTAAGTTCCATTCACCAAGATAGGAGAACACAGAGTTAACCGTCTAAGTCTTTCTTCATTCTCCTTTTCCTTTCCCAGGTGATGGAATAACACCCGCCTTCACCCAGGGGCTATAGCTTGCTCATCATCTGTAATTCTTCCCTCTCTCATTACCAATTGGCAGGAATTTCATGCTTGAAACGATGGTTGACTCGATCACATCCTTTCTATTTCAGTCATCACAGTTGCGGTTCAGATGACTGCAGAAGTTTTCTCACCAATCTTTCTCTCTCCAGTCTCTTCTCACTGCCCTCAGGGTTTTCTCTGGTGTGATATGCATGTCGGATCATGTCACTCTCCTCTCAGAAACTTCAACACTCACCAGAACAACCTTCCACAATCTGATGCCAGCCGACACATGGGATGGTGCAAAAGAAACTGGTTTGGATGACAGAGTATTTGGATCCAGTCCTGGTTAGACGTAGTTATTCTTGTGGTCTTTACAAGTCACTCTAGCTACTTTTTGTTTCTTCATCTATAAAACAAGGAAGTGGAACTGGATGGTCCCACAGGCTTGTTCTGATGTGTATTTCTAGGTGGCCATGATTCTACTTTATAGCCTTACATTTTCCAAGTAACATTTTTTTTTTAATGGAGTCTCACTCTGTCATCTAGGTTGGAGTGCAGTCTTGGGATCTTAGCTTAGTGCAAGCTCTGCCCCCTGGGTTCAAGCAATTCTCCTGCCTCTCCCAAGTAGCTGGAATTACAGGCACACTCCAAAACACCTGGCTAATTTTTTGTATTTATAGTAGAGATGGGGTTTCACTATGTTGGCCAGGCTAGTCTTGAACTCCAGACCTCAAGTAATCTGCCCACCTCATCCTCCCAAAATGCTGGGATTACAGGCATGAGCCACCATGCCTGGCCCATTTTGTAAATAATTCTTGACTTACACAAGGATATCTATAGTACCATAAATACACTATGAACTGTCTTGTGCTCCGTGGCTTTACCGTCACGTTTGTTTGACACATGCTTACTTTCCTACCCTTCACTGATCACACTTGTTGAAATCTCACTCATCTTTCAAGGCCCAGAGCAAATTAAACTTTCTCCTCGCATGACCCCTTCAGCTGAAATCAATCATTCATTTGTAAGTACTCTCAGAGAACTTCGTTTATAAATAATTTAAGGTGTTGAAATTGTCCAAGTGAGGGAGGGAAATACTGAGCAGAAGAGGGCGGTTCCTGGGCAGTTCCTGGGCGGTTCCTGGGCGGGCCCCACCCTCAATCCTGGAACCATGGCCCAAAGTAAGAACTTTACATCCCCATTTCCCTGCCTTGAATGTTGCCTTTTCGAAAACCACTCTGGCCTGGCCCACCCCCCATCCTATAAAAACCCCAGGTTCCCATAAAAACCCAGGTTTCACTGGCAGAGGAGCAGCAGAGAAGGTGAGAAGAAAAGCAGCAGCCAGATGTCAGAGAAAAGCAGCTTGACTTTAGAGGGATAGCTAGACGGTGGGACTTCAGAAAAGAACCTGGTGGGGGATGGTCCTTTCCAGCTCCCATTCCCTGAAAGCCTCTTTCATAGGCAATAAAATCCGCTGTATTCATGACCCTTACATTCGTTCATGTGACCTGATTCTTCTTGGACACGAAGCAAGAACTCAGGAGCCACAGGTGTAGGTACTTGAACTGTTTAACCCTTAAGCCATCTATGGACAGCAAAGCTAAAAGACCACACTGTAACACACACCCTCTGGGGCACCAGGGGTCTCAGGTATCCTCCTAGATGCTGCCAGGGGGCTGCGTGGAGTTCTGTCCCTGCTGGTGCCCAGAAACACTCATCCCAGCTCCTGTACCTGCTCACCTGCATGCTCCCCTTCCTGGCTGAGAACTGCAGACTGAGTAAGTGAGGCACCTTTGTCTCAGGGCCTGTGAAGCGGTCCAGGAGAATTTCTCACTTCCCATCTCTCTCTCTCTGATAGACGATCAATAAATATTTGTTGCTTAACTAAATGGATGTGATGAACATGTTCATTAAGGAGTGAGTGTTGGTTTCCAGAGTAGTCACTGGGCACTCTTGTTTACTGGACTTGACTAATGAATTTCCAAATGAATTTTGGAAGTCTTCAAAAATCAAATTCAGCTCGGAAAAAAAAAAAACAACAGATATAAAGAGAGTGAATTCACTCTATTTACATCAAATTCCAAAATAAAGTATTAAAAAATCCGGTGTGATCAAAGAATGATTGGGTTAAGTATAGCCTCTCAATATAACACAAATGGACAAAATACCCTCTCATATTCTTTGCACTTTTTAAAACAAAATCATGAATACTATATTTATTTAAACTCTATAATTCCCTAAAGATGACTAAAAGTGAAATGACTTATTCTCATGGATATAAAAGATTGTTTGGTCACTATACTCTGTGTAAGCTCTTAGTTTAATGTTGAAGATGCTGACCATGTTGGTGATTCTTTACTCTTAAATACTCTTCAGATTGAAGTTAGATTACAAAGCTTTCATGTTGCCTTTGTACGCAGAGAAGAGTGATTAATTGCTGCCTATTCAAAAAGTCAGTTAATGGGAAAAAAAAGAAACCAGCCCCATTGAGGGAATGCAGTCCTCCTTTTCTGGACCAGAAATACTCATAGGACACTTGTCTGATTTAGGCTCTTCAGATGCAGAGATAAAAACTTCAGCTAATTGTATCTTTAGAATGGGATAAACACTTGAGTCTTTCTCTGAGTTTCAGCAGAGAGGTTCAGTGTCATCAATGATGCTTGCCATCTGAAATTGCATTTTCGCAATCAGAGTGATTTTCCATTTAGGAGCCTGCGGCAGCAGCTGAACACTGGCAGAGCACTCCAGTCCCTTGTGCTTGATAACTTCGTGGCCTTTGTAGCACTGAGGGTGAGGAAGAGGGTAGAGAAAATCTTCTTATATCTTAGCAACTAATTGATTTAGTAGGATTCATGACATTCAACAGACATCCTTATTACTTGCCTTGTCTTGTCCTAAATCCATCTCAGACCACTGTGACATGAAAACGCCTCTTTCTCTGGAGCTACTTAAGTAATCCCACAGTGTCTAATAATGTCCAGTGTTCAGTTTGTCTTCCCGGCATGCTACTTCTTCAGTTTTGTGACCAGATTTGAGTGAATGACAGGCATTTTGAGGGGAGGAGGGCTGATGTGTGTATGACTGAAAAAAAAAAGAAAATGAAAATGAATTTTCAAAAGGAGATTTCATTTCAAAAATGGAAGAAATGATGCAGCACTGAGGTCTCTGTATGCAAATCAACCCAAATAAACTGTGCTGTAAGGTGTTTGACATGCACACTGTCATTTAATGAGGCATAGTTATTCTAGTTATTTGAACTGTTTCAAAATGATTGTTAGCATCTGGTGAGAGACTGCCAAGTTTTACAGCTAATCTCCACACACACAGAACTGCATGGGGGTTACAAGACAGAAGAGAGTATATTTGCTCATTTTCTTGCTTGGACTTGTTTCTCTCCTTTCTCCAACAACTTGAAACTCAATTTTCCATGGTGATTCTCTAATTCAGGAACTAGTACTTCATCCTGAGGGACTGTGTTAGAGGGAGTTCCTGGGGTTGGCTGCGGGCGTCATATCGAGTGAGCGCCGGACTTCTCCCATTTTCCCGATTGCAGCCGACTAGGGCCCTTTGTTTCCACTTTCCCACCTCTGGCCAGCCAGGTGCCTTTGTTTCTATTTTCTTGCCTCTAGCAGGCCTGGTAGACAAATCCGTGATTTTCCTGCCTCTGGCTCTTGGAGGTGGGGGGATCTGTGACTCAGGGGTTATAAAACAGTAGCCAATCCAGTAAAGTATTGAAAGATCAATTAATGCAGAGGAAGTCTGAAAGAACCCCTCTCATTGGACGAGAACATGAATGGGGAGGGAATAACTCACGGGTAAAAGCTCTAGCCACCCCAACCTGGGTTGGAATCCTGTCCAGGTCCCCTTCCACTGGCCTGGAAGCTGCCCTTTTCCTCTGCCCAGTATATTGCACACTCTTTGGGGTCCACGAGCTGTAAAACTCAAGACAACCGAGCCCCCTTTCCCCATTCTTCAGGGTAAGGAAGGTCAAGAACCTTCCTAAGTCGCTGTAGCTGTTTGGTTTCTGTGGTGACCTAGTGGTTAGGACCCTTGGTTTTAACTTAGGCGTTCTGGGTTTGACTTCTAGTGTGGGAACCAGGAAATTTGGCTGCAGCTACTCTGGTTGCAGTCCCAAAGCCCATATTACTTAATGGTCCTATATTTAAATATTGGGAAAAGGGATGAAATTCTGTTTTGAGACAGAATTAAGTAAATACTGAGAACGTGAGAAAAATAAAAGGGAATCAGATTGATCCAGTAGAATGAGAGGGGGTCACTGGGGGATTTGAGAATAGACATACAATACACTGCAATAGACATCAGGTATTAGTGATACAATAACCATGCTGGCTACATTATTGGGTAGAGTAAGATTATGGGGTGTAGAAAGAGAATAAAATTGTCTCAGGTACAGGGCTTAAAGAGGAAGCTGTGTCCAAATATGTGTCCTCATAGAAAACATATTCCAAGTTGGCTATTTATAGTCACAGTTTGGGGAGTTGCCACATTAATCTAAAAATACAAATTTATCCAAATAGCTTGATCTATACAAGAATCATTTTTTCTCTTTCCTACATAAATGTCAATTTTTTTTTTTCACCACATTGCCAAATCAATTCTTTCCTGGAACATACAAAATTGTTCCTAGAGGTTCCCACAAGTGGCGTTTGTTTGGAAACATCACGGTTTTGTCCTGTTGGCTGGCCTTCATTATTTTTTATTTTCCTCTTGGGGATTAGAGGATTTGGCTACTTCTTTTCCTTGAGGACAAAGTGGGAACTTCCAAATGCCCAGGAAAATAAATGTGTTACTGTCTAGTTGCCCAGTAGAAAAATGTAGCTTAAATTATTGTTTTTTTATGGTTATTAATACTGAATTAAGCTGGTAAAAAATGGTCTAAGATCCTGTGATAACAGGCGCTATATAAATATAAAATCACAACGTTAAACAACAGCTGCATCCTTAAAGGATATTGGAAATTCACTTATCTAGATTTAAATATGAAAAGAGCATGAAATGTGTTAGCTTTTGAGATAGGGATGTGGATAAATTTGCAGGTTCATATATAGTGATTATTTGAAGTATATTCTGATTTATCCAGCTGGCTTTTTCCTACTGTATTTATAGATTTTAATATATGGTATTTCTTTCATGTTTCAGCCACCCGTATGACTTATGCCATTAGGTAATGACACAGGGTAGGCTCTAGTAACTTCTGGCCTTTGATAATCAGGGAACATGATCTTTGCTCTAAGTAAATAGAATACAAGGAGCAGGCTTAACATGCTGTTCTAAATTGTTTATATTTAAACTGGAAATTTTGAAACATTAGGAAAAGTCTCTTCCATCTCCCATCTTTCCTTTTTCTCAAATACCTATTAGGGTGAAAAAGTGTAGAATATTCACCCAGGGCTATACCAGAGACCCAGCAGAAGATGCCAGTGCCATGAAAGGGGCACAGTGGGGTAGAAATATTGTCTAAAAGACTCTCCTGCAGGGTGCCTTCTTTTATCCCATGCCGATGGAATCTCCTTGACACCACCTTCTTAGATTTACCAGATCCATCCTCTTGTACTGCCTCTCTCCATATTCCCTAAGACTTCATGGGGATGTGGGAAATAATGAAGTGCATGCAATAAAGCAGAGAAGCGACATCTTAGGTGATTATTGACTTATTCCAGCTTTGTATGTGTCTTTTCTAGTTCTATGTGTGACATGGGAAACCTCGAATGTGTAACCTGGGAGAAGGAGGTTTAGAGCCTTTCTATTGTTTCTGAGCCATGTTCATTTGCAGTTTCGTGCTTTGAGACAGACCAAGGTTAGCCATCTGTCTATTTCTATTGATTTTTAAAAATTCTTTAAGGGGTAGGGTTATCAGATATAGCAAAAATACAATAAATACAAATATTGCATGATACATACTTACACTAAAAATGTTTTTGTAGTTTATCTAACATTTAAATTATATTGGCCCTCATTTATTTTATCTAGCAACCCTATCTGGAAGACATTCTGGAGTTTACTACAATCTGCAGTTTCCTCAGGTGGAACTATGTGTGTAGTAAAATACAGTCTAAGATCCTATGATGTGTTACCACTTGGAAAACATTTTATGACCAAAGATGACCAGCTAGATCAAGAGAAGGAGTTAGAAATTATCAGGAGTATTAGCTATAGGCCTCTCAGTAGGCCCTCTTTCAAAAATTATTTGCTAAATATTTTATATACTCTACTGAACAGAGGAGATGTATGTGTTTAGAGTTTCCTTTAAAACTCTTCCTAAGCCTCCTCAGTGATTTCACTTTCTAATGATGACCCTGGCTGCCATTGCAGAAGGAGGTGGAGGCCAAGAGGAACCATCACAAAGGCCTTTGCAGCCTCAGCAGCCTGGAAGAACTTGTCGGCAGATGTCCAGAAGGGCCCAGAGCCCTAGGGAAGGCCATGCCTTCAAAGGCCCGAAGCACAGTCTAGAAGAGTAGCTTTGCCCTAGGAATGTGAATGCCTTTCCTAATTCCCGTGCTTTCGTCTTTAGGAGTCAAGGGCGGAGCTCCTGAATTCAAGCTTTTGGCAACAGCCCCTCTCCCGACACTTCCAACCCCTTCTCCACCATGTTACTTGGAGCCGGGAGGACTGATCCCACTGTGACCTTTACTTCTGCTCGGATCAGTTACTAAAATAAGTTCAGGAATTACCAACCATTTCAGACTCTCATCCTCGTTTGTCTTCTTCTCATTTCCTGAAACACTTTGACTTTTCTGGACCAAAAGGCCAACCACTCCCTTGGCTACAATCTTGATCTTTTCGGTACCCATACCCATACCCATACTACTTTACTAATAAAAGCAATCAGGAGAAAACCTCCACATGTTCTCATCACCTACCTTTGTCTTAACCTACATACCCTACCTTCTCTTCTTTGTGAACAAACTATTGATCTTTTCGGTACCCATGGTATGGGTACCGAAAGATCTTTGGCTAAGATCAAATACTCCCTGTATGATTAAACCTCATCCTGCCTTCTCTACTCAAAGACAACAACGGCAATTATCCCTTTTCATTCACAGCTCACCCATTCTCTGTTTCCAACAACTGGTGTTAACTGGTTACCATTCTGTGCCTATCTTCCCAGCTTATTCCCTCAATTGCAACAATCTTTCAATAGCCCCTCTGGTCCTGCTCCAAGTTCCAACCACCTTTCCTCTATCCCTAACCTCCTCTCCTAATCCTCTTAAGATGTTTAAATCCTGTAATCAATTATTATGCTTATTTACTTGCAAATACTCTCAACTCCCTTGCCCCTCTTCGCTTTTCTGGTTATACTCACTTGGACAAATCACAACCTTGGTTAAAATAAGCTTTCTGACTACTCTGTGCTTAAACCCAGGCAGCTAAAGTAAGTGGGACCAAATACACAATCAAGATGAGTAGTTTCGCTTTAAACACATGATCAAGAATTTCAAAGCAGGTCTTAATGCTGCCAGCCATCCTACCAATCTACTTATTTTTCCAGCCTCCTAGATGGCTGCTGTATACTTCTCCCTCAGTCCTCCAAAACCTCTCCCCATCTATCCTGACCCTCACCTGACAAACCTGTTTTCTACTTTACTAATAAAAGCAATCAGGAGAAAACCTCCACATGTTCTCATCACCTACCTTTGTCTTAACCTACATACCCTACCTTCTCTTCTTTGTGAACAAACTATTGATATTTTTGGCTAAGATCAAATACTCCCTGTATGATTAAACCTCATCCTGCCTTCTCTACTCAAAGACAACAACGGCAATTATCCCTTTTCATTCACAGCTCACCCATTTCCCACCCCCTCTGTTGGATTATGTCAGTTAGTTTACAAATGTTTGGTGGTTATTTTTCCAACATTAAAAAAAAATGCCCTCTTATGACCCCACTTCCTCCTCTGGGTATTCCTCATTTTTCATTGAAAGAGTCATCTGTGTGCTGACTTGCTGTTTCCAATTACTCTTCTTATTTACTCAAATCATCTTTTGCCTCCTCTACTCCACTGAAACCAGTCTTATCAGGTTATCTATAATTTCCTTATAGCTAAGCCTAATCAGAAGCTTTTGACATAGGTAACCACTCTGCCCTTGAAATATTTTCTTCACTTCACTTCTAAATCACAATTACCTGGCTTTCCTTTTACTTTTCTAGATACTTCTTTGCTGTGTTGATTGTCTTCACAATCTCTAAATGTTGACATGTGTTGGGAGTCTTAAAATGTTTCCCCTTTTCTGTTCATTCTCCCTCCCTTCCCCACACAAGGGGCTTTCACCCTGTGTCATGGCTTTAAATACCACCATCTACGTGCTTATAATGTCTATATTTATGTCTCTTGCCTGGTCCTCTCCACGGAACTTCAGTATCTAAATGCATTCAAATATCCCATATACACAAATGCCTACTTGACGTTTCATGGGGATGTCTATACATTACACGCTTAACAGTCACTAAACAGCTCTGCTGATATTCCCCCATCTTCACTTCTGCTCTTACGGCTGTCTTCCATATCATAATTATAGAAAATGTATTTACCTACTTCTTCCAGCCAAAATCTTGGTGTTGTCTCGGACTCCTCCCATTCTCTGGCATCCTACATTTGCTTTGGCTCAAATTCTATAGATTCTACATTCAAAATATATCTTAAATTTATCCTATTCTTACCACCCCCACAACTGCTGAGTCACTTGCATAGATTCATGGACACCTAATTGATGTTTCTCTTTCTTCCATTGCCCCTTTTGGCCTATTTCAACTGGGAAGATAGAGATTTTGCAAAGTATAACTTTATTCCTGTCATGCTCTGTTCACATGGCTCTTCATCTACTCACAGACCTTATATTATTGTCCCTAGTACCTCTCTGATTTCACCTCCTACCACGATTGTCTTCCTTCACTGAACTCTGACCACACAGGCTTCTTTCTTGTTACTTAAAACACATGGGCCTGGCTCCACCCCAGGACCTTTCCACCTGCTGCTCCTTTATATGGAATGCTGTTTCCTTAGACATCTACACTGCGAGTTCCTTTGCTTCAATCAGGGTTTTACTCAAAAGTCATCTTCTCAGTGAAGCCTTACATAATCACTTCATCTAAATTTCAACTCCTTGAATCTATCCTAATACTTCTTTTCCTATTTACCAAATTTATATGTTTTAGACTATCCAACACTCTATAAATTTCTTAATTATGTTGTTTTCCATCTGTCTTCCTTGTTAGAATCTAAACTCAATAAGGGCAAGAACGTTAGTCTGTTTTATTTTGTTATATATTCTCAGTGTCTTGACATATAAAAGGTGCGCAAATATATATTGAATAAATGAATGAAAACATCACCATCCATATGGAAGATATTCCAGAATCTGTGAGGCATTCAGAATGAGTAACCTATGGATCTTACTCACTGATCTATTTGTTGGTATGTTATGAATGCAAATATGCTTTTCAGAAGACTAAAAAAAGAGTTCTAGAAAAATGTATGTATTAGAAATCATTGTTTGAGGTACAAGATTATTTTAAGTAAATAAATATTTTTTTAGTGAAGTAAATAGCATTCTAACAAAAAGCATTCCTATTGAGGGGGAAAAGGCAAACCATTCTAGATATAGTGGACCATTTAAATAAAGTGGCAGAGGAAGAAGGGGGATTTTTATATGAAATGATAACAAATACTTAACTATAGTGCATTATTTTGTGTATTGAAAAGCACCAGAAGATGCAAGTACTTAAGCAGAAATGAGCCTGGATTTCTCATTTTCCAAAAAGAGATATTAATATCTGTTCTATGTTGACATCCTTAGTGGGCTTCCATGATTATCAAATGATATGGATATACAAATGTACTATAGCTTCTGAAATGTCACACAAAATGTGAGGAATTATTTTGGGCACCACCTCCGAGGAATGATCCGGTACAGAATGTGAAGCAATCAACCGTCAGCAGAATGAAAGTCTTGATTTATCGAGAAGCTTACTGTTGGCTATTAGGAACAGGTAGAATGTGGCTAAACCAGCGTGCGCTGATGGGTTATTGTGGTCTGTGGTGCATAAGAGGTTAAGGCAACTGATTTGAAATCTAATGGAATTTCTGTGTGTAGTTTGAAGTCTGTCACAGTTACTCCTTGGGGCTATAATGTGATTTGAAGTGGAGGAGAGACCAAAGGTGTAAAGTAGGTTTCAGGAACCTGTGTACAAAGCAAACAGCATCTGACCGATCACTTTGGTGTGCATGAATTCTAGGAAAAGGATCACCAGAGAGTTCATGAAAACTGCCTTGGTGATGCCATAAACTTGAAAGACAAAAGATGGCAGGACAACACAGAGCAAAACAAAGGGTCACAGGCTTTAAGGTTGAGCAGATCCCTGGTTTGGCTAATAGGAGTGACAAATCTTAAGGTTTTTTTAAAAGGTGGCATATCAAAATACTCAGATTACACCCACTCTGGGGTCTCTCTACCTTTGCAGTTATAAAGTTTTTCCTTATTTCTAACCTCCTGCAGCAATTTAAGCCTGTCTCCTCTTTTACAGTGGTCATAAAATTATTCAGCCTCCTTTTAAAATACAGCGACTGCATTTGACTCTCTGATCTCCCGCAGCACTGAATTCCACTGTGTGCAAAAGTATTTCATTTTATTGGTTTTTAAATTTTCTTGCTGCGCCATTCATATGAGTACTTATTCTCATATTGTGCAATGGCATTTTAAGCTTGGAATTGATAACTTTGTTCCCTCTGTACCTTTCCTAATCTTAAATAGTGCAATTAAGTTTCTTTCTAACTATGCTCATTGTCAGACTGGGAGAAACCAGTTTTTTATAATCTTTCCTTGCATGTCAGTCCTGCCTGATGTCTCACCTCCCTCCCTCCCTGGCCTAATCTGGACTTTCTACCTAGCACACTGTGTCTTGCCCTATAATCACCACCAGGCAGCAACTGTGAGATATTTTGAAAATCATGAGTTCATTACCTGACAAAATCTTGCATTTGAGTAATGCTTTTATCCCTAAAGATACCCATTGTTCTTTGGCAACAATCTCTACGCTCCAGACAGTAGCCGTCTTATAAAGAGGTATGTGCTTGGGGTGTGGGTCTGTGTGTGGATCCTTGAGAGGGGTTCACCACATCTTTGTGGCCCCCACAAGGCGGAGTGTATGAGGATTGATAGAATGGTCTCATCAGTCTTGCCAAAGGGAGCCATGTTTGCTGTTGCTGCAGGCTGGTCATTTAGGTGGTCAGCCAAAAGCCAAATAATAAAAGCCAAATAAAATAAAACGGAACATTGAGTCATTGCTGGAGGCAAAGAAAAGTGTTAGTCCAGCCTTTTGTTAGGTCTCTGCTTTCAGCGTCAGTGCACGTAAGAAGCCCTGGACTGGCGCTAGGATGGTGCTGTGTAATTTGAAGCAAGCAAAGTACAGATGCTGGCTTTTATTATGTATCCTCAGGTTTTGGTAGGTCTACACCCCTTCCCTTTAAAAAGAAGAAAAATCCCTCCAAAGGGGCTCCCAAGGTTTACTATTCATCTGATTTACAGCTTTGTGATGTGATCATGTAGCTCCTATCATAGCGATAGTTCAACCCACTCTGTTATAAACATGCCTAGTGAAGGAAGAGGACTTGTGTTTTTTTAGGGCAGAGGCAAGACTGATTTGAAGTTATTTAATGCCACCTCTTCAGGGATCATGCCTGGCACAGGCATTTCCTCATTGTCATATAATAATGTGAAGCAAAAAAGCATCAACTGGTATTTCATTGCAGGTGTTCTAAGATCCAGAAATGCAGATGAGCTTGACAGAAGTGACACAAATAGCCAGTGCTAGGTTCTGAAATGCAGGCCAGGACTAGGGTGAAACAGACCCACCAGATCATTTTATAGAACTTCATATACTTTCATCTTGAGTTCCAAATTTAAAAAGGAGCTAAGAAACTCAGCAATCAAGATAATAATATTTTAATGCAATGTTTACAAAATCAAAATTAGAGCAAAAATTCATAATAACAAAATATCAAAATCTTTTACTTTTAAGCAAAGGTGGCACCAGTATAACTGATTTTTTTTTCTTCTGTCTCAGGGTTCAGTATAGCTTGGCATTTCACTCTGCAATGGTACATAACTCTGGATTTTCCCATCTACTGGGACATAATAACATACTGTCTGCTGTGTAAGGTTTATTCCCTGGCATGTTTCTTAGGAATATCTAAGATGTGGAATGTATGTTAAAAAAAAATGCCTGGAGTGTGACACTTGTTTCCCTGGGCATTAAATTCTTATTGGTATCACTGAAGACATTCCTCAGTGAATTAAAAACTATGCTATTTTGTAGTGATTTTTCTCCAGCTCAGATAACTGATACATAAAGTGGTGATTTTGTGTGTATTTTTAATTTGATATGTTTTTTTTTTAAGCCACAGACCCAAAAAGGAAGAAGAAAAACATACAGTTTTTATAAAATCATAATTATTTTAAATGGACAAAGATATAGAACTTGAGAATTAAGGACCAATCATATACCTGATGTGACCTTGCTCTGCTATACTATGGGGCGGCTCATAATATTACTACTGAGTTAGCCGAATCACTCACTTCTCTTCTTCTCAAGACTCTTATTTAAGTTGGTAACTCTCACAGCAAGGCAGGATGAGTTTAAAATTACTGCCCTATTCAGTTTAGCTCAACTGCACAATTGGGCTTGGTTTTGAGACCAAAATGGACCTCCTTCTCCATCCCCACTCTCATAAATTAATGTACCTAGTTGCAAAAGCAAAAGCAAGATGGGGAGCCTGACTTACCTTCTTCCCTTATTCTTGCTTGGGAGTCTGAAGGTTAATGTCCTATTTTTTTTTCTTCTTTCATAGACAGAATGAACAGACTAGGCCATGAATGAACAGAGACCTTCCCTGTGTTAATTTCACTCAAGAAATAAATGTGGCCAATTCAAGTCAGGTTCCTACCAGAATTAGTCACTGGGAGAGAAAGCCTGAAAATTCAGGCTGGTAGAACTATTTCCTGTAGAAGACAGAGATATTGATAAAAAGCCAATTTTGTCAGCCTGGCTTCTTTTCCTAAACAACATGCATGTACTTGCTTGAGATCACTGTCTAAATAACTAATTGTCAACAATTTCAAAGGTTATGGATATCAGCAGGTTTCAGAAAAGATTAGGGACAGTTCTTAGAGATTAAACAAATAAAGCAGAACAAAACAAAAATTAGCAGTGGCTTAGACAAGAGGGAAATATATTTCATGTAAAAGTCTAGAGGTGGATAGCTTAGGGCCGCTGTGGTACCAGGACTCAGATTTCTTCTGTCTTATTCTATCATTTTTTTGTGTCTTCTGTTGTTCAGATCACCTGATGGTCCAGAAGGGTTAGTTCAGCTTCTGTCAGCCTGTCAGCATTTCAGAAAGCAAGAAGAAAGAACAAATTAGAAGAGGATAAAGGCAGGCATCAGCTGCCTCTTAATTAAAGTGTTTAGAAGCTGCTGCATGACTTATTTTTATATCCCGCTTGGTAAATCTAAAGCCATGGCCATACCAGTATGGGAAGCTAGAAAATTGAAATATTTTCAGTGGCAAGGTACCTAGCAAAAATTTGGCAGAAGAAGAAGGAAGTAACCAGAGAGAAGAGAACAGCTATTGGGTGTACAACTAGCAGCCTCCACATAACAATTATTGTTCTTAGAACTTTGCAAATATGGAGCAGTTCCTTGTGGCATGAACTCACAAGTTTGTTTCCTGTTGAAGACGAAATCATCTTGTTCTAAGGACTGGGTTCCTAAGAGCAGCAGCTCAGTGATTCCATCAAGTGGGTGAAAACTTAAATACATTAATTTTTGTGTCCTGCTCTTCATCTTTTACCTTTGATAAACATGTTTTATTATCTGATCACTTTCTTAGCACATTATTACACTAAAATTCTTGCTTTCATTATTTTCTTATGATAATTTATTGTATAGTTTTCTCTCTATTGCCTTAAATTTATTCTCTCTAGATAAATTTAGGTGTTATCTGATTAACTACTACATTTTCATTCAGTGTAACTTACCTTATCTTCTTTCCTGAGTTTTATAATATATTAACTTTATCCACTTCTTACTTTGTAAATATTTTTAAAAGATTTCAAAACAATGATTAGAAATATCACATGGATCTATCTATCTATCTATCTATCTATCTATCTATCTATCTATCTATCTTATTCAGTATGTTGGCTATGAAAGGTTACACTTAGGTAAACTTTCAATAGAAATCCATCAAATGTTACTGAACATTTACTACTGATGATGTTTAAATAATTGCAGCTTTAACATTAAAAGTCAATTTTCTCCAACCAAAAGCAAAGACTGTAAAGTTTGGGGCTTTTGCAGTAATTGGCATTAGTAAATGGAGCATTTATGGTTCTGACATTTCTTGAGGGATCCCAATGTCTATAAACATATCTACTTCCTAAAGACATTAAATGACATGACACTTGGAAGTACGAATATGAATCTGTTATATGACTGCAAGGCTGAAAATTAAATAAGTTTAATTAACTGGTGAGGAAACCTAGCCAGCTGCCCAACATCTGTTTCTCGATTAGAGGAATTCATAATTTTGAGCAGTATAGAGTTCTGAGGATGTATCTATTGAGAATGCCAAAGATGTATATTATATCAATTTCATGGAGGTCACCATTCCTAGGCAGAATCATCTTTCTTGTAATTTAGAAATAGGAGTGTCAATTAAGTTGGAAGCTGTAGATTGTGATTTTCCAGCTCTTTGCTAGAAGGAATTCTTAAAATAGAGGTACATAGAGAGAAAATTTGTCTACTCAGGTAAACAAATGACAAATTTAACAATCTTAGGATTGGGCAATATTAAGACATGCTCTAAATATTATTTATTAAATTTTAATGGCCCAATAGTTAATAATCTTAATAATGCTCATAATTAAGGCCATGGCAGCAAATTCTTTTCTTTGACCCTTGGTTTAACTCATTATTTTAGCCCCAACATGGCCAAAGAATCTTTGTACTATTCTATTTAGTTTATTCCTGCATAAGTAATGGCAACTAGTAAATTGGCAGGAGGTGGGGCAATCACATAGAATTAGTTAATATGTACAAACCTAAACCTGTTACAAAGCAATATTCTATGTGTTTCCTTATGGTGGACCCCTGTTTCGGGAGTGCTAGAACCACAATCTCTTATGACCTGACTTTTCATGGGTAAGAGTCATGAATCTCTGTTAAATCTTTGACACCTAAATATAAGTGGCTGTTTTTAAAAATTTAAGTCACTTTAATAATGGTAGAATTCATGCTTATAAAAATTATACCAATAGCTGTGAATCATGGCATTGTATTCAAGATTAATGAGGTGGGGCCAGTGAGATTCTGGTCTTGTGTAAATGAAAAATAGTCTCAAAGTCAGATTTTAAGGATAGTCCAGGGGGCTTAAGCAAAGTCCTTATATCTTGTGGATCTTATTAATGTTCCCTCTGGATAATTGCTGCTACATAAGCTGAATTTATCTGCCAATGAGAAAGAACTAAATCAATACAATTGGCTAAAAGAAAGAAAGCATATGATGCTCTTGACTGTAGAATTCATTGCCTAAGTTGGTAACAAGAAAGTAAATAACATTGGAATACAGCCAACCTCACACTAGGAAGCAAAGAGAAATTGAAAAAGCCAAACGATGTGAGCAAACTTTGATGCTATGTTACTTTTTGCTTTGATTTGCACTAAGCTTATATTGCCAGTCAAAGGACTTAGAAGCTTAAATTAACAACACGATAGCATTTCCAATCGTGTTAGCTTTGGTTTCAATTTTGAATTTTCAGATCTCTTATTTTTCTTTGTGTTAAATGTTTGTAACCTTACTCTAATCATTATAAAATTAGACTGGTTCTGAATGTTGTTAAATAATGTTAATTTGTGGCTGTCTTTTTACACTTTTGCCTGTTGACATTTTACTAATTGTAAAGTAAATAGAGAATTTATAAAAGTGCTAGTGGAGCAGCACTAATTTTTGCTTTCTTTGTGTAAGAAATCCCTTGTAATTTGAGATTGCCTTAAGCAGTGTTTGTGATAAACCCTTGATGTAAAAAGAATATCACAACCACCTCAACAAAAGTCTTTCTTAAGGCGCTACATTCGTAGCTTATGCTACGAATATGCAGGGTCAAAAAAATTCTATTCTTTCCTTGTTTAGAAATTATAAGTAGATCTCCATCTCTGAACAATTTTCCATTGTATGAGGGAGTATATGGGAGTGTTTTAGTATTTTTGGCTTTCAGAGAGTTTCCTTCTCAAAGAGCATCTTGTCCTGAGGGAATGTTTGAGATCCATGGCTGTGTTATAAAAAGAAGTGCTGTGCAGTGAAAACACACTTCATAATGGCTCATCAGCTAGCAGTGCCAGAAAACAATTTTAAAATATGAACATTCCTTTTTTTTTTAACTTAATCGTTCTTTGCTGGAGCACTAGTGACCAGACACACACATTCAAACCTTATTGTTGGGACCTTTATACACACACACAGACACACATGGCCTCAATATTCATACACACAATGCTAATTGAAGATATAATCATGGCACTTACTGTAATTTGCTATCCCCTTGCTAGTGTCTGTTACTAGCCACTTTGCTACCAGCTATCATTTTTATTGCCAGTGAGAGTCAGTGATAGGCATAGAATTATTGCTTGATAATAACACCATCACTGCGTGTGACTACTGTATTTGGACTTAGGGCTATTTGTAACTTGCTTGATCCGCAAGCTCAGAGCAGTAACTAAACAGGCTATTCTAAATGTGCACATTTGTTATCCAGATACCATAGATCAGGGTCAGCTGGGAAGCACCCAGCAGTCCGTTCAGGGCTGTTGTAAACTCATGTTGAGTTATGTCTGTGCACCCAACCTAACACCATTCACTCTTGGCATTTTCAGATGGCACCAGCCTCTGTACCAGTAATTTGTGCATATTTGTGATTGAAAGTAGGTCCAGTAAAGGAAGCCATATGGTTTGCCGTTCAAGTCTGATGCATTTGTGAAGTAACAGATGCAAAATCGAGCACACCTGGAATTCAAAGGCAGAAGCCCTGACAGTGCAATCTGTTGTGTAACACCGTATATGCTTGAGAATTTGTGGGGATGAAGTCCCTACAGAAATAACCTGCCTTGAGAACCCACATCTTAATACATAACCTACATTGGCTGTTGGGCATTTATTTTTTATGGCTGGCTACGTTTATAATCTCATTAGTTTTCTGATGATTGAATAAATATGGTCACACACAGTTTATCTGAGTGAATAAAAAGAATAATGAAAATGCAGGCAGTATCTTAGCTGTATTGTTTTGTAATATGGTAGTAGGGTTTTTACATATGGTGGATGTTGTGTGTGGTCATTGCTGAGTTTTATGTAGCTCTTTTACACAAAAGGGGCTTCTTTTTGCATTATTTTTTGTGCTCTACTAGTAGTGATAACTCCTGTAGGATGGAGGTTGGCAGTGTTGCAGAATGTCACGTGGATTATATATCTGGATTGTTTAGACCAAATATTACTGTAAAAATCTGGGCTTAAGGAGGAGTAGGGCTGAGGCACCTAGTTCTAATGCATCTGTCAGTTACAAATCCCTCTCATAACTCTATTGCATATTAGTACAATAACCCTAATTGACTGATAGCCAGAGAGGCAGTGTAGGTACATAGAAACAAAGATTTCTTTTTATGGTCTAGGGATATATAGAAAGGACTCCTTTCATTGGGTGGTATGATCAACATCTAAGCTGCCATATGAGGGTATATTAGCCCATCTTAAAATAAACTTTAGAATTTTTTTGTGTGTAAGAAACAATAGAACACAGGAAAAGAGTAAATCTGTCTACAGTGGTCAAAAGATATGCTTGAAAAATGTAGATCGAACTGGAAGCCATTCATTATGTTAAATGAAGTAAGACAGACATAGAAAGACAAATTTCATGTATTCTCATTTATATGTGAGAGCTAAAAAAATTGATCTTATGAGGAGAGAAAGAATGTAGATACTAGAAACTAGAAACAGGGTGTAGGTAGGAGCAAGGGATGAAGAGGGGCTGGTTAGTGGGAACAAATGTGCAATTAGATAGAAAGTTAAGTTTTAATGTTTGCTAGCAAAGTAAAATGACTACACTGAGCAACAGTGTATTGTATATTTTAAAGTAGCTACAAGAGAGAACGTGAAATGTTCCCAATACATAGAAAAGACAAATAAAATGACAATGTGCCAAATACCCGACTTGAATTGTATTCTATGCTTGTAACAGAATATCGCTAGTACCCTATAAATATGTAAAATACTATGTATGAATTTTAAAAACCTGCTTCAGTATCCAGCAACTGTGTTAGGTTAAGAGAATGTCACTATGTAGATTAAGAAGACGTTGCAAGTGCTGACATTTTATATAGTTTTATATGAGAATTATAATAGTGAAGGGTATCATTATTCTTCGACTAATTCGAATAGGAATTATAAAAGGTGGAAAATGTAAGCTAAGCAATTTTTTAAAGGTAAACTTAACAATGGGCTTTTTTTTTTTAAATGAAGAGATAAAATGTTAGAAACTTCTAAGTGGAGAGATGTTGAGAAACAAGTGTGGGTCAGAGAGGCAAATCTTTAGGTCATCCAGATATTGAAGAGTGAGGGACAAGACTAGGAGAGAGATGGCTGAATTGAGGTAGGATTTGCATTACTTTAACCTGAGTGTAAGGGTAGTCAATAACAAGAAATAGTTTCACCAAATAGGTTCAAGTTATTGATCAAAGTTGCACTGAATTTTGCCTTGTCAATAGGAATTTATGCTAATGGAATTATAATTAAAGTTAAAATAAGCAAATTTCTTAGAGGAGGGTGAGCACCTAATTATTTACATTTTGGAAGAAGTCTGTCTGGGGATAATCTGGGAGGATTTTGTCCCACAGCTTATGTAATTAGTGGAAACAATATTACTTTTTTGTGCACCATAGCCCATGTATACCTATGTAACAAACCTGCATGTTCTACACATGTACCCTAGAACTTAACATATAATAAAAAATAATAAAAAAAAATTACAAGGTGGGAAGAATTGGAAGTGGACTAATTTCTTCATTTTTTATAGCAGGGAATCAGTTAACATAGGTCAAGGGCCTAATTTAATACATGTTAAATAGTACAGTCATTCCAACCTTTTCAACATTTAGAACTCATTTCTTAAAATTTAAAATATTAATATCTATTATGATAAAAATTTTAGACTTCTGGTAAATTCAAGGGAACTTTCATATTTGTTTGATGAAAGTAACATTGGTATGATTCCAGTTTCATACAGTGATTATCCTTCCTTCCTTCCCTCCTTCCTTCCCTCCTTCCTTCCTTCCTTCCTTCCTTCCTTCCTTCCTTCCTTCCTTCCTTCCTTTTCTTCTTTCCCTTTCTCCGTTCCCTCCCCACTTCTCTTCACCTTTCCTCCTTCCTTACTCTTTCTTTTCTCTTCCTCCCTCCCTCTCTTCCTTATTTTCTCTTATGTGGATAGCCTACACATAAGCTGCCTGGATGTTTAATAAATGGCAATGACAGTTGTTTTAATTCATTATCTACTTATTTTATACTTAGTTTTACAGTGGGTATAAATTGTCATTTAATTGTTATTCATGGTGGTATTTTACATGTTTATTTTTTGCTGCCGTTATAATTTTTTGCTTTTACATCTTGGGCCTAAGACATTACTTGAATGATTTTGTATATGTGTTTCTCTCTTTCCCACTTCATTGCTAGCATTTTAATTTTACCCAAGGTCTTTAATAACTCTTTTATAAATTATAGCTCTCTTATATTTTCAATGATACTGCAACCTAAACAACTTTATCAAAATATTTTCTAGCCTTTCCTACACTCTTGAATTTGAATGCCTTCTTCCATCCCATGTTAAATGCAATCTTTACTTGTTAATTATTTTTACTTTTACATTGATCTTTAATATCTTTCTACAGGTGAGACCTATAAACTGGCACCTTGTGATAAATTTTAGTAGCTAATGGCTATTGATGTGACAGGTTTAAAAATTACTCTTTCTGTTAATCAATATTTCTTCATATATAGGAGTTTTGAAACCTGCAGCTTCTATTTTTGATACATTCTGTTCAATACTGTTCTCAACACACTTGTAAATGCTTACCTTTAACTTTGTAGATAAATACATATCTCAGAATAAGCATTTCTGTCAATAAATTAGTTTTGAAAGGGTTAATCTAATTTATTCACTTTTATCTTGCCTTTAAGTGTAATAACTGGATCCAAGATCGCTCCTGAACTCAAAGACTAGAAGTGTGAATGCTGTAGTAGATCACATGATCAGTCGTTCCTGATTCTTCACTCTCTTCATTTGATAGCTTTATACATTCATACGTCTTACTATGGAACTTTGCAGTACCTCAGATAGTCACCTAAGTCAGAGGCCCCCAACCCCATGGCCACAGATTAGTAGTGGTCTGTGGCCTCTTAGAAACCAGGCTGCAAAGCAGGAGGTGAGCTGCAGGCTAGCCAGCCTTACCACCTAAGCTCCACCTCCCTTCAGATCAGAGCATGAACCACATTGTGAACTGCACATGGTGGGGATCTAGATGGGCCACTCCTATGAGAATCTAACTAATGCCTGATGAAGTGAGGTGGAACAGTTTCATCCTGAAACCATTCCCCCACCCCTGTCCATGGATTGTCTTCCATGAAACCAGTCCCTGGTGACAAAAAGGTTGGGGACTGCGGACTTAAGTGTGTTTCCCTGCCTCTGAAATTGGACCTGGCCTTGTGACTTGCCTTGGTCAACACAAAAGGGAAGGGAGAAGAATCTGTAAATGTGTTGCCACTAGTCTCAGTCGCCTGTGCTTCTGCCATCTGCCCCAAGTACTTCCTGCCTCAGAATGACGAGGGAATGAACAGAACTGAATTTGACATGCACCCTGGAAGTCAGACAGAGAAGTGCCAAGATACTTACTTTTGTGAGTTACCTGTTAGTCAAGGTAAGTCCACATATTATTTCAGCACAACCCATAGCCTATGGAAAACAACGCTGGGAGTGAAGGATAGTAGAGAGAAGAAATGGTTCATGATTTCATTAACTGAAAGTTAAATCTGAACCAAGACAACAAAATTATCCATAGATAAGCATCAGTGACTACAAATAAACCATGTATATGTGAGGTGGTTAGACACACATTTCTGTAAAAACCATCAGCTACATTCTGTTATGTTGAGAAAACATGAGTAAACTAAGTACTAGTGAGTAATATTCAGAGCCCCTCTCGAACCTGATTTTGCAGGCATTAGGTCCTGACTTACGTATGTACCTGAGTGACTCCTACCTATCAGGCATTGTACTTATTAGGCTAAGTGAAATTGGTGAATGAGACAGCTATGGCCCTGCCTCCATGAAGTTTACAGTCTTGCAGGGAGACACACAGGCTGTCTTTTAAAATGTTTTTCTTCCAGTTTCTCAAACACACATAGCTCTTTCCACCTCTGGTCAGGGCCTTTCTGCATGCCTGCGGAGGCTCTTCTTATCTTGGCCTGATCCTCTTCTTCCTCTTGGCAGCCACTCTATGTAATTATAGACTGTGAATTGCTAAAAGGCAATTGAAATGAGTGTAGAGATAGAGAGCTGACAATTCTGCAGGAAACTGAAGGATGAAAAGAAGCTGGGCATGTGATATCTCAGAAACAGGAAGGAGCTGTGCCTTTCCCAGAAGTGAGAGGAGGTGGCTGTGGCTGGTACACAGAGAACCAAAGTGAGAGCAAGAGCCAGGCCATGCAAGACTATGGGTAGTGTGTGGTACCAAAAAGGGTAAGGACCTTGTTTGAAGTGCAGTGGGAAGCAAAGGGAGTATTTCAGGGAGTGCATACTTAGGTTCTGCCTTAAAATCTTACTTTGCATAGATAATAGATTGAGGATGTAGAAGAGAGAAAATGGGGAGAATGATAAGGGAGCTATCATAGAAATCCAGTTGAGCTGCGACTAGCAATCTGGAGTAGAAGGACAGTTAAGGAAATAGAAGTGGAAAGATTAAAGGGACACTTTGAATGTAGAAACAACAGAACTTTGGTGATGGATTGTAAGGAGTGACTTAGAGGGGACACTTAAAGACAACAGCCAGTTTTCTACAGAGCTGAATAGCAATGATCAAAGAAGATTGCTAGCTAGATTTGTAGACCAGGCTGCTGGCTGGAGACATGCCAAGATGACTGATCAGGAATAGCATTGATTTAAAGAGAGCCTTTGATCATAAAAACTAAAGTACAGACAGAACACAGTGGCAGGTGGGACTCAGAAAAGAGGCACAGACAAGCAAGAGTCTAGACAGGTCATGTCCGCAGGCTATTCTCAGACTGGCGACCTGGTCCTACCATCATGTTTTAAAACCACCAGGTCACCAAGGCAGGGTGGGAAGCAGCATCAAGGAAGACTATATGATAGAGTGCAAAGAGGTTCCAGAATCAAGCATGTCTGAGAAACAATTACTTGTGTGATCTTATGTGAGTTCCTTGAATTACTTAACCTTTCAGAGACCCTCAGATTCCTTATTTGTAAAATAAGATGAGAATATTTTACCTTGTGTGTTTGTTGTGAAGATTAATTCCACCAGTGTTTACAAAATACCTTGCATAGAGTAGATGCTAAGAATGTAGTTCTCCTGGCCTCCCCACTGTGTAAATTAATTCATATCGTTGAGAGCTCTCACTCATTCAGCTCCATGACTAATCAAATTCTGACACTAAAGGGCTTGGTTCTTGTCCAGCTCGCCTCCAGGGTGGGAGTGGGAAGTGAGGAAATAGGAATGGGAAAAGATGGAACTAATAATTATGGGGTATTCTAAATATACGGTGTATTCTAAATCATATGACATTACATATCATGCTGTGTGGTGTTAAATTCTTTAAATCTTATATCTTCAGAATAACTCTGTGAGAACAGTTTGTTTCTTGCTCCCTTTTATAAATAAGTACATTTAAGCAGAATTTTAGAGATCTGAGCAAGGTTTCCTAGCTCATGCCAGAAGAATCAGGATTGAAATATGCTGGGTCTGATGCTCATACATTTTTTTCTTGACACTGTGCAGCGTCTGTGAAAGACAGGACTTTCTGAACTTTGGAAATCAGGACTTGTTTTAAGGTTTTAGAACTAAAGTTCAGAAAGTCCTGTTGTCATTGTCTACAAAATAACATTTTTTTTCCTCCTTGGGAGGGACATGAGAGGTTTATTTGCAGGAAATGGTTTTGAAGGATTTATATCCTCATTGAATTTGGTATAGCTGAGTCATTTTATTCATGAAATTTAGACATACTCTTTATTTTACAGATGGGAGACTACTGAGTCTCCAAAAGGTTGTTTGACACTTTGAGACCATTCAGCTAGTGGCATTTTCACTATTTTAGTTCAGTAGTCTCTTAGTACTTTCATGCTTCCTCAGGCATCTTAAGATTTTTTTCTTTTATACCATGATTCAATATTTTCCAGAAGCAACAATACTTTTTCTTAGTAACATGACCAGTGGAAAGCACACACACATACACACACACACACCCCTACCTCTCCCCTTGGATAATTGTCATCTCAAGTTTGATATGATCAATACAGAACCCATAATTTCCCTGCCTTAAACCTGCCTCATCGGCTCCTAGAATCTTTCCCTCTTAGTAAATGGCGACTCCAGAACATAAACCTCCATCATCCTTGACTCCTCTTTGTCTTTTTTTTTGAGATGGAGTCTTGCTCTGTCGCCAGACTGGAGTACAGTGGCACGATCTCAGCTCACTGCAGACTCCACCTGCTGGGAAGCTATTCCTCTGCCTCAGACTCCCAAGTAGCTGGGACTACAGGCACGAGCCACCATGCCTAGCCAACTTTTTTGTATTTTTTAGTAGAGCTGGGGTTTCCCCATGTCTCAATCTCCTGACCACCCACCTCAGCCTCCCAAAATGCTGGAATTATAGGCATGAGCCACCACGCCCAACCTTGACTCCTCTTTCACTATGGAAATAGACCTCCCATCTGTGCCGTCTTTAAATGTCACACCCTTCACTGCCACAACCCAAAACGATTTTTTGTCAGAATGACTTCAGTAACTTCCTAAGTAGTCTTCTGCCCTTGCCCTTCTCCCCACCCACCCGCTAGCTTCCATTCTCGCCAGAAGAGGTGACTGATTCCTCGTAATCAGGATCCCTTGTAATCCCTGTTGGATCTTCGTAAGACCCGACATCTGCACAAGGACTTTCTACTGTGTGGGATCTGAACTCTACGACCTCATGGTCTGACCTCGTGGTCTGCTCTTCTCTCTCACTCCCTTTGCTCCAGCCACACTGGCATGTAGCTCCTCTAAAGTGCCCACAAACTGCCATCTCAGGACCTTTCACTTTCTATTTTTTCTGCATGGAAACCTCCTCTCTCGGATGGTCAAGTTGCCAATTTCCACACGTGCTTGATGGCGCTGCTAAAATATCACCTTGTCAGAAAGGCCTTTCGTGACCGCTCATTATTAAATAGCAACACTCTCCCCAGACGTCAGCTCTCTTTCCCCCTTCCGCTTAGTTTCCTCCACAGCATTCATCACCGCATCACCTTGTATACGTTTCTTTTCTCTCTCACTAGACCCGCCATCCTGCCTTACCTGCACGTTCAATGAAGACAGGGTTTTTTGGTCAGTTTTGCTCATAGAGTAATGCTTGGCTTGAACTGAGAACTCAATTTACATTAGTTGAATGAATAAATTTATATTAATATTTGCAATATAACGTCATTCTTGTAGGCTGTGTCAAAGTTTTAAAGTGTTATAATTATTTTTTGATTGCTCTTATACTGCTGACCTCTAGGTTTATTATAACTAACTATGGCTTTGATAAGAAATAGTCCCAATTTGGAGAAATAACAATTCTTACAGTATATCCCTACCACTACTAGATAATATTACAGATAAGTCACTTTTTTTTTGTAAAAAATATTGTGAAATAAAATATATCTTTATGGAGCTCATTTTTGCTGTAGAAATTTTCCGTATTCCCATGTAACACTAGATTCTGGTGCATTAATTTTGTTTGCTTTAAAATTTAATGCTTATTGTATTTGCAGAGCTAGAACTGAATAAAAATGAAAACCTTATGCTATTAACAGATATGCTATCGAGAGATTTAATCTATTTCTTGTAAATTTTAACATGTAGGATGAGTAAGGATTCTTTTTTCCTGTCTTAATTCCCATTGACCATCATTTGTGCCACAAAAATGAAAGTCTGCGTTTTCACTTGTCTTTCAGACAAACTAAGACTGTCGTATTGAATTTCGAAACATGTGCACTTGAAATTGGAAGTCCACTGTCAGTGAGGAGGACCTCCTTAACCATATCTTGCCTTCTCTCCTGTGATGTGATGCAGCTAATCTCAGCTGAGCGACTTGAGATGCTTGTTACTGCTGCAATCTCAATGAATTTAGAGTGGTAATCAATTAACAGCAAATAGGTTTCTTTGTCAATTTGGAAGCATCCCAATGAAGGTAAAGAGAGTGAAATAAGGTGATAAATAATTTATAGCTAGAAAGAATCACTAATTCCTTCTGCCCACTTACAGGGTCTAAGTTATTTTTTAGGGGAAAATTGAAACCAATAACCAGAAACCTGGTAAATAAATTAATTCTGTTTAAGAAATATATAAATGCACTAATTTTGCTGCTTACACCTGTATTTTATACAAATGCTGCAATTGCAAAAGGCCACTTGTCTCTGACCTTTCTGAGGAACTCTGCTATTTCCCTCTGGTTATTTTGCTTTTTCTCTTGACCTCTCTTCCAGGATTATTTTCTGATTTATTTGCATCTCAATTTGTACCAGTAAAATGCATGTGATAATACACACACACACACACACACACACACACACGCACACATAATTACTGTTTTTATCTTCCTCTGGTAAATCTCTATGCCTCTCAAAGTCTCACCTTGGCTAGGCTCTCCCTGTGTTAGTACCTTACCAGTGTGGAGGTGGTGATTAAGATATTTAGAGCTCTGAGGCTTCGATGCCTTATAGAGGCTCTGGTCCAGCATGGATAACAATGAGTCCGCACTTAATGTCATCAATAGGTTCTTAGAAACTGCTACTTTAAGCAAAACGACTATCTATGAAGCCAGCTTTTGCCATCGGCTAATTGATTTAAATGAGAGTTAAGTTTCTACTGCATATTTTTGGTCCCAAATAGATCACTAAGCTTCTAACTAAAGACTCCAAGTGATTCTAATATTAAACATTAAACTAAATATGAGTTATGCATACATTTAAGAAAGATTAATAAAAATGGGTAAGGCAATTACTTCCCCAATTTTTTGGTGAATGAGGAGTGAGAGTGGTCATAGTGATAGTGGATTAAATCAAGGAATAAATGTTTGCCAAGTAAAGTTGGAAGAAGCCCCTCCTACCACCATCACGGGCTCACTGAGCACTTTACTAATGTGGTGTTTATTGTCATGTATTTGGATGATTATCATAGACTTCACAACATTTTATTTGACAACAATTTTTATTCATTCATTATTTTCCAACCCAATTATGCCAGTTCAGGGTTATGGGTGGTCGGAGCCTCTCCTAGAAGCTCAGGGTACAAGGCGGGAGCCAACCCTAAACAAGACACCACTCCGCTGCAGGGCACACTCACACATGCTCACACTCACTTAGGCTGGGGCAATGTAGACATACCAGTTACCCAAGGTGCATATGTTTGGGACCTGGGAGGAAACTGGAGTGTCTGGAGAAAACCCACGGAGACATGGGGAGTTTGAGAAAACTCCCCATAGACAGTCGTCTGTGCTGGAAATAGATTCTTTTTTTTTCCCTCACCCATGTTATAACAACACTCATTGAATGAATCTATGTTATTGGAGGGCTTGCTATGATTCTTCATTGATTACCAGTCTGTCTTGTCCTGTTCTACCGAGGTATGGATAATAAATGCCTGTTTTTCATGGCTCAACCCTTGAGACAACGGGGACCCTGTGGTAGGGCTTCAGCAGTTCCTTTCCCACCAGTGATATCTAGGCAGAGCTGTCACCGTTTAGTTTGCCCATCCTCCCTATGCCCCAAGGAAGTCAGTCTGCTGACTGATAGGCATGGCTTCCTGCTCTTCTTCACCCTTTTCTCCTTCTCCCAAGTCTAGAGGCTAGTCCTAACTCATAGCCTATTGACAGGATGTCTAGATTCCTCTTTTTGATCTTGCCAGCCCCTTACCCTACTTTGGATCCCACTTTTGATTTGTTTTTTGTTTCATACTGTCCCTCATGGACTTTCCTCATCTGGAGCTTTCATCCAGACATATTGAGAACTGCCCCTACCTTGAACTTGCTTGCCCCATAGGCACCTACACTTCTCCCTTGAATTGGACCTTTAGATATTGACTCTGGCCCAAATTGAAGAATGAGAACTCTCTGGTCCCATGAACTTGGTGATTTTGTATTCCAGAAGGGAGGCAGCTCTTCTGTCTTTAGAGAGGCACTTATCCTATGCTAGTTTTATTTAGCTGGGAGCTTTAGGGATTAGGAGTTGGATTTGGTCTCAATAGCAGTGCATGTCCAGTAAAAATAAATTATCACCATCTTTAGAAACAGAGGTAGATTTGTGTGAAGCTAAAGTATTTCAAGCTTCGGGGTATTCATTTGCAGGACCCCTTGCAATGTCCTGGCAGGGACTCTTGCACATGTCTACATGGACATACGCTTCTGTAAATTTTCCAAAGATATCTTATCTGCAATCAATTAAGAATACTGTGTCTTTTCTCTGGAACTTCCCCTCTGTCATATTTTCACTCATGTCTGCTGGCACCGGAATAAGCTGGGACATTTTTTGGGGATATGGCTAAAAAAAATGCCAATGAGACACATTCAGCTTGGGTTATTGGAGTGGATTTATGTGTTTAGGAATGACTTCTATACATAAGCTATGGCTAGTGGTCAGTCCCTGGAGGTGCATGGCTCATACTTTCCTTTAAGAGAATATTTTGGCATGTTTCCTCCAGCTGCCACACCTTTGGATCCATCTTACCATCCCCATCAAGTTGCACTCTCCTCAAGGTCCTGTCAGCCAGTGATGAAACATGGCCAGAGTCCTTCAGCTGGACAATTCCTATTCAATACAGAATTTCTCTGATGGGCAGTCTTTGCCTTCCAGCTGAGACTTTTTCAGAGCTCCACTGCAGTCTGAGGGTCTTCCGACTCATTCCTCCTTTCTTCTCTCTTCCCTTTTATGGGTGTCAGATCTTCATCATGATTTGAAAGGCTCTCAATAGCTTCTGTTTCCTCTCTTTATTTTCCATGGTCATTTTCTTCAACAAATCTCTTGCACATCTAATTCTATCTTGGTATCTGCTTCTCAGAGGACATGAGCCGACACAGTTAAAGATTTTTAAGGCGACTCTGTGTCAGATCAGTATTTAAAGTGAGGTTTGGCTGATTCTAAAGCTAATGATTGTCACACTACACTTTCATATGCCTAGTGGCTCATCAACCAAACTTTGATTTCTTAACTCAAACTTTAAGTCATGGTTACATCTATTCTCAGTCACTTGCAAGCATTTGACAATATTTCCCACTCCTTCTCTGACTCCATAGCATTTTTTTCTAAATTTCTCATCCACTGCTGCCTTCCCTATGTACCACACTCTACCCAAACAGACTTTTTGTCATTATTGGGACCGACCTTTGCTTATGCTCTTCCTGCGTCTGAAATGTCATTGCCCAACTAGACCTAGCAGATTTCTTATTAATTTCTCCCTGAGGGGACATAAAAATCTGACATTGATAATGGTAACATAAAATCATAATACACCACTACAATAATGACATTCATGAAAAACTGGGGGGAAAAGTCATTAATTCAAAGAGCTTTTAAGATTAATCATTATTTCAAAAAAGTTGAAATGTCCTAAAATCTCATAGGTCATTTATGAAAGAAGCTTGATGTTTTCTGAAATTTGACAACCCTAAACATTTATGTATTGTTACCAATAAAGTGTTGCAAAACCAATAAAAAGTTTTCCAAAAATATTAAATTGTTTTTGAGCAACTATACTAAAAAAAGACTTAATTATCTATCTGCTATGGACTGAATTGTGTTCCCCTAAAACTCATATGTTGAAGCTCTAGCCCCCAATGTGACTGTATTATTTGGAGATGAGGCCTGCAGGTGGTAGCTAAGGGTAAACAAGGTCAGAAGAGTGAAGCTTATATGATAGGATTAGTGTCCTTGGGAGAAAGGACACAAGAGCCAGGCACAGTGGCTCATGCCTGTAATCCCAGCACTCTAGGAGGCTGAGGTGGGTGGGTCATTTGGAGTCAGGAGTTTGAGACCAGCCTGCCCAACATGGCGAAAACCCATCCCTACTAAAAATACAAAAATTAGTCAGGTGTGGTGGCGCATGCCTGTAATCCCAGCTACTTGACAGACTGAGTCAGGAGAATCTCTTGAACCTGGGAGGTAGAAATTGCAGTGAGCATAGATTACCCCACTGTACTCCAGCTTGGGGGACAGAGCAAGACTCCATTTCCAAAAAAAAAAGACAAGATACAAGAGAGCTCAGGTCACGCTCTCTCTCCACTGTGTGGTGACACAGAGAGAAGGAAGTTGTCTGCAAGCCAGTAAGAGATCCCTCACCAGACACCAAATCCTGCTGGAACTTTGATCTTGGGCTTCTAGCCTCTAGAACTGTGAGAAAATAAAGTTCTGGGAAACCAAATAGTCTAGTAACATTAAAGGATCCACAAAAATAAATAAATAAATAAAAATAAAGTTCTGCTATTTGAGCCACCCAGTCTATGATATTCTGTTATGGCAGGCTGAGCCGACTAAAACACTGTCGCTCTATTCTTTCTGCAGAATGGTGATTCTTATTTGGATGTGTCTCCCAGGGGACATTTGACAATGGCTGGGGACATTTTTGATGGTTGCAACTGGTGGGGGATGCCATTAGCATGTAGTGGATATAGGTCAGAGATGCTGCGACTCCTGAAATACATGGAACATCTCCTTCCCTTCTCTCTCTCTCCTGCTCTCAACAATTACTTGTCTCAAAATGTCAACAGTGCCAAGGCTGCAAAAGCTGAGAAGCTCCACTGTAAAAAATGTTATAAAATCTCATCTTATGAAGAGGCAATCAAAGAGTAGCCAATTATGTAAAAAGAGCATTATAAAAACATGTTAAAAAGCAAGTCATATGTTATCTTAGATTTTCTGAGTGATATTTTCATTTTTAAAAAATCTGTGATTGGTCATTTTTTCCTATTCCAGAGTAGAAACTGATTTTATGAGCAATTTTGTATTATATTTTAAGAGACATCCTCAAAATGTATAAGCTTCAGTGTCCCAAATCCTGTATCCATCTCAGCTTGGAATTATGTTTAACAGCCTCCATACAACACTAGTAAATGTTGACTTCACTATGATTTTGGATCTCAGCATTATAGTTTTCTTTTTGGGGGGTACAGACTGACAATCTAAAAATGTTTAGTAAAGTTTAATGAAACAGAACATTTTTATAAGCAGAATAAAATGCTGTTGTTATTGTATATGCAGGCAGGAGATTTGGCCTTTCTCACTAAATCCTCTCTGCCCTTTGCAGAAGATTTTCCTAAGCTGTTAAATAATAGAGCATTCATGTATCCTGGGGTTTTTTCTTTAATGGTATATGTTCACATGCATGTCATCCATAACTTACATCTTTCACCTCACCCCCATAAAATTAATTATCAAGTTATGCCAACTTTACCTTAACATTTCTCAGATGTTTCTAGTCCTCTCATCTTACGTAGAGCCTGCGTATTTTTCCTCCTGTGGACAGCTGCACAGCTTCCTGCTTACACTGCCTGCCCCTACTTCATAGACTACACAGCTACCAAGATGATCTATTTCAACAGTCCATTTGACCATGTCAGTGCATGTTAAAATCATTCAATGATTTCCAGTTTCCAGTTTTAACTGCTAAAACTTGTTTTTTAGAAGAAAGCTATGAGGCCCTATGTATAACACTGATCCAACTGAATCAGAGGAAGACACCAGAGTATCTCCCCCTTGGACTATCTCTTACACTTTGCCCTTCTCTGTGACCCCAAGGTATCTTCCCTATATCCCTGTGGGACTAGAATGACCGTAATAATTTGGAAGCATAGTTACCATCAGTTTACAGGATCCATGAACTGATTTACTAACCCTTGCTGACTTTGCTCTGACCATGCCTTGAGACACTTAGCTAAGTGCCTGAGAACTAGAGTGTTCTCAGGTGGGTGTGGTGTCTCATGCCTATAATCCCAGCACTTTGGGGAGCCCAGGTGGTTGGATTGCCTGAGGTCAGGAGTTCGAGACCAGCATGGCCAACATAGTGAAACTCCATCTCTACCAAAAATACAAAAAATTAGCTGGGTGTGGTGGCGGGCACCTGTAATCCCAGCTAATCAGGAGGCTGAGGCAGGAGAATTGCCTGAACCTAGGAGGTGGAGATTGCAGTGAGCCGAGATCACGCCATTGCTTTCCAGCCTGGGCAACAAGAGCAAAACTCCATCTCAAAAATAAAGAAATAGAGTGTTCTCTGAACACCATGTTAATTTTCGAGATCGTATTTTCCTGTAGACTGCCTCCTGTTTGAACAGCATTCAGGGATCCTCAATCCCTTTGGGAAGTGATTCCTGCAACCCTCAAGTGGAGCTGGGTGTATTCTTCTATGGTCCAACAGAACTCATTGTATGTTATTGCTGAACTTATATTCATGGATTATTGCTATTATTTTAAGTATTCATTTCATTCACTAAATTGTGAGATTCCAGAGGATAGGAGCCACGTGTTACTGATTTTTGGATAATAATGCAATGTTTAACACATAATAATTGCTCAATAAGTAGTTGATGAATAAATGAGTTGGTAGATAAATGAATAAAGATAATGTTTATTTTCTCTCCTAATCCTGTGACTACCTAGTAACATTCTAGTTCAACCTCAAACTACCTGACAATTTGTTTTTACTGAATGATCATATTAACATGCTGTTGAGAAAGTTCATCAAATCCTTGTATAGATATTAAAGCCCTAAATTTAATATATATGTTTGAAGATCTTATCATATGGCATTTTCCAACTGGGAAAGAGCTTAGAAATCCCTTAGATCAACTCTCTCATTTTATGGATGAGAAACTAATGCTCAGAATGTTCCATCAGAAATGGAACAATGCATCTAGTCCTAAACACAAACCACAGGTCTGTGTTCTTAACACATTTCTAAGCCTCTGCCCCAAGAGGTAATGCCTGGCCTAAATGTTAGAGCCAGGCACTGAGTAAAGTAACATCATTGTATGTCTTAACGCTTTAGGTTGGTTTCCCTGGGAAGCCAACTCTGAGTGGAGTTTAGCTTGCAGCATGTTTGTAAGCAGCACCTTTGAGATAGACACTTGTGCAATGGAAAGGGAGCAAGCAGGACTGGGCAGAAGGAGGGATTGCAATGCAGTGCACTCCCAGTATCGCCTCAGCTGATTCTAAAGGGAACCACAGACCCTTCAGAATTGTCCTGGGTTGAGTCAGGAAGGCTAGGGTTTTATACTCCTGTATGGAAGGTGGGCCACCTCAAGAAAGGTATGACTCTGGGTGAAAGAGCTCTCTGTATTTGAGATAATTCTTTCAGGACTGAAAGCTGAAAGCTGTCTGCTGGTAGCTCTCCCAGCATCTGGACAAACAACCATGTTACCACAATATGCTTTCATAAAGATTATTTTCACATACATATAAATGAGCATTCTGGTTTAAATCAAGTAACCTTAGCAGCTGAAGTGGTTTTGCAGTTGTCATCTGGGTCTCAGTTCATAATGAAACCCTATGCAGTGATAGAGCATATCAAATTTATAGTAGAGACTGCTGAAATTTTTGCTGTAATCTTTTGGAGATTTCCTGGATCTGGAACGTTTCCTTACTTTTTTTTGGTAGAATCCTTGTTACTGTGATGGGATATATGAATTTTAGCAAATTCCTTTTTAACAAAACTATTTTTGATAACCATTTTAAAGGTATTATTTAACAGATTTCTTAATATAAAATAAGCTTTTACTGTGTTACAAAAGTAAATAGAGCAACCATGGTAAATAATTTTCTCTTTTTTGAGATGGAGTCTCGCCCTGTAGCCTGGGGTGGAGTGCAGTGGCACAATCTCTGCTCACTGTAACCTCCGCCTCCCGGGTTCAAGTGATTCTCCTGCCTCAGCCTCCTGATTAGCTGGGATTACAGGCACACACCAACACACCTGGCTAATTTTGTGTGTGTGTGTGTGGTTTTTTTTTTATGGGGTTTCACTATGTAAGCCAGACTGGTCTCGAACTCCTGACCTCGTGATCCACCTGCCTCGGCCTCCCAAAGTGCTGGAATTATAGGCATGAGCCACTGTGCCCTGCCTAATTTTTAAAATATAATGCTGCCATATATTTTATAAGATTTTGCTTATAATTTTCAAATCTGTGTGTGTGTATGTGTGTGTGTGTGTGTGTGTGTGTGTGTGTATATAAAATTGGCCTGAATTCCTATTTTGCCTATTTTTATGTTTTGGTATCAAAATTATGCAAAGGATTATAAAATAAACTGGAAAGTTTATCATTTAATTTCATATTCCAGAGGTGTTCATATAGCACAATGCCTTGTTGCTCTAATTTGGCACATTTTTGCTAAGTAATACACTAATTAACGTTTAAATTCCTTCCGTGGTTTCTACTTCTTCCAGGTCAATATTCTTAATTAGATTTCCTAGGAAAAATTTACATTTCATTAATAGTTTGAAAGCTTTAGCATATCTTAATACATGATATTATTTTTAATTACCTCTGTACTGTGACATTCCCCTTCTAATTCTAAATTTGTGTATTAGGATTTTTATTTTAAGTGATTATATTATGGAGAGTTATTATTTTGATTGATTTTATTTGCAAAGATCTGCTTCTTAGATTTATAATTCTACTTTTTAATTTTTACCTTAAATTGTTTACTTCTGCATTTAAGAAAGAATTAGCCTCTTTCTTCTACTTTTCCTAAAATTGCCTTTTGCTTTCTTTCCTAATTTATGGCATTAATAAGTTAGTTAATATTTTTGCTCTTCTTTCTTTCTTCCTTTTTCCTCTCTCATTCCCCTTCCCTTTTCTCCCCTCCCCTCCTCTTCCCTCCTTTTCTCTCCTCCCTCCCTCCTTCCCTACCCCCTCCTTCTCTCCTTTCTTGTTAACCTAGAAGAATAGTGAGTCTATTGAGTACTTCTGGCCACTTCCATATATTTCATATACAATTTTATCATTAGTGTTACTTTAAATTTTTTCTATTATTGCTATTTTTATTTTTAACATAAGCCGTTTATAAGATTAATAATTTGTTTCAAACATTTAAATATTTTGTTTAACATTTTAATATTAACATGTAGGTATTTGAGGTTTTTTTGGTATTGGTTTAAAGAATATGAACGTTGAGGTTTTGTTATTAATATTTTGCTTTTTTGGTGGCCTCATATAAGCACTATTCTTACAAAGTTTCCATGGACATTTCTCTTTTCCTTATATAGTTCAATATAAATGTTAAATAAATCTTAAGTATTTAGTTTTTTATATTATTTTAAATCTAATTTACTTAACAAAGCATATATATTTCATATTAAAATCTCTTCCTACTTTGTTTTTCTATTTATTTTTCATTTTTACTTGATGTATTTTATACTACATTATAGAGTATAATTGCTTAGAATCATAATTATAGATTGTATCTGTATATATATTTAGAATATACAGAGAGATATATAAAATTATACACATTTTTGTTTCCCATTAATTTTCTATTAACTATATGCTTTATCTGTCTCTTTTTCCTCAGTTTGACTTTTTCCTTGGTTTTATTTTTTTGCCCAAATATTTACTTTAATTTTTTCTTTGTCCTTTTGTACTAGGGAGGTCTATTATTGCTAGATTTTATTTTGTAGCCAAGTGTAAGAGTTATATTTTAGTAGGGATGTTTATTATCATAACTATGGTTTTGAGTATATTCTGTTATTTTGTTGGGAGATACCTGTCTTTTATTGTTTGTATATTTTGCTTGTTTTTTATTTTATTTGTTTGCTCCTCTTGTCATATGAAATGTTATTTTGATTTTTTTGCCCCATGTATTTGGAAGAAAAAGTCCCTGAAAACAGTATTTTATGATATTTATTTATTTGTATTTATTTTTGAGGCAGTCTCATTCTGTTGCCCAGAGTGGAGTATGGTGGCATAATCTCAGTTTAAGGCAGCCTTGACCTTCCAGGCTCAAGTGATCCTTAGTCCTCAGCCTCCTGAGTAGCTGGAACTACAGGCGCACACCACCACATCTGGCTAATTTTTGGTTTTGTTTTGTTTTGTGGAGACAGGGTTTTACCATGTTGCCTGGGCTGGTCTCCAACTCCTGAGCTCAAATGATTCACCCACCAAAGCCTCCCAAAATACTGGGTTTACAGGCGTGAACCACCAGGCCCAGACATTCTTTATTGGTGGTATTTTTATTTTTTAGAATTTCAACTTTTATTTTAGATTTGGGGGGCACATGTAGGTTTGTTACATGGCTATATTGCGTATGCTAAGGTTCGGCATGTAAATGGTTCTGTCACCTACATAGTGAAGGTAGTACCTCATAGGTAGTTGTTGAGCGCATTTGCCGTCTCCCTCCTTCCCCTCTCCAGTAGTACCCAGTGTCTATTGTTGCCATCTTTATGTCCATGAGCACCCAACTGTTACCTACCACTTATTGAAAATGGTAGAGTTGGCTGGGAGCGGTGGCTCATGCCTGTAATCCCAACACTTTGGGAGGCTAAGGCAAGCAAATCACGGGGTCAGAAGTTGGAGACCATTCTGGCTAACATGGTGAAACCCCATCTCTACTGAAAATACAAAAAATTAACCAGGTTTGGTGGCATGCACCTGTAGTCCTGGCTACTTGGGAGGTTGAGGCAGGAGAATTGCTTGAACCTGGGGGGCAGAGGTTGCAGTGAGGCAAGAGCGTGCCATTGTACTCCAGCCTGGGCAACAGAGTGAGACTTCATCTCAAAAAAAAAAAAAAAGGAAAAAGTAGAGTTGACCTTAAAATTTTTAAAAGAAAAAAATGACATATTTGAACATATATTTTGCTAATAATCAATGTCATGAACAATTCAGATGCTTTTGCTGTGCTCCAGGTCTACCCAGTACCCACTTTAATTCATCCCTTCTTTTGTTTCAGAGTTTTTCTCTTATGATATAGGGCTTTTGAATAAACACATATTTTTAAGTTATGATACCGATAACAATAAGTATTCTTTCAAAACTCTTTTGAGTTCAGTGCCTTCTGAACTATGCCACAGGTTAACCATTTCTGGGTTCTCTTTTTGACTGATCTTTTGAACAGTTTAACATTTTTGGAAGAACTCTGGGAGATGTTCTTTGGGAGCCTTTGCATTACTAAGAATAATTTTTTCTCATTTTATTATTTGAATGACAAGTTGGTTGAGTATAGAGTTTAGTGGCAACCCTTTCCTTTTTAAAAAACACACTTAAAAATTTTTTTTTAAACCTTCTTAAATGGCTTTAAATTCTTTAGCGAAGCCCATGGCCTGCCTCAGAAGTTTTCTCTGAGAGAGATAACTCCTGCGTGTCCTGGCCCAGCCTCAGGGATGCATGAGTTGTTCCTTTTTTGTTTTGAAAATCATAGCTTAACCAGAATATGAAGAAAAGGTAAACTCTTTTTATCTAAGACCTTGGGACTTTCTTGATAAATTTCCTAGGCTGCTTCTTTATAGCTTAAGGAAAAATTAGTTATGTTGTAATCTATTATGAAAGCATAAGATGATTTTCCTCTATTAGGAAAGCCTTACTCATTTCTGTTGTTCATTTATTTATGTTTTATTTGTTCTTTTCTCCCTGGTCCCCCAACCAGGAAATCGAGTAGCCATTTTTTATGTCTTTATTTTCTGTATGTCATTTTCATCCTCGCCAATTACATAATTTTTCTCTTTTATTCTACATTTTTGAAATGCTTTTTAAGTTTGGTTGTCTTGGGGGCAATTTTCTGTAATATTGTCCCAAAGACCTTGCTAGTCTTTGTATTGTGAGATTTCTTAGCCCTTTCTAAAGATATATTAAATGAATGATTTATTTGTTTGCAATTTTATATCATTATAATCTTTCCTTTTTAAAAATCTACCTTCTGTTTTATATTTGCTTGATCCAGTCTGTTCCCCTTCTATCTAAATGTTAACCTTATATTATTTCACAGAGTCTATGTTTTCTTGAATTTCACTGGGGAAAAAATCAAGTTCCTGTAAAAAATAATCCAGTTTACCATTTCTTAGTAGATCTTTTTCAAAGGTTTGTTTTTCTGATGCATCTTTAGTACTTAGGTTCTCTCTCTTTTAGAAAGTGCAGACTATTTTCACAAATACCATGCTTATTTTTGTTGTTTTTTTTTCTTGTCCTTGGATGAACAGAGTATATTCTTATGTAACATGTGCCTGCAAACAGTGTTGGTGGTTTCCCTTTGGTTCTCTTCATCGTCCATTTGACAGATTTTGGTGGATTCCAGATTTTAAACTGGAGACAAGAGTTGTTGGTGTTCTGAGTCTCTGAAATGCCTGGTCTTTAGAAGTCCTTTAGGCAGGGACGTTCGTCTGGCTTTGAAGAGCTCTATTTCCTTGTCTAACTGCAGTATATTGCTGTGAGTTGAGAAGTAAATTCCTGGGTAATTGAAGCATTCTTTAGTTTTTCCTTTGCCTGAAACAGTGAAAAAATAATCAGTGACCTTCCCACTGCTCCCAGATCTCTCAGCCTTCAACCTTCTCTAAAGTTGCATTAATGCCCCTGGAGATCAAGCATCACATTTTGACAAATTTCCCATCCTAGCCACAGTTTTTTTTTTTAATATATTTTTTAACATTTCCTGCAATCACTATCTTGTGATGTGCTATAGTTTAGATATCTATTCCCCCAACCTCATGTTGAAATTCGATCCCCAATGTTGAAGGTGGGGCTTAATGGGAGGTGTTTGGGTCATGGTGGTGGGTTCTTCATGAGGGCTTATGCCATCTTTGCAGTAATGAGTGAGTTCGTGTTCTGTTAGCTCCTGTGAGTGCCGGTTGTTAAAAAGGGTTGGCACTTATCCCCCCACACTCTCTCTCTGGCTTCCTCTCTCACATGTAATCTCTGGATATACCAATTCCCCTTTGCCTTCAGCCATGAGTGAAAGAAGTCTGAGGATCTCACCAGAAGCAGATGCTGATGTCATGCTTTTTATACAGCTTGCAGAACTGTGAGCCAAATAACTGTATTTCTTTTATAAATTACCCAGATTCAAGTATCTCTTTATAACAACACAAAAATAGACTAAGACCTAGTGGGTAAAAAGAGTAGTACTATATTCACATGGACACTGATCACAGGAATATAGGCAGAAGTTGGTGATGACATGACTCTGGCTACATTAGAAAGCAAGCTGCAAACAGAGAGATGGAGTTTTTCTCTGTTGATCAGGAATGTCTCCAACAAGTCAGGGACAGAGGTCAAGTACTAGTAAGGTTTGTACTGGCCTTAGCACCAAAGCAGAAACTGGCCAGCATTGTTCCTTTAGTTTCTGACTTCTGGGAAGATCTAGAAGATTCCAGCGAAAAGGCTAGGATTTTTAAGGGACTAGAGACAGTGCCAATTAATCAAGCAGCTCAGAAATATGTCAATATTTTGCCAACCAGTATGGCCCTACTGGTACTGACATCTCCTACAAGGCTCCCACCACCAACCTGTTTCTCTGAGAAAATACAACTTGTTTAGATACAATTACTCTTGGAGTCATTGATTATTTCTAGTGGGAATAAAACTTTGCATACCTTTTTGAGTTTTCAAGAATACTTGATTGTGAAATATCATGACAGAGATAAGTCATGGAATATGATAAGTATTAAATCTATTTCACAGAGGAGGAAATAGAAACACAAGAACTTTATCTAAATTAACATGGCCCGTGACTAGAATCCTAATTTATTCTTTCCAGTGTGCAGTCCATCCTTTAAGAAATAGAATTATTGCCAAAAAAACTTTACTTAGAACACAAAGGCACAGAATGATACAATGGACTTAGGGGCCTCAGGGAGAAGGGTGGGAGGGGGTGAGGGATAAAAGACTACACATTTGATACAGTGTACACTGCCTGGGTAATGGGTGCCCCAAATCTCAGAATCCACCTCTAAAGAACTTTTCCATGTAACCAAACACCTGTTCCCCTAAATCTATTGAAATAAAACACCTTGCTTAGAAACTATAGGTTGGAACTCCAACTCTGCTAATTTCTTAGCCGTCTCATCTTGAATGACTCCCTTAACTTCTCCAAATTTTGATTTGTTAACCTGTAAAATATGCTGTCCACAGGATCAAATAAAATAAAGGGTGTGAGAAAGGTTTATACCTGATAAAATTTTCATGTTAGATGTTTTCGTACGTGTGTATGTTTTACATTTCCCCTGGCTTTAACCATCCCCAATGTTATGTGTTTGATCACTATTTAGAGAACAGTGCATTGTGCATTATATTACAAATATCTGTTGATCAAGTGAGTGTATTTAGAGCTTGTCAGCCCACTTTTCAGATAAGTCTTATACGATTCAGAAAGAAATATTTAAATTGAGGTTTAAAAAAAACTACATTTATTTTGAGCAGTGTAAATGCCCTAAAATTATTTTGGACTATTTCTTATCATTTCTTATAACATTCATTATTTAAATTAATTTATACTTATTTTATCTCATTAGTGTCAAATGGCAAGTTCCTTTCATTTCAAAATTTTTGCTCTTGTTTCTTCCATTTGCTCCATTAAAAAATATAGACGTTTTGTTGGTAGGCTGAGGTGGGCAGATCACAAGGTCAGCAGTTTGAGACCACCCTGACCAACATGGGGAAACCCTGTCTCTACTAAAAATACAAAGAAATTAGCTGGGCATGGTAGCGGGTGCCTGTAATCCCAGCTACTTGGGAGGCTGAGACAGGAGAATCGCTTAAACATGGGAGATGGAGGTTGTGGTGAGCTGAGATCACGCCACTGCACTCCAGCCTGGGAAACAGAGTGAATCTCTGTCTTAAACAAACATACAAACAAAAAATAAAAAAAATAAAAAAAACATTTTGAATATAATGGGTGGGGAAGAAAGTTATTATTATTATTATTATTTTTGGAGACTGAGTCTCGCTTTTGTAAAAAATTAGCTGGGAGTGTTGGTGTGTGTCTGTAGCCCCAAGTACTCAGGAGGCTGAGGTGAGAGGATCACCCGAGCTCAGGAAGTTGAGGCTGTAGTGAGCTGAGATGGGGCCACTTGCACTCCAGCTTGGGCGACAAAGGGAAACCTTGCCTCAAAAGCGAAAGAAAACCCCGCAAAATGTTATATAGGAGCGAAGGTACACTGACTCACTAGCTCTGATGGAACTCAGTTGGGGTTCTTCCTCATGGGCTCTACCCAGGGGTGCCTGCTTCATCCTAGGGCTGTGGTTTCGGCAGCTCCTGGTCTCCTGACCCAGTGGCTTTACCTTGTGTATATCAGAACTTTGCAGTCCTCTCTAGTAAGAAACAATGTCAGTTTTCATTCAAACTAGGACACTCACGAGAGGAAAAAAGGGTGCGTTAATAATTTCACCAGGATAACAAGAACCACCAGGGATTATCCTAGGCAAACTGGGATAAATTGTTCCCAAAATGACAAGAAATCACATAATGCAGTGAGCAGGGGGAAGAAGTTGGAGAGGGTGTTATTTCCTTACAGAATAGCTGGATTTTTAAAAATAGTCACCTCTGTAAAAGAGTCAACTAACCATGCTTAGATTCACCCAGCTTAAGAAAAATTTTGACTTTCACCTTTAGAAATAAATATTTTGTCTTGCTATGAGAACTGAATCTAAAACTCGAGATTTGGCTTGGCAGCTATTCTTTTCAGAGGACACACACACACTCAGACAAATTCTAAAAACTTACATTAGGTTTTAGATATTCTGTCTGCAAACTATTAGTTCAAAGACTTAGAAAATGTGGCTTCACATTAAGAGATCAAATTTATAAAGTGCTACATTGCAACCCTCTTATATCCCTGATAACTGCCCTTGAAATGCATGTCTCTGTCCTGGTTTATTCTTTAATTCCCAGACACTTTTACTGTTTAAATTATCAGATACTTTTACTGTTAAATTTAAATTGCTTATAGTCATTTTCAAGGAAACCTTACCTGAAACCTAAGCAAAACCTTGAACCATTCCCCTCCATTTTTTATCAAATACTTCCACTCCCTTCCTTCTTTCTTCTCCTCTACCCCACACAGACCTTTATCTGGCAATAGAAAGAAAAACACATCTTATGAAAGCTTTGGAAAAGGATTCAATTCCCTACATCAGAGCTCCACCTCTCCTGGGACCTCATTATTTCTTTGAGGTTCTTGCCCAGCAAATCAGGTTTGTACTGTTGGCTCTCTCTCCTGCTTTTCCAGCCCTTTGCTCCCCTCTGGGATTCATCTAGATAGGTGGAATGCACTGTTTTCCAGCTCTGGGCAATTCCCCAATAATGTAACCGTGTTTCTAATGTTTAAAACAACATGCGAAAAATACCAGTTGTTGTTTTGTTTAATAAAAAAAACCGAAGACCTGTGAAGACAAGGAAGCCTGAAGCTTAAAGAATTTCTTAAGACTAGAAGATCAAGGAAGCACATGGATTTGGGAAAGTTTGATTTTCTGTTAAGTTCAAAACAAACAAGGCAGGGAAAAAAAAAGTTTCCTGACAAATGTTACCAGCAGCCTGAAACCAAAGAACACATTTGAAAATCCTGTCTGCTCAGGTGAAAATTTGACAGGTGGCACCCTGAAGGTAGCTTGAACTTGCTCAGTGTGCCCGACCCTGTAGCTTTGTATGTTCGTTGAGTCTTTTTCCAGCAGACAGACTGGTCAGGTGGTGTCTGAACATAACATGGGGTGCCCTGTCCACTGTTTTCAGAGCATTAATACCTGGAGGCAATCGGGAGGTTCCATTTCAGTGGAGGATGTTTTTTGCTTTTTTTCTTTCTTGTCACTGATGGGTGCAGAACCACTTCTGCTCATCATTCTCTTTTAATCTGGCCCAGTGATGAAAAAGACCTACTGGGTCCTGCCTGGCATGTGAAGCATCCAGATGCTAAGCTCCAGGATTAATTTTGCAGGCAGTGGCATCTGGGAGTCAGCTCCTTTTCTCCTGGCTTGGCTGGCAGACTGGGTTAACCCCTTGCAGTCCAAAAGGTGCATCTATGCGTCAAATTAGCAGTCTAGCTCTCTTGGCAGGAAGAGAGCAGTGATGCACTTTAAATGCAGGAATCTGTATTTTAACATCAGCGCCTTGAAGTTTTATCAGAGCCTTTGTCCCATGAGGGACAAAGAACAACAGTCCCTGGAGATGATAAGGAAACTGAGTGATGTGCATGCCTTTCTGAGAAACACCTGCAGAGTGCATTTTGAACAGGAGAGGCTATTGTCAGTGTCCATCAAAGGAAAGGAAAGACAGAGCCTAGGACAAATATCCCCACTAAGTGGAAACAATTTGTAGATGGAAATATTCCTGCAGAATGCAATTAGATATTTACCCACCCTCAGCTGCCACCACACACATGCACACTTGGCATTCATGTCTCACCCTCTTTTCATTTGAATTTTGCTTTTGCTTGGTGAAACCGTCTTCCTTGTCTCCAAAAGTCAGGAAGAAAATTTACAGTCTGATTCTGCCTTCATGAAATCTTGCCTCTACTGCCGTGTTTTTTGTTGTTGTTGTTGGAAAGTTTACGACTGAGTGTCTGGGAGCAACAGTACTTTTGAAAGGGGCTCTAAATATTAAACTCATTTCAAGTGTGACTTGAGACTCAGGCAGACTGCAGGAGTGGTGACAATTTATTACTCTTCAGAAGCCCTAAAGCAGAGTAAATATAGATTTACCAGTGATAATATGAGAACAACAGATCAATTTGATTTTATGTAAATCCTTCCCCAAAAAGCCAGAATTTGATTAATCCATAGAACTTTGCTGGAGTCACAGGGAACTAATTGAAACATAGATTAGTTCCTCTTCTCAACATAGTTAAATGTACCCAACTGAAGGAATATTCTGAACTTTTTTCATTGGTACAGATTGTCATTTTTTCAGTAATTGCTTACTCCCAAGTTTAAATGTCAGACTTCTAGTTTCAAAACAGTTGGGAAGCCCGAGATAATGTATTCATTATGTATGCAGGAAAAACAGCCTCATCCAACAGTGTCATAATGGAATTCTGAGATTTTGTATCCGACTTTGACCCCAGTCTGTGTGCATAGATGGCTGTTTGGAACTGCTCTCAAGGACCCAGTAACCCTCATCCAATTTATTCTGTTTGTGTCCTAAGGATAGAAAAGCCCTACAAATTCCAGAGAGATGCGGTAATACTTTAGTGTCATGAAAATCCAGCTAGCACTTTGAATCTGCAGCCTGCTTTTTGCTCTGAGTCTCTCAGAGAACTTTTCAAACATTTGTGTCGTTCACAAATATTTGTGGCTAGTGGAGACCCACACAGTTTTACAGGCAGGAAAAAGAGAGTGTAAGGACATATCTACCAGTACCAAGACAGTCAATGCCAAGATGGTCTAGAGGTAAAATATCCATGGGGTCAACTGAGAAGCTTTGTATATGGGAACTCAAGGTTATAAGACTTTACAGAAGTGTGGCAATCATGACCTCTTACACTTAACAGTTTACAGAGTGTGTCTATTTATATTCTTACATTTGATGCTTGAACAAATCGAGGATGAGTATTCGAATGCCATTTTCAGGTGAGGAAACTGAGAAACAGAAAGTGACCTTTTCACGTCAATTACTAAGCTGTTACATCTCATGTATTTGAGTCTGATGCCAAGGTCTTTTGAATCATTACTCAGTATATATATATACATATTTTTTGACCCCTAGCATAGTTGATATAGAAAGTTAAGATACTGCTTTTGTCTCTTTTTGGAAAGTAGCTGCTGATTACATTGAATTTTTAAGCCAGGGAACTTCAAAAAAATTTTTTTGAACATTGGGACTTTAGTTCCATTCACATTCATGAACTCTAACACTTAATTTACTGTTTTTTTTTCTCCAGAACATGCCCATTATTCCACTCACTTTAAGTAAGAATGGTGGCAATGATATTAACTTCACTGTGTCAAAGGGTTGAAGAGTGTTCATATAATGGCAAAGTGTTCATATTTAGCCCAAGTTTTATTCTGGAGAAGTTGATAAGCATTCTTTTATAAGGTTCTTCTTGAAAGTTAAGTGGGCATTTTCTGCAAGTGCCATGAAGTTCTGATTCCATTCATCTCAAAAAAGAATGATTTATGCACAATTGCATATAAATGACATGTGCACTATATTCCTCTGTGTCCTGAAAGCTCTATCACTTTTTAATATTGCTTAATAAAATTGAATATGAGTTTTTAAAAAGATTTTACTTTGCTTTGCGAAATAAATAATAGATCCAGGTGGCTTTTGTTCTGCTATAAATTTCATCATGACTTCAGGAAATTTCCCCACATCATGTTGCTGTCCACTTTTGTAGGTGAGATATGAAGTGAAAAATTTACGTTTCTTTTAATCCCTTCATCCTGGAATTTCTCAAGTGAGAAAAGTAATGGTGGGAAAGGGCTGTAGAAATGTGCTTTGACTATTACTAGGAAGGGAGTGTCAGTGAAAATGTTGACTAATGAATTTTTCCCAGTGAATTATGAGGCCTATAATCATGCCTTATCAGTAGACTGCCCCATCAAGTCTAGTTAACTAACAATTTTCACCACTATTAATCCCTGGCTAGGGTTCAGTGCTTTGGATTTAAGCTCTGACCCATATAGAAGAAATAAAATACAGAAAGGTAGTCTACTTTCAGAAAGATTCTGACTCAACATATTGACAAGTTTGGGCCTTCATAGGCCAACAATTCTAAGGAATGTATAAACCCTGAATTAATTTCCAATGACCTCTATGCTTTGAAATCTCTACTTCGCTAAAATCTGTTAGAAAGAGTATCTGGGTTAAATTATGCTGCCTAAGTGAGTGGATAAACCTGGAGAGCAGATCTTAAAACATAACTTCCCCTCACCTCCTGCCACATCTCAGAGAGTACTGATGATACACATCAGGAAAATTGTGATTCATGTAACAGAGAGAATGGCTCTGGCTTGCTATAGGTTGGTGCAAAAGTAATTGTGCTTTTTGCCATTAAACGTAATGCCTAGATCAGGGCCACACTGAAAAGATGGGTAGTCCCGCCTTGCTTATATGAAGTCAGGCTCCTATGTGTATTTCGTATCTTTCAAGGCCCCATTTAAATGTACCCATTCCATAACCTTTCTCTGATTTTCCTCCATTGTAATTTCCTTTTCCTTAGTTCTTGCATATCATTTTATGTACATCTTTCTGATGCCATTTATCATGCTCTCATCTTATTAGGAGTATACATTAAATTTTCTTTTTTAAACTTTTAGACTTTCCTTTTTTACTTTTAGACTTTTCTTCACTTTTAGAATTTGAAGGCAAATTCTGTGTCTTATTGATTTTGGAAGCTGACTGCATTGTATCCTGTAGTTTACATATAATATGTTCTCAATACATACTTGTTAAATGAGTTAATGGGCGTCCCTAATCATTGAATTGTGATGATTAGCTGCCCTTCAAAATGAATTCCATGAGTTCTAACCACATAACAAAATTTGAAAGTAATCATGTATCAATTGAAATATAACTACAGGCATATTACTTCCCTTTGTGATAGGTGTTTTCTAGTAAAATTTAACACGTTTTAAAGGCAAATTTAACTTTCTTATTTGTTTTGATTTTCAAACCAGATATAGAATCTTGTGGGGGAAATTGCTTCAAATTGAAAATTTATGGCTGGATAATGTATTATGTTGTATAGTATTTCTTTTGTAGCTCTATTTTTATATTGCTTTATATTTTTAACCCATATTTTTGTTATTATTGCTTTGGTGAAGTTGTTTTGCACAGGAGAAATCTTTGAAAATCATATAGTTTACAGGAAAAATAATTTTCAAATAAATAATAAAATGAACTCTTTAAATGTGGTGTTGAAATTGTGAAAACTTAATAATTATATTAAATGAGGAAGATAAGTCTGATCTCACAAGTGGAAAACTCAGGAGTATGATATAAATCATAACTGCCTGCTTTCTTGTACAATTACACAACTTAGACTTATAGTCTTTATAATTCAGCATAGTGTAAATTATTCTGTGGTAACAAATACCTGAAAATCTCAGTGGCTTGCACAAACAACGGTTATGTCTTACTGATGTTACATGTCCACTATGGGCAAGCCATGGCTCTGTGCCACATTCTCTCCACTGAGGACTCAGACAGGCGACTAGGCCCTATCTGGTCATTTTTTACTTCACATGTCAAAAGAAGACCACCACTCAGTATTTGAAACAAAAACCTTACGGCTGGATTTATTGCTTATTTGAGTGAGGAAAACCTATGTGAATCAAGAACACACTTAAGCAAAGCAGGGCTTTTGGAAAGAGTAGAGTTTGGGAATTGACAGAGTTACAGTATGGGAGTGTGTTGACATCATCTGTAGAAGCATGGTTACCAGGGTGAGACTGTTATTGACTAATTGACATTCAGGGAAATCTTTCTTTTATAAATCCATTCTTGAATCAATGACTTTTAGAAGTAAGAGGTTGTCACTGATTGGCTGATGTTCTTGAGCAGTTCTGATCATTACTATTACCATGGCTATAGAACTGTCACTGATTGCTTGGACAGGTTTACAGAGTTCTGGTGTTTACTTGTTGTTATGCCTTCCATAAAGTTTTTTCTAAGAGTAAGGAAGCTTTTAATATTTCATTTTTCCATGGCAATCAGAGATGGTGGAACCATGTGAAGGCTTTTATAGCTTCTATTTGGAAGTGGCACATGTCACTACTCTTCATATCTTATTGCTCAAAGAAACTTGCAGAGACAAGCTTAATAGCAATGGAGAGAGAAGGTACAATCAACCCCCAGGGAGAGGCAGCAAATATTTTGAACACTGGTAGGATCTACTCCATAGGTAGAAGTGAAATGTGGTGCACTCATATCAACAAAAAAAGTCTCTTTAAAAATATAACCAAGCACCATTACACTAAAAATATCAATTTTTGATTATTTTTAAGATCATCTTCTTGTAAGTATCTTCATTTGTGGTACTAGAAAGCTAACTGATAGCCAGGAAATCCTGCTCATAAATGTTACAAGTTGTTTTTAAATCTATATTTTCTATAGAAAATTCTAAGGAGCAAGAACATATTGTGTAGATCATTTTTATTTGCTATCTTATCTGACTTGCAAGAAGAAAAAGATGACCGGATCAAAACAAGGCCACACACAGGTGGCTGCAAGAACAACCCGTTAAAACACGGCTTTGATCATGTTACTTAACATTTCCTTATAGGCTTTTCCTAAGCTATAGTGGGAAGTCTAACTGGTCTGGAAACTGGCATTTCTAGTTTTGCTTTTTAACCCTCATATTAAATGTATTTCTGAGTTTAGTAATACATTATTTCATTATTTTCTAGTTTTAAAGAATCTTTAGAGTTTTTACATGCTGTTACTCATTTCATATTATACAAACTTTTGCTTTATAGTTGAGATAAAAACCAATCAACCCAATATGTAGGCCCAGAGAAGAAGTTCAGTGTTGCTATTGCATGCTGGGGAGTAGAGCTGGGATTTGTATCGGTTGCTTTACAGTAGAATTTGTTGAGCCAGACAAGTGGAATTACTTGTTACCTTCCCTCAATACCTTTTGCTTTAGCTGCTGCTTGCCTTTAGTCGTGTTAACTCATCATTTATGGCATGATTCAACTGGTCTATAAGTGAGTAGATAAGACAATGTTGTTTTGTCTAGGTTGACTAGCTGACAAGACTGGCCAATACTGAGCAGATTTTCTCTATTAATTAGCTGAGCATTTGATTTATTGGAACTTGGAGATATTTTCCTGAGTTTTATTTCACAATATTTTCTAAAGGAAAAATTAATGTAATTTTCCAAAGTTCAAACCTTTGTTAAACCTTAGACTCCTAAGTTCATGTACAAGCCTATAAAGGCGTCCAGTCATACAGATGTATGTTGATAACCAAGCCTAGGAGTACGTATAATGATAGTGATGATGACGGTGATATCTGACATTTATTGACTATTTGGTGCCTTTGGCTGCATTTTGCATGTATTATCCTTTATAATATTTGTCACAGTAGTACATATGATATATGAACTATATAATCTCTATTCCATAGATACAGTTTGCGCAGCAGTAAATGGTAAATCTGGGATTCAAATCCAGCTGGTCTAACTCCAGAGCAAATACTTTTAATCCCAATACATTCTGTCTTTCATAGCAATTAATATGCATGAGTGTGTGTGTGTGTGTGTGTGTGTGTGTCCCTTCACATGCTGTTTGTTATGGAGAAGTCAGGGAAAAGTAGGAAGAATGAATGAATCCAATGGATAATCTGAGGCAGCTTCTGTGCTGCGTACGTGACAGATCAATATTACCATGTCATTACCTGTCACTCTGCCATATAAACTAGCATTTAGCAAACTGGGTGGCAAAATGTTTAGGATTTATCTGATGCTAATGAATATCTTCCTAATGGCAGCTCTATTTGTCTGACATAAAGCAACTTCTCCACACTTTTTGCCCTTGCCTCTCTCCCAAATTGTTTTGGACTGCTTCTCTCTGGTACACAAATTGCTGAACAATCTAGTCTATGCATGGTATGCTGCTAATGTACTCCAGACACCACTATGTGAGTTTAAAGTACCCAATGCCAATAAAATACTCACTTTCTGTGTCAAACAATGTGTGGAAGAAACATGCTTCATTTCCACTTATTGGTGGACATGATGTATTGGCTCTATAAACAGAGTGCTCAGCATAGAAAAACACAGTTTTCAGATAAACAGACGATTTTATTCTCTTCATTTTTCTTCCCTGCATATTTTTTCTCGAAAATATGTGAAATATATATTTTGTTATTGCCTCAATTGGCACTTTCAGGTTGGTTTCTTTTAGGATGAACAGGTTTTAGATTTCCGAGCAGAACAATGAAAGGAACACTGTGAAGTCTGACTTCTGCAACAGCCCAAGGGGATGGAACAAAGTCAGTTGCCAGTAGAGGTGGTCTTTAACTAAAGGTCAAATAAAATTGTACTGGAAGCTTTGAGATTAGCTTCAAGTGGCTGTTTTAGGTAGGGGGGCTGACCTTGTAAGAATTGGAGAGAAAAAAAATAATATTTTAAAGCCACAGATCTTTGTTCCCTTTGACTCCTCTCTTCTTCAGTTTAAGAAATAAGAAATGTTGACTTGTCTGCAATCTTTTTTCTCTTCATTAGATATACAGTGGTATGGACTAGGTCAAGAAGTTTGTAATGAAGGGTAGCCGAATACATTCCTCAAAAGTTACCACTGTGGTATAAGGATTATTTTTGAATTAATGTACTTGAAAAACAGCAGATGCAAGAAGGGCATTCTAATCTCTTTTTCTTCCTGAAAACAGGAGATTAAACCTCTCATGTCACAGATGCCCTTCCTGGACCAAGAGAAGAAAAATACTCTTCAATGGGGAGTCATAGCTAGGAGAATTCTGATCTTATTAAACAGATCTTATTAAAGTAATTCTTTTCTTGCTCTAGCCTCACCACATTATTTAGTCACTTTACTACAATTACATCTCTTTGTTTAATGTAATATAATAGCATTTGACACTTCTTTGGGCTTTTATTTCCTTCTATGAGCACCCTAGTCATGTAAAAGTTACATGCTTTTCTTCTGTTAATTTACCTTATGTCAATTTAATTTTATGCCCAACTGGGATTCTAAGAGGGTAGAAGTAAAGGTTCACCTCTCTTACAGTAGCAATTTGGATGAAATTGAAAGGTGTATCCTAAGGGGCTATAACACATTTTCACAAATTTGGTGGCTTAAAACACACAGTTTTCTTGCAGTTCTGAAGGATGGAAAACCAAAATCAAGGTTTCAGCAGGGCCGTGTTTTCTCCAAAAGCTCTAGAGGATGACCTTTTCTGCCTTCTCCTAACTTCTCTTAGTTGCTGGAATTCCTTGGCATTTCTGGTTGGGCTTGTAGACATTTTGCTCCAACCTCTGCCTCCATTGTCAGATGGTGTTTTTTTCTTTGCATCTATCTGAGTACAAATTTCCTTCTAATAAAGACACTAGTCACTGGATTTAGTGCCCACCCTTATTCAGTATAATCTCATTTTAACTGGAATAGATCTAAAAGACCCTTATTTCCAAGTAAGGTCACATCCTCAGGCACAAAGGGCTAGGACTTTCTTGGAGGCACATATCTTTTTGGGAGACACAATGCTACCCATTACAAGAAGCAAGACAACATAGTGAAAAAAGCAGTAAGTTTGGAGCAAAAGGATCACCAAGTATTGGATTATGTTGCACCAGGAGAGTGGTTAACTCTTATTTCCATCAACTTCTCTGCCCCCACCCGTTTTTTTTTTAGGAGAACAACTGAGATTTTTTTCAGTATTATATTAAATGCTATGCAAATGAAGCTTTCAGAAAAGTCTGCTAGTTCCTTCTCCTAACCTGCCTGCCAGTCACAAACACTTTGAATAAAGAAATTATGGAGCCACTGACTTGGAATCAGAAGATGTGTTAGCTGTGAACTTCACCACTTCCCAAAGGTGTGCTCTTTGAGTTATAGTCCTTAACCCTTCCAAAGGTCTATCTGATAAATAACAAGAAATTACAGCTCTATTAACCCAGTAAGGTTAAATAACAGAATAACACCATAATAGGAATGGGAATGTTCCTTTTGCCTTAGAATGGGAAGCTATACCCCACAGTTAAGAGTCTAAGAAATGTTAATAAAATATATTGTTTAAAACAAAACACCAACATTGTGGTCTCTTTCTCTTTTTCTCCCTTTCAAGAGAATCTTGCTATCACCAGGTGCCAGGCTGGAGTGCAGTGGAGCGATCTCAGCTCACTGCAACCTTTGCCTCCGGGATTCAAGCAATTCTCTTGACTCAGCCTCCCGAGTAGCTGGGACTTCAGGCACACGCCACCATGCCCAGCTAATTTTTGTACTTTTTTTTTTGTTAGTAGAGGCGGGGTTTTACCATGTTGGCCGAGAAGGTCTCAATCTCTTGATCTCGTGATCCACCCACCTAGGCCTCCCAGAGTGCTGGGATCACAGGCATGAGCCACGGCGCTTGGCCTACTTTCCACAATCTTTGAATCTATATTGCCATTCTCCATCATTGCCAACAGAGTTGTCTCATAAACCCCCCTGTCCTTCCCCCTACCTCTACCCCATATCTCCTTAAGCAGAGGGCTGTGGAAGGGAGTGAGAGAGAGGACTGTCTGAATGCCATGTCATTAGCCCAATGGGGAATGCTGTGATTTCTCCATTCTTTCTGTCCTGGGGTGCTTCACATCTGCTGTAAAGATTGCAAAATAACACTGCTTCCCTTATATCCAAATGCTTTATATTTTGACTTCTCAGAATTTTTCTAGCACCGGGTAGAATCTTCATCTTTTTTATATAGACTGACTTTGCCTGTTGCCACCTGTGGCTTGACTTGCTTTGGGTAATAGAAAACAGCAGAAGTGAGTGCTGGGTCTAGTCCTCAGGAAGCCTTGCGTATTTCCACTCTCTCTATAATGTAGCCACCAGGATGAGAACAGCTAGCCTCTCAAAAAATATGAAGGGCATGTGCAGTGGAGGGGACCTGAGCTGTCCCAGCTGGAGCCATCACAGCCCGGCCAGTTTCCAGCTGACTCACCAGCTGACTGCAGATGCATGAATGATTCCAGATATGTTCAACGGAGCCTTGGCTGGATTGGCTGAAATGCCCAGTCACCCTTAGGCTTTTGGAAGCAATAAATTGTCGCTGTTTTAAGTCACTAAGTTATTGGGTGCTTGGTTATGAAGCATTATCTAAATGATACAGAAATTATTACCTACAAATAAAATGTTGCCAAAACATAATCCTAATATGTTGTTTTGATTTTGCAGTAAGATGGTAGGTGGAGGCTAGAAACATGATCTTTGTTATATAAGAGCACAACAGTTGTTTAAATGTGGCCTTTGGTAATTTGAAAGATAAAAACTGTTCCCAATGTACTTCTGGAGTTGATCAAGATGATTTCCAGGCAAATGTTAAAAGTGTCATGTGGTTGCTTGTAGCTGAATAGGTAAAGTAACCTAAAGAAAGAGATGAGCTAAGAAAATAATTGGCCAGTTTACAAACAGAATTCAGAGGGAATATAGAGAACTTTCTTGGTTGAAACTAAAAGCTATTTCTCATCTCTAATCTCTTTTGCCTTTAATAGATTCTCAAGGTGGAAATTAAGCCTGGTAAAAAAGATCAAATTGGAGTAAGACTGAAAGACCTTTTATTAAGATTTAGGGATTCAGTATCAAGTTTTAAAAACTGAGCCTTAACAAAAAATGAGAATTATTTTCTGAAAGAATTAAGGCTATACTTAGTAGGACTTCTCTGCTGGAGGAAAAGGACTTTTTAGGAAACTTAAGGTGTGTTCTCACAGAAATCCCAAAGTAACAGTGATTACATCTAGAAAGGGACACTGAAAAACAATTTGGGGCGTGACTTTTGAAACATGATGTAGACAATAATCAGGTGTGTATAAAGCCCACAAAATTATAATGACAGAAGAGCAGCCTAATGGAGCTTAAAGAAACTGACACTGGTCAACTTTAGAAACTAACTTCATTCCCTCAGCTTGATATGGGCAGGAATCAGGTTGAGAACGGTACTCAGCTGCAAGCATAGGCTCTTTCTTCAGAAATAAGATGTGATGGAAGAAAGGTTTCAGAATCAAGAGGCAAGAGAGTTGTGGCAAGATCTGGGAGAACACTGGAAAAGAGGACCACACCCAGAGAGTAGAAGCAGGATCTAATAAAGGAACATTACCCAAACCCTGAATCAGCAGTACCTGCAACATTTCCCTGGCAGGATTAGAACTAATGTTGAGACTATTCTGTTCCTCTCCTTCTCCACATTTTTGAATTAAGTGTCATTTCTGAATGGAGAGTATGGGATATTCTGTCCTAGCTTCATTATTGTATTTGTATTCTAGAAGGCTTGGCTTTTTAGGTAAAAATCTCATCTTGAATTATAATCCTCATAATCCCTATAATCCCCACGTGTCAAGGTAGTGACCAGGTGGACATAATTAAATCATGGGGGCGGATTTCCCCCATGCTGTTCTCATAATAGTGAGTTCTCACGAGATCTGATGGTTTTGTAAGTCTTTGGTATTTCCTCTGCATTCATTCTCCCTCCTGCTGCCTTGTGAAGGTGCTTTGCTTCCCCTTCACCTTCCATCATGATTGTAAGTCTTCTGAGGCCTTCCCACCCATGCCGAACTGTGAGTCAATTGAAGCTCTTTCCTTAATAAATTACCCAGTCTTGAGCAATTCTTTATAGCAGTGTGAAAGCAGACGAATACAGTCTCCAATCTGAGAGAAACTAAAACCAGAAAGTATAGTTGGAGGCAGAATAAGCAGATTATTCTCACTGCTAACGCAAAGCCCATTGGTTGGTTTTGGGGAAAAAGAAAAATATGATATTGTAGTTTTAAGCTACCCTGGATTGGGTTTTTAAGGCTGAAAGTGACTCCAAATCTATGGGATCTACTGAAGCTATCCTTAATGAACAGAAATATTTGGTAGAGATTGGAGAAAAATAAAACTGCTTCAAGTGTGTAACTGAGCAAATTAAAATTGTTCAATAAAATGCCTATAAATAGCTATCAATATTTTACATTTGCATCTGTTTTACAGTTTATGAAAAAGATTTATAAACATGCTAGTATATATTAGTCAATAATCATACATAACATTTAGGTCTGCTGCAGTGGCTCACGCCCATAATCCCAGTACATTGGGAGGCCAAGCCTGGCAGGTCACTGAGCTCAGGAGTTTGAGACCATTTTGGGAAACATGATGAAATCCTGTCTCTGCAAAAAATACAAAAATTAGCCTGGCATTGGTATATTGTGCCTGTAGTCCCAGCTGCTTGGGAGGCTGAGGCTGGAGAATCGCTTGAACCCAGGAAGTGGAGGTTGCAATTAGCTGAGGTTGTTTCACTGCACTCCAGCCTGGGTGACGGAGTGAGACCTCATCTCAAAAAAGAAAAACAAGTACATAACATTCATTTAAGTGTTTTTTAAACTGTCAAGTTCTATGAAAATGAAGCATTCTATCACTTATAGTTTCAAATATTTGTTTCCATGTATGTTTTTTATTCTAAAGGAGGAGAGTCACTAAATATATAAAACGACCTTCACTTGCTCCTAAATTAAATGATTTTTTTTTTTACATCCTTATGTGTTCTTCCATGACTGATTCGTTACAGGCTACAAAAATAAGACTTTCTGACGTATTTTTTCAAATATATGCTATTCTTACAAGATATTTCAAACCTTAGAGTTAATTTTAATCCAGAAATTTTTAATTTTGTTGACAGACAAAATCACTGCATATTTGCATACTGTCCACTGCTGGATGTTCATGTGTTTTGCCTGTTGCATATTCAGTACTGGTTTGAGGCTGCTCTTGCACGTGTTTTGCTCTCTGTATTAGTCAGGGTTCTCCATAGAAGCAGAACCAATAAGAGGTAGATAGGTAGATAGAGATTTATTATGAAAGACTGGCTCACACAATTATAAAGGCTGAGACGGTTCCTCTTCTGTAATGCTATACTCACATTAACTTATTCAGATCCAACAAAGGCTTAATATCACAGGCCTCCTCCTGAGAATTATTCATCCCTAATACTCACAGAGTCATTGCCGTGCATCTGCCCATTTAAGCATGTCCTATCCCTGTGTCCTAGTGTCATACTCACACTATGTATCTGAACCGATTTTAACCCTAAGCTTCTTATAATGTTGAATTCATTACTCCTCCTACCACCTCCTATCAGCACTTTATTACTTAAGATTTTTTTTTTTGGTCTTCATTCCTGAATAGGCCGCAATAGTTTTCCTTTCTGCATTTTAACCAATCTCACTGCTATAGTCTTCCATCTTTGTTCTGATTAATACAATTGGATTTATTTCCCAAAAATCTATTTGCCTCATAATAAATTATTGATTACATAAAATATTATTTTTTCCTGCATGAAATATATTGACATGAAAAAGTTAAAACTTTCCTTGACATGCAAAGTCCCCCATACTCTGACCTCTTTAGTTCTCCAAGTTCATCTCAACACCAGTGAGAGTTCCTCTCAACCCCATTCTCAAACGCCAGTGCTCTATTCCAGCAAGAATAATTTTTTACTCTCCCTCAAATTACCTGCTTGTGCTACACTTGAAGTCTTTCTTCAAAATGTTCCTGCCTGCAATGTCCTTCTATCTGTTTCACATTCAAGTTCTAGCAGACTTCAAGGCTCAGATGCGCTCTGACTTCTTACGGGAACTCTAACAACCCCGACCGTATCAATCCAAGTTACCAATTTCTCTCTACAACAAAAGGCCTTGTAGTCATCACTTATTTTATTGTTGGGTGAAGATGACACCTAACAACTAGTTATTTATAACATACCTTTTCTTTGAGAAGGATTTACAGACACTTCCTACATCTATGTTTTTACAGTTCACAATGCATTTCAACGCACATTCCCTCATTTGATCCTTACAAAAACCCCACCAGAGAGGCAGGACAGATATTAATCTTGTTTGAAGATGAGAAGGCTGAGGCTCAGAGCAAGCGGGACTCAAAGAATTTACAAAATAACCTCAGGTTAGGAGACTTGGAACATCCGGGTTTGGAGCTCAGGGCTTTGGACTTCTTTTGCCATGTTTCAACTGTATACCTCAAGATTGTTGTATACATTAAACCAAGTGTGTACCTGGAAGCCTTTTATTATATGTATTCGGTTATGGCAATAAAAGTTTTTAAAATTATATTTTTATAATGTTCTGTATTTCAGAAGCAGGGATTACATTTTATATTCCCAAGATTGATTCTTTCAAGAGGTACTTAGTTTGAGTTTATTATGTGTTTCAAAGGTACCAGGATTTGAGGATGTAACAATGAAAATATGTGTTCCTGTCCTTATAGGGTTTATAGTCGAGCAGAAAGATAGATAGGTGAAAAACAAATTCAGTACAGTTAATAATCCTCATAATAGAGAGATAAATGACTAAGGAAGGGGGCAAAGAAGGAAAGAATGAAATGTTTATTGAAAGCTGAAAGGAAACAAACATCATGAGTATCTGCTTCCTGAACTGTGCTAGGCTCTCTGACATATTTAATAATTATAAACTATTATAAAATATCACTATTTCTGTCACCTAACTGAAAGCCAGAGAAGTTAAGAAGCTTTTAAGGTCATGCAAATAATGCTGAGTTCATAGTAATACTGATAAACTGTATCATTGAGTCAAACATTAGCTACAAATGTATTATCTAAAACATTATTTCTATTGAAAGAGGAAAAACCAAAGGTTCCCCAACGATCACCTCTTTTTTATTTTAAACATAATACTTTAGCATTCCTGAAATATCAATAGGCTGAAGTCCATTTTGGCAAAATATGGTCTAAGTTATGTTGATAAGCAAAGGGCAGATATATCTTAACAAATATAAAAGTTATCTAGGAAAGTTTCATTTTGTGAAATTACTGTTTTAGAACACTTTGAGAACTTCTGCATACTTATCAAAGCCATACTTAGCCTACTTTGAGAGTTCAACCAGCCATTGATAATTGAATAATAAGCCAGATTTTTGCTAATAATACATTTTTTTGCTGTGCTTCAGTGTTCAGCTGCCACCACCAACAATCTGATGAGAGTAGAAAGAGCACTACGGATCTGAAATACAAGCATATCCACAGTGGGATTAGCTGGGTGATGATGTTCACCTGCAAAATTACGTATTAGATCTCTGTACCCTGTCAAATATTTAAGTAACAGATCAAGCAAGAGAGCCTTTGTCAACCTCTTATTTGGCACCAGATGCACCCTAGACTTTGTCACCATCTGCATATTTAATCTTAGATATGAAAACATCCTGTTAGTTCTAAACACCCCAGTAATTACCTCTGATTGTTTAGGACATGAGGTTTAGGACTTACTACATTTTTCAGTGCAGGTGGTGTGATTTTTTACTAGAACGATAATATTCATGGCAAACTGGACAATTTATTTATAATTCCGCCTGAGTGAAATTCATTTCATAAAGGAAGTAGATAGAAACTTCAATCATTAGAAAAATTCACAGTCCCTTTTGTTGTAGTAATTTTTCTTTTTATAATAAAATTTTTTCTTGTGGAAGAAAAACGACTTTGCTGTAATTGGTTTCTACTATACTTTATTCTTTTATGCGTACACCTGTCTTCTTATCTGCATGTCTCTCAGATTTAAGGCTGCAGCATTGGCTCTAGTTCATGGTGGTATTTGTGATGCACTATGGATTGAATTGAAATCCTTTGAACTCATTTAGGCTGTGACATTTTATGGCAGATTAATTAACATGATTCGTAGTTACTTTAGCCTCACTGGGAGAAGTGAACAGGTTTCTGATGTGAAATTCTCTCTTTGGCCTCTCTCTCTTCCTTCCTGATTATATTGGCAATCTCTAAATTGCCGTGCTTCCTTTACAACTTATTGAACAATGATATTTGTGTTGCATACATAGGTAATGCAGTGTTTGTGGACAAAGTTAAAAACCCTTGCAATACCAGGTGTTTGTAACTCAATACCTGTGTTATTGAATAAAGGGACACACGAACTTGCTAGGAATAGAACATCACAGATGCTGGATGAGGCTCTGTTGTGATGATTTGTCCCTGCAATGCATCAGCTCAACCTGCTTGAAAAGTACAAAGTCAAGACTACCTTATGCCACAGCACCAAGTTGCCAAGAAACTGACTCCTAAGAGCTATTTCTTTCTAGATAATTCAAATTCATGCCAGGTAACATGAAATTTTTCAACTATTTTATCTAAGACTGGTGATTCTTTCATATAATATCTGAATCAGGAAGTGACAATCTTCTACTTCATTATCGATGAACATTTTAACTTCAACTGTAATCATTTTCAAAGGCTTTGTCTGTTTTAGGCAATCCAGTCCACATGTGAATTATATCTAATAGAATACTTCGTTAAATAAGATGAAGAGGAAGTTAACTCTTATTTTTTTTTTAGCTGATTTCCCAGTCAGTTATTTCTCTTCAAATTAGTTTTCCTCTTATTTCTTCTCTCTTTAGATTTCTGTCCCCACTTGATTATTTTGCTGCTCATTAGTTCTGGCAAAAAAAGAAACTGGACAATGTCAGACTTGTTAACAGTTCTAATAAAAAGTGTGCTAAAAAACAAAGGAAAAAAGAATCATGAAGCCTTAGAGCTGAAGGAAATTTAGAAAACATACAGTTCAATTCCCATATTTAGATACAAAGTTTTAAAATTAGGTGTTAGATGAATACTCAAAAATATTGGAGAAGAGATTAGCTTGGCAAAAACATTTAAAAACTAATGGGCAAAATAATATCTGGTGTTATGCGGAGTTTTCATTTTTAATATCTCTACTAAAAATTGAGAGTTGAATAGTGAATTGGAAAAGTCTTATAATACTATACCCCATTTTTGGTGGGTGCTGTAATAATTACTGCTCTTAATTCATAGATACAAAACTACTGTTTATCATTGTTATATCATTGATCAAATTTTTCAAAATTTTGGTGGGTACTATGATTCAAGTCTTTTGGTTCCAATCAAAATTTTTTTTCTTTACACCATGGTATGCTTAAGATAAATAATTCAAAAATGAAGAGAAGTATTAACATGTACTTTGGAATTATATTTTCTTTATTTTGTGTTTGTGCTCCTTTTCTTTAAAAAAGTATGATATTTATAAACATATTTGTGTTCGGAGAGTATTTCCACACCTTCTGATGGGTTAGTCTCATCTCAAAACACTTCAGGACTTCTGGTTTGGATCAGTCAACTTTAGATATTTTTACACTCTAATTCAATGCTGTCTCTCCAAGAGACAGAGCAGAGATTTTACATGGCTGCAGAGAAGCTTATTTAAAATTTTAAAAAGCCAGTGGCCAGGGAGAGTGTCAGGCCTCCCTCAGTCCCAGGCACTATTTGGAGCTGCAGGAGGGTATGGTCCATTCTTGTGATTGTCATGCATTTCCTAACCAATGATTGGTTCTCCCCAGGCTGCAGGCCTTCAAATGCTAGATCTTTTATGGGTTTCATTTGGTGGTTCTTTGAGGCCTTAACTGTTCAGTTCCCTGGACTGGTTACTCTGCTAAGATATAGTCTCTTCCTCCCATTGTCTCCACAGGTGACTATTGTTAAAATAAAAACTTTAGACAAAATTAATTTAACAGACTTTATTTGAGCAAAGGGTGGTGAATGAATTGGGCAGCTCTCAAAATCAGAAGAGGTTCAGAGAGCTTGAGTTCAGCAGCTTGAATAGTGGGCATTTACAGTCTAAACGCAGAAGCGAAGTAAAGAACTATGAGATTGGCTATGCTGAGCATTTGCTTTATCCGGGTATAATCTGATGAAAGGCCCCAAATTATCTAATCAATGGGCTAGTTGGCTGTCTGTGACTGGCTGAAGCTTAATTCAAAATTAATCAGTTTCTGCATAGCAAAGGAAACAGTTAACAGAGTGAAGAGATAACTGGTGAAATTGGAGAAATATTTGCAAAACCAAACATCTGATACAAGGAGTTAATATCCAAAATATTATAGGAATTCCAACAACCTAGTAGTTAGAAAACAACCCAATTAAAAAATGGGCAAAGTGCCTGAACAGACATTCTCAAAAGAAGCTATATAAATGCCAACAAGTATAAATACTCAATATCACTAATCATCAGAGAAATGCAAATCAAAACCATAATGAGGTATCACCTCCTACTTGTTACAATGGCTTTTATCAACAAGATATGAGAGAACAAGTTTTGGCAAGGATGTGAAGAAGATGGAAACCTTGAACCTCTGCTTGGGAAGGCAAATTAGCATAACCATCATGGAATACAGTATGGAAGTTTCTTAGAAAACTAAAAATAGAATTACCCTATGATCCAGCGATCCCACTACTGGTTATATATCCAAAGGAAATAAAATTATTTTGAAGAGTTATCTGCACTCTCTTGTTTATTGCAGCACTATTTGCAATGGTCAAGATATGAAATCAACCTAAGTGGCCATCGACGAACAAATGAATAAAGAAAACATGGTATATGTTCATAATGAAATACTATTCACCTTAAAGAAGTGAAAATTGGTTTTCATATGCAACAACATGGATGAACCTGGAGGACATTAGTTAAGTCAAAGAAACTGGGCACAGAGACACAAATACTGTATGATCTCACTTATGGGTAAAATCTAAAATGTTTGGGTCATAGAAGCAGAGAGTAGAGTGCTGGCTACAAGGGGCCGTGGTTTGGGAGTTGGAGAGATATTGGACCGGGGATACAAAATTCAGTTAGTTAGGAACAGTAAGTTCAAGAGATTTGCTATGAAATATGGTGACTATGTTAACAATGTATTGTTGTATTTTTAAAAATGTATTTATTATAGTTTAATTTCTGGGGTACATGTGCAGTTTGTGCATGTTTGTTCCATAGGTATACACATGCCATGGTACTGCTTTGCTGCATCCATCGCCCTGTCATCTACATTAGGTATTTCTCCTAATGCTATCCCTCCCCAATACCCCCACCCACTGCTATTTTCTCACCCCTACCAGACCCCAGTGTGTGATGCTCCCCTCCGTGTGTGTGTGTGTGTGTGTGTGTTTTGTTTTTGTTTTTTTTTTTTTGAGACAGAGTCTTGCTCTATCACCTAGGCTGGAGTTCAGTGGCACAATCTCGGTTCACTGCAACCTCTGCTTCCAGCTGAGGCAATTCTCCCTGCCTCAGCCATCCGAATAGCTGGGATTACAGGCATGCACCACCACACTGGACTAATTTTTGTATTTTTAGTAGAGAGGGGGTTTTGCCATGTTGGCCAGGCTGGTCTTGAACTCCTGACCTCAGGTGATCTGCCTACCTTAGCCTCCCAAAGTGCTGGGCCCACCTGGTCCAATGTCTTGTATTTTAAAATAGCTAAGTAGATTTTGCATTCTCACCACTTATCAAAAAAGCCAAGTTTACGAGATAATGAACATTTTCATTAGCTCGTTGAGCTATTCCACAAGGTACCTATATTTTAAAACAAAATATTGTGATTGATAAATATACACAACTGTCATTTGTCAATTAAAAAAATAATCTGTTCTAAGAAATGCCCCCTAAATTAAGTTTCAGCTTGCTTGTGTAAGGGTTCTGGGTTCAGGATAATGGCCTTTTGCTTATTTTGCTTTAACACTGTATATCCTACAACCTATTGCTTACAGGCTCCTCTAATTCCAGTTGGTAACTGGAAAGTTGACCAAAGTCTCGATCACCGAACGCGGCATCTGTTTGACTCATACCAAATCATGAACCCTTGTGTGTGAAATTCTGGGAATGTAGACTATGTGTATGCAGCATGTTTCTCAGTTTCACTGCCTTTCTCTTAACCCTTTCCAGGGTACATTATTTGAGCTTGATCATTTCACCCGTTTTAGACAGAAGAGAGGTACCAGTCTCCAGTTTAGGGGGTGATGGATGGCAGGAATAAGTTAAATATTCCACCACAGCCAACCTCGCCCCGTGAGGAAAAGAGAAAGAAATAGCTTATTACCTGATGACTTAAATCTCCTCAGGAAGACAACCCTCCCTTGCCAACAGGAGAAGTTACTTTTTGGAGACTTATTTAAAGTGTGTGATTCTAGATCCATGAATCAAGCTTCCTATGAACATGGCTGCACGAACTTAGCATCTTTTAAACTGCGAGTCACTCCCAATTTCTGCTCCAGTTAGTACCCCCTTGGAGCCAGAAAGACATCCCAGTGGCATTTTATTTACATAGTACTATACGTTTAAATATATACATTGATAGATATGAATTATATACATACACAAATTATATATTACATTCCTAGTTTTGATAATCATAGCTAACTGAATTGATTGTGTGACTCTAAATAGACTCTTGGTAACAGGTATTTAAAGGTTAGGTATAGACCCAATAAGAGCTGATCTCTGAGCTGTCCTCAAAACAGTAGTAAAAACACAAAAATTTTGTCTGTTAAAAAAATGAAGATTCTGGCTGGGCACGATGGCTTATGCCTCTAATCCCAGCACTTTGGGAGGCCGAGGCAAGTGGATCACCTGAGGTCAGGAGTTCGAGACCAGCCTGGCCAACATGGTGAAACCCCATCTCTAATAAAAACACAAATATTAGCCAGCCATGGTGGCAAGTACCTGTAATCCCAGCTACTTGGGAGGCTGAGGCGGAAGAGTTGCTTGAACCCCGGAGGCAGAAGTGGCAGTGAGCTGAGATGGCGCCATCAGACTCCAGCCTGGGGCAAGAAGGAGACTTTGTCTCAGAAGAAAAAAAAAATAGGAAGGTGCATCCTAGAGTCTACATTTTCAACAAGTATCAGACATGGTTTTCAAGCAAATGAAGTTTGAGAATCACTGTTACTGGCAATGGGGAATTACTGATGAATTTGGTATAAGAGCCCAAGGCGGTATTTTTCTATACCAGGTTGTTCTGGAGAGTGGACTGGAAGAGAGAGAGAGGCTAAAAAGCTGATGGAAGACCGCAGGTAGGGAGCCTTGTAACTGCCCAAGTGAGGAGGTAGATTTGCTGGTGACAGCATGGAAGGAAGTGAAAAGATGAGAACAAGAAAGATGATAAATTACAATGAAATGACAACACAGGCGGAAGGAGTCTAAGGTGACTCCAAGCTTTTAAGTTTGTTTGATTGGGACACTCTACCCTCCTTTTCACGGCAAACATAGCTGCAGAGGAGGACAGTGGCAGCTGCTGCCTGTGGATGCATGCTGATCTGTGGGCAGCTTCTTGTCCCACACGTGTGAGTCACGCTCTGTTTGGGAGCACAGGTGTGCATAAGAAAACTCGGCCTCTGCTCTGCGTGTGGCGTCTCCCTACTCATGGTTAGAAGGGTTAGAACCCTGGGTAAATCCCGGTGATGCCAATGCTACCACATTTAGGCTGAAGTTAGGCAATTGGGTTTAGGCTCCCCTAGCATTCAGCCTATTAGAAATGTTCTTTTAAAGCAATTTTTAATTATTCGTAGCATAATTACAATCTCTTGTATTTATATAGCGTTTTACAAAATTCTGTCGTGTGGGTCGTTCCATCTGCTCTTGAAGCAGCATTCTTAGCTGGATGGAATTTGAACAGAAGTTATCTTTCTCATTACATTCAGGAGAAGAGTTCTGTATCTGCTGCCCCTTCAGTGGCAGACCCTCCAATTCCCACCTCCTCTCTGTGTGGTCTTCAAGGCTCTGACCAAATGTACTTCTTGGAATGTTTACCTAATTCTTTATGACAGTCTCTTGTTTCTTTGAGTTGCTCTAGAGCTTTCTACATACTGGTATTATAACTTTTATTTCATTTATTTTCAATTGTTTATTTATCTTTTTCTCTCTCTCTGAACATACTATGGGCCAAGAGAGCATCTCTGAACCAAAGCTGTGATTACTTCTGTATGGAAGAAGAAGATGGAGTTGAGAAAGGACATATAAATTTGTCCCATCCAGTTACTGTCATAGAGTCAAGGTATTCAGTGGACACAATGAGGTTCTTGCTAGTCATATGCCTTCCTAAAGTCAGGATTAGGGGAAGAATCCCAGACAGTTAAATGAGTCATGGAAGAATGCAGTAGGAGAAGGCAGAGAGAAAACACAACCCAGGGTTGACTGATTCTCGGTCCTCAGGGCTTTCCTCCGATCTCAGTCTGTTTTATTTTAGTAAAGTGATAGTTGTTACAGGGATCTCACCTATGATCCTTTTAGATTATCCATTGTATTTTAAAATCTGCCTAATTGTGTTCTATGAAATGCACTATTCACTGACATGTTATACACAATTCTGATATACTTTTTCTTTTCATCAGTTTAGAAAATGCAGTGAATGAGCTTTATTAACTCTAGCATCCCACAACGGCCTGTATTGTCATTATCTGTGACATTGTACGTTTTTTTTTTCAGGCCTTTTTAGAAACTATTCTTGGCTGAGTCAGTTTTATCTACAGTTGAATTTAAAATTTGTGGGAACCATTTTAAATGCATTGTGATAGTGCAAATAAGCAACACTTACCTGATTCCTTTCTTCCTCTCATTTTGTCATTCTGCTGAAAAGAGCTATTGATTGTGTGGGGTATGATTTGCTCTTTATAAAACTATGCTGCTTATTGCTCATGATTCCATCAACCTCCACATTTTGATACATTTCATCTTGTCAGACCTGTTTCGTTATTTTACTGTGGATATTAGACTTACCAAGCCACCATTCACAGGTTCACTTCTCTTGCCTTTTGTTAAATGTATATTTGCCCCCGTATACACCAAGATTATCTCTATTGTGTACTTGATACCATAATGACGAATTTCACTGTTTGAGACTTGCACAATACATTAAGCATAACCATTACAGAAAAGCCTATTTCAAAATGCAAATATCATGGGAAACATAATGTATCTTTACTATTTTAGTGACAATTTGTTTTTAATTATATTGTTTTATATTGAAGTATTATCATGAGGACATCCGGCAGGAAGAAAGGAATGTTGAAAAGTGGGGGGAGGAATGGCAAGAAGGGACAAAGGGCAAGTGGAAGGATGTCTGTGTCAGCTTCTTGCAATCTAGAGTAAATGGCTCCTTTTTTTCAAGGAAAAGAACTTCATTAGGTAAAACTCTCCCTCTCACCTTTCACAAACGTGCCCATAATAATGCTAGAATAAGAATTTAACACCAAATTTTACTCTACATCAAATTTAGAAAGAGAAAAACACTTAATAAGTCAACTTTGGGGCAAGTGATACTTGGGAAAAACAGGTAATTTTAAAATGCTGTGTATCTCCCAGAAAAAGTCTGGGTTCTCTGTAATAATAGTAATCACTAACATTTATTGAAAACTTATTATATGGCAGGGATTTTTAACATGCATATTCTCATTTAATTCTTCTCTTGAGCTTATGAGGTAGATGCTATTATTTACATCTTACCGACGAGAAACTGAGGTTAGTTGCCTTTTGAATCAATGCTAAGAATGGGTGTGGCTGGGATTCAGACCCTGTGGTCTAACAACAGAGCCCACGCTCTTCAGTACCACGTATTTGCTCAAGCTAGTGCCTAGCAGGATTAATCTTCTTTTCTGGAGTCCTTATTTTCTGTTAGAGCCTGGAAAGAATTCAGGCTCCGATCTTGTATTCTGCTTTGGATTATTTTTTGGAGATAAGGTCTCACTCTGTCACTTAAGCTGGAGTGCAGTGGTGCAATCAAGGCTCTCCTCAGCTTTGACTTCCTGGGCTCAAGCCATCCTCAGCCTCTCGAGTAGCTGGGATTGTAGGTGTACACCACCATGCCTGGCTAACTTTTGCTTTTTTTTTAATAGAGATGGGGTCTCACTATGTTGCCCAGGCTTGTCTCGAACTCCTAGGATCAAGTGATCCTCTGCCTTGGCTTCCCAAAGTGCTGGGATCAAGCATGAGCCACTGTACTTGGCTGTTTTTTTTTAATTGACAAATAATTATATGTATTCATTGTGTACAATATGATATTTTGAAGCATTCCTAAATTGTGGAGTAGTTAAATTTAGTTAATTAGCAAATATAATGAATGCCACATCCAGGGTTTGTAAAAAGGAAAAAGAAACAGAAAAAGGAAAAGGAAAAAAAGAAATGTATTAAATGTATTACCTCACAGCTATCCTTTTTGTGATGAGCGCACTTATCCACTCTCCTTGCATTTTTCAAGGATGTAGTATATTGTCATTACCTATAGACACCTTGATATATCCACCTAGATTGCTTGCTAAACATAGCCTTTCAACTATAATATGTAAATTGGGCTTACTGCAAAAAGAAGTGATATTTGTGAAAATCTATGGGAGACATTTAAAACTTCCAGTTGAGCAGGAATTCTTAATATGAAAAATAAAGAAGGTAGTAAAATTTACTAATTTAAGGCCGGGCGCGGTGGCTCAAGCCTGTAATCCCAGCACTTTGGGAGGCCGAGGCGGGTGGATCACGAGGCCAAGAGATCGAGACCATCCTGGTCAACATGGTGAAACTCCGTCTCTACTAAAGATACAAAAAATTAGCTGGCACGGTGGCGCGTGCCTGTAATCCCAGCTGCTCAGGAGGCTGAGGCAGGAGAATTGCCTGAACCCAAGAGGCAGAGGTTGCAGTGAGCCGAGATCGCGCCATTGCACTCCAGCCTGGGTAACAAGAGCGAAACTCCGTCTCAAAAAAAAAAAATTACTAATTTAAAATTACCACATGCAAATGCTGTACGGTTGTTTTTTTGAGAGGTAAGGTATGTTAACCATGTTGTTTCAATAAAAGCAAGTCTTTATATAGTGCCTAAAGTTTGAAAATTACCATGCTGAATGTAGTAATAGATTTCAATAAATAGAAAAGCTAATGTAACATTCTGTTCAGTTCCGGTTAGGTATAAACTTGCACTTTTATCCAACCATTCATTCACCCATTTATTCATTCATTTCATAAATGCTTATGAGACCTCATTGTGTGCAAATTAGCCAGTTAGGATATTGACTTCCATATAATAAGAAACAGAACAGGATAAGGTTATAGTTATATCTAGAAAGAGCTACATACAGTACATCTAGAACTGACAAGCAGAAAAATCTAGCCACTATATGGCTAGATTTTTTCAGTGAAAACCATTTGGCTCTTAAAAATAATTTCTTATGTTTGTTATCAATTCAAATGTTTACTTTCCCAGAACATACATGTCATGTCATGAGTTTTCCATCCCTATCAATAACATAATATTTAAAAGTAAGTTCTTGCTAAGGCATATTAATATTGATTACATGATGGGGAATTTGTATCAATAAGTATTAGTCCTGTCTCTTTTTGGGACTCTCGTACTGCTTTCACAATACAGAAACATGCTTTAAAAAAAAGCAAAACAATTAAGTTCACCATGTAAATATATATTGGAAACTGTTCCCAGGTATGCTGCAAGTAGAAATTTAATACCTCAGTTGTGCAATTAAATTCCTGGCAAAAATAGCATGATCTTCTTAGAAATATATGTTCAATTCAATTACTCAGACCCAGGCTATGAATAAAGAGGCTATTACAAAGATGTGGTAAGAAAAGGAAATGAGTATGTGGAAGAGAGAGCTGTACTCGGGTGTTTGTTGCAGCACTATTTACAATAGCCAAGTTGTGGAATCAATTGAAGTATCCCTCAAGAGATGAATGGATACAGAAAATGTATACACTGGTGCAGTGGCTCACGCATGTAGTCCCAGGTACTTGGGAGGATTGCTAGAGCCCAGGAGTTGAGGCTGCAGTGAGCTGTGATCATACCCCTGCCCTCCAGCCTTGGCAACAGAATGAGATCTTGTCTCTCAAAAAAAATGTCACACACACACACACACACACATACACACACACACATTCTAATTCTAGCTACTTGGAAGGTTGAAGCAGGAGAATTGCTTGAACCCAGGAACTGGAGGTTAAAGTGAGTCGAGACAGTGCCACTGCACTCCACCCTGGGCAACAAGGACGAAACTCCATCTAAAAAAAAAAAAAAGAATCCTGTCACTCACAGCAACAGCAACATGGATGAACCTAGAGGACATTATGTTAAGTGAAATAAGTCAGGCCACAGATAGATAAATACATGTTCTCACTGGTATGTGGAAGTTAAAATTTGACTAATAGAAGTAGATAGTAAAATAGTGGTTACTAGAGGCTGGGAAGGTTTCGGGGAGGTGGGAATAGGGAAAGATTGGTTAGAGGTTACAAAATTACAGCTAGTTGGGGGAATACACTACAGTGCTCTGTAGCTCTGTAGGGTGAGTATAGTAAATGCTAGTTTATTGTATTTTTTTCAAATAGCTAGAAAAAAGAATTTTGAATTTTACCAACACAAATAAATGATAAAGTTTGGAGGTGATTGATATGCTAATTGGCCTGATTTGATCATTACACACTCTACATGAACCAAGAAATTACCCTGTTTCCCATAAATGTGTAATTATTATGTGTCAATTACAAATACATATCTGTTTTTTAAAATTAATTTTAAAAAATTATTGGGCCACATGCAGTGCCCCACGCCTGTAATCCCAGCATGCTGGGAAGTAGAGACGGGTGGATCATCTGAGGTCAGGAGTTTGAGACCAGCCTGACCAACATGGTGAAACACCATGTCTACTAAAATTACAAAAATTAGCCAGGTGTGATGGCACACACCTGTAGGCCCAGCTACTCAGGAGGCTGAGGCACGAGAATTGCTTGAACCTGGGAAGTAGAGGTTGCAGTGGGCCAAGATTGCACCACTGGACTCCAGCCTGAGTGATAGAGTGAGACTCTGTCTCAAAAAAAAAAAAAAAAAAAAAAAAAAATTAAAGAGATTTTTGAATCCTCTCCCAAAATGACATGAAAGATACATCACAGGCCGGGCACGGTGGCTCAAGCCTGTAATCCCAGCACTTTGGGAGGCCGAGGCGGGTGGATCACGAGGTCGAGAGATGGAGACCATCCTGGTCAACATGGTGAAACCCCATCTCTACTAAAAATACAACAAAAATTAGCTGGGCGTTGTGGCACGCACCTGTAATCCCAGCTACTCGGGAGGCTGAGGAGGAGAATTGCCTGAACCCTGGAGGCGGAGGTAGCGGTGAGCCGAGATCGCGCCATTGCACTCCAGCCTGGGTAAGGAGAGCGAAACTCCATCTCAAAAAAAAAAAAAAAAGATACATCACAATTTTTAAAACCTTATTTACTATATTTTGCATATACTACAATGTAATGCTTTAAAGTTGGCCTAGAATACTAGAAAAGCTTTCTGGAATTATGTAGTTATACATCACTCAGATCCAATAAAATTGTGCCTAGAACCTTTATTAGAAACATAAGTATAATTTCCTAACACAGGAGATTTTAAATCCTTAGTGTTATTTATTTTCTTTTTTTCCCCTTCACAGAAGTAGACAGAATCCACTGGTATAATTACAGTGGTGAAGATAGTAAATCGTGTTTTTGTTGTTTTTAACCATTCCTCATTATTTTGTTTCCAAAAACTTGTTAAGACGTTTTATTTGTAAGGACAAAGACTCCCAGAAGCCACTCTTTGCAGCCTCCATCTTTTATTCCCTTTGTGAACATGTGAAGTCCTCAGAGCGGCTTTAGCAGTATTAGAAGGTCTGATTTGTTTGAAAAAGCTTCAGTGATCATAGGCAATGTATAAAGAGGCTTTGGCAAAATGAAAAGTAGAAAGCTTTGAAAGCAGTTGTAGGGATTTTGTCAATTGAGAAGTGAGTCCAAGATGGCAGAGTACATTGGAAAACCATTCAACTTGGGTCATTAGTTGCTTTTTGAGGTTAGTGTAACAGCTAGGGTCGTGTTATTATTGACCAATCAGCAAATTCAGCTGTGTCTCCAGGGTCCTCCAAAATGCTTTGCTGAGTAGCTGCAATGGTCTAATTTAAGGGAAAAAAAACAAATAACTCCACCTGCTCAGTTATATACTTTTGACTAAGGCGATAAAAACCGATTTCTAAGATGTTAGGAGGCCTTTTCAATCATGAAAGAGAATTGAAATTATGTAGTCAAATTTTATTTTGTATTTAAAATATTCCTTTGACTTTGAAGTATCATTTTATTCCTCTTTGAAAATTTTATATTATTCATATCAAAGATTTCAACTAACAATAAGAGAACTGATGCTTAGTGTACTTATTCTATATTTACTGAATGTTGATTTATGTTCTACGCTAGATACTGTGAAAGATGTAAAAAGCCAATAGGCAAAGTTTTTGCCTTCAGAAAGAGTGTCCTGTCTTTGAGGGAGGAAAAAATGCACAATATGAATAATCAGAATAAATAGCAACGAAAGGAACTATAAAACAAATTATACTGAGTTCCTTATGGTAGAAAATATAGATAATCACATACCAAAATGATTTTCATAGGTATAGTAGTCTTCTATAATAGTACAGTAGCCAGCAGAAGTGGTGTAGAGAGCATTCAGATTTTGAAAAAAAAAATCAGATTTAATGTCTGTTCCTGTGACCTACAATTTAATTCACTTTGGTTTCCCTCAGATAATTTTTACCTTGCAGGATCCTTTAACCACTGAGAAAGTAAAGGTCACATGTCAAGATGGATAAACATGGCCTTGCCCCTTTTTGCAGGTGAGACAACTTGCATGTGAAGAGTACCACATAGACTTGAGATCTTTTTCTAAGTCTTTCTTTGCCAAGAGCAGCAATAGAGGGAAAAAAAGCATAAAGGGGTCATCTAAAGGCGAGTGTTGAAGAGCTTTGTGGAAGTCCAGATGAGAGCATGTCCTCCACCTCACTGCTTAAAAATTTCTATAGCAATTTGGCAAAGTAATTCTATGTCCGTCAGTTTAATTACAAAATATGGGGGTTATATTTTTTTACATCTTCATGGATTTTTTTTTTCTTTTTCTAAGTTATTTCTATCAAAATTTACTGTTTTATCAATGTGCACTTGGTTCTTTACCACAAATATTTTGAAAAGTCTTGTTCTAGTAGACAATCTGAACTCCACTAATTGAAACTTGATAGTTAGCACAATTTTTTTTCAACCAACTGCACAGCTTCTCCTGTTTTTCAACTGTGATGTATACAATATGGTCTTGTCAGGGTGATGTTGGCAGTTGGGGCTTTGTGGACTTCATGGTACCAGGCTGTCTGTGGCTGTTTGAAGAACTTCTGGGAGGCAGGCACAATACAGAGAATTTTTGCCAGCCTCATAGATGAGATAGATTCATTTTTGCAATTAAATTGCTGCAGGTTTATGAACACAGAACATCACAGCAGCAAGGGAATAGCATTTGCCTGATAAACAACACCAAGGCAAATGCCAGGCCCTCTAGAATACACGTAGGATCATGGGCACATTGCTTCAGGCTGACTGCTGTGCAGGTAAACACCAGCAGTCATCATTTCCCTCCCTGGTGATTTAGAAGACCCAGTCTTAAACTTTGGTAAATAACTTGGAAGAAGTGAGGACCAAAGAAGACATTTCTGACATCGTAAGCAAGCCACCTGGGAAGGGCAGGAAAGACATCCACAAACAAAAGCTCTCTCTTTCCTGCTCCCAATTCCTCCCAACTTGTGGCTGCTTTTTAAAAATGTGTGTGTGTTTGTAAAGTTCTCAGGCACAATTGATTCTAGACTCTTAGATTGTAAATGTAAGGAGCTCAGGATGAGTTATTTTTGGATTTGATGGCTGGGAGTCAGAAAAGTCAGTATTAACTAACCATACTTTAGATTGTAAATGAATTGTCAATGAATGCCTAATTTCACCCCTTCCTTTTTGAAGCAAAAAAATAGCTGGATGATGTAATCTATTTGCCTATCAATTTTAAGCTTTTATTTTTTAAAAAGGATTTTAATAACTCTAAAGTATATTTCTACAAATACATTTTTATTTGGGCATTGTTCTCAGGTCTTCCTCTTCAATAAGAAAAAACTGAAGGCGGAATGCCAATTATAGGAACCGCAGGAAATTATTTTAGTAGTTGTTATTTTATTTTATTTTTTTTTTTTGTAGATAATTGTAGATTTGTATGTAGTGGTAGGAAATAAGAGAGATGTTCATTGGACTTTTTACTTAGTTTTCCCCAAAATAACAAATGCTTTGCATAAATGTAGTACAATATTACAACCAGAAAATTGACATAATCCACAGAATGTATTCAAATCTTACCAGTTTTACATGCATTTAAATTGCATAAAATCCATGCAGACATACACACAATTGTGTGTATCCACGTGTGTGTATGTCTGCATTAATTTGATGCAGTTTAAAATACATGTAATGTCTACATTAATTTTATGCAATTTTCTCCTATCTGTAGATTTGTGTTACCCAAGATAACAGAATACTTGCATCACAACTATCCCTTGTGCTGTCTTTATAACCAAAGCCACTTTGCTCTTTCTCCCCTCAGTTAACCCCTGGCAAACACTAATCTGTTTCCTTCCTTCTTATTTTGTCATTTAAATAATACTATATAAATTGACTCATAAGACATGCAAGATTATATGCTCGGCTTTTTAACTCACCATTATCCCCTTTAAATCCATTGAAGTCGGTTCAATAGTTCATTCCTTTTTCATTGCTGAGTAATATTCTGTGGCATGAATATACCAGTATTTTTAAAATGTTAACCCATTGAAGGACATTTGGATTGTTTCATTAGAGTCTTTTCTTTGTAATATAAATACTCTTCTCCGTTATCTTATTTTAGAAACATAGTATAAATTTACTGAGCACTCATGAGTTCCAGGTGGTGCACTAAACATTTTTCATGCAACAACTTCTTCATACAACGAATCTCTGCAGTGGACGCTATTAGTACTGCACTCGGTGAGTAGCTCTATCCTGAAATCCCAGGAGTGATCTCAATTACTGGCTGCAGCAGCAATGTGCAGGCGCCAAGCACAGCTTCCCCAGCCTCCATGGGAAAGCACTCATGGAGGGTAGGCAGCCTGTGGCCCAAGAACTCAAGCAGCTGCCTATTTACAGGAATGGCAGTGAGGCCTCAACTGGGAAAATGAAGTTGTCTTTTCTTTGGAGAGACTAGATAGCCTTGTTCGGGCAATCTCAAAATATAAAGGTCAAGACCTAGATTTATTCTAAAACCTATCCTCAAGGCTTAGTCAGAATTTCAGGAAAATGTGGGTGAAGGGCAGGCACTGAAGCAGTAGAGTAATGAAGGGAATCATATAGTAGGAACATTAGTGCTACAACCTGAGGGGGATGTGGGTTCACATCAGAAATGTAAGCAGTGGGCCCGGCATCATGGCTCACGCCTATAATCTCAGCACTTTGGGAGGCCGAGGCAGGCGTATCACCTGAGGTCAGGAGCTCAAGACCAGCCCAGCCAACATGGTGAAACCCCGGCTCTACTAAAAATACAAAAATTAGCCAGGTGCAGTGGCAGGCGCCTGTAATCCCAGCTAATCAGGAGGCTGAGGTAGAAGAATTGCTTGAACCCCGGAGGTGGAAGTTGCAGTGAGCCAAGATCATGCCATTGCACTGCAGCCTGGGCAACAAGAGTGAAACTTCATCTCAAAAAGAAAAAAAAGAAAAGTAAGCAATGAACTGTAAGGGAGTGGAGAGACTGAGATGATGTCACTAGTTATGCTTTGGGGTATGAGGTCAGCAGGACAGGAATGCTGTCAGTTTCTCTCATTCTCTTATTCATCTTTTTTGATCCTTAAGGGAGTTGCAGTGGCCCCAGGGAGTGTTGAGTTGATCACTTCAACAATGTTCCAGTAAGACTTGTAAAAACCCTAAGAGGTGAGTGATGTTGTGTAAAACACATACAGACACATACGATGGACCAGGAAATAAGAGACCTTGGCTCTTGTTCTGAGTTTGCAGAGCCCTTCAGACAAGTCACTTCATCAGTGTCCTCACATGCAAGATGAAACTATAATTTTGAATAATTTTCCAACATGAAAATGGAATAATCCTATGAAAAACACTGTAAACATTTCTATGCTATTTTGAACTATCACACTTAATTACTGAAACTATTGTTATTTAAATTGAACAACTTAAATCACAAAATTATTTGGTGATGTTTATCTGGAGATATGTACTACATATTATATAGATATATATATACACACACACTACATATTACAGATCTGTATGTACTGTATAGAAATATATTTTCCCATTTAGGAAATATAGAAAGAAGACTCTTTTTGGGGGTGTGCCATTAGTGGCTTTAAATATTTTCTTCATTTATATTTATCCAAATAAATGTGGTATTTTGTTTTGCTATGATGCTTTTATTGGAATTTGAGCAGTGAAAGCCAGCATGTAGCCAGAAAATGTAGGGGCAATACTGTGTGACTGAACGCTGTTAACCAAGGTAAAATCCGTTTGCTTAGCAGAATGGCCTATGTGGTCAGGGACGAGAAGAGAGGAATGAGATTTGAATAAGCAAAGCTCCGGAGTTCTTGCTTGAAATTGTTCCCTCTTCAATGAATTAAAGACTCCTCTAGACTGGAAGCTCTCCTTTGGGAAAGAGTTAAGTATCTAATGCATTGCATCACTAATATTCATACCTAGAGGTGATCTATTAGGGAGTTAACTGGAGAAGGAGGGAGATGGGGCAGAAGAGACGCCAAGGAAAAAGAAGCAGAGGAGCAGCTGGCAGAGGTCAGCCTTTAAGATGCCTTCTTCTCTAGGCTTCCTCAGCACTCCACTGGACATACAAGGATTCTGGGCTTGAAGGAACCCCTCCAGGAAAACCTAGAGCGAAGTGCCTCTATTATCATTCTACTAACATTAGATATAAATTGCCACTGATAAAAATAACTTTACAGGGAAATTGCTCCTGAGGAAGAAATTCATTGTCTAACCAAAGCAAACAATTTCATCTGAATCTGATTAAAAGCAATAATCTTTAACAAAAAGCTCTGTCAACACTAAACTCATTTAGCTGGTTTTTTAAAGTGTCTAACCCCAGCAAGATGTCTTTAGTGCTCATTAAAAGGAAAGCTTTGACATACTTTTGTTTTCAGATCCTTGTATCTCTTTATTAATTTCAGTTAAAAAATATCTCACAAGCTGTCATTTTCTTTCAAATATTAATAATTTAAAAAATGGTGGATGTTCTGATAAGCCTCAGTGAATATGTTGTAACAGCAATTTTTGACTTGAGTATTCACTTCTGATTATTTCACTACTGATCATTTTTCCACTTAGAAGACCAAAGCACTTCACAAACATTAAGAAGAAAACATAATCCATAGGAATATTTCTCTGATGAGATAGTCAATTGCAATAATAAGTCTAGTGTATGTTGATATAATATTTACTGTAAACAAATTACCTGTTTGTTAATAGCCTTCTGTCGAAGAAGTAGAACAGCTATAATTTATTGTTTCTATTACAGATGAGAAAACAGCTTAGGAAGCTTATGGACACTAATCAAGGCATAGCATTAGTAGGGGTTCAAAGAGAATCTAGTACTTTCGACTCCTGATTATTTTATAATTTGACTCCCCCTCCCCTCTCCCCTCCCTCCCCTCCCCTCTTCCCCGCTCCCTCCCAGGATCTCACTCTGTTGCCCAGGCTGGAGTGTAGTAGTATAATCATGGCTCACTGCAGCTTCAACCTCCCAGGCTTAAGTGATTCTCCTGCCTCAGCCTCCCAAATAGCTAGGACCACAAATGCATGCAGGCATGCCCAGCTAAGTTTTTCTATTATTTGTAGAGATAAGGTCTCACTCTGTTGCCTAGGCTGTTCTGGCAATCCTGGGCTCAAGCAATCCACCTGTCTTGGCCTCCCAAAGTGCTGGGATTTCAGGGGTTACCCACTGGGCCTGGTCTTCATTTTTTCTTTAATCATTAAAATAAATTGAAAATATCTGAGGCCATTTTGAACCTGTTAGATTCTCTGTGGTATTTCTTGTTTTGTTAACAGCCTCTAATAAACAACTAAGAGGAGTCCTCAGAATGGTAGACAGGAATCCTGCTGACAACTTTTGAACTCCTTTCCGTTTCAACAATGTGAAAGGGTGAAGAAACTGAAGATAGCAAGTGACTTGTAAGGCCTCTCTGGAAAGAGAAACAGAGATTGTAAGACTCCCATCCTCCTAGGGAGGGGAGGGATGCCTCTGCCTCCTTGCCTTAAGCCTGGATGAGTGGGCTTCCAGCAGCTGGATCAGAGTGCTCTAGGTGTCTTCCCTCAGTTCATGACAATCCCAACAGCAAGAAGGAAGAGGTTGTCATTTTTAATTACTGAAATCCCTACAGGGCAAAGAATGAACTTGCATTTTTCAGGGATCACATGCATGGCAATGCCCCGAAAGAGAAGAGCTGATTAAAATCCTGCTTAAGAGACCTGTCCATTGCGTGAGGGGGCAACAACAGAGCAAGGACACTAAGACCCAAGTTAGTAATCTAGGAAGGAGGAGGATTAAGAGAATAAAGAAAACCCTGTCCCTTCCCAGCCCCAAGTTCTAGCCCCGGCTGGGGAGGGAGTGAGGGAGTAAGCGTTTTTCTGTCTTTGATGAACACTGGAGCGTTGAATTGGAATATTTGACTTAAGATTGGAATGAGGGTTGGAATATACAGAACTGGATACTTTTAACTACTGAGTAGAGACTGTGTTTGCAACTTAGAAGAATTGGATGATTTTACTGTTGTGACAATCAAAAGTAAGGTGGGAGTAGTGGCTCATGCTTGTAATCCCAGCACTGTCAGGCTGAGGTGGGTAGATCACCTGAGGTCAAGAGTTCAGGACCAGTCTGACCAACATGGTGAAACTTCATCTCTATTAAACATACAAAAAGTTGCTGGGCATGGTGGTGCACACCTGTAATCCCTTGGGTGGCTGAGGTAGGAGAATTGCTTGAAGCTGAGAGGTGGAGGTTACAGTGAACTGAGATTGCGCCACTGCACTCCAGCCTGAGTGACATAACAAGACTCTGTCTCAAAAAAAAAAAGAGAACCAGAAGTAAAATTCTAAGTCCCCAGCCAACTGAAAAATCTTCCCCTTTGCCAAGGGCATTCCAAAGTTAACCCATAAAACTAGTTCAGGCCATAATGGGAAGGATCAGATATTCCTCCTCCTGTTGGAATTCAGGCACAGCTGACCAGCATTAGCATCAAAACAGAGACCTTGAGACAGATTAAACAGACCCCTTAAGTCTGATAAGAAACATTTACAATCTGTTCTCTCTAAAGTTGGCAATATGGTGGCTTCATCTGGTAATAAGAACCTTGGTCTCCAAAGCCCCTTATCTTAACCCAGACACTCTCTTCCATTGATTCCAGGTCTTTAGGTAATAACTCTTTCAGTCAGTTGCCAATCAGAAAATCTTTGAATCTGCCTGTGACCTGGAAGCCCCACCTGCTTCCAGTTGTCCTGCTTTTCTGGGCGGGACCAATGTACATCTTACATGTATTGATTGATGTCTTATGTCTCCCTAAAATGTATAAACCAAGCTGTAACCTGGCCAGCATGAGCAAATGTTCTCAGGATCTCCTGGGGCTGTGTCATGGGCCATTGGTCACTCATATTTGGTTCAGAAATCTCTCCAAATATTTTACAGTTTGACTCTTTTTGTCGACAGCTGTTTAAAGAGATAGTAAGTTATTGATTTAGTGGACTTCTTTCCAGTTGTATTCTTTCTTTCGCTACCATGAACATGGTTTTATATTTTGCTTTGTGTTTTTTATGATGGAATTATCATAAGTATTTCCATGCTGTTATGTAATCTTCATGATCATCATTTTAATGGCAGCATTGAGTTCCCTGTATGTAGGCCAGAATTTGCTTTCCCATTTTAAAGCTTTCAAAAATAGCCTTTAACAAATATTTTAATATTGTTTGTTTGTTTGTTTCTTAGCATATGGGTTTACTATCATCAAGATTTTTCTGATAACTTATATGCATTGCTTAGAATTATAAACTGCTCCATAATTGTAACTTCAACTTCTACTATTACCAAATATCTGAGAGAAAATTTCTATGTTATGCAAGCCAGTTTTGGATGTTATCTTTTTTAAAAAGTTTGATTTTTTTTTTTATGAGACGGAGTCTCACTCTGTTGCCCAGGCTGGAATGCAGTGGTGCGATTTCTGCTCACTGCAACCTCCACCTCCTGGGTACAAGCAATTATCCTGCCTCAGACACCCAAGTAGCTGGGACTACAGACATGTGCCACCATGCGCAGCTAAATTTTTGTATTTTTAGTAGAGATGGGTTTTCACCATGTTAGCTAGGATCGTCTTGGTCTCCTGAACTAGTGATCTGCCTGCCTTGGCCTCCCAAAGTGTGCTGGGATTACAGGTGTGTGCCACAGTGCCTGGCCAAAATTTGCTAATTTTAATAGATTAAAAGTTTAAAATTTGTTTTAAATTGTACCTTTGACTTATACTTCTTTGATAACTAGTGGTGTTTCGTGTTTTTCTAATTAATTTTGTACTCTGAAAGCATTTCTTGCTTTACTTATCTATTTAAAGAATTATTCCTAAATTTGGAATGATTTAGAAGTATTTTTCTAAATACTGAGACTTTAACAGATACATAGTACAATAACATAAAATAACATAAACAGGTAACATACCAGGGTGGAATGATAACAAGTAAACATATGAGACAGTGCTTGAATCACAGCAATTATCAAATAAATACAAATTAGAAGAGGAATGTTTATAAGTAAATTACCTCTTCGTTTACTTGGTATTGAAGTTGAACCCAATCTTTTATTTACCTTTAGTTTCTATTAACTTTTTCACATGTAAGAGCTTTTATTTTTATGGGGTCGATTAAAGGATTATTTTCTCTTTTTTTATATGTTTGTTTTACTTAGAAATTCAGCCTCCAAAATAAATAATCATATACATTTTCTCTAATAATAATTATATTTTTAATTCCTCAGGAATTACATATGTTATATGGCATGAACTGAAATGTGTATGGTTTCTCGCTTCCCTTTGCCTTTTGCCAAATTGTACTAAGGCCATTTATTAGATGATCCTTTTACTATTCTTTAGTCGGTAATGCCTCTTTTTTTGTTGCAGGGGAGAGCAGGGTCTCCCTCTGTGATCAGGCTAGAGTACAGTGGCACAATCACAGCTTACTGGAGCCTTAACCTCCTAGGCTCAAGCAATCCTCCTGCCTTAGCCTCCTAAGTGTTTGGAACTACAGCCACACATTACCATGCCTGGCTAATTTTTGTGTTTTTTGTACAGACGGGCTTCACCATGTTGCCCAGGCTGGTCTTAAACTCCTGAGCTCAAGTGATTCATCTACCTTGGCCTCCCAAAGTGCTGGGATTACAGGCATGAGCCACTGCTCCTTGCCTGTGAGGCCTCTTTTATCATATATGCAGTATCATTTCTTTTCACACACATGAATTGTTGCAATGGTCTGTATGTTTATTTGTAGACAAGTAGGCCAATGTTTTGATTATTTTACCTATACAATTTATATTAAATATATGGCTTTGTTATCAGAAAGGAGCAGGAGATAAGAACACCTGGTTTGGAAAGGGGCTCTGATCCATACCCCAGGAGAGGGTTGTTGGATCTCATGCAAGAAAGAATTTGGGTGAGTCCACAGAGTAATGTGAAAGCAAATTTATTGGAGAAGTAAAGAAACAAAAGAACGGCTACTCCCTAGAACAGAACAGCAGCATGGGCTGATCAACTGAGTATATTTATGGCGATTTCTTCATTATACGCTAAACAAGTTGTGGATTATTCATGAGTTTTCCGGGAAAGGGATGGGGACTTCCCAGAACTGAAGGTTCATCCCCTTTTTAGACCATATTAACTTCTGGATATTGCCATGGCATTTATAAACTGTCACGGTGCTGCTGGGAGTGTCCTTCGGTATGCTAATGTGTCATAATTAGCACATAGGAAGATATGAGGACCACCAGAGGTCAATTTTATTACCACTTTGGTTGTGGCAGGTTTTGGCCAGCTTCTTTACTGTATTCTCTTTTATCAGTGGGGCCCTTTTGTTCTATATTTTGTGCCGACCTCCTATCTCATGCTGTGACTAAGGATGCCTAGCATTCTGCAGTCCAGAGGTCTCAGCCTTATTTTACCCAGCCCCTCTTCAAGATGAAGGTGCTCTGGTTGGAATGCCTCTGGCAATTTGGCTAGTTATTATCTTTTGAAAAATTTCAAAGATGTTCTCACCTGGTTATTCTTTTCTTTTTTTTTCTTGAGATGGAGTTTTGCTCTTATTGCCCAGGCTGGAGTGCAATGGCGTGATCTCAGTCCACTGCAACCTCCGCTTACCAGGTTCAAGTGATTCTCCTGCCTTAGCCTCCCCAGTAGCTGGCATTATGGGTACCCCTCACCACATTTAGATAATTTTTGTATTTTTGAAGAGACAGGGTTTTGCCATGTTGATCAGGCTGGTCTGGAACTCCTGACCTCAAGTGATCTGCCTGCCTCAACTTCCCAAAGTGCTGGGATTACAGGTGACAGCCACTATACCCAGCCTTACCTGGTTATTCTTATAAATTAGGTTTAATTTCCTCAATATTCAAAACTGATTCCATTACAATTTTTATTCTCATCAAACTGAGTCTCCAGATTAATGTGAGCAGATTTAAAATCTTGACACTACTGAGAGATATAAAATAATAATGAAAAAATATATATAATATTAGATTTAAACATAGGCACGGAGGCTCATGCCTATAATCCCAGCACTTTGGGAGGCCGAGGTGGGTGAATCACGAGGTCAAGAGATCGAGACCATCCTGGTAAACAAGGTGAAACCCCGTCTCTATTAAAAATACAAAAATTAGCTGGGCATGGTGGCACATACCTGTAGTCCCACTACTCAGGAGGCTGAGGCAGGAGAATTGCCTGAACCCAGAAGGCGGAGGTTGCGGTGAGCCGAGATTGTGCCATTTCACTCCAGCCTGGGTAACAACAGCGAAACGCCATCTCAAAAAACAAAAAAGGATTTAAACATAAAATAAATGTTTACAGTTTTATCCCTACAGGTTTCTTATTTTTCTCATTGGAATAGTTTTTACGAATTTATTTTTGTTGCTATTTTAAATGGGAATTCTTGAATTTGGCATGCAGAATTGAAACAGATGTTTTCACATATATCTCTGACTCTTCTACTTTGATGAGCTCCTCTATGAATTTTAGTTTTCAATCAATTGCTTTTCTAGAGCTTTTGCATTATATCTTCTGCAACCAAAAAAAAAATTTCCTGTTTCTTTCTATTATGTTTTCACTTATTTTTGGTTCATAAATTATGAAACTGATCAGAATTTCTTAAATATCATTAGTTTAAAAATAGAGAAAAATCTTATTTGCTTTGCTAGTGATTTAAAGGAAGCGACTGTAGCGCATTCCCCACTGAGTATAATGCTGGGTGTTGATTTGAAATAAACTCTCAGCCCATCTTTCTTGTCCTTTGTAAAGGGTTTTAAAATATAAATGGACATAATATTTTATCAAATGTTTTTTATCATCCCATTAAAGGGATAATATAATTTTTCTTATTTATCCTTTTTATGTGACATATGATGTTAATCAGTTTTATAAATGTAATGCACTTTTCATTCTTCGGATGAACATCATTTGGCATAACAAATAGTTGGCTTCTATTCCTGTTGTGCAAAGCAATCATGGGCAACGTCACTAGCAAAGCAGACTAGATTTAACACGGGTTTTGGGGAGAAAATTTACTAGCAGAGAAAAATGGAGCACAGGCATATTGCTCCAAATCTTATTGACCCACAACTCAGGGAGCAAGGATGGCTCCTGGTGCACAGAGACTCGTGTCACAGGTAAGCATCTCGCCCTCTGTATTTATGCAGAGGGCCAGAAACATCTAGGTGCATATGCAAGAGTGGAACTCCACTGTCTGGAAGAAGCCTTTTTAGAAAGGAGACCCCCGGAGACACAGTGGTGGGTATCAGCCTTTTCTTCCCTTGAACAATGCAAGTCTCCTGAGTCGGCTCTCTGCTAAATTATCAAAAGGGAAAGGAAATGCACCTCTAGGGCTAGGAAGATTTGTCTCTCTTTTGTTCCCTGTTACTTTATTTCCAGTTTAAGTGTCCATATTCGTCTACAAGATTGAGCTGTACTATTACAGTTTTAAGAATTTCTATGTAGTCCTGTATTATATACTGTATTTCCTCTGAAATAATAGTCATTTAATACTATTCCAAGGCTTGGGGGTATTTTCATTTGAACCATATGATTAATCTCGAGTTTAACTTTATTGTAATTGATTTTCATTCTTTTTCTAGGCCTGACATGTTAATTTTATGCCTCTTTTAGTGAAACTGTTTCTTTTACTGTGTTCTGTTGCGTAGAAAATGTTTTGCGTGGAAGGAACAGAAAGGGATGATGATCCCTTTCCTCCTCATCATAAGAGTCACAATTGCTATCTGTATAACAAAAGAAAGGTTAACAAGAGAAAAGCATAACAAATATATTAATGTATATAAGCACAGTAGCCAACAAAAAATAGGAAGAGTTAGAGGAGGGCCAGACGATTGAAGCGTAAATACCTTCTTCGTAGAGGAGAGGGAAGTGGTGGCTGTAGGCAATTTTAAGAGACAGTAAATGATTTCAGGAGAGATGAATGGGCAGAAATTAGCTTATAAATGAGTCTCTTTGTAAACTGAGTGGGACCAGAGAACAAACAATAGCATGGGACAAAGTTTATTTGGGCTGTAGGTGTGGTGTTTAATTTTCGGTCTCTGTGATATGACTTTTAATCTTCTCTGGTTAATGAAATTTTAGGGAAGGGATCGAAGGCAATTGTGTTCCTCTTTGGCGGTCCAGTTTCTAGGTAGATAAGGGCACTTCAGAGAACAGTCTCAGCCTATGTTTTGGGAGAGACAGGAGGGAAGGAGAAGGTCAGAGAGACCTTGAAGCTGCTGCTTTAGTTCAGCATGTCAAAGTGACAGATTTGGGGATATTATTTTCTGAACCCCAAAAGTACATTCTTATCATTTGTAATAATTTGGAAGATGGATAATTTGATTTTAATGTGAATACTGGCAACTTTAGCAATTTTCATAAATTAATTTGTATATATTATGCTGTTATAAAAACAAAAAATGCCAGCTTTGAACTCCATTTCATGGAAATATAAACATAATATTTTTGTGCTTTTTTTTCTCCCTATTTGATATATTTTTAATCTGGGGTTGAAAACTCTGCAATTTTTTTTAAAAAGTATTCTTTTTACAAAGCATATTTTTGTCATTTACATCCTATGTTAGTTACCATAGTTACACCAATTATTGAAACCTAGCAGTGTCAATCTTTCTCCCAATGCTAGTGATTTTTGAAGATTTTTCTTGCTTGCTTCTGTATTTACAGCTAGTTCTTTTCTATCACAACTTCTCAATGATAAAGTTTTAAATTTGATTCATTTTTATTTTCCAGCGGACTTTTTAATATCTTTAATCTTTTTTCTTTCCTAGAAATATTGGAGTATTGAGGGTTTTTTTGTTTGTATTGTTTTGTTTTTTTCTGAAACTTTGAAACTCTGCCATTCTGCTCTAAAACATGAGTGCTAAATTGACTGGTGACTATATTTTTGTGTCATGATTTTCTTCCATTTTCGCTGACAAAACTCAAAACACATTTTTATATTGTTTATAGCGGACAAAAGAACAAAAAAATTGAACTCTCCTGATTTTAAGTTAATTTTTGGAGGATTACTTGTTTATTAGTTTAGGGTTCAGGTTCACTTTGATTTTGTTGGAAATCAAATTCAAAATTAATGGAAAATACATTGGTTCTTAAATTTGCCATGAACACAGTGAGACATCTTAGTTTCCTTTTGTTTCAGGTCCTTTTTCTAATCTGTCAAGATCTTTTTTAAAATTGGCTTTTGATCCATTTTTCTCCTCCTTCGGAGTTGACCATTACTTGTAAGTTGGCTCTCTGTCATTTACCCTTTATGTCTATTATCTTCTCTCACCTTTGTATGTCTTCATTCTAAATTGTAGGATTACATCTCAGGTTATCATTTTATTTTAGAAAATGTATTGTTCTGCCATGTCATGTGTGTTGTTTTGTGCTGCAATGCAGAATTTATTTCAACTTCTAAATTAAAAAAAAAACAACACTGATTTGAGCTCTTCTTATTTTTGTCTATTTGCTAAAAGCCTGGCTTTATATCTCATTAAGAATCTGAGTTAGAAATTTTTTTTTTTTTTTTTAAGTTTTTGAGTCCGAGTCTTGCTCTGTCTCCCAGGCTGGAGTGCAATGGCATGATCTCAGCTCACTGCAAACCCTCCTGGTTTCAAGCAATTGTTCTGCCTCAGCCTCCTGAGTAGTTGGAATTACAGGTGTGTGCCTGTAATCCACCACATCTGGCCAATTTTTGTATTTTAGTAGAGATGGGATTTCACCATGTTGGCCAAGTTGGTCTCAAACTCCTGACCTCAAAAGATCTGCCCGCCTCGGCCTCCCAAAGTGCTGGGATTAGAGGCATGAGTCACCATACCAGGACATAAATTAGTTTTTTCCCCCTGTTTCCTGAAGTAAATTTATTTCTGGGAAAGTATTTATTTTTAACATTTCAAGATTGTATAATATTAAATATATGCAGAAAATTGCATAAAATGTATGTCTGGTATAACACATTGTTAAAACTCAACACCCATATAACTACAATGTAGGTTGAAAAGTTGAACACAGCCAGCACTGTAGAAGTCTTTTGCAAGACCAGCTGTACAATATGCAGGACTCGGTGCAAAATAAATTGTGGGTTCCTTTTTCCAAAGTATTAAGAATTCCAAGACAGCAAGAGCAGACCCTTAAACCAAGCCCAGGGCTTTTCTGAGCATGTGTCCTCAGACAATACCACAAACTGTATGCTAACTTTCAAAGATGGTGTGAGGAGCGAAGGAGATTGTGTATGTGTAACCAGTATGTTGAATACGTGTGATGCATGGATTTTTATCAAAATGCAACTTTATTTTCTTGTCTCCCACAGTCAGGCAGGGTAGTCTTTTGCCCTAGAAGAAACCTCCAGCAGGCCCGAAATTATTATGCAGACTCTTAGATAGGACACAGCCATGCAGAAAAGTTGCAAACCTTTTATCAGTTAGATAATTAGAATGCCTAGTACTGTTAGTAATTGTAACTTCTAACTTTCATACTCTGAGTTTTTTCCTCCTTTAGCCTGGACCTGCTTTAGCCTGGAGACCTATAATGGGAAACGCAGGGTCTTCCACCCACACTAACTTGCTATTCTTTCACTCTGACTTTAAGTAGAAAGGACATTAATCAGATGGGACATTATTGCTTGGTTTTGTGACTTAGATCACTGGCATTCATAAAACCACCTTTGCAAACATTGTTATCGGTGAGAAATTATGACAGTGAAAGAGATCTGAGTTAACCCACCCCGCCATCTTGTTACAACGCATAGGTAGTCAGGCATGATTGAAGAGAGGATTCCCGCCACCCACCAGGCATGTCAGGCGACCATCAGGTGATGGTCCAGCAGCTGTCACACTAAAATAATAGCTCGTCACAGATGCCAAAGAGAGGCAATTTCCCAATATATAGAAACACTTGAAATTGATAATCGGCAGCTTCCAATAAAATCTCAGGAATTAGACAAGTGGGCTTGAGCATGAGCATTAAGAAACAAAATGGTGGAGTATGACCTTCTCAGGGCATTCCACCAGAAAAGGGAAGAAAGCTTCAGATGTGCATGTGCACAGCTTCCTAAACACACTGCACATGCTCACCTCCGAAGCCAAGGAGGGCTCTGCACAAGTGGAAGCCCCACCCTAGGGGAAGAATGAAGGAAAAGGGGTACAAGACTATGGGAGAGGGCCAGCATATAAAGTCCTAGGATCAAGGTTAAACAGAATACTTGACCTCCAAAGTGCCCACTTGGGTCTCTTCCAAGTGTACTTTCTTTTCTTTCCAGCTGTAAATATTTTTAATGAACTTGCACTCCTGCTCTGAGATTTAACTTAGCCTCTTTTTCTATCTTATGCCCCTCTGTCAAGTTCTTTCTTCTGAGGAGGCAAGAACTGAGGTTGCTGCAGACCTGTATAGATTTGTCACCGGTAACTTGGATATTTGCCAGCCCCAACAATCTTGTTTTTCTCTTAATTATTCCTGGGTTATTGGGCCAAGCTAACTTTGGAAGACATTTTGGCTATAGTTTAAACAATAATAGGCTTTGCCCAAACTCCACTGCTTTTGCAAAGCGAATGCAAGTTCATCAGGCCTCAGGGGAGGAGAAGCGTCTGAGTCCTGCTACAGTGCAGACATAAATGATTGTCAGCTATTATTACAGACGTTATAACATAGACAACTTCCTGCAGAGACCACTACTGTAGAACCTAGGATTGATTGGCCTTTTGAGATATCCTTTCAAGTACTGTAACATCTGACACGTGTGGATCCATCTGAACCAACCAACACTGCTCCTGTGGCCCCATCCAGAAGTGATTCAGCCTATAGGAGGACAATATCAACCCCCTATGATTTCATCTTTGTCCCAACCAATCAACAGCAAGCCACCGTCACCTGGCCACTCCCACCCTTTCCTCCAAACTACCTTTGAAAAACTTCTAACCTAGGAGTTTTGGGCAAGAATGATTTGAGTACTACCTCCACCTCCCATGAGGTGTGGCTAGCCTCATATCTATTAAACTCTTTCTCCACTACAATGCCTTGGTCTGTCTTTGTGCAGTGGGCCGGAAAACCACCTCAGGTGGTTACATTTGTATATCTTCGAAGTTGCCTTTCTTTTCTTATGTATTTAATGAGTGCTTCAGTTCAGGTTGGCTCATCTTTTCTAGTTTCCTAAAGCAGCAGTCCCTATCCTTTTTGGCACCAGGGACAAACTTCGTGAAAACAGTTCTTCTGCGGACTGGGGGCTGGGAGAATGATTTCAGTATAATATTGTTCCACCTCAGAATCACCACTAGATTCCCATAAGGAGTGTGCAACCTACACCTCTCACATGTCCGCTTCACAGTAAGGTTCACACTCCTATAAGAATCTAATGCCACTGCTGACCTCATAAAAGGCAGAGCTCAGCTTTGCTTGCTCACTGCTCACCTCCTGCTGTGTGGTCCTGTTCCCAATAGGCCAGGCCACAGACCAGTACCAGTCCCTGACCCCAGGGGTTGGGGACCTGCGCCCTAAAGGATGTGTCTTAGTTCTGTGGTTGCAGTGATTTCTTTCTAGGTTAACAGCTATTTACAGTACCTCCCTATTGCTACATCTTTCTGTTGTAATTCTCCTCTATCCCTTTATCTTACTGTAGAGTACAGTAAGATAGTGATATTGATATGGGAATTATTTTACCTTCACTTTGCTATCTGATAGCTATCTTTTCGTGCCCCGGTCTAATATCCTGAAACGTATAAAATTTTCAGAATACTCAATATATGGTAGCTATTTGTCTTCCTCCATAGATCTCATGATAGTTTTTTCCCTACTTACTCATCCTTTTAATAAAGAATAAGCCACATGGATTCATTGGGAGAGTTGCTATAAACCACTTCACAGTGGCCCTGGGTAGAAAAGATGTTCCTTTAAGAACTGAGACAGGCAAAGTCAGTTTGTCTCCCCTCTGAAACAGCTGTGGTCCACAGAAGATATTTTTTAAATGCCATTTCTTCTTTCCAGGGAACCTAAAAAGACTTGTGGATATCCTGGGAGGAAAAGGTAGGGGAGCTTTTACTTCTGTAGCTTGATGAATTTCAAAGTTCCTGCATAAAGAAGCAAAAAGAAACTTCAAGTAAGAGACTTTATATGGAACCTGAAGGCAAAATGCAAATTTGGTCTGAGGCAACTGAGCTTCCACCCTAAGAGGTGGAACTCTAAGAACCAGTTAACTTGAATAGCTAGTGGAAGCAAAGAAGTGAAATTAAGAGAGCAGGTTCCAAAAGAGAGCAGACTTTCAATTCGAACTCATGAATAAGGCATAAGGAGAACAGTGTCAAACCCTAGAAGAACACAACATTTCCTTGATCTTTTTTCCCCATTGAAGTGCATAAAAGATTCTTTTCAAAATAGTTTTGAGTATTTTAATAAAAAAAATTTGCAAAGAGATTTTTGAAGATAAATTCTAGCATTTTTCTCACATATCAGAAGTTGTTGCTTAAAACAGAAAAAGTTAATTTTGCATTGTTAGCTTTAACATCAACATTCACTCTTCAGATTATACGATGTTTCCTTAATAAATTGTTCTTGAGTCTGTATCACGTAAGAAATAGGGAAGTAACAGTGAACAGAAGTGGATAAAGTCCTGTTCTCATAGGGCTTGGGTCTCTGAGAGGGAATCAAGAGTCAACAAGGAAACACAGAAATATGCAATATTTGGTTTGCTTCTAAGTGCCAAGAAGAAAAATAAATCCTGGTAAAGGGAAAGAGAAGAAGGAAGGAAAAGTGGAATGACGGTTTGTTGAGATAAGTTGTTAAGGAAGTGATGTTTCTTGTGGTAAAATTCTCAGATACCTAAATCAGATGAGTTACTTGACGGAAGAGTATCAGGCATGAGAACAAATGCAAGTGTAAATATTAAGGATAATAATTATAGAAGTATTAATCATTGAGATAGCAGTAGCAGTAGATACATCATTAAATGCATACTATATATTCACCTATTGTTCTGAGCAATTTCTGAATATATTTATGCTAGTATCAGGTTTTGTTTTTTTTTTGATGCCCTTAAGGGTTTTGCTTTTTGTTCTTTGTGAGTAGAAGGGACTATTTGAGATTTACTTCTCTTTTTATTACGTTTTAAAAATGTGATTGTAGATTCATGTATAGACGTAAGGAATAATACAGAGAGGGCCTGTGCACTTCATCTGGCTCTCCTAATGGAATCCAACGTCTTACAAATCTAGAGTACAGTAAGATAGTGGGGATATTGATGTTAATGCAATCGTCAATCTTATTCAAACGTTGCCAGGTTTGCATTTTCTCCATTTGCATGTGTGTTTATTTTATTCTATGCAGTTTTATCACATTGTAGATTCATGTGACCAACACTGCAGTCAAAATACCAACAGTTTTGTAGCTCTGAAGATTCATCATACTACCTTTAGCTATACCATCTTCCTTTTCATCTGGCTTTTGGTAGACCCTATCACCTGGCAACCACTAATATGTTCTCCACCCCTATAATTTTCAGTGGTGTAATATGAATGAAACCTGATAGTATATAATCATTTAGGATTGGCTTTTTTCACTCAGTATAATTCCCTAAGATTAATCCAAGTTGTTACATCTATTAATACTTCATTCCTTTTTTACTGTTGAGTATTATTCTATAGTACAGACATTCCACAACTTGTTTAACCATTTACTTTCTTTTTTGAGACAGAGTCTGGCCCTTGTTGCCCTGGCTGGAGTGCAATGGCGTGATCTTGGCTCATTGCAACCCCTGCCTCCTGGGTTTAAGTGGTTAAGTGGCCTCAGCCTCCCGAGTAGCTGAGATTACAGGCATGTACTACCACACCTGGCTAATTTTTTGTGTTTTTAGTAGAGACGGTGTTTCTCCATGTTAGTCAGGCTGTTCTTGAACTCCTGACCTCAGGTGATCCACCCATCTTGGCCTCCCAAAGTGCTGGGATTACAAGCGTGAGCCACGGTGCCCGGTCTTAAGGGACATTTGTACTGTTTCTACTTTTTGGCCATTAAAAATAAACCTGCTATGGGCACTTATGTGCAAGTTTTTATGTAAACTTAAGTTTTCATTTCTTTTCAATATATGCCCAAGGGTAGAATTGCTGGGCCATGTGATAAGTCATGTTTAGTTTTGTAAAACACTGCCAACTGTTCTGCAGAGTAGTTGAATCATCTTAATTCCCAACAGCAATGTATGAAGGATTCAGTTTCTCTACATTGTTGCCTGAGTTTGGTAATTTCATTATTTTTTAATTTTAGCTATTCTAACAGGGATTACTTTGTTTTTTACAAATTAGTGTTCTGTTTGCCACACTCATACATTCAAAAGGAGGATTTCATCTTTAAGTATGAAACTGTAGCTTATGATACTTATTCTATTAATATATCTAGAAAATTTTAGCAATTTTCAAGAGCCATTTAATAGTATTTGGTCTCGTCTGCACATTTAATCAATTTTCAACATTTTAAACAGTATTTATACATTTGATGTGATCTGTTTCCTTTTAAATTACTTCAATTGTCTAACTAACATAAAAGTTTTAAAGTACTCAAAAAATTATAAATATAACAAATTAAACATTTAAATAAGGTGAAACTATTCCACATAATGGCTTTGGACTTGTGATTTTAAATTGAAAGCTTATTAAATTTACATACTAAACTAAAAGTTAACCATTTTTGACAAATGGAAAAAGGATACTTTTTAACAAACGATGTTGGAACAATTTGATATCAGTAGCCCCCCAAAAAAGAACCTTGGCCTAAACCTCAGATACAAAACTTAACTCAAAATGGATTCTTAAGACCTAAATGTAAAACATAAAACTACAAAAATCTTAGGAGAGACTATAATAGAAAATCTTCTGACTTCATATTAAGTGACATTTCTTTGACATGACACCAAAGGCACATTCCATAAAAAAAAATCTGTAAGTTGGACTTCTCAAAATTAAAAACCTTTTCTCTGTGAAAGTCCTTGTTAAGGCAATGAAAAGAAAAGCCACCAACTAGGAGAAAATATTTTGCAAATTATATATTTGGCAAATAACTAATTTTCAGAATATATTTAAAAATTCTTCAAACTCAAACTTAATTAAAAAACCGAACAGTCTAATTAGAAAATGAATAAAAGACTCAGACATTTCACCAAAGTAGACAACTAGATGGTAAGTAAGCACATGAAAATATGTTTAACAGTCAAGGAAATACAAATTAAAGCCATTAGGAGATACCCTGAACACTTATTAAAATGACCAATAATAATAATAATTCCAAATGCTGATGAGCATATGGAGTAACATACTTTCCTACATTGTTGCTGTGATTGTAAAATGGTACAGCACTCTGGAAATTGGTCTGGCACTTTCTTAGAGTTAAATGTATGCTTTACCTGTGACCTCTCAATAGACAGTTTTACTCTTTCCTCTTAAATATGTATGCATTTTATTTTTGTTTTCTTTTGTTTTATTGCCCCAATAGGAATTCAAATATAATATTAAATAGAAACGAGAGTTGATATCTTGACCTTCTACCCATTCTTAGGAGAAAGGTGTCCAGTATCTTACAATTAAGAATTGTATTAGCACTGAGAGTTTTGTAAATAGTCTTTACCAAGTTGAGAACATTTCCAATTTTCCTGTACAAATTGACATGATCATATGATTTTTCTACTTTATCCTGATAAGACGTTGGATTACATTGATTGGTTTTCAAATGTTGAACCAGCCTTGCCTACCTGGAGTAAATTCCACTTGGTCATGGCATATAATTTTTAATACATTGTTAGATTTGATTTGTTTATGTTTTCTTGCAGATTTTTCTGTTAATATTCATGAGAAATACTAGTTTGTAGTCTCATTTTCTTGTAATGCTTTTATCTGGTTTTATTTTAAAGTAATGCTGGTCTTACAGAATGAGTTAAGGAGTACTTACACTGCTTCTATTTTCTGAACGGGACTTGGTACTATTTTTTCAAGAAATGTTTGATAGTGAGTGAAACCATATGTGCTTGATGCCTTTTTTTCTTGTGATACCATTAATTATTGATTCAATTTCTTTAATGGATATAGGACTTCAGTTTACTCATTTCTTCTTGTGTGAGTTCTGACAGTTTGTGTCTTTCAAGGAATTGGAACATTTGATCTAAGTTACTGATGTAAGTATGATTTATGGCCCTAGATTTGTTCATAGTGTTCCCCTATTATCTACTTAACTTACTTTTTCATTTCTGATATTGCTAATTTGTGTCTTCTCTCTACTTTCTCGGTTAGCATGACTAGTGGTTTATCAATTTTACTGATCTTTCCAAAGAAATAGCTTTTGGTTTTATTGATTTTCTCAACTGGTTTCCTGTTTCCAATTTCACTGATTTCTGTTCCAATTTTTGTTATTTCTTTTTTGCCTGCTTAGGATAAGCTGATTAAATCTTAATCTTTATAGGACTTACATCTTAGGTTGGCTGAGAGGAGATTATATGTGGAAGAATTTCCTTCCCCTAGAAGGGAACATTTCGGAAGTGTGCTTTAGGAAAGCTATTTTGCTGGAGAGTATGCCTTTTTTTATGGAAAAATTTTCGACATGTGGTACAATGCTACTCTTTCCTTCTGCCTGCCAGAGCCTCAAGGGGATCTTTCTCAGCTCTCCAGCTTGAGAATGTGAAGGTTAGCTTCCAGGAGGTAGATTCCATGAAAGTGTGATGAACCCCTATGAGTGTGGTCACCAAAAGTAGTTCATTCTCATTCTATTCCACACTAAGCCTCCAGAAATTTGTTGAAATTACTCTTTAAGAGTTCCTACCAGTTTATGCTCCATTGGCTCTGCTCACTATGCAAAGATTTTGGTTGATGTATCTTTCTGGGATACACCTGCTTCTCTAGATTTCAGGGTGGCAATTTGCTTAGTAACCTCAGTCCTCTGATGGGTCCAAGAAATGTAACTGCTTGTAGTTGATTCAGATTTTTTTGTTGTAAGGATAGGAGTGACAGCTTTGCAGCTCTTAACATGATGGCGCTGAAATAAGAAGACTTGACTGTGTTTAATTTTAAACATGACATATTTAATAACGAATTTATCCCTTTAAAGATGTTTACAGCTAGGAAGAAAATAATTATCTTGAATACCTGAAATTTTGTACCATCTGATAATCTGGTTTACTGTGTGATATGGAGTTCCAGATGTTGAGGGCCTTCTTCGTGCTGACTAACTTCCCTAATGGAACTCCATATTTTTATTAATAGAAATTATATTCTGGCTTTTATATTTTCAAGAGTCCAGTGGTCAAGTGACACAGATCTCCAGTTTAGCTCTGTCTTCATGACATCATGGAAGTCTGCCAGTTTTCCCAAATGGATTTTTTTTTTATTTTGCACTTTAAAACATATTTTACAATATTTAAATATCTTTATGAGTACGTCTAAAGGTCTTACCATGACAGGTATTCCACAATATGTAAATATATTTCCTGCCTTATGCAAAAAACCTTTGACCTTGATTGAATCCTGTATTCTCAGGATCTCAGACATCTATGGATATTGTAAATGCTACTACTAATAAAGAGATAATATTACTTCTATTTCCACAAAGAAAATTTACACTTTGGGCCAGCTGTGGTGGCTCACAGCTGTAATCCCAGCAGTTTGGGAGGCCGATATGGACAGATCACCTGAGGTCAGGAGTTTAAGACCAGCCTGACCAATATGGAGAAACCCCATCTCTACTAAAAATACAAAATTAGCCAGGCATGGTGGTGTATGCCTGTAATCCCAGTTACTCCACAGGCTGAGGCAAGAGAATCACTTGACTCCGGGAGGCAGAGGTTGCAGTGAGCCGAAATCATGCCATTGCACTCCAGCCTAGGCAACAAGAGCAAAACTCTGTCTCAAAAAAAAATTATGTTTTGAAAAATTAAGTGATATCTCCAAAGGAGAAAATGTAGTTAAGTATTGGATCTGAGATTCAATCGAAGTCTTCTGAGTTTAGATACTAAACCTCACCATAGAGATAAAATGAGCAATAGCCAGAAATATTCATAGCATAAGACACCATGTACCATAGGATATTAAGAAACAACATGCTATTAGGATTGTAAGAAAAGATTTATTACATCTTATTGGGGAGATTTGGAAAATGTAAAAATATCACTTTTGAAAAGATTTAAATAAGATTCTATATATTTATGCATATATTCTATAAATTTAATCCCTAAAAGATGACAATATATTGTCATTTAAGAGTTTAAATGTTTAAATAGATATGAAATTTTAATTCAACAATTCTCACTAGTAATGTTTTCTAATAGAGTTCATGGTAAATATTTCCAAGGATGAAGCAATGTTTTTGGACTGGTTGAGACGTTAAGAGGAGAATTAAAAAATTACAAACTGAAAAATATAATATGCAACAGTAATGATTACCCCTAGCACTTAAATCTTGGTGTCTAAATACCATTGCCTACTCAAAGGAACCAAGGATCACTGGATAAATGATTTACTTTGTTTGGGGCAAGGAAAGTATGCGGTAAACACATTGTATCAGAAAGTAAGGGTGCAGTTGAAATTTATGAAGACATCACAGCTACATAATAGCTGGTCTGAAGAAATTCTCATTGGCCAAATTTCAAACACTTTGAACTTCAAAATAGATCGTGAGAATAATGAATTATAAATATTTAAATGAAAAAGAATAAAATAATTCATAAGCCAACTGAGCTAACTTTCCCCAAAATAAAGAGATGGAGGAATAAAGGAGAACTCACCAGCTAATAATTTTTTTGAAAAAGAGTTAGAAATAATCTTTTTTTTTTACCTAAGATATAATAACTTTTGGGCAAAATGTACAAATAGATAGTAAAAGCATTGCATGAAATGTAGCGGGAGAATGAGAGATTCACACCATGTCAACATGTCAGCAAACAGATTATTTATGAATTACAAAAGGAAATAGCTATATACATAATGAAATCTGACAGATACTGCTAGCATTACTAATAATGGAACAAACTAACATCATTTACCATCTAATGTCATGCAGCAGCAGGTGCGAAGAAACACCTATTGTAGTATTCAGGCCTGAGGTGTTTAAAGTAAAATTAATCATGAGGTAACACTAAACAAAATCATCTATTGGGGCATTCTACAAACGGAATCTGGAATCTTCAAAGGGTCAGTGTAATAAATGTCAGAGACAGAGAGAGAGAGAGAGCGAGAGAGAGAGAAAATCACTTTCCTAGATTATAAGAGTGTAAAGAGATAAAGAGGCATAATTCTTGCTTGGGTGGGTCACATTAAAAATGTAATTGATGGGGTAATTGGTGGTCACTTGAATATTTACTCAGTGTCATAATTGTGGTACTACAAGTATGGCCCTTAAGACAGTGCCAATTGGCTTTTAAATTTCTTAAATTGGTTTTATTGGTCAACAAGGAGTTAAATACATAAATTAAGAGTAAACAAATAGAAATTTCTGTAGTAACTTGACATTGTTGTGGCATACTGCTTGTTTTCTTAGTAATTATTTTTTATTTTATTTTACAAAAGTATTGTTTCTCAGTTGATTGGAGATGACAAATACTGATTCCCCTCCACAGATAATTTGAGAAACACTGGATTATTTCTTGAGTGTGATCATGATGGTGTGACTATGTAGAACAATGGCCTTGTTTCCCACTTCTTAGGACATATAAGCTGTGTATTTAGTAGTTAGAGGTGAATATTTTGTTATGTGCAGCTTACTTACAAGCAGTTCAGCAAAAAATGTACATGTATTTGTATGTGTGTGTTTAGACATATAACATATATGGCAAAATGTTAACAATTGGTGAATACAGCTGAAGGGTATGTGATATTCATTGTACTTTTTTTTTAACTATTTTTATGTAAGACTGATATTTATCAAAATAAAAAGATGGGGTCAAAAAAGATCTTGAGTCAAAGGAAACTTGGGAACCCACAGACCCTTGACTTGTATAGCTCTCCAAATATCTCTCTTTAATATCCCTTCTCTGACTTATAAAAATTCTGATCTTGTTCCAGAGTTGTGTATTTAAAAATGAATAAGCTTGATAAATTAAATAATATATTAATTATTACAACATAAGGCATATTAGATAAGTCATCTCAGAAACATATTTAGGGACTAAAGAGCAAACATCAGCTGGGATCTGAATAAAATGTGGTTTGGATAAATAGTAATTGAGATAACTTCAAAGTTGTTTCTGTAGTCCCTTTGTTTCTGATACAAGCTGCTATTGAATCTAGAGTTATTTTATTTTATTATAACCATTTTTATAAGTCATAGTCCTCCCCATTAATCTTTATATAGCACTTTTATATTATAATTTGTTTCATAGCTGAGTTCTCCCATCCTTCATGTAAGGTAAATTAAAATAATTTTTACTACTGAAGAATAGAGAGGTTGAGTGGCTTGTTCTGTATCATGCTGAGAGGTAATTACATAGGTAGAATTTAAAGGTATAGGCTTTGCAGTTTTAGCAAAAGAATCATAGCAATACTAATAATAAATATCACATTTGAAAATCAAATCCTAATTTTTCTGAAACAAAGTATTGATAATACTCCTGATTTTATTTTCTTTTCTGACTCTGATTCCCTAAAAACTCAAATCCAAATTTATTACTTATTACATAAGAAATTCAATAAGTGCCATATGTGATGGGTACCAAATTAAACAAGACAAGGTCCTTCCCCTCCAGATCATATGTCATGGCAAATGAGACAGATTTATAAAGAAGTACAATAAAGTGTTATGTGCTATGAAAGAAGTTTGAATGAGGTGTGAAGAGGGAGTGGTCATATTTATCCGGCTGAGGAGAGTCAGACATCTTCAGAGTTTAGTCACATTCATTGAGATTATTCATAAATTATGAGTAATTACTGAAGAAATGCAAATACCTAACTCAGAGACTGCAGTGGTTTTCATCTGATTTGTGTTTGACTCAACTTTCTAATATTAGAGCATTGGAAGAACATGCAAAAGAGTAAAAGCCTAATGCATTAAAAAAATTGCCATAATTATAATGCTATCTATAATAGAGTATAATGGTATCTTCATGTTTATAAAAATAGTTTGCTCTGTTTCTGTTCAGCATGATGTTGCTCCTTGAGAGGAAAATTTCCTTTCCTGGTTGTGCTGTCTTGTGTTTCTTGTGATCTGTTCAACCTGTAATTCATTTTTTTAAGCACAAATATTGTTCATTTAACTTTCAAAATTCATAAAGTCTTCAAAATTCTTATAAAGACCTTTAGAATATGTAGCTATCCAGCTTTATCAACATCATTTATTGAAGAGCTCATCCTTTCCCAATTTGTATGCTAAGCATCCTTGTCAAATATTACTTGACTGTGTATGTGTGGGTTTATTTCAGGCTCTCTATTCTGTTGATATATGTGTCTGTCTTTATGCCAGCACCATACTGTTTTGATTACTATAGCTTTGTAATAAAATTTAAAGCCAGGTTGTATGATGTGTTCAGTTTTATTCTTCTTTCTTGAAATTGCTTTGGCTATTGCAGGTCTTTTGTGGTTCCATATACATTTCATGACTTTTTTTCTATTTCTGTGAAAAATGACATTGTAATTTTGATAGGGATTGACTGAATTTTCAAATTGCTTTGAATAGTATGAACATTTTAACAATATTAATTCTTCCAATACATGAACACAGGCTATCTTTCCATTAATTTATGTATTCTTCATTTTGTCAGCGTTTTATAGTTTCAGTGTACAGATTTTCCAACCCCTTGGTTAAATTTATTCCAAAGCACTTTATTTTTTTTTAACTTTTATTTTAAGTTCAGGAGTACAAGTGTGGGATTGTTCATAGATAAACTTATGTCATGGGGGTTTGTTGTACAGATTGTTTCATTATCCAGGTATTAAGCCTGGTACCCATTAGTTGTTTTTCCTGATCCACTCCCTCCTCCCACCCTCCACCTTCCCAAAGGCCCCAGTGTCTGTTGTTCCCCTCTTTGTATCCAGGTGCTATCATCATTTAGCTTCCACTTATAAGTGAGAACATGTGGTATTTGTTTTTCTGTTCCTGTGTTACTTTACTAAGGATAATGGTCTCCAGCTCCATCCATGTCCCTGCAAAGGACATGATCTCATTCTTTTGTATCAGCCTGTTGATTCTTGGTGCCAGGTTGCTATTTTTCTGGGCTTCTGACCTCTTTTTCACAATGAATATATCTACACATTGCATGCCTATCTCAGGAAATGTTGTTTCTATTATATATCATATTAGTATATTTGGGATTCTTTTTAAGAAATCAAATATGCCTAACATAACCTTACTGAAAAATACATTAAAGGTAGTTATTTATATTTCTTTTGATAGGAGTGTCTGTCACAGTTTCCGACCCAGAGTGGGCTCTCAGAAATGCTTCTTAAATAAATAGGAGGCTGTCCCAGTAGGTGTGGCTGTCACTTGAGTATGAATGAAAAGTTTGTGTCAGACAAAAAGTATGTTTCTATTTGTAAAGCAAAATACATTTGCAAGAATTTATTGCATAATAGTATTTTTATGATATAATTGTTAATTTTATACTGTAAGCATCTAAAAATAATTGGAAATCTGGTGTTTATTGAAGATAAAGAGAGTTGTTTTTATGAAGATGACTTGTAAGATTTCCCTGTTCTCACTTTTCATCCTCATTCAGTCCTCTACTTCTTTTGTGGGACACTTTCCTTACCACTTTTTTGTGGCTAATCTGTCTTTTGCTACATTTATTTAAGCATGTTTGGAGACATATAAGGTTAAAGGTATTAGTAAAGAAAGGTTTTATTGTTTTCTTTTAAAAACTGATATGGTGATTTAGAAGTTGAAATTTTTTATAGGTAGCTCTGTTTTTACTTTTTTCCCACAATTTTGCTTTTGGTATCAAATATGTGTTAAATATTTGGAATAAAATATGTGTTAATTTCACTGCTTTATGGATGAGTGAAAACAATCACTACAGAAGGTTGTGGGAGGAGAATATGAGCAGCTTTAACCATTAGAACATGAAGGATTATGCTCAGAGATTTGCTAATTTGTGGGAAGAGAATAGTTAACCAACTACCCACAAATACAGAGCAATATTGCATTTGCTAAACTTTTTAAATATTGTAATTCTTTTTTTCTTATTCAATGGTGATTGATTACATTTTTATTTTCCTTAAGAATCACTTCTTTGCAACAGCTGTTTATCCTGATACCAGGTTATATAAAAATGGTTGCTGACTTAAAAGGTCTTGCAATACACTTCATTATATACCTAATGAGAACTGACATTACTACTGAGAAATAGGGCTCTGCACCAAAACATCTAGATTCGTGTTTGGATAGACCTGCTGAACCAATGCAGCCTCACTGTGAATACACTTTGGAAGTCATAAATCTTGACATAGCAATGAAAATAAAGAAAAATTTAAAAATAATACCAGGGATAACTAATCATCATTCAAGAAGGTTTCATGATTAGTTTTGATTGTGGTCTTTCCTGTGGTCTGGCTCTAATGGTGGGGTCAATTGACAGTTGGTGAGGGCTGTGAGATAAATACCACATTTATCTCAGGTATTTGGGCTAGCTGGTCTCATTATAGCAGTATGGGTAATAGTGGAGGGTATTGTTTGTTTTCAGTGAATTTGGGATTTAAACAAGGCTTCAGACACTTAACAAACCCTGACCAGCCTAGTCTGCAGGTTTACTAAGTGATTTCCCAGAGGAGTGGTGTGCTTAATTCTTTCCGAACATGATTTTCCCTTACATAGTTACCTAATGTTAATAAAATGATTCTAAAAGCTGGCTTATCTTACTGCGAGCTAGAGAGGGTCAAGATAAAATGTGGGAGAAATCCTCCTACATAGTCACTAGTCATTTTCACTGAGGATTTTTGATGACTCTGGATTCAATGTGTTGCAACTGCCAAAATGCTGTATGTCAGCCTCAAAGTCCTATAACAACATCCTGTAGAAAATACTTTTAAAATGGTATTTTCTTTGACCTCTTGAAAAAGAAAGCTTTTTTTTTTTTTAAGAGAATTGTGGATAGAGTAATGGTTTTCCCTTAAGTGTGTTATGCATGCAGAAAGAACAGTAGGTGTACTGATAATCTTGGGCTTTCAAATTAGAATGAGAGAAAAAATATTAACAATGACTCTTTTGGCTAATTTAGCTTTGATAATAAGTGATATGTTTCTGTTTTGCTAGTGTCAATGAATAATTTGCATAAAAATCTCGTACTCATTCAACGTACATCTTGCCCTGAAGAGTAAAACGTTTCATCTTTTCCAAGTGAACAATAATGTAAATTAGGAAATAGGCAATTGATATGTTGAAAATATAAAATCTATTCATTACAAATACAGGCGAAGGAAACACAAGGTCCATTGAGCCATCTACAGTAGGTAATTCTTTGTTTTAATAATTATTTAAGAATAATGGAAATGTAATGAGACTAATCTTTAAATCTTTGATGTGAGTTTTACAGAATTAGTCATGCATAATTGCTCATCTACTCCATAACATGAAGGAGATCGTGCTTTGGTCCTGAGAAGAAAGTCATATTAAGCATGCAACAGTGTTAGCTGCAGTTCATAGTGGAGGGGGAAGAAATCAGCATTTGCGAATAGTCTTACTACACGTTTTACAAATTTTTCCTCAATGAAGAGACAGAGCCTTTAATTGTTAAGCATTGACTTTTAGCAATAACATGCTTTTCATCCTGGCAATATTATAGGATGTAATCAGTCAATGACTGAATTATATGCCAAGAGGGTATGGTGATGCCATGTATTTAATGTTTCTTTCTGACATTATTTTCAAAGTTTATTTAGTATTATATCTAAGAGATTTTGCATGTTCAACCCCTTTTTCTTTTCCACAATAGTGTGATAAAGACCTGTTCAACTTCTGTTTGCCTCATATGTAGCCAATGTTTTACCTCAGGGCTTTTGGTAGGTATTCATAATAAAATATTAAAATAGTTAGAAAGCAAGTAGACAGTAAAAATTTACTCTCAAGTACTACTGGGAAAAAAATCAAATATATACTCCCCTACTGAATAGAAAATTTTGGTCTGAATTCATTGCTTCAGCCACTTCTCACGATTTCCCTCCCTCTCCCGCCCTTCATCACACTGATTACCACAGATCACTTACCACTGTAAAGGTGTATGCTTTTTTTTCCTTGCTGAGGAAAGTTCTCCATTTCAGAAAATCTCAAACAGGAGCTTTATCCTACTAAGCTTTCATGCTTCTATGTGCTTCTTTACACTTTCTTTATAGGGCTTTTCAATTACATTGAAACACAGATATGGCTCTCCTCTGATTTCCCCATCAAGCATGAAACAACCCTGGGCACTTCTTTTGCATTCTCCCAAAATAAAATATGCTCCACAAGTCATCAGTATGAAGTGTGGAAATTTCTGAAGAAGTCATAGGAGGATCCGAGAAAGAATTCTACACCACACATAACACAAACCTTTCACCTCCAAATACCCTCTGGATATCCTTTTTCTGCTGCCAGTTATTCCCTGTTTCAATCTTTCCCTAACCCCCAAGAGTGTCCGTATTTCCTCCAACATTCCTGTGCATATAGTTGGACCCCAGGTCTTCAGATACTAGCTGTCAGCCCTGATTCTAAGCAGATTTATCCAAACAAATCCTAAACAAATGCTAGGCTCTCCTTAAGATGATGTCTTATACCAGCTGGTAAGAAGAGGTTTTCCAGCATATTAGTATCATAGTATAGGTGGTTTGTGTTGGGATGTCTTTCTTTTACTAGATCATGCACTGTTCAGGAGCAGGAATATGTGGCTGTTTTCTCCACCACACATTGTCCCACTACTGTGCACCCTGTTTTACTACATGCCAGTCAGTCACCTGAGCTAGACGTCCTTGATTCTTCCTTTCTTTCACTACTTCCCAGGTTTACATTCCAGTTGCTTACCAGGTCATGCTTATTTTATCTTCAAAATTCTCTCTGAAATATAAATCAATCCCACAATGGGATACCATCTCAAACCAGTTAGAATGACAGTTATTAAGAAGTCCAAAAATAACAGATGCTGCGAGGTTGCAGAGGAAAGGAAACACTTATGCACTATTGGTGGGAGTGTAAATTAGTTCGACCATTGTGGGAAGTAGTGTGGTGACTTCTCAAAGAGCAGAAAGCAGAACTACGAATCAATCCAGCAATTTCATTACTGGGCATATACCCAGAAGAATATAAATTGTTCTATCATAAAGACACATGCATGGGTATATTCACTGTAGCACTACTTACAATAGCAAAGACAGAATCAACCTAAATGCCCATTGGAGATAAACTGGATTTAAAAAAGTGGTACATATATGTTATGGAATATTATATAACCATAAAAAAGAATGAGATCATGTCCTTTGCAGGCATTTGGATGAAGCTGGAGGCCATCATCCTTAGCAGACTAACAATACAGGAACAGAAAACCAAATACCGCATGTTCTCACTTACAAGTGGGAGCTAAATGAGAACATATGTACACAAAGAGGGGAACAAAAGATGCTGGGGCATACTTGAGGATGCAGGGTGAGAGGAGGGAGAGTATCAGAAAAAACTATTAAGTACTAGGCTTAGTACCTGGTGATGAAATAGTCTGTAAAACGAACCCTCGTGGTACGAATTTATCTATGTAACAAACATGCACATGTACCCCTGAACCTAAGAGTTAAAAAAAGAAGATAAAAATCCCCAAATTCTCTCTCCATCCCCATTGCTACTGCTCTAATTATGGCTTCATTAGATGATTCTAATAGATTTCTATGGGACTTTCTGCCTCTCATATTGCTGTTTCTCTCCACTACTTTGCCACCTGCTGTGTTTTGCAAAAACCATGCCACCTGAAAGAGAAAGAGAGAGAAGATCCCACTGTGTTCAGAAAAAGTGTAGTCTCGAGATCTTGGTGTAGCGATTCCCAGCTGTGGCAATTCTAGCCAGCTACCTCTTTTTCTAATCTTGGGTTACTGTCCTCCATACACCACCTGTTCTAGACACAAAGAAGCATTCATTCTGAGCTGCTTGTACCTGACATGTGTGCCAACACCTTCTTGACTTTGCTCATACTGTTCTTTATGCCTAGGATATCTTTTTCCCCAAAGTCTTTACCTGGCTAACTTCAGATCTTTCTTCAAAGTCCAGCACAAGTGTCAGTGTTGCTTTCAAGCCTGCATGCCCTGTCTGTTCCATATAGAATTAATTGGATTTTCCTCTCCACAAACTTGTATGGTACATTTCTTTACTACAATAGTTATCACACTGCATTATGCCTTTAATTATTTGTGTAAGTTTCTTTCCCACCAGATAGGAGAGCAGGAACCGGGACTTCTTTATCTTAAAATTGCTTTTGCTGCCTCAGAACCTAGTACACATTAACTGGTCATTCATTTATTCATTCATTCATAATATGTTTTAGACAGCAAGGGGGTTGAAACTACAATGTACAATCACAACTATGAAATAAACGATTGTGAGGCTGCATAGCAGGGAGATATGCTGCTCTATGTTGCTATGTCTATGCTGAGGAAGATTTAGTTGTGAAAGCTAAAGTATTATGTAAGATTAAAAAGGTTGATTAAGAGTTAAATAAAAACAACAGAGTATCTGAGTGAAGGGCATTTCAGTTAGGGGGAGAAATGGCACATACTCTGAAAGGATGGAGAATGTTTGTTTGAGACGTGGAAGGAGGCTAACATGCCTGGCATGCAGAGAGTGAAAGGAGTATAGTGAGAGAGATAATGGAGAGATGGGCAAGGGCCGTGAATGGTAATGACTTTTTAAAACACATAAAAGATGCCCCACAAACCAATGAAAACCCCTTTCAGGGTTTTAAACAAACAATGATATACTCAACCTTTGTGTTTTAAAAACATCATTCTCGCTGCAAAAATAGAGAGCAGATTTGAGGAAGATAAAAATAAAAGCAGGGATACCAGTCAAGATACAGTAGAGGGAGAAAATAGTAGATGTATTTTAGGAGGCCAAAATCAGCCAGGTTTGGTATTGAGTTGGTGAAGGGAGTAAGGAAGAGGTATCACAAATGATGCTAAAATATGTGGCATGTGCTACTTAATGAAGTGAGATAGCCGTTCAATGAGATGGAAAACATAAAAGAATAAAATTATGGGTAGTAGTGATGGAGTAGACTGTGGCAGATTTGGAATTTGATGTTATGAAGCGTCTTTTACATATCCTGATGGTGGTGTTAAACAGGTACTCAGAAAAGTTGCTGGAGCTTGAGATAAAGTTTGATAAAAATCTTGTAGGGTAATAATGAAAACCATGAGCATGAATAAAATCACCTGGAGTAGGGGAATTACTGCATTTTTTAAAAGTAAAGAACCCAAGCCAACATTTAATGATTTGGTGGTGAGGTTTGACTATACTAAGGGGACAGAGCAGGAATTGTCCAACTCATTGAACTTAGTTCGAAATCATGAAAACTAAAGGCAAGGAGTGTTTGAAAAATGGGGGAAGGTAGGAGAGGAGCATCAAGGATAAATAATCAGGAAGACATGCAGTAAGGCAAGTGCGTGTGCACACACACTCTTGAATTTAAGTTCATGAAGGTCGTTGGATTGAGAGCGATAGTGAGAAAATAAAATGTAGATAGAAACTGTAGAAAAATCTTCTGAAATGTTTTGTTGCGATGGGAAGAAAGAGATCAGTGGTTGCTGGAAGTCATATGGGTCAATAAAGAATTTTCTGTTTATTTATTTATTTATTGTATGAGAGAGAAGTTTAGCCCATTTACTTGTGGATGGGAAGAAACCATTAAGGAGTAAGAGGTTAGAGATTAACATACAACAAAGAAGAAATACCTGATACTCCAAAATCCTGAGAAATTTGATGGAAATGGGCGATGAAAACAGAGGTGAAATGGATGGAGTCTCAATCATTTCAGAGGCTGAAAGACTTGACTTCCTTGGCTCAGCTGGGATTGATGATGGTGCCAATAATTATAAGCTTAGCTTATCCTGCCTGGGGTTTTGACAAAGCCCGTAGCTTGATACTTTTTTTTTTTTTTTTTTGAGATGGAATTTCACTCTTGTTACCCAGGCTGGAGTACAATGGCGCGGTCTCGGCTCACGGCAACCTCTGCCTCCTGGGTTCAACCAATTCTCCTGCCTCGGCCTTCCCAGTAGCTGGGATTACAGGCACGCACCACCATGCCCAGATAATTTTTTGTAATTTTAGTAGAGACAGGGTTTCACCATGTTGACCAGAATGGTCTCGATCTCTTGATCTCCAGATGCACCTGCCTCGGCCTCCCAAAGTGCTGGGATTACAGGCGTACGCCACCGCCCCTGGCCGATACTTTCTATCTACCCAACCCAGGCTGTTAGGGCTCCCGCACTGCACATGCACATTCTGTGGTGATAGAGTTGCCATTCGTTAAGGTTAACCAGCCTTCAAATGTATGATAAGTAGAAATGAACTTGGAATTTGCAAAGAGACTCTGTATCATTTTATCTTAATCAATCCACATTGCATCACCTCACTTAAACACCAGTCATGTATATATAGTCAAATAAGGTGAACTTATACTAGCTATGCATGCTTGACAGACCATCTCCATGCTTGATAATGAAGTAAACGTTGTGAATCTCTACCCTTATGCAACACCACATCTAGTAGCAGTCTTCGGCCTACTTCTCACACTGCAGAATATCAAACAGGCTTTATTCTGTAGGTCCATCTCAACTTAAGCATCTCTTTATTTCAGATTTCAGAATGTTTTACTTCTTCAATACTTCAAGAGGATACTGTTTTGTGATTTGCAAAACAATGATCAAAAGTAAAACTCACAAAAATAATAATTACTTTGAAAATTTGAAAAATATGGGAAAGAAGAAGTAAATGAAAATCTTACTCTAAAAAAATCACATAGATCCACGATATATATTCCTGTATTTTTTACCAGCCTGTGTATCTATTATCTATTCCCTCTATCTAAATATATATAGAGAGGAAAAAAATAGAAATTCTAATATACATACAATTTAGGTTTTCACTTTTTTCTCCTAATAAAAAATGCCTAATGGGCATTTTTAAATGCGTGGTTTTAAAATGGTATTTTAACAGCTGCATGATGTTTCCTCATTACAACACAGCATTATTTAACCATCTCTGGACATTAAGGCTAATTTCAAAATTTTATTATAACAATATAATAATTGACATATTTACACAGACTAATTTATTCATATTTCTAATACTTTCAGTGGGATAGATTCACAGAAGCAGAATTCCTGAAAAGTGGTATACTCATATGCCTTTGAGAAAAACTGGACCAATTTGTAAGCTTATCAAAAGCAGTTTATGCAACACAGGAAGATAAAACCCAAAATTGTGTGTTCTCACTCGCAGGTGGGAGTTGAACAATGAGAACACATGGACACAGGGAGGAGAACAACACACACTGGGGCCAGTCGGGGCATGGAGGACGAGGGGAGCGAGAGCATTAGGACAAATAGCTAGTGCATATGGGGCTTAAAACCTAGATGACGGGTTGATAGGTGCAGCAAATCACCATGGCACATGTATGTCTATGTAACAAACCTACATGTTCTGCACTTGTATCCCGGAACTTAAAAGCAAACTTGAAAAAAAAGCAGTTTATGAGTGTGCTCATCCCATCACATCCTTGCCAGCATTGAGTATTTCAGCATGCACATTCTCATTAGATACTGCTATTTTTGTTTTTATGTTTTTCAGGGTTGATGCTTTTTGCTTATATTTATCTTAAAGTATAAGCATTGACCATATTGAGTTCATGAGCCTTTTTAAAATTTTTAATCTTACTTTAAGTTCCAGGATACATGTGTAGAACGTGCAGGTTTGTTACAAAGGTAAACCTGTGCCATGGTGGTTTGCTGTACCTATCATCCCATTACCTAGGTGTTAAGCCCCACATGCATTAGCTGTTTGTCCTGATGCTCTCTCTTCCCTCACCCCCACCTCCCAACAGGCCTCAGTGTGTGATATTCTCCTCCCTGTGTCCATGTGTTCTCATTGTTCAGCTCCCACTATGAGCCAGATCATGCAGTGTTTGGTTTTCTGTTACTGTGTTAGTTTGCTGAGGATGATGGCTTCCAGCTCATAAGCCTATTTATTGAATACTTTTTGCTGTTTGTCATATCATAGCAATGTTTGCCAATTATTTTTCCTACCTTTTAAATATTACAAATATTTTCTGATATTCATATATTTCAAACAGCTGATTTTCTGATATTCATATATCCAAATATTTAGCAAAATAAAGTGAAAGAACAAAACAATTTCTTTTTACGTTATTTTGCTAAATATGCTTTCTCTATACAATTATTAGAAAATATTCCCTTAATTTCTTTTCAATTTTTATTGAAGTAAATTTTTTATGTCAAACTCTATTTATTTTTGTTTAATACATGATCTCTTATTTTCTCAGATTCTAAGTGGTAAAATATTTCATGGCTTTCAGCCTTAAGTCAACAAATTATATCAGAAATCTTTGACTGTATATCAGCTATTTGAGTCCTCATATTTTTCTCAACATCAGTATGAAATGCAGAATTTGTCTTCTGAAACGCAGCTTCTGAAGTGGGTTCAACAAGAAACCCTCTCACACCAAGCCTTTCGTGATTTGTGTCAAACTTACTTAAAAATGATGTAGTCATTCACTGCTATATATAGAATCCATCATCTTGCTCTTTTCTCTGTGCTATCTATAGTCTTTCCTTTTTCCTTTCTTCTTAGTCTACCTCCCTTTTCTCCTCCAATTTTATCTTAAATTCTCCTCCTGAACTTTTGTCTCTCTTACCCTCAGTATGCCTTCATGGTATCTAAGATACTTCTCAAATTATTTTTTCTAACAAATACTGTGGTGTTCTTAAAACTACTCTCAGTAAACCAAATTTTCTCTGTGGTTTTAATGATTACTTTTATGAAAGTGATTCATGGACTTTCTTGTCATTTACACCATAAAATATTGAGCAAAAACATTCAGAATTCTTTGGTTGAAACTTCTAGAGTCACTTTTTGGGCAAATTATGTAAGTGCCTCTGAGCTGTATCCCATCTAAAAGAAGTCCATCCACTGGGCATGGTGGCTTATGCCTGTAATTCTAGCACTTTGGGAGGTCGAGACACACGGATCATCTGAGGTCAGGAGTTCAAGACAAGCCTGGCCAATGTGGTGAAACACTGTCTCTACTAAAAATACAAAAATTAGCTGGGTGTGGTGATGGGTGCCTGTAATCCCAGCTACTCAAGAGGCTGAGGAGGGAGAATTGCTTGAACCTGGGAGGTGGGAGTGGAGATTACAGTGAGCAGAGATTTTGTCATTGCACTCCAGCCTGGGTGGCATGAGTGAGACTCCATCTCAAAAACAAAAAAAAGGAAGTTCATTTCACAGCTGATTATATGACAACTAAATCAAAGACAAATCTTAAGTCTTCCTTGAACAAATACATGTCTTCGAGTTCTACATAACGCTGAATCAGACTCATGGGAAATTAAGTTGTAGCACTGGAGACAAGCACCAACACAGTTTCTAAGCACTTGTTACCTTTTGCATCTGTGCTTTTGCACTACATAGAACAGGAACCATTGCTTAGCCTGGGAGTTTTGATTTAGCTGCAAATACCACAAAACAATGAAACACCAATTGTCTACTCTTCAGCAAGCTATTGCTCAGGAACCAGGCCCTTCACAAACATTGATGTGAACTGTCTATGCAAAAAGCATACATTTTAAAGGCGAGGGGGGGCGGGAATTACATTGTTATTCTCAAATGAAATGATTGCATTATGCTTGCCACACCAAGCGCTCACATTCTGAATTGTTTGTATAAAAGCTTTGGCTTTAAAATGTAGCTGGTTGCATGGAAATGATTCTGATATTTAAGTCTGTAAAGGTGCATAGCACATGCCAATTTGCCATTGTAACAGATCCAAAGTACTTACTATGCTGGGTATGCAGACCAAAGAAGCCATGGTCAAGAGAACAAGTTACTTTGCTGGAACATTCCAGAGATAACAATTCATGATTCTGGGAGACTATTCAACATTTCTCCAAGTGCTCCTAGTTCTAAAGTAAATCTCTGCCGTCTGGGCACAGCTCCCCTGTGTCACTTATTTACAGCATCTCAGATTGACAGATATTATTATTTCTGTTTTTTGTAACCTCAGTTGAGTTTGAGGAATGTGCAGACAGAAACCTTAGCTAACCCGTCACACTCGTGGCTCATCACGCTCAAACAAATGGTGAGACTGAGAGCAGAGAACAGATAAGTAAAGGCCTTCTGAAACACATTGTTGGAGGCCACTGGCCAAGAAGACTGGCCAAATTTCTCATTGCTTAACCTTCCACTCCATGTTCAACAATAAGAACCCATCCTGTTCATGGTCTGACTTTGGAAATTGCCTCAAACATTTCCTTCCACATTTAACAAAAGGCATATGAGAGACATAGAAATATTTTCGAGAAATCTTTTTGTCTGCACTTAGGTGTATAGAGTTTTCCCTGCAAATATCAGCTTGCAAAGAATTGTACAACTGGGGTAAAACAGGGTCTTTCCACTATAGGGAGGAGGTGATGGGTTTGTGCTACTTTAAGACTAGAATGTCTGTAAGTCAGGATTTCTGGGTTGATTCCTGCAAAGACATTTCAGCTCTGGGTCACTGGCAGCAGTAGGAAAGTTTTGAGGCCATCTCACTTTTATTTTGCAGTTATACCTGACATAGATTCACGAGCTCACAATGTGAAGAAGGAGGAATTCTTCTCTGACCATTCTGAGGGCTGGGATGGCATCACCTGCCATCTCTGTGACTGCTCCAGAGAGCAGAGAGCCTCTCAGCAGTCTGCTCTCTTACTGGTTATAAAATGATGTTAGCTCAAAAGGAAAAGATGCCGTGCTTGCCATGGGAGACTGTAGCCCAATGTGTGTTTATTACTTTTCACTTAATTTGCTTTGTGCTTTTTGAGGGTCTGTGCATGTTTCAGGGATGTGGAGATGGCTTAACCATGAGTGATCCTTGTCATAATAAAGTGCTCTTTTTGAAGACCCTTCGATCTCTTGTGCGGCTGCTACCAAAAACAAACTGATACAAGGATGAATACAAACAATATGGCTAATAAGATCTCTGCTGAAGACTTCGGCATAGCTTTGTCCTTAACTCTTTCAGGTCTTATCTAACATAAATTATAAGGAATTTATTTCCCTCTATTTCTCTTCCCTTTATTGTTTGCTTTTCATTCCCATTTCAGATGACCAAAATGTTATATTTTCCTGGTAATGTCTGAGAGCACTGGGAGCGACCTCAGGTTTTTTAACTGCTCTAAGGAGCTAAGCCTGCCTTGCAGTGGCAGAAGGTAGAAGACAGGTGAGAAGCAAAGCCAGTGTGTACATTCAATACTCCCCTTAAAACAGAAGGGCTCCTTCTCTCTCACTTTTGTACTATGCTTTTGCTTGAAATGTGGTTGAAAACAAGTGAACAGAATCACAACACTAGCCAATAGAAAGAACTAACCATGTAAAAGTCACTCAATCCCTGGACTGGGTAGTAGTGGTTGCAGGTGCCTGTTTGTGTGTGCACAGTGATAATGACAGATAGTGGGATCCAGCAGTGGGAGTAGTGCACCTGTCTGTATGACCCAAGGAACCCAGTCAACTTGTACATCCTAACCTCAGATCGGCATGTTTCCCTGCCAGTATGTGTTAGTTTGTGAGACAGGAAGGCAGTAAGAACCAGAGAGAGTGTGAGAGTGTGTGGGAGGATGCAGAGGGAGTAGGGTGTGGTACAGAGGAAGCATGTGACTACAAAAGAATCAAAGGACTTGTAAGTATTTCTTGGGGATCCCTATTGTCTATTTAGAGAGGGCAGTTGAATAGAAGGATGGCTTGCCTGTGGTCCATAGAATGGGGCGCTGAACTAAAAGAATGACATGGGCATGTATTTAAGGATTATTAAAATAAAATTATCCAGCAAAATGTCGGGAAAACAATTTACCTGTGAAAAGAAATTACAGTGAAAGATACTCCAGTTTTCCAACAACTCTGCAAAACACGATTGGAAAGGGAAATCAGGAAGGTGGAAGCAGTTATGTGGAAATAAAGCTTCTCTAGATCATCCTTTTCCTCATTGGGTCAGAATGCTATATGAACAAGCAATTTGGGGTGAATTGATATGAGAAAGTCATGCATAATGAGTAAAATTAGTACTGGTCACCTTTACTCAGGATCTTCCTCTGTCTGAAGGGTACATGCTCTATTCTGTTGCCTCTTGGGTTGTTGACATAAATTCCTGAAGTCACAATTAAAGTTCTTTATGTCTCTTTGAAGACAACAAAATAGGAAAGTTAGACTACAGTTACTGTTTCAAAATGTATAGCCAGGTGCAGTGGCTCACACCTGTAATCCCAGTGACTTTGGAGGACTGCTTAAGGCCAGGAGATAGAGACCAGCCTCTCAACAGAGCAGGATCCTGTCAAGAAAAAAGAAAGCAATTAGCTGGGCACAGTGGTGTGTGTGCTCCTATAGTCCCAGCTACTTGGGAGGCTGAGGCTGTAAGGTCACCTGAGCACAGGAGCTCGAGGTGGCAGTGAGCTATGATCATGCCATTGGATTCCAGCCTGGGTGACAGAGCAAGATGCTGTCTCAAAAAAAAAAAAAAAAAAGTCATAGTCTCTTAGCAAATAGTGAAATTATTATTTTATTGGGTCTTGAGTACCATTAAAAAAGAAATACAGTAGCATATACTAGAAAGGAATAGAGAACCTGGGTGTATCATATGTAGTAAGTATTATTTCAGGAAACTTTTGTTTCTCTCATGCATATGGTAATAATGAATGATGTGAAATGTCTTTCTCACCATATCTTCAAAAATGCTCGAAAGTCAGTGACTTTTGATTCACAAGCAACATCTCTGTTGTGTATGGCAGAAAGAGGAAACCACCCCAAAACCATTGATGGATATTCAGAAGATTTGAATTCTAGTCAAAGCTACACAACTAAATAGTTAAGTGACGATTCACTTTCCTCAACTCTAAAATCAAGACATTTAATTAGATGATCTCCAAGACCTCTTCCAGCTCTGAAATTCAGACATAATCTTACCTTTAACTGTGTGGCTGACATGGTGATGAATGAAGACTTGTTCAGAGGTTGGGTATGTGAAGCAGCCTTTGCGTGCTCAAACTTGATTCTTTTACTGTTCTTAGCCAGAAGAGGAGAGCTACAGCCTCTATTTTATTTCAATAGATGAACAGGAAGACTAATAATATTCCCTTTATAGGTTCTTTTAAAATCTTGACATTGAGAGCCCAAAGTCTTCCTATTGATTTTTGTATCTGGCTAATAAAACTCTTGGTGGCCAGAACTCAATATATTTTTAGTGTTTTTCTTTTATTTATTTTTTTTTTCACTTTAATCCCTCTGTTACTCACTGAGATTGAATCAGTAGGCTACTGGTTTGCCCAATGTGTAATCTCAAGTCCCAGGGAACAAGGGCTCACAGGTACTAGACTTTCTGACTGTGGAATTTACTTTTCATTTTTATTCCTAAAGCACTGTCAGCTCCATTTTTAAAACTAAAGTGAAAACATAACTGCCTGGTAATGAATTTGAAATCTCTTAAGGAGAACATATTTTAATGTATCCTACTAGTTTTGAAAAACGACATCTCTGTATATTGAAAATATATCAAGTTCTTATTTTTCAGATTATGATATTTAAAATGGTGGTCATTATACTTTGTCTCTAGATCATGTGATTAGGATTTATTTTAATATTGTGTGTCTGTTTCCTTTTTTTTAAAAGTTACTTAGTCTTCAGAGATGGGGACTGGATAAACAGCAGGAAGAAAAGATGATTATCAGCAGGACAAGAAATATTGTGCCAAGTGTACTTTTAAAGATGCAGTGGGGAGGCAATCCTTTTGTCACCATTCAAATGTTTCTTAAATTGAGTTTTTGTATGCTAATGGATATAAATCCTACTCAATATTCCTTACTGAACCTCTACCCCACAAAATCTACAGTTGGAGAACACAGTTGGATTTCTATTCTTAAAAGAGCTTTATTTTGGAGAGGAGACCTATTTCTAAAGGTGAGATGAGTAGAATTTTATATATTTTGGCACTTTGTCTGATTCTCTTCCTTCATCCTGAAAGTTAGCACGTGTCAAAAGTTATCAACTAAAAACATGAACCCAATACACCAAGCACCTGCCATACCAAAGAAATTCTACATTTAATGCTGAAGTGTTCAGAGGAAGAAAACACACCACCTTGCTCTGTCATACAACACCATCCAATTATTTTTGCTTTCTTGCCCGACTCACACAATTCTTCTTTTAAATGAAAGTTATCCGTTGCTCCATGCTTAGCAATTTCCTATGCTAGCATTCATGATATATTGAGGACAGGTAGGTCATATGATCTGTGAAAATGTTTGGCCAGACTTAAAAAAAACACAGATCTAAATTTTATTCCAAATCAATAGTTTGATTGATGAATTTGGTAAAAAAAAAAAATTTATCTGGGAACCTAGTGGACTCCAGCCTTTGAATTTGGCTCCAGAAACAATAATTTTTAAAAATGATCATAAGATCTTACTTTAGAATAACAGACTATTTGTAGTTGGGAGAAAGCCATTCCCCCTTCCCCCACAAAACAGCCTATCCTGCGCCATCTGCAAGTCTAGATTTTATCTTATGAATACTGTGTATTTATTTCTGTAGCACTTTTCAGTGTGTTAAATCTATCAGTTAATGTATGGGGACACATATAAAAATCTTGAAACTCAGTGCTTTGCCTGATGAAAATTTTTAACAAATGGTATAGTTTGTAAATTTCCCACAAGTTCTACAACTACAAATAAAGAAAACCCCAATTACTTTCCAAACTACCTCTCCTCATATTAGATTAGAAAACCACTAAGAGCTTTTGAGCATGATCGTCTAATATTTTATTCAGGTCTTGCTTAGAAACACATTGAAAGATTACCTGACTTTTAAGAAAGAGGAGTTCCTTTTCCAATTAAAAACAAATCCATTGGCACACCCTAGCTCTTATTTCTTTTGCCTGGAAATGTTCATTTGACTTTCAGATTAGGGTATAAAGGATATCAACAAGAGAAAGTGATGTTCCTAGAGGTGACATTTTTCAAACGTGGTGTGGGCAGTACTTAGCTACAAAATTATCCTCTTTGTTTTCATAGCATGACCAACAAAACAAATAGAAAATGTACACCGCATAGAACCTAGCATTCTATTTTATGTTTTCCAGGGAACATTACTTTTCTTAGTAATAGTAGCAAATAAAATACTAAAAATGAGAATATAACAAAACATATAATGTTAAAGTGAAAGTTCACAGATGTTACTTTGGAAATTCTAAACTAACCTAACTCAATTTGTCACAAATCAGCACGTCTTTATTCAAGTGAACTGTGAGATTATAAAACCTGAATTGTTGTAGATGAGCTGACCTTTAGCATGGTAGTCAGTCCTTGGCAATTGGAAGATACAAAGGGTAAATTCTTGAAGTGTTAGTCCTAAAAAAGATAAAGAAAAACAGATGGGGTAATATATTTTGTGATACTTAACTGGACACTGGTGGAATTCCAAGCCTATGTCTACATATATAACTTGTTAAAGATTTCTTTTATTAATGATACATGACCTTGAATATGTGATTTACTGGTTTACCCTTTTTTCACCATTCAGTTGGATATTTTTGTGTAAAATACAAAGAATAAAAAAAAATTGGGATACAAGTTATCTTGTCTATTACTTTGCCCAAAGTGGTAATTCACAATATGTATTTTGGAGATACTTTTGTAGGTTGAAATGACACATTCTTATTTCAGATTTAAGAGATGGGCACAGGTGTCTTAGAAGATTGCAAGAGTGCTAAATAATATAAGGCTGTTTTGGTGTGTGAGTTTCGGCTCTGCCCCAGCAGACAGATGCTTTTGTAAGATCAATGACTCTACTATAAAATTCTTGAGCTTGTTTTCTATTTTCATATAGCATGGCTCACGTCTATGGCCTGAAGATATACTGCAATTTTGCAATCTCACATTTGATGGAATAACACTGAAATAGCTCTATTAAGTTTCATTAAAATTTTTTTGGAATGTTAGAATCATACAATATTTTAAGATGACATTACAAGCATGCAAGAAATTTCAAATCAGCCCATCAATCACTGAACACATTTTAATGGACTTTGAGCAAACATCAAAATAAAATTCATAACCAAGGAAATTTTCAGTGAATTTTATTTTGAACTTCTGATTATTTTAATAGTGAAACTAAAATAGAAGACATTTAAAAAATAAATAAATGTGTAAATTCTCTGTGATCATAAATTTGCTGGGTGAAGCCAAGTTCTGAATACTTAGATAAATATTTATGTTTAATATTATATTAGTTATATATATTTTAAATTATGTAGTCGGTTTTCTTCCCTGCAGGCTTCTTCCTTGATATAGAGTGCTATAAAAATACCATAAAATTTCTTCATAGTGTTATTATATTTCATAAATTATTTTTTCTTTTTATCTTTTAATTACATCCCATTAATTAATAATTTGAGTGCAGTGAGGCTGACTTACTAATAACATTACTAGTGTTAGTTGGGTTATTTACAAGATAATGTTAATCTTGTTCACTTTCTTTACTTTTAAATCAATCAAAAATGTGTTAATAATTTATAAAAATACAAGAAAAACATAATATTATTCCACACGTTATCTTTTCCCAAGTTTCAAGTGGCTTCATTGCAGATCGGTGCATTTTAAAAATGTGCATTAATGAAATAATTAATGCTACTGAATTCTTCTTTTTCTCTCCTAATATGTGTTGTTTTATGGTCTGGTAGGAAAATTGAATTATATAAAGGGGAGAGGAGAGTTGGGCTGTTTCATGATAAAATGGATTCTCTGTCTCAGGAAAACTAAACAGAAGCTTGATGACCTCCCAAGAACACTTTGGTAGAAAAGAGTGCTGATGAAGAAGAGAGGGTATGTGTCTAATTCCATCAATTCTAAACTTCTATGATCATTTTAAATTCTACAGTTCCTCTGGGATAATCGTTATCTCCTACTGATGGTCTATCAGAAAAGCTAAGCACTCAAAATGATAGCGAGGGACTGTGTTAGAGGGACTTCCTGGGGTCAGCTGTTGTTTCCAGGGAGGACTTCTCAGGTTTTCCGGCTAGGGCCCTTTGTTTCCATTTTCCTGCCTCTGGCAGGCCAGGTAGGGGCTATGTCTCTGATTTTCTCCTCTCTGGCTCTTGGAGGTGGGGGCTCTGTGACTAAGGGTTGTAAAACAGTAGCCAATCAGGTAAAGGATCAAAGATCAATTAATACAGAGGAAGTTTGGAAGAACCCCTCTCGTTGGACAAGAACACGAATGGGGACGGAATAACTCAGGGCTAAAAGCTCTAGCTGCCCCATCCTGGATGGCACCCTCTCTCTGGGTCCCTTTCCACCACAGTGTGGAAGCTGTCTTTTCGCTCTTCCTAATAAATTGCCCTATCGCACACTCTTTGGGTCCAGGAGTTTTATTCGAGCTGGTACACTCACTGTGCTGCTGAGACCCTTTTCTCCATTCTTCGCAGTTAGGAAGGCCAAGTGCCTAAGTTCCGGCAATAACTACTCTACTTCCCTGATGGTCTAGCGGTTAGCATTCCTGCTTTTCAAACCCAGGCAGCCCAGGTTCCACTCCTGGCCTGGGAATCAGGGAAGCCAACTACAGCTACTCCGGTTACAAAAGGAAATAGGATGTTTGGCATGCCACAGGTCAACATGGGGTTCTTTAAGGTGCACTAGCTTGTTTGGATGCTTTCATTTGTAAGTCACAAAATACTTTAGGTGCACTAAAGAGAAGGGAAAATCATATATGTATAGAAGTGTTTTCCAGGTCAGTTTAGCAGCTCAAGAACTCACCGAGATCCAGGCACCTTGTGGCTTTCTGCTTGTGATCTACAGTGCATCATCACTATGCCTTCCTGGTCAGAAGATGGCTTCAGCAGCTTCCAAGCCTCCCTCCTCAGGCTACAATGTGTCAAAAATACGAAGAAAGGTCAGAGGTTGGGATGGGGTGGAGTAGGGGACTGACAAAGCTTTTGTTCTAGAAGATATCCTTTATATGGGAGAAAAATGCTTTTGGATACCCTCCAGTAGACTTCCTCCTTGGTCAGTACTAGCTTCCAGGAAAAAAGAAAGTTAAGTATATTAAAATTCTAGCATCTTTATTCTCAGAAATTTAGGGCTTTGATATTGAAGAAGAAAAGGCTGGAAGCAGCTGTTGGGTGAGGGACAAAAGTTTCTTCAACTGCTGCTCTCACTGAATGGATTCTCAGCGTTGATTCATAATCAGTTCAAAAACTGCTTGCTTCCATCAGTGGAGTTGAAAACATTCCTCCTTTTATTGTTGCCAAAGATATAGATCCAAGACCAGGAGCATAGAGATTAGAAGACAATTGTCAGAGCAAACGCACCAGAAGTAATCTTGGAGTAGCTAATTGGTGATGTGATCTTTTGTTTATATAGTTTCCAGATAAATAATGTCCCTTTCAGAATCATGTTTCCATCTGTTCTGATGATTTTCCACTTACTCGTCAGCTTTTAGGTGACAGCGGTCCTCTCTGACTAGTAGATGCTGCTTCATGGTTAGCCTCTCCTTCTGAGATATGATTCCCCTGATCACTCTTCAAGTCTCTGCCCCTCCTTTTCCATTTCACTTCCTCCTTGATATGGTTCGGCTCTGTGTCCCCACCCAAATCTCATGTTGAATTATGATCCCCAGGGTTGGAGGAGGGGCCTGGTGGGAGGTGATTGGATCATGGGACAGGACTTCCTTCTTGCTATTTTTGTGGTAGTGAATGAGTTCTCACAGGATCTGGTTGTTTAAAAGTGTGTAGCACTTCCCCCTTGGCTCTCTCTCCTGCCAGCTATGTGAGGAAGTGCTTTCTTCCCATTCACCTTCTGCCATGATTGTAAGTTTCCTGAGGCCTCCCCAGAAGCAAAAGCCTGTACAGCCTGCATAACTCTGAGCTGATCAGCCTCTTTTCTTTATAAATTACCTAGCCTCAGGTAAGACTTTATAGCAGTGTGAAAACAGAATAATACATTCTCTCTATGGGTTAGTCAAAAACCAGTATTCAAAAAACAGGAACCAGAGGGAATGAGAGTGAAGGAGTGGAAGGGCAAGAAGAGAGTGAAGACTGGTTGTTGCTGGGATTATAGAGCCTGGCTCCAGGGCTTCTATCTTTCTTGCTCTCTGGGAGCATGAGACAGCTGAACACCCTGGGGTGAATCACGAGAAGGTTGGTGTCAACAAGTGAGGTGGGGCTGCCAGATGCCAACATATTAACTGGGACAAAAATAAAAGAGGAAAATAAAGAAGGGGAGAAAGTGCAATTACAGTTATTGATAACTGAATAAGGTAGGGGTTACGTGCCAGGAGACAAGCAAGCTTGGTAAGTTGCTAGGATTAGGAGAACTGATAAGCATAGGGAAGAAGTGGATGGGGACGGGGTGACAAATTTAGGTGAGTGTGACAAATAGGGCTTCACTGTAGCTCCCTGGGACATGTGCTTTTCTAACTACTAAATGTGATTTGGCAGATTTTTAGACAACCCCCCTTCTGACCTTTTCCAACTCACAGGATGGTCACCAACCACCAGGAAATAAGTTGTTAAAAAGAGCAGTGCTCTTTAAAAATTTACCTGGACAAAGCCCTGTGTAGCACCTGTATTTGACAATTGCCTCAGCAGGCTCTTCATTTACTACCTGAGCATGGTCTCTGTTTCTTTTCCTGGGCAGATTCTGGGGATTTCTTGTGGAAGATCATAGAATCTGTTCTCTTCAGTTTGGTGGCAAAGCTGGCTCTCTCGTCCTGATATTTGGAATAAATAGCAGAATTTGGGAGCAAAACCTCAGCTCTGTGCACAGTGCCTGATCAAAGAAAAAAATGTTCTGGAATTACAGTGTATGTTTGGTTTTTGAGAGAGACCATATGTGCTGGAGCTTATATTATTAAATCATGTTACTGCTTATTATAGCTGATGTTTACCAATCAAAATGAAACTATTTAAATATTTTAATAATCAATACTGCCATGACAGCGCAGATTGGCTTAAAACCACCCCAGATGCTCCCTCCATGAATAGTAGGGTCAAGATTCTGGTCACTTCAGTGCAAAACTAGGTCAATGGCACCTCTTAGACAATATAATATTTGTAGTGATAAATAATATCTTTCTGGATTTTTTGATTGAAGTTCTGTTTTAAAAATAAATAATAGGATCTTTGCTTCCCATGGGTGCTAAGAGAGGTTTGTTTTGGAGTAATATATCTCATTCACCAATAACTTAATAAAAGCTCTATACAGTTTCAGATACTTGTTGAAGAGAAATTAGATCTGTACTATTTGCTTTAATGTCATGATAGGTTTTAATCCTTAATTTCATGATCTTTGACTAAAAGTTGTTAAATAATAACAAATGTAACATTGTCCATAACATATACTGCAATTTGTACAATTTGTATAAACATAAGCCAATGTTTGGTTTTGGAAAGATTTTGTACAAACATAGCCAATGTTTGGTCTGGAAAGCCAATTTGTACAAACATAAACCACCCACACAACTGCACTCCCATTCCAAAATATTCAGAACTCGAGGGAAGAGAATAAGGCACAGTGGAAAGAATACAACCTTGAATCACAGAGGGACCCAGTGACAATGTGATCTCTGCCTCTGCCACTTTCTTGCTCTGTGAATTGAGAGAGATTATTTCAATTTTCTCAGTGTCACTTTCTTAATCCTTTCCTTATTCAATCTTTTTATTTACCTTGCTCAGGCAACACAAAAGAAGACCCAGAAGTATCATGGGCAAATCATGGACCAAGAACTGGAATGAATATCTAGTGCACTACCCGAACTAAAGACTGCAGACAGAGAAAGGGAAGACAGGGGTTTAACCAGCAATTCAAAGTGAGGTGATCAGCCTTCCGTTGACAGAGTTAACTGCGTGTGAAAGGTAAGGAGACCGTCCTACTGCCCCCTTTGCCTCATTTACACAAATAAGTTTAGTTCACTTCTTTACACTTAAAGGTCTACTTCACCAAGGGGCATTTTGACTTTAAACTAGATGAAGGGATTTCTTATTCCTGATCTCTTTTTCTTGTGCTCTGCTTCTGCTGTTCTTTTGCTTCAGCTCATTTTTTAGTCTGTTCTTTTATTCCTTTGAAGGTTTCTTAGTAAAAGAGTGTTTGAATTTTAGCTATTTTCTCCTCCAACATGATTCAGTTATATTTTGTCCTCTGTCCAGGAGGCTTTAGACACTGTCTGTAACTACTGCTGCTCCCGACACAGCTCCACAGCCACCGCTAACAAAGTCAGGAGACACAGGAGCAGAACTGGCCATCCAAAAGCAGCAGCAGAAGCATGTTTCTGCACCCAGAGTCTTTATTTTTTATCCAAGATTGTGCTAATTGTTTGAATGGTTTAAACTGAAATCAGTAATACTGTGTTTCTCGGTTTGTGAGTGCGTGTGTGTGTGTGTTTCATGTATACTATATCAGGAAAATCAGCGACACTAAGTCATGATGGAATGTGGACAAAGGGATAGTGACAATGGAAATGGCACTATTTCAAATTGTGATATCCTTGCCTTTCTACATCCTTTGCAAAGGAAGGGAGGGATTTGCTCTCACAGGGCCGTTTGTGTCCATCCATGTGGGAGTGTGTGTAAGTGTGAGAGTGGCAGAGGCTAGGCGTGAGTACACACTGCAGCCGGACGCCAAATAGCTCGAGCTCAGTGAAGGAAAACTTGGGATACTTGTAGTTTAAACTATAAAAAGTTAAGAGTCCAGAATTCACCTTCAACTTTGAATATGCTCTTAATACAAAGAAGAAAAAGAAATGAGATCAACATATATAGCTCAGATCTCATTTCCAAAAATCGTATTTCATAGTTTTTTGTTTTCCTGATTGTGTAAAATGTATTTAGCTCTTTTTAAGTACTAATGGGTTTTTAAAGAGTTGCTTATATTATCTTTGAAACCCCACTTAGCTGAAGGGTATAATACAGAAGGAATCTGTTATGCTTTGGGGTTGCTGAAAACAGCAAAGCAAGGTTTTTAAAATGGAGTCTTTATTAAAACAATGAAAACAAAACCTTTGAGGTCCTTTTATATGTCTTGGCCTTTCACTGACTAGCACCCATGTTTTGTGTTTCTGATGCATGGTAACTGTCATGAATAACAGATCTTGGGAGACTCTTTTGCAGCCATGGAGAGAGTAACTAACATTGGGATAGTCCACTCACCATAAACAGCTATCAAGCTGGGCACAATGTATGAGACAACTGTTTTAGACATTCCACCAGAGGCAACACGGGGCCCTGGTCTTAGAAAAGAAACACACAAAGTAAGCTCTGTGATCACCATGACTTTCTCTACCTGGAGGCAGTTTCCAGATTGCCAAGCAGGAAGGTTGATAGCCTTCCAGATTGCCAAGCAGAGCTTGATAGCCTTGCTGAATTTAGGAGGCAGAGATCGCAGTTCAGGGCTATTGTGTGGGTTGGAATTTTTAAGGCCAAGGACCACAGAGAAAGGAACTATGCAAAAATAAAATCTTCCTAGAAATTGTTTTTAAGTCTTTTGCTACTAACCTGTGAATGCACAGTGAAAGACGTAGTGAGGCTGGCGACCTCTAAAAGTAAATATGTATTCTAGAGGATGCACAGTTCTAAAGAGGTGGGATCATGACCAACTGAAGTTTTGCTAAACACAGTAGACATTCAGTTTAGTTCCTAAAAGTTTAGATGTTGGGAATAGGGCTACCTTAGACTTAGAATAAGAAATACTATAAACCTATTTTAACAATCAAGTAGATGCACTATTAATTTCCTGTCAGAATAACACTCAATTTGCTTTAAATAAATATTTTAAAACAATTTTGACTCTCAAGAACATTGTGCCTACAATGTTTAGCATAAAATAAAATATTACAAAGTGGCATAGAAACAAGAAATTGGGGGAAATAAAACATAATATAGACAGACGGGGGAAATAAAACATAATATAGACAGACACAGAGACAAAAGATATGTTGCAATTAGCAAAGAATTTAAAATAGCAACCTTATTATGTTTAGGAATTTTAAAAAAAGGATGAACATGAAAAATATACAATAGAGAAGTAAAATCTTTAAGAAATAGAAATTCTAGAACAGAAAAATGCAGTAACTGAAATGAAAAATTGATAATTTATACCTCATAAATATTAAAAATTTTGCTCATCAAAAACCTAAGTTGAAGAAAATATTTGTGCATATATATATGATTATGGGCTTATGCCAGACTATGTAAAGAACTCTCATAAATCTATTTTAAAAACCCCAAGCAACACTATTTTTAATAAGTGGATGGAAGTCTTGAACAGGTACTTACATAGGGAGATAAATGTCACATACAAACATGTTCAACATCTCTAGTCATTAGGCTTATGAAAAGTGAAACCACAATGAGATATTAGTACATACCAGGATAAATTTTAAAACGCTGAAAAATGATATTTAGATATTGACATGTATTTGTAGCAATCAGAAACCTCATAAGTTGGAGGAAGTGTGAAATTGATACATCCAACTTGGAAATCCATTTGGCAGTATCTTTTAAAGTTACAATTACCTACCCTGTGATTCAGCAATTCTACTCCTAGGTATTTATCCAAAATAAAATAAAATAAAATAAAAGCATACATTGAAAAAAATACTTGTTCAATAATGTTCATAGACGTTTCATTTGTAACAACCTGAAATTCAAAGCAATTTAAATGTTCATTGATGAGCGAATGCCTAATCAATTTGAATATAGGCAATTAAATACCACTCGACAGTAAAATAAAAGAACTACTATACAGGTAAATGTGTGAATTACTTTGAAAACCATTATGCTGAATGAGAAAAGTCAATTGCAAAAGTGTTTATTTACACTTTTCAGTGTAATTTTAGAGAAGACAAAGCTGATCTACACTAGGAGAAATCAGAACAGTGTTGCCTCCTGTGGAAAGAAGGTTGGTAGGGGAACAGAATGAATGGATAGGAGTTTCTGGGATGATAGAAACGTTCCTTATTATAATAGATTTGTAGGTTACACAAGTGAGTGTATCCACTGCTCAAAATGCATCAAATTGTTACATATAAGGTCTGTGTGCATTTTATTGTATGGAAATAATACCTCAATTTAAAATTGAGGTACATGTGCCATCATTCAATTCTTTATATTTTCTTTGTGATTTCAGATAAATTTTGCAGTTATCTATTTGTGCCTGTGGTTTGAATCTGTAAGCTAAGTAGGATATTTTAATTTTTGTGCTTCTCTTAACAAGATGTCACTATACAAATGATTTGTTTAAAGTCTCGAGTATGTCTAATAGATATACAAACACATTCTACTGGCCCACCTAATTATAAGATAGTAAACAGCTGTCTCACAACATAAATTTAGATGGCAATGTATTATAGCCCTAGCATAAGCTCAAAGAAAATAGTCTTACACTCTAGAAAATGGTCAGAATCTACTGGGTTGCATTAGAAAATGTGCACTCATATATATAGTCACTCAACAAGGGCGCTACAAAATTGCCAAGGGTCACAGTTCTGGCCTTTTCATTTCTGATTACTTTAGCAGTTTTTACACATGGCTTCTGCTTCAACAAATGCTCCCACCCTTTTCTTGGGTTGGGAGAGGAAGGTACAGTTTTAAAAGACCAATCTGACCTAAGAATTTTGCCAGAGAGGAGAAAAGAGAAAGAAACTAAGAAAGAGACTGTTAACAAATTTTTTTTAAGTGTACAGTAAAAGGACAAAAAAAATTGAGTGGAAGTACAGGTTGGTGCTACAAGGCAGGGATGGCTGACACATAACCCCTGCCATGACATGTCCAACTAGACAAATGTGTTTCATTGCTGCACCATTGCTGGGATAGTAGTTTTGCCCACTCTTTAGTCTCCAAGTGTTTCCATTATAGCACCCCTGTTTTTAGGAGTTAATAGCTAGGCTATAATAATTTGCTTCAGGGTAGCATAACAGGTCTCAGTCAGGGAGTGCATTTACTATAATAGAATATAGTCTATTTCAGATGCTTTTAGTGTGTGTGTCTGTGTGTGTGCACGTGCATGCGTGTGTGCATGCTCCTGTAATCTAAAAATGTTTGCTGTTGCAAAAACTTAAATTTGATAACAGATTGATTTCTAGACTACCCCAAATACTAGAAAAAAATTAAGTCACTGAAAAATGTATTTTTGGATAAGAAATGTGTTAATTCTCATTCATTTCCATGAGCTTCAGTACCTAATGGATGTTTGATAACTGTTCACTGACAAGAGTAAAAACAATTCTTTTTATTACGCATGGCATTGTCTTCACCAGCCCTTTATAAGTGTGCTTCTGTAAATGTGATTTACTCTTAAAAAGAATAAGTTAAAATAACTGTAATACTATAAACAATGTTTATGGCATACCTAACATCTCTTGAATGTTAATCTCGGGAAATAGAATTTCATGAGTTTCATGGAGTTACTGTTTGTTTTAAGGGATCTACCTATTTTGGAAGTCAGCTACTTGTCTACATATTTTTAAAGGCATTTTATTGAGTACTGATTACTTCTGGAACTTAATGACACTCAGAAAATCACATTGTCATCAAACGCTGATCCTATGTGTGAATGGTTGTGTAACCTCATGGGTAAGCATGTGATGTTCAAGGATAAAACCTTAGACTCATTTTCTCCTTATGGTTTGAAGAAGGAGAATGAAACGTAATGGTAAGGGAGGAAGTTCTACTGGAGCTGAATGAGAATCCAAGCTACTTGGCAGTACCTGCTTTATGAGAGGGGCTGATTGTACATTATCCTTAAACTTAACAAAAACTATGCACAGTAGTATACTTTTCTGCACGTGGCAGAAATGGAAACTGAACTTTCAGACAGATAAATGACTTGCACAGGATAAAACATCTAGTAAAGGAATTTTAATTTGTTGTCCAAGAAAATAATAAATAATTGTCGAAATAAAAAATTATGATCTTTTTATGCAATCCATATCCAGAGAAATGAATTTGAAAAATAAAGTTCTCTGAAAAATTGGGCCATGACCCAGGAGACAGATTAAGGCATATCTTCTGCCTAAGACCCTCTTTATTTTCATTCATCCAAAATCCAGAAAAAGACACATCAGAGACTTCAGGCAGGACCATTTCTCTGGCTCAGGACATACCAACCCACATGTTGTTAAATGCAGTTGATAGTTTTGGGTTTTCATCTTGTCAGCACTGTTGCACACAGTTGATTATTCCCTTCCTGAAACACTTTTTCCCTTGGCTGGAATTGTAACTGGGTTTTTGGGGCGCTGGTGAGGCACAGCTCCTCTGAGAGAATGTTGTAGGTTCTTGGTCTCCACACTGTCCGGAATGGGAGAGGACCACAGCAGATGCGCGGTAATGCTACACTAAGCTTTCTTCATTAATGCCTCCTCAGTCTTCTGTTGTTTGTTCACCCACCTCCTTCATATCACTTTCTCAAAACACTCTTACCAATTTCACTGTCCTCACTGATGACCCCTGCCTCATCTTCCAACATGTGCCATTTCTCCCTCAGAGCCTCATTCATGCTGGACTTCTCTCATTTTCTCTATATGCCAAGCTCTTTCTTTAAGGCATTCACTCATTTTTTTTTTTCCCATTTACCTGAAATTGTTTTTCTTTTCCTCTGCATTGTGTGGAATTTAGCACTGGTTATTTATATATAACTGTTTTTGCCATGTCTCTATATACTGACACTTTTATCTTCTTTTAATTTGCCAAATTGCATTAAATCAATCATTATTTTTACTAAAATTAATATACTAGAAAAAGAAATCCAATATAATTGCAGTATATAAAAAATAAAATCATGATTATTTGCCATCATTAAGAGAAAGTTATTAAAAACAAATACACTTGAATACACTGTGTAATAATAATTCATATCACTTACACTTAACTGCATTTTGGGTATAACGGCCCGGTTCACTTCTCCCTTTTTCTCTCTCTCTTGTTAGTGGTAACTCATAAGAAAACCTTGCTTAGGCATTTATTCCCTAGATGCAATCATGCTACCTATGATATATTTCAGTAACATCACGTCTTTTTTTCCTCCTCTGTAGAACTTGTTATCAGTGAAATAATCACACAGTAAGTTGTTTGATATCTTTCTCCTTTAGAATGTAAGATTGTATACATATGACAGTCACATGTATTTCCACAGCCTCGGTGACTAGTTTTTGTAGGACACCCTTGATATCTATATGGATATTTATTGATGGAATAAAAGAATGCATTAATTTTTACATTAAAACCGTATTTAGTGGGAGTTATCATGGTTTTATTTTTTACCATATGCCAAGCACTGAGGCTGCAAATATATACAAGACATTGTGTTCAAGTTGCCTATGCCTAGAGTGCAGGGCTTGGCTATAGGTTAACAGTTACAGTATAACATCATGAGCACTATAACTGAGGCAAGAAAAGGGTTCTGTGGTGGCGTGAAGCAAGACTAAACTTGCTTGGGCAGTAAGGAAGCGCCTCATATAGTAACCTCTGAGCTATGTCTTAAAGCTGAGATGTGTCCTGGGCACAGATGCAGTGAAAGAGAATTCTAGGCAAGTCAGTGGACGAACCTGGAGGCTGCTGAGAAGTTTTATGCTGTTGGATTTGAGTACCCATGGAGCAAAGTAGCAAGAGATACATTTGCCAAAGTAAGATGGAGTATGCTTATAAAGGGCTTTGAATCCCAAGCTATCCAATATAGACTTGAGTCTATTGGAAACAATGAAACATTCAAATATTTAAGCAGGAGATGACATAATTAGATTTATTTTTTGGACAATAACCTGGCATTGAGAAGGCTGAAGTGAGTGGGAAGAGGCTGGAAGCATGAGATAAAGATGGTGTGGGCTCTGGTGTGGGCTGTGAGTGGGGACCTAACTGTCCTTCCTGCATTTTAACTTTGTGTTCTCCTCCCTTTGTGTGAAAATGGGATTCTCTTTTCTAGGGCTACATCCATTATCCAAAGTATCTATCAGAAAGGAAGAACAGGTTGACTTATCAGGAGGTATTTTCAAGGGAAGAAAGAAAGTCCTTTCTGATGACTTTAAGAAGAGCTGCAGCTCATAATTTATTGCCCATTTCCTCTCCAGGTCCTTTTGAAATGTATCTATAATCTTCAATTGGAACTTCTAAAAAACCTTCATGTCCCATTTTATATACTCCATTGATTTAAATGTATTATCTGTATTTTACCCTTAAAAGGAGAGAAGATTAGATGATAGGTCTTATGATTTGTCATTTTCTGAGCAACAATGTAGAGTTGCCAAATTTGAAATTTATTGTATCACACTGGGAACTCTGAAAAGTGGTGAGGTATAATATTATCAAAATGAAAGAGCTCCTGTTATGGACAGAATTGAGTGCCATTATATTGCATGTTACAGTTCTAAACTGTAATGTGATTATTTTTGTAGATAGGTCTTTTAAAGTGGTAATTAAGCTTAAGTGAATTCATAAGGATGAGGCTCTAATCCAATGTGACTGACATCTTCATAAGAAATGAAGGAGACACCAGGGAGTAATGCACACAGAAGTAATGTGTTGTGAGGACACGACAAGAGGCTGGCCCATCTGCAAGCCAAAAAGAGAGGTCTCAGAAGTCAAACCTGCTGACACATTGTTCATGGACTTCCAGCCTCTAAAAGACTGAGAAAATGAATTTCTGTTTGAAACACTCAGTCTGTGATATTTTGTTATGGTGGCCCTAGCAAACTAATACTGTTTGTTTATGGCTTTTCAATAAAATAGTCAAACAAAATACAAAAGAATATTGAGAGAGAGTGCACATGAGATAGCAGGTGAGTGATGGGGAGGGCCAAAGTGATACACATTCACCAATCCAAATGACACTAATTAGGAAATTAGGAAACCGAATGGAAGAAAACAGAGACAAAGTGCCCATCATTTTATTGAGATGGATTGCATAGTTGACCATTATTCTTCTTTGCTAATGCAAGCCTTTCTTCAAGACAATTGTTACCTAGTTTGAAATATCTCTTTATAGCATTAATTGAAAATATAAATATATTTCTTAAGGTATATTTTATCATTTTGAATGCCTATCAGTAAAGTAAAAATAGCTCATTTTTATTTCTCATTAAGTTCCCTTCTCACATGTTCAAAAATTATAGCTAATAACAACCTCCCAACCTCCAACAAAAAACAATTTTATTGTTCTGTATGGCCTTTTGCAGTGAGAGAATAACTCCTTTCTTTCTTTTAATTGTTAATCTGAATTATAACAGACTTCCAGAAAAGTGCATCAATATAATTGTACAATTTCACAAGGTATTATAAAGTGAACATCATGATATCAGATCAAGAAATATAACATTTCCCTCACTCCAGAAGCACCTCCTGAACACCTTCCTGGTCACAATCTCCTTCTTCCCTTCATGAGAATAGTATTATCCAGACCTATATAGTAATTCCTTCCTTGTTTTTCTTTACAATTTTACTACCTTAATATGCAATCTTAAATAGCATGGTTTGGTTTAGCCTGTTCTTGAGTTTTTATCAAATGAATTATGCTTGTAAGATTTATTTCCATTGTTGGTGTAGCTGTAGATTGTGCATTTTCATTACTGTATAGTACTCCATCTAGTAAATAAACCTCAGTTTACTTGTTCATCTTATTATTGATGGCCATTTAATTTATTTTTAGTATAAAGCCAAATGGAACAATGTTGTTATAAGCAATCTTTTGTACGTATCCAGGTGCACATGTCTGAGTTTTCTAGGGTATAAGCCTAGAATTTGAATTTCTGGGTCCATTTCCAGCTTTTCTAGAATCCAAAAGTCTTTCCGAAAGTGATTTTTCTAATCTCCAATCCCAACAGCATGTATGAGAAACCCATCCCTTCACTTCTTTGCCAATGTTATTGTTAGTTTTTCCCCCAAATTTGGTATGTGGTAGTTTCTCATTGTTTTATTTACATTTTCTGCTTATAAATAAGTTCACACACTTTTTCACATTCGTTGTCCATTTGCATTTTATCTTTTTTGAAGAACCTGGTGGTGTCTTGGCTCATTTTTCTATTGCGTTTTCAGGCTTTTTATTGTCAATTATGAAAGTTTTAATATATTTTGCATATAAGTTCATTATTGATTTTTGGTGTTGGCTCTCACTAGGTCATTATTAAAGAAATTGGAAATATGTAAAAAAGAGGGGTGAGTAGTATAATGCATCCAGCTTTAAATTATAAACTCCTGGCCTATCTTGTTTACTTTATACCCCACCCAATTTTTCGAATTCCAGATTAAGGTAATTTTGACATCATATAATTTCATGTATACATATTTCAGTACATATCTCTATAATATTACATCTCTTAAAATATAATCACAAAACCATTTTCACACTTAAATAATTTCTTTTGACAATTCAAATTTCTTAATTTTAATATGTTTCAATTTATGAATCTTTGCTTTTTAACGGTCATCACTGCTCTGTCTTGATTAATAAAGTTTTTCATAAATATCTATATAAATGCTATTATTTGCTATTTTTATGCTATATTTTTTAATTTTTAATTTTTATGAGTATATAGTAGATATATGTATTTATGGAGTACCTGAGAAATTTTAATACAGGTACACAATGTGTAATGATCACATCAAGGTAAATGGGGTATCCATAACCTCAAGCATTTATCATTTCTTTGTGTTACAAACATTTCAATTATATTATTTTAAAAATGTACAGTAAATTTTTGTTGACTGTAGTCAACCTGTTGTGCTATGACATACTAGGTCTGATTTATTCTTTCTAACCATATTTTGTACCCATTAACCATCCCCACTTTCCCTCCCCTCCCCACTACCATTCCTGCCTGTGGTAACCCTCATTCCACTTTGTTTCCTTGAGTTCAATTGTTTGCATATTTAGCTCCCACAAATAAGTGAGAACATGCAAATTTGGTTTTCTGTGCCTGGGTTATTTCACTTAACATAAACATCCTCCAGTTCCATTCACATTGTTGCAAATGACAGGATCTCACCCTTTTTTATGGCTGAATAGTTCTCCACTGTGCATATGTACCACATTTTCTTTATCCATTTGTCTGCTGTAGGATAGTTAGGTTGTTTCCAAATCTTGGCTATTGTGAATAGTGCTGCAACAAACATGGCTGTGCACATATTTCTTTGATATACTGATTTTCTTTCTTTTGAGTATATAGCTAGGTGTGAGATTGCTGGATCATATGGTAGTTCTTTTTCTTTTCTTTTCTTTTTTTTTTTTTTAGACGTGTTTCACTCTGTCACCCATGCTGTATAGTTCATTGGTGCAATCTCAGCTCACTGCAACTCCGCCTCCCAGGTTCAAGCAATTCTCATGCCTCAGCCTCCTGAATAGCTGGGATTACAGGTGTGCACTACAATGCCCAGCCACTTTTAATTTTTTTGTTATTTTTAGTAGAGATGGGGTTTTACCACATTTGCCAAGCTGGTCTCAAACTCCTCATCTCAAATAATCTGCCTGCCTCAGCCTCCCAAATTGTTGGGATTACAGGTGTGAAGCACTGTGCCCAGCCCTGGTAGTTCTATTTTTAGTTTTCTGAGGAACCTCCATACTTTTGTCCAAAAACTGTACTAATTTACATTCCCAATGGTGCATGAGGGTTCCCTTTTCTCCATATCCTTGTCAGCATTCGTTATTGTCTAAAAGTAATTTTAAGTGGGATAACTTGATATCTCATTGCAGTCTTGATTTGCATTTCTCTGATGATCAATGATATTGAGCACATTTTCCTATGCCTGTTTACCATATATGTGTCTTCTCTTGAGAAATTTCTATTCAGATCCTTTGTCCATTTTTTTAACTGGATTATTAGATTTTTTTTTCCTGTTGAGTTGTTTGAGTTCCTTGTATATTGTGATTATTAATCCCTTAAGTTGTCTCTTCACTTTGTTGATTTTTTTCTTTGGCTGTGTGGAAGCTTTTTAATTTGATGTGATCCCATTTGTCCATTTTTGCATTGGTTGCCTGTGCTTTTGGGGTATTACTCAATAATTCTTTGCTAAGCTGATGTCCTGGGAGTTTCCCCAATGAAATGGTGACTTAAAAAAATGTATTTTCTAAGTGTTTGATACTGGCATATAAATATAACTGATTTTTTTTCTGCAACCTTGCTATAGAATACTTCTAATTAATTTTTAGTTTCTGTTATATTTTCTACAAATGAAATTATGTTAACTGAAAATAATGACAATCTTAATTTTCCTTTCCTAGTCATATGCCTTTCATTTCTCTTTCTTGCCTTTCAGTGCTGTTAAGGCCCTTCAGTGCAAGATTGAAGTGAAGTGATGATATTGGACATCTTTGACTTCAAAGGAATGCTTTGAAAATCTCATCATTAGATAAGATTGTTTGCAGTGAATTTTTAAAAAATTTGTAATTAGCCTTTATCAGATTGAGGAAGCTCCATTCTAGTTCTAGTTTGTCATGAGTTTTTAATTTTTATCATGAATGGATTTTAAAACTCAGATGCTATCTGAGTTTTTATGTATCAATGAGGTGATGTCTATTTTTATTTTGTTCTCGATGTGACAAATTGCAATGCCTTTCTAATGTTAAACTAACCCAAATTTCTGGTATAAAACAACTTGTTTATGATGAAGTCTCCTTTTTACCAATTGCTGGGTTTATATTTTTAAGAATTTTTGGATTTATGTTCATAATGAGATTGGACTGTATGTTTCCCCTGTCATACTCTCTTTATTGGTTTTTGGTATCAAGAAAATCCAGTCTGATACCATGTATTAGAGTTTATCTTATTTTGTTGTTATCTGGAAATATGTAGGATTGATATTAATTTTTCCTTAAGCCTGCTGGTAAAGATATTTGAACCTAAACATTTTGGAGGAAGTTTTATATTGCTGTTTTAGTTTCTTTACGTTTGTCTCAGTATTTTCTTTTGTCAAATTTATGAGTTTTCTAGAAATTTTCTAGACAGTTTCTTCCAAATTTCTCAATTTATTGAAATAAAGTTATTACATATAGTTATTATCTTTGTAATAACTCTAGACTCTCTATTTTATTTCTGATATTATTCTCTTGATTACATATATATATATATATATTTAAATGTTATTAGTCTCCCAATTTTTGGCTTTGTCTTCTCTAGCACATTTAATCATTTATTTCATCATCATTCATCAATGTTTACTCTTTTTCTTTAATGCTTTCTTCTTTATACTTCCTTTTTTGCTGTCCTTTTTGTAATTTCTGAAGATAAATTCTTAAATAATGACAAGCCATTTTTTCTTTTGAATGCATGCTTCTAAGTCTATACATTTTACATGCTGTACATTTCAAATTGTAACATGTAATGTTTTCATTATCATTCAGTTTAGTATACTTTCTTTTTTCTCACATGATTTCCCTTTGATATGTGTTTTATAATGTCCAAACATAGTAATTTTCTAGGTATATTTTGATTATTAATAGTTTTCAAAAACATATACCTTTTATATTTACTTGTACTTACTTTGTCATAGAATATTGTCCAATTTTTATTATTTTGCATTTGTGTGCTATAATATTTGTTAATTTTTTCTCTCTGTATTTTTCTTGAATTTATAAATGTAAACTGCCACACTGACTGTACATTTGGGTTTTTCTCCTTATAATTTAATTCTTTATGCATTTTGAAAATTATGCATTTTGAGTTCATGTAATTGACTGCATATATATTTTAAATTGTTAAACTTTCTTGGTGATTCTTTTATCATTAATTTATATTTAATATGGTAACATATTTTTGTGATAAATTCTAATTCACTATCTTTTTAATTCTTATATTTATTGTTTTATACAAATTTTCCACTTTACTCTTTATTTCTTCTTTCATCTCAACCTGCTTTTGTGGCAGCAATTTTGTTTGGCATGAATAAAATACCTTATTCACCTTTAGGGAGAAATGTAATATTCTAGTTTTGCATAGATTAAGCTGGAGGTGTCTGCGAAATGTTTAAGTCAAGAAATCAATTAGTATTTGGATGTAAAAGTCTGGATCTCAGTGAAGCCCTGGAACGAACATAAAAATTTAGGTATCATTGGCTTAGATGTTTTTAAAGCTCTGAAAAATGGATGAGATCCCCTCAGGTGAATGTATGGCAGTAGAATATAAAGAGCTATGACTGAGTCCTGAAGAATTTCAAGATCTAAATGTTGGATGCAGGAGGCAGATAGCCCAGGGAGAGAGAGAGGAAATTCATGGTGTTACAGAAGACAAAGAATCCAAAACTTCCATAAAGAAGGGCAAAATTTTTCCCAGGTAGGAGAAGTGTTTTCCAACTTCGTTCTGCAAATGGGAAGACAGAGCCACTGATTTCTTGACCAGCTTAGCCTTAAATCACGTAACAAAGTTTACTATGATCTTCAGATTGGTTAAACCTGTGTTTAGATGATTTGGCTACTGGCCTTGCTGAGGATATTTAAATCATTAAGACATTTTGAAGGCCAAAAAATGATGACTTTTGGATTTTACTTCAGGATAAAGGAAGCCATGATAGGTTGAACTAAGTAACAAAATAGAAATCACAACTCTATTCTGAAACTGCTTGAAAAAATAACAAGCTTTACTTTCAGTTTTTCTCCATTGAAGTCAGCAGGAACATCAGTCTGGATTACACGACGCTAAAAAGAAAAGGTAAATTTATTTCAGATTTGTCCATGGTCTTGTTGATTATAGTTGGATCAACTTTGGTGATCGTTATCTTTAAATTATATTGTCAGGAATATCCCAGATATTTTCTGAAGTACAAACTGCTTGGGGGCCGATTGTGGTTAAGTAGTGAACATCTTCTATTAGGCTTTTATGAAACCTCACCACTGATCACGAATGCCAATGCTTGGGGGGAAAAATGTCTGTTGTCAGTCAGAGCTTTAATTAAAAACTATACTTTGTTTTCAATCCAATTTTGGAAAGAATACAGGAGAAAAAGCAAGATGTAAATTTTACAATGCCTTGGCAATGTATCCAATTCTCAGCCTAACAAAGAAGCTTATATGCAGAAAATCTTGTAGGAATAAAGCATGTAAAATAAATAAAAAGCTTCCAGTGCTTAATTCCAATCTTCTCCACAGCAACTGGAGCTGCTGATAAGACACCTACTCGGAGTAATGATGCATAATGTGAAAATGCAATAACCCAGACCTCATAAGTACGGACGAATGCCATCTTTTTAAAGGAAATGGTTGCAAATGTGAAGTGCAATGTGCTGAGCCATTTTCAAAGGTATTTTCATAAACATGGCAAAATGCCAAGGCTTGTTTATTTCCCAACCTGATAGGAAGAGCAAGGAATGTAACTATTATAGGGGCATCCGGTATTTGTCCGTGCTGTATCATATAAATGTTTACGTTCTGTCGATTCATTATTGGTGGCAGTTTTAATGGGAATATAAATATTATAAAGTATGTTTACTACAGATAAATCATAGGAGTGCTGAAGTAATTTGCAGTACTAAAGCTCATTTTGGATAATTACAGTGCCCCTGAAGAATGCGTTTATGTATTAAAAAGAAGGGGATTGTTAAGAAGAAAACTGTTTGGGGTTGGTGACATTCTGAAAAGAGTAGAGGCTGATCCAGTTTGGGGATAGCTTAGAAATGTGTGAGAACATTAATGAGAAAAGATTTTATGAAATGGAAAAAGTGGAAAGCCCCAGAACTTTCAGTTGCTGGGCTAACCTTATTCAGTCAAATTTCATGCAGATGATTTACTGAAACTACAGAAATAAGAAATGATTAGTTAAGATTATGCTGGCAGTAAAGATACTAATATTTTATTGCACATTGAGTTCTAGTTTACATTTTATGCAGAAGTAAATTAGACTGCAATGTTGTTTATCCTTGTTTTATGGAAGGCTATTTCCATCATGGTATTAACGGTTATTATTGGTTTACCTCCTCCCGCTTCCTATTTTATTAGAATAAGGTGATTTTTAGTTTCCTTATTTTCCTTGATAACCATAAGACACAGTGAACTTTAAACACAGTGAGTTAACAAGGAGAATTAAACAATTGTGTCCTAATCTTTGGAAGGTCATATTATAATGAGATTAAAATCTCTCCCCTTCAGGTACTGTTCATTTGTAAACAAGTCTGGCTTGGTCTCTTATAAATGTTCCACTGATTGGATTAATTTCCTATGAAATATAAATTCCTTTTCCTTTCTGACAAGCTAGTCAGAGTCTGCCAGTTTGGTGATTGTTCAAGAAAAATGCAGCATGGAAAACAAAAAATGCTGCAGCAAAGTGAAATGAGCATAAAATGAGATTTAGCTGAGATTGAGGTATCTATATTGTCATTCAAAAAGGAATTCAACAGCCATTATGTGAGTTTTGTGTTTAGGCTGAGAAATTGAGTAGCAGCTGAATGGAGAGAACAGGCTTTTCACCCCCCGCTGCTCTTCCCATAACTATCTGCCCTCTCTCCTGGCAGATGCCATGCTTTCCGGACCCCACACATGAGAGTATCCACACGTGGGCACTTGTGCAAACAGACCTCAGTCCTTAACAAAGAGTGCTACTTGAATAAATTTGTTATTTATGTTACCTCCCTCAAAGTGTTAGTCTTCTCTAAACATCAGTCTTTCCTCAGGGAAAAATTTCATCAGTTTTACTGGGCAAAAATATCCACATCCTTGACTAGTAATATTATTTCCTGGATTTCTGACTTTGGCTGAAATTTGAGGAGCCTAGTCTAATTCAGATGTGATAACAGATTTTTTATTTTATTGCTAAGACAAGGTTTTGCTCTGTTACCCAGGCTGGAGTGAAGGTGTGATATCATAGCTCACTGCAGCCTCTAACTTCTGGGCTCAAGTGATCCTCCCTCTTCGGCCTCCTAAAGTGCTGGGATTACAAGTATGTACTTGCACTTCTGACTTTATTCAAATTTGGTTTACTTAAGCTGGCTTCAAAGCTCTTGGTGGTATCTGATGCACAGATTGCATTTCATAACTCATCTTCTACCATTCTTTCTTTAAAGAGTGAATATCAATAATGCTAATTTTCTGAAGAAAAGAGACCCTGAAGTCTTAGCCTTTTCACACCTATTCCAATTTTCTTCACATCTAAATATTATACCCTTTTTCTTTAAAGTGGTTTCAAATGTGTCTATATGGGGTAGTTAAATGTTGAGAACTGAACTTTCATGTTTCATTAGCATGTAGATGAATGCCACCAAACATGATTGGAAAAATAATTCCTTACAAGCAAATTAGGTTTTTTCGCTGGTTATCATTAGAAATTGGATTTACATTTTTTTAGAAAAATAAAAAGAAACTGAGATTACATTGACAATTTTGAACAGAGTTAGAGGATTATAATATTATATACTGAATATTAAAGTACAATAACATCATTTGAACTTTTGGAAGTTTCTTCCACTATGTGATATGGAAATGCTGGGAAGGGAAGGTCTTCCCTTTAAACAATACAGAAGTGGGGGAAGGAAGTGCTGGATAGAGAATGGCGTGGTTCCCAACAGAATGGGAAAAAATTTTTGCAAACTACCCATCTGACAAAGGGATAATATCCTGAATCTACAAAGAACGAAAACAGATTTACAAGAAAACGAATAAACCCATTTAAACGTGGGCAAAGGACAAGAACAGGCATTTTAAAAAAGAAGACATATATGAGGCCAAGAAGCATATGAAAAAATGCTCATAATCACTGGTCATTAGAGAAATGCAAACCAAAACCAAATTGAGATACCATCCCCAGTTAGAATGGGGATCATCAAAAAATCTGGAGACAACAGATGCTGGAGAGAATGTGGAGAAATAGGAACACTTTACACCGTTGGTGGGAGTGTAAATTTGTTCAAAAATTGTTCACAGTGTGGTGATTCCTTGAGGACCTAGATATAGAAATTCCATTTGACCCAGCAATACCATTACTGGGTATATATCCAAAGGATTATAAATCATTCTATTATAAAGACACATGCATACATATGTTCATTGCTGCACTGTTTACCATAGCAAAGACTTGGAACCGACCCAAATGCCCATCAATGATAGACTGGACAAGGGAAATGTGGCACATATATACCATGGAATACTATCTAGCCATCAAAAACGATGAGTTCATGTCCTTTGTAGGGACATGGATAAACCTGAAAACCATCATTCTCTGCAAACTGACACAAGAACAGGAAGTCAAACACCACATGTTCTCACTCATGGGTGGGTGTTGAACAGTGAGAACACATGGACACAGGGAGGGAAGCATCACACACTGGGGTCTGTTGGGGGGGAATGGGGGAGGGTCAGTGAGGGGTAGGGAGGTTGGGGAGGGATAGCATGGGGAGAAATGCCAGATATAGGTGACAGGGGGATGGAGGCAGCAAACCACATTGCCATGTATGTACCTATGCAACTATCCTTCATGTTCTGCACATGTACCCCGAACCTAAAGTGCAATTATATATGAGAATGGTGTGGTTCCAGGCTAGGGCTCCACCCCTGGGCCTGTGCCTGTGCCCATGGACCTAGGTGAAGACAGGCATTTTTGTTTTCCTGCCCAAATATTGCATTTCCCAAGACCACCCTGGCCTGCCACACTGCCATCCTGTGCCCAGAAAAATCCAAGACCCCACGTGGCAGATACACAAATGGCTGGACATTGAGAGGCGCACATCAGTGAAGGAACATACAGGCAGCTGGACCTTGAGAGGGATGCACTGGCCGTTGAGAGGGATGCACTGGCATAGGAGCACACGGCACTCTGGCAGGCCATCAAAGAGCAGAACAATGGGATGGGGGGCAGTTCAGAGAAGAGTTGGGACACCGAGTGGCCTTATTCCAGGGGAAAACATCCCTCTTCTGGCTCCCCCATCTGCTGAAAGCTACTTTCATTCAATAAAGCCTTGCACTCATTCTCCAAGCTCACGCATGATCCCATAGTTGTGGTGTAACAAGGCAAGAATCCCTGGATACAGAAACGCCTCTGTCCTTGCGATAAGGCAGGGGTCTAATTGAGCTGACTAACACACGCTACCTAGGGACAGCTAAACTAAAAGGGCACCCTGTATTACACTGCCACTGGGGCTTCAGGAGCTGTAAACATAAACCCTTCGACCCTGCCGTGGGGTTGGAGCCCACAGCCTTTCTGTCTGCATGCTCCCTAGAGATCTGAGCAGCAAGGCACCGAAGAAGTGAGCCACACCCCCATTGCACGCCCTGAAAGGGAGACAAGGGAACCTTTCCTGTTTCTTATGCAATATGTAGTTTTTACTTTAGTACTTTCCCTAGTCTAGAAATCTATTTTCCATGGTAAATAAATCTTCTAAATCCAGAGAAAAATTTTTTGATGCCACAGTATATATCTAATGTATACATATGTCATCTAGGATAATTTTTTTTTATATCCTCCCCACACTCGACTGCTTCACTATTGTGCTCATTATGAATTATTAGTCAAATTTGGAGAAGTCTATACGTCAGCAATCAACATTTCAGGTTAAATCTCTGGTTAACTGGTAGCAGTTCCCCTGGTAGCAGAAGACCCATATCAAAACCCCATAATATTTCAGCCTCCAAAATTAACCAATCAATCCAACATAAAATCCAAGATTACAGAGCTGAACAGACTCGTTACTATTACTTGTTGCCTGTAATTTGGATAAGTTATTTTACCTCTTTGAAGATCAATGTCCCCATCTATAAAATGGCTATATTAATACTTACCTTGAAAGAGTTATGAGACTGAATGAGATGTAAAACTCCCAGCACAGACTCTGGAACATGGAAGGTGCTTAGTTTCATATATATATATATATATAAGCGTATATATATGCTTCTTATTAACAGTCATATAATGTGAATATATATGTGTGTGTGTGTGTATGCTCATTATTAACAGTCATGATTGACCTGCACACTTTGTATCTCCTGCTCCTATGCTTCTCCACATAAACTTTATATTACATGAGTTCTGCTTCTCCCTGCCATAGAACTCACCTTACATTTGACCTTGCTGGGTCCCCCACTCATGGGAGTGAATATTACACTTTGCTGGCACTGAAGCTGGTCTCAGTACCTGCTAAGTTAGGAGGGGTTGCATCTAAAACTGGCTTACCTGGCATCACACTTTCCAGTGTAATAACACCTCTATCATACAACCATTTTCCCCTATCACTACTACATGAAATCTGGATACTTTCTATTCCAGAGGGCTCCAGGGGTGTTGAAGTGTGAGTGCACTGAGAAGGAATAACATCATGAAGAGTCTAGAGTGTACCATGAAGCTAACACCCATTATTTTATTTAATCTTCATAGTATTTCTGAGTGAGATATTATGTTGCCCATTATAATTCAAATAATATAAATATTTTGTCTTGGTTTATGCAGCTAGTATGTGTCAGAGCTGGAAGGAGGATGCAGATCTTTTGATTTCAAGTTCAAGAACACCATCGATATTGGTCTCAGGGAGCTGTAACTTCAAAACCAATGGATGTATCTTAGAGGGGAATGAGGTGAAAAGAAAACTCTAGCTGTAAAGATGCTAAATCAGCTGTGTACCTCCTGGCTCTGCTTCTGCCTACTCCTTAATTCCCACTGGGTTTGTTGCCTGATTTATCTCATAGATTCTATGATTATACATTGAATTGATCTTCAGCATCTGGTCCTGGCTGTGCTGCTGGTTCTTTTTTTCTTCAATGATCAGGTTTTTCATCTTGTCCATCATCTTCTGGACCTCAAATACCTGCCAAAGACTAGATTTTGCCTTAATTTAGTGGCCTTGAACTCTACTGATGATATGAAGCAACGCTGCTCTAGCTGGTAGAGAAGGAAAATGTCTAAGACCTATGGACCTTACTTGAGAACGAACTTTTAAAAACAAATATAACATATTCCCAGGCAGTTCCAAAACTTGTGTTTTATATGTTAAAATGTGTTTACACTAATATAAAATTTAACTGTCTTTTTATTATTACCAATAAACCAAGTAATGCCAATTAATTGAGCCGTGTTTCTTAAACAGTATTTTACAATTAACTGTGATTAGTTTACTTGGCTCAGGCTTTCACCTGATTCTTGGCTTTTGTTTATGTATCCACATCTTCAAGGTTAAGTAATTTACATTGTCATTATGTTCTGTGGTTAAAATTTGCATAGCATGAGTATTACTTTTCATTTCCAGGTCAACTTGTCTCCCAAGTCTGGTGTAGTCTCAGGAATTACTCCTTAGAGTGAAAATGTAAAGAGGAAACCTTGGGGGAGGATCCAAGATGGCCGAATAGGAAAAGCTCTGGGGTGCAGTTCCCGGCAAGAACAAGGCAGACGGTGAGTGCTCACTGCATTTCCAAACAAATTTTCACTGCCCACAGACCAGGAGATTCCCGGACAGAAAAGTGCCACAAGTTTTCAGCATGGCAGTTTCAGCTGGTGCCGTGTTGGCGCACAGAAACTTGCACAAATCTGGGTGGCCATTTCAACTGGAGCCTGGACCACCTGGGAGACAGAGCCACCTATTCAACTGAAAGGGAGGGGGCAGAGACAAGGAGCCAGGTGATCTGGCTTGGCAGGTACCACCCCCACAAAACAAGCAATCTGAAACACTCTGGATTGAGAGTTTCACAGCAAGCACAGCTGGACCCAGGACAGTCCAGCTCAGTGCGGGGAAGAGCAGCCACCACTACTGAGGCAGATCACACAGCAGCTGGTCAGAGCCTGTGGCAGCTCAGCAACACCTCTGCTGGCAGACTGTGACTAGACTACTCTGTGTCAGGCAGGGCATCTATGAAAAAAGACAGCAGCACAACAGGGACTTATAAATAAAGCAAACCTTCCTAGGACAGAGCATCTGGGAAAATAGGCAGTTATGAGTTCCACTGCAGTAGACTTAAAATTACCTGCCCAGCAGCTCTGCACAGAACAATGGAGCTCCCAGCATAGTACTTGAACTCCTATAAGGGACAGACTGTCTCCTCAAGCAGCTCCCCAACCCCTGTATACCCAAAGAGACACCTCATAAAGGAGAGCTCAGGCTGACATCTGGCAGGTACCCTTCTGGGATGAAGATAACAGAAGAAGAAACTGGCAGCAACCCTTACTGTTCTGCAGCCCCCATGGGTGATCCTCAGGCAAGCAGGGTCTGGAGTGGGCCTCCAGCAGTCCTGCAGCAGAGGGACCTGACTGTTAGAAGGAAAACTAAGAAACAGAAATAAATAACTTCATCATCAATGAAAAGGACGTCCACTCAGAGACCCCATCTGAAAGTCACCAACTACAAAGACCACAGGTAGATAAAACCACTAAGATGAGAAGAAACCAGCACAAAAAGGAGGAAAACACCAAAAACCAGAAAGCCTCTCCTCTTCCAAAGGATCACAACTCCTCACCAGCTAGTGATCAAAGATGGATGGAGAATGAATCTGATGAAGTGACAGAAACAGGCCTCAGAAGGTGGGTAATAACAAACTTCTCAGAGTGAAAAGAACATGTGCTAACCCAATGCAAAGAAACTAAGAACCTAGAGAAAAGGTTAGATGAGATGCTAACTAGAATAAACAGCTTAGAGAAGAACATAAACAATGTGATGGAGCTGAAAAACAACACAAGAACTTCATGACGCATACACAAATTTCAATAGCCAAATCAACCAAGCAGAAGAAAGGATATCAGAGATCGAAAATCAGCTCAATAAAATAAAATGAGAAGGCATGAATAGAGGAAAAAGATGAAAAGAAATGAACAAATCCTCCAAGAAATATGGGATTATGTGAAAAGACCTAATCTATGTTTGATAGGTGTCCCTGAATATGACAGAGAGAATGAATCCAAGCTGGAAAACACTCCTAAGGATATTATCCAGGAGAACTTCCCCAAACTAGCAAGCCAGGCCACCATTCAAGTCCAGGAAATACCACAAAGATATTCCTCAAGAAGAGCAACCCCAAGGCACATAATCATCAGATTCACCAGGGTTGAAATGAAGGAAAAAATGCTCAAGGTCAGGTTACCCACAAAGGGAAGCCCATCAGACTCACAGTGCATCTCTCCACAGAAACCCTACAAGCCAGAAGAGAGTGGGGGCCAATATTCAACATCCTTAAAGAAAGGAACTTTTTACCTAAAATTTCATATCCAGCCAAATTAAGTTCCATAAGTGAAGGAGAAAGAAAATCCTTTATGGACAAGCAATTGCTAAGAGATTTCATCACCACCAGGCCTGCCTTATAAGAGCTCCTGAAAGAAGCACTAAACAAGGAAAGGAACAACAAGTACCAGCCACTCCAAAAGCATACCAAATGGTAAAGATCATTGATACAATGAAAAAAATGTGTCAACTAACAGGCAAAACATCCAGCTAGCATCAAAATGGCAGGATGAAATTCACACATAACAATATTAACCTTAAATGTAAATGGGCTAAATGCCCCAATCAAAAGACAGAGACTGGCAAATTGAATAAAAAGTCAAAATCCATCAGTGTGCTGTGTTCAGGAAACCCATCTCACATGCAAGGACACATATAGGCTCAAAATAAAGGGATGGAGGAAGATTTATCAAGCAAATGGAGAGCAAAAAATAAAAATAAAATAAAAAAGCAGGAGTTTCAATCTTAGTCTCTGAAAAAATGTACTTTAAACCAACAAAGATCAAAAGAGACAAAGAAGGGCATTACATAATGGTAAAAGGATCAATCCATCAGGAAGAGTTAACAACCCTAAATATATATGCACTCAATAAAGGAGCATCCAAGTATGTAAAGCAAGTTCTTAACAACCTACAAAGAGACTTAGACTCCCACACAATAATAGTGGGAGACTTTAACACTCCACTGTCAATATTAGACAGATCAATGAGACAGAAAATTAACATGGATATTCAGGACTTGAACTCAGATCTGGACGAAGTGGACCTAATAGGCATCTACAGAAATCTCCACCCCAAATTCACAGAATATGCATTCTTCTCAGCACTGCATTGCACCTACTCTGAAATTGACCACATAATTGGAAGTTAATCACTTCTCAGCAAATGCAAAAGAACAGAAATCATAACAAAGAGTCTCTCAGACCACAGGGCAATCAAATTAGAACTTAGAATTAAGAAACTAATGCAGAACTACACAGCCTCATGGAAACTTGAACAACTGGTTCCTGAATGTCAATTGGATAAACAATGAAATGAAGGCAGATATAAAGATGTTCTTTGAAACCAACGAGAACGAAGACACAATATACCAGAAACCCTGGGACACATTTAAAGCAGTGTCTACAGTGAAATTTATAGCAGTAAATGCTCACATGAGAAGTGAGGAAAGATCTAAAATCCATGCTGTATTATCAAAATTGAAAGAGCTAGAGGAGCAAGATAAAAAAGAAAACAACTCAAAAGCTAGCAGAAGACAAGAAATAACTAAGATCAGAGCAGAACTGAAGGACATAGAGACATAAAAAACCCTTCAAAAATCAGTAAATCCAGGAGCTGGTGTTTTGAAAAGATCAACAAAATAGACCAGTAGCCAGATTAATAAAAAAGAAAAAGGAGAAGAATCAAATAGATGCAATAAAAAATGATAAAGGGGATATCACCACTGATTTCACAGAAATACAAACTGCAATCAGAGATTACCTCAAAAAACTTTATGCACTTAAACCAGTAAACCTGGAAGAAATGAATAAATTCCTGGACACTTGCACCCTCCCAAGCCTAAATCAGGAAGAATTTGACATCTGGGATAGACCAATAACAAGGGCTGAAGTTGAGGCAGCAATTAATAGCCTACCAACCACAAAAAAAGTCCAGGGCCAGACAGGGTCACAGCTGAATTCTACCAGACATACAAAAAGGAGCTGGTACCATTCCTTCTGAAACTATTCCAAACAATACAAAAAGAGGGAATCCTTCCCAAATCATTTTATGAGACCAACATCATCCTGACACCAAAACCCAGCAGAGATTCAATAAGAAAAGAAAACTTCAGGCCAATATCCATGATGAACATAGATGCAAAAATCTTCAATAAAATACTGGCAAACTGATTGCAACAGCACATCAGAAAGCTTAGCCACCATGATCAAGTAGGCTTCATCCCAGGAATGCAAGGCTGGTTCAACATACACAAGTCTATAAACGTAATTCACCACATAAACAGAACCAAAGACAAAAACCACATGATTATCTCAATTGATGCAGAGAAGGCCTTTGACAAAATTCAGCAGCCCTTTATCCTAAAAACCCTCAACAAACTAGGTATTGATGGAACATATCTCAAAATAATAAAAGCTATTTAAGACAAACCAACAGCCAATATCATACTGAATGGGCAAAAACTGGAAGCATTCCTTTGAAATCTGGCACTAGACAAGGATGCCCTCTCTCACCACTCCTATTCAGTATAGTACTGGAAGTTCTAGCCAGAGCAATCAGGCAAGAAAGAAAAAATAAAGGGTATTCGAAAAGGAAAGGAGGAAGCCAAATTGTCTCCATTTGCAGACAACATGATCGTATATCTAGAAGACCCCATTGTCTCAGCCCAAAATCTCCTGAAACTGATAAGCAACTTCTGCAAAGTCTCAGGATACAAAATCACTGTTCAGAAATCACAAGCATTTCTATACACCAATAACAGACTAACACAGAGCCAGATCATGAGCAAACTCCCATACACAATTGCTACAAAGAGAATAAAATACTTAGGAATGAAACTAACAAAGGATGTAACAGACTTCTTCAAGGAGAACTACAAACCACTGCTCAAGGAATTAAGAGAGGACACAAACAGATGGCGAAACATTCCATGTTCATGGTTAGGAAGAATAAATATGAAAATGGCCATACTGCCCAAAGTAATTTATAGACTTAATGCTATCCCCATCAAGCTACCAATGACCTTCTTCACAGAATTGGAAAAAACCACCTTAAACTTCATATGGAACCGAAAGAGAGCCCACATAGCCAAGACAATCCTAAGCAAAAAGAACAAAGCCAGAGACATCATGCTACCTGATTTCAAACTATACTACAAGGCTACAGTAATCAAAACAGCATGGTACTAGTACCAAAACAGATATATAGACCAATGGAACAGAACAGAGGCCTCAGAGGCAATACCACACATTTACAATCATCTAATCTTTGACAAACCTGATGAAAACAAGCAATGGGGAAAGGATTCCCTATTGAATAAAAGGTGTTGGGAAAGCTGGCTAGCAGTGTGCAGAAAGTAGAAACTGGACCCCTTCCTGACACCTTACACTAAAATTAAACTGCAGATGGATTAAAAACTTAAACATAAGACCTAATACCATAAAAACCATAGAAGAAAACCTAGGCAAAACCATTCAGGACATAGGCATAGGCAAGGACTTCATGACTAAAACACCAAAAGCATTGGCAACAAAAGCCAAAATAGACAAATGGGGCCTAATTACACTCCCAAGCTCTGTACAGCAAAAGAAACAATCATTAGAGTGAACCAGCAACCAATAGAATGGGAAAAAAATTTTGCAATCTACCCTTCTGACAAAGGGATAATATCCAGAATCTACAAAGAACTAAAACAGATTTACAAGAAAAATAAACAAATCCATCCAAAAGTGGGTGAAGGATATAACAGACACTTTTCAAAAGAAGACATATATGAGGCCAATAAACATATGAAAAAAATGCTCATCATCACTGATTATTAGAGAAATGCAAATCAAAACCACATTGAGATACCACCTCATGCCAGTTAGAATGGCGATCATTAAAAAATCTGGAGACGACAGATGCTGGAGAGGATGTGGAGAAAAAGAATACTTTTACACTGTTGGTGGGAGCGTAAATTTGTTCAACCATTGTGGAAGACAGTGTGGCGATTCCTCAAGGACCTAGAAATAGAAATTCCATTTGACCCAGCAATCCCATTTATGGGAATATACTCAAAAGATTATAAATCATTCTATTATAACGACACATACACACATATGTTCATTACTGCACTGTTTACAATAACAAAGACCTGGAACCAACCCAAATGCCCATGAATGATAGACTGGACAAGGGAAATGTGGCACATGTATACCATGGAATACTATGCAGTGATAAAAAAGGATGAGTTCATGTCCTTTGTGGGAACATGGATGAATCTGGAAACCATCATTCTCAGCAAACTGTCACAAGAACAGAAAATCAAACTCTGCATGTTCTCACTCATAGGCAGGGAACAATGAGAACACATCGACACAAGGAGGGGAGCATCACACACTGGGGTCTGTTGGGGGGGTCAAGGGAGGGACAGTGACAGGGTGGGGAGGTCAGGGAGGGATAATATGGGGAGAGATGCAAGATGTAGGTGATGGGGGGATGGAGGCAGCAAACCACATAGTCATGTACGTACCTATGCAGCAATCCTGCATGATCTGCACATGTACCCCAGAACCTACAGTAAAAAAAAAATCATTAAAAAAAGGGGAAACCTTGTTTCAAGTATCTAAGATATCCTTTTATATTGGAGTACTTTATGAGGATTCTTTTTTTCTTTTGAATCTCCTTCCCCCTTTTAATTGCTTATTTAATAAATTCAAGAGCACATTATTATTTTTTTCTATTTGGGTATCTTTAGAACCATAACAGGCATTATCCTCTAGGATGTAGCTATATAGGGCCCAGGTCACTGCTACCAGATGAGACACAAAAGGAAAATCCGTCATCTGAAGGGACCAACCTATAGCTCCACCTATAATGTGGAATCAAAAGCTGGAGGGCATAACAGTGGAAAGCAGCAACAATTTTGGATGTTGGATTCTCAGTAACTTGTAAGTGGAGCACATCCCCTGAGACTTCAAGAAAACTAACCTAATGGGAAGTGGTAAGTTCTTAAGTCTGGATTGAGAGTCAGCTTTCAGAGGAGGAATGACCGGAGTGAAGCATAATCTCTCTTCTTAGCAGGAGTGAGATCTAAGCAACACACTGGAATCCTAAACACAGGGGAAACGTTATAGGAGTGCAGGTGGCGTTGAGCTTCAGGCAGGTATCTTAGTTCTCAGAGCAGGACATAATGTTACTTAAGCCCAACTTCTATAGTGTGAGGCAAAACACTACAGCCTGAACATCTCCAATCTGCAAATCTGAAATCTGAAACGCTCCAAAATCCAAGACTTTTTGACAACCAACAGGATGCCACAAGTGAAAAATTCCACAGGTAAACACTTAACACAACTTCATTTCATGTGTAAAATTATTTACAACATTGTCTAAAATTACCTTTAGGCTATGTGTATAAAGTGTATGTGAAACATAAATAAATTTCATGTTTAGACTAGGGTCCCACACCCAGGATATCTCATTATATACGTATAAATATTCCAAAATCCCAAAGCATTCAAAGTCCAAAACACTTCTGTCTCCGGGTATTTTAAATAAGGGAGAGTCAACCTTCATTCAAAACTTTCTTCTTCTTGAAGCCACACTTGATTCTGGGAATAAATTTTCATGTACATGTCAGCCATGGGGAGTGCAGGCAAATAGAAAATTTTCTGTGACATAGCACCCGTGGTCCTCTGATTACATTTGCACTAATTTCTAAAGTATCACTGGAATGTGTTCTCTTAACTCCGTGTCCCTAGAAGCAGACATGAGAGAAGAATGAGTTCTTCCAGGAGAAATAGTGAGGCAGTAGAAGAAGATGACACCAAACAAGGGTGTGATTTCAAATGAACCTCAGCTAGTCTGATCATGCAGAGTGCTGGGCCTAAATTGGCATTTTTAACTTAAACTGTAGTCAACAATACAGTTAAATGAGTTTAAGAATAATTATAAGCAAAGATCTTTTATTTTATTTCAACTTTTGTTTTAGATTCAGAGGGCACGTATGCAGATTTGTTACATGGGTAAGTTGCATGTCGCTGAGGCTTGGTATCCAGCACTGTTTCTGTATGTCCTCCTCATTCTTCAGAGGATTACTTTGGGCTGCTGGAGTCCCTTACCAGGTGTCAATGCCAACTCTGTGTCATAACATATGCTCCAGAACACTCTGCATGATCAGGCTAGCTGAGGTTTGTTTGATTATCACACCTCTGGTGTCTCCTTCACTGCCTCATTGTTTTACCTGGAAGAACTTCCTTAATCCTCTCATGTTCTGCTTCTAGGGACACAGAGTTAAGACAACCATACCAGTGATACTTTAGGAATTAGTGCAAATATAATCGTAGCAGCCCAGGTGCTATGTTATAGAGAATATTAATTGTTGGTTTGAGAATGTAATCGAATTTGGATGCATCAATGACTTTGTTGCATAGCTCTGCAACTATTCTATGTTGTTTTCCTAGTTTTCTTTTTCCGTAATTGGACTGTCATTGAAGTACATTAATCTAAATTTCAATCTTATAGTCTTTTTCACAGATTAGCATTTAGCTTGATGTTTGGTGATGTGCACCATAGTAGCTTAAAATGCACCTTCAAGTAACTTCTTTTTATAAAAACAGGACCAAGAAATGTTAATGTCTTACTACTGTGTACTTACCTTTGTATTTAATAATCCTTCCATATTGCAGCACTGCTGTTGCTGGCTTAATACTGAAAATTTAATAGTATTTAATTAAAATCCAGAAATGTGCTTTCAGTTCTATTATCCTAAAAAGTGGGGAAGAAAGGCTCCTCCTTACCATTTGCATTATACTGGAAACTGTTAAACACTTAATCTTCTCCCATAGTGGCTCTGTGCTTTTAAGAGGATTACATTATTAATTGTTTAATTATTCATTATGCTGCATTTTGCAGTTCAGTACAAAAGATCTTTTTGAATTAATTTAATGTTTTATCCTTCTTAGCAGTCCTTCTTTGTACCTGGCTCTCTGCTCTTTCATGATAGGATGTTGCAGCAAAGAATCAAGAGGATGCCTTGTTGAAAGCTAAGCCTGTTGCTGTAGCAAACAGATCTTTCGCCAGAGCAATGACTCAACACACCATGAGGCAACTGAGTCTTGCTGCACTCCAGAGAGTGTGGTTAGAAATATGTCACCAGCGGGAGAATCATTAATCACAATTGTAGGAGTGACAGTCAGTTTCTTGACCTCATTGAGACAGGCAGGGAGGTCAGAGCTTCAAGCAGTTCATCCTTCAGGCAAGGAAAACTATTGGGAAGATTTCCTTTTTGTTATTGCTGGCATTTTTATTTAATCCCATCATTTTCCCCACAGTCTGGGCAGAAGTACAAAAGCTTCAGGCAGGCACATTCTGCCCCTTTCTCTTTTTCTCTCTGCCGGAAGTAACCTTGGCAATTGGTGGTTTAGGGAAAAGCTACCATGCCTCTTTTCCTCAATCTTATTTTTTCTCATCTATCCTCTCTTATTCCCTTTTTTCTCCACACTTCACCTGGGGTCTAAAGATCAGGAGGGTAGAAAGAGTCATCTTAATGGAGCCTGATGATAGCAGCCCTGCCTATTTCTCTGTATTGATTGCAGGGGAAGGTTAGGAAGAAATCTTCCTAGGTTAGGAGGCACAGATGTCCCTCCTGCAGTGGTCAGCCTGTTGCTGCGGTTGGAAGAGGGCTGGTGCTGTTATTAGAGCCTGTCACAGCCAATGAATTTCATTCCAGGCCCTACAGAGGAAACTTCATAAAGGAAAAACACCAAGAATGGAAAGAATTCAACAACCTTGGTTTGTATATCTGAGTGCACATTAGGACATTAAAATCATATTTAATTTCATACAGAAAATCATCATGATAGAATAACAAAAGACAGATTTGAAATCAGAAAGTTATTAGGGTAAAAGGAGATTTAAATCATTCACTGCATTACTACTATGCCATGCACGTAATAGGGTCCTGAGGATACAGCATTTAAGATGCTGGATATAGTCCTACATCTGTAGTCTGTATTTTCTTGGGGAGGGAGATGGATAAACAAGTAAAAAAAAAAAATAGAAGAAAATTTAAAATAGAGACAAGAAAAATAAAAGAATGAGATGTGGAAGCATGGCGGTGGAATAAATTTCTCCCCAAGCAAGTATAATATAAATATATACAGGTCTATGTGTACTGCATGGAAATTTTAAGAAAATTCTGAATGTGCTAATTTTTCAATTAAAGGAATAAAAGATCATCACTATTTATCATTAGTCAAAGAAAATGGTTATTTTTCAAAGAAAAACAGTTTTAGAATTGTTCCTAATATATTTGGTTGAGACTTCCCTCCCTCTCTCTCTCTCTTTCTTTCATCTTTCTTTCTCCTTCCTTCCTTCCTTTCTTTCTTTTCTTCTTTCTTCTGTCTCTCTTTCTTTAGAAAAACCAAACCAACCAATAAAACAAGAAAAACCCCAAAACCTCAATTGAGTTCAGATCTATTCTGTACATAAGCAGGGTTTTATGTTTCTTGCAATTTAGTTAATCCCTTGTAAATTACTATTTTATGAGGAATTTGGATTTTTGTGTAATGCTATGCCCTTTATTCCAATCCAGAGTTGGCATGTATTTGGGGTTATAATACCAGTGTCATAAAGTGAGAGTATCTGTTTACATGATGTGTCACACTTTTTCTAGCTCCACAAATTGCTTTATTTTAAAAGCAATTAATGGGCTTAGCCGTTATCATCAAAGAGATCTGAACAATTAGGGCTATCACACTCTTTCCTTTTTGTCCCCCCTTTTCTGAAAGATACTAATTTTACCCTTGCTATCATTAAGATGTGTTGCAAGATCTCACTGAGGTCATGCTGTAAAGATTTTAGTCTTAGAAAATTAAAGCTTATGATAATACATATCACAGAAACTTCAAAGATTCACATTAAAAAATATAGTGATTTTCAAACCTCAATGTAGTTTTATACATGAATACAAACACCTGAACCCATTAAGACAGTGAATTAATATATACATAAATAATTGTTAATGTAAAAACAAAAGGGTGTAATATAAGTCTATGGATGAAGTTTATTTTGTGAATATTTTTACTTTTTTAGTTTTATTAGTGATGAACAGATATATAAATGTTATAAAAAATTACATATTGAAATATGTACTCTGACTTCTTTTTTGATTGTGTCAATTCTATTTAGTTTATTTTTCAGAGGCTACTGAGAGAATTACTTCTTTAGCTAAGAAATTGGGGATTGAAGATTCTGAGTATTTTTTAGTCAGGCTCATTGCCCCTCTATCTTTAAATGAAAATAGTAGTATCAACAAGGCATCTCAAAGGGCATTTTGACTAGTAATCAGAAAATTGTTTAGGTGGTTATGTTAGCACCTGAGAAATTTTCTATCTAGCAGTTGACTATTACTTAATTAACAGGAGATTTAATAAAAAGCTTAATGATGGGAGCGCCCAAGAATATTTGGAGGAAGTTTTTAGCAAATTCAGTTCTACTGCACTTTCCCTAAATACATCATTGAAAAAAACTTCAGCATATTCCATGTTGTCCTTGTATTACTGCTAAATAAGTGTTATTGTGGAGTTTAGCTTTGTACGTGAACACAAAACCCTGAACACAAGATGACAGTGAATTAATTTATTTAAGTTACTTCTGTTTTTCTCAGGGAGCAAGTGGGAAAGTAAAGCAAACTTTTCCTTTTTTCACAGAATCTATAAGGACAATTGAATTACAGGATTCATTATATGAATAGATTTGTTTTTCATTGGAGGGGGCAGAATCTCGTAGGAGAATGTGTGTATGTTAAGATTTGCATGGTCACAGGATGAAAAAGAAAAAAGAAACATAAGGAAAATTATTTATACAAAACCATCAGTAAATTTGAATCTTGACCTCAAGTTGTTTACGTCAATTGCAACATAATTCGTGGACCACCTTAATTATGTTTTGCTTTCCTGTTTCTGTCTGGCTGCTTTATTTGTGTACATCAAGGAAGGATTTTCTATACTATCTGGTTTCCTCTTTGTCACTTTATTTCTTTGGACATCATTTTATGGGATAGGGAGTTACTTACTAAAAGCATCTTCCTTATGACAGTGTCTTCCTTTTCCTAAACAATGAGTTAGAGATTGTCAACATTTATCTTAATGAAAACAAAACAAAAACTAGAATGTTTTTGGTATAGAAATTTGGAAAATGGGTGAAGCAAGCTAGACATATTTTACTGTGAAATATATCTTTTTTTAAAAGAGAAACTTTACCACATTTTACAGCTGTTACTATTTTAAACTTGCAAAATTAATAGGTAAAAGATAAATGTTCTTACATATCAAAGAAATCTCCAAGGTCAGATTCAATTTTAGTACACAGAGTCAGCCTTCTCTGGAGAAACACCCTCTCAACCTTTAGTGCAGCTTGGAATGAGGCAAGGTTTTTGCTAATCTTCATTTCAGTGTTCTGGAAATCAGATAGTGTTTCAATAACTGGAATTATTATAATAGAATGGGATAAGAATTTAACTTACTTTCCTGAATTGAATTCCTAACTCCATGCATATATGAGATTTGTATTGGTAAGATTTTGTTTTGGTATATACGAAGGCAATTAAGTACCATTTCTGCGGTAGATGGTGTATCATTAAATTAGTTCTTAGAACATTTTAGTAACTTTGTAACAAAAAGAATTAAAAAGATGAAAGACAAATGACCAGGGAAAATTTGCCTTTCAGCAATTATATATTGAATATCTACAATATTCTGGGCAACATAATTAACACTAGTAAATTAGATATTAAAATAAAAATTTGTGTTCACATTTTAATTGAGAGAGAAAAATAAGAAGCTAATAATTGTAACACCATGAGTGGTAAGGGGGTGTACTAATCCATTTTCACACTGCTATGAAGAAATACCTGACACTGGGTGATATGTAAAGGAAAGAGGTTTAATTGACTCACATTTCTGCATGGTTGGGGAAGGCCTCAGGAAACTTACAATCAAGGAAGAGGACAAGCAGCCACCCTCTTCACAGCATGGCAGGATGAAGTGATCAGAGAGTGAAGAGGGAATAACCCCTGGTAAAACCATCAGATATCATGAGAACTCACTCACTATCATGAGACCAACATGGAAAAAACTACCCCCCAGGTCCATCCCTCAACACTTGGAAGTTATGGGGATTACAGTTCAAGATGAGATTTGGTTAGGGACACAAAGCCTAATCATATTCAACTCCTGGCCCCTCCCAAATATCATGTCTTCACATTTCAAAACACAATCCCCCCTTTGTAGTAGTCCCCAAAGTCTTTATTTATTCCAGCATTAATCCAAAAGTCCAAGTCCAAGGTCTCATCTGAGATGAGGCAAATCCCTTCTGCCTAGGAACCTGTAAAATCAAAAGCAAGTTAGTTACTTCCTAGTTACAATGGGGGTACAAGCATTGGGTAAATGCTCCTGTTTAGAAAGTGTGAAATTGGCCAAAACAAAGAGACCCACAGGCCTCATGCAAGTCTGAAATCCAACAGGACAGTCATTAAATCTTAAAGGTCTAACATGATCTCCTTTGACTCCATATTTCACTATAGGTCACACTGATGCTAGAGATTACCTTGCATAGTCTTGGGCAACTTCTCCCCTGTGGCTTTGCAGAGTACAGGCCCCCTCCTGGCTGCTTTCACAGGTTTGTGTTGAGTGTCTGTGCCAGGTGCACAGTGCAAGCTGTCAGTGGATCTACCATCTGGGATCTGGAGGATGGTGGTCCTCTTCTCAAAGCTTCCCTTGGCAGTACCCCAGTAGGGTCTCTGTAGGGGGTCCCACCCCACATTTCTCTTCCACACTGCCCTAGCAGAAGCTCTCCATGAGAGTTCCACCCCTGCAGCAGACTTCTGCCTGGACATCCCAGCATTTCCATACATCCTCTAAAATTTGGGCAGAGGTTCCCAAACCTCAATTCTTGTCTTATGCATACATGTAGGCCCAACATCATGTAGAAATGGCCAAGTTTGTGACTTGGGACAAAGTCACAAGTTTGTGACTATGGGACTTGCACCCTCTGAAGCAACCCTCTAAGCTGTACCTTGGCCCCTTTTAGCCAAAGGTGGAGTGGCCTGGACAAAGGACACCAAGTTCCTCACCTGAATCTGGCCCATGAAACCATTTTTCCCTCCTAGGCCTCTGGGCCTGTGATGGGAGGGGCTGCCTTGAAAGTCTCTGACATGCCCTGGAGACATTTTCCCCATTGTCTTGGCAATTAACATTTGACTCCTGGTTATTTATGCAAATTTCTACAGCAGACTTGAATTTCTCCTCGCAATGTGGGGTTTTATTTTTCCTACAGCATCTTCAGGCTACGAATTTTTCAAACCTTTGTGCTCTGCTTTCTTTTGAAACATAAGTTCCAATTTCAAACCATCTTTGTGAATGCATAAACTGAATGTACCCAGGTCACCTCTTGAGCTGCTTAGAAATTTCTTCCAGCAGGTACCCTAAATTATCTATCTCACATTCAAAGTTCCACAGATCTCTAGGAGAGGGCCAAATGCCACCAGTTTCTTTGCCAAAGCATTACACTAGTTACCATTATTCTAGTTCCCAAAAAGTTCTTCATTTCCATCTGAGACCACCTCAGCCTGGACTTCATTTTTGTTGTCACTATCAGTATTTTGGTTAAGGGCATTCAACAAGTGTCTAGCAATTTCCAAACTTTCCCATATCTTCCTATCTTCTGAATCCTCCAAGTCTTTAGGAAGTTCCAAATGTTTTCATACTTCCTGTATTCTTTTCAGTTCTCCTAACTGTTCTAACCTCTGCCTGTTGTTCAGTTCCAAAGTCGCTTCCACATTTTTGGGTATCTTTATAGCAGTACCCCATTCTCTGTGACATCAATTTACTGTATTAATCCATTTTCACACTGCTGTAAAGAAATATCCAAGGGTGGGTAATTTATAAAGAAAAGAAGTTTCATTGACTCACAGTTCTCCCCAACTCATAGTTGAGAAGGCCGCAGGAAACTTTCGATCATTGCAGAAAGCAAAGGAGAAGCAGGCATGTGTTACATGGCAGAAGCTGAGAGAGAAAGAGAGAGAGAGAGAGAATGAATGTAAAGGAAGCAAAGGGAGAAGAGCCCCTTATAAAACCATCAGATCTCATGGGAATTCCCTCACCATCATGAGAACAGAATTGAGGAAACCACCCCCATGATCCAATTACCTTCCACCAGGTCCATCTCTTGACACGTGGGGATTATGGGGATTACAGTTCAACATGATACATGGGTTGAGTACAAAGCTTAACCATATTAGGAGCTGAGAAGGGTGACCTGGCAGCCTAGACCTCAGTCTGAGGCAAAGCTTCTTAGAAGAGCATCTACTTAATGTTTCCTCAAGAATAATAAGCCATATTATTATAGGTTACATTAACAGGCCACATTATTGTAAGAATTGGCCACATATTACTGGGACTAGTCTTGAATTCCTGATCTCATGCAAGGTGGAAAGCCTGAGATTAGGAGCTTGAGATTAGCCTGGGTAATATGTTGAAACTCCACCTCTACAAGAAAAAAAAAGAAAAGAAAAGAAAAATTAGCCAGGTGTAATGGCATGTGCCTGTAATCCCATCTACTCAGGAAGCTGAGGTAGGAAAATCACTTGAGCCTGGGAGCTTGAGGCTGCAAAGAGCTGTAATTGCACCACTGAACTCCAGCCTGGGCCACAGAGTCAGATCCTGTTTCAAACAAAACAAAACAACAAACAAACAAACAAAAGGCAAAAATGAATATGGAGAACTCTTAGGGAATGGATCTCGGGAAGTCTGCATGGAGGAATTTGTATTTTACTCTCAGGGTGATGGCTAGTTAATGAAGGGTTTCAAGCAAGGAATAACCTAAGCAGATATGTGCTTAATGAGAGCATTTTGACAGCACCATCAATGATAAAGTGAAATGAGAGAGACTGAGACAAGGGTAAAGTGGAATGAGGAGACTGAGACAAGGAAATCTGTTAGTAGTAACACAAGAGATGAGGTGAGGATTTGAATTTCAACAGTGACAATAGTGTTTGAGGCAAAAATATGAAATTGGTCAGTATTAATGACCTAGACTTAGAAATCTAGGGAGACTTGAATAGTAATGAATGGTGGTTCTAATCACCAAGACAAGAAATGTAAGAAAATGGGCAGGTATTAATAGGAGAAGGGGTGGATTTTAATTTTGACACATGGCTTTTGAGGAGCCTGAGATGACTATAGAATATAGATGCGTAGCAGGCAGTTGGTTTGGAGTGGGATAGAATTTTAAATGAGAAATGGAAATAGGGAGCCATAGCTGAATGTTGAGTTATCTTGGGAACCATTTCTTTGCCACAACAGGGGGAAAGTGAGATGGGGAGGGTGGGGCAGAAAAAAGTGTTTATGTAGATGGACATTTTATAGTTCAAAGGTATTTTAAAACACATTATCTTTTTTTGATGCCCATAACCATATTATGAAGAAGGCATTATTATGGTCACCTTTTTCCTTTTATTACGGGGATTGAAGCTCAGGGAAATTATAAGACTTCCATAAATAGTAAGGAATAGATCCTAGTCACAAACCAATGTCTTCTAATTCCAAGTTTAGTATTCATTATATCACAACTGCATTGTGACCACGCATAGCTAATTTCATCTAGTATCTCATACATGCATTAGACTCATGACATTGTTGGAAAATGTCTCTCCTTCTGTGCTTTCATTGAGACCAAAGGGAAATTTTCTAAAGTTAGTATTATGATAGGCAGGAAATAACAGCTGAGTTTCAGTGGGGACAGTAACATAACCTGAAGTAATTTGGGTTGGAATTTTCAACTGATGTAGTCAGAACTGAACAGTTTACATTTAAAATGGTAGAAAATACGGTATTAGCCATACTGTGCTTTGCTTTGCTAATGATGTAGCTTCTGCCTAAGTCTCATTTGTGGTGGAAAGATAGATATTTTAAAAATTGACTTAGATAAAGGAGGAAACACATATTAAAATACCACTATCTTAATATGCACAATCTTACTGAATCAGAATGTTTATCTTTAGGGAACTATCTGACGACTTACCACATTCACAAAGGGTAGGTAAGTGGTAGAAAAATGTGCAGTAAAATCCATCTTGCCCTTACAAAAGGCTGAAAAACATTGGGTGGTGTTTCCCTATCTTCCCACCAACAAAGGAGGCAATCTCTGCTATAAACATATCTGGAAAATAAGTGTCCTGATAAAGAGAAACAGTAGTGAGAATTAGCATAGGGCTAATGGCATAGAATACATACTTGCCAATTTTGTGTTTTTCAGCCATGTTTTTATGAAGACACTTTATATATATTTATTCTGTTTTCTGGAAATTTCTGTGGGTTGAAAGGGAGTCACCAATTTATTCTGCTGCATTTTTGACGACATGGCATTTAATATGCAAAACAATAGGGTTCTAATGTTGAGGGCAAAGTAGAATATAATTTTAAAAGATAAGAAAATGGCTCTTTCCTAAATATGGCTATTGCCTAAGTACAGTTGGCTGCTCATAAAATGTGCAATTCAAGCTTTCATATCGATATTTTAGATTGGCAGTACCCTTGGGTTAGTGGAGTGAGCTTCATTTACTAGGAAGTCATAGAAAGTCATGTTGATTGTCTGAGCAGGTGGCTGTACTTCAAGGATAATGCTAAAAAAGGCGACAGAATAGGAAAGCTAGTCCTTATGATGACTGTAGATCACTTCATTTGCCCAACTGATAGACACAGGAGAGCAAAAAATGGGAAGAGACCTCACTGCAGATTCTATCAGGTTTCAAATATTTTTGCTTTAATCTTTCCAGCATTTTGTTTTTCATTCACCAAAACCAAGAAAATGGTGTAATCAATCTCTTCCATGGAAGAAAATGTGACCGATTGTACAACATAAGAAACACTGTCTGTAATCCTTTCCCTTTTTCCCTACTGCTTATATCTTTGTGAGCACAGGCAAGGATTTGTGTATTAAAAGTGACTCGAATGATAAAATGTTTGTTTATTCAATTTCAGAAAGAATGTTTATTTTTCTGTGGCTATAGGGCCAAAGATTATGCTAATATGTTCCATATATATATATAAAGAACCTACCATTAAGGCAATCGCTAGATGCTCAGTTCTCTTTGTCACATAAGAAGGCTGAGCAAGGGCTTGTGCAATATTTTGCAGCCATATTTATTGCCATATGGCCATTTCCAAATTACATTGTGTTGTAAGTTGAGATTGTCTGAAGGAGCTTGGCCAACTTCCAACTTGGGAATACCTTTCACAGAGGCTGATGCTAATGGGATTGTGATTGTCTGGTAATGTAACAGCGTTAATATTGTTTTTATTGAGTTAGCTAGACTACGAGCTATTGTGTGCTGGAGAAAATGCAGTTTATGGTACAATGATCTATGTTGATAGCTTGCCAGACATCTCTCTTGCTAAGCATGTAATTCATCTAAGTAACCCAGGTTGTGTGATTGTTTTTTTTTTTCCTGTGGTCCCAACCACTTTTTAGCAAAGCTCTAAAAAATTGACATTGAAATGAACAGGGAGATAAAAAAGTTTGTCTAATTCTATAGTCCTATTTTATATATTTTATAGTTACTATTTTATGTGTGTTCACAAAACAAAGCTAGTCTGCACATTAAGAATGCAAATTCACTTAAGAATGTTAGTTTCTATTCCAAATGTTAGTTTCTAAATCAGAAACTCTAAGGACAGAGCCAAGAATTATGTGTTTTAATAAGATTTCTTTGTGATTTTCATACTCATTCAAGTTTGAAAACCACTGCTCTAGACCTCTACTTTTTAAGTTATTGAAATACAACAAAAGGTACTCTACTATGTCCTAATGATTAAGACTAACAACATTAACAACATAAATAAAATAAATTCCTGATACACTGGCATTTTTGCCACACTTTTATAGGTCACAAAGTCCCAGAATACGAAGTTAGAGTTGAAAAGAAAGTTTTTGGAACATGAATATTTATAGGAAATATTAACTACCAGATAAACTCCTTGGTATATGAAAAACAAAAATACACTCTTTTTATGTTTTTCCTTTTGCACTCCTAAAAGTCACCTCATTGCTCATGTGATCACCAACCCTAGAACTTGGAAATGACCACGATAGGAGATTGCGGCATTGAGTTAAACAAAGTAAAATGGAGTGATCCTCCAGAGACACCTTGTCTGTACTTTTCTGATAATGTTGCAGAGCTAAATATGGCTTTCAAAAGGATAAATGAGTATCGTCTCCTTTCTCTTCTATATGTAATATTGTAATATTGGGGTTCAGGGTTCCCTCAGCTCCTGTGAGAGGACGTTTTTCCAGGTTCTTGGTCTCCTGCCCTCTCAAGATTGAGAGAGGGGACCACGGTGCAGGACGCAGAAAATGTTGGACTCAAAAGTGTTTGTAGAAAGTGATTTATTTAAAGAGAGAGAGAGAGAGAGAAACAGGAGAAGGAGAGAGAAAGAAACAGCTAACTCTCACACTGAGTGAGAGAAAAAAAAGATGGAATCCAGGAGAGGAAAGCAGCTTCCACACTGAGTGGAAGTGACAGAGAGAGATGGAGTTTACAAGGGGAAGACAGGCCTCCACGAAGGGGAGTTCATGGAAGGGGACCCAAACATGGAGTCCAAAGGGGTGTGGAAGAAGGGGACTTTTAACCTGGGAGGAACTCCCACCTTCTCTAAGACCCCTGGCCCATAAAAGGACTTCCTTAGAACTTGCACGGGAGCGAGTGATTCTTAGTTTCTTCCCCTGCCTGTGAAATTCAAACATTAACTGTTAAATCTCCCAGATGGAGAGAGATGGGAGGGGGGCCTGGTGCTGGGAAGTTCTTGCCCTTAAAACTTCGCACCCCTGTGGACCCAGAAAGAGAATACATTCCCTCATTCCCCGCCTCTGAACAGGAAGCCCAACTTCTGTTGGAACACAGGCATCAATCCTCTTTAACTACTTCCTGCTGAAACGGGGCATAGAAGGAGCCCTGCAGTTGAGGTTTCCCCGAGAGGGGAGCCTTTCAGGGCTGCAAGTTGATCTAGAGGGCCACAATAGAGCCCATGAGCCAAGGACATCCAGGGTTCCAGCAGTAGGATTCTGACCTTATGGTTCCATAAGAAAGGAATGTGACAATGTGATTAAAGATGAAAAGCCCAGAGGCCAGCAAATATAGAATGGTTATAAATGAACGTAGGAGAGAACAGAGCCAGGTTCTTGAAGGTCTTTAGCCCTGTGTGTGATTGATTCCTGAGTTCTATGTTCAAAACAACACTTAACTGGTTTACAAGATAGCAGCATTTTGCCTAGAAAGAGACAGGTTCCTTTCCCACTATGAAAAGGATAATCAGAGTTCAAGAGATGGCAAAGTTGAGGGTTATAGTCCTGTTAATGCCAGGATATAAATTAGACTTGTTTGGTTACTTCCCTGAGGATCTTGTTGGAAAAGCAGATGTAGAGCCTCTAAGGGCTCACAGGTGGATGAAGTGTTGTCTCCTGGAACTTCAGGCTGTGGAGTGGAGGGTCCATGACTTTCTTCAGGAGGTGTCCAAGGCTTCAGCTGAGTGTGATGAATCCATGAGTTAATTTCCACTACCTTAATTGCTGTTGGAGTAGACAGAATGATCGAAAATGGTCCTTCCCAGGATGGGCCTAGAGAGGGAGAGTCTGAGGGGAGAGAGTTAACAAGCACCAAGCCTCCAGGGCAGGAGAGAAATACTGAGAAGGTCGTACAGTGTCCAGGAGAAGATAACTTCCTGGACCTCTATGGTCAGCTTCACCCAGGGCTCCTTGAGGGTGACGGCTCCTGCTGCCACTTGTTCCAGGCACCCTGAGTCCTGCCATTGGGTCATCTGGGCAGAGACCTCAGGCCCTGGGAACCTTCTTTCCTTGGGACAGTGTGCTTTCCAGTGATTCCCTTTGCACAGTGGGCATGGATGAGATGGTGGTCCATTCCTCTGGGTAAAATTTGTTATACACTGTCCGTTCAGACTGCACTGGTAACAAGTTCTGCCAGACTGGTGGCTAACCCAAGCCTTTCCCTCATTTGAGCCCCTGGGGTCTGCTTGCCTGAAAGCCTCCTGACCTCTATTATAAAACACCGAGGTTGCCTGGTTCAGTAATGATTCTAGGCTCTGCTCTGGTCCCAAGGCCAGTTTCTGGAGCTTCCGCCTGATACCTGCTGCTGACTAATAAACTTGCCCTTTAGTATTAACTGACCCTCTATGAAGTTTGGTGACAGGGGAGTGTACTTTCTTTTTTTCTTTTTCTTTCCTTCCTTCCTTCCATCTTTCTTTCTTTCTCTTTCCTTCCTTCCTTCCTTCCTTCCTTCCTTCCTTCCTTCCTTCCTTCCTTCCTTCCATCCTTCCTTCCTTCCCTCCCTCCCTCCCTCCCTCCTTCCTTCCTTCCTTTCTTTCCTTTCTTTCTTGATGGAGTTTTGCTCTTGTTACCCAGGCTGCAGTGCAATGGCGCGATCTCGGCTCAGGGCAACCTCCACCTCCTGGGTTCAAGCAATTCTCCTGCCTCAGCCTTCGGAGTAGCTGGGATTATAGGTACGCGCCACCATGCCCAGCTAATTTTTTGTATTTTTAGTAGAGACGGGGTTTCACCATGTTGACCAGGATGGTCTGGATCTCTTGACCTCGTGATCCACCCGCCTCGGCCTCCCAAAGTGCTGGGATTACAGGCTTGAGCCACCGCGCCCGGCCGGGAGTGTACTTTCTTAAGGCCTCCTGCAATTGCTCAAGGGAAGCTATTGGGTTTTCTTCCCTTCCCTTTGGGGGCCAGATTTTCCACTCAGCAGAGGGTAATTTGGTCACGCTGTTTGGCAGGGAAAAATAAGCCACTTCTTCTTTAAAGAGTGTGTGCTAAATTGGTCCCAATTTTCCAGTATACATTTTAATGGGGACTTGAGCTTGGAAATAGGAGCACCGATCTGAAATCGAACGCAAGGGATGCCCATACCCCTAATTAAAGAAATTACAGCCGCTTCCACCTGAGGCATCCCCCAGGTAAAATGGGTACTGAAATGAAATTTTGTGTGTCCAAGATGCCTGATCCATCTTATCAGAGGTCCTCCCATGTACTGGATTCCAACCTCAACCGACCAGTGTCATGGGACCACTCACTGCCTGCATGACCTCCAGTGACTATTATAGAGGCATGGAATGAGAGGAGCTTTTGGGTTGGGTGGGAAGCCAGGTACCAAGAAGCCCCAAAGAGGCCAGTGAGTTTCAGGAGTACCAATCTTTCCCAGCAAAATCCAATTTACACAGGCCAATTTATAAAACTGCCACAGAAGGGTAAACTTCTAGGGAGGGGCCATTAGCGCACACAGTTCGAAGAAGGCAGGCTGGGCGTGCCTGAGGCTGGAACAATACCCTCAGGCCCCGGGCCTCCTCTCCCCTAACCCATCTTCCCTAGTAGGAAAATGCTCTTAAGGTTGTCAGACCTGCCATTGACTATTTGGGCTCTGGAACTGGTTTAACTATGATTTTCTAGATGGAAAAGTTCTGCCATAGAGAGAGCCAATCCTAACCAAGACAAATTATACACCAAATGCAAAGTCCCATAGCCTTCAACTTCTGAATTTCCCCAAAGGATTCCCCCAAATCAAGAGCTACTCCACCAGGGAGTTGAAACAGCAACCTTGTAGTTTCAGGCCCTACACCTTAACCAACTGTGCAAACAGACCACTTGCATGAAGCAAAGGCAGAAAGCTTTTTAAGCCATATTTTGAATGAGAATGCTGCACCCTGAGGCGGTGTGGCCTGCCTAAAAGCCGGGTGGGCTGATGGTCATCAGCTGCTTCTTTTCCCTCTGCCGCACCTGCCACTTGCTGCCTCAGTTTAAAAGCCACGTTTGCGGCTGCAGTGAGTTCCCCTGCCTGCACGGCCTTCAGTTGCCTTGCTGAGGCCGCCAGAACCACGTGCGCAGTTGGGCCAATCCTGGAGCCACTGTCCATATAGGGGCCAGCAGCCGGCAGGCGAACATCCTGGGGAGCCTTTTTACCCTGCTGCCTGGGACTAGAGAACGCCTGAGAGGCCTGCCAGAACCATGTACCAGGCTGCCCTGCTCCCTGGTCCCCCCTGCAGGCTCGGGCTGCACCTCGCCCCTCCCCGCTATTGCACGCACCTGGGCTCACCCGGGGGCTGGGCCGCGGTTTTCGTTCCCAGCAGGCAAGGAGTGAAAGGACTGGGGGCAGTGTTCACGTGCTCCACCACACAGGCTCCCGAAGGTTTTGGTCCCAGAGATAATATCAGAAGGATAGAGGAGGAGATGGAAAGCAGAGAGACAGCTTCAAGGTAAAAAATACCTGCGCTTTTAATACAGTTGGCCTGTGCGCTTCAGACGGGCTGGGTGGTGCCTCCAAAGCTCAGTGCGGCTGCTTGGGTTCCCCACAGCCCTGCCTGGCTGTGACTGCTTCAGGTGTTCTCAAAGAGGCAGGACGGAATGAGGCTGGTTCTACTCATGATTTTGACGTTGTCTTCACCGGCTGTACCCATTTCCTGGCTGTACCCCTCTTTCTGGTGTACCCCTCTCCTGGCTGGCTGGCCAAAATGTAATATTGGGGTTCGGGGTGCCCTCAGCTCCCCTGAGAGGACGTTTCTCCAGGTTCTTGGTCTCCTGCTCTCTCAAGAATGAGAGAGGGGACCATGGCACAGTGCGCAGTAAATGCCGGACTCAAGTGTTTGTAGAAAGTGATTTATTTAAAGAGAGAGAGAAACAGGAGAAGGGGAGAGAAAGAAACGGCTAACTCTCACACTGAGTGAGAGAATCCAGACAGATGGAATCCGGGAGAGGAAAGCAGCTTCCACACTGAGTGGAAGGGAACAGAGAGAGATGGAGTTTAGGAGGGGAAGACAGGCTTCCATGAAGGGAGTGTTCATGGAAGGGGACCCAAACATTGAGTCCAAAGGGGTGTGGAAGAAGGGGACTTTTAACCTGGGAGGAACTCCCACCTTCTCTAAGTCCCCTGGCCCATGAAAGGAGTTCCTTAGAACTTCCACTGTAGTGATTGACTCAGTTTCTCCCCGTGCCTGTGAAATTCAAACATAAACCGTTAAATCTCCCTGAAGGAGAGAGATGGGAGGTGGGGAATGGCACTGGGAAGTTCTTGCCCTTAAAACTACGCCCCTCTGTGGAGCTGGAAAGAGAACACATTCTCTTAATACATGTTGATATTTTCTAGTACTTAAGTTTCTTTGCTAGTGAGAAGGCAGTACCATATGTGATAAGTCTCATCCATAGCAGTTTTTAAATTAATCTAGTTTGTGAATACTAAATGCGGAAGAGAAAATAATTGTGGGTCTTACCTTTCTGCCAGAGCCAGCAGTGTTAAGTTTCACGATGTTAAAAAAATAAAAATGGAATTGTCAAGGCTGTAAGTCAGCAGCTGAAGCAGGAATTACTGCAACTTGGGGACTATAAATTTTGGAGTGTGAATGTGACTTACCATACATGAATCTTCAAAAAAAAATTAAAACATTTAAAGTATCCAGCCTGGATACAGTTCATCCTGAGCTACTGAAAATTTATTTCCAATAGATTTTGGCTACTTCTGAAGTAACTTGAGATGTAAGATAGAAGCCAGAAGTAGTGCAAGTGTAAGCAAATGTGTAAAGCAAGCACGATTATTTATGTTTGACCCAATATTTTCTATGCAATTTAGCTATGTGTTTTTCTTCCACATTTTCACTAACTCTTAAAATTCATTCATAGCTACCACCTATTTCAAAAGGGGGTTTCCCTGGATGAAGAAACAGGCAAATTCAAACTTTCTTATTTTTTGAATGTCATATATATAAGAACAATAAAGAAGGACTTTTACAAATGTATGCCATGAAATTATTAGCAATTCCCTCAAATATACAAAATCTATAAAACTAATACTGGCAACTGAAATTCCATCTTCATTTAATAACTGCCTTTTGTAACTGAAAATCAAGGAACCAGTTATGTCACTGATTTCAGAGAAATTGTTCCAAAAGGTAAGTGTTGGATGCTTCAGAAACTTTCAGAGAAAAAAATAAATGAATTTAGTGATGATTATTTAGCGTTTATCACACAGAGTTTGTGAGTAGCTATCTTAGCTGAGTATTAGCCATAATCCATCTCTTGCTATAGGGAATGGAAATGTATAGAGTATTTTACAAATCCAAAATTTTATCTCTGCATAGAGATTTCTAGCTGTTATATCTTCTCTAAGACTCTTTCCTGCTAGTTCACTTCTGAAAAATCTTATAATTACAGCTGAACCTCAGGAAAACATGAAACCACTTGAGGGAATGTACAGATAGTTACTGTTGTAGGAACATTTTATATCTTGCCTTTAGTTAAATAAACTGGTACGTTTAATAATGTGAATAACATTAAAATTTGGAATTGTTGAAATTCATGAAAAAAAAATCAACCAAAGCAATTATTGATTCTTATGCACTGAGACCGCTGATTACCCAGAGACTCTAGACTTCTTTTGTACCTGGTTTGCTGTGTTATTGGTATTGTCTGCAGACATACACATTCTAGGTTAGCTTCAAAACAATATTTTCCGAGAATTTAAACAAACTTTTTTCCTGAAAAATGTGCTAATATTAACTTTTTTTCTTATGAGCTTCTGAAGATAAAAGTTTTTAACTGTAAGTGTACCAAGATTACCAATACAAGATTGGTAGCAAGATTATAAATATGATTTTCTGATGCCAGAATTGGACATTATTTTTCCAATTTTAACAAATGCTCTTTTCTGCTTCGGTTTTCAAAAAATCTGTTGGGTATGCCACATGTTTCTGATACTTACATCTCAGAAAGAATAAATCTGGAATGGAGTAAAAATAAGGAGTTAAAAGTCCTAAATTATTCCCTGTTGATATTGTCTCAATGTGAAGTTCTTCCCAAGGTTGAATTGGAATTATAGTTCAAAATTTCTACTTAAAAGGACTTATATTATTGCACTCAAAAAGTCTGTGAACTGGAAGATAAGTATATGGGCTGCACTTCCACAGCCTTTTACAGAGTTCACTTCTCATTGGAAAGAGGAGGGTGCTATTCCCTGAGGCCATTTGCCCTGTGCTTTTGATACTTGTCACATATAGTGTACTGTATTACACATATACATTCATGTCAGAATCTGTAATTTCACAGTAAGGCAGAAATTTATGCAAATTGTGTTTACTCGTGTTGAATGGTTAAATTCTTTGTGGGTCTGACATGTGATACTTTTAAAATGTATCCGTGAAACAGGTTTGGAAATGTGGTAAGGTTGCAAATTTATACACTACACTCAGATGTACAAAAATTCCTCTGTAACTGATTTGAACTTTCTCATAACCTCTATCCACAGGGTGTTAGATAATATGTAAACTTACTAAGTTAATGTATTTCAGTCTCTTCTGGCTTAAGCCTTTCTCCTTTTGGATAAATATTGAGGCTACAGAGCTCATCTCTATTTCAGAGATTTTTTTTCTTTGCAAATTCCCAAGATACTGTGTGGGCTCGAGGGGGAGACTGCTGAGCCCTTCCTCAGCATGAGGGTGGGGAGCTCAGCTCTCACACAGGCCCTTTTGATTCCTTGCTGGTCCCTGTGACAAGGCTTTTGTTGTAGCTGCTTATCAGGCATCCTGTCATCATTTCTGGCAGAGCTGGGAAAGCTGGTGACTTCCTGGACTGAGTTGGCCTCTCCTAGGCATGCCTTGTTTCTCTGACTCCTCTGAGGCACAACCAAGTCCTATATTTGCTAACTTAGGCTTTTCTTCTCCACCCTGATGTAGGTTCATCATGATACTTACCTCAGTGTCCTTACAGTAGGCAGGCTAGTTCTGATGTCTCCCCTGGGAATATCAAATTCCATGAAGGTGAGGAATTTTCACAGCACTAGTCCCAGATTATCCTTTCTCGATTCCTGCCACACCACCAGTTCTATCCAGTAACCAGTGCATGGTGATAGGAAGCTTTCTAGAAGATGTTTTCCCAGTAGAGCATGAGATCCCTTTTAGAGACCTAAGCTCCTTGGATTACCTTCCTCCTAAACTATCTAGAATTCTTTCTACTCAAGCATGTGAGGTGGGCAGAAAATGATATTAGCATCTCTCTCTGTCTCTTTTTTGTCCTTCTTCTTTTGCCCTCTACCCTTGCAAAAACTCCTACTTTATTTTTTTGTCTTCAGGAATATTCCCTGTCATATCTTTCTCCTTCCAAGATAGCATTTCCAGGGATGTACCTACTGAGAAGGAAACGATGTCAAGAAATACTAGAAAATATTACTCTCATTTTTTATTATATCAAACTGACAAGAATCACTGGATCATGTCTTAGAAAAAAATTTTAGTGCCATTAAGTTGATATGTTTTTATATATTATATGTTTTTGTTCAATGGTTACTAAAGTGCTTCAATCATGAGCAAAGTAAAGAAAATTTTAGACTTTTGAAATTTTAACAGCAACATTTAGAAAGGCCTATTAAAAGATGCTTTTCTGAGACCATAACTGTCATAAATGTATGCTACATGATTGAGTTTTGAAAAATATTTTTAATCATATTTATTTGATGCTTTTTCCTTTTCAAAGTACTTTAGTATTCTTTCATTGTCTTCTTTAATCTTCACAACAGTCTTGTGATGTAGGCAAGGTAGATGTTATTCTGTTTCCTAGATGAGGAAATTAAAAATATTAAATGCATTGCTTTGAATCACATGGGACCTTAACATTTATGTTGGAGCTAGAAGGAACTGTATTCTCAATTCTGCTTCTGGCTTGGTATTCTTTCCTTGAACCTGTATTTTTAATACATTACTTAAGAAATTTTTTTAACAGGGAGAAAAATCAAACCACCATTTACTTGTTTTCATATAAAGAGAGTCACTAATATACTTGTGTCTCCAGCATAGGGCTTAAATGTCTGTGCAAGAGTGTTTAACACAGTGGGCATACCCTTGTCATAAAGGCTTCTTTCCCTGTTGTTCTGGTAGTCCTGTCCTGCATGCTCCCAGGCTTTTCCAGTCATTCTCATCTCCTCTTTTCTTGAATCATCTACTTATTTATTGTCTTAGTTTACCTCTTGGCCATGATATTTTGTGTTGCCACTCCAACACTAAGAAAAGGCAGAAGCTTTGACTTCCGTCTTTTCTCCATGATGATGTTTAATAGTTATCTTAATTACAGCATTTTCACTTATTCTAGTCATACTATTGCTCAATCTACCATATAATTGTATAGGCCTGTATTAGTCTGGGTTCTCTAAAGGGAAAGAGTGAATTGGATAGATGAATATATGAAGGGAAGTTTTTTAGGAGAATTGTCTCACACTATCACAAGGTGAAGTCCCACAAAAGGCTGTCTCCATGCTGAGGAGCAGGGAAGCCAGTCCAAGTCCCAAAACCTCAAAAGTAGGGAAGCTGATAGTGCAGTCTTTCGTCTGTGGCCAAAGGCACAAGCACCACTGACAAATCACTGATGTGAGTCCAAGAGTCCAAAATCTGAAGATCTCACTGTCTGTTGTTCGAGAGCAGGAAGCCTCCGGCACGAGAGGAAGATGGAGGCCAGAAGACTCAGCAAGTCTGTTCTTCTTTTCTTCTCTGCTTTTCTTGCCTGCTTTTATGCTGCCAGCTGATTAGATGGTGCCCACCTAGACTGAGGGTGGGTCTGCCTCTCCCAGTCCAGTGACTCAAATGTTAATCTCCTTTGGCAACACCACTTAGACATACCCAGAAACTATACTTTGCATCCTTCAGTCCAATCAAGTTGACAGTCAATATTAACCATCAGAAGACCCTTGATATCCTGCACAATTTTTTCTGAATGAATTCTCCTTTGATCTAATCAGGCATAAATGTAAATTATTTTAGAAAAAAATGTTTTATTTCATGGCTTAAGCAAATTGTTACATTTATAGACCATATTGGCCTGGATGATAGAATATGCTGAGAATGTTCAGTACTGATAGCTTTCTTTAGTTCTGGTGAATCTTGAAAACCAACACATTATTCAGAGTGAACAGTAATTCATCAGAGTGAATAGAAAGAAGAATGATTCAATTCAATTTATTATCCTCTGTATCAGCATCTCGAGGCAGAAAACAGATGGCACACTCAAATGAGGGGCTATTTACTAAGGTGTGGACAGAATTTAAGTACTCTAACAAGACATGGGATGGTAGGCAGCTTTCAAGATGAACCCCAATAATCCTGACCTTGTGCTATTCACTGCCTCATGTAATTTCCTCCCCTTGATTAAACTGTTTATAACCAATAGAATATCTTAACTTTGAGAGTATGCCACTTCTATGATTAAATTGCGAAAGACTCTGAATTATATCTTGCTAGCAGACACTTGCCCTCGCTGGCTTTGAAGCAGCAAGTTGCCATGCTGAGAGGGCTACATGGCAAGGGATACCCACTGAAGCCAGAAAGGAACTGAGACCCTCAGTCCTACAACCTAAAAGTTTAAACTAAATCCTTCCTTACTGGAGCTTTTCAGATGAGCGCCAGCCCTGGGCAATATGTTGATTACTTCTTCTGGGACACCCTGAGTCAGAGGATACAGCTAAACCATGCCTGATTCCTGACCCATAGAAACGTTGAGATAATTAATGTGTGTTGGCTTAAGCCACTAAATTTATGGTAATTGATTATGTCGCAATTGATACTTGAAAGAGATAATACTTGGGAGCCAGGTCTGAGTGGGAAAGGAGACAAAGGGGTTACCAGACTCCAGAGGGCAGCTTTATGGAGAGGCACTGGAGCTGTAGGTGTAGCTCTTGGAAGAAGAACAAACACATCAAAGCAACTTAGCAGGAGGAAACTGGGAGTATGCCTGCTGGCCTTAATCTCCCACTGTCCTTGCATTCCTGCCAGAGCTTTATTTTGACCTACCTGAGCCAGATGTGAGAGGAGAGCCACTGTTGCTGTCTCTGTAGGCCATCTTCCTGGGCACTAAGCAGGATGAATGGTGGATCCATCTGTTAGGGCTGCTCTAACAAAGTACTACAAACAGATGGCTTAAAACAACAGAAATTTGTTGTCTTAGGGCAGCATTTTCTCCCCCCTAAACCATAGACCGGTTTGTGTCTGTGGCCGATTAGGAACTGGGCTGTACATCAGGAGGTGAGTGGTGGGTGAGCAAGCATTACCACCTGAGCACCAGCTCCGGTCAGATCAGCCGGGCATTAGTGCGAACCTATGGTGAACTGTGCAAGCAAGGGATCTAGGTTACCCATTCCTTATGAGAAGCTAATGCCTGATGACCTAAGGTGAAGCAGTTTCATCCTGAAACCATCCCCACAAACCCACAGTCCATGGAAAAATTGTCTTCCATGAAACAAGTCCCTGGTGCCAAAAAGGTGGGGGACTGCTGTCCTAGGGTTCTGTAGGTTAGAAGCCTGAAGTCGAGGTTTCAATAGGACTATATTTCCTCTGAAGCCTGGAGAAGAGAACCCTTTCTCCCCTCTTCTTAGATGCTAGTGGTTTGCAGTGATCCTTGCTGTTCCTTGCTTTGCAGCTACTTAGACATCTGCCTCTGTCATCACATAATGTTTTGCCCCCATGTGCCTGTGTCTTGTCTTTTCTAAGGACTCCAATCATATTGCATTAGGGCTGACCCAAATCCGGTATGACCTCATCTTAAACTTCATTACATCTGCAAAGACCCTGTTTCCAAATAAGGTCACAGTCACAGTTACTGGGGGGTTGGATTTAAATATACCTATTTACAAGACACAAACCCATAATTTACAGGAAGCAGAGTACATTAGGAAGGACAAATAGAAGAGATCCAATACATAACCACATGGGAAGAGAAAGGTATGTTTGGGATATTTATTTACAATGTTGATATTAAACATAAGCTTGCAACTAATTAAATGAATGAAATGAGCATTTTCTCATCATCTTTGCAAACAGATTTCTTTTGTAATCTATGCTTTGTGGAGGAAAAGCTATCAAAGCCAAATAGCTGGTGCAGGCTGTCTGAACACAGAAGACAAGTTTGTTGCCTTTATTGTACTGCCCTAGGCTTTGGAATTGGCATGCTCTTTATAAATCTCCCCAAACCACTAAAATAAGACTCATGCAATTTTGGATGTTATAAGAAGAGGGAACTATATCAACCATGGTAACTACATCTTACATGGCAGAATATTTAGACTTGTGAAATGTATTTTATAAAGTAGCCCCACATTATTCAAGCTTTGCATTTATTTTCTTTTTAATATTGCCTATTTAGATTAGAAATAATCATAGCTTTGAGGAAAAGTGTTTCACAATTTGGTGATTTTTAAAAATTTTACATAGACATTTCATGGCATTCAACAAAAAGTATCTGCAATTTAGCCACTACATTTTTTCCCCATAAGCTCTAAAGATGATTTTTTTTCCTAGTAAAAATAATTGAGTAAATTTCAGTGGCATGAGAGAATAGGAAATACCTCATTCTTGAATCATTAGAACTTTTCATGTTTAAATTTTAATTGCTTAATCTGGAAGACAACTTTGATGATTTAAAGTTGTAGTGAAAAGCACTGCAAGCCTTCAAACCTACAAGCAATTTATAAAAATATGCCAGTTCTGAATTTATTGACCATCTGTCAGTCTTTCCTCACTCCTAGCTAGCTGTCGGTGTTTATTATTTGATGCACTATGTAATGAGTCACTGCAAGGAACAACTCATATCTATAGCACTATGATTAATGGGGTCATTGTCTACCCACAATCACCTCAGCCATCATTCTTTCCTTCCAGGCATGGGTAAATGGCAATCCCCAAATCAAAAGGAGATTTCCAGAGCCATCCTGAAGCACGAAGTTACTTGCGTACTACACTAATTTGATTGGCATGCAGTAAATTCAGCTCCACTCAGTCAAATATCTTCTATGACAATGCTTACAAATGTTAAATCCATAATAATTTAAAAAGACATCCTAAATAAGCCCATCCAGGGCTTGTTGTTTTTACACACAAATACACTCATACACACACCCATGTAATTATAATTTGCCTATAAGGTAGTGTTTAAAATAATTAAAACTGAAACTGACAAAGTCAAATTTTGGGACCATGTTGTCTCTGATCTATTTTTTATTAGATACTACAGGTAGATTTAAAGCATGAAAGTGACAAGTCTCATTGTGAGGCAGTCTTTTATAGTAGGAATGGCATGGGCATTTGAGTCAGGCAGACCAGACTCTAATGCTGATGATCTGTGATGCATTGGACAGCTACCATTCTTCTTTCATCTTCAGCATCTTTGCATATAAAATATGGATAATGTTCACTACCAGGTATGCTTGTTAGTAATATCACATGAGATAAGGCTGCAAAGCATCTGGCAGTAAAGTGTCTATTCTCAATCATGGTATTGGTGGCAACAAGAAGTAGAGTGCAGAAATCAGGGGAAAAGGAGTTGGAAAAAAATTGAAGCCCAAAGTTCTATCAGGTTATCTTCCAGTTTGATAAAAAAGTTCTATGATTTATACGTTTTTAGAATATAGAGCTACTAATATTTAGGACAGGAATCCCTAGGACCTTAGGTTGCAGTAGTAGATAGTTGCTTTAACCTATTTAGGGGAGACAAAAGTGCTTGAGAGAGGACAAAATAGACAAAATGCATAAGAAGATATCTATCTGTCCATCCATCCATCAATCATGTGTTAGGGTGTAAAGGCATGTATTTGGAATGTGTCTATATGTGTACTATTTCAAAAAAATAGAAGCAGGGCTTTCATATGGGAGACTGAAGGGATCCTGAGAAGTAATGATCAAAAACAGAAGGCACACTTTGGGAGGCTGACACAGACAGATAGCTTCCTCCCAATAGTTTGACATCAGCCTGGGCAACATTGAAAAACCGTGTCTCTAGAAAAAAGTGCAAACTTGAGCCAGTTGTGGTGTCATGTGCTCTAGACCCAGCTACTCTGGAGTCTGAGGTGAGAGGATTGCCTGAGCCTGGGAGATCGAGGCTGCTTGTGATCATGCCACTGCATTCTAGCCTGGGAGACAGCGGGAGACTGTCTTAAAAAACAAACAAATCAGAAGGAACAAATGTGGCTGCACCTAGGTGAGAGTTATATCCATATCAAAAGATGACTGTAGAAGGTGTCTTTAAAATGGCTTGACCTATTAACACATCCCTTGACCCTTCAGCAATTCGTGACAATGACATGGCCACCAGATAAGTGATTGTTATTACCTAGATACACCTGTACAGATTTTAGAGTGGACTCTAAGCAGGTTATGAAAGTAGCATGGCAGAAGAAGTTTGGTCCAGGGTGCAGATGCCTGCTTATATTTGACAGGAGTGACTGAGAATTACATGGGTAATTTTCTAAACGGAAAACAATCCATGCTTTGAGGTAAAATACTTTGTCTTTAGGCCTTGTGCACCGAGGTGAACTGCCTGAATTTGGTGTTAGATGTGTAAGTTATCAGATAAAACTGAAAACTAAATATTCAATGTAACCTAATGATTTGATTTTGAGTCATTCCATCATTCACTTTAATATCCTCTTTGCTAGAATCATCACTTTGAGTGTTTGCCTTTATGATTACATCTTGCTCATATTTCCTTAATATTTAAATGGAAAAGGTTGAGTTTTTTGATTGGCAGGCCTTATCTAATAGTATTTTTCTATCAAGTAAACCTCTAAGAATTAGGTCCAAAATTACTAGATCCCTTTCTACCTAGCCCTGATATTTGGCTTGAAGCTTGCAGAAATGTCCAATGTAGAACTCAGGAAGTAATACATTCAAAGAGAAACTGATGGTGAAGTGGAGTTACCACTGGGGCAAGGTCTGCCGACTCTCCATTATCAGACCTCAGTGTCTTGGTGAATTTACCAGGGCTTGGGTTGATAGCTTTGCTGATGCAGTGGTTTAGAAACTTGATTTTTATCAGTTTTCTAGAGAAAGCAGAACATGAAGGGGTTGTTTCATATTAACCAAACTCATGTAAAGATAAAATATTCACCAGAATGCATCTTATTGATATTGTGAAAATTATCAGGCAGATTAGAATGTTTGTGCAGTACCTGTGAAAACAAATTATGATGGAAGCCAAATTATAAGAAGAAGGTAGTTTGGGGAGAACAAAAAAGAGAAAGGTTTAGTTAATTAATGCAAATGTTTACTAACAGAGGAAATACATGCAGACTGTGTATAGTAAAATGCCATGCTTTGGATGTTGATAACTTCAATCAGGGATATTTTATTTTTTTTGATTATGACTAATGCAGTTAATGGTACTGGGAAGGGGCTGGGCTAGAGTTACACATCATTTGGATGTAATGTGCTAATTGGAACTATAATCAGAATTTCAGTAATATAAGAATTAAAACACTTTCTTTAAAGTAAATTAGAATTTTAAGTCTTAAAATAACCACAAGCGATTATATGATCCAACTTTCTCATTTTACAGATAAATAACCACGATGAATGATGGTTATGTTACTCACCCAAGATCACATAACTAATTAGTATTGAGCTCAATCTGGACACTGGTCTCCTGACTATTAGATACTAATGCTTTACTCCACCTATTTGTTCAGATCATCTCTAATCTATATAGACAGCTAAATACATCTAGCAGGACCAATTAGTTTGTTTTACTAGAAATATTTAAAAGCTGGAGATTTAATTTATCAACAATGAATATGTAATTAAGACTTTTCACTTATTTTATTCTATCACAGTAAAATGTTGCTCTACAACAGACACACAAACTACTCAATATCATAAAATAGTAAATTTTTCATAATTTAGTATTACTCATTAGATACCACATTGTATTGCTCAGAAAATTAGTATCTGGAATTAGAAGTCAAGTGGTATCATAAAATCCAAAATATATGAACCTTGAGGAGGAAGAGTATTAATTAAAATTAAAAAAAATCTGAACTTCCAAGCATATAGAAAAGTACCTTTGAAGATATTTCTTTACGTATTTTCTAATGATAAGGAGTTTTTCTCTGGATTCTTTACCCTTAACCAACAACAAATCTAGTTTTATAAATACATAGTAATTTTTAAAGTTTTTTTTTGATCTTCGCAGTGAAGATAGGCCCATAGATTCCTTCAGAAATAAGATGACTTAAAAAAAAAAAGAAAAAATAGAAGCATACGGTGTGTTAGTAAATAAATACATTTAGACACCATTTTCTTCTCAGGGTCACTCAGACAATGTTATTTGGCTAATTTTGTTCCTACTGTGTTTTATTCTCCTGTTTCCTATCGGAGATAGTCATTTTTGTGAGGATTTAGTGCTCTCTCTACTGAGGTTTTAAAGTAGTTCAAAAAATACATTTTAAGCAGGTACTGTTTTTATGATGATAACATAGCTTGTTAAAAGATGTATTTAACAGATAAAAACATTTTCCTCTGATGCCTAAATGGGTGGTTTCTCTTAACATTGGTTGTTAGATAAATCAATTAAATATTAGTTTGTTCACAGTTAACAGTAAATGTTATTACATGATTATGTCTAATAAATGTTGAAGTGATTAGGAAATCATCATTTGGCAATTTCCATAGCAGTAACTGTTAAAGGTAAAAACATTGTATGGTGAGACTAGTGGACAGAGCAACAGGGCATTTACTTAGTCTCAAAAGTTCTCACAGATGTTTACTGGTTACAAAAGGAAAATGAGTAACTCTGTAGTGGAGATTATTCACATACCACCTTAATCTAGCAGTCAAAGTTAATATCATCATTAGTGGGACAAACAGACTTTGTATGTATCCTAATATGATGCACTGAGAAGGACACAGTATCACTGTTGAATTGCTTTGCCAAGAGGACATAAACTGATGTAAACATGGGAAAAAAAGTGGTCAAACCAAAATTGAGAAACAGTCTACAAAATGCAGACCTGTATTCTTCAAACATCAAGGTTGAGAAAGACAGAGAAAGGCAGGCAAATTTTTACAGATTTAAGGAACTTAAACACAACTTGCAAATGGAATGTGTGGACCTACATTGAATTTGGTGCCAGAAAACATTTGGTTTTCTTTTACTATGAAGGACATCAGTGAAACAATTGATGAAATTCGAGTAAGTTTATAGATTATGTTATAGTACTGTATCAATGTTTGTTTCTAATTTTGGCAATTCTATGGTTGTATAAGTGAATGTTACTGTTCTTCAGAAATGCTGCCGTATGTAGGGATGAAGGGATGCTATGTCTGAAAATTACTTTAAAAAATGTAGAAAATTTGTGGAATATTGTTTATATGAAAATACTATATATAAAATAATTTGAGGAATCAGAGTGAAGGCTATGAGAGAACTTGTATTGCTTTTACTACTTTTCTCTAAGTCTTAAATCTTTAAAAAATAAACAGTTAAGGAGTTAATATATGGTAGGCATCTAATGTATCATTTTTATTGTAATTTATTTGACTAAAACAACATTTATTGAGTGCCTACTAAGGACTAGAAGCTGTGCTGAAATTTCCACAAATTATTTCAAGTGGTCTTCGTATGACCCTGTGAGTAGGTCACTGTTATAACAATTTCACAGTTAAGGACACTCATGCTTAGTGAATAACCACTTAACTGAGACCTGGGAAGTCACATAACCAGAAAATGGCAGATAAGATTTGAACAGGGGTGGCCAGATTTTATATCACTCTCTTCGCTATACCAGACCATCAATCTATATTGTAGCAAATAATTGCATATTCCAAGAGAAATGAATGATTTCAGAGATAAATAGGTAGAGAGTTCTATCAAAGAGTGGATTCTTTCTCTTGTGTTAAAATGTTATTGATGAAATTGTAGAGCCCCAAAATTTGTGAATTTCTTGGACAAGGAATACTTTCTCCTGTTATATGTTTTTGGAGCATCTAGAGAAGTATCTGGCACATAGTACTATTTCAAATATTCGTTGAGTAAATAAAAGCAAAACAAAAGTTTGGTATAGGAAGTATAGGGCTGGGCACGGTGGCACATGCCTGTAATCCAGCACTTTGGCAGGTCAAGCAGGGCGGATTACAAGGTCAAGAGATTGAGACCATCCTGACCAACATGGTGAAACCCTACCTCTACTAAAAATAGAAAAATTAATTGGATGTGGTGTCATGTGCCTATAGTCCCAGCTACTCTGGAGGTTGAGGTAGGATAATCGATTGAACCAGGGAGGCAGAGGTTGCAGTGAGCCAAGACTGCACCACTGCACTCCAGCCTGGTGACAGAGTAAGACTCTGTCTCAAAAAAAAAAAAAAAAAAAAAAAAAATTTAGAGACATGTTGGAGAACAGGGCAGGGCAGGGAGGTTATCAGAGGACTCTGATAGTAACAGCGTAAGAATGAAAGGAAGTAAAAATTAGATGCAGATTTCCATTTCCAATGAATGGAAACAGCTTCTTCCTGTGATGGTACAGAGTTTATTTTGGCATCTGCCCCTTGAAGTGGGAAGTAAAGTAAGGCAAACTCACCATGAGTCACACAGCCTCTGAAAGGCATGCATCAGGCAACAACCTGAACTGACAGAGAGAGCCAAGAGAAGAGATCAGTTTTGAGATGAGAATTGAAGGGAATTACTGGGTACTCTTTCTGTAGCAGAGTCCTCGAAATTCTTGAAACACTAAGCAGAGATTTAGCCGGTCATCCAAGGTCTCCAATTTTTCTGGGTAGCAGAAACATCATTGCTTGTTGTAATGTGATAAATGAATTGGAGACCAAATGTATCCAATAATTTTCACTGTTTTATGCATTCTTTTTCTTTTAAGTCAGACATCTGTGTAATCTGTTACTTTGTTGTTATTTAAACAAAACTTCTTAATATGGTTTCACTTTTAAAAGTTGAACACTCAAATAATGGGAAAGTGGAGGCGAAACGGGTATGGCATGATATTATTTGCCTGTGAAAGTTTATGATAAATTGAATGTGTGGACATTTTATAAGTGAATGAATTCTAGTCATGTTAGATATTGTTTATAGGATTAAGCATAGGTGAAGCCCTTTGCATTTTTAGGATGTCATTCTGTGGCCAATGTGCTTGTTAAGAATGACTACATTCCTTATCACTCTTTTAGCACTGGATATATGTTAGGATATGAAGTCCTTTTCCAAAGCAACAAGTAAAGTGGCTCCCAACTGGAGAAAATTTCCTATCATTATTCTACACACTGTTAATGTAACCTTGAAATTAATGACAACACTGGCCTAGCAACTCCCACACAACAGTATCTACAAAAGCCTGGGTGTGGAACATTTTGGTTCGATCATATAATCTCTCTTATTTTTGATATTAACTTGAATAAAAACAAACGAGATATTTCAATCACCACTGAAGCTGAATGGTCAACACATGATAGGTGTTACATCAATCTACAGTTCAAATAGAGATTCCATTTACTTATAATATTTCATCATTGATACCTTTCTATTGTAGGCACAGCCCTTCTACAAATGAAATGTTTCTAAGTTTGAAAGTTAAATTCCACTGAAAATAGTTTCAATGGCATCCATTATTTTTTAGAAATAAAATGAAATTTACAACGTTTTCATGAAATAAGCAATGAAATGTTCCACTTCAATTTGCTGAATCATAGTGTACTTTCGGATACCAGTTTAGTAGGGCAAATATAGCACAGCCATATGCTCTAATAACATTGGTGACATCACTTACATCAATAGGTTTATCTGAGGAAGAAAAATTTAGGGAAAAAATAGTGAGATGCATTGTGAGTCTACTAGATTTGAGAAAATCAGCTGCCTGTCTTAGCTCTATAACTGACTGGTTTATGACCTTAGTAAGGAACACTTTATTGGTGTTTCCCATCAGTGAAACGTTGGGGATTTTATAAAAGCTCAAAAGACTCCTACCATATATTAAGTACAGTCTTGCATCACTTGAAGACAAGGATACATTCTGAGAAAAGGTCATTAGGTGATTTTGTCATGATGTGAACATCATAGAATGTACCTACACATATCTAGATAGTATAGTCTACTACATACCTAGGCTATATGGCATAGTCTATTGCTCCTAAGCTGCAAACCTGTACATCATGTTACTGTACTGAATACTGTAGACAATTGTAACACAATGGTAATTATGTGTGCATTTAAACATATCTAAACATAGAAAAGGTAAAGTAAAAATATGATCTAAAAGATCAAAATGGTATACCTGTATAGTGTGCTTACCATGAATGAAACCTGCAGGACTGGAAGTTGCTCTGGGTAAGTTAGTGGATTAACTGAGTGGTGAATGAATATAAATGCATAGGACATTACTGTACACTACTGTCGACTTTGTAAACACTGTATAATTAGACTAAACTGAATTTGTTAAAAAACACTTATTTTTTCAATAGTAAATTACCCCTAGCTTACTGTCAATGTTTTACTTTATAAACTTTTTAATTCTTTAAAACTTTTTGGCTCTTTTTAATAACACTTAGCTTAAAATACAAACACACTGTATAACTGTACAAAAATATTTTCTTCGTACTGTTATACTATAAGCTTTTTAAATTTTTGTCTTTTTTATTTTTATTATTACATTTTTTGTTAAAAACTAAGACAAAAACCTCATACATTAGCCTAGGCATATGCAGGATCAGAATTATAAATACCACTGTCTTTAACCTCTACATCTTTTCCCACTAGAAGACCATAAAGGACAATAACATGTACAAAACTATCATCTCCTATGCTAACAATGCCTTCTTTTGGAATACCTCCTGAAGGACCTGCCTGAGGCTGTTTTACAGTTAGCATTAAAAAAAATGATAAGTAGAAGGAGCATACTCTAAATTATCATAAAAATATAGTTTAGTAAAGACACAAACTTGTAACAAGTCATTTATTTTCAAGTAGATAATTGTATGTGCTATACTTGAATATGACTGGCAGCACATTAGGTTTGTTTACACCAGCATTGCCACAAGAATGTGAGTAATGTGTTGTGCTGTGACAATACTGTGGCTACAACTCACTAGGCTCTAGGAATTTTTCAGCTCCGTTACAATCTTATAGGAATTTTTCAGCTCCGTTACAATCTTATGGGACCACTGGTATACAAGAGATCTGTTGTTGACTGAGACATTGTTATGTGGTGCATAACTGTGCTGTAATACTAAGGGTATCTTTGATGAAATACAATAGTTTGAAAAATGATGGAATGAGATTAGCATTCTCCTCTCAATAGGCACAGAGTTACCTTTTTCCTTCAATGACTCAATTTTCCATTTTGCCCACAGATGTTATACAATTGAAAACATTGCAAGCCTTGTAAAACTGGGAAATATTCAAAGCTACTTTTTGAACTCTTTTTACATTTTACCCCATCCTTACTCTGCTTTCTGATGCCCCCATCCTTACAAAATGTTGCAGTAGACAAACTGTCAGTCAAGATTTTTACCAGGACTTTTTGCTTTTATTTTGCTATAAACTGCTCTTTTCTAGAATTAAAAGAGATGATTACTAAATCCTAAATATCTGTAAATGATTAAAAAGATAATTCTGGTTGAATTTCAGATATTGTACCTTGTGGTAGACAGGGAAGGTGTTTATGCCTGTCCTCTGAATCCCACTGGAAGTGGCTGACTTTCTCCCCTATATTTGTAAAAACATTCATAATTCACACTGTCTCTATGGCTTTCAAATCATGTCTCCTCAATGTCTGTCTGATATAGGACTATATGTAGACAGTTTGCTTCTTTTTCCATTGTTTTGTTTGCTATTTCTTCTGTGATATTTGTTGAATGTCACTGAGTTAAAAAAAAAACTTCAATATGCCAATGTTTTCAAAATGATCAGAAATATTCTGTTTAGTCAATACAAACTGTTGTTTTCTTTTATTCTTTTTAAAGTCATATTCTTTTAGGAAAATTAAACAAATGTGAACTAATGAAAATCAAATACACAAATTCCTTTTTATTAACAACTGACTTTTTTCCCCTTGGTATTTGCTTCTGAGAAGTTCTCATTACACATTTTTAGCCTGAGGTCTGTTGAAAATCATTCAAGTCCTTTAGAAATTTAGGTGTCAAATCCTCCTAGATGTATATTTTAACACTCTAGCCTTGTTTGAATCATTTATTCCCTTTGGACCCTTGAGTGTCATGCTTTTAATCACTTTTCCTTGAGGAACTTAGAGTTCTTTTTTTTCATTCTTTTTGACTAATAGCCTTGGTTTTTTAAATTTTATTCTCTTTGCCCTTCCTTGTATAAATTCACTTCTGCCAGTTCTTTCATTATCAAGAGGATAAGCAGTATATCAAACGAGCTCCCCACCCCTTTAAAACACAGGACATTTTTTGAGGTGTTAGTCATGCTGATGGCTGTTGAGACTTATGAGACAACATGAAGACAGTGCCTTGGTTACTTGTCACCAGGTTTCTTTCAGGTTATAGATCAGTGCAAACTTTATACTGAAACATAAATATTAAAATCCTCTTTTATATATCTACATTATCATAAATAATTATTGTTGGGAATATCTTCTTAAAAATTAGCAATAAAAATATGAAATAACAATTTCATATTTTTCTTTTTAAAATTTCTTCTGTAAGTTGTACAAGTATTTCTGTATTCAGAAATCAAAGTGCTCATCCATATATTAATTTTCCTTTCTACTTTTGTTCATGCATTCAAAACCTTTTGGCGTTGCATTACTTTTTTTTTACCCCTTTTCCTTGAATATTAATATATTAGGTATACATAACTAGTCATTTTGCCATTCTACTTATCATACTTTTGTGAAATTATTTCTATTTGCAATTATTTTAGTTTTTCAAACCAGTCATGTATTCTTAGTGTATTCCCTTGAACTTGTTTTCTGCTGGATTTTGAATGCAGACAGTTCCTCGGCATAGGAGTACTTTTGATGTATTGCAAGAGGGACTCCTTTGGGTGGTGCATGTGTGAAAGACGGATGACAGATGGATTCTTAGGCAGCTGCTTGATGGCAAATGGAGGACAGAGCCCTCAAGTATGTGGGCAGAAGGACACAGTGAAGCAAAACTCAAGCAGCCAGGCATAGCTGTGGAACCTGGGGACATGTCAGCAAGACTCTCCATAACATGAAATCAGGGCCTCATTTTGAAATACAAAATAGAAGCTAACTTCACTGTCTCTGAAGCAAGTCTTTTTAAGGCAAAGGACATTAACTGCTTGTTTTGTAATAAAAAATAGTTTTCCATATAGCAGCTCTTGAAGGTTAAGTATCAAATTCCTTAATTTCAATGGTAAAACTTAAAATATCTTATAGCTGAGCCTTTTATTCTACCTGCATATTTAAAAACACCTTTATATTTTCTATGTAAAATGCTTTTGCTTTTTTGAGACAGAGTCTCACTCTGTCACCTGGCACCATGCTAGGCTGGTGTGCAGTGGTGCGATTTCAGCTCACTGCAACCTCCGCCTCCCGGGTTCAAGCAATTCTCCTGCCTCAGCCTCTCAAGAAGCTGGAACTACAGGTGTGCACCACCACGCTCAGCTAATTTTTTTGTGTTTTTTAGTAGAGACGGGGTTTTACCATGTTGGCCTGGATGGTCTCAATCTCTTGACTTCGAGACCCACTTGCCTCGGCTTCCCAAAGTGCTGGGATTACAGGAGTGAACCACCAATTCCAGCTGTAAAATGCTCTTACTTGCAGTCTTTCATCAAGTATACATCTGATTCAGTGATGTTATTGCCTTAGAGACAATTTGCAGAAAGATTTGCAAAAACGTTCAGGCACGCAACTCTGTGGAATAACAGTTCAAATATATCTACAGTCAGGCAAGAGCCATAGTGTATGTGAGTTCAGATATTTGGCATTCTGGAATTTTATATAACATTATTTATGTGTCTGGGACTAAATCTAGGAATTGATATTTGAGATTTAAAATCTTAGAAACCTTTCATGTTTCCTGTATCATATCCAAATGAACACCTATTTATTTATTCAAATCAAGTATTTATTAAGTATTGAATTTGTATATAGTTTGTTAAACCAAGCATATATTGACATGATAAGTAAATGCTAAGTTTCTTAAGTTGCTATGATTCTATTGGAAGAAAAACACAAATACACACACACACACACACACACACCTGCAATATAGTTTGGTATAAGAGGGGTACAAATTACGATCCAAAATTTGAGCTGGCAAACAAGGTGGTAGTGTTTGGAAAGAACAGAAATTGAAAGAAGTAAAATGTGTTCCCCTCATGATCAACAACCTCACATTGCTCCTTAATCCTGCCCAGGACTTCATGAACCATTGAAGTTCCTCTGGGTTCTAATCACAGCCCAAACTATTTCAAGTCCTCTCCGCTATCATCAAACTTCCCCAAAAACTTTCTATTTCTTGGCAGACATCTCTTCCGACTTTACAAAACACATAGAATTCAGCTTTAAATGCCATGCAAATCCAATGTTCCAATCTGCCTACATTTGGTTCCCATCCCTCATTTCTCACTGCTTTTATAATAGAGACGTTCCCTAATTGCCTGTCTGAGGCAAGACCTTGCATTGTGCTTCGGTCTCTCCTGCTGCCCCATTTTCTCAGGAATCTTTCATTATCAATAATATCCTTTCTTTCTTTTACTTTTTCTCTGCTCCTCCTCCCCTTTATGTCGTATGTGTATATGTATATATATGAGTGCCTCTTATGAACACAAATTAAACACTGCCTTCATTGTATAAATCCTGAAGCTACTGCCCGTTTTTTCTTTGCAATCAAGCTTTCTAGAAGAATGATCTATGCATGCTGTTTGCATTTCTTTATATTTCACTCCTAAGTCACTTCAATTTAACTTCTCCATTATTCTACAAAAGAGCTCTCAGTACGTCACTAAAGATTTCCATGTTTCTATGTTCAGTGGACACTTTTCAGTTATCTTCTGGTTTGACCTTCCAGCATCATTGAACAATGCTGATCACATCCTTAAACCTCTCTTCTCCCTTGGCTTTTTCAGCACCATATTTTCCTGGATTTTCTTCTGCCTCTATAGCTGCTTTTCTGATCTTTCTTGTCAGGGTCAGCTTCCTTAACGTGACTATTGAATGCTGGAATTTCTTAAGGTTTATTCTAGGATTTCTTCTATTCATATTGTGTATTTTTAACTTATGCAACCTCAACCATGCTATGATTTCAATTACTGCATGTAAGATGATCATCCTGGAATATATCTCCAGCTCAGTTCTCTTCTCTGAACTTTAGACCTGAATGTCTGACTGCCAACTTAACATTTTGCTACTTGACTGTCACCAAATACTTCATATTTATCAGGTACAGAATTAAACTCTGTATCACCAAACTGTCCCCAGGTTTAAAGATTACACTTCATAAAACAGTAGAGGTGGAGGCAATCCCTGACTCCTCTGATACCTCAACTGCCATATCAAGCCCAATCTGTGTTTCTTTCTAAATATTTCATGAATTGATCCATTTCCCGTATCTCCATCACCACCATCATAATCCAAATTGCCCTTATCTTTTGCCAAGAATACAGAATTGCCTCAAAACAGGTTTTTCTATATTTTGTCTTCTCAATGAGATATCCTCGATCTTAGAAAAAAAATCTTTAAAATGACCAGCAAGACCCTGATTAGCCACTTGCCACCCATGAAGCCTCTGGTTTTGGTTTTCCCTTGAACCTCTGCTGTTCACTCTGTTAACCTTGAATACCTGGGATCTGCCTTCTCATTTTCACCACAGAGATTTAACCTACATTGTTTCTCTCTATCATGACCATACTCTTCCTCTTCCTTCTTTATGTGTTATTTCATTCATCCTTAATGTCACAGCCAAATTTCTTTCAGGAACCTTTCCTTGATTCCTAGTATAAGTCTGATATATGTGATATATCCTTTCACAGAACTGTGATTATTTCCTTCAGTATATCTACCTTGGTCAGTAATTACATTCATCAATGTAGTTATTTGATTAATATATGACTCCCCTCCTAGACTGGAAGCTTGTTAGGCACAGGGAGTATGTACTTTTTTGCTCATTGCTTGTATTGCCAGTGCATAGAAGAGCAGCTGTCACATCGTGGATGCTTTTATAAATATTTGTGTAATTAATACATTAATCTTGGCAGGTGATGCATAACAAAGTTGCAGCTACTTACAGTAAACAAATCTGGAAGAAAAACGTAGCTATCCAGATACACGTAATTACTAATTAGGTTCGACTCCTGATGGAAAATAAGGTTTTTGTTTTTGTTTTTTTGCTTTTTATACCTTGTTCCAATATGTCAGCATCTATTAAGATTGGGTCTATATTGACCATTTTTAACTAGGGCAGAACACTCAGAGCAATGCAGAATCACCAAGAGGGTTTTTCAAAATAGCTGTTCTTCCCCAACCCACATAACTAATGAATTATATAATCTGACTGTGAGGTGGAGTGAGGTAGGAATAGGGATATATGCAGCTATTGTTTGAAGAAAGCTGTGCAGATAGTTTGAATGCATACTCCCTCAACAAGGTGATAACCAATGGCTTATACAGGTTTTCATATTTGAGTAACTGAGAAGTTCATTGCTTTGGGTTAGCTTAATTGGATAAAATGTTCTTCATATGAATGTTTGGGAGACTGAATCACTTGGATGACAAATTATTATAAAGTTCAACCACTAGAAACTATTAAATTATTGAAGATGTGTGTTTGTGTATCTTTAGTAATTTAATGTAGCTAAATATAAATACTATGTATTTATTGTATGTGTGTATGTGTGTATGTGTGTATGTGTGTGTTTGTGTGTGTAGGCATACACACAGTGTGCAGGAAAGAGAACAGTCTTTCACTGATGCAGATAGCAGCATGAGTCAGGGAGTGGTGAGTTGAAGCTGGTGACATGAACACAGACCTGATCATTGAAAATCACATGCACCATCTTAAGAAACCATTCTTGGGCTTTCAACAAGGAAGTTTCAAAGTTATATTTTTACCTAGAATTTCTTGATTCTTCACCAGTGGAATAGTGTAGGAATGGAGGTAGGAGGTGACGTTTGAGAATTACTTTGGTGATGTATTCAAATTGCCTCTGCTTCCATGTACCTAGAAGCCATCCATTATATATCTGGCCAGGAGGGCATCACCCCTTGCTCCTCTGTCTAGTTAAGAATCATTTTAGGATATGTGGAAATGTGCTCTATCTTTGTGAGATGTGCTGATTTCAGAAAACTGTTGAGCTCTGGAAACCATTTAAAAACATATTGTCCCCTGTTGGTTGAATGGAGATTATAGGTTTTTAAAAGCAGGGAGATCCTTTGTTCATGCTACAGATATTTGTAGAATTTAGGGTCACCATATTCCACATATTCCAATTAATATGCAGTTACTGGCATTTTAACTACAGACATGACCATTGTTATATCTGTCTTCATGAGGCTTGCACTGTCATGAGGAGATACATAATCAACAAATGAATTTATATAAATAAATGATAAATATATATAATAAATATATACACATGTGAAATAAAATGAAATGTTGTAATAAATGTAATGGATGGAATAAGTAAAGTCCAGTAATTGAGGGTAATAAGGGAAGGCTGAAGACTCCTTACGAAAGGCCTTTTGGAAGGGGAAATATCTACTCTTAGAATTGAAGGACAGGAAGAGGTCATTCACACAAATATCAGAAAGAAAAATATGTTCAGAGAGAACAGCAATCCCAAAGACTGGCAGAAGTAAAGAGGTTATTGAGTTCTGAGACCTGAAAAACCATGGTAACCTATTGCACAGAGAGCTAGAGCTGGAGACCCAGAGAGCAAGTGTCATGTACTGAGAAGAAAAGGTGACTAGGGGCCAAATTATACAGGTTTAGTTCATGGTAACACATTTATATGAAATTATAAGTGCAAGGAACAGCTGCAGAAGTCTTAAGCAGTTCTGTTAAAAGACATGTTAACTGCCACATGAGCATGATATGGATGGGCCAGGAGTGGAAGGACAGAGATTAGTTAGGGAGCTATTTCAGAATTATAGATTAAATAATAATATAGGTTTGGGCCACAGAGTGAACATTGGCAGTGAGTTGGTTTGAGATTTGTGTTAGATTCTGATTCTGAACTATGGTTTCTCTGGTGCTTAAAAGTGTATTGGAAAATTTTTTGAATTAGTGAATGTATGACCATGATACAGGAAACAGAGAAAGGTTTTGAGATTTATTAACCAAAGTACAATGGTGTTATTTATTGAGGTAAGGATTCTAAGGATGCCTAGGTATAGGTACTATCATGAGCAAAATTGTAGTCTTATTAAATTTGAGATGAAACATCAAATGAATGTGGTAAGATGGTGATTGAGTAAATTATTAAGTATGCATTAAGCAAAGAGAGAAATGAAGACAGGAAAATGATAGATGGTAAGCATTTGGTGAAGTTCTTGGGTTGGAGGTCATGAAGAACTGGAGGAACATTGGACTTGGTATAATAAAACATGTGAGCTGGAAAGGCAGGAACAGGTCAACAGAGAATGAAATATTTGGAATTATTCTGGAAGTGACACAGTTTTGTTGATGACAAACTCATGATATTACAATGAGAATGAATAACTGAATTGGATTGGAGATGAAAACATTGTTTCTAGTGAATAGATCAATGGACTGTAAGTCCAGAATAAGATACTGTTATTGAGAATGATAACAGAAGTAGCTATGGAAATAAAGGCTGTGGGCCAGAAGCTAAGGCTTTTGGCAAGTGAAGAGAAATAGTTGGGAAGTCGGAAGATGGCAGGATTGAGATGGGAAACTTATAAGATGGCTAAAATGACTATACTTCAACAGTGCAGAATTTAGCAAAAAGGAAGGGGGAGAAAGGACCTGAAGGCAGCAGGAGAGCAAGAAGGACACTTACCCTCATCTCCTGAATGGATGGGACCTTGCTGAGATTGAGAAAAAGAACATCCTTCACCTGTATGGATTAGAGGAGAAACAGTGACCTCAAAGAATGTCCAGCTTAGAGTTAAGGCAAGGAGATACAGGAGTTACTCGGAGGAGAATGAGGTTTCAGAGGAGTGTGCTAATGCTGTATTCAAAGTTCCAGAGAAACAGAAGTGTGTGAGACTGTAGGAAATATTTTTATGTTCCTGCACAGGCAGGGAGTTCAGAGCAAATTTTGCTGAAACTTGGGACCTAGATTATAATACAAGCCTAACTTAACTTATGAATGAGTAGATAATGAGAGACCATTCAGAGAGATTTGGATGAGCTTATATTTTAAGCTCATCCCCAGAGCCATGAGAAGTGTTTTAAGAGGAGATGAGACTTGACACTGTGGAGATACTCTTGGGCTGTCAATATACTGGTCTTACCTTTCCTTTGGAAAGTTTATTTACTGTCCAAAAGATTAGAAGCCGGAGTTTGTTCTGCTGTATTTCTAAGGAAACATTCTCAGGAAAAAAAGAGGCAGCTGCCTCTCTCTTATATCAATGTTCAGATTTATGTATTTTTGGTTTCTCACCTATGATATTAATTTTCTACATGCAGGACAACATGTAGCTTTCAACACATGCCCCCAGATGAAGAATTGGGGCATGAGAGAACTACAAATGCATTATTTTTGATACATAATTGATAATCTTCTATTCTGCTTTCACAGCCTTGTGTGTATATTCAGAATAATGTTAAATACAGAAATTAAGAACTTCACAAAGGCCATGTGTGTTGGCTCACACTGGCAATGCCAGCATTTTGGGAGTCTGAGGTGGAAGGATGTCTTGAGTCCAGAAGTTTGAAACCAGTCTGGGCAACATAGTGAGACACATCTCTACAAAAAAATTAGCCAGGCGTGGTTGTGCATGCTTGTAATTCCAGCTACTAGGGAGTCTGAGGAGGGAAGATGGCATGAGCTCAGGAGTTCCAGGCACAGAGAGCTATAATCTCATCACTATACTCCAGCCTGGATGACAGGAAGACACCCTATCTGTAAAAAATATTAACCAAAAAAAGGAAAAATAAAAGGATCCAACAAATGCCTCTTGAAGCAAAAGCCAAGTTAAAGTTAACAATGGTGAATTGAATTGGATAATCCTATTACTTAACAAAATAAGCTTAATTTAATGTGGAGAACCAATATTAGTGATATGGTTTGGCTGTATCCCCACCCAAATCTCATCTTGAATTCCCACATGTTGTGAGAGGAACCCTGTGGGAGGTAATTGATTCATTACTGACATTCCTCTGGTGTTCTTGTGATAGTGAATAAGTCTCATGATATCTGGTGGTTTTATAAGGGGAGGTTTACCTGTACAATCTCTCTTTGTCTACTGCCATCCATGTAAGATGTGACTTGCCCTTCCTTGCCTTCCACCATGATTGTGAGGCCTCCCCAGCCACATGGAACTGTAAGTCCATTAAATCCATTAAACCTCTTACTCTTTTAAATTGCCCGGTCTTAAATATGTCTTTATCAGCAGTGTGTAGATGGACTAGTATTGTAAATTGGTACCAGGAGTGGGATGATGCTGATAGATACCTGAAAACGTGGAAATGACTTTGGAACTGGGTAACAGGCAAGCATGTGAACAGTTCTAAGGGCTCAGATGAAGACAAAATGTGGGAAAGTTTGGAGCTCCCTAGAAACTTGTTGAATGGCTCTGATCAAAATGCTGATAATGATATAAGCAATGAAATCTAGGCTGAGGTGGTCTCAGATGGAGATGAGGAACTTGTTGAGAACTGGAGCAAAGCTGACTCTTGTTATGTTTTAGCAAAGACTGGCAGAATTTTCTCCTTCCTTAGAGATTTGTGGAATTTTGAACTTCAGAGAGATGATTTAGGGTATCTGGCAGAAGAAATTTCAAAGCAGCAGAGCATTCAAGAGGTAAGACTTGAGTGCTGTTAAAAATATTCAGTTTTAAAGGGAAACAGGAAAAAGTTTAGAAAATTTGCAGTCTGACAACATGGTAGAAAAGGAAATCTCATTTTTTTCCTGAGGAGAAATTCAAGCTGGCTGCAGAAATTTGCATAAGTAACAAGGAGCTGAGTGCTAATCTCTAAGACAATGGGGAAAATGTCTCCAGGGCATGTCAGAGGACTTCATGGCAGCTCCTCCCATCACAGGGCTAGAGGCCTAGGAGGAAAAAGTGGTTTTATGCTATGTGCAGCTTAGGGACTTGGTACCCTACATCCCAGCCACTCCAGCCATGGCTGAAGGGGCCAATGTAGAGCTTGGACCATGATTTCAGAGGGTGGAAACCTCAAGCCTTGGCAGTGTCCACATGGTGATGAGCCTACTGGTGCACAACAAGTCAAGCATTTGGGAACCTCTGCCTAGATTTCAGAGGATGTATGATAGTACCTGGATGTCCAGTCAAAAGTTTGCTTCATGGGTGGGGCCTTCATGGAGAATCTGTGCTAGGGTAGTGTGGAAGGGAAATGTGGGGTTGGAGCTCTCACAGAGAGTCCCTACTAGGTCGCTGCCTAGTGGAGCTAGGCAGAGGGGCACCATCCTCCAGACCACAGAATGGTAGGTCTATTGACAGCTTGCACTGTGTACCTGGAAAAGCCACAGACTCTCAGTACCAGCCTGTGAAAGCAGCAAGGAGGGAGGATGTACCATGCAAAGCCACAAGGGTGCTGCTGCACAAGACCATGGGAACCCACCTCTTATGACCTGCATGTGAGACATGGAGTCAAAGGAGATCATTTTGGAGCTTTAAGATTTGACTGCCCCACTGGATTTCAGACCTGCGTGGGGCCTGTAGCCCCTTTGTTTTGGCCAACTTCTCCCATTTGGAATGGTATTTACTTAATGCCTGTACCATTTATCTAGGAAATAACTAACTTGATTTTGATTTTGCAGGCTTATAGGAAGAAGGAACTTGCCTTGTTTTGTATGAAACTTTAGACTGTGGACTTTTGCATTAATGCTGAAATGAGTTAAGACTGGGAGACTGTTGAGTAGGCATGTTTGCTTTTGAAATGTGAAAATATAAGATTTGGGAGGGGCCAAGGGTGGAATGATATGGTTTGGCTGTGTCCCCACACAAATATCATCCTGAATTCCCATATGTTGTGGGAGGGAGCTAGTGGGAGGTAATTGAATCATGGGGGCAGGTCTTTCCCATGCTGTTCGTATACTAGTAAGTCTCACAAGATCCGAAAGTTTCATAAGGGGGAGTTTCCCTTCACAATCTCTCTTTGCCTACTGCCACCCATGTAAGACATGACATGCTCCTCCTTGCCTTCCACCATGATTGTAAGGCCTCCCCAGCCATGTGGAACTGTAAGTCCATTAAACCTCTTTTGTAAATTGCCCAGTCTTGGGTCTATCTTTATCAGCAGTGTGAAAACGAACTAATACAGATAGCTTCAGGTTAAAACAGTTGCCTTCTGATGAAAAGACTTTTTGTGTGTTTGTGAGCGGGAAGGGGTTAGGATTCTACATTGGTGTTTGGACTCATTGTCATCTTGCTGAGACTTAACTGTAATGAGGGAGAGTTGGACACACTCCAGTCCAGGTAATATAAATCTGCCAGAAGTAGTCCCCCTGACTGAGCAGTTTTCAATTCAGGTAGGCAAGAGTTCCAGGGAAGAGGATTTCATTAGGTTGTCAATGAGAGGATAGAAATAATGACTGTAAGAAGACTGAATTCTTCCAACAACCATGTGAACGAACTTAAAAGTGTATACTAGCTCATTTAAATCTTCATTCGAGACGAAAGCCCTGGCTGGTACCTTGCCTGCAGTCTTGTAAGAGACCCTGAATTCCTAACTAAATGAAACTGTGATATAATAAATATATGTTCTTTTAAGCTGTTAAACTAGCTGACTGTTTTTTTAAGGCAGCAATAAATAATGTACACGTCCCGACTTCTAATTGGTGAAGTCACTTTGATAGCTTGAAATTGTCCATGGTGGTGGACGTTTCTGTCATTAAAATTGGTATATGGTATGAATTGGGGTTTTTGCTCCTTTAGGATAGCTGCTTGTTAAACATTTACACTCACACCAATGCAAACAAAATTTAGAATTTTGGAAGTCAGAAAGCAGGGTTCCCATAGATAGTAAGATATGAGAATAAATTCAAGAAAGATGTGGTATGTTTGGCAAAGAAGGATAACTAGCCTTATAAAGCATTTGGACAATAGGCAAAGGGTGCCAAGAAGAGAGCTTAATAGAGAACTGAAGAGTTGTTCTTCCTTCTTCCTTCTTCCTTCTTCTCCTCCTCCTTCTCCTTCTCCTTCTTCATTTTTTCCAACAAAATCTTGCTTTGTCACCAGGCTGGAGTGCAGTGGCATGATCTCAGCTCATTGCAACCTCCACGTCCCAGGTTCAAATGATTCTCCTGCCTCAGCCTCCTGAGTAACTGAGACTACAGGCCTGTGCCACCATGCCCAGCTGATTTTTGTATTTTTAGTAGAGATGGGGTTTTGCCACATTGGCCAGGATGGTCTGGATTTCTTGGCCTTGTGATCCACCCACCTCGGCCTCGCAAAGTGCTGGGATTACAGGTGTGAGCTACTGTGCCCAGCCCTGAAGAGTTCTTATGTGCTTCATGCCCAGAAAAGCTCCCTCTGGGTAGATAAGCATGGCTGAAGTATGATAATTGGTAGGTGCCCAGGCATATTATGTGGAACATAGGCTGGTGAGCAATAGGATACTTCTTCTGCCTTATTTTCCAACAAAAGAATTAGTACTATTAGATAATCACTTTTAAAATAGCACTGATACATAGCATTTTACCGAGTGCAAAATTCCAATTACTAAAAAAAAAAAAACCTGACTGTAATAGACAGTTACCCCAATCAGAAAAATTTTGAATATTAGAAAATTTATTCAAATTAAAACAGTAAAAAACAATACATGTATTCCCTTAATGCAATTAGTAAATGAGATTGGTCTAATAGCAAATAAATATGCTACATTCACTTAGGATTTTTTTTTAATATGGGATATTCCGTTTTAAATTCCCATGTACTTCTAATGATAATTGTGAAAGAAATTCACATCGCTATCTTTGTATTAAAATTAAGGAAACATTTTGTTTCTTTGTAATTTTGTTTATTATACTTATGTATATACTACTCATTTGTGGTAGTAAATTGTTGTCATTAAAAAGATTGAATAATAGAGTATTTCAACACACATGAAGATAGAACACAGGAAAATGGAATATTGGTACAGCTAGAGATACTTATATTTGGGGAAGCAGATAGGCAGCCACATAAATAGTGTCACAGATGTCTGTCAGCATGAAGCAGAGACTGGGATGCCAAAACAGAAATTTCCTGTTCCTGGAGTGAGAAGAGGATGTATGATTAGAAAGAAAAGGAAAACTCAAGCCACAGCAACTGGAGAACCGTCATATTATAAATGGAACTAAAGCAAGCACAAGGGAGAAAGGTGGAAAAGGGATTCAAGTTAGAGTCAGGAAGATGGCAGAAACTCAATTACATAAATGAGCTGCAAGGTTAGCCCAGATTAGCAGAGAGGGTCTGGGCTGTCCATCTTGCTCTGGATTATTGGATGGACTTTTTTCCAGCCCTGTTAGCTATAGTCAGGATTGCTCAAAGAGTGAAGCAAAGCTGACAGTGCAATAAGAGTTCATAGTGCTTAGCTATAAAGAAAAGCTGGTGGTCAATGACAAATGCATGGTCTCAGTCTGTATGTAATTGTTTGTCTGCTATTTCTCATACACCTTATAAAATGTTCAATTTCATCTCTATGGGCAAATAAAAACCCATGAAAGATGTTTACACTTAAAAAGTCACCTTTGTCCAATTTCCTTGATAATTTAGAAAATATCTCTGTGATATAAAACTTAAAACATTATTACATTACCTTTTTGTTGAAATACAAATTCTGTAGCAATATTTTGTTTTAAAGTTTATTTCTGAGCATATTTGAACTAAGCACTCTGGGCTGACACTTTTTATAGATTGATACTCAGACTTAATGGCTCCAGAGATTTAATTAACATGTTGTCTGTTTCTTCTGCCTGATCATTGATGGAGCTGTTAAAAGAGCTTAACTGGACCTAACATCAGTCCCAGTGACACATGCAAGACCCTTCCAATCAACTTGATGAACACTTATTTGCTACTACACTTTAATAACTATTCACACAGCTTTCAACCCATGTGTTAATTCCAGCAAACAACTATTTTTTTTCGAGTATTATTTCTTGAGACAACCTGTCAAAAATAGGTTCCCAAAATTAAATTTATGAGCTCTGAAATATTGCTTCTAAAATAATTAACATAGTCAAATAAAAATATAAACTATATCTACTTCTAAACATTTTTAAAATTCATAGGTATCATAATCGTATAAACTAGAATATTAAAACAATTTTTGCAAATATGAACACCACAATTTTGTATATAATACAATGAAAGAGGAATTAACCTAACAAAATATTTTAAACAGCCATCCTGATAACACAAATAGATATTCTAATATTTGGTTCAGCATTCAATCTAATGACTGACTTTCTACTAGAGAGCAAAAGATTTCCTATAAAATTTTTAGAATACAACCAGGAAATTATAAAATTATTTAAAGAATATTTTCTAGCTGGGAGCTGGAGCCTGTGGACTGGAGTCTGAGATGATAGTGCTGTTTTTCCTGGGCTGGGAAGTGAGTTGATCCTGGAGGAGGGACAGTGCTGTCCCTGCTCCACCTGCAACATGTGTCCTCCCAGTACAATATCACCTACAAGGTCACAAATTGAAAGTATCCAAAGCCGAAAGAAGTGAATAATGTGCTTGGGGGAGTATCTGCCTGGGAGAGCAACTGCCTAGGAGAATGTCCATTCTCCTGCCCAGCCACGTCCCCAGCGTGAACACCCTCGTGCTCACTTTATGCAGCAAACGACTCACCCTGCAGATGAGCCAATGACCACCTTCTACAAGTGCAGCAGTGCTCAGTGTAGATACTGTTGAGGGCATTAGACCCAGGACGGCCCAGCTGCCTCAGTATCTACTTACCTTTTCCCCAGGGTGGATTCTAAGCTGGGGGTATGAATTGTGGGTCCCGATGACGTTTTCTGGTGGAAAGCTAACCCTTTTAGGGTGAAGAGCCAAAGTCTTAGGAAATGTAGCTCATCCGCCAGCCAGAGTAGATGAATCATTAATGTCTAGGGAGTTTTTGTGTGTGGGGAGGAGACCTATAGCTAAGTATGTTCTGTTTAAAGTCCTGTTCTTTCACCTTTTATATTTATTGGCAGTTGATATATCATCACCGCCAGTCAACACTCAAATACTTGTACTGTTTCCACAACTTAGTACATTGTTTGTTTCTAAATATTTAACTAGTAATTGTAAACATATTTAATCAAACGTTTTTCTAAATAGTTCATGAAAGATGAGACATCTAAAAAAGGAGTATTTTCTAGTTTATTACTTTTATAAAGACCTCTCCTTTGCAACACTTTCTTTTCCCATTATTTAAAATTTCCAGAGTCCTTTAACGTATCATCTAAATAGGCAAAACCAAGCAGAGACGTTTGATGAGTATAAAAGCTTATTTGCAATTCTATTTCTCAAGAAAGATAGGTGACATCGGTGGCAACCAACAGCATACCATTTTAAAAAATGCTTTTCTTGGCCAGGTGCAGTGGCCCAAGCTCTTAATCGTAGTACTTTGGGAGGCCGAGGCAGGTGGATCATCAGAGGTTAGGAGTACCAGACTAGCCTGATCAACATGGAGAAACCCCATCTCTACTAAAAAAAATAGAAATGAGCCAGATGTGGTGGTGCATGCCTGTAATCCCAGCTACTAGGGAGGCTGAGGCAGGAGAATTGCTTGAACCCAGGAGGTGGAGGTTGCAGTGATCCGAGATCGTGCCATTGTACTCCAGCCTGGCAACAAGACCAAACTCCATCTCAAAAAATGAATGAATGAATAAATAAATAAATAATTGCTTTTCTTTTGTAGGTAAAATAAAGCTTGATGTTAATTTTTAATAGAAATCCATCAGGTTGTATGAATTTATATAGTGCAATCTAACTCTACTTGGAGCCCACTTACATGGGCATTTTATGAATAATGGCATTTTATTCCAGATGCACAAGATACTAGTTTGACTATATATCAAGCATTAATCTACATTAAGTTTTATTATCTGTTGTTAGATATATACTCACTTTGCTTTTACATATATTCTTGGCCATTTTTCAAAACTCAGTACTGTTTTAAAACCAAGATTCTGGCCAAAGCTAGAAAATTTATAATGAAATAAATACTCTTTGCTGTTACCAAATGACAGTATTTCCTACTAGTTACCCCAAATTATAAATAAAGCTTTCTTTTTTATTGACAAATAAGTAACCATATTCTAAAATAAATTGGAAGTCTATGCTTTTGAAATCTTTTTAAAAGATATTTATGGCTCTTTATTTTGCTGTGCATAGCAATTTATAGCTAAAAGAGATTTAAATATTAAATACTTATGCTATGTTGGTTGATGAAGTAAAGACTTCCAAGTATGAAAGGATAATAAAAAATATTGCAGAAGGACCTAGGAATAAAGATAAAGAGAAAAGTCTTTTAAGACTTTTTTCGTTAAATAATGTACTACAGACCATGAAGTGAGTGAGAACAAACAAGAGAATATTTTCTACCTAACGTTAAGGTTCTTTTGTATATTTCAAGCTATCTTTTCATGAATTACGAGAGAGCAATACTAATGAGGTACATACTGAGTGAATGGAATGTTCTCATTTTGTGAACATGGCCAATCACATTGAGTTTGTTTCATCACCCAAACGTCCCTAGCAGAGAAAATTGCCAATAATCAGAGAAAATCAAGGTAGAAAATTGATGCTTTCTGGACACTTGAAGCGACATAGGTCAGGATGCCCTTCAAGAGCTCACTAACAAGATGATCCAGGAAAGCTCCTGCCAATTTGGCTGTGGAGTGTCATTTGATCATTATTAAAACTTTCAAAAGACCTTAAAGCTAGACAAAGTATTGGCTCAAGATAGGTATAAAGCCAGAATTAACATTTACTGTCACCCTTTTCACTGTTTTTCTATATTTCTCTGCCAATAAATATAAAACAATCTCACACATCAGAGTAACAAAAAAAACTGGGTATATTTTAATCCTGTTATTTAAATCAATGTTAAGTAACATTTGAATGAAATGTTTTTTCATACATATTCGTTGCATTATTCTCTGGCATAGCACTGGGCAGAGATTATTGCCTTGTGATGCAGGAAAATGTAGTCCAGGTTGAAATCCTTGCACAACTCCTTATGATTTGGAGCAGGTCACTCATCTCTGAAGCCCAGTTTCCTTGTATGTAGGTCAGATATAACACTACGTATCTAAATAGAATCGTTGTTAGGATTACATAGATAAGAAATGAATAGCATTGGCACATCTAAAGTCACTCTATTAAGAAGATGTCTTTTGTTGATCATGTTATCAATTTTCCTGAGCTGAATGAACTTTGTATTCTAAGAAGTTGGCAAATAATTTCAAACACACAGGGTCTCACTTGCAACTACTAAAACATTTAATATAGTACAAACACATAGGAATAAAAGCCCACGCAAAAACAGTAAAGTATAGATGACTTCCAAATGACACTGAATTCAGACCCAGAATGAAATAGAGGCAAATTTTTTGGTTCACTCATGTAGATTTTCTCTTACCTAAGAGTTATCTCTGTAATCTTAATAAGAAAAGTTCCTTTAACTTGTTTTGCAACACCTTATGGCTTGAATGTATAAACAGAATTATAAAGTGTATCTGAAGTGTGAGATATAGTTGAAATCCATTTGTGACATGTGTTATAAGTGTTAGGGAAGTGAGAGTCATGTGATTTGTTTAGGAAACAGTATGTCATCTCTGGTATAGCATTGAGTATTCCTCAGCTGCTAAGAAAGTAACATATAATGTGTGGCATACCTCTCACTTCAGTAATCAACAAGCAGACAACAGTACCACTGCCTGCATAACACTAAATGCATAGGTATCATGAGGGTGTTATACTGCTGCTCCTGAATTTCACGATTAAAATGCTCTTAAATCGGATTGTGTCCAATTCAACAAGTACCCCATGTAGCACCTACTATTTTCATTTCAAATAACAACATTATGCTGCTAAGTGATACAGCCTAGGTAACATTCTTGCTGAGAAAAAAAAATACCACAGCATAGTTCCATAGATAATATTTCCATCACATAATATTGTACATATTTGCAGTGAAATATGTGAAATTTTAATTGGTAATGTCATACAAATTTTGTTAACTGGTATGTATAGCTCTTGTTTTTCCATTGAAGTTATAAATGCTCAATGGTATATTAAAATTTATTTGTATTCATTCAGAGAAAGCAATAGGTTGTTTTTTAACTCAACAAACAAGGAGTTACATTTTTTAGATATGCTGGTATTCATCAACATCACTTTTGTGCAAAAATCAGAAGATTCTATCTGAAGAACTACAATAACAATTCATTAATGGAGCATGAATGCTTTAGTCAGAATTCAAATATCCAGCAAAGAGAGGTAGCAATGACTAAAAATAAGCAATATGGTAACCATCAAGAAAACATCCAAGTAAAACTCTGACTTTAATACATTGAAGAGCACATAATTAAGAATAAAATTACACAGACAATTGTAACTATATTATTTAATTTTTTAATCTATGAAGAGAGTAATTTGAAAGAGGAGGTCATGGAAAACAAGTTTTTTTTTTTTTTTTTTTTGAGACAGAGTCTGATGCCCAGGCTGGAGTGCAGTGGTGCAATCTCAGTTCAGGATAACCTCTGCCTTCATGGATCAAGCCATCCTCCCACCTCAGCCTCTCTAGTAGCCATGACTACAGACATGTGTCACCATGCCTGGCTAATTTTTGCTTTTTTTTTTTTGTAGAGAACAGGGTTTTGCCATCTTGACCATTCTAGTCTTGAATCTCTGGGCTCAAGCCATCTACCCACCTTGGCCTTCCAATGTACTGGGATTATAGGCGTGAGCCACTATGCCTGGGCTGGGAAGACTTTAATAGAAATTCTAGCTAAAGAAAGGAGAGAAGAAACCTATCACATAATGTGTAATAATCAATAAATGCATTTACCAAGTATTTGTTGTTTGTCTCCTACATATATGGTCTGAGATGCAAAGATTAACAAATACATCTGTGGCCTTAAAGTGATTGAAATTATTCAATTTAGTTCACAATTTCCTTTATGGGAAAGAATAAAAATGTAATATATAAAGCAAGTAAAATTTTATTATCTCGGTACTTATCTGAATACCCTCCCTAGAATTAGACAAATTAGCCGATATGATATGTACCATTTAATGTTTACTCCTGTAAGTGATGATGGATAATTCAAGAACACAAAAATGTAGCTTCTTTGCAGATACTCTGTGTATCATATTTCCTTTAGGCGTGTTTTTCTTCCATGTAATAATATTTTGCCATAATTTTAAGTTCATAATTCCTATATGTAGTTTTTCTTACTTAGCCCTGTAGCTACTCATCTACTATAGGTATTGCTTCAGTCATTTCTCCATTTTTTTTTTTTAATGCCTGCAGTGTCCTAGGTTTCCTTATGTTGGGTTCTGAAGAGGGCATCAAGATTAAAAAAATATAATTTTAACCAAGAAAGCATTTTTAACCTAGACGAGAAAACGCACATGTAGATAATGCATCACAAATGCTATAGTTGAGTTTTGAAAGGAAGCCGTTGATGACAAAGCTGGAGTAAACATGTCTACCCAGGGCAGCTGGGCAAAACTTTGTAGGAGACAGGAATATTAAGCAAGGTTGTGAGAGAGAAGTAGGAGTTTGCCAGATGGAGAATAAATGGGAAAAGGGTATTGCAGAATGTGAAACAGTTTGGAAGTAATGCTAAAAACTTACAAAGCATTCAGAGTTGTGAAACTTTATAATATTGGAAGCGAAAGAAATAGCCAAGGGCATTGGTTGTTTCAAGTAAAATGATTTGTTGGCTCTATGCATTGTTGACATGTTTTTAAGTTAGGGCAAATATCAAAGGAATTATTGGAGTAAAAGTCCATTGTCCTCCAAACTTCCTTATCAACTTGGAAAAAGGCTGTTTTGTTAGTCTCCTATCTAAGTACGAAAAAACTATTATTCGTGTTTTAAAAAACACATAACTCCAAAATTGTTATGTTTTTGTTCATTTTGTTTTGTTTTTGGTTACACAAGGAAGAGTCTATCAGTTGCTAAGATACTCTTAGTATCTTGTGTTGATAGTACATCTAGCCTATGGAATAGATACAAAGAGTGAGCAGGAACAGAGGTGTAAGATCTGAGGGTCTGTCCATCAATAAAAAAAAGACATGTTCATTAGTACTTACAACAGCTTAATTGGGAACAGATATTTACATTAGGCCTATTATATATACCAAGAAGCAGGCAAAATATAAAGTGATAAACCCTTATAGTTAGAAAAAAATGTAGGAGTCATGTCATCCTAATTTTTTCACAATTAAGGAATTTTCTGAAACATCCTTGACAAATGATCATTTAACATTTTATCATTTCCCCAATGCTCACTTCTTTGAAGGAAATCTATTTACCAATCCATGCCATTTTAAATGTCCTTCTGATAAGGAGACGTATCTGACTCTCTGTAACTTTTATTCATACTAGTTTCTACCTCTGGAAATTCTTAGAATAAGTCTACTTTCCCTTATATGCAGTAGATATTCACATATTTGAAGATTTCAATCAAGCATATTTCTCTCTCCCCAGACTAAATATTCCACATTCCACATTTTACAGATAGGGTTTCGGGACTCATCACCACTCCTGCTCCCATTTCCTGCACACTTCTGGGCTTAACTCCATGAACTAAAGGTGTGGAAGGCTCCGATTACAGCTTTGTTACCTTTTTTGGAACAATATAATACTTCTGGCTCAAATTACTTTCATGTTTACCTAAACTTCTTGCATTTTTACCCAAACTGCAATTAATTGCAGTTTCTTCCAGCCTGAACTTTTATATTTAATTGTTGAACAAAACAGGGATGCATGGAATCTAAATGAAAGCTTTAAATATCATGATTCCACTACTTAATAATTTAGCTATTCTTCTTAAATTACAGTATCTGAAAAATATCTTAGATCCAGATTCTGTGGCTTCATCTGATCTATAATTAAAAACATTGCATAGGACAATACCCAGGACACCTTCTAAGATGTGCCCTCAGAGGCTGGTTTCTAGATTGATCATAATCCAGCAGTCACCACTTGGTGTAGCCATTTATTAGTCTACTGTGGGTACTGTTGCTAGACCTCATTTCTCTACCTTGTTGACATGAATATTGTGAGGGATTCTGTCAAACATCCCTTCTCAAATGATTTTGAACTAAACTTGATGACTGGCCTTCTGTACTCATAGGCTGAGCTGTGTGACTTTTTCTTTCCCTTGTTTATAATAAATTTTCTCATTCATTTGGGTTTTCAATGAATGGAATATAAATTATGCAAGGGGTGACCTCACAATGCAAGTAAATGCATTACTTTTGTGTATGCAGAAACACATTAATTTTGTATTATGCGGAAACGCAAAATATGTTATCTAGGCTACAAAATAATTTTTCAAATCAAGATTGAGGATACTTGAAATAAGAAACATGTACTAAAATTACTAAAAGGTTAAATACTTGTCAGTTAAGAATACTTAACTTTGTGTATTACAATAAACTAAGCATGTAACTTATTGCTATTCATTGTCTAGTCAAAGCAAGTATGCAACAGTTTTATTTTTTCTTGCCTTAGTCTCTATCTTATATTGCGAATTTTATAGAATTTATGTAAGCCTGACATTTCACCTTAAAATATAAGCTTCTTAAGGGCAGGGGCTGAATCTTAATCATTAAGTAGCCACAGGGCTTTCTTAGCACAGAATCTGCAACTGGAAATCTGTTTATTCAAAAAATACAGATGGGTGTAATAAATGACTGTTTATGGATTTCTTGAGTTTTTAAATGCAAGTTGTACTACCCTACCACTTAGCCCAGATTGCCAGATTAATCATTCTGTTAGATGGACTTCACTTGTATTTTCTATCTGCATGCTGGAGTGCCTGTCTAAAATAATTTTGGTTTTGGCACAGTAGATATTAAACTGACAGTGTATAGCCAGCAGGCTTAGTAGATTATTAAGACATCTCCTGCAACCTAATAATGAGAAGCCTATGTTATCATTACAGACGTGCTTGTTTTCTGTCCTGTGGCAGAAGGGTATTCATTCAGATCAGTTGAAAGCTGTATCAAATTATTTTGAAATAAATTAAAAAGAAGCACTTTTTACCTTTTCATTTTACCCAACTTGGTATAACTTTTTACCTTTTCATTTTACTAAACTTGGTATAACTATAATGAATTTGTTAGGACACAAATATCTTTCTTGGGTTTTGATTGGAATTTAATGTGGAGAGTCCATTCCTACCCGCTCTGATTCTCACAGTGGTATTATGCTTCAGACTTTGAAGGAATCTTCATAGCCTGAGATCTGTGCTGAGATCACATAGCTTGGCCTATAGTGATTGCTGCCTATAGAATCAAAGGCTAACTGTAGATCAATACTGCTGACAAAGGCTCGCATTGTTCTCAAATATCTTCTCAGTAAGGTGAAAATTTTCCAGAAGTGCAGATAAAAAATAGGGTAGATGTTTAGCAATGGTCAATAATAGAATAGTTTTATCTGAGACCCTCATTTTTCTTATAAAGGATATTTTGGTAAGGGTTCCAGTTCTGTAGCATTCCAAAGTATAATCCTCCCCAGGGAGGTCCTCATTCATCCTTTCTAAGTTGAATTGTATGAGCATATTTGAAATTTGTGAACATGCTTTTAGCAGCGACAACCTTCTTCTCAAGTCAAATTATTTGGATCTTTCTAAATCCCATATCCAACAAGTGCTTTAGTACTCACAACTAACAGATGCACTTAACCAGTTATGAATCCTTATGTTATGATTTCTCCTGAGTGGTAAAACGTGTGACTAAAACCAGTATTAAAACAAAGCATGTGTTGGCTCACTTATCTGAAAAGTCCTGAAGAATGGCTGTGTCAGTCAAGCGTGATCCTGTGGCTCAGTAATGCCACCCATTTTTCTTACCACTCTGCTTTCTGTTGTGTTGGCTTCAGCTCAGTCCTCACACAGTCCTGCTTCTCATGCCTTTTGCTACCCTTTTCCACCTGGCCCCTTCTTTATCCAGAGATAGATAGAAGAAATTAGTCAATTCCCAGTGCTTATTTATGTTAAAACCATGGCTTTTTAATTTACAGATTTTCTCATGTGAATAACAGCTACTTAACAGTTTTTAAGGCTCTTTTAGATCCATAATTTGATCTGACCCTTATAATCATTCCTGGAAGTAGACAGAGGTTTTATCATTAGGTTTCTTTCACATAAGCCAGGGAGTCAGTTTCTTGTTTGAGGTCACAGTTAATAAGGGACTAACCAGGGATTAAAGATAGACTTTCTCATCCTGGATCTTAAACATTTTTACCTCTACCGTGATACCTCTGCATTGTTCTGGAAATTAGGTGAAGGTGATGCTGTTGTACCAACAGGAGCCTAGTTTGTGAGTGGGGTGTACTGATCTGGCATATGCCAGTGATGCATCTGACTGTTCATCTGATGCTGGCATCTCTTGTTCCACATTTGAAAAGAAAAGAACAAAAAGGTAGATGAAAATAAATAAAACAAAGATACATTGACAGATACTACTTTAAAGAAAAATGAGATGAAACAGTAAAAGTAGACAAGGTGAGAACACAAAATTCAACTGAACAGACAGAATATCCTCAAAGGCCTAAGTTAAGTCTTTTGTCTGAATTTAAAATAGTTAAAAGCAAGAAGTTAGTGCAGTGCCAGAGAAAGAATCAGGGCTACTGTAGAAATCAAAGGGTGAGTCTGTGCTAAAGACTATAGGTGGAATTTGTGGGTTTGATGCCACCATTTGTGGCAAGGAAGGATGGAAACAGAAATAACCAAAGACACAAAGAAAAGAAAGGTCTGTCAGAAGTTAGAATGTTTATCTGTGGTGAGAAGAAGATACATAAATTCCAAAAAAAATTCTATTTCCTATGATTCGAACCAATTTAAATCTTAGGAGTAAGGGAACCACACCTAACTTCTTGTTTAATAGTTAAAGAAGTATCAGCTATCAGAAACTCATTCAGAAGCCTAGGAATTGGCTAACAGAGATTTCTCATGCCCAACTCAAAAGCAAAAACAATGGGAACTCCTGTTAAAAATACAAATATTCTACATTCATTTCTGAAGATTTTGAATTAGTACTTTGAGATGTGATCAAGAATTGGTAATTTTAACCTGAGCCATAAGACATTTTTATGAATTGGGCCTGTCCTTGTCAGTTGGGAATCTTTTGTTTAGCGAAGTCTCAACTTTGAAATAAAAGAGAAATATATAGAAAGACAAGTGCTTATTTTAGTTAAAGGGTTTTGAGTAAGCATTGAGACTGTGCTAAGTAATTCTCAGGTGACTACCCATAACGTTGTCAACATATACAGAATCTCTGTTAGCATTTTATCCATGATTCAAATAAATTATGACTGTGATAAATGCCTGAGTTTTTTTTTCCAGAACATTGATTTGTCAGTTTTATCAAATGTTGTCAAATGTGAAGGCAAATGCAATGTTTTGTCTTTGTCGGGTATTCTGATAATCTTAGCAAAGTATTAATGCTTTTGTGAGTAGGGTTTAATATGTTTCTGAGTTTATTTTGATCCTTACAGCAAGAGAAATTATTAGTAAAATTTAGTATGGATGTGGCACTTTTCATCTTCAAAATGCTTTAGAAATATTAACTAATCTATGTCCCTGTTCACAAAATGTAGCGCAAGCCTTATTACTGCAGGGGAAGAAAATCTGTCAGAAATCTGCTATGGGAGCTGTTGCACAGCATGCCATGGTTTCTGCAGATTCAGCACTTTGTCAAACTGCCAGTGGACATTGACAGAGAGCAAATAGAATTTGGCAAGAAATGGCAATAGAACCCTAGAGCTGGCAGAATGGAGGCTGTGGGAAACAAAAAAATTCAGAGCCCATTGGTGTTAGCTATATGTAATATGCATACAGCCTTCATTTGCTGTTTTGCTTTTCATTTTACCAAACTTGGTATAATTATAATGAATAAAATTGCATATTAATAACAAAAGAACATAATAGTTATATGATAGATTCAAGTACAAATCAAGAAAACAGGGACCCAGACATTGAGAATGTTTGAGGTTCTATTGCAAAATCTTGTTGACTTTTCCAAGGAGAAAAACAGTCATGTATTTTAATAAAGCTTTTCTTTTGACTTTGTTGTTGTTGTTTGGTTTTAACCATCATGAAAACTGGTCCGAAAGTTTTTATATTGTGGAGGGCTATTGTAAAATATTATAGGGTTTTATTATGTTCGCTACCTCCAAATCACCACCAATTCCTCTAGCTCTTCAACTGGGTTTCAGAAAAGTTGTGTTTTTGTCAAACGGAGACATATTTCCCCATGACTTCTGTTTGGTTTCTCCACAACTGTGTTCACATTCTAATTAATTTTTAACCTCTTTAACCAATCATATAAAAAGGCAAAACTTAATTGAGGTATGATTTTGTGGCTTTTCCTACATAGGTCTCTCTCGTTAACACATTGGTTCATTCATTTATTCACTCATTTAACCAAAAATATCTTTTGATGAAATAATTTATGCAGGATGTTCAGCACTATCACAAAGTGAGTACTCAGCAAAATGTTTTCCTATAGTAATTATATCATATATACTGAAAAAATGATCCATTAAGTGCCTATTGGTATTTACCTTGCATTGTTTCCTTACAACTTTCCTTAATATTTTCACTTTTGTTTAAAGATTATTAGGATTGAAGGAAATTATTCAAATAGCTGGGTAATGTCCTCCTGCTTCCGTCTGAACTTGACCAATTCTTTTCATGCTCTGACCTTTTTCTATAGATCACCTACTCATAGGGAATGCATTGAACATCTTTTACCCAATCTCTTAATTCTGAAGTAATTACCTACAATGACCCTTGTTGCCTAGGCAGGATTCACTGATTTCTGATTCCTTTCTAAAGACATGTGCTTGGTTTGGGTCTTGACTTCTGTCTCTCCTACTCATATATTTCCCACAATGGTGATTCTGTTCGCTGGTGTAGGTAAGTCAGTGTCTTGAAATCCTCTGGTGACTGTCAATCTCCCGAAGGTAAGCCACCCTTGGATGGCTCAACTGGACTGAAGGGAAGGACAGTTATGGGAAGACACTCAAGTGAATCAAAACCATCTTCCCCACTTGTTGCTAGCAGCCATCTTAGGACCATGAAGAAAATCCACTTTTGGATGAAGCTGACCCTGTAGGTAGAAGTAACAATCAGAAAACTTTTGGATGTTATCTCTGAAGCACTAAGTCAACTAATCTTAATCTATTTTTGAACTGTTATGATTGAAATTATTATATTTTCTCATTCATTGAGCCAGTTTCTTACTTGAATGGGAAGACTTTCTAACTGTTCCATTGTGCCACACTCCTAGCCTTTTATTACCCAGTGGCAGGACACCTGAAATCTACCAAAAGATCCCCCAAATCCCATTTGCCAAATAATTTGGGCATAAAATGATAATGCCATAGGTAAGGGATCTTAAGGTCATTTCATCCAACCACCCATCTGATATTTGACTCTTTTTTGTATCATCCCCATGAAAAAGACTTCTGAACTATGCAATCTATTATGGGGAATGCACAGCTTTTGAAGATGATGCATTTCTCTTTGGAAAGCAATGCTCTTTTTAAAAAAGGTCTGTGCTAAGGACTTTAAAGGATTTTTTTTTTTATTTAAACTTCAGGAACACCATATGAAGAAAGTTTTCATTATTACTTTTATTATCCCTATTATAGACTTGAGAAAACAGAGGCCTAGAGAAGTTAAGAAAGTGGTCTACAATTTTAAAGCAAATAAATATCACAGCTCATATGCTTGTTTTGAACTGGGTATTTCTCCAAAATTCCCATGTTGAAAGCTAATCACCAAGGAAATAGCATTAAAAGGTGGTCACCTTCAGGAGGTGGTTAGTTACGAGGGCAAAATGGGAGTAAGAGCTCTTAAATAAGATGTTGAAAGAGAGCACCCTAGAGCCTTTTATCTTCCACCCTTCTGCTATGTAAGGACTGAGCAAGAAGGCCCTCACCAGACACCAAATCTGCTGGTGACCTGACCGTGGACTTCCCAGCCTCTGGAACTGGAAGAAATACATTTCTTTTCTGATAAATAACCTAGTCTCAGGCATTTTGTTACTGCAGTGCAAACAAACTAAGAAGTCATGCCTTGAGTTCATTCTGTCAGATCCCTAAACTAAGTGATGTTCTCTGTAATTATCATTTTCTCAGTACAGTGTTAAACCAGGTAGTATTAATTCATTTGCATTTTCCTTCACAGAAGTTTTATCATTTTGTCCCTTCTTTATTCCCATTCTACCTGAATGTCTTGTTCATTGCCTCTCAAAACACTGATGTACTAGACCTATCACATTTTTTTTTCAATCACAATTCTAACTTGAAAAAAAAGATTATTCTCGTATAATTTATATTAATAAATTTGATTTATTTCTGGGGCTGACAGTTGGAGAGCCTGGAGACAGGATCTAATGACCTCACATATGATGTGAATCATCATAAATATGTAGAAAGTGTGTGTGTGTGTGTGTGTGTGAGAGAGAGAGAGAAAGAGAAAGGGAAAGAGAGAGGGAGGGAGGGAGTAAAGAAAGAAAAGAGAAGAGAGACAGGGACAATCCATATGTGTGAGTGTGCAAGTGTGTGTGTGTATGTACAAAAAGGTTAGAGTATAGCTAGCAAGCATTGTACTTGACATCCTTTTTATCAGTTTTAACACTTTATGTGTGTAACACTAAATTTTCAGATTTTGCTCCCCTTATATTGTCTCTATTTGGAATTAGCTGACTAGTAAATCTTAAGCTACATGTAGAGTCCAGAAGAAATTCAGAGTTAGTGTATCTCTATTATACTCTAAATGGGTTTAAAAGTGTCACTCTTTCTACAAATTGGCTAAAATATTCACAAATTATTTTTAGAAGCAACACGAGCATTCCAGCCTTTCTATTCCTTTTTAGGATCCACTTTCAATCCCCAAAAGCTTGCTGAGCTAGTCTTGCTGGGTGCCAGTATCATTGTCTGTCCTCAATACTCTGAAATAATTTTCTCCATATTTCATTCACCAGAGCTCTATTGCAACACTGACTTGCAGTGTCAGTTGTGAAATTCAGCTCCTGTGGCCTGCAACTGCCTTTTCTCATATTTTTTTCCAGGTCCCACACTTCATTCCATACAGGTTAATTCTTTCCATATCTGCAGTTTACCCTGCAAAGTAGGTAGATGATTAATAGCAATTCTAAGCAAATCACTGATAGAAACCTGGAGTTAATTCCAGATACTAGAACACCAAACAGAAAATAGGATAAAAGCCTAGGTGTTGTTATAGACCAAACATGGAGTATGCAGGAAAATGATACAGCTTTGGGGTGAGGGTAAAGGTTGGGGACATGGGGATTACCCAATGCACATAGGCTACCAAGACTGAGATACTACAGTGTCAATTATTAGTATGTTGCATCCTACCCAATAAAATGCTGGAAAATGCTACCACACTCTTCCTTTCAGGCTTGGCTCAGTAATTTCTCTATCACTAGACTGATTTGAGAAAGGTAGTCTTACATTACCAAATTTTACTTTCTTATTATCCAAAGGTTAAAAAAAGACTGAAGAAAAGTAGGATATATTTATATCCATATTATCTGTTAAACAATATGTTTCTGAAGCAGGGGGCCTAACTTATTCTGACTGTCATCATCATCATGGTGCTTATCACCCTAATTAACATTCTTGATTATTAAGCACATCCCACCTGTCATGTTAAACACTTCATAAACATTGGTTTGTTAAATTTCTACAAAACCTCTGAAGAAGAAGGTTAAGTTTATGGAAACTGAGTAAGTTGTCCAAGGTTAAATACTGGCTCTTTGATTACAAAGTCTGTGGTGGTAACTACTGCCTTTCTAAAGTGATTAAAAACATCCTCTGGACTGGGCGCAGTGGTTCAAGTTGGTAATCTCAGTACTTTGGGAGGCTGAGGTGGGCGGATCATGAGGTCAGGAGATTGAGACCATCCTGGCCAACATGGTGAAACCACATCCCTACTGAAATACAAAAAATTAGCTGGGCGTGGTGGTGTGCACCTGTTGTAACAGCTCCTCAGGAGACTGAGGCAGGGAAATCACTTGAACCTGGGAGATGGAGGTTGCAGTGAGCTGAGATCTTGCCAGTGCACTCCAGCTTGGGCAACAAGAGCAAAGCTCTGTCTTAGAAAAAAAAAATACCCTGACATATTTAATTCTTATTTATTGTTTGCTTATTTGTTTTTTAGTCTGTCTGCTATTTGGATCTCCCAGATGCTGCTTTTTTGTGGGATTGATATATCTTGAATTCTTTTAAGCTTCAGGTTATGGTGCACCCATCTGGCCTCCTGTTTTCCTGAAAGGATTTCAGGATGGTCTTCTGGACTCATATCCCTGCTGGTCTATGCCTAGAGTCAAGGTCCCCTGTCTGAACTTTAGTATGGACCCCCAGCTTATGTGGGCCCTTGTACATCTGCTCTCCCCTAGGCTAGTCGTCTCTGGTATTGCTTAAGCATTGACTTTGACAGCCTACATCCAAATCTGCTACCACCTCCAGTATCTATTGATAATTATCATAAATTCCCCTTCCTACATATAAAGTAAGAGCCACTTACTGTTGCATATTGTGAAGTGACGTAGTTATGCTAATCTAGGTCTAATAATACTTTTCTTCAACAACACTTACATGTTCATGAAACAGAACAAGAGTGAAAATGATGCTAAGCAATTGAAAAAAAATATTATTTCTGATTTACTTTCTTCAAAATTTCATGTTTGAAGTTTATAATTATCTGTTCCAAAAATAAGAGGGAGTGGTAAATGTCGTGAATCTGACTCCTCGGTCATGTCCGACTAGTCTTCATTTCTGAAGACTGGAAACCCCAGAACTCAACAACAAAATGTTGTAGCTTATGCAATTTGCCCACAAGCTAACACAGAGCTCTTTGAAAGTCTAATCTCATAACCCAAATATATATTTTTTATTTACATGCTACTTTTGGAGGCAAAATAGTGTGTAGGATTCCAGTTGCCTCTCTTTCTCCTCTGGGCATCTGCTTCTCAGCTGTGTGACTCTGAGTAATAATTTATTCATCTTGTTTGTAACTCAGTTTTCTCATCTGTGAAGTGGAACAAAAGTAGTGCACATATCATAGCATGTGGTAAGAATTAAATGTCTACATTTCTTAGATAATTGTCATAAATACAGGAGGTTTTTTTTTTATTTTTATTATGGGTTCAGGGGTACATGTGCAGATTTGCTATATAGGTAAACTTTTGTCATGGGGTTTTATTGTACAGTTTATTTCATCACCCAGGTACTAAGCCTAGTACCCAATAGTTATTTTTCTGTTCTTCTTCCTACTTCTACCCACACCCTCAAGGAGGCTCCGGTGTCTATTATTCCCCTCTATGTATCCATGTCTTCTCATCATGTAGCTCCTTTTAAGTGAGAATGTGCAGTCTTTAGTTTTCTGTTCCTGCATTACTTTGCTAAGCATAATGGCCTCCAGCTCTATCCATGTTCTCGCAAGACATGATCTTATTTTTCTTTATGGCTGCATAGCTTCCATAGTGTATATGTACCAAATTTTCTTTACCTAATCTGTCATTGATGGGCATTTAAGTTGATTCCATGTCTTTACTATTGTGAATAGTGCTGCAACAAACATTCGCATGCATGTGTGTTTATGGTAGAAAGATTTATATTTCTCTGGATATATCACAAGAATGGGGTTGCTAGGTTGAATGGTAGTTTTGTTTTTAGCTCTTTGAGGAATTGCCACACTGCTTTCCACAATTGTTGAACTAATTTACACTCCCATCAACGATAAATAAGCATTCCCTTTTCTCTGCAACCTCATCAACATCTGTAATTTTTTTGACTTTTTAATAGCAGCCATTCTGAGTGGTGTGAAATGGTATCTCACTGTGGTTTTGACTTGCTTCTCCAATCATCAGTGATATTGAGAGTTTTTTCATATGCTTATTGGCTGCATGTATGTTTTCTTTTGAAAATTGTCTGTTCATGTCCTTTGACCACTTTTTAATGGGGTTTGTTTTGTTCTTATAAATGTGTTTAAGTTGCTTATAGATGCTGGATATTAGGCCTTTGTCAGATGTACAGTTGGAAAATATTTTCTCCCATTCTGTAGATTGTCAGTTTATTCTGTTGATAGTTTCTTTTGCCATGCAGAAGCTCTTAAGTTTAATGAGATCCCATTTGTCAATGTTTGTTTTATTGTTATTGCTTTTGGTGCCTTCGTCATGAAATCTTTTGTCTGTTCCTACGTCTGGAATGGTATTGGCTAGGTTGTCTTCCAGGGTTTCTATAGTTTGGAGTTTTACATTTAAGTCTTTAATCCATCTTGAGTTGATTTTTGTATATGGAATAAGGAAGGGGTCCAGTTTCAATCTTCTGTATATAGCTAGCCAGTTCTCCCAGCACCATTTATTGAGTAGGGGGTCCTTTCTCTATTCCTGGTTTTTGTCAGCTTTGTTGAAGATCAAATGGGCATAGGTTTGTGGCTTTATTTCTGAGCTCTCTCCATGTTATTTATAAATATTCATTATTAATATTTATTATTCATTACTATTGGTATTATTTGCTAATATCAATGTTTTGAGTTCTAAACCCATATATTCTACTGCCTACTCAAAATCTTCAGAATCATTGCAAAATCAATACGTTTAACCTGAATACATTTTTTTCTCTACATCTACACCTTCTACATCTGCCAAAACATGCTTTCCCTCCAATTTTTTATCTTTCAGTAAAGAGCTTCGTAATTTATTCAATAGCTCATGCCAACAATCTAATTGTCATTCTTGCTGGTTCCCTCTGTCTCAATACAAACTCTTCAATCTAATTATTCATTAAGTAGTATCCATTTTAACATGTAAATAAGGCTCAAATCCATTGCTTTTCTTATTTCTATTCCAACCATCTAGTCTACTACTCAAAGAGTGATCCATGGGCTAATGCTAGCCTATAAACTGTTGTTGTTTTGGGGCAATGAGTTATCAAAATACAAAGCATTTACAAATTTTTATAAAAGTTTGATGTTGAGAGATGTTGAAGCATGTAATCATTTTTCAGGTCTTTCACTTTTTGTTGTATTTCACAAAATCAGTGGTATGGAGTGAATTTTAAAAACAAAACAACCTCAAACCCAGACAGACATTCCCACTACAGACTTAGGAGCACTGCTGGAAGCCTGTGTGAGCTCTCACTTCAACCACAGCCATGGCTGGTAAAGCACCCTTCTATAAGCCCGCTTATTCCACACTCGTCCAGGTCTCTTCTGGAGCTGAAAGCTTTTCCAAATGCAAATAGTCCTGTTATAATCTGCATCCCTTAAGTTCCCTCAATTACCTCACACTGATATTAGCAAGACATCAAAACTCTGCAAGTGTCACCCACCTTTGGGCTATTCATCCAGACTTCTGTTACACACCCCTCCCTTCTCGACTAACATCAGCCACACGGGCCTTCCCTTCTGGTGTCTTAAGACATACTGTTCCACTGTCCTGTGAGGCCTTTTAGTTCTTTCTAAAATAGGACTTCTTCAAGAAGCATTTTTTGAATCCCAGAATAGGCAAGGCTCCCCACACTTATATGATCTTACATCTTTTTGTTGAGCTTGTCAACTTTAAATAATTATTTACACATGATGCCATCAATAGCTGATGTTGAGCCTCTTGCTCTCTGCTGGTGAATGAAGACCTGTAGGGCACTGGTTGCAGCACTGTGTAGTAGTTAAGAGCAGAGGCTCTGCAGCTTTGTTTGATGCCTATGTTTGAATTTGGGCTCCACCCTTGTGTGTCCTTGGATGAGTTCCTTAGTCCTTCTATACTTCACTTTCTTCATCTTAAAATCAGGATGCCAGGTCTTTTCTGAAAATATTTTTACAGGGACTAGATTGTTGTAATCATCTGCTAGGCATGGTTCTCTAGAGAAAAAGAACTAAGAGATTTACTAAAAGGAATTGACTCACATGATTACAGAGGCCCACAAGTCTCAAGATCTGTAGTCCACATGCTGGAGATGCAAAAGAGCTGACGGTGTGCTTCTAATTTGAGGACTGCACAAGGCTGTTGTCCCAGGTCAACGAGTCAGGCAGAAGTTCTGTCTTGTATGGACTTTTTGTTCTATTTAGGTCTTTGGATGAAAGCCACCAACATCAGGGAGGGCAATCTGCTTTATCCAGTCTACTGATTCAAATGTTAATCTTGTTCAAAAACACACTGACTGATACAGCCAGAATAATGTTTGACTAAATGTCTGGGCACCCCATAGCCCAGTCACTAATAGTTATAAAACCTTTATATAGTGTTTGGCACATGATAGAAGATAGATAGGTAATGATGTAAAAAAGAAAAAAGGCTATGGCAGAATTATTAATACTTAAGAGTGTGTAGCTAGCACTTGCTGAAAGAAAAAATCCAAAACAAAAGGGAGCATGTAGTATGCACTTTTTTTTTTTTTGAGATGGAGTTTCGCTCTTGTTACCCAGGCTGGAGTGCAATGGCGCGATCTCGGCTCACCGCAACCTCTGCCTCCTGGGTTCAGGCAATTCTCCTGCCTCAGCCTCCTGAGTAGCTGGGATTATAGGCACGCACCACCATGCCCAGCTAATTTTTTGTATTTTTAGTAGAGACGGGGTTTCACCATGTTGACCAGGATGGTCTCGATCTGTTGACCTCGTGATCCACCTGCCTCAGCCTCCCAAAGTGCTGGGATTACAGGCTTGAGCCACCGTGCCCGGCTGTAGTATGCACTTTTAAGCTACTTCAGAAAATAAAAGATAATCCACTTTCAGAAGTGCTTCTCAGTTATTTTATATATGCCTCATTCAATGTTACTGTATCTAACAGGCTAATCTGGCTTTGCTGTCTTAGTTTGGGCCTGACTCAGCATTCCCATTCAACCCATTTGTTTGTTTCTTTTTTTTTTTTTAGACAAAGTTTATCTCTGTTGCTCAGGCTGGAGTGCAGTAGTGCAATGTTGGCTCACTGCAACCTCTGCTCCCCGGGTTCAAGCAATTCTCCTGTCTCAGCTTCCCAGGTAGCTGGGACTACAGCTGTCTTCTACCAAGTTTGGCTAATTTTTGTATTTTTAGTAGAGATGGGGTTTTGCCATATTGGTTAGGCTGGTCTCAAGCTCCTGACCTCATGACCTCAGGTGATCCACCTGCCTCGACCTTCCAAAGTGCTGGGATTACAGGCGTCAGCCACCATTCCCAGCTCCATTTGTTTCTTCTTATCTCATCTGTTGTGGCTCTCAGATACATCCCCTTCCCCAGCTTAGCCACACATTTTGCTCCCGTAGACCATTACAGTCAGATGCTGGGTGTTTTCCTGCCTCAAATATTGTTCTTTTAAAATTTGTCCTCACAGCTGCCTGAGTGATTTTTCTAAAGAAAGTATGTAACCATGTCACTTCCTTGTAAACCATTTCTAATAGTTCTCCACTCTCACTGGATGAAAACCTGAATATTAGCATGAAATTGGGAGCTTTAAAATGCTGCACCCCAGCTTGGCTCCCTGACATAATTTCCAGTCACAAAGACATAAACCATGTCCAGATTCACTCTGCTCATCTAGCCCCTCTCACTGGAATAGTCTTTGTCGTCTTGTTTAACTTCTAATCTTTTGCTTAAATATCACCCTTTTCCACTCCCCCAGAAAATGTGACGTTCTCCTTTTCGTATTCCATGCCTCTTAATAGATTTGACAAAAACTGTCTGTTAGAACCTACACAGCGTATTTCAATATTATGTTTTAAGTTTTATATACATGCACTTATTTTTACCCCAGTCATTTCAAAGATTCTTCAGGATAAGCATCGTATTTTGCTAATTTTTTACCTCTACTTCCCCATACTAGATAATCACTGTGCTGTATGGTAATTGGCAAGTCATAAGTGATTGTTAAATATGTGTTGATCACTCCTATTGTGAACTTCCCTATGTATTCTGTCTCATTTCCCTCTTCTTTTTGACTTTCCTCAATGGCCACCCTGGCATCTTCCTTCATTTACTGCATTACATGCATTATTGTGTCAATCTGATATCACTTCTGGGGACTTTCCAGAAAGCACCCTAAGAAGCCAGAACTTTCATTTATCAACCACCTGCCAAATCCTCCCAGAGCCAGTGGTTGTGAGTGACAGAGAAGATAAGGATGCCCTAAGAAAAATTTGCCATGGCATAGAGAAGCAGTCCTTAATATTGTACCATTTCGGGTATTAGAAGCAATCAAGAGTGCCCTAACACTTCTTGAATTCAATCTTCCATGAACTTTAGCACAAACAAAATGTATTTTACAGACACATGAAGACATATTTTCTCTGCTCATTGATTAGTTTATTTTTCAAAGCATATAAATTAAAACGGTGATCACAGTGGAAAATTGCAAAGATAATTATTTTTTCCCCATGAAAATTCTGTGCAAGAAAAAAAACAATAGTAAAAATGAATGTGTCATCTGTAAAATGTGAGTGCTAAAAAACTCTAATGTGTTTTCTGCATTTGCTGTATGTCAGGCACTGAATACTGACAGATTTACATACACTGTTTCATTTAAGAAACACACTAACCCTGTGAGATGGGCAGTTTTAGCATTTGCCATTTCACTTATGAAGATGCTTACTGAGATTCAGCGAAACGTGAAACAGTAGTATAACAAGAAGAGAGAATAAGTCATCTTGAAATTCTGTTCCTTTTAAAACTGAATTTTGGCAATATGCTTGTTCTGCTGTCTTTGGGGCATCAACATTAAAGAAAATAATTGCAACTGCAATGAGATTCTCTTTTGGGAACAGACTAGCTTGATTAAAACGCCTGATGATGGGTTAAAGGAGCAGGAGGATTTGTGCCACCATTTATTTGCTCTCTAAATTAGCTATTCCAGTCTTTTATATAAAATGACTGCCTCTGTCAGTATTATACATCTTTCATGTTGAGATACTAAGACAAGAAAAATAATACCATATATAAGGATAGGAAAAAGTTAATTTCACTGCAACTCTCTTCTTTGTAGTACAGGTTCCTTGATTTAAGATCTGAGGCACTTCAAAAGCATTGTGAATTTGGAGAAGTAATACATCAGCTAAAATCTAGAGGCTTAAGGCTTGCACTCCCTCACCCCATCAGGCTTTGTGTGATATGTAACAGAGAATGTCTTTTCATTAGTGGAGTTGATAAAGTTAAAACTTTTCTTGATTAATATTCTCTTGCGAAAATCAGTTACTGCCATGGATTTACACTGCAGATTTGCTGTAGTAGTTCTAATTTCTTTTGTACCGAAGGTTCATCTGATACATTTATTTAATAAGGATAATTGTTGTTGAAGGACTGAGTTGATTAGTATTCCTTAGGTATGCTGGCAAATCTAAAAAAAAAAAAAATTAGAATCTCTGATACTTGACAATGACCTTCAGTGATATATAGGAATTTTTACAAGACTCATTCAGGGAAATGGTTCAAGGAACAGGTTGTTCTACTGTTTAAGAAAATGCAATGTGTGGCAAACATACATGCCAGATAACTGAATTAAATGCTGGTAAATAACAGGAAAATTTCTGATATTCACCTAGCTTTTCAAGTTGACACTTTATAATAAAGTTGCAGTAAGTATATTTAATTTCATGTATATATCAAGTTCTTTTTATTTAGCATTGGTGGACAAAGTATTTTCTGAGTAGCTTTCTTATGCATGTAAGGTAAATTAATCCTATCAAAGTGCTATTAGTTGCAATAAAATAGTGAATTCAAAGATACTCTACAAGATTAGATTCATTTCCTAAGATTTATCGTTTTTTATCTTCATTCAGTTCTCACATCTCTTGCCTTCTCTCTCATTCCCTAGTTGTGATTATTTCTTTCCACAGTTTCTTTTGAAGAAAGTATTCTTTTCTTAGATTTGTAAAAGGAAGAATGATGAATTCTTCAAAAGAAGGTTTTTTAAAAAAGAATCTATTGATAATATTTTTGAAAGATAGCTAAAGCTTAGGAAAAATCACCTTAAATTCTTGTGTTCATGATAGTCAGGCCAGAATAATGTATATCTACTTTAAGCAAGAAAACATGCTGCCTGGCAAATTCAATTCAAATTAGATTTGTTCTCATTTTATTGAATCAAATACTATCAGTGTTTCTGTTTATATTATGTTTTCACAGGAGGTTCAAGTATGCCATTTTAGGGAGGAGAAAGTCTTGTTTTCACCTCCCAATTTTGTCTTGTAATTGAGGAAACAATTCTTTAAAGAAAGAGGCTTTTTTTTTTTTTGTCTTTTCTTGAAGAGAAAGTTCTCATTTTAAATTCTCAAAGAGGTGTTTTTGGTGTTTTTTCAAAAGCTAACATCACTCCTGTGCTTACACAGCCTGCCTTCTCCTTTTCATCAGACCACCCAGGTTGTAAGTTCGTAATAAGCAAATCTCTTTTCCTTCTGAACTTCATGAGAAATTAGTTTTCCTCGAAAGCAGCCTATCTAAATTAACTAACTATAGTAACCTTACCAAGCCAAGAAGCTTCTAAATATTCATTATCAACCCATTTTGGGGTAAACAGGTTTTAAGTCTCTTTAAAAAGCCTGTTAAAAGCCAAGTACTCTGTCCTGAGTTAATGCATGTGTGCAGTTTACATTTTTCAAGTATAATTTCAGGAACCCTGTTAATCCTCGGGCGCTTTTTTTTAGATCCCAATAGGAATTGTCATTTCAGGCCTTTTCAGCATAGGAGGTTCTGGGAACTTTCTTTTGAAATACTGCTCTAGGAAGAATAAGGAGGAATTAAAAGTGTATTTGTTATTCATCGATTGACACCATGCCAATGACAACAATAACTACCATTTACTGAACACCTGTTATGTATTAAGCTCTGTATTTTTTAGAGCATACTGTCTTTTTTATGCTCTGAACAATTTCTACAACTTGCCAGTATTATCCCCATTTGATAGTTGTGAGAAGTTTCAAAAACAATACAAATCTTGTTTATAGTTATGCAGAATGTCTTCAGTTGCAGGTAGGAGAGAAGCTAACTAAAACATTTATAGTAATTGCAGGATTATTCTCATGGCAACAAGTTTGTAGGCAGGTGAAGGCTGGCTTTGAGCAAGAGCTTCACAGCATTGAGGCTCTGAATCAGCATGTCAGGCATGCTTTTGACATTCCTCTCATGCTCAGAAAATAGCAGCCTCAGCTCTAAGCAAGGCACCTTAACCTAACCAGAGAAACAGAGGCTTTCTCTAAGGAGGACAATCATTTCCAGAATAGTTTTGTCATATTTTTCTTACATCTCATTGGTTATAACTTGGTCACTTGTCACGTCCAAGCCAGGAGGGCAGTTGTAAAAGTTAATATTAATTTTATTTATCTTCAGTAATCCTAACCCAGCAGTGATTTTATTACTCAAGGAACATGTGCCAATATCTGAAGTCGTTATTATGTTTTGTCACTACTTTGAGGGCGGAAGTGCTACTGTCTTTCAGAGAGTCCCAGCCAGGGACACTGCTAAGCATCCTACAATGCACAGGAATCGCCTCACCACCATCACGTCACAAATAATTTTCCTACCCCAAATGTCAAAGTGCCTAGGTTAAGGAAGTCCATTCTGTAGTGAAGAGTGGATAGGAAAAAGGCTGTCAGAAATGGCCATTTTGTAGATTTACTGTCCCCTGTCCATGCAACATGTACATAAAAGTTCTAACTATTGTGATAATTCTTCAGTAGAGCAAGGAATATTGGAATTTGCTTGGGAAGCATCAAATAAGATTTTATAATATTATGTATCATAATTTTGTATTTTCCTTTCCAGTGTCTCACTTGAATAACCAACCCTTCTTCTGACAGGTTTCCATGTTAGTTATTACCGAATACCTGATTGAAAAATTATTCAATATTTTATAGAAAACAAAAAGTCTCTATTAAGATTTGGAGTTTGCTATCTAAGCAAAATTTTCCTAGAACATATTGAAAATATTTAGTTATGAGAATACATAAGTGGAGCTCACTATATTTTTGCTAAATTAAATTAATTTATATCAAATAAGAGACAACACAAAATATATGTGTGTATATGTACATAATATATAAAGCTCAAGTCATTAGAATATAAGTTTTCTTTGATCATGCTTTGACCTTGAGTATACGTAAAACTTGGTTGTGATGTAATGTTCAAGGAGTACTTTCCCTAAGGAAGTTGTAAAATAGTAAAATTAAAATAGTAAAATAAAGAATCAGTAGCAGGCCAGGTAATAAAATGTTATAAACAAGGACAGAGGATGCATGGAGACATTGTGTATTATTTAACCATGAATTTTAGAAAGAATGGCACATTTGATAGAATGTTATTTAGGATCAGTTGCAGATAATGAAAACAGTACAGATTCAGAAGTCTAGGGATCAAATGGTCTAACTGTGTTATTAGAAAGAAACAAATGCTGGCCAGAAAAATAGTTTTGAAAATTTAAATTGTAGAGTATTCACATATTTTATTACCTTGGATTTTAATCAGTGACTCTGCATTTCCCAGTAATAGCACTAAAATGTTACACTTTCTGATTGTCCAACTCACCCACTTTCATTAACATACCATGCTTTTGGCCGCTAGGAGATAGGGCTGTGCATTGGAAAAAGCTTGAATGTATGAGTCCCTGAGGTTGTGGTTTTGCGCCCGATAGACTAGTACTAAATCGAATAGATCATCTACTTTATCTTATTGATCTTTATTTTTTGGGGGGAGTTAAAAAGACTAGTCTTTCTCATTTTTGGGCAATCATACACATCAAGCAAAGGAAGGATTAAAAATAAATTCCAAGATAAAAGGCATGCCGGGAAACACCCAAATCTGGCAGTATCACCCTCACACATGAAACTTCTGCTTCCTTTCGTAAATGATCTCTTCCTGCTTTTTGCTTTGTGGCAAGGTACTCCTTCATAGTACAGTTGTTCCTTGGGATCTGCAGGTTTTGCATCCACAGAAACAGGACAGACAGGGGGACTTCAGCATTCTGGTGAAGTTTTTGGGACCAATACCCTGTGGATAACTGGGGAAACTGTGATGGGGAGGTCGTCTGAGAAGGAGGTACCTCTTTTAGAATTAATTTTATTTTTACAACGACCCTACAAGGCAGACACAATTTTTTCATCCCATATTACAGATGAAGTAACAGAAGCAGAAAAGGGAAAAGGAAATTGCCCAATTTTTTTTAGTTGGTCTTTGACTAACAGCTGAAATTTGACACAAGTCAAGGTCTGGGGCTAGATCCTGTTTTCATAACTACTGTGATATAAAAAATACATACAAAGTTATTTTTGACCTTCTCTTCTTCGTCATCCTCTTGCAGCTGGTCAATCAACAAATGCTATGTATTTGACCTTTGAAAAATTCCACGTAACACCCCTGACCACACATTCCTCCTTCTATTACGCTGTTGTTGGTGTTCATTGCTTCTCATCTATTTATTGCTGTAGTCTCAAATGTGTCTCCTTCTTTTCATCTCCTACTTTCTTGTATCTACTTTGCTCACTGGTATAGATCCTAAAGTGTAGCTAGCATCATGTCCCAGTTACCCGCCATGCTCAGTTGCTCTACCCAACTTCAAAATGAAGCCTTAGATCCTAACCCAGTCTTCCCCTGCCCTCAAATATCTGCCCCAAATGAACTTTTTTTTTTTTTTTGAGACGGAGTTTCGCTCTTGTTACCCAGGCTGGAGTGCAATGGCGCGATCCTGGCTCACTGCAACCTCTGCCTCCTGGGTTCAGGCAATTCTCCTGCCTCAGGCTCCCAAGTAGCTGGGCCAAATGAACTTTCTAGTCTTTTGTGTTCCACTATTCTCCTTCCTATTCCTGAAATATGTTACTCCTATTTTTAAAAGACATTCTTTTATTTCTGATTATTTGCTTCAACTTATGTTGTTTCCTTACCTTGGATCTTTGTCTTCCCAAATTTTACACAGTGTTTAGAGGACGGAAGATACCAGTGGAAGAATAGCAGTTACCAGGGGCTGGGGATGGTGGCCAGGGGATAGGAAGATGGTTAAAGGGTTCAGAGGCTCAGCTAGATAGGAGGATTAAGTTCTGGAGGTCTTTTCTACAGCATGGTGATTATAGTTAATAAGGCACTGCATACTTGAAAATTGTTAAGAAAGTCCATTTTAAATGTTCACACCACAAAATGATAAGTATGTGAAGTGACAGATATGTTAATCAGCTTGATCATTCCACAATGTACACATAGATCAAAGCATCACATTATATACCATAAACATATAAAAATTTTTATTTTTCATTTGAAAAAATAAATTTAAAAGGTACTCAAAACATATTTTCTTGTTGAAGAAATAAAAATTGAGCTTAAATGTAGCTCAAATGCCCGTCCTTTATGGAGGGTCCCCTGAAACTGCTTCTGAGGGAATGTATTCTCTTTCTGGACCCACAAGTGGCGTAGTCTCAAAGACAAGAACTTCCCAGCACCATACACCCACGTCTCCGTCCTGGATCTTAGAAGTCTTTGTTTAACTTTCGCTTGCAGGAAGATAGACTGTCCAGGTGAGCTTCCTTTGTTTAGAAAAGCCCACAAGAAGCTATGGGAGGACTGTGGGCCAAACAGCAAATCAGATGTCAGAAATCAAAGATCAGTCACTCCAGCAGAAGTTTAAAGGAACTCCTTTCATAGGACAGAAAACTTAAATGGGGCAGGAATATCTCTCTGGTTAAAAGTCCCCTTCCCTCACATCTGGGCAGACCATTTCTGGATCCCCTCTCATGACAGTGTGAGAGCTCGCTCTCTATCTCTATTTCTCTCTCTCTGCCTAAATAACTCACTTTCTGCAAAACTCTTTGAGGTCTGATATTTACTTAAATGAGCTCACTATGCCTGGCGGGGTCCCCTCTCCCATTCTTGGGTGAGTGAGGGACAAAGGACCTGGAAGAACACATCCTATCCGGGAGCTGAGCCTCCCCAGTGTACTGCAACCTGGTTTCACTTCTGTGAACTCCTATCCACACCTTCTCCCCTTTGTGGATTAATGGGGAGCTAATGGTACTCACCACTTTTAATATTTTTCAGAAAGCAAGGGAGGAATAAGATTTGTTAGTAATCACTAGAGTATTTTCAAATACACTTTATTATTTTAGGTAGCTGAGATACAAAGATTAAAAAAACTGGAATGATGGTCAGATATCTTAACTCTGAGTCCTGCTTTTCCCACTAACTGTGAGAGTTTCATGAACTTCAATTTTTAAAAAATTCAAGAAAATACATCTAATAACATTTTTATTATAAGGCTATGATAAGACTGAAAGAAAACATTACATAAAACATTTTACAAGTTGTAACGTGCTACATACTTTTAAAGAACTGTTGGTATTCTCAAATTCAAAATTTTATTAATATTCTTGAAGACCTGCTTTAGGCTAGATATTTCACACATTTGATCTCCTATTATCCTTCTAACCACTTCATATGATTATTCCTAGTTTACAAATATGTTCTTTAAAATCAAATGAGGCAAAATCACAAGGCTAGGAAGGTAAAGCACTCACCTGAACATTAATCTTAAATCCTACATTCCTTCTGCATACATTCTTTCTGATGCCTTCTCATGGTGAAAATTCACAGCAAGGGAGCGTAGAGATTAAGAGCATGATTTCTCATGCCAGCGGTCCCTGGAATCAAAGTCAAGATTTACCATTTATAAGCTGATTGACCTTGCCTAAGCACTTAACCCATCTGTGCCCCAGTGAAGGGGTATAATAGTAATAATCTCCCCATGAGGTTGTTGCAAATATTAAATGAGTTCATGCATGTGTCTTAGATCTGGTTCCCTAGAAGCAAAGCTTGAGGCAGAGATTACTGTACAAATGATTTATTTGGGAGGGATCTTAGAGAAAGGAAAGAGATGGAAACAGGAAAGGGTATGGGATTATCTAAGTAAAGAGAGAGTTTCAGCAGGATAATAGCATCAGCCTGATCCCACAGAGAGCTGAGAACCACAAGTTACACAACAGAATTGGCCTTTTGTATACCTCTGTATCCATCAGTCAGTAGCTGCAAGCTTGCTCCCATGGGGATGGCAGTGCATAAACTTCAAGGCTGGTTGGCTTTCCTTCTAGAGAGAGAAATTATTTTATGGAGTATAGGAGAGCCTGGGCTGTTTCATAGTCAACATGTACAACTGCTAGGTGTTGGGTGCACCACACTACTAAAATAGATTTGGGCAGCCCACTGAGAGAACTCACTTCAGCATACAAAGTGCTTAGACTAGTATCTGGCTCAATGTAAGCTGTCAATAAAAGTTAGCTTTTATTACTTTATTTTGCTTTGTAAGTTTTCTCACATTGTTTCATATGTTAGCCTGGCTTTCTAAACAGAGTGTAAGTTCCTTAAGGTCAGGGACCAATTCTAATTCTGCCTACCGTGCCACTCACCTGCAGTCATAAATCGATGCATTGTGATGGGGGCTTAGCAGCTCTGATTTATGTCTAGTGCTGAGGGTGGGACCTCTGCCTGCAATCTTTTTTTTTTTTTCACTCAAATGCCTGCTTTTCATTCCAAAATGTGCTAATAAATTAGACTCACTTTTATTTTGCGGGGGATATCTCCCCTTACAGAGTACGTGTGAAATAATGTAATTGTGTTTTTATCTGTACCAGACACATTTTATAACTTCGTGCTCAATACAATTCCCCCAAATTCGTTATTTTATTTGTGAACTGAGTCTGTCAATATTTAAAGTGAAAGTTATTAGACAAGTCAGACATGCTCTTACATTCACCAGTGCAGACTTGTGGGGAATAATTATTTTTTAATATCTAAAGCAATTCAATTGATCAGAATATTGATCCCATTCTCATTTTGATCATTGCGTCATTGATTTAACATTATCACTGACTAACCAAGCAGGGTAGAATTCGAGGTGTCTTGCGCATTCATCTTTGTTAAAAGATAAATGCATAAGACAGGCTTTAAAAGCTTTTTAAAGTGCAAGATGCTGGAACTGCATTTTCATTCTGCATTCTCTCCTGCTGTTTTGTGGAATTTATTGAAAATGTGCCTCTTAGAGGTCAGATCATTTCTTTCTTCAAGTGGAAGAAAAGATATAAGTAATATATTAAAAGGCCTCTGGGATAATATCAAGAAATTAGAACAACCTTATTCTATATTCAGACACCTTCCTCTTGACCATTATGACTCATCAAAAATAATACTCACAATTCATCTAACTGCTTCTAGCCAACTTCAGACTTTTGCATTTTAGATTTTATTGGAAACAATCACATCGGAGACTTTTTTCCTCTAAAATTTACCCCTCTCTTTGTCTTCTTATATCAGGTAACTTAGAAAGGCAAAGACTGAATTTTAAAAAGCTTGAAAAACGTTTACAATTTTATGTAATTTGAAATCTATTAATTTACTAAAATGAATGTCAATTCTTCAGCTCCTAAGTACTTTAACATCTTCTTTATGCCTGAAAGATTTTCTGAACAGACTACAGTCAAAGAAGGATAATGTACAGATAACTGTTGTGTGGTATAGTTTGGATATGTGTCGCTGTCCAGATCTCATGTTGAAATGTAATCCTCAGTGTTGGAGGTGCGGCCTGGTGGAAAGTGATTGGATCATGGAGGCCTATTTCTCCTGAATAGTTTAGCATCATCTCCTTGGTGCTGTCCTCATGATAGCGAGTCCTTGCAAGATCTGATCATGTAAAACTGTGTGGCACCTCTCCCCCAACCCACTTGCTCATGCCAGATCTGGCCTTGGGACGTGCCTGCTTCCCCTTTGCCTCCTGTCATGATTGTAAGTTTTCTGAGGCCTCCCCAGAAGCCAAGCAGATCCTGGCACCATACTTCCTATACAGCTTGCAGAACCATAGGCCAATTAAACATCTGTTCTTTATAAATTACCCAGTCTCAGGTGTTTCTTTATGGCAGTGTGAAAACAGACTAATACAATGTGTGAAAAAAGGATTGGTACTGGAAAAAGTCGCAGTGTTTTTTTTTTTTTCCAACAAGCAAGTAGCTAAATTATTTATTACTCTACTTTTCTAATCTATGGACATGCTGCAATAGATCTTTTTATGAATACAATAATATATTCATGTATATTAATTTATGCAGAGATGAATGCTGCTCCTTATTTGTGCTTCTAATCTGTAGAGAAGTTCTTAATTATTTCTGGTCACAGTTTGATGAAAATATTTTCACCTTTTGTTGATTACCTATCTTACAGTTTGAGGTACTTCAGTAAGTCTTCCCCTAAACATGAACAGTTTGCTTTCATCTATGCAGAAACAGTCCCCTTTCATTTACTCTAATTAATTGTTAATAGATTGTTCTCTCTAGTTATTAAAAAGTAATGGTAATGATTCAAGAGCCACTTGGGAAAGAATCCTATCTTTAAGTATTAAAAATGAGCCAAGCATGCAAAGTCCTCATACCAATTAGAAACAGCAGAACGCCTCAATGGGCGGAGGGATTCACTTGGCATTCCTGAGGTGGGGAGCTTTTTAAAAGTGGTGCTTGAAGGTGATCTGCTGGTTGATGTGGGAAGGACTGTGGACAGAGAGATGAGATTCATGGAGAATATACTAATACAGGTGTCATAGGATATTACAGTGGAACTCTTTCTGTCTCACATTTGGATGTAAGATTGAGAACAATGGATGCCCAGTCCTCACACACAGGATTGTTTGTAGTGCTTGTCAAGGGGCTGTCCCAAATCTGCCTTCTGAGGGTCATCATCTCTCAGTGATGCTCAGGCAGGGCTAGGGGATTGGTCAGGAGGGCAATGGAGCCAATACAAGAGACTCTCTGCATCACCTTGTTGGAACCTGGGAGCATTTCCTCTTCCTATTTGTGGGGAAACCCAGTCTGAAGGGTGGGGGACATTTATTCAAGTGGACATTTGGAAGAACTTGATTTTTATCACCTGGAGTTTGAAGGGATATGGGAGATTGTTTTTGTACATATGTGAGAAATCTTAAGGTGAGAGATGAGTGGTTGTGACTCTCAACAGAGTTTTGAGAGAGGAGGGGAGGAATGAGAAGGAGAAAGTAGGGTGGGAAGAGAGAGATACAGAGATTGGGTCAGGTATGTTTTGGCATTGAGCCCTCCATAAATGCCCGGAGTAGTGATGTGAGGACAGGTTGAAGTTTTCCTTGTGCATAGTGCATCTGTGAGAGGATATTGGCCTGAGTACCGGAGTCAGGATGGGAAGGATGGAATGACCAAGTGACCTAGCAGAGGAGTGAGGTTCAAGAACAGAAAGAGAAAGTTATGGTCTTCTCAGGGGAGCTATTTATAGCAAAAAGAATGGAGAAAAAGCTGAAAAACTCACATAGGCACTCCAGGAGAAAAGTGGTCTGTTCTGAGTGACTTCTTATTCGTCAGAGGGCCCAAAACATAAAACCCCCAGAATATCAGCTCCTAATTCTTTCTCCCTGTGGGCCTAGGCCTAGAGGCATCTGCAGTGGCAGCTTCTGGGTTTGGGGAGAATTGGCTAAAGGACAATGATATAAACCACACCTCACCCCACCTCCATCCCACTCATGTACCTTTACAGGCTTGAAGTGCTCCGAAGCAGACAGAAGAGAAGCTCCAAATTGGATAAGAGCTTGGAATTTTGAAGATTACACTGAACCCCAGTTACTATCACCAGAATTAAGTGTCCTTGTAAAAACAAAGTGACTGAAAAGCTCTTTAACCTGATTGAGATTTCACTGAGGAACAAGGAGAGAACTGTTCCATTGAGTGAGGGTGAACAGACAGTGGGAAGAAAGAATCAAGTGATCTTGTAAAGCTGTCCAGTCAGTTCCTGCCACAAAGTAATTAGAGAAGTGTGAATGATTTAAATTTGGGGCCAAGGTCAAGATAGGAGGTTAGGAAAAGCAAAAATGGACAAAGTAGATACTAGGAGCAGCAATAGATGACATATAATCAATGTCTGATATGTTTCAGGACAGCATCTCATTTAACTTTTACTGCAACTTTGTGATGCCAGAATCATTATCTCCTTTTTACAAAAGAGGAAACAGAGACACAGAAATAATCTGGCTACAGCTGCACAAATGATTTTTCTTTTCTTTTTTTGTTTTTTTTTTTTTAGTCTTCGACCCAGCCTATGCAGCTGACTTCACATACATGGGTCTACAACTCGTTTTTAGAAATGAATCAACACTACTTGGTGAAAGAGCAGTTGTTAGGACTTGAGGCAGAAAGACAAGGCCACAAAGACTCAGAGGTTTAGAGCTCAGCAAACATTGATGCAGTGATCATATATGAGAAGATCAGGAGGGGAATTAAGTGTTGCAAAGAGAATGAAAAGTTTGGTTTTAAACCGAATTTCTTCAAGGGTTTTAAGTTTCGGTGTCTAGTAGAGAGGGAGGAAGGTGGAACTAAACTGCTTGATAGCAGAGATGAGGATGTGCTAATGGAAGATATGCTTAAGAAAGTTATATTCTCACTTCCTCCAGGGAGTTCATTCTTGCCTTGGGCTACATCTCAGCTCATGTACCACCTAGGTGATTCCAAATCTGTGTCACACACTTTCTTGTTTATTTTATAACAAGTGGCTTTCTTTCGTGTTATGTGTTGTTTTCTTAAAGACTCGGAGTTCCTTGAGAGCAGAACCTGTTCCTTATCCTCCACTTTATTATGGAATCCTGGCAGAGTGCCTGCCATTACTATTAATACGTGTTGAACAAATGAAGGGAGGTGTCAATAAGCAAACAGTGAAACCATGAGAAGGGTGATCTCAATGAGGAAGACAATAGAGAGAAAAGTGTCTTGAGGACAGAACTTTAAGAGCTGCCACTACAGGATACAAAAATAGATGACAGTGATCAAGTGGAGAAAATAGGAAGAGATCCAGGAAAGAAATACAAGAAGGATTTCCAGAAGATTATTGACAGAACTCTGTGCTGCAGAGAAATCAAGGAGAGTGAGACTCTGAAAGGTCTTGGATGTAATAAAGGACTGGTCATTTGACTTTCAGGAGAGCAGTGTCCACAAAAAGGTGGGGTCAGAAGCCAAAAAGCTAGTAGAGAGACTGAAAACAATGGCTACACAATGTTTTAATTGATGAAAAGAGATATAGAGAGTATTAGAAAGATAGAGTAGTAAAACAGTCAGATGACAGGTTATTTACTAGCTTACATGTTAATCAATTGAAGAGGGAGAAACAAACATGTTTAAACATTTTCTGAACATACATACGTACGTACATATTTTTAAAGAGCCATTGTAATGGCTAAAGAAGATGCTGTTGAGAAAAGGCAGTAGGGGAAGACATATCAGGAAGGAATGATTCCTTCCAGAAGGGCTTATGTATTTTATTAACATGTTTTACATAACACCTTTTAGAGGGTTACATGTTGTAAACCTGGTCAGAACCAAGGCTTTTGAGAGCAGTTAGTTAAGAGTGATCTGTAGTGAACATGTCATATTCTGTTACTCAGCATCTTTTAATCACTTTCTCCTTGTTAATTCTTTACTTAAAAAGACAATCCTCATTCCTTCTAGCCTCTGTGGCAGATGAGATGAAGGCTAATGATCTAGATTCCATGAGTCAGAAACAGCTGAGCAAGGCAGCAGTTGTCAAGAAGTGCTATATGGAGCCTGCATTGCTGCTGTCTTTAAATAATGGAAAGCAGCTGCACTGGGAGTGATGGTTCTAGGGATCATATTCTGGACTTAGTGTCTGTAGGGCAAGATGTGATAGCAAATATGTACCTGCCAGCAACTCAGCAGTGTGGCTTAGGGATGAGTCCCAGCCAATTCTGGGCCCTTTGAGAGCTTGTATATCCCCTTCTTTATGGTCCTTTATTCCCTTCCTGCTTGAAGTCGAGTGCCAACAAATGCTTACATAATTCTTCCTATCTGAAGTTCTAGAATCTTGAAATATATGGCCAGGTAATATTCACTCCATCCAGGCAATTATTTATGAATAGTCAACTCTGCTTTCTTTGCCTCTTCTGCAACTACTAGTGATGATAGGATTGGTACTCAAGAAATTTAAAATATCATGGGGAATTTAGGGTCAAGGAGATAATATGTATAAAATAATTTTTACGTTATGAAAAAATACTTAATGTAAATAATGATTATTGTGAACTTTTTATTACTTGTTTTTGTATTGATGGGGGCTTATAATTTATTTTGCTTTCTTTTGCAGTCTAAAAGGCTGTTTTGTTTTGTTGCTTCTAGTTCCACATTAGAGCATCTCAAGGCTTCTTGTTTTTATTAATGGAGGTATTAACTTCCATGTGCTAAGTCTTGCCTGTGAGAACCAGTCTCTTGTGGTCTCTATTTTCAGAAACAAAGTACAGTTTGGATGCTCAAGATACAAAGAGTTTCAATTAACATTTGCTTAACATGCTTGTATATTGCAAATCAGTAAATTGGTATGTTATAAGCCCTTCCTAAATGCACAGGGTTGTTTTATTTTATTATCACATGGATAATTTCTCCAGCCAGGGGCTATTATTCCTTAGATAGATAGATAATACATGGCTCTATCTTTTTCAATGAAAGCAGTAGTATATTTCTAGTCCCAATTTTGCTTCACATTTTCTCCCGTTTCAATGTTTCATTGCAATAATCTCTTCTTTTCTTCCACCATCCACTTACAAGTTCCAGTTGGTTCATTTGAAAAATTATTCCCTGGAGGAGTGACTTTTAAAAAGATTTTTTATTTTTAAATTTTTGTGTGTGTTTTATTTAGTTTTGTGTGTGAATAAGTTCTTTAGTGGTGATTTCTGAGATTTGGTGCACCCATCACCCAAGCAGTGTACACTGCACCCAGTGTTTCCTCTTTTATTCCTCATACCCCCACCCTTTCCTCTGAGTCCCCAGAATCTACTGTATCATTCTTATGCCTTTGCATCCTCATAGCTAGAGCAGATGATGTTTGGTTTTCCATTCCTGAGTTGCTTTACTTAGAATAATGGTCTCCAATTCCATCCAGGTTGCTGCATATGCCATTATTTTGTTCCTTTTTATGGCTGAGTAGTATTCCATGGTATATAAATCACATTTTGTTTATTTACTCATTGACTGATGGACATTCGGGCTGGTTCCATATTTTTGCAGTTGTGAATTGTGCTGCTATAAGTGTGTGTGCAAGTATCTTTTGCTTATAATGAATTATTTTCCTATGGGTAGATACCCAGGAGTGGGATAGGGGATCAAATGGTGGGTCTACTTTTAGTTCTTTAAGAAATCTCCATGCTGTTTTCCATAGTGGTTGTACTAGTTCACATTCTCACCAACACTGTAAAAGTTTTCCCTTTTCACCACATCCACACCAACATTTATTATTTTTTGATTATGGCCATTCTTAAAGGAGTAAAGTTGTATTGCATTGTGGTTTTGATTTGGATTTCCTTGATAATTAGTGATGTTGAGCATTTTTTCATATGTTTGTTGGCCATTTGTATATCTTCTGGAGAAGTGACTTTTAATGGACTAAAGAATAATTATCTGTATGTGTGATTATGTAAGTATATGATAAATCTGTGTCTATACCTGTAGTGGGGTTCCAATATAAACTTCCAATTTTTTTAAATTAAGGAATTGTAAAACATGCCTAAGCAGAGCTGGCTAATGCTTTCAGTTTGTTTTAGCCTGAACTCATTCTTGTACTGTGCAAATCAGATGCCCTTACTGTGTATTCCACTGAATGTGACTGTATATGACACTGTATATACTGTATATGACACTGCCACTGTCTCCAAGCAGTGTTGCTATCTTGTATCATTATTTGCAGGAAAGCTTTGGTTGTCACTTATGCATTCAGTCAAAGGTCACAAAAAAAAAAATTTGATAAAGAACACAATGTTTTGCTGCTATTTCTTTTAAAGGGCTGATTTGGATAATTTTAAGTTTTTATTATAAATCATAGAACAAGACAATTAATTGAATTTTGACTCATAAGTAAGAAATAGAATCTATGTGTGCATTCTTCATTTATTCAGTTGTCAAGAACTTATTTGAAATAACTAATCCTAGGGAGTAAAAATGTACATTTTTAAAATAAAAAAATAAAAGGTATACAAAAATTTGTATCTTGTGAACCTCAGTGGTTTCAAGTATGAGCCTAGAGGAATTGGAAGTATATCTTTTACCCATGATGACAATACCAATGTGTAAATTACTTCCTAAACATCAAGAGCTCATAAACCAAAGACCACAGAATGAGAGGAACTATGGCTACACTTTACAGGACCTATGAATCTGCTGCACCTAATAAATGTTATTTTCTTCATGTGGGATTAGGTTCATAGCTTTCACTATATTTCTGAGTCTCTATCATGAAAACATTTTGAACCAATCACATAATTAATATTATATATTATTTTAAGAGTGCCATAAAAAGTCCCCAAAGTATCTTTCATTAGTTAATTTTATCAAAAATATCTGCAATTATTTTAAAACCTGAGAGAATCTTAACACTCTAAACAAAAAGTATTAACTTTACGGTGAAGGAGAGTGAGTAGAATGCATGTATGGTAAACACATCAGTGCTACAATCTAAATGCTTGTTTTTCTAGCCTGTTGCCTTATTTTATGTGCCTGTATCTTCTGTGCCTGTGTAAAAAGAATGATCGTGTTATTCCCCACTCTCTTTGGAGGGATGGCTACTGCTTTGATGCTGAGTAGAAAGCAGATTACCAATGAGGTGCAATATAGATGTCATATGTCCTGTGTATATTCCATCATCTCTTCCAAGTTTCAATGGTCCTCATATGTTCTGAATAAATATTTATATGTTCAACCTGTGTATGTGTTCTATTTGAAATACTGTTTATATGTATATATATATATATTTTGAGATGGAGTCTCACTCTGTTGCCGAGGCTGAAGTGCAGTGGCGCCATATTTGCTCACTGCAACCTCTGCCTCCTGAGTTCAAACAATTCTCCTGCCTCAGCCTCCGGAGTAGCTGGGATTATAGGAATCTACCACCACACCCAGCTAATACTTATATTTTTAGTAAAGACAGGGTTTCACCATGTTAGCCAGGCTGGTCTCGAACTCCTGAACTCAGGTGATCCACCCACCTTGGCTTCCCAAAGTGTTGGGATTACAGGTTTGAGCCACTGAGGCTAGCTAATTTACTATTTTTATCACTATATTCAAGATAGTATTTCAAGTAAACAATCCCAATTATATCAAGGGAGTTAAAAATTGGTGGTCACTTACTATGGTTTAAACACTGAGCTAGATATTTTAAATACGCAGTCTCATTCACTATTTCTAATAACCATATGATGTAGACATTATTTCTCCCATTTCACAAATGAAGCAACACATTCAAATAGTCAAAATTATTGTCTGTGAAACTTCTAAATTTTTGAAATATTTGGAAATTAAATTGAGTTGGATTTTTTTAATTAAAATTTTTTTGAACAGTCTCATTTAAATATGAAAACCAGAAGAAAAGACTGTCACTGAATCTTTTTAATATTTTTCAGATTTAGTAATTAAATGAAAGCTAATATGTGATAATATAATCATGAAAGACTAAGAATCTTTATGGGTGATGGTCTAATTTGAATTCAATCATTAATTATTCTAAGGTATAAGATCACCAGTTAATTAATTAATTACACATTTTCTTTTTTCTCAAATTTTCGTCTTATACTGCAGATTGTTGCAGTGGCAATGCTGAAATTTCAACCTTTTTTGTGATAAGGCTGTCTATGGTTTTCAATGAATTCACATGCGTTTTTTTTTTTATCCTATTAGGAAGAGAAGAACAACTGTTCATGGAGCAGGTAAAGTAAAAGGCATTACTGGAAAGGGCATGTGAAGAATGAGGCTGCGGATGGCATTCTGCTTTTGCTTTGAGTAGTGCTAGTAGCATAAAAAAGAGCAAGAGTAGAAGTGACTAATTCTACCTTGTAGTTCATGGTTTCATCACACATCTCTTTGTTTGCTATTGTGCAACATCAGTGAGTTATACTTCTGCACCTTTTCCTGGGTAATTACAGAGTAAATGTAGGTTAGATTAAGAGAGCTATTATAATCTTGTCAGTATGTTTGGCTAAAGTCTTCTTATTTAATTTTTTTGTGTGGAGCCTTTTCAAAGTTCTGCATCTTTCAAATATTGTTATTCTTTATTGACCTAATAATGAAGAAAAACATCAGAAAAAAAGACTATTTGAAGACTGGTTAAAAAAATTGAGAATTTTGAAAGGCCATTATCCTCTTAGAACTTTAATAAACTGTATTCTTTTAAAGTTTCAATAAATTTTTGAATGTCTTTTGCTGCTAATGATGTAAAATTGTGGAAAGTGCTATGTTCAGATATCTAAATGCTTTTGAGGAAGTTAAAATTGATTGACGATTATTTTTCATATCTTTTTAAAGAGCATCAAATATATCTTAAAGCTGTACATCTCAGACACTAATATGGACTATAAAGTTCCTCAGCTCAACAAAAAACCCATGTTTATTAATATTATATACAGCAACACAAACGTGTGATATGTCCTGGGAGGGAGACAACTCAGCACCTATCCAAGAGGAGTTTAAGATATCCTAAGTTCACTAGAGAGACAGAAGAAATCAGTTTAAACTAACCCAGGGAGTGATTAAACAGAGTAATGAATTTCAACTAAAGCTCCTCACGGCCCTTTCCAAGTTGTTGTACAACAGGTGAAGGGATGATGCTGCCTCATCCCTCCTCCTCTATTTAGCTTTAATCTGTGCAGTGAGTTAGCTGATGTCATCTGCTTTATATGTTTGGTTTTCTGGAAAAGTATTTGAACCGAGAGTTTCATGACTAAATTAACTACCCTGCCCCAACACCAGTGACAATAGGAAATGCTCTGAGTTTACAGAAGAGGACTTTGGAATTCTTAAAGTCCAGTGTCAGGTTTAGATTTAGCCTGGAATATTGTCCAGTGTCAGGTATGGATTTAATCTGGGACACTTCTTTTACATTGCTACAAAACACAGAAGAATTAAAACAAGTGAAATCACTGGCATCTAGACCATTTTGCACTAGCAATAATTCTATGTGGGTTAGTTTTAAGTTATAAAAATACTAAAAATGCTCACATTTGTTCAGTATCAATTCTATGCAGAGAAAAAAATTACTGCCATTTAAAATTATATGAAAATTCAAGTCATTATTATGTGTTTGAATGAACATCTTTAATTGAACCTGCCTTAGTCTGTTTTCTGTTGCTATAACTGAATACTTGATACTGGGTAATTTGCAAAGAACATAAGTTTATTTGGCTCACGATAAACTTATTTTACAACTTTAGAAGGCTGGATAGTCCAAGGACATGGTAGCAGCTTCTGGTGAGGGCCTTCCTGCTGTGTCATGGTGTGGCAAAACAGAGCAAACTGCTAGCTTATATCTGTCTCCTTCTTGCTGTGAAGTCACTAATCTCTTCATGGGGCCTCCACCCTAATGATCTTACCTAATTCTCATTACCTTCCAATTCTCTACCTCTAGTCTATTGATTTTAGGATTAAGCTTTCAACACAAGATATTTTTGGGATGCATTCAGATCATAGCAGATCTACGTAAAAAGAACTTTTTTAAAAAATCATAAAAAATGTAATCTTAATGTTTACAGCATTAAACAGACATTAAGAGTGACTAAATCACCTCTTGTAGAATTGGTGCGCTGATTGAAATAGGGTGAATCAATTAGATAAAATAAATCAATTGCATAAAAGTGTCCCCTTTGGATGAATGAGTTTGAAAAAAGAAGACATCCTTTTATCTGTCTTATAATTCCCACATAGTCATGGTTTTCCCAAAAGAATAGGTATTAGATATGAATCTCATTAATATCTTCTTGGCCTTTAACTTTTATACAAAATTGTTGGCTTGTATTCTTCTAAAATACTGAAGTTAAGAAAGACTGAGGAATTCTACTAAATTAAAGGAGACTAAAGATATATAACAACTAATTGCAAATTATGACTTGAATTGGGTTCTAAACCTGTGGTGGTGAGGGGAGGAGTTTAAAAAGAATATCACTGTTACATTGACAAATCTGAATATAGCCTTTGCTTTAGATTAATAATATTTTCTGATTTTGATAATTGTGTTACTGTTATGTGGGAGAATGTCTTGCTTTTAGAAAATACACACAAGTATTTAGGGACAAAGAAATAAGAAATCTCCAAGGAACTCTCAAATGCTGTAGAATTATGTGTGTTTACGTGTGTGTGTGTGTGTGTGTGTGTGTGTCTGTGTGTGTGTCTGTCTGTCTGTCTAGAGAGAATGATAAAACAAAAAGTAAATTATAAAGTTGTTGAATCAGATTAAAAGTTCTGGGGAACTTTTGTGAAGTTTTCAACATAATTGCTGTAAATTTAAAATTGTATCAAAATTAGAAGTTATAAAAATAAAACTAGGGATAATAGATATAAAAATAAATGTTTTAGTATCTTCTATAAAGCCAGTCATCAGAAGCCAATGAGTTTCAAATAACAATTATTTGCTGAACAAGCGGAGCATGGTATACAGTTGCAAGTAAAAGCAACAAAATGATGAGGGTGATTGAGGAGACTGAGGTGCTTCTCCAGATGGCTGTAAAACTGAGTGATAATACTGTATTAAGGAACGTTTGTATTTCCCAGTTGTGAATGATCTCTCCTAGCTAAAATACTTTGTTTTTTCAATAGGATATTACTAATATTTTTATGTAAAACCCAATCTCATTCTTGATCAAATTAGATAAAAAGAAGTATAAGCCTAAAATCTAGGTTATAAGCATTGTCTGAAACTAGCAGATGATTTCAATTCACATCTGCATTTTAACTGCGGCCTCCTTTGGTTTGGAATCATAGACTCTCAGATTTGAAAGAAGCCTTAAAGGTTACCCTATTACCCTTCCCCTGCAGTTCTTAAATTTCCTGTCCTTTATTGCCAGGTAGAGTATGTTAACATTTCTACAAATATATTATTTTTAAAAGTCAGAGGATATTTAGAATAATAAGAAGAATGAAGAATGCTCTGTTTTTAATAAACACACACACACACACACACACACACACACACACCCCCTAAAGAAGTTAGTAACAATCTGCTCCTTTTTAAAAGCCTATCTCACTTTTCCTAAGAGAATGAAAATGTTTGAGTAGGGTGATATTTAGGTGAACAGTGACTAACATGAATTTTTGCTGCTTGGACAGTCTAGCCTGGACAAACTTTCCTTTCGTTTTGTGTGAAAAAAAAAATCATGCACATAATCATTTTTTTGTCTAGTTTTTAAAATTCAAAGTCAATTATGTTAGATTTAAATTTAATAGTTTTGTAACTTTATTTTGTTATGGAGACTGGAATGCTTGAAACAATTGTTGCTGCTATGTTTCACACCTTCAGTACTTAGTTGTTTGTCAAATTTAAAGTGTAAATCGTTTGCAAAATATTCATCAGAAATTAAAAATGTGCCCTGATAGTAAACAGAAAATGTGCTCTAATCTTGTTTTAGTCCATTAAAACATCAGTATTTATTTATTTATTTATTTATTTATTTTGAGACAGAGTTTCGCTCTTGTTTCCCAGGCTGGAGTGCAATGGCGCGATCTCTGCTCACCGCAACTTCCGCCTCCTGGGTTCAGGCAATTCTCCTGCCTCAGCCTCCCGAGTAGCTGGGATTACAGGCACGCGCCACCATGCCCAGCTAATTTTTTGTATTTTTAGTAGACACGGGGTTTCACCATGTCGACCAGGATGGTCTCGATCTCTTGACCTCGTGATCCACCCGCCTAGCCTCCGCCTCCCAAAGTGCTGGGATTACAGGCGTGAGCCACCGAAAACATCAGTATTTATATAATGATTCTTCCTTCTTTCTTCTTTTTGACTTAAACATTGCCAAATCAAAATTCTCAGTTTCATATTTTAAAATATTAAAAATAGCTAATGATGTAAGACTCTTTCCTCCTTTGACCACGTTCACCTTTCTCCCCTGATATTTTAATGCAGAAGACCTGTCGATTGCGTTAACTTACAATTCAAGCCCGCGGTATTTTTTTTAGCAAGTATCTAAGTTTAACTGTGGTATTTCTAGAATTGAAATTCTCCCTGCTTTCCTTTAGATATTCTCACTCTCTATTTTAAATTTTCTCAATGTCTTTCTTTTCCTAAAAAAGGGATCAAAAATCATCTGCCTTTAAATATAATTACTGATTGCTTAAAGTACTGTGTACCTCAGGGCATTATACATTTTAATGAGATAAAAAGTTTAAGCTAAAGATATGTTTTCTTTCAGCTACACATTAGTGGATGGGGCAAATTCTTTTGAGATGAGGTATTGTTCCTTTCCTTCTGAATTTATAGACAATCAGTTAGTTTGCCTTTGCAAAAACAAAAAATGAAGAAAAATGCTAAAAACAAACAAAAAAAACCCCACAAACAAAACCCCTTGAACCCCCTCTATTTTCAAGAAAATACTGCAGAATCAAGCTTATTAACAATTCATTAGAGTAATTAGCACTTGGAGATGTCTAACTTAGGTCTTTGTCAGATAACCCTTTAAAAATGTATTTTTAATTTTTAAACACAATACATGAAAATATTTTTATGGACAGATCCAAACATTTCAGAAATACATGGAATAAAACATCTAAGTTTAATTTGAATCCCCTTCTACTTCCTCCCCAATGAATAATTTGATATTCAACTGTTGAGTACATGACTTCTTTTACATATGTAATTATTTTTAAAATATGAATTGGAACATACTTTTCGTATAGCTCAGCAACTTGCCTTTTCATATAAACATATGTCTTGGAAATCTGCGTTATTAAAGCTGCAGAGTATTCCATATTAAGTATGTACATAAATCTTTTTAACAACTTCTCTGAGGTTGGTGTTAAAATCCACCATCGAAAAGCCACCAGAAACATACATATAGTCAAAAAGAAAAAAAAGTACGTTAAGTGAGCTGGCTGCAGCTAGGGAGATTGAAAAATGCCCCTCAGAACACTTGTGAGTCATCTTTTTTTTTTTTTTTTTTTTTTTATTATTGCATTTTAGGTTTTGGGTTACATGTGCAGAGCATGCAATACAGTTGCATAGGTACACACAGGGCAGTGTGTTTTGTTTGCTTTCTCCCCTTCACCCACATTTGGTATTTCTCCCCTGGCAATCCCTCCCCACCTCCCCCTCCCACTGGCCCTCCCCTTTTCCCCCTATAGACCCCAGTGTTTAGTACTCCCCTCTCTGTGTCCATGTGTTCTCATTTTTCATCACCCGCCTATGAGTGAGAGTATGCGGTGTTTCATTTTCTGTTCTTGTGTCAGTTTGCTGAGAATGATGTTCTCCAGATTCATCCATGTCCCTATAAATGACACGAACTCATCATTTCTGATTGCTGCATAATATTCCATGGTGTATATGTGCCACATTTTCCCAATCCAGTCTATCATCGATGGGCATTTGGGTTGATTCCAGGTCTTTGCTATTGTAAACAGTGCTGCAGTGAACATTCGTGTGCATGTGTCCTTGTAGTAGAACGATTTATAGTCCTTTGGATATATACCCAGTAATGGGATTGCTGGGTCAAATGGGATTTCTATTTCTAAGGCCTTGAGGAATCGCCACACCGTCTTCCACAATGGTTGGACTAATTTACACTCCCACCAACAGTGTAAAAGTGTTCCTTGAATTGAAAGGATAGGCTTCAATTCTTTCGTAGATAGTAATTTTTTAAAAAAAAATTAGAGGAAATATCATTTTTCAAATTTTAAAAGTCAATTTTCAATTTAATCAAAACATTTTGTGTCTGTTGAAATAATCATACATTACTCTGTTTTCACAATATAATATACATATGGACACATTTAAATTATGTTAATTCTTCTGTGTCCATTTTTTTGTCCACTTTTTAATGTTTTATTTTAACTTATCTTTATCTCCTATATGTGACTTGCTTATTTACTATATTAAATCCAGTAACATTAATTGGCTATGTTTGAGTGATCATTGAGCATAAATGCACATATTTCTGAGACCTGCTCATTCATATGCACATTAAGTTCTTCCATTAGTATATGCCACCTGCTTTGAAAAACTACACTTTGCTGACTTTGTCTGAGATCTGCAACCTTGAGGCTTCTCTTTAGTATCTTTCTGCACTCCTCTTTAACCTTCGCTGTGTTTGAGGCTACAGATATTTTTGGCATTATAAAGACTGAAGTTCATCTTTCTATTATCTTTGACTTCATGTTTTAATATACAAACAAAGAAAAGGGAAATCCAGTCTTTGTTTTGTTAACTGAAAACAGGAAATTGAAAGTCTAAGTTTTGTGCGTGTATGTGTGTGTGTGTGTGTGAAATATCCCATCCTATGGATAAAATTTATTTAGTGATCCTCCTAACAGTTGATGTGTAGATTATTTCAAGTTTCCTATCCTAAATCACATTCTCATGAACTACCTTCTAGTTAAATTCCCAGAAATTGAATTATAGGATTAAAGGCTACTTAAGGATCAAAACAGATTGACAAATTATAAACAATATACACCAACTTATGCTTCCACCAAAAGTATATAAAAGTATATAATCTTTATTCCTTCATGTACACGGGATGTTATTATATTAAAATATTTGCTAATTTCATATGAAAAGTGTTATCTAGGATTTTGATTTGCAATTCTATTAGGAAAAGAAAGAGTCTTCCTACCTTACATACTTAACATATTCAGTATTCAACACAGAATACTTTACCTCAGGTCAACAAAACGTGCGTGGGGATTGTCCCCATCACCAAGCAATTCTCCAGTGAACACCGACAGAATGTCCTATAATTTAATTTAATTCTGACTCTACCTGGAAGTAGCATCAGATCCCATGGGTTTTCAGGGCTCAGTTCCTCAAGACTATCCTCACTTCAGATGCCAATTGCAAGCCACAGATGTGACCTCTGCTTCTGACCAATCAGCTCTACATTGGGGCTCCTCCAATCTCTGCTTCAAGTTCATTTAATTTTCTAGAGTGACTCATAAAACTCAGCAACATACTACTTACATTTACCTATTTATTTTAAAGGATGTTACAAATAATACAGACAAGTAGCCAGATAGAAGAGCTGAATGGGGTGAGGTAGGTGGCATCAGACACCTGGAAGCTCATCAAATCTTACTGTTGAAGAATTTTTATAGAGCTTGATCTCCAGCCCCCTTACTCCCTTCCCAGAGGTCAGTAAGTGGAGCTGAAAGTTCCAACTTACTGACCAGTTGCTCTTTCTGGTGACCAGTTCCATCTTGGGGCTACCTAGGGGTCCCATCCTAAGTAATCTCATTAGCATAAACTCAGGAATTTATTACAAGTAACAAAAGATACAAATAAGGGATCTCAGAGCACTTGGATGGCCGTAACCAAGTACTATAGACTGAGTGGGTTAAACAGCTGACATTTTCTTCCTCATTTTTCTGGATGTAGAGAAGTCTAAAATCAAGGTGTTGGCCTTTTTTTTTTTTTTTTTTTTTGGAGTCAGGATTTCACTCTGTTGCCCAGGCTGGAGTGCAGTGACACCATCATGGCTAGCTGAAGCCTTGACCTCTGGAGCTCAGGTGATCCTCCCATCTCAGTCTTCCGAGTAGCTGGGACTAGAGGTGTGTGCCATCACATCAGCTAATTTTTTCTTTTTTTGCATTTTGTGTATAGGCTGGGTTTTGCCATGTTGCCCAGGCTGGTCTCAAACTCCTGGGCTCAAGCAACCCACTTGCCTCAGCCTTTCCAAGTTCTGAGATTATAAGTGTGAGCCACCATGCTGGGCATGTTGGCCTATTTGGCTCCTAGTAATGGCTCTCTTTCTGGCTTGCACAGGGACACTTTCTAGCTATGTCCTTACATGGCTTTTCCTCAGTGCACATGTGCAGAGACAGAGGGAGAACAAGGAAGCTTTATGGTATCTCTTCTTATAAGGACACTAATCCTGTCATAAGGTTTACATGAGATCCCACTCTCATGACCTCATCTAAACCTAATTACTTCCCATAGGCCCTACCTTCAAATATCATCACATTGAGGATTAGGACTTCAATATGTATGAATTTAGGGGGTGGGATAGGGAGATACAATTTGGTTCATAGCATAATGTTAAAGAATATATATATATATATATATATATATATATGTATATATATATATATATATACGTATATATATATATATATACGTATATATACACATATATATATATATAATAACTCTAAGTTTTGAGGTACATGTGCAGAATGTACAGGTTTGTTACATAGGTATACATGTGCCATGGTGGTTTGCTGCATCACCCCATCATTTACATTAGGTATTTCTTCTAATGCTGTCCCTCCCCTATCTGCCTACTTCCTGCTGTCTCTCCCCTAGCCTCCCATCCCCCAACAGGCCCTGGTGTGTGATGTTCCCCTCCCTGTGTCCATGTGTTCTCATTGTTCAACACCTACTTATGAGTGAGAACATGCAGTGTTTGGTTTTCTGTTCTTGTGTCAATTTGCTGATAATGATGATTTCCAGCTTTATCCATGTTCCTGCAAAGTACATGAACTTATCCTTTTTTGTGGCTGCATAGTATTCCATGGTGTATATGTGCCACAGACTTTTTTTTATATTTTAAACTATATGTATTTTTTTATTTTGAAATTTACAGTTCAGATTTTTTCTTTTTTTTAAATTTTTCTGAATTTTTTAATATTCCATTTTAAGACCCCCTTATTTATTAGGATTATTAATTTTTGCCATGTATATTGGAATTTTTTGGCACAAGAGTTTGTAATTTGCATCTTATTTTTATTTCTTAATTTTTAAACCTTAGATATCTACCATCCTTTTTCTTTAATTTTTATATCAATTTTACGCTGAGTTAAGTCACCATTGATGAAAACTAAATAGGCTCATATATATAAATGTATTTGTTTTTCCCAGCAAAATTATGATGTTCTTAAAAACTACTTTATCTTTTCAAGTCATCTGAATTTATATATTATAAAACTTTATGAAGCCAGGTGCAGTGGCTTATTCCTGTAATCCCAGCACTTTGGGAGGCCGAGGTGGGCGGATCACCTGAGGTCAGGAGTTTGAGACCAGCCTTGACAACATGGTGAAACCTCATCTCTACTAAAAATATAAAAATTAGCCTGGTGTGGTGGTGGGCACCTGTAATCCTAGCTACTCAGGAAGCTGAGGCAGGAGATTTTCTTGAACCCAGGAGGCAGAGGTTGCAGTGAGCCAAGATCATGCCATTATACTCCAGGCTGGATAACAAGAATGAGACTCCATCTAAAAAAAAAAAAAAAAAAAAAAACCTGTATGCATTTATAATTGTTAACAGGTCAAATAATAGATATTACGAGTTAACTTGGAAACAAGAAAACTCTTCCACCTCAATGGTTGTCTTACATAATCTACCAATTGCGTGGTTGTGTTTTATTCTTTCACTGTATTACCAACAAAACATAAATGAACAAATAAAGGTCAAAAATAAATAATTAAAATTTTTATTAACAAAAGGCTATTCCCTAAAATACTAGTTTCAGCATACATAGTTTGATATTGATATTTTTAATGGATTTACTCTACAGGTAAAAACTTTCAAAGCATTACAATATTTGTCAACCTCATTGGCACCATGCTGGCTTTCTGTACTGTATTTTCCTCCTTCATTGTCTACTCTGCTCCATAATTTTAGCAGATATATGTGGATCCTCAGACTCACTGCCTTTCCATTGACATTAATCGTGCTTACAGGTGTGATATGATTGCTAAAGCTTTTCTGTAAACTGGCACAAATGTCCTGTATATTCTATGTAACACTGATCAAGATTTAAAATATTCACCCAGCAAAAGTGACTTCAAAAAGAGATTGCATTCTGCCTTAGTGCAATCAGGAAGAGGAAATTCACAGTTAAAGATCAAAATGGCAAAACTCAAACACAATAGGACACTGAGCAGAAAGCATTAAGGTGGCACCCCACTGGCAGTAGGTACAGGAGGCTTTGAGCCCTGACAGTAAACTTGTGTTGACTTTGCTCAGAACCTGCATTTTTATTTCATGAATGTTCTGATGTGAATTTTCTTTCTCATTTTATCCTATTTAAATTAATAGGAAAACTTGCTGTGCTGTGCTGGAGGCCTATTGTATATCTAGTTCAGTGGAACTAAACATACGTTTCTTTTAATTTATTTTATTTTTAATTTATAATGCTTGAAGCTGTTACTGTTTATTAGTCTTTTTCATGGTTTTTAAGACTTCTGTGAACACCTACTTGGAGAACTATCATTTTAAGAGGAGAATGACTTATCTCTCCAATCACAGGGTTTCCTGGAGATTCTGAGCTGTCCCACTAGATGTGTAACTTGGATGTAATTTTTCCACACTTGCTTTTGTTGTAACCTGACCACTATCCATTCCCCAACAGGAAGGTTGCCTTAGTCCATTTAACCAGCCCCTATTGTCTCAACACACCATAAGCTTACGTGTTGACCATTCAATGGCTTGACTACACTGCCTTGTCTTCCTCCTTCCCATGAGTCTGACATCTGACTTGAGCATCTCTCAACCTGGTTTCCTTCACTCAACAAATTCTGTCTATTGCCTGGGCTCACCTTCCCTTTTTTTTTGCTAAAGAAGTTCGAGTCATAAATGCTGACCCCTCTGATTTCACCATGGTTTAGTGGCCTGCCTTAACTCAGCATTTACTTCATTTTACCTGCCTAATAATTTAAGAAATGGCTCCCAACTGAGAACATCAGATTCCTAGGATCTCCAAAGATAGTGGTAAGGGTACTCCTGGCATTTAAAAAATATTTAGCAATCTAATGAAAATTGTAAATTTCAATGTAGTACCTGCTAATCCAAAGTCTAATTATTTTTTCTTTTATTAGTAAAAATAGAAGATAGAAATGATGGCTTAATGTTATTTGGTATAGAAAATATTTAGGAAATGAATATCATATAGTGACCTGAGAAGAAAAATATTAAAAAGATCCTTTACCACCTTTTGAAAATGTTTGTATCAATTAATCTTCGGAATCACTAACGGCAGTTAGTAGTTTTATCCAGTAATTCGAATGAAGTCTCATATATTGCCTATGGTACATTCTCTGTTTTTTTCCCCCTTAGCTTTTAATAAATTTAGTTTTAAAGCCTCCTTACTTTTTTATAGAAGTTACATGTATTTTTGGAACATGTATATTCATCCCTTTGATGACTGCTGGTCTATTAATCACTCTTGAGTTACATGTATGTATATTTATGACTCAGGGTCAAGAGTATCCTTAAAAGTTAGGAAAATTAGAGAAGTAAATAGAGTCAGTCTGTCCAGGGCTTTAATAGGTGAAGGCTAGGTAAGGAGAACGAGGCTTGATTGGGAATTTATTGAAGGAATAACAAATGATCAAGCCAACATTGGCAAGATATCTAGGAAGTAGGTCAATGTTCTGATGAAAAGAGCATTTCTTTTAGCAACAACGGGAGATTGTGTATCCACCTCTGCTGTTTTTCATATTTTGTTTGCTGTGGGAGGCAACAGGTAATTGGCCAAAACAAAAGTCTTTATATGGCATGTTATAGATATTATTTCTTTTGTTTTGCCTGTCTTGTATATTTTATTCATGAAATGCTCTTTTATTAGTGCCACATGTCCCCTTTAAAACCTTGATGCTTCTGTTATCAGAAAGCCACCACTGATCTTTAAATTAATATTTTCCCTTATAACACCCACAGTTTGCCTTCACTGTGAATTGCATGAGGGAGTACACATTCCCTCATTATGAACTGAACGTTCCACCATGCTGCCTGGGTTGGAGATACATGTCAAAGAGGAGACTTATAAAAAGATAATTAGGGATATGGCTTTAGCTATCAACTCTGAAAGTTGAGGCATTGATAGAGACAAGGGCTTTGGCACTGGCATTTTTCCAAAAGTGGAGGCAAGCAAAGAGATCTAAAATGACCTCACGCAGACTTTGTCCCTCCCAGAAAATGCGTGCAGCACAGTTGCTGGTTCCTGTTTTCCATATACCCAGAGACGGAGATTTTCTCACTGTAGTAAGGCTTCTTTCCCCATCCTGGCATAAATGGCAGCCATCCTGAGGTCTTCAACAATGACTGAAATATTTGGGTGCATCAAGAACAGCTGAAGAGGAGATACTGGGTAATGCTATTGAGCAGATACAGGAGTAAAGGCATTAGCTCAATTAAATCATTTTTATTGTTGCTTGAGATTGTGAGTTCTGTGGGTGTGTGTGCGTGTATATGCGCATGGGTGGATGTGCATGTCTGGGCATTTGTATGTATTTTAGTGGCTATTATGAGTGAGAACAAAAGGTAAAGACTTTTGTAATCAACAAATAGATGTGTCACTTGAGAGCCATGAGAGCTTCAGGCACCTTGCAGTAGGTTTGAGAGATCTGTCTTCCTAAGGCTGACTCACTGTTTGTAAGCATTAAGTTAGATAAGTGTGCAAAGTCTAAGTCTGGACAAAGTCAAAATTCCCAGAATGGAATGTTCTGATATTGGGAAATGATTAATGCCAAGAAAAAAATGTGAACTGTTATCACCAAATCCTGCCAAAGCAGACCACAGTATTATCGATTATAAGGTAGAACTTGCCAAAGTGAATTAACTGGTCCAAAGTTTGTAAATAACTGTTGAGAATACACACATATTTTTAGCAACCTGATAATCCAAGGAACTAACCTATGAGCCGAAGAAACTTTTGGAGACCTGAGGCAATGAGATTGAATAAACAATAGCTTCCATAACTAATTTCAAAGAAGTCAGACTTGGGAGTTTCACCTCGGACTATGAGATTTCCTGATGATTCTCTCATGTTCCAGACCTGCATTAATAAGTCTCAATGGCATTTTCACCTGGGTGGAGATTTGCAAATGTTGTTAACACACACATCAGTGGCACTCACGGTTTTCACCCCACAGTTTGGCTTTTCCTCCTGACTTTTTGCTGATGGCTTCCAATATTCTTTTTTAGTCACAGAAGCTCAGGAACTCTGAGTGCTCTTTGATTTATCTCTCTCCTTTCCCATATTACCAGTGATTCATCAGGGGCTGTCAATTCCTTCTCCCTACTGTCTCACACCGCCCTTTCCTCTTGTACATTACCCTAGCCCTAGTTAACAGTCTTATTACTGCTTACCTAAACTACCGCTATAACTCTTCTCCCTGCCTCCAGTCTTGCTTCTAATCTACTCATTCTACATTTGGCTGCCAAATTAATCTTCCTAAAGTACAGCTTTGATTGTATCACCCCTGCTCAATAACCTTCAAATCCCTCTTCTTTGCCTACCAAATAAAGTTCAAACTTTCTAGCTTTTGACGTTATGATCTAGGCTTATTTTTATAGGGTTAGCATTAATATTTTTCTCTCTTTGAAACTCTAACCAAACTGAGCAATTCCACATTCTGCAACCAACCTGGGAAACTTCCTTCTACAAGGATTTCCTTGTAGAAGGAAATTGTTTTTTCATATGGTATGGTTTTAATGTTATCTATTACGATTCTCCTCAGCTCTTCAATGGTAGTTTTTTTGTTTTACTGAAGGAGCTTGGACACACACGCTGGAGTGTCCACATGAGTGCATGTGAGGACCCTTAGGTTATGATGAGGAGTAAGAGGTGGGAAAATAAAGGAGGTGAATGGAGCAGTAGGGGCAGAGCCAGGGATAAGGAAATCTGAAAAGTCTGATAATTCTAAATTTTTATTTGGCCCTTGAGGTCATTGTAAAATTAGGTTCATCCTGGTAGGATGATAGTACATACTTTGTATAATAATTTGTTAATCTAATTTCTAAATACGAAGATGTGACATGCAGGCCTTCAATTATATTCTTGCTTTGTGCTTCAAAAATGTTAGGAGCAGGCCTGCTTTTTATCTATGAAACACAAGGCTTCAACACATTGTCTGTCATCTGGTAGATCTTTATTTATATGTTGACTATGGGATGACATACGGAATTTCTTTGAAATTCCAGAAAAGTTTCATCTTTTCTGTGAGGCTGATTGCGGTCCTTAATAATTTTTTGCATTTTGTATGATTTGGCCTCTATATGGTAATATCTATGAAAGAAGTTTGTGCAATGCTGTACATCCTACATTGTTTGAATAGTAATAGAGGTTAAAAATTTGGTTACTGGATAAATAATGGACACCCACAGCTTGTCTTACAAGTGTTACACAGGCTCATAGGATTTAAGAGCCGTGAGATAGTTTAGACACTAAGAAACTAATTCTAGAATAGTTACATGACTTATCCAGGGCTGATGGCTATTAGTAGCAAATGGGGGCCTAGTATTTAAGCATTCCGATGCCCTGTTCTCCAAGTGCAAGCTCTGTTAGCACATTATGTTAAACGTTAATGAGGAAATGTCATTAAGAAAGACATGGCATTTATCCTAAGTATCTACAGCAGTATTCCCTTTTACTAATACTGTAGTCAATTTGACAAGTGGAATAAACTCGGATAAAGATTCTAACTTCATAAAGACTGAAAATTTATAGAGGAGCCTAGTTTGTTCAAATCCACAGTTGACGCACATTGAAAATTTAGCCAGGTGTACACAATATTGACATACAGTTTATCCAGAAGACAGAGGGATTATGTTGTAGCAGTTGTCTTCATAAAGATTTAGTACTAATATAATTGAGAACACCCAACCCCAATATATGTTTATACAGGGCATTACTGTGAACAAATATTGTCAGATTATAACTAATTTCTACAGCAATATGGCACTAGCACTCGAAAAGGGTTTACAGTCCTAAAATTTTTAAGCACATAAAACACAAAGCATTTGCCCTTGGAGACATATCTATAGCTATACCTTTTTTCCCCCATGTGTTACAATATACCTATCTAATGGGTGGAAATGGGAAAGTATAATACTTGAAATTATAATGGTCCAGAAGAGGAATCTCAATACTGGTCCAATAACACTTGCTAAGTCTATTATTTAGTAAAAGAAAAAGCACAGTTGTATTTCATTGTTTCAAGCTGTTACCTAGAGAAAATCAGATTACAGTGTTTGGCAATGCATGCACATTATTTGTGATAAGAACTTATCAGATGAAGGAAAGTTGTCCGTTAGAGGATATGATGTGGCAATCACTTCCAAGAGGAATATTTGCTTCTCACATGTTAATACATGTGACAGCACTTAGCCTAGGACTTGAATATATAAACTAAATTCTATCACTTTACTTCTAGTGCCGTTGTTCAGATATCCTTTCTCCTTGATAATATTCATACTTAAAGGAACAGAGATGAAGGTAGGTGTGCTTCTAAAACATGCAAAAAGCACTAGAAAGCTAGATATCTAGATATCTCACGTGATGCAACACATTAAAGTTATTCTCCTTGAGAATGAGATGATAAGATCTGTTCATCTTGAAAAGGATAATAATACCTTAGCTTTTGTTATTAATTTTGATTGGATGATGCCAAAACACATAAGACAACAATAGTTTTTTTTAAGAAGTGAATCATATAAGGGAGTGTTCACATTTATAATTTCAGTCAAACAGGTTCCAGAATACAGTGTCCCTAGATTGTACTTAAGTATGATCATTTTTAGACTGTAAAGCAAAGTGAATCCATTCTACAGTTATTTCCATCCTAGTGTAGCACTTCTGCAGCCTTGAAACAAGCCTAGAAACAAGGCTGCAGAAGCGCTACACTAGGCTGGAAATAGCTGTAGAACGGATGCATTTCCAGGGCGTGTTTACAGCACACCTTGCAGAAACTGTGGCCCAGGGAAATAGAGCAGTGCTCTTTAGGGATTTGTGGGAGCATTGCCACATACCACTCTCCTCCCTGCGGCAGCAACCCTGTTTCCAGCTAGGTGACTGCTATCCTGAGGTTTCTTAGCTCAGCTTGTTGTCTCAGGTGTCCGACTGCGTGCCTGCTGGGAAGCGGTTATGTGAACCTCAGGAGGCTCCCTTGCAAATCCAGGGAAGTACTAATTGTGTCTAACTTAGACACCTGCTTCCTTTTCACTTGACTGATCTCCACCTATGCCTTGAGACTAATGGCCTGTGTGATCTCGTCTTTTTCTATACCTTCAAGGTATTGTAATTAAATTATATCCTGGTATGCTATCTGCCATTGAGAAGAATTCAACATCAGTGGTGGACCTCATTGCTAAGTATTCAGATATCAGGGTACAAAAAGACTTTTTCATAAGGCAGAACTCAACAAAGTTCAAATTCAGATGAAGCAGCACAGTTCTTAATATGTCAAAGTCCTGATAAACTGAATATTATTTTCTGAAAATACTGCTAGGTTATGAATAATGAAATTATATGTATAATTTTATATACAATATGACACAACATAAAAATTGTTGCCATAAATGGCAACCTGGATGCATACTTATTACTGTGCTATTGATAGCCTGTGTTTGAATATTTTCTCTTCTACTGATTAGCTGTGTGACTTTATGCAAGTTACTTAACATCTTTGTTTCTTACATTCTCATTTGTTAAAATGTCAGTAATAACGGCACTTATTCCACAGGGCTGTTATCAGGCTTAAATGAGTTAACATATTTAAAACACTTAGAAAAGTATCTGGCACATAAAAATTGTCAACCATTTTTTGAAAATGTTATTTTTGTTCTACCTCCTCCAATTCCTTTTCCTAATAATCTTTTTTATAAATTATATTATGATTATATTTACTTTTATAATGAAGTATAATAAATGGTTCATAATGTTTTTCTAAACAATATTTTAAAGAGCTAAATAATTTCTAGTTGAACGTAGGTATTGTAACTTACTTGATCATTTTCTCCTTGCTGTACAGCTAGATTGTCTCCTGTCTTGTGTTGTAACAGATAATGAATCAATATACCTTTTTGTCGATAAAATCATTTTTATTGACAAAATAGAAACAAAATTCTGGAGTTTAAGGATAAGAATATTTTTCAGTTTTTAATCAATTTATTTATTTATTATTCAAGTGAAACAGTATCCAGCTTTATTAAAGATACTTTCCATAAACAATCATATTTTAGGCAGGACATGGGCAAACAATCCTTAATAGTATACAACTTTTAAACTCCCTTCTTCACTGGACTACAGAAATCAGAAAGCCACTATAAAACCCAGTGAAGTCTTCATTTGATGCTCTAAACAGGGAAAGTTTAGAGTGAGGACTGACATTTCACATTTAGCATGTTGTTTAACAACTTTTCATAAGTCAACCCTGACTTTGAGGAAGTGAAATGAAAATGGTCGAATTCACGTGAAGATCCACAATTGAGAAAATGAACCATTGATCTTTTGAGGGGTACCATCTTGGTGGCATCACTGGAAAGTCCAGATTGCCTGGCGCACTGGTAACCAAATAATTGGAGTTTGGGTCCCAACAGATGTCTGGGTTTAAAGGAGTGAAGTCTTTGCTGAAAGTGGAAAGGGAGAGAGGACATGAAAAGGAATGTGTTTTTCCATCCCACAGGGCATTTGTGCCAAGGTCAAAGTCAGGCAAAAGGGAATCCCTTCTCCTGAGAAACAAGAAAAGTCACTCAAAGCTGGAGGAGAAAGGGGTTTTCCTGATATTAATCCAGCTTCAGAAACATTCTATTAGTGACATTTGCCCTTCGCCCAAAAAACAGTAAGGTGTTTCATGTGCTAACACTGTGTATTAGTCAGTTCTCACATTGCTATGAAGAAATACTCCAGACTGGGTAATTTATAAAGGAAAGAGGTTTAACTGACTCACAGTTCCACATGGCTGGGATGGCCTCAGGAAACTTAGAATTATGGCAGAAGGCAAAGGAGAAGCAGAAATCTTCTTCACAGGGTGGCAGAATGGAGTGAGTGTAAGCAGGCGAAATTTCAGATGCTGATAAAACCATTAGCCCTCCTGAAACTTGCTCACTATTAGGAGAAGAGCATGGAGGAAACCACCCCCATGATCCAATTACCTGTATCTGGTCCTATCCTTGACACATGGGGATTATGGGGACTTTAATTCAAAATGAGATTTTGGATGGAGACACAACCAAACCATATCACAAACCTTAAAAAAGTATAACAAAGTTCTGTGTTTTAATAACACTTGATAAAAAGTAGTATTTCAAACTGTATGGTTGTCAGAAGTAAACAGATATCAAAAATGCATGCACTTCATGTGGCATCTCTAGCACCTTCACCTTTCTGTTCATGGTCTCTGTTGGCACCTCCATGTTCTGCAAGGGTTTCCCCTTCCTTGCCAGTGTCAGCTTTTCCCTCTAGGTGTCTGCTCCCCATTCTTTTTAGGCTTGGGCTCTGGCTTTGGAGGAGCAGGTTTAGCTTTGCGGATCTTCTCTGTGGTTTTCCTTCACCTGGCTTTATCTCCCTTCAGCATCCCCTTCAGCCTTTTTCTTGGGCATGGTGGCAATGGTGGTAGGATGCAGCGGTTGGACATGGGGATGCAGCTGTGCAGTGGGCTTTGGTTAGTCTGGGAGTCGTTCTCCCCTCCTCTTCTTCGTGCTGCTCCTATTCATTTATTTTTAATATTTCATGATTATATTTTTAGGCTAGTCAAGGGATGCAGGGGTGGTGAAGAGGAATTTTTTTAATGTTTCATTTTCTAAAATGTAGTGGCACTTTATATTGTCACTTACTATATCTGATAGTACAAAGTTAGATGAGACCTCAAAAACACAATGGAATTATGATTCGATTGAATTTATTTTATTAGAAAATAGGGAAAATTTATTTTATAAATATCTACCTATGCTGAATTTGATCTGTTCCAAAGAATGAGGCCTGGTCAAGAAGGTAGTAGTGAAATGTCTACTTAAAACTTAAGCACAATAAGGTTAAATACTAAACATCACTTTTTCTAACATGAGGCTCAAAGTTTCTCATACTCTTAATTCCTCTTAACTCTTATCTTAATTTAGTGATTTTCCAATATTGCTTTAAAGATTTGCAATTGTGCATTTTGGGATTGTTCCACAGCTCTCCTTATTTCAAAATCTGCTTAGTGGTTACTGTTTCCATATAATTTTATTGCAGGTTTCAATTCTTCATTCAGTTAACAAATATTTTTTCAGCTTTGCTGGTTCCTAGGTTCTAGGGATACAGAGATGAATAAGAAATAGTCTTTGTCGAAGACATATATGAGGCCAACAAACTTATGAAAAAATGCTCATCATCACTGGTCATTAGAGAAATGCAAATTAAAACCACATTGAGATACCATCTCACGCCAGTTAGAATGGCAATCATTAAAAAATCTGGAGACAACAGATGCTGGAGAGGATGTGGAGAAATAGGAACACTTTTACACTGCTGATGGGAGTGTAAATGAGTTCAACCATTGTGGAAGACAGTGTGGCGATTCCTCAACGACCTAGACATAGAAATTCCATTTGACCCAGCAATACTATTACTGGGTATATATCCAAAGGATTATAAATCATTCTATTGTAAAGACATGTGCACGTGTATGTTCGTTGTGGCACTATTTACAATAGCAAAGACTTGGAACCAACCCAAATGCCCATCGATGATAGACTGGACAGGGAAAATGTGGCACATATACACCATAGAATATTATGCAGCCATAAAAAGCAAGAGTTTTTGTCCTTTGTAAGAACATGGATGAATCTGGAAACCATCATTCTCAGCAAATTAACACAAGAACAGAAAACCAAACACCGCATGTTCTCACTCATAGGTGGGTGTTGAACAATGAGAACACATGGACACAGGGAGAAAAGCATCACACACTGGGGTCTTTTGTGGGGGGAATAGGGGAGGGTCAGCGGGGAGGGTCAGCGAGGGGTAGAGAGGTTGGGGAGGGATAACATAGGGAGAAATGCCAGATATAGGTGACGGGGGGATGGAGGCAGCAAACCACATTACCATGTATGTACCTATGCAACAGTCCTGCATGATCTGCACCCCAGAACCTAAAGTACAATAATATATATATATGTGTGAAAAATAAATGGTCTTTGTCCTCAAAGAACTCTCCATGGGAGAGGGAGGTGACCCTCTGTAGTAGGTGATCTGAGATTTGAGAGGTAAGAAATTGTCTAGTTAAAAAGGGTGAGATGAAAGACACTTCAAAAAGTGGAGATAAAATGCTATAACTTCATGTCTTGCACTGAAAATGTTTTTTCTATTTTCCTCAAACATTTTCTATTAAAAACTAAATGCCATTTGCTAATTCTGCCAAAATGGTGTTAGCATACATTATAGGTTATGCTCTGAGGCTTGTGGGGGTTATGCTATAACAGATATTTTATTCTTAAATCCTTCCATTGGCAAGATTGATTTTCTAAAGTGAAATCAGGGCAAGAATATGACTATTAGTAATATATTCTGGTATTGAAATTTCCTCTGGATTCTGAATTTCCAAACCTTCTCCAACGGTAGGCAGATGGGGAGCGTCTCTAGGCATGACAGTCTCCTGCATTATGGCCCATTTTTTTCCCTAACTCTACACAAAACACGATCACTAAGTCAAAAAAAAAAAAAAAAAAAAAAAAGCTGACAAACCACAACAACTTATGAATAAATACAAATAAACATTCCTCCTTACTCTATTAAAGTCTCCACTTCCCCAACAACTATAACTGTATTACTGTAACATGCAGCCTATTTTCTGACATAACTTACTACATCTACACTAACAAAATCTCTTCTCTGCATTTAATAACGCACTGCCTCCCCTCTCCGTTACCCCATAAAAACCTTTTATTAGTTTCCCTCATTAAAACACTGTTTAACACTATTTTAAAAATGCTACCATTACTGTTTTTATAACAAAACTCCTATTAATCAAAACCAACATTCTCATAAAAATCATTAATTTCTCACCAAACCCCCAACTTTTCAAATTACACATCTGTTATAAATTTCCCCTCCATTTCCCTACCTCCTCAAATCCTTTGTATCTTTAAATGAGTTACATAATACAATTGCAAATACACAATCTTTATCCTCAGTTTGGTTCTAATTATAGCATTTTCTATCATTGTAATCTAAGATGAGCAACATGTCACTCTTGCCCATTAGTACGATCTAAGATTGGCAGTTTTAGCATATAAAAATATAATACAGAACACCTAGTTAAATTTGAATTTCAGATTTAAGAAAGAATAAACTTTAGTGTGAGTATATACCCAGCAATAATTGGGACATATTTACAGTGAAAAGAAATGATTCACTGATTATCTGAAATCCAAATGGAACTGGTGGCCCTGTATTACACTGGCAACTCTATTTCAATTATTGGACAGAACTCGCTTAAGCCACACATACTACGGCTTCCTACTCCTCATTATACCTTCCAAAAGCTAAGTGTTCAATAGGAGAGAACTCCTGAGTGGTAACGGACACTGGGTCCATCTAAGTAGTAACATGGAGAGGAGGAGGAGTAGTGACTGAATACAAAAGGAAGTATTTCTTGAGAAAGAAAAAGCTTCCCCACTTCATTCCTCCTCCAGAAACTCCATTTTTCTGCAAACTGTGTTTTGGAGCACTGAGAAGGGGCTCAGAGACGAGTCCTTTCATCAAAGATACATTTGCCCAGATCCTTTCACCTGTTACCACTGCAGACTAAACCAAAACAGACTTAAAGGTGAAATGAAAGGAAAAAATACCTCCTCAGATTGCCTCATTGCTTAGGAAGTGAAAAATAACAACCTGAATATTCCCCAAAGAAGTGCTGCTCTGCTAAAGTGCAACATCTGGGATTTACATCAGTTAACATGTAGGTAGGCAGTATGTATAAGGCTCCTGATATATTCACCTTGATCTCTTACAGGGTGTAATTGTAGAAAGAAATGGTAATTGCAACTATAAAAAGTCTTTTGTCAGTGATGACAACTTCCAGAGCGGCCTAAATCACAGAGGCGGAACTGTATACCCAGTACCAAGGGAACAAAGTTAGACAGGAATCAAAGCATGGCATTATGTACCTGGGCAGTGGGTGGGACTACATGGCAGGAGAGTTTTTACTTGTGCATGACCTAACTTTAGGGTACATATGGCCTTTAAGTTTCTAAAGATATTTAAGCACAGTAAGAAGAAAGCCTGTATTCACCTATCACCCTGAGAAAAGATTTAGCAGATGAAACCACAGGTGTTTTTACTCAAAAGAACATAAGGGGAAGACTTGAGTCAGTTCAATGCTTCATTTCTTCCTCATAAAAGTCTGTAGTCCAGGACATCCCCAGACCTTTATAGATTTTATATGACATTCAGTGTTTAAAAGAAACTTTTGCACTGCTTCTTTCTATTCTTAGATATTTATATTTGACCCAATTAAGCCTAACAATTATAAGTACACTATACACTGTGCAATGTGTATCTTCAGTGTGGGCTTGTAACTACTTCAACATTTTTATTAACAAAATACTAGAGTCTTTTATTTATTGTAGCTAAATACTTGTATGCTCTGCTCTCTCATTTGTACAAAGAAAATCAACTATGCAAAGACTGAAAAAATTATACAGTACACTGCCTTTTTGAGTCTAACGGAGGAAACAAAATTAAAAGCTCAAAATAGAGAATCATAATGTAAAATGACTTGCAATACATAGTACTGCCACTAAATACTCATCTAAATAACGTTTATAGATATAATTTCATATCAATATTTTTAAAATAATTTCTTTTTCTAAATTACAGTGATCTAGACAGGAAGCAGCAGTGAAAGGGGTAGGAAGAACTATAAAAAGGGATAAATCAAAAGAGGCATCTCAGTTTTGCCATTGACAAAATATATAAGTAAAATGATAATTTTGAAAATTTAAAATTGTATACCTTCCATATTCCTGAAACTTTAATAAAAATTGTACCATGCAGAAAAAGAAGAAAAATAGAAAGATGTTCAAAGTCTCAAGGGACATTTATGAAATGCATTCCTATTCTTAAAACAGTTTTGGTACTTGTCTCAATATTCAAACTAACTATGCTATATTTTCTAAAACTCAAAAGTAATACTAAGACTTTATACAAAGTAAAGTTAACCATTTAGAAATGAAAAATAATTTCTGAAATAACTAGTTAGTAAAAATGGAGCTCAAAACTAGTGTTATGACTCTTGACACATCTTTTGTGAATGCCATTTCCATTCAAGTGACTGTCAAAACTTTTGGAGTTAGTAATGGTCAGATATAAGATAAATGTGCAAAAATCAATTACATTTCAAACCAGTGGCAACCATTAGAAGACATAATGGAAAGCATTGTTGATGCTCAGTAGCAACCAAAACACTTATGTATTATTTAAAATAAGCCCAACAAGAAAATGGGTTAAACCTATGGGGAGCACTTGATAAAACTTTACTAAGAGAAATGAAATATTTAGCTACATGGAGAGCTATAAGATGTTTCTGAATTCAAAGCCTGAATAATGTAAAGAGACCTTCTCTTTCCTAATTAATGTGTAGGCTTATAATGGGACAAAATGCTCTTAGACAGCACTTGACTTCCATATATTCCTTACTGCTCATATAATTTTGATTCTATCTATGCTTCTGCTATGAAATAGAACAATTAAGACATACCTTGAGCAATATTACTGAATCATTAAGTGACCATTGTTCAATGATGTTTTTTTGGAATACCGTGTGTGTGTGTGTGTGTGTGTGTGTGTGTGTGTGTGTGTAAGGAGGGGAACTGCAAGCATTCTTCATGTTCTCTACTAGTAAAAAATGGAGAAAGAGAAAGATATGGGATTTCTGATAAGGGATAGTTTTCTCGGAAGATAATTCCTTTTATTGCTTGTCCACATTGCTTAAAATCTTGAAAAGCTTTTTGGGAAGATACCTGGACACTTACAGCCTAAACCTCTTTGCTTGGGATACACTAATGAAATAAAACTCACCTTATTATTGTGTGATACAATACAGCATTCTGTTAGTTTACTTTGTATCCCTTATTGTCACATGGTTAATTACTATTTTAGAGGTTTGTTTAGGTTTTATTAATGTATTTTCTCCAATGCATTCTAACCATTTTCAGGCAGGAACCATGTCTCATTCACCACTATATTCATAGCTTCTGACAAAGAGGCTGAATGAATTACTCTTGGTATCTCAAGAGTATTTATTAAATCAATGAATGAATAAATAAGCAATAAAGAGATAGGCTATTTTACAGGTGGTATGAAAAAATTTGCTCTTTGGGAAAAAATCCTCTAAAAATCACATTATTTCTTTAAACAACATAGATTTGTTGTTTAAAGGTACACAGAAACAGTGGATAGATTGCCACCTGACTTTGATAATGTATTTCATGTATTTTGTCTGCAATTACCAACTACCTGTTTTTCAAGAAACTAACTTTGGGGAAATCTGAAGGCTCTTTCTCCTGCACTCCTCAGGATCAGCTGCAACTAAGGAGGAAAAAGAAGGTATCACTGAATTGCCTATCTACAGACATTTACCACACATACTAGGATTTCCTGGAAGAAAAAATTAATAGCTCTTTGAGCCTTAACTTAAAGACCACTGAGACAGAAACCCTCATCTGTAACACTTGTCACAGAGATGCTTTGTTCTTCAGCAACAATATATATCAAGGGAGCTGCAGTAAAGAGGGAACAGTGTGAGGGACCACGTCCCTACCTCTTCATGTTTGTGCCTTTGAGTAATCTGCTCTCCCCATTAAGCGTGGCGGTGACCTGTGGAGGAAGCTTCCTTGTCTCCTCCTAGGTTATCCAGCTGGGGCTCTATAAATTAGGATAACAAAAATACATGAACAAGAGAAAAGCAGAAGTTTATTTATATGTGCATCCTGCAGACACATAGGAGTACAAGGAGGTAAGAAACTCAAAGTGGGAGGGGTATGGTGGCTCACACCTATAATTACAACATTCTGGGAGGCTGAAGGGAGAGAACTGCTTGAGCCTGGGAGTTTGAGAACAATGTGGGCAACATTATGAGACCCATCTCTACAAAAAAGTAAAAAAAAATGAGCCAGACACAGTGGTGCACACTTGTAGTCCCAGCTACTTGAGGGGTCAATTTGGGAGGATTGCTTGAGCCAAGGAGGTCGAGGCTGCAGCAAGCCATGATTGCATCATTGCACTCCGGCCTGGATGACAGAGCATGACCCTGCCTCAAAAAATGTTAAAAAAAGAAATTTCTGACCCCCTACCCACCAAAGGAGTGGTTACAATTTGAGGTTACATTTACATTTACCTGACTTACTAGGGGTAAGAGAAGGAGATGAAAGGGCTCTTGTGGGAAAGCAAGTGAGTAATTGGGCTCTTAAGAAATTAGATGGGAAATAAGTTAGTTTGTGACAATGTCTGTCAGCGTGTGGTGTCCAAGAAGACACCAAGAAGGTTAAAGTTGCCCCAGAGAAGGGAAGGGATTTATGACAACTTAGTTCTTTTAGGAACCTGGGCTTTTAAACAGATAATAGGTTTTAAGAACTCAAATGCCTTCATCTCAAAATAATTTTTTTTTTTTTTTTGAGACGGAGTTTCACTGTTGTTACCCAGCCTGGAGTGCAATGGCATGATCTTGGCTCACCGCAACCTCCGCCTTCTGGGTTCAGGCAATTCTTCTGCCTCAGCCTCCTGAGTAGCTGGGATTACAGGCGCGCACCACATGCCCAGCTAATTTTTTGTATTTTTAGTAGAGACAGGGTTTCACCATGTTGACCAGGATGGTCTCGATCTCTTGACCTTGTGATCCACCCACCTCGGCCTCCCAAAGTTCTGAGATTATAGGCATGAGCCACCGCGCCCAGCCTCAAAATAATTCTTATGCTAAAGTAGCATATTTTGGGATTTATATCCTTCTCGTCTTCACTTCTAATCAAAATAATACAACAAACATGATGGATGTTATGCCCATGATTATGAAACGTTATATAAGAATCTTCTTGCTAGTTCTGGTTATCACTCCTTCTAGCCTTGAAGAAGCAGATGACTTGTGAACTGCCTATGGAGATGGCCACTGGGCAAGGAAGTACAGATGACCTTTTGTGGCCAGGCAACCTCTGGCCCGTGGCTAGCAAGAAATGGAAGCTCTCTGATCAATAGCAGCAAGGAAATGAATACTGCCAGTAACTCGAGGAAACTTCAAAGCCGATTCTCTCCCAGTTAAGCCCCCAGATGAGAATGTAGCTTCCTGACCCCTTGACTGCAGCCTTAAGACCCAGAGCAGATGACTCAGCTAAGCCATGTCAGGACTCCTAACCCATAGAAACCATTCAATTAAAAATTTATGTAGTTTTTAGCCACAAGGTTTATGGTAACCTGTTACACAGCACAGAAAGCCAATATACACAGATTGGTTAATTTAATTATTTAATGATGTTTAACTGAGGCTTCTGAGCAAGATTGAGTAAGCCAGCTATGCATATGGGTTTCAAAAGCAGCCATTATCAAATAAATTTGACACAATTAAGTGAACATTCAAAAGCATGCACTCAATGAAGAAGATTTAATGCCATTGAGAAATGCTTACTATATTAATAAGTTACAGTGAAGCTTTAAAAAAACAAAAGTAACTATAAGAATATTCACTAAGATTAACTATTATATCTGGACCAAGGGCTTATAGAAGATTTTTTTTTCCACCTTTCTCTAAAGGTTTCACCTTCAAAAAAAGTATATAGGCAGAGAAATGTCTTGTTCTTTGTTACACTTTGGTCGTACAGTAAAACCTGCATGTGGTTAGTGAGAGAGTCATGTCACAGTCTCCTTTGGAGAGGTGGAGCTAGATTTGAAACCACATTTGCCAAAATTATAATGGAGAAAACTATTACAGTGAAAGATATCTGACCTAACCGAAACTATCTTGCTTCTAACCTCCCAGCTGTCCTTATTCATTCCTGGGTGTAGGCTGAACTAACTTTTGGAGGAGCTTACTTTATATTTTCCCTTTGGAAACGAAGACCATAACAGCCCTTTCTTCAAATAAACCCCTTCCTGCCCTGGGAACTAGACTGCTTTGCAGGACTAACAAATTGGCTACAAGATTAGAAATTATGATTTAGGAGTCATGCAGCTAGAGGCTGCAAGATTCTCATCTGGTCTTGCAGCTTCCACTCAGGAACTGGCTCAGTGCAAGAGGACAACTTCAGCTCTCTATGAGTTCATCCCTGACCCGAGAAATCAGCACTCCCCACTTTCTGAACCCCTACCCACCAAATTATCCTTAAAAATCCTAACCCTGCGTTTTTGGGGAAACTGACTTGAGAAATAATAAAATGCTGATCTACCATAAGGCCGGCTCTGCATGTATTAAACATTTTCTCTATTGCAATCCACCTGACTTGATAAATCAGCTTTGTCTAGGCAGCGAGCAAAGAGAACCCACTGGGCAGTTACAGACTAGTATGCAGGATAAGCTCAGAACCTGACTACTTGGTTGAGAAACCATGCTCTGCTACTTAGAGGCACTGTGACTTTGGCAAGTTTTAACTGCTCTTGTTTGAATTTTGCGCCTTGAAAAATCGGTATCATCATAATACTCTTATATTATAGGGTTATTAAAAACATAAGTTAATTTTGTACATCTAAAAGAAGTGCCTGACAAATAATAATCTACTGATAAATGTTCTCATTCCCTTTTAAAAAATGAAATAATTAAGAAGTAAAGAGTCTTCCTCCAATCCAGTTCTCTCACTTTTCAGTATAAAAACTTAGAGCTGGTAAATTTCATGTGTGTATATATATATATAAATATGTATCTAAAATCTCCACATGTGAGTCAAATGATGTAGGATATATGAAAGTACTCTAGAGATTGTCATTCTTCATCTTTTGACATTTATTTGACATTTATTTTCTATTGTATTTTTTTCTTAATATAGTAATAAAACTTTGGAGCTGGGAGAACCTTGGACATCATCTAATCTCTGTGCTTTTCTATTACTATTTTGCAAATATGACTGGTGACAAACTATGGGAATGTTAATACTGAGCAATCAGAGAGGTCAGAAAATCCAGAAATTAATTATCTTCTTATTCTCTCACTCTTTCACAGGCTCTATCTCTCTCTCTTTCTCTCTCTCTCTGTCTCTCTCTCTCTCTCTTGCTCTCTCCCTCTTTCTGTCTCCCTCCCTCCTCCTCTCCCTTCACATATACACACAGTGAGTATTTATGCACGTGTTTGTTTTCCATTTCTTTAGTTACAAGCTCACTTAGCAGTGTCAAAGCATTTTCTATCTTGGCTTCTTCCTGAAGGAAATGTTTATTATGAATTTTTAAAATCCACAACCAAAATAGGATTTCATGAAAGAAGTGCTGACAGAAACTTATTTATTCTCCTGAGAATGCAACTCTGTGCATAATAAACATTTAGTAAATTGTTAAACAGCATATGATGAAATGTTAACATAAATAAAAGAGAGTACTTAAATGAATTTTCATGCCTTTTGTTTTTCCCTTGCTGAGCTACAGAACCATTTCAATAAATAAAAAGGAAATAGTGGTAGAAATGAGAACAGAATTCACACAAAAAAGCCTGAGTCCATCCCCGACTCCAGTTCTCTCTTTTTCTTCATGCTTTTTTGTTTGTAAGAACTTGTTTTCTTCAGTGCACACTAATAGCAACCACCACTTTAACAACAAGAACGACATCAACAAAAGGTAGTTCCCAAAGAAAAGCAAAGATTAAACCAGTTTTTAACAGATGCTTTGCAAATCTGTGGACAGCTTTAAATACTTAAGGAATCTCTTCATTCTTAGTGATAATAGTCTATCAGACAGCAAGGAGCCTGTTTTTATGAGCAGGGTCATTTAAAATAGCTCCCATGAAAGGTTACTGGAAAGAGAAACCAGTGGGTGTCACTTGGAACATTGACATGTTCGCTATAAAATATAACAAGTATTATTTAAAATAAAGCATGGGTAGGCTTTACAATTAATGAAATGCCCAAAATACATAAAAACTGTCTTTTAGAATTACATTTAAAATAATTCAACTGGTAAAATTCTGCTCAGATTTAAAAAGAAACATGTTCACAAGAATGTATTTGTAGAGTTTTCAGAATATTAAGTAACTGTCTTGCCAAACAGGGTTATATAATTTATAAATCTACTAAAAATGCCACTTGGAAACCACCATCTAACTTTTCTGAATGTTCCATTTTCCTGTCTCTTTTGAGAAAGCTTTATGGGTGACTATGAAGCTCCTATGCCATGAACTTAGTAGGATTTCCTTTTATAAGTCCACATAAAAGTCCAGCTATATATGTGTGTATGCATATTTATATTTACATATTTACACATAATTTAATTCTTAGACTTTGCCATTTGGCTCAGAGTCCAATGACATGTAATCTAAGCATTCAGTTGTGGGTGGTCCTGTGGGAGCTCATTTTCAGAAAACATTGACTGAACTCAAGGATTCAATGGCATGTAGTTCCTTCATTAGCCACTGGAGAAGATTTTACAGTAATTAAATTCTGAGATTTGGCACTATTTTTTCTAAGTAGAGGCTATAGTTTCTGAAACTGTCTCTACTAGCTAACATTTTTTAAATTTGTGAAAGTTGATAAATTCTAGAGTATAATAAATGTGATTAAAGAGAAAACGCCTTATGTCTTTTGGAAAACTTCCAAATGTGGAAGATGGCTCTTCTTACCATAGTGTCAATGAGATGCCCACACACCTGCTTCATTAGTCCTGCTGGCTGAGCTAGGCCGCCTCCTGCCTTGTTCTTCAGGTCCTCTTTTACAGTCTGAGGCCAATAGCAATTTCTCAGAGTGGGTAATATGACATTTTCTTCCTCTTAAATTTCACAGGGAGGGTTTTTTTTGTTGTCGTTGTTTCCTTTCAATGTTTATGCACAGGATTTTTGTCTATTACGAATTTTTCTTTTCTGTTTCTCTGAGCTGGCATAGATTCTATCACACAGACGGGGTGGACTGGGTACAGATGGTCCCAACTTAGGATGGTTGGACTTACATTTTTTTCAACTTTATGATGGTGCAAAAGCGATATGTATTTAATGGAAAGCAGTACCACACTCTCTCATGAAGCTAGGCCGTGGCAGTGAGCCACAGCTCGCAGTCAGCCACAGTAAAGCTACAGATACTCTACAGTGTATTGTATTGCCAGATAATTTTGACCAACTGTAGACTGATGTATGTGTGCTGAGCATTTTTAAGGTAGTCTAAGCTAAGCTATTATGTAGGGTAGGTTGAATGTATTAAAGGTGTCTTTGACTTACCTTGTTTTCAGTATAAAATGAGTTGGTTTACCAGGACACAGTGGTATGCTAAATCGAGAAACATCTGTATTACAGAGTTGGTAACATGAGGCAAGAGAGCAGTTTGCAGCCTCTACTACATGCTAATTGTAGGAAATTGAATGAGATATATTACTTGTTTGGATTGTTATTAAATATATTAACATTGTATATCAGTGTGTATAAACACACATATGTGTGTATGAATAAAATAGTTATAGCATATGAAAACTACTCTTATTATTATCACTTTGTTTCCCCTCCTGTTTTTTTCTTATAGAGCAATAGAATTATCTTTAAAAACATGTATTCTAAAACATATTTTTTAAGAGCTGAATCACTTTTTTCAATATAGATTCTTTAAATGTATTTGAAAAATATGTGTTTATATGTTGCTTGCAAACAGTAAAATAATCTCTGTTACTTTCAAAAATATGTTTTCTGTCTCACTCTTCCTTTGAGAACACCAAACTGCCTAGTAAGCTAAAGGAGGGTACCAGCAACTTTGGGGAGGCTTCCTGGGGCACATGGTTTAATATCTTTAGACTGTAAATGTTACATCCTAATCAATGAAATGTCCTTTACCACTCAGGAAATATGAAATATCTTTGATAACCCATCCTTCCACTTTCTCATGAATGTGAGAAATAAGGAATAACAAGAAAACAAACGGAGCAACACAAGAATAATTGTAATTTACAAAAGAGTCCCCTGAGAAAAGGACATGTTTCATCACTAAGGAAGAAAAGATAGAAGACTAACTTTGGATCAGACAGTTTAGATGCTTAAGAGTAATTCATAGCCAGCTCTTCCAAAAACTAAGCTGTCAGCAAGATGTATAGGGTATGGTAAGTGGAAACAAGACTGTAGATCTATCATTTACAATTTAGTAGGCTAATAACATTCTTATATTCTTTGAAATATTAAATAAATGTACAAAATGGATCACAGGGTGTCATTCTACTGTAGCATAGTTCTGTAAATTAAGGTTGCTATGTATCTAGGGATTTTATTTACTGATGTCTGACATGTGAGATTTCGTTTGTTGCTGAATCAAAAACTAAATCTATTACTCTGGAATTTAAACATATTTGGCATGGCTTCTTTTTATACTGTGGGTGATTGTTGTATAAACATTATTTTTTGTCTGTTTTTACATATTCTTGTTTTGCTTTGCTACTTCAAAGTGAGTCTGAAGTTAGCTTTCCCATTCAAGGGCAGCTATTAAGAAATACTGGTTACACTTAACAGAGTGTTTTTGTTTTTGCACAGGCTATGGTGACTACATGTTTAATTAGATAGAATCTGGAGAAGAAAATAAATTGTTTTGTGGTGTAGGGATGTACTTACTGTGGTAGATAACAAGCTTCACAAATTTAGGGTCTTTTTCCCCCCTTGGGTCCCTGGAAACTAGAACAAGGCTAGACACATTTCAATGCTCAAAATATGAATGCTAAATCAACTTAATCATGCTTGATGTGATCTTATATATAGTATAAAAATATTAGGATTAGAAGCATGTAGTACTACCATTTCATTCTAAAATGACGTTCAGCAATTTAAGATAATTATCTGAAGTTCACATAGCAAAGCTTAGCTTAAGCTTATCCAATATGCAAAAATAGCTAGGCTTGGTAGAATATCCCTGCCAGACTTCCAAGGAGGCTGAACAGCACATTTTTGGGAAGAACAAATTTAAGGAAAGAAGAACCTAGACATGATGCACATGACCTTAGAAAGCCCCCAAAACTGAGCTGTTCTGAGTCCAGTGTGATGGCTCTGATTTGAATGTAACCCTAGTCCATCCCCATGGACTCCTGCAGAAGGCTCAGAGGTGAAAACTGGATGAGTGGATTCATGAAAGTCTATTTAATCCCCGAGACATAGTAGAATAACTTTAGGTCATTGCTAACAGTGCACAGTAAAACACAATATTACAAAAAGATTTATTTTATTAAAATAATTGTTATACTATGGGGAAAATTAATTAACTTAATTGTTAAATACTACAGAATATAAATCTATAACATGCTCAGTATGTCATGATTAATATCCAGTAGTCACAAAATTTGTTAATTAAGAGTCTGATAAATAAGTTATATAGTCAAATATATTCAGTGACTTATTGGTATGAAAGGCACAACTCTCCTTAGAGGATCTAGTAGATCATTTTCCATTTTAGAGAAATACTGATTAAATATACCTTGCTGTAGAGGAAATATACAAAGACGTGTACGTGACACAGATATTTTGTGGAATGCTGAGTCTCAATAAATGCACTTAATTATTTACTTGTTCAGATACTTACTTTAATGTATTTTTTGCAAGACCATCACTTTGATCTCAGAATATAATTAATTTAACTTAAAATACAGGATTATTATTTAGCATTTAATAAAAATAGAATTCCAATAAAGCATTGAAATTATATAATATTTTGCTGTCATTTTTTGGTAAGCAAAGGTTGAATAAAAACTGTATTTTAAAACCAGATTAAAATAATCATTAAAAAATTGATAAAAACAGTAAATTTTTGGTGACATTAGAGACCAAGATTAGAAAACATAAAAGAGGGTGAAAGCCCTCTCTTATACAAAATAAAGTTTATATATTGTGTCTCTAAATTATATTACTTTTTGACTGCCATCATTGGTATATTCTCTTATAGTACAGAAGAAAGTGTTTCTCAAATTATATATGTATGGAGACTGAAAATATCATTTGATTATCTCTCTGCATCCTTAAGAAAAATGGCCTAAAAGGATTATTTACAGAGTGAGGCAAATAGGAAAGAAGAGGAAAAAAATGTAATGAAATACTCCCTAGACGCTGCCAATACACTAAATTGTCAAAACTGGGAGGTACATGCAAGTGCAGCCACTTGGTGGCTCCCAGGAACAGACATTGTATTTTTATTAGAGTACTACTGACATAATGAATCTTCACTACATGTATATGGCGGATGTGGCTTGAAAAGTTGGGTTGTAGAAATATTTGACGTGTTTACTAAAAAGCAAAACAAAAATTCTCTCTGCTATGGGTCATTTGGTCCTCCCATTGTGAAATAATAGACCTTCTAGCAATGGGTGCTGTATACCACAGACTCTCTTATCTCTTCCGTTCTCAAATGCACATGGTTATTATATTTACCATTGAGTATGAGGTTTGGGAGCAGGGATGCCAGGACTTTGTAATTATGAAATCTCATTACTATATTATCTTTAGCAGCTGTGGTATCTTTAATTACTAAATCTTTCCCTTATAAAATTCGAGTCACTCTGTTATCTTTATTAAACTTTTCCCTAAAGCTTAGATCTCCACGATGAACACATTCTCTCTCAAATGCCAAGATACGCTCACCATTAGGTAAGAAGTGTGTATATATGATTTTAGTTACATATATGTTAAAATATTCAAATATTTGAATTCAAGTTGCTAATCAAAGTTCTTGTTTGTACATGGATCTGGCATCGTATCAGTGAATCAGACTTTATATTGTCAATCAACACTCTGCCCGTACATGGTTTTAACAAAAGATGCATCTGAGGGAAGATGCTTGACTGGCAGAAAACAGAAACCTCACTGTTACTTGAAACATAACTGCCAGAAACTGATTTGGTTGTCACTGGTATTTCCCCTGAGGGGCAGAGCCTCATAACTGAATTTATATTTTAAAGATCCAATATTGGAACGCCAGGAAACACTGAATTCAGTCTCTTAATTATGTCTTAATGCTAGTAAAGCCATGTTATGCTCTGGGGGGTGGCAATATCAATTTTAGTTTAGAGAAAAAGGTAAAATAGTAGCTAGTATAAGCAGTTGAAGTACAAATATAAAAGTAGAGGACCTATTTTTAAATGTACAAATGACAGCAAATATTAAAAGGACATTTTATACCTGCAAATACATCATTTACTAAAATTCTTAGACCCTGATGAAAAATTACAAGTTTGTAAGTGAAAAATAAAAAAAAGAAACTATGCCATTTACATAAACTTTCTAAAAGACTGCTAAACACATTGTCAGCAAACCAGATGTTCACTCATTGGCAAGAGAGAGGTGGCCAAGTTCTGAATGGGAATGGTTGGTTTGTATATTTTCAAAAGAATAATTATGGGGGATTCTTTTAAGCTGCCTTGACTTACTTGCATCTTTCTAGGTATATTAACTTAACATTTTTTCCTTGCCTCAGTGAAGTTTTACAGTCAATGCGGGGGTCCATCCTTAAGGCAGGGGGTAGAAAGAGTCACAGTAGGTTGGAAAAGCTCATGATCCATTTCCACAGCTTAGCCTGGGGTAAAGCAAAGCTAACCTTTGAGATACCACAGAGGAAATTCAGAAGCAGAATGATTTTCTTCAGAAAACAGAAAATGGCAGGATGTTTCCCACACTGTTTTTAGGCTATTCATGGCAAATGTGTTTATGAAATGATGTGAAGAACAAGCATGAACAATTTGGGAAATAGGGAAAGAAATGAAATGATAACTCTCTGGAACAGTTTCACTAGGTAATTTTCATAATGCCGGGTCACAAATACAAACATTAATGGTGTAGCTTATGGATTTCAATTTAAATCAATAGCCTATTTTCATCACAACTATTTTTCAATAGGAGCTGTAGGTGTGCTTTCCCTTTTCCCCGTTACATTAAGCCTTTGTCTTCCTCTTGTTCTCAGCCACTTTTGCACTTTAATGCCACCTTGTTCAGACAAAAATACAAATCACCTTGAAATGCATTTGATTCTGCCACCGTGGAAACAATTTCTGGTGTAGAAAGAATTCTACCACAGCAACGACTCTACAATGGAAGAGAAAACAGTAGTTCAGGAAATGGAGATATAATCAACGTTCCAGGGTTATAGAGAATTTGAGGTTCTTTATGCTGGAAGAGACATCTGCCAGGAGCCTTGAACATCCCTGCCCATTCTTTCTGAGTGCACCAGGTTACAAAGCTTCTGTCTGTCACATAGGAAGCTGAATAGGTCAGAGTAATGAAAGTGTGATTACGAGGTAACTCAATCCCTGGGCAAAGTAAACTTGTTCGTGGCTTACCCCAAAGTACTAGGTTCTTGGCCCTGGATTTCTCTTTCTTAAAGTAATTCACTGCTTATGCAGGTGTCATTTGGTCCCTTTTTGTCATCCTGTGGGGATTGAGACTAGGAAAACTGCCCAAATCTGCTGGCCCTCTGGTTACATTTCTGTTGTGAGTGATAGAGTATTCCCCACTTACCTGAAGTTTTGTTTTCAGTTTCAGTTACAGCATTAACTGTGGTTCCCAAATGTTAAATGGAAATTCCGGAAGTAAACATTCCCATAACTTTTACTACAGTATATTGTTATAATTGTTGTGTTTCATGATTAGTTATTATTAATATCTTACTGTGCCTAACTTATAACTTCAACTTTACCATAGGTATGTTTGAATAGGAGAAAACAGCCTATGTAGGGATTGGTACTATCTGTGATTTTAGGCAGCCACTGGGCATCTTAAAACATACTTTCCTCAGGTAAGACGGGACTACTGCAGAGTCTTTCTCTGATTCAGAAATCTTGTCTTCTGTCAGCATCCATGAAACTGTGAAAAGCTATTAGCTTCCAAGTAGGGTAAAATCGAGACCCTTTTCAGCTCCTCAAACCTTAGGGATTCTAAGGTGAAAATAGAAAATTTATTAGAAGAGGAAAAGTCTGGTTTAAATATATAAATTTTGAAATCAAATATATGTAGGTGGGAATTGAAATTGTGGGCATAGATGTGATTGCCTGAGGAGAGGGTAGAGTTGTCAGAGGCATTGGGACAAGAGCAACTCCATCCTGAATAGAGCTGGGTAAAATAAGGCTGAGAACTACTAGGCTGCATTCCCAGAGGGCTATACGTTCTAAGTCACAGGATGAGATAGGAGGTCAGTACAAGATACAAGTCATAAAGACCTTGCTGATAAAACAGTTTGCAGTAAAGAAGCCAGCTAAAACCCACCAAAACCAAGACGGTAATGTGTGACCTCTGGTTGTCCACACTGCTACTCATCCACCAGTGCCATGACAGTTTACAAATGCCATGGCAATGTCAGAAGGTTGTCTATATTGTCTAAAAAGGGAAGGCCTGAATGATCCACCCCCTTGTTTAGCATATAATCAAGAAATAACCATAACATTTGGCAACCAGCTGCCTTTGGGGCTGCTCTATCTGTGGAACACTCTTTTATTCTTTTTTTTTTTTTTTTTTTTATAAAAGTAGCCCTTCTTTTATGCCTTTACTTCCTAATAAACTTCCTTTCACTGAACTCTATGGATTCACCCTTAATTATTTTTTTTGTATGAGATCTAAGAACTCTCTCTTGCGGACTAGATCGAGACCCCTTTCAGGTATCAGAGTCACATGAGGGCTTAGTTTAAGTTTGGACTTTAAATAACTTTAGTAAATAAAGGTTTGGTAGAGGAACCTGGGCCTAAACAAAGACACAGAGAGAAATCAGAAAGATAGGAGGTAAAACAGAAGATTATTGTTTCATGGAAGTCAAGAGAAGACAACTTTTCAAGAAGAAACATGTATTCAACACTGTTGAGAAATCCAGTGATATGAGAATACAAGTGTCCATTCTGTGTAAGAAGATGAGGAAGAGAGATATAGGGAGTTCCTTGAGTTACTAAAATGGAAGTGGGTTGAAATGCTTACTAAAATATAGAGGAAGGACTAACTGACAAGTTGTGCTTGAACACACAAAGGGAATAAATAAGACTGTAGTTTTCTCGGGAATCCAGGATATGATGCCATAGGATGGAGAGGGATAGGGTGGGATGGGATTGGATGGATGCATGGAAAGCACAGGTTAAAATGTTTGAAATGTATTCCCTTCAGATACGGCGGGGAATACTGCAGGGGAATACTCTTATGTAGAAAGAGGAACCATTTCCATTATTAGAGGAAGCAAGAAAAATAGGGTGGGTGCCCATATTGTAGAATTTAATGTTTTGTTAGATGGAAGATAAATTTTCTGATGACTTTCTTTACTGTCAGAGTAAAGAAACAAAACATGTCCTGACATGTCCTGAGCCTTAAGGTTTGAATCAGGTGGTAAAGCTTTAAAAAACATGTTTTATTTATTTATTTATTTATTTATTTATTTATTTATTTAAGAATAAGTGAGTCAAAAAGAGAATTAGAGTAGCATGATCTGACAGTATAGATGGCCCTTTTCAAGGTCATCAATTTATAATAAAAATTTATGGGTAACTTTGTGGAGAAAGGAAGCATACAGCTGGAATTAACTAAGGCAGTGATTTATGACCATGGGCTGTGCATTAACATCACTTGGGTAATTTTTGAAAATCCTAATGCCTAGGCCACACCTCAGACCAATGAAATAAGAATCTTCTTAGGCGAGATGCAGGCATCTATATTTCACAGCCTTCCAGTGATGCAGGATGTTTTTGCTCCTTAGCTAAGCTAGGTCTGGGTTCTTGTGTCACGACCAGGAAGAAATAGGCACGTGAACATCAAAGAGTGAGTGGAATAAAATGTATTAAGTGAAAAGGGAGGCTCTCAGAAAATAAGAGGTGTCCTGAAAGTAGGTTGCTGGTTTTCCTCTTCACAGTTGAGTACAAAGCCTTTTTATAAAAGCTGATGAGGCTGGGTACCTTGTTTGCATATGGTGCAAATTCCTGGTGGCTTCACCTCATCCTTCCAGTGCGCATGTGGGCTCTTAGTCTGAGCCACGCTACACAGATTTATTTTTCTTACTGTGCATGTGTTAAGGGATGAAATTTTTCACCGCAGGCATGTTTCAGCAAGCGCCCGGTGCACAATGACCTTGGTGAGTGGGAGTTTCTCTGGGGATCCTCCCCTGTTTGCCTAAGAGTGTTTTTTGCCTCCTACATCTATCACCAGCTGATTCTAATGGGAAACCAAAGTTGAGAACTAATAATGAAAAGAACAAAAAGGGTTAAAGGTTTTAAAGGCAAGAGGCATCAGGTACTGTGTGTGTTAACAGTCAAGTCATATTTGAGGCTCTGGCTATTCTTGGTGAATGCTCGAAAAGTCTGACCCTCCCAGTTTCCTCTGCAGACAGGGAGAAATGGACCAGTGAGCCTGCTTTGAATCCAGTCAGATAAAACAAAAGAAGGAAACCAAGTTAAACTTATCAGAAACAAAACAGCAAATCACTTCCCAATGAATTTGTAACGTCCTCCCAAAGAGCTCCACGGTCATATACAGTTGTGATGAGTGAAGAACTCATCATTCTGGTACCACAATAAAAAAACACCTAAATAATATTAAGCTTAAGTTTCCCTGGATGGTTCTTTTTTTCAGGTATTATACAAACTACATAACAATCTTTTATTTCATGTTCGATCTTGCACATCACTTGAAGATATTGTATTTTGACAAATTTTTATCTAAGAACATCCAAAACACGTGGAACACATTTTCCCTCATATATCTTGCTTTGAGTCCATGAGAATTGTTAGAATGTATTTACTCAGGATTAGATGTAGTTATAAAACGAATACTGGTTATGACTGTGACTTGACAAACTGTTATGTCAATCTAAATTTGTTTAAATGTTAATTGAAGAATTTGATCATTAATTACATTTTTCATTAAACATATTATCAGTGTGGCCACCATTTTTTAATGCCCATTAAATGTTGATAATTGATTGTATTTTTAATTGGGCCAATCTCAATTACCTTTTCTTTTAAACCTTATTGTTGAAAACTGAAAAAAAAATTGCTCTTTCAGTTTTCTGCTTTAGTAAGTATAATGTAGTAAGCAAAGAAGCCAATATCTTTCTGACAATTGGTGGCTTCTACAGCACCTGAACATTATAATTCAGAACATCAATACTAGCTGAACACTATATCCCCTAGAACATCGAGGGGACTTTGTATTAACCACAAAAACAACCCTGAAGTTTCCTTTTGTTTATTTTTATTTTGGTTAAAATATAAAGTCATAATACCTGTTTATTTTGTCATTCAGGAGGCAGTGCAATTCCACTCCTATGTATCTACCAAAGAAAAATAGGAAATATCCACACAAAAAATCGTACATAGATATTGGTGGCAGCATTCTAATAGTCAAAAACTAGGAACAACTGAAACGTCCATCAACTAACAAACTGATAAAAAACATGTGGTGTGTTCATACAATGGGAAGTTATTTAGTGAAAAAGGAATGATGGGCTGATATACACCACAACGGGGATGAACCTCCACATTACGCTAAGTGAAGAAATAACCAGTCCCAAAAGACCAGATGTTTTATGATTTCATTTCTATAAAGTATCAAGGATATGTACCTCCACAGATATTGAAAGTAGATTATTGGTTGCCAAGGCCGGGGCATTGAGGATTGAGAGAACATGGGAAGCAATTCCCAATGGATATGGGGTTTCTTTTGGGAATAATGAAAATGTTCCAAAATTAGACAGTGGTGATATCTGCATAACTCTGTGAATATATTAAAAACCACTGGATTAAACAATTCTAAAGGGCAAATTTTATTATATGTAAATTACATCTCAATAAAGTTTTTGTTTAAAAAGGAAGAGGCAGGCAGTTTAGAAAATTACTAAGAATACTTGCTCATTTAAGTTTAATTCTATGTAAATATGCTTTCTTCTATTGTTTCTGCTTTTTCTAGCTAGAATGGATTATAGTCCACCCCCAAATGATAAATTTTTAAGACATCCTTTGATGTGTTTCTCCCAAATTTGCTTCTGACTCATCTATTCCTTAGTATTTCAGCTTTTCACTATCAATAGCTTCAGTCTTGTGAATCACTTTTCTAAAATTTCTGTTTCTGTCTTTCTTTCAAAAATAGCCCTCTGGAGCTTCTGTAAATAGTTTAGTGATAGCATTTCTGAAATTTTTATTACACAACTCAGTTTGCTATTGTAAGTACTCTATTTTCCAGGTTTCTCTATAAGTTAAGTATTCCTCTCATCTTTGACACTTGAAATAAATTTTGAGGAATCTGTGTCTTTACTACAGGATAAGTATAATACCCTGCAAGAACCTATTCTAGTAGAAATAACCAAGTTAAAGATGTTGCATTCCAAATTTATGATTGAATGCAAATGCTTCATTAAAAAGCAAATCCTTCATTTAAAATTGTTCAGTGGGATGGGTCTTAAAATCTTCAATCTGCTTAAATTTAACACACTGAAAAATCTTATTCAGAAATATTCAGTGGGCCTAGAGCAATGTTAGATCAATCTGCATTTACCTCTAAATTCCTGTGCTAGTGATTTACTTTATACATGCTATTCTCTTGGATGGAAAGTCTTAACCAAAGTGTTTACACCATGTTTTAAGAAAAGTCTGGTTCAAATTTTATCTTATCCAAGATGCTGAAAGATAAACCTGACTTCCTGATATCCTGATATTACACTGTGTAAATACTGAAGCACACAGTCTGTGTGTTATGCATTTGAACCTCATAGTATCCTCTTTCTAATGCTTCTTAGGTTATTTCACATGTATATACTTTGTCTTATAATTAGATTTCAAATATTTCAATGGCATGTCTATGAGTTTTATTTGTATATGCTTCATAGAGCATAAAATATAAAATCATCATATACATACTAGATTATTTATAAGAACAGATATATAAAAATTTTATGGAAAAATAAAACATGTTTAACATGATATATTTTGTGATATATTCCTACCTCCCTGGTCATTTCATCAGTATTTTTCTTGTAATTATTGCCCTTCTAGTACTAGTAAGTGTATTAGTCTGTTCTCACGCTGCTATAAAGAACTACCTGAAACTGGGTAATTTATGAAGAAAAAAGGTTTAATTGAATTACAGTTCCACAGGCTTAAGAGGAAACATGACGGGGAGGCCTCAGGAAACTTACAATCATAGAGTAACGTGAAGGGGATGCAAGCATCTCTTACCATGGTGGAGCAGGAGAGAGAAAGAGTGAAGGGGGAGGTGCCCACACTTTTAAACCATCAGATCTCATGAGAACTCACTCACTATCATGAGAACAGTAAGGAGGAAATCTGCTGCCATAAGTCAGTCACCTCCCACCAGATCCCTCCCCCAAGACTGGGGATTACAATTCAAAATGGGATTTGGGAGGGGACTCAGCCAAACCATATCAGTAACAAAAGGAAATATTAAGAAAGTATAAAGAAAGATAAGCTATGATTGTACCACTCTACTCCATCCTAGGTAACAAAATAAAACCCTGTCTCAAAAATTTAAACTATATATATATATATATATATATATATATATATATATATATAGAGAGAGAGAGAGAGAGAGAGAGAGAGAGAGAGAGAGAGAGAGGAAAAAAAATAGTATGTGGCTATTAAAAAGAGTTTTTCTGCATAATGATAATCTGCTTTGTAAAAAACTGAGAGACATAATCAACCTAAAGATGAATTTTAGCTTTGGCAATATCAAATTCATCATAAGTACAATTTCATTATATTGGAAGGGATAGAAACCACAATAGAATTCCTTGGACAAAAATAGTAGGAAATTGGGCCGGGCACGGTGGCTCACGCCTGTAATCCCAGCACTTTGGGAGGCCGAGGCGGGTGGATCACGAGGTCAAGAGATCGAGACCATACTGGTCAACATGATGAAACCCCGTCTCTACTAAAAATACAAAAAAAATAGCTGGGCGTGGTGGCGCACGCCTGTAGTCCCAGCTACTTGGGAGGCTGAGGCAGGAGAATTGCTTGAACCCAGGAGGCGGAGGTTGCAGTGAGCCGAGATCACGCCATTGCACTCCAGCCTGGGTAACAAGAGCGAAACTCCGTCTCAAAAAAAAAAAAAAAAAAAAAATAGTAGGAAATTCTTACTGCTGAACTCTAGAGGCCAATACTGAGGTGGAAAATGTGATGTTTGTGTAGCATTCCAAACTTACTTTATTGTTTTATTCCTCTGAAAATTGATGTGAAGTCACTGTCGTGAACAAGATCCCTGGTGAGCATATTTGACAGATCCAACCCTCCCCCACCGTGCAACTACCCTGCTTTCCTTGATTTAGCAGTTCATGGATTTATTGAATCCTTACTGTGTGTCCAACACATTCCTAGGTGTCAGGGATAGTACAGTATTTTTCTCTCTTTGTGTGTCTCCAGCTGTTAATGAAATGGGTTAGTATTAGTTCTTGAAAGTGAGGTAGCTGCCTATCCTAAAACACACAGGTTTTGTAGGAGGAAGTAGCTGAGATTTAGTGAAAGGCACTATATAGCTTTATAACCAAAAGAAAACGTAAAACTGGATGAGATGGTGTGATTTAGGCTATATCTGGCTTATTTTTCTAGGAAATTTTAGACTATAATCCTTATCACATTTCAAATTATGTTCGCACTTTCTATTAAAAGGCTTTTTTCTTCAGAGTTATTTTTCTAAAACTTCATTGTGTGTCACATGAACACATTATTCTCTGTGAGTTTTTTTCACTACATTTTAACACAGTCACCTTTTCATCTCTAGGGAAATAGGAAGTATAAAAAAAGATAGGAAGCTATGATTGTACCACTGTACTCCAGTCTAGGTAACAAAACAAGACCCTTTCTCAAAAATTAAAAAAAGCAAAATATGTATGTAGAAAAGAAGACAAAATATCGGGCCCACTCTGTTACCCGTCATTCTGTGTGGAACAACAGAAAGTATGACCTTACTCACTGCACTACTAATGGAATGTGTTTTGGGTCAATACCAGAAGAAGACCTACCTTTTCATACAGAGAGGCCTGTCTTTTGTTAGAGATAGAGCACCTAACTTTTGAGCATATCTTTAACATTTTATCTAAAAGGAGACCATCAAGGACCTTTAAACAAAGTACTGTCACTCTAACATTTTTTTTTTTTTTTTTTTTTTGCAGCTTGATTTTGTAATTCAAATATTTAAAACATACTTTTTCTGGAAAGTATGACATTGCCTACTTAACAGGACTTCTTCCTTTTCACTCTCATGGGGCTGAGCTTTGCCATGTGTTTATCTCCTAGTTCAAGTGCACAATGTGTTTCCTTTGCCTGATGGACTGCGTGCTTCCTTTACCTTGATGTTAATGTTGCTCTTTCCCCAACAAACTATTCTGGTAAAATCCCTTCAAATTCTTCTTTTATGCTTCCTTCTACTCTTGTTACATTATTCTGCATAAGCAGGAGACAGTCACAGTTACAAGTGAGAGATTGCCCACAGGGATTTATTTCTATGAACAAGAAACCTCCAGTTAAAGAACATTTCAGTGGTGAGCAAAGGATTTTTTTTATATTCTACTTTTTAAAGGACACTGGCCCAATCATTCTTGATGTGCTAAAAATTTTTTTTCTCCCTACAGTTCATCTAGTTTCTTCATTTGATCATTTCTTAGCCTCTATTTTTTTTAATGCTGCAATTTAATTTGAAAAAAGATTCTAAGTACTTATCATTGTGAAAAAAGGAATTAGCCAGTAATTTCAAAATATTTGAAATATATTTTGATGTGTTAAGCAAACAAGACATTTTATATATACATACATAGTTTTAATAAAAATTTACAGGATACTTTACAATGTTTTCCTTAAGAGATTTCTAACATGGCTGCAGACAGATGTTTTCATTTCAGTTTTAAAGGCAGAAATGACAGTGTCCTATGAATAAAAATCAAAAGTAAATTCCACGATCAGGAGGCCTACTTGCTGCATTCCCCTGTTTCATAGAACTTGAGATTATACATTGGGCAAACTAATAGCCTGCTGATTCCAACCTCAGTGAGTGACAGGGGACCCAGGGTGAAAAAAGATCTAAAAATATATCTGGCTTTGGCCATTAAAAGCTTTATCAGCAAGTAACAAAAATCAACAGAGCTTTAGGATTGCCAATGCAGGGATTTAAAAAGGTTCATAACAAGGAAATATTACTAACCATCCTGATAATCTGTTGACATACGGCAGGCGCCTCCGTCACCACTTTCTAGCTGAGAGCTTTAGGTGATGAAAGGCAGAGTGGATGGAGGTGGTGCATCAGCATTGATGCTGACAGTCCCATGGTGTGCTGAGGCACGTGGTGTGGGGATATGGGCATTACAATTATCTCAAAGTTTAGCTGTAGCTCTCAGGTCAACAGGTGATTAGTTCTTTCTCAAAAAGGGCTATATATTTTCAGACTCTCTATAACATCTCACTAGCTAGTCATTGATTTTAATACTGTGAATACTATTAGATCAAAAACATATTCCATCAGTACAGTGAGTAAGTTCATACTTTCTGTTGTTCCCCAATGCCCATTGGCACAAAAATAGTAAAACAAAAACCAAATGAGTGCCTGAAAATATGCATAGTCACTATGTGTGGATTCAAACTCTTCCCACTGAAGGGATATAAAAATGGTGTGCCAAGAATATAGTTGGGTAGCACTAGTAATTATTTATAAGTACAGTGTGCATTTCCTAGTCTATCTGCTGATGGATTCTTCAAAGTGTCACATCAGTGATATGTTAATGAGTTGATAAATTACCACAATTGGGAATTGTCTTCTACTATAGTCTGTCCGTAGGTGAAGGCAAGAATCAGTGATGGCTTTCTATGCATTTTGCCAAGGAAGGCATATTCTTAATTTCTTACCAAATTTAAAGTGGGGATGAGAATCAACCTATTTAGCTAAAGAAAGAGAAAAAATAATTTGCCCTCTGATACTTAGAATAAGATACTTAACTAGATGGCTGGAAAGAAAAGAGAAATAGGGCTAGGAACAGTGGACAAGATCGATGAGAAGACAGTCAAATAGAGACGATGATATGAACATGAAATATGAAATACCCAGCAACATGAAATACCCAAAGGAGCAAGTAGGCATATATCAATATAGCTATTTCCAAACTCAAGTAACCAGCATACGACAGCAATCATAGAGAACTAGATCAACCAATTAATAAAAGTTTTTAAGATACTTGTCTAGGCAAGTTAGTTGGCAAATTTTTCTAAAGATAACTGTGTGAATAGCAATGTGAACGTTCTTACCATCCATTTGACATTATTGTTTTTTTTCTAAAAAATTCAGCTTAAGGTATCTAATATGGCCCCATTAATAATTTCTATTGAGAATCTTGTCAGGAATCATCAGTTTGATGTGAAATAACAGCTGAGTAGGAAAACGTCAATGGAATCAAATTGAGAAATAAAATAGCATAAGGAGATTGGGAAGATGTTGGTCAAGGACACAAAATTTTAGCTAGACAGGATGAAGAAGCTCATGAGGTCTGTTGTACATCATGCTGGCTACAATTAATAGCAATACATTGTATACTTAAAATCACTAAGAGAGTATATTTAAAGCATTCTCATCACAAAACTGTGATAAGTATGTGAGCTAACACATACATTAGTTTCAGGTAGCCATTCCACAATGTTTACGTAGACCAGGACATCCTGTTGTACACTGTAAATAGATACCATCTTTGTCAGTTAAAAAAAATGTAAAAAAACAAGAAAAAATTCCACAAACAATGGAAACTTACAGATAATGTTTTCTAGATGACTCTAAATGAATTGGTACCAAAAATAATTGATATATGTTCTCTTCCACATCAGTGTTCCTCTCTCTTCTCACATACCTCCTTGCACATGTCATCTACATTTTCCCGAAATAGAAAGCTCCAAAACAATCTTAACGGGGAAAAGCAGTCACACATGGGCATGTTATAGCCTGAATGGGGTGCACAGGGTGAAGGTGTGAGGGAGAAGAACCTTTCAGTGTGTGTGTCATGGTGACTTCAGAAGGATGAGCTTCAGGATTTTGGCAATGCCAACATCTTCCTTTCCATAACTTCCCCCAAGTTTTAAATTTGCTAATCCCAATTCATCAGTTTCAAAATACCTAAATATAGCTCTCACTTTGATTTCTGGTGAGTAGGGATTGCTTTTTCTATGTAATAAATTATTTAATACTCATTTCTTTCAAAATGTCTTCAACTAATAATTAACAAGCTTGGACTTTGAGCCTTTGTTTTGCATTTTGCCTGCCATGGCATTTACCTGTCTTATTCTGTGTTCTAGAGCAGGAACTACTGGAAATTGGTGAAATGATTATCTGTAGCAGCTCAGGTTTGCAGGAGTCTCACAGAGAAATGTGCTATTAGGATGGTGAGGATACATGCAGTCTAAAATTGCTAAACAATATGGCACAAACTTAATTGCCCTGAATAACTTTTGTTTGCTCGCTCTCCATACAGCCCAGTTACTAGTGTAGAGTCTGTGACTTTATGGTCACAGACGACTCTCAATCATGCTGTGTCATAAGATGTGGTTGGAATAGAGGATCTTTAAGATGTTTTCTAGCTCTGATACTTTTGATTCTATACCTGGTCTTATAAAATGTGTGCATTGTTTAAAGAGAAATAGGGAGACTGGGACTGGAAAGTAACTATTTATAAAGAAACCATACTTCAGTGGGTATATATTATCACCTTCGAAAAATTTTTTTTCAACTGGTTTTAAAATCAAGAATGAGTGCATCCTTCAGAATATTTTTCTTTATGTTAGGAATGCCACATAACTAAGTTCCTAAGATGAAAGCTATTTTCTTAAAAAAAGAAAGAAAGAAAGAAAGAAAAAAGCAGACCTTAGCATTTACTATATCTGGAAAATAACATGTACAGTACACTCAACTCTGTTAAATGTCTATGAATGTAAAAATAACTTTCCCTTGTGGAGTATTGGATAAAAATATAAAAGAAAAACCTTTCAGTTTTACTCCAAATAGTAAATGTATCCAACAATCTTTAAAGGCTTTGTATTCATCAAATACCATTCTAAGCACAGACATGAATGGCAAATATTTCTGTGATCTTTCAGTGGTGGCACAGAAGATTTGTGGATCACTCTCTCAAGCTGTGACACACCACCAATGTCAACCATTCAATAGAAAACATTCATAAGCAGTCAATTATGGAGTATTTGACTCTAAGCCTGTGTCTACAAAAAAAAGCAAACACATGTTTGGAAAGTAATAAGCCAATGCATAGGCAGGCAGGCCTTAGATTCTTAATGAAAGCTTCATTTCAGCTCAGCAAAATTTCCCATCCACCATTATTTTTAAAACTCATCTATTTTAGGCCATTTACTGGTATTTAAGTCACACTGGTATTTCAAAAACCAATAATGCTGCCTCTCTATGTGAATTTCATAAAGTTGGTGAGTAATGAATAACACTACCAAATGAGACAAAAGGCCAATTTGAGGCTCAATGAGAATCATTTTTCAGATTATTAATTTCACAAATAATTTTGGCTTTCAAAAATATTGTTGGCATTTAATGCAGATATCTAGTTAGAAGAATATGAGGAGGGAGGGAATATGTGCAGTATGTGAAAAAAACTTGTTTTCAGTAGATAGAATATAAGAACCCCTCCCCAATTTATATTACGCACTGAATAACCACAGATACACTAAGAAATCAAATCTATTTGTATAAAAAATGCTACCGATAAGCCTCAATGATAAAGGGACATGATGACCTATTCATGCCATTAAATGCATTTTGTATATATTAAAAGACAAAAACATTCAACAACTTTTACATGCTGCCTTTTGTTTCCTTTATGGTTGCCCTAGAGACCTAGAGGGTGATGATCATGCTTTGCAGTGGTGGTTTGTGTTTACATTTGCAATAGACATGTCAAAGGATACATTTGAAAATGGTTGGGTACAGGCTCCCAATAACCCTGAATCTCAGCCCTGCAAAGCCCAACCCTGATTTCTTCCTTAAACACCAGTCGTCAAGACAGTTTACAGTAAGAATTATCTAGAAATAGATACATTTAAGGGTTTCTAACTTTCTTAAGGATTGTCTACTTTCTGTTTTACATGTAAATCTGAATCTGGCTACCAAAATAAGAACAGTGGGGCTTATCAGAGGCTTGGGGTATGTGTGTGCCTGTGTAGAGGTAGTCTTGGGGGTAGTTTTCTTCTGATTCAGTTTTCCTCTTGGTTGGAAATGGCTTTGAACCACAATTAATAAGTTTTAGCTTGAAGAAGAATTTGATGGTGATTTTCATTTTGGAGAGTGTTACATTATGTCATATGTTTAAGTAAGGTTAGGTTTCCACACTGGTCATTGTCAGAAAATGTGTGTCTGCATCATGTGAACGGAATAAATTTTCATGTTCATTTCACCAGTTTCAAGTTGTATAAGCTGTGGTCCTCACATATTTTGAGCAGTTTGGAATATGATAACAAATCTGAGAGAAACTCAAACTAGGCCAGGCACGGTGGCTCATGCCTGTAATCCCCGCACTTAGAAAGGCTGAGGTGGGCGGATCACCTGAGGTTGGGAGTTCGAGACTAGCCTGACTAACACGGAGAAACCCCATCTCTACTAAAAATACAAAATTAGCTATGTGTGGTGGCATATGCCTGTAATCCCAACTTCTCAGGAGGCTGAGGCAGGAGAATTGCTTGAACCCAGGAGGTGGAGGTTGTGGCGAGCCGCGATTGCACCACTGCACTCCAGCCTGGGCAATAGGAACAAAACACCGTCTCAAAAAAAAAAAAAAAAAAAAAAAGAAAGCAACTCAAACTAATCTCTCATCTTGTCTCAGAATCTAGATCTTTTCTTTAGATTGTCCCCCTTTTTTTTGCAGGAAGCCACCAAGGGCTTTGAGATGTAAAAGAAGTTGTTTCAAGGCATACTGATAGAGTTAGTGACAGTCTCAACAAACTTTGAATCTTCTGGTCCCCAGTTTTTGCCATTCTACTTTGCCAAACAATGAACCCAAGCATGATATAACAATTTCAGTGGAATTTTAAATTATAAGATTGTTCCCAATTGAAATATGGTCCCTAGAATAATGGAAAAAATACCTTTCCAAACCTTAGAATTTGGGACTTTTGAAATGATCTGCTTTCCCTTTATAAATGGCTATTTCCCATTATCAAAAGCAAATTATATATTGAAAGTTCATCCTATATTTTCTATTCAAGTATAAATCATTTTGAGTTTACTGGCATAATTAATTCGTTTGTATTTTATAGCCAAGTCTTTAAAACATAAAATTCATCTTTTTCAATGACTGGATTATTATGGTGAAAACATTATTTGTTGACACAGTGAGAATGTGATTATGGAAGCTGACTCAAGTGCACACTTTTAAAAAGTATACATTTTATGCCTTATTATGACACAGCATCCAGATTCATGACCCCAGAGCAACAGAATCCAGTCATTTCTTAACTCCATAGGTCACTGAGTTTTTACAGTAACCTCAAAAGTAAAAAAAAGCTTGTTTTCTTTTTAAGATAGCTTATGAACAAATGTATGGATATCCTGTGTTTGAAATTATCATATTTTTCTGCTGTAGTGTTCTTATTATAAGGTGATCATCCTGGTCATACATACATAGGCCAGCCCATGAATTAAATGAAACTCTTGACATTTCATATTTCATACTTTGTATATGTGAAATGAATTTGTATTGTGTATGTGTGCATATGAATACACATAATATTGTAAATATGTATGAAAATAAGTATAAGCAATTTTTTTCTTTTGTAAACCTAAACAGCCTGTTGCTTTTCAATTTTCCTGTTTTATAGTAGAAAATGATTGCAGGTCTCCTTAAAGTCACTTGGCCTGCTTCTTCTTTTATGAATTTTTTTCTTATAACTATTGCTGCTTGAGCCATTAAAAGTTAATTTGTGTGGAAATCTTTATCTTTCCTTGGTCTTCTGTACAAACCAATGAATAATGACTAAGATAAAAATTGACATCAATCCAGAAGTTTCAACTATCTATTATCTATTATCTCTAATTACTCATCTATTTACTTATCATCTTCCTAGCCAGCTCTTTCTTGGTTTGACTGAAGAAAATGTAAAAATATTTTTGACACTTAATATTTACTCTAAAGCTCTGTATGTATTCTATAGATACATGTTCTTGTTAATAACTGTATTTTACATATACTTGAAAAGTAATATAATGTAGCTACTTTTTTAGTAAAACCTAATGACCACTATTTTTATGGGGCACTGTAATAAAATAAACTGACAGCTTTGGGTAATGAAATGCTGGGGAACTTTTCAATGATGGCCTTAGCTTTTTGGAGATTATTTTCAATCTTGCTATGGTGAATCATTTCCTTCAAGCTCTTTTCCCACCAACCACAATGTGTGTGCGTTTAAACTGCAGTCTAAGGATTTATGTTATGCATGAGAAAAACTGTCAGACCTTCCAATAACATATTTACAAAAATCACATCAGGTTCTTAGATAGTACTTACTATGTGCAGGCACTAAATTCAGCACCTAAATGAACTCATTTAATTCTGAAAACAACCCTTTGAGATAAGTATTATTATTATCCTCCTTTTACTGAAGAGTAAACGAAGGCATAGAAGGAATTAAATAGCCCATGGCTCTGCAGCTTATAATCCATAGACCCTAGATAAAAATTAAGACATGTCAATCTAGGCTGGGTTTGGTGGCTCATGCCTATAATCCCAGCATTTTGGGAGGCTGAGGTGGGCATTGTCACTTGAGCTCAGGAAACCTTTAGCAACATAATTAGATCCTGTCTCTATGAAAAATGCAAATATTAGCTAGATGTGGTGACATGTGTCTGTGGTGCCAGGTACTCTAGAGGCTGAGGTAGGAGGAGCACTTGAGCCTGGGAGACAGAGGTTGCAGTAAGCCCAGGTCATGTCACTGTACTCCAGCCTAGGTGACAGAAGTGAAACCCTGTTTTAATTAATAAATAAATAAATAAATAAATAAAATAAAAGACAAGTGAATCCAAAGTTTTGCTCTTAGCCAGTTTGCTAACAGTTAATAAAGTGCTTTACCTTTAATTGTCACTGTAAGAATTATCTTAGTCAATAATACATCTCTTCCTCAGTATATTGATGAAGATACTGGGGTGCAGGAGTGTGTGATGATGTGCACATGATCATCACTCAGACAAAAGAAAGGACCAAGATCCCAGGGGAGCACTGTCAACAGCAGCAGTTCACTTAAGTTTACTGTAAGATGAAAACACATTTGCCAAGATGCTTTTATTAATCCATCCTGCTTCTGAGACAGTAGTCAATATAAATAATGTACTTCCTCTCTCTTAATATGGTTTGTGGAGCTTAAAAATTCAGTTTTAGAGACAGTAAGGGCAACTTCACTCAAGGTTAGGGTTGGAAAAATAAGTGGTAGCCTGAAGGAGTATCAAAACCTCACTTGTCCCGTTATAATTCCTGGGATTGTTCCAATCAATTAGTAGATTTTTCACTTTCTCTTCTTGGCTGCAATGTGAATAGGGAGGTGACCTTGTGTTTCTTTCATTCTTTTGTCTTATTTATATATGTCAGAATTATTACATTTTAACCTTAATTCTACATGCTAGCTTATGATTTTTAATTATGTTAGTTTTTTTACCTTAATTGTACTTGACTAGCTCTTGACAACATGTAGTTACAGAATTTGTAGATAACAACCAGTGCTGGTACTAACTGTATTCACTCTGAGTTTGTGTTCATTTTTAAGTTTACCACCTGTCTTTTAAATTCTGATAGAGATCTCAAATTGCCTTAAGAATAACTCAAAGTAAAAAAAGAAAAAGCAATCAAAACCTTTACACATACAAATAATAAGTGAATCATTTATTTTTCACGTGAAAATCATGCCATACAGTTGCCATAAACTCCATGTTTTCTTCTCTATGGAGAGAACCAAGTAAGCAGCATTACAACACCTTTTGGGTTGAAGTACACAGAAGTATCAATGAAAGTTTCATGGTAGCTCTCTCATCATAGACAATTTTTCTTTTGCAGATAGTACAGTGCAGTTTTGTTGTTCTTTTAAAAAGGTAGGGAGAAAAAACAATTTCAGCAAAATGAATATATATTTTTCTCTTACATTTATTATTGAACAAATGGTGGCAAATCTGACTTTTATTACCTTAGAGACAGTATATTTTTTGCAAGTGTGATGATTTTTTAATCTTCATGAATGGATGTATGTAAGCCAGAGAACCTCTGTAAAGATTCTTAAAAGTCTTCTTACGAGAGCCTATTAAAATGCTTATGTTTACTAATCAACAATCAAAAATGCTAACGTGCACAAGGGCCAGGAAAAGAAGCTTTAATTCATAAAACCTAGTGTATTAAAGGAAATGATGGCTTTCTGAAAGATTTTTAAGATGTAGCCTACTCTGGTTTTGATTATTTAAGAGTAAGTGTTATTTCTCTTAAAATTCATATTTTCATAAATAGACTTAATGGGTTTTTTCTTCAGGAAAGGAGGACTACAAAAATTTCACAAACATTTAAATGAAAGGGGATTTTATTGGTCCTACACAGCCAGAAAACATTCACACAACAAAATGCTCTCTATGCAGTAAAGATTTATGTAGCTAGTCTAGAAAACCAAGGGAAAAAGAGGAGAGGACAGGACTTACTCAGAAATGCAGCAATGAGATTGATACTTTCAAACTGGAAATTTAGTGCAACCTTTTCTTTAGCCTAATCAGAGGTATTGCATTCAAGATTTTTGACATTTTTATTGCATGAATGCAGCAACTTATTGTAGCTATCCACATATAAACTAATATGCCTGAGCCAACCAGAGTATAAGCTCATGATTTTGTGCATAGTGTCACAGATTTAGTTTTCTCAAGAAAGAAATCATAAAAAGTATAACATTAATACAAATCAAAACAGGGTTCCCATTTTCACCTCTTGTGTAATCATATTTATGATCATTGAGGATCTCTATTCTATTCCTCAGTGCTGGTCTTGAAAACAATGGTAACTTGCGTTTGAGTATAAATCTCATACATAAAAACTGGAGATACTTTAGGCTCTACAAGCAGTTGGTCTTATCATTGGGTAGTTGGGTAAAGTAAAGTAACTTTAGCTTTGAGTCATTATTATTATTTCTTTAATGATGTTCTTCTGGCTAGTTCCAAATTCTCATATTCACCACAGGTCATTCAGAACTTCATTTATGCCCAGTGGCTATTGCAGGAGTAGCAGCTATACAGTGAAAATAGGAACTTGGCTTGTGCTTTTTCTCCAGTCTTCCTGGGCACTCGAGTGATTTAAAATTATTCAAAAATTATCAAAGTTGTCTGGTAATGGGCAAGACATGTGCTTACGGCTTAAACTGACAAATGTTAGCTATTGCCACAGTGAATGGTTGCAGTGAAGAATGCCAAAAGGAGCATTGTAGTGTAGCTAGATTCCCTGGCTTTTCTACTATGGACTGCAGACAGCTTAAAAAACAAAACAAAACAAAACCAATTTTGCTGCACACGCCATAAAGCAATGTTCTTTAGATGCAAGATGGTAGAGTTTTTGGGGGGTAAAAGGGAGGGGAAGAAGCCCTGAAAATACTTAAAATATTAACCTCAGGCATAGAGTAGACAGACTGCTATGATTTTTTTATGTTTTTAATTTTATAGCCTTGGTTTTTCTTCTTCTTACTTCCCCCTCCTCTTTTTTGTCTTTGTTCATCTTTCATTCTCTTTTCTGATATGGAAAGTCACAGTTCAGGTGCAGCAGAGTCTAAATCATCTAAAGCAAATCAGGCCAGAAATGGGCTGATAATGAAGGCCAAAAAAAGTGTGCCTGCTTTATACCAGTGAATCATCAGTGTGACAATGGAGTCTAAAGATTCTATTAGCATTACAGAAGCTCTTAGGAAGCAATCTACTTTTTCTCTCAAAAATTTTCAGTCTAGCATTATAGAAGCTTGATTATTAATTGAGATTGGTGTAGCTGTAGCTAAGTCTGCTGGTATTTTTTTCTTCCCTTTTTGTTTTTTGGTTTGTTTTTTTGTAAATAACTTTTGTAATAGTTATTCTACTTACAGTTTCTGTCTCCATATCTTATACACTTGGAATTCTCTTTCATTCAATCATTCAGAGAACAGTTATGGAATACCTACTATGTGTCAGACACTGCAATGGGTGCTACACGAAGAGCAGTTAAATAAATAGAATAAATATCCTTACAGATCAGATACTTATTTTCTATGCTTACTCTAATTATACTATGCATGAATACAAGAAATCTTCCCTGTGTGTCCATTATATGCCACATGGTTTCTGATGTATTATGCCTCTTTCTTCCTTATAAAGGTACTATCTAAAATTAAATTGTTTGGAATCTAGATATTTAACAAAAGAAGTAATTATATATGTTTTAAATTTTATAAAGAGTAGTTAGATACTCAGGGTACATCTGACATGTAATTTATCTGATATGTTACATGTTTTCACTAAAATGTAGTAAAAAACACTATTGTCTTTTCAGTTCTGAACAGTTTCAGTCCCACAGACTCTGGTCCCCAGCAGTTTATAGAGGGACAGAATGCAAGGCTGCCAGTCTGAGAGCCACTCACATTGAATTGTGCATGATTGAGAACTATCTCTGTGTTAATTTAATGGGAGAAGGAAGCAGACAGTAAGGAAATAAAAGATGGAGAGTGGAATTATGGATGTGTGGACTTTGTGAAGGGAAAAAAGCAGCAGTAAAAAGATTTTACATTTTATATTGCTTTTATCATATTATGGTGCCTAACCCCTTTACACTCACCTTTCAAGAGCTGTCATTTATACATTTCCTCGTGATGTGCCAGAGGTCTGGGGAGTGAGTGTAAAGAAAATGAATTACTTTAAGCTTCTCTGATGCTAAATTGGATAGAGTCTTATTTGCCCTGAATATGTAGCTCCAGAGAGGGATATTAGAACATTGAGAAGGAAGGACAGGAGTGAAGTTAACTAGGAATTGCTTCTCAAGAGTTAATATGATTAGGAGCTAGGGATGCTGAGGATTTTTTTATTCTGCTGGAGTTGAGGGAGAAATCCCCCAAATGAAAGAGACCAGAAGGAAGGTAGCATGCCATGGACTTTTCTTATAGTAGCTGAGCACATATACCTGCACTCAAATAGACACAACCCACAGGCACATATGCTGTTTCTTCCAATCTGGTTGCTTTTGCTGTGTGGCTCTGTAGTGGAGAGCTGTGGATTTTGCCATCCCAGTATCCATTCCTCCTTCTTGACGGAATCTAACTTCCTGTTGCGGCACTCCTCTACTCCAGTGGTACAGAACTATGTCCCTTCTCTCCTTCCGCCAGCACTTGCTGTGGGCAAATGATCCACGCTGGGACAACCAACACATCCCATCCCCACTGGAAAGAGTGATTAAGGGATAAACACATGCCCCAAGCCTGGACAATGAGACTCAATCTGTGATTTTCTTTGGAACTCAAAATAAAGAGACTTTTCCTAATGGAATTATTAAGAAAATACCAATAGGGAGCTGTTAAGGGGCCCCAAAGTACAGAAAGGTAGTATGAGAAAGAGGTTCTCCAGGCATAAATAGAGCAGAGAAAACGGATAGCAGTTGAATCTTGATATTGTTGTAGACTCTGGATCATGCAGTGCCTAAAGCTTGAAACCCTTGGATCTTTTGGTAATGTGAGTCAATAATTCATTTTTCTTTCTTATGTTAGAATGAGTTAGGTTTCATTCTCTTGCAGTAGAAAGAGTTCTGACTCATAAACATGAAAAAATTATAAAAAGTTTTCCCTTCAGACAGGGTTTCTCCCTGGTTTCTCAATTGCTATTGAGAAGCCAGCATAGAATTCTTTAATGATTTTCTTACTTGCATCCAATAAAGGCTTCTCCAAAATGACTCACTCTTAGGAAAGTAAAATACCACCAAGAAAAGGCAAAGTTCAACAAGAAGAAGAGGTTGAGTGTGCAAAAACATTTGTTTACTTTCCATTAGTTTAAGGCTACTTTACCTTTTGTCTTACCATACTTATATTTTATAGTAGCTTTTCCTTCCTTCCTTCTTATTGTAATATATCACTTTCTTAATATATGAAATTGCTCATAGAATATCATTGTCTTCAATTCAGTTGTGCTCAAAATGAAACCCATGATCTTTCTTCCAAATATGATCTTTATTCCAAATATGATCATCTTTCAGTTTTCTCCAGTTAGTTTGTGCCTCCACCATTCAGCCCTTCACACAAACCAGAAATGGGAGAGTCAAGCCTAGCAGCTTCTAATCTCACCCTCTGTCTTAGACTGCTAGGACAAAAATACTGTAGATTGGGTGGCTTGAGGAACAGACATTGATTTCTCCACTTCTGGAAGCCTGGAAGTCCAAGATCAAAATGCTTGCAGATTTGGTTTCTGATACAGTCTGCATGAGACCATTTCCATACTGCTATGAAGAAATACCCAAGACTGTGTAATTTATAAAGAAAAAGGGGTTTAATGGACTCTCAGTTCCACACAGCTGGGGAGGCCTCCCAATTATGGTGGAAGGTGAAGGCAGAATAAAGTCACGTCTTATATGATGGCAGGCAAGAGAGCATGTACAGGGGAACTGCCCTTTACAAAACCATCAGAACTCATGAGACCTACTCAACATTATGAGAACAGCACAGGAAAAATCTGCCCCAATGATTCAGCTACCACCTGTTGGGTCTCTCCCACAACACATGGGGACTATGGGAGCCCATAGTTTAGGATGAGATTTGCACAGCGACACAACCAAACCACATCAAGGTCCCTGTTCCTGGTTTGAAGAGGGTGACTGCTGGTTGTTTTCTCACATGCTAGAGAAAGAGAAAGTTCTGGTCTCCATTTTCTTGTAAGGACACTATGTACATCATGGGAGCCCCACCCTCATGATTTTATCTAAACTTAGTTATTCTTAAAGACCTTCATCTCCAAAACCCTTCACACTGGGGGTTAGGCTTCAACATTTGAATATTTTGGGGGAGCACAAAATTTTAGTTCATAACACTCTCTCCGCATACACATTCAATGCAACCCTCTATCATCCAGTTTTATTACCTTAATGCTGTATGAATTGATCTGCTAATCTCCCTATTTGTTACAATTGCTCTAACTCAAGTTCTTATCATGTCTCACCTCAATAACCATAATTAAGCCCAGCATGGTCTCATCACCAGTTAAGTTTCATGAAATTCTGTTCCCCAGATTGAAGTCATCCTAATGTGTCCAAAATGCAGGTCAAACATGTTAGCTCTCTGCTTAAAATTATTCTGTGGATTTCACAAATCTTTGGCACAATATAGTAGACTTAGGTGGCTTGTTCTGTGTCTTTTACCTATCCAGTCTCTTGTGGTGCTGTTGCATAGCTAACATTTCATGCCCTAACAATCAAGAGGTGCTGCCTATTCAAGCACATAAATACACACATGGATGTGTATGCGCACACACACACACACACGGCTGTTTCTCACATGTGTGTTTAGTGAATACTGTTCTCTTTATTGGAACCACATTCTTTTATTACTGTTTTCGCTTTGCTAAATCAGAGTGATATCTTCTTTTCTATGGTCCCCTATTTCTTTATGCATCCTTGATAAATTCTATTTTATCACTCTTTGTATTACAGTATGAGTTTTTTAAATAGGATTTTTTCCCCCACTAGATTCCTTGTTTCATGAAGACAAGATCCATATTTTATTTTAATTTTTATCTCTGTTTCTGGTGTAATACCTAACACAAAATAAAATTTTACTAAAGTTAACTGAATCCCTAAGCCTTTTAAAAATCCAGTGATTTGTTATATAAATTAATTATATATGTTATCAATTATTTCGTTTCTCTTTTTAATTGCTGAGCATAATTAACTGAAAACGAATATTATGGAAATGATCATTATTAAGCAGAAGTGTGTGAGAAGTCTAAGTGTGACCTTCAACTGAAATATTACTCAGCACTTTGTAAATCTGAATTATAAACAAGATATTAAAATCTTAAGGCAGAAATGAATAAAAGAAAAAGATGAGTGAAGCAGATATTAGATAAGAGTGAAGATAAAAATCTTATTAAAGAAAATTTGTACAATACTGAGAATCAATGCATTAGGATAAATAAAAAACTTTTGAGTTCTTTTGGGTCTCTTCTTTTTATTTATTATCATGCCTTATTGTCAAATAATATTTTTCAAAGCAAGAACATAATTTGAAAAAAATAGCATCTCTATCATACTCCTCTTGTCCCTGAAATATAAAGTATCTTTATAAAAGTTGGTAATTGTGCTGAGACAGAAGAGCAGAGTGGGCAGAAAAATGGACCCTTGAGACAAATCAAGTCTCGAGTCTTACCAGTCTGTCAACCTCAGTAAATTCTTAATTTTGAAAATCTTTGAATTCCTCATCAGTAAACTTGGGTAATAATCATTCATACCTCCTCAAGTTGTGGTGAGGATTAAATGATGTAATGCAGGTAAAGTGTTTAATGTGGTACATGGGACATAACATTATTTTATATACTGTATTATAATATATATCATAATATATATTATTATTTCTAATAAGTTAACCAGCTGAAAAGTTATATAAATTAATTATAACGTGATGGTTAACCAAGTTAAGTGGGTTTCTTTACTGCTGATTTCTCAAAACTTTAATATAATGATGTATATTCAAATATACCAAATACTCTAATGTCTAAATGTCTAAGGATGACAAGGGAATATGTAATGTTTTCTAGGGCCTGTGTGACAAAAGTTTAATTTTTTGTAGCAAATGTCATGGAACTACTGTTTCATGCAAACTACTTAAGTAAATGCTACTTTAGGTGAATATTACTGAACTAAAATAAAATGAGAATATAAAATAGAAAAAGCAGCACAGGAAAGGCAGGGTGAAAGCAAGAAACACTGGTGCAGTTACTAGCTTAGGGAAAATAGCTTTATTAATAGACTTCGCCAACTTCGCCATTCTAACATACTGACTGAAGTCTCTAAATCTCATCACAGACTTGCCATTATGGTTACAGGTATTCTCTGTAGGAATTATAAGCAGACAACCTATTTTTCAAATGTCAAAATTAGAAAATATCTTTAGGAGAAATAGACTTTTAAACAGTTAGTTGCAATGAAATTCTTAAATGATTTGGACATCTTTATTTTACTTATCTCTTTCTATTAATTTTCTAAACTTAAAATTTGTAGACAACATAATTTTTTAGAAGATATCAATTCCCTAAGAAAAGGGAACATCATCCCTAATATATTTTAGAATGACATGGGAAACTTTTTACTGTGATGGGGACAAAACGTTGGCTCAAAAGCATGCCAATGAGCTGCTTTTATTTGCTAGCTATGATTTTGAAAATGTCCTTTTATTTTCTGTGATCCACAACATTTTATAAAGCTTTGTCAAAGGGCAGGTCTGAAATACAGGATATTGGCCACTGTAATTTAGCAATCACATAACAAATGAATTTGATAGAAATACAAAACTAGTCAATTCTTATGAACCACATTATTTGAACTCAAATTATATTGTGAGGGTTTTTAAAACTAGAATTACATTAAAATTATTAGTATTTGTCATAGTTACTTTTTAACCTCTTTTATTATTAAACTGATATAAAGCAATGGTTATTTAATTTCGCTATTTAGCAAATGTTTATGGGACACTTACTGAGGGGCAGACTACAATTTTAGGGACTATTAATGATGCATAGACCAGTAAGATTCAGTAAAGACAAGAAAACTATAAAACAACTAAATTAAGAATAAAAATTGTGTTAGAACATAAAAATGGCGTTTGTATAATATCTTACTGAGAGAAAAGATCCATTTGTTCATAAAAATCAGAGGACATGGTATTCAGTGAGTATTTGAGGAATGCAAAAGATCCTGAAAGATGGACAGTGGAGAAAGTTCTTGAAATGGAAGAAATACTTTATTATGTTAAAGACAAATTGTGTGCACTAAAGTGAAAGAAAGGTAGTTTGTCAAAATTACAGGTTTTTTAAAAAAAAATCTCAGGTTTGAATAAAATGATATTTTAGGAAATAGTAAAAATGATTAAGTCATGTTTTATGAACTCAGCAGTGGAGGCATCAAAGAAATGGCTTGTGGGGTTTTTGATCCCTGTTATCTCTGTTACTTCTCCCAAACCCGACCTAATACAAAAGACATTGTGATTAAACAATTGATGTACTTGCCATACAAATATAGCTTTCTGATAAATGATATAGTCCTAACATCCAACCTCATTTCTAGAGCTTTCTATGCGGAAAATATGAAGCCGTTACTGAGCACAAGGCTACTTATAACAGTGACACTCACATGAAGCAAAAAATAATGATGAGATTAGCCATCGGTAGAAATTGTCAACTAAATAATTTGGAAATACCCAGTTCCAATCAAAAGCTGGGTCACACAGAAAGAAACCAACTATGAGCCATGAATCCTTTGGAGGGCATCCCAGCAGCTGCAGAGCAAGCCTGTTTAGAAATTCAGGTGAGCCCAGTGTCTGCCTCCTCTGTGTTTTCACAGTCTCTGGTTAGCACATAGGAGGCCATGCTAAAATGATTTGGCATTTCATTTAATTTGAGAATGATAAGCTTCTCAAAAGCACAAACCCTCTTATTTGACTGTATACTTTAGGTGGTACCTCATTGTTTAATGCCTAGCAGTTTGTTAATTCCTCCTTCGAGGCAAAAGGAAGGCTGTGTGTGTGGAAAATAATAATACTTAAAGTTTACTGCTCTCTTTTTTTGGGGGGGCAGGGACAGAGTTTTGCTCTTGTTGCCCAGGCTGGAGTGCAGTGGTGCAGACCTTGGCTAAATGCAAACTCTGCCTCTCAGGTTCAAGCGATTCTTCTGCCTCAGCCTGATTGTAGCTGCCTCTTAGCTGGGATTATAGGCATTTGCCACTACACCCGGCTAATTTTGTATTTTTAGTAGAGACAGGGTTTCATCATGTTCACTAAGCTGGTCTCAAACTCCTGACCTCAGATGATCCACCTGCCTCGGCCTCCCAAAGTCCTGGGATTACAGGTGTGAGCCACCTGGCCCTACCTACTGATATCTCATTATGGTATATGTGTAAAGTTCCTGTGCTAAGTGTTTTTTCAAGTCTTATTTACTCCTGAACAACCTAACAATGTAGGTACTTTTGTTATCCACAATGCTCAATCTCAGTGGTAGAACAGGGATCTGAACCCAAGATTCTGCCTCCAGAACTGTAATTTGAAAATTCCTGCTACTTCCAACATAATTAGGCCTTGCAGTAATGGGAAACTCCTCTTTCTAGAACACAAATGATCAGATATTGAAGCCTACACAAGCTGCTTTGTGACTAATTCCTAATGATCATTATTCTGCCCTTTGGAAAAAAAGGAATAAATCTGTTTTACAGCACAGCCCTTCCAAATTTATCTTCTGAACGTTTTTTCCTTCAGAATGAACATTTTCAATTTCTTCAACATCATTTTGTATATCAAAGTATCTAAGAATATAGAATTGCTAAGATTGTTTAAAAATGTCATATACTTGCTAAGGAACTCATAGTTGGTTTCATAGTTTTTTGTTTTTTTAAAAAATGCAAACCCATTGGGCAGGTGCATTGGCTCATGCCTGTAATCCCAGCACTTTGGGAGGCTGAGGTGGGCAGATAGCTTGAGACCAGGAGTTTGAGACCAGCCTGGTCAACGTGGTGAAAACCATTCTCTACCAAAAATAAAAATAAAATGAAATAAAATGCAAGCCCATTAGTCTAGACTTTTAATTTTATTTCTCCTACTCTGCTTAAGCTTACAACAATTTATAAGTTTTTAATTTTTGAAAAATGGATCTTAAAATGTTGGGAAGAACACAATAAAATTGAATAAATATTGAATATTAAAATTGAATATTTAGAAAACATGATACATAAAATCCTTGCATTATTAATATTTTCTCAAGTTTGATTTATGCCATGCATTTTGGGTTTATTCTCTTTACTGTTGGTTTCTTAGTTTGGCCACTATGGTTTTCCACTTTTTGATATAGTATTTTTTTCTAAAACTAAATTGTTTCTTTGAAAAAATGAATTAAACTACTGAGGGCAGATGGATTCATTATTTTTTACAATATGAAGGCTTAATTACCAAAAACATGACTAAGGGTATAAGCTATGTAAGAAGTAGGTTATTCCTTGAAATATGGTTGCCATGTATGACCAAAATGAACCAAAACAAAACAAGAAACAATGAACCTTTCCCCCCACTACAGAATTGTTACCTGAAATTTGAAATCACTAATCGGTTGCTGTTGTAGTAGTAAGAACTCAGGTATTTCATGATCTAATGTCTAGCTAAGCCCTGTAGACATTACCTATTTTAATAAACTGTCTTTGTTATTATAGGGTGCATTAGATACTAATCTTTTCCCTTTTAACAAAAGAGAGTTCAGTAAGATGCATTTGGTACTTGATGCCAGTTGAAATAATAGAGAACTTATGAGTGCATACCTTATGACAAATATATGGCCAGATTTGTCTTCTGTATTCAAGTCTATTGGATGCTCTACTAATATAATATTGCTTTCAACAGAAGTATGCATCATGGTTTAAATCTAATATGGCCCATTGGTTTAGCAGTATTTGACAACCCTTGATATTCCTCTGAAAGATTCTCCATGACATTGAATTGAGAAAGATGGTATTTCTCAGTTAGAGCAGTTTTTACTGTCTCATGCTTTATTTCTAATGGAATTAAAGATAACTCAAACAATTTGAAACTCAAAAAGCATGTTCAGCTCTGAAGAACAAAAACCTCTAAGATAGTTTGCCCTAGCAACGTAAAGGAAATTTCATGTTCACTGTTAACTTCAAATCTCTGTCAGCATTAGTGAGCACATATTTCTCAGATTACTTCTTGTTTATTAAAATAGAGGGGAAAATAATATTTTAAATAATGTCAGATTTCAACCTTTCTTATGTATTTATTCATGCCTAGAATGGCTTTAATTATGGATCACTGGAAACAGATTGCTGCAAAGAAAATAAACTTCAGAACAATCAATGGGAATGTACTGCAGCTTTCTTGGTGATGATAAAGCAGTTTTCTTGTTTACATACTAATTCCTTTAGGAGACTTTCATTCTCAGAAGAATAATTTCATTTTTATATTACATGTTTTCAAATGTTCTTTTTTTTTTTGCTTTACAATTTTCAGAAGAATGAATCTTCTAAAGTGTGGTAATCACATTTCGGAATTCATCATATATGATAGGCAATGGTATGTGAATTGCTGCCTCAATTATATTCTGCCGTTAAAGTGATTTTTTTCCTTAAACCTTATCAAAAAGGAGGCACAGTAACTAGCTTTCTAGCCTGAAATAGCAAATGCTGACAAGCTGTTTAATAATTCAGACATCTTTTTCCTGGATTGAGTTCATCTCTAAGCTTTAGTTTTACAGAAATGTTTAAATATGTTACCTCTAGTTCTTGCAATTTTATTCTAAAAAATATTTTGTAGTTCCTTTTATCATAAAACAGACTGCTTTTGAATCTAATGCTGAGCAAGTTTGTTGCACCACTGCTATTTTGACTCTGGATAGGTTTTTTTTTCACAGCATCCAAGGAATTTCCTTTGAGGTAAAGAATCTGTGTGGTTTATTTTCCTAAATGGGCCATAATGTCTTTCTGTAATTTTGACCAAGCCACTTAACCTCTTTATTTCAATATTACTAATGTTAAGTTGAGAATGATGCTTAGACAGAAAAAAGCATAAGAAAAAAAGAATAAACTTTTTGGCAATACTAATATAGCAATTGATGGTGAAAAGTGTAGTGTTCCAGGCTGGGGCTTATTCATGAAAATGAACAAAACAGAAATTTCCTCATCTACAAGAAGAAAGTCAGCAGCATAATCACAGGGTTTTATGAGTATTAATTGATACACAAATGGTAAAGCAAGTCACCTGAAGTAGGTTCTCAATTTCTCTTTATTTTTTCTTAGTGTTTCTAAATTTTACCAATTTGCTATATACAAGTGAAGTTTTTATTCTAACTCAAGGTGAGAGTGTCTTAAAAGTTAAAGTATTTCTTCTCAGCTCAGATTCTTACCTGGTAAATTCTAAATTTCAAAAAAGAGCTTTGTTTCTTTTTAAGCAATGTTAATACAAATTACTTTGTTTTCCATCTTTTTGATCTACTTAAAGTTGGGCAAAGAAACATAGTCAAAAGGATATAGAACTTAATTTCAAAAGCTATTTAACAGTTTTTGATTAAAGTGACATTCCTAGAAATTTAAGTCAAGAGCAGAAGTAAGATATTAATACTCAGGAAGGCAAAGGTCTTAAAGCAAGTGTTAGAAAAAAATACTAAACATTTAACTTGAAAAATTAAAAATCTAGAATAGTTCAGGGAATCTGATAAGGTAGATTCTATTTATCTTTGACTTCACATACCTTAAGCCCTGCAGTTTTGTCTTTTCAGTTTCCTTGCTGAAACAATTTAAGAAAGTGGTCACTTAAAAAATGAAGAAGTATATCAACCAGCCACAAGAGGGAAGTCTTGGCTATATAAGAAGTAGTGTGCATACAGGGAGGGGTCCATTTTTTTTTTCCCCAAAAAACCAAAAAATCAAAAGCAAAAAAAGAGAAAACAATAATTTTATCTTTTTTTATATAGCATGATGCAAAACCTACTAGAGAAAATTTTTCTATATCTAGCAGATTATCACACTTTTTGCAAATACAGAATACTACTTTTGTCATACACTGTTTCTCTTCACTCTTGCATCATTTGCTTTCTATGAAATTCAATATAAATCCATTTTAAAAAAATATATACCTATATTATTAATCACATATCTATATTTTATGCACATAATACAAATCATGAAAGTATGACTAAGTTCTCTGAGCTAAGTACATAGTGTGGTATCTAATAATTCTCTCTGTTATTTATTAGTAGCATCTTTGGAATACATTCTATGTTTTATCCAGCTTGAGAATCATACATTTATAATAATGAGATTTGGAATTTCAGATATTCATTTGTCAAGGAATAAATGAAAGTATAAAGTGTTTTTTAATAAGATCGGCTATTAAGCTATTTGGAAACTCGTAGTGAAGAGAGCCCTGAAATGCATATTGAGTTTTGTGATGACATATTTTAATTGGAAAGGCGTTCGGTGGGGAGTTTTCGTTTGGATTCACTGTTGGATCATTTCTGTTTGCATTTATGATTGCTCATCAAATAATTAGCTTCACATGGTATAATTATACAATACAATTAATATATTATCTAAAGAATACAATGTTCTGGCAATCTGTGGCAGAACAGGGAGCACAAAACTCTTAAACCCAACTTTGGTTTTTGAGAACTTTGTTAGTGACATATGCAATAGGTATTAAATTTTGTTTAATATCTCTACTCTTTCATCCTAAAAAGTGTGTGATTTTGTGCATATTAAAAAGTATGCAATTTATTCATTGGTAAAATTCTGTGAAAATTTGATGTACTTCCATTCATATAGACAGCAAGAATATTATAAAGACATTTAGTGAGTACAGAACACACATGAATTATCCTGTTCCTTTCCATATTTATCTCTGTACCTATTTAAGTTTGTGTGCTTTAAAGTTATAGTCATTTTTGAGTATATATTTTATCATAATTTATTTTCTTTATTGAGGGGAAATTTGTACTTAGTCTAATTTCTAAGTTGGTTAGTGATATGATAATACAAAGTAATAAATGTTGTGAATTTGGTTAGATTTAACCTCATTTCTAGGGCATTTCTATGCTCTAAAATGAAAATAATAAGATTAGTTTACTTAAATATTGGGTTAAAGCATACCTTTTAACTATAATTATATATAACATTGAACATAGTATGCTAATCCCACATGCTTAAGTCCTATTCTGACTAAAATATTATCTGATTAGTTTACTTAAATATTGGGTTAAAGCATACCTTTTAACTATAATTATATATAACATTGAACATAGTATGCTAATCCCACATGCTTAAGTCCTATTCTGACTAAAATATTATCTAATATTAACGTTGTTTGGATCTTTGGTCATGTGAAGAATTTAATAAACTGTGAAGTGTGTATGTTTCATTGATATGAAACTCATCACCTCCAAGTTTGAAGGGAGCCTGTTCTGTTGGAATTATTTTTTTGTTGTCTTGAGCATACAATTAGTAATTGTCCATGTTCTGAAGAACTTTCAATGGGAGGACAGACAGAATCTGTTATGTTTTCCTTCCACTTGGATAAATCACTTACAAATAGTCCCATTGTGATTAGGCATTTATTTTACAGTGCAAAATGTCTCTAATGTTTATTTTTATCATCAATCAAGAAATACAGAAGTAAAGGTAAAACATTTAAAAAAGGCATTGCGTGTTTAAACATAGTTATAAAGGGCCTGGCAGAGAAAAATGCTTTTATGAAAGCTTAGTTTTGTTTTAATGTGGGGCCAGGTGTAAATTCATATATGGAAACTTTGTTTTTGTTTTAGGCCTTCAAAATTAGACTTGAGCTCTATTTAATGGTATGGCAGGATGCTGTATTAATACAAGAAGTGTTGTAGTCATACTACTGATCCAGATATTAAGGTGAGCAGAAAGTTAGCTCCTAGACTATGGTTACATAAAGAGTTAGTGAACGAAATGAAGGTGGTTTAATTCCCAAATCACTATTCGAATTACTAAGGATTAATGCAGTCTTATTTTCTCTTTGTTCTATTGGTGTATTGCATGAATGTGCATTTGTTGAGGAGAACTTAAGTCATTCTGAGAGACACGTGTGCTTCCTTATCAAAAATCAAAGCTTCCTTCTTCAGTGTAATATGATGCATGTTTTAATATTGTATATCAGCATTTTCCCAATTTTATTATAAGACCAATTATTATTTCAGGTTAAGTAGAAACTAATGGTGATCTTTCTACCAACACATTATGTATACACAAGACAAGCTTTTTTTTTGAGACGGAGTTTCGCTCTTGTTATTCAGGCTGGAGTGGGTACGATCTCGACTCACCGCAACCTCCGCCTCCTGGGTTCAGGCAATTCTCCTGCTCAGCCTCCTGAGTAGCTGGGATTACAGGCACGCGCCACCATGCCCAGCTAATTTTTTTGTACTTTGAGTAGAGACGGGGTTTCACCATGTTGACCAGGATGGTCTTGATCTCTTGACCTCGTGATCCACCCACCTCGGCCTCCCAAAGTGCTGGGATTACAGGCTTGAGCCACCGCGCCTGGCCCGAGACAAGCTTTTTTATTACCATCTATAAACTGAGCTTGTTTTCCTCCCAAAGTATTGTTGGTGGTCTCTGATCTTCTTTCTAAACTTTTATCATCTACAATATGATCTCATTAATTTATAAAAACAACATTTCGTATTTAAAAATCAGACTGTAGCTCTAAACTTACACATAATTTTTTTTTAGCTAAGGATTCTTAAAAATCTCAAACCATAGTTTTTTTTTTCTATTTTACAAAGTTAGCACATATGCCTGATAAACCAACATACTAGCAATGATATTAGTATAATTTGTGTACTAATAGTAAATGTGTACTAATTAGTAAAATGAGTTTTACATGAAGAAATTAGTGTAACATTTCCAGAAATAGTTACTATTCCTTTATTCTAGACTTCATAGATATGAATGTTCTTCTAACAAATTTAAGATATTTAACCATTTACAGAGAGCTTAGTCAGGGTTCTGATCAGAGCTGTGAGAGGGATTTATAGGCAATATTATAAAGAAAGAGAAAATTATTGGTTCGGAGTTCTTTCTCCCATTTACTAATACCTCTTTATATCCCTGGGGAACATATATTGTCATCTTAAAGTTATAATTCAACACATCAGACAATAGCCAGAAGGAAGAATAATTTTGGTTCAAATTTGTTTTTTTGCTAAAAGCGTCTGAATTCATTTTTCTGGTTTGGTTAGTCTGCACACAGCTCTTATCTGAAGGAAGTGCTCTAACCAGAAGCCACTTGTTCGGGCTCCCTGATGTCTGGCAACTCTAGTTTGAACATGTGGTCTTAGTTCAACCAATCAGATGTTCTTGTCAAATACTTAAATTAGCCAGAGTGATTTTTGTTGTCTGAAAGCATTAATCCTGACTGGATTTAGAATTAGAGGTCATATACTTTATCATCATCTAACCCAGACTGAGAATGAATGAGAATGATATTAATTATCATATTGTGACAAAGAGTATAAACCAAGGGTGTCCCCATGTAAACAGGATATTTGGCCACTCTACTTCAACGGTTACTTAAATGATTAGCTGACACCAGCTTAATATACTAGCTTCCTGGCAGAAGTTGGATTTTACATCATGATTCTTGATTTGAAAGGCATTCAACATTTGAGGAAATGAATCTATAGTGGTACTAGGACAATCACTCGTGCTGATATTTTAGAGCGAATGGCCTCTCATAAACGAACTCTCAAATCACATGTAGGAGACCGCTTACCTGAATGATTCATAATGCTCTCTCCAGGGGCAGGGAAATTCCAAAGAGTGTCTTTTTTTCCCCTCCAGAAATAATTAGGCTTTGCTTAGCCTGCTTGTTCTGCTAGTCCCCATGTTTCCAGGGTGACACCACAGTGTTTCCTGAGGATTTCTTCTTCATCAGGCGCGAAACTGATCATCTGGTGAATAGGTAATTATGGGCTGAACTGGGAACCATGCCGAGATGTGAATGTCTAGTAACCACATAGTGTTTGCATTGTAACTAATGAATACTCCCTAGCCTAATATAACCCAACCTAATTACCCATAAAGCTTCGGGTAATTTTCACTTGACCCTAAATTTTGTGCATTTAGCTGCTTCTCTACCCAACACTGAATGATAACTCAACAAGAGAGTAGTGAGCATGAAGAGGAAAGGTTGTTCCCTTTGCAATATGTCATTTTTCTGCATAGTGTTTTAATCAGAGAAAGTCATTTGTTTCAGTAAGGTCTCATTTACTTACCTAATTATCAGTTGTCATTTGGCGAAGAGCCAGCCCAAGAAAAAGTACTTCAAATATTTTTTTGCCATTTGTCTCTTTTTTTGTTCATAAATTGTACAATTTTTGCCAGCATCCACTGTAAGGAAAAAATAGTGAGGTCATTCCACTAAATGAACAGAACAGTTGAATGTGTCTTACTGAGTTGTAGGTTTCAGGAAAATGTCTTACTTATTTCTGCATCTCCAGCACCTACTGCCATGCCTGCAGCATAGGAAAGTGCTCAATAAATGCTTATTTCTTTCTGTGACCATATGCTTCGAGATTATTCCAGGTGGATTCAAAGGATGACACTTAAGGCACCTGGGGAGAATATTTTGAGTCTATCATTCATAATTAAAATATGCTATGGAGGTTATTAAAATAATTTAATTTCTTTATAGAAACTTTAGATATTAGATATTATGACTATGAGCATATTACTAAGTAATGACAGACACTATTCAATAAAGCAGCAGTTTACAGATTACATTCTCTAATACTCAGTATACATAAGCCTTTCACAATATGTCCTTAGTCACAGTCAAAGCAGTATGGAAACATCCCAAAATCCAGACAAGTATGGGAAAGGAAAAGACATATATCAGCACTATGGCCATTGGATGCATAGGTTCTAACAAGTTTAACATCACTGTCCACTTGATGTATAAAAGTGATGGAATTAATATGAGGAATAATAAGGAGTTTGAGAGAGGTCACTGAGATGACAACGGAATTCTTTAGCTCTATCTGGGTTTTGATGAAACTGTATCATTAATATCTTCTGGGAAAATTTGAGATCAATGAGTACTATGATGCCATCACTGAGGTTTTGGGATCCAAGGTCTTTGTTAAAAACACGGTTACATGCGAAGGTCAGTGAACTATCCTGATTTCCTGATTATTGCTGCAGTTTATGATGAATATAAAATAAATATCTAAAAAACTGGCTGACCAGAACTCTGTGAAAATGCCCTCTCTTTTAGTGTTATTATTTTTTAATGTATTGCATTTACCCACTCCATATGCCTGGCAAAGAAATGAGAAAATGAATATGAGATAATCCTATCTTTAGGGTTTCTTGAGACATTTGACAGGAAGAATATTGGAGCTCCTCCAGAAAATTACAAAGACCGAATAATAATACCAATGCTACAGGAGGAAACAAGCATTTTATACACCACCACGGTCGATTCTGTGGCAATTTTAAGTTGTTTATTCTTAAAAATCAAAACATTTAATAAGTAGGAAAAAGAATCACAATTCTGACACTAATTTGAAACTTTTAAAACACATTTAATATGATTTTTAAAGCGCTGACCGAAAATGACATTGATGAGGACAACAAAAAAGGGTTGAGTATTGATTGCATGCCTGCTCAGTAGCTTTTGTGTGCTGTGTTGAACAGTGTTTTCTACCTCACAGGGAAAAAGATTTAACATCACACAATCCTCACATAAGAAACATCACCATAAGTGGTTGCTGCCATCCCTGTAGAGTGAGTGTGCTAAGGAGTCACTGATTTAATAGCCAGAAGACTGAATTACCCTCCTGCATCTGAAGCTGCTCTCTGTGGGTTAGGGTTTGTGGTCTGTGGATAAGGTAAGGAACTGGGGAAAAGGAAGGGAAACCACATACAGCTGTCTGTGTTATAAACGCAGTGATGGCAAACAGGAAACCTTTGTCTCTAAGGACTTGTAATCTGACACCTGTCAAGAACACTAAATTCTTTTCTGAAAAATAAAATGGGGCTAAATTGACCTCTTGTCTTAAAGGTTCCTGAAGGGAAGAAGAGAATAAAAATATGGAACTGTTAGAATCAATAGCTTAAGTCACTTTGTAGTATCTTGCTGAGTATGAAGTCCTGGAGGTTGTTGTGTCACCTTTTACTGATATTAAATGATTCCTTCGAGTTAGTAAGAGCTAAAAGCCTTAACAAAGATCATCCTTGTTCTTTTGTAAAATAGAGTTTCCACACACTCTTTAAACTGTATTTACACTTACATTTGGAATAAGTATGCAAATGTCTAATAAACACAGCTAACAGCAGAATAGCATCACACATATTTATCAATGAAAACTAAAAGAAGAAATAAGAACACTAGCTTCTGATAATATAAGATAATGATTTAGAAAAAAATGCAAAATATTTTAAGTATTTAACAAACTTTTAACAAGTACTTTTTAGTGTTAAGCTATACTGCTAATCACTGAGAAATATCACAGTAAGAAAAAATAAAGGGACTTAGGTAGATAAAATAAATAGTAATTGAAGTATGATAAAAAGAAAATGGAAATTTTAACTCTGATAATGGCTACAAAGGGATGGTAACTGGATCTTGGCTATCATATATACATGTATATGGGAAATATCAACCTGATCAGGAAGGTCATAGGAGACATCCCCCAGGAATGATCATGGTAGATGAGGTCTTATTTCAAAGTTGTGGTCAATGAGATAAAGAACTGGAGGATGATAAATGAAGTTGATATTGCAAGACACAGTTAACACTATCTGTGAAGTTTTTGAGCTTAAGAATATGTCAGCATTAAACCAAGAAAACATGATTGAAAGTCCATTTTTTTTGTATTTTTGCTTACCAACTGGTTGCTCTAGTTGTTCTACAGACTTCGAATAACCACATTTGTACTAATACTGATGGAATTCCTAGGAAAATTGAAGGTAACATTTAGTAAAGGCTCAGATGCATGGGACCCTGATTTGGGTTTTGCATAAACTCATGGATTCATTTAGGCATAGATTGGAATGTAAACAGGTATAGGTCTTGATATTTACAATTTACAAATATGACACGTTAAATTGCAATTAACATAGAAAAATATGTATAAAACATTTTGATTAAATGTTATATAGAATCATGATTTTAAAAAAGACAACCAAGCTGGCAGTAAAAGATATTTTGTAGTTTGGTTACTGAGTTTGATATTGTGAAAGTAGTCTGAAAATATTCCGGGCATGGTTGCTCTCACCTACAATACCAGCACTTTGGGAGGCTGAGGCGGGCGGATCGCCTGAGGTTAGGCATTTGAAACCAGGCTTGAGCAACATGGTGAAACCCCATCTCTACCAAAAATGCAAAAATTAGCTGGGCTTCATGGCATCCGCCTTTAATCCTAGGTACTAGGGAGACTGGCGTGGGAGAATCTCTTGAATCTGGGAGGCAGAGGTTGCGGTGAGCCGAGATCATGCCATTGCACTCCAGCCTGGGCAACAAGAGGGAAACTCCATCTCAAAAAAATAAAAGAAAAAGGAAAGTAGTTTAAAAATTCTCATAAACTGTACAAATAGAAGAATGAAAATAAAAATACAAAGTGACAACTCTGAAGAAAAACAAGATCTTTACTTCTTTCTGTATTACTTTTTTGTTTTTGTTTTTGTTTTTGAGGGATTACAGGTACGCGCCACCATGCCCAGCTAATTTTGTATTTTTAGTAGAGACGGGGTTTCACCATGTTGACCAGGACAGTCTCGACCTCTTTACCTCGTGATCCACCCGCCTCGGCCTCCCAAAGTGCTGGGATTACCGGCGTGAGCCACCACGGCCGGCCCTGTATTACTTTTATGTAATAAGACATCTCTCTACATAGTTAGCTTCCCAAGTCAAAAATATAGCATTATTCATGATTCTTAATTCCCATTTCATTGATTATAAAATCCTGTCAATCCTACTCTCTTAATACCTCTGAATTTAATTAAACATCTCCATTACCAATTCCACTCTTTTACTTTAGGTCCTCATTATTCTTTTTGTTTCTGTAGTGCCCCACTTCATTCATTTATTTGTCTTCGCTCAGATGTATTTTTCATGCTGTGACTAGTATAAACTTCCAAAATGATATTCTATTACTTTAACTCCCTTCTTGTATCTTTCAGTGGTTCCTTATCTCTGGGATACGATTCAGTTTCTTTAGTGAGGCCATTAATTGAACTTTGCCTACCTCTTCAGCCTTGGGGCCATACTTAAAACAACTATGTGGATCAACTGTGTGGCTTCTATAACTGCTGGAGGAAGGGATGAGAGAATATGCAGAATGTGTACCTGTCTTTGTCTGTTCAGGACTATAGGTGACATATCACTTCCTTTCAAATTCAGTAGATAAAGATAAATTACATGAATGCTACTAGATGCAATAGTGTCATCACTAAAACATTTTGCTACCTCTGTAACTACATGGAATTTCCAGATATTTGAAATAAAATGGTTTGGTGAAAATATAGCATTTTCTCTAGACTAATACCAAACTATTTTAGTTTAAAATAAAAAATTAATTCCCAGAAACTGAAACATAAATGTTTGTATGAAATTAGCATATTATCTCCCTGTAAGCAATCTGCAATATCATATTAAACATTATTTTGAAGATCTTATGATTGAATAATTTTAAAAGAGTAATATTAGTAAAATATTTACTGGAGACTAAGACGACTTGGTAACTCCAATTGGGATGATTTTTTTCAATAAAACCAGAGATTATATTAAAGTCTGTTAAATAAAATTATCTTTCCATTGATGAACACTAAGGTCAATTCCATATCTTGGGTATTGTGAAAATGCTGTAATGAACATAGGCTTGCAAGGTATCTTTTTGACATACTGATTTCACTTACTTTAAATATATACACAGTAGTAGAATTGCTGAATCCCATTCTAGTTCTATTTTTAATTTTTTGAGGAACCACCATATTATTTTCCATAATTCTAATACTAATTTACATTCCTAGCAATACTGCATGGGAGTTCCCTTTTCTCTATATCCTCATCAACACTTGTCTTCTTTCATCTTTTTGGTAATAGCCCTTCTAACAGGTATGAAGTGCTATCTCATTGTGGTTTTAATTTGCATTTCCCTGATTAATAATGTTGAGCATTTTTTCATATAACTATTGGTTACTTTTTGAGAAATGTCTATTCAGGTTCTTTGCCAATTTTTAATTGGCTTATTTGTTTTCTCGCTCTTGAGTTGTATGAATTCCTTATATATTTGGGATATTAATCCCTTATATGTATGGAAAAGGGAAACGTTGTTTAGATACACAATAGAATGCCATTCAGCCTTTAAAAAGAGGTAAAGCTTGTCATTTGTGACAACATGGATGAAGCTGAAAGACATTATGTTATGTGAAATAAGCCAGGTGCAGAAAGACAAATATCACTAATCTTATTTACATGTGGAGTCTGAGAAAGTCAAGCTCTTAAAAGAAGAAAGTAGAATGATGATTATCAGGTGTTGGAAGTGGGGAGAATGGGGTCATTGGTGTAATGTTGGTCAAAGGATATAAAACTTCAGTTAGATAGGAGGGATGAGCTCTAGTGTACAGCATGAGATCTATTGTACAACATGGTGACTACAGTTAATACCAATGTATTTTAGACTTCAAATTGTTAACAGAGTAGATTTGAAATGTTATTACACTTAAAACGATAAATAGTGAAGTAATGCATGTGTTAATTAGCATGATTTAGTCATACAGTCTACGGTGTATGCATTTTTTGAAACATCTCATTTGATATGATTTGGCTCTGTTGTCCCCCCCAAAAGCTCATGTTGAATTGTAATTCCCGGTGTTGGAGGAGGGGTCTGGTGAGAGGTGATTGAATCATGGGGGCAGACTTCCCCATTGCCGTTCTTGTGATAGAGTTCTTACAAAACCTGGTTGTTTAAAAGTATGTACCACCTTCCCCTTGCACCCAGCTCTGTCATGGTAAGATGTGTTTGCTTTTCCTTCTGCCATGATTGTAAGTTTCCTGAGGCTTCTCAGCCATGCTTCTGTATAGCCTGTGGAACTGGGAGTCAATTAAAAATTAAACCCCCTTTGTTCATAAATTGGCTAGACTTAGGTAGTTTTTTTTTAATAACAGTGTGAGAATGGGCTAATACAGAAAATTGGTACCACAGAAGTGGAGCATTGCTGTAAAGATACCTAAAAATGTAGAGTGACTTTGGAACTCTACATTGATGAATAGAATTTGGAAGAGTTTGAAGGGATCAGGAGAAGACAGAAAGATGAGGGAAAGTTTAGAACTCCCAGAAACTCATTAAATGGTTTTGACCAAAATGCTGATAGTGATATGGACAATGAAGTCCAGGCTGAGGTGGTCTCAGATGGAGATAAGGAACTTCTTGGGAACTGGAATAATGTCACTCTTGCTATGCTTTAGCAAAGAGACTGGCAGCATTGTGCCCCTGTTCTGGGGATCTGTTGAACTTGAGAGAGATGATTTACAGTATCTGGCAGAAGAAATTTCTAAGCAGCAAAGAAATCAAGGAGTGGCCTGGCTGTTTCTAACAGCATACACCCTGTGCAAAAGATTATCTGAAACTGGACCATATATTTAAAAGGGATGCAGAGCATCCAAGTTTGAAAAATTGTAGCTTGACCATGAGATAGAAAAGAGAAACCTATTTTCCGGGAAGAAATTTAAGCCAGCTGCAGAAATTTGTGTAAGTAAAGGAGAGCCAAATGTTAATAGCCAAGACAATGGGGAAAATGCCTCCATGACATTTTGGAGACCTTCAAGGCAGCCACTCCTATCACAGGCTTGGAGATATAGGAGGGAAAAATGGTTCTGTGGGCTAAGCCCAGGGCCTTGCTGCTCTGTGCAGCCTTGGAACATGGTGCCCTGCATCACCACTCCAGCTCCAGCCGTGGCCAAAAGGGGCCAAGGTAGAGCTTGGGCCACTGCTTCAGAGTGTGCAAAACCTAAGCCTTGGCAGCTTCCCCATGGAGTTGAACCTGTGGGTGTGCAGGGGACGAGAGCTGAGACTTGGGAGTCACTGCCTAGGTTTCAGAGGATGTATGAAAACACCTGGATGTCCAGGCAGAAGTCTGCTTCAGGAGCAGAGCCCTCATATAGAACCCCTACTAGGGCAGTGCAGAAGGGAAATGTGGGGTTTGAGCCTCCACACACAGTTCCCACTGGGGCACTGCCTAGTGGATCTGCTGGAAGAGAGCCATCATCCTCCAGATCTCAGAATGGTAGATCCACTGATACTTTGCACTACGCACCTGAAAAAGTCACAGGCACTCAACACCAGCCTTTGAAAGCAGCTGAGGGGATTTTAGTCTGCAAAGCCACAGTAGCAGAGCTGCCCAAGGCCTTGGAAGCCTGCCCTTGTCAGTGTAGCCTAGATGTGAGACATCAAATCAAAGGAGCTTATTTTGGAACTTTAAGATTCGATGACTGCTTTGCTGGTTTTTGGACTTCCATGGGGCCCGTAACCCCATTGTTTTGGTCAATTTCTCCCTTTCTGAATGGGAGCATTTACCCAATGCCTGTACCCTCATTATATCTTGGAAGTAATTAGCTTTTTTGTTTTACAGGCTCAGATGATACTTTGGAGTTGGACTTTTGAGATAATGCTGGAATGAGTTAAGACTTTAAGGGACTGCTGGGAAGGCAAGATTGTGTTTTAAAATGTGAGAAAGATACAATATTTGAGAAGATCAAGGATGGAATAACATGGTTTGGCTTTGTGTCCCCACCCAAATCTCATGTTGAATTGTAATTCCTAGTGATGGAGAAGGAGCCTAGTAAGAGGTGATTGAATCATAAGAGCAGACTTCCCCTTTACTGTTCTTGTAATAGAGTTCTCATGAAATCTGGTTGTATAAAGTGTGTAGCACCTTCCCAACATCTCCTGCTCAGCCATGGTAAGACATGCTTGCTTCCCCTTCACCTTCTGCCATGATCTAAGTTTCCTAAGGCCTCCCAGCCATTCTTCCTGTACAAACTGTGAAACTATGAGTCAATTAAACCTCTTTTCTTCATAAATTAACCAGTTTTAGGTAGTTATTTAGAGCAATGTGAAAATGGACTACCATAACATTGTACAGCATAAATGTATACATTTCTGTCAAGTATTAATAAAGAAAAGAAAAAGAAAATAAAAAAGAGAATATCTTTTCTCTTGGCAGAAGTTCATGGTGTTACAGACTATATTTTCCTTTGTGAATCTCCTTCATTTGTAGGCCAAACCTACTCTATCCTTATCTTCAGTGCCATGATATATTCTTTCTTGAGCTATGCTAATACTTTAAATTATTGTATTAGTCCATTCTCACATTGCTATGAAGAAATACCCAAGACTGGGTAATTTATAAAGGAAAGAGGTTTAATCATCTCACAGTTCTGCATTGCTGGGAGGCCTCAGGAAACTTATAATCCTGATTGAAGGCAAAGGAGAAACAGGGACCTTCTTCACAGGGTGGCAGGATTGAGTGAGAGCAAGCAGGGGAAATTACAGACACTTATAAAACCATTAGACCTCATGATACTCACTCACTATTATGAGAAGAGCATGGGGGAAACCACCCTCCTGATACAAGTACCTCCACTTGGTCCTGTTTTTGACATATAGGGATTACACATATGGGAATTACAAAATTCAAAGTGAGATTTGGATGGAGAAACAGAACCAAACCATATCAATTATATTACAAAAAATGTTGCTTTTGGTCTACTCTAGGCATTTTTGTGAAGAACTCTTTGTATTCTATGGAAACAAGCAGCAAAAAAAAAAAACTGAACTAAATTATTGGTGAAAGTCTCCAGCCACTGCTCCCCCTCCCCACAAAATGGAAAAGAAAGGAGAGACAAAGTATATTAATGATATTAATGGGCAGCTATTACTCACAAATATTAAGAAAAATGAAAGGGAAAAACATGATTTCTGGACATGTTGGACATAAATATATGGAATTAAAGATTACCAAGATGGTCTTTGTATTCTCAGAGGAGCTAGCAATGATCAATAGAAACTACCATGGGTTCACTAAAACAAGTCAATTTATTTTCATTTTTAATTTAGCTATAGTTCCTAAATAGATCAAGTAAATATTACAGGAAAAAGCCTAGTTTATTATTATTTTTAACAGCCTCTCATATTATCTTTGTGGACAAGATGAAGAATGTATACAGGAGATAGTATATTATATGCAATTAAAATAGGTATAGTCAATTAAACATTCATGCTAGAAGAATAATAGAAGTTTCTAGTCCTACTCTAATCAGTGTTTTAATTAATTATTGGAATAAAGATATGAGAAGTGCATTCATCCAGTCTACTGTTTGAACAGAACTTCAATGAATCAAATATTTATTAGGTACCTATTATGTCTCTGGCACCGTGCAAGGAGAAGAAGCTGATAGATTGATTGCATGTGAAGGCAACCAAGTAATTGTAATTCACTGTAAACACAATATGAGCACAGGACTGGTTGATAAGGCAAAAAAATACAATTTGAGCCTACCAATAGAAAATAATGGGGCAGGTTTAAAGAGGGTGAACTGCAGGGTCAGATATCTTGAAGTTTTATATGGATTGACGTGCTTTACAAGTGAAGAGGGGATAGACTATGTTGTAGCTATAAGTTATTGTCACATATCTATTGCTAATAACACAGACTTATTTTTTTACTCAAATTGATGTAATTCTTCTCAGTATGTTTTTCATTCCAGGGACCTCACTAAAAGAGAGTATCTCATGGGATAGGTAAGGGAGACATTCGAAGCCATGAACTAAACTAGATCTTGAAGCTTTACATGAAAGTGACGTATTCACTTTTATGCATATTTCAATGGCCAAATTGAGTCAAATGGCTACTGCAGAGTTTGAGATGATGTTGTATAATCATCTTTCAGAAAATGGGAAAACAGAATTAATATCTCAGTAAGAGGCTGTAAATATTTTAAATAATAATATCATTTCTCATATATGCCACTGACTATCCATTGACAGTGGTTTTTCACAAAACTGAGTTAGGAAGAATTCTGAAGTTAGATCTAGACTCAGTGAGGAAGATGGCTTGTGTTATATGATCATGATATGGGTGAGTAGAAACATGTTCACTGTACATTTGTAGTCTCTGACATGTGTAGTGTCACTCTTGAAAATAACTGAAGGACTGTTATGTGGATGAGGAACTGAACCGAGATAATATATCAGAATAAGTTCTTAATGAGAATAAAGTTTAATGAAGTGTGTCTCATTCAGCTAAGGTAAAAACATTCTATCACAGCTTTTTGAAAATGATATACTATGCTCTATAAAATGAGACTTTTAAAATTATTAAAAGTATTCACACATTGTTCATGCCACTATATCAGCAAAGCTGTACATTTCCATTTTGAGTGCTAAGTAATTTTATATTTTTTCTAAGTATTAGAGTCTATGAGTTCATCATTTAGTATAAAGACCACACTTGGTGTGTGGTCTGGATTCTAGCAATGGCCTTGAAGTAATAGATTCCAGTTATACCATCCGCAATGTGAGAACATTGAGCTATATAATCCCCAAGGGTCTGCTATGCTTTAAATTTGAGATTTTTCTTTTCTATCATATATGTATTGAGTATATGCTTCTACAAAGTATTCTGCTAGGTCCTAATAGCACCTAATATGTCCTAAAAATATGAATGCAGATTCTATCCTCAAGAATCAACTTAGCGAAGAAGATAAAAGTGTATGTAAGTAATGAAGTAGCTGCCAGGAAGACCAAAAGCGTAATAGTGAATGAAATGTTCTGATGAGAAAGTAGCTAGAGGTGGTGCAAAGAATTGTCTTGGAAAAGTTGGAAGAGTTTTGTTAGACGAAGTTGGAAGAAAGGGAAGACAAAAGCACATTTCAGAAATGATACGACTGAATTATTTTTTTCTTCATCAAGTTCCAAGAGCTAGAAATCACTTTAAACTTTTAGTTCAAGACAGTAGACTAAAACTATGTGTTTACTCAACCCAAAACTTTACAACCACAAAAGGAAACAAAGCTATTGGATAAAGATTAAACTCATAATTTTGGAAAACGAAGAGAAAGGCCATTTGGTATATTTGTTTGTTTGTTTGTTTGTTTCGAGATAGAGTCGCTGTGTCTCCCAGGCTGGAGTGCAGTGGCACTATCTGGGCTTACTCCAACCTCCATCTCCCGTGTGCAAGCGATTCTTGTGCTTGAAGTTTTTATGCTTAAGTAGCTGGGATTAGGTGTGAGACACCAAGCCTGGTTAATTTTTGTATTTTTAGTAGAGATAGGGTTTCACCATGCTGGCCAGTTTGGTCTCGAACTCCTTACCTCAAGTGATCTACCTGCCTCAGCCTCCCAAAGTGCTGGAATTACAGGCATGAACCACTGCTTCTGGCCTCAGTTTGGTATTTTTAACGTTTGTTTAGAACATAGAAAATAGATGGAATGTGATTGAGATATCTGAACAGAAAAATATCATCCCAACACATGTGAGAAAGGGTTAGGCAAAGGTTAGAGCCATATTTCTCATAAAGTTTAGCAGAAAGACTGACTAAAGATTCTTTCCTCAGCATATAGAGCATGTGTTTGCCACAGATGTTATTACACTTGGGAAAGTTATATTTACATATAGAAAAGCTGATAATATGTCTATAAAACTAAAAGCAGTTGTTAGAAATATTCCCCCAAGAATAATGTCAAAAGAGATTTGTAATTCTGGGTTATTTTAAAAGAAGTGAAAAGATTTTGATAGAAATTTGCCAAAGCTTTTAGCAGAAAATATAAATTCAAATATGCATTTTAAAGTCCAAAGGAAACTTACAGGAAAAGTAATAGAATGTATATACTTCAAATTATAAAAGTTAAAAATAATAATAATAACACTATATTACACCATTTAAGGAGAGACTCTGAAATTCAGTAAAATAAATATGCAGAATAAAGCTATGCTTTCTTTATCAGAGCTATGTTTAAAACAAAGATACAAAACCATTGAAAATAAGAGATTGTCAAAGGCAGGTATCAAGTTAAAGAAATTGACACAAGTGTGAATTTTAGTATCAGGGAAAATAAGAAACAGCAAAAAGTCTTCAATGGGAAAATAAGCTTAGAAGATAGATAGGTAGAGAAAACGAAATAAGATCAAAACAACAAAGAGCAAAAGCGATTGTTATGAACTCATTTCCCATTAATGAACATATTCTCAAAGTGAGCTTGAGATGTAAGCCTCATTTAGTTTTAGTTTTCCATTTCTCCTTAAGGTGTATACCATTAGGGTAAGAATATTTCTAGTGTTTAAATGTAAACCTTTGAAAGTAAAAGGTAGATCTCTAAATGCAAACCAGTCACTTCATCTTGTGCTCATCAGAAGCCCCATCAATCTGTTCCAGAGTTGCTCTCTGAGAAAGGTATTTAGGTTACCAAATGGAACATTCTCAAGGAACGTTTAAACAACATTGACTCTCATTACACTAACTGTAGATTCATAACCTTATATAAGATACTATGCTGCTATGTGTGTTTCTGTGCACACCAAAGCACACATTCTTCTAAAATACCCTAGAAACATTAAAGGAAAAGATCATTAAAAACGTGGTCACAGAGAAAACTGCCTATCTGCCAATATTATCATGCCACTATAGCTGCATTTTCTGATCATAATGCAAATAAATACATATTAAATTAATGAATTTAAAGCAGACAAAAACATGGCACCTTGACCCTGAGTTTAAATAATGCCCTTCTAAGGAATAGTTGAGTAAAGCAAAGAAGCAGATATTAGAACCTGTTAAAAATGAATTATAGTGTATTACATTTAGAAATCTATGAAATACATTACTTAGAGCAAAATGTATTACTTTAATGCATTGATTAGATAGTAAATATGATATAAATAAATAAAATAAGCCTCAAATTCATGAAGGTGACAATGAGCCAGCAAGCAAAAACTTGGTGGCAAGAATTTCTTCGCAGAGTAAACAGGGAAAGTAGAGGCCTAAGGGTAGCCTGTGACTTTACATGTTCTTGTTATGTTTTAACATAGGCAATAAATAAATGAGTAACTAAATAAATAAAAATCCAATGTATTTGTGGCAAAGAAATCAAGGAAGAAAATGGTAAGGCAGGAGGCTGGGAAAGAAGGCTTGAGGCCTAGTCATTTAAATGATCTTTTAGGCTAAGACACTGAATTCAGATTTATTGGAAGAGTATATATTGGAGGACATTGAAGACTTTTAAACAGTAAAATGCTGTAATTTGGTTGACTGCTGTGCATGAAGATTAAGTAATGTGAAGCAAAAAGAAGAGGTAGGAGGCAATTGAAGTAGTTGAGAAGAGAGCTGATGGCAGCTTGGAGTAATTTGCTAATGGTAGAGTAGAAGTAGAAAGACCCATGGTGCATTTTGAAGGCAGAGTCAATAGTAATTTGTGGTGAACTAGATGAGGGTCATGAGGTGAGTGAGAAGTAGGGGGAGAAATCAAATATGATTAAGATGGGGAAAGTTTTTGAAAAGACAGACTTTTTTGGTCTGCATATGTTTATGACACCTAATAGATTCAGATGTTGTGATACCAAGTAGACATTGAAAATATGAATCTGGAGTAGAGTGAAGAAATATGAATGGGAAATATATAAAGTTATAGTAGATATCTAATAAAAATTACCAGTCTATCAGTAGATTTGTGGATACCTTTCTTCATGATGATCAGGGAAAGTTTCTTATTCCTAACAGAAAAATGGCTTGAAGGGCAGAGTTAGTTGCTATTTGGTTGGTTGAATAACTGGTGTCTTAGCGGTTTTGACATTCAGAACTCCTTCACTCTGCAGTTCTCTCTGAAAGAATGGTACTTACTAGAAGCCATGCCACATAGGGAATGAAGTGCTGCTTTATCAATAGCCAAAGCCTGAGCAACTTCTGAGTTAGAGCTGTGATAAAGCTGAACTGGAGAACCATATTTAAGTCACAAGAACCAAACCAAATTGTTTCAATTCCCTTTTCTGGAGCCTAAATTGGGTGGAATTTATCCTATCCTGGTTCAACATAGTTACTTTTAATTCAGTCATTGTGGAAAGCAGTGTGGTGATTTCTGAAAGAACTTAAAACCGAATTACCATTCAACCCAGCAATCCCATTATGGGATATATACTGAAAGGAATACAGATCATGTTACCATAAAGATACATGCATGAGTATGTTCATCTCAGCACTATTCACAAGAGCAAAGGCATGGAATCAACCTAAACGCCTGTCAATGGTAGACTGGATAAAGCAAATGTGGTATATATACACCATAGAGTACTGTGCAACCGTAAAAAAGGACAAGATTGTATCCTTTGCATCAACATGGATGGAGTTAGAGGCGATTATCCTAAGCAAACTAATGCACAAACAGAAAACCAAGTACCACATATTCTCACTTACAGGTACAAGCTAAACATTGAAAACATGTGGGCACAAAGAAGGGAGCAACAGACACTGGAGCCTACTTGAGGGTGGAGGGTGGGAAAAGGGAGAGGATCAAAAATCTTCCTATTCAGTACTATACTTATTACTTGTGTGATGAAATTATATGTTCACTAAACTGCACTGACACACAATTTTCTATATAACAAACCTGTACATGTACCACTGAACCTAAAATAAAAGTTAAAAGAAAAATAACAAGAAAGAAGAAAGTAAGAGAAGAAGACGGTCAGAGCAGAACAGCTATCTGGACAGAACAACTTATTTAGAGGTGCTTATATTCTGAACATGGAATATGGTGCATGATTTTTAAGGCCTTAGTAGTAAAATTCACCCTCAAATAATTTCTTAGGCATTGGCTGGGCAGATCTGTAACTTGTTTTGTCTTGAGGAATCAACAGAAAATAGAACTGAGGTCTCGTAAAGAGTGGAGAAGGGTTTGATGAGACCCCTTCTCTCACAGATAGAATCTTTTAAAAAGGTGTTTTTGTGGTTCCATAATAAAAGAGCATCAGGAGAATCAAAGAAATTAAAACACAACCAATTTCAAATAAAATACTAGAAAATACTTTTTAAAGAAATGTATAATTAACCTGTCAGATTCTTTACCTTACACATTATTCAGGCAAACAACTTTAAAATATTCTACTTACAATGGAGTGTAATCTACCTTATTAAGAAGAACTATTTGCGACTGTACTTTTAATGTTCTACCTGTATTATATATTTTTTGTTGTGACAAATCTTCAGTATTTGAGAAATATGAATAGCATTTGTATTTACATTAGCATAGATAAAATTACAAGGATTATCGATCCCTATTTTTTATGACATACATTTGTTATTGTCTTTTCTGAAGATAAAACTACCCTTCCTGAAAAAGTGACACAGATAATTCTGTAAAACACCAGTTTGTGGTAGGAAAGAGTGGGATAGGTGAGTGATAAAAATACTTTTCTGACCAAAAAGAGATTGTCTTTATGTTTGTGATTCTCGTTTTCAAGAATCTTAGTAGATGTTTCAGAATGAAATCTAAACTACAAATCAACATCTTTTTCAGGCAAAAAGGCAAGTATTGAACAGACTCTTATATACACAAATATATTCACACAAATAATTCCTTTAATAAAATATACATGTCTCTTTGTGATCTGACTATTGCATTTTGGTCTCCTTTCATCTTTTCTTATATATCTAATGTTCTAGGCAAAGTATATCACTCACAGACCTTCCTGGACTGGCCACTCTGCACTCAGTATGCCTTGAATGTGACCCTAAGAAAATCTTTAGACACTTAGAATACTATCTTGGTTTTCCCTACAAAAACTGACTTCACAATATTTGGCTACATCATTGTCATTTATAAAGATTCAGATGCTAAGCTGTCATCTCCTGGGGAAGTCTTCATGGACCTCCTCAGTCTAGGGTAAGAATTCTCTAGTATTCTTCTGTTGCACGCAGTACTTCCCTCAGTTATCCTAAGAATCACACTATCGAAGAACAGATAGTAGGCAATTGAAATAGTTGAGAAGAGAGCTAATGGAAGGTTGGAGTAATTTGCTAAAGATGGAATAGAAGTGGACAGATCCATAGTGCATTTTGAAGGCAGAGTCAATAGTAATTTGTGGTGAACTAGACAAGGAGTAAGGATACTTCTCTCAGTTATCTTAAGCATTGCACTATAGCTCTATCTTCAGTTCAATTGACTCCTCTACTCATCTACTTTTGGTAGAGACCATATGGTCTAGATTCTGACATTTCTAGGAACCAGCACAATGTTGTTCATGTGCTAGGCACTCATGAAATGTTACTGAATGAGTAGGTGAATGAATAAATCATACTTTTCATTTTGTGAGTTATCTTCCAAAACCATTTTCCCCCACCAACCTGTTCATCTTAGAAGAATGGTATGTAGAAATCTAATATAATAAGATAATTAGAGAGACGGACATAAGAAATAATATTTATATTCACATATAATAAAATGTATATAAATGATTTCATATATTGATAGAAATGGTTATATTTTGTTAATATTAGGTTGGTACAAAAGTAATTGGTCTTGACTATTACTTTCAGTGGCAAAAACCTCAATTACAGTTGCACCAACCTAATATTATTTAGATAGATGGCAAGTTGGAAGAAATCTTGAGTTTATTGTCTACTTAAATGAGAATTTTCTTTATTCATATTATTTAGTTTTTGAATCATATAAGGAAAAAATCAAAACATGTTTTGAAAGTGTTCAGTACCTGGATAAAATAATCTTTTCATAGAATAGACTATGAAATGTGAAACAGAATTATATTTATTGTGTTTTTATGATTACCATTCAAGTGATGAAGCAACTCTTTTTGCTTTTGATTTTATTGTCCTATTGGTTTATTTTTGTCTCTGGGCTTCTAGAACAAGACACACAATTATTATTCTAATTGCTTCTTTCTTTCTTTTTCTACACATATACACACAGAAAAATAATTTCAGTAAAAATTGTATATTCTATTACATTTGCTTGTCTCCTTTTCTCCATATTTTCTCCATATACAACAATTTCCTAATTTCTAACATGTGTATAATGATTTTGCCAAGCATAGCTATGGAAATATCTGTTGCTATTATCATTTATGCCATTGGCTGGGCAGCTTATCCAAGGCTAATCATTGAGTACTCTGAATCTCAGTGTTCCCATCTGTAAAACAGATGATAATAACCAAACTTGTTATTGCAAGAAACCATATGAGGACCTAATTATAGAAATTATACTATTGCTACATTTTGATAGCAACAGGAAACAGACAGATTCCTAGGCAGACAGGAACAGGCCCCTGGTGAAACCTGACCTTCAAGCCAAAGACAGTTTAAAACCTGAAAACTGAGCGGCCAGTTCTGGATAGAGTTCAGGAGCAGAAGGAGTGAAAACCTCTATCTCTGTCTTACCTTCTCTCTCTCTTGGTTCCTTCTGTATGGTGCATTTTAACCTATAGAATAGTGCTTTCTCCAAAGCCCACTCATGAACTTATCAGTACAGACTCGCCCATTATAAGCCCATAATTGCCCCCGACTCAGCCTCACAGATGGCTACCCACTTCACGTCCCCTCTTGTGTTGAGAGCTTTTCTGTCACTCAGTAGAATTCTCCCCTCCTTCACTCTTCTCTGTCCACATATTTCATTCCTCTTGGTTGCGGGACAAGAACCTGGAACCTGTTAAACAGTGGATGTGAAAAGAGCTGTAACACACACACACCTGGTCACAGAGCTATGCAAGGGAAGACCTATGACATCTCTTGGGGGTTCAGACCTCAGGACTCCCTGAGTAAAAGCTGTTGAACCCCTTGGGGCTCTGTGATTGCTGGCATCTCCTATTTTTAGGGTACTATCATGTTTCTCTCATCTAGACAGCAGCACCCAAAGCAGAAGCCACTTGTGGCATGTGTGGTCCAGCCATGGGCTGAACAAAGAGGCATGGCAGATGAAGGATCTGGGCTGGGGTACAAGCTGAGCACAGCCTGCTAGGCTGAGCAGGTAGAGTGAGTCCAGTTGGCCTGGAGTCAGGCCTAGGCAAAGGCAGTAGTGGCTGCAGAGATTTGTGGCTAGCAAAGTGGCATCAAAGGAATCCTTATTTAACAATTTCACAAATTTACTGCTTTTGACAACACTCATGTGTACTGTCTGTTGATGTCTCTTTAACAACTGTGCAATTTATTAGCTATTAGTAGAAAAGACAGTATTAGCAAAAGCTTCTTTTTTGTCACTGGTACTTTCAGGGAAAGATGAGCTGGCAGAACTATTATGTCTATGTCTAATTCTCTCCTCTTCTTTTATATATTTACTTCCTACTTCTCTTAAGTATGAGCGAAACTTTTATTGCTTTTTCTCAGCACGTCTGCATCAAGTTCAGGACAGAACCTGAGGATACTGACCTATTCTCCTTTCTTTACTTGAAATAAAAGGTTCCAAAAAAAGGGATCTGAATTCCTAAATGATTGTGATTATTCTGTAGTCTCTTTTATTTCTTGCTTATAGAAGTACAAATGCTAAAGTAACCAAAACAGTTGATTACTTTGGTGAATGAAAAGATACCAAGCCTAGGAAAAAAAAATGTTAGCCGAGTTAAAGCTTTCATTTTATTCATCATCTGATTACTGGATATTGTGAGAAGATTCTTTTTAGGTAGTAAAGAGAGCAAAAATCATCTAGTGACCATTAAACAGACCCTAGATACAAAATTTCCTTACCTGAAGAACTTAGAAAGGAGCAAGACCACCTGTAACTGTCAAGCAGGCCATCCAGAGGGAAAACTTCTTATCTGGGGAAATTAGAAGTAATTAGACTTCCCTACTGTCTATAGCAGGCATCTGGTTCCAGATTTCTTTCCCTGCCCCTGCAAAATTTCTAAGTAACTACAATTTCCATACATCTCCTGAATGCCATGAGGAATGCAACCCTTGCTACCATTAAGGCACCAAAATGTCTACAAATGTAATCATTTATCATGACCTACATGGCTAATATGGTCCAAATTTCCCCGAAGCTCCTGCCTTAAGGTCCAAAAATGCTCCCAAGGAAAAATCCACCATGGCACGCTCAGTCTTCTTGCCAAGGTGCCGTCCTGCATTCTTCTGCAGCATTTTCTTTCCTTTTTCAAATCTATATTGTTGTCAGTAAATTCTTTTTACCAGCCCACCAGTTGACCACTTCCCGATGCCAGAGCTCTGACACCTCACCTGCGAGTATGCATTAGGAAATCGTTTGAAAATTAGGTGAATAGGTGTTTTAACAAAGATGAATTTTTTAACAGCATTCTTACTCAGATAGTTATAATAATTCTTCAGTCTACTTTTTAATGAGTAGATGTAATCCTGAGCAGGTCCTCATGAAACAATGCAATTCTAAATTGTTCCGGGGTTCTTTGTTTTACTTTTTTCCTATGTCTTTCTGTCTGGTAAAAATCAAACTGATAATGTAAATATTTGTGGCAGCAACATAAAAGCCTAATGTTAAATGATGATAGAACTCACAAAAGGAAATGCTCATTTCTACCATGGTTTCACATATTCCTAAGCCTGCTTGAGTTCATGAGGCTCAAGTGAAAGACTTCTGGTTCTGAGTTTTCTGAACCTCCAGATTATTGGGAGAGTGTTTAAAAGGGATTCTGAAGTGACTATGCACTCAGAAATCCATACCTGTGCTTGGATACTCATCCTCTTTAAATAAGCATTGTGTGATCAGGCCTGAGATTTTCGGCTTTTCTTTTCTCTCTATATGGGTCATGTTACCCAGTAAATTGTTTAGGCTTAAGCTATGTTCTCATTGCACAAATGCAGAATACTTGAGTAAAATCAGTTCTGTTCACTATTTTATATCAATGGCGTCAGGAAATTTTCTAATGAGTAGTTTTCCAGTCACACAGATGTAGCACACAGATCAATAAGCATCATGCAATTTGAATATTGAATTCACCCTTTGAAGTGGCCTTAGAAAGTTAGCTCGTTGATGTGGGAAAGCTTTAATTGCAGATGCCATTAAATGAACACAAAATCCAAATGTCAAAAGCTCCTTTGCATTGGGAGAGCAATGAAGTTAAAATATCCATGGTCATCAAAGTGCTGAGTTCAGGAAATTCCAGGAAATCACAGGAGTCCTTTGAAAAGCCAAGAGCAGTTGGGTCAACATTAGCATACATTGTGTGAATAAAGGGCTGCTTTTATTCACTATTATGTTCCGTTTTTTTAAATGTAAAGATATATTTCAATTAAAGTGCCAAGATGATAATGCCTAAGAACATTTGAATGGCTTCTCTAATATGCAAGATTAAAATCAGTTAACAGAGCTAAGTAGGCAGTTTAAGAGTCTAGATTTGAGGCTAGGATGTCAGGGGTGAGGCTATCAAATACATACATAAATCATGAACTTCTGTGTCTGCAGGTTTCATAGCACTGTAGAGCTTAAATCTGTGATAAAAATGAGCAAAGGAATAATGGCATAATTTAAATTGCTGAGGAGTATAATTTTGCATTCAGGTGGTTAGACTGGAGTTGTGAAAATGGCGGAGGGGGAAAAACTGGGTGATAAAATTTCAACCTGAACTTTTAAAATAGACTGTCATTCTGAAGATATATAAATTGCTTTTTATTACAATCACTTTTCACTTAGTAGAAATGCAATAAATATTAGTAAAATTATTTATAATTATAATCACAATAAAACTGCTATTGGGTATTATGATGTTTGAGGCTTTGTTATAAACTCTTCTTATACGCTAATTTGACCCTCACAAAACTATACAAAGCAGATTTATTACTGTCCACATTTTAGAAATGAAAAAATTTAGTGAATTAAATATATAAAGTGATAAAGTGATAGAGGTCTGTATAATCCTATGGCTCTTTCTCTGAGATGTTATTCTATAAGACATTCTTCTGAAACTTAGTTTTATTTATCTGTTTATATTATATTCACTACTCTAAGCTCCTCATTTCAGAATTGGAAAACTGAGCATTTTTGCTTTCTATTAACAGCTTCAACTCCATCAATATGAACTTCCCTTATTCTTTATAGTTATCAGCTACAACTGGGTAGCTTTTAAATTCTGCCACATTAATTAGTATGATTTCTCCTATTTGGTGACCAGTTAGTCATAAAATTCTTCTAGAAATGTTAAGGACAACTTCATCTTCTCCTTTATGTATCTGGCAAATTCAAGGAGAAAACTCAAGCCTCTCTTTATATACTGTTTCTTTCATGTACAGCAAGGAGAAACAAAGATGGACATTTATCCTGAATAATAAAGCAGCATAAGTACCTATTTATGCAGGTAAATAAACAAAAGGGAAACAAAATATATTCAAGTAGGAGTTAATTGAACTGTAGGCAACACGAAAGAAAATGTTGCTAATTTCCCTAGTGATTGGAAAGTTCCTATGACAGAAGTCTGATGCCACTATATACTGGTTAGGGTAGTCAGCTGTGATTAATGCCAAGAGTCTCTATACTGAGGCTCACTGTATTTAGAATACAACATCAAAGCCTCAACATATTACCAGTACTTAAAGTAAAGCAGCCATGCGTGGGAGAGTATTTACCTTCTGATGTGGCTACAGTTTAGACTCAACACTAATTGCTAATATTTGTCATTTCACAGTTTATTGACTGGTTGGTCTTTGTTGCTTATTAAGATATGACTTGTCAAGTACTTGCCAATACCCTCAGTTGTTGAAAGTTAAAAAGAAATTCCCTCAGAAAATTGCAGAAAATGCAGCTCACAGTAATAAATCTGGGTCTCATTATCTGAAAAGCGGCTCTGGGATTTCCAATGACTTTACTCTCCTATACTGTGCTGTTTTTCTTAGGGCTTTTGTTTGCAGTGTATCGCAGCTGTATGTGAATTCAATGACCAACTTAAACTTTCTCTTATTTTCTACTCCTGACATTTCTTTATTATTCAGCCTGGCTGTTTCCAGTGGCACTAATTGACATACTGTTTTCTTCAGCAAGTATTAACAGTTCATTATATATATTTTTATATATATGTGTATATACACACACACATATATGGCACTGTGTGTCCTGTGCTCTATTTTTTGGGCTTTTCTTTAATTGAACTTGTTTAGTCCTAAATTCCACAAACAATTTTGTCAACAACATTCAATTCTTTAGCTATGTCATCAAATTAAAAAGCTACTAGTTTGCCTTCCTTCTTTTTGCAGTGTATTATAAATTAATAATCATGTGGTGATAAGACTGATAGTACCCTTAACAATTCTTACCTATTCACTGCTATCTAAAAGATTAATTCCATGATGCAAACTATACTTAGAGTTAAATCGTTTTCGTTCCATAAAAGACCACCGGGTTTAGTGTTGGTGTGTCCTTGAAGCCTTGGAAAAGAAAGCAACCCTGCCAAACCCTGATATGGGATATGTGATCTCCAGAACAAAAATAAATACATTTGTGTTGTTTTAAATCACTAAGGTTTTGGTAATTTCTTACAGCAGTGATAGGAAACTAAAATACAATTTTACTTTATCTTCTGATTTTTAAGTCTATTAATACCAAATTTCAGCCCCCAAATCCTTCTTCTCTCCTCTTATTTTAAAATGTTAAATAGAAAGAAAAGTTGTTGACATTTTTAAATGGAATATTGTCTCACTTATTCAACTGTGAATTTATACATAAAGTATATTTAGTATAGTCATATCTGAACATTTGATATTGAAATGTATATTTAAGAAAAACAAATTATTTTTATTTTTTTCTTTATACTTATTAAAGTAGTATAGATTTTACAACTATGGGTATAAAAGGATATTTAACAGGTAAATTTTACATTAGGGTAATACAATGGCTCTTAAAAATATGTTATGACATAATGCAATGGACATGATTGGGTTTAAATCATAGTCAAAGTGATCTCACATGCTTTTGGTTTGCAAAACATTCTTTATCTTATCAATTATTTTTTCCTTTTCTGTCTGCCCTAACCTAGAGTCATCCCTTGACCACCAACTTAATGTAAATAAAAAATAAAATTCTAATCCCTGCAACTGTCCAAATGGACCCCTGCTTGACTAAGGGCATCACAAAATTAACCTGAAATACTAGTTCGGACCATGATGGAAAGGCGGAGCTAGACAGTCCTCATTATACCCTTCTCCCTTTTATAATTACTGATAAAACAGACTCTAAGTCTGATAAGAAGTATCAATGTTTACAGTCTATTATCTCTAAAGCCTGCTACAAGAAGGCTTCATCTGCATGATAAAACATTGATCTCTACAACCCCTATTGTAACCCAGATATTCCCTTTTATTGATTCCAGGTCTTTAGATAAAAACTATTTCAACCAATTGCCAGTCAGAAAATCTATGACCTAGTAACCTTCCTGCATGCTCCCCAACACCCCATCCTACCACCTTCACCAACCCTCCAATCCTCCAGTGTATATCTTACATGTATTGATTTTTGTCTTATGTTTCTAAAATGTATAAAACCAAGTCATAGCCAGACCACATTGGACACAAGTTCTCAAGATCTCCTGAAGGCTGTAAGGCTATGTCATGGGCCATTCATCACTTGTGTTTGGTTCTGAATAAATTTCTTCAAATATTTCAGAGTTTGACTCTTTTCATCAACGTTAACATTTCCATTTCCATTTCCAACAGACATCACAAATATAGAACCATATATTTAAAATCATTCTCTTAACCTACCTTTTCTCCAACTTTTCCATCTACAAAATTATTCTAGTATTAACCGAGTTTATCGAGCAAAGCACTTAGACTCTTTGATTCCACACTCTCAGTGTCTATGTCCATCACTCAGCAAGTTCTTTCTACTCTACCAACTCTTTAACACATCTCAGTATTTCCCAGTCTATTCTCCCAGTTCCTTTAAAATATCTTAGCTTTTGAGGTAGTAATAGCTTTATACCTTTTTTTTTATTCTTGATTTGGCATCTATGAGCCTGAGGGCTTGAAATTCAGGTGCATAAGATACTCCCAACTGCTTTTCTTTGAATACAGAACGGAACAAGCAAGAAAATTCAAGGGAACTTTCTGTAATGTAACTAAAATCAGAGAATAAAGAAGAATTTTTTGTATTAGAAAGCATTAAAGATAAGCTAGGAGGTTTACCCCCTCGTATAAATTGTCTAATTAAACTCTGAAGTTTCTAATCAGAATTTTGTTATTCCCTCCCTCTCTTGCTTCTTTCTTCCTTCTGTCTCTTTTCCTTTCATTTTTCCTTCCTTTCATTCTTTCCTTTTTTCCCTTCCCTATATCTAAAATCTTCCTCCAGCTTTAACCAACAAAAACAGAAAACAGAATAAAACAAAGAAAAGATAGAAACTGGAATAATTGGTCACCTCAGCTTAAATGGAGAAGACAATACAGAGATTCGGAGTGGATATTAGGGAGGTGGATATTCTTTCATTCAAATATTTATTGTGCTTCTATGATATGCTAGCTATTACTTTGTTGCTAGAAATATCGTAGTGAACCATGTAATGTTTGTGCCGTAAGAAGTTAACAAATGTGAAAACAATTTGTAAAATGATCATTTTTCTCAAGAAATTAGAATATCTCAGAAGGAGGAAGGATACTTTTTTAGATAAAGTGGGTAGAATGTTTTTATGAGAAAGTGACTTTGAGAAAAGATGTAAATGATTGGGGGCTATCTGTATAACCCTCAGAGGGAAGATACTGAGGGACAGAAGGACCAAACCAGTCGTGTTTTAGGAAGCACATGAAAGTCACTGGAAAGAGTACATTGAAGAGGGCAGTGGTAGGAAAGAGGCTAGAACACAGATTAAGAGGGTTTTTTTGAGGTTTTGCCCAGAGTCTGGATTTGATTCTATTCTAAGAAGGATGGAAATTTATTAAATGGTTTTAAGAGGGACATAATTGGATTTACACCTAAAAATATCATCGGACTTCTACGTAAAGAATAAATGATAAGGAAGCACTCATGACCATAGAAAAGTGACACTTCAGTGAGAGAAGAGGGTGGTTTTATTCTAAAGTGGTAATGGTTAAGCAGAAGAGTGATAAACCTTTATGGACTGACAAGATAGCAGGGGAAGGGGAAATGAGAAAGAGTGCATGGAATCTGGGAAGGTAAATGTGCTGCCTGAGATCTCAGATATGTGTTGCTTTGTGGGCATCTATAGAAGAACAAGGTCTCACTTGCACTTTGAGAATCAGGAGCAATGGCAGGTGTCAGAGTGATGTGGTATAGTAGGCTCTCCTGAATCTATATTCAGAGTGAATTTCATATGAATTATAATAGTTTGAGACCAAAATAAATAACTCCCTTTATATCTTTTTCTGGGCTCCGTGTTTTGGCAATGGACTATGCAGACTGATGTTAAAGACCAGTAGGTAACTTTAGAGTATATTTGTCTGGGATTTTGAATTACTCAGCAATGGGGTGTGATATTCTGGTCACTTTAATATTTTAGTCGTGACATGGATGGTATATGTTTCTTTAAGAGACTTGTCAGGCTTCAAGAAGCTTGATTGAAATAAGTGAGCTCACCAAGTTCTATTCCTTCTTGGATGAAAGTAAAGTGATTCTTAGCTTAGTTCCCTATCTCTGATCTCTGGATTAATGCATGTCACCAAATATGGATCATATGACATAGCAAGTCAGTCTCCAATTAGTCCCAATTGTCAGGCACCTGATGAGGAAAGTTGGTCTGGAATAAATCTGCACAGCATTGAGTTACTTGATTTTCCAGTGTTACAGAAATGGAAGAAAAGATGGCAGGAAGGGAATCAAAAGCTCTTTCTCCATTAGTGGGATATAAGTAGAAAGAATGAGAACAGAGTGAAGATAGCTGTAGGACCCCAGGCATTTAAGAAATGTTTCAGCAGAACTATTCTGTTGAAGTCAATCATTTAAAGATGAGATAAAGGAAATGTTGTCCAGGAATGGTGACTCGTGCCTGTAATCCCAGTACTTCAAACGAGGGGAGTGGATCTCTTGAGTCCCAGAGTTCAAGACCAACCTGGGAATTATGGTGAAACCATATGTTTACCAAAAAATGCAAAAAAAAAAAAAAATATTAGTCAGGGGTGGTGGCACACACTTACAATCCCAGCTACCAGAAGGCTGAGGTGGGAGGATCTGATCCCTTGAGTCCAGGAGGTCAAGGCTGCAGTGAGCTATGAGTATGTCATGGTATAAAAAGATAGACTTCATTCATTATAGGTTAAAATTTTGCATTTTATTATTATTTTTTTAGTTTGAAAGTACTTGTCCCATCTCCAGAAATCTCATCACTTTTCAGGGAAGTTGATGGGAAAGTAGGAATAAAGGCTGTTGGGAGATGTGGTATTGTTGATAGAAGCATTTTTGGGAAGAATTTGTAAGAACATAAGGTATGATTCCTTAAAGTCTTAGACCATGTAACACCATGTAGAGAAAACACTGCTAAGACTGCTTGCTGTTGATTGTGATATAATTCTACCTATAAAGGACTCCAGAATAATTTATCATGCAGAATTTGAGTAGAGGTTTCACTGTACGGCCATTCTGAATTTTTCTGAAATAACTAGAAAATGCTTCTAAATCTAATTTGCTAACCCCAACAAACATTGATACCAGATTGGAGGAACTAGAGAGAAGAATAGTATCAGGATGACGGCAGGGAAAAAGAAACTCGGAATTTTCAACAGTCCCAAAATGTTTGACATCAAACTTTGGTATCTTGCTTATCATGCTACTGCTAAAATGGTCTATGCTAGACATTTTGAAGAGCCATCTGTTGAGAGAATACCATTTGATGTGGACCAAGATGACTGCCTTACTTCCTTATCACTATCATATTGGATATAATACTAGGTGGAAAATCTTGGTGACAATAATTAGTATTTATTGTTTCTTATGAATGAACAGAGGGAATATGCATCCACTGGCCCCATCGTCAGTCAATGGATACCTTTCTAGTGAAGCATAAGAGTCATCTGGAAAGGCTCACAGGATGACAGGCTGGGGTTACCCTAAAAGAATGATGGCAGTCCTGGCTTATGCAGCCAAAGCCTAGGTATTCCTTTTTGCTGGTGGTAGATTAGCAAAGGGTGGCTCATGCCTGTATCCCAGCACTTCAAACAAGGTATATGGATCTCTTTAGTCCAGGAGTTCAAGACCAACCTGGAAATTACGGTGAAACCATATGTCTACAAAAAAAAAAAAATACAAAAAAATTAGTCAGGGGTGGTGGCATATGCAATCCCAGCTACTAGGAAGGCTGAGGTTAGAAGATCTGATCTCTTGAGCCCAGGAGGTCTTCAACTTGGAGGTAGAGAGAGTGATGGGAGAAGCAAGCCCTTCGGGTAAGGGTATGTGGAAGAGAAGCTCTGCCTTGGGAATAGCAGATCTTGTCACACATTAATGGGATAATGTATAAGACAGTGTTCTCACTCTGGGGCAATTTTTCTGTCCCCCATCTCTACTAAAAGGACATTTGGAAATGCCTGGAGATATTTTTAATTGTGCCAGGGTTTGAAGGTGAAGACAACCAGTCACTACTCCATTATATCATTTGAGATATTTACAAAGGCAGGTCACTTGTTTTTCAGTGACAACAGTAAACAAAATATTTCACACATTTTGATAAAAAATTCTTGAAAAGAGCAGGTGAAAGAATGGAGCAGATAAGTCCCAATCTTCCCGTCTTGTGGGGACTGTGTATGGATTTTTGTGTGAAATCTGTGTCTGAAGTAAAGGTACAAGTCTCAAAGTAGAGACATTGTGGTAAGAGTGAGGGACTTAATTTGACATATGTGTAGGAAATAAAGTTTTTAATACTGGGAGATAAATTAGTGTGAAGATTTGAAGTGATTGGGGTGTTCAAGGATGAGACTCAGTTTCCTCTTGCCTTACAATGAGATCTAGAAGAAAGAAGTAAATACGCTTTGGAGGTACAGATGATGTTTACTTACACTCATATTATGTTTGATGATCTTGAAGTATACCCAAATAGCTATGTCTGGAAGACTGCAGAAAATGCATATCTAAATGTCAGGATAGAGATCAGGGCTCTGTGTGTGCTAAAGATCATTACTGAACACTTGGGATAGATGCTTTCCTAGAAAGGGTGCATAAGGCAGAGGGCCTTGGCATCAATGACTTTTAAGCTTATGCAGAAGAGATATCTAAAAATGAGCGTACAAAGCACCGTCAGGAGACTCAAAACAAGAGGACCACTCCAGTGTCATGAATGTCCAGGGAAAGAAAAAAGTTCAAGAAACAAGGAGTAGTTCACTAGGGTTGAATTCTAGTTTAAGGTCAAGACTAAATGTCCACATAATTTTCCAAAATTATACAAAATATGAGGAAAGAAATTTCAGAAGATTGCTAAAGGTAGAGGCCAGAATACTGATTGTGAAGTGAAGGGGTAATAGTGTGCCTGCATGACTTTTAATAGATTATAAAACACAGGACATAAGCAGCTACTGGAGATGAATATGGAGCCCATGCAAAATGATTAATTTAGGAGATAACTGAATATCCTGAATGTATATGGGGAAGAACTTATGCAGATGATGTGCTGAAGGCAGACAAGAAAATAGAATATTAGGTGAAAAATTGGAGAAAAGATAGAAGGGAGTGAATCAAGTTGTTATATTTAGCAAAAAAAACAAAACAGAACAACCCAAAACCAGGATGCCCAGATTAACCAGAATTTCAGATAAACAATGAATGATTGTTTAGTATAAGAATGTACTAAATAGTGCCAGTGGCTTGCTTATTATATATAATATATATTATAGTTATATATAACATATACATATATATATAATTGTATTATCTTAGTCATATTTAACTGGAAATTCTATATTTTACCTATCAACCCTAATAGATCCCAATTAAAGGTGAAGAATTAAATATAATAGAAAAATAGTTTCCATTGTAACAAGATGTGATTTAGGTTTAGGTTTCAGATCAAGAAGTTATTAGAGAGTTCCTTCTAGTAACTCCTTTTTTTTTTTTTTTCTTGCAAAGTGAGAAACAGGCCACTGGCTAGAAGAGAGGCATAGTCATGGTATCATAGATTTGGGGAAATGTAGACAGTTTGAAATAAAATTTGTGGACAGTAAAAGTAGTTGATTAGAAAAATACAGAGTTTTTTCCAAGCACATTGAGAACTTAATTGACATCAGAGACCTTGCATTGATAAAGGTACCAATCCATGTAGGTCCGTGCCACTAGTCTTTTGAGGAGATTCGATTGGCAAATGGGGTTGCCAATACCAAGAGTGTGATGGAGGTGTTGGACCATGCAATCTAAGTTAGATAAAGAGAGCAGTTAAAAGGCCGGGCGTGGTGGCTCACACATATAATCCCAGCACTTTGGGAGGCCGAGGCGGGTGGATCACGAGGTCAAGAGATCGAGACCATCCTGGTCAACATGGTGAAACCCCGTCTCTACTTAAAATACAAAAATTAACTGGGCATGATGGTGCGCGCCTGTAGTCCCAGCTACTCGGGAGGCTGAGGCAGGAGAATTGCTTGAACCCAGAAGGCAGAGGTAGCGGTGAGCCGAGATTGTGCCATTGCAGTCTAGTTTGGGTAACAACAGCGAAACTCAGTCTCAAAAAAAAAAAAAGAAAAAGCAGTTAAGGAGTAGAGGGTAAAAAAGGAGGAGTCAAGGAAATAAATATGGTAGGAAGATGAAAATCAAGCTAAGTAAGAATAACTGAATGGATGAGCTTAAAAGGAGGCTGTGATAGGAGACTAGTATGTTTGAATTCAGTATCTCCAAGATAACGACATTCTGGGTAATGATAAATTTCACTTTGGCACCATGGGAAAGGAAACTGAAAAGGAGGAAACTTACTGGAAATGAAAAGGTATTAGGGAATGAAAAATACAGAGTATGCAAAAAATACCTCTTAGTCCTAGGGCATTATGGTGGGGGTGAAATGGCAGTGTATTCATTAGGGCAGTGCTCGCTGTTGTAACAAAATGTATCCATAATTTAGTGGCTGAAAATGAAAACTAGTATTACTTTTTGCACTCATGTAACAATCCCAGTTGTCAGCTCCTCTGACTGGCTCTCCTTGAAGAAGTGATTTAGGACCCAGGTTCCTTCTGACCTTAGCTCTACTGTCATCTTCATAGGTGGATCCCAAGGCTTCCCTGGGGTGGTCTCCAATGAAGCCAGCAGAAAAAAGGAAGATCCCTTACAAGAGTGCACATAAGAAGTTTTATGGGCCATAACTGGAAGCAGCACTCGACAATTTTCCTTACATTGAGACATGAACACAATGCAGTCACATGGTCACACTTACTTGCCAGGGCTGCTAGGCCATGTACTCCATGGGGCCAAGTGGAAAAAACAAAAACAGGTTTTGATGAACAGGTAACAAATCTTTGCCACAGATAGCTTTTACTTGTGGGTGTTTCAGGACTTGTAGTATATTTAAGGAGAAAACATTTTTACTTAAGGTAAGATGTTAAATAAAATTTTCAGTGAAACCAAGGTCTGAGGGCAAAGGTTAGGAAGGAATAATATTGTAAGGCAAGGTTAGGAGAGAGGAAACACAGACTATTAGACAAGAATATGAGATGGCATACACACCTGAAGATATTACATGCTGTGTGGTGGGTGATTCGAGTAACCTAGGATGTGAAGTCACATTTGCTAACAAGGTTTTCAAAGGAATTAGTTGCTCTTCCCATTGACTCCAGTGTCACTTATAGGAACCAGTCCTCTGGGCACAGGAAGTTTTGGCCGGTAGCCTGATATTCTGACCCTCAAGGTATTGTGGCACTGGATCCAAAGATGAAAGGCTGGGCTCTGCGCCTCTAAAATACTTTTATATGCCACCATATAATTCATTATTTTAATTTTTTAGTAATGTGTTCTGTTGTACTCTATTACATAAATATAGTTTTATGTGATGGGTCACTGTGCTGTTCTCCTTCCCCAAAGTATATATCCTTTAGAATACAAAGAATTCTAAATCTTGAATAATATCGATATACCATTTATAGTTGATTAAATGTGATAGTTGTGGCTAGTTCTATAAAAATGGGCATCAGGCCCTCTCAGGATTAGAAATGTAACCTCCTATTATGATTTTGTTCCAATGGGAAAATAAGATGTGAGTACCATTATTTCAAATTACAATCCCTTTTCTAGGAATTTAATCTGCAATAAATTTGAACACAGTCTTTAGAGGATAATACCTTAATAAAACACTATTATAAAGAAGGAAAAAGTTAACCCAATATAAGACAAATTATTGTTAGTGCTATAAGTTTAGTTGAATGAGATAAGTTCTCAAGATTTTTATTTTTTTAAGAGAAAAGGCTTCAAAGACTCATGTACTGTATATAGTATATTTGGAAATTAAATAACAATATTTTTGAGAAATTTTAAAATGCATGCCATTTTCTCATCAGTCACTGAGCCATTACCATGCCTATGGTACACATAGGAGGCTCTGAACTTTTTACAATTGAATTAAGGAGAACAAAGAGCTAGAGAACATTAGCAAACTATTAATGAAGAACAAATTAGAAAAAAAAAAGTGATTTTTATTCATGTCCCACAGGTACTCATCTTCTACATTTTGGATGAATAATAACTAAATATGCATTCTCCCAAATACATGTTTTTCTTTCCATTCATATTCTCTTCCCAATCACTTCTCAGATTTACATTTTCATTTCACCTAAGACACCGTAGTTGACTTTAGGAGATTCCTGGATGGATTTGGATCCTTCCTTCTTTGTATTAAATAGTAGCTGATGTCTATGATCTGTATATTACCTCATCCACATATTATGATCCTATAAATACTCATTTAAAGAATAAAACCAAGGTAGAGGTAAAAGCCTCAATAATGCCTCCAGTTAAACCTACACTTCAAATAATACCACAGATATATCTTAAAATGTTATTTGAAAACAACTAATAGAATAGAAGCTGTAGAGAAAAAGGGAGATTGTATACAATGAAATGGTAGTTAAATAATGAATTACTCATAAATATTAAAATGAATATTGTTCTTAGAGGCACAGATAGGAAGAAAAGATCAATCTTAAAAAACTAGTACAAGCTGCATTTGATCCACTGTCTGCCTCTGTTCAATTGACTTTAAACCAGTGCAAATCTGAATAATTAGAAGAGGCTAAGAAGCTAAAGCATCTTTTCGTTGGCTTGCAATATAAACAATATTGTCAGAGAACCACATAAACAGCTGAGGAAGGACATCTACTATGTGGGAAGGCCACAAGAATGGGAACTGTCTGGGAACAATAAATCACTAAGCAGAGCTTAGGCAGGACGAAGTGAACAGAGGGATGTGAAACAGTGTCTTTTGCACTGAAACAGTAATACAGAGAGAGAGAGACAGAGAAAGATAGAGTCAGACAGAGAGCGAAAGAGAGAGGATTACAAATATAACGAATTTAAATCAAGGACATCCTAAGAAAAAAATGATATATCAAGGGTGCAGTGGCTCATACCTGTAATCCCAACACTTAGTGAGGCAGGGTGGGTGGATCACGAGGTTAGGAGTTTGAGACCAGCCTGGCCAATATAGTGAAACCCTGTCTCTACTAAAAATACAAAAGATTACTCTGGTGTCATGGCAGGTGCCGTAATTCCAACTGCTCAGGAGGCTGAGGCAGGAGAATTGCTTGATCCTGGCAGGTGGAGGTTGCAGTGCGCCGAGATCACACCATTGCACTCCAGCCTGGGCACAAGAGTGAAACTCACAATAAATAAATAAATAAATAAAATATTAATAAAATGTTGGTATATTATGAATTGAGTTAATGAAAGAATGAGCTTTGGTTTCATGTAGATTTTAAGGGGGTAATTTCTGTTTCCATAGATGTATATATGGCAACAGATAAAGAAAATATTTTAAGCAGGGCTTCTAAATTTTTTATATGAGTGCTATTATAATGATGAGAAATAATGCAAACCTCCTGGAAGAAAAGGATAAAGTCGTAAGAAGCTCATGGCTAGACGTTTCTTTAAAAGCTTGTGTTTTATCTTTTAAATTCATGTGAAGCATTGAGGACATGTAATAGTGTGTAAAATTACCAAATGGTAGCTGGAAACATACTTCTTGGAAAAAGCACTGGACAAAGACCTAGAAGATGTATGTTTTTTTTTTTTTCTTGATTCTGCTATTAACAAAATATTCTCTTTGATAAACTTACTTCAACTTCACCTAACATCATTTTTTTATCAACAAAATGAGATAATAAGCCATCTTTCCTCTTATACCATGTGAGAAAGAGTTGTAAAAAGTATCAAATGAGGTAAACATCATTAGAGGAAGAACTGCTGGATGCATTGTTGTGATAAAGTGTCTACATCTATTCCATGTGTATATACATATTATATATTATAAATAAGATGAACTGATATATAGTTATAAATTTGATGAGCTTGGCAAAGTTAATAAAATTTACTATACCAAAAGTTCACACAGAAAAATATTTACCATGTTTAAAATCAGATGTTGTTAATTTGAATAATAATGTAACCACTTACCAAGACATGTGTCTGTAGGCCAAAATCTTAATCTTCTAACCCGATTGCCTCATTGGTAGAATAGAACCATCAGCAGTGCATATCAAGCTCCTACATTGCACCCAACATGTTGTAAATTTTCAGTATGAAATTTTTCATTAGTTGAGCAATTTCAGATCACTGTGAAGAAATGTAATTTAAAAATTTACTTCTGGCTAAAATTTCACTTGCTCATTTTTATTGTAATATAAAACATATCTAGGTATGCAGTACAGTAGTGTTAATTATATGCACATTATTATACAACAGATATTTGAACTTTTTCATCTTGCAAAATTAAAACTCTGTAAACATTGAACAACTCCTCCTTTTACTCATTTTCCAACCCCTAAAAACAACTATTCCACTATCTGTTTCTGTGAGGTTGAGTAGATACCTCAGATAAGTAGAACCATGCAATATTTGTCTTTTAGTAGCATAATGTTCTCAAGGCTCATCCTGTGCAGCATATGACAGGCTTTTCTTCTTTTGTAAGGCTGAAGGATATTCCATTATATGTATATAACACGTTTTCTTTGTTCAGTCATCTATTAACAGACACTTAGGTTGTTTCTACCTCCTGGCTGTTAAGAATAATGCTGTGATAGAGGTTGCAAATATCTCTTCAAGATCCCATTTTTATTTCTTTTGGATACTTACTCAGAAGTGGAATTATTGGATCATACAGTAGTTCTATTTTTAATTTTTTGAGGAAACTTCATACCGCTTTCATAGTGCCTGCATTATTTTATAATCCTACCAACAGTATACAAGAATTCCAATTTCTCGAAATCCTTGCCAGCACTTGTTATTTTCTTTTTCCAAATGATGGTCATACTAATGAGTGGAAGATGGTATTTCACTGTAATTTTAATTTTATTTCCCGATGATTGGTGATGTTGAGCATCTTATCATTTGCTTGTGGTGATTTATGTATCTTCTCTGAAGAAACATCTATTCAGGTTCTTTGTTCATTTGTAATTGGTTATTCGATTTTGTTGTTAAGTGATAGAAATTCTTTATATAGTCTGAACATTAACCCTTTATTACACATATGGGTTGCAAATATTTTATCCCATTGCATAGGTGATCTTTTCACACTATCGTTTCCTTTACTATGTAGAAGTTTTTAAGTTTGATGTATTATCTTTACCTTTTTTATTGTTGTTGTTGTTGCTTGTGCTTTGGCTATTATACTCAAGAAATCACTGCCCAATCCAATGTCATGAAACTTTCCCTCTATGTTTTCTTCTAGTAGTTTCATAGTTTCAGGTCTTATGTTTAGGTTTTTAATTCATTTCAAGTTTTTTTTTTTTCTAGATGGTCTAAGATGAAGGTCCAGCTTCTTTCTCTTGCACATAATGAGAATCAATTTTTCCACCATCAGTTGTTGAAGAGACTGTTCTTTCTCTTGTATGTCTTGTACCTTTTTGATTACTCTAGCTGTGTAATATGTTCTGAAATCAGGAAGTTTGAAGCCTCTAGCTTTCTTTTTTTCTCTCTCTCAAGATTGTTTTGGTTACTTGGGGTCCCCTGAGATTTCATAAAAATTTTAGGGTTTTTTTTTTCAATTCCTGTAAAAAATGATATTGAGACTTTGGTACAGGTTCGATGGACTCTATAGATTGTTTTGGGTAGTATAGACATTTAATTAATATTGAGTCTTCTAATCCATAAACACTAAATTTTCTTTTTCTTAATTTAGTGTCTACATTACAAATAACTCTTTGTCATTAATAACTTCCTCCAGTTAGACTTCAAGGATAGCTATCTCCCCTTTCCTTTCAAATTTTCCTAATAAGAAATCTAGGTGGACAACAGGGCAGTCAACCAAAAATATCTTTTGGTGCAAGTGAAATAATACCAAACATACTTGCTTACATGCTGTTGCAAATTTTTGTATTTGGTTTATTTAATTACCTTGTTTTCCCACTTAAATTATTAGCAGAATGTGTACTCTCAAATAGACCTTGGAGATCTAGTCTAATCCAACACACAAATGATGAAATTAAAATTCAATGTGTTTGGTGACATATAGAGAAAACATACCCAAATAGGGGGTCTGGGTAATCAGACAAGGCATATGCAATGGAACAGAGGAGAAACTCATCAAAGGTAAAAAAGTGCTCAGGAGAGGGCCAGCTGTGGAAGGAATATTTAGGTTAAAACCTGAGAAATGTGAAAGGGTAAGCATATAAATGGTGTGATAATCCCAGAGCACACACATCTTTTCTTATAATTGACTTTAACACAACTTCAACCTCTGGAATCATACTGAACTACAAATTTTGTGAGGGCATTGACTATAAAGTAAACTTGAATCATGGATGTCTGTGGCAAATGAGAAGGACTGAGTGGATAAATGCACAAGTTGCATAAGTGAATAGTGGATCGTCTTCTAGTGCCTTTTCTATGTTGATCAGCCCTGGGATATTTTAGAACACTTACTTGGTGACCAAAATTTCCATATTTTATACTAAATGTAGCTTAGAGTCTTTGCCGCTCTTTTGGGATGCCCTCTCAAAGTGTTGGCTGTCTCTTTACTCAAGGGGTTTAGTTGCATGATGTATCATGCTTTTCTCTGTATATGTGCCCTGAATGTTCTTTCTGACAGATCTGCATTTGTTAACTCAGCAGACATTATTCACTTTCTTCTCCCTGCTGATGTGGCTCAACTCTCCTTACAAAGGTAGGAAAGGCTGGATGGCTAGTTTTCCCAGTCTCCCTTGCAGTAAGCACTCTAGTAAATTATTCTATTTTAGCCAATAAGGAACAAAAGTTGAGAATTCTAGCTAAGTTTTTTCACTTTATAAAATACTCACTGAAAGAATCTCCTTGCCCTTCCAACTTTCGAGTGTTGCCATATGAAAATGTGATTTTTAAAAGCTGCCATAGACTTTTTGCAAAGAACCAAAACTGCACCTCTGACATTAAGTTGCTGAGTTAACTAAACCTATAACCATGTAACACTAGACTTCCTGCTATATGAGATTTGTTGATGTACCTCTTTGCTTTAAGTTCAACAAATAAGTGAAAATGTTCTAAGCAATATAGTTTTAGGACATTGGTCAGCATAACATAGAGCTTAAAAATAATTTCTCTGTGGTCCTGGACCAATTTCCTAACTATGATGTACCTATTTTCTCATCCATAAAATGTGGATAGTAATCATATTTATCTCAGAGCTTTGTTATAAGGATTCAATGGAACAAATACATATGTTGGCACACATAAAGGGCTCAGTAAACCTGAGCTGGTACTACTTTCATTCATGCCGTCTACACTCCCTTTCTCTTCATGTGAATTTCCATTCTTGAGTTTCCAATTTCCAGCAATTCCCTCTTGACGATACATTAGTCAGTGTTTTATCCCCACTACTCTATGTCAAGGTCACCAATGACCTTCACATTAGTAAATCTAATCGTCAATTTTTGGCTTCATTTTATCTGAGATATCATCAGCATTAAATAGTCAACACTCTCTCTTCCCTAAAATACTTTCTTCATCTGTTTCCCAAGTCATTATGTTCATTTTATTTTACTTTTACTCTTCTGGCTATTTCATTTGCATTTGGTTCCTCTTTATTGTTCCTGAAACTTCCTGCCTATCCCAACACCAAAAACAAAACCAAAAATGTAGCCTATGGGGGTAATAAAAAGACAAAAAAATTCCCACAAACTTGCGCCTATCATAGTTCTCATTTCAAGAAATGGAAGTTCCATAGCCTAACTGTCCAGGTAAAAATACCTGGAGTCAGCCTGCACACCTAAATTTCTCTTACATTCTATACCTAATCTATCAGGGCATCCAGCTGGTTCTATCTTCAATCACGACCCTTGAACTATAAGACTAACAGATCCTAATCCAACCAATTATCATATTATGCCCGATTATTGGAATAGCTCCCTCTGCCTTTGCCTTGCTATAGTCTGTTCTTAACAGAGCAGCCGAAGTGATCAAATGAACATGTGAGGTAATCATGTCACCCTTCTGCTAAAAATGCTTTAAGTGCTTCCATTGGCAATCAAAATTAAAGTCAAAGTTCTTACAGTTACTCATAAAATATACACCTGAGTGATAGCCTCCAATTCTTAAATCTTACTACTTGCTCCCTCAACAGTCCACTCCTTGAAGATATAAGGCATATTTCTCTCAGTGTCTTCCTCTAGTTATCTCCACACCTGGTTCTCCCATTTCCATAAGTCTTAAATTATATCCTCTGAATGAAACCTCCCCTATCTAAACAATATTAATTCTGTCCTCTTTTTTTTTGAATACTTTGTATTTTTATTCCATGCATATGTTTTTTCTCCTTGGTACTCAGCATCATATACATTAGGTATTTTATTTATTTTCTTGACTATTTTCTGCCTTTCTTTGCAGACACCTTTCATTTTGTTCACTGCTGCATCCTTAGCAAATGACACATTGACTTTATTTGTTGGATGAGGGTGGTAGGGCCATGAAAGGGACATTTTAATTCTCTTGTTACATTTAATCTAATTATTAGAGGTTATAATCTATAGAAATCTCTAAATAATGAATGGTAATTAATCTATCACTAGAAGTTCACATAACTCAGTGATGTAAGGAAATGATTAGTTATCTAGATAATGATTAAACACCAACCCTACCTGGTGGGGATATGGAAATATACTGCCTGCTTCCATGGGATCAAGAGTTGGTAGAAAATGAGCTCCCTTTTGACCTTGCTGGAACTGCAAGGGGAGAGTTGGAGGGCCCTTTTGGTATTTTAGGCCACCTTTTGCTGCCCCTTTGTTCAGGGAGAGCAGGCTTTTCTTTTTACATATGCCTATTGGTAGCTCTGGGTTGGGGGTGTCTGTGGTATCCTGTCATAGAGTTACTGGTAGCATTAAGAAAACCCAAGGAACTCCCTGCAGTGTCATTCCTCAAGTTCTGAGGTTCTAGTTAGTTTTCCTTCTTCGTTTTACCTTTCAGAGTCTTTTTACAGTTGTTTGTTGTATTATGTACAGGCTTATTTAGCTGTAAGGGAAAGGAATGAGCTACTTCATCTTGGCTAGAACCTTAAGTTCTGTTGTTTTGCTTATTTAGTGTTTTACTCTAAGAGAAATAAATCTGCTACAGAGCAGAATTTATTAAGTATACAGTATTATTTTTATCATATTATTTTACCATAAAATATTTTGAGCAATCGGAAGTTGTTTTATATGTTTATTATCAACTCATAAACATTTATTGTTGTTAATTTTCTAATATTCTTTAAAAGTCTCCATTTCAACAGGTAACTACTCTCAATCACCAGTTGTCTTTCTTAGAAATCTAAGAAAGTGAAATATTTTACCTATATGAATAATTCACCTATAGATCCATTATAACCATTAAGAAGAGCTCATTTCAAGGTATTCCTAAACATTCAAATGTTTAATATTCATTTTGTATGTATTAGATCTTCTATAAGTTTTACAAAAGCAAACTTCTATCACTAGCTCTTTTAAGTTGATTTTCTTTTTTAGGAATAGAGATGTGGAAAGTAAAGAGTAGAAAAATTCCTAAAACAGGATTATTTTCCTCCTAAGTTCTTTCCATCGGGGAAATTAAATTTAATGATATAACTTTACATCTACATTTATTTTGAAATAAAAATAAAGGATCACCAAGGACATGAAGCTTTTGAACACGCTTTTTTCAGATAAGGATATGAAGAATGTTTCAGGCTATTTTATTAATAAATAAACTAGAATTATAATTCATACCTTTCATCTAATCTCATGAATACTTAGTTTTTGCAGTAAAGAATTAGAAACACTTCCAATTCATATAATATCGATAGTTAAAATGCTAAATGCTCTAAAGATTCATATATACACAAATATGAAAAGCATATTAAAATTCAGTGAGTAGGCCATGATAACATCCCATAAAATCAAGAAGTGGAGTCAGGGACTAAATTATTAAAAGTAAGACATGATGGTAAGAAAATTCATCAAATTACTAAGATTTGAAAACCTAATTGAGAGCTGAAAATGTAATACTTAAATGAATTACAGACTGTATTGAAAGGAGCAAGTATCTTTGTGCTAATGCCCAGAGAAATGCCAGATGAACTTCCTGACCCATACGTTTACATGACTTTGTATGAGCACATTTGTAGTGTCTGGAACGTTAATGTACTAGAAATCAGACAGTGATTTAAAGTATAAATGTGACATTCATTTTAAATATGCAAACATTTTTATATCATTTTGGTAAATAGTATTCCTGGATTTTCTAAGATAATTATTGTTTTAAATATTCTGCCTAATGTTATTCAGGCATGTGTTATGCATTTTGGTACAGATAAACATTCTCTCCTTCTTTCTTTTTAGTTTTTGAAATATTCATCTCTTTACAAAATCTTCGGGTACCATTTAGAAAAAATATATATGCATTCTTACAACATCTGCTGCCAGACACTGAAATTCTATGTGCACAAACAAAACCTGAAATTCCTCTGAACCAAAACTACCACAGTGTAGATTTGACTATGTTATATATTTAAATATAAAAATATTATTTACTATCATTATGATTCATTTTTAAATGCTATTTCTTTATTCTCCATGTCAAAGAAGAATTTTTTATTGGATTGTGAAATTATTTAGTGGGTTTTGCTCAGCATTTAAAAAATGAAATAATGTAGATAAGTGTAGAGTATAATCAAAGATAAAACTATACCAGAGCTCATCACACATAGTAAAGGCAATATAGTTTCAGAAAAATTTATTTAGTTTGTTAATGTATTGAGTTGTGATTTAACTATATTATTTGAACAAATATTTATGTTTGGTACTAAGACATTCAATTCAAACTTTTACAGTTCTTGTGAAGGTAGAATATGCATCATAGATTGATTTCAGACACTGGAATTGGAGACAACTGATTTGGAGACCTACTGTGAAGATGTGAGCTATAGATACTAAAGCCCTTGCTGATTTGAATTTTACTAGTGGACTAGGCAGGTTGAGTTTGAAAGATGATCCATAATGAACAAAAGCATTAGATAGAGGCTTAGGCTATCTACCACTCAAAGTAGAGCTCACACACAGGGGTAGGCAGCACAGACTGTTTGCCTATGTCAGAAAGAATTATGTGCCAAAAATTTGCCCTTAGTGTAAAAGTAATGTTTCAATCTTAGTTAGAAAACACTGCTCAGTGGTCTAAGGCAGTGACATATTGGGTACCTGAGAGCTAGGGCCTCTGAGGCCGTTTGGTCTCTCAGGATCAGGAGTCATATTTCAGTGATCATGGCCCAATGGTGTAAATCTTCACAATAGATTTGAGGGTGTGCTAATCACCTGAGAACCACTTGTCAGACAGATAATGGAAAGCAGTGCGTGTTAATATTGAGATTAAAGACATTGGTAGCATGGCTACTGGAGCAGATAGTTTTGATTCAGAGAATGTGGAAGAGATCTATTTAAATGAATGTGAGCAGGCATGTAATAAGTGTGGTGGGCTGCTGCTACTACAAGCTACATTTGATTGAACTTTTCAATATTTCAGAATTATCAAGGCCAATCAGAGAAATGAAAGGAGAATTGTTGGTTTCCCTGTCCAAAAGAAACCAGGAAAGTATCAGTTTACTTCATGGCACTAGTCTCAGGTCTCACCAGCTATGTCTGGGGAAAGCTTGTTAGAGCTGTGAAAAGCTGTAGTTGTTGACACTTGGCTGGCTTTGAGAAGGCAAGGATGATAGTCTTCCCAATGTCTGTTCTAAGCTTCACAAACCTCTAGCACTCATGCCACCCCAAATTATGGTTACTGTTAATACCCATTCTTCCCAGTGTATTTACTAATTGAAGAACATTTTTTTTCCAGCCTGTGACTGTACAGACTCTCATATAGCTTCTGAACATTGCCGCAGTGGTAACCACAGAAAGGCATTCTGGTTCCTGCCTGCCGTTGTTTCCATGAGTCTTTCTTAGCTCTTCTGTGCATTAAATTGCCTATAGCTTTACCTCCATCCTCAACTGGAAGCCTTTTGCATCAGATGGGGCCCAAAGTCCAGAACTGCCTAGTCACTCACACAGGGGTAGGTTTTGGTTGTCTTTTGCTGCATGCCCTTGAGAGACTCCTACCCCATTACTGGCACCAGTACTCTGGCGGGGACCCCAGGTCTTCCCTTTCCTACAATGAAAAGGAAGACCCACACAGTAAAAGTATTTTGAGGCAAACAATATAATAGTATTGGGAAAATGCTTGCAAAAATGCTCCTGTTAGATGATAATGAAATTTGATAATCAAATTTCAAATCTGATTATCAACTTTCATTGTAATTTAATAGCTTACCATAAAAGCAGAGAAGTTTGTGTCAATCATACTTCTTTTAATTCAGAAAGTCTTAAAGAAATATTATTCTATTCTGATGGCTGTAATTAATGCTATAATAGTACACTGCCTTATCAATTTTAGAGTCTAGAGAACATTTCCTGAAATTCAGCAGACTTTCTGGCTGTGTCTTTTGTTTATAAAATATTTTATACATTGACATTTAGAAATTTCTATTTGCTTGATCTCAGATGGTCATATATTACATAAAAGAAAATTAGAAACGATTGTAACTTTTCCCAAGTCAGGGAAAATTCAATATCTAGTGCATTGTGCATTTTTCCTATGCACCATTAAAAAATACATTTCTAAGTTTCAATTGCCTTTCTAACTTTACCACTGGTAATGATGATAAACTTTGTGATTTTCTAGAAGCAATCCTGATTATAATCCAATTCTGCCATTTTGTCTTACATTTTTATGCTTTACAACAATAATATGGGTGGCCTAAGTTGCTGGAAGGTATGCTCATATTTTATGCATTGCCTTTCTTTTACGTAGATTGTTTCAAGATTCTTATTTTAAAAAGTCACAGTAAGAAATAATAACAGTAAAGATAAGAAAGTGAAAAAGATATAAAGTCCTCGAATGTGTGATACAGACAGTAGATTTGATTTTTGAAGACAAATTCATAGAAAATATAATGATTAATAGTGATGAAGCAGAGCATTGCCAAATATGTCATTTTTAAGTCAAACACATTGTATGAGGTGGAAATTGAACTTTCGAGATGTGTGTTAACATTCTACTGTTCTGCTTTATCAAGGCAAGGAACAAAGGGAGAAATATGCAACAGCAAAAGGACTCTAATGTGATAAGACTGTCATCAGCTAAATATTTCACCTGCCTGCTCTCCACCAAAATGACATTGGTTTTAATACAGTAATTATTTGGGCAAGATATGGCCCTTATTTCAAAAATCCATTTTATATTTAGTCATATACCTTTTGTGGATAGAGACAGCAGTTGGCTTGGCACTGTCTTAGTAATATATCTTTGAATCCTTTTGTTTGTGATCTGTAGCAAGAGCTCCTTGTCATTTCTGCACAGTACTGAGACAAGGCAAAGCCTTTCCATTTTTCATTACTAAAGGAAGCACAGTGGTGTGATAGAACTGGTTTAAAAAATCTTATTTGTGAGAATAAATCAAATCTTAATTTTTCTGCCTCAACTGATCATGCAACAGTCTTCTCTTCACACTATAATTATGCTTTTGCCATCATTTTTTCATACTATTTTATTATTTAAGGTAGTTCTGGATACCTGCTCATTTGTCTAATATATATCCACTAATTACCTACTATGTGTCAGACACTGCTTTCATACAAAATTGAGTATAAGTATTAAGAAAATTTGTTAGGTGGCTTCACAAATGTTGATTAGAAAAGATTCTTTATGCTTGTGACTGAGCGAAACAAAGGAAAGCCACTTCTTTGTTTTTCACTCTTAACTATAAGAGTAAAGTGGAACAAGATTTCTGTTTCAGTACTTAGGGTAACCATTAAGAAATACAATTTGTTTCTGATAAATAATACTTAAAATGATAGAAAGCAAAACCTACAAAATTGAGCAAACTGCCCTAATAACGTGTTGGATTGCAAGAAATAATAATCCTAACAACCTCTACAAACAAGTTTTCCAGGGTTTTATTGAGCTGCCAAAATTGTCTTTCTAAGTTTGACTTCGGCCCACTTGTGGATACCCGCACTCTAAGATTTAGCCTGCTTGGCAGGGCATGACTGTCTATCTATCTGTCAGAGCCACATGTCTCTGAAGCAGACCCAACTGAGATCTGAAAGATAGCTTTTTATTAGTGAAAGGGTATGTTAGGTATTATATCATATAAACATTTCATTACTGGTGTTTAATTCTATGAATTTCTTATTCAGGATTTAAACAACATAACGAAGTGAGTGCCTTGTCATTCTATCTGTTACAAAACATATATCTAATATAACTATTTATATTAGATTAATATCTCAACCTCGACTTTCTTTTAAAGTAAGAATTTTTGTTTTATTTTAATGTTGGCTTTATTCATGTCAATGGCATCATCTTCTTGTCTATTAAATTTATTCAAGTTAAGTACGGTGTTATTCCTTTAAAAAAAAGTAAATCAGCCTATCTGGGCCTTTATTTGAACAAATAAAGCAGGTTTAAATAACCTAAATCTGAATGGATTGGGAACTAGCATTCAAAAACCAAGTGACATGTCATGAGATAGCCAGATGGCTGACTTTAAAACATAGTTAGGATCTTAAGCCTTTATATTTTGCCTTTTAAAATTATGGTTTTCCTTAATTCTAAGTTTCAAATGTCAGTATCTGCATCTATGTGGTTTTATTTTTTATATTACCAGGCACATTTATCTCATTTACTGTAATTATTTATTGTTATATATTACATGCCTCCTGCTGTTGGTGAGCATTTTTCTCATGCTATTTCTCTACCCTTTGTTCTTAGTATAGTGTCTGGCAAACATGAAGCCTTAAAAATAATGTGTAGAAAGTACAAATTAATACTTTAAAAATGATAATTATTTTCTCATGATTAATGAGAATTATTATGTTAAAACTTACTATTACTCTATCACCAGCTTGATATATATGTTTTCCCCTGAAATTTCAAGTTCATAGAAGAATAAATTAAAAGCATGTTTTCAAGGAGGAGCTTCAAGATGACTGAGAAGAAGCAAGGCATCTGGTATTCACCCCTCTACAAAGAGGAACCAAAATGTCAAGTAGTTAATCACACTTCAAATAGGTCACCTAAGAGAGAATGCTGGAGTTCAACAGAACAGAGACAGGAAATACCTAAGGCAAGGAAAGGCAGAGAAGTGAGGCAGCTTGCTTGGCTGGGATTGGCTGGGAGCCTGGAGAAGCTCCCCATTGCCAGGAAAGGGTCAGTAAGTGACCCCCCAGCAGTCCACATTCCCATGTGGATGCTTGCACCCTTCCACCCTTGTGGGCCCTAAGAGCTGCCTGGAGACCATGAGACAACATTGCTTCAGAGAGGGAAATCATGCTGGGTTCCACACATCCTTGAGTCCCAAGCAGCTGCAGCACAGTGCTATTTTGAGAGCACAGGCTAGCCAGAATCTACCGGGTTCTGGGGAACAACAGCCCTTGCATCTCCACATTCTTAGAGCCCAATTGAATTTCCTTGTTTAGAACCAGGCATGGCTGCTGGTTGCTGTCAATAGGGCAGAAGTGTCAGCTGTTGGCACCAGTCCGCATTCCCACTGTAGCTATCCCCAGTAGCAGAACCTACACACATTTAAAAGTGTCCCAGGAAAGGCTACCCTATTGAAGCTGCCACCTTGGGCCAAAGCACATGTTCCACAGCTGTTTATATACAGCTACTGCCACTGAAACCAACCCCAGCCTCCTGATCAACAGGGCAGCCATACAGCAGCACAGAAGCACAACAGCACAACAGCATGAAAGCTCAGCTGCTGCTTCCCCTATCTCAGCCTTTCACCAGGGGCTTGGGGTCACCCCACTCCTGTTTGCCACAATGTGCACCTGCACACACAACTGGGGGACCTGAGGACAGGCATGTTCCACCTAACTATACCCTTCCCCCACATCCCCCACTCATGCCTAAGTATACCTTTCAGCAGCCTTGGGACTGTTATGGCCCATCTAACATGATTACTTTCTTTGGGGTCTAAGAAGGAGCCAACCCAGTCCACCACTACCCCTACAGCTGGCACCCACCTGCATATTCCACCAGTGGGCCTGGGGCCTGGCCTACCCAGCACAAAGCAGCTACTGCCAATATCAGTGCAGCCGTTTGAAAGTGAGAGAATTATCCCACCATTGCTATTGCCATTTTCCATGCCATGTCCATTGCTCAGGGACCCAACTATCTGCCAACCCACACAGCTCACAAGTGCCACTGCTGGCACCTGGGCAAGGAGGTCCAAGAATTGACCTGCCCAGAAGTGCTAACACTGGCGCCAGGGTACACTGCTCTGGAGCCAAAGAACACGCACAGTAGGCACACTGAGGCCACCATTGGGGCCCAAGAACTGGCCTACCTGTGATTCCTCATCCACAGCAAAACTTCACCATGGCCTCCACTAACAACTACACACTAAGACACTGAGGAAACATAGACCCTACTGACACTGTGAAACTGTTTACACTGAAGAAATCATACAAAGACTATATTACTGCATGTATCCAGAATCAATGCCTAAGTGCCTTACCTATACAACAGCATAGACACATCTGTAGAAAAAACTCCTCCCTTATGAAAGAAATTCAAAAAATGAAAAGAAGTGACTGTTCAACCAGACATGCAGATGTAAGGACACAGGAAGGAGAAGGGCATGGGAAAAGGAAGGCAACGTGACGCCTCCAAAGGAACCCCAGTATCTCTCCAGCAACAGATTCCAACCGAAAAGAAGTCTTTAAAATTTTGGGAAAAGGCTCAAAATAATAATATTAAGTAACTAAGTGGAATACAGGAGAACTCAGAAAAATAATCCAAAGAAATTAGACAATTGAAGATATGGATGAGAAATTTACTAAACAGATAGATATCATAAAAATAAGAGAAATTCTATAACTGAAGAATGCATTGAATAAAATACAAAATAGATTCAGAAGCTTCAACAACAGACTAGATCAAGCAGAATAAAAAAAATTCAGAAGTTGAAGATAGGTCTTTTGAAGTAACTCAGTCAGATAAAAATAAAGAAAAAATTTTAAAAATTCAAACAAGCCTATGTGACACACGGGACAGCATAAAGTGACCAAATATTTGAATTTTGTGTTTATCAGAAGGTGAAGAGGAAATAAAATGGGTAGAAAAACTATTTAATGAAACAATAGATGAAAATTTTTCATGTCCAGTGAGAGATTTAGGCATTCAGATACAGAAATGGAAACCCAAAAATTGTTTTTTTTTTAAATGATATACAAAATTGATATACCACTAGCTAGACTACCAAGAGAAAATAGAGAAGACCCAAATAAATACAATAAGGAACAAACAGAAGAAAGACCAGGTGTATGATACTGATACCATGGAGATATAAAAGATCATTAGAGACTATTATGAACAACTACACACTAACAAACTGAAAAACGTAGAGGAAATAGATACAGTCTTGGATGCATATAACCTACCAAGATTTAGTAAAAAAAGAAGTATAAAAGACCAATAATGAGTAACAACTGTGAATCAATAATAAAGTCTCCCAACAAGGAAACGTCCGGGACTAGATGATTCCACTGCTGAATTTTAGCAAATTTTCAAAGAATAACATAAATTTTCCTCAAACTATTCTAAAAAATTAAAGAGGAGATAATTCTCTTGAACTCATTTTATGAGGCCAGCATTACCCTGATACCAAAACCACACACATCCTGTGTTCATGGATGGAAAGAATTAACATCACTGAAATAATCATACTACCCAAAGCAAACTACAGATTCAGTGTGATTCCTATCAATATACTAATGTCATTTTTCACAGAAACAGCACAGCAAAGGAAATAATCAACAGGGTGAAACCTGTTGAATGGAAGAAAATATTTGCAAACTATTTTTCTGAAAGAAGATTAATATTCACAATATACAAAGAACTCAACAGGAAACATAAATAATTCCACTCAAAAGTGGGCAAAAGATATGAGTAGACACTTCTTGAAAGAAGACATACAAATGGCCAACAGGTATATGAAAAAATATTAACATTACTAATCATCAGGAAAATGCAAATCAAAACCACAATGAGATCCCGTGTTACCCCAGTTAGGATGGCTACTATTAAAAAGTCCAAAAACAAAACAAAACAGTTGGTGGCAAGGATGCAAAGAAAATGGAACCCTTATATATGGCTAGTGGGAAAGAATATTAGAACAGCAACTATAGAAAACAGTATGGACATTTGTCAAAAAAAAAAAAAAAAAACCTAAAAATAAAATTATCACACAATCCAGCACTCCCAGTACTGAATATTTATCTGAAGGAAAGGAAATCAATATATCAAAACAATACCTACACTCTCATGCTTATTGCAGCAATATTCTCAATAGCCAAGATATGGAATTAATCTAGGTGTCCATCAATGGATAATGGATAAAGAAAAGGTACACAATTGACTACTTAATCATAAAACAATGAAACCATATTATTTGCAGCAACATGGATAGAACTAGAGGTCATTATGTTAAGTGAAATAAACTAGGCACAGAAAGACAAATATTGCATGTTCTCACTCATATGTGGGAGCTAAAAATGCTAATTTCATGGAGGTAGACAATAGAATGATAGGTACTAGAGGCTGTACCTATGTGTGGGTAGGAGGGAGTAAAGAGAGATTGACCAGTGGGTACAAACATAAAGTTAGACAGAAGGAATAAATTCTAATGGTCGATAGCAGAGTTGAGGAACTATAGTTGATAATAGTGTGTTGTATATTTCAAAATAGCTAGAAGAGAGGAATTGAATACTCCCAACACATAGAAATTATAAATACTTGAGGCAATGGGTAACCTAAATAGCCTTACTTAATTATTAACCATTCTGTGCATGCAACAAAATATCACATGTACTTCCTAAATACATACAAATATGTATCGATTGAAAAATATTTAAAAAGAATTTAAAAAGCCAAAAAATCGAAGCATCTTTTCCCTTGTGGGAGGAGTGAAAACTTAAGAAAAAAGTGAATATACTAAGTATTGTGATTATTGTATTTTATTGTATTATTGTATTGCATTGTTATTGAGTTTTATAGATATAAATCCATTTGGCTATGAATTTCATAACCAAAGAAAATATATTTCATATGTTAATTGTGCTTCAGATAATTTGTGTTAAATTTTACATTACTTAAATAGCTATTTGAATATAATAACTTAATTTAGATAATTATTTGAAATTATTGAGTTTTATAGATATAAATCCATTTGGCTATGAATTTCATAACCAAAGAAAATATATTTCATATATTAAGTGTGCTTCAGATAATTTGTGTTAAATTTTATATTATTTAAATAGCTATTTGAATATAATAACTTAAAATTAATTTGGATAATTATTAAAAGTTATAGCTGTATATATTCTAGACAATTTTTAGGAAAAACTGAGAATATAATACAAAACAGGCACAAAATGAGAATAGAACAAAAATGAGAGGATTTTACATTTGTAAAGCATTTTTCTGTTTATTAGTAATATTCTCACAAGTTTTCTCATGTTATCTTTGCAAACCCTCAGTGGCACAGTAGGAATCATTCTTCTTGTTTTATACAAACTGAGTTTCAGAGGAAATTCAGAAGTCAATTCATGACAGAAAAAAAAAAAGCTAATAAATGGAGGAAGCAGGGCTCAAACACATTTTCGTTATTTTCAAATCCCTTCATTTTTCTACCAATAGGTGCTACATTTTAGGAGTAGACGTTCTGCAGAGGACCAAGCAAACAGGGTAGATGCTCATGTTGAAACTATAATAAGAAGAGAATAAAAAGGTTAAAACAACTACAATAAGAAGGGAATAAAAAGGTGAAAATGTACCCTAAACATAGTGCCACAGAGCTCAATCTCACTGTTTCTGAGCAATCATTAGCAGCCGTTTGTGCTTCTTCAATGCTTCATTTTTTATCATTTCCTCACTCTTAAATAGACACTTCTTCTTGATTGACACATTTCTCTACTCTTACATGAACATTTCCAAATTGAGTTTAAAAATTTTCAAACATTGACTTCTTTCTTTCACATCTTTTGTGAAGTTTCCTCTTATCTTTAACCCTACATTCAAACCTAAGTTGGGAATTCCTTACCAATGCTGAAGAGTGTCTTATAGCTTGTATTAGTCAGGGTTCTGTAGAGGGACAGACTAATAGGATAGATGTAGGTATGAAGGGGAATTTATTAAGAAGTATTGACTCAGAGGATCACAAAGTGAAGTCCCACAATAGGCCACTTGCAAGCTAAGGAGCAAGAAAGTCAATCCAAATCCAAAAACCTCAAAATAGGAAAGACGACAGTGTAGCCTTCAGTCTGTGGCCAAAGGCCCAAGAGCCCCTGACAAACCGCCAGTGTAAGTCCAAGCATCCAAAAGCTGAAGAACTTGGAATCTGATTTTGGAAGGCAGGAAGCATTCAGCAGAGGCGAAAGATGAAGGCTGGAAGACTCAGCAAGTCTGCTCATTCCACTTTCTTCTGCCTACTTTATTCTAGCTGTGCTGGAAGCTGATTAGATGGTGCCTACCCAGATTGTGGGTGGATCTGCCTCTCCGAGTCCACTGACTCAAATGTTAATTTTCTTTTTTTTTTTTTTTCTTGGAGGGACTGGTTCTTTATTTCACAAAGACACTTGTCAATATTCAGTATCACTATTGATTTCTCTTTCTCCCAATTGGCCCAAAGAGACCACATAAAAGAAGAGTACATTTTAAGCTCCAGGATGTACACCTAACAGACCTCCTAGAAACCTTACCAGAAAATGGGGACTGGGTAGGGAAACTTTAAAAGATCAGAAAACTGCCAGCCCATGGACTGCAGAGGCTGTCACAGCCAGATGGGGTGGCCAGGGTGCCACAAATCCAAAGAAGCAAAGTTTCAAAATAATATAAAATTTAAAAAGTTTTGTACATAAGCTATTCAAGATTTCTCCAGCACTGACTGATACAAAGCACAATGAGATGGCACTTTTAGAGACAGCAGTTTCAAACCCAGAGAATGGTAATGAGATGAGTTTCATATGGCTAAATCAGTGGGAAAAACATAATCTATCTTTCTTTCTTTCAAGGAGGCAGGAAAGCAATTAAGTGGTCATCTCAACATAAGGGGCACATGATCCATTCTGTAAGTAGTTGGGAGGGAGTAGAGACGGGACAAAAATTTGGTCTCAGAGATCTTACCATCTTAATTTGGTCACTTGTAATGAAAAAATAAAAACTAGAAATAATGTTGTCCAAAGAGATCTTAAAGCTGAAAACGTGAACAGCACGTTGTTGTTGTTGTTGTTTGGCTATCTCCTCCTGGAATCACCTTTCTGGTTTAGCTGGTACTTTGTACAGAGCAATGAGGTTTCCCATAGTGGAGTCCTTCCCTGGGCTCCATTTGGCTCTCAGTAAGGCAGGGCTATACCTTTTCCTCTCCTCTATGGAGAGGGCAATATGCATTAAGCTGAAAAGTCACCTTCCAAAAGTGAGAAAGGCATTAGCTTGCTGCTTCAGGGCTGTGGAATTATTTGGAATGTTTTACAAATAGTTGCTGCAAAACAACAAAAAAGGTAATTACAAAATGTATATATCACGACATGCTTTTAAAGACATTATGCATTGTGCTCACATTCCCTTAAATGTTGTTTCCAAAGGTGTTCAGCCTCTAGCCCAGCTGGAATCTCAGGGGAAGAGGCAGAGACAGTTTGGCGAATAAGACACAGGGGAGAAGGGGGTAGTGAAAGGAGAAAGCAGCCTTCCAGTTAAAGATCAGCCCTCAGTTAAAGGTCAGCTTCGGGCAGGCTGGCCTCAGGCAGAGTCAGGGTCAGAGGGAGAAGCAGCAGCAGGGTGGGACTGGGGCATTCTACATCTCATTCAGGTCAAGCAGAGTCTGGTCCAGCATCCTTTGTGTACAGAGGTGCTCCTCTTTGGTGCATTTCAGTTTATCTCCCAAGTCATCAATTGCCTTTTCCAGCTTGGCTACCGATCTCTCAGCAAACTCAGCACGGGTCTCTGCCTCCTTGAGTTTGTCAGTAAGAAGCTTGATCTCTTCCTCATATTTGTCTTCTTTTTGAGAGTACTTTTCTTCAGCAGCACTCAGACACTTCAGGTTCTGGTCCATCAGTCTGATCTGCTCATCCATCTTTCGGCAACAGGACTCTGCCAGCTCAGCTCATTCCTCTGTGCGTTCCAAGTCTCCTTCAATGATCACCAACTTACGAGCCACCTCTTCATACTTCCTATCTGCCTCTTCTGCAATGTGCTTAGCTTCTTTGAGTTGGATTTCCTGGAGTTCCAACTTCTCTTCATCTTTTAAGGCCCGGTTTTCAATAACCTTCATACCTCTCTCACTCTCATCAGCAGCTTTTTCAGCTTCTTCTGGCTTTTGCAGGGCAGTGGCCAGGCGCTCCTGAATATGGTTCAGCTCCTCTTCAACCAGCTGGATCCTACGGTTCAAGGAGGCCACCTCAGCCTCAGCCTGATCCCGGGCCCAGCTTTCTCCCTCAACTTCTCTCTGGAGGCACTCAGCTCGCTCCTCTGCAGCATCTGCCTGCTGCTGCAGAACCTGGATCTTGCACTTCACCGCCTCGATGGTGGTGATCCCAGCCACGGTGCCCACCCAGCTACTGCTCACACTATGGCTCCTGCCTCCTCCGCGTGGCTATGCAGCCTCCTCTTACCATCAAATGTTAATTTTCTTTTGCAATACCCTCACAGACACACCCAGGAGCAGTGTTTTACATCCTTCAGTCCACTAAAGTTGACACTCAGTATTAATCATCACATTGTCTTTTTCCAGAGCATACATACCAGTAACACTTTAATTGTATTTATCTTTTGCTTAGGTATAACATCTTTCAGTTTAGTTTATTTAAATATCAAACAAACAATATGCATGCCAGGGACTGTGTTAAATGCTGAAGATACAAAGCAGAGGGCAACTACCTCCTTATCTTTGACAAATTGAAAATCTACTGGGGAAAAATAGACACACAGATTGCTTAGTGCAATGTGGAGGGTGCTGAGGCAAAGACTTGAAATGAATCTTTTTAGTGCACTTGGTACACAAGGGTCAGGTGCGACTTAAATTGTCAACAGCAATGCCAAACTTTTAGCTACACCCTGTAGCCCAGGATCCTATATCTGTTTGATGAAGCAAAAATAGACTGGTATTGCTTAAAAGTCAAGCTAGATGTATTGAATGGCAACATACAGAGAAGTAGCCAGGGCCTGGATCATGAAAGCCGTTTTAAAATCCCATCTAGTTTGAAATTTCTTTGTGTTGAACAGTGAATCTTCTTAAGCATATCAATTCTGCCAGGGAATACTGATTCAAGTAGGTTAAATATATTAATCTCCAGAAATAATGATGCAAAATTGATAGAACCCATGCTTTTTATTTTCCAAAAGATAATTCTGATTTAAGACAGATAAGGAATTAATGCCTTGGTAACCTTTGGTTTACTTTAAGTGGGTGAATCATAGATTGCAATTATCTTGTAGGTAGATCCTTCAGTTAGAGGAGTGGAGGGAGAATCTGAAGGGTGGAAGCAGGACTGGATGGTTTTCACTTTGAGAGTTCAAACCCTGAAAAGCCTAAAAAATTTGCTGTTCCAAACTTCTATGAACAGCTGCTTGGGAGCTGCAAGAAAGCTCACCATGACCTAATGCCTATCCACGGGGAACTGCTGCTTAGAACTGCTATTATCCCACATGGAGCCCGCTCAGAAAGCTGGCAACATCCCATGAGCACAAATAAGCATCAGAGAAATGCCATCTCATAAACAGGCAGAAGCATTTGTGCACACAGCAGTCGGTCTGCTTGTCCACACTTATCTTGGTGATTATAAGAATTATTCTTATATCCCCTTCTTGGGCATCTCTTTTTTAGTGATCATCATTCCCACACTACTTTGGACATCTCTGAAACAGACCCAAGTGTCCACCCACCTCCCATCTCTGGAATGCTAGTTCGGTGACCAGGTATCCCCTTGCCCAGTGTACACATCTTTTTTTTCAAATCAATCCCTCCACATTTTTTTGCCTTAATAAAACCTTAAAAATGCAGTTCCTTTGTAATTTTCTTAAGTAGGAGCTTTTATTTTGTCACGTTCATGCATCTCTGTGAGGGCTGGAAGCTTCTTCTCTCATTCATTACTGTCCTTTCTATCTATCAGCCCCCTCTGACTTCTCTTTCCTTTTTGACCACCTAGATTCTGAGATACTTTACTTCAATAATTCTCTTAGAAGTATTCTCAATTCTTTTTCCTCTTGTTTCTTTCATCATACAGCACTAGTAAGCTCCAACCTGGATGAGCTTGTAGTTCAGCCTCCTTGACTTTTCTTCAACAGCCAATATAGATAGAGAATGCCACAACATTCAGCTGCTTTGTTTCAATTAAGTTAACATTATTGGGGCCTCCCTACTTTATTTCTCTGGTAAGGTTGTTTTTCTATTCCCACAGATGATTTCATAGTTTCCCACTCCTACAGCCCCGCCTTCCATTTTGTAAATCTTCTTCTTCTTTTTTTTTTTTTTTTTTTCCTGAGAACGGAGTTTCGCTCTTGTTGCCCACACTGAAGTGCAATGGGGCAATCTCGGCTCACCACAACCTCTGCCTCTCTGGTTCAAGGGATTCTCCTGAGTAGCTGGGATTACAGGCATGTACCACCACACCCGGCTAATTTTGTATTTTTAGTAGAGACGGGGTTTCGCCATGTTGGTCAGGCTGGTCTCAAACTTCCGACCTCAGGTGATCCTCTTGCCTCGGCCTCCCAAAGTGCTCGGATTACAGGCAAGAGCCACCGCACCAGGCCACGTCTTCTTCTTTTAGCTACTAGCTAATGACCTCACCTTGTTTAAGCCCACCATTATTTCTTACCTGGGTTGCTGCAAACACCTGTAGAGTAGTGTTTGACTTCATATTTGCCATCATCAATTCATTATCTATTTGTAGCCAAAAGTAGTTGAGATTATGCTGCTCAATTGCTTAAAATCTTTCAATGGCTTAACAATGCACTTAGAATATAATTCAAATGGGCCAAGCGCGGTGGCTCACGCCTGTAATCCCAGCACTTTGGGAGGCCGAGGCGGGTGGATCACGAGGTCAAGAGATCGAGACCATCCTGGTCAACATGGTGAAACCCCGTCTCTACTAAAAATACAAAAAGTTAGCTGGGCATGGTGACGCGTGCCTGTAATTCCAGCTACTCAGGAGGCTGAGGCAGGAGAATTGCCTGAACCCAGGAGGCAGAAGTTGCGGTGAGCCGAGATCGCACCGTTGCACTCCAGCCTGGGTAACAAGAGCGAAACTCCGTCTCAAAAAAAAAAAAAAAAAGAATATAATTCAAACTTACTTCTACAGCTGTTTAGAGGCTGCCTATCTGGCCTTTCCCATCATATTTCTTTAGTCAACTTAGTGCTTTTTTTAAAAAATGCATCAAATATCCCATGCTTTGTCTAACCATGGGTGTTTTTCTCTGCCTAGAATGCTTCCTGACAACATTCTACGATTACCAAGCACATGAATACGTTTTTGTCTTTCATTACATCTCATATTAAAAAAAAAAAAAAGTCTCCTTTTCAGCCAGCTTTCCTTCACCACCATTTATCTAAAGTAGTCCTTAACTCTTTTATCTTCTGTATGAGTCCCGTGACTGTTTCCTATTTCACACTGAAAAAAGGCCACACAACCCAAATTTAGGTATAATAAAACTGCAATGTGTTCCTATCCTCTGCTCAGTTAGTTCCTCCTTCTACTTTACAAATGTGGGTGGGAAGCACACTGCTAAGTTCCCATCTCCTTCTGGGGTTGGGGAAATTTTGGCTTTACTTATAATGTTAATAGTGAGGTTTTAATATATGTATTAAATTTCAGTTTTAAAATGTGTGCTTTCTTAAATTTATCTTCCTCCTGGAATAGCAATTAACGAGGACAAGGACTACTTCATTCGTGTTCATCATCTATGTATACAGTGCTAGTGCAACATAATGCATACGTACGTATATACACACAATATCCATCCTCATTTCAACAAATATTTAAAGCACAATACATATGATGTATGTGTGTGTCTGTAATCATCCCTGCTTGGATTCAGAAAGCTTAAGTTTTTTCAGAAAATTAGAACTTCAAGTCTCCATAAAACTTACTTCCTTTTATTACCTTTTTGCTTCTTAGAGTTACAGATTCAAAAGAGGTCGATTTTCAAAACTTAGACTCTTATAAACTTCTCCATGCCTCAAGTTTTTTGTATATCTCTGGTTACTAGCCAAATGAACAGCCAAATTGTTGAATGCTATTCTGTAAATAGTGTTATACAGAAGAAAAACTTGTCACATTAATTTGGTGACTGTTGGTTTGGAAAAAGTAGATAGGTTTCTTTACCACAGAAATTCTCAAGTTGATAATTGAAGATGTCCTCAAAGTTCCAATTGGATGTACTCATGTGGCCTTGAAACCTCTGTATTTTTAAATATTGTCTTAAAGTATTATCGTCCAAAATACATTAGTTTGGTAAACTCTGCCCTAAACTCTTTATTTTTAGTATTCATATAAATAAATAGGTATCATTCCCAGTATTCTATCACTTTCAATCCTTTGAAGTTTTAATGGAGGACAGCAATTACCTTTTCTCTTTTAATTATGGCTCTGGGTCTTTTCAGTAGAAAAGGTCTGGGTGACTGTTTCTTATCTTAAGTGCGATAGGTAAAAATGATTCACAGTCTATTTGCTATGGGCTATTTCTCTAGCCCCTATATTTGCTCTGGAGGGGCCACATGGCCCTGTTCATGTTAATTGCTTGCTACAGCTTGGAAGAGCCTAGCAGAGCACTCTGACCTGTTTATGTCAACACTGTTAGACCCCCTTCAGCTCCAACTTGCTCAGCTGATGGACTGTAGTTCTAAGGTACCAGTCTTTTCTTCATCTATGGCTGGTACGCAAGATTAGCTAGTACTATTGCCCTGTCTACGTCTGTCTTTCCCATAATGTCTATTATCAAAACTAAGTATACTTGCCATCCTCTAGATGAAAAAAAAAAGAACAGAGATGAAAGAAAAGGTAATTCCTTCTTATTTCATAAATATAAAATCATGTTTTCTGAAGACAAAAATACATTTATAATCTATTAGAAAAGTGTATTAGTCTATACTTTGAATAGAAAAGTCTGTACTTTGTATTCCCAGGATACAGGGATTGCTACAATCTTACTAAAGTTTGTTCAAATCAAAACAGCATTGCATAAATTGTATACATATTTGTGTTAAGAATATGTATTTGCATTATTTGATATGTTTTATAATTATATACTCTATAAAATATTGTATATTTTTATACTTTTCAAACATTGTATATCTGATCCCTAATTTTAAAAGAGTGTATATATGTGTATAATATTACATGTATTTTCTGTAATTAATGTATCTATTTTTTCAATTCAGAGGAATAGGAAGTTGTCAAAAACAAATAGAAAATTATGTTTGCTTTAATTTCAGGTATTATTAGTTCTGTATTTTGTGAAAACCCATGTAAAAGCTGAGTAGGAACGTGTAAGCCAGGAAGTAGGTAAATTTGTATTTACTTGGTCATTTCATTAAGGGCTTGTTTCTAGTGTGAGAACACAGGTCATTACTTTAATGAAATTATTGACGCCTTGAGGCAAATAGAATTTTTACAATAAAATCCTGAGTTGATGCAAATTTGTAAGGCAAAAGGAATAACAATAAAAGAAATATTAACCTCTCCACTAAGAACTTTGAAGCCTCTGTAAGCCCCTTTCCCAGGATATTCCTTGCTACCCTTTCACACAGGTACCTGCAAATATGAATGCTATATATGTTATTCCCCATATTTCTTTATAGTTTTGCCATGTATGTAGCTATCCCTAAACAGCATGTCATTTGGTTTTACATGTTTTTGGCTTGAAAACTGTGCTGTATATAGTTTTCTATGACTTGCTTTTAAAAATGATTTTGGCTTGCTGAATTCAGTCATGATAATATATGGCTGTAATTCAGTAATATTCATTACTGTATAGTGTGATTTCATTTTTATTTTTCCATGTTACCATTTACAGGCTTTTAGGTTACTCTGTTTTTTTCTGCTATTTTAAACAATGCTACTATAAAAATTTCTGCATATATTTCTTGGCACACATATGCCAGTAGAATTACTGTTTCTTTGGGTTTATAGATCTTCCACTTCATTCATATAACACTCAATTGTTTTCAAAATAGGTTGTATGTACCAATACCTCTACCAGCTTTGTATGAGAATTACCAGATGAAATTTCCTGTTATTCTTCATTCATATTAAAATTAGATACGCATTTAAAATTTTTTTTTGCCCATGTTGTGGCATAATTATATCTCATTGTGGTTTTAATTTGCATTTTTTGTTTACAAATAAGGTTGATAATATTTTCAAATGTTTAAAGGCCATTTATTTTTTTCTGAGAACCACTTCAAAATTTCTGCTCTTCTTCCAAATAATTTGTACTTACTCTTTTTATAGTAGTCCTCTGTCTGGTCTTGATACTAAGCCTTTGCATATAACTTGCCAAAACACCACAGTATACACATTTTTCTCATTACTCGCCCTTTTTAGCATCTTTTAGTTAATAGAAATTCTCAATTATTAGACTTCATCAATATTTTCTTTATGATTCACATTTTGTAGCTAGAAATCATTTTATATTATGAAGTGATATCGAGTTTCTTATTATCTTTGGAAATTAAATTTTAAGAATGAATTAGATAGGCATTCAATTCTTCTCATGTAAATAGCCAGATGTTCCATCACTAGTTGGATATCCCATTCTTTGACAGTCATCTGTACTGCTGTATTTTGTATGCTCCATTGTCAATTTGTTCTTCTTGTATCCTGCTGCATTCTTACTTTATTATTTTAGTTTATGGAAATCTTGCTAGCTAATAGTGAAATTTTGTCCAATTTGTTTTCTTCAGGAAGCTCTTGGCTAGTCTTTATTCTTTTTATTCTCATTAGCATTTTGAATCAAGATACCAAGTTGTCTCAAAGAAAGACAAAAGAATGCACATGAAAATCTTGAGACTTTGATTAGAACTTAGTTTGTAGACATACTGAAACAGAAATGACATATCACTTAGGCATTCTTTAATGTTTTTCAACAACATTTTATATCTGAGCCTCATGATTATTGTGGAGTGATTTTTAATGATTTAATTTTTAATGGTTATAGAATTATTTATATTTATATATCCTCTTGATTGTGTATTTTTATAAGAATAGGTTTATTTTGTTTAATTTTCTCTAATTTTTTGCTATAAAATTATAATAGCTTTTTATTTGCAGTTTGATTTCTGATGTATCTATAGATATCTTTTTTTTTAACAATTTCTCCCTTTTCTCTTCATCTGTCCTTTCATTCCCATCTCTCTCTATCTTTCCCACACACACACAACTTTTGCAGTTCTATTTTTATACTAATCTTGGCACAGGTTGAAGATTTAATTAAAATTTTTACAATTCTAATGATTTATTATATCTTTTCCATTTTATTATTAAAGCCTAATTCACTAATTGCTTCTTTTATCATGACTGTTTATTTTCTTTATGTTTTTATTGTGTAGTCTCTTGTATCTGTTGTGTTGTATCTTGTATTATTGTGTTGTCTCTTGTATCTGTTAGATGACTTATCTACCTAATTTTGTCCTTTCTTTTTTTGTGCCAGATTTTCAGTGTATACATTTTCTTTAAATATCACTTTAGCTGAATCACAAAATTTTGATGTGTAATATTTTATTATTTTTCAGTTCTTTTTGATTTTTCTATAGAATATTTTCCTTGACCAATGAATACTTCTAAAGTATGGGTGTATTTCAAGTTTATAACCTGGTGACATCTTATTTTTTAATTTGCTTTTTGTTACTTATTTCAGGCTTAATTGCTTTGCAATTAGAGAACATGATCTGAATTATACACATTTACTTAAATTTGTTGAGATCTCCTTATACCCTCGTTTGTGTTCAATCTTTGGAAACAAAGATCATATCCTAAAACTGTGAAGTTCATTCTCATTATGGTCATTCCCTAAAAAATGTTCATTCCCTAAAATTTTTGAAAAAAAAACCTCACTCCCTAAAATTGTGTTCATTCCCTATATATATCTAATTTTTTAAAATCTTGTTATTGTGTTACTTGCATCTCTGACATTCTTCCTGATTAATTTTTCTATCTGATCTATAATTTACTGAGAGACATGAAACACTTCTATTATAATGATGGTTTTGTCAAGTTTTCCATGGGTTTTCATTAGTTTTCTTTCATATATGTTAAAGCTATATTATTTCATGTATACAAACAAATTACTATATCTTGCTAGTGAATTGAATATTTCATGACTAAATTGTGACCTTATTTATATCTTTTCTTTGTGTGGGAGATTCTATCTTGGAAAAATGACTGCAATGACATCTTCTATCTTATAGGCTCTTCTTATAATATGACACTCCTTCCATTGAGAGATGATGGATCTTTGTTCCCACTTCTTGAACCTGGGAAACTTTTGATTTTGGGAGAGTAACAATATGTGCCATCTGAAACTAGGTCACAAAAGGCAATAACATTTCTACTGAGCTGCCATGTTGTGAGGAAGCACTAACTGAAGAACATGAGATATTACATAGAGGGGCCACATGCGGGTTTTCTGGCTAACAGCCAAGCTAAGGTCTAAGCTGATAGTGGCATCAACTGTAAATCATGTGAGTCAAGATGTTTCCAGATGATTTCTGTTATTTGCCATTGGCTCAACCCCAGCCTTTGAATCTTTCTAGCTAGGGCCCCAGACACTGAGAATCAGAGACAGGTGGTCTTGGTGCATTGTTTGAATTACCCACAGAATCTAACAGATAGCATTGTAAACTGGTTTTTAGAGACTATTTATTAATCTTCCATAGAAAACATGAATAATCTGGTTATAATTAGTCACACCAGCATTCTTTTGATTATTATTTCTGTGATACGCCACGTAAAATTTAGCACCGCTATATGTAACCAAACCACCAAACTGAACTGCAAGGCTGCTTTTTTCTCTCATGTAAAAGAAGTCTGGAGACAGCTCAGAAATGACAGCGCGTGGAACTAAGTTCCTTGTCTCTTTCTCTTATGTAATTTTTAGCACAAAGCTTTAATTTTTAAGTTTGCCTTATGTTCACTTTCCAGGTATCATGGAGGGAAGATGGGAATATGTGCAAAAAAGGTCTTCCTTCCAATTGAATGATCCTCTATTAAAGAGAGTTCCTTGAAGCCACAGTTTATGCTTCATTAGATATAACTCCTACAAAGCAGCCTGGAAAATGCAGTTTTAAGTTTGACAAATTGCCGCTTGAAGAAAATCAGTGTTCAGTTGCTAAGGAAAACTGAGAGATTATATTTGAAGGAGTTCCTGCTGGCATTATTTGCTTCAAGTTGTGGTGTATCTTCTCCTTTCACTCTAGCTGTATCCCCACTGTTCTAGTGAAAATAGTGCAAAGCTGGAGTGTTTGCAGTTGGAACATTTTTCTATTTTATTAATACATTCATATTTATTGTGATTAGATTGATGTCTGTCAATGTATCTTGTCCTTATTTTTCTGTCTTCTCATTGAAAATCTTTAAAACATTAACACGCATAGACTTAGGGACTAAACATGATCACTTAATAATATACTTAATCTTTACATTGATAAGGTTGACGAGGGCTCATTAAACAGGCCTACAGCTTTTTTATTTTCATCTTTAATACCAAGATATATGGTAACAAGGAAGTTTTTTTTTTTTTGACAGAATCATTTAAAAATCATTCAAGGGATAGTATAATTTTTGAACCACTCTAATATTACAAGTGTAAATTGAACCTTAAAGACTTGAATCAAATACTGGAAATAATGTCATTTTGGTTCTGAGAGAAGCCAGAAACAGCCAGCACAAGTGTACTGTTAGGAGTATGACAGCTACAGAGTAGGTTTAATAGGGGTGCTAGTAGCCTGTGTAATCTCAAGTATGTCTTAGGTGGCTTTGTTTTTTTTGTTTGTTTTTTGTTTTTCACTGTGGGTATAAGAGCTAACTTCTACTTGCTCTAGAAATGAGGGCTTTATTCTAAGAAAATGAGTCCAGGAAAGAAATAAAAATGCAGCCAGACCTTACTGAGTCCAAAGTAGAACAATGGAGAGCTCTTCGCAGAAGATGCCATCCTCTCAAGGGCAGATTCTGTTTATCATTTCCTTTCTCTCTTTCTCATTCCTCATCTCTGTGGATGCCCAACTGGTTTCTCCAATTTATTTTATTTCCCTCTTTCTTGCATTTAGGTTCTCTTGATTACTCTTCTCATTCATATCCCATAATGATTACCCCAGGTTCTTTCCCATCATGGCAACGTAGGGTGCATTATTTTTGCCACTATGGAAAACTGGCAAATATCATCTGTTATTTCATAGTCAACTTTTTTCTCTGAGAGAGGGGAGTTTTCTGCTTCTGCTTGTATTTTTGTACCAGGTCACAGTCCTAGTTCATTGGCCAGAATATGGATCAGTTTTCCTTGATCAGGTTGCTATACCTAATCTAATCAGTCAAAGCCCAGGTTTTGATAAATTGTATGAGATATAACTCAGCAGCAGCAATCTAGAGCCCTCATGGAAACATATTTAACATATAATGTATGCGCATGCATGCTGGTAGCTTTTGAAACTCACAGTATTATATTAGTTTTCAAAATTCTAATACTATGTACCTATTATCCATTGGCAAAGTGGTTCCAATATTCTTTGCTTGCAAAATTTCCTATTTTTGACCTGTAGACAGTATTATCATGATTTTAAAACTCATGTGCAGTTTTTTCTCTTATATGAGTTTAATAAACTTCAAATTTTATACCAGTTTAGATTTCAAAATTGTTGCAAAGATAGTATTAAATTCATATGTTCACCACACCTACTTTACTCTACAGTTAATTACATTAATATGGTACATTTGGCACAATTAATGAACCAATAGTTACACATTAAAGTTAACTAAAGTCCATAATGTGTTTGGATTTCCTCAGTTTTATTATACTTTTTCAGTTCCAGGATTCTGCCTAGGATACCATATCACATCTAATACTTATATCTTCTTAGAGTCCTCCTGGATGTGGTAGTTTTCTCCTTTTATGTGTTTTTCTTCTTCTAGCTTAAAAAACTTCCAGGCTGTTTTTTTGGTTTGTTTCAAAATTCATATTGATAGAGCTTCTGAAAGGCTTTCATAAGTTTATGGTAAGATTAAAACCTTAATTAATTCTGCAGCTTAATGGAAGTATGAAGTCAAGCAAAATGAAAAACAAGGGTAATACAAAATACTTGTTATTTTAAAAAATAATGACATTTAAAACCCCATGATACTAATATTCTTATTGAAATTGTTTTACTTTGCATATCTATTTACAAAATTTTACTGATGAAATAACTTATTGCTACATTTAGCATGTACTTAATTAAACATTATAAAACCTACAAGTCACACTTATTTAAAGTTCTTTCATAATTTTAAATTTAATTATCTGAAAATTATCAATCATCTTATTAGTCAATATTGAAATTGCATGCATGACAGTATAATTATTAATGCCAGCCCATTTACTGGCTCATTTACTTTGGCTATGCACAATTATCTGTGACATTTAAAAAAGAACACTGTTTTCATCATGATACAATCATTTTTCCTGAAGATCAACAAAAGATCTATTTCTTATAATTCTCTTTCTTATTGTTTTTCTGACTAAATTCATAGACTGCGAGGAGCCAGATGGTAATGGAAAATATACCAGTAGTAGTCTATTTAATTGGTATCTTAAATTGTTTTTCTTTCTACTCCAGAAGGATCTATATTTTATTTCTTTTACTACAGGAAGGCAAGAAAATTCAATCTCTTATATTTTATGATACTTTTACATTTATTTCTCATTTGAATATCACACATATTCTGTGACACAGATAAAGTAAATACAAACTTAGCATCACCAGGGCTCATCCACTTTTGGTACAAGTAAAAGCAAATAAATATTAATACACATATTGTATTGACTCATTTAACCACATTTGCAAAATGTAGGACCTCCTTCTCTATTCCCACAGTCTATCCATTCTCTTGTACCATGTGCTCCTTGATGAAGTCCAGTCTTAAAAAAAAAAAAATTGGGTGAGAATGCAATGTTGATTGTTGAGATATTAAATGCACTTATTATTTGATTCACTGCTTTTAGAATGTATACATTGCATTTGTTTTCTGTATCATTCACTCTTTTGTTTGAATAATTAATGTAATTCCTACTATGTGCCTACTTCTCCCTTATATGTGATAGTTTTAGGGTAGTATAATAGAATTTGGCTTTAAGAATTTTATATTCTTAATTAGACAGGTAAATAAGACAAGCAATAGACAGGTCCATAACAAATAGACATGAAAACTTCAAAAAGCAATGGTTACTATGAAGAAAATGCAGTATGGTTATATGAAAAAGAGTAATATAGTTGCTACTGAGAATGCATGTAAATTCAGATTCAATGATGAGAAGGAACCAGCTGTGAGCAGTCAGAAGAACAGGGTTCCAATCAAAAGAAACAGCCAGCTTAAAATCTCAAAAGCTTCATGAACTTGGTGGCCACAACGCATTGAATGAAGGAAAGAGTTTCTCCTGAAGCCATTTGAAGAGGCCCTAATAGGACCAGATAGCCTTACTTTTATAAAACAGAAGCAGTTCTAATTCCTATATAGAAGAGCCCGATGTAAAGGCAGTCATATCATTTAATATCAAGCAAGTGTTCTGTATTCCAAACATACTCAAATTTTAGCTTTTCCCTGATATAGCATATTCTTTTAAGGTTTCTCCTTTGCTATCTAACCCCTCCATTTTCCTCTTCTCTCCCTGTAGAAAAGCCCTATTCATCTTCCCATACAAGCTAAAGTATTCCCTTTCCTGGGGATACTCTTGGCATCCTCAGCCTATATGGCTCCAGAGCAATCTGTGAATATTGCTTGCATGGAACTTATTACATTATAGTCTGCCTCCCCTACCCCTGCCTTATGAGCATGTCAATGAAAAGGCTTTATCTCATTCATTTTGCATTTTTTCCCTCCTCTCTACAACTATCTGGAAGAATTAAATTTTTTATGAAATCATTACTGATTGAATAAAGAATAAGTTAATTAATTAAATAATTTTAAAGAAAATATATTTTAAGAAATATTTAATGTTTATTTTTAACTGGGATTAACATAAACAGGCAGATGGAGCTACAACATAGTGCAGATGCCATATTTTACTCCAAACAAATTGGTGCTAATGAAGTCACAATAAATGCATATTGGTTATACATTTATTGGGTTTGTGGAGAAAGCTATATATAGGGAGTTAGCTACTCTTTTAGTTGGACACAGAGTAGGGATTTGGCTGATTTATAGATAAATGTTTAAATCAATTACTGATCATATTCTTTTATAACAAGAAAAAAGAAATATTTTGATTTTTTTTTTTGCCTTATTGCCATTTTATTATTGAGGCAAACTTGAAAGTATATATTGTTAAAAGTAGATTCTAAGCATCCTTCTGGCTGGAATTTCAATATTTTTCCAGGTTGACATCTCCTTTTGTTGTGGAGAAGACCTCAGGGTGTTTGGTTAAGTGTTGACATTTTGGCGACATCATTACCATCAAGTGCTAATGTCAACTTAATTTGAAGGGGTTAAAAAGAAGTTTTATAAAAAAATGAACACAGTTCCCACATGTTAAAAGGCATGGCAGATATTGTAGATGCAAGTGACACAGGTCAGATATTTCTTGACTATCCAGAAAATAAAGAGTTCAGTTGCTAATGTGCTCATGGTTGGATGATTGCTTAGAGATATAAAAGTTATTTAAATAGATAAGAAATTTATTTATAGTCATCTATGCTATTTAACAAAGAGGAATTTTGTGAATAAACAAAATGATAAGTTAAAGTTTCAAATAAGTATAATTGCTTTTTTTTTTTGCTATCAGCCAAATTATATTTAGCTTTACAATATAAAATATTAACATGAAAATACCTAATACAGTGAAATGATAATATTTCTTGCAAACTGATGCCAGAAACTGTTAGTATATACCCAATAGCTCTAGGCCTTATCAAAGCAAGAGCTGAAAGTACTGAAATATGTGAATAATTAGTGGGGAATATCCCATTGCCCACACATTGCCGTTTTCAAGCATAGAATCTTAGAAATTCTGCATGAGTTATTCTCAGATATCGTGAACTCTCACACATCTGAAAGTGAATGAGGTAAATGTTTCTGATATTTTGCAGGACACAGGGACTGATGCAATAATCTTTTATGTTGGTTCCATGATCTCTTTATAAGACCTAGGGTCACCATAAAACATAGAAACAGAGATGGATAACCCCTTTATACCATAACCCCATATGTTATAGCCTAGTATGTTAGCTATTATGATGAGACTTTAATTTAACCTGGATATATTAGCTATATCCCTCCACATTTCAGTTCTTCATCCACAGCCCTATCAATAATTCATTCATTATCACTTAGCATGCAGTTTACATGCCAAAGTTGGCAAAATTGTTTATCTTTATTATATTGATGATTATTATTATGTGAGGCAGAGTCTCACTTTGTCGCCTAGGGTGAAGTGTGGTGGCTTGATCACGGCTCACTGCAGCCTCCAACTCCTGCGCTCAGGTGATCCTCGCACTGCAGACTCCTGGGTATCTGGGACTACAGGTGTGCACCTCCACACCTGGCTAATTTTTTGTAGAGATGGAGTTTCGCCATGTTGCTCAGGCATGTCTTGAACTCCTGAGTGCAAGTGATCTGCCCTTTGTGGCCTCTCAAAGTGTTGGAATTACAGGCATGAGTCACTGCACTCAGACTAACTTTATTATTTGCTTAATTTTGACCTTTCTTTTCTACAAGGAACACATTCAGTGAAGGCATTTTTGTAAGGTAAGAAATATAAGGAGGAGGAAAAATATTCATAATCCCACTATTCAGAAACAATAACTATACACATTTTGAAATCTCTAAGCAAATATTTAATGGGTGTATAATATACAATTTCTATTGTATAGTTTAAGTTATACTACTGTAGTTTTTCTATTTATATTTCCATGTTCGTACAAATACAAGTAAAATCAACAATGTCGTAGTTATGCCTTAAGATTAGAAAATGGTTTCTTCAAAACAACTTCTAAGATTTGCTAAGTTGTAAGATACAATTTTTTTTGGAAAAAAAATGTTGCATTAGCTCCTTCAGAAATTCTCCGTCTTCATACTTTATTACTATATGATTGCTAATGTCATAAATTCTTAACAGGCTAAGTATCGTATAATAGAATTTAATTGTGACTATAGTATGTAAATAAATGATACTTAAATAAATGATACTTCTGCCAGGCACGGTGGCTCACGTCTGTAATCCCAGCACTTTGGAAAGTCAAGGCTGGCAGGTCATGAGGTCAGAAGTTGGAGACCAGCCTGCCCAACATGTTGAAACCCTTTATCTACTAAAAATACAATAAATTAGCGGGACATGGTGGTGCACGCCTGTAATTCCAGATACTCTGGAGGCTGAGCCAGGAAAATTACTTGAACCTGGTTGCCATGAGCCAGGATCGTGCCACTGCACTCCAGCCTGGGCGAGAGAGGAAGACTTTATTTCAAAACTTAAAGCATAAGACAATAAAATAAAATAATTAAAAAAATAAAATCAAGCCAGGTGCAGTGGCTCATGCCTGCAACTCAGCTCTTTGGGAGGCCAAGGCAGGTGATCACTTGAAGTCAGGAGTTTGAGACCAGCCTGGCCAACATGGTGAAACCCCATCTCTACTAAAATTACAAAAATTAGTACAGCATGGTGGTGCATGCCTGTAGTCTCAGCTACTTGGGAGGCCGAGGCAGGAGAATTGCTTCAGCAGGGGAGGAGGACATTACAGTGAACCAAGATTGCACCATTACACTCCATCCAGCCTGGGCAGAGAGACTCTGTCTCAAAAAAATAAAAAAATAAATAAATATAAAAATAAAGGAAAAGCAGAGCATTAATTATGATCTGATGGGTAAGGTGATACAAAACTTAACAGGAATGACAGAAAACCCAAGATAAAATTAACCTAATACTGTATTTTAGTTTGAAAACAATGAACTTCAATTATTTGTGTTGCTATAAATAGAAAGGTAATTAGTAATCTCATTTTCTCTAAGATGTGTACTATAAGCATGACTAGTAATTTTTTTTTTTTATGTTTAGAATTAACTTAATGTTATATTTGGAATTAACCTAATGTTGACCTTAAGTGTAGATAATATATCTTTATAATCAGCATAACAGAAAATAAAATTAATATGGTTTATAACATATTTAAGATAAATATTGAAAAATTACATGTAAATTATCTAAGCATTAAATTAACCCATCATATTAGAAAAAGAGAAAGAAAAAGAAAAAAAGATACTTCATTAATTCAATTAACATTGACATTTTTTGATCAATGAAAAGAAAGAAATCTTTTGTACTTCCCATGTTTTGTAATTCTTTTCATTTATCTGATGGATTTTAGTGTTTTCATTATCAGTTTTGTGACTGGCATTATGCTTTTGGTGAAATTTCTCATATTTCTATTTATTTCCTTCCATAGATTAATGCATAGCCTTTGTGTGAAAATAAAAATATTTCTGGAATTCTTGTATATAGCTAGTTGGCTCCACTCCACAGCCACCATTTTTGGCACTGCAAGTATATGTAGTGCAAGTAAATTTTCCTCTCTTGTGCTTCCTATTTTCTGCATTGATCTTTTTTTTTCATCAGGGCAGCGAGGGGTTTGCTTAAGTGACATCTTTTTTTTTTTTTTTTTTTTTTTTTTTTTTTGAGACGGAGTTTCGCTCTTGTTACCCAGGCTGGAGTGCAATGGCGCAATCTCGGCTCACCGCAATCTCCACCTCCTGGGTTCAGGCAATTCTCCTTCCTCAGCCTCCCGAGCAGCTGGGATTACAGGCACGCACCACCGTGCCCAGCTAATTTTTTGTAATTTTAGTAGAGACGGGGTTTCACCATGTTGACCAAGATGGTCTCGATCTGTTGACCTTGTGATCCACCCGCCTCGGCCTCCCAAAGTGCTGGGATTACAGGCTTGAGAAGTGACATCTTAAGTACTACACCTTTAAGGTGTTTTGTGACTTGAAGTTTTAAGGACAAGGACTAGGTCATTCTTTATTATCATTTGGCATTAAGTAAAAAGCAGTGTTGACAATAAACGCCATTGTAGTATAACAAACAGTAGTTGCTGATTAACAGCATATTGCTACTTGGTACTATGATTCTGTACATCTTCTCTTTGGCTCAGATGCACAGTTAAGGTTTTTAAGTTTCTCAAAAAGACGCACATTTGGTCAGGGCTTGTGTTATTTCTTTTATGCAGTCTCTTGAATGCTATTTACACAGTGAGTGTTAAATGCTTTACAGTTATTGGGGTAGAATAACCAATTGGGTGTTTTATTTTGCTGGGGCACTAATAATACATGGCAAAGAAATAAAAATTAATATGAAGTATGAGGCAAAAGTTAAGAAAAAATATGTTTTAAAACAGTTTCGAACACTAAACACATTTTGGATAAATGGATTGTAAAATAATTGTAATCTAGCTGGAGGTTTTTTTTTAATGAAATATACACTTTAAAAAAGAGTCTTTTGATTATCTTAATCTCTGAATGTTCTGCAATGACTAAATCAACAGAAGATATATTTGAACCCAGGAGACGGAGGTTGCGATGAGCCAATATCACGCCATTGCACTCCAGCCTGGATAACAAGAGCAAAACTCCGTCTCAAAAAAAAAAAAAAAAAAGAAGAAGATATATTTGTTCAACGTAGAGTTCTTCAACAAAGCATTTATTTACAAATCTCAATACTGTTACACATTGAGGTTTTTTTCTATCTGTTCATTCATGGAATGATTATAACTATTTTCCCAGATAGATTACATCCTACTCTGTAATGATTAGGCCAGATTTGTTCACTTGAAATTGCCGCCATGTATTTTTTGGCTTCCAAATTTAGTGTGTACTAAATTGAGACATATAAACCATAGGCATGAGAGGGGGCAAAAATATTTTCCAGTGTGCTCTGTTTTCCTCCACATATAAGCATTCTTTCAATCACATTCAATGAAGTATTTTCTTTGTCTTTAATATTAAAATTTTTGTAGGTGAATTTTAAGATAAACATGGAGCTTTTAAAATGTATTTATAAATTATTAGAGTAGAAGAATATAACATTTTGACACCACATTAAAAATTGATGTATTAGTAACAGTACAGTGTTATATTATTCTAAAAATGGGTTAATCTTTGAGTATAAATAGAGCTTATGTCAGAAATACTTCTGAATATATACACAAGTCATTTAATTACTTTTTTATTGTTGAATATATCTACATATAAATGTTGTAAAATGCATTTTAATAGACTTTATGCCTAAAATTTATGTTTGATTTCAAAACTTATGTGAAATCCCATTGTTTTTACTGTATAGGCATATTATAGATGGTTGTATATCATGCATATGTGAGTATGGACTGACAGGAAGACATATAGGGACATACAGTCCTGCTGAGAAACATGATTATGTCTCCATCTTGGTAACTTGCTCAGATAAGAAACGCTATATGCTTGCTGATGGACCTATTATGTACATATTGGCAAGGAAAACCCCCATATGTGGTGAAAACTTAGGTGAAGATTTGTAACTAAAGAGCAAATTTGTTAAAACTGAAATTAACAGTTTTAAAACAATCACCATAATGAAATTTATTACTTTAATCTGATGGCTGCATGGACAAGGCCATGTGGATTTCTGTTTCACTTCAGGATTTTCTGAAACTCAGGTTCTTGGCCTCTCCAACCCCGATGAATGGGGAAGGGGGCCTCGGTGTCAGGATGAGTGTTACAGCTCAAATAGAACTCATGGACCCAAAGTGTGTGCGGTAGTGTGGTTTATTAGGCAGAGCGAAAGGACAGCTTCTACGCCGTGGGCCCACAGGTGAAACGGGTACTGCTGCACGCTGGGGGTTAGCGCTTGGTTATTCCCTGTCCCTTCTTTTTCTCATCCATAATAGGGAGTTTTACAGACTTTCTCTGGATCACTTTATATTTGAATCCTTTACTGGATTGGTTACAGTTTTAAAACCCTGAGTAACTGAGCCTCCACCTTTAGGAGCCAGAGGAGAGAAAATTTCTGCACTGGGAACAAAGCTCCTAGCCGACTCTGGAAGTTGCTCTAACACAGTTCCTCTACTTCAATATCCATAGTGCCAAGTGCAGTCTGCCTGTTACAAGAGGAAGCCGTTAATAAATATGTACTAAATGGAAAAATGAATGAATAAGTGTAATATATATGTAAACATAACTGCAAACATACATATTGGTGGTTGAGGCTGACCTAGATATCTAGTTGCAACAAGAAGAAAGGGTGTATCTTATCATCTTTGTTAACAAATGACACTATTTTAAGACCAAACATCTTTCTATTTACTGAAAAGTATTTGTGACTAAAGAAAGCTAAACAATTTACTTCAGATGATTCAAAATTATAAGGAAGAGTAACCCAATTGAAAGAGCTGTTTTCCTTTTCTGGGGAATTCACTTGAGTTCCATCTTGATTAGTGGCAAGTGCAGCGTGTCCTAGCTACTCTTTGTCTTTTGTTTCTACCTTGGTTGTTTCTTCTAGAGGCATCTGTCACACTGTATTCAGTTCACTCTGCGTTCTGTTAATGCTTTGAGCTAGCTGTAGGGTATCTGCTTAGGAGCAGCTAGAGGTACTCCCAGTAGGGACAGTGACATGAGGAAAAAATAAGCAAGAACTACCCACAGAGGTACTGGCTTCCAACAATTTTGCAGAAGTGTGAAGATTTACAGTAGAAAATAAAGCACCTCCTGCTGAGTCTGGCTCCAAGCCTCCCTCAAGAACTTTCCACTTAGGCAATCTCTTTTATCCTGTGAGCTTAGTGTTCTGTATGAAGAAGTTTAAGTTTCATATTAACAAATTGGCTTAATTATTTTTAACCAAACTGTTAACTACCTGCAGCGACTTTAGAAAAAGCTCCCAATAAGTTTTAGTTTTTCTTTCAAGAGGAAATTACACAAAGTTGTTAAAACTGAATAGTTTTCTCTGGGAAGGAGTAAGATTTCTCTCCCAGGGAGAGCCAGAGCAGCCAGGTGGGAAGCTTACAGGCAAGCACAGCTTCCAGGAAAAGAAGTAAAAAGATTTGTGCTTGCCCGCAGCAACACAGTTTGTTTATCACTAAAGACTTCTTTCCATTACGTTGTTTAAATTTCTAATTTAGTAGCCATCGAAGAGAAGCATTGAGGTATGTTAATTCAGGTGTGTTCTGCCAAACTCCTCAGAGCATATAGGTATGAATATTTTATTATGAAGAATTCAGGGCAAAGAAAATCAATCTGGTGGGTTTCACTTTGCCCACTGGTGTGGCAGTATTCATTTAAAATTAATTGTGGTCAAGAATTGGTTTCTCTTCTTCAATATAGACAGGTAATTGTAGCACATCCATGCAGCACTATATTCACTCCTCTAAACCTTACAGAATTGCAAAGTTCCAAAATTATAAAACATATTCATGACCATTGACTTCAGATGATTCATAACCTAAGTAAAAATACTTCTATTAGCATCTTTTAATTCCATATAATATGAGGCTTATTCATTTTTGATCATCACCATGATGTTAAGTATGATTTTGTTTCATTATGCCAACCACATTCATATGCATAACCATACTTTCCTATTATTCTATGTTGCAACGGTAGCTGTTTAATTCCTCAATATAAGTTGATAACTTTATTCTGTTAATCAAGATCTGTTTTGAAAACTTTCAGCTGTCATCATTCTAAAACAGAAGTTTCTGGAGCAGTTCAGTGGTGCTCTCTGAGTTGCAAAATGTTGACCAAGACAGCCTTCGTATTCTCCACGCTTGACTAAATTTTAGCCAGGCCTCTTCCTGACTCTAGGTCCCTGACCTCCCTTTTCTTAGAGCCTTTACTTTAGAAAACTTGTAGTTTTCTCTGCCTCTTTGAGACATAAATCTTCTCCTAGCTTCTTGCCAGTCTCACAGCCCAGGAATGTCTTTGTCAAGGACAAGAGAACCATCCCTTGAAATGTAATCATCAAAGAAGATAGCACCCCTATCTCCCAGTTTCTGTGCGAGGCTAGAAATCTGACTTTGCTGTAGGGTATGGGACAAGTGGCAATTAGTTAATGTAGATGGCCTAATCATAGACCAGTTTTTTTCCTGTCATCCTCCAAGACAAACAGATTATAAATAAAATGTAAAAAATCTGATGGCTGGTTTGGCATATGGAAAGAAAATTTACCAAATGACTGTTATGCTATTGGATAATGATTATGATAGCAGCAATATCGTTTTTTCTCTTTGGAATTCTAAATACAGAGAATCATCAAAACATTATGATCTAGATTACTAGACATATAACATACATATATATAGATTTTTTTTCCTAAAATGTAGCATGAAATAAATGTCTCAAGATTATGGAAAACACATTTAATAGCGAAACACTGGACAGTTACACTCCTTTGTTTTAACTTCATCACCAACAATTTAAAATTTTTGTTAATCATTAGAGAAGGAGGGATTATAGCTTGAAAGTTTTTAGGTTGTTATTTTAGCACCTCACTTTAATATACACACTGCTGGCCCTCAGACTTAGATTAGAGCATCATGTCCGTGAACATTGTGTTGGCTGAATCTGTATTTTCTTGTACCTTTTTAAGGCTAATTGTCTAGTTTGAATACTGCTGACCATGTCATTCTTTGACATAACTCTATGTTTTAGAAATTTCTGGAATTAACATGGGTTGCTTGGATAGTTTCTTTATCTATCTATTCTCCTTACAATTTGCTCCTTTAGGGAATGGTTTATGCTTTGCCAAGTTACTTTCAGGTTCCCCTGGGGCTTGTTTCAAATCCTATTTAGCTTTATATTTAGATATTTTTAGTGAATAACATTATTCAATGCTGTGGCCTGCAGTGTCATATGTATGCAGACGATACTCAGATATTCTTCCCAGTCCCTGCAGACCTATGAAGCAGCTTGATGTTTTGCATAATTGTCTGTGTGATATTCAAGCATGGATGTCTTCAAATTTCCCCGAATTTAGTATAGATAAAATTGGGTTGCTACTGATTGGTTCTCCAGGATAAATGTTTAAAATGTAATCTATGCTGGTAACCTTAAAAGAGTGATTTCTTTGCTCTAAAATCATATTTTTGACCTTAGGATTACTGCATAGGTGTGTGTGCACGTTTTATTAACTATACAATCTTCTTTCTGTACCCATCCTGTGCAGACCTGTTACATAAAGATTTCCTGGTTCCGGGAGAGTTTCTGCCATGATTTACAATCAGTGACCTCCACCTGCCACCTTTCAGTCTGATTCTAATGAGATTCTAAGATCACACAACCTTTCACACTCTGGTTTTCAACTCAAAAATCTATTCTTTTATGCATGAGAACTTTGAAATTACTGCTGATTTGTAAGGTTTAATTTAAAAACTTATTTGTTTGAGTTAGCGTTTTAAATATGTATTGTATCTTCTTTTATATTAAGTCCACATTTCACCATGGGATGGACAGATGAAGGACACTTCATAAATATAATTGGGTTGATTGATAGGCCATGTGAAGTGTTTGCAGAATGTACTATTTTACAACGAGAAGGGCTATTAATGAATCCACAGTGACTTTGAGCCGTGAACAGAAGTGTATCTAACATATCCTCTTACTATAGGCAGCCAAAGAGTCTACAATCTTTTAGATACTGCATTAAATAAATGGGGTAGAGAATAAAATTCATATGAAATGGTCTCAATTCATTAGTCTGGTAAAGTTTAGGTATCACTTTAACTAAAAGGGTATTCTAGTTGATAACCGGTGCTTTCTTCAAGCCCTTTAAAGAAATGGGGCTTTACATTCTTGTTTGATGGCCTGGGAAATTTGAATTAGTTGAGTCTGCCTTAAACAGGAAAATGCGTGTAATTGGTAGACCATAATACAGAAAAATCTGAATGTTATACAGATGGTCCCGGGTTTGGCTTAAGATATTTCACTTTATATGGTGCAAAAGTAATAAAAATTATCAGTAAAAGTTATACTTTGGGTACCTATACAACCATTCTGTTTTTCACTTCTGGTATAGAATTCAATGAGTTACATGAGGTAATTAACACTTTATTATAAAATAGGCTTTGTGTTTTAGATGATTTTGCCTAACTGAAGGCTAATGTAAGTGTTCTGAGCACATTTAAGGGAGGCTGAGCCAAGCTATGATATTGAGTAGGATAGGTGTATTAAATGCATTTTCTCCTCATGACATTTTCAACTTACACTAGGTTATAGTGACTAACCCCATCATAGGTCTAGGAGCATCTGTGTTTGCCTTGCCAGATACAGTTATGATTCGGAATCTGGTCAAGCTTTTCTGTTAAGAATGTAAATACATATATTGGCTAGAGATGGCTACCAAAATTAGTAAAATGCAGAACCACAAATGGCTTAAAGAACTCTTGTATACATCCCTTCCAAACTTACCTCTTACCTACTGGAATTACAAAACAGGTATAATAAATAAACTGCTTTAAATGAGAAGCAGAAATGCAGAAATATGAAAAGGAACAATTAAGTTAAAAGCATTCACTATATTACTTTCACATTCAGAAAGTATTTCTAAAATATGATGGTAAAACAAAAGGGCATATCTGTCTCTCAAGAACCTAAAAAGAGTGGCAATTAAACAGCATACAGTTCCTTTCCTTAAAAACAAAAATTAAAAAAAATGCAGAATACCTTTTATATATACTTACAACAATGCCTTGGGTATGCTGAGAAGACACTGTGTGTGGGTGACTGATAATCTTGCTATCATCAATAAGCAAAACCATAAAAGTCCTGTGAGAATATAGATGAATCCAACAGGAGATGGGAGGTATAGGAAATCAAGACAAAGAGCTTTTTAAAAGTTTCAAAGCTTTAGCATGGCACTACAAACTGAATAAAGCAGACTGAATACATCTCCGAGAGCATTATGAAACTTCTTACAGTTGAAAGCCTTTCGTCTGGGCAGAGTAACTCCAAGTGTCCACAGACCTCGCTATATCCTACTGCTTTACCTCTACCCAATTTCACTTTAAGTTTTCTAACTTTAAGTTTTCACTTTAAGTTTGTGAAGATGGAAGATCAGATATGAGAAGGTTTGAGAACTTGGAAAAAGATAAAAAGAGAGAAAGGGTGGGAGGGAGTGAGGGAGAAAAGAAGAAAAGAATGGAAGGAAAGAAAAGCCAAAAGGAGAAAAAATGAAAGAAGAAAGACAGGGAAGAAAGAAATGGAAACGAAAATTTAAAAAGAAAGGAAAAAGAAAAAGAAAGGGTGAGAGGTAGGAAGGGAAGGGAGAGAGTAAAAAAAGGAAGGGGAAGAGAAAAGAAGAACCACTTATGTGGCTCAAATAGCATTTTATATTGGGTTACTATCTTACAAATATCTCAGTCACCATTATATAAGGGAATAATTTACTTCACCAAAATTAAGCAACGTTTCAATATCATTGAAATGCACATAAATGAAAACCCAGTGTAATGTCCTCCTATATGTATTTTGAACCAGCACATCCTCAAACTTGCTGTGATAGGATACAATACAGGGACAATGGCATTTAAAGTTACTCATTCAGAAAATTACAACCTGAAGCAGGGAATTAATGAATTCTTATATTATCACTAATAGGAAATTTGCAACATGGAAACTAAGAATGCTGGGAAAGTATCAAAGCATCTGAGCTATTTATTATTACTTTTTCCTTACTATGAATAAAAGTGAAGAGATTCTGTACATAAATTGGTTTCTCACAATAAAATGAGCTGAAAAGGTAAAAAGAACAATCAAGAAAAAAATGGTCTATTAGAAAAATCTTTAAAGTTTGTCTCTTTATTTTGGACTTGTGAAAAGGGAAAAATGTGCACACTCATCCACACATTAGTGTGTATTCACTACACACAGCACTATTTGCATTTTTCCTTATCCAGTCAGGCAGTTTGTACATATTTAATATCCTTCATTTTCATGCCTATGAACAAGCAGGCACTACCAACACACATAGGAGCAGAATGTCTTATGCATATACAATGTGTTCCCAAAGGCGAAAGTTTTGATAAAAACTTGGAAAACAAACATTCATCTCATTGGAATACAATTTGTGAATTTTTCAGCAGTTTCATGAAACACTGAAAACTATTTGAGATGAATAAATGAGCAATTTCACACAACTCTAGTTTGCTTTCTCTTGTTTCCTGTTTTGCTCTGTTATGCATGGTAGAGAATCTTATGAAAAAACACCTTATATTACTGACCCAGCTCTTTCTGAAAGTGGTTTTGTCATTCTTCAAGTCCTTAAAGAATAATATGAAGGTAAAAATATGAAAGTGTTTACATTAAGGAAAATGAAAGTTGAAAGGCACAAAGGATGGGGAACACAGAGACCTGTGGATACTGACAGACATTCAGCAACTAATGAACATTGCAAAATGAAACTTCAATAAAAAGAAATAGTCTGCTTTAGTGGAAAAAGAAGAATATTAGAAAATTATTCTTAGAGGAAATAGAGCAGATTTTAAGTTACTAAAACATACAAAGGAGGATTACAGACTGTAGAATTCACAACTGAACTGGTAAAGGTATTACTTAATATAATAATTGGCCTAATACTAAAATGAAAATACATTACTTTCTAATAAAAGTTGAGAATATGTTCAAAATTCAATGGTAAAATAGGCTTTAGTGTACCCGAAAGAATTTTGCTCTTTCAAAAGACTAATTTTTAGATTCGTTTTTTTCCCCTCTCTTTTCTTTCTCCTTTTCCTGAGGAGTGAGTATAATAGTTTTTAGAAGGCTTGGAAGTAACTTTTGTTTTCTCCCTCAGACATCAAAGATGTTACCGTTTTTGAAAAAGAATAACTGTAGATGAACCACCCCTTTTGCTTTGACTATAAAGAATATGATAAAAGGAGAATGTTTAACCTTTGGCCCATCTTTCATCTGTTTAAATAAATAATGATTCAGGAGATGATAATTGATTGGTACTCAGATTCTGTATTAAACTCTATGTGCATTAAGTCTGTCCAAAAGCAGTCACACAAATCAGGTTGTGTTGGTTCATAATTGATGAAGAAAAAACTCTAATCTGTCTCAGTAAGGGTAGGAAAAATACTTGTACACTATTGTCAGAGGTGTGTGAACTAGAAAAACTCCATCTTGAATGGGAGCTGGGTAAAATGAGACTGAGACCTACTGTGCTGTATTACCAGTCGGTTAAGGCATTTTAAGCCATGGATGAAATAGGAAGTTAGCACAAGATACAGGTCCTAAAGACCTTGCTGATAAAACAGTTTGCAGTAAAGAAGCTCAGACCCGTTGAAACTAAGATGGCAATGAGAGTGACCTCTGGGTGTCCTCACTGGTACACTCTCATCTGTGCCATGACAGTTTATAAATGCCCTGGAAATGTCAGGAAGTTACCCTATATGGTCTAAAAAAAAAGGAGGCATGAATAATCCAACTTTTTAACTTATCATCAACAAATAACCATAAGAATGGGCAACCAGCAGCCCTTGCGGCTGCTCTGTGGAGTAGTCATCCTTTTGTTTCTCTACTTTCTTAATAAACTTGCTTTTACATTTCTCTGTAGATTTGCCCTGAATTCTTTCTTGCACAAGATCCAAGAACTCTCCCTTGGGGTCTGGATCAGGACCCCTTTTCTGTAACACCATCTCAAAGAAAGCCCATCATGCCCTCATTTGTCAACCCCCAAATCCCCCCCCCCCAAAAAATGGAAAGAATCAAATTCAAAAGATGGCATGATAATGTGGTAAGATACTAATATGTGAATGTATCTAAAGTGTCATCTGGCCGGGCGCGGTGGCTCAAGCCTGTAATCCCAGCACTTTGGGAGGCCAAGGAGGGTGGATCATGAGGTCAAGAGATCGAGACCATCCTGGTCAACACGGTGAAACCCCGTCTCTACTAAAAATACAAAAAAATAGCTGGGCATGGTGGTGCGTGCCTGTAGTCCCAGCTACTCAGGAGGCTGAGGCAGGAGAATTGCCTGAACCCAGGAGGCGGAGGTTGTGGTGAGCCACGAACGCGCCATTGCACTGCAGCCTGGGTAACAGCAGCGAAACTCCGTCTCAAAAAAAAAAAAAAAAAAAAAAAGTGTCATCTTTGCAAAACTTCCTCAGTTTTAGATTATGATATAAACTGTAGTAGGTATAGTGACTCGAATGTGACTTTATTCTGGTGAATATGAATTTACTAGAATATATATTACATGCGATTTTCTTTGTTAATGATGTTTTCGCATTTGGTATTACATGAATGTGCCTTGGGAATTGTTGCTACATAACATGAATTTAGGACATAGGTATATTTTTATCTGTAGTTTTAAAAGTAAGAGTTGCAATCCAGTGATAACTCACTATGTGACACGCTCTAAGCCTTCAGTAAGTTTTAAATTAGTAATTCCCATGATAATGCTCTCAGATCTGATTATCTCAATTTTCTGTATTTTAACACAGAGGCACAGAAAGGTTCACTGATCTGCACAAGATACAGAGCTAACAGTGTCAGGCTGAATGGAGCAGAGTTCTTAAATCCTTGCTTTGCTGGCTCTAATACATTAGTCATGTTTAAAATTTGCTGAGGTTCTATGAGTTAAAACAATTGTCTAAGCCACTTGTCTACATTTTTTAATCGACTTTAATCAAATTTGATAAAACATGTTTTATCTGTCAACAAAGATTATAAGAGTATTATAAAACACATCGGTGGCACTTTATCTGTTTCACCACCTACATTATGTCATTTAAATTATTTTAAGTTATTATAAAACATTGGTTGTGTCAAGAATGCGAACATTTAGGCACTATTATAAAGTATTTTGAATGCAGTACATATATTATACGGCTCTTTGTAAAACCTTAATTATGTAATGACCCTTTCAATCCTACATCAAGCTCTTAGTTTTATAGACACACACACACACACACACACACACACACACACACAAATATCTATTTCCTTAGGTTCCAAAATTTACAAGACACATGATGAAGGGGCCTATATTTTACAACTGTGCTAACTGTCAAGAACCTCTTTAGATCACTATTTTATTCTTCAGCAAAGATCAATAGAAGTCACATATTGTGCTTTTTGTGGGCGGAAATAGAAGGGAGATCATTGATGGGCATAATTCAAAATCACATACTGTGTGAGAAAGTATTTGGGAGTCACTGTAACAATGAAAGTGGCCAACTGTAAAAGTTATTTAGATTCATTTGAGGAAGAGAATGGCAGAATTAGCCACTCCACAAGATGGCCCTGTCTCTATAGACATTTTAATGGCTCTCTTGGATAAATATAAATTTGCACAGGATTTCAAAATCTTTGAGTGATTTAAGTAATTTGTGTATGAAGGGTTTGCCTATATGTACTGCTCGTGCTTCCTAAAATCTTGAGAATGTAACAAAATTTGCTGAGCAACAGTATTTGGATATTACAGAGAGGCCAGAAGAAAAACAATCTTTTAAAACATCATCAACAGTGAAAGTCGGGAGGTGGAATTAATTTATTGTAGAAACATACGCCCCTGCATGTAAAGTACATATAATGATCCTTTCAATTTCTTCCTCTAAAACATGTTCTGTGTGTGTAATCAAAGTTTGTGGTTCCTCTCTTAGGCGATGAGTTAATTAAAATTATATGATACATGATCATCATACGGTCATATAGTATGCACAGGTCTGATAACTAGTAGTCACAAAAAAGATTTATGTTGAATTAAATGAATAATCATACATATCTATATGATGTAGTATGACATATAATTAATTTTTATTGATACCTACTATGTTTAAGACAAAATGCTACTTTGTAAATATTACATGTGAGATGGGTATTACTATTTCAATTACATAAATAAGAAATTCCAAAATTATATTTTACATATTTATTAAAAGTCATCCTTACCTATCATTTACCTTGTTTAATTATGACCCAGTTTTTTTTGGCATTGAACTAGTTTATTCTCCCTCAGTTTTTAAAGATATATTTTTTTGTATATTTATATTTTATGTGGCCATGAACGAATAGTCTTTATATGTTTTATAGTCTTTAGATGTTATCTTAATGATAATATATGCCTCTAAAAACTGTTAAGATATGTTTTTAAACAAATTAGCATAGAGAAAAGTGCCAGATAATTTACTTCACTATTTTGGAGATTACATAAGTCCAAGAAACAAGAGTGGCAGGCAACTAATTAAAGTAGAAAACAGCTAATAGAAGACTTTCAAGCCGTTAATACACCAAAGAGAAAGCATGACACCATAAAATAGAGCATAAGCAGCTATTTGCAGTAGATTTCATATGAAGTAGAAATGAAACACAAGGAGACCCATCAGGGAGCCACATTGCAAAAGCAAACGTTTTCAGTGGAGACAGCTGAGTCCTAGAATAGAGTGCTGTGTTGCAGCAAAACTCCAAGGAAGTTCATGAAGAAGCAGCTGCCTCCTGAAGACAGAAGTGCAATAACAATGCGTTGGATATTTGCTGACAACAGAAATCCAACAGGACATTGTAAGAATAGTAATGAATTAGTCCAAAGTCTATGATTCCTTTTTGCTGTGCCCTCCAAGTGGACTTCCCTGTAATCGTTTAAACATCAAAATTAAGAACACTGTAAGGACTCAAATGTGTCTCAAAACTTTATAGAAGAGAAGTTTTGAGGTATTTTCATAATTGCTTTACTGGAATCAGGTAAAAAGTAAAGTTAATTACCTCCATTAGGTAACTGCAAAACCCAGACAACTTTTAAAAATAGTACTGGTATTTCCAACTCTCAAATTAAGTGTAACCAAGGGCTGCTGACAGACAACGACTGCAATTTATTTTTCTGAGTGTAATTTAACGTAAAGAATGATGAACTTATGAGGAGAAGTGGATAGATGAACAAATAGGTGTTGACCTATGATAGATTCATTAATTGTCCACATACTCTGACAACTATTGATGTCAGGCATCAATTTTATGTTTGTTGCTCTTTTTAGAACACCTAGCATGCAGAGACTCAGAGGAGAAAAGTAAACCTTGAAAAACCTTGAGACAAGGGGAGTTTTGTCATCCCTAAATATTTTAGACAGGAATAATACAGGGTGGTCACAGGTGAATAAAAAAAAATTCCAGGCAGCAGTTTCACATGACTTGAGGCTACGGGTTGATAAGACCCTGAAAAGCAGGGCATAGATCAAGCTGGCTAAGACCAACTGGACCCAACATAGCACTGGATTTGACTTAGGTTTCAGCTAGGACCTCATTATACATTCATAATTATACAAAATCAGCAACATACTAGTTCCATGACCATTCTGGGAAAACCTATATTTGGTGAAAACATGGGTGACACCACAGTTCCTAGAAATCTCCACATTTTTCCAGGAATTTTCATGAATATTCTACCTCTTGGTTAAAGAAAGCCATAAAGATAGAAATCCTGACACAACTCTCTCTTGAGTACCCCTGTACTCTCCTTTCTTGAGTGTGTACCTTTCCCTGTGCAATAAATCTCTGTACTTCTACTCTTTTCTGACTCATCCTTAAATTCCTTCTTGTGATCAAGTCAAGAGCCTGGACACCAGCTGGGGTCGAGGTCCCACGGGCTTTTGGGGACCTCCTCCAGCCCACCAGTATTATTTTCACTTGTTCTTGTAGTAAACTGGAAATTTTTAAAAGCTCTCCTGTACCAAAGCACAGTATGTTTTTCAAGGCACTATACATATCTTAAAATTCATATGGAAGATTATAATACACGGATTTTGAATGACTGCAAAGTCATCTATAGTTTCTTTGGCTGTGTATATGTGTGTGTATGTGTGTATAAATATATCTGTAGTAGGCTGAATAACAGTACCCAAAGGTTTCCAGCTCCTAATTTCTGCTGGGCCTGAAATGCAGCTACATTTGTCCTTATAAGAAAGAGGCAGAAGCACATTCTGTTACAGCCGATAGAAGGTGATGTGGTGACCTCAGCAGAGAGAAAGATTTGAAATGCTATTCTGTTGGCTTTGAAGATGGAGGAAAGCAACCTGAATCCCAAAACGCAGATCTATGCCAGGCGCAGTGGCTCATGCCTGTAATCCTAGCACTTTGCCAGGCCAAGGCAGATGATCACCTGAGGTCAGGAGCTTGAGACTAGCCAGGCCAACATGGTGAAAGCCCATCTCTGCTAAAAAATGCCAAAATTAGCTGGGCGTGGTGGCACAGGCCTGTGATTCCAGCTACTCAGGAGGCTGAGACAGGAGAATTGCTTGAATCCAGGAGGCGGATGTTGCAGTGAGCCGAGATCACACCTCTGCACTCCAGCCTGGGTGACAGAGTAAAACTCTGTTTCTTTAAAAAAAATACAGATCTAGAAATTGAAAAAGGCAAAGAAATAAATTCTGGCAACATGTAACCAATTACAGATTTCTGGAACTATTGAGACAAAATCTGCATTGCTTTAAGCCACAAAATTTATGGTAGCTAGTTACAACAGCCACAAGAAACAATACAACACACATAAATATTTTCAAGATATTTAGAAATTGTGGAAGAAGAAGATTAGCCTAAACTAAGAGAATCAACAATAATTCCCAACTATTAGTATGTATAAAAATTATCTTGGGAGTTTTTAGAAAACCAGATTTCTCACCTTTCTCTCAGTGAATTTGATATAATACAACTGAAGATAACCCAGGAGGCTGCATTTCAGCCAATCCCTTACAGGAAATATTGAGAACATTGAAATATAGTAACACTGAGAAAGGGATGGGACTTCACATGATTCCTGGGTTGGATTAGTTGCTTTAATGATTAAACTGTACATTTTGCCAGTTAAAAGGCTGGACGAAGAAAGGGCCTTTTCCTCCTCTTTCCTTTTTTTCTTCCTCTTTCATTGCTTCCCAGAGTTTCTACTCCCTGATATCTAGTAAACTTTAATGCTATGTTTATAAAATTTTAGATGTATGACAACCAGCAACTTTCTCAAAATTGCCAGAGTCTATTAAAGGTTAAATGATATAAAAATATTTTTGTTCTGTCATATATGTGAACTTTCCTTTAAGGTAAGAGTATAAGTATTTTGGCCTCACCTCCCTTTCTCAAAATAAGGGATTTTGAGAAAATGAACATTTAGCTTTGTAGATTGGAACTATATAAAAATGATTATTTTTGAACTTAGATGTATTTCTGAATCACTGATTTACCACTTAAATCTCTATTTAATTGGCATCAGATGCAGAAGTGTTCACATTCTTATATTTACTTTTCATTGTGAAAAATCCTAACATAAATTTATAATCTTCACCAGTGCGCAATTTAACAGCGATGAGTATGCTCAGGTTGTTTCGACACCTATCTCCAGAACTTTTTCATCCTGCAAATCTGAATCTTGTTAAATAACTTTCCTTTTTTTCTTACCCTCAGCCTTTTCTAACCATCATTCCGATAGCTATTTCTACCCATGTTGTAGTATAGACAAGATGGCCTTCCTCTTTTTTTAAATAATTTATTTATTTTACTTTAGGTGTATACTATATCTGGCATTTCTCCCCATGTTATCCCTCCCCACCCTCCCCACCTCCCATTGTCTCTCTCCTACCCCCACCAACTGTCCTCTGTGTGTGATGCTCTTCTCCCTGAGTTTACATGGTCTCGTTCAACACCCACCTATGAGTGAGAACATACGGTGCTTGGCTTTCTGTTCTTGGGTCAGTTTGCTGAGAATGATGGTTTCCAGATTCATCCAAGTCCCTACAAAGGACATGAACTCATCGTTTTTTATGGCTGCATAGTATTCCACGGTGTATATGTACCACATGTTCTTTGTCCAGTCTATCATTGATGGGCATTCAGGGTGGTTCCAGGTCTTTGCTATTGTACATAGGGCTGCAATGAACATACGTGTGCATGTGTCTTTATAGTAGAATGATTTATAGTTCTATGGGTATATACCCAATAGTGGGATTGCTGGGTCAAATGGAATTTCTATTTCTAGAGCCTTGAGAAATCGCCACACCATCTTCCACAATGGTTGAACAAATTTACACTCTCACCAACTGTGTAAGAGTGTTCCTATTTCTCCACATCCTCTCCAGCATCTGTTGTCTCCTGATTTTTTAATGATCACCATTTCTAACTGGTGTGAGGTGAAATCTCAGTGTGGTTTTGATTTGCATTTCTCTAATGACCAGTGATGATGAGCATTTTTTCATATGTTTGTTGGCCTCATATATGTCCTCTTTTGAAAAGTGTCCGTTCATATCTTTCACCCACTTTTGAATGGGGTTGTTTGTTTTTGTCTTGTATATCTGTTTTAGTTCTTTGTAGATTCTGGATATTAGCCCTTTGTCAGATGGGTAGATTGTAAAAATTTTTTCCCATTCTGTTGGTTGCCGATTCACTCTAATGATGGTTTCTTTTGCTGTACAGAAGCTCTGAATTTTAATTAGATCCCATTTGTCTATCCTGGCTTTTGTTGCCATTGCTTTTGGTGTTTTAGTCATGAAGTCCTTGCCTATGCCTATGTCCTGGTTCGTTTTGCGTATGTTTTCTTCTAATGTTTTTATGGTGTTAGGTTTTATGTTTAAATCTTTGATCCATCTGGAGTTAATTTTAGTGTACAGTGACAGGTAGGGGTCCAGTTTCTGCTTTCTGCTGAATAATATTTTACTTTATGTACATACCATATTTTCCTTAACCATTCATCTATCCTGGGACATTTGGGTTGCTTCTACTTCATGGCAATTATGAATGGTGCTAATATTAACATGTGTGTGCAAATGTATTTTCAAGATTTTCATTTCAATTCTTTTAAATATAAACCCATAAGTGAGATTGTTGGATTATATGGTCATTTTATTCTTAATTTGTAAATGAATCTCCATACCATTTTCCATAGCAGTTGCACTGTTTTTACCATCACACCAACAGTGCACAAGGGCTCTGATATATTCATAATCTCAGCAAAAACTATCATTTTGTTTTCTTTTTTTAGTAGTCATTCTAATGGGTGTGAGGTGATATGGGTATGATTTACAATATTCTAATGATCACTGACATTGAGCATCTTTTTACACTTGGTGGCCATGTGTATATCTCCTTTGGAGAAATGTTTATTCAAGTCAATTGCTCAGGTTATCTGATTTGTTTTTATTGTTGAGTTGTAAGAATTCTTTATGTATTCTGGTTATTAACTCATCAGATACATAATTTGCAAATATTTTCTCCCATTCCATTAGGTTGCTTTTTAACTCCTGGTTGTATTCTTTGATTCGTAAAAGTTTTTAAGTTTCAATATCCAATATGTCTGTTTGTTTTTGTTGCCTGTGCTTTTGGTGTCCTATCTAACAAATTATTGCCAAGTCCAATACAATGAAGCTGTTTCTCTATTTTTTATTTTTTATAGTTTTAGATCTTATATTTAGGTCCCTACTCTATCTTGAGTTAATTTTGTATAAGTTGTAGGGAGGTTTATTATGAAGAATTGACTCACATGATTGTGGAAGATGAGAAGCTCCACCATCTTGCCATCTGCAAACTGGAGACCCAGGGGAGCTGGTGGTGTAAATTTTAGTCCAAGGGCAGGACAAGAACAATATTCTAGCTCAAGTAAGCAGGGAGGTAGGAGATGAATGTTTCTTTCCTCTGCTTTTCATTCAGTTCAGGACTTCAAGGATCGAATGATGCCAACCCACCCTGTGAAGAACAATCTATTTTACTGTGTCTACCAATGCAAATGTTAATCTCATCCAGAAATATCCCATGGACACCCCCAGGAATAATGCTTAATTTGGGCACCAGTGACCCAGTCAAGTTGACATGAAAAATTAACCATCACAAAAATAACTACATTATTTTAATGTCAATATCCAGTTTTCTTGGCACCATTTGTTAAAGAGGATGTACTTTTCCCATTGAGTGGCCTTGGCATCCTTGTTGAAGGTCATATAACCATTTACATGAGGGTTTATTTCTGTGCCCTCTATTCTATTCTGTTAGTCTTCTTCACTGTCTTTTTGCCGATACCACATTGTTGTGATTTTGTAACATTTTTTAAATCAAGGAATGTGAGTCCTCTACTTTAGTTCTTTTTTTTTTTTCAAAATTATTTGGTTATTAGTGGTCCTTTGAGATTCCTTATTAATTTTAGAGTGATTTTTTTCCAGTTCTTCAAAAAAAGGCTGTTGAGATTTTGATAGAAATTGCTTTGAATACAGAGATCAACTTTGGGTAGTATGAACATCTTAATATCATGTTAAATTCCGGTAAATAAACATGGAATTTTCTTTCATTTATCTGTGTCTTCTTTAATTTTTTTCCAACAATGTTTTGACTATAAAACAAATGTGGAAGTCTTTTGACTCCTCCGTTTCAATTTGTGGTTTTATATACTGCAATTTTGCTGAACCTGTTTATTAGTTCTAACAGGTTTATTTGTATGTGAAATCTTTAGTTTTTTTACATATAAAATCATGTAATCTATGGATAGAAATATTTATACTTCTTTCTGACTTGGCTTCCTTTTATTTCTTTTTCTTGCTTAATAGCACTATTACTTCCGGTACTAGGTTGAATAAAAATGGCAACCGTGATCATTCTTTCCTTGTTCTTGATTTCAGAGGTAAACTTTTCAAGCTTCCACTGTTGAGTCTGATGTTATCTGTGGGTGTGTCATAAATGGTCTTTAATGTATTGAGATAATTTCCTTCTGTTCTTAGTTTGTTGAATGCTTTTCAGATGAAAAGATGTTAAGTTTTGCCAAATAGTTTTTCTCCATCAAATTAGACCATCATATAATTTTTGTCCCTCCTTCTGAGAAAGGCTGGCTGGTTTCTTGTTTTGATGTAGTTTAGAGAAGAAGAACAAAAGCCTCCTACTCAAGCTGTAGGTTACCTGACTTTCCAGTCAATCAACAACAAAAGACTCAAATTATCAAATTATTCACCACAAGTTTCTGCTTTAGGCAGCTAGGGACTTTTCTGGGGCCCCACAAGTGCAGTTAGATTTGAATTTCAACTTGTAGTTGCCCCCTTCCTCATTTTACAAACTGGCGTGAAGATTTATAACCTTAATGTTACACACAATGTATGAAGAAGCAGCAAAGCCACTGCACAAGGGCTAGAGAAACCCCTCCTATACATGCCCTGACTAAACCCTTCCCTGTTGGAAGATGCTATAAAACAAATTCACATACTATCCTTAGGGAGCAGCTATCCTTTTCCTTTTGGAGTGCTGACTTCTTTGTGCATAAACTAAATACATCTTTGTCTTTCTCTTTGTTGCCGTGTCTGGTGGTCTTTCTTGAATTCTGTCCTGGGAAAGTACAAGAACCCAAGATACCAATAACACTTCTGTTAATGAGATGTATTACACTGATTGATTTTCATATGTTGAATCATCCTTGTATGCCAGGAATAAATTCCACTTGGTCATAGCATATAATCCTTCTAATGTGCTGTTGAATTCAATTTGCTAGCATCTTATTGAGAATTTTTTTTGGTCAATATTTTTCAGGGATATTGGTCTGTTGTTTTCTTTTCTTGTATTGTCTTTGCTTGGTTTTGGTTTTAGAGTAATCCTGGCCTCATAGGATGAGCTTGGATTCATTCCATTTAAATTTTTGAAATGGTTTTAGGAATACTAGTGTTAATTCTTCTTCAAATTATGTATGGAATTCTCCAGTGATGCCATTTGATCCTGGGCTTTTCTTTCTTAGAAAGTTTTTCATTACTGATTCAATCTTGCCTGCTGTCCATTCTTCCACTGACATATAAGGCTTCCACGAAGAGTGTGGAAGGGGATTCAAGAGGGGAAATCTGGCCAGGTGTGTGGACACAGACTTTTATCCTTGGAGGAACCCCCACCTTCTCCAATAAACCCTGGGCCAATGAAAGGAGTTCCTTAGAACTTCCGCTTGAGTGATTGACCTTTAGTTTCTTCCCACGCCCGTGAAATTCAAACATAAGCCATTGAATCTCCTGGATGGAGAGTTGGGAGAGGGGCATGGCACTGGGAAATTCTTCCCCTTAATGCTAAGGCCCCTCATGGACCTGGAAAGGGAGCACATTCCCTCATGAGGACAGATGGTCTGAGGCCCCAGCCTTCTATACCTTTCTATATCGCTATATACTCGAGGGTGGATAATTTCCAGAGAAAAGAGGTTAAATTGGCTCACGGTTCTGCAGACTACACAGGAAGCATGGCGGCTTCTGGGGAGGCCTCAGAAAACTTTCGATCATGATGGAAGGCAAAGAAGAAGCAGGCAGGTCTTACATGGCCAGAGCGGGAAGATGAGAGAAACGGGGGAGGTGTCGTACATTTTTAATTTAAACAGCCATATCTCAGGTGTGCCCACTTGCTATCACAAGAGCAGCACTAAGGGGGAAATAGACTTCCATGATCCAGTCACCTCCCACCAGGCCCTACCTTCAACATTTGGGGATTACAATTCAGAGTGAGATTTTGATAGGGACACAGATCCAAATCATATCACTTGCTGTTGGTCTGTTCAGATTTTCTATTTCTTCATGGTTCTGTTTTTCTAGAAATTTATACATTCCTTCTAGTTTATCCAATTCACTGGCATACAATTTTTTATAGAATTCTCTTATAATCCTTGTTTTTATTTCTGTGGCATTAGTTGTAATGGTCTCTTTTTTATTTCTGATTTATTTGAGTCTCTGTTTTTCTTAATATAACTAAGAGTTTGTCTATTTTCTTTCTGATCTTTAAAAAAGGTGTTAAGATTTTTTTTGATCTTTTTCTGTGGATTCTATTCTCTTTATCTCTCTTCTAATCTTTATTAGTTCATCTGCTAGCTTTAGGTTTGGTTTGTTCTCTTTTTTTCTATTTTCTTGAAGTAAAATTTAAGTTCTTCATTGGTCATTTTTCTTTTTTAATGTGCACATAAACAGTTAAAAATGCACCTCTTAGCAGTACTTTTGCTGCTGGAAGGATGGGAAAGTTTTAAGTATTAGAGAAGCCCACTTGCACTAAGCAAGGGGTTCTTTCGCAAACATCCCCACTTTTGCCCCTTTAACTGTTTTTCTCTTTTTTTCCTTTTCTAAGTGAGAGCCCATCTACGCCCACACTCTGCTTCTGATAGGAAAGTTAATGGAGAAAGAACTCCTGCTAGCTGAGAAATGCAAATTCGTTAGGGCACATTTGAGACACTCTAAACAGATACAAACAGACTCTAAAATATCTTTTCAATCAGAAACTCAATTCCAAGCTTCAGGATGAAGACCTAGAAAGAAAAATCCAGGTCTGAGGAATCCAAAACCAGGCAACAGGCACAATGTAAATGGGCAGGACCAATTCCTGAGGACTGAACCCCACCCTACAGAAGGAGGCCATGCTTCATGGCGTAAACAGGCCCAGGAAACTCAAAGTTTGCCAACAGCAAGGAGAAATGGAGGCAAAGGTGAGGGTGGTTATTTCCTATTCTCCAGATTTTCCCTGCTTTGTGGGTACATACCACATCAGTACCCATGGCCAGCACCGGCCAAGGTCACCAGGGCTCAGGGACAAGAGGTGGAAAGTGAAAGGAGATGCTCGCTTTCTAAACTCTCCATCACACCCTGAGTTTTCACCGAAGGAAGGAAGGGAATGAGGGACACCTCTATTCCTTGTCTTTCAGAATGGGCAACCAGTTCTCTTCACCACCCCCAGCTTATACTCCTCTGGAGTGTCTCCTGAACCACCGGGACTGCTTTGACTTTCAGAATATGGAGGAAAAATGTCTTATAGCCCCCTGCACAAAGGTTTGGCCAAATTATGATTTACAGGAAGGACTTGCTTGGCCTCAGGAAGGGACCATTCATTTTGATACCATCCGGCAACTGGAGCTTTTCTGTAGATGTGAGGACAGATGGTCTGAGGCCCCAGCTTTCTATGCCTTGCAAGGCAATCCAGACCTTTGTTGACAATGTAGGATTGATCCAGTCCTCCTGTTTTTCATTTCAGGGAAAGCAGCAAGAAGCAAGCCCAGGGATTTAAAAATAAGTATCCCAGAGGAACCCTCAGCAGAGACGAGCAGCTCCCTATAGCCCTGCTCCTCTGGGTCTGACCTGACCTCCCTATCCAGCTTCAGCCTCACACTTGCCCCCTCCTAGAAATCCTCGTCTGAAACAAGCCCTAGTCTCACTCCTGCCCCTCCAACAGATGCCTAGTGAATTTGGGCCCAGGAAGGTCCAGTTCCCCTTTTCTCTACAGGACTTAAAGCAAATTCTGGAGGATCTTGGCAGGTTTTCAGATGGCTCTGATATATAGAGTTTTCTAGATTTTTACCCAAATATTTGAACTCTCCTGGAGAGATGTAATTTTACTTTTGAATCACTGATGGACACTGAGAAGCAGGGTGCTCTGTAAGCTACAGAGAGATTTGGGGATGAGCTTTGCATCACATATACCTTCAGGGAGGGAAGGGGAAAAATATCCAACTGGAAGAGAAGTAGTACCAGTGAATGACCCTAAATGGGATCCCAGTGATGAGATGGAAAACTAGAGGAGACACTTTCAGGTGTGCATAATGGAGAGCTTACCTAGGACTAAGACCAAGCCTCTCAATTCTACAAGTTGTTCATGATTGACCAGGAATTTGATGAAAATCCCACTAAGTTCCTGGAGAGGCTAAGAGAGGCCTTGCTAAAGCACATCTCTCTATCTCCTGATTCACCAAGGGGCAACTAATCCTAAAAAATAAATTTATTACTCAGGCAGCTCCTGACTCGGGAGGAAGTTGCAAAAACAGGCTCTGGGACCAGATAGTACTTAAAGGATCTCCTGAAAGTGGCCACCTCAGTCTTTTATAATTGAGACTGAGAGGCCCAGGAGAGAGAGAGAAGAGTTACAGGAAAGAGACAAAAGCTTTAATAACCACCATGCAAACCCAGAAATCCCACAATTCCTGGGGTGCACCTGTTAACTACTTAAGATATGGCCAGAGTAATTATCTCTCTTCTAAAAGTTTAACTGCTCACATACAACATTTTTTTTTTCCACCAGGTTGAAACTGTTTGGGGTATAATGTGTTGTTGTTAGTATATTTCACTTCTTATCTCTGTGATCTTTGGCACTAAATTCTTTCCTTATATAATACACATGTTTAATCAATGCACACTTTGAACTCTCCTGGAGAGATGTGATTTTACTTTTGAATCACAAAAGTAAAAACTTCTTTTTTCTCTCACTTCTAGAAGCCATTAAATTCGAAATGGTCAGGCAACCAGAGCCTCAGATGATGGCTCCCTCTAGCTAGGAACCCTTAGATAGACCTCTGGGAGGAATCTGACTGCCATTTTCTCCAAAACAACAGTCCTTGTTGTCAGGAAGCAGCTGAGACTGGTTATCCATATTCTAGTGACAGTTAGATGTACCTCTTCAGAGGGAGGAAATGATGCAGAAGTGCTAGGAAGGGTGCAGTTGCTTTAAATGATACCAACGTGGGGAAGGGAAGGGCTCAGTAGAGGAGGGTGTGGTCCCTGGCTAGGGCTCCACAGCCCCCACACTGCCTATGGAGCTAGATGAGGACAGGTGTTTTTGTTTCTCTGCCCAAATGTTGCATTTCCTATGACCATCCTGCCTGCCATGACCCCATCCTGTGCCAATAAAACTCCATGACACTCTAACAGGCAGACACACAGGTGGCTGGTTGTTGAGAGGAGCATATCAGTGGAGGAACACACATGAGGACGGGCATTAAGAGTAACACATTGGTGGAAGAAGACACAAGCGGCTGGATGTTGACAGGTTGTCGAGGGGAGCACGCTAGCAGAAAAGCACACCAACAAATGCTGGCAGGTCAGGAGGCCACTGACTGGCAGACCAACATGGAGTTTGGCTGGGGCAGTCAGAGGAGAGCCTGGCCCCCGGCAGCCCAACTCCAGGGGAAAAACCATCTTCCCTCTGGCTCTCCTGTGTGCTAAAAGCCACTTCCACTCAATAAAACTTTGCACTCATTCTCCAAGTGCACTTGTGATCTTGATTCTTCTGCTACCCCAATGCAAGAACCCTGGGATACAGAAAGCCCTCTGTCCGTATGATGAGGCAGGGTCTGATTGAGCTGACTAACACAAGCTCTCTATGGATAGCTAAGCTAAAAGAGTGCCCTGTAACATTTGCCCACTGGGGCTTCAGGAGGAAACCCCAGTAACCATTCACCCTGAGACACTGCCATGGGGTCAGAGCCCCACAGCCTGCCTGTCTGTTTGCTACCCTAGAGGTCTGAGGAGGGGGACACTGAAGAAGTTTTTATTTTTTTTATTATTTTATTTTATTATTTTATTGCATTTTAGGTTTTGGGGTACATGTGCAGAACATGCAAGACAGTTGCATAGGTACACACATGGCAGTATGTTTTGCTGCCTTCCTCCCCTTCACCCACATTTGGCATTTCTCCCCAGGCTATCCCTTCCCAGCTTCCCCCCTCCCCCCTGCTATCCCTCCCCTTTTCCCCCCAATAGACCCCAGTGTTTAGTGCTCCCCTCCCTGTGTCCATGTGTTCTCATTTTTCATCACCGGCCTATGAGTGAGAATATGCGGTATTTCATTTTCTGTTCTTGTGTCAGTTTGCTGAGAATGATGTTCTCCAGATTCATCCATGTCCCTACAAACGACACGAACTCATCACCCTGCCGCCAGCCTCGGTCCCTGTGGCGTGGATGTCCGGCACGGGAGAAAAAGGTACCGGGCAACCTCGCCGGCTCTCTGGGACCCCCCGCTTACCGCGGGATTCCAGGAGGGGAACAGCTCTTCTTTCAGAGGCAAGAAGCCATGTTGAATTGGAAGATTCACGCGTGAGCCTGGAGAAAGAAAAATACTGCAGAAATACTTCATCATCAACAATCTTGGTGTCCACTCAGAGACCCAATCGAAAAGTCAGCAACTGCTCAGACGACAGGTGGATAAATCCACAAAGATGGGAAGAAACCAGCGCAAAAAGGACACTGAAGAAGTGAGTCACACCCCCATCACATGCCTTGCAAGAGAGACAAGGAAGTTTTTCCCATTTCACTTTAGGTCACCAGAAATATTTCTCTTCTAATTTAATTACAGATTATTTAGAAATGAAAATGATTATTAATTTCTTGAATAAGGCTGTTTTGTGAGCATTGTATTAATAGTGTTTTGCAACCTTAGAACCCAAATTAATAAAACAGTATTCCAATCTCCCAAAATAATGTTTAATATTATTTAAATGAAGTTGTTTAGAATAAAACAAATTTCACTCAAAAGAACTAATGTATATACATTCTTTCACACGTCTTTAGAAGAATTACTGGTGAGTGGTAACACAGCTGGTTCTGAGATGATGGTCCCTGCAGATCAGTTCATTTCGGTGGCCTTTCTCCATCAACAGTGTGATTCATTTTTCTTAGCTCCTAAATTCAGTACCTTCAAGTAATCTTTGATTTTTGCCTCCCTTTCCCTGTATGTTTACTAATTTGCCATTTAATAATTCACCAATTTTTATTTAAAATATCGCTTATATTTGTTCCTTATTTCCGTTTCAGCTGCCTCTATTCAAACCCAGGCTCACATATGGAATTACTGCTGTAGCTTCTTGATTCGTTTTCCTCTCCAGCCTTCCCCTCTTGTTATTCCTGTATCCAATGACAGAGTAACATTTCTAAATTATTATTTTCATCATGATACTTCTCTGCACAAAAACTTTCTATGGTTGTCCTTGTGGGATAAATTCAAATTCCTCAGCCAGGCATGAAATCTCCTCCACCAGCTGACCCTGTTTACTCATTCAACAAATATTTATTGAGAATTGACTGTGTGTTTAGCATTCTCAGTCTTTTATAACACCAAATACCTTAACGGATTTTACTGTCTTGTTGGAGATTTGTGAAAATATTCAAGATAAGTTAAATAAAAAAGCCAGATAGCAGTTTAAGAGTTTCTATATGACAATGTGTGCCTGTGTGTGTGTGTGTACTTGTACATAAGTATATTTGATAAATATTATATATCAAATGACTCTAATTATATGGTTTTCTATTGCATTATAGTTATTACAGTTTATAATATACATGTAGGCATGCTTTCTTAATTCTGCACAATAATTAGAAATAGAGACAAATTGGGAAAAAAGAAAAGGAAATGTGTGCCAATAAATAAAATATTTTTGTCTAAAATCTTAAAAGAAGTAAATTTAAATATATCAGATTCGTGACTTATTTTGTCTGTTGATGCAAATGTTACAAATGTATTTTTTACACTACTACAACCCTAAATATTACAATATATGTACAACACACTAAACATTTCCTCTTCCTGGGCACATGGGGTATCTGTAAGACTGTATTACCAATTTCCCTTGAAGTTAGTTTGCGTTGCATGACTGAGTTCTGGCCAAGGCATGTGGATAGAAGTCAGATGGGTACCTTTTGAATCTATTCTTTACACTATCTACTGTTTCCTAGACTTCTCTTCATCTGTTCATATATTTTTCAAGTTTCCTGTTTCGGATGGCTTAGCCACCAATATGGGAAAAGACTGTCTGACTTGCTTCAGACTTTGCATGTGTAAGAAATAAACTGTATTTCATTAAGTCACTGAAACTTCTGAGCACTTTCAGTAACTCATAGGTATGTTCTGTATGGAATGCAAATTCTAATAATTTTAACACTACCACTTTGAAAATGCTGAATAAAATTCACTAGAAAACAAACAAGAATGATATTAAAATAAAGACAGCCTTGTACCTGTTCTAACTATATGTAGCTGTATATACTTATACACAGATATGTGAAAATTTGCACAATATGGTATGCATATATGTATAAAAAGAAATCACATATAGAATTCAAAGCCATTATTATTAGTAAATAACATGAATTCATTACACATCAGATACTTTACCAACATTAGCTTATTTAATGCTCACAAAAACTTTAAGATTCAGGTATTAATGTTAGACTAATTTAAAAATGAGAAATCTAAGGCAAAGAGAGAGTAAATAGCTCGATTATGATTAGCATTGTTAGAAGCTCCTGGTTTGGGATACATCCTGCAACTGAGATAGCTGAGATGCGAGTGACGGAGCATAAATGATCTTTCTGGAGTTTTCCCAAACACGGTGGACTCTTGCTCATTCTTCGTAGCTAAGGAATTACCATGGCCGCACTGTTGCTAGCTGTTCTCTTCCTTACCACCACCACGACCCTCCTGAGTTTCTCACTATTTTCAGGGTAGCTTTTTAAATTTTTAATTTGCTTATGTCTTTTTTTTTCATAACTAAGATCTATAGTTTTTGAGGAAGGAAACCTTTTTAGTTTTGCTTGTTATGCTTCTCCTGACATAGTATCTGACACATAAGGTATTCTCAATTAATATTGTTTAATTGAATGAATAAATAAGTGAACAAACTAATGCTGTATATTAGAAGAGTTATAGGTTGTGTTTTTAAGTTTTGTAGCTCCATTACTTGGGAAGAACTGGATTATATTCTTGACATGCATGAAGGTTTTCTCTTTACGGATGCTAGGCTAAATGTGGGGGTTAAACATAACTTTATCACACAAAAGTATTTAAGTTAGTAGATACACCACATTGTAAAGGCTGAGTTATTTCTATTTATTTACTTTTAGACAGGGCCTTACTCTGCAGCCTAGACTGTAGAGCAGTGGTATAATCTTGGTTCACTGCAACCTCTGCCTCCCTCCTGGCCTTAAACAGTCCTTTCATCTCAGCCTCCTGAGTAGCTGTGACTATAACCACAGACCATCAGACGTCATTAATTTTTAAATTTTTTTCGTAGACATGAGATCTCACTATATTACCCAGACTACTCTTGAATCCCTGGGCTCAAGTGATTCTCCCAGCGTGGCCCCAAGAAGTGCTGGAATTACAGGTGTGAGCCATCATGCCCTGTGCCTAAAGTTGGATAATTCTATGAGTTTATAGAAGCTCATAGAATTTCAGTGACTTGTATGAGATCCCGTATCTGATCATGGATTTAAAATTTTAGCTGTCTATTTCTTAGCTTTCTATTACTCTTACCTGCCTTTCCAAAAACTGAAAGCTCTATTAATGCTAGCACTTAAAACAGCTTTATGAAGATACAGGATATGAACTTGCCCATACAACATTAATAAAACTTCTCCTCTTCATAGGCATTTTTTTTTTACTTCTCCTAAAAGTTTTCTTAAGATTATTGCCTTGGGACTTCTATTTTCCTCCTTAATATTTTATGTATTCTCATAACTTCACATTTTTCTGACATTAGCTCTATGTATCACACCCATCAAATGTGTCCCCTATTTTCTATTTCCTGGATAGAACCTAAAACATGTCTTTATAAACTCCTAACTGTGCCTGTTGTAGTCAATACTGAACACTTAGATCAATTTAAATGTTTAAAATGTAATTATAATTATCATTTCAAAATCCTCAGAATTTCTCCCAAATATAAAGGTAAAGCCCACAATTCTTACTTCTCTTGATATTTGTAGCTTTCTACCTCTAGTTTCTGTCTACCTTTTTGCCCACATTTTCTATCCACACGCAATCCTTCTTTGCCACACTGAGTCATTTTCATTCCATTTTGCAAAATGAAAACATTGTAAAAATCTTTCCAAGCCATCTTACTTTTGTGTATCAAAGTCTTTGTTAAAGTTCAACTCAGAAATCATTTTCTAGACTTCCTCTTTATGGACCATCCCTTCCCCACACTACTGCAAACCATATCTGCTCAATGTCTTCTTTTGAGGATTTGTGTAATCTATGATGATCCTTTCTACATTGTGTTCCATTTATAGGTACATTGGTCTCTTTTCCTTTTTGAAAGAATGTATTTTTAGATTCACTGTTGTATCCCTCAGAATACCTAGTACATGCCTATTTTTGAGCATTTTTGGAGAAACTAAGATCGCTTATATACTATGTCTAGATTAATCAGAGATTTTTAAATAAGGGGACCGTTTTTACTTAACCAGATAATCTAAAGAAAATTAAATTTTTAATTTGAAATGCAATTTATATAAGTATATTTTAAATGGAGAATACCAAGGAATCTAAGTACATCTCATGACATAAAGGTGATCAAGAGAAATACAAGAAAGGAAATAATCAATTATATATTAAATAACCCCAAAATACACATTAATATTTACTAAAACCAAATCCTTCCTTTAACCTGTTCAATCTTAAGGTAATTCTTGAAGAAATGGTTGGACAGATTTTTCTAACTAATGGACCTGATATTATTAGGCTATGATACTATTTTATGATATTATGCCAATTACAACATCATTTGTATAGCAAAGGCATTGAGTTTAGTGTTATCCTTCAAGTAAGTACGTTGTTTCTTATATGAGTTACTTGATAATTTTCACATACCTAACTTGTAGAAGGGTTCATAATTAATATAAATAACAAAAACTTTTAAATATCCCTTTAATTTTAAATATTTTAGAATTCAGTTCTCTTTTGGTATTTAAATCAGTGATTTTCAATGCTCATCTTCAGTTTAAATTTAGTACTCTTGTAAAAATCCAAAATGTTAGATATATACACAAATAGTCTCCATAGCAAAAAATGAGTGTTCTTCCACTTAATAAAGTGATCTATGGAGTAAAACTATATTCATAATGTATGTTCTTGAATTATATATTTAAATGATTGACAGTGTGTGTCAAAGCAGCAATGATATCAAGCAACATTACAGCAAATCACAGATTTGCAAGAGTTCTTTTTTCTAAGAAATATGAGAATACATCTCACTCACAGTGCACTTAATACTCTAGCCTCTGCTACAACTTGTTTGTACTCCTGTGTTCTGTTCTCTGAAACACAGAGAAATGAAAATGTGCTCACCTTCCCATAATTGTCCTATGTTCACTTAGATATCTGGCCTTCTTTTAGAGAGTTGACATTTGGTTCCTGTGTTGACTAGAGCTCACACAAATTACAAATGTAAATGAGAACATCTCATGACCAAACTCAACACAGATTGCCTATTTCATCCTTCAGATGAAAAGCAATTAGCCATTCAAACCTGGCTTTTGGCAGTGTCAATACAATTAATGAAGATGCAACAATTTTAAACACCATTGGTTAGCAAAGTTTTATGTTTTACATGGTTAAATATAGTTCAATATTATACATATAAGTTTACATTTCATGTCTAATAAAACTGAATTTTTGAGTCGGTTTTACTAAATGTACATAAATGAATATAGGATATGGTACATATTTTTAGGGGAATGAAATATAAATATAACAGACAAACTTTTTGTGTTTTTTGAGTGAGTAAGGGAGTATAGCAGGCTGCAGTTGCTCTAATTTTGCCTGTTCTTTGTCAAATAAACAAAACGTAAATGTATACAGATATCTCTCTTTGTTGAGTAATTTCATGGCAACCTATAATTCCACCACTATTAGTGATAAATTCTGATTTACAGCTTAATTGGCCAGAAGTGAATATAGCCTTAAGGTCACTGTAATAAAGATAACAGGAATATTCTGGAGGAACATAAGTTAAGCAAGAGATCATTCTGGTGCAGCAAGTGGAGATGCGTTTAAATATTAGAATACTGTACAGTGCTGACTCCATACATACAACACGAAAGGTCAATTTGAAGTGCTCACAGAAGTCCCACAATAAAATACTTTATATTTAACAACAAGAGTCTGGTATTTTTTTTCCTACAAGGGAAACCAATAATTACATGATGTCAAAAGGAATTAAAAATGGACAAATTAAAGCCTCCAAGAAAGTTAAGCTTTAAAAGAAATGCTGCAGAAAATTGAAGAAAACAGAAGCAAAAATTTAAGTAACCTAGAATTGCATGTGGAGCTAATGCATTTGAGAGATCTTGTTATTTCTCCATAAAAAATAAACAAAAGCTCAGGATATATGGACTAATTCTGACTGTAACAGAAGAAATGATAAACAAGATATTACAGAAAAGTTTGAAGCATACTATCTTCTAAATTGCAACAAAATATGTGAAAGACACCTTTGCTTTTCCACAAAAACAGAAGGGAGATCTTATTGATCCACGAGCAATTGATTTTCAACTGATGTCTAAGTCATGTGAATTTGAAGCATGATTTGTAAAAGAGAGAACAGCATGTGAAGTTGCACCAGATTATGAGTAGAATGAGCCTAGTCCCTAGAGACATGAATAAAGTGAGAGGCATTTTCAACTGCCTGCAGCCCAAGAAATACCCGGAAAGCTAACAAAACCTCTCCTATTAATAGCATTGCTTGTCACCAGGGACTGTGGCATATTTGCTTTGTTAAAACTTATTTCTAGTGTTCTCATCACAAAAACTGTTAAATATTTTAAGTGGTAAATATGTTAATCAGCTTAATTTAATCATTTCACATTGCATTCAAAAATCACAGCACTGCTTTGTATCCTATACAACTATAACTTGTCAATCTACAATGTACAATAAAATATTTTGAATAATATCTAAAACTAACTTACTATATTTCTGAGCCTATAGCACAGGCTCAGAAATAGTCTCTTTTCATTTGTTACACATATTTGAATTCCCATCAGCAGTTACACGAAAAAGAAGGAAATGTTCTTAAGGGAGAGAAAACTTGGGGACACCGAGTGAAAGCTAAGACTACATTTAAATGTTGATGTTCTTTTTGGTAGGTGTTGACATGGGGACAGGAAGCTCTGATGAAAGCCTCCAGAGAATGAAGCATTTGCCCCATGGGAATACAGAGATTCTAGGAAGAGTGTGTGTCGCAGGAGAGGTAAGGAACAGTATTTCACATAAACTTTCTGGAAAGTGGATCTTTGGATGCCTTCATGAGTTCAATTGTCCTGCTTCATGCACAGATTTTTTCTCCCTTGAGATAAATTGCTGTCACAAAGACTCCAATAAGAATGCAATATTAGAAACTTATAAGGGATTATTCTTAGATTTGTGTTTTTCCCCTCTGGTCTCTTTTTCACCATAAGCACCAGCTGTTAAAGGCTCAAGAGAGTCACAAAATCCCATTATAAGTAAATCTATAGGCAGGCAACTGCCTGTTGAGGACAAATACATGTGAGCAATATCAGAGGCAGCTGAGTGCAGTTTCCTCTGCTCAGGCATCACTGGAACCAGGAGGCTTGGCACTGGTAGTCTTGTGCTAGGCCACCCAGGGAGACTCCGTAGGTCCCCATTACCATCTGTAATAACATCTGGCTTTTAATATAAATACAACTTACCAAGAAAATCATTTATAAATAAAGGTTAACATATCAAGTGAAAGAAAGAATAAAATATTGACAAGAAATCTTGAAGAAACAAAATGATGAAAGTAGGAAAACATATTTAATCGTGAGTAAGTGGTCAGATGAGTTATTGAGAAGAAAAAGCATATCAAATGGACTAGGTGCACACCTGAGATAATAAGCCTGTTTCTCCTGGGCATGCAGAATTTTTGTAGTGCTAGACTGACTCATAGAAGTAGTATGGGCAAGCCATCACCTGTGGTGGTGTATGGCCATAATCCCAGCTACGTGGGAGGCTGAGGTGAGAGGATCACCTGCACCTAGGAGTTCAAGGCTGCATGGAGCTATGATTGCATCACTGCCTTCCAGCCTGGCTAACAAAGGGAGATTTCTGTCTTAAAAAAAAAAAAAAAAAAAAAAGGAGAAGAAGAAGTAGTAGTATAGTTGGTGATAAAGGCATGAATAGTTTCAGAGTGAATCATGTTTCATGATACCCATATGGATTTCCACACCATTTTCACTTCCCAGAAATTAAATGGAGGTTCATGTAGTAAGAGAAATCCTAGTGATATGAATTTAAATGAGTTTTCTAAAATGCACCAGCTGTGTGACATTGAGGCAGGCACTTAATCTCTTTGAGTCCTATTTCCTTCTTTGTACTATGGAGTTCATAATATCTGTGAAATTAGATTATTTCCAAGTCTCTTCTCACTGTAAATTTCTGTGAATTCAAACATTTTCTCCTCTCATTTACTATTTTTTAAAATATGCTCATCTACCTTCCTGCTCCTCATCTTCTGAGCGATCTGTTCCCAAGTGGCCTATAGTTATGGCAGCAACAGGAATGCAAAGCACAGGAGAGAAGCAAGTGTTTATCTCCTATGTTCTCTCACCTGCATAGCTAAGCTCAATACCTGGATCTCATGAGCTCTCACATTTCCTCCCCATGGAAGTACACTCACAGAGAAGTGCAATGTGCTAATGTTTTTTTTTTTTTCATTTAAGAAAAATGTCAATAGGTTTTTGGCAAACAGAACAGGTGGTGGTTGTTTACATTAATAAATTCTTTAGTGGTGGTTTCTGAGATTTTTGGTGCACCAATCACCCAAGCAGTGTACACTGCACCCAATGTATAGTCTTTTATTCCTCACTCCCCTCCCACCCTTTCCCCCAAGTCCCAAAAGTCCACTGTATCATTTGAATGCCTTTGGGTCCCCATAGCTTAGCTCCCACTTATGAGTGAGAAAAAATGTTTGGTTTTCCATTTCTAAGTTACTTCATTTAGAATAATGGTCTCCAGTTGCTGCAAATGCCATTATTTCATTTCTTTTTATGGCTGAGTAGTATTCCATGGTATAAATACATGTGGTACAAACCACATTTTCTTTATCCACTTGTTGATTGATGGTCATTTGGGGTGATTCCATATTTTTGTAATTGCAATTTGTGCTGCCATAAATGTGCATGTGCAAGTATCTTTTTCATACAACTTCTTTTCCTCTAGGTAGATACCCAGGAGTGGGATTTCTCCATCAAATGGTAGTTCTACTTTTAGTTTTTTAAGGAATCTCCACACTGTTTTCCACAGTGGTTACACTAGTTTACATTTCCACCAACAGTGTAAAAGTGTTCCCTTTCACCACATCCATGCCAACCTCTGTTATTTTTAGATTTTTGTGATTATGGCCGTTCTTGCAGGAGTAAGGTGGTATTGCACTACTGTTTTGATTTGCATTTCCCTGATGATTAGTGATGTTCAGCATTTTTTTGTGTGTTTGTTGGCCATTTGTATATCTTCTTTTGAGAATTGTCTATTCATATTCTTATCCCACTTTTTGATGAGATTGTTTATTTTCTTCTTCCTGATTTGTTTAAGTTCTTTGTAGATTTTGGATATTAGTTTTTATCAGATGTATAGGTTACAAAGATGTTTCCCCACTCTGTGGGTTATCTCTTTACTCTGCTATTTCTTTTGCTGTACAGAAGCTTTTTAGTTTAAGTATCATCTGTTTATTTTTGTTTTTCTTGCATTTGCTTTTGGGTTCTTGCTTAGGAAGTCTTTGTCTAAGCCAATGTCTAGAATGGTTTTTCTGATGTCTAGAATTCTTATGGTCTCAGGTCTTAGATTTAAGTCTTTGATCCATCTTGAGCTGGTTTTTATATAAGATGAGAAATAAGGATCCAGTTTTATTCCTTATACATGTGGCTTGCTAATTATGCCAGCACCATTTGTTGAATAGTGTATCCTTTCCACATTTTATGTTTTTGTTTGCTTTGTCAAAGATGAGTTGACTATAAGTATTTGGCTTTACTTTTGGGTTCTCTGTTCTGTTCCATTGGCCTGTATGTCTGACGTTATAACAGAACCACCGTGTTTTGGTAACTATGGCCTTATAGTATAGTTTGAAGTTGGGTAATGTAATGCCTGCAGATTTGTTACTTGTGCTTAGTCTTGCCTTGGCGATGTGAGCTCTTTTTTGTTTCTGTGTGAATTTTAGGATTGTTTTCTTTAGTTCTGTGAGAATAATATTGGTATTTCGATGGGAATTGCCTTGAATTTGTAGATTGCTTTTGGCAGTGTGGGCATTTTCACAATATTGATTCTACGCATCCATGAGTGGGGAATGTGTTTCCATTTGTTTGTGTCGTGTGTGATTTCTTTCAGCAGTGTTTTATAGCCTTCCTTGTAGAGGTCTTTCACCTCCTTGGTTAGGTATATTTCTAAGTATTTTATTTTCCTTTAAACTACGGTAAAAGGGGTTGAGTTCTTGATTTGATTCTCAGCATGGTCACTGTCAGTGTATAGCAGAATTACTAATTTGAGTACATTACTTTTGTATCCTGAAACTGTTGAATTCATTTATCAGTGCTAGGAGCTGTTTGGAGGTGTTGTTAGGGTTGGTTTTCTAGGTATGCAATCATATTATCAGCAAACAGTGATAGTTTGACTTCCTCTTTAACTAGTTGAATGCACTTTATTTCTTTCTCTTGTTGGATTGTTCTGGATAGGACTTCCAGTACTGTGTTTAATAGAAGTGGTGACAGTGGGGATCCTTATCTTGTTCCAGTTTTTTAGGGGAATGCTTTCAACTTTTCCCCATTAAGTATAATGTTGGCTGTGGGTTTATGATAGATGGCTTTTATTATCTTAAGGTATGTCCCTTCTATGCCGATTTTGCTGAGGGTTTTAATCATAAAGGGATGCTAGATTTTGTCACTTTTTTTGTGTCTACTGAGATGATCATGTGGCTTTTGTTTTTTAATTCTATTTATTAGGTATGTCACATGTATTGACTTATTGGTGTTAAACCATCCCTGCACCCTTGATATGAAACCCACTTGATCATGGTGGATTATCTTTTTGATGTGCTATTAGATTTGGTTAGCTGGTATTTTGCCAAGGATTTTTGCATCTATATTTACCAAGGATATTGGTCTGTAGTTTTCTTTTTTTGTTATGTCCTTTCCTGGTTTTGGTATTAGGGTGACACAGGCTTTATAGAATAATTTAGGGAGGATTTCCCACCATCTTCTCCCATGATTCTGAGGCCTCCCAAGCCATGTGGAACTGTAAGCCCAATTCAACCTCTTTTTCTATTCAGTCTTGGATATGTCTTTATCAGCTTTGTGAAAATGGACTAATATAGCAAATTGGTACCAGTAGAGTGGGGTGTTGCTGAAAAGATACCTGAAAATGTGTAAGCGACTTTGGAACTGGGTAACAGGCAGAGATTGGGACAATTTCAATGACTCAGAAAAAGACAGGAAAATGTGGGAAAGTTTAGAACTCCCTAGACACTTGTTGAATGGCTTTGACTAAAAGCCTGATAGTGATATGGACAACAAGGTCCAGGCTGAGGTGGTCTCAGATGGAGATGAGGAGCTTGTTGGGACCTGGAGCAAAGGTGACTCTTGTTATGTTTTAGCAAAGAGAATAGTAGCATTTTGCCCCTGTCCTGGAGATTTATGAAATTTTGAACTTGGGAGAGATAATTTAGGGTATCTGGTGGAAGAAATTTCTAAGCAGCAAAGCATTTAAGATGTGACTCGGGTGCTATTAAAGGCATACAGTTTTATAAGAGAAGCCGAACATAAAGTTTAGAAATTTTTCAGCTTGACAATGTGATAGAAAACAAAAACCATTTTCTGAGGGCAAATTCAACCCTGCTGCAGAAATTACTTAAGTAATGAGTGGAATGTTAATTCCCAAGACAATGAGGAGAATGTCTCCAGGGCATGTCGGAGGTCTTCACAGCCGCCCCTCTTATCATAGGCCCAGAGGCCTAGAAGAAAATGGTTTCCTGAGCCGAATCCAGAATCCCTTGCTCTATGCAGCCTATGAACTTGGTGCCCTGTGTCTCAGCTGCTCCAGCCATGGCTGAAATGGGCCACATAGAGCTTAGACCATAACTTCAGAGGGTGTAGGCCCCAAGCCTTGGCAGCTTCCATGTGATGCTGAGTCTGCGAGTGCACAGATGTCAGGAATTGGGGTTTGAGAACCTTTGCCTAGATTTCAGAAGATGTATGGAAACACCTGGATGCCCAGGCAGAAGTTTGCTGCAGGGGTGGGGTGCTCATGGAGAACCTCTGCTAGGGCAGAGCAGAAGGGAAATGTGGAGTCAGAGTCCCCACGTATAGCCCCTACTGGGGAATTGCCTAATGGAGTTGTGAGAAGAGGGCCATCGTCCTCCAGACCCCAGAATGGTAGATCTACCAGCAGCTTGCACCATTCACTTGGAAATTGAGTAGACACTCAATGCCAGTCCATGAAAGCACCTGGGAGGGAAGCTGTACCCTGCAAAGCCACAGGGGTAGAACTGCCCAAGTCTATGGAAACCCACCTCTTGCATCAGCATTACCTTGATGTGAGACCTAGAGTCAAAGGAGGTCATTTGGAGCTTTAAAATTTGACTGCTCTGCTGGACTTAGGACTTGCATGGGCCATGTAACCCTTTTGTTTTGGCCAGTTTCTCCCATTTGGAATGGCTGTATTTACTCAATACCTGTACCCCCATTCTATCTAGGAAGTAACTCTCTTGCTTTTGATTTTACAGGCTCATAGGTGAAAGGGACTTTCCTTGTCTCAGATGAAACTTTGGACTGTAGACTTTTGGGCTAATGCTGAAATGAGTTAAGACTTTGGAGGATTGTTGGGAAGACATGACTGGTTTTGAAATGTGAGGAAATGAGATTTGGAGGGATCAGCGGCAGAATGATATGGTTTGGCTCTGTGTCCCCACCTAAATCTCATCTTGAATTATACTCCCATAATTCCCACATGTTATGGGAAGGACCTGTAACCAGATCAGCTTCAATCAGATTCTTGGGAACTTAGATTCTTGGCCTCACCAACCACGAAGAATGGGGAAGGGGGCCTAGGTGTTGTGGTGAGTGTTACAGCTCAAACAGAACTCATGTACCCAAAGAGTGTGTAGTAGTGCAGTTTATTAGACAGAGCTAAAGCACAGCTTCCAAACGTGGAAGGGGACCTGGAGCGGGTGCCACTGCAGGCTTAGACGGCTGGAGATTATAACCCTGAGTTATTCCTTCCCCATTCTTGTTCTTGTCCAATGAGAGGGGTTTTTTCAATCTTTCTCTGGATTAATTGATCTTTGAATCCTTTACCCGATTGGTTACTGTTTTAAAACCCTGAGTCACTGAGCCTCCACTTCTAGGGGCCAGAGTTGGGAAAAGTCCCTGCCCTAAGACAAAGCCCCTAGGAGCCAGAGGCTATAAAACTGGAAACAAAGCCCCTAGCCAGCCAGAGGCAGGAAAAGTCCTGCGCTGGAAAAAAAAACCATAGCTGGCCATAGGGGGAAGATTCCTGCGCTTGAAACAGAGTCCTTAGCTGACTCAGGAAGTTCCTCCAACACAGTCCCTCAGACCCAGTGGGAGATAGTTTGAATCAGGGGGGCAGTTTTCCTCATGCTATTCTCGTGATAGTGAATAAGTCTCATGAGATCTGATGGTTTTATCAGGGATTTCTGCTTTTGTGTCTTCCTCATGTTTTTCTTGCCATCACCATGTAAAGAAACCTCATGTTCCTTTCGCCTCCCACCATGATTCTGAGGCCTCCCCAGCCACGTGGAACTGTATGTAATTCAGTTAAACCTCTTTTTCTACCACATCTCACATATGTCTTTATCAGCAGCATGAATTTGGACTAATACAGACCCCAATTCTTTATATCTTGTAGGACTTTTGCTGAGAAATCTGCTGTTAGTCTGATGCTTTGGCCTCACAGCTCTTTCTTTCCTTCATCTTGATTTTCCTTCATCTTTACTTTAGATAAGTGATGACTATGTGCCTAGGTTATGATCTTTTTACAATGAATTTCTCAGTTGTTCTTTGGGCTTCTTGTATGTGGATGTCTAGATCTCTAGCAAGACTGGGGAATTTTTCTCGATTATTTTCTTAGATATGTTTTCCAAGCTTTTAGATTTCTCTTCTTCAGGAACACCAATGATTCTTAGCTTTGGTTTAACATAATCCCAAACTTCTTGGTAGATTTGTTTATTTTTTAAAAATTCTTTTTCTTTTTCTTTGTCAGATTGGGTTCATTTAAAAATCTTATCTTTGAGCTCTGAAGTTTTTTCCTTTACTTGTTCTATTCTGCTGCTGAGACTTTCCAGTGCATTTTGCAATTCTCTAAGTGTGTTCACTTCCAGAAGTTGTGTTTGTTTTTTATTCATACTGCCTATTTTACTGAAGAAGTTTTCCTTCATATCTTGTATCTTTTTTATTTCTTTAAGTTGGGCTTTTTCTCTGGTGCCTCCTTGATTGGCTTAATACTCAACCATCTAAATTCTCCTTTTGGCAATTTGGAGACTTCCTCTTGGTTTGGATCCATTGCTGGTGAGCTAGTGTGACCTTCTGGAGGTGTTAAAGAACCTTGTTTTATATATTAACAGAATTGTCTTTCTGATTTCTTCTCATTTGGGTAGACTGTATCAGAGGGATGACTTGTGATTCAAGGGCTGCCGTTCAGTTTTTTTTTTTTTTTTTTTTTTTTGTCTCATGGGGTGCTCCCTTGATGTGATACTTTCTCCTTTCCTCTAGGATTGGGCCTTCCTGAGAGCTAAACTGTAGTGATTGTTACCGGCTCTGGGCTGGTACTAGGGAGTGTTGGCAAAGAGTCCTGTGATGTGATTCATCTTTAGATCACTCAGCTGTAGATACCAGCACCTGCTCCAGTGTAAGCAGGAGGGGAGTGAAGTGGATGCTGTGAGGATCCTTGGTTGTATTTTTGTTAAGTGTGCTGGTTTTGTATTGGTTGTCCTCCAGTCAGGAGCACTTTCAAGAGCTCATCAGCTATGATAGTATAAGAAGAATCAGGCAATGGGTGAGGCCACGGAGCTCCCAAGAGTTTACATCATTTGTCTTCATCTACCACGGTGGGTAGAGAAAAACCATCAGATGTGTCAGGGTTAGGCGTGTCTGAGCTTAGGCTCTCCTTGTGCAGGGCTTGCTGTGGCTGTTGTGGGAGATGGAGATGTAGATCTCAGGCCAATGGAGTTATGTTGCCAGGGGAATTATGGCTGCCTCTACTGTATCATATAGGTTACGAAGAAAATGAGGAAAAGCCAGCAGCCAAAGGCCTCACCTAGTTCCTAAGCAGCCTACAGTTTGAAAAGCTGGTCTCACTCCCATCATGCCCCTTGCAACAGTACCAAGTTTATTTCAGGCAGCTGGTGAGCAGGACTGAGAACTTGCCCCAGGCCTCAAGTCTCCCAGCAGAGAAAGCAAGCTGACTCACAGTTCCTAGGATGTCCCACAGAGACTATAGTGACAGTCTACCTCCTTCAAAGCATCTGTGGATTTTCCTGGCTTTCCTGATATTTTCCTGTGGTAGTTCTTGGAGTAAAAGTTCTTGCTGTGGGTCTCCACATGCTGCTCTATCTGTCTATGTGGAAGCTGCAAGTTACTCCCCCTTCCTATTTGTCATTTTCCCTAGTAGCTACTAATTTATCAAACATTTGTTAAGTATTTGTGTTGTTTGTTGGAAAAGTCACACAGATAAGTCACAGCTCATACATGCCATAGATCTTAAGCAATGGTTTTGTCATAGAGTGATAAGTTATATAATAAAAACTATGAGAGCACACATGAAAGGCATCTAAGAAAGCAAAGAGAAAGGAGGCTTATCCACCTTGAGGTGAATGTATACTATATATTTAACGTTCAGTGAGTTGAATCTGACCAGGTAAAAATGTCAAGAAAGAATGTTCCAAGTAGAAGAAACTGGAGCTTTTTAAGCAGAAAAGAAAATTTAGATTTAAGTTTCAGATAACTTCCTATGTTAGTATGAAGAAAATGTAATAATACTGAAGAAGGGAGATTAGGTAAGGGTTACCTTGTGGATTGCAGTGCTTATGTGTAAAGCCCCTGAAATGTAGTAGGAGGTTGTCAAATCATTAGTCTTCAAATTCTGGGAAGTTAAGGACTTTATCTCATTTGTCACTGTGTATCTCAGATATATAGGACCACAGCACAGAACCTGACATACAGCAGTCACTTAACCAAATGACTATTAAATAATATGTGTATTATATGTAGCATAACATGAAGCAAGCATTAGGCTTGCATTATTTCTTGACCTGGATCCCATTATTATAAGGTGATAAAATAAAGTAGGGAGAGGGATATGAGGTATACAAGGAAGATTGTTGTTTTAGACAGGGACCTAGAGAAAGCTCAATGAGAAGATGTCATTTGAAGGATTAAAGGGCTTAGCCATGTGGATATTGGGGGTGGAGGGCAGGCAAAAGGAAGAGCAGGTACAAAAGACCTGAATGAGAACATATCTAGTGGCTCTGAGAAATAGCAAACATATAGTAACTCTGGATCCCAGGCTATGAGGCATGTGAGAAGAAAACAGACTCTTCAGGAAGTAGCATTATTAGGGGACAGCCAGGTTCTAATTATAGCAATTACTCCAATTATAGCAAGAAGGTAGAGGGAACTTTCACAGAAGTAATTGAATTAAAAGTGATTCTGCTAATATATGACTTTGAGTTTCAGAGAGCACACAGAAAATGATTTGAGTAAATGTCTGGTGACCTGTTTTAACAGGGGCCAGAACCATGATGAGCTTACTCTTCACTGTCAGACTCAGGCGCATATGGAGAGTCTCTGATAGTTGAAGGAACACAGGAAGAATAATACCAACACCAGCCTCTTTATCAGCATCTTCAACAGAACAGTATTATGTAGCCATTTATTTTTACAAAGTGATGAAATAAAGAAAGGAAGAAAAGGAAGGAAAGAAGAAAGAAATGAAGGAAGGATATAGATAATTAAGTATTACAGATTATATATTAAGTAATATTAAGATATATAAAATTATATATTTATAATACAATTATATTATTATATATAATATATAACATGATAAGTAGTAGAGTTGTCAAGTTCTTTATTTTCTATCCCAGAATATCCACATTCTATGAGGCTTAATGATGCTCATTTCCTTTCTGTGTTCTTTAAAAGAATGGGACAATCTCATTCTACAGTATGTGACAGTTATTTTAGGATCATCTTTTTTTTGTCAATATTTTTAAAATTTTTTTACTTTAACTTAATTTAATTTTATTTTTTGAGACAAAGTCTCACTCTGTTGCCAGACTGGAGGGCAGTGGTGCAATCTCAGCTTACTGCAACCTCTGACTCTCTGGTTCAACCAATTCTCCCGCCTCAGCCTCTTAAGTAGCTGGGATTATAGGTATGCACCACCACGTCCAGCCAAGTTTTATATTATTAGTAGAGATGGGGTTTCACCATTTTGAACAGGATGGTCTTGATCTCCTGACCTTGTAATCCACCCGCCTCGGCCTCCCTAAGTGCTGGGATTACAGGTGTGAACCACAGTGCCTAGTCTGTTTTTTTTTTTTTTTAATTGCATCTAATTTTTTGTTAATCAGTTCCAAATTGATGAGGATAATATAAAGTTGGCATCTCCCATAAAAAGCAGTTTCAATGAAATATACTAAAACAAAACAAAAACAAGTTCTTACAGTTGATTCATGTTCACAAATAATTTATTGCTCTTACTGTTCATGTTCTTTAGTTGACTCTCAGTGGAAAAGTCATTGAAACTCCCTGAATGGGAAACTATTTTCTTGCTTTTAAAAATGTAGTCAGAACACTATGCTGATATTTGCTATGTAGATGAAGGTACGCCTAGTGCATAGGTGGTGATCCTTTGCAAAAGTTCTTTTTATGTTACTTGCCTATGTTTCTGGCATTAAAACTAGAGGTTGGGGAAAAAGATGAACAGAATACATGATTACTGAATTTTCATATAGCACTACCATACATTGGATTTTTCTTTGAGTCAGGTGCTGTTTTAGCTACTTTCCACACATTATCTCAGGAATCATCAAACCTAGGGAGACAGGTGCTAAAATTTACATTTTTAGCCAGGATGTGTCATTTCCCAATTTTCAGTCATTCACAATACCAATTCACAATTTCAATCCTCGCTATAACTGCAACACACTTATATATATATAAAACAGTATTTTTATGTTAATTCAGATTTTCAAAACTTATGCTTAATATAAGCAATATCAATAAAATCAAGAATTTAATGGATTAATTAAACATTTTTAATATGTATTAAATGGAATGGAAGTTTAAAATGTATTAAGTAAATTTGTTTTAATTGTTTTAAAATATTCCTTAAATATCCCCTAAAATTACCCCTTTATCACTAGTGTCACCTACATAGAGTTTATGAAAATACCCTTCTGCTATCCTGTTTCCCATCCTAAGAGTATATGTTTGAGTCATGGAGCAGCGGATATGGAATATGCATAAGTTTTATAGCAGGTTACAAAAGGGTTTGAATCACAGAGAGCACACCAAATGATTCATTGGAGGGTTGAAAATATTAAGTATTTATGTGGATTTACATTTTCTTCATTCCTTTTTCAATTTGGTGTGCTTTAGGACATATATATATATATATATATATAAAATTTATAAATGTACAACATTGAGGGATATAATCAAAAACAATTTTTCTCATGGAGTAAAAAATTATGATGTTTAAAGTCTCTTACTTAGTGTATAGAGATTTATATTGTCCTTGTTCCTCCACCTTATGTGTAGCTTCATGACCTTTGCTTGAAGGAGGAGACCCTGTTCGACTGTAAATAGTCATTGGCTCACTGATCTTCAAAAATATTCATAATCCTTGGTAGTAGATATTCAGCCATAAGGTTTTTTTTTTATTCCCACCAATACTTAATAATGTATTTAAAATTTTTATTGCACAATATGTATTACAAAGAAGAAAAAGCAAAAATAATAATCTGGAATATTGTAATTTTGAAATCCATAAAGCTCAGAAAACAAATATTTTTTATAATTCATTTGATTACAAAACTTGACCTGACCTGAATTCCTTTCACAGAAAGACTTGATTTGAACTGGCATGAGAATCTTATGTTCTTTATGCCTTTTTGTCTGAATGTATACATGTGAAAGAGAAATATTTGACTGAGACATACTGCCCTAGATCTTGCATGTTCTGTTCTATATTACCTTTCTAAAATCTAACAATTCTCAATTTCAAGAAATAAATCGCTTTAAGAATGTCAGATAAAGAATTACAGACCTATACACCAATGCCCTATGCAGTTCATTCGGATCATGACTTAAAATTATACCTAGAAACAACTGTGTTGAATGAATTCCCCAGTACCCAAACTCAGTATAGCTGTCGCTGTTACTTGCCAAGGGATTGCAGACATGCAAACATTTGATGGGTGGTTGAATCATTTTACTTATTAATTCTTCTCTAAACCTAATTCTTTGTGATTCTGAGGGAATATATTCTCTTCCTGGGTCCACAAGGGGACATAGTTTCTTTTTTTTTTTTTTTTTTTTCCTATTCACCTGGGTCACCATAAAGAGTCTCAAAAGCCTAATACCAAAGGAATGACATATATGTGAGATTCATATGTTCCTGCGTGTTGAGAATGAAGACACAGTTTTTTTTTTTTCTTTTTAATGGATTGGAGATTTCAGTGGGGTGGGAGAATCACAAGGAATCAGGTGTTCAGAGGAATGTATTGAGTAGAGGTGAGGAACTAGGATGTTGAAAAGTAAAAAAAGGAGAGAAGGAGAGGAAGAAAAAGAGGGAGAGAGAACAGGAATATTGCTTCATTCTAAAAATGGGTATTAATAATGGCCGATCAATATTTTGTGTATTTAAAATGGAGAACTCTATAAATATTTATTGAGTTTACTTGTTCCGGATCTGAGTTGAAATCCTGGATATCCTTATTAATTTTCTGTCTCGTTGAGTCTAAATCTCGTTATGGGTCTTATGTATCTGGATATTAAGATCTCTTATTGTTGCATTGATCCTTTTACCACTGTATCTTTGTTGCTTTGAAATCTATTTTATCAAATGTGAGAATTGCAACTCCTGCTTTTTGTTTATTTATTTTTGCTCTCCATTTGGTTGGTAAATTATTCTCCAATCCTTTGTTTTGAGTCTTTGTGTATCTTTGGATATACCGTTAGGTTTTGGCTGTATCTTTTGATTGGGGGATTTAGTCGATTTAAATTTAGGGTTACTACCATTTGATGTTAACTGGCTATTTTATCCATTTGTTGATGTAAATTCTTCTTTATGTTGTTGCTCTTTACTTTTTGGTATATTTTTAGAAAGGCTCATACTGGTTGTTCCTTTCTATGTATAATGCTTCTTTCAGAAGTTCTTGTAAAGCAGGCCTGGTGGTAATAAAATCTCTGAGTACTTGCTTGTTCATAAAAGATTTTATTTTTCCTTCAATTGTGAAGCTTAGTTTGGCAGGATATGAGATTCTAGGCTGAAAGTTCTGTTCTTTAAGTATGCTGAATATTGGCCCCCACTCTCTTCTGGCTTGTAGGGTTTCTGCTGAGAGATCTGCTATAAGTCTAATAGGCTTCCCTTTATGGATAACCTGGCCTTTCTCTCTGGCTGCCTTTAGTATTTTCTCCTTCATTTAGATCCTGGTGAATCTAACGATTATGTGCCTTGGGGTTGCTCTTCTTGAGGAATATCTTTCTGGTGTTCTCTGTATTACCTGGGGTTGAATAGTGTCCTGATTTGCTAGATGGGGAAAATTTTCCTGGGTAAGATCCTGAAAAGTATTTTCCAGCTTGGATTCATTCTCTTCATCACATTCAGGTATACCAATCAAATGTAGATTGGGTCTTTTCACTTAGTCCCATATTTCTTGGAGACTTTGCTCATTCCTTTTCATCCTTTTTTCTCTATTCTTGTCTTGTTTTATTTCATTAAGTTGGTCTTTGACCTCTGATATCCTTTCTTCTGCTTGATCCATTCTGCTATTTAAACTTGTGCATATTTCACTAAGTTCTCATGTTGTATTTTTCAACTCCATTAGTTCATTTATATTCCTCTCTATATTGTCTATTCTTGTTAGCATTTCATCAAACCTTTTTTCAAAGTTCTTAGTTTCTTTACATTGGGTTAGAACAAGTTCTTTTAATTCCCAGACGTTTCTTATCATCCACCTTCTGAAGCCTACTTCAGATAATGGAACACAGCCCTTTTCCATCAGGGCTTGTTCCGTTGCTGATGAGGAACTGCCATCCCCTATAGAAGGAGAGGGGCTCTGATTTTGGGTATGCTCGGCCTTCTTAGGCTGGTTTTTTCCCTTTATTATAAATTTATCCATCTGTCATCTTTACAATTACCACCTTTCTAATTAGGTTTCTGAGTCGACATCCAATTTATTGATTCCCAGTGCTGGGATTCAAGCAACACATTGCGCAGGCCAAAATAGCAGCGATAAGAATGATGGTGCTCTTCTGCCCGGGAATCTCTGGTCTGACTTCCTTCTTGAGTCCACAACAAGTGGCTCTGCCTTCCCAGAGCTCAAAACACCGGTCAGTAAGGGAACCAGTCCCCTTTACTCTGCATGAAGAGCTGCCACGCCAAGGCACCGGCAAAACTGCTGCACTGGCCACAAGAGTCACGCTGGCGACCCATGGGGCTCCTCCACTAGAAATCTGCTGGTCCGTGAGCGATGAAAATTCGTCTGAAAGTGTGGCGTCCTCTCGTTCTCTGAGCCTTCACTGGGAGCTACAATCCTGAGCTGTTAGTGATCAGCCAGATCTCTCCCGGGGACATAGTTTCAAAGGCAAGAACTTCCCAGAGCCATGACTCCTCCCCAGCTCTCCATCTGCAGAGTAGAGGTCTTTGTTTAAATTTCCCAGAGTGAGAGAAGAATGAAAGATCAGTCACTCCAGTGAAAGTTTAAAAGAACTTCTTTCATAGGTCAAAGAGCTGTGAAAGGATTAATGGGTTAAAGGCCCTGTTCCCTTATCCGGCCGAATTCCATATTTGAGTCCCCTTCCACAATCTCGTGGAAACTTTCCTCTCTTATCTTTTCCTTTCTTTTTTCTTTCTCTGCCTAAATAAATCACTTTCTGCAAAAACTCTTTAGGGTCCAATATTTACTTGCAAGCACACTGTGCCCAGCATGGTCCCCTCTCCCATTCTTGGGTTAGTGGGAGACCAAGAGCCTGGAAGAACAGTCCACTGGGGAGTGAGCTAACCCTCCCCCTAGGTCCCAGAACCCGGCAACCATTAAAATGAAATGTCAACAAAGATGTACATAACCAAATATAAATTATACTTTGATTATCAGCCCATTTAAATTAGCCTTATACCCTTCTTTCTCATTGTGATTGTATCTAATGTTTTGATCCATTTAATAACTAACACAGATTACATGTCCTACTTAAAATGTATTTATTTATTCATTTAATTTTTTGAGATAGGGTCTGGCTTTGTTGCCCACTCTGAAGTGCAATGCAATCATGATTCACTGCAGCCTTGACCTATTGGCTCAAGTGATTCTCACACCTCAGCTTCCTGAGGGGTTGAAACCACAGGTGCACACCACCACACCCAGATATTTATTTATTTATTTATTTATTTATTTATATATTTTGTAGAGACTGGAATCTCCCTGTGTGTTCTAGGCTGGTCTGAAAGCTCTAGCAATTCTCCTGCCTCCACTTCCCAATGTGCTAGGATTACAGGCATGAGCCACCACATCCAGAAAAATCTATTTATTTTTTAATGGAAACCTGTTGAGCAGATCTGGAGTTGGAATTGACTAATACACAGAGTTTAATTTTGATATTTAAGCTATGCTGTTTATTGGTACTTTGGACAAATATGAGTTCATTTATACCAACATGAAGGCTTTACTGCAAATGTTGGCAGATTTTACTGAAACTGGGGATCCAAGATAACAAGCTCATAGACTTGTCTCAGAAGACAAAGACAGACCATCAGGGAAACATGCAAGTTAAGTCACTTTTGAGGAAAAGCTTATAAGAGATGACATGACATACAATAGCAGTTATCACTAAGATGGAAAAATCTGGAAAGTCAGACAGATTTTTGTCCTTGGAATGGTAATATAATTAGAAAAAAAAAATGATGGCAGTTCATATGTACACTTTGACATCACCATTGAGACTGCAGTTAAGAAGAGAAATATAGTTCAAGTGAATGTTTTAGTGTCTGGAATGAAATAAAAATGGAAAGAATTATTAACACACTACCATTCTCAAATATTTTAATATAAATAAAAATGTACCAGAGGGTGTAAAATCTTTGGGATTAGGGATTCTGTGGTTTGGAATAGTATACTAATGCAGATGCACAGAAAGCACCAACAGGCCCCTGTAACACCCATCTCAAATGTAAATTAAAGTATTTATGTTCAGAGCTGGCTACAGGCATATACACCCACACCTCTAAGGAAAATTGTGACCACTGAAACTATTCCTAACTTGAGGCTGTCTTTAGACATTTTCTATAAGTCAGATAAGGAGAGTTGATATGATTATTTTTAGACTGGAAGTGTCAATAAGGTCATTTTGAAGATAAATCTAACTTCCTATAATTTATTCATAAATTCACAATGGGGTTATTTATATACATATTCATACACTTTACGTTCTTATTTGTGTCTAAGTGTGACCCTCAAAGACTCCTCAGTTCTCCTCTGGTTTACTCTTATAGCCAAAGGAGTAACCTTAGCACCTCAGTCTCAAAGTGACTTTCCTCAATCATTGAAGTAGTTTGAAGAAAAGTTAGATTCTCAGTTGTACATATATTATGTATTTCAGAAAACACATCTGGACACATGGGAGTAGAGGCCAGTGTTACACTATGGAACCTAAGAGATTAGTGACCATAGAACAGAATGCACCAGTAGAAATTCAGAAATAAGGGAAGTAAATTTGACATTGGAAGTTTATATTTTCATATGCATTTTATCAGCGTTGCTTCCTGCTTTGTGGATGTGTGACTCCATTGGTATTCACAACTACGTTACATCTGAGCATCTATAGTCCTTAATTGCTTTCTAGTTTGCTACAAGCAGTGAGAGCCTTAGTAAACAAGGCACTGGGAAATTTGCTATGGTAGGTTTTGCATTTTTATTATATTTTTATTTTGATTAGTTAAATCCATTTTACAGTTGATATAGCAAATGGTCTTAATTCTCTTGATAATTAGTATAAATCACTCACTTTTAGGGCTACATATCTTAAAAAATTTATAATAAATAAATAAAGGAATTGCTCTGAATAACCATGATCTATTTAGTAAATTTCACCTGAGATCTTGCTAAATGATTTTATAGTCACCTAAGATAGTCTAGTGTAGATAAAAAAGTTACTGTACTTAATTTCTCATGTTAAAAACTAAAATTAATACTTACATACTTACCAATGTTATAAAAATGAATGCACAATTACTACAATTTTCATGGAACAGCAGTCTAAATAAATTCAGTGTGCTGATATTAAGATTTATGCCATATTGATGAGTAATTTTTAAACTGGAAGATTTTTATCATTTTATATGTAGCTAAGGAAAATAAAGATGTCAAGAAGTAAAATGTGAGGCTTCCCTGAGTTTACTTTATAAAATAAAAAAATTAGAATAATTTTAGATTTATAGAAAAATTATGAATATAATACAGAAAGGGTCAATATAGCTGACACTCAGTTTCCTCTATTATTATCTTACTGTATGGCACATTTATCACAATGAATAAACCAATGTGATACATTATGTTGAACTTAAGTCCACAATTTATTCATATTTCCTGAGGTTTCACCTAATATTTATTTTCAGTTTCCAGGATCTCATCCAGGATACCACATCACATTTATGTATCATGATCCCTTAGACTGCTCTGGGCTGTAACATTTATTGAGTTAACTTTTTGATTTTTTTGGTTATTGATATAGTTTGGCTGTGTCCCCTAATCTCATCTTGAATTGTAGCTCCCACAATTCCCATGTGTCATAGGAGGGATCAGGTGGGAGGTAATTGAATCCCAGGGTGGGGGTTGGGTGTTTTTCCCATGCTATTCTTGTGATAATAAATATGTCTTAAGATCTGATGGTTTTATAATGGGAAGTTTCCCTGCACAAGTTGTACCTTTCTGGCTACCATATAAGACCTGCCTTTCACCTACTGCCATGATTGTGAAACCTCCGTAGTCATGTAGAACTGTGAGTCCTTTAAACCTCTTTATTTATTTTTATAAATTATCCAGTTTTGGGTATGTCTGTATGAATAGCATAAAAACAAATTGATATGAATATTAAAGTATTTATATTTACAACAGATTGTTGTGAATTAGGCATCCTATTGTTTTCTAAATTTCTATGATGACATAAGCTAAATTCATATTTAAAAAAGTACACATACCAAAACTAATATCACTATATACACACACAACCACACATCCCTTTTTAATTGGCTTGATATATCCCTTGAAGATGATATAAAATTAATAACTTGCACTCCATTTAGGCACACCTTTGGCATGTAGAGTCTTTTCAGTGGAACATTTGACAAACTCATATGGAGAATGCCCTTTCATAATTACTCTAACACTGCTGCTAGAGATTCTCTTAATAAGCCTGTCTTCAGAAGAATTATCAGAAATTTTCACTGTAAAGTATATTTTAAAAGTTGGAATTTTCACATGTTCTCACCTATAAGTTGGAGCTATATGGTGGGTACTCATGAACATAAAGATGGCAACAACAGACACTGGGGACTACTGGAGGAGGAAGTGAGCAGTGGGAGGGAGGGGGCAAGAATTAAAAAACTAACTCTTGGGTACTGTGCTCAGTACTCTAAATCTCAGCATCACTTCATATAACCAGGTAAAAAATCTGCAAATATGCCTTCTAAATCTAAAAGTTAAAATTATTTTATTAAAATTGTTATTTAATGTAAATATAAATTGATTTTACATTAATAACTTCAAGAACATTGATACAAAAGTCTTTCTTCCAGTTCACTGTCTTTAAATTGGACCCCATTTTAGATTTTTAAGTAGATGGTGGAACACTTGGGACAAGAGTTTCTGTTAATGTATCTAGTAAACATCATTAATACATTTGAATAATTAAGAAAGACCTCAGAATAAAGATGTATAGGCTGTTCTTGAATTGTTATAAAGAAATACCTGAGGCTGAGTTAGTTATAAGAAAATAAGTTTAACTGGAGCATGGTGCTGCAGTGGCGGCTGCTGGGGAGTGTCTCAGGAATCTTCAGTCATGGCGGAAAGTGAAAGGGCACCAAGCATGTCACATGGCAGGAGTGGGAGCAACGCAGGGGAGAGGTACCACACACTTTTAAATAACCAGATCTCTGGAAAACTCACTCAATATCATGAGGACAGCACTAAGGAGATTGCACTAAATCATTTACGAGAAATCCACCCTCATGATTCAGTCACTTCCCATCAGGTCCCACTTCTAACACTGGAGATTACAATTCACCATGAGATTTGGAGAGTACACAAATAAAGACTATATTAAAAGACATCTAATAAAGGGTCAAGGAAGAGAGATAAGAAAAAATTCACACTGAATACATCACATACTATTAGAGAAAAAGGAAAAGTCTGATGGTTATGGGTAGAAAAAGCAAATTATTTACAAAGGACAAAAATTAGGTATACATCAGATTTTTCAAACTCAATACTGGATTTAACAATGCCATGAGACAACATTTTCAAAATGTTGAAAAAACAAAACAGTGCACAGGAATCAATATCTGATGAACTTTTCTTTAAATAGCAAAGCATGACAAAGAAAATCCTTCAGAAATATTTTCACATATACATGTATGCCTCAGGACAGCTACCACACAAATATCTTCAATGAGAGTTTTTGGACAATGTAATTACAAACAAGAGAGAGACACACTCAAGAGAACTTTCCAGATTTACTTTAGGATAAGATAACTAAATACAACTATAATGATCTTTAAATTAATAAATATTATTATATTTATATTATGCCTTTATATATGCATCTATAAAAATACAAAGAGAAATACATAAATATGTTTATAAGAGAATCTAAATAAAAAATTTAGACAATATTAACACAATGTCTGGTATTGTGGAAGAGAAGAACATCAAAAGAGCAGAGAGTATGAGAAAGTTCTTGTTTTACTTGTGTCCAAGGTTGGAAAAGGTATAGATATTCATTTAAAGAAGAGTTAAAAAGGACATTTTTTAAAGTAGGAAAAGTGGGACAAACTAAGTAATGAACTCTTATGGTGGAAACAGTAACATATCTGTTAATCTTTAAAATAAATATAAATGAACTAAAATCACAAGTTAAAAGACAGACAGATTTATTATGAACATTAAATTTGGCCATAAGAAGAGACACACCTAAAAATAAAAGAAAAAAAACCTTATGAAAAAGAGATAGCAAGATATCAGCCTATTAGCCTGATAATGTGAGTAGTTATAATAACATTAGCTAAAATAGGTCTTAAGATGATTATGTTCTTTCAGGAACAAAGGGGTTGGTTTAACCATCTCTGTGACCTAGCATAAACAAGTAGGGTTTATTTCAAAAATGTAAAGTTCAGTCAACATTTCAAAACCAATCCAAGTAATTTGTCCTATCAATAGATCAGAAAAAACACTTTGTTATACAGTGTAGGGCCTCCCATATGACAATGAATGAACGTTTGGAGAGCAAATATTCTTACCTGATTCCTGCTTTTAGGGAAAAAGCATTCATTATTTTGCCTTTGAATAGTTTGTTAGCCAGAGGATTTATATAGGATGAGAATGATCCATTCTTCTTCCTAGTTTGAGAATGGGCCCCACACTGTGCAATAAAGTAAGATAAAGAAATAACAGTCCTCAAGATTGGAAAGCATGATTGTTCATATTAAAAATCCAAGGAGGTATAAATATTTGAAAGGAAGCAATATAATAATCTTTATTTTCAAACAACCTCATCATGTATATAGAAAATACTAAGGATTTTATAAAAAGGTACTAGAAGCGTGAAGTTAGTTTAATACCATCACAGAATACAAGGTCAATATTCAAAAGTCGATATTATTTCTCTAAACATCAGAAACTAAATTGGATAATAAATCTTCAAAATACAATTTGTGCTAACAGGAAAAATATAAAGGAAATTCAGAATAAATATGAAGTAAAATATACAAAATCTCTAGTAACTAGAAAACATAGCTAAGAAAAATTAAATAAGATATAAAGAAATGTCATGCTTGTAGATTGGAAGACTCAATGTTCAATGTTGTTAAGATGGGAATTTTTCCCTTAACTGATCAATAAGTTCCATATAGCCCCAGTAAATATTCCAACAACGTCGCCCTCCGTTGCCAGGTGGGAGTGCAGTGGCATGATGTTGGCTCACTGCAACCTCTGCCTCCTGGACTCAGGTGATCCTTCCACCTCAGTTTCCTGAGTAGCTGGCACCACAGGCATGCACTACTGCACTACATTCCAGCAAGCTCTTTTGAAGGCATAAGGGATTCTAAAATTTATATGACCTGGGCACTGTGGCTCATGCCTGTAATCCCAGAACTTTAGAAGGCCAAGGTGGGAGGCTTGCTTAAGGCCAGAAGTCTGAGGTTATAGTGAGCTATGATTGGCCACTGTACTTGAGACTGGGTGACAGAGACCCTGTCTCTAAAAATATATATAATAAAATTAATATAGAAACATCAAAAATATAGACTAGACATCTTATAATATAGTTAAGACATAAAGCTGTGATAGCTATGGTTTTGAAGAACATGGTTGACTTGGAATAGACAAATATATCAATGAAACACGATACAAGTTCCTGATCTGTTCTGTCCAGTAGGAATGCCACTAGACACATTTGGTTATCTAAATTTAAATTAATAAAAGTTAAGTTAAATTAAAAGTTGTTTTCCTCAATCACACTAGCCAATTTCAGTTACTAAACCGCCATATGTGGTTGACTACCCCAATGGAGAGAGTAAATAATAAAACATTTGATTATTGTACAAAGTTTCAATGGTACTAGTCTGTTAGACTCATCCATATATGATCAGTTTGATTTTTGACGAAGATGCAAGGCCAATTCAAGGGAGAAATGAATATTTTTAACAGATACTCTATTGTTAATGAATATCTGTTTTTAGCAGATACTACTGAAAATACAACTGGAAAACTCCATCTGTCAAAAAAGATAAAGAAAATACAAAAAAGTCAAAACCTATTTTACTCTGTGCATTAAAGTCTAGATCGTATGCCTACATGTAAAACTCAGAGCTATAAAACTCATAGAAGAAACATCAGATAACAACTTTCTGTTTTTTGGGATAAAAATAACATACTTAATTGAGCAGAAAAATCACTTGCTCTTAAAGTAAAAATAAGCAGGAAATGAAACTTCATCAAAAAAAGCAATTTTTTAAAATCAAAGGTTACCACCAAGAAAATGCAGGTCACAATATTGGAAAAATTATTTGGAGTAATTATATCTGTCAATAGTCCTACATCTAGAAATATTTATAGAACTAAAAAAAAAAATAAGATGAGAAAACTAACAAAAATTGGAAAAAGACTGGCACAGACAGTTCAAATGGCTACTAAACACTGAGGAAAAGTTTTCCTCATTACTCATTGGGAACATGCAAATTAAAACTATAGAATTTCGAAGCACTATGCACCACACACACACTAGAATGGCTAAAATAAAAAAGTCTGATAAAACCAAATGAGAGCAAGTGTGTGAAGCAACTGGAAATTTCTATATTACCAGTGGGGGCATAAAATGATAAACCATTTTGAGAATTGTTTTGCAGCTTCTCATGAATTTAAACATACTTTAACCCATTTCTCAGCCATTTCATTCCAAGAGTAATGAAAATACATGTTAACAAAAAGATTTGTCAAAGAATGTTTAAAAGATTCCTAATCGTAATAGCCCAAAGTGAAAACAGCCCATATGGTCATGGGCAGGAGAATGAATAATCGAATAGTGATAGACCCAAAAATGTAACATATTACATATTTATTCTTTCCATCTAGTCAGAGGGAATAATCTCTTCTTCCAGACATACTTTTAAAATTATGCTTAATGCTACTTTGCAATATTTACTCAAATCTATTCTTTAACCTGACCAGGCACTAAATCAGGCTTGCTTTCTCATTTTTATTTATTTTGGACTTAAACTACATCAAAATGCAAGATTTAAAAAATAATGCTTTTAAATCAGTATTGCACATTAACAGTTTCTTTTACTTTTTCTGCTATAGTTAGAATGAAACATTTAGTGGTCAGTTACACTATCCATCTGTTCCCTACTTGCAGTTTATGTGAGGATGCAGCTTTGAGAGACTTCCCACGAAAACTAATTGTTGTTCCTCCTGTATCCCCTTTCACTTCTCACTATCCCATAACACAGCCATTTGCCATAGCCTGTAAAATAATCACCCTAGTATCCTATCAGCTATGTGTGTTCTCTAATCTCCTTTCTACTGACACTACCCATTGTGTTATTGGGAACCCTGGTTCTATCAGTGAGGCAGTCAGTACACATATACAATAATTTAGGGAAGAAGAGTATGACTATACTGCAAATGCTGGTAACTTTTGGGAATGAAGTGTGCAGAAGTGAGGCATCAAAGGGAAGAAAGCAAAAAGTAAGATGGCTGTGACGGTTAATATCGAGTGTCAACATAAATGGATTGAAGGATGTAAAGTATTGATCCTGGGTGTGTCTGTGAAGGTGTTGCCAGAGAAGACTGACATTTGAGTCAGTGGGCTGGGAAAGGTAGATCCATCCTTAATCTGGGTGGGCACCATCTAATCAGCTGCCAGCATGGCTAGAATATAAAGCAGACAAAAAAACATGAAAAGACTAGACTGGCCTATCCTCCCTGGCTATATCTTTCTCCCGTGCTGGATGCTTCCTGCCCTCAAACAACCGGCTCTAAGTTCTTCAGTTTTGGGACTCATACTGGCTCTCCTTCCACCTCAGCTTGCAGACGGCCTATTGTGGGACCCTGTCATTGTGTGAGTTAATACTTAATAAACTCCCCTTTATATATTCATATATTTCGTATTAGTTCTGTCCCTCTAGAGAACCCTAATACAATGGCAGACATATTTTTAATATTATATAATTTACTTGAAAAAGTGGAGCAGAGTTTTTAAAAAAAATTTCCATCTTTTCTGAGAAGTCTCCCTCAACCTTTTCTCTTAAGTGGGACATGTATTTTCCCTACAATAATTTGAATTCTATTTCGGCAAATATCTTTTCCCTCTCATACTACTGTGAATGGAATATATACTACCTTAATCCTTGATGTTAGGCTTGTTCATATGATTGCTTTGCCCAAAGGAATGAGAAAATGACAAATGTAGGGGCAATTACATATGCTTGTTCTGTTTGCCTCAGCAGTCATGAGAAGAGAATCCTAGACATAACCTTTCTGTTTTAGCATGGGCCCTAGCAAAAAAAAAAATGTGAAGAAACCTTGAACTCAATTTGCAGCCTGGTAGTAAAGCCCAGGCAAGTCAAAGCCTGAAAACAGAGCCTTCTGCACTGAGTCCAGCTTAAATCAGGAAAATCACACTGAACTTGTAGAATGTACACGTGAAAATAAATGCTTTTTGTTGTAAACCATTAGATTTTAGCACAGTTAGCAATGCAGCTTTGCTGTGAAAATAGCAGACTACTACATCCCCAAAGACATCATCCACTCACAATATTCTTAATTTGTCCTGCTCCTCTGGTTTATTCAAATGATGAAATAAAATAGTGCATGTCATAACATATGTGACAAAGAAAACACATAAATATGAGCTAGTTTTTATCTTAATTTCTGATACACATTCTTTTTGCTTTCCAGGGTTCCTACTAATCTAGAAACTACCCCTCTTATCTTTTCCTATTGTTTTAGTCATTGTCTGTTTGCGTTTAAGTTATTCTTTCATATTTCAGAACTCTAGAAAACTGCAACCTCTTTCACTCTTTTAGCTCTCCCTTACTTTTGTAGGAATTAAGTGTTTGTGATGATGATCCAACTAGTATCTGAAACACAAATCTATTCTTTATCTCTGGTTTAGAAATATCTGGCAAGCATAGATTTTATAAAAGGAATTCTGCTTTTTAAGTCATGATCTCAAAAATTTACATCTCAGAAAACGACTTCACCCTTTCTGAGTCTGTACTCCATGTTAATTTGTTCATTCAAATAAATTCATGTACTGTCTTATACAAAATGTTAAAGGAGATAATACTTCTTAATAGTATGTACTCAGTACCTTGTTTCTTTCTGACACTACTAACTGATACCTGAGAACTGAATCATTTTTACAGTCCTTGCCTTGTGCTAATTTCAGGCCAATATTCTCTGGGGTGGCATAACTTAAAGACATCCCCAATGCAGGAAGTTTACATAATAACTGCTTAAAAATAATTATCCCTTAAAACTGTACTACAGTACTTCACATACAGTAGATGTTCAATAAATGTTGATTAAAAGAACACTGACACATCCAAAGAGTAACTCTCTAATGAGGTATGGGAAGGATTCTGCTATGGGGACTTAACATTACGTATTTTAAATGATTTAAAAGGAAAAAAAGAATACCTACTTTCATAAATTCTACTTACAATACTGATTTCTACTCTTAGCCTTAGAAGTAAAACATGTCTTCTCTTGTTTTCTAGTGGTAGAAACAACTTTTGTACTTGCAATATTTCATTCTAAATTCAAATTGATCGCATGAGAGACAATTATAGCTTCAGAAAAATTGATTATGACCATGCAGACGTATTAACATTGGCAAAATGATCCAGTCGCCATCTGTAATGTTTCTATTTGTGACCTTTGAGGAAAGGCAACATAGTAGATTATTTTTTCCTGTGTTTCTGAATTGTGCTTTTTCTTTCTTAAGTAGCAGCAATACTGTAAAAAAAAAAAAAATCACAGTGCATATTAAGGTGATCTTTGCATGACAAGGAAAGTCATTTATTTCCAATGAACAAGTCAGTCACAACATCCAAATAATTTTTTTCCCTTTGGATTCATTGTCAGGTTTGTTGACAGTGTGACACTCTCACAGAGAAGGGCAGTTAAGTCTTTCAGCACATTCACTAAATTAAGCTGAATGAGAGAAACAGAGAAAGAAAAATTATAATCAAATTGTAATAAACTACCAAAAAATTTAATATAACTGTAATAAATTCAGTTAAGTAAAACAAATAAGATCATTGATTATTATTTTAATGATTTTTTCCTCAATTACTCTGTAGCGGAAACACACATAGAATAAATGCTTCTGAAATGAGCTAGCAATGACATCACATGGCAACAGAAAGGTACATTTTACCAATCATTATGATATATCACAAAACCACAGACTTTTTAAGGTGAGTTTCTTGTGGCAACTACACGAGTGAAAGATTTGTGTAACTTGTATATTTTTTGAATTTTGCAGTTTTATTTTAGTCAACAATTTTATCATTGTAGTGTTTAAGCTCTATATTTTATCTTTGTTCACTTAAGACAGCAAATATAGGCATGAAATCTGCATTCTTCTCATGTATACATATCTATGAAAGAAATGACATTATGCTGTAGAAACATAATTATCTCTTTAGAATTTGGATGAAAATTCTGAAGGAGCTTGTCTGTGACAAAATGCTAAGTTCTGTAATATATGACCTTCCCGGACTACTTGCATTTTGCCTTCCACACCATTTATGTGGCATCTCTCACAAATGCCTACACTTACATATTATAGATTTTCCTGTGTTACATATTATTCAAATGTTCACAACACATCTAAAAGGCTCTGTACACAAACTTTACCTATATGACAAACCAGCGCAGGTACCCCTGTACCTAAAGTAAAAGTAAAAAAAAAATTAAAAGGCTACATAAATCCCTTTTTCAGAGTTTCTGCTGTGCTGGGAGCATCCTCTACTCTCAGGAAGGACTTACTGATGACATATTCTTGGTACATAGAGAACTGAAAAACGTTCAGAATTTTCAGTGCCTGGAAACATATCTTCAATAAATAATGTCATAGTCAATTCAAGCTGCCAATGTTAAAACAATATCTATATGACCTCATTTAGTCAATTCAGTTAAAACATCAGGGAAGTAATTCAGTGACAAAACTCAAAGAGACCAAAGACTGCTGATTGGTTGCTTTTCAATTTTCTTCTTCAAACTGTGGCTTCATGTAGCCATAAATTATGTGTGTTTCTTTTGTGAATTCATATTACATCTTTGGCTTAAGAAGTACATGAATATATGCATTCTTGTGTTCAAATCAGATTTATAACTGGCAAATACATTTTCAGAAAATTATACCCTTCACCTCTTTGAGCATTGAAAAAAAATTGAAAGAAAGACTTATAAATTATCTTCTGAAGTAGTGAAAAAAGGCACTCTTTCCAACTGTATAACAATCTATGCCAATAACAGATTTACTGTTTGTAAGAGAGGTTCCTATTGACAAGGTATAACCTCACACTCTAAATTCTATTCCTGAGGAAAGCTATAAACTTTCTACTAACCTGGAAAACTTTTTCATTTAAGCTAAGTTGGAAAAATAATAAGCATATTACCATTTACATTACAGGCCTAAGTCCAAATTACCACTGCTGGTTTTCATCAAATTTGAAAATTTAGTGAACATTATAAAACCTCAATAGAAAAATGTGTAGTCACGGTTGCATTTTTTTTTAACATTTAAGAACTTATAAACGAAATAAATTTGCTGCATGTACATTTTGAAAATACAAACCTTTTAGAGGAAAAACAAAAAGAATCATAATTCTACCTTCCAAAGGTCACCATATATGTTTTAGTGTATTTTCAGTTATTTACCAATCTCTTAGTAACCAAATTTTTCATTTCAGTTATTATATTTTTAATTTCCAAGAGATGTATTTCTGTTCTTCCTTTGAAGCCAGGTTGCATTTTGAAAATAAAATATTGCATCTTGGTTTTTCACTTGATATTAATTTATATGCATTTTTATATTGCTAAAACTCTTCAAATGTTTAATAATTACATAATGTACTATGATATGGATAAAGCATAATTTCATAATTTTTTTCTTTATTTTTATACATTTTGGTTATTTCCTAGTTGTGATACCTGCATTATAAACATTGATGTGGTATGCAGAATTAGATTATTATAGGTGTTATTCTGACTTTTACTAGTAGAGCAATAATCTGAACATATTTTACTGTTTACTCTTTTCAAAAACAAAAGTTACACGTTTACACAGACAGTCACATAGTTTTAGAAACTGTAGTTTCCTGTTCCTCTTCTTTCTCCCTTAAGACAAATACTGTCAGTTACCTCAGCCAATTCATTGTTGCCAGGTTTCAAAGCACCATATTGTAAGTTAATGTATTTGCCTTTCTGCTTCTTAGTTTTTTCTGTTTGAGGCATTAAGTGTAGGTATCCACTATTGAAAATGATGACGTAGCGTTTCTTTCTTGTTGGGATCACTACCTGCGGGGATCTGTCCTGCAGACCCTGACTAAGCAACAGGTGAATAAAGTACACAGTTATTATGCTTTGCCAGTTTGACTGAGGGTCCATGGCTGCTTATGGACTCCCTGGAGGGGTCTGTAAACAGTTGCAACCTCTGGACCCCATCAGCCAGTGAGGCTTGAGTGAACACCACTAGAATGAAGAGTTTAAAGGACAGGTTCCAATGCCAAAGCAAACACCATTCGTAGGTGATATCCCTGGTTGACCACCTGCTGAGAGGGCCATCTGGCTCAGAGGTTAGTTTTAATACTACATAAGTAAACAAGCAAACTAAGTAAACTACTCACATTCCTTTGTATTTGTGCCCTTATCTCTCTGGCTCCTGCAAAGAGACTGTGGCTGCCTTCAGCCAAGAACTATAGAAAAAAACCCTGAGGCCTTCCAAAAGGGTTCGAGACTATATTCTGTAACTTTCTCTAATATATACCTAATAATTTCTTTAATAATTCTCTAATAATTGTCTCTCTTTGAAGACAATTTTTCCCTTAATATTTTTGCTGCTACCCTGACTTCTCACAATTTCTCCCTTAGTCTCTAACACATCATGCTCCTGTCACTCGTGGCTCTCTTTCCTAATGCCCATAAACCATAGTATCAGCAAGTTCCTGATTAAGTGCATATCATTATGTTTATATGCCACCTATTTTTACCTCTGAAAGCCTGTACAATTTCAGTGTCCCTCCAGCTTCCTGAAATTTCAAAATAGTGTGCCTTGGTGGGGACATGCTTTTCTCTAGTGTGCTGAGTACTGTGAACCCTTTGTAATCTCACGCACATTAGTTCTAGAAAATGTTCTTGTTTTATTTAATTGGTGTTCTCTCCTTTTACTTTGTTTTCTCTTCCAAGAATTCTGATTACTAAACTTTTTGGCTAGTAATCTACATTTTCTTACCTTTACTCTCGTATATTCTATTTATTTGTGGTTTACTGTATTTTCTGAGATATTTACTCTGTTTTCCAAATCTTTTATTGAATTCTTCATTTAAGTTATTATATTTTTAATTTTCAAGAGATCTATTTCTGTTCTTCTTGTAAAAAATAGTATTTAATTCTTGTTCCAAGATGTTAGTAACTGCTACTATCTCTGTCTAGAATTATATATACACACACAAATATATCCCCCACAAACATATAAATGTAATTCTATTAATAGAATTCTATGTAATTATATATATTCACGTGTATGTATATAAATTTTATTACACATACACATGCGCACGCACACACACACACACACATACACACACACGTTTTTCTTCTTGGCCATGAAAACGTCTGTTTCCTCTAATTGCCTGTTGCTTTTTATTTTGGCCCGTCTTTCATGTAGAGTTTTCCGCAGCCTGTGGTGGGTAGTTGCTGCTTAAGGACTGCTCTGAGTGTGGTTTGATGTCTTTGTATCTTTTATGCTGGAAATAACAATGTGATTTTTATTTATCCTAATCCGATGGGAGGTGGGTCAGTTAGGAGAAACATACTGGAGGCTTCCTCATTCAGCTAAGTATACATGTTTCTTCTTCATTAACCCTGCCTGGTGTATGCAGTCCAGAAACCACTGTTTTGTCCTTTTTAGAGAACAAAGTTCAGTCTTTTCTACAGTAAGTGGTTTGGTGATGAGAGACAATTGTTACACTATTTATAGTTAAGATGGGATCTTGAAGTGAGAATGGATCTGACAGCTTCTTAAGACAATTCTTCAAGCAGTGATCCTTATTTGAAATATCCTACTTTTATAGGAATTTGGAGTCACCAATTATTGAGGACTTTGTGATTGAGTTTTCTTTTTCTAAATCTTTCATCTAATTTGCATTTTCCAGAATATTGCTCTTTTTTTCTTCTTTACCACTTTCCTTATCCTTGAGGCATTTTCCCTTTTAAGATGGTCCCTTTTTTTTTGTTGTTGTTTTCTCCAAGACAAAATTAGTGGCCATGTCTTCTGTTTCTACCAAGAAATCAAAGTCAGAACTATAGATACTTTTTTGTACATTTGCTTTTCAGAAATATTATACCAATTTTATGTTCTTTCTTGCAATTTCTAAGGAATCTTATTACTTATTTCATACTACACTTGCCAATAGTATTTTAAATATTTCTTAGTATTGCCAATTTGGTAGGCAAAGACATGTCATATTCTAAAATGAGATGAACTGGGGAAAATATCTAACCTAAACTATTATGGAGATGGAAATAACAAGTCCTCCATAAATAAGTGAAAGAATGAAGGTGATTGAGGATCAGAGATATTTAGCAACTATGTGTAAATCTCAAATGATTCATGAAGTTTTACATTGATAAGAGCTAATTAGCCTTCCATTTTTATTCCATATTGGTCCAGGGATAGAATAAATAGAACCCCATAAGTCTGAATGGGAAATTTTACTAACTTTTTAATAGCATTGCCAATAACTATAATCTTATCAATAGGAATCTTAAAAGTATTCATATAAATTTTAGTTGTAGACTCACTGTAATGCTCAGTATTTCAAAATTACGGTAGTTAATTCATACATTAGATCTTGTTATTTAATGTTAATAAAGCAAATATATTCTGTTGTGAATCTATTTTAAAAACATCTTGTTAAAATATTTCAATATTGTTTTTGTCATAATTTTATGTATTTTGCTATAGGCATTTAAACATAAAGAAGTTTACAAATCTCTAGTTTTCATCCCTAGATGAAAAAAGTTATCCTGAGAAGAATGAGGAATGAATTAAATTTTGAAGTATGCCCAAACTTTAAGTATGCTGTGGAGTATATTATTTGCTCAGATCGTTTTAAAATATTGCTAACTTTTAAAACATTTTAATTTTATACCCCCTTTTTATATTTTTAATTTTATATTAAAAAATATAGCATTTCACTTTGTGTTCAACTAGTCTCTTCTTCTAAAATGAGGTATAGAATTAAGTAAGATTTTTGAATGCTTCATTTGTCTTGTACATTTTTCACTGATGTGTTGAAAATATTCTAAGGAAAGAATGAAACAATTTGCCATTCTAATTAGACCATTGTAGAACTTAATTTGCTGTACTGTAATCGCCATGTTTTTCATTCTCTTTCAATTCAAATTTAAAGTTGAAAGAAGCAAACTGTACTAAAGACAGTAACCAATAGTCAATTAGTAACATCTGGTGATAAAATGTTTGAAGCAAAGAACCAAAGTTGGTCAGGTAATAAATATACATTTTCAAATACAGAACTTGACATTGTAATGTGCTCCTGTGAATCACTGGTAATAAAATAATTATTTAAAAGATAAGAGAATACATATAGACCTATCAATTAGGCAATGTTCAGAAAAACACATTAGAAACTAACTTTAATCCTTAAGGCTTTTGTGACATACACAATGGAAACAAGATGCATACCGTGATATTAAAATACTCAGAGTTCTGATATTGAGAACAGACAAGAATACTAATAAAATTTATTTCATGTGGTAATTAAAATAGATATACATACCAGGTATATTGTAGCCCCAAACAAATTTTGCTTGTTTGTGGCAGAAAAGGGAATTAACAGAACATTGATATCTAAAATTATTTGAGATGGTTTACAAATTGAACATCATAGAAAATAGGGAATTTGGTGATAGAAACTAAACGAAACATCTAACTAAACCAGAGGAGTAGATACCAGTGGAGTTTAGCTAATTAGTATAATTTGTTTTATTTTTCCTGTTTCATAGGGTAAAAATGAAAGTCTATTTACTTAGACTAGCTATTACTAGTGGAATATTTTACTGTTTAATTACTTTAGTTGTATTCTGTAGGATATTTTGTCTGAAAGATACTTCAAGAAAAAATAACTTGTGATAAAACTGTTGAGGAAATTTGGCAAAGAGTGGCACTAGCTTTGAGACTATCTATATTTGACTTAAAATTTTAAGTATTTTTGAGTAATTTAAGAATTACAGTCATTAGTAATGAAAATCGTACTAATTCAATTTCAAATGACATCCATTAATATCCTGAAGAACTAGTATTTCATGCAACATATTTTGGAAATATTCATTTGATAGTCTTCACTTAATGATATATACAATAATTCATATGTTTGCATGATCACATTTTCCTAGTTAGTAAACTGTTTTGAATAAAGTAGGCAGCATAAAGTCTACCAAACTGAAAATAAACAGATAAAATAAAAAATATCACTATGGAGACAATTTAACAATTTTCTTTTATAATATAATTTTTTTGTAATATTTCATAAACGAATTGATGTTTACTGCCAATTTCAAACATCAAAAGAAAATACCATAAATATAAATTATCAGTAATACTAAAGATACACTGGGGGCGGTGGCTACACCTGTTATCCCAGCACTTTGGGAGGCCGTGGCAAGCAGATCACCTGAGGTCAGGAGTTTGAGACCAGCCTGACCAACATGATGAAACTCTGTCACTACTAAAAATGCAACAATTAGCCAGGCGTGGTGGTAGGTGCTTGTAATCCCAGCTACTAAGGAGGCTGAGGCAGGAGAATCGCTTGAACCCAGGAGGCAGACGTTGCAGTGGGCTGAGATTATGCCACTACACTCCAGCCTGGGCAACAGAGTGAAACTCCATCTCAAAAATATCAAATATATATACAGAAGAGAGTTGGCATTTTGAGTGCCAAATAGAATCTCTGTGAATTAATAAAATAGAATTTCAGATTATCAATTAATTCCTATGTTTTATAATGAAATATGTGAGACTCCTGATGTAACAGTTATAACTGTTACAACAATTACAATGATTGGTATATGCAGTCTATTTACTTGAAAAGCCTCAGAAATGGATTTTCTAACTCAAGATATTTTTCTGAAACAAAGTACCAGAGAGACTACTAATCAAGATATTTTATGATTAAATACCTCTTAAGAATAGACAGATATTTTGATAAAGATGGAAGGAAACAACTTGCCAATGTGAATAGCATTCTTTAATTATAAAAGAGACTATTGACTCAGGGCAAAAAATATTCAGCCTTAAAAGGAATAATACAGTCTGAATAATTGCATGTATTTTCTGTTTAGCAATGTTCAGAATGTTCAGAACCTACAAGTTTTGAGAAAAAGAAGAAAAATTTATTTATAACAGTTACAGAGTTTAAGAAAATATTTAACAGAAGATAAAAAGTCATCTACATTTTATTGTTAAATGCCAGTTTTTTTAGGAAGAAGACACATTATTTCTCATTGGAAAATGAGCAATATTAACTGAAATACGAGGAAAACATGGGTAGAATAAAAATAATTTCAGTCAAATAAAGGCCATTATAAGAGAGAATTCTTTCAAATTAGAAAAATAGTTGTATATTTTGTGCCCAATTAGGTGGTCAAAGAAAATTTTAGAAATTATGTTAGAAACTAATAGGACTGAACCAAATGATTATTTATTGTATTATCTGATTAAGAATTTGGTGCCCGAGAGAGAAAAATAGAACAATGATTGCCTTTTCAAAGTGAATAAAAGCTGCAACAACTTTTTTCTTTCTTTTTTTGGTCACAACTACCATTACTTGCAGTAGAAGCAGTTAATCATAAGTTAAAGCAAATGAAGATGGAACAAATATTTGAATGCCTGTGAATTATGGGCATTCCTACACTCACATCAGGGTTTTCATTTTAGCTAGGCTTTTCAATTTTGGCATCACATTAACTTTATTATTTTCTTAGGAGGAAATTTAAATTTAAAACATATTTTTATTGAAGTGATTTTTAAGTTATGGGCAAATGATAAAATGTGCATCAGTGCTTACACGATATTAAATCAATGTTTTGATCTATTTTCAGATCATTCCAAACCATGGCCAATTTCTTTGTCTTTTAAATTTGATTGTGATGCAGGTATTTAATTTTATCTCAAAGTGGTGCTTTGTTGGATATTTTCCCAATCTGATGCAATACTAAGCAAGGCAAGTCATACAAATGACTGCCAACAACTGAAATTGGCATGTATTCTAAGTAGTTGTGAAGGGGATTGGCTGGCTTGAAACCCACCTGAGGGGTCTAACAATTTTCAGGCTATTAGCCCAAGTCTTCTTCCCGTGGAGAGAATAACAAGATGATCTATAAGTCTGTGGCAAAAAAACAAAAATATTGTCCAATTATTTCTCAAAATTAGATCATTTTGCCTCCCTATTTTGATCTCATTCCTTGATTGTGTTCCATTGAAAAGCGCACAGAAGATTAAAAAAAAATTCTATTTTTGGAACTCTTTAAAATTGCCACTCCAGAAATTCTCAAAAGGTATGTCAATCTGAGACTATGTAATGTCCACAGACTTGTTTGACTTTTTTATTCTCACTTACTGATTTGATCTTCAAATACGTGTAGCTGGGGTTCTTATTATGCACATAGTTCTGGGATGGTCTGAACTGAATTGACTAATCAACCAATACTTACAGAGAAACAGAGCTTGGATCTGCAACTGATCTTTATTTTCTCTATGATTCTCAAAATTGCTCCTTGAAAACACTCATCACGATTTTTACCTCTTACGTATGCCTTTAAAAAAAATGAACCAGAGACAGTCTTCAAATTGAAATAGTAATAGCAATAACAAAAAAATGGCACTATTGCTATAATACTCTACATTTTTTCAACCCTGGAACATAAACAATTTATATCCAGCTTATAGATAGCATAGTCTATATTACTTCCAGTGGTAAGAAAACCCTCATAAATCATTGGTATCACCAGTTCAACAGTTACACATTTAAATGTATCAGCAATAAAACACTTGTGTATATATTACCTTTAAATACCAGTATTTATTAGGTGTTTAATATGTGAACTAGGCTGTGCAAGACATAGGGGATATAAAAGAAAACTAAACAAATATTGTTTATACAACATATTTTGAATAAGGAAGTGGGCAATAAACAAATACCTAATTGTATTGACATAAAGCAAATGAATAATTCATCTAGGAATCTGTTCCTTCATGTTGTCAGACATTAATCTTGGGTTATAAATGGCTATCTTGATGCTTTCAAAAGGCTCCTGGTAGGTACCAAAATTTTAAATGTCTGAAAGTATGGCCAACAAAGTTCTCTTGATACAAAGATAACTCTATTCCTCTTGAAGCCACAGTCACCACAAAACTTTTGTAATTGATGGTTGAGAAAGAATAACAGAAACATCATTATGTACGGTAGTTATTGAAAGGCCACCACGTGCTAGGAATTACTCCAATTGTTGATGCTGTCTAAGGCATGCATGTTCCTTTGAATTCTATCGTAGTCTTCACTTGATCTTAGCCAAAATGCTGAGAAGTGACTGTCACAGAGGTCTTATGAACTCTTTTAAAGGTAAGAATTCTCAGAGATAGAAAGATTGTGTAATTTACCTATAATTGCACAGCTATTAAGTGAAGATAGGTCTGTATGATTTCAAATCTTGTAAGCAGTATATTTAATTCTTTTTCTATTTCTACAACTAAGAATCTATTGAAAAAATGTAAGCAAAAAAAATTGGATACTGCCAGAATCCAAAAAATAAATTAACATAAGTGGATATTGAAACATGTGATTTAAAGTTTAAACATGTGATTTCTTTCTGGTATAACTGGAAAAGATGACAGTAACTCTAAGTTTGCATATACTGAAAAAGCAGAGTTATTGGTGGACGCATAATACCCAGAAGTTATCAACTTCAGAATACATAAAATGGTAAAGGAAAGAAGAAAATTCATTTATTAGAAATTCATCCAAATTCATGACTATTAAACCTCCTTCTTCTGGAGAAACAATGGACTTGAAATGAAAGCAAAACAACAAGCTATAAAGATATAGCCTAGACAAGAACAGGTGTCGACATTTTTAATAATGTAATTTGAACATGTATCATAGATAATATTTCTTAAAAACTGTATGGGTTTGGCCAGGCGCGGTGGCTCACGCCTGTAATCCCAGCACTTTGGGAGACCCAGGCTAGCTGATCATGAGGTCAGGAGATCCAGACCATCCCGGCACTAAGATGAAACCCTGTCTCTACTAAAAGTACAAAAAAATTAGCCGGGCACGGTGGCACGCTCCTGTAGTCCCAGCTACTCAGAAGGCTCAGGCAGGGGAATCGCTTGAATCTGGACAGCGGAGGATGCCGTGAGCTGAGATCGTGCCACTGCACTACCGCCTGGGCAACAGAACAAGTCTCCATCTCAAAAACAAAAACTGTATGGGTTCTATTATGGCATTTATTTTCTGTCCAACTAGTAAATCTAATAATATATTCCAGACTGGGTTCTAACAAGATGTGGTTAAACCCTCAAAGCTAACTAGATGCATCCGTCCTCTTACTACAACAGAGGTAATTAAGCAAAATGCTGATCAAGCAGAACACAGAGGCAACTAGCTAGAGAACAAAGCATGCATATTAGAAAAGGACAAAAAAAATCAGCAACAAATAAGTAATGGGAGATAGTCTCTATTATTATTGCCAAATGTTTGGCGTACATAATTGAGAAACAATACTTTCTTAGTCATTAGATTGAGTATGTCTTAAAACACACCAAAACACTTAAAATAGCTGTATATAAAAAAACGTAAATCTATACCTTTAACCCAGTCTATTTTCAGAGATAAATACTAATATTTTTTCTTGTAGAGTCTCAGGCAATATGACAAGTACTCTGCTAGGTACTAAAAATAGAGTGAAAGAATTAAAGGCCAAATTCTCCCTCACACACTTAGAAAGAGAGGTAGTTAAAATATGTTGACTGTGCCGGGCATGGTGGCTTACACCTGTAATCCCAGCACTTTGGGGATCCTCCCAAGGTGGGCGGACCACCTCAGGTCAGGAATTCGAGACCAGTCTGGCCAACATGGCAAAACCCCGTCTCTATTAAAAATACAAAAGTTGTAGGGGCAGCTGCCTGTGATGCTAATTGGGAGGCTGAGGCAGCGGAATCCCTTGAATCCAGGAGGCAGAGGCCGCACAGTGAGCTGAGATCATGCCACTGCACTCCAGCCTGGGTGACACAGCAAGACTCCAAATCAAATATATATATATGGATATCTATGTCCAGCCATGATAGAGTAACTAATGTTAAACTAGCTCTTCAGTTAGAACAATAGTAAAAAAAAAAGTATGACCATTTTCATATACTGAAATAAAGAGACTGCACAAGTCTGTGTTCCATGAGGAAATAAATAAAAAGAAATTAACCATATGATCATCCTTTATTTTTTTTAAACCTGGGAGCATTTACCACATCCCTAACACAGAAAGAATAAATTCAATTAGAGCTTTGCAGTCTTGCTGGGCTGGGAAAGAGATAAAAGTTCAGAAAAGTGAGATAGTTGGAGTTTTAGGAGCAGTGTAATGGAGTAATCACTAGCAATCTGCACTAGAGGGCTGGGCACAGTGGCTCACGCCTGTCATCCCAACACTTTGGGAGGCTGAGGCAGGTAGATCATTTGAGGTCAGGAGTTTGAGAACAGCCTGGCCAACATGGTGAAAACCCATCTCTACTAAAAGACAAAAATTAGCTGGGCATGGTGGTGTACCCCTGTAATTCTGGCTACTCAGGAGGCTGAGGCAGAAGAATCTCTTGAACCGGGAGGCAGAGGTTGCAGTAAGCTGAGATAGTGCCACTGCACTATAGTCTGGGTACAGAGCAAGACTTTATTTCAAAAACAAAAACAACAACAACAGCAACAAAAACCAGGAATCTGTCCTAGATTTCCTTCAGTCTTGGTCTTAATTCTAAGCTATATGTGCATAGAATGAGATTTAATGAGGACAGGCAAATAATATCTACCAGGAAAAGATTAAGTGGCAAGGGACTGTCACTTACAGAATTCTTTGATCTCACAGGGTTGAGAGAATTCATGATATAAACAGCTAGTGTATAGAGATCCTGTCGAATATATACGACATTCAGTCGAGATCCCAGAAAGGCCACAAATTAGATGTAGTGCACAACTAGTAGTCCTAAAACAAAAAGGTATTTTATATTCTTTCTCACAAAACTGAAAAATAAATCTCAAAAGGATCTAAGTGATCAAATAAAGTGCTTGCCCAAACAAAACTCAACACCCTTTTTAAAAGAAAATAAAATCCAGATACTCAACAATATTTACAACACTCAGTGCACAAATTTTTAGATATGTGATAAGGTAAGAACTTGTATCCTATAACCAGAAAGAAAGTCATTGAATAGAATAAAAACTCATGAATTACAGAAATGATGAAATAAGAAATCATGGACTTTAGTATACATGTATATGTGCATGTGTGTGTGTGTGTGTGTGTGTGTGTGCACATGCATGTGCATTTGTATGATTTGGAAAAAATACGAATGTAATCAAAGTAGGAACAACTGTAAGAGAGCCAAAGGATAATTCTAGACATGAATAATACAAAATATGAAATAAAAACCTTATTGCTGAATAACAGATTAGACACTACAGAAAAAAATTGATTGAACCAATGATCTTGAATAAAGGACAATGAAAACAATTTAAATTAAAATATAGTTAGTAAAAAAATGCCAAAAATCAAACAAAAACAATTTTGTTTGCCTGTAGTACAGTAACAAATAACCCATCATTGGGTTAATGAAAATTCCAGAAGGGAAGGATGTGAAGGAAATGGGAGAAAAAATTACTTGAAGTGACACGAACACAATTTTTCAAATTTCATGAAAATCTAAATCTAACATATTTAAAAACCTTAGGATGAACCCAAAGTGCATATAACAAGGTGTATTATAGTAAAACTATTAAAAACTAATGATTTAAAAAACTATAAAAAATAAACTAAGGGACAGAGAAAAGAAAATCCACATATGTTATCTAAAAAAGAACAACTATAAAAATCGCATGTGCTTTTTAGTTTTAAAAACTGCAGAGCAAATAGCAATGGAACACTGTCCATAAAGGGTACAAGAAGTAAGCTGTTAAATCATAATTCTATAGAATATTTGCCTACATATCCATCAAAAATCAAGGAATAATAAACACTTTTTTTAGACACAATTACTGAGAGAATTTGTTGAGAATATTTCTATACTGCAAAAATATTCCCACCATAATTTGTTCCCACTGTAAAGACACATGCATGTGAATGTTCATTGCAGCCTTATTCATAGTAGCAAAAACATGGAATCAACCTAAATGCCCATCAATAACAGATTGGACAAAGACAATGTGGTACACAAACACCATGAAAAACTATGCAACCATAAAAAAGAATGAGATCATGTCTTTTGCAGGAACATGGATCGAGCTGGAGGCTATTATCCCTAGCAAACTAACACAGAAACACAGAACCAAATACCACATGTTCCTACTTATAAGTGGGAGCTAAATGATAAAAACTTATGAACACAAAGAAGGAAACAACAGACACTAGAGTCTACTTGAGGAGGGAGTGCAGGAGAAGGGAGAAAAGCAGAAAACTATTGGATACTTAGGCTTAACACTTGGTTGATGAAATAATATGTACAACAACCCCCTATGACATGTTTATTTATGTAACAAACCTTCACATGTGAAGGCCAAAAGGAAAACAACTGGAAATGGAAACTAAGACCCAGACAACTAAGAAGTGGCCCAGAAATATAAAGGTATAAGTAAACATAAAATAATGTTTTTCTCATTTTTAAAATTTATTGTAAAGTATTTGGCCTTACAAAACATAGAGACAATGCATTATAGTGTTTATAACATATATTTTTAAAAGTATGAAAATAGTATTATAAATGACAGGATGAGAGAAGAAAATAAAACACAAACAAAGAAAAATAAAAACAAACAACCACCAAAAAAAAAAAAAAAAGAAAAGAGAGGAGAGAAAATTGAAGCATATTGTTATATGGTACATAAACTATACATGATTAGAATAAAATATATAACAAAGAATAATATTATAACATATATGTTGTAAATTCTAGAGAATTTGCTAAAATTAAAAGGTGAATTGGGTCAATAGAAGAGATTAAATTTCAAGGAATCTTCTTTAAAATCAACAAGAAAAAATTGACTCAAATAAAAAGTGGGCAAAGGACATGAATAGGCATTTCAAAAACAAAGACATACCAACAGCCAACAAATATGAAAAAAACGCTCAGCATCACTAATTGTCAGAGAGATGCAAATCAAAACCCCAATGAGATACCATCTCTGACATCAATAATATGGCTGTTATTATGAAGTAAAAAAAAATAACAAATGTTGGCAAGATTGCAAAGAAAAGGGAACACTTATTCACTGCTGGTGAGAATACAAATTAGTTCAGATCCCGTGGAAAGCAGCTTGGAGATTTTGCAAATAACTAAAAATAAAACTAGCATTTATCCCAGCAATTCTATTACTGGGTATATACCCAAATGAAAATAAATTGTTCTACAAAAAGATACCTGCAGTCATATGTGTATTGTAGCACAATTCATAATAGCAAAGACATGGAATCAACCCAAGTGGCCATCACTGGTGAATTGGATAAAGAAAATGTGCATATATACACCAAGAAATACTACACAGCCATTTAAAAAAACAGAAACAAAAGCACATCTCTTGCAGCAACATGTATGAAGCTAGAGGTCATTATCCTAAGTGAATTAATGCAGGAACAGAATACCAAATATAATATGTTGTCACTTATAAGTGAGAGCTAAGCATTGGGTACTCAGAAACACATATATGGGAACAATAGACATTGGGGATTCCAAAAGTGGGGAGGGAAAGAGGGGAGAAGAGCTGAAAACTACCTATAGGGTACTTTGTTCGTTGCTTGGATGATGAGATTATTAGAAGCTCAAACCTTAGCATCATACAGTGTACCCATGTAAGAAACCTGCACATATATCCCCTGAATCTAAAATAAAATTTTAAAAATAAATCTTATTTGATAAAATATGGCAGAAAAAAAGAAATAAGGAACAAAGGGTAATTGGGACTAATATAACACATAGAGCATGATGGTACATTTAAACCCAATCATACCACTAAATATAGGTGGTCTAAATAGCCCAGTTAAAAGAGAGAGATTGTATAAAAAAAGATGTACTTCCTGACTACGAGAAATCAACAATATAAATAAAGACATAGTGGTTAAAGTAAATAATGGGAAAATATATACCAGCTAAAGAATAATCCTAAGAAACAAAGGGTGGCTGTATCAATATCATATAAAGTCAGGATCTTCCCAAACTTGGCAGAAAAAATATATATATTCTAAGAGCAGAATGTTTAATATGTGAGCTTATCTTCTAAACAATACCTTAGCAGTATCTCCCTGTGTATTCAAGTTTGACACTCCTAAAATATTTCCACATAGAAATTTTGAATCATCATGGCCTCTGTTATATTTTGACAGTTCTTGAATTCATATAAGACCTTTACTGCTCACTGTTGCCTAACTTTCCAGCTTCGTTGATTACTTTCTTCACAGGCACCTTAATGACACCTGCTGAGCAACTTGCAATTATTCAAATGCAAATACAACATATGTTAATCAAACGTCACAGTATTTTACAAATTGGTTTATCTGAAATGTACATTCCCTCTTATACATCTGGGTATTTCTTACAAATACTTAAGTATTCAGCTCCACTTTTACCTCTTACAAATGTGTTTCCATTATACCTTCAACGTGGGTTAGGTTATCTTTTCAGGAGCTTCTATAATGACCCCTCTCAGTGCATGTCACCTATTCTTGCTTTCTTTCTGAACTGTATTTGTGGGAATACAGACAAAGAACTTTTAAGGAAAGGAATGCTGGCTTTTGTCTCCACAGTCATAGCATCAACCTCCATGGTTAGTACAGAGAGATGACTGTTTTACAAATTGTACTGACAGTAAGAGATTTGATTCTAATGTTTTGATTTGAGCACAGGTACATTATTTTTGCAAGCTGTAAAATAAACTCTAAAAATTGGAGCTTTCTTATGGTTACTAAGTAATGTTTACAGCAGACAGCTTGGCTTTATTTCTACACTTCTTCATCCTACTTAAAGGCAATCTTGACTTTCATGAAGCTTCAGCAATTTCCAGGTCATCTCATCTAGAAATATAACATGATATAAAGAAATGAAGCATGTTCCTATTTCAAGAATAGAGAAACTTACATTTTAAATTACTTTTAAAACACGTCATCCATTTTTTCCATGTGAAACTTAGTATCATTGGAAGTAAAATGAGAAATTAAAAATCTAAACTATTTTAAGTCAAATAACTTGATCAAGGCTTTCATCTTCTCCATGTTATTGAAAATACTAAATTTTCTAAGTAGCAAATTCAGTTAATAATTATTTATTGAGAGCACACCATGTGCCAGGTGCTATGTGGGATGTTACTTAGCAGTAAGCATAGAGAAGGAGAAAAGACAGGCATTATATGAAGTATTACACAAAATTAATAAATTACATGCATGATACATATTTAAAGCAAAATACACTGGATGTTACTTGCAATTTCCTTAGGATTACATTGTTGATAAAAAAAAGAAAAAACAACAAAGAGAAAGACAAAAGGCTTCACTCTAGTCAGCAAAAACCTTTGAAATCCGATGTTAAATTTTATAATGTCTTACCTTCTCATCTCTAGGTCATGTCCTTAATGTTTATTGAAAAGAAAGCTGTTTTTTTTTTTTTTTTTTTTTTTAATTCAGTGGTTGCTTAGCTATAATAAACTGCTAACATTTTTTAATTTGATACTTTACTACTTATTACACATATAACATAGCAGCAGGTTTTACATTTCCCGAGGAGCAATTTTCTCCAGATTATGAATATTTCAACACAGTTCCTTAATTTTTAGGATCACTTTGCTTTGGTGAAACGGATTTATCTGTTCAAGAAGAAAATCCAAAGAAAACTTCACAAAATTTACTACTTTAAAATACATATTTGGCAACAACTCACAGTAGGAATCATAGAGAACTTTAGAAACTTATCTTCACAAGGAGGGCATTGGATGAATGAACTAAAGAGTCATCAAAACATGTGTAACCCTGATTCTAATTTTCTTACTGTTGATAGGTAGATCTTTTCTTTTTCTTTTTTTTCTTTTTTCCCCAGAGACGGAGTCTCACTGCTGTTACCCAGATTGGAGTGCAATGGCACGATCTCGGCTCACCGCAACCTCCTCCTCCTGGGTTCAAGCAATTCTCTTGCCTCAGCCTCCCAAGTAGCTGGGACTACAGGCACACACCACCATGCCCAGCTAATTTTTGTATTTTTAGTAGAGATGGGGTTTCACCTTGTTGACCAGGATGGTCTCGATTTCTTGACCTCCTGATCCACTCCCCTTGGCCTCCCAAAGTGCTGGGATTAAAGGCGTGAGCCACCGAGCCTGGCCTGATAGGTAGGTCTTTTCACAGTTATCATATCATTCCTGGGAGTTTTTTTCTGCATCTAACCCTGGCCATGGAAATGACTCAAGAAAAATTTTATGATTTTATATGTATGGGACATGTGGTAAAAGAGAAAGTTTCTTCAGGCTAAAGGTAGAAGGTAGAAAGAGAAGAGATCAGTTTGAAGCCCTATCAACTTAGGAAAGTAGCTAGTTTAGGGCTCTCTTGGGATCTAAGTGTGTGTCTTTGTTTCTACATAGAAATTCTACTTTTTGAGGATTTACTTTTTTTTATAAGGAATCTGTGGGAATGTGACATTTTCAATAGAGAATGAACAGGGTGCTGGTTGTCTGTTCTCCAATGAAAACAACACAGGTTGCTGTGAAAAGGACTTAAAAAAAATGTCTTTGTATAACCAGGTCACTGAAGGAGTGCTTAACCCACCCTTTCTAAATAAAATCTGTCTTTCTGATCAGTCATGTCTAATTATATTCTCCAATATTCTTCTTGATAAAAAACTCTCACTTCTTATGCTTTATGCACACACTTTTTACATTAAGGATTGTCTGAAATGAAGCTGCTTACCTGCTCTTTCTGCAGGAGTTAAACACCTTGTGGGCCATGGGATTTTGCCCTGTTTGCATATAACTCATCCTGCTGGGAAAAGCAATATCCTCCAGTTCTAGTTTACTTTAGTGAACCAAAAGTGATCTCCCAAGGTTATTTTTGAGGAATCTTCCTTATTTCACTGTCTTACCTATATAATGAAAAAATAATCCATCTTGGACATATTTAACTAACTATTTTGAATAAAAAGTGGGAAATATTTGAAAGGAGCTATCCAATGAGAGAAAATAAACTGTTCACTGAATAGATACAGAGAGTCCTCGATGAAGCAGAATAAATCTTTAAAACTATATTGACATAAAGAAAATAAAGACTTTCTTTGAGAAATTTACAGTACTACTCAATTAAATTAACAGAACATATTGAATAAATTTATGGCTTGAATGTGAGACCATGAGATGTGTGCTCAGCCATCTGAAATATGCCTAAGGTGGGTAAATAAATATGCTATGTAGTTTCTGAATACTAATGCTAAGTACTTTTTTCCTAACAAATGTCTTTATACTAAATTTTATTTTATAATTTATTTTAATAGATATTATTTTACTGAAAGGGAAATGAAGTTAGATTTTCTTAAGCTTTTCTACCTTGTACCATATAGCATCAAACACAATCAACTGTCATTTCCCTTTATCTTATAAATAATTTGTTAAGATTTAATCCAGGTAAGGAGCAGTGCCTCTAGGTTTCCAAGGAGTGTACACATATTCAGTATCTTCACTGGAATATGTTTGCCTTTTTCTCTCGATCAAAATTTCTGTGCCACTGAGTATTAGCAGTAGGGGGAATGAGACTGTGTGCTGTGAATCATGTCTGTAATCCCAGAACTTGGGGAGGCCAAGATGGGTGGATCACCTGAGGTCAGGAGTTTGGGACCATCCTGGCTCTACCTTGTGGTGGTGTGTGCCTGTAATCCTGGCTACTCGGGAGGCTGAGACCGGAGAATCCCTTGAACCCGGGAGGCAGATGTTACAGTGAGCTGAAATCGTACCACTACACTCCAGCCTGGGTGACCGAGTGAGACTCCATCTCAAAAAAAAAAAAAAAAAAAAAAGTAATGGGAATAAGCTTTTTCATCATCCCATGGCATCTATTGCCTAGATGGTGACATAACCATTCAAACTTAAAACTATTATTATCAACACTTTCTTAAACTTCAAAAGAATTTTTCTAGTAATAGGCAATTTGTCACGTAACAGTCTTGAGAATTCACTTGTTTATTTTTGTCACAACACTAAATTACATGCATAAGTTGAGTTGTGCCTATTTCAGTGATTTTGTGTCAATTATGAAGCTTGATGACAATGTGATTAATTGAAAATACTCAAGAACTTTGTACGTCAAACTTGGAATATTTTTTTCTTTGCTTATCTAACAAATTTCAAATATCATCATTTTCAGTGCACACTGATGCTAACATAAGGTGCAGGTTTAAACAGTAAGGAAAGTGTCTTAACAACCACTTGAAGCAGGTATCACTACGCTGATTGCCACTGGGTAAATTGAAACACAGTTGAACTAATTGTGCCAATTTATGTATATTTTCACTGACAGTGGTAGGGTTGAAATCATATGTCTGATTTCTGATGAGTGATCATGATTTCATTAAAGTAGCTCCTGGACCTTATAGGTACATGCCACCTATATGACCCCTTGTACCTATGGTATTGAGATGCCAATATTCTCCATTCACAGAGAAGATACCTGATTCAACTATGCTAGGCAAAATGCCATGGCAACAGCTGGCTTCTCATTCTAGCAAGATTTTATAATCCTGCTGGAAGGCCATCAGCTGTAGGCTTTTTTTCTTTCTTTGTTCAAGCTTTTTTCTAACACAGCAAGTGAATGTTAGACACTCTTCAGAAAGTGATAAGGAGGAAGAACGTAGCATAGAAATACATGTGGTACTATTCTCCTATTAGCAGTAGAAAAAGAGAGGAAAGAGAAATGGCAGAGCCAACCTATAGCAAGTGATAAAAGGATTCTGATGAAAAGGATAAATGTCAAGAGGCTCTGGTTATATTAAATGAAAAAACATTTTAGAGGAGGTAAAAATTAAATTTGGTAAAAAAAATAGCACTTAAAGAATGGTATCTAGACAATCAGAAAATGAAGAAGCTAAATGAATGGAAGGGAGAATAAGTGGGAGATAATCAGTAGGAAAAAGAAACAAAAGGAAAAATTCGTATTCATTTCTCTCTTAGTAAAGCTATAAAAATAAATTAAAGCAGGCAATGCCTTTGAAAACCAAATAAATCAAAAGAAATTTACAGAAACATTGGTTTGGAAGGTAACTGGAAAATTGTAAATAGTTTTAAACATATGGTAGCAGAAACATGAGGTAATCTTTTGTTACCTGATATCATAAATTATATAGTAATTAAAATATGTATGTCTCATTGACATAACATGTAAATCAATGACATAATGCATTGTTTCAAAATGTATACATTAACATTAATTTGTGACTTGTTATAGTATACATCATAACACCTGAAAAGCTTTTAGATCTATTGTATAAATGATCAATTTTTCAAAATTATGAGATCATCTGCCAATTGTGCTAAAAATTTCATTATTTAAATGGCTGGCAAACTATTATAAGAATAGCGTTAATAGACTTTCCAAGTTACTTTGCAAGTTTATTTCATATTTACACTAATATTTACTCATATGTGACTTTAGATACTTTCTGGTTTAAGTGTTTCATTTTAAAGAGTAAAGACTTTCACAATCAGAACTGTAATAATATTTTAGTTTGTGTATTGTTTTTAGTGTGTGTGTATGTGGATCTACAGATATTTTTACCTCAAGGCATTTAACCTCCTTTAGGATCTATGATATTCATTTCTTTTTCTTATATATTATCTTGCACAGGTTCTTGTGCCTAGTAAACACAGAAAATGCTATTGAATTGTTCAGAGTTAAAATAAAATTTGCCTATAGTAACATGATTTTATTTTCTAAGAATACATTAATTATATAGACCAATGATTATTGAATTTCATAAATGTATATAAATGTTGCTGTCATAAGACTATGAAAGAAAATTGTTTGTGTCAGTGACTTTTGAAACAGAATATTCTCTGAATCATGTCTTAATCCACATCAAAAGACGTGATTTTCCATGAGATATGTATTTGGTCCTAAATTACAAACTAAGATAATCTAATACATTAATGTATTAGATTAAATAAATAAATAAATAAAAAGAAATTTACGGAAACTTTGGAAGCCCACTGGAAAATTGTAATTGTTTTAAACATATAGTAGCAGAAACATAAGATAGTAATATTTTGTTACCTGATATAATAAATTATGCAGTAATAGGGGATAGTGTTGTCCAGTTTGTCCCCTATAACCTTGACAGTGATGTCAGTTCCTCTGCCCTTGGAGAGGGAGCTGATATCTTCTAGGACCATCTTGTCATGCTATTTTCTCATTTGGAGAATAACAACTGGTTCAGCAACAGCAAATATGTGATCACCACAGCAGTTCACATAGCTTCCAACTAGAAAACAGAGGTCCCTGCTCTGCACTCTAAGTATGGGAGGAATAGTGAGTGTTCTTATTATGTGAGGGTTTATGTCATGATTTTATTGTCATTTACTGAAACTGTCACATCTCATACAGATTTCCACATCAGATAGCAACTATGAAAATTGACACCAGGCCGGGCGCGGTGGCTCAAGCCTGTAATCCCAGCACTTTGGGAGGCTGAGGCGGGTGGATCACGAGGTCAAGAGATAGAGACCATCCTGGTCAACATGGTGAAACCCCGTCTCTACTAAAGATACAAAAAATTAGCTGGGCATGGTGGTGCGTGCCTGTAATCCCAGCTACTCAGGAGGCTGAGGCAGGAGAATTGCCTGAACCCAGGAGGCGGAGGTTGCGGTGAGCCGAGATCGCACCATTGCACTCCAGCCTGGGTAACAAGAGTGAAACTCCGTCTCAAAAAACAAAAAGAAAAAAAAGAAAAAAAAAAAAAAAGAAAATTGACACCATTACTGTATAAAAAAGAAACAGAGTAAATAAGAACAAAAAAAAAGTATATACATGAAAAATCAGCCAAAAAAGGAAAATATTTACATTGCTGTTCTTTTTATAAGTTGAATATCTTTTTCTGACATATTATTCTTCAGGGAAAATAAATCAGAGATTGCTTTTAAAAGGGATCCCTTAAAATTTGACTATTTAAATAATGGCTATGTTTCTTTCCCTGCTCAGTGAAATTCATCCAGTTTTGTTGGATCCTTTTCCATAACCAAAGACATTGCATTTTCAGTGTATCATCCTGGAAGTAATGGATTGTTTGCAAGAAGCCCATATACGTTATTCTTCTCTTCTTTCCTTCTGTCAGTCTGTGAAAGATGAGGTAGAAATTTTTATCTTGCTAAATTTTCCATCCACTTTTTGACTGCCCTTTTAAAAAAATTTTAACCTTTCTGATGTGTTTGCCAAGACAGAATTCTAAGCTGCTTTCTAGTTTTAAGTTACTTCTTGATCTAATCTTACTAATTCCTGCTTAAATAAGCTTGCTAGATTCTTAATAAGCTTTTTTTTATTAAATAAAAATGTCCTTGGAAAATAAAACACAGCACGACAACTGCTTCATTCTTTATATCTTTCACTATGTTGGTGTATTTGCATGTGTTATATATATATGTGTATATGTAGTTCACAATGCCTAAGATGAGTTTACACACACACACGCGCATGCACGCACACATTTGGGAATCTAATATCATGCAGCATTGAAGTTTATACTCAGACAAAGCAGGCTTATTTTGGCCTTCGACTAAGACAGTTTAAATGCTTTTCCTCTTTCTTAAATGCTTCAATGAATGAAATTAGCTGTTTTGTTTATTACACTCGTGTTTCATATTTTTAAATTAACATAGTACAATTTTACCCTAGAAAACGTACCAAAAACATGGAAAATTACTATTTTTACATATTCATACCTCTGTTACAGTGTATGCTTTACTAAAAAAAGAGTGTGTTTAATTTCAGTTGTTATTAATTATTCCGTTATTCGCTTATCTAACAATATTTACTGGGTACCTTCTACATGCAATCACATTTGTGGGATATTGCTATAGACTGAATGTTTGTGTCCTCTCAAAATGTATATATTGAAATTCTAACCCCCAAAGTTATGGTATTAGGAGGTAGGGCCTTCAGGAAGTGATTTAGTCATAAGGACTCAGCCCTCATAAATAGGTTTAGAAAAATCCCTCATTAAAGGGGCCCCAGAAATCACCCTTGCCTCTTCCTCCTAGAGAGAACCCAGAAAGAATACAGCCCTCTGTGAACTAGAAAGGAGACCTTTACTATCCACAGAATCTTCTGGTACCTTGATCTTAGACTTCCTAGGCTCCAGAACTGTGAACAAATAAGTTTTTGTTGTTTATAAACCAGCCAGTGTATGGTATCCTGTTATAGCAGCCAGAATGGACTGAGGTACTGTGAAGGCTTCAACGATAACTATGTATTATGATAGTCCTTTACAGAGTTTTACCTGGCTCTCAACTTCTCTTCTTAATATTTAAGGTTGATCTGTATTTAGATCTGAATAGAAAACTGTGATGGTTGCTATACAATACAATTTAGTCATATGAGTCTTTATCATTCATGAATGTTCAGGAAGAAATTTAGTGACATGAAAAAAAACATTTAAAAATACCAACAAAAGTTCATCTGTTATATTTATGGAAATGAATATGCCAGATATATTCACAGTTAATCAGGAGAGAGTGACAAGAAAATATGTTTTCAAAGTAAATCAAATTGGAGATAATTGTTACTATATTCCTGTGAGTAGAGAATAAAAAAATCTTAAGCTCAGAAAATTGTTTTAGATGATACCCAAGTGATCTAAAACCCCATAATCTTAATTCACCATAGACGTGGTATAGCTACCTGCCTAGTCATTTCCAAGATTTGTCTCTAGAATCCTTCAGTTTTTATTTCCATAGTCTTATAGAATGAATTAATAATTTAATGTAAGGTATGGTATTACTACTTGAAGACAAAAAACGTTTCTGCTGGTTTTTAAAAATTGTATTCAATGAAATTTAATTCAAACAGAGCTTTATCTCTGACTTTTATTTGCCATTAAAATTAGCTTTGGGACTATACATTCTTTTTTCCAAAAAAAATTAAAAGAGAATCAAAGTCTCTCTTTTATTAACAAGAATGATAATTTAAAGAGAATTGAAGAATCAATACTCATGTTTATGCACATATATTAGAATAAAATCTGTGTATACATAGGTATAAATTACAGATTGGCTAACAAAAACTATATTACTATACATCAACTCAGTTAAAAATAAATTATGATTCTATGCCTGGGCAAACAAATATATGAAACATATAGAAAATTCTCTGAAACAAACATCTTGGGGACTGAGGTTGGAAAGTGATGGTTCAAAAACAATAAGGAAATAATGCTTATGCCCAGTTTATAGGCATTTACAATTTCTGCCTATTAATATAGGGCCATCTCAATACATAAACATCATTGTGTAGGCAGACTGGCTAAATGTAAAATATAACTGATTTGGAAAATGACTGATTTTTTGTATTATCCTTCTCAAGAAAAAAAAAAACAAGATTGAAAACTGGGCAGAATTTATTTCCCTTTTCAATTCTGTGGTTAATCTGCTATTTTTTAACCTCCTTTCTTCTGTTAGACTGAATTATGTTTTACTGGCTCATTGCCCTTTTTTGTGAGGTAATTTCTCAATATACATTCTGAGATCTCCTTGAGTCACTTTTTGAGGATAATTTTAGTAAGTCGGATTGCTATCTACATTACTTGAATAGAAACCTTGTACTTTTCAAATTCATTTTGACAGCACAAAAATACATCATAAACGTTTCTTCCTTTCTTTTCTCCCTCCCTTTCTCCTTTCCTCCTTCCCTTCCCTTTCATCCCTCCCCCTTCCCTCCCTCCCTTCCTTCCTTTCTTCCTTCCTTCCTTCTTCTGTTATTCCCTCTTCCCTCCCTATGTCTTTCTCTCCTGTCTTTCTCTTTTCTTTTTTCTTTTCCTTTCTTAGTTCCTTCCTTAACTTACTTACTTACTTCCTTCCTTCCTTCCTTCCTTCCTTCCTTCCTTCCTTCCTTCTCTCTCTCTTTCTTTCTTTCTTCAGACTTGTTTGACATACATTATTATGCCACTAGCTCCATATACTTGCTCCAGGCATTACTCTTAGAATGGTGACTCTCAAAGGTAGTTGACAACAATTTTGAGTAAAATTGACTACTTTTCTCAGTGACAATTATCATAATCAGGAACTGCTGTTTTCTGATCTTTATAAACTGTAAGCTTTATATACTATTCTCACTTTACTCATGGAAGAGAGAGGGGCCTAAAAGTCATCCTGAAATTTAGTTTATTTTCACACTCCACATAGGTGCCTATACATTATTATTTGTGAATGTTACTAGTTAATTTAATACTATACATGATGAAGGAATATTCCTTCATCATAAATTACTTATTATGGGACTGAGCAATAAATTTTGGAATGATTAATATGTTATTTCTCCTATTGATATTGAACATTGATGTCTAGAACTCAGTTCTAATTGATTATATCTTAATTTAAAATTAAGAAAAAAATTTAGGAATTTTAATGAAGGAATTTTAGAGATTAGTTTTAGAGAAATTTTAAAGAAAGATAGCTGATACAGTCTTCCTATTTAATAGGAGTCTTAGGCTCAGAGATCACAAATCCTCAATTAGAGATATTGCAGAGCACAGCTAGATCCTAGGTAATCACTCTTTCAATACTGCATTCTTTTCATTACAAATAAATCTACTGATATATTCATATTTTTGTTTAGCTTACATCATTAACAGTAACAGTCACCTGTATCTACTAGTACAGGGACTGACAGGGTTGTCAATTAATCTCTTTCGAATTGAACAATAAAAATATTTCTGTATCTCATATCATCTTATTGTAACATAATTTTGTGGTATGCCTATTATTAATTCAATTTTACATATTAAGAAACTGAGGTTCAGTGTGTAAATTAATTACCCATGATTAATCAATTGGTAAAGGGTAATTTTGATTTTACCTTTGGATTTTTGTGATTTTCTCATATGCTCACACATATTTAACTGTCAGTGTCACTGCTTCTCATAAAATAAAATCAAATGAAATAAAAATATGTTTTATCATATAAATTTTATAGTAGCTTGTTCAATATATGGAAGTGAATCTGGGATTATAAAATGTATAATAGAGGAATTTATTATATGACAGTCTTCAAAATTGTCATCAGTTTTTCTATTCTTCTTGGCACTGTCATTACAGAAAAGCATAAAAGCAGTTATTAAAACACTACCCAGAAAAAAAGAATAGAAATTAGAGACAATGTAATCTATTTTATGACTTACTTATTGAAGTTACATTTTGCAAAAGATGAATAATTTTAAATTAAGATATAATCAGTTGGAACTGAGCTCTAGACATCAGTGTTCAATATCAGTATGAGAAATAACATATTAATCATCCCAATATTTATTGCTCAGTCCCATAGTAATTTATAGCACAAGTTAAAGTGACTCAAATCTGCAAATTTAATCTACAATAAACACATGAACTTGAACAAATGTAACTTGCTGTCCTTTTCACACTTTTCTTAGTAGATAGTACTCACTGAAGCAACTAATTTTAGTGGTAACAATTCTTTACATATTAGCCTAATTCTTTTTTCAAGTTATCATCGTGACCAGTGATCTTTTACACACACACACGCACACATAACTGATTATATAATGATACGTTATAAATTGAAAATGTTGTTTTCATTAAAAAGAATGAACAACCCTATAAAAGCTAATAAAAGAACAACCTACAAAACATATTATTTAAAACAAACAAGCAATGTAGATGACTGTGAGAGTATCACAGATGTTAAAAATGGAAGGGCAGAGGATATACATGTATTTCTACGTATGAGCATTGAATGTCTCAGTGATGATACTTAGGAGACTGACTAAAGTGTTTGCATTTAGGGAGGAGGATAGGGTCAGGGGGACAACAAGACTAATTTTTCCTCTCAAGCATTTGTACTGTTAGAATTTTTTAAACTATGAACATATATTACATTAAAAAAAATCAAACCTGTGGCCGGGAGCAGTGGCTCACTGCCTGTAATCCCAGCACTTTGGGAGATCCAGGTGGGAGGATCACTCAAGACCAGGAGATGGAGATCAGGCTGGGCAACGTGGTGAAACCCCGTCTCTACAAAACACACAAAAATTAGCTAGGTGTGGTGGTGCATGCCTGTAGTACCAGCTACTTGGGAGGCTATGGTGGGAGAATCATTTTAGCTCCAAAGGGAGAAGTTGCAGTGAACTGAGATCACACTACTGCACTCCAACTTGGTAGACAAGAGTGAGACCCTGTCTTAAAAAACAAAACAAACAAACAAAAAGCACCTATAGATTGTCAGTGTTTGTGATCTTTATGTCTTTTAAGGTTTGTGTTTATGATCTCCTCTTATATCTTTGTTTTGTGCAATTTAGATGATCAAAGTTTCCAAGTATTTTCTGAAATTATAAGTCAGTTAAAAGACTGTAAGAGCAGATCACAGCAAAACATTTTCAAAACCTTGAAATTTCTAAAATATTTTTTATTTAAAAAGCCTTATAATTGGCCAGCTTCTTCCACATATGATATTATTATAGTAATGTAGATATAATTTGAAAGATAGAGCTTCTAGGAATAATTTTGATTTTGTCAAAATTCCTCATAAGTGCTTGATTTTTCTTTTCAGTTTCAGGACAGATATTTGTCAGGATTCATTATAAGCAATTTGTTTGACAGTTCTTATGCTGGACATATATCAAAAGGAATTGGTTTTATGGAGGAAAAAATTTGAAAATATAATTTGAAAAACATAATGTTTCATTACGTTCATTATCACTATTTGTTTCTTAAACAACAGTGATATGTTCAAAGAGATAAATTTAAAATTTTTTCAACTATTTATTCATTGAAGAACAAAGCCAAGTAATTAGTATTTTCTACGTCACATCACCTTACCTATTACAAGCACTTTTCCATATGCTTGATTTTAAGGAAGAAATTCTTGCATTAACTTGATATTACTTCTCACAAAACTCGTAAGTTCTGTGACTGAGACATGTTAGCTCTCCTAGGCCCTGTTTAAGTAGTTGTATTCATTTTCTACTACTACTGTACCAAGATTAATTACTTACACAATACAAATTTTATTTTCTTGTAGTTTTGGAGATGAGAAATCTCAGGTTAGTCTTACCAGAAACAAAGTCAAAGCATCAACAAGTCTGGTTCTTTTCAGAGGTGCTGAAGAAAGAATTCTTTTTCTTGCTTTTTTTTTTTTTAGCTTCTCCAGATTACCTATATCCCTCAGCCTTTTTCTCATATCAGTTCAATCTCTTGCTTTTGTTCTCACGTGACTATTCTCTCTGACTTCTCTGAATCTCTCTTATAAGAATTTTTGCAGTTATAGTGGGCTCACTAGGGTAATCCAGGATAACCCCTATGTTTCATGATAATTAATGTAGTCACATCTATAAAGTCCTTTTTTTCTATACAAGGTAATATTCACAGGTGGTAGGTATGGGTCAGCCTACCATAGTAGCCTGCACACAAGGGTCTTAGAAAAAGTCTCTGTAAGATTTATTGCCGAGGTAAAATGATGAAACTGAAGCAAGTATAAAAAAGTGAGAAGCTACTTTATTCAGCTCCCAGGTTAGCTTCAGCGGTCCAAGGGGGGGCCAGAGAAGTCACACAGGGCTGTTCAAGGTGTGGGGTTTTAATGGGGAGGGCAGGCAATTGATTGGCTACTGGGAAACAAAGAGAAGGCATTTCTATTGGCTGCTGAGGAGCAGGAAGTAAATGGAGTTAAAGTAGGAAGTACATGAAACTAGCTGCCATTGGTAGGTGAGCGGGACCTTGGGCCGGTAGGTTGCCATGTATTTGGTGAGTAGGGAACTGTGGCCTTAGGCTTCCTTGAGATGAGGCCTTAGAGCAGGTTATGCATGTCTTGTGCACCTGTTCAATGGTCTGTTGTAGACCAGGTGAGAAAAAAGAGGCTGCACAAAGCAGTGTAATGCCTTAGGCCCAATATGTAAAGATTGGTGGATTTCAGTAATAATTTTTGAGGCCTGTTCCCGAGGAAGGGCGAGCTTGTTATTTAAGAAGATCCAGCCCTCATCAGACTCAGTTCCTCCTTTTAGTATAAGGGCTTGTTTTTCTGAAGGTGAATAATTTGGTGGTGTGGCCATGGTGAGGAACAGAACCAGAGTGGGGGCTAGTTTGTTGTTGGTTAAGAATTTTGCGGCAGCATCTGCCCTTGCATTGCCCCAAGAAACGGCATCTTGTTGGGCCTGGTGTCCTCGGAAGTGGATGACAGCAACCTCTTTAGGCAGTGTCAGAGCTTGCAGGAGGTTCGAGATTGGGGTGGCACTGATTATGGGGGACCCTTTTGTAGTAAGGAATCCCCTTTCTCTCCAGAGGGCTGAGTGGCAGTTTGTAATAAAAAAGGCATACTTTGAGTCAGTATAAATATTTACTTGTTTTCCCTGTGCTAGTGTGAGAGCTTGGGTTAAGGCAATGAGTTCTGCTTTTTGTGATGTGGTTCCATCAGGGGGGCGACATGCCTCGAGGGTTGGCTGAATCTGTGACTATAGCATAAGCTGCTTTCCACTGTCCCTCGGCTGTTATTATGGAACTCCCATCTACATGTAAATTGAGGTATGGGTTAGATAGGGGTAGGTCGGTCAGGCCCTCTCGAGGTTTAGTAAATGTATTTATGAGTTCAGGACAGGAGTGGGCAGGAAAGGGAGAGTGAGATGGGAGAGGAAGTAAAGTAGCTGGGTTGAGTGGAGAAGTAGAATGGAGACTGACTGAAGGATTTTCAATGAAGAGCAGATGAAACTCCTGAGACCCAAGAAAATTAAGGAGGATAGCGGTATGTTGCTGCAACATGGAGAGGGAGGGGCTACAATGTAACAGATCATCCACATACTGGAGAAGGAGACTGGGTTGAAGGGGGCACGAACTGAGGTCAGTCGCTAATGCTTGTCTGAAAATGTGGGGACTGTCCCTAAAGCCCTGGGGCAGGACTGTCCAGGTTAACTCTTTTGACAGGTTAGTGTCTGGATCGGTCCAGGTGAAGGCAAAGAGGAAGTAAGACTCTGGGTGAAGGGGAATGGTAAAAAAGGTGTCCTTCAGGTCTAGGACTGTAAAATGAGTGGTTGCGGAAGGAATGTTGGATAATAGGGTATAGGGGTTAGGGACCACTCGGTGGAGGGGTACTATTGCCTTACTGATAAGGTGTAGATCTTGGACTAGGCGGTAGTCACCAGATGGCTTTTGGGACTGGTAAGATAGGAGTATTACAAGGAGAACTGGTGGGGATAAGGAGTCCGTGGGCCAAAAGTCGAGTGATGATTGGTTTTAGGCCTTGACGGTGTTTTTTTGAGATGAGAAACTGAGGACGGGAGGGAAAGTGGGTAGGGTTTTTGAGAAATATTTTAACTGGCGTGTGATGTGTGGCCACTACAGGCTTGGAGGTATCCCATACTGAGGGGCTAACGACCTCAGGAGGGATGGGGGTTGAGGTGAAGGGTTAGGTTCCTTGAAGCCAGTGGTTCAGGCCTGCCTCCCTGGAGGTACTAGATATTCTACAGTGGGTAACAGACCACTGGCTTCAAGGAACCTTCACTGACTTCCTGCCTCTAGAAATAAATCTTACGGTCTCAACATAGTTATACATTTAGTTTCTCTATGTCTTGGATAGGAGAAAGGAACAACTGTATCTCCAAAATTATTTTTTCAAATGAAAGTTACTTCTGCTATTAGCACTTTATGCAATTCTGGGTTTCATCCTTTCAGCTTTGAGGATTTATATCTAGTGAAGGCAGTAATGAGTAATAAGCTGCCTTATTGCCTTCTTAAGTCACAACCACCATTTTTATGGTAATTTAAAAATCTCATAATCTATTCCGTTATGAATCCCATTGAGTTTGTAACAAGGCCCAAGTTTAAAGCTTCCTGTAGCCATCAATTATATTAAATAAAGAACCTTATAATAATGCAGGAATGTGGTCATTTGAGCCCGTGATGCCATCAAGTGACTCCTCATCATGAGCAAGAACTAATAATCATCCATTCTATATTATCAGAAAGTTCTGGGTCAGAAGGAAGAATTTAGATTTTTATTATTGTATTCCAAATACAAAGTAGATTTTTCTTTGGTGTGAGCTATAACTTTACAAATGTTGCAATATATTAAAAAGCAATAACAATTTTTCACCTTACTGCAACATTTAAAAATAATCCAAGAATTTTCATTTTAATATATAGGTTAGTTCAAATACACATGCAAAATACAGGAGACTTCCTCATATATGTTTCATATGACATGTATTTGGGTGTTGATACAAGGCTAATTGGAAAGTATGTCTTTTTTAATGAATGATTTTTTTTCACATGTATGCTTACTGTTGAAATGAATATCCTGTATTGATAATTTTCATTGTGAATTTTTATTTTAAAGATTCCTGGATATTTATTTTGTTCTCTATCTCTTGTCCTATGGTTTCTGTACATCCTGTTTAATTACTTTTTCTTTGTTTTTATTTTGTTTTAAATTAGGATTTTTACTATTTTTCTTTCATACCAATACATGTATGCATGATATATAGTTTATTATTTTTTCTTTTAGTGTTACTAGTAGTGGTATGTATGATGTTAAAAGATATGCTTAAAAATATTTTTCTCCAGTTTTAATAACTTTTAACATGTTTATATGTGTGTATATATACATACAATATATTTATTAAATTATTGTTGAAACCAAAGGATACTACAAATTTTATCAAAACTAGAACACAGCTGGAAAAATTTCTCATAGAAGTTTTTCTTTAAGAAATGTAAAGCAGTGAGTTTGCACTTAACTTTTTAAATATAATAAAAAGAAAAGGAAGAAGGCTAAATATATTTGTGTGTTTCCATAAAACAGAAGTTAAAGTTCACTTTAAAATATTCTAAAGTTTGCTTTTAATAACCGCAAGGACTATTGGCTTATAATCCTGAGAATATGAATATTTGTAAGAAGAAACTGCATGTATTAGGATGCTTGTTGAGAAAGCCATTTCTTCACTGAAATATGTAAACCATGCTTGTCATTAACTGGCAGTCTGTAGGTACACTGATTTCATTCTGAAAACAGAGTGCAGATAATTGTAGAAAGAAATGTCTCTGAATTCATTACTCTGCAAAACCTATTTTGCTATTAAAGTAAATGTTAGAAAACAATGAAAATGTATCATTCTTCCACACAAATGTTATTACATAATGAAAATGAAAAAATTCTCATACCTGTTTTTGTTCAAACTTCATTCCCTAGGCCCTATTTCCCAGACTTTATACCACTTCATTTATATGAATACGATTGTCAGTATTAGCTTTCTATTGCTGCCATAACAAATTGGCACAAACTTTGTGGCTTTAAAGCAAAGTAAATTTATTATTCATTTTCATAGGCCAGAAATGTGAGAAAGATTTCACTGGAATAAAATAAAAGTGTGGTAAGGGCTGCATTCCTTCTGCAGTCTCCAGGGGAGAATCTGTTTCCTTGCCTTTCGTCTCTTTTAGAGGTCATCCATATTCCTCTCTTCTGGATCCCTCTGTCTTCAAAGCCAGCATCGTTGTCTTTCTCTAACTCTCCATCTCCTTCTGATGGTAGCAGGGAATGTTTCTCTGCTTTTAAGAATCCATGAGATTTGATTAAGTTCACTGTGAAAATCCAGGATAATTATCTCATCTAAAGTTTATCAACTCATTCACCTCTGCAGAGTCCCTTTGTGTTGAGTACTTACTATATAAGTCTATCTTTACTTTATACTCGTATTCATTAACAATAAGTCTGGTATGGGAAATTTCTTATTGGGGGCTACAAAGACAAATAAGATGCTAAAGAGTGTTCATTGAAATCACTAGGTTTTCACCAGGAAGCAACACTCATAAAACATATTAGTAGAATTTTATAACTGGTGTTTCAACACCTAAAGGTTAAATTTAAAACCCCTTAGCATGGATGGCAGAGAAGATCTCTCAAATCTCAAAACCTCATTATCATCACTTTCTGCTTGTCTCTACCTCATGCTCCAAGCTTATGGAACTAAATACGGTCCCTCAAATCTGTCACATGTTTGTGCTGAAGGTAAAGGATATGTTACTTATGGTACATGCCCCAACCAATTTCTCCTACTAGTTTAAAAGCAGGAGGCTACTCCTTATACTCTATGGCCACTATATAAAGGTCCAGAGATGTGTACCTGTTGCAAGAACAACATATAAGGTAGCCTGGTGTGAAATGATATAACCTTAGGAGTAATTGTAATGAGCAAGTCAGTTAGTTGGTTCCTTCTGAAATCAGACTTAGAGAATGTCATAATTGTCCACTCTATTGTAAAGGTGTTATATAGCAGATTGTCAGTGTAACTGTAGAGAACTGCAAGATAAACACCATGAGTGAGTAACAGAGATAATCGTCAGTCTCCAGATAACTGCCTCATGTCCTCATGATGATTATTATTGTTAATATTATTATTTGTTATTTAAATCATTGATCATTTGTGTACTCATACAGTTTGGTTTGAGCTACTGCTTTGACTCATTCTAAGGCACCAGAAATTTTACTTATTATTAGTTTTACACCATCAGTGCAAATGCTAAAACAGTAAAAAAACAGTATCTTGGTGTTACTGTAAAAACAGTTTAACACATTCAACCCTGTCCACCATCCAAAGGATTTTCAGCTATCAGGAGACTATGGACATATCAACACACATTTTTCGTTTTAATCCTAAAGAGTGTCTAATCTATGTAAGGGAAATGGCCTAACATTCTTTGGATGCTATTTCTCTACTTGGAATGTGTCTCTCCAATTACCTCCTGCACAAATTTTTATTGGTCAACTCTTAAAGAGGCTAAATAAAGTGGCTTCTATGCTCTGTAAACTTTTTTCATTTTCTACAAATAAAATTAACTTTAGGAGTTTACTTTTTGACTTTTTAAATGAATGATTAAGCAGTGTTTTTAAAACTCACAGCATAGAAAAGATTCAGGTGCAGCTCATTTGAGATCTGCCATTGCCAAAGGAATATCATCACTACAACCTGTTTAGCATGCATGCAAGGTTGTTGTGTGGTAGCTGTGACAGACACCACTTCAGAGATTCAGGTAAAAGCTACATTATGTTTTCTCCTTTGAGCCTGGCATTAAATTACACAGGCTAGCACTTTAAAGAAGAAAGTTTTTTATAACTGCATACTTATCAAGGGTACATTTGGATGGTAAGGTTTAGATACCCATTTTAGCTGAAGAATTGTACAACAGCATAATCCTTTTGAATAAAACATCCATGGATATCTCAAGAAATTATTTTTATATGTAGTTCTCAAATACCCAATCCTTTAGAAAATATTTCTTAAAATATTTTATTGTACTATAGAGCATAAAAACGAATACATCATCTTCAACCAGTATAATTTTTTCTTCTATGAATTTCTTTATAAACTTTTGATATGGGTACTATAGACAATTTTTTAAGTTTAGTTTTGTTATCAAGAAACAGGAAGAATTCACTTCTAAGTGGAATTATTCAACTTAATTCAATAACTCTTTACTGCCCTCAGACTATTGCCAAGAGAATAGATTTCACAGTTGGATAAATGTTTGGCACTATGCCAAATATATCTAAACAATATAACATTTGAAAAATGTAAAAATGTAAATTATGCAATTTAAAGTAATAGAAATCATTTTCAACATTATCCAAAAATTAATATTTTATTTGTACAATGTTAATGCCACTTAGAAAAATAATATAGAAAATATTTCTTTTATTTGTAAAATTCTGAATGGATAGTGAAAGTAATAACCTCCCTTGGCAATTCAAATGTGTACCTCTTTAATGCTGTAGAGATGTGTTTTATTTAAGAAATAATACATTTACAATTGACATATAAGTTTCATATGTATACTGTCTATATCTAAAATTGTGCTTGATTTGTTAGTACTCACTAACCAATTAACTTCATACTTCTTTGCTTCACAAATTGTGAAGCTGCTCAATGTTTCCTCACAAATAATATTTTGAATACCTACTAAATTTAAGATGTTGTGCTACCTGATTTCAAGTTCCAAAAGTGTAAAAGATGAGGTTTCACTCATGCAAGCACATAAAGAAAATAGTGTCATATATTACATTACATCCTTACACACTGTGCAGTGATTTTTAGATCATCCCCATCAGGGTATCTATAGTGGGCCTGATTTGTGAAAATATCAGAGTACATTTAACCCTCTTGCTGTGGTAATTGCTTTAAGGAACCCAGATCCAAGTCAGCCAGTAAGTGCTGTGCCCAAGAATATCAGGGTGGTTTAACATCACTGTAATTCAGGATACAGTTCTGTGATATGAGGAAGGAACAGCCTGGTCCCTGGATGTGAATGAAGAAGAAGGCACTTGTGGCTCACTGATGCCTATCGCTATTTTTGAAGCCAGCTTAAGACCAAAGCTGACACTTCAGAAGGCAGAGCCTCCAAAATCAAGAAGAATTAGAGCCAAAGGATAAAAAAAATTGAAGCCTACCCTCCTTTTGGATTTTCAGAAATGTAAATAAATACATTCTTATTTTAAAGTTGACTTTTTTAAGTTGCACTTAAAAACATTTTAACTGATAAATCATCAAAAAACAAAGCAGCTTGTGACAGATGAATTCAGGCAGAAGAAATGAAGTGGAAAAGAGAGCAAATGAGAGTACTTACTGGCTAAGTCAGGGTGGCAAATCCAAATGCTCCCACTCAGGAGACCTACAGTAATGAAGTGAATTAGGCATAAGAAGAATTAGCAAATATTGCCCAGAATGTTGTTGACATATTTGAATGGAAATCCAGTACTATGAGACCTATTTTCAAGAATTTTATAGAGAGCTAATGAAGATATTGTGTGGAAGATGCTTGGAACAGTGCCTTATATACATGAAGCAATAAATAAGTGACTGATATTATTTGAGAAAATGAGAGCAAAGTGTGTGGACAGTCAATACATTTTAACTTACTTATTTTATTTGGACAGCCAGAATTGGAATGACTGACATGGGTCTTTGAATACAAAGGATACAAGATAAAAGGAAGAGAGAAGTTAACAATAAAGGGAAAATGTTGAAGAAAAAATATAAAACATGATTAATTGGCCATATATAGTAGTAATTAAGGTCAATGTTCTCATTCATATGTGGGAGCCAAAAAAATTGATTTCATGGAGAGAGAAGCTGGAGAGGGTAGAGGGGAGGGGGGATAAAGGGGCTGGAAATTGGTAGAAAAAATACATTTGGAAGAAATAAAATCTAGTGTTTAGTATCACAATAGGGAAGCTATAGTTAATAATTTATTACATATTTAAAAATTACTAGAAGAGCAGATTTGGAAAGTTTCCAACACAAATGTTTGAAGTGATGAATTTTCCAGTTACTCAGATTTGATTATTACACATTGTATGCTTGTATCAAAATATCACATGTAACCCATAAATATATACATCTATTATATAGCCACAAAATTGGAAAAAATTAAAATAAAAAACGATTACCAAATATATGCTTTTGAATTTAAACAGCTTAAATCCAACCTCTAGTGGACAATACATGTGCAACCTTAGCCACATTGATTAACCAGAGTTTCAAACTTTCCATCTATAATATAAAAATATTAACAGCAAGATTTCATAGGGTTTATTTGAGGTTAAATGCAATAATGCATATGTATTAGTCCATTCTTGCATTGCTATAAAGAACTACCCAACACTGGGTAATTTATAAAGAAAAGAGGTTTAACTGACAAAGTTCTGTAGGCTGTACAGAAGACATGGATGGGGAGGCCTCAGGAAACTTAAAATCATGGCAGAAGGCAAAGGTGAAACAGGCACATCCTACATGGCAGGATCAGGAGAAAGAGAGAGTGAAGGAGGAGGTGCTACACACATTTAAACAACCAGATCTTGTGAGAACTCATTAGAGCAAAGGGCAAATTTACCCCTATGATCCAGTCACCTTCCACCAAGCCCCTCCTCCAAAACTGGGGATCACAATTTGACATGAGATTTGAGGAGGGACAGAAATTCAAACCATCTCAGCATATAAAACATTTAGGAAAAGAGGAGCCAAGATGGGCAATTAGAAGTAGCTGTAGTCTGCAGTACTTATGGAGATGAATAGAAGGGGGAAGTTAATTCTACACCTTCAACTGAAACATACAGGATCTCATATTGGGATTTATTAGGCAAGCAACTTGACCCGTAGAGAATGAAAAATAGCAGCATGGGGTGAAAGCCCACCCAGGACAGCATGGTGCCAAAGGAACCCCAGCCTAAGCCAAGGGAAGTGGTAAATGAGTGTGTAAACCCACTGGGGAAATCATGCTTCTCCCACAGATCTTTAGAACCTGTGGACCAAGAGACCCCCTCATGAACCTATGCATTAAGGCCTTTGGGTCTGATACACAGAGCTCTGTGGAGTCTTGGCAGAGCAGGCACTCAGGCACACAAAGAGACCCAAGAATTTTACATTCTGTGGCCCCAGGATCCCTAGCAAGGTGGACGTCCATCCATGCAGACGCCTAGGAAGGGGGTTGAATCTAGGGAGCCAAGCAGCATCATTTTGCTGGCTCCACTTCCACTGCACCTCACAAGTTAAGACTCACTGGCTTGGAATTCCAGCCAGCTGAAGACAACAGGCTGGAGTTTGTCTGAAATGGAACCGAGTTCCCAGGGGGATGGGTGGCCACCATCTCTGTAGTTCAATTGACTCAAATGTTCCTGTCTGCCAGCTTTGGAGAGTCCAAATGGTCTGGACAAGGAAAGGTCTCCCACAGTGTAGCACAGTTGCTTTGCCAAATTGTGGTCAGACTGCTTTAAGTGTGACCCCAATCCATTCCTTCTCACTAGGCAGAACCTCCCTGTGGGGGCTTCAGCCACTCCAGCTAGGGTTATACAGAAAGAGCTCTGATCTCTTCCTGGGACCAAGCTTCTGGGGGAGGAGCAGCCACCATCTCTGTCATTCGGTCGAATCACCTATTCCAGCCTGCTGGCTTTGGAGAGGCCAAGCAGTCCAGATGAGGAAGGGTCCCCTAATGCAGCACATCTTCTCTAACAAAAAGCAGCCAGACTGATTCTTTGAGTCAGTCACTCATCTTGTTCCTCCTGACTGGGTGTGACCTCCCAACAAGGGTCTCCAGCCACCCACAGGAGTGTTTGGGCCAGGAACAGGTCAGTAACCCTCTGGACAGAGCTTGCAGAGGAAGGATCAGGCTGCCGTCTTTGCAGTTTTACAGCTTTCACTGGTGATTCCTCCAGGTGAGGGAAAAACGGAAGCAACTAGTGTCTGGAGCAGACCCCCAGCAAACATAGCAGCCCTAAGGAAATGTGACCTGACTGTTAAAAGAAAGACAAACACCCAACAACAACATACAAAAAAGCTCCACAAAAACCCTATTTAAAGGTCAGCAGCCTCAAAGATTGAAGGTAGAAAAGCCCACAAAGATCAGAAAAAAAAAAAACACAAAAACAATGAAAACTCAAAAAGAGTGACTCTTCTTCTCCAAATGACTGCAACGCCTCTCCAGCAAGGTCACATAACTGGGCTAAGGCTGAGATGGCTGAATTGACAGAAGTAGGCTTCAGAAGGTGGGTAAGAACAAAATTTGCTGAGTTAAAGCAGCAAGCAGCATGTTCTAACCCAATGCAAAGAAGCTAAGAATCAAGATGAAAAACTACAGAAGCTGACAGCCAGAATAGCCAGTTTAGAGAGGAACATAATCAACCTGATGGAGCTGAAAAGCACAATAAGGGAAGTTCACAATGCAATCAAAAGTGTCAATAGCAGGATAGGCCAAGTGGAAGAAATAATCTCAGTGATTGAACAGTATCTTTCTAAAATAAGACAGCAGACAAGAGTAAACAAATGAAAAGTAATGAACAAAACCTCTGCAAAATATGAGATTATTTAAAGAGACTTAACCTATACTGATTGGGGGTACCTGAAAGAGACAGGGAGAATGGAACCAGGTTGTAAAACATACTTCAGGACATCATCCAGGAGAACTTCCTCAACCTAGAAAGACAGGTCAGCATTCAAATTCAGGAACTGTAGAGAACATCAGTAAGATATTCCATGGGAAGATCAACCCCAAGACATATAATTTTAAAATTCTCCAAGGTTGAAATGAAAGAAAAAATGTTAAGGGCAGCCAGGCAGAAAGGCCAGGTCACCTAGAAAGGGAATGTCATCAGACTAACAGAAGATCTTTCAGTGGAAACCCCAAAAGCCAGAAGAAAATGGGGCAAATACCTAACATTGTTAAAGAAAAGAATTTCAAACTCAGAATTTCATATCTAGCCAAACAAAGCTTCATAAATGAAGGATAAATAAGATCCTTTTCAGACAAGGAAATGCTACATGAATTTGCCATCATCAGGCCTGCCTTGCAAGAGTTCCTGAGGGAAGCACTAAATATGGAAAGGAAAAATCATTACCAGCCATGAACAAATACACACAGAAGTACACAGACCAGTGATACTATGAAGAAATCATATAAACAAGTAGGTTTACAAAATAACCAGCTAGCATCATGATGATAAGATCAAATTCATACATAGTAATACTAACCTTAATTGTAAATGGGCTAAATGCCCCAATTAAAAGACACAGAATGGCAACTGGATAAAGAGCTAAGGTCCATCTGTATGCTGTCTGCAAGAGACCCATTTCTTATGCAAAGACACAGGTGGGCTCAAAGTAACAGAATGGAAGAAACTTTACCAAGCAAATAGAAAACAGTAAAAAAGCAAGGGTTGAACTCCTCGTTTCTGAAAAAGCAGGCTTCAAACCAACAAATATATGTGGGTGAAGGGGAGGAAGGCAGCAAAACACACTGCCATGTGTGTACCTGTGCAACTATCTTGCATGTTCTGCACATGTACCCCAAAACCTAAAATGCAATTAAGAAAAAAATTAACAACAATCCTTTACAAACTCTTCTAAAATATAGAAGATAGAACACTTAAAAAAAAAGACAAAGAAGGGCATTACATAATGGTAAAGGGTTTAATTCAACAAGAAGAGCTAACTGGTGTGTGTGTGTGTGTGTGTGTGTGTGTGTGTGTGTGTGTTATATAAATGTAGGTGTACCTGTATTGCTCCAATGCAGGAACACCTAGATCCATAAAGTAAGATATTAGAGACCCACAAAGAGACTTCAACTCCCACACAATAATAGTGGGAAACTTTAACACCCCACTTACAATATTAGACAGATCATCGAGACAGAAAATTAACAAAAATATTTAGGACCTGAACTCAGTTTTGGATCAAGTGGACCTGATAGATATCTGTAGAACTCTCCACCCCAAAACAACAAAATATGCATTCTTCTCATCACTGCATGGCACTTACTCTAAAATTGATCATGTCATCAGAATTAAAACACACCTCAGCGGTGGCATTTTGCCCCTGCCCTAGAGATCTGTGGAACTTTAAAAAAAAAAAAACAAAACACTCCTCAGCAACTACAAAATAACTTAAATCATAACAGTCTCTCAGACCACAGCACAATCAAATTAGAACTCAAGATTAAGAAGTTCACCTGAAACCACACTACATGGAAATTGAACTGTCTGCTCTTGACTGACTCTTGGGTAAATGATAAAATTAAGGCAGAAATCAAGAAGTTCTTTGAAACTAATAGGAGCAAAGAGACAATATACCAGAATCTCTGTGACTCTGCTATAGCAATGTTAAAAGAAAAAAGTTATAGCATTAAATGCCAACATCAAAAATCTAGAAAGATCTCAGGTTAACAACCTAACATCACAACTAAAAGAACTAGAGAACCAAGAGCACACAAACCTCAAACCTAGCAGAAGACAAGAAATAACCAAGGTAAGAGCTGAACTGAAAGAGATAGAGATACAAAACTTTCAAAATATCGATGAATCCAGGAGCCAGTTTTTTGGGAAAAAATATGTGTGTGTATACACACACACAAATACATACTGCTAGGTAGACTAATAAAGAAAAAGAAGAATCAAATAAACAGAATCAGAAATGATAATGGAAATATCACCACTGATCCCACAGAAATACAAATAACTATCAGAGAATACTACATACCACTATGCACATGAACTAGAATATCTAGAAGAAATGGATAAATTCCTGGACAGATACTCCTCCCAAGATTGAACCAGGAGAAGGTTGAATCCCTGAATAGACAAATAATGAGTTCTAAAATTGAGGCAGTAATAAATAACATACCAACACAAAAGGTGCAGGACCAGATGAAGTAACAGCTGAATTCTATCAGAGGTATGAAGGAGAGCTGGTACCAGTTCTACTTAAACTATTCCAAAAAACGGGAAAGGAGGGACTCCTCCTTAACTCATTCTATGAGGCCAGCATCACCCTGATAGAGATAAAACAGAAAAAGAAAACTTCAGGCCATTATACTTGATGAAACTTGATGTGAAAATCTTTGATAAAATACTGGCAAACTGAATCCAGCAGCACACCAGAAAGCTTATCCACCACAATCAAGTTGGCTTTATCCCCAGGATGCAAGGTTGGTTCAACATATGCAAATCAATAAATAAATGTGATTCATAGCATAAGAGAACTAAAGACAAAAACCGTGTGATTATATCAATAGATGCAGAAAAGGCCTTCAATAAAATTCAGCATGCTTTCATGTTAAAATATTTCAGTGAACTAGGTATTGAAGGGAAATACTTCAAAATAATAAGAGCTATGTATGAAAAACTGACCGCCAATGTCACATTGAATGAGCAAAAGCTAGAGGCATTCCTTTTGAAAACTGCCACAAGGCAAGGATGCCCTTTCTCATTACTCCTATTCAACATATTATTGGAAGTTCTGGCCACATCAATCAGGCAAGAGGAAGAAATAAAAGGTACTTAAATAGGAAGGGAGGAAGTTAAACTGTCTCTGAAGATGACATGATTCTATATCTAGAAAACCTCATCAACTCAGCACAAAAGCTTAAGCTGATAAGCAACTTAGGCAAAGTCTCAGGATAGAAAAATCAATGTGCAAAGATTGCTAGCATTCCTGTACACCAACCACAGGCAAGCAGAGAACCAAATCATGAATGAACTCTCATTCACATTTGCTACAAAAAAGAATAAAATACCTAGGAACACCAATAATAAGGAAAGTGAAGGACCTCATCAGGGAGAACTACACACCACTCTTCAAAGAAATCAGAGAGGACACAAAAGGAAAAACATTACATGCTCATGGATAGGAAGAATCAATATCGTGAAGATGATCAGACTGCCCAAGGTGATTTATAGATTCAATGCTTTTCCTATAAAACTACCATGGACATTCTTCACATAATTAGAAAAAAACTACTTTAAAATTCATATGGAACCCAAAAAGGGCCCTAACAGCCAAGACAATTCTAAGCAAAAAGAACAAAACTGGAGGCATCATACTACCTGACTTCAAACTATACTACAAGGCTATACTAACCAAAACAGCATGCTACTGGTACAAAAACAGACAAACAGACCAATGGAACAGAATAGAGAATTCAGAAATAGGACTGCACACCTACAACCATCTTATCTTTGACAAACTGACAAAAAGAATCAATAGGTAAAGAATTCCCCATTTTAATAAATGGTGCTGGGAAAATCGACTAACCACAGGCAGAAAATTGAAACTGAACTCCTTCCTTACATAGTATTAAAAAATTAACTTAAGATGGATTAAAGACTTAAATATAAAACCCCAAACTATAAAAACTCTGGAAGAAAATCTAGGCAATACCAATCTGGACATAGACACAGGCAAAGATGTCATGACAAAAATGTCAAAAGCAGTAGCAACAAAAGCAAATTGACAGATTGGATCTAATTAAACTGAAGAGCTTCTGCACAGCAAAAGAAACTATCATCAGAGTGAACACACAGCCTACAAAAATGGGAGAAATTTTTATCAATCTATCCATCTGACAGAGGTCTAACATCCAGAGTCTACAAGGAATATAAACAAATTTATAAGTAAAAAACAACCCCATTAAAAAGTGGGCAAAGGACAAGGACACTTCTCAAAGGAAGATATATGTTTGGCCACAAACATATTTTAAAAAGCTCAACATCACTGATTATTAGAAAAATGCAAATCAGAACCACGATGAGATACCACCTGATGCCAGTCAGATTGGCTATTATTAAAAAGTCAAAAAACAATAGATGCTGACAAGGTTGCTGATAAAAAGGAATGCTTTTACATTGTTTGTGGGACTGTAAATTATAACCACTGTGAAAGACAGTGTGGCAATTCCTCAAAGACCCAGAGGCAGAAATACTATTTGACCCAGCAATCCCATTAATGGGTATATACCCAAAAGAATATAAATCATCTTATTATAATGTTACATCCCCATATATGTTCACTGTGGCACTATTTGCAATAGCAAGGACATGGAATCAACATAAATTCCCGTCAGTAATAGACTGGATTTAAAAAATGGTACATATACACCATGGAATACTATACAGCTATAAAAGGGAATGAGATCATGTTTTTGGGAGGGACATGGATGGAGTTGAAAGCCATTATCCTCAGCAAACTAACACAGAAACAGAAAACCAAACACCGCATATTCTCACTTGTAAGTAGGAACTTATTGATGGGAACACATGGACACCCAGGAGGGAAAAACACCCCCTGGGCTCTGCTGGAGGGGTTAAAGTCAGGGGAGGAAGAGCATCAGGAAGAATAGCTAGTGGATGCTTGGCTATTCTGCGATAGGATATTCTGTAATGGTATGATCTGTGCAGCAAACTACCATGGCACATGTTGACCTATGTAACAAACTTGCACATCCTGCACATGTATCTCAGAACTTAAAATAAAAATTTAAGAAAAAAAAAAGATACCTTCTAGTTAAATAAAAAAAAATATTTAGTTCAGTGTCTGACTGAAAGTAGGTGCTCAATAAATGTTACTAAGTTTATTGTCATTATTTAGTGAGGAGTAAAGAAGGACCATTCAATAGGAATGAGAGGAGAGAAAGCACCAGGTTTTTTTTTTTAAATTACACAATTACAAAGTGAAAAAGATATAGATTTTTCATAGTAAGAGAAAATAAATCACTTCATAAAATGTTAAATACAAAGAATGCAGAGAACAAGTCATTATGCTTGATCAATCATCAGAAAGTTACAGGAGATTCCCATGAAAGTTTCAGTGTTCACTTTGGAGCTGCAGAGTAAATGATTAAGGAATAAGGTGGTAGTAGGAAGTAGATTCACAGGATATGGATGATTGTTTGAGACTATAACCAAAAGCAAGAGGAAAATATATGGGACAAGCCTGAAAAGCAATGTTTTTGTTTCTGTTTTTGTAGTAGATTGGTGCAAAAGTAATTGTGGTTTTTGCCATTAATGTAAAGGAAACCTAAACATATTGTAATGCAGATAGAAGAGGTCTCAGTAGAGTTTCTGGAAAGAGTAAGAAAGACATAATGATGGATGTTCAATGGCAGAAAAATAGAGATTAACCTTTATTAGAAAGGAGTAAGGCACCTCTTCTTTTAAAATAGGAGAAAATGGGAGAGAAAAAAGCATTTTGGAAAGATGAGAGAATTTACTGTCAGCTGTAAGCCGAAGGCATGATGCTCATATTTCATGATAGCAGCCTTCTCAGTATATTAGAACTGTTGGCCAATATTTGAGCAGAAGGAATATGGTGTATTCAAAGAATATAGAAAAGTCTTGGTAAAATTACTTATTTATTTATGTATGTTATTGTTCCAGAGAAGTTTAGGAAAGTTCACAAGATGCATAAAATTCACCAAAATAGTAAATTAGAAATATGTATTATAAGGAAGTGGCTAGGATAGAGGTATAAATAAATTTAGAAATGAGGCTAGAACACAAAAATTTGAGTCACAGTTTGACTGTAACCTTATACTGTGGTAGAACAGTAGACGAGAAAATAGGATAAGCACATGAGTCATAGATTCTGTAGCAAGCAAACTAGTGTTTTCCAGTTTGCTTCCAAGGAGAACACTGAAACCTAACAAAAAAAATTCTCATTCACATCTACTGGTAACAACTGCTTTGAATTGTATAGTGCTATTTCTTATAATGTGAAGCTAATGGAATTATACTAAATCACAATTTAATAAAACTAGTCCTGTGGGGAACCAATATAATAGTCCTCATCTATATACAATATTTGATGAGCTAAATAAAGGCATAGGAATTATGGTATCTAGAGAAACAGACCATATCATCTTCAGGCAATCCTTCCTAAATGTTATTTTCTCTTAACCCAACTTTTGACATTAGGCAGTAGCAAGTTTGAAATTATGTGCCCTGACAAAAACTAGAGTTCAGGTCGTCTATATTGGCGGCTAAATATGATATGGCAAGCTTGTCTCTGAGCCAACATTGATATAGTGTCATCAAACCTGAGGAGGCTGACAAAGGTGTATTCCGGTACATAAAACCAGCACAACTCTCAGGGTCAAATGGAGGAAGCACCTGCTGGCAGCATCAAGATTTTCTGGAGTTATTAAATTTGAGTCAGCGTAGTTCTTAGGTCTTAGGTAGATGAAAAATGATTTTTTACAGCCTAGTCATTACTTATGTCAGTTGTTTATACACACTTTAAAAATGTAACGCTTTAGATTATTTAAATATTAGTTCAGAGAATATAAAAAAATAGTATAGTTGTCATTCCCGTAATTTTACAAATAAGTCAGTCAATCATTTTTTTGCTTTTCTTTTTCTTATATAGTTTTCTTCACCCCCATTTTCCTCCATTTCTCTTTTCCTTTTGATCAAAAGGCATTTATTAAATATCCATGTCAGTGTGGCTCCTTGCCAAGCTCTATAGAAACAGTTCTTAGCTTTTAGAGCTTGTATTGTGAGGCAGAGGATGACTCTGTCAATAGACAAATATAAGGCGTATTGAAAACAGAAGGAAAATGTTAAACACCACAAAGTGTTTTCTAAGTACAGCTGGGCAGTCCTTTCATGGGAACTATACTTTCTAAAACCGACAACTTTTCTTGTTTTACATTTCGAATGCTTTCCTTTCCCATTCAATGTTGCAAAATCTCCATAATGTATGCTCAGCTTGAGATGTCTCCTAGATGTTTCAGTCAGTTCAATCCACACATCTTATAAGCAGACTTAGTTTTGTGAAATACTTGTGCATTAATAAACCCTTAATTCTGCTAGCTCTGTAGTTTGAGCAAAGGCTGCTGCTGCTTCTCCAGGCACGGCTCCATCATCTAAACCAAATGGTTTATTCTACTTATGTGAAGATACAAAATTCTTACTTAACAGTCAGTCCTTGGGGGTTTAAGAAATCAAGGCGGCCAGGCACAGTGGCTCACGCTTGTAATCCCAGCACTTTGGGAGGCCAAGGCAGGTGGATTGCCTGAGGTCAGGAGTTCAAGACCAACCTGGTCAATATGGTGAAAGTCCATCTCTACTAAAAATACAAAGATTAACAGGATGTGGTGGCACTCACCTGTAATCCCAGCTATTAAGGATTCTGAGGCAGGAGAATCACTTGAATCTGGGAGATAGAGGTTGCAGTGATCCAAGATTGCACCACTGCACTCTGTCTAGCCTGGGCTACAGAACGAGACCCTGTCTCAAAAAAAGGAAAGAAAAGAAATCAAGCAATTTCATAACAGAAATACTGGTATGCTTTGGTCTAGGCTGTAAGATTGATACCTGTATGCAGTCCTCATGAATAGCGGTTGCTGGCGCTTTTTGCATTCAAACCAATCTGTCTGCAATTGTATAATGTTTTTTGTCCATTTGGATAAACGTGACTGTTAAATTCTCAAATATCTACCTTGGAGGGTGTTGTGGACATGGGAAATAACATATAACAATTTGTCTCTGAAATGAAAAATTAAAAGGAAGCCAACAAATAAACAGCAGGTTATTTTTCTACATGAATAGCCCAATGTTCATAGTGTAGATCAAAACGTGTTTGGTAGTAAAGTCTGAATTTACAAAGAAACATTGAATTGGTCATAACGATTCATTAGGAATCTGAGTATCAATGTCTAGAAGTACACTATGGAAATATTTCTTCTTTCCTTATTTACCTAATAAGAGAATTAATGTACATGAGGACAAAATGCAAACAAAATATGTTTAGATTTGAGTTAAAGTATTATGAATATAAATTAAAGCAAATTTATTATTTTTTATATTATTATTCTGCTCTTCTCCCAAGGAAGAGTCATATTACATTAAAATAAGAATTATATACTAAAATATTCATTATTCCACAATATATAGTCATATCAGAATTTTATCTTTTGCAAGTGATAAAAATCCATTGCAAATTGGTTGAAGCAAATCATTTAATCAATCAAATCTATATCTATCAGCTATTTTTCATCTACCTATCTACTTTGAGAAAACTGTACAGTATAGCTTCTGCAGCTATATCCTTACCCCAAACCTTCTGCACTGTGAGTGGGACCAGAGCTATTGCCAAAAGAATGGAGCTATAAATGAGTGTTCACTATATTGACAAAATTTGAGCAACTTAAAGAAGTGTCAGTATTCTAACTAGTTTGCAATAGCATAGAACAAAGAAAAATGTAACAGCAACTATGTTAAGGGCAATACAGATCTGTACTCATGGGTTAACGTATATTTATTTTTATTGTCCCTAATCCCAGAAGGGAATTGCATTCCAGAAGGATTCTAAAATAACTAGAGAATTGCAGTATTTGACTCTAATTAAAATTTAACCTTTTAGATAAGTTCTATTAAAACATAAAATTTATTCTCTAATCCCTAGAGATGCAGCATGTACAGTATATTATTAATAAGAATAAAGGAGATTTATGGGAAATGTCTGAATAATCAGCCAAGACTTTAACATAAATGTATGCAAATTTGCCAAACATTGATGTAAAATCCTGAGAAATATCCTCAGGAATTTTCCTTTTTATTATGTTAATGGCCAAGACCAATTGAAACATGAAATGTATGGAAATTTATGGACTTTTATTTAATATAAGTGCTGCCAATTTTACAAGGTAAAATACATAAGAGAAGACATTCAGATTTGGATTTAATATGTAAATTGGGAGAAATTTGGTTAGACTGAGTCTTTTTCAAGGGAGGGGCTTATCAAAAAATATTACTCTAAACTAGTTAGAGAAGAGTTCAGGATTGCGTCTTATTAAGGTGGCCATATTCCAGTTTGCCCAGGATGGAAACAGCCTATACCCACAGTCCCTGTGTCTCATCCTATCTTGTTTACCATTGTCCGTAGTGTTTTTTTTAATTTTTTTTTGGGGGGGTGGTTTATAACCAAATTTTATTAATAGCCGTAATACACTCAGTACAACATCAGATTGTTTGATGCTCCTTTGATGCTCCTTCAACTCCCCCTTCCAACTGTGGCTTGTTTCTGCCATGGTTTCTATTACTGTGAGACTTGCATGTGTAATTAACATTAATGTCTAATATATAATCTAAATGAAACATAGCCAGTGGTAATCTGTATTTCTTTTTCCAGTCCTTTTCAGATAAAACATGATTAACAGATACCTGTCATACAAGGTTACAGTGTTCTCTATTAAAAGGAAGTGTCCTCCAACACAGGAGGGTGGGAACGCTTACTTCTTCCAGTCTTCCACTTTGCTGCCCCTGGTGGCCACTGGTGCAACAGCTTGTTCTACCTTGACCCACACAATGGTCTGCTAGGAACAAGAAACCTCTTGGTGCTCATTGACCCAAATATGTGGAAATTTGTATGGGAAATAGAGGCTGAGCCTTTGCCATAAGAGAGTAGTACGGATGTTCCTGCTAGCGTGAAGGTTAAAATTCATTTCCTGGGTCTCAACCTATTTATTTTTTTACTGTATACTTCTTCGGCAGAAGTGGGCTCACAGAAAGTATATGTTTAATAAAAAAAAAGTTTGTTTTTTACTGTGTATCTCATTCTCAAAAGATATCTGAAGGTGAAAGGATAATTTGCACAAAATGTTTGTCAAAAACTGCTGTAAGCTACAAGGCTTACAACCACAGGAAAACCAGGAAACATAAATCTGCTGCAGCAGGATCAACATCTGCTTCAGAAATTAGTAGCTATTTTTTAAAAGCTGTGCCCATTGATGATAATTTAATACAAGAAGCTGCAAAATTTAACATACTTTGAAGGATGACTTTTTATTTGGATCAAATGAGTATTCTTTTAAATTAAGTTCACTTATTTTAAAAATTACGGTATTGTTTACATAAAATAAAATGTATGTGGAAGTGCAGTTTTCAACTTCGTTTTTGTCCCAAATGTTTTTATGCATATAGAAAAAGTGAAATAAGTGATAGCTGTTAATGTGTTGGCTACATTAGGAGATGAAAACCTTCGTGAGCAATCAGATAATGTTGAGTTTCATATGTATCATCAGAAAATATAAATTAGTTCTAGTAATTGTTTATTTTTTCCTTTCCAACTAAGAAAAATATAAAACCTTTGAATGTTCTTTTTATTTAAGATGATATGTCTGATACTACTGTAAATGCTTTTAGAAATTCATTTAAAATGTTCATCACTAAAAATAAAAATGTGAAGAAAATACACATTTCAAGTTCAGTAGAATATAGCCTAGGTACACATGGTAATTTAAGAAACCTATGAAATAGTGATGTAATTGGAATTGCCTTTGGTGCACGTATCTAAACAAACTGTGATATTCCACCAATCTTATACAAGTTGTGGTTGTCAAAATTTACAAATTTTAGCTTTACTTGTGTTCATTAAAAAAATTTAAATCTAAATTGTATGTCTAATAGAGATTAATATACTTGTAGATGTGTCTTCAATAAGACTTTGTCACTGCTTATTGAGGCTTACAACTATTCTCCCATAGGGAAGGTGTGTGTGTGTGTGTGTGTGTGTGTGTGTGTGTGTGTGGTGTGTTTGTGCTGTCTTTTCCAGTTAATGTGTTCAGGGTTTGAGGTAGGAGGATCTAGGACCAAGCCACATCAGTTCTCTCCTTAATCCACTCCAACTGCCTACTCTTCCAGTTGTGCTACCATAGTGCTCAATGCATTTCTAAAAGCAACAAAAATGAATAAATCTCAGGTGAGTTGTTTAAAAATAAAACAAATGAAAATATTTTGCATCAAAATGTTCAAACACTAAAAACTTCCATTTTGGAACATTAATGTATTTCAGTTATTGAAACTGGAAGGCACTGAAATCTGCTCCTATAAAAGCAAAGGAGAGGATGGGCACAGTGGCTCACACCTGTAATCACAGCACTTTGGGAGGTTGAAGCAGGTAGATCACCTGATGTCAGGAGTTTGAGACCAGCCCAGCTAACATATTGAAACCCTGTCTCTACTAAAATACAAAAAAAATAACTGGGTGTGCTGGTGGGCACCTTTAATCCCAGCAGCTTGGTGCCTGAGTGGGGAGAATTGCTTGAACCCAGGAGGAGGAGGTTGCAGTGAGCCGAGATTTCTTCATTGCACTCTACCCTGGGCGAAGAGCAAAACTCTGTCTCAAAAAAAGCAAAGGAGAAAACATAAATTATGCTAATGCAAGTGGAGTTTAAAACTTAATTCTGAAAATCTATAATATTATTTGGACTGTCTTCACATGTGGGAGGAATCTTTTGATGGATGTGTGTGTGTGTGTATGTATATGTGTATGTGTGTGTGTGTGTGTGTGTATATATGTTTTTTTTAAATTGAAACTTTTATTGAACTCTGTTTTCTAAACTCCCATCATTTTTGTACCATGTCACAGGTTTGGCTATAATTTGCTCACAATTCATACAGTTATTCATGCAATATTTTAAATTTGAAACATTATTTTCAACTTGAATACATTTTTTATTTATTTATTTATTTTTAAGTTCAACTTTTAGATATAGGGGGTATACATGCAGGTTTGTTACATGGGTATATTGCACCCAGGTAGTGAGCATAGTACTCAATAGGTAGCTTTTCAACCAATGGCTCCCTCCCTCTCTCTCCACTCTAGTAGTCCACAGTCTTTTATTCCCATGTTTATGTCCTTGTGTGCTCAGTTGTTAGTTCCTACTTGTAATTGAGAACATGTAATATTTGGTTTACTGCTTCTGCATTAATTCACTCAGGATTGTGACCTCCAGCTCTATCCATCGCTGCAAAGAATAAGAATTTGTTCTTTTTTGTGACTGTGTAGTATTTATGGTATATGTATATGACAGTCTCTTCAGCCAAACAGTCATTGATGGGTGCCTAGGTGGATTCCATGTCTTCGCTACTGCAGATAGCGCTGTGACGAACATTTCAGTAGATGCATCTTTTTGGTATAATTATCTATTTTCCTTTGGGTATATACTCAATAATGGTATTGCTGGGTAAATGGTAACTCTATTTTAAGTTATTTGAGAAATCACAAAGCTGCTTCCTACAGTCACTTAATTACATTCTCACTAAGAGTATATAAGCATTCCCTTTTTCCTGCAGCCTCACCGGCATCTATTATTTTTTTGACTTTTTAATAATAGGCATTCTGAATGGTATGAAATGGTATCTCATTGTGGTTTTTATTTGCATTTCTCTGATGACTCGTGGTGATGAGCATATTGTAAGTTTTTTGAGAAGTGTTTGTTCATGTCCTTTGCCTACCTTTTTTTAATGAGGTTATTTATTTTTGCTTGTTAATTTGCTTAAGTTGCTTATAGATTCTGGATATTACACCTTTATTTGCTGCATAGGTTGCCAATATTTTCTCCCCATTCTGTAGGTTGTCTCTTTACCATATTGATCTTTTTTTCTGTGCAAAAGCTCTTTAGTTTTTAGTTTTAGATCCCACTTGTCATTTTTGTTTTTGTTACATTTGCTTTTCAAAACTTAGCCAAAAACTCTTTGCCAATGCCAATGTCAGGAAGGGTAATTTCCAGATTTTCTTCTATTTTGAAGTCTAACGTTTAAATCTTTAATCTATCTATCTTGAGTTAATTTCTGTATATAGTGAAAGGTAATAATCTACTTTCATTCTTCTGTATATGACTGGCCAGTTATCCCACCACCATTTATTGAATAGAGAGTTCTTTCCCTGTTGTTGGTTTTTGTTAACTTTGTCAAAGATCAGATGTATGGCTTTACTTCTGAGTTTTCTATTCTGTTTTATTGGCCCGTGCTGTTTTTTTGTACCAGTATCATGCTGTTTTGATTACTATAGCCTTATAGTGTTTTGAAGTTGGGTTGTGTGATGCCTCCGGCTTTGTTCTTTTTACTTAGGCTTGCTGTGGTTATTCAGGGTTTTTTGGTTTCCACATGAATTTTAGAATCGTTTTTTCTAATTCTGCGAAAAATGACATTGGTAGATTGATAGAACAAGCATCAAATCTTTAAATTGCTTTGGGCAGTATGGCCACTTTAATGATACTAATTTTTCCAATTATCAACGTGAAATATATTTCCATTTATTTCTATCTCTGTTTTCTTTTAGCAGTGTTTGGATTAGATGTATTCCAACGTATTTAATTTTCTTTGTGGCTATTGTAAATGAAATTGTGTTCTTGATTTGACTGTCAGGTTGGATATTATGTGCATAAATGTGCATTCTAGAAATGCTGTTGATTTTCATACATTAATTTTGTGCCCTGAAACCTTGCAAAAATCGTTTATCAAACTGGAAAAAGACAAAGATGCCCCTTCTTACTACTCCTGTTCATCATAGTACTGGAAGTCCTAGCTAGAGCAATCAGGCAAGAAAAAGAAATAAAAGACACCCAAATAGGAAAGTAAGTATCTTCCTTCACTGACAATATGATTCTACTCTTAGAAAACTATGAAAGATTCTGTCAAAAGGTTACTAGAACTGATAAACAATTTTAAATAAGTTGATTTTAAAAGAGAAATTTCATCATTATAAATGGAGCTATATTTACAAATAGCCTGTAAATATTAAAAATAAATTACATCCATCTTTCTCTGAAACTCTTCGAGAATAAAAAACTTACCATTTAACTGAACAAATGTATATTTTTGTTAAAGTGAAATAAAATTGATGAAGTCTACCATTTTGCATCATTTAAACTTAGGAAAAAAGTCATCATAAGTCAAAATAACTTATATGCATGTTCTTATAAAACATTAAAGCAAGATATTTTGAATGGAGGCAAAGAGCCTTTTGAAAAAAATGTGTAAACTGAAATATTTACATATTTCAATATAAATTCTGTAAAGTAATGAGAAATGATTTCATTTTACAGAATTTAAGTTGATCTTACCAGGTACCTCGGCACCTTGGGAGATAATATTTTCTCCATTAAAAATATTAAGAATATTATGGTCTAGACAGAATAGTCATTTTAAGGAGGAGGTAATTTGAAACTTGTTAACCATAAAATGCAGAAATGTATGGATACCTTTTGAAAGAAAAAGATGCTGCAGCTTTATTCAGTAGAGCAGATACATGGAATCTTTTTTTATTTAATCAGAAAGATTGCATGAGGATAGCAGAAGTATTAGGATCAAAAAATATAAAAACCCAAGTTTGAAGAAATTTCTATATTTGTATTGTACCTAATTTATTAGAGGTAGTCCTCTAAATAATTTACTGACCCATGGCTACATGTGAAAATGTGGAAATCACCCAGTCTAATTTTTGAAATTTGAAATCAGGTTGAACACTCATTTTCAAAACGTCATGGTTGAGCTAGAGTCCCCCTCAGTTACATTAAATTTCTTCTTGCATATATTTTTCCTTCAGGTTTTAGACCTTCATGGGAATAAGAGATATATCTAAGGACAGGAGTGTTGTGATGATGTTGGGGTGTTAATACTGGCCTCTGTAACATTTTAAAGTTTATTTCTGATTCTGAAGAAAATTAATTCTAAAGAGAACTGTTTTTCAAATTTTTTTGTATGTGTTGAAAAATGCTGATATCTCTCACAGTATGAAGAGACCTGTTGGTAGTTATTTCTTTTTGTTCCCATATTTTCTGTCATAATAACCATAAAATCAGTCTCACTGAGGTGACAAAGACTGTCTTTAGTTTGGAGTTACTGTTTTAATATTAATGTTTTGCATAGTGTCTTTAGAAAATTCTGCAAAGTATTTTGCATTCTGAAGATAGATAGTTTGTGAGCAGAACTTGGTCCTTAAGTAGAAGATGGAACAAAAATAGTCTCATCATCAGAAACCCTTGCCTTTGGAATCTAAAAGCATTTTTACATTGAAGATATTCTTTTTATGATGCCAATATTTCTGCAAAAGAACACAAGACTCTAAAGGCTCAGGAGGCTAGAGGTGGGTTAGCATTTCACTGCTTTTATTCCTTTGTCAGCTTATCAATAATCACTGCATGATGGCAGCAACGTTTTTTTTTTAGATAATGCTGAAACTAAAAATTTTTTAAGATAATGCTGAAAGTATATTCACAATGACTTCAACAGGAAAAATTGAAGTCATGGTGAATATAGAATTGCTTATCCTGGGACTGTAAATGGCAGAGAAAATCAATTTCCTGATAATTCTCAAGAGTACTGTATTATATGTACACATTAGGAGAAAATAGCATTCTTAAAATGGAGTATTTTTAGTATATAGTACAAAAAGAGAAAAAATAACTTACAGCTTTAAAACAATGTTGACACTGAACTTAAAGTCCTAAACATAAGCAATCATAAACAGAGTTTTAATATGTTAAAGGGAATTACAGGGGAATAAGCAAATGGCACTGAAATAAGAGGATACAAGAGGTAGCAACAGATAAGATCAAATTCAGGGTTGAGATATTTCTGGATAGAGATACTTTAGTCTCTTTTGGCACAGTGTGAATGATAACACTAGAATCTTACTTTGTTTGATCTGTCCCCTGATATGTATGCATGTATGTATGTTTTTATCCATCTAACTCTGTATCTATTTATCTTTTTATTTTTAACCTGAGGTATAATTTCTGCTACTGCTTAAAGTGTACAATTTGATGAGTTTTGACAGATGTGTACCTCTTCAACATCATTGCTATAATGGAACTACAAAACATATTCATCACCCTCAAGATGTCCTCTAACTATGACTTCACACAGTTGCTGATTTGCTTTTTGTCACTACAAATTAATTTGCACTTTTTGAAATTATGTATTTATTTATCTGTATCTGGATGTTTATTCTTCTATTTTTATGTAGGTGTAATCCTACAGTATATTCTTCTTCACTCTGTGCAATGATATTGAGATTCATTCATTTTGCTGCATATATCAGTAGTTTCTCATTATTGTTTAATATTCATTGCATGGTTATAGCTTATATATTATTTTTCCATTCAACTGTTATTGAACATTTGGTTGGTTTATTGTTTTTTGGAATTATAAGTAAAATAGCTAAGACATTTATGTTCAAGATTTGTGAGGACATATGACAAACAATCCAACAAAAATGGCCAAGAGGTTTGAACAGACACTCATGAAAGAAAATACAAGAATGGCTAGTAAGCATATAAGAAAATGATCAGTATAATTTGTTACTAGAAGAATACACTTAAAAACCTCATAAAAATACTAATCCACACCAATGTGAAAGTTATCAATATAAAGATGGAGTCACTCATGTTAAACTCAAAATAAAGTCAGGAGATTAGAAAGGGAAAACCCTCATGCAGACATGCCTGTGATAAGAACTATTGTAAAGACTCTCTGAAGGTTCTTATACACATAAGCCTGTAACAAAAACTTTTGTCAAAGATTTTCCAAACTGCAGCTTGCTACATGAGTCACAAGGACATTTAACCATAAGTATAAGAACATGTGTCTGACACAATCTCATTCATGAACTGACAGTCAACTCCTGCAATGAGCCCCTGTAACCATTGTTCTCTTCGTTGCTAAATAACTGACATGGACTCCTCCTTTTGCCTTTTAAAAGTCTCCTTGTGCCTCAACCACCTCAATTATGCCCATGGTTGCCATGGCTCATGAACTCTGCATGGCAGTGCTTCTGTTCATTCCCAAATAAACTGATTATCTTTGGAGAATCTCTCTTTGTCTATTATTTAGGTTGATGCCTAGTACAGTGGCTGAAATATTAAATGACTGAAAATACCAACTTCAGGCAAAATGTGATGGCACTGGAAAACTCATAAACTGCTGTTGATACTGTAAAATTATATAACCCCGAAGAAAATTGTTCCAGAGTTTCTGAAATAATTGAACATATATCTGTCATATGACCCAGCCACACATACCTAGATATTTACTCAAAGGAATCAGAAACTTACTTTAAAAGTGGCATACGAAGCAGAAATCTGAGCCTCACTACTTTGACTGTGTGACTGGGCTGATTGGTCAATCATTCTGAGTTTTAATTTCTTCATTATTAAAAATTGGGTTTAAATAATATATATTTATAAAGAGCCTCGCTTAGCACCTAGAATACATTGAGACTCAGTGAGTGTTACTTTTCTTCATATGTTAATTGTTCAATGGGCTTTAAAACATTTAATCCAGGCCAGGTGCAGTGGCTCATGCCTGTAATCCCAGCACTTCGGGAGGTGGAAGCAGGTAGATTGCTTGAGCCCAGGAGTCTGAGACCAAACTAAGCAGTTTGGTGAAACCCTGTCTCAAAAAAAAAAAAAAAAAAAAAAAAAAAAAAAAGAAAAGATAAAGAAAAAAATTCGATTCACAGTGTAGATTTTTTTTTATCCAGTTATTTAAAGTTTCAGGTGCTAAAAGAATTATTAAGCAGAAAGATTTGCACCAGGCATATCTGACTGAAGGAAATAGGTAGATTCTATAGGATCTGATGCTATGGTTATTATGGAGAATGGTGTCCAGCTACTGTCCTAGGAAACAAACACAGGGAAGGCCCAAGAAAATGGTAAAGACACTGGCAGGACAGTAGGGAGACACCTACTTCGTGATTATTGAGTGACTCTCATGACTTTGTTGAGTACAAATTGTAGATAATTGGAATGCATTCTCCATGTTATTTATATTATCCATATTTCAACATTCACATTTGGTAGTTGCTATGGTTTGAATGTTTGTGTCCCCTCAAAATTCATATGCTGAAACCTAGTCACTAATGTGATGGTGTTGGGAGATGAGGCCTTTGGGAGGTGATTAGGTCATGAGGGTAGAACCCTTATGAATCAAGTTAGTGCCCTTATAAAAGAGACCCAAGAGAACTGCCTTGTTCCCTTTTTACCTTGTGAGGATAAAGCAAGAAGGCACCATATATGAACCAAAAAAGCAGATTCTGACACTAAATCTGCCAGCAACTTGATCTTGAACTTCCTAAATTCCAGAACTTGTGAGAAAAAAATTTCTGTAGTTTTTCTTGCCATGGCTCATGTACTCTATTAGCAACTAGTTTATGGCATTTTGTTACAGCAGCTCAAATGGACTAAGACAGTGGTAAATATAACAGTGATTGTTTATATAACCCCTGGAGGATTACTAAACAACAAGAATTCAAGCACCAGGAATTATTCTTGGCTTCTGAAAACAGGTTATGGCATATAAAACACGTTGTTAACTATAAATACAGAGTGTTGCAGGAATTCAGAGTGAAAAGCAATCATTTTTCCTAGACTATTTGGGGAAGATATCAGTGAAACGTATGTGTATGAAGAAGCAGATAAGCATTTCATAAATGTACTTGAAAGTGGTTTTATGAGAAAGGATGGGAAGGCTGTAATGTCAGACTGAGAGATCATAGAGCAGCCTGGCTGAAGTGGGGACTTTCCATAATGGAGGAGTGTGGAAGTGTGACAAGATAAGCAGTGGCTGGGGGGTAAAGGAAGTAGCATTTATCCTTCAGTTATAGAAAGCTATGGAACACTACATGGGGCTCCAGTGTGATCAAAGATGTGTTTAAGAAAGAATAAATCTGTAGGCAAGCCAAGGTAGATTGAGAATCTGGAGTTAGCACAGACACTAGGAGAATATTTAGGTGACATTTGTGGTAATCTAGGATCGATGTTAATCTTTTAACTCAGTGACTTTTCACTCTATTCCTCTTCTGTGGTCTTTCCAAGCCCTAGATTTGGAAAAAATCTGGATTCCTCTGACTGTGCAATGATCTTGGCCTATTGTGCAAAAGCCAAAGTATTAGGAATGTGAATTCAGACCTGTTAACCTTAGAGGAATATCACAAAGTTAAGGAGATGTTGTCCTTTTTGAAAGGAAGAAAAAATGTGTAAATACAGGGCATTATCAACAGCTGTCACTTTAGAGGAAAGATTTTCCTTGTTGTGTTGTGTCCCCTGAGGAACAAGTGAAGGTCATGTTATTAAAAGTGCTAGTATATTATAGTACTCGTGTCAGCTAATTAAATCTGTCGTATCAAGCATCCTCTTTTGCCTGACACTTTCTCTTAATTCCTTCTGTTTCTATTCAGTGGATACAGGAAGTCGGCAGGGGAGCAACCTCAACTGTCAGAGGCAGATTTTCCAAAATGCTACCAAATAACTCTGTGTGTGCTTCACTGTATTTGTAATGTATTCATTCTAGATTTTAAAAAAATCAACCTGGATTATCCTGAGAACTGCCTGATTTATCAAGCCCAACATCTACTTATGAATATTAAAGAAAATAACAGTGATGAAGAGAGACACTTTTTAAAAACCGCTAGAGAAAAAAAAAACTGGCTTTTTGAAACAGTTATTCAATTTAAAGATTTATGCTCATAATTTACTCAAGAGAAATTTAGAATTTTCCAAATAATGACCTCAGAATAAACTTTGGGAAATACTGGCATCTTTGAGGCAGGTCACACATAAAGCTCTACAAATGATAGTCTCATTCTAAGGTTGCTAAGAACGTGTCGACAAAGTCTTATTCAGCATTACATTGAATCTAACCTTCTGCTTTACCAATTTATCTCCAAGAAAGTTTTACTGCCACTGCTATCAAAACAGTGTCCTAGAAAACAAACTCATAAATTATGATGTTCCCTGTTCTTCCAGGTCCCTAAGCCTCTACCAAGAAATTCTGCAGTCGTCTTCTTCAGTCAGGAGGTTTTCCACCTGATTTATACTAATTTCTATATCTTGAGTATTTTCTTATCTTAGTCTTTTGAGTTTTCAACTCTTCTCACTGATTTCAAAGTAAACGTTTTGACAAATTAAATTATGAATAATAAAAAACTATATAAACAAATGAACATTCTCATATGGGATGAAGTTTTCACTGATGTCTGTGTCAACTTGATCTTTTACTTCTTTTTCCTGATCCTTTCTTTCGACTGGATGGACTCAGCAGAGTACAAGAGAGAGATGTGGTAAGGGCCAGAGAAAACTTCCTCTGTCTTGCTTCCTAACTCTGGGCTGTAATCCATGGAGGTCCTGGAGAAAAAGAAATGGCCTTTCTGTGTTTGGTGACTGCTATGATACTAACTTTTGGCTAATACTCTTCCCCAAGAATGTCTGAGTCCTACTGAGAAAATAAGCAGAGCAGATTTTAAGCAAGAGTTTGAGGAATGCTGGATTTAAATATTTGTGACTACACACTGAGTTCCATGTTTATAAATCTATTGACTAATGTCTAATGACGAGACCACACTTTCATCACTGCTCACTTAAGCTAGTAGAAAGGATTAGCTGATAATTTGTAAATTTACATACATCTAGCACACATACACAAAAACACACATAGTCTGTGTTAGAATATGGAAGGTAAGTTAATTACTGATGAATCAGTTACTTAAAGTATAAAATTTGTTCATATTTTTCTTTACTATAGAAGATGGTATTAGTCTGTTCTCGTGCTGCTATAAGAATATACCTCCATCCTGGTCAACATGGTGAAACTCCGTCTCTACTCAAAATACAAAAAATTAGCTGGGCATGGTGGCAGGCACCTGTAATCCCAGCTACTCGGGAGGCTGAGGCAGGAGAATTGCCTGAACCCAGGAGGCGGAAGTTGTGGTGAGCTAAGATGGCACCATTGCACTCCAGCCTGGGTAACAAGAGCGAAACTCCGTCTCAAAAAAAAAAAAAGTATATACCTGAGACTAGGTAATATATAAAGGAAAGAGGTTGAATTGATTCATATTTCTGCATGACTTGGGAGGCCTCTGGAAACTTACAATCATGGCAGAAGGGAAAGCAACCACCTTCTTCACCTGGTGGCAAGAAGAAGAGGTGCAGAGTGAAGTGGGGAAAGCCCCTTGTAAAACCATCAGATCTCATGACAACTCACTCCGTATCATTAGAACAACATGGGGGGACCGCCTCCATGATCTAATCACCTCCCATGAGGTGTTACCCTCAACACATGGGGATTACAATTTGGATTACAATTCAAGATGAGATTTGGGTGGGGACACAGAGCCATACCATTGCAAAATTCTCACACAGCTTAAGAAACCATACTTATAAAATAACTTTTAAAGTAATCTAAACATATGAGCACCATATCATGAGGATATTACCCTTGTTAGGTTGTATCCCCCCAATTTTTTGTTCTTTGTTAGTACTCATGCTTTTGATTCCATCAATTACAATTTCAACTGCCCATTAGAAAGAGCACAAATGTTTTACAATAGAGTTTGTCATTACATAGGATGTTTCAAAAATATTTTAATAAAATTAGAAGATGCTCAAAATATGATAGACATATTTATATGAGATGAGAAGAGCACAACTATATACATGTGTTAAATATACTATAGAAAACATACAGAAAGACAATATGTTTTTCTACCTCATCATATCCCAAAATATTAAAAATAGCTAAATCTGGGCTGGGATGGAAGTTTAGTTAACATTGTTTTCTGTTTTGTAAATTTTTACATACCTAAAATTTTTACAGTGAACAATTGTTTTTTAGTTTACTATAAAGAAAAGAAACCTTAATTTTAAGTAAAAGCATATATGTGACATGCATGACACACAACCTTATACATAGTAGGTATTCAATAAACATCAAATCTCTTCCCCACTCAGATAGTGTTAAATAAATGGGTAAAGATACATTTTGTTTTCAATAAAATCTTACATTGTCTAGAAAGCCACTGTACTCAAATATCTAAAAACCTTGGCTAAGAAGAACAGCATAAAACTTAGAGACAGGGGTTAGCCCTGGGCAAGAAGAGCCTCCGTAGAAGAAAGTTAAAGTGACTCATTGATGCACTAGGGTCTAATTAAGCAAGTGAAGCATGAGGGTGATATCATCAAAAATTGTTCTAACGGTAGGGAAGTGATTATGGAAACTATTGTAATGGTCAAGTTCACTCATAATGAACACATGAATAAGAAACTTGCATTACCACTGAAAGCAAAGTTTTATCTGGAACATATTTTTTTCAATGATAACAAGCAAAGTCAATGCTTACTCTAATTTAATTTTGGAGGGATGGTGAAAGGTCAAGATCGTAAGTAACCATAAAACTCAAAGTAAAATTGGAGTAAAATTTTCTATCATGTAAATACCATGGTCAAGGACATATATTTCTAATTTCTTAAAAAATTAGAAAAAATCACTCAATTAATAATTTTGGCTTTACGTAGACCACATAGTTAAACATAATGCAATTCAATGAAAAGACTAATTGCATGTTTGACTTCATCTTTACACACTTCTCTGCCCACACCTCTGCCCTTTTGAGTTTTCCTCTTCTGTTCTGTTTTCTCATGGCCCATCTCACTAATAAACTAATGAAATGCAATGATCAGAGAATACTCTAGCAGAACACTACTCCCTTTATTCATGTATTTGTTATGCATTTATCCAATATGTATTTTTTGAGTTTTCTCTCAAAAATATTTTTGGAATGTGTACTAAGTCCTTGGTAGTGTTCTATTTGTGGAAGATTTAAAGCAGTTAAACTAGAAAATTCCTACATTCCTCTATTGGTATTCTGGGATATGGCAGATAGACAATAAATAAGTCATGTAATTGGACAAGGGTATGCTGCTATACATTAAGTACACTGTCAGAAGAATGCCCAAGAAAACGTGGATAGTGCTCCTGCAAAGCCAACTGATTGCACTTCTTCTGCTGGCCTCAGTGAAGTTGCTAAGGATTTACTTAGGTTTGTTCTTTGGCTTTAGGTAAGGCTTCTGACAATGGGTCATTCTCTGTAAGCTGCCTTTGTCTCCCTCAGTCCTCTTTGACTCTGCACCCCAATCCTCTCTTTTGCCTTCTCCTTCCAGCTTAGGGACCTGAGGACATATCCTAGTCTCTGCTGTAGGCTGATTTCATTCTTGCATGTTGAGCCTCCAACAGACTGCTAATATGAATAAAGTAACTTTTTGTTATACAGGTGCTGAGAGTGACATGAGATGGGCCTTCATGATCAGGCTAGATGATCAAGTTTATTTTACTAGGTTTTGGATGCGGATATTGAGGGAGAAAATACCCAGAGATCTTAGTTATGCTATTTGCATATTTATACATGCTATTTGAAAAGCAGATGGCTTAACACTAAAAAGCTGAAACTCTTTCTAAGACGATTATTACATTTAAGAGAATGCCCAAATAAAAATAAGAGATTTTTACATCTGAAAATCGAAATCTAAAGTTCTTGTGGTTAAGAAAGCAAGTAGAAGTATCTACAAAAATTCTAGAAATAAAGCATAACATTGAGAGATTAGCACTACTACTTTTTAAAACCCTGTGATGTTGATGCATAATTTTTTTGGGGATGTTAAAGATGTTTATTTTATTTTATTTTTTTAATTGCATTTTAGGTTTTGGGGCACATGTGAAGAACATGCAAGATAGTTGCATAGGTATACACTTGGCAGTGTGATTTGCTGCCACCCTCCCCTTCACCTATATCTGGCATTTCTCCCCATGCAATCTCTCCCCAACTCCCCACCCCCTGCTGTCCCTCCCCTATTCCCCCCAACAGACCCCAGTGTGTAGTGCTCCCCTCCCTGTGTCCATGTGTTCTCATTGTTCAACACCCGCCTATGAGTGAGAACATGTGGTGTTTCATTTTCTGTTCTTGTGTCAGTTTGCTGAGAATGATGGTCTCCAGGTTCATCCATGTCCCTAAAAAGGACATGAACTCATCATTTTTGATGGCTACATAATATTCCATGGTGTATATGGTGCCACATTTTCCCTGTCCAGTCTATCATCGATGGGCATTTGGGTTGGTTCCAGGTCTTTACTATTGTAAACAGTGCTGCAATGAACATTCGTGTGCATGTGTCCTCATAGTAGAACAATTTATAATCCTTGGGATATATAACAAGTAATGGGATTGCTGGGTCAAATGGAATTTCTATTTCTAGGTCCTTGAGGAATTGCCACACTGTCTTCCACAATGGTTGAACTAATTTACACTCCCACCAGCAATGTAAAAGTGTTCCTATTTCTCCACATCCTCTCCAGCATCTGTTGTCTCCAGATTTTTTAATGATCGCCATTCTAACTGGTGTGAGATGGTATCTCAATGTGGTTTTGATTTGCGTCTGTCTAATGACCAATGATGATGAGCATTTTTTCATATGTTTGTTGGTTTCATGTATGTCTTCTTTTGTAAAGTGTCTGTTCATATCCTTTGCCCACTTTTGAATGGGCTTGTTTGTCTTTTTCTTGTAAATCTGTTTGAGTTCTTTGAAATTCTGGATATCAGTCCTTTGTCAGATGGGTAAACTGCAAAAATTTTTTCCCATTCTGTTGGTTGCCGATTCACTCTAATGACTGTTTCTTTTGCCCTGCAGAAGCTGTGGAGTTTGATTAGGTCCCATTTGTCTATTTTGGCTTTTGTTGCCAGTGCTTTTGGTGTTTTGGTCATGAAGTCCTTGCCTACACCTATGTCCTGAATAGTTTTGCCTAGATTTTCTTCTAGGGTTTTTATGGTGCCAGGTCTTATGTTTAAGTCTTTAATCCATCTGGAGTTAATTTTAGTGTAAGGTGTCAGGAAGGGGTACAGTTTCTGCTTTCTGCACATGGCTAGCCAGTTTTCCCAACACCATTTATTAAACAGGGAATCCTTTCCCCATTGCTTATTTTTGTCAGGTTTGTCAAAGATCCGACAGTTATAGACATGTTATGTTGCCTCCAAGGACTCTGTTCAGTTCCATTGGTCTATATCTCTGTTTTGGTACCAGTACCATACTATTTTGATTACTGTAGCCTTGTAGTATAGTTTGAAGTCTGGTAGTGTGATGCCTCCCACTGTGTTCTTTTTGCTTAGAATTGACTTGGCTATGTGGGCTCTCTTTTGGTTCCATATTAAGTTCATGGTGTTTTTTTCCAGTTCTGTGAAGAAGGTCATTGGTAGCTTGATGGGGATAGCGTTGAATCTGTAAGTTACTTTGGGCAGTATGGCCATTTTCACGATATTGATTCTTCCTAACCATGAACATGGAATGTTTCTCCATCTGTTTGTGTCCTCTCTTATTTCGTTGAGCAGTGCTTTGTAGTTCTCCTTGAAGAGGTCCTTTACATTCCTTGTTAGTTGTATTCCTAGGTATTTTATTCTATTTGTAGTAATTGTGAATGGCAGTTCATTCTTGATTTGGCTCTCTTTAAGACTGTTATTGGTGTATAGGAATGCTTGTGATTTTTGCACATTGATTTCGTACCCTGAGACTTTGAATACCCTTTATTTCTTTTTCTTGCCTGATTGCTCTGGCTAGAACTTCCAGTACTGTATTGAATAGGAGCATAAATTAGCAGATCACTGTAAAATTTGAGAAAACCTACATTATACCCAAATACATTCAGGAGTTTAGTGAAAGATAAAGTATTATTTTTATAATAAGTTTTATTTCAACAATTGTGTGGACCTATGGAAAAGAAATTAAATTAAAGCCTATCTCATACTGTTACTCCAGGAAGAATTCTATTTGGATAAAATATTTAAATGTAAAAATAAAACCACTAAAATCCTAGAAGAAGTCATAAAACAACCAAAATGCTCATCAATGACAGACTAGACAAGGAAAATGTGGTACATATACTCCATGGAAAAGTATCCAGCCATAAAAAATGATGAGTTCATTTCCTTTGTAGGGACGTGAATGAATCTGGAAACCATCATTCTCAGCAAACTGACACAAGAACAGAAAATCAAATACCACATGTTCTCACTCATTGGCGGGTGTTGAGCAATGAAAACAAATGGACACAGGGAGGGGAGCATCACATACTGGGGTCTGTTGGTGGGGCTAGGGAAGAGACTGCAGGGGGTGGGTAGGTTGGGGAGGGATAACATGGGGAGAAATGCCAGATATAGGTGACAGCGAATGAAGGCAGCAGACCACCTTGCCATGTGAGTACATATGCAACAACCCTTCATGATCCACACATGTACCCCAGAACCTAAAGTACAATAAACAAAACAAACAAACAAAATATTTTTTTAAATCTCAGAATGGAGGTTTGTTTTTTTCCTTCTCATGGCACAAAACTCAAAATACATAAATGTGTGTGTGTGTGTGTGTGTGTGTGTTTATATTCCAAAGCAAAATCAATGTAAGTATAGTGAAAAGACAAATATTAATTAGAAAAATATTCACAACTCATATCACAAAGGAGTAATATCCTAACACCTAATAAAGCTTCTCCCACTAATGCAGAAATACTTAACAAAACAATAGCAAAAAGGAAGAAAGATATGGACACACATCTTTATAGAAAATTAATTACAAAATGTAATTCTATAAGAGATGTGCAAAATCACTTAAAAAGTTATCCATATTAAAACTACAGAAATATATTTTATCTCTTACTGTTTACCTGTTACACTGGTAACAACTAAACCATATTAGTAAAACTGTAGGGAATTAGAAGCTGTCATATATTGCACTTCGCCACTGAGTTACATAAATTCTCCTGAATATTTCTGCTTAGCCCTGGAACACCATCCTAAATTGTCCCATACAAGTTTTCTTACCTGCTATTTGAGCCTTCTCTTTTTCTTCTTGACAGGTGTCTTCACATCAAATCTCTTCTTTCTGTGAACTCTTTTAAAGGTTTTGTATTATTACCTATTTTAATTATCTATGAAATTGTCTAGTATAAGCATCATAAAGCCTAAGCCTTATCATATTTTTTTTTCAATAAACCCATTGCCTTAACTTGCTGTTTGCTAATAGTAAAAACATATGTAATGGTATTCGACATCACAGTTTTCACAAGCTTCTAATATTTTCTCATTTGTTATGATAATAATTCCCAGATATGATTATCAGCATTTACCTCATTCCACCGATGAGAACATCGAGTGAGGTTATGATCACATATTAACCAGCTAGCAGAGCCTATACTGTAGCTGTGTGAGAGTCAGAAAACCTATATGTAGATTTTGCCTCTTTTACTTTTTGCTCCTGTGAGATTCAATAACTTATATAAGTTCTTTAAGCTAGTTTCCTTATCTATAAAAATATAAATGACAATAACACTTAGCTCAAGTCTTCTGAGAAGAGTAAAGAAGAAAATAAAGCATTTTGCAGAAGACAAGTCATTTACAAAGTGCTCCGCTATTATTGTGATTATTATTTTTCAGTAATATAGCTCTTGTACTTTTAGATTTATTTTTCTATACAGTGTGTCCTTCTGACTCAGGACCTTTATAGGTGACTTAAATGATGACAGTTTGTTATTTTTGGTGATGATTGATGGCAAATTCAGTAATTGAAATACATTTAGTACTTTACCAACATACTTTTCTTATGTATAATTCAATCAAAGAACCAGTAATAATCAGGTAAATGGGAGTTGGCATTGAATAGCTTTATTATCTAGTATTACTCTCACATCAGCCCTTCACATCTGTTCTTGATTGCATTGTGTGTAGTGCATGATGATACTTAGTTTGATTAGCGTCTATTCTTTTTATCTAAGCCTTCATCAAAACATTTGTTTCATATCAATGTGAATTTCTCTTTAGCTGTAGTTTTTTGTTTTTTCTTTTTTTTTTTTTTTTTGGTACAGAATTTAATCCTGCCCATCCACACAGTTTAATTCTTTGAATTACCAGATCTCTTTTTCTTTTGTTGTCAAAAGCCCAAATCCAGTGAAATAATAGAACATCATTTTCTATTGTGAAAAGATTGGAAATAAAGAGTAGCTTTAATTTAGAAGTCTGTTTCTGTTGGTGTGAAAGAGAGAGTTCCTTTATCTTTTTTAGCTACTGAGTTATGGTCAACATATACATAAATGCTGGCAAGAACAAATTAAATGTGGAAATTAGGAGGCAAGAAATAATATTATTTTACTAATATTTTCTTTTTTATTATGATTAATGCAAACTATAATTATGCTATTAAAACAATGACTTTTGCAATATTTTGGATATAATTTACTATGTAATCACTGTAAAAACTTTTTCCTCATTCTGTAATGATTTCTTTGTTGATCTGAAAATGAAAAGTTATCATTTTATGATCACAATAGCTTGTGAATAAGGTAGCTATGAAATTCCATAAGGGAAAAAAAGTTGAAAATAGAACATGTTTTCACATAACATATTGACACATAATGAGAGACAAGTTTTTGCAACATCTATTGAGGATTAAACACTTGAAATATAATCAGGCCAGCTGAAGGGGAAATCTCTAAAGAAGGTATACAAATTAAAGTACATTTTTATACAAACAACTTTTCTAGGTCTAAAGGCAAAGATCTTCTGAGGCAAGATGTTAGGACATGGTTCTAAGTTGTTTTCACAATACAAAAGTAGAATGCTTAAACTGAATTATCTGAGTACATTCATTTCTTCAACAAATACGTTTTGAATATGTCTGCCCCAAATCACTGCTCTAGGAATAAAGAACACTCTGCTAAATTAAGGTAAAGTGTAGTTTGGTTGGAAATATTTATTTAGATAAAAAATATTGCCACAATATAATTTTATTTATATGTTAAAGCTACATCTTCTTAGTAATATTAAGTAAATTGCATTGAGTACTTTGTTGTCAAAAGCCTAAATCCAATGAAATAATAGATTATCATTTTCTATTGTGAAAAGACTGGAAAAAAAAGTAGCTTTAATTTAGAACTCTCTCTCTGTTGGTGTGACAGATCATTTAACTCAGGCACTAATGTGGGTATATTACTTATAGAAAAACTCCTCACAGCCCTTAGATAGGAAGTTTTGCTTTCCTGATTTAAAATCAGAAATTGAGGTTTGGAGAGGTTAGATAATAAAGTCTATTTTTCCCAGCTAATTAAACAAAATATTTGCAACTTGAATCAAGTCTAGTTTGATTTGAATTACTCATTTTCATGTGAAATTATGTAAGTGCCTCCATTTGCAGCAGTTAGTATACAGATGAACCCGGCCAATATTATTTGTTTGCTTGTTTCTGATAATATCTGGATTATTAATGCTGCAGAGTCCCTGCTTGAATATGCTATTTTAATTTCTGTAAGAATTGAATCTCCCCAAGAAGGAAGTCAGCAATTCTAACCCCTGTAGACTGTTATTCTACCCTTACAGTGCCTCACTTTCTGTTCTAGTACCTTTAGCTCCACCTATCCCTACTTTTCAACTGAATACATTTCTTAAAGAATTTCCATTCTGAAAAGATTGTTAAGCAAGTAATATACTCTGTATCTAGGCTACTTCCTTGTCTGTACAACTAGCATTGTTGTAGTGCATGCATGCCAAGTTTTAATTTCAGATAATCAATAAACAACGTTAAAATACAAGTATGTCTTGTGTACCTATTATACTTAAAAATGCATCTGAAATTCAAATTCAACTGGGTATCCTATATTTGATCTGGGAACTCTATTCCTGTTGAATGTGTATGCAAAACTGGACACGCCTTTTGGTTATGTTGTCAGATGGAATACCGTTACTAGGTGGTCAGTGTGGAGAAGGTTATTCTTTGCCGTCAAAATGTGTTTACTGAAGTTACAGCAAATACCCTTTCCTATGACCCCTAGAGAAATATCCAGGAGTTGTTCTGCATATTACCACGCACAATACCCATTATTAAACGAAATGTCTCGGATAATTTTATCTTAAGCGTGTGTGAAAGTTTTGCTAACAAGGGAACCAGTAAGAAGATGAAAGTGTGAACTGTTTTGACAAAGACTGTAGGAAAATAATTTTAGAACCTATGAAATAAGTTGTCTGCATAAGATCATGAAATCCAGACTACTGATTTATATTGTGGGATAGAAAGCTCTCCTATCTTTATTGTTATACAGCTTAACCTAGGTCTTAGCAACTTGGAGCCAGTGCTTGAGGATGCCATGTGTGAACCATTAATCAGTAATCATAAGAAATGAATGTCTGGCTCTTAATCAGATATAGTGAACTACAGATAATAAACAATGCATCTGTAGCTGTTGGTCACATACAGTGAGCAAGAAAATTCCATTCTCTAACAATGTCAAATAGGGGCTGATTAGAGATTCCAGCTACAAATTCCTTTCTTCCTATTTTTCCCCAAAGTGACTATCAGAAAATTCCTAAACAAGTTAAAAATCACCAAGTTGTATACTTTTGCCTATTTGTTAAGTTTGGAAAAATAGTTTTAATTTTCACTAATAAACAGTAGTACAATTTTAAATATTTCTTTCTTCTAAGCATGCTGGAATTCTACCAAAAATATATAATGCTGAGAAAAGGCAAGTCAATAAATTAGGAAGTGCCATACCTTGTTTTGAGTTTCCCTGGAGGTGGCAAGAACAGAGGACTACACAATGAGACCCACGTGAGTGTTCCCTGACATTAATAAGTCCTTATTCCCTCTCTTTTAATTATTTTAGGAATTATTTTAACAATATTGTCTCCTACTTTAAGGACCTGCCTATCTAGTGTTCTTGCTACCAGTTCCAAGTATCATTTCCTACAGAATCTCAAAACCCTTTTTGAGATTTGTTCTAGCAAATTTTATAATGCTATTTTCTCTGCATAGTTTCTATAGCTTTATTTGTGATAGGAAAAAGTAAGGTCTTTTTCTGTGCATATTGGAGAGAAGAGTATCTTTAATAACATCTACAAACAACTGATTCACCTCTTTTTTTTGTGAGCGTGAATTGCTTTTTATATTCTGGGGTTTATCTATAAATAGTAGATTAGATCCATGTGAATGATTAGATACATATGAAACAGACTTTCTGAAAAATGCAAATCTGACAGATTATGTTCTATGCAATAGTTAAGAGTAAACAAGGAAAGACAAAGAAGTCTATTAATTTCATTCATTCAACATACTGAAAGGATTATTCACCATGGTCAAGTGGAATTTATACCTGCAATAAAAAGACGGTTCAACATACACAAATTGTTACATTTGGTATATCATATTTATAGAATGAGGGACAAAAACCATATGATCATCACAATAGATACTAAAAAAAACATTTGATGAAATTCACAATTATTTCATGATAAAACTCTCAACAAATTAGGCATAGAAGGAATGTACGTCAACACAATAAAGTCTATATAGGAAAAGGCCACAGCTAACATCAAATTCAATGGTTAAAAGTTGAAAGTTTTTCCACTAGAATCAGAAACAAGACAAGTATGCCCACAGTACTGCAAGTCCTAGCCAGAGGAATTACACAATCAATCAATCAATCAATTAATGCCATCCAAACAGGAATGGAGGAAATGAAATTGCCATTATTTGCTCATGACATTGTCTTATACATAGATAACCCTAAAAACTCCTCCAAAACTGTTTGAACTGATGAATTCAGTACAATTGCAGGATACAAAATGAACACAGGAAACATCAATTTTATTCTGTTACACTAACAAGAAATTATCTGAAAGAGAAATTAAGAAATCAATCCCATTCACAATAGCATTGAAATACAAGATACTTAGAAGTAAATTTAACCAAGATGGTGAAAGATCTATATACTTAAAACTATAAAACATTGCTGAGAGAAATAGATTGCAGCATAAATAAAACAATATCCCATGTTAATGAATTAAAAGAAATAATATTGTTACAATGTCCATACTTCCAACAGCACTCTTTAGATTGAAAGCATTCTGTATCAAAATCCCAATGTCATTGTTTCACAGATATAGGAAAAACAATCCTAAACCTCATATGGATCCACAGAAGACCCCAAATAGCCAAAGCAATCTTGAGCAGAAAGAACAAAGCTGGAGGCATCATACTGCCTGACTTTAAAATACACTACAGTACTATACCTATCAAAACAGCATGGTGCTGACTTAAAAACAAACACATTGACCAATGATGCAGTATAGAGAACACAGAAATAAACTCATGTATTTATGCTCAATTGATTTTCCACAAAGGTGCCAATAAAACACAATGGAGAAAGAACAGTCTCTTCAATAAATTGCATTGAAAATATTGGAGAGCCACGTGCAGAAGAAAGAAATTGGACTCTTATCTCCTACTATATGCAATAATCAACTTAAAATGAATTAAAAACTTGAACTTAAATCCTGACGTTCTAAAACTACTAAAAGAAAATATAGAGGACGTTGGTCTGGGCGAAGATTTCTTGGATAAGACCCAAAAAGCACATCAACAAAAGCTGAAATAAACAAAGGGAATTGCAACAAACTAAGAAGCATCCATGTGGTAAAGAAAACAATAGAGTGACAAGACAGTTCACAGATTGGGAGGAAATATTTCATTCCTTTATCCTCATCTGATAAAGGACTAATCTCCAAATAGATTTTTAAAAACCTCAAATATCTGAATAGCAAGAAAACAAAGAACCCAATCAAAAAATGGCAAAGGACTTACATAGATGTCTTCTAAAATAGTCATACAAATGCTCATCCTCACTAATTATCAGGGAGATGCAAATTAAAATCAAAAGATACAAACTCTCAGCTTTTAGAATTGTTATCAAAAAGACAAGAAATAATGGGTCTTGGCAAGTGTGTGGAGAAAAGGGAACTCTTGTGCCACACTGGTGGGAATGTAGAGTAATATAGCCATTATGGAAACTACTATGGAATTTCCTCAGAAAACTAAAAATAGAATTACCATATGTCCAGCAATCCCACTTCCAAGTATATATTGAAGGGAATTGAAATAAGTTTGTCTAAGAGGTATCTGCATTTCCATGTTCACTACAGCATTATTTACAATAGCTAAGATGTGTAGGCAACCTAAGTGTCCATCATTGGATAAATAAAAAGAATGTCTCATATGCACACAATGGAATACTATTTAGCCTTTAGAAGGAAATTCTGTCATTTGCAACAACATATATAAACATTATGCTTAATAAAATAAGCCAGGCACAGAAAGACAAAGACTACATGGTCTCAGTTGCATGTGGAAACCTAAAACTTCCAATATATGGAAATAGAGGGTAGAATGGTGGTTACCAGAGACTGGACTATAGTGGGGTTGGACAGGTAAAAGGGAAATGTTGATCAAAGGATGAAAAATTTTCAGTTGGACAGGAGGAATAAGATTCAGTATTCTGTCACACAAAATAGTAACTATAATAAATAATAACTCATTTCTTGTTTCAAAATAGTAGGTTTTAACTATTTTTGCCACAAAAAATGATAAATATACAAGGTGATGGATTTGTTGTTAGCTTTATTTAATCATACTACAATGCAAACATATACCAAAATATCATAGTGTACTTCAAAAATATATATAATTATTTTGTCTATTAAAAATAATAATTCAAATAGTATATTCATGATGAAAGTTTTATTGATGAACAAGGTTTAGAGTTCTCAGAACTTAGAAAAATAAAGTTTTTACAATGTGACTAAAAATACTCATTTTAGTTTTAAAGTTATTAGCATTACATTAATATTATATATCTTAATTTATAGTTTATATTACATAATTTTTTGCTTCAATAGATTATTGCTGAATATTTACTATGAAAAATTCAAGTAAGTGCACATACTATATGATTAGAAAAATTAAGAAATTTTGGTTTATTGAGCATTTGAAATGTCTGTATCAACTGATCACATCAGTATTCTTGGATGGCTGCTCATCACACTAGCCTTTGCCCAAAGAAGAGTGTTTTAGGTCAGACTATTCAAGCAGCACCCTATAGACCATGAAATAGAGATTAGCAATTACAAATCTGGATGCCAGTTTCAAAGAGATGAGGGTTGAAATCCCTGCTATGTCCTTATCTAGTTTCAAAAATGTCCACATGACATTTAACCCTTTTAATGTTTCTACATATTCCCATATATATCATATGGAAATTTTCTGTTTCTACATATTTAAAATAGAAATAATAATATTGTGCACTGAAATAATACTGTAGACTAGAATTGCAAGTGAGAATTAAATAAAACAATATATCAAGTACTTCTATAGTAGCCAAAATGCAATAAATATTGACTAAATATTAAATAATTTTACAATTACAATTTGTAATTACAAAATTTACAAACCTAAATTTACCTGTTGCTACTGTATATCTGAAATGCTTTTTTAATCTTTACCTTTTAATAAGTAATTTAAAAGTATATATTGTAAAGATATTCTTTACAAGCATTATTAGTCCAGCACCCTAGATGGGACTCTTTGACTCACTGAAACCTTAATATTGAATCAATTTAAAGGCCTATCAATAAGGCCCTTAAATATTTCTTTTTGATATATGAATTATTCCTTTCTTTTCCATCACTAATCCATCATTGTTTTCCATGTTTATCTTATGTGTATCAAATGAGTACTGTCTAGTAGAATTTTCTGTGTTGATGAAGATGTTCTGTTGTTTAATATGCTAACCAGTAAACACATGTAGATATTTAAATTAAATTCAACAAAATTAAAAATTTGCTCTGTACTCATGCTAGCCACATTTCAAGTGCTTGTCACATGCAACTGTTATTTACCATTTTGGTTGGCACAGCTACAACTGATCCACCTGACACCAGTTTCTCTACAATCAAATCCATTCCACAGAATTCTCCTGGTTTAATTTTAATAATAAACAATTTTGATCACACTATTCTCATGCTCAAAACCTGTCTGGTCTAAAGCATATTCTTAAAAACATATAGTTGCATGGAAAATATGGTAGTATACTGTAAGGATTAGAAAACATAGTTATGAAATAATAACTAAGTTTCCAAAAGTTGTGTTTTATTTATGTTTATGTATCTGTAAAAGTACTCATAATATTAAAAATGTTTACTTATAAATGTATTTTTAAATAATTTGTATTTTATGTTCTGCATTTTATGCCTTTCTATGTTATTCAAATATTTGAGGAGAATTTTTATTGTTTTCTGTTTGTCATTTTGTCTTCAGATTATTTGTCTCTAGAGTTTCTTATCACTTGGTGGAGTTGCCGCAAGCCTCGCTGAGGCAGATGTCCTTTTAAATAGTGGTGTCTAGAAATGATCATTACCCACAGATATGAGCTACAAAAAGCACAATAAAATAATTTTCATCAGTTTTGTTTTATTTAAGCTTGTCTTAGCTTTCCTTTTATAACTTCAAAGATTTTGTTAAATATTTCAATAATATCAGGTGGGAAGAACTTGGTAACAGACATGTTTGATTATCATGAATTATCAATTAATATTCTAATATTTTGCCTTTCATTTTCCCATTTTCTTCTAAGGGTATCAGTGAAAGAGCTTTATTACGGACAAACATGGCTTGTTGAAATCAACAAGTTTTTCTGTAAAACTCACCTAATTTGCCAGTCTAGCAACTTCGTCAGAAAAATTCTTCTCTATGAGCCCATACTGGCTCTTAACAATCATTGCTACCTCTTCCAAATGCTCCCAAAACATCTATTTAATAACTTCTAGAATTTCACTAAGTCCTTTCCTGCCATGCCCAGAAGTTTGGGTTTTATCTTATGTACAAAAAGAGGAGGATCTATGTTTTACAGTTATTTTATAACTGTATTTTTTTCATTAAAATGCACATTTCTTGAAATGAGGATTGTGCCTATTTATATGTCAATCTAAGTATAAATGTATAAGTCATAGTACTCAATACACGCTAGATGGATGGATCAAAAAATGTGACAATATTTAAAATATTTTGAGGGAACTTTCCAGACCACTTGGCGAGAGGTGGAGGTGGCTGCCTCATCTGAGCACAACCACTAGGTACGTTCCTTTGTGCACCCTCCACATCAACCTCAGCCTACTCACTACCAGTAGAAAAATGGTGAAAGAACTCAGTTTCTATGATGTTTTGGGGGTAAAACTGAATGCCGTTCAGAAAGGCTATAGGAAAATGGCTTATAGGAAACTGGCATTGAAGTACCACCCTGATAAATACCTGAATGAAGGAGATAATTTCAGGCAGAGTTCTCAAGCTTATGAAGTTCTCTGTGATGCAAAGAAATGTGAATTGTATGACAAAGAATGAAAACCAGGTAATTAAAGAGGGCGGAGCAGGTAGCACTTTTGGCTCTCCTGTGAACATCTTTGATATGATTTTTGGAGTGGGATGAGGAAGTATGCAGAGGGAAAGGAAAGGTAAAAATGTGTGTCAGCTGTCAGTAACCTTAGACGATTTATATAAAAGTGTGACAAGAAAACTGGCTCTGCAAATAAAAAAAAAATGTGATTTGTGACAAATGTGAAGACAAGTGGTAAGAAAGGAACAGTAGAGGGCTGTCCCAATTGCATAGGTATAGAATGCAAATAAGAATTCATCAGATAGGACCTGGAATGGTTTGGAAAATTTAATCTGTGGGCATAGAGTGCTAGGGCCATGGAGAATAAATCATCCCTGAATACACATATAAAACGGCAATGGAAGGACGATAGAGAAAAGAAGATTGTACAAGTCCATATTGACAAAGGCGTGAAAGATGGCCAGAAGGTAACATTCCATGGTGAAGCACACCAGAGAACCAGATTGGAGCTAGGAGATATTATTGTGTTAGATCAAAAGGAGCATGCTGTTTTTATTCAACGAGGAGGTGAGCTTTTCATGTGTATGGACATACAGCTGGTTGAAGCATTTTGTGGCTTTTACTCTTAGCGACTGAACTATAGTCATTACCTCTCATCCAGCTTAGATTGTCCAGCATGGAGATATCTAGTGTGTCCTAAATGAAGGAATGCCAATTTATGTAGCCCATACAAAGAGTTGCCAAATTATCCAATTGAAGGTAAATTGTTCCCAAGAATGGCTTTCCCTCACCTGGTGAACTCTTTTTGCTGAAAGAACTCCCACCTTAGAGGAAGAAAGTAGAAGGACTGATGAAATGGATCAGATAGAACTCATGGTCTTTGATCCAAATGAGAAAAGATGGCACCATAACAATAGAGAAGCATATGAGAGTGATAAACATCATCCTTGAGGTGGGTTTCAGTGTCAAACCTCTTCATGGAGCCAGTGAATGACACTCAGAGTTGGCATTATATGTGCAGCAGTGAATGAGTGGAGGACTGTAATCTTAATACATTTACTGCTAACTATTGTTTTTGTTTCAATAGTCAATTATAGTAATGTTTTAAAAGTTGTGTTCATCTATGTTCACACTGCTGAGAAAGAGATACCTGAGACTGGGAAGAAATAGAGGTTTAATTGAACTTACAGTCCCACATGGCTGGAGAGGCCTCAGAATCACGGTGGGAGGCAAAAGTACTTCTTACATGGTGGTGGCAGAGAAAATGAAGAAGCAAAAGTGGAAACCTCTGATAAACCCATCAGAGCCCATGAGACTTACTCACCATCACAAGAATAGCAAGGGAAAGACCAGCCTTCCTGATTCAATTACCTCCCCCTGGGACCTTCCACAAGACAGGGGATTCTGGGAGTTACAATTCAAGCTGAGATTGGGGTGAGGGCACAGCCAAACATATCAAAAGTTAAATGGAGAATAAAGGCAAATATAAAATCTCTGATTTTGCACTGTATGTATGATGACTTCCATGTGAAAGATGAAGTTTAAAATCTATAAAAACAACTTTTAAAAGAAGTTCCATTAGCATTTGTTAGGCCAAACCTTATAATAGATTTCATCTGTGTGCATGAACAAACTTAGAGTAAATTGCTAGGTGTATGTCTTGGCTGCAGCATATGACCTTTCATTCTTAACCTATGAAATTAAAACTGTATTTAACTGGCAATCAGAAAAAAATAAACGTAATTTGTAGAGAAGTGTTGGTTTCTATAATCATTTGTATTATGTAAGTTTCATTGTGACTCCTCTGCATTTATTCTGTTGCCTCAAATGTTACTTGAAGATGGCATAATATAATTTAGGCTGTGATATCAATGATATAAATGATACCTTTCTAAAGAAGGAATTTTTCATAACAGAAAGCTGCTTCTTGAGGACTTGAACTTCTAGAATTGTATTTCCTTCTGCACCCTTGCATTTGTGCATGCGTGCATGTGCAGGCACATGCGTGTGTGTGCACACACATACACACACACACACACACACACACACACACACACATATATATATATATATATATATATATATATATATACACACACATATGCATATGTATAACTTGACCAGTCCTAGTTATTTTTACTCCCTTCTCTTTGGACCATAATATGTCCCTAAGTAGTGACTTCCAGAGCTGGATAACCTAGAAGTTAACGTAAAGAGACCTTGATATGGACAATTAATTTTCATGTGTAATATAGGAAGGTGCTCCTTTGGTATGTTACAGGCTTACTTTAAACCTTTTGACTTATACTCCAAAGTAACTGTCATTTAATGTTGGTAGTATAGCAAAGTATAATGAATAACTTTAGTTGTATATTTAAAAGTTTCATCATATATCCACATGCTTAAATCTGAATATCAGAATTTAAGTAATTCTTGAAATGTATGAATGTCTCTTTAATTACAGTTTGCAAAGCTTTCTCAAAAATATTTTGAGCAGGTGAGCTAAATAACTAAGTACCTATTTAAGAAATGTTATTTTGAATAAAAGACTGAAAGAAGATGGGAAAAAAGCAGGGATGAAGCTCCATTCTGGGAGACTTATTAAGAATCTGTTGAAAGTGTTAAGGTAAGAAAAGATGGGGACCTGAGTTAAATAATGATGGGAATATATGGGGATAAATGGAATAAATTGATGATTAATTGATAAACAAATAATAGCTATATATATGCACACACATGTATGCCTATATGTACATAATTGATTAAATTGGATAAATTCAGATTTCTAATGACATCCAAGTTTTGGGCTTAAGTATCTCTATTTTTTAGAATCTTTAAATCAAATTAAATCCCCCATATGCCTATGACTTTAAGTGCAATAAGACAGTTATTCCTTGTTTATTAAGTGGAATTGCATGGGGCAGCTCTGTTCAACAGTCATTAGGTTCCTAAACTGGCAGATATTTCCAAACTTTCAATTTATGGCAATCAAGTTTGTCTTAAGGTTCCTGCTAGCTAAAAGAAACTTCAAATGAAGGAGCATGCATTGGGAATGTCAGGGACCATGTGTGGAAATAGAACACATCACTTCCTCTCAAATTACATCAGCTGAAAATCAGTCCTATGGCTACACCTAAACACAAGGGAGGCTGAAACATATTTTAAGTGATTAAGAATGAGAAGAGGAATATAAATTTAGGTGAGCACTTGTCATTAGCAAAAGAATGAATGAATGTAAAATAGTAGATGTTATAGGGCTATAAGTTCGTTTTGGAGTATAAGCCTGAGGTACCTCTTAAACATTCATATACAGAAGTATCTATTAAGAGAACAGAAATACAATTTCTAAGGTCTAGTGGGAGCTTTGCTTGGAGTTGCAGATTTAGAAATCATTGCTTTTTAGATAATTGAAGTCACCAGTGAAAGAAGTGTAAAATTAGACCAGGTGAGAAAAGAAAAATGGGGGAAATAAGAAAAAGCTTATAGATAAATCTTAGACAAAACAAAACAAACCTAACTCTGTATAATCAAAGAAGGACTCTGAAAAATAAAGCCAAATCCTAGGAAAAATATGTCATGGCAGCCAAAAGACCCAGATGAAAGATATTATCATAATAAATGAGAGTGGGCTTCAGTTTTGAGGATCATAAAAAGATTAGGTCAGATTAGGATGGAAATATATTACTTGCTTTTGATACTACTGAGGCAAGGGTGAATTTCAATAAATCAGTTCCAATGGCTTTATGAAGGAAGAGTTAGATTAAAAGTTTAATAATTAGACAAAATAGATTGTGGCCAGAAGGATGAAGGAAGGGAAAATGCTTTCATTTATGATACTCTAGTTAAAATGAAGCATCTTGAGCAACTGTATACATTTTAAAAAAGAAAATTTTAGAGGTGGAAATAATTTGAACATAAATAAGAGGATATGGAATCTCAAGTATGAATAGAAGGATTATCTTTATTTATTTTTATTGCATTTTAGGTTTTGGGGTACATGTGCAGAACATGCAAAACAGTTGCATAGGTACGCACATGGCAATGTGCTTTGCTGCCTTCCTCCCCTTCACCCACATTTGGCATTTCTCCCCAGGCTATCCCTCCCCAGCTCCCCGCTGCTGTCCCTCTCCTATTCCCCCCAGTAGACCCCAGTGTTTAGTACTCCCTTCCCTGTGTCCATGTGTTCTCATTTTTCATCACCTGCCTATGAGTAAGAATATGCGGTATTTCATTTTCTGTTCTTGTGTCAGTTTGCTGAGAATGATGTTCTCCAGATTCATCCATGTCCCTACAAATGACATGAACTCATCATTTTTGATTGCTGCATAATATTCCATGATGTATATGTGCCACATTTTCCCAATCCAGTCTATCATCGATGGGCATTTGGGTTGGTTCCAGGTCTTTGCTATTGTAAACAGTGCTGCAATGAACATTCGTGTGCATGTGTCCTTATACTAGAAAGATTTATAGTCCTTTGGATATATACCCAGTAACGGGATTGCTGGGTCAATTGGAATTTCTATTGCTAAGGCCTTGAGGAATCGCCACACTGTCTTCCACAATGGGTGAACTAATTTACACTCCCACCAACAGTGTAAAAGTGTTCCTATTTCTTCACATCCTCTCCAGCATCTGTTGTCTCCAGATTTTTTAATGATCGCCCTTCTAACTGGTGTGAGATGGTATCTCAATGTGGTTTTGATTTGCATCTCTCTAATGACCAGTGATGAGCATTTTTTCATATGTTTGTTGGCCTCATGTATGTCTTCTTTTGTAAAGTGTCTGTTCATATCCTTTGCCCATTTTTGAATGTGCTTGTTTGTTTTTTTCCTGTAAATCTGTTTGAGTTCTTTGTAAATTCTGGATATCAGTCCTTTGTCAGATGGGTAGACTGCAAAAATTTTTTTCCCATTCTGTTGGTTGCCGATTCACTCTAGTGACTGTTTCTTTTTCCGTGCAGAAGCTGTGGAGTTTGATTAGGTCCCATTTGTCTATTTTGGCTTTTGTTGCCAATGCTTTTGGTGTTTTGGTCATGAAGTCCTTGCCTACTCCTATGTCCTGATGGTTTTGCCTAGATTTCCTTCTAGGGTTTTTATGGTGCCAGGTCTTATGTTTAAGTCTTTAATCCATCTGGAGTTAATTTTAGTGTAAGGTGTCAGGAAGGGGTCCAGTTTCTGCTTTCTGCACATGGCTAGCCAGTTTTCCCAACACCATTTATTAAATAGGGAATCCTTTCCCCACTGCTTGTTTTTGTCAGGTTTATCAAAGATTGTATGGTTGTAGATATGTTGTGTTCCCTCCAATGCCTCTGTTTTGTTGCATTGGTCTATATCTCTGTTTTGGTACCAGTACCATGCTGTTTTGATTACTGTAGCCTTGTAGTATAGTTTGAAATCCGGTAGTGTAATGCCCCCCATTGTGTTCTTTTTGCTTAGAATTGACTTGGCTATGCGGGCTCTCTTTTGGTTCCATATGAAGTTCATGGTTGTATTTTCCAATTCTGTGAAGAAAGTCAATGGTAGCTTGATGGGGATAGCATTGATTCTGTAAATTACTTTGGGCAGTATAGCCATTTTCACAATATTAATTCTTCCTAACCATGAACATGGAATGTTTCTCCATCTGTTTGTGTCCTCTCTGATTTCGTTGAGCAGTGGTTTGTAGTTTTCCTTGAAGAGGTCCCTTACGTTCCTTGTGAGTTGTATTCCTAGGTATTTTATTCTTTTTGTAGCAATTGTGAATGGCAGTTCATTCTTGATTTGGCTCTCTTTAGTCTGTTATTGGTGTATAGGAATGCTTGTGATTTTTGCACATTGATTTTATATCCTGAGACTTTGCTGAAGTTGCTTATCAGTTTCAGGAGTTTTTGGGCTGAGGCAATGGGGTCTTCTAGGTATACTATCATGTGGTCTGCAAATAGAGACAATTTGGCTTCCACCTTTCCTATTTGAATACCCTTTATTTCTTTTTCTTGCCTGATTGCTCTGGCCAGAACTTCCAGTACTGTATTGACTAGGAGTGGTGAAAGAGGGCATCCTTGTCTAGTGCCGGATTTCAAAGGGAATGCTTCCAGTTTTTGCCCATTCAGTATGATATTGGCTGTTGGTTGGTTGTAAATAGCTTTTATTACTTTGAGATATGTTTCATCGATACCAAGTTTATTGAGGGTTTTTAGCATAAAGGGCTGTTGAATTTTGTCAAATGCCTTCTCTGCGTCAATTGAGATAATCATGTGGTTTTTGTTTTTGGTTCTGTTTATGTCTTGAATTACGTTTATAGACTTGCATATATTGAACCAGCCTTGCATCCCTGGGATGAATTCTACTTGATCATGGTGGATAAGCTTTTTGATGTGCTGTTGCAATCAGCTTGCAAGTATTTTATTGAAGATTTTTGCATCTATGTTCATCATGGATATTGGCCTGAAGTTTTCTTTTCTTGTTGGGTCTCTGCTGGGTTTTGGTAACAGGATGATGATGGTCTCATAAAAAGATTTGGGAAGGATTCCCTCTTTTTGGATTATTTGGAATAGTTTCAGAAGGAATGGTACCAGCTCCTCTTTGTGTATCTTGTAGAATTCAGCTGTGAACCCATCTGGACCTGGGCTTTTTTTGTTAATTGCTGCCTTGACTTTAGACCTTGTTATTGGTCTATTCATAGTTTCGGCTTCCTCCTGGTTTAGGCTTGGGAGGACACAGATGTCCAGGAATTCATCCATTTCTTCCAGGTTTACTAGTTTATGTGCATAGAGTTGTTTGTAATATTCTCTGATGATGGTTTGAATTTCTGTGGAATCTGTGGTGATTTCTCCTTTATCATTTATTATTGCATCTATTTGTTTGTTCTCTCTTTTCTTTTTTATCAGTCTGGCCTAGTGGTCTGTCTATTTTGTTGATCTTTTCAAAAAACCAGCTCTTGGATTTATTGATTTTTTGAAGTGTTTTTTGTGTCTCTATCTCCTTCAGTTCAGCTCTGATATTAGTTATTTCTTGTCTTCTGCTAGGCTTTGAGTTTTTTTGATCTTGCTCCTCTAGCTCTTTCAATTTTGACGATAGGGTGTCAATTTTGGATCTCTCCACTCTTCTCATGTGGGCACTTATTGCTATATATTTTCCTCTAGAGACTGCTTTAAATGTGTCCCAGAGATTCTGGCATGTTGTGTCTTTGTTCTCATTGGTTTCAAAGAACTTCTTTATTTCTGTCTTCATTTCATTGTTTACCCAGTCAACATTCAAGAGCCAGTTGTTCAGATTCCATGAAGTTGTGCGGTTCTGGGTTGGTTTCTGAATTCTGAGTTCTAACTTGATGGCACTATGGTCTGAGAGGCTGTTTGTTACGATTTCAGTTGTTTTGCATTTGTTGAGCAGTGCTTTAATTCCAATTATGTGGTCAATTTTAAAGTAGGTGTGATGTGGTGCTGAGAAGAATGTATATTCTGTGGATTTGGGGTAGAGAGTTCTGTAAATGTCTATCAGGTTTGCTTGTTCCCGGTCTGAGTTCAAGCCCTGGATATCCTTGTTAATTTTCTGTCTGGTTGATCTAATATTGACAGTGGAGTGTTAAAGTCTCCCACTATTATTGTGTGGGAGTCTAAGTCTCTTTGTAAGTTGTTAAGAACTTGTCTTATGTATCTGGCTGCTCCTGTATTGGGTCCATATATATTTAGGATTGTTAGCTCTTCTTGTTGTATCGATCCTTTTACCATTATGTAATGACCTTCTTTGTCTCTTTTGACCTTTGTTGCTTTAAAGTCTATTTTATCAGAGATGAGATAAAATTTTTGCTCTCCATTTGCTTGGTAAATCTTCCTCCATCCCTTTATTTTGAGCCTTTGTGTACTTTTGCATGAGAGATGGGTTTCCTGGATACAGCACACTGATGGGTTTTGGTTTTTTATCCAATTAGCCAGTCTGTGTCTTTTGATTGGTGCATTTAGCCCATTTACATTTAGGGTTAATATTGTTATGTGTGAATTTGATCCTGCCATTTTGATGCTTGCTGGCTGTTTTGCCCATTAGTTGATGTAGATTCTTCATTTTGTTGATGCTCTTTAGCATTTGGTATGTTTTTGGAATGGCTGGTACTGGGTGTTCCTTTCTATGTGTAGTCCCTTTTTCAGGAGCTCTCGTAAAGCAGGCCTGGTGGTGACAAAATCTCTGAGTACTTGCTTGTTCGCAAAGGATTTTATTTTTCCTTCACTTGTGAAGCTCAGTTTGGCTGGATATGAAATTCTGGGTTGAAAGTTCTTTTCTTTAAGGATGTTGAATATTGGCTCCCACTCTCTTCTGGCTTGTAGAGTTTCTTCTGAGAGATCTGCTGTGAGTCTGATGGGCTTCCCTTTGTGGGTGACCCGACCTTTCTCTCTGGCTGCCCTTAGTATTTTCTCCTTCATTGCAACCCTGTTGAATCTGATGATTATGTGCCTTGGGGTTACTCTTCTTGTGGAATATCTTTGTGGTGTTCTCTGTATTTCCTGGATTTGAGTGTTGGCCTGCCTTGCTAGGTTGGGGAAATTTTCCTGGATAATATCCTGAAGAGTAGTTTCTAGCTTGGATTCATTCTCTTTGTCACATTCTGGTACACCTATCAAACGTAGGTTAGGTCTCTTCACATAGTCCCACATTTCTTGGAGACTTTGTTCATTCCTTATTTGCATTTTTTTCTCTAATCTTGGTTTCTCATTTTATTTCATTGAGTTGATCTTCAACTTCTGATATTCTTTCCTCTGTTTGGTCAATTCGGCTGTTGAAACTTGTGCGTGCTTCATGAAGTTCTCGTATTGTGTTTTTCAGCTCCTTCAATTCATTCATATTTCTCTCTAAGTTGTCCCTTCTTGTTATTGTTTCCTGGAATCTTTTTCAAATCTTTCTCAAGGTTCTTAGTTTCTCTGCATTGATTTAGAACATGTTCTTTTAGCTCACAGAAGTTTCTCATTACCCACCTTCTGAAGTTTAATTCCATCATTTCGTCACAGTCATTCTCCATCCAGCTTTGTTCCCTTGCTGGTGAGGAGTTTTGGTCCTTGTAGGAGGCGATGTGTTCTGGTTTCGGGTGTTTTTCTTCTTTTTGTGCTGTTTTCTTCCCATCTTTGTGGATTTATCCACCTGTTGTCTGAGTAGTTGCTGACTTTTCGATTGGGTCTCTGAGTGGACGCCCAGATTGTTGATGATGAAATATTTCTGTTACTTGGGTTTTTTTCTACCAGTCTAGCCCCTCTGCTGTACAACTGCTGAGGTCTACTCCAGGCCCTACTTGTCTGGGGTACACCTGTAGCAGCTGTGGAACAGTGAGGGTTGCTACCAGTTTCTTCTTCTGCTATCTTTGTCCCAGAATGATGTCTGCCAAATGTCAGTCTCATCAGTCCTTTTTGAGGTGACTCTTTGGATATACAGGGGTCAGGGAGCTGCTTGAGAAGACAGTCTGTACTTTATAGGAGCTCAAGTGCTGAGCTGTGTGCTCCGTGGTTCATTCAGGGCTGTTAGGCTGCTACGTTTAAGTCTGCTGCAGCAGACCTCATAAAACCTTTTTTTTTCCTCTGTCTCAGGGAGTTAGGGCTTTCTTTATGAGTGTCCGTTGTACTGTCCTGCCCAGTTAGGAGGGAGTCTAGTCACTATTTGCCTGCTGAGGTTCCGCCCTGCTGACATGGGGTCCACCCTGTTGCTGTGGGCTCTGCCCTGCTGCAGCGGTCTCTGCCCTGCTGCCATGGGCTTTGCCCTATGGCGGAGTCTCTTTGTTATGGCAGGTTGCCTCAGCAATGGCAGGCTGCATCAGCAATGGGAGTGTACCTCAGTAGGGGCAGATTGCCTTGGTAATGGCGGACGCCACTCCCCGACTGAGCTGCACTGCCCTTGGTTCAGCTGTGCCCACAGTGAAACTCTCCACCTGGAGTGTTTCGAATCTCAGTTTTGTTTTCCCTGTGGGGGTGAAACCCCACCAAGCCTGCTCACCTGGCTCCCTGCCTCAGAGCGCCCTTTTTTCTTCCTTTCTTTTTTTTTTAGATTGAACGGTTGACTCTCTCCCAGGTGTTTCAGTCACCTACTGTTCGGGCACCAGGATCTGTATGATTTCCCATGTAGCGACCCACTGCACTGGCTGAAACGCCGCTTCCCAGCAATCTCCTGGTCTGGCTCACTGTCCAAGTCCCATTTAATCAGATGGATATGCTAATCTGCTCTCCCAAATCTCAGATTGCCAGTTTAACAGGGCACCCCGACCAGTGCGTTTGTACGGAGTGTTGCGGAGTGCCACTGTGCTGCGTTGCCGGCCGAAGCGGCCGCACCAGCCACAACAGCTGCGCTGGCATCCCGTGTCTCTCCTACATCTGGGAATTTTCCCATTCTGTGGGCAACAAAGATCCATCTGGAAATGCGGCTTTGACTCTCCCTCTGCATGTTCACTGAGAGCTGCAATCCTGAGTTGTTCTTACTGCGCCATCTTGAATACTCGTATGCCAGAAGGATTATCTTTGTACAGGAAAAGGGGCCTCTCTTCCTTTAAACAGTAGGAAGATTAAGTACTTTGAAATGTAATTTGTTGAATTTTTAAACTTCGATTTTTGTAAATAGCTTAAATTATGTTTAAAATACAGTTCTAATTTAATTTTACAGTTGTACCAGTTATCTATTTCACTTATTATATTTGTTACTATCCTCAATCAATAGTCTCGTGTTGAATGCCTATTAAGTTAGTAATAAACTAAGTTTTTTTAGAAGTATCAAAAAGATTTTGGAACAGAAAATGTTTCAATGAGCATTAAATAATGTTGCAATTATGAAAAAAGTATATATCAAACAATGTAGAGACTAAGTAAGGAAATGTTGATCGTAACGTGGGTTTGATTATTATATTTACCTTGATAATTTTATTATTTTTAACAAAGTATATATTTATAATGCTTACATTAGATTTAGGTTATTGACTTTTCTCTGCCACCACATAAAGAGATTGCTCTTATATTTATCCTGTTCATGGAAATCCAATTATACTCACAGTAGTAAAGAATAGAAAAGTAGCTAATTGTTGGGTGTGAAATTTAGAAGTTTCAATTTTTTATAGTTACCTGGAATAAACAACATAATGAGCTTGATTCTCTCCACCACAGGGTGCATGGACTTAAACTCAGGAAGAAGAAAGAATTTTTAGAATCATATTAGTTTAGATATCTTCACAGTCATTGAATTTAATCATATTTTTTTCTAAAGTTTGGTTTCTAGTAAAAGAGTTTGGAATAAAAAAAAAACAAACAATTTCTCTCACTTGGATTCTTGACTTTCCAATAAGAAATAAGCTGAGGCAGTATGGCTTATTGGGCACAGACACTTTAGAAATGGTACTTTCTCTCTGACCCCTGCTGGAATCTGACTGAGAAGAGAACTGGGCTCTGACAAAGCCAGCCTCAACAACGGCTTTCCTGAACTAAACTGTGATGGTGTGCATAATGATGATCATTTTTAAATTGAATAATCTCTACTCCTAATTTCTTTCATTTCTTCGAATTTTCACACGTACACTGACTACTTATTTGTTACACCTGTTAAAGAACATCACAGTTATATGGACTCATAGATCTTAGAGCTTCTATAATCCAACCTTTCACTTAAATGGAAATCAAATCTGTAATATTCCTACAGTGGATGGTCAATGCAGACTGGACAATGGTCCATAAAGGCTCCATGTTTCCTTGCATGCCCTCAAATATACAGTTGCAAAGGATTATACTTGTAGCCAGGAAACACTTTTAAGGCAGAAAAAAGGATCTGGCTTTCCAATAATTGTTTTAAAATCTAACAAAAACATGGCAAAATACTTCTAGAGATTAACTTTCTACCTGTGAGTTATGATTGCTAAATGAACCTAGAGCCTAGTCTTCCAGTAAGTATACTGCCTGAGTACATTTTGATTTCAGGACTGATAGATTTCTAGTGGCTAATTATTGAAATGGCTCAAACCTGCAGTTTCAATTTTATCAAATGAGGCAACACTTCAGTTTGCAGCTCTAAACTAGAATTTAATGACAGGTTAGCCAATGCAAATATACACCCTAGGCAAATGCCACTGAGTTCTTCCCTGTGATGGAAACCAATACCCATGACAATACAATGTTCATTTTAATATGCTTAAGTGCTTCTAAACCTCTACCTAAAAACTGGGGTTACACAGCTTTCAGAATTAACAAAAATATTCATTTGTATTTTATTGAGAAATAAATTTTTTAACCAAAATGTGGTTCAATTTTAGACAATATTAATATTTTAAAAGGCTGCTAAATATTCAATTTTCTTTTTAAAAATAAAACAACCTGTGAGCAAACTGAGAAAACCTGAGCTTAATATGTATTCAGCAGTCATGACTGATGGTAAACTAAGAAGAAACATAAAATATACAAGCAAAACTATGCATATGGTCTCATCATATGCTTAGATATTTTATTTATAATCCATTGATTTATATTCATAGTAAAAATATAACACACATAAAATATTTACTTATAGTTATATATTTATGGAATAAAATGAAAATAAGTTTCCAAAGTCTACCAATATATCTTCACTAATGATTTTAGAACACATTACAATGGAACATCTAAGGCAAAACTTATAACATGAAGGATAAAACTTTTTATCCCTATGTTTATTTTCATGAAAAAAGGGAGCTATTTGGTAGTAATAGGAAAGTAATAGAAACATATTTTATTTACTAGCTGCTAATACTGAAAGGAAATGAAACTATCTTTATTTTTAAATGACTCTGAAAACAATTTAAAAGGAAGATAATTATTCTTGGTTAACAAAGATCAAGATGTATTAAGGTATTCACTATAGAATTTATATGTATATATGTTATATATATATTTACATATACACATATACATATATGTAAATCTCATAGCTTTAAACTTTTTTTGTATTTCTCCCTTATAGATAACTTTATTAAATGCCTATTCCCTAAAACTTCTGTTTCACACCCTCCTCACCTCCATTCTCTTCCCTACTTTCCCTCACCCTTACTGTTAAAAACTGAGCCTTCTGAAGGGTCAGTGCTACTCTGGGTTATATTAGAGAATCAGACAATCTTTTCCAAATATAAATCTGCATTCCATTTAACCTTCAGATATGATACTTTGTATACTTACAGAAATCAAATACCAGAATTTACAATTAGAAAATTTTCACACTTGGGGAGGCGGAGGCAGGTATCTCATGAGGTCAGAAGATCGAGACCATCCTGGCCAACATGATGAAACCCCACATCTACTAAAATACAAACAAATTAGCTGGGCATGTGGTGCATGCCTATAGTCCCAGCTACTCAGGAGGCTGAGGCAGGGGATTCACTTAAACCCGGGAGGCAGAGATTGCAGTGAGCCAAATATGTGCCACAGAGCAAGACTGCGACCACCCCCCCAAAAAAAATTTTCAGATGATAAATAGTAAAAAGGAGTAAATAGCCAACATAAAATATGTAGAATATGAGACAGGACAAGCCCAGAGAAAAATGTACTAAGGGTGAAAATTTCAAGGCAGAAAGTTTTGCAAGACATTTTGAGAAAAAAGTAATAACATTTAGAAGTTTTAAAAATGTAATCAAGAAGGGAGGGGTAGGTCTAATGATTGAATGTTGGTAAGTGACAAAGAGAAGACAAAGACATTCAACTCTATTTTACTTTTCTTTGCTTGTCATTGTGAGTGATCTTTGAACTAGAATGGATAGAATGAATGTTGTTAAGAAAAATTTAAGTTTATAGTAAGTGAAAATACTGTAATTGTTGCTCTGAACAAGTTCAGCATTTCTGGCTCAGATGAAATACATCCCAAAACAAGAAAGGAGTTTGCCCATGAGACAGGCTACTGTAATTGATATTTAGAATTTTAAAAAGAGCAAAAAAGGAGCTAAATATTACAGGATGTTTCTTAAACTAACAACAACAATTTATGAAATAAGAGGGGAAAGGGAAGAGAAATAAATTTCCTTATAATGACTGATTACTGAGTGATGTTGATCTCAGACCAAATTCAGAACCAATTTTGTCATGGAAAGTAACAACTATTCAAAACCAGCATGGAGTCACTGAGAATGAAATATAGAAAATGAGTTTTGTCATCTTCTTTCAGGGCAATGAATATGTCTTGATTGGGTGTACTTGGTAAAAATAAAGTTGTTTTTTTTTTTTTCTTTAATTTTTCCCTTTGGCAGTCTAGCAAGGCTAAAGATCAGGACAAATCTAAAAATATAGTGTATCTAAATTTCAGAAAATCATTTTTTATGAATACTTTTGCATAATGTCTTGGAATAAAGAATAAAACATTAGTTGTAGTATGATGTGGGTTAGTGGTTCAATCTCATTAACGGAGAATAAAATGTGATTCAGACTTAGCTGCAAGTAAACCAGCCATGCTGCAGTTAGCCTTGTCATTCTGAACAGCTATGCTTTATCTGTTAGAACAAGGAAGACGAAGCCACAACTACCAGTGCAAAACAGTGGAACAGAGTCTATGGAAGCAGAGACACCAAGGTACCCAACCACATCTAGAATTCTGCCAGCCGAGATTGCCATCCTTTCAGAGTGAGCACTCAGACACAGAGCTGGTGGAGAGAGGATAAACTTTGCATAGATACAGGATAAGGCTGTATCATCTAAGGCTTATCTTAAAAATGCCAGATCGCAGAGGTGTGTCTTTCTAAGAACACATGACTTCACATAAAATCCAGGTCGTCAGGAAGCAAGTCATGGTGTGTTCTCCAAAGGCTATGGCAACCCATCATAACCCAAGAAACTGTCAATGACCTTTTAGTCAATGAGGCTTTCAGATCACATATTAGAGGTTACAAATTATAGTTGATATTTAAGATTCAAAAAACATCATTTAATTTGCATAGGATTGCAGCCATTTTTTGGAAATATTACTTTCTCCTGGAAAGGGATACTAGCAAGAAGCAAGAGGACTTTACTCTTATTAAATCAATGGTAGTAGTAGAAAGCATAGAAGTATAAAGTAGTAGCAGCAGTAGCTTACCAGGATCACTACTAACAGCAATCTGGTTTCCCATCAGAACTTTATACTTAGAGAAGGGTATTTGGAGTACTAATCAAATTAGTTACTAAACATATGATTCTGGCCAGATACCTGGTCCTTTGGACTGGACCAACATGAAGATGGAGTTCAATGGCACTTATAATTATTAATTTGTGACCATCCAGGAACCCACCTCTCATCTTTATGTGTCAGCTTTGAAACCAGGAAGGAGATATACAGAGGTAATATGGGCAAAGCAGCTAAGAACTGGATTATCCTCCCTGGGCTTGTAGTTTTGCTTGAAATTATATTCAATTAAGTGAGAAGAAACTGGATAGAAGACATGGTTATACACAATATTTCTATTATTCTCTTTCAGCTGCTAAGGGCCTGAAGTTACTGGTGAAGAAAAATCAATAATTCTAAGTTCAGTGAACCTTGGAAGACTAGGCAGGTGTAGGAAAGATGAATTCTAACTCTACCACTTATAAACTATAGTAATTTAGACAAGTTGAAACCATTTTTAGTTGTATATCCCTATATGTAAAAAGGGAAAAACTGTACTTATTTCACTTCATCAATATAATAAGGTCATAGGAACTAAATCACATAGCACAGGCTATCATTCTTTCTGGTAACAAGAGAATCTATGTTTACATATAGATGTATTACATTAAAGTCATGTCAGGAAACACTGAGAAAACTCTTATAATTGAGGAGCACACTTTTTTCTTAATAAATTTAAAATATTGATTGGAAAATGCTAAACTTGCAAATATGTTTTGTTAAGTTCATACATTGACTATGTTAAATAATAATAATAATGGCAGCATTAAACTACATTAATATGTGGCTTGAACTAACAAAGCTATGAAATTTTAAGCTGACATGGAAATCTAACATTTTTAGCAGTTTCCAACCATTAAGTCCCTTTTAAATCATGGTGACATTTTCAGTTTTAAGCACCATAGAATCAAGACATTCAGCAAGGAGAGGCCCTGCATAGAATCTGTAAAGAAAGCAGGTGTTTTATGTGTCTGACCACAGTGGATTCATTGAAAGATGATGCCTTATGAATTCAGAATTCCTCAAGCATTTTCTCTTTCACACGGCATTGTTGACATTTGTATGAGAATAAAATCCACATTTAAACGTGAAGTCTTTTACAAACTACCTGCCTTCAATCTCCGCCTTCTAGTCTGTCCCATCTGCTACTGTGAGCATATCACTTCCCTTCCTCAGCCACTTTAGGGATTCTGATAAATGTAGAGTCAAAGTTGCAGTTACTCTTTACTAAATTGTCAAAATTTTACCATCTGATCACAGAATAGTAATAATATTAATAATGATGCTAAAGGAAATTTATTATTAAATAATAATTTTGGTAAGTACCATTATTATGAGTATCAATGGTTAACTTTTATAAAGTGACTGCTTTGTGCAAAGTACCATGGTAAGGTCCTTAATTTATTATATGAGGGATCCCATTTCAAATTTATACCACCTCAACTGACCCAGAAACTTCATTTTATAGTGCACCGAATTAATATATGTTTTTCAAATGTATGCATGGTTAAGTAATCAGGTATCTAGTAATTGCCTATTATGGTTTAAAATATTAGCTAGATATAATATAAATGAGTTTACTATTGATAAGACAACATAATGAAATAATTTTTAAAAATGCAGCCTATATTTAAATGTAGTTGATGGTCTTTTTTATTAAATGGGAAAAAAGTATGGCTATGTGTATATCTAAGACCTCAGAGGCATAAATTTGAGATATTATTGATGGGCTGGAAATATTCAACATTATCCAATTGTGCTGGTCCATGCCTGAAATAAGCAAATTGTTTAGGAGAAACTTGATGTATCTCTATTGCCTTTGAAGACCTGGGGGGGAAATACAAAACAAAACACAACAAAAACTCAAACAGAAAGACAAAAGAGTATCTGTGGACTAGTTATTTTTCCAGACCAATAGCCAAAACTTTAGGAAAGTATGAAGAAATGGAAGCTGACTATTTTATTCATAGTTGAGAATATCAGTTTTCTGGCATCTTTGTTATCATGACAAAGCAATGGGCAAGGAGACTGGCTGCTGCTTCCTCACTTGGTGGAAGGGAACAGGGCTAAAATGACTGAAACAGTTTCTTCCATCCCTCTTCCAAGTGTCTTAATCCCTTTCATGAGGACAGAGCCCCACTTCTCAATACTATCTTGTTGGGTCTTAGGTTCCAACCTATGAATTTTTGGGGGACACATATGTTCCAACCATAGCAATAGCATGTTAATAGCATATGTATTAATATTACTTGGTGAACAGAGCAATGTGAAGAGAAATGCTTGATGTAACGGATTGAATGTTTGTGTTCCCCCAAAATTCATATGGCAAAGCTCTAAACCACAATGTGATAGTGTTTGGGAGATCATTCGGTTTAGAGTGGGATTATTATACTTATAAGAAGATACATCAGAGTGTTTGCTATCTCTGGCTTCTCCATGTGAGGACACAGCAAGAAGGTGGCAGTCTGAAAGCCAAGAAAACAGTCTTCACCAGAACCCAAGGATGCTGACACCCCAATCTTCGACTTCCAGCCTCCAGAACTGTGGGAAAATAATTTTTGTTGTTTAAGACATTCCTTCCATGGTATCTTGTTAGGGCAGTCCAAGATGACTAATATACTGATTAGTATATAGTTATGGTATATAGTATATAAATTAGTCTATAACTTATTCAGTAAAATGGAGTAATAGAGGAGGAACATATTGAGAATATTTATAATTTTATGTTTTATTTTTGCATACAAGGTTTATGAAGCCAAGTAGACAGTCTATGAATATGGGTACAAGTAAGAAAAATAAAGAGAATTAATATTGTTGTGGATTCATGCTGTACCAAAGTCTGGCAGTTAGGAAGTACAACATAAATACAAAACAAATATGATTTGAAAGAATGGCTCTGATACCTATTTTCAAAAAAATGAAGATTATAATTAAATTTTATAAATGATTTCCAAATTAACAGAAAACCATCTGTATGCAAATAATGGAGAACTTGATCTCTGCGAGCATCTGTTTGAAATCTAATTCTGCTAAAAGGATGGCATTTAATAAATTTGTTATTTACCTTGCTGGCAATTTCATCTTGCATGAGGAAGCAAATGGGCAATTGCTGGATTTCATTCAGGTGGGGAAAGAAAATTGGCTGAGGATGTAAGAGTGGTGGAATCCTTTCAATTAAAGTGGTTGTGTCTATTTGGAATTCAGGACAGAGTGGCTTAGCAGACTCAAAGACATACTCTTGACTGTTCTTATGAAAGCTGAAAAAGGTGAATGTGACCCCACGATTTTCATATGTAACTCTAAAGCGTGTGTCAAGAGTGTTGAAATGTCCTGAAATAATTTGATGATACATTTCTGCATAACTACCATGTTTGAGAACAGTAGGAGATAGCATATTGATCATATCTAATAGTCTGGGGGAATCTACAATAACACTGAATCTAAAGTGGCTTCCCAAAGATTAAAAGAAGGGCCAAAACCTGACAAATGAAAAAGGAAACAAAGAAATTTTAGAATAGAAGTAAGTTAAATCCAGAAATAGGTTACTGAGAAAAATGCTAAATTCTATTGTTAGAATAGAAAAAGAATATATGTTAACCAGGTAACTGTTACATCTAAGAGAGAAAAGTGCAATATTCACAGAAGGTAGATCAAAGCTAAATGCTCAATTTCTGAATGCTTTTGCTTAGTTCAGTAAGATGATTGGTCTTCACCAATTATCTCTTAATAATCTTTTTCATACACCAGTATTTCAGGATACAAGCCTGGAGTTGTCTCAGATTGAATTTCCCAGAAGGAAATACTGAGATGTAGATTCATATAAAAATGCTTTGGTAGGAAATGTTCTTGGTGGAATAGTGGAGGGAATAGAAATGTGATGCAGAAAAGGAAGTGTCTTCACTTCCTAGGGTTGCCACAATGAAGTGCCACAAACTGGGTGGCTTAAATAACAGAAATGTATTGTCTCAGTTTTTGATACTAGATATCTAAGATCGTGGTGTTGGCAGGGTTGGTTTCTTCTGAGGGCTGAGAAGGTAAATCTATTCCAGACATTTCTTATAGCTTCTGGTGATTTGCTGACAATCTTTGAGTTTCCTCGACTGGTAGATTCATCACCCCATCTCCGCCTTCATCCTCACATGGCATTCTCCCTGCATGTGTGTGTGTTTTTCCAAACTCCTCTTTTTTATATCAGTCATATTGGATTAGGGATCATCCTAATAACATCATTTTAATTAGCTTACTATTGTAAATATGCTATTTCAAAATAAAATCACCTTCTAAAGTACTTGGAATTAGGACTTCAATGTATCCGTTTTGAGGGACACAAACCCATGACAAGATAAGAAGCCAAACAAAGGTGTAACGTCTGGCTAAATTCCTTGTAAGATAATTTGACACAATCTCCAGGAACTCTGCAGAAATTGTAGCCTGCATTTCAGGGTTACCTGTCCAGGAACAAGAAAATGAGAGTATTATTCCACTGTACCAACATGCTTTGGTTACTGGTTGCCCTGGGTAGGCATAAGTTTCCATGCACTTCCAAATCTAGACCTAGCTGTCTAATGGAGGGACTCTAGTAAAGGACTGAAGGAACTGGCTTTTGGGGTTGAAAGCACATTGAGAACCAGTAATGCATGAAGATGGCAAAAGGATTTGAGAAGCTATAAGCAACCACAAACAATATCTGTTTCAAAGTGTCACAAAAGAGAAAGAAATTCATTTAAATACTTTTATGTCTCCATAAGTGGAAGAATTAAATTACAGGATGCTTAAAAATATATTGTAATTTTAACCATAAAATCACTGTAAGTAATCTTTGAGAAATATAAGAAACACAAAAGATTATCTAATATTGGTAATGAGCACATGTTCTATTTTTGAGAAGACAAAGTATTCATCATGGTAAATTTGATGTATAATGAGAGCATTTAGAAATGACATCATTTGTCACTATTAGTCAACATGAATTGTTCATGAATTCATTATGAACAATAAGAAAAAATAGCATAATGTCTTTTCAAATAGATCTGTAGGCTACATTTTAAGGGAATATTTAGAGGGTTGCCTGTTTGAACAACTTTATAGGTGCCATTCACATGGTATTCCAAGAAACTATGTTCTGCACAATTTTCTTGGTCATTTGTAGTGGATATGTAAATGTAGATATATGTAAAAATTTATCTTGGCTTTAAGAGTACATTTAATAAAGGGTCTAAGTAATATTCTTATCACAATGAAGGAAATGCTGTATCTATAGCCAATTAGACTCTATGTTGATTAATAGAGCTGTACAGAGCTAGGTCTGTAGTAGCACACAAATGGATCAATTTTTAGATTTTCCTGAAATATTATCCACTGCTTCAGTAAAAGCATATTTTATCAAATTGTCTTATTTATTTAATTATTTTATTTTATTTTTTTTAACTCAGTGTATTGAACACCTACAGCATGTCACAGCTATTATTGAATCTGAGAAACAAAGTTGGAGGACATGGTCCTTTTCCAAGGTGCTTACAGCCTGGCTGGAAATGTCTTAACAGTAAATATAATACTAACTAAAAATATCAGTTCCTCTAAGTAAATCACTAGGCAATAGACTTTACAATCAGCAGTCGTTGCTAGAAACTGTTCATATTTTCTCTCCACTTTTACTTTACCAAAGAGAAGTGGTGCTAGCTTTTATGCAATCCAAATATATTTATTAAGTGGTCTAGATTTCTGGAGGTCCAACATTAATACAGGAAAATATGTCTGACATGCTTTAGTGTGGCATCTGTCTTTTTTAAAGAATATTTTGTTCTATATACTTGTAATTGTAAGAACAGCCCAGAGGGGATAAGGGCTGCTATGCCATTTATACGAAGATTTGGAGTAGTCAGCCATGGTCAGGCCTCTAAATAACGGTCTATTCTACCTACTAAAGGTTTTTCCATTTTGCGAAGTGGAGAGAAATGGGATTTGAATTTGGCCTTAAAAGGAATGGGGCAATAGAATCTACCAAGTTTAGGCTCAATTCAAAGTATTAGACCTAACACTGATATAAATAAAAGCAATCAAGCTTTATTCACTAGAGTTCTATGTCACGGTTAAGGCAAAATTCTTAATCGTAACAAAGTATGTTTCTTCTCTGCTTTCCATATATCTTAGAACATTAAGTTCTTAGAGTGGATTTTCTGGAAATGGATTCTGAGATAGGAAGTTGCATGAAAAATATTTATTGAGGAGTGCGTGTTCTTATGAAACATATTTGTAAGAAAGTGAGGAACATTGGACTGGGCAGAAGGTGAAGTTGACCCTCAGTGCAATTGTGACTGAACACTTAGTTATTATTCAGAGTCCTGAATATGGGAATATTTAAAAAATATTTCTTCCAATTTGGAACACAGAGGCTAAGACTTCGTTTCTTTATATCGGTCTGTCATTGGCTGTGAGTGGCCGCTGAGGCAGGGGGTACCTGGTGGCAAAGGATAATTCTCAATGTCAGGCAGAGCTATCATCTGTCACCAGTTAATATTTTCAGAATTTGGAGCATGAGTCATGGGCTTTGAAAAGTGGCTCTGTGTGGAATTACCACATTCATTACAGTTGGTTAAAAATATTGAAATAAAGAGGAAGGACAAGGTAAGAGGAAACTTTTCCTAGATAATTCCAATAAAATAAGATATGCAACCAAAACAGTAATAGTTGTGTTTGGGGAACACATAATAGGCTAGATTCAGGATAGATTAATAAGAATCATGTAAGACACAAAAGACTTCAACAGCTAGAGACTGATGTGACTAGAAAAGTCAGACATTCATGGTGGAATTGTAGAGAGCCATCTGTTGGGATATTAAAGATTTGTCCCCATGGACTTCTATGTAAATACTATAATTCTACAGACTAATTTCTTTTTCTCTTTTTAATGTTGACTTTTAACAAAACTCAGTCTAGATTATTGCGATTTCACAGGCTACCAAAATTTAGAAGTTAAAGTTATCATATAGACTTGTTCTTTTTACAAGGAAAAAGATACATTTATATATCATTGTTCTTACTAAAAAAATGAAAATTATATCTATTATATAGCAGACTTTAGAACTTGCTATTGAATTTTATGCCATTAGATTCCCAAAGTTCAAAATTAGGGAGTTTTGTTTTCAGAATAACAACCTACATGAGGTCTTCTGTGCTCTGTTATGTGTTCAAGGTAACTTTATTTTATTATTTACAGGTATCTTTTTCAGTTTGGGCTGCTATATCAAAATACCATAGCCTGGGTGACTAATAAACAACAGAAAATTATTTCTCACAGTCTGGAGACTGGGAAGTCTGAGATCCCAAGTCCCAACCTATTTGGTGTCTAGTGAAGCCCCACTTTCTGGTTCACAGATGGCTGCCTTCTTGCTGTGTCCTCATATGGGAGAAGAGATGAGGAATCTATCTGAATTCTCTTTTCATAAAGGAATAAATACCATTTATAAGCGTTCCACCCTCATGACTTAATCAATTTTCAAAGCCTTCATCTCCAAATGCTATAACATTGAGGATTAGGTTTTAACATATGAATTTTGGGAAGACACAAAGATTTCTTCTAAAGCAGATGCTTATATTAAGTACTATACCAACTTGGCTGCTTTTAAGGAACCAGTGTTCCGAAAGGTTGGTGCTGATCATAATCCCGAAAGACACAATTCCTAATGCCATAATCCATAATGTTGAAATTCTAAAAAATAAAAATCCTTCTAGTGTTTAAAATCCTGAAAATTACAATCCTGAAAGATTAAAATTTGGAATGTTGAAATCACTAAAGCTGAATTCTGGGGAAGGGATTCGTGTGGTTTTGGTTGTATGCAGGATAGTTGCATCATGTTAGCCGAAACTATTACCTTGTTATTTTCTTTATTTGGATATTAAGTATAAGTTAAGGAGATGTATATGGGTGCCCAGTTGTCAAGGGGTGGACTACAGACTTCATTATTTTGGGTGTATCTGTGAGGGTGTTTCCAGGGTAGGTTAGAGCATGAGTCTGAGTGGATTCGGTGGGGAAGGTTTGCCCTCAGTATTGGTGGGCATCATCCAACTGGCGAGGGACCTGAATACAATAATGCAGAAGGTGAATTCTCTCTCCGAGAGCTGAAACAGACTTTTGCTGGCTTGACATCAGAACTTTAGGATCATTGAGCTTTGGACTCCAAGACTTACACCAGTAGCCCTCTGGGTCCTGAGGTTTTCAGCCTTGGACTGAGAGTTGCACCAGCAGCTTTCCTGACATTGAGGTCTTTGGACTTGGACTGAGCCATGCTGCTGGCATCCTAGGGTCTCCAGTTTCCAGATGGCAGTCACAGGATTTCTCAGCCACCATAATTGTCTGAGCCAATTCCCCTAAAAAAAAAAAATCTCCTCTTATAATCTATGTACATAGCCTATTGGTTCTCTGGAAACCCTGACTAATACTGATTTGGCATTTATATTTGGCTAATATAAATTACATTAGCCGAATGTAATTTCTTCTTATTGTGTTTCTTACAATACCATGAAATTGCCCCCTCACAAAAAAGTGGTAATAACTTAAGTGTATGAGGCTACTTAATGGTATAAGATGAAGGTTTAAAAGCTAATTATTATTGTTGCTGCAAAAGCAGAAAATCACTTAATTGCAACAGCTGAGCAGTAACCAGACGTTCAAATGGATAGCATATTCTTACAAAATAGACTACAACCACTCTCTAAAACTCAAGTGCAGCAAGTGTTTAGAAGATTATGGAAGTGAAAACATAGGTGAAAAGTACAGGAAATCTTCCATGCCATGTTATTCAATTGTGTACAACTTCTGCCCATTCACACACAGTGCCAATTTGCTAGGCTATATATTTTATCTTTGCATCATTTCCTATACTGAAGGTATAAATTTGGTCAAGATGTTTAGAGAATTCTAATTAATTTTATGCATATTTGGCACATTTGACTCCACAAAAGAGGAGTCAAGGTTGAGTTTGTGTGTAAGCATTTATCACAAGGTTGAGTTTGTGTGTAAGCATTGTGTGTGTGCATAAAATTGTCTGAAATTTCCTTGTTGTGCATCTGTATTTGTGAAAAACAGATTTTTTGATATCTTTACTCTTTGGGTGATTGCATATGTCATGGCAATCCATCTTGATTTTTGATCAGTCTTTTCAAAAGTTCAGATTGTCTATCACAATAGTTAAATGACCACAGTTATAAGGCTGGGTGCACATAATTACCAACTATAGTGAAACATGTTTATACATTTTGTTTTTTGACCTATTTCCTTATGAATACAGTTTGTCTACTCATAACTGTTATACCCATGCAACGTCCTTAGTATACCTGAGTGTTTATGCTTGCAAAAATGCATACATTGTTATTGCTATTTAGTGACCTATAAAGTCTTCTGTAATGCTTCTATGTTTTCAAATTAACTGCCTTTTAAAAATGTAAATAAAGTCTTTTAAATAACTTTTAAAAATTACTTTTCCAGAATTATATTTTTGCAATTTTGATCTCTTGAGATTGTAATTTTGGGGATTTTTGACTTTAGAGACTTCTATCTTCAGGATTTCAACATTGAGCATTATGGCACACAGAATTGTGTCTTCTGGAATTTTGGCCCAAACTCCCAAAAGTTGCCCTTTATGTATGTGTGTGTATATATATATATATATATATACACACACACACACACACACACACACACACACATATGTACATATACATGTGTGTATATATATATGCACACATGTACCTATATATGTACATCTTTGTTGTTTATATGTGTTGTGAATATACTTAACTTTTGCTTACATTTGGCATATGGACGTAATTTAGTATAGTTTATTCTACAATGTTTCTTAATGCTTTCTGAATTATTTCTGTTATTGGTTAAATTCTATAAATCCCTCCAATTTTCTCTGATAAAATATTAAACTATTAAACCTAACTTTTTGAAGATACATAACAGAAGTTGTTTACAAATATTTAGCATTCCTAAGTGTGTGACATTATTTTCTATGCCAGTTGGTTGATTGAACTGGTATGAGTGAATAAGTTGTGATTAGATGGTAGTATCTTATTAACATGTATTATTATTTCTTTCTCCTTTTGCTCCTTCATTTTGTCTATATTTCTGAAGGTAAATTTGTGTTATGCTTAAATTTTAATTTTGGTTTTGGAATTTTTTAGTACCATAGACCTCTCATCCTGTTGGATTCTGTCCTGTAGGCCACAATATAAGCATTGGAATATATTTGAGTTTGAATAAAATGTTCTATGACATTTTTAGGGAGATGAATGAGTTAAACTATCTGAACAAACAAGGCCGGGATAGAAAGCCCTCTTAGCGTTCATCAAGAGTAGTTTGCATATTCAAATTGCCAAACATAATGCATTTCAAACACTTATATATATGCATATATCAATAAACATATACAAATACTATATATGTTTTCAATTACACATTGGGATTGAAATGTTCAATGAATTAAATGATATAGAATAGTATGTACATCTTTTACGTGGATGATTAAGAGTGCTAAGCAATATGTGAAACAATTATGCAAATATATGCACTAATATATTTAGAGTAATTAGATGCTGTAGAAAAGAAAGGAGACCTTCTGGTGTATGTTAATTTATTATCTTTGCATTGATATATGATGAAAATCTCAGTTTCTATTTTTCTTTCAGGATTAATATATTGTATGTGGTTTACACATATTTAAGAAATAGTTTTAAAACAGAATTTGAATTTATAGAGTTTATAGTATGCTTTTGTGCAAAACTAAACTAAAGTAAGCTATTAAGTCCTCATCACAAGATTTTATTTCAGTTAATGTCTATAAGACAGACAGACAATATTTGGTATATGATGTGTATATAGTTTATTTTTAACTATTTATTTGATTTATTGCCCAATCTATACTAAATTTCATAAAATTTATATTTGTTCAAAGTCCGCAATAGCAACCCAAAGATTACATGATTGACCCTGAGCAACCTCAGAAATGAAACGTCTCCATCTCAAGTGAGAATAGCAGACCCAGGGAATGAATCAGCCCACTGATTTGGGCTACAGGCTCACTACTGGGTCAAATAGTATTTATAAAGTGTTTATAATGACACCTATGTCCTCCCAATATGACCTATAAAGATTATGGTCATTACCAAACCCCAAGGAAGCTCCATACTATGAGACATGGGATCTGGCTTCTCCAGCAGCTGCTCCAAGGGGCCAGATATTCCAGAAGTACTGAAATTAGGATTTAACCATCTCTGCCATCCTCACACCCTTGGGGTAACTTTCTCCAATGAGAGCTAAAAAACAGTAAGGGAGCTAAAGATAGGCAGATACTTTCCCTTCCTTTCTCCCAATGAGTGCTCCTAGTTTTCTCTCAATCCTCTCCAGAATTATCCTTCCTAGATAAATGATCAAGACAGTGAAGCAGTGGCTAGCTGAATGACACATCATCATGTATTTGCTCCCATTCTCTCCCAACACACTGAACTTTTCCTTCTCTCTTTCTTCCCTAGTATTACACATCTCACAGAAGAGTCAGCAATTATTCTTTGATTTCATTTCCTAGGGATTCTAAGCAAGGATAAATACTACATCATTTATTTATTGTGTTCATTGCTTGTAAGATAAGTTTCATGAGTTTTAGTGTTTTCTTTACTACTGTATCTCCATTGCTTAAACCTTCTTGGGTTATGCCAACTCTTGGATGAATAATTACTGAATTCAAAATTAATGGAGTCCACTTAGATTACATGGCCTCAGCAGTACTATTACAGAAAGAAGTGCAAAAAGGGACTCTTATGACAGGTGTAAAATGAGTACTCAAAAATTCTTCAATCATATTGGGAAAATAAAATTTATTCCATGTTGAATCCTAGCCATTTACTCACTAGTATCTACTGTGTGTGTAATGCAGGTTGGTCAAACTGCATTTATAACAATAATAAGTAATAACAAGAGAGAATCTTTGTCTTCAAAAAGCATACTTTGGGTATGCATACATTCATAATTGCCTTAAGATTTTTCAGAAAATTGAATATATTAAAATTACCTCATTTTGCATGAGATAAAACAACTGGCCTTTATATAGGTGATTTCCATACTATTGCTACTTCTATTTCTAAGGCAGAGATGGTTACCAGGGATGGAAAGTCCACTCCAAAACAAACCACTTTGCTTAGATTACTGGAGCACTTTGCATATTGAAATCTTGCAGCAAGCTAAGATGGAGTAGAATCACAACTCAGCAGCTTTCTTCTCTGTCCTACTATTTATTTCTCCTTTTCCATCTGGCAACAAGGGAAAATAAACAAAGGCAGCAGCATCTGTTGCTCCTGCTGCTTTGAATTAAGCTGACTTAGTTTAATCAGTTTGCCCCCATTAAATCCATTGCTGCACCTTCTCAGGTATTAGCCTGACCTTTAGTTTGACACTCATGTTTGTTGGCTTTACCAGATTTCTTTTAAAAAAGACATAAAACCCAGAGAGATTGCAATTAACAAGACAAAGATGTTTAATAGCCTTTGCTTCAGTTGTATATGTGCATATAAACATAAGGTTTTTAAAATCCAAATTTCGATATTAGTGTCTATATTTAAAGCACAAGTAATAAGCCTCTGATATTAAAAAAAGGGATTGCCTAGAGATTTGTTTTAAATTATAGGCTTTTGAAGCTTTAGTGATGGTCGTGGGTTGGTTCTCCTTGGTAAGGAGATGGGATGTAAGAGAGATTACTAAATGATTTTGAGTTTCGGGAATGCACCGGTTTTTATGCGGGTCTTGATATGCTTGAGCACACAAATACATTCCATAAATCTGTCTAAGTTCCCCAGAACTCAAGGGTAATGTATTTCCTCTTGAATTTCCTGTCCCAATAACCTGATCAGCAACACCCCCCCCCACACACACACCCCATAAAAAAGCAGTCCTAGCATAGAGAAAGAGGTATAATTTCTAACACATCAATTTAAAGACGAGAGAATAAGAACAATTTTTCCTCATGAAATTGTCTCTGGGTATTTGAAATCTCTTCACATGATTGTAAAGCAACATTATACCTGTAAAATGTTTAGAAAATTTGTTCTTTATTTTGAATTACTTAATTAGAAATAAGTTTGATATGAAAGGTGTTATGCAATTAGACTTGCTGACCATATTGACATTTAAATGAGAATGAGCAATATCAAGATACTCAGAATTCAAGTTCAGGAGAATATGCTTTCAAGGCTCTGACAAAGAAAGAGCATTTAGGATCTATACTTACAAGGTTCATATGCTAATGATCAGTTTCACTCATAAAAATATAGTGAGTAAACATTACCCAAAAATATTCTAAATCATAGCCCTCAGTTCCAACAACTTCAAATTCAAACAGTATGTTTTGATGGTTAATGAACATAAAGTTTACCAAGTTAAAGGTTAAAACACACTACTGTAACAACTACTCATTTTTAGTAAATACACAGTATATTTTTTAACATTCTGTTACTTGCTACTGTTTTTTATAGCAATGAACAGTTGTGTTTTGCTTAAACAACAGTTGTGAAATGTCTTGTGCTGATACTTGGTAAAAATGGAAATATCAACATTATTTATGTAGGATTTTCAAGCCGTAAATCAGTCAAAGGTACATTCTGTTCTGCAGTCTACCAATTAAGTATGAATGGGCATTTCCTATTGGTATGACAATTTACTTGACAGTGTCAAATAACAAAGACAATAATACCCATTTAAAAGTAAAACAGAATAAAATGTTCATCGTTTTTGTCAAATACAGAACAAATGATCTTTGCAAGAATAAAGCACTTTTCTACTCTCAAATTGTCCAATATTCAAGAGCACATTTACCACCAGTCATTAAAGTCATTTTGTTAGGACTGATTTTTGTGTACTAGTGATTTTTTAGACTTTTTATTGAGAATGTGAAATATTTTACTCTTTAAACTGAAATTTGATCATAAATAAACATCACTGGATGTTTTTAAAAATTAACCTGCCTTCAGAATTCTTTCCTTTGTCCTAAATCTCTTCCTTTTTATAGACTTATGGAATAGAGGAGATCTGAAATTTCATGAGTGCCTGCTGTGTGGCAGACATTTCATGTACATTGTCTAAGGTTACTCTTCTAGTAATCCTGCTATATTAATTGCATTCAATAGGAAAGGAAATGGAGTCTAAGGAAGATAGAGGAATTGTTGAGTAATATGTCACCTGCCTGCTCCCTCATTCCAGGTGTGTAGGGAGCAAAGCTTGTATGTTAATCATTGTTGTCTTGTCAGGAACAAACATTAATTTTGCCACCCAGGAGCGAGGCCCCAGGGGTGGCCGAAAACTGACTCACATAGGTTTGTGATTGAAGAGTGTTTCCTAACCCTTTGGAGTTGGATTTTTTTTTCTCTCTACTCAGACTTCTTGTGTAGTCTCAGCCACTATAAAGTGGACATAGTAAGCCCATCTAAGATTTGTAAGGTGAGCATGTTGTGCATATGTCTGTCACCAATTAAACATTTGACAAATAGATTCCATTATTCTTATGATACTCCATATTTATTTGTTGAACTCTATTGAGGAGAACATAAAACCACTTTTGATTTTGTGAACTCTGAATATCTGAGACAGGTCTCAGCTAATTTAGAAAGTTTTTTTTTGCCAAGGTTGAGGACATGCACCTGTGACACAGCCTCAGGCAGTCCTGACAACCTGTGTCCAAGGTGATCAGAGCAGTTTGGTTTTATATATTTTATGGAGACATGAGACATCAGTCAACATATGTAGGATGAACACTGGTTTTGTCTGGAAAGCTGGGACAACTTGAACCAAAGGCAAGAAGACTTGAAGTAGAGAGGGGGCTTCCACATTATAGGTAGATAAGAAATAAATGGGTGCATGTTTTTGGTTTCTGATCAGCCTCTCCAAAGGAGGCAATCCATACGCATTTATCTCAGTGAGCAGAGGGGTGACTTTGAACAGAACAAGAGGCAGGGCATGTTGGCCATAAGCAGTTTCTAGCTTGACTTTTCCCTTTAGCTTAGTGATTTGGGGGCCCTAAGATTTATTTTCCTGTCACAGTTTTCACACAGAATGAAGCAAAAGGAAATATTTTTGAAGAATAAATAGTCTAACTGCTAGGTTAGTGAAGCCTTTGTTCCAGAGCCCATTACTGCAGATTTTTATGAAACTGGAAGAAAAGCCTTGAAAATGACCTATTTTCCTTAGCTTGGGGATATTCATTTCCAGCATCAAATGAGGTTTTTTATGGGGGAAATAAATGAACAAGGCAGATGAACACGTTCTTTTATTTTTATAATTCCATGGAATGAAAAATTATTTTCCTAGGCTCTTTAAATAGAAATATTTAAATTGATATATTTGAATGCATATAAATAATTTCCCAGAAATGAGGGCAAATCAGAAAATAATGGGATTTTCTTCGTTGTGTATACAATAAAGATGTATTTGTATATTTGTACAAAACCATTTCTGGTGTCTTCTGAGTTTGACTGTTAATTAGTAGACTTTTACTTTTTAGACTACAAGTCATACTTTCATCTAATTTCCTACTGAATTTAATAATTAATTACATTTGCTCTATGCTTCATTAATTCCCTAGAAACAAATCACAGCTTTGGTGTCTTTTATGCATCTAAATTTCAAAGTTTTCACTTTCTTGAAAAATAAATAGATCATCTTTTGGAGAATCACTTCTATTCCAAGACTCTATTTTAAATAGAATTGTAAATTCTACTTAATATTTCTTCATATATTAGAAAGGCATGTAAACTATATTTGTACAGCATATAAGGTAGAAATGTGTATAGCAATTTAATAAATACTAATACACACAAAGATAATAGTAAGAAAGCTGAAAGCAACTTCATTCAGTAAAGAACATAAATCAATATTTTGAGCAGTAAACGTTCTTTTATAAATTATCTTTTAGAATCTTCCTGTCCTCTATTTTATATGGAGGTTACAGATTGGTTAGTCACAGAGTGATTGTGAGAGATCATTTACCTAACATTTTATTCATTGATGAACTTTGCCTGAAATAGTTATTTCACATTTATCATTTATTAGCTGAAATTGTTCTTTCTGTAAATAATAACTTGTTATAATCAGATTGATCTAGTTGGTTAACCTGAAATAGTTTGCATAGAAAAAAATATAAGATGAATACTGACAACTTTCCTTGTCTTTTTTTCCCCATTATCTCTTTCATGAGTATCATTTTGAAATTCGGGCATTTTCTATTTCAATATGGGTCAATCCACTGTAGCTATTAGTCTTTCCAGTGATCAGATTGTTCTATATCTGGCCACTGGAAGCTTGTTCTTGTGAGCACCTCTGTCATTTTTCTTGTTATTTTATTTTCTCAGCTTTATTGAGGTATAGCTAACATTTGGCAAACTACACATTTTGAAAGTGTACAATTAGATAAGTTTCAACACATCTATACCCCCATGAAATCATCACCACAATCAAAAGAATAAATATAATCATCATACTCCCAAATTTCCTTAAGCCTCTATAATCCTTCCCTCCACACTCTCACAAACAGCTCCTTCTCCATCCTATGCCCATTCACTAGGAAACTGCTGATCTGCTTTCTGTCTCTACAGTTTTGCCTTTTAGAGAATTGCTTGTAATTGAAATTTTACTGTACATGTCTTTTGTGTTTGACTTCTGATACTTGACATGATGCTTTTGAGATGGATCAATACTGTTTATGTTAATATGTATATTGCTTCTTATCGCTGAGTAGTATTAGGAAGGATAAATTACATTTCTTTATTCATCAGTAGATAGACATTTGAATTATTTTCAGTTTATGGCTATTACAAATAAAGTTGCAGGAACATATATGTACAAAATTTTGTATGTACATATGCTTTCATTACTCTTGGGCAAATATTGAAGTAGAATTGCTAGATTAGATGATAGGTATATGTTTAATTTTTCAATAACTGTGAGACTGTTATAGAAAGTGATTGTACTATTTTAAATTCCCAACAGCAGTATAGAAGAATTTTCTCAACTTTTAGACATTCTAATAGGTATGTACTTGACTATTTTATTGTAGTATGTTTATGTGATTATTTACTATCTGCATATCTTTCTGAGAAAGTGTTTGTTCAAATATTTAGCCCTTTTCATTTGTCTTATTGATTTTCTTACTATTATGTTTTGAGACTTCTTCATATTTTGAATACAAGAATTTATTAGATATATACATTACAAATATTTTCTTCCTATTTGTGGATAGCCTTTCTCTCTCTTAGAAGTGTCTTTTGACTGGGCATGGTGGCTCATGCCTGTAATCCCAGCACTTTGGAAGACTGAGGCAGGCAGATAACTTGAGGTTAGGTGTTCAATACTAGCCTGGCCAACATAGTGAAACCCATGGCTACTAAAAAAGTACAAAAATTAGCCAGGTGTAGTTCCAGCTACTTGGGAGGCTGAGGCAGGAGAATCACTTGAACTCAGGAGTCAGAGGTTGCAGTAAGCCGAGATCACACCACTGCACCACTCTAGCCTGGGCAACAGAGCAAGACTCCATCTAAAACAAGCAAACAAATAAACAAACAAAAAAGGTGTCTTTCTTGTAAATCATTTTTTATTATGTTAAAAAATATTTCATAACCCAAGATGATAGAGTTTTTATTTCTATGTTTTTTCCCACGTTTTATGATTTTAGATTTTACATTTAGGTCTATCGTCCTTTTTATTTTTGAGATGGAGTCTTGCTTTGTCTCCAGGCTGGAGTGCAGTGGCGCAGTCTCAGCTCACTGCAACCTCCGCCTCCTGGGTTCAAGCTATTCTTCTGCCTCAGCCTCCCGAGTAGCTGGGACCACAGGTGTGTGCCAGCACACCCGGCTAAATTTTTTTTGTATTTTTAGTAGTGACGGGGTTTCACCGTGTTGGCCAGGATGGTCTCGATCTCTTGACCTCATGATCTGCCCGCCTTGGCCTCCTAAAGTGCTGGGCATTTTTAATTAATGTTTTGTATGTGGTGCAAATTATGGTTGAAGATTATTTTCTTGCATATTTTATGGTATCATTTGTTTTATTTATGTCATAACAACTTTTGTTATGACAAATAATGCCACCATGAAACAACATTTTGCATAATCATTTCATGCTGCCAGAGTAGAAGCATTCATATTTTCCCATATGTAAAGCAGAGTTGGAGTTTTGACAATATGTTAGTTATCTATATACATGCAAATCTCTCTCTGGACTCCATTTCATTCTATTTTTCTTCTCATCTGTTTTTATGCCAGTACCACACTGTCCTGATTATTGCCTTGATTACAGTAGCTTTATTGTAAGTTTTGATATTAAGTAGTGCTGCAGGGCTCAGTGGTAATCCCAGCACCTGTAATCCCAACACTTTGGGAGGCCGAAGCAGGTGGATCTCCTGAGGTCAGGAATTCGAGACCACCCTGACCAATATGGTGAGATCCCATCTCTACTAAAAATACAAAAATTAGCCAGACATGGTGGCAGGCACCTGTAGTCCCAGCTACTTGAGAGGCTGACAGGAGAATCACTTGAACCCAGGAGGTGCGGGATGAAGTGAGCGGAGATCGCACTGCTGCTCTCCAGCCTAGGTAACAGTGCAAGACTGTTTCAAAAAGAAAAAAATGAAATTAAGAAGTGTTAGTTTTCCAAATGTTTTCTTTTTTTTCAATATTGGTTAAGCTGTTCTAGGTCCTCTGAATTTGTATGGACATTGTAAAATCAGTTTGTCACTTTCTATTTTTAAAAGGTGCTGCTGGGATTTTTATTGGTATTACATCAAATTGGTAGATCAATTTGAGTTAAATTGACGTATTTTGATGCTCTAAAAAATGGTATTTTTGATTTAAATTTTTAAATGTTTACTGCTAGTATACAAATAAAAATATATTTTGATTTTGTATTCCACAAAACTGCTAAACTGATGTATTATCTCTAGTAGCTTTTACAGGTTCCATCAGCTTTTCTACATTACCTATAAGATTATCTTACAGCTTATGAACAGAGATACTTTTACTTCTTCCATTCTATTCTGGGTACCTCTTTTTCTTGCCTTATTGCACTGACTAGACCTCCAGTACAATATTGAATAGCAGTTGTGAGACTATATTTACTTATATCTGATCTTTTGTAGATAATATTCAGTTTTTCACCATTAAGTTGGATGTTAGCACTGAGTTTTTTAGATACTTTTTATCACATTTATCTTGTATCCCTAGTTTGCTGAGAGTTTTTATTAAGAAAGTATGTCAGCTATGGGCAAATGCTTTTTTCTGAAAATGTTAATGTAATGTATATTTTCGCAGGTAAAAATGTGTATATGTGTAAATACAACTCTTTGCGTACTATTTTGTACCTTGCTTTTTAAACTTAACCATACATCCATATGACAAGAAATCTTCTCATTAGTTTTTACAACTGCATGTTTCATAGGTGGTTAGACTCCATAACTTATTCAGGTTTCTATTAATGGATTTATAGATTGTTTCTAATTTTTGTTATGACAAATAATGCCACTATGAAACAACATTTTGCATAATCATTTCATATTGCCAGAATAGAAGAATCCATGTTTTCCACATGCACAGCAGATTATGCTATGAACCTCTGGAATTTTGCCAATAATAAGTTAGATTTAATATCTTGTTTTTCTTTCAATTTAAATGTATCTTGTTTTGACTGAGATATATATTTTTATAAATTTAAAGTTCATTTACATTTCTCTGTAAAATTCTCTGTATTGCTTTCTCAGATCTGTATCTCATAAAGATTTTTGATTATTTTATTCTCAAGCATTACAGACTCTTTAAACTCAGAATATTATCCTTTGTCTGTGACACTAATTGTAAATGTTTCAGTTTATTTTTACCTTTTTACTTTATTTATGACGCCTTTTGCCTTGTAAATGATTTTATCCTGTTTTGTTTTTTCTTCCGTTCTCTTTCATTGCTTCTCTATTCCAAATGCTGCTTTTAATGGTAGTACTTTCCTTGATCTAGATGAAAAGAAATTCCTTTGTTTTCTTCTTAGGTCCCCTTATATTATGATGATTACTATTATTATTATTATGACTTTTATGCCTTTGAAATTTGTCCTTGTATATATGTGATATATCTTTAGCTCCTGTTTCTGTTACTCACCTGGGAATTAAAAGCAAACTCCGTAGGTTTTGTGTTAGTAGCAGCCTATATATAACCCCTATGATATGACCAGCCTCTAATTTGGGTTTACATTTCTGTCCTACTAAAATGCTCATAAAGAAAATAGAGTTGTAGACTAAAAATCTTCAAAACATTGCAAGTAAAACAAAACAAGCAAAAACATCTCCATTTCATCTGACTTTTCAATTTTATTGTAAGATACACTTGAGGTGCTCTGGTAGAGGTGCCTGTAGAGATACATGAAGCATGTTTTTTCCACTGGATCTAAGAGCCGTTCAACAAATCTAAGGCAGTCTTGAGTTTCTTTATCATTTAAAATAAATATTGCCAACGTAATAAGAGGTATAGTTAAGCTTGCCTAATGTTATTTTGAACTCCTCATTATACCAGGTATTATTAATCATTTGTGAACACATTAAAGTACAATTCTCTAATTGCAGTTCTCCTGATAACCTAGGAAAGTAAAATATTAGTTTCTTTAGCCTGTTACAAAGAGTACAAGATTTTAAAAACAAAATAGCCCTCTTCTTTGCTTTATCTCTTCTTAAAAACATTTCTGTCCTCCTCTGTAATGTAAATTGTTAATAGGCTAATATAAATTAGAACATAGTCACACATTCTGTTTCCCAATGTTTAGATTATAAAGGTCAACATAATGGCACAAAAACTTAAACTGCCAAATTTATTTTTAAAATTCTGAGAAATGATGATACTGTATATTCTATTCTATCCAAGTACTTTAGCAATTTTCTAAGCAGCAGTCAAGCTAGAGGAAGGGAGGTGGTATCTTTTCTGGGTAGTATCTCTTTTCTGTTTTAAATTCAAGTGAATCAACCCCTGTGAAACCTATTTGAAGAGAGTAATTAAGAAGAAAACTAGTGCTAGAATGGGTATACCCCTCTGACTTTTTGACACTTTCAAAATAAAATGACTCTGTGGAAATGATGTTACAGACATATTGTTTGATAAAATAAATAAAAGATAAAGTCAAATAAAATCTGAAATAACAAAAGGGGCCAACTTATGCACAAAAGAGAAACATTTGAGGTTAGTTTAGTATATCCGAGCCCTAATGTGGTGCCCGTTGAGAAGCTATGTGCTAATAGTTGCATGAAGTTAAATATAGGATTTTGTGTATATTGATAATACTTAAAAAAGTAAAAGCTGCAAAATACATGCATATCTTTTAAGTATATTAATAGACTACACAAAATGTTTAAATTATCTTAAGATAATACTGTAAGCATAGAGTTGTGTTTTTTTTTTCAAAAATGTGTCCAAAACTAAATTTAATTTGCAATTTGCTCTTCTATATTATGACTATATTTTAACTATCTATTTACTCTTATTGTAAGAAATGTAAAAGAAATACTTGACTCTTTATCTCATATGCACTATGTAATCAATATCAAAGCCCTTCTAAATATCACTTGATTCAGTATCTGGACTAAGTCTAGGCAATTATAATTACTTGCTCAGTCCCTTGCAATAGTTACCAGCCTATATCCATCTCCAGATAATCCATAAATAATTCATCATCCACTAAAGAACCACTGCCTTTGTCCTATTAAAATACACAGACACACACATACATACATACATACACAAACACACAGTATCATAACATTTTATCACAACATTTCTCTGATCAAGAATCTTCAATCACATCCCGTATTCTGACTCTACCCTCTCTGCTGCACCCTACTACCTCAAAAACCTAAAACCCTTAGCCTGACTCTATTTACTCTATCTCTTTAAGTTTTATTGTCTGCCAATTGCCTCTTTCTAGGCTTTTACTCACTATCCTTTTCATAATTTTCTGATAAAATTCAGAGGAATTCCAATAAAATTCAGTGAAATTTAGTGTTGTTTCATGTTTTACAACTCTGCCTCTTCAGTGAGTGCACTTTCTATTTTCTGAGGCTTTCTATAAACAGGACAACAAAATAATAAACCCACATTTCTTTCAAAACAGTCTAAATTGGCTGCGTGAAGTGGCTTACACCTGTAATCACAACATTTTGGAGGCTGAGACAGGAGGATCACTGGAGCCCAGGAGTTTGAGATGAGTCTGGGCAACAGGGCAATTTTTCCTACAAAAAGTACAAAAATTTAGCCGGTGTGGTGGCACCAACCTACAGTCCCAGCTACTTGGGAAGCTGAGGTGGGACAATCACTTGAGCCCAGGAGGCGGAGGCTTCCATGAGCCAAGTTCTCACCACTGTATTCCAGCCTAGGTGACAAAGTGAGACACTGTCTCAAAAAGAAAAAAAAAATCTCTAAATTATACCTAATAAGGAATAGAGGCATGTGCTTTGTTAATTTGAAACTCTTAAGGCCTTATTAGTTATATTAGTTATATTCTACAGGGTAAAAGATATGAGAGTTATAGTTTTTGCCCCTACTTCTGTATTGTTCCAGAATCATCTCGCCTGTGACTGCCTATCACTCAATTCTCAAACATGGTTGAATCTTTACCCAGCCTTACCTTTATCTTTGTACTTAGATGAAAATTATCTTTGTTACCATGCTTCATCAATTATCTATTCCTTTTTGAATATTAATAAATGGCTTCCATTCAGATTTCAATACAAGCTAAGTCTCTCCAGTACAGAATGAAAGGAAAAAAGAAAGAGTGAGAAAGAGAAAAAAAAAAGAAAATAAATGAATTTTCCTTTTATAGTCTTTCTAGGTATTGCTCTATATTGTGCCTCAGACATAACTAAACTTCAAAATATGTTATGTACTCTTATGTATTCAGTTTCTCATTTTAATGCAATTGAGTGTGCTGGATAATTGTGTAGGACCTATGGGAAATCTTACCCTATTTTTTCTAAAGATTCACTAAAAATTGATGAAAAGAAGCAGATTAATAGGAGTAAAGGCATACAAAATTTACTAAGATGCACGTGTGTTCTTAGTAAATTGAAACTAAGTAAACATGAAAACTCAAAGGGCCAAGTAACTGACACCTTTATATCATGTTGAAGGTACAAAAAGAATAGGGGCTTGGAGCTTAGTAAAAAAGGTTATGGAAAGGAGAGAAAAAGAAGAGCATGGGACAAAGATAACCTTGTTATACAGATAAAACCTCACAGGTAGCATCTTTCAGAAAGAATAGATGATAGTCTCTGATAAAGCTTCTCTGCTAGACATTCAAAAGTGTCAGATTTTCAGTTAGTCTTTTCTAGATCTTGATAAAGTAGGTGGGGACCTCAGGGAAAGCCTGGCTGTTTATCTCACCAATGCAGATGTACTCTACAGGTGCAAGTTTCTTTCAAAAAAAGGCAGCTTTTCAAGGCTATTCTTGTTTGCAGCTCCTCTGAACAGCCATCTTGAAAGACGTCAAAGAAGTATATATTGGGGCCAGGTGCGGTGGCTCACGCCTGTAATCCCAGCACTTTGGGAGGCTGAGGTGGGCGGATCACAAGGTCAAGAAATTGAGACCATCCTGGCCAACATGGCGAAATCCTGTCCTTACTAAAAATACAAAAAAAAATTAGCTGGGCGAGGTGGTGCACGCCTGTAGTCCCAGCTACTCCGGAGGCTGAGGCAGGAGAATTGCTTGAACCTGGGAGGCGGAGGTTGCAGTGAGCCGAGGTTGCACCACTGCACTCCAGCCTGGTGCCTGGTGATGGAGTGAGACTCTGTCTATGAAAAAAAAAAAAAAAAAAAAAAGCTGGGCGCGGTGGCTCAAGCCTGTAATCCCAGCACTTTGGGAGGCCGAGGCGGGTGGATCACGAGGTCAACAGATCGAGACCATCCTGGTCAACATGGTGAAATACCGTCTCTACTAAAAATACAAAAAATTAGCTGGGCTTGGTGGCGCATGCCTGTAATCCCGGCTACTCGGGAGGCTAAGGCAGGAGAATTTCCTGAGCCCAAGAGGCGGAGGTTGCCATGAGCCGAGATCGCACCATTGCACTCCAGCCTGGGTAACAAGAGTGAAACTCCGTCTCAAAAAAAAAAAAAAAAAAAAAAAGAGGTATATATTGGGGTAAATATTTTTGGTTTTGGTTTTCATTAGTCCTCCATTTTAAACTTTTTAAAAGAAAGTTTATTAAGGTAGGATTGGTAGCTATGGAGAGACTTGGGTTACATTTTTACAGATAAGAGATGGGCAAAGGGGAGAAAAGCATATTGGGAAATAACACATTTAAGTGTATAATCTCATATCTTCTTGAATCGGTCTCTTGTGCTAAGAATAGGTCAGTCCAGTTAAATAGTTATGTCTCATTCCAGGAAGTGGCATTGCAGATGGACTCTCAAAGCTGGACTTCTGTATATGCTGCAGATAAACTGATGTTTAATAATTCTTCTATTCTATAAAAACAGAAGAAAGACAAAAGTTAATGTCTGGAGTAGTTGATAAGCCAGGTTTCTAGAGTCTGGAGAAGAGTCAGATGCAAAGATTAGTGGAATCTAACAGATTTTTCTGGTTTTCAGTTTGTGTGTACAAAGTTTGTCCAAATATAAGACATTGCAATGATCTTTCCTCAAGGCCAAGTTGATTAGCTTCAGCTTCTAGGGCCTTTGGAAAAAGGTAGTTTTAATTTCTGGTGTTTCTAAGTCAGAAGGATAGGATAAAAATGGGAAATGTTAGTTTGGAGAGTGGCAGCCAGATATTGAAGGAAACTAAAAATGCAGGATTCAGTGCACATAATTAAAAAAACCTCAAAAACAAATGGTCAAGGCTATAATCTGATAACAGGTACACTATAGTTTTCTTCTGAAACATAATTTTTGTCTCTTCTATCCTCTCCATTTTTACAAATAACTATATTAACACTAATTTATTTGTAAATTAAGTTTCATTACTTAGTCTGAGTATTTGCATAAAGCACAATGTAATCATACAGATTTTTTTTTTTTTTTTAAGAATTGAGATCTTGCTATGCTGCCCATGCTGGTCTCAAACTTCTGGCTTACAGTGATCCTCCAACTTCAGCCTCCTGAAGCACTGAGATTATAGGCATGAGCTACCATGCCAGATCATATAGGTTATTTTTTACTTGGCCTTACTGGAGATTTTTTCACAAAGAATTTAGGAGTACACTTTTAAACACCTCTAGAGGCTTAGGAGCCAGACCAAAGACTGTTTTTGTAATACCTGTACAAATTGGATGAATCCCTCTTTTCTCAAGTTCCTCAAAATACATTGAAGTTCCTGGGCCTGCAGGAATACACAGAAAGTGTATTATTTACTTACAGCAATGTTAGAAACCTGGTAAGAGAACTGTGTATAAAAGATACTGGTCAGTTGTCTAGATTTATTGGCTATAGAAAGTCAACCTTAATCCCTCAAAGCAGTCTGTTCACATTTGAAAGTAAGACATTCCAGTCAAACCTTTGATACCAATGTCTCTAATTGTGTCCTGTTTCATAAAAGAAAACAAATAAACAAATGAAAAAAACCCTTGTAAAAAAAATTCTTATTGAACCTATGCAAAAATCTATATTGCCATAAAATAAGAATACTTAAAAAACAGTTTTTGAATTCTGAAGGGAACAGTCAGAAAGGTAAGTGTTTCAATTTTGTTTATCAAAAGTGTACCAAATTGCTGTAAAGCTATAGTTTTAAATATATTTTCTTGAATCTGGAAAACAAACCATAAAAATAATCAGTGAAGTTTCAAACAAAAATGTTATAAAAATTATTTCAATCCTTCGTTAGTTCAGTCCCATGTAACTAATCCTTGTTCTGCTTGATGTTAAGTTAGCAGTCTTATGTGTCCTTTTTTTTTCGTTTAGAGACTTGGAAGCTTTTACCCAGTTCAATGTTACAGTTTCAAAGTTGTCAGAAACCTATATTTGTCAGAATTCTAGCATCCCTTTCCATGGACCTTGTTGAAGGCACAGTATTTTAGTATTTTAAAAGAACTTTTATTAAAAAAAATAGAATAAAGCAATTTATTGTGGACAACAATGACTGTGGTTAAACATTTGATAAGAGTTCGTAATAATGATCCAACTGACAATGAAATTTGGTTATTTACTATGGGATACAATTTTACATAATAGCCATAATTATGACTGATAACATATGATAAGACATATCATACTTTCAGGAGTCTCATACAATTTTGGAACACATTAATAGTATGTCCATACAAATACACCTAATAAAGACAGCATGAGGCACATAGAATCTGCTTCTCCTCTATTGTTTTGCAGTTTACTCAAAAAGTGAACAAAGCTTTTTATTATCTGTTTAATACAACCACAAAACATGCTATTTAAAAGAAAAAAAAAAAACAAATTTTATTTTTGCATTAGTGATGCAGTATTTTTCTTGACCACTTTGCCAGCCAAGAATCTCCCTGGTCAGTGATACTGCCTGCCTGGGCCTCGCTCAACCCCATGGCCTGCTGCTGGAGGCACCCCCCGACCTGGTTCGCTGGGCTGTGCCTGGCTTGTACACTGCCTCAGCCTGTGGCTGGGCCAGGCATGCCCCAGCCTGCCTGTGTTAAAGCTTGTTCCCACATTTGACAAGTCCTGAGTTCTTGTCCCACGTCCAAGAATAATGAGGTTGTGCTGACAATTTGAAGGATGAGGAGGCAGAGAATAATTTTATTGAGCAACGCAACAGCTCTCAGTAGAGAGGGGACAGGAAGATTGTCTCCTCCAGGTGTGACTGGGTCCAGGGCTTTTATGGGTTCAGAATACAGAATGAGTACTGATATATTTATGAAAAGAAAGGCTAAAACAAAGGTACCACTCAACAGTGGCCATTACAGTGTAGAAAAACCAATGAGAAAAGAATAGGTATATGTTAAATAGGTGAAGAGTGGAGATCAATCAGAGGAAAGCATGCAAAACAGGAAGAGAGGTTCTCAATTTGGTCCAAGGATTTACCTGGGACTGTTTCCGGTTTGAAGGTTGAGTTTCACTGGGGACTTCCCCCTGTCTGCCTAGGATTTATCTGCCTCCTACTGTATCATTAGTTCATAACTAGTACCAGGTAAATTTTATGAAAACCTTATACACAGACCTATTAATTTTAGCCTTGACCCCTCAAGATAAAATTTTCAGAAACTTTTTATAACCTAAGACCGGGTCTCACTCCATCTCCCAGGCTGGAGTGAAGTGATATGATCATAGCTCACTGCAGCCTTGACCTCCTGGGTTCAGGTGATCCTCCTGCCTCAGCCTACTGAGCAGCTAGGACCAAAGGTGCATGCCACCACATCTGGCTTTAAAACTATTATAAAGACAGGGTCTTGCCATGTTTCTAGCCTACTCTTTAACTCCTAGACTCAAGTGATCCTCTCATTTAGGCCTCTCAAAGTGATGGGATTACAAGCATGAACCATCATGCATGGCCAAATTTTTTCTATTTCTTCAATTTGAAACAACCTTTAAGTAACTTCTAACTAGACAAAATTATTGTGTTTTTATAACAAATATTATATCTTTATGTCTTCCTAAGAATTTTTTTTTAACCAAAAACACATTCTACCATTTGTATATGCTCTTCATACAGAATTATCTTCTATCCAGTAGTTTTAATCATTAATTACTATTCTAATATTCAGTAAAAAAGCTGGGAGACAAGCAATTTTAATTGTTATATACCAGGTGCAGAGCCCAGGACAGAGGACAAAGTTTTGAAGAAGATGCCTGGAAAATCCAACCCCTCCCAGCATGGCCAGGAGACTGAGCTGAGTCAGAGAGGATGGAATCATAATGGGCTTGGCTCTTCCCTGCAGCTGATGGCCCAGGCTCTGTGGACACACATATATTCCCAGACATTACCATGGCTACCTATCCAGACCCCAGAGATGAAGGTTGAAAACCAGAGACAAGCTCATAGACAAGAAAACAAAAAATATTACAGAAGCAACAGCTTTATAGCCTTCAAAGATTATAAAGAGATTGAATAATCTAACAGAGATTGAATAAATTTGTCTGATTAGTAGACCTAGGCAAAAATTTCTAAAATTCTCAAAACATTTCTATTTTATTCTTATAACAATTTTAAGACTATTTTTCTTTACCAAATATTACTGAAATAAAGTTAACTTGAGAATTTGACTAGTTATTTAATTTATGAATACTCATTTATAAGTCAATGTAATGCCATGTAGATAATATATAAACACAGACCGGTATACATGCATACATTTTAAAAAGACAAATATAAAGATTTTATATTTTTCATTTTAAATATTATCAAAAGTTTCAGAGGCATATGAAACTTTTACAAGTTTAAAAGGACAGTAATTTTAAAATGTACCTCTGTAAATGAAAGAAGTTCATGTTTATCTGTCCCAAATGGTCAAAGCCCCTACCAAGTTTTAGAAATAAACAAGACAGCAAATTTATATTTCAAAGCACAGGAAGAAAGGCTTCTTTCAAGAAAGATTTAAATATATTACAGGAAGCTTAAAAATGGATGCTGAGGTAATACAGAATCATAGGAATTTATCACAGGGTATTGTGAGGAGAACAATTTTAATTGAATAGGTAGTTTTCAGTTTAATCTCTGTTTTCCAATGGAACCACTAAATTCAGAGTGGATCCTGTGAATAAATAGGCCCAACAAACATTTGCAGATTTTACAACCTAATACTTATATATGTGAAAAGCAGATGTAGTTGAAAAGAAGAGCGCCTAGATGTCCAGAATCTAGCCTCCCATTTTTACACTAAATTCTGGATACATTGGAGCTGAGGGAAAAGCCCAGGAGGAAAACTCATCGGGCTGGGTTGTGAAATGCTTCCATAATGTACCTTACTGCAAGGATGTTCCCCCAGGGTTGGTGGGCAACTTGACGCCAACCAGCCCTCTCTTTGTTCAGCCTACTTCCCACCAGAGTCTTATCCCTTGGTAGTGAAGGTTCACACAGCCTCCAAGTGTTCAAACTACACTTTTCATATCTAAATTCACAAAGAAATGAGTTGCTCCAATACTAATACCTATTCACTGCAACTTCTGTCATCCACCAAACTTTGGCTTTTCCTAGTGCCTTACCAGCCATCACACACCCAAAGGTCAAGTAGTCTCTCATAATACAAAACAATCTCCAGCGTTCCCCAAAGCCAAAGAGGTCAGGGAACTCAGTGCAAAAGAAGCAGAGCTTTGGTCCTGAGATCCCTGCCCATGACTCTTGGGGCTTCATGGGGAAGACAAGAACCCCAAAAAGATGTGTGCAGCAGCTTTTTTCTGTGTTCCTCAAAGGGTTTCCAGGCTGTCAGAAGTCCCCTTCAGAGCTTTTCATGTGGTATCAAAGGTGGCAAGAAAAGAAGGAGGAGTACAAGTAAATGGAAGAACAAGTCTTAGAGGAGCCAATTTGGGGAGATCTTGAACTTCTTCAAAAGGCTAATGAAGTTTTGCCCTTTTATCAGCAAAACTCATGCCAACAAGCAAGGAAGCAAACAGAGGAATAGATCACATAATTAAAAAAAGAAAAAGACTTTAGTCAGCTGAAAAAAATTTTCAGGAGCGAAACAGGATACCACAAAGAAAAAGCAGAAAGGCCCTTAAAAATTATGACCTAAATATCAACTTTTAATTAAGCCAACTTTTTACCATACAGTTCACTTAAAAATATTTTAATTCTACATGCAGCAAGCTTTCTGTCCCATGAGTAGTTATTCTTTCACCGGAATCTGGGGAATGGTGTCGTTCCAGTAGCCTTTTTCCCTCATGACCTGGGAGGATGTTCACCTCCTTCACCCACCAATCAGTTCTCAGCAGTGACAGGAGGTGTGTCTTTCCAACCCAGGATAGGAAGCTAAACAATATGGAAAACAAGTTGCTACTACACACTAAATACAAACCAAAGTTTTAAATCAAAGGTATATGTAACCAAATGACTCGAAACCAAAACGAGTAAGTACGCTGGAGGACAAAACCAAAAAGCCCTTTTTGGCTATCACCAAGGTCTGCAAAGAGATAGTAAAAACTTCAACCTTCCCAAGATCCAGACAACTCCAAACAACAACTCAAAGAAAGAAAATTTCACCAGCCACAAATGGAGTGCAGCCCACATTTCTGTCCAGCATGTTCTCCAAAGTTTCAGTTTCTCAGCTGAATGTCTGCAAAGACCTGACAATCTGTGTTCCATACAGACAGGAAATTTAAAAACAGTCAGTACAGTGGAAGTCAAAAGCTGTCTATGAGGGTAGGAAGTATTACAAAATAAATGAGTATGGATATGCAAATATGAAACTAATTTTTTATTAATGTTTCCAAGGGACTTTTACCCTGGCCAGGAATCTAACCCAGGCCACAGTGGTAGAGACATAAATTCCATGCCACTAGACTATAGGTCTTTTTGCAGATTCTGCAAAAGATCTAAAGCAGACAGTTTGTGTATGCAAAAAAATTTACTTTTGTTTTAAAGCTGTTTTCTGCTTTTTTTCTTTTAATCTTGCCAAAAGAGGTTGTAAGTCTGTAAATTCCTTTTATATCTTTTCATAGGCATGAAAAGATAGCTGTTTAAGATGAGAACTCTCTAAAAAGTTTTGTTTTAAATACAGCTAATTTATTTATTCTGTAAGTGACTCAAAGCAGTAGATCTTTTTCATGAAAAGTTCCAGAGATAAGTTTTCAGATTTAGATTACCATAAAAGTAGTGTTTTTAAAATGGGTACAGAAGATGAAATCTCCCATGATGCCCAGAAAAAGTCACTCCGGGAAATAGGCTAGGATAGCAAAATACTCTTGTTGCTATGAAATGTTAAAGATGGTGTTTGTGTGTATACTGCCTCCAGTATCCCACAAATCAAATTTGTGGTGGGGGCACCAGTAGGCTCTCGGTAGGCTCTTCAGGGATTGAACTTTCCCAAAACTAACCAGATAACAAGGATTGAGATCACAAAAGCCCCTTGTGGATGGGACTCCTCATGAAGGCAAACTCCCTAGAGAGTTTGGCAAATTTGAAAAAAAGTGTGTTCTGTTTAATATCTTACGTGTCTTGGGTTCCTAATCTTTTCAGACTGGCCACTGGACGTGACCCAAATCACGACCCACAGAAGGCTGAGACCAAGAGAGAATGTTCCCACTTTGTCAGAAGCCAAGTTCTCAAGGATATAAAATAAAATGAGAAAGGCATCTTGTCCAATTTCTATTTCAGGGTCTATGGTAACCCTCTTTATAAGAAAAGAACACAGTAAGACAGAGACAAGGCAGAAAATCAACGACTATTTCTGGGAGGAAAAGGATCAGACAATATAAATATTCATAGGAAATATACACCAGAATTGCTACACCTAAGACTTGTCTGTATAAATGCTTTTCTCCCATCAGTCTCAAGTTTGAAAGGAAATAGATACAGTTATTTTTATCATTGGCTCAACTGGATTCTATAGAGAAAGACCGGAAGTCTGACTAGTAGGAATTTCTTACTCTTTTGTGAACTTCTCAGATGCTAGATTCCCTTGGCTGTGGCTTCCGGGAGAGCAGAGTGGTTTTGGCATCCTGCTCTCAGTGCCAAAACTGTAGAAACCAAAGGAAAAATTGCCCATTATTCTCTGAAGGTTCTCTGGAAATCAACTGACAAAAGGCAGATTAATAGGAAAAAAGAGATACAAAATTTATTATATGGGAGTCATATAAAATAGGATAACTCAAAGAAAAGGCCAGATGATTGATGCTTTTATACTATCTTGAAGTTACAGAAAGAATAGGGGCTTGCAGCATGGCAAGACAGGTTATGAGAAGGAGAAACGCATGGAGCAAAGACAGTCTTCTTACATAGACATGACCCTACAGATAGCAGGTCTCAGAAGAAATACATGGTCATCTGTGATAAAGTTTCTCTGTCCATCTATCAAAGGTGTCATATTTTAAGTTAATCTTTCCTAGATCTGAACAAGAAGGGAAGGGACCTTATGGAAAGCCTGGCTCTTTGTTTCACCAGTGCAGATTTTCTCTACAGATGCAAGTCTTTTCCACCAAAAGTCAGCTTTTCAGGATTATTCTTGTCTGCAGGCCCTCTGGATAGCCATCCTGAAAGATGTCAAAGAAGTTTCTTTTGGGATGAACTATTTTTTTAAATTTTCACACACATATAATACTGCATACCAAAATAAAATTATTTCTCTATAACTGAACAGGGAAGTCTGTTTTTTGTCTCTGGAAACTCCTAAATTCATTCAAAATTTCTATTGAAACTCAACAACCCATTAGTTTCTTAATATTGGTTTTGTTTTATCATATTTTTTTTTCTGAAGCACTTACCCTCCAATCCTATATTTGTCCTATATTTCCATTTGCTTTTGTCAACTTACAATGAGATTATTTGGGCTCTAATAAACTCTATACTTCGTCATATTTTGAGAATGGTCTTGGGGGCAGGGAGGCATACCTGAAGTCCCCACTCACGTCTCTCTAGCCTGATAAATTTTGCAGATGATACATAACACAGACTTCTGTAATCTATTTTTCTTTTCTCATTTTGGTCACAATAAAGCTTGTAATTTTATCTCTACAATATAACTCATGAATTCTTTGGATTTTAACCTTTGATATGTGTAATCAAGCTTTTAGCATTCACAAAATCCTTTTCTTTCTCAAATCTCTGGTTCTTAAAATTGAGAAACATGGCTTTTAAATTTCTCTTTGCAAGTGAGTTGTAAGTATCTACTGCAATATTGGCACTCCATTGAATTTCTCTCATTAAGACAAGTAGTGAACTGCTAGTTGCCAAACCCTATGCATATATTTAGTCCCTATTTTATTTGACCTCTCTGGCCTTTAATACAGTTAATTATTCAGTGCTTGAAATTTACCTCTCCTAGGATGTCTGGGGAAATGTTCATTCTTGATTGTCCTCCTGTTTCCACAGAGTGCATATTCTAGCTTTCATACTGATGTCCAAGAGGAAACTGTATACTATCTTCTTGTAATTTAATCTGCCCATTAATTCCACTGCCACTTGATAATGATGAACGTGAAAAGAGAACAGTTCCCTTGTCCCTGTCTCAGGGTGAGTGCCAGGGGAGTGGCTCGCTTCTTCAGTGCCCCATTACTTAAACCTCTCAGGGGAGCATACAGATGGGTAGGTTGTGAGGCTCTGAACCCACAGCAGCATCTAGGGGTGAATGCTTAGAGCTCCTGAAATCCCAATGGGTGTGTGGTACAGAGCGCTCTTTTAGTTTTGCTGTGTGTAGGCAGCTTGTATTAATCAGCTCAATTAGACCCTCTGCCTTATCGCAAAGACAGGGCTTTCTATATCCTAGGGTTCTTGCCTTGGTGTAACTGAAAAAATCGGATCACACATGGGCTTGGAGAATGAGTGCAAGGTTGTTTTTTTGTTTGTTTGTTTTTTATTGAGTGGTGGTAGCTCTCAGTGAGGTGGATAGGGAGGCCAGAGCAGGTGGAGAGGGAGGGTAGTTTTACCCTGGAGTCAGACAGCCCAGCAATAGGGTTTTCCTCCAGCCATCCCAGCCAAACTTTGCGTCATTCTGCTGATCAGTGGCCTGCTGGTGTCTACTGGTGCCTATTGGTGTGTTCCTCCACCGGTGTATTCTTCTTGATGTCCAGACACTTGTATGTTCTTCCATTGCTGTGCTCTTCTCTATGTCCAGTCACATGTGTACTCTCCCCACTAGGGTCTCAGGGTTTTTATAGGCACATAATGGGGGTGTGGCAGGCCAGGGTGGTCTTGCTACATTTGGGCATGAAAACAGAAATGTGTATCCTCACGTAGGTTTGCGGGCACAGTCCTGGGGGTTGAGCCTTTGCCAGAGACACCTCTCTTCTCCTCCCAGCATTTCCCTGCCCCCGTCTCATATCAAAAGTACTCACAACTAAATTCCTGGCACAGACTCCCTTGAATTTCTATATGGAAGCCCAGCATATGGTTACTGCTTCTTTGCTTGCTTGTCTCACCCAGGCATTAAGAGTACTGTGTTTCACAGAATCTGGCTCTGCTCCCTGTCCAGACTCATATCCTGCTATTTTTCTTCTCTATGGTTTCAAAAAAGCAAACTACTTTAGTTACTTGAAAATGCTGTACACCCTCACTCATTCAAGACTTTACACAAATTAACTTCCTCTGTTTAGAATGCCTTCTCCATCACTCCTTACCGCCAGGCATGACACTATCCTGTAATATATCATTCTAATGCTCCCTCCTCAGTAGAACTCTCCTGGACTTCCTCAGTCAAATGTTCTTTTCCATAAGCTTCTTTTCGGTACCTTGCATATAATCTTCGGTATAGTAATTATGTTGTGTTGTAATCATTTGTTACTGTATTTATTTTTGTAAAAAATTCTGAGGTATTTTAGGGCAGTCACACCGCCTGTTTTATTTTGACATTTCTAAAACCACACAGTGGACTAAGGATAGATAGTCAATAGATATTGGCTAAATGAATGAATGGTATTTGATCCAGCCTTGCTTTAGACATCTGACTAAATGCACATCAGCTTCTTTTTATGTGCGTTGTCTTGCTATATATGTTGTCATTCCTAGTGAGTTGAGACTTCATATTTTCTATTAATTTGAAGACTCCCCCTTGGTATACTATTGTCTCCAGTTAGTCACTGGTTATGGCTAGTTAGATGTTAAGTAATTTATTAAAGATTTTTTGTATAATGGACATCTCTGGCATTACTTCCTATCAGGGAATAATCTTCCCATTCTCAACAGGGGGAATTGTCAAAAATGTACACATACAGCCCTAGTTGATCTGCTCCTAACCTGATCTATGCACATTAGCAAAATAGAAATTTCAAACAGCATAAAGAAAATATGGTGACAATTTTAATTCTTAAATCTTTCATTATAATTTTTAATTTTATAAAATATTTATTTCAATAAGACTTTATTATTTAGGAATTTGTCTTCTATTATATAAGAAGACATGAATCCCTTCCAAAATAACTCATTCATAAAAATTAGATATAATCTACTGTTTAGGAAATAACATTGGTTCTGAAGCAATACATGTTTATTTAAAATGGTGTGTGTGTGTGTGTGTGTGTGTGTGTGTGTGTGTGTTACCAAAACACCAGGGGTTCTGTCTAGGCCCTGCTGCTTGCCACACAGAAAGCCAATCATTGAAGCAAGAGTTATTCCCAAGGAAGAAGGCTTTAATAGGGTGCTGCAGCTAAGGAGAAGGGAGTTTAGTCTCAAATCCATCTTTCTGTCTGACTAAAGCCAGAAGTTTATGTAGCAGGAAAGAAATAGAACAATGTGTAAGAAAACAGGAATTAGGGAGGGGCAAGGAAGCAATCATGATGAGTGTGGGGTCCAGCATCTCATTGTTTGGATGAGTTTCATTTTTTTGATACTTTTTTGAAAGTCCTGAGGTTGTTTCCTGATTAAAAAACTCAGAGAAGGACCCGGCGCGGTGGCTCAAGCCTGTAATCCCAGCACTTTGGGAGGCCGAGGCGGGTGGATCACGAGGTCAACAGATCGAGACCATCCTCGTCGACATGGTGAAACCCCGTCTCTACTAAAAATACAAAAAGTAGCTGGGCATGGTGGCGCGTGCCTGTAATCCCAGCTACTCGGGAGGCTGAGGCAGGAGAATTGCCTGAACCCAGGAGGCAGAGGTTGCAGTGAGCCGAGATTGCGCCATTGCACTCCAGCCTGGGTAACAAGAGAGAAACTCCGTCTCAAAAAAAAAACAAAACAAAAAACAAAAAAAAACTCAGAGAAAACAAATATAAGTTTCAAGCTTTAAGAACAGAAGGGTCAATTTTTATGTTTATTCCAAAAAAACTATCTATGGAACTATTAGATCAGTGTCATTTATAACTCATGTGTCTATAAATAAATGTGGACAATCTAATACATATTTTATATGTATGAATACAGAAATAAACATCCTGGTGGAAATGGGAAAGTTTTCTTAAGCTCCTAATTCAAAACTCTTAAATGTTCTATTAGTATTTTGGTTTTCAGTGCTTTAGCTGATTTTTTTCTCTTTGTGGTTTATATAAAAACAAAGATTGAAAAAGATCTTTTTTGTTTTATAGCGGTCCTTCTAAAATATTCTTACCTTTATTTTTATCCTTACCTCATTTTTATTCTGATCAAATACAAATAAAACTTTAAAAGTTTTTTAAAGAATATTTCTGAAACACAGACTTAAATAATTACTTACTAATATACACATAAAGTAGGTAAGTCATAAGTTTAAAAATTATAGCTAAATTAGAAAAGGAAAGTGTATTGGTAGCACTTATGACTTTGCATTGACTATGAACTCAATACTTTATTGTTAAAATTTAACATACGGAAATAGATTTACTGTGCAGGATCATGGAGATCATCCACTGTCTAACAGGAGATGTGGAGAAAATCATTGGTCTTGTACAAATCTGTGATGAGCAATTGGTCTTGTGAGAAGAGTGAACACATTATAGGATATCAATTAGGGGGATTTGATGCTAATTGATGGAGAAGGCCCAGCTACAAATGAAAACATATTTTATCCAGTAATTTTGCTATGAGGAAAACCTTTGGAATTTTAAAGAAAGTTGTGTGAGAGGTGAGATTCATTCTCTTTGCAGTATAGATCTCTTTGCAACTGTCTCCCCATTAATGTGCTCTCAGTTAACCTCCTCTTGGTTTTTAAAACTTCAAGTTCATCGAATATTTGATCACTTCTCTTTCGGTTGAGTTTTGCCAGTGTTAACATATGGATGACTTTAATTTAAGTATTCACACATAATATATTAGGTGTGGGAAAACTTGTTATCCAAAAATTGGTAATATATCAGAATTATGCTTAGATGCTTAGAAAAGTAGGGCAAATGTCAAAAACAAGAATGTGCAGATGCAGTTATGAATATTTTTCTTTCATTTATTTTGATTTTATTTAATTAAATAATTTTTTTGGAACAGGATCTCTCTCTCTGTCATCCAGGCTAGAGTACAGTGGTGGGATTATAGCTCAAGCTCACTGCAGCCTCGAACTCCCGAGCACAAGTGACCCTCCTGCTTCAGTCCCTGCAGTAGCCGGGACTACAGATGTGTGACATTACACCTGGCTGTTTTTTTTGTTTTGTTTTGTTTTGTTTTGTATAGACAGGATCTCACTATGTTGCCCAGACTAGTCTTGAACTCTTGGCCTCAAGTGATCCTCCTGAGTTGGTCTCTGGAAGGGCTGGGATTACAGACTGAGTCACTGCACCCAGCTATTCTTTGTTTTAAAACTGAAATTGACTAGATTCTGCTAACACACCATATTAAAAATAGTTGAAATTAAGCAAAATATAAGCAAAAATCAGTTTTATAATTGTTTTACCCTAAAGCATCAATCATCAACCATAAATATGTATTCCTTTCTTCCTGTTAAAGAGTGTCTAGATTGGGAGGCCGAGGCGGGTGGATCACGAGGTCAAGAGATGGAGACCATCCTGGTCAACATGGTGAAACCCCATCTCTACTAAAAATACAAAAAATTAGCTGGGCATGGTGGCGCGTGCCTGTAATCCCAGCTACTCGGGAGGCTGAGGCAGGAGAATCGCCTGAACCCAGGAGGCGGAGGTTGCGGTGAGCCGAGATTGCGCCATTGCTCTCCAGCCTGGGTAACAAGAGCGAAACTCCATCTCAAAAAAAAAAAAAAAAAAAAAAGAGTGTCTAGATGAGCACTAAAATGGTACTGGAATCTGTCTGTTCTTCTGAATCTCAAAGTTGTCTTGTGATTGTTCCCCCGTTACCTAGATCCTCTGATGCATTACCATTTGAAACAAGAAATAAATGTTCTTTCCTTCCCTTTTGTCAACCTTCTTCAGGCTTCACTTATTGCATTTGGGAAACAGGAAAGAGTTTGTTTTTGGAAATTGCCTTATTTTAACTATAAATTTTTATTCACATGTTTTATTAAAATTATTTGTGGCTGTGTGTTAGTTGTCGCTATGCTTTATCAAAAATGCACTTTTGGTGTAATGGCATGAAAACTGTACATGCCAATTCACAGAGAGAAACTTAAAAATAGATCAGTGATCAGAAAATGATGCCTTAAGCATTTCACATATTAACATGATTGTTTGTTTCATACATATAAATGTTTTACTGTATTTTAGTTACATTTTAGGAAATTAGTTGGGAGTTTTCGTTTTATACATAATAATATAAATTTTCCAGTTAAAAAAACCTGGGAAATAGGCATCAGGTTAGTATTTTAAGGCAGGTTGTTTGGTTTTGCAGGACGGAATCAGGAACTGATTGCTGATGTTAAGCAGGGGATACTTACTCTTTTATTTTTTTTTAAACATTTTTTTTTTTTTTCCTGTAAGAAACAGTGAGTTTGCAAAATAGGAGATGGCCATAGCAGGTTGAGGAGATCTATGCATAGATTTTTCATATTTCAGGATTGGAGTCGAATTGAGACAAATGTGACACGTGTGTATCCTAAATTGAGCTTTGTACTTGTGAAGCAAGGTTGAGAAAAACTTGAGTAACACTTTAGCAATTTTTCTTCCTAATGATAGTTCCAGAAGAGCCCACTAGAGGCAAGGTTTTCCAACCCCCTGACTCCAGTAGGAATGAACCTAAATAATTTCAAACAGATAGTTATTTCCGCTTCTAAAATATATCAAGGAAATGAGAATCAACCCTTTGGTAACTAGTTCCACTGTCTCGCAGTCATTTTGCCAATATGTACTATTAAGAGGCCTAAATGCACACATTACTAACACAATGGGCTGTAATTGTGCTTTTGAAACTGCTACACAATATCCAATCTATGATTATTTAGGGAGTTTGCATCCACCCATTATTGATGCAACAGCCCTTAATAGCACCTTTGTTGTTAGAGGGTGTTGTGTTGCTTAATATCCCCAGCACTGTTTGAAACAAATTGGTGAAACACCACAAACAGTTGGAAGATTTTAGATATTCATTGTGAGGATTACACTCTACACTTAAAATTGAATTTACATATTATGTAGCTGGAGGAAGACTTCAATCTTGGAACATTTTTGAAAACTATTCCAATTCAACAGAAAGAGTCACATTAACCAGAGTATAAAATGAACAAGCATCAATGCCACAATACCACAATTAGGATGTTTTTAAACAGTACATTTCAAGCATTTAGGAAAAAATGGAGCAAATAAACCTCTATTTTTTTAAAAAATTCCCTAGCATGTTTGTGTCAGTTTTTCACTATACCTCTGAAAGACCAAAGTAAAGTAAAGTATCAGGGGTAAAGATCCAGCGAGAACTTTGCTGTCATATATTGTTTTCCATGTAGAAAGTTAACAGACCCATAAAACCAAGGAAATGAATAGTGATATTTCAGAACCCAGGTTGCTAAGAAAATTATTTTCTTTTCTATTATATTTAATTCAGGGACTAAATTTTATCTCTGAATGTATTACATAGTAATGGTCACTATTACTTTTTGGTATGATATACACATATCCAGAAGATAGCCCTAGCCAATGTGTAGCAATAAAGGATACAAAGTCAGGAGAGCAGAGGACAGAAAGGGAGGGGAGAAGAGGAGGAAGGAAAGGCCAGAAAGTAAAAAAAGGAAGGAAAGAGGGAGGGAGGGAGGGAAGGAAGGAAGGAAGGAAGGAAGAGTTAAACACAGACAAAGAGAGAAAGACAAGGAGAAGAAAGGATAAGGAAAGAGGAAGAGATAGGAAATGGAAGGGTGAGAGAGAGATAGAGAGAGAGAATACTTTGATTCAGTAATGGGTAAAGAAGGTTAGAAAATACTTATTTAAAAGTTTTATTTATATTTCTTTGAGTTCCTGGGAATCTGTGAGGCTTAATTGCCAACATATCCAACATTTTCTTTTTCCCTGAGTGAATCACAAAGGTAAATATAAACTAAATGTATATACTTTATAAAGATTTTCTCAGGAACTATTTTTTAATAGTTTAGTCAAAATTTTACTTCACATTTTTGTCTATACTCTAGTGTTTTTTTTTTTTGAGTTTTTTGATACCTAAGTTTAATTAGCCTATTCTTTCTTCCTAATCTCTTCTGCAGTTCAGAGGCATGTAAAACCACAAAGCAAGATAATAAGCATAAGTGAAATAATTAATGCAACACACTGAAACTAATTTTAATTTATATTTCTCTCTAATTCTCACTAAGAACTGAAGAATTTGAAGTCCAGAGATTGAAAAGCTGCAGTTCAGTTATTTTAAACATATCATGAACTCAGTTTTTATAAAAGTGGAGGATTTGCAAATTCAAGTCACAACCACAGATAAAGGAAGTTATTGAGTACTTTTTCATTTATTTTTAAATTTTTAAAACATAGGGTCTTACTCTGTTACCCAGGCTGAGTGCAGTGGTGTGATCATAGCTCACAGCATCCTCCACATCCTGCACCTGCTGAGCTCAAGGAATCCTCCCCTCTCAGCCTCCCTGGTAGGTAGGACTACATGTGTGCTCCACCTCACCTGGCTAATTTTTCTTTTCTTCCTTTTTTTTTTTTGGTAGAGACTGTCTCACTTTCTTGTCCAGGCTGACCTCAAAGTCCTGAGCCTCCCATCTCAGCCTCTCAAAGCACCAGGATGAGAGGGATGAGCCACTGGCCCCAACCCCTTGAATACTTTTTCAAAAAGATATTTTAAAAGTGAATAGTAAGCTTCCACATCTGAAAAGATGAATGAGACATGTTTTTCCATATTCCTCCTGCTGAGTATATCTGAAAATCCTGGTATTACATACATTAAAAAAAACACTCTGAAAAGTATAAAGAAGAAAGGAGACTACACAGGAAACTTGAAACCCAAGGATGATGATGAGTTTCTTGGTTTTATTTTTGCCTCATACATCCCAGACTTAGAGATAAAGAAGCCAGCAATGCAGAAATGGCGACAGATACAAACAAACAAAGCAACCCAACCTTCTATCTCTGGCCAAAGAACCAAGAGAAGTCAATTTGACAAGATAGAGAAATATTAGAAAATAAACTCTCCACTCCATCCAAACACCAGCTCTGGTTTCTCTCCTACCCATGAGCAAAGGCCAGGTGAGGAACACAAACTTCCACACTTGCTAGGCTGTAACAAGGCACCCATTGGAGTGTGTCAGGAAAGGCTATTAAGGAGCTGGGGCTTTCATCTCCAGCAAGTACATACCCCATTCCAGGTTCCTACTTCCTCCCACAACAATGTCAATGGAGACCATGTATGGAGGCTGTGCTTTATTTCCACCTGGAAGTAAGATGTTGCCATCCCTATCTCCAATAGAATGGTGTCAGCAAAGACCTACTGGAGAGTCAGAAATTTTACCACCAGAACCTGGTAGCCCCTGCAGAGTGTCAATGGTGGCCACTTGGGGAGCAGCAGTTGGGGCACCATTATCCTCCCTGGACAGCCAGGGCAGTATCAATGGAGGAATACTGCCTGGAACTCCTTCCCATGCCCACCAGTTATGAGATAATTCCACAGCTTGAGTATCAATCGAGGCCAAGTGGCTTACCTGGATTTCCAGCCCCATCTGGCAGTAGCAAAGAACACTCTTCCTCTTTCCCTTCCCAAGCAGTGTCAGAGGAACTTAGCTAAAAGTAAGGTTTAAATAAGATCTGGAGTTTCAATATATAATGTCCCAATGCCAGATTCCAATTGAAAACCATTTTTTGTACTACAAAGAACCAAGACGATCTCAACCTAAATGAAAAAAGACAATCAGTGACATCAACATTGAGATAATAGAGAAGTTAGGATTATCTGACACAGATTTTAAATAGGCATGAAAAGAAAAGCTTGATCGATCAATTAGAAACACAATTAAATGAAAAAACATAGACTTAGAGAAGTCTTAGCAACAAAATAGAAGATATGAAAAAGATCCCAATGGAAAATTGAGAACCAAAGATTACAATAACTTAAATAAAATTTCAAAGGATGAGCTCAATAGCATAGTGAAGGGGACAGAGTAAAGGATTCTAAGAATTGACAGGGAGAATAAGAAAAATTACCCAACTCAAGTAGTATAGAGAAAATAGACTGAATAAGAATAAGCAGAGATTCAGAGACCTGTGGGAATATAACCAAAGGTTTGATATTTATGTCATCAGAATCCAGAAAGGGGAAGAGAAAGAGTTTGGGAGTAAAAAGGTACTCAAAATAATAATGGCTGAAAATACTCCAAATTTGTCAAGAAACATAAAACTGCATATTCAAGACACAGACCAAACCCCAAACAGATAAAAACCCTAAAGATAGTCATGCCAATATGCACCATAGTGAAATTTCTGAAAAGTAAAGACAAAGAAAAAAACCTTGAAAGCAGTAAGAGAGAAATAACACTTTACCTATAAAGAGAAAGTAATATTAGTAGTGGATATCTTATCAGGAACCAGGAGGTCAGAAGGAAGAAACACAACATTTTTCAAGTTTCAAAATAAAAGAACTGTCAATTCAGAATCCTATATCCTGAGAAAATATTCAGGGGGATTTAAGATATTCTCACCTGAAAGAAAACGAACAGAATTTGTCAACAGCAAACTAATCTCACTTTTTTTTTTTTGGGACAGAGTCTCACTCTGTCGCCCAGGCTGGAGTGTAGTGGTGCTGTGTTGGCTCACCGCAACCTTTGTCTCCTGGGGTCAAGCAATTCTCCTGCCTCCGTCTCCGGAGTAGCTGTGATTAGAAGCACCCTTCACCATGCCCAACTAATTAAAAAAAATATTTTTAGTAGAGACAGGGCTTCACCATGTTGGCCAGGCTGGTCTCGAACTCCTGACCTTGGGTGATCTGTTGGCCTCGGCCTCCCAAAGTGCTGGGATTACAGGTGTGAGCCACTGCGCCTGGTGTAGACTAACCTTAAAATAATAACAGGGAAGTTTTATAAACAAAAAGAACACAATGAAAGAAGTAACCTTAAGACATCAGAAAGAAAGAAATATCATAGTAAGCAAACATATGAGTAATATAAAAGACATTCTACTGTATTGAATTTCCTAAATTGTTTTTGACAATTGAAGCAAAAAATTATAACACTGTCTGATGTGGTTCTAAATATATGTAAAGGCAATATTTAAAACAATTATAAACAGGGAACAAAAGAAGGTACACTTTCTATCGTTTATTTGAACTGGTAAAATGATAATAGTAGATTATAAATTATGCAAATACAATGGAATATATAAAGCAAACACTAAAAAATTTTATACAAAAACACGCTCAAAACAACTAGTCATGGGAATACCACCTCGGTTTCCTGAAGTCTGAAATCAAGGTGTTAACTGTATTATGTTTTCTCTAAAATCCATAGGAAAGCATTATCTCTTTTCTATTTCTGTCTTCTGCTGGTTCCTGGTACACACTGGCATTCCTTGGCATGCAGCTGTATCACTCCAATCTCTACACATAAATTTGATAACTTAAATGAAATAAAATAATATTTCAAAGCAAACCAAACTGCCACACTCACTTAATATGAAATAGATAGATAATTTGAATAGCCCTTGAATTATGAAATTGAAGTTGTCCTTTGAAAACTCCCAAACAAGAAATCTCCAAATCAAGATGATTTCACTAGAGAATTTTCTAAACATTTAAATAAGTATTAATACCAATTTTAAGTAATTTCTTCTAGAAAACAGAATAATAAGGAAAAGTTCCCAATTCATTTTATGAAGTTGGTATTACCCTGGCACCAAAACCAGATAGACAGAATAACAACAGCAAAACTATAGACCAATATTCCTCATAATTAAAAATAAAAATATAAACATTCTTAACAACATTGTAGCAAACAGGATTCAGCAATATATAAAAATAATTATATGGCATTACAAAGCTGTATCTGTTCCTGGAATCCCAAGTTGATTTTCTATTTGAAAATCATTCAGTGTAACTCATCAAGCTAAAGAAGAAACATAACATGATTCTGTCAATTGATACAGAAAAAGCATTTGACAAAAGATGAAATATATTCCCAATGAATTGAGAATAGAGAGGAATTTTTTCAACTCGATAAATAGCATCTATAGAAAAACATGTACTGTACACATTGTACTTAATGATAAGACTAAATGATTTTTCCCTAAGATCCGAAATAAGGCAAAGATATTGATAAGATATTGATTCTCTTCAGGCTGAAGTATCGTGATATGATCATACTTTACTGTAATCTGACCTCCTGGGCTCAATCCATCCTCCTATTTCAGCCTTCCAAGTATCCAGGACTAAGGGCTTTCACAACTGTGCCCAGCCAAATTTTTTATTTTTGTAGAGATAGGGTTCTCACTATGTTGGCCAGATTGGTCTTGAACTCCTGGCCTTATACGGTTCTCCTGTCTTGTCCTCCCAAAGTGCCGGGATTACAGGAATGAGCCATTGTGTATAGTGTCACCAGCTCTACTCATCATGATTCCGGAAGTTTTTGCCAGTGCAAAAAGCAAAAAGAAAACAAAATTGTTCCTACTTATAGGTAACATAATTGTCCGCATAGAAAAATCTCAATAAATTAACTAGAAAAAAAAAAAGTTCCCAAAACCTCATAGAACTAACTGAGTTCAGTAAGTTCAGAGAATGTAAGACAAGCACACAGAAATGAAATTCATCTCTGTTTTCTAATGGTGAGTACATGGATACCAAAATTAGGTGTACAATAACATACATAATTGCTCAATAAAAATAAAATACATAGATATAAATTTAAAATTTTATTCTGAAAACATCCTTTAAGCAATGTTGCTTAAAGAAATCAGATATTTTAATAAATGGAGAGCCACATGTTATATAGATTGAAAGACTTAAAATAGTAAAAATATAAATTTCTCCAAATTCTATGTACAAATTTATATAAAGGTTTAATTTGTAGTACCAGAAAGATTTTTGTGTGTGGACGTGTGTGTGTGTGTGTGTGTGTATGTGTAGATAGAAAATATTCTAGAATTTATATAAAAAAGCAAAGGAACCTTGTCTGACACCTTAAACAAAAATAACTCCAAACACAATCTGGAGTTAAATGTAATAATTAAAACTATTAAACTTTTAAAAAATAAGAAAAAGTATCATTAGATCTAATAATATGAACCTTTCCATGTTCTTCATCCATGTCACACCTATGGGCAGAGGTGACTTATTTAGCAGGTTGGTCAGGGGTCTGCAAAAGAAAAACTGAAAGATCATGAGGATGTTCCAACATGCTGCAGGCCAACAGATATTTTAAAAACTTTTTTTTAATGTGATAATCTCTGAAACTTTGTAGTGTTTATTTCCCACTCTGTAGCACATTTGTTTTACTTGTACTTGACATGTCTTCCTCTTCATTCTGATTAACTTGACATCATACGTAAGAGTGACAAGTGTGATTTTCTACACAGTTCTATGATGGTTCAAACCTCTCTACACTATATTATGACAAAAAAATTCTAAATGTAAACCCTTGCCCTTTCTGCGTGAGTCCACACTGTTTCTGTTCTTCTTGCTGATAATAATAGAAATCAATACACATTTTCAAATCAATGGCTGCAATACCAAATGATATGGTTTTGATCTGTGACTCCACCCAAGTCTCATGTTTGATTGTAACCCCCAATGTTGGTGCAGCCTGGTGGGAGGTAATTGGATCATGAAGGTGGTTTCTCATGGATGGTTTGGCACCGTTCCCTTGGTGCTATTCTGATAGTGAGTGAGTTATCACAAGATCTGGTTATTTCAAAGAGTGTAGTACCTCCACCCTCTTTCTCTCTTGCTCCTGCTCTGGTCGTGTAAGATGTGCCTGCTTCTCCTTAGCCTTCTCCCATGATTATAAGTTTCCTGAAGCCTCACTGGAAGCAGAAGCCGCTATGCTACTGTACAGCTTGAGGAACTGGGAGTCAATTAAACCTCTTTTCTTTATAAATTAACCAGTCTCAGGTATTTCTTTATAGCAGTGCAAGAACAAATTAATACACCAGCAATCTGAAAGGTGATCTGTTCTTGCAGAGGTACATCTGGTACAGTAATTGAGTGTTACTCTAAGTTAACTTTACAATAGTTTATTGTCGTCCTTCATGATTCATCTGTTTTTGGAGATATGTTAAATGAAAATATGATGGAGATCACAATATCATCATCCTTTAAATATTTAAGGGTGGCACTACTGTTTGCCTTTACTCCCAGAGGTAATGCTCTTTTCAACTGCATGCTATTATGAAGATGTTTCAGAAGTTACTACTTGGCTTTCCTCATGATTATAGCTATTATTGTCAAGTCAGTCTAAGGAACCAACATGGGAGCCTGCCAACTACCAAGTGTGTCTATCCTAATTATGCATTATGTAGATAAAGTGGAATCACTATGTATCAGACTTGGGCCAAGAGTCAATTTATTACATTGGCTTCATATGCCATTTGCTTCCTTTCTAGCATCAAGTCCATGATGAAGTGCTGAGTCTCTTTTTCCAATATATGCTTTTAAGGCTACATTTTTTTTCCTGTAACTATTGGTATAAGTCTACATCTGACATGTTTTAATATATGATATTTTAATTAACATAGAGTTAGAAACATTTTATGTATTTCATTATAATTTTATCTTTGACTCAATGGTTATTGAGAAATGTACTTTTTAAAATTTGCAAACATTTGGAGATGTAAAAAATTCTTATTATTTTCATTAATTTCTAACTAATGACATTTTAATCAATGAATGTAATTTCTGCATATTATAATCTTTATATTTGTTCAGATTTATTTTATGACCCAAGATATTATCAGTTTTTGTGAATGGTCAATGTACTCCTGAAATGAAAGGTATATTCTACATTTTGGGTTAAATGTTTATAATTTGCCCAGAAAGTCAAGTTTGTTCATATTTTTAAATTTTTTGTGACCTTCTGTGTGTTTGCTAGGGCAGCTATAACAACATACCACACACTGAGTGGTGTAAACAATAGAAATGTACTCACAATTCTGGAGGCTCAAAGACCAATGTCAAGGTGTTAGTAAAGTTGGTTGCTTCTGATGTCTTTGTTATTGATTTATAGATGGCTGTTTTCTCCTCGTCATTCCATGGTCTTTCCCCTATGTTTGTGACATAATTTTCTCTTTTTATAAGAACACTAGTCACATTACATTAGGGCTCTTTTTAATGCCATCATTTTAACCTTAATTCTGTCTTCAATAACTCAATGTCCAAATACAGTTATATTGTGAAATACTGAGGATTAAAATTTCAACATGTGAATTTTGGGGCAACACAACTCAGCCCATAATGACTTCCTAATTTTAATCTGCTTTTTCTCTTAAGTACTGAGAAAAGAGAGAGATGTGTTAGATCATTCTACTATACCACATAGGCACTCTTCTACATTGCTGGCAGGAAGCAAAATGGAAAAGGCCCTATGAAGGGATTTGACAATAATTAATGAAACTATTTGCATATTTACTCTTTGATGGAGCAATTCCACTTCTGGTAATTTCCCTTAATGAACTACCTCCAATAATTAAAAACAAGTAACAACAAAATGAGCAAAGAAACAAAAAAACCCACAAAAACAAACAAACAAAAACATATACCAATAAGTATTTTTCATTGCAAATTTCACCATTATTTTTAATTGTAAAATGTTGAAAATCACCTAAAGGTCCACATGTAGGAGTTTGCTTGACTGAAATATGGTGCATCCTCATACTGAACAAGTTTGTTACTTAGGTTGGCTTTGAAGGTGGAGAATAACAAGAGAGGTTGGAGGGATATAAGAAAGAGTGACTTTTTTTGAGCAAGTAATTTTGGAATATAGATACAGATAACATTTTGAGACATGCCAGTGCTCTACACGTTTAAACATTAAAATTAAATCAATAAGGACAAAAAAGAAAAATAAAACAACCACCTAGCACTGAAAGCACACTGAGTCTTATGAACTCAACTGAACTTATACCATAACCACACTAAAGTGGAAAAAGCATAGATTTCTTGGATTAGTTTTTCTTGTTGTTTTCCTTTTTACTGTTATTAATTAATATATATTGCAAAATTCTTTGATCAGAAAATTATCACTCTTTTTTTTTTCAATTTTTATTTTAGGTTCAGTGGGTACATGTGCAAGTTTGCTACATGGATGAATTGCACGTATCTGGGGTTTGGTGTACCAATGATTTTGTCACCTAGGTAGAGAACATACCCAATAGGTAGTTTTTTGATCCTCACCCTCCTCCCCTCAACCCTCACATAACCACGGGTGTGTATTGTTCTTCTCTTTGTGTTCCTGTGTACTCAGTATTTAGTTCCCAAATATAAGAAAGAATATTCAGAATTTAGTTTTCTGTTTCTGCACTAATTGGCTTAGATAATGGCCTCCAGCTGCATCCATCTTGCTGCAAAGGACATGATCTTATTCTTTTTTATGGCGGTGTAGTATTCCCTGGTGTATATATACCATGTTTTCTTTAGCCCACAATTGATGGGCATGTAGGTTGATTTCATATCTTCATTATTGTGGAAAGTGCTGCAGTGAACATGCTAGTGCAGGTATCTTTTTGGTAGAATGATTTATATTCCTTTGCGGATATAACTAGTAATGGGATTGCTGGGTTGAATAGTAGTTCTGTTTTAAGTTCTTTGAGAAAATTTCCAAACTGCTTTCCACAGTGGCTGAACTAATCTGCATTCCCAACCGCAGTCTATAAGCATTCCCTTTTCTCCATTTCCTCACCAACATCTGTTACTTTTTGACTTTTTAATAGGTATTCTGATTGGCATAAGATGGTATCTCACTGCAGTTTTGATTTGCATTTCTCTGATGATGTATGCTGTTGAGCACGTTTTCACATGGTTGTTGGCCATGTGTATGTCTTCTTTTGAGAAGTGTCTGTTAATGTCCTGTAATAGTCTGTTCTCGCATTGCTATAAAATAAATACCTGAAACTGGGTAATTTATAAGGAAAAGAGATTTCATTTGTTTACAGTTCTACAGGCTGTACAGGAAGCTTGATGCTGACATCTGCTTGGCTTCTTGAGAGGCTTCAGGAACCTTAAAATTATGGTGGAAGTCAAGGCAAAGGGGAAACAGGCACATTACTTGGCAAAAACAGGAGCAAGAGAGTGAAAGGGAAGGTGTTACACATTTTTAGACAACCGTATCCAGTGAGAACTCATCACTCACTGTAATGAGGACAGTACCAAGTGGAATGATGCTAAACTATTTATAAGAAATTTACCCCCATAATCTAATCACCCCAACCAGGCTCCACCTCCAATACTGGGAATTTCAATATGAAATTTGGGCAGGGACACATATCCAAATTATATTATGTCCTTTGCCCATTTTTTAATGGGGCTGTTTTTTGCTTGTTGGTTTGTTTAAGTGCCTTATAAAGACTCTTTGTTCATATATCCCCCAATCTCCCTCCTCCTTTTCCACCATTAGCAGACCTAGGTAATCAACTTCATCATCTGTTTTTTACTTTTGTAATTTTTTTGTAAAAATAGACAAATATATGGATGTTTTTCACTTCATTCTTACTTAGATGGTAACAGTATGTAAAAGCAGTTTGCTTTTTATAACTTAAAAGCGCATGCCAGAAATCACTGCACATCTGTTCATATCACTGCACATCAGTTCATAAAGTTTTACCACATTCCTTTTTACACTGCTTTTATATACTATGCTACCATTTTTGTGAGAAAGATGTGAAGATAAACCATAGATTATTCCAAAAAACTTATAGGTTTGGACATTTAGGTTGTTTCTAAATGTTTGCAATTACAAATAATACTGCAATTTGCAATAACAAACACTTATGCATATGTAATTTCTAGTTGTTGAAGGTATGCCACTGAGAGAAATTTTCAAAAGTGAGATTGCTTCATGAAAAGGTAAATGCACAAGAAGTTTCACTAGATACTGCCAATTAGCTTTCAAAGAGGCAAGAAATAACTAATCCAAATAATTTACAAATAGCGAGTTTACTCATACACTCGCAGTCTCGGGCTATGTGGTGTTGTGGTGGAGAATTATATACACATTCTGTATATCTCTTTATACATCAGGCTTTTGACTTTTCTAATTATTAGCATTTGAAATGAGATTATCAACTACTTGCCAACGTGTGTTGATATTTACTATTTAATTACTTTTACTTGGAATATTTTTAATATATTTTAAATCATATCATCTTGAACTTATGAGTTACTTTCAAATATTTATTAAAATTTTTCACATGTATGTTTCTTTTAAATTGACTTTCAACTGTTTACTAATCTCAATTTATTATTCCTAGTAAATAGAATTTCTATGTATTGATACCCTGCTGATTGTTTAGACTTACTTTATGGACTGGCATTTCGTCAGTATTGGCAATTGTTTCAGGCATGATTGACAAGAATGAATATTGTTATTTATGTGGTGAAGATATTTTTTAATGGCGTTGTTTAAATATCCTATATGTTTATTAATTTTAGGTATCTTTAATGCATCAATTACTAAGTAGGGTATGTTAAAAATCTATTATCACTGGGAGTTTGACAATTTCCTTACACATTCTTGCAAATTATTTGCTATGTGAATTATATTGATAGACTTTTCATTACTTTTCACCTTAAGTGAATTGAAAATAATGTTTTATATTTCTATTTTATTAATGTTATCTATAAATTTAACATATATGCTTGAGTCATTAGAGTTTAAATATAGAGTATTTTTCACTTTGGAAAGACTTTAAAATTATATCATTAAAATCCCCATTTATCAACTGATTAGTATTGTAGTTCTAACTCATTTTTCAACATCAGAATAACCATAATTTGTTTTCCTTATTTAATTCAATTAATGCTTTCTTTATTAATCTCATCTTTAACAATTTCCTTACCCATCATTATTTCTTCAACTTCACTTCTTTATTCTATTTAATACCTTCTTGAAATATTATACTTGTAGTTGTTTATTTTTATTAAAGTAGTTTTGGTGGATTTTTTTTTTCCCTAGTGAGAAACTCTTAACAGTATATACCCGCTCTTTTTCTGGAAATGTATTAATTTTATCATCAGTCTTCAAATGACACTATAGCTGTGTATAGAATTCTAGGTGCAGGTAGACACCTATTTTCTCTTGGCACTTTGAATATATAATTTCATATTTATGTGGCTTAAATTCCTACTACATTCTCAGTTATTAAGAGAATGTCTTCCATGTTCCAGACAAAGTTCTTTATTCTGTGGGTACAATAATTTTTCTAAACACGATTCCAGATTCTAAGGATATAGTTAAGAAGATAAATTTGCTAAATTTTAGGCCTTTCATCATAGCGCTTGCATTCTTAATGAGTAGACAAAGGGGATCCGTGTTACAAAGATTAAATGGGCAGGAAATGATATTTGGGTGGTACATTATTTAGGGTGAATGTAGAAGGTTTTTCTAGTAGAAGCTGGATGAGAAAAACATCACAAAGAGAGAAAAAAGAAAGCAAAAAAGCTTGAGACAGGAGTGTGCTTAGTGTGTAAAAGCAAGCAGCCCAGCACGGTGGGAGTGTAATGGCAGGAGAGAAAAGAGGAAATAACAGAAGTGTAACAGTGTGTGTTGAGAATGTAGATCCTTCTGAATGGAAATGTAATTTTATTTTAATCCGTGTGAAATGAGAAGGCTTGAAGAATTCTGAGAAAAGAAGGATGTGATCTGACTTTCTGTTAAATAATTAAAATAATCTCTGCGATTACAAATGCAAATAGGGAAAGAAAAGGAGGATTGAAATAGAGACGCCAATTAGGAAGCTGTTGTGATAATACATATAAGAGATTGCTTCCTGTGGGGGTAATTTGGAAATCTTTTAAATAAGTGCTGGTAGGATTTGCTAAAAGATGGGATAGATGAGACAAAGTTATAGATGACTGCAGTGTTCTTGGCTTGAACAACTGGCAGAATAACTGCCATTTACTGAGATGGGGAAGATACTAGAATAGAAATCTCAGGAAAAAAAGCATCCAGGGAGATTTCTGCCATCTCTGTTTTCTTCACCTTATATAATATACCACCTTCTCCAATTATGATTGCATGTCTTTCATCCTCTTTGATTCCTCTTTTATCACTTAACTCTAATAATATTATGTATTCATTGTTTATTACCTGACCTAATAGTGGTGCTTCATTTGTAGTTGATGGATTTTTCTTCTCTGGGTCTCTCGCTCTGTTTACAGTTACTTCAAATTAAAGTAATTTAGTTGGGAGAAGAAAATTTTAAAAAAACCTTGCTTGGAGATTGTTTTTTTCCCCTAAAACTGAAACTTCCTGTCTTACATAACACTTGGAAAGTTATCTGTCAACATTTTTTCATATATTACTTTTCCATTTTACTTTCTACCATCTTTGTAAATTCAGTTAGATGTTAGGCCTCATTTTCTTCTCAATAATTTTGACTTCTCATATTCATTGTGTCTTATCTTTTTCATAACTCATTCTAGATAATTTTCTTGGGTCTATCTTCTAATTCACTTTTCCCCCCTATAAATGTAATTGCTTTTTAACATCTTTATTGGAATTATTTAAATTTCAATACATTTTAGAACTTACTATTAGTTATTTTTAGTCATTTTTATGCAATGTTTTCTTTTTTTTTAATAATTTTAGCTACTCCAAATATAATTATTTTATGTTTCTATTATCAGAACTACTTTTTGCTCTTGATGGTCTTTATAGGGCCTGTAATTGTCATTCATGAAGGCCTTTTAACGTAATTTCTTCATGTATAGGAATTCATTGTGTCTAGTTTTAGATTATGTCTCTAGAAAAAAGTTATTCATTTGATTCTACCAGGAGCCCCAGAAAAATCACAAAACATTTATTTTTTAAAAAAACGTCTTTCTTGAATTTTTTTTCTTTTTTCTTTTTGAGACAGAGTTTCACTTTTGTAGCTCAGGCTGCAAAAACCAGTGCAGTGGTGTGATCTCAGCTCACTGCAACCTCTGCCTCCCAGATTCAAGCAATTCTCATGCCTCAGTGACCTGAGTAGCTGGGATTACAGGCGCCTGCCACCATGCTCAGTTAATTTTTGTATTTTTAGTACAGATGGGGTTTCATCATGTTGGCCAGGTTGGTCTTGAACTCCTGACCTCAGGTAATCCGCCCTCTTCGACTTCCCAAAGTACAGAGATTACAGGCATGAGCCACCACACCTGGCCTGAATTTCTTTAAATTTAGAAACAGTACATCTTAAGCTCTCATAAGACATAATGTGGAGAGAGACATAGAAACAGTGGAGTTTTCTTCTTTTTCCCCACCCAGAGCTCAAATAAAATTTCTAGTAACTTCCCTGTGCATGTATGCAGGATCTTTGACTCAATATTTTGTGAAGAAATGTATAAATCAGTAAATAAATATTTAGGGAGCTGTGATATCATAATATTACATAATACATTTCTGACTACAATTCTAATAATTTTACTTAGAAGTCTAATAAAATTTTATTCATGTATTACAATAAAATAAAATACATTTAAAAATAGCTATTCTTAAAAAAAATGAAAATCTCATGAAGAGATAGTTGACTTGTCTTAATGCTATAATTCCATAACAACAATGGCATTATGGAACTAGCACAAGAAGAGTGAGACTGATGAAAAATACAGGAGAAAACGAAAAAGTGATTCCAGTGATGCAATAATTAGGATAAGATGAGAATAGCAGTTCAAATAAGTAGATACAGAATTGATTAATCAATAAATGGTGTTGATGCAAGTAATGAACATCTGGAAGAATAAATATCCTTAATCGATATCTTATCCCAAAATTAATTACACATCAATTGGATTTTTTGGGCAAATACTAAAACCAAAAATGTATATCATACAATGTGAAGGGATATCCATGTAACCTTACAGAGAAGATGATGCTGTAAGAATGATACATAACATGAAACACTCAAGGAAGCTGACTGGTAGATTGTTTTATACCAACAAGTTGTAGAAAGAATGTATACATTTGCAATATAGCCTTCATTAGCTTTCCCAAATAACATTTTACACAAAAGTAATACAACGTCAAAACAAAGAAATTAACATTGACATACTTGCCAAGTATCCCATTGATGTCCTTTCTTTGTCTTTCATGACTTTGGAACTTTTGAAGAGTACTGGTCAGATATTTTCTAGAATCTCCCTCAAATTTTTGTCTTATGTTTTCTTATGTGTAGAGTGAAGTTTATGTATTTTGGCAATAATATTACAGAAATGATGTTGATGCTCTTAGAGTATCATATTAATTAGGAGGTGTATAATGCTGTGTCAGTTTATCAGTTACACATATACTCTATTTCTACCTTTAATTATTAGTAAGCATGTTACAAGGAGGTATTCTGAAACACTGAAAAATATTTTGATTCTTTTCATACTGTTGCTCACAACTTTAGTATGCACAGATGATTCTTGCCTGCAACAATTTTTATTGTACTCTTTGCCAGATGGTAATTTTTCTTTTCCATTATTTTTCTACATTTATTAATTAAAAATTCTACTTAAGGAAGAGCTGTTCATGTTCTCCCTTTATTTACTTATTCAGTGATTTGTTTATATCAGTTTGAACTCATGGATACTTACCTGACACTATGATTTATAATCTCTCAGTTATTTATTTTACTGTTCAAATAGTCCTAGGTTTAATCATTGACATTTCCTTCAAGTTGGCTGTTGCCAGAATGATAAACTTGACTGGACCAACATAGAAAACTTGCCATGTATTAGAAAAGTCTTAAACAAAAGTTGTAACACAAATGTATAATTAATCAAGTTTTTAACTAAAAATGAAAGCATCATTAATAACTTTAATATGTATGTGTTTCTACAAATTAAATGATAATAGGAACCAATAAAATATGAAAAGCATACAAAATCAACAAGCATTCAAAAATTAGCAAGTGATATAATTACAAACTGTCATTTTTATAATAAAGAAAATGGACATTTAAACAAAAGCTTATAGCAATATAATTTTTAACATTTATTTTTGAAAAGACTTACAGTAAGACAATAGTCTGTGGGTTTAGAGTGTAGAGAAGCAAATGCTAGCTGGCAATCATTATGAGAGTTTAAACTGATAACAGGTTTTGGAGATAAATAAGGTAATGCATATTAAAAGCCTTAAATTAATGCTATCATATGTCTAGGAATATTGTCTCAAGAAATAATAATGGGCTTATATAAAAGCTTATGTAAAATAAGCTTTACCCCAGTGTTATTCATTGGCAAATACTGGAAAAAAGTCAAATGTTCACCCAGATGAGATTGACAAAATATACTATAATTTCGCAACACAAGGAGATATAAATGGAGGATATACATATTCCTAATAGTAGTTATAGGAATACTGAAATTATGGGTGATTTTAGGTTTTTATCTTTTGCATGTCCATATATTATAAATTTTATGTATTTTATTTTTAATTAGATAAAATCACAATGAATCATAAAACTCTTATTTTTGGTAGATCAAAACATTTCTTTACATTGTTTTATCTGTGGAACAAAATAATGCCAAAAATGAGATTTCTCTATGCTACCAAATTTAGATTCCTGTAAACATTTGCTTCACATGATTGAATAAAATTGTTTTTCCAAGTTAATATAAGCAAGTATTTTTAAATGGAGTACTATTTTCTGTTGGTGAGACTGGTGACTTATGTGCATGCAATCAGAACAGCCTTTTGATTGTGTGATGATTGAGTTATACAACTCTATATATCAATTTAAAGACCTGCTGTTGAGTTGACAAAATCTACATACAAAATCTTCTGGGTGTGTGTGTTTGTGTGTGTGTGTTGTTGTTGTTGTTGTTGTTGTTTTTGCAATGACACGATCTCAGCTTTCTGCAACCTTCACCTCCCGGGTTCAAGTGATTCTCATGCCTCAGCCTCCCAAGCAGCTGGGATTACAGGCGCCCGTCACCATGCCCAGCTGATTTTTGTATTTTTAGTGGAGACGGGCTTTCACCGTGTTGGCCTGGCTGATCTCAAATCCTGACCTCAGGCAATCCGTCCGCCTCGGCCTCCCGTGGTAGGATTACAGGCAGGAGCCACCTCGCCCTGCCCTCTTGTGGCTATTAATTACGTTGGAGACTAGCACACTCTGAGACATAATTCACTTGCCTTAGAAGCCTATTTCTAATAACAATAAATATCTGCAGCAGACACTTGACTGGGAGGTGGCAAAGTCATAAAATGAGCTTCTATTCTCTTCTGATTTCTGATGACTTTTCTCCTTGTCCCGGCTCTCACTTTCCTTTCTCATCCTCATGCTACAAATGTTATCTGTAATCAGGAGTGAAGGGATGGATGCACATTGCAGGCTGTCACCTGAGTGATTGCAGCATTTTGACAGGATAATAATACTTGGAAGTAGTCAGGATGAAAGAAGCATCTTATAATGTTTTTCTTCCAAAATACATATATAATATACAAAATCATTAATGCATGAGTTTTTCTTTACTTTTAGTCAAAATGTCCATTTTTAAGGTCATCTAAGGTAAGCTGATTAATTCAGCCAATTTTTCAGACTTCTGTCTTTGGTAGACCATTTGGCAATGTAATTCTCAAGACTGTCATGTTCAGCAATTGGACTGGACAGAGCCTTATTAGAGAAGGGCTTTTCCCTGATTAATCACAATCAGCTCCCATGTTCTGAAGAGCACTGAAAATTTGTGGAACTAGTTTTCAGAGACGCTAAAGCCAGATGTTTTTATCAGAAGTGGTGCTTTTTATACCCACAAAATTAGAACCTGAAATTCATTGTGTTATTGTTCCACAAAACCAAGCTCTTATGCTAACAGTGTAAAAGTCCATAAAGCTCATGTAACCTTTTTTCTATTTGCATCCTAAATAAAATACTCTGTCCCTTAATTTCAGAGTTTATGTCTACATAGTTTATATACTAGTGAGCTAGATGTTCTAAAGAAAATAATTTGTTGGTTAATATAAATACACATTTTAGGATAAAATATTTTAATGAAAGTGAATATAGCTTATAATTATTTTAAAAAACAATAGCATTAGATTTTTAACACTAGATGTTTTAAAATTTTATCTTGGGACGAATCTATGATATAAATATGATATAATATCCCTTCAATTTTTATGACCATTCAGCTTTATTTCAAAATAGAATTCACTGTTAGTTGCAAACTATTAGCCTTTAGAACCCATAATGAAGTCAAAAAATTTTAATCACACTGATTTCTAAAACATAATTGTAGATGCAGCTTAAAGTTATGTTTCTAGCATCTACATGTGAAGGACAGAAAATATTTTAAATATTGATGTCACTGTCTCCACTAGCAAAATGAAAAAGAAAATACATAACATTTAAGAACAAGAGTTGTTTTGGTTTGTTTTGCTCATTTATAATTTTTAGATTTCCAAATGATTTTATTAGATGGTACATATTGTACAGTTGATATGTAATTTAAATATCTGAAATACTAAATAGATAAATGAGTGAAAGTCTTTTTTTCCACTCTTGCCCTCACATATCTTGTTACCTGCTTTTCCCACATTTAATCATTTCTGTTAGTTTATTGGAGATTCTTTGAGAGTTCATATATGAACAAATATGTGTAAAAATATTTTTGCCCCTTTTACTCAATAATAAAGTGCTTCAAACATTTTCTACTACCCTTTTTCTTTCTTTGTTCACTGAGTTACATACAGCATTTTTCTCACATAAAAATATTTGTTAATTTTTATAGCTGTATAATATTCTATTCTGTTGATAGGTAGAATATATGTATATAATATATCCTATAAATATCTGTGTATATATGTAATTAGTGTTTTGTTTTCTAGATTATTGTAATTCTTTGGCCTTAACAAACATTGCTACACTGAGTAAAATTGCACACATATAATTTCACTTGTATGTATACAGATCTGTAGGAGAATAACCTAGAAATATTATTGCTAGTTCAAAGTGTACAAATATTAAAATTTTTGTAGATATTGGTAACATTGCATTAGAGTTAGTTCTGATATACACTCCCACTCATAGTGTATGAGAAATCTTGCTATATAGGTATATATGGCATGTATCTGAGCTTCTTGTTTAAACATTATTAGGGATCTTATTATTAAAACCTAGTTTGTTTTGCTGCAAATGTGTTTAGCACTGCTCCAACTTTTCTCTCTTCTAATGTGTCAAGGGATATGGCGACCTCCCTTCAGTAACAGTGGTCTACTAATGCAATTCTTCTCAAGTAGAAAGACAGAATATACTCCACAAAAGGTTGCATCAAAATCTTGGTGAAAGGAGATGATAAAGCTTGTGATAAGAATTCTCTCCACCAGGAATTTACATACTCTTTTTAAATCTTGTGAACAAATGTGAGCGGCTGGGTATGACTATCACTGTCTATGGAGCTAACTTTTTAATGATTAGTCATTTATCCCCATAGTCCTTTAAAACAGGCTGGTCAATGTGAGCAATAATGTATTTGAAAAGCTGATAAATAGACGGTAATAAAATACTAATACTCTGGACATCAGTCATTGTAAGAAACAAAAAAGTAAGTTTCATAAAAATGTGACTTCCTTCACTAAATCAGCTTCACTGATAGAACTGTACCCAGAACATGGAAGTTCTTGCCTATAGTATTTTTTTAAATGGATTATTAATTATGTTATAATAGAGTAAAAAACACAGTTTAAAAAATGATACTGATCTCAGTTCTAACCTTGGGTTGGCCATTCGTTAGGCATCCCTGAACAATTTAAACTCCCTGGGTCTCAGGTGCTCATCTAGAAGATGAAGTACAAATAGCTACCTTATAGCATATTCAAAATTATGATAGAAATAAAATTTCATTCTGTAGTTTTTTACAGGTCCCAAAGTGAATAATCACAGTTAGCATCAAACTAGCAACTTTCAGACCAAGCACATTTGCCAGAGTCCCTCGGCAGTCATTAGAAAAGAGTTGATCCGCAGGTCTATTCAAATGAAGGATAAGCAGGCCTCTGCCTGTCCTTATAACACAACAAACGGCTCCATCCACAAGCATATTAATATAGTCAGGTAGAAAATTGTCAGTATCAACACCTTTTTGGTTCTTAAAACAATTGATTGGATGTAGTATTCTCCAGGAAGGATGTGTGGCATGGGCATCCCTTATTTAATAGTGCAACCTTAACTAACCTAGTTCAAGTTTTCTGAAGGTTTCCTGTATGTTTAACCTTCTAAAATCTCCTTAACTGTTTTTACACATGGTAAATAAATCTCTGGTTCTCTCAGACCCAAGAGTATACTGACTCAGATTTATTTTGAGAAATAATCTTGATTTTCCTAGAAGTACTAAGTTGGCTTTACAAAATCTTATCTTATCTCATAAGTAAATACCACGCATTTTTATTTTTAGCCTTATTCCCAATCTCCCAAGGCTAAAGAAATTAAATATCAAAATTATATTTAACTGACATTAAGGCTTCAATACATATCAACACATGCTAGCAAATTTGTTTGACTGACTTAGCTCTTGCTTGTTTCTTTAAGTCACATTTCAGGGTATAAACCTAAAATACAGCATCAGCTTTTTAATTTTCCCCAAACTTTGTATGTTTGGTATTATTAAGAACTTTCTATGTGTTTCCTACATTTTTTCTCTACATGATTATATGTCAGGGCTTCAACAAAGTTGCTTAGAAATCAGTAGGAAGACACATAGAGAATAATATAAAAACATGGTCAGAAAATAGAATATACCTGAAGTAAAACCAAGTACTTATGGTAAATAGGTGTGAATGTTCATGGCTGATGCAAGACCTTGATCCTTGTCTTCTTAGTTTAAAAGAATTTAAACAAGAGACACACAGCAAAGGAGATGCAGCACAAAGTAATTTATTGCAAAGAAGAAAGAATATTTTGAAAGTGATACCAGAGCGCTGCTGGGAAGGGAAGATTGTGGTCTTTTAAAATGATACGGAAAGAGGGAAGGAAAGTGCTGGGTAGAGGAAGAGCATGGTCCCTGGCTAGGGCTCCACCCCCACGGCCCTGCGTGAGAACAGGCACTCCTGCCTTTGTGCCCAAATGTTGCATTTCCCAAGACTTCTCTGATCCGCCATGCCCTGTTCCTGTGCCTATAAAAACTCGGGAGACCCTAACAGGCAGAGACACAAGTGGCTGGATGGCGAGAGGAGCGGATTGGAGGAAGAAGACATAAGCGGCTGGATGTTGAGAGGGTGTCGAGGGAATAACGCTGGCAGAAGAACACATCAGCAGTCACCCGCAACCAGCAGGTCATCGAGTGGTGGAACCAGGTGGAGTTCGGCTAGGGTGGTCAGAGGAGGGCCCAGGCTGCGGATCCTCCTGAGTCCAGGGGAAAACCATCTCCCTTCTGACTCCCCCATCTGCTGACGGCTACTTCCTCTCTATTAAACCTTGCACTCGGGCCGGGCGCGGTGGCTCACGCCTGTAATCCCAGCACTTTTGGAGGCCGAGACAGGTGGATCACGAGGTCAAGAGATAGAGACCATCCTGTTCAACACAGTGAAACCCCGTCTCTACTAAAGATAGAAAAATTAGCCGGGCATGGTGGCGCGCGCCTGTGGTCCCAGCTACTGGGGAGGCTGAGGTGGAAGAATTGCTTGAACCCAGGAGGCGGAGGTTGTAGTGAACTAAGATTGCACCGTTGCACTCCAGCCTGGCGACAGAGTAAGACTCCGTCTCAAACAAACAAACAAACAAAAAACCTTGCACTCATTCTCCAAGCCCACGTGTGATCTGATTCTTCCAGAACACCAAAGCAAGAACCCAGGAAACAGAAAGCCCTCTGTCCTTGCCACAAGTCAAGGGTGTAATTGAGCTGGTAAACACAAGCCACCTATAGACAGCAAACTAAAGGAGCAAAACTAAAAATCAACCTGTAACACAGGCCCGCTGGGGCTTCAGGAGCTGTAAACTTTCATCCCTAGACACTGCCTTGGGGTCGGAGCCCAATAGCAGGCCCATCTGTATCCTCTCCTAGAGGTTTGAAGCAGGGCACGGAAGAAGTGAGACACATTCCCATCACATGCCCTGCGAGGGGGACAAGGGAACGTTTCCTATTTCCAAAGTTATGTGCAGAATAGACAGTACATCCTGAGAGAGAGAGAGAGAGAGAGAGAGAATGAATGAGAGAATTCAGGGCAGGCTGCTTATGAGGATGAGACAGCAAAGACTGGCAATAGGGAGACTCCCTTTATGAGAGTCTTCCCATAAGGGCATGGGAAGAAGTGTTAATGGTTAGCATTTTCTGGGTGGCCCTCTGCGTGCACATGCACAGTAGCTTTACATCTTTGTTCATATATTGCATGTCTCATTGGCATCTTAAAGTTCCCCCCAGGGATTTTATTTTTTGCTATTATAATGAGGAAATGGTTATTGTGAGGACAGGTAAAATCAAAATGTGTAGTCTCCCTATAGGGGAAACTCCCTACTGGAGATAGCTTTGCTTGAATGAACTTGACTACCATGCAGACGCTGAGGCTTACTGTGTTAATTATACGGTTCCTTGGTTGTCATGTCCTGAGAACATGGTTACTTGGTTACCTTTCTGACTACCTACCCTGCCTCATGTGTACCTGAGAAGCTCAAGCAGAAAAAAGCAGGAGAATTAGAGATGCTTTTACATTTAAGATTTTCTTAATTTCAATAAACCTGCTTTGAATTTACAAGGTAACATATTTATCAATATGCTAACATTGAAATAATCTAATGTATTTAGAAGAATATATACATGATATTCCAGGGCCAGGCGTGGTGGCTCACGTCTGTAATCCAAGCCTTTTGGGAGGCTGAGGCAGGTGGATCACAACGTCAGGATATCAAGACCATCCTGGCTAATGTGGTGAAATCCCCGTCTCTACTAAAAATACAAAAAAATTAGCTGGGCATGGTGGCATATACCTGTAATCCCAGGTACTCGGGAGGCTGGGGCAGGAGAATCTCTTGATCCCAGAAGGCCGGGGTTGCAGTGAGCTAAGATTGCGTCACTGCACCCCAGCCTGGGCGATAGACCGAGGCTCACTCTCAAAAAAAAAGAAAAAAAAAAAGCTGGGTGTGGAGGCTCAAGCCTGTAATCCCAGCACTTTGGGAGGCCGAGGAGGGTGGATCACGAGGTCAAGATATCGAGACCATCCTGGTTAACATGGTGAAACCCAGTCTCTACTAAAGATAAAAAAAAAAAAAAAAAAAAATTAGCTGGGCATGGTGGCGTGTGTCTGTAATTCCAGCTACTCAGGAGGCTGAGGCAGGAGAATTGCCTGAACCCAGGAGGCGGAGGTTGCGGTGAGCCGAGATTGCGCCATTGCACTCCAGCCTGGGTAACAAGAGCGAAACTCCATCTCAAAAAATACACACACACACACACACACACACACACCAAATTCCCATGACTCAGTGTTTTGTTGTGTCCCTCTGTTTTGTGCACATAAAGACCTTTTTTCTTTTTTTGGATATGTAAGTGGTAAAAATGCACAAGTCTATCCATGCTCCATACTCCCTGTTTGAGATGCTCAGTGCCTTCGGAGCCCATCTCTAATTCTTAGTCAATTATGTGTATCAATAGCAGCTCAATCAATTAATAAAAAAAAAGTTTCTGCAACTGCATTCCTGGCCAACTGCCCAAAGAAAACCCTTCCTTTTTTTTTTTTTTTTTGATTCCCTCTTGGTGAGCACTTAATCAAATTAACTCCAAATAGAGAAAGTGATATAGAGATCAAAGAAAAATGTTTAAGTATAAATTACCAGCACATCTCTTGGGAAAGTATCATCTCCCTTTAGATTAAGAGTGAAAGTGTTTCTTTCCCATGTATTCATTTTGAATCTCCCCAGTGTAATGTTCAGAATATATAGAAAAGATAATATTAAAAAATACAGTCAGAAGGTTATCTCCTGGTTATTGATATTCTCCCAGCATCAAAAAAATAGTCAAGATGCATGTGATAGTTTGGGAAATGGTAAAAATAAATGCAATGCCTATATTATAAATTAAACAATATATTTACAAGATATCATGTGATCATACCCTTACTCTCATTTTGATGATATTAATTGATGTAGTCTGATTTTTCTTTTTTGAGACCAGGGAATATTATGGGATTATGTTTTAGGGTAAATTTATTTATGATAAGTTTGTTTTGTCCTTATTTTTGTTAAAATGTGCTGCTGATGTTGGTACTGTTTTTGCTGGTTAGGCGTCCACATTCCCAAACTGCCTCTGCAAGTGACACTAATTGGCAAATCTTTTGGCAGTCATGGGGAGGAGACAAATGACCATTAGATAGAGAAACTAAACAAGGTGTTATCTGCACGTTAAGGGTAAAGTCCACTGAGTTAGGAGTCTGTGTTGCCATTCCATTTGCTTCCACTTGATGTCAGGAAGTGAGAACCTGGAATTTCTAGGCTGTCAATTTAAAATTGTTTATAGGTATCATACTAAATATAAATTTATCAAATGTTGGCTTCTGTATGTAACAACTAGAACAAAGAGTGTCAATAAGAAAATCATGCAACTTCATCATTATTATAAACATAACATGAACTTTGAAACCCTTTCTGGCATATAATTAGGTGCCATTTTTATAAGCTTATACAAAATATTTTAACAGCATGATCCTGGCTTTCCTAGATACACATTTCCAAGTGAATGTGACAGACGGGTACACCCTGTCACTGTTTTAGGTAGTCTGAAGAAGAACTACACAGGTGACTAGTCACCACAGACTTGGACTTTAGGAAACTTTATTTTTAAATGGACTATTGTAAATGGTCAACAAACTCCCTTTACCTTGTTTTCTAACTTCCAGTTACATTAAAAAACTTCAAGTTTAAATTGAAGACACAGGACTGACACAATTATGCCAATTGTGAGAAGCAGAGTTTTTTGGCAGCAGACAGGTGTCTAAATTTCTTCTGTTATTTGTAGTTACCACTTTTTCTTCATTTTAATACTTGTTTTTAATATTACATTCTTAGAAGGCACTCCATGATGTAGGAGGAATAATGATGAAGGTGGGGGCCAAAGCAAAAGGCAACCTGGTGGATGTCTTGGATTGGCTCTTGAGTTTTCTGTTTAGTTTGACTTTCTCACCAGCGTGAGAGTGCCAGAGGGCATTATGTTAAGTGAAATAAGCCAGGTACAGAAAGAAAAATACCACATGATCTCACTCGTACTGGAAATTTTGCATCCTTTCATTATCATCCTCTTAACCCTGCTTTTCCTGAGCCCCAGTCTAATATCCTCAGCCCCCAGTAACCACCATTCATCTTTCTGCTTCTATGAGATTTTTATGGTGTCTGCCTGATAAATATTACAAACAGTAACTGATTCTCCATAAATATGTACATGAAAATTAAAAAATGAAAATGTTATATTTTTCTTTATAAGAGCTCATGATTTCTTCAAATATGATATTAGATTTAAATAAGGAAAATTTAATTAAAAGAATAAAAATATATGTATAGCCTAATTATTTTGCTTCATGGCATTTAAGCATCTTTATATGTAAGGCAAACATTTCACAAATATTATATTCTTCATTCCATTTATGAATCAAACCTACCTGATAAAAAGTGTATTACTTGGATAAACAGTTTAAAGATTTTTATAAAAAGAATTAGCAGGCCAGGTGCGGTGACTCATGCCTGTAATTCCAGCACTTTGGGATGCCAAGGTGGGCGAATCACTAGGTCATGAGATCAAGACCATCCTGGTCAACAAGGTGAAACCTCATCTATACTAAAATACCAAAAACTATTCAGGTGTGGTGACACCACCTGTAGTCCCAGCCACTCAGGAGGCTGAGGCAGGGGAATCACTTGAACCCGGGTGGCGTAGGGTGCAGTGAGCTGATTGTATCACTGAACTCCAACTTGGAGACAGAGCAAGACTCCATCTCAAACAAAAAGAAACCAAAATTAGCAGATAGTGAGGCAGGTTTTATATGGAAACTTTTATATAATATTTTAGAATACATGTAGATAAAAAATGTTAACAAGATTGATTTGTTTCAATACTACAGAACTATGTCCTCTACCCATGTATCTACACAATTTTTAATTATTCATATTTTTCATTAAAAATTACTTTCCCAAAGCATTTTATACTGTATTGACATTTTATGCATGTTAAAATTGTAAAAGATAGTAATTAAAAATGTATGACAAATCAAATACAAATAGAAATTCTAATAATTTTCTCGAGTACCCCAGCATATCTCTGACATGTGCACATTCCAACTTAGATACCAATCACTTAGTAATAAAGTTTTATATTATTTGTTTGCTCTCTGTATATTCTCCCTTAAATTCCAAAAATTACAAATGTACTTAAAATGTTTTTAAAAATTAGATTTTTATGCCTCTGGATGTGTGTTTGTGTTTGTGTGTGTGCATGTGTGTATACACATGTATATGTCTGTGATTATTCAAGGAATATACACAGAAAAGATAATAAAATCATTAGGCAAGTTGTGTTAAACACAGTTTTTTATATACATATTTGGATGGATTTAAATGTGCTCTAAAATAATGTTTAAAAATCAATCTCAAAATACAGTCTTTATGCATATATCTTCCTTAAATTACTTAAATATATATTTACCTATGTAATTTGATGATGGTTGCAAGTTATGACTTGACATAATACTCTACAATTGTTTATGGATTTCAACAGCATTTTTTATTAATTATACATTTCACTTATTTGTGGCTTCTAGTGAAAAAAATTAGACAGGTACAGGCTGGTTGAAAAGTACTATATCACTGAAGTTCAGTGGCATGAAGATGAAAAGGATAAAATTAGATGAGTTTTTAATGCTAGTAGATAATCTGTGATTTAATGCTAATAGACCTAACACATTTTCAAAATAGCTTGGCCTTTAACTCATGATTCCTATATATTTCAGATGTCAGCAATCAGGAAGTGATGAAGATTAGGGCAGCCACCTCAAGGAATTTGATTGACAAAGATGTGCTTCCAAAAAGAGTGATATTGATTTAATTATAAATAGCTGACAAATTGTTGAATATCATTCAAGTCTTGGTAGTTTAACTTCTACCAAGGCTGCTGCTGCGGTGTATTTATAGCACACCAAAAATTACCTCATTTATTAGAAAATCTTTTGAGTTTCAAGAATGAGAGTCTATCTTAGCCAAATACAAGATAAAACCCTTGAATATGTTTCTTGTATGATTTTGTTTGTACATGTATTCCATTATTGTGAATAATGAATGATTCCTCAAAACTACAAAATCATTGTTGCCTGTTTTAATCTGAGTTTCTGGCATTGCTTATTTTGCATGGAATTTGTCTTTACACTTTTCCATTTATTTCCAGATTAGATACTATTGTATGATAGAAGAATCAGAAGGAAAAATAGATATTTCAGTGTGTTGGACTTTTTAATTGATGAGAAAAACAGTAGGGCACAAGATTGTTTTTAGGTAAGAACTGAACTGTAAGCCCTGTCATACTGATCATCCTTAAATGACATAACAGGTTCAATTACTTTCTTCCATGAATTACACTCCAATAATATCAGTTGTAAATGCTAGGTTAACAATAGGTCTACAACCCATAATCTCTCTTTTCAGTGACAGAGATGACCTAGTCAAATATTTCTCTATGCAAAATCTCCTGGTAAATGCACATGTAATATTACCCGCAGAAAGATAATGGCAAACTCATAACACTGGAAATGTTTTGTCGGGATATATGTGGTCTCTCTATGATATTAAGGAACTCAGAGTTTATGCATTTAGGCGGCTTGGCTCACTGATAAATGTCTCATATATTATATAATAATCAGATATCAAAAAGATTCTCTAAAACTGAGTGCATTCCTCTCTTCACACAATGATCCACATGCATTACTTATATACCATGTACAAAATCTGTACCAGAACATTTCCTAATCTGAGAAAGAAATATTTGGAAAATTACATTGACAAAGGCAAATTATGCCTCTGCCTTTGAATCAGTAAACTCAATCCCACCTAAAATCTATTATTTCTGTTAAGGGTGATTGGACAATTTGATCTTTTTTATTATTTACAAGGCAAAATTCTCTTTCCTGTTCCTAAGAAAAAAACTACAAAACTTATTTTGTGTGCACATAGTCTACTCTTTATATCATTGATTTTGTTCTGATTTATTGGCTATTATATATATATATATTTTTTTTGTTGGCAAGTATGTAAGTTTTGCTTCCCCACCTACACTGGTACATCTTTGGCCTAAAGGTAAGTGTATAGAGGGTGATCAAGTATCACTTAAGGAGCTAATGAAATTTTCAGATCGTGAATTAGGTCTTCTTTGAAAATCTCCTTTAGAAGGGAATTAAATGACGCATATTTGCTTGGGTGCATGGTAGTGAGAAAAGTGAATTTAGCTGAAGAGAAAGCTGTTAATACTCATCAACACAGACTCTTCGTTATAACAAGGATAAAGGTCAGCTCAGTGATTAAACTGTGTTGCTTGATCTTCCAATCATTAGCTTTGTTGTAGGCAACAAACTGGAAGAAGCATTGGTCAGAGTTTGCACAAAGATAATACAGTTCAGACAAAAAGCAGAATGAGCTGACACAAAGAAGCAAATGAACAAACAATAACTTAGGGAACTCACATGTTGCTATTAAATATAGGTGTAGATAGTTCTAAATCTTTTTACATGTATTCAGAATATAAAGTCATATGAAGTTTAAATTTGAAATTGTAATCCTGCGCAATCAAGGTTCAAAGTTTTCCTAATGAGTAATGAAAAAGAGGCTTTTATAAAACGAATCTTAAAAAGACAGTATTTTAGAAAAAAAAATCCATCAAAGCATAGTTACTTTATCAGTTATACTGCATGGTAAATATTTGGATAATTTTCTATTCTATATTGTCATCTTTTTGAGCAACATCTTTTCAGTCATTCACTGGATAAGAACTCCTTTTTCCTTGTTCCCAGTGATTATTCACAGTGATCATTCAATAACTATTTTAAAAATTAATAGATGAATACAGGACATTTCATTTTTAAGTAAAAAATTGTCCAGCCCATTTCATAATAATGCTCAATAAATAATTATTATAAAACTATGTAACATATTTAAGTTAGAAACTAGGAAATGCAAATTGATTGATAGGTTTAGATAACTGTTTCCAAATGCTGAGTCTATGGGTTATTCGGTGTTAATTGTGAAAAGAGTTTTCTGCACAAGTTTGAGAAACTTATATATTATTATTGCAACATTTTCAAAACTTCTAACACGCTAATATGCATTGAGAATGATGAAGAAATATAATATTAACTAATTCACAATTTTATTTATTTCAGGAAACCCTTAGATCTCAAGACACAATTTTGGAAAACCTTGTTTTTAAAAAATTGGTTTATGTAAAAAAAAAAAATTAATACCACCTTTTCAAAACTCCATGCAGAATCAGTAACTAGTAACCAGTCTTTCTTGCAATTTGGAATAGTGTTTTTAAAGAATAATGTTTCTTGGGTGAGTGAAAGGGAGTGCTGGAATCCAAAATTTTACTGGCAAATGGCAAAGCATTTACAGAAGAAACTGAATTAAACTGATAGCCATAAGCACAATTTATTTTATGAAATATTAATTTTCTTTGGACCGCTGGGATTCTATTCACCATCTTGTAATTATGACTAATCCAAATATTTGTGGAATTTTACATTTTAGGGGACAAAACATGGTGCTAATCCAGTCTAGGAAGTTACTATGAAATTACCACTGATCATTTTACATAATTTTTTACTCTCTTCATAAAGCTCAGGCTTTTGATTTTAGTTCAATTCTTGCAATTTATTTGAATGTCCTATAATATATAGTTTCTGTAATTTAGTTTCAATTTTTTTAAAAGTCAGAAGTGGAAAATGATATCTAAGTATTCTTCATGAGATTCAAATTAACAGGTGAGTTGAGAGAATAAGAAATTTGTAGAGTAGAACTAGAGGCATGAAATAACAATATTTTAAAAAAATTTCATAGGTTTTCTTGTAAAACTTTCCTTCCTGCTTCAAGCCAAGTCTAAATGGACACTAGATTTTTAATGTGACCTAGCATAATATGTTCTAGTTTCTTAGAATGTAATGAAAATGGTGAAAGTTTTACAATGAAAAATTGCACTTTATTGGAGATACTGCTAAGCTTTAGGAATGAAGAAAAGCCTTAGACATTGCCAATTTTTATAATCGCTTTATACTTTATTGCTACAATAATATTTATTGAGAACTAAAATGTCAGGCACCATCTAAAAGATTAGATAAAACAAGATCTTCACAATGTGAGTAAGCAGTTTAAATTACACAGCAAATTGTTGGACCCAAAAATGTTTAAAAACAGACTCTTTAGAAGAGATGGTTATTAACTGAAAAAGAAAAAAATTAATTTAGCGTAGAGAAACCTCTGAAATCTTTACTTTCCTCTCCAATTATCTTTCATTTTAAATAAAACCTAGAAGTAATAGAATATGTGTATCTCTGTGTATAAATGTTTATATCAATTATACACAATTAGTATATCATATTCAAAACCATGTATCAGCACTTAGTACTGAGCCTGGCACATAACAGATGTTTAATAAATAAATGAAACTCCTTTACTGCATATTGGCTTTGTGCCGGGATCTATCTTCACAGAAACCAGAAACATAAAATCTGGTTAGCAAATGTAGACACTATGAACAAAAACCAGTAGAAATATTAAATAATTCAGCAGGTTCTAAAATGTTCTATCACTTTTTTAAAAACAATGGATCATCACTTGAAAATAATCATGGAAAAGTCTAGTAAGAAGGTAATTCTAGGACAACATCAGCAAAAGCATTGTGTCAAGAAAGACAAAGTCGAGACTGTTATTAGCCTTTCTGTATATCAAACTGGTTAATAACTTTATGGGTTTATTACAAAAATTTTGGCCTACAAACCCTGAAAACACTGATCCATGCTGCCAAATTCATAATCATTAACTGGTGAATCCAGCTTCTGCTTTTCATCATATAGTCAGTTAAATATTTTATGATACAAATTCTATCTAACAAATGGATCAAAGTTTGTGTTGGCCAGGATGTTCTTCTTCCAAAAGAATGGTTATTCTAGGAAACGCAATACAATTAGAAACCAACTTGAAATGTCATGCAAAGGGCAGAAGCTTTCAGAAATAAGCTTGTGTTTGCTAAATGAAAATTCTTATGAGGTTGTTTGAGTTTTCCGAGCCCTCTCTTCCTGAGCATACTGTCTGAAACCTGCTTTGTTTCAAATCTCCAAGTTATTCTTTCTTTCTTTTGATTGTTCCATTGGGTCCACTTTTTGTTTCAGGAGGAGATCCTCTACTAGGCACTAATCTTTCTTTTAACATCTTTCAGTTCCAGAAGCTATCTCAGTGGGAAAAAATATACTCAAGGGAGACAGTTCTTGGATTAGTAACTTGCAGATGGAGCATGAGAAAGGAAGTAGGAAAAAGTAATAAAATTAAGAGAACAGTTTTTTAAGTGCTTGATTAGAATCAGCACCACATTCACTGGTTGCTTCTTTTTTTTATTGGCGTATTTGTCAAGATCTGTTCAGAAACAGCGCCTGAAGTTTCAGCAAACACATCTTAAAATCTCAAAATAATGATTAAACAACTTTTTGCAGTTTTCATCTTATAAAGTAATTTTGTTAGCTGATAGCATGTAATAATGTCCAAATATTCTTAACCTTTTAATATAATAATGTCATTATTTTTACATGAAGAGGACTTCAAAGTTTAGAAAGCACATTATAAAATGGTTTCACTTGATGTTGACAGAAATATCTTAGAACTACTTACTTGATAGATAAAGTTTCTGCATTACAGAGAGATTGTCACATAACCTATAGGAGTATATCACTGACTAGAAATCAGGCGTTCTGACTATAATATTGTAATTTTTCAAATATCTTATCCTATAGAATTTAAGTCAGATGCTCTATAGAACTAAAGTTGACCTTGAGACTTCACTTCAACTTCTGTCATGAGCTTATCTGATACCCCTTGAGGTTCAAAGCTTAGATTATATCCACTCTCTGGCTTTCAAGATTTTCTTTAAAACACACACAATCCTACCACAAAGTATGTGAAAAATGTTCATGGTGAAGCTTAGTCTAAAATTTAAAATGTTACCTTTCAGTATGGAGACAGTTTTAAGAAATAGGCAATGAGAAATCCTGGTCAGTTTTGAAATTCCAAATTGACTTTGAGTGGCAAATGAGGTAACCACTAGATTTGTTGACTCTTCTTGAATTGGATCCTTAATTTCTTGGACTTAATGGGAGAGACCCCACTCCTGCTTCTTCTAGAGTAAGGCCAAAATAACATAAGCCAGTCAATGTGTTCGAAATTTATTACTGTGAAGCCTATGTCAGACATATCAGGGCTAATGCAATTCAATTTCTAACTTGTAACTTGAGTTATTATTAGAATATATGTTTTTATCTATTGCATCGAATTTTAATTTAGCAGCATGTTGTGGAGACGAACTTTTCAGTTATATGATACAACAATGTTCTTTATTGTTTAAAATATATTGTATTTTAAAAAATATATTTTAACTAAAAGTACCCTAATTGATACAGCAACAACATTTAAATGACTTCTCTTAAAAACAGAACAATCCTCTGAATCTTGGCAGAGCAGCAGCTCTACCATCTCTTAATAAGCCCTTAATTACATCATAATGAATCAACCAGCTGCCATTATTATTCACATCTGTTTGTTTTTACCATTTTTACTAAAAAATAAGCGGAAAGCTGATGCATTTAATTTTTCATCTTCTAAGAAAACTATCACTGAAGAAGTGTTACTTCTCAAAAAAGAAATTTTCACAGACGTTTTGACTTCAATATTACTTTTTAAATGAATATTTTATCGATAAGGTATAATCACTATGCAATGCATTTTCTCTAAATTACTTTTTTCCCTTTAATTGGTGTTGTCTACTAGTTAAAAAAAGTTAGTATTTTTGTTTGAAAAGGAGGTGAAATCATTGTATTTACCTGACATGTAAGTTCTAAACTCTATGCTCTAACAATTAGTTCTGAAAAATTCATAGTGAGTCTATCATTTCTACGTTAGATCTTTCATCTGATAGTGTCATAGTAATCATTCTCTAATGCTTTAGATGCATTTTCACTGGAGTAAGCATTAGGATAAAAAAGGTTATTTGAGGATGTAAATGAATATTTAGATATAGGCAGCATAACAGATAGAAGTGTGCTGATTTTAGTGTCTGAAAGCCTATAAAACAAACAAAAAATAAAACAGATGTCAACTCCTCTGGAGTAGTCAGCTCATTCTTTTCTTTTAACTGTATTCTTAGATGTCATGGAATTCCCCCAAAGGGAGATTCTGTTGGATTTGACATTGCCTTAACTCGAAGTGTATTCTAAAAGACAACCATTCTATTTCATAATTGGGGCAATAAAGACATAATATTGACATATCAGAGATGATTGAGTAGGTGGATCAAGCACTGGGAAACCAGGAATATGTGCTGGAATTGGAGAAATGACATGGAGTTATTACAGGAATGTTCTGAGCAGGCTATGTGATGACACATCACAGTTGATCTGTGTAATGTTGCAGAATTCTCTGAAACGTCAGCCAACAACCAAGTGATCCACAGAAGCGTAATTATGCTCAGGCAGCCTGAAACATACTACCCTCCTTAAAGAAGACAGAATTCTAGTCTATTACACAACATAGAGCAAAATTTACTAAAAGGTCATATGAATATAATACAATTTACTTGCGAATTTTTCGGTTCCATGAATATAACACTATTTTAAAATATCCTATTGTTTACATTTAGGCAGTTTTAAATTCCATAATATTAGAAATAATGCCTTAATGATAGATTCATCATAAAAAGGGTCTTCGAAAATTCATGAAAAATGAATATTATAAAAAAATATGTATAAATTAAAAAAATATTTTACACCAAAATAAATTCATTCTGGCTTTTTATAACATCAGAACAGAATCTAGTTTGAGGCACTAAGAATGATAAGACATCACTTTGAAAAAGCCCCTATCAGAGCTATATTAATTCTGCTAAAATTGAAGCAAGAACAGACATCAAATTTATGTAGCATCTAGGGTAGAAGAATCGTAAAATCATTAATGGTTCACCAAAAATTTATAGGGACAATGCCCCCCAAAAATCAGCAGTTTACAAATGAATAATCATTTTGAGAAGGGACAAGACATGGAAGATGAAGCTGGCTGGGACAGACCACCCACATGAATTTGTGAGGCAAAAACTAACCTTATTTGTGCACTGATTGGAAAGAACAAGTGATTAACCGGAGAAACGATATTCCAACACCATAAATATCTCCAACCCCAATATTCCAACACCTTAAATATCTCGATTGGCTGAAAATTAAAGTTGAGCAAAGTTTCCACTGAATGAGTGCCAAAACCATTGTGCCCAGATTAACCGAAAACAAGAGCAGAGCTTTCCATGGAAATTTTAAACAAGTGAGATCAAGATCCTAAAGAATTTCTTTGAAAAAAATGGGAGATAAAACACGGCTTTACCAGTGAAGTCTGGAAGACAAAGACAAATGCAATGGCTCTCAAGAGGTGAAAGTGGCCCAGTCAAAGCAAAATGGAACCAGTCAAAACCAAAGTTAATGGTAGCAGATTCTGGGGGATGGTTAAGGCATTTTGCTTGTTGACTTTTTGGAAGGCCAAAGAATGATCACATCTGCTTCTTATGAGAATATTTTGAGAAAGTTAACCAAAGCTTTAGCATAAAAATGCCCACTAAAACTTCACTAGCGAGTCCTTCTCCTCGACAGCAATGTTCATTCATCTCATCAAATAATCATATTTTTTCAAGGGTTTCAGTGGGAAATCATTAGGCATCCATTTTACACTATTTAGAAATATCCCCATTTGGCTCTTTCTGACTTCTTTTTATTTCCTAATCTTAAAAAATCTTTAAAGAGCACCCGTTTTTCTTCAGTTAGTAATGTAAAAAAGTTAACATTAACATGGTTACATTCCCAGGACCTTCATTTTTCTAAAGATGGACAAAAGGGCTGGTGTTTTCCCTTACTGGAGTGCCTTGAACTTCCTGGAGTTTATCTTTTAAAATAAAGGGTAATTTTTTTCTTTATCTTTTAGTTCCATTTTTCCATGAAGTTTTGAGTCCTCTGATGCTTTAATGCATATGCCCTACTAAGTTCCTCAGAATAAATTCTTAACCTTTGTTAAAGGTATGGCTATTTGCATAGTCCTTGATACAAATTGTCAAATGACATCCAAAGAATTTGACATAATATATGCTCCTTGCCACTGCTTAATAAAATGTCATTTATTGTGCCTTTAAAGACACTGAGTTTTAGCTAACAAATATTTGCCTTTTAGATGGATAAAAACATAACTCTTAAAAAATCTTCCTTTACTTGATTAGGTCACCTTCTCCTGTTTCTTTCCCACTGTCAGACTCCCCTAAGACTAGGCTATTTCTCTGCCCACTAGCACAGGTGATTCTTATTTCTTGGGAGTTGGGCAACTTTGTCTTTCACTATTCTCTTTCCAGTTTAATAGATAGCAGTAACTTTGTACCCTGCTAGCCTCAAATCCATTTTGGATGTAAAAACACAAAAAGACTAATGAACAATGCTGGCTTTTTGCTCTTTCCATTTCCAATGTAATAATCTTGGAAATAATCTGTCTCTAACTCACTAGGAAAAGGAAAGTTTCAAAGGAGGAAATGAATGAAAGAGAATCACAATAAGTTATATTTCTAGTTCCCTCATTACAACTTTATTTATTATTTATGTATTTCCTTTTGTGAAGTGTCTCTTTATCTCTCTTATCCCTTTCATTATTATTATTGTAAAGAACTAACCCAGTTTTAAAGAGCTGTCATTAGATTTTGACTTGGATCCCTCTTTTGTTTTTCTTGTCCAGATTTCCTAATCTCCAAAGAAGAGAAATTTTTGCAATAAGTTCAGAAGCTCCTGTTGATTAGAATTTTCCCACAGACAATTATTCATTATTACTGTTATCGATCCAGACTGGATCATTAACATAATCCCTCTAGAGATTTTGACAGTATCATTCATTCATTCACACGAGTTTCAAATGCAAATGTTAAAAAAAATCATAGTATATACAACGAGTTTTGATCAGCACAGTGTAACTTTACATCTGAAATAATCTTGTTTTAAATTACATTTTACTCTGTAAACTGAACCTGAAATCCTATGGAAATATTAAACTCAATAGGCTGGGCACAGTGGCTCATGCCTATAATCCCAGTGTTTTGGAAGGCCAAGGTGGGTGGATTGCCTGAGGTCAGGAGTTCAAGACCAGTCTGGCCAACACAGTGAAACCCCATTTCTACTAAAAATACAAAAAAAATTACCCGGGTACAGTGGTGCGTACCTGTAATCCTAGCTACTTGGGAGGCTGAGGCTGGGGAATTGCTTGAACCAGGGAGATGGGGAGATGGAGTTTGCAGTAAGCCGAGATCACGCCACTGTTCTCCAACCTGGGTGACAGAGCGAGACTCAGTCTCAAAAAAAAAAAAAAAAAAAAGAAAGAAATATTAAATTCATTAGATGGTATTTGGTCCTTCAAAAATGTAAATATTTCAAAGTCCCCTTAGAAGCATTTAGAAGGCATCTCAGTCCTAAGATTTATTTTCACTTAAGAAGACTTGGGGTTTCTTGTGAAACATAGATAGGGCATAACTGATGTAGAATGTATATCTTTGTCATTTAGATTATAATTTTTAAATGGATTAGTGCTATGGAGTGCTAATTTTCTGCCTAATGAGAATCAGAGGTATAAAACCTTGTAATAATATTAAGATAAAAATATAGCCCTAGAACACCAGAAAAAAAATCATGAGAAAAAAGCAAAAATAGTTTTACATCAACCTTTTGAAAATGTGACTTTAGACCATCTTCCAACCAATAACAATCTTAATAAACTAGCACAAAAATAGTCTATTTATTAGTTACATTACATTGGTTGAATTAGATCTATTGTTACATAACATTAGTTGAAATCGATCTATTGTTTTAATGATTCAGGAATTTCCTGGGCAGTTGGTACAGTTCTGGATAGCTTAATATGGTTATGAGAATAACTCATCCAAGTTGATTGTAATTGTTTGCTTTGCATCCACAAGTTTACAGTGGTACTGACAAAACTTTTATTTTCCTAAGAATTATAAGGGTCCCCAGAGCACATTCTAGGATAATTACAAGAAAACAAAGGAATGTGTAGCATGGTTTTTATTTTAGCCAGTGTTTTCACTCTGCTCCTGTTGTGCATTATTCCCTATGCTTATAAGAAAAGAAGTCTGAGAAGTTCATCTTGTTTTTACTCCTGCCCTTCAACAGAGTATAATCCAATAAAGGGCAGGAGTAGCATCTCATTCCAAACTGTATCATTTGTTAACAGCACAGTTTTTAATATATAACAGATGCTAAATAAATGTGTGTTGTCGAATAAATCACCAATGCATTCTTTTTGTCAGTTAATTTAGGGAAAAGAGTCAGTTGAGTGACTGGATTACTATTTTAACTTGATCAAATATTTGTCCTACTAAGTCATGCGTACACAAATATTCAAAACTTTTTACAGGCATCTGTCATTTCAAGTAAAAAATCATATACATTTAATAAAATACTTTGCTATTAGTATTATAATTGATATTTCAATGAATTTCAGGCAGAATATATATTTTCTCTCTCTACAAAGAAATTCTTTCCAGATTTGGTAGTCCTTATGTCAGGCATTTCTAATATCCATGAAGAATTACTTCGATTCATTTTTTTCCACAAAAATTTGCCATCTGACTTCATTTTAACAAGTTTTCCATCATTTGCTCTTTTCTTTTATGGGTTCAGGCCTTGTGTTTTGTTGCTTTGCTGTACTGTAGTGATCAGGTGATAAGAATGGATGGGACTAAGATGGCTTAGCCATTACCTTATGGAAATCTGAAGACAGCAAACCATGAACCAGACACACAGAAAGACAAAAACATTTCTAAGACACACCAGGAGAGTAACTTCAAAAATATTCATACTAATGCAGTAATGAGGACATTACTGCAACCATATAGCACTTTCATTTATTTTGAGCAGCTCTGTCTTCATGCTGACTGTGGGATCCAATGTAAGCGCTGTTAATTATTGCATGCTTAGCAGGAGGCAACAAGTGTTATAATTAAAAATTATTTTCTATGTTAACAAAATAGTAATAATGGAGTTTAAGACATGACAGTAAAAATTAATGTGGTAGACATAGATGTGGATGTTTTAATACATATGAGATGAAATATTAGCTAATAATTTAGGCTTTTCATTACAATCTTATCAACATTCTCCAAACATGTACTGATCGTCTAGTGACATATGATTCAAAACATACTGTGTTAGTCCATTTTCATGCTGGTGATAAAGATATACCTGAGATTGGGAAGAAAAAGAGATTTAATTGGACTTATAGTTCCACATGGCTGGGGAGGCCTCAAAATCATGGCAGGAGGTGAAAGGCACTTTTTGCATGGTGGTGGAAAAAGAAAAACTAAGAAGATGCAAAAGTGGAAACCCCTGATAAACTCATCAGATCTTGTGAGACTTACTCACTATTACGAGAAAAGCACAGGGAAGACTGACCCTCATGATTTAATTACCTCTTCTTGGGTCCCTCCCACAACACGTGGAAATTCTGAGAGCTACAGCTAAAGTTGAGATTTTGGTGGGAACATAGTCAAATCATATCACATACAAAAATAAATATATAATAGAGACATAATACTTGTTATATGAATTTTTGTGTAGTAAATTTGGGATTGAGTGAAGAAGAGAAAGAGAAGTATGAATAATTTAGAAAAATATTCATACTTTTTTACATTACGCTCTGTTTTGTTTTGTTTTAATAGTGTGAGCAGGTCTTATTTTAATAATGGAAATACTGGAAGCAAAGGAATAGGGAAAAATCCCAGGACAGCCAAGATGTAAGTTCAACAGTGAGTAATACATTGGGAGAAATAGGACAGACTAAAGTTTACAAAAGGACAAAAGGAACTGGCTAGAGGAACTAAACCACTCTCAGCATGAGGAACAAGGCCCTCAGAACTATGTCTCAAGTCATCCTTCCAGCAGAATCAGCTAGTGCAGCTCATCATAGGCATTTCTGCCAAATCCTTTTCAGTTTTGTATACATTGTTCATGTGCTGCCCTCAGCCAATAGTGCCCTATACTGTTCCATGAGCTACCTAAATCCTTCTCAAAAGTGAAGACATGGTTTTGGATGAACTTTTCTGTGATGTTCTTAGGCAAAATAAGAGTGTCTTACTATTTCACTTTTGCAATATATTTCTTTTACCTCTATTTAGAGCTTCTGTAATTGTGTATGACGTTTGAGTTCGTTATATGTGGTACCTTCCATTAAATGTTGAATTTCTTATGGTATAGACATATTTGTAGCAAAACTTTTTTCTCACAGTGCCAAGAATCGTAAATCACACAAAGCAAATATTAAAAATTGATTAACATTGAAGATAATGAAAGATAACCAATACAGAAGATATATTGAAGGAATTTGAAGAGAACAAAGTTCTTAATTGATACTATAATGGTAATAGTCTAGAAAATAAATCAAAACTAAAAGTAAGCTACAATGTGAACAAATTACAAAAGCTGAAGAATGAGCATAATAAATGAGATATACTAGGGGACACACATGTATGATATCATTTAAATAAAATTTTAAAAATTCAAAAGTAATCTTTGAGGTTAGGATTTATAACATTGGCACCTTGGTTGGGACTAAAAGGAAGGCATATAAGGCATCCATTGAGCTGCATATTCTGCTTTATATACATACTGGTCAAAGGATTATCTTCTACCTGTGAAATTTCTTGAGGTTTAAATTTTGATTTGTGTACTGTTCTGTATGCATGTTATACATTTGCGAGCAGTGGGAGGCAGCCAAATACCTAGGCAGATAGGAGTGGGTCCCCAGTGAAAGCCCACCTACAAACCAAAAACTGTGGAAAGCCTGAAAGCCAAACTATACGTTAAATTCTCTGACCAGACTAAGAACTTTGATGAGCTTTCCTCTCATTGATCCCCACCCTTCACCTATTTTACATACACCTAAGCTTTCCTACTTGTTTTTCTACAGTGCCATGCCCACCTTTGAGTGGTTCCTTTGCTTTAACCTTTTTTCCATACTCACAAACCAATCAGCATGCATGCCCCATCCTGTGCCTATAAAGATCCCAGACTTCAGGGAAGACAACCTGTCCTTCCCATCCCCTCTTCAGCTTCCCCGTCTGCTCAGAGCTGTTTTCATCCCTCAACAAAATTCTCCTCTTTCACCACCCTTCAGGCATCCATGTTACCTCTTTTTCTTGGATGCCAGATAAGAGCTCAGGACTCACTGAGTGTGGGTACCCAGAAAGCGGTGTCATACTGGCCCTTGGCCTCGCAGGTAGGGGACAGCCATGCCAGGCAACAAGGCAAGGACCTAACTGAGCTGCTAACATGCTGCTGTCCTTGGACTGTGGACAACATAACTAAAGGAGCACTGTAACATCCTTTCTGGGGCATCAGGGTCACAGGCACCCTCACCCAGGTGCCCCTACAAGGGGACAACTGAGCTGCTAACACATCAGCGTCTGCAGATGGTGGAACTAAGCATTGTAGCACCTCCTCTGGGGCTTTAGGGTCGTAGGCAACCCCACCTGGGTGCTGCTGCTGGCCCCTCACAAAGCTTGCTCCTATGTCAGTGCCTGGAGTGTCCAGCCGAATCCAACACTTGCTCATTCACATTCTCCCTCCTGCAAGGGGTGGAGTGCATGTTGTATAAATGAGGTATCCCTGTCATGAGTTTGACTAAGGTGATGAGAAAAATCCTGAATCACTACTGTAGGTTAATCAAAGTCTGTGTGGTGAACATGCTTGAAAGCAATAATGAAAGTGCCATGAAACAGGTCTAAGTAGAATCTTTGATGAAAATCTCACTTCAGGATACGACAGGCATAGAAAATGCAAAAGATGTAGAAGTGTGTGTGTGTGTGTGTGTGTGTGTGTGTGTGTATGTGTGTGTGTGCGCACGCACGCGTGTACGTGTGTGTATTATCTGGTGCAGAAAAGGTTTTGAAATGTCCTACATGGATAGATAGTCTCAGGCCTTACAAAAAAGACCTTTCACCACATTTGGTGATCAATAGAATGGGCTGTCTTCGAACAATACAAAATAAACGAACTCAGGTGATGGCAACATTTTGATCAATACATTCTTATTATGATTTGAAACAACCTCAAAAATTGTTAGAATATGTAGATAGCAATTAACATTTTTTAAAAAGACAAAAGAGTTGGTCACAAAACATTGGATTTTGTGGCTGGAGGTAGACATGGACTCTGAGTCCCTGGCAACATTTGTCGCATTCAGCCCTTCAGACCAAATAGCACACCACATGGAAGCTGAACAGTGTTTAAGCTTGTTTGCAATATACTAGGAATTCAATTTTATTTTTTTCATCTGTTGTTATTTTTCATTTCTGATTCACAGTTTAAAACTAAACTGAATACCATTGTGTATGTTTTCTAAATGACCACCATAATACGTGTGTTAAAATCCCAACTCTTGGCAGAGAAAAGAGTAAGTCCAATTGCTTTCATTTGAACTTTCCCTACATTCAAATAAAAAAATATTAGGTGAGTTTTAAACTCACAACTCATCCCTGGCTGCCTATGCTTGAAGTACAATTGCGTTTTTGAAGAATTGAATACTTCTCTAGCTAACTCCCCAGTGCATAGTTATTCTGCTTCTATTTTCCTGAAATGAGGAACTGCTATTGTGTAATGCATCTGGAGGTCATTAAAATGAAAGTTGGTAATTTCTGAGCTTGGTGCTGATAATAAGATTTACTTGGATTTATGGATAAAGTTTTATATAATTGCCCAGTTACTTTAGATGAATTTTCCAAAAATTAACGATAAGCATTGGCCTCTGTTAGCCAGGCTAATGTGCCATTTATAGAAGTGGTACACAGATATGAACATTGGCTTGGGATCTATAAATGCTGTAGGAGAAAAGTAGTGGCTTTTCAGCCACAAAACTTTCAGATAATGTGAGTATTTATTTATTTATTTTTTGAGACAAGGTGTCTCTCTGTCCCCCATGCTGAAGTACAGTGGTACAATCATGGCTCACTGCAACATCTGCCTCTTAGGCTCAAGTGATCCTCCCACTTCAGCCTCTCTAGTATAGCCACATGTCACCACATCTGGCTAATTATTTGTGTTTTTTTTATAGAGAAGGGTTTCACCATGTTTCCCAGGCTGGTTTCCAACTCCTAGGTTCAAGAGGTCCACCCACCTTGGCCTCCCAAAATGCTGGGATTACATGTATAAGCCACCGTGCTCAGCCTACTGTGGATTATTAAAAAGTGTCTTATTTACATTGTATTTATACTGAAATGCTTACTTCTTTAGACACAATGCTGAACTGCTTATCTGAACTTTTGACAACTTTCCAAAGATTTTCTTATTTGTATGGCAACAGCTAATGATTATTATTTTCTGATTTAAAATGTGGAGACCTACTTGGCATACATCTTTATGTATTTTGAGATAAAAATGACTGAGAAAGGTAATTATTCTAGTTACCTGGTAAAGAGTACCAGAGTTAAGAAGGCATTTAATAAATTTTCTATGTCTAGCATCTAGTCCATGACACTTGTCCAGAGACTGGGCAAAGTCTTCTATAAGGGGCAAAGTTCAAATTCTGCTGCTGCCATGCTGTAATTTTGAATATGTTTTTAAAACATTAGATCCAGCATATTCATTTTGGTCTCAACCCTGCAAGTGACATATCTGGTCCTGATAGATATCATTTCATGTATAATTTGTCATGTGTTTTCCACCATTGGTGTACTTGTGAAACCCTTCTTGGAAAATCAGATCATCATCTTGTCTGGAATATCATTTTCCCTCATTCTTTAGGTAGCATCGGATGCCTTCACTTACTCTAAGCTTCCTGTGTACAGCATTACTGCATTGTTTCCCAAGTTAATGCCAATTAAGTAGTTCCCTGTTGTTTTTCAAATCAATAAATCTCTTTGAAGATGGAAATAAAACTTATATAATTTATACTATATCAGAGTCAGGGTTTGGCTGGGAAAACTGAAGCCATTGTAGGTATTTTTCTAATGGAGATGATTTGGTAACACCCCCCAAAATTGTCACGTAAGTGTTGGAAGGTTTAAACAAAGAAAAGACAACACTAAAGTGACACAGATATTAGTAACTAACGGAATCAGTTCCCCACCTTTAGGGCTCAGAGAACAAAGAACAAGATTGTTAACACTAACATGCATGGAAAGTGGTATAGTGCCACTGGTGCTGGTGCTGGTACCTCTGAGATGGAAGAACATCAAGCTGGTTATCTGACCAGCTGGTACCTCTGAGGGATGTGTGGCAGGTGATAACAGGAATGCTGCAATGAGCTGGGCCCTGGAGTGGTACCTGGCCGCGGTTACTGGAGGAAAGCAGCAGAAACTGGAGACAAAAAAGAAATTGTTCTCCTTGTCCTGCTTTCCAGGCATCCAGGTCAGACACTAGCAGACAGTGAGGTAGCAGTGAGTCTGGGAAACAATGTGCAGACTATCAGTCTCAGTGTCACAAAACAGAAAACAGAATACAGAAACTTAAGCTTGGGTTGAAAGGTAATAAGCCAATAAATAAAAGAAAACTTAGTTGTTCAAGAGCTAAATCAACAAAATATGTGTTTCATATTTTCTCTATAATGTATGTATTACATAGTTAATAATATCAATATAGTAACTGAATTATTGTAATTTATGTTTTCTTATGGTGTTCCACTGTTTAAAATGGTGATATTGGACCGAAAGCACAGCCATATGAATCCTTTGGGGAGCAAAAGAAACATAGCTGCTTTAATTCAGATGACTTCTCCTTAAAGATTCTTCAGCAAGACGTTTAGGTAGGTATCAAGTAGCCAACCACTCAAACTTGTACAACCCGATCAGTGATTAGACTCCATTGCAAGTTATGTGACAACTCTTTTTAGAATCTGCTTTAGCAAGTGGAAAAACCCAAAGAAGAATCTTAAGTGAGCAAATAAATTACAAAAAGAATAAAATACCTAGGAATACAAGTCACAAGGAATGGAAGGGACCTCTTCAAAGAAAACTACAAACCACTGCTCAATGAAATAAGAGAGGACACAAACAGATGGAGAAACATTCCATATTTATGGTAGGAAGAATTAATATTGTGAAAATGGCTATACTGCCCAGAGTAATTTACAGAATCAACGCTATCCCCATCAAGCTACCATTGACTTTCTTCACAGAACTGGAAAAAAACACCATGAACTTCATATGGAACCAAAAGAGAGCCCGCATAGCCAAGTCAATTCTAAGCAAAAAGAACACAGTGTGGGGGCATCATACTACCGGATTTCAAACTATACTACAAGGCTACAGTAATCAAAATAGCATGGTACTGGTACCAAAACAGAAATATAGACCAATGGAACAAAACAGAGGCATTGAAGGCAACACAACATATCTACTACCATACAATCTTTGATAAACCTGATAAAAACAAGCAATGGGAAAAGGATTCCCTATTTAATAAATGGTGTTGGGAAAACTGGCTAGCCATGTGCAGAAAGCAGAAACTGGACCCCTTCCTTACACCTTACACTAAAATTAACTCCAGATGGATTAAAGACTTAAACATAGGACCTAACACCATAAAAACCCGAGAAGAAAATCTAGGTAAAACCATTCAGGACATAGGAGTAGGCAAGGACTTCACGACAAAAACACCAAAAGTATTGGCAACAAAAGCCAAAATAGACAAATGGGACCTAATCAAACTCCACAGCTTCTGCACGGAAAAAGAAACAGTCACTAGAGTGAATCGGCAACCAACAGAAAAAATTTTTGCAGTCTACCCATCTGACAAAGGGCTGATATCCAGAATTTACAAAGAACTCAAACAGATTTACAGGAAAAAAAACAAACAAGCCCATTCAAAAATGGGCAAAGGATATGAACAGACACTTTACAAAAGAAGTCATACAAGAGGGCAACAAACATATGAAAAAATGCTCATCATCACTGGTCATTAGAGAGATGCAAATCCAAACCACATTGAGATACCATCTCACACCAGTTAGAATGGCGATCATTAAAAAATCTGGAGACAATGGATGCTGGAAAGGATGTGGAGAAATAGGAACACTTTTACACTGTTGGTGGGAGTGTAGACTAGTTCAACCATTGTGGAAGACAGTGTGGCGATTCCTCAAGGCCTTAGAAATAGAAATTCCAATTGACCCAGCAATCCCATTACTGGGTATATATCCAAAGGACTATAAATCGTTCTACTATAAGGACACATGCACACGAATGTTCATTGCAGCACTGTTTACAATAGCAAAGACCTGGAATTAACCCAAATGCCCTTTGATGATAGACTGGATTGGGAAAATGTGGCACATATACACCACAGAATATTATGCAGCAATCAAAAATGATGAGTTTGTGTCATTTGTAGGGACATGGAGAACATCATTCTCAGCAAACTGACACAAGAACAGAAAATGAAATACTGCATATTCTCACTCATAGGTGGGTGATGAAAAATGAGAACACATGGACACAGGGAAGGGAGTACCAAACACTGGGGTCTACTGGGGGGAAGAGGGGAGGGACAGCGGGGCGGGGAGCTGGGGAGGGATAGCCTGGGGAGAAATGCCAAATGTGGATGAAGGGGAGGAAGGCAGCAAAACACACTGCCATGTGTGTACCTATGCAACTGTCTTACATCTTCCACACATGTACCCCAAAACCTAAAATGCGATAAAAAAAGAATTAAAGTGGTGTTTGAAGCAGATAATTGAAAAATTAGTATACTATATATACCTAGAAAGACAGCCTGCATGTGACACTCTATGTCAGTGTTTTACAGGAATAAGCAAATTTGGTGACATTTCTAAGATGATGCTATACTGTGTTGAATAAATAAATGATGAATATGGGCTATGAATGTAGGTCAGAGTATTCATGTTACCACTTAGGTCCCTAATCAAAAAGAATAACTCTTTTGATGACAAAAAATCAATAATTGGAGAAGAAAGCTTCCTTTCAGGACTTTAAGGCAGTGGCTTTAAAAGTAATATTTAGCCTGTGTAGACAGTCCCAGAGTGGAGGAAGTATCAGAGTTTATATGCATACATTTCAAAGGATAATATAGACTCAGATGAATGAAAAGCTGAATCTTTGGATTGTACCCTACTCTGCTAGAGGTCAATAAATATTGGCTTAGCTGTTAATCTTTAAGAGTTTTAGGAGCAGCTAGTTTTTACACACACACACACACACACACACACACACACACATATGTATATGTATATGTATATGTATATGTATATATGTATGTATGTTTTTAAGGATTCAGCTCTTTTAAGAGAAAGAAGAGATGTTCTGTGACTCCTTTTTTGTCAGCAGCCAAGAAACAGTTTTTAACATTAGGAGCTGTAGGTTGCCCTGGATCAGTGACTTTCAAACTTGGATGCAAATTAGAATCACCTGTACAACTTTTGAAACACCAAAATCTGGAAATTGTTTCTGAAAATTCTATTTAGTTGGTCTGGGGTGTGGCAAGTACACAAGAATTTTTTTAATCACATATTCCCAGGTGCTTTCTTTGTGAGGCAAGGGCTGAAAATCACTGCAACTACTGTATTCTTGAGGGCGCTGTGCATGAACTAAGATAGTCTCAAGAGTCTTTAATGTTGCGTTATTCCAACATCAACTGTACTTTTGGGTTACTCACTCTTAGAATAGTTACTCTAATTCTCTGGTCCGTTATAGATTTTAAAAATACTACACATTTTCATCTTCCTCTTACTATTCTCTCACAGCAATGGCATGTGACAACGAATTTGAATTTTCAGTGGAGATTGTGACGTTTTAAATTATAAAGGACACATAAACCACCACTGAAATACAGATCTCAAAGCCCCTGCTTTAGGACTGTAGTTTCAAGAGATCACATTTTATGCAAAAAGTGCAAGTAGCTGGGTGCATTGTTACATCATCACCTGGTCAATTGCACACCTGCCAGCTCTTCCGTGCAGACAAATGGTGACTTCTTCACTCAGGGAGAATTGCCAGACCATGGTTTCTCCTGCCAACTCAATTCCTCTAATCTTATTCCTGATGGTCTTCCAGGAATGCTTTTCTCTTTAATTTCTGATATCTACATAAATGAAATTTTGAATTCCTTATTACCATCCTGATTTCAGACCTGAAATTTTAAATATGAGGTATTTAACCATGTTTACTATTTCCCGGTAACACTTTAGAGCAGGAAAAAAAAATCTCTTCTGTTTTTAAGGTGAATAAAATGAAGAACAGATTGATTCAGAAAATATTTGGTGTTATTTAAGAGTCAGCATCAGAGCCAAGAATTTAAGACTTTAGGTTGGTCTTGATAGTCTTCCAGGAATGCCTTGCTCCCTAATTTCTAATATCTACATAATTAAGATATCAGATTTTTGACCATCATCTTGACTTTAGACCTGAAATTTGAAACCTGAGTTGTTTAACCATGTTTGCCATTCCCTGATAACAGTTTATAGGAGGAAAGAATATTCCCCTTTGTTTGGAAGGTGAATAAAATGAGGTACCGATGATTTAGAAATTGATGTTATTTAATAGCAACAGCAGAGCCAAGCACTTAAGAATCTATATTTTCTGGTTTCTGGTGTAATGCACTATTCACCAGATCATTGCTGACTCTCTCTAGTAATAGAAACACTGAAATGAGACATCTGTTAAATATTGTATGTGACAAATGTTCATATAAGTACTCTCTGGCTTACTAGGAACTTTTTTAATACTGATATATTTCATGATACAATGTGAAAGAAATACAGTAAAATATTTATTTTTACAATATAAATTTTCAATTAATTTTTTATCATTTTCACTGGAGATAATGAATAGATAGAATATATTGCCTGTAAAATGTGAAGAACATGGTATACGCTAGAGTGAGAAAATAGAATTATTTATCAGCACCTTTAGCACCTTCTATGAAGCAAATATATATATATACACACCCACACATATACATATAAATATATATATACACACATACACACACATACACATACACATGTATACCTCCTGTAAAGTGTTATTACACATACACACACATATATATTTGTGTGTGTATGTGTGTGTATGTACATATATTTATATATTGACTTCATAAAAGAGTTGGTTGAAAGGTGCATATATATATATATATATGGTTAATTTGCTATTTTGGAGGGCAATCTTAACTACTTTGGGGAGTCAGGAGTCTAAACTTTAGGAAGAAAGACTTTTATTTGGTGCAAATAGCACCATGAAATTCATATCCATTGGTATTGTATTCCTGTCCCCTTTAGAGCCTATGTAATAAATTCCATTGAATTAGATTTCCAGCGTGCATCACATTACATGCAAGCAACAGTGCCCAATATCAGCTATACACACTCGGTGTGAAAAATAGGATTTGAGGTATACTGAATCCTTCTACTTTCCTTCAACAATGATGATTTCAACAAAGGTTCCTATCACCAAATGGGGATTATTATACAGAGCTGTCATTTGTTTTTAAGGCAAGTGTATTGCACCAGAACAATGAAGCCGAGTCTTTGTTATATAGTTGGCGCTTCTAATTCCTTCCCAGAATATCTTAAAACCAGTCATGGAATAATCATCTTAAAAATTAAAAAATAAAATTATTTAAGAGAGATTATGTCCTTGAATATGCTTATAATGGCTCAGTCCTCTCAAATAGGTACATATAAAAGTGCAAATATTTAATTAATAATATAATTTTCTGAGAAAAGTAGAGCCCTTGGTAGAGGATATTTCTTTCTTTTTTATCCTTTTGGGGAACTTTATTTTACATTTTGGGACAGCTGCTTCCCAATCCCATGGGCCTTATTTTCTCACATAGAGTTGGGGAATTTGACTTCACTTGACCACACTAAAGTAGATCAGAGATGTGGCCACAAGGAATCATCTCTATGGTGTTAGTTGGCACCAGTCTTCTCTTCAGGACTCCCTCTTTAAGGCCTGTGCAAACCTAGAGTGGTAACTGAACGTTTGTCATTCCTAGAAATGAAGACAGTACAAAGAACTGAGAGATGAGGTAGAGAGAAATTATATCCTGACTGATGTACAATCTCCAAAATATGTCCATGAATATAATTAGTTTTCTTGAATCATCATTGTGAATTTGTTATATTCCGATTTTGAGTAAAGAAAATTAAATCTGTGTAATTTTATATGGGGTAGATCTTATTGACATGTTGAGAACAGTCACTTTATATACTGGAATAGACATTTAGCATTCTTTATAAACTCTATTCTTTGCCTACAAAAATAACTGGACATAGTAGAGTACTTATTTATAGTGGATTAAGAACTTGATTTAGACAGAAAGGTGTTTCTGTCTCATCAGAAAGGTATTTCCCCAAACTAATGTCTAGAAACAAGAATAGAATGAACTGTAGCAGTTAATAAATATGGTTTTCTTTTTATCAATTTTTATCAAAAAGGAAACATATGACTGGGCACAGTGGTTCACACCTGTAATCCCACTTTTGGAAGCCAAAGTTGGAAGATCACCTTAGGTCAGGAGTTCGAGACCAGTCTGGATAATATGGTGAAACCCCACTCTACTAAAAATACAAAAATTAGCTGGACATAGTCACACATGCCTGTAATCCGAGCTTCTTGGGAGACTGAGGCAAGAGAATCACTTGAACCCTGGAGGCAGAAGTTGCAGTGAGCCAAGATCATCGCAAACACTGCATTCCAGGCTAGGCAACAGAGCAATTCTCTGTCTCAAAAAAAAAAAAAAAAAAAAAAGAAGCGGTAGTATACTTATATACTACTTCTCTTTTGAGATAGAATAGACTTTATAATAAGGTGGATATTATTGTCACATTTCTCTGCATATATCTGTTTTACTTTAAAATATTTCATTTTTTTCTTCTAAATAGAGTGAATAGTAAACCTTGGTGAAAAATTAGGAAAATGAGGAGATGATTAGCAACTATTAACTCATTCATTTATTCAATAAATATTCAATGCCTGCAATTCACTAGTCACTCAGGTAGACACTGAAAATAGAAAAAAAAAAAGACAAAACAGACCCTCACTCCTAGTCCAGTAAGGAAGACAGACATTGATCAAATGATATGATTATAAAATGGACTGTGGTCTTGGAATAAATGCCATGAAAGCCTGTAGAAGGGCTAGGATTTTAAGTGGGGGTAGGGAAATGTCAGAAAATCATCTGTGATATAATTATCAGGCATTTTAATATTTTTTAATATTCCATTCACCTTTTTAGGGCAAAATCCTAACCTTCCTTTTGCCCTGTTTTACTTTTTTATACCCACTTCTAAAATATGTCTAACTACAGAAATCTGTAAGAAAAAGAGACTCTATTCTATATACCTTAGCTATTAACCTAAGAGCAAGGTATTAGCACACCTCTGTTCGCAATATAAACCCGTTATTGTAGAGGTAAAAACACAAGGCACTTATATTTTGTTTCATTAGTAGTTCACATAAAATCTATGTGTTGATCAACTGTGTAAAAATATTCAGTGAAGGAGGCAAAATTAATAAATATGGTAAATGAAAAATGAAATGTAAGTCCGGCGCTTTATTGAAAAATGTTTAAAATGAAAACTGAAAGAGTACAAATTTAAGAATGATCAAACATGTTTGTGTATATGGCAAACCGAATTGTTTTAAAAACTAAGATTATTTAGCCCATTTCCCTTGCTCATAAGGGAGGGTTCTAAAAGCAAGGCAATCATGACTTTTACTAGAATCCAGGGGTCCTAAAAACTTTACTATATATTTTTTTTTCTTTCTTTCTTTCTTTTTTTTTTTTTGAGACGGAGTTTCGCTCTTGTTACCCAGGCTGGAGTGCAATGGCGCAATCCCGGCTCACCACAACCTCCGCCTCCTGGGTTCAGGCAATTCTCCTGCCTCAGCCTCCTGAGTAGCTGGGATTACAGGCACACGCCACCATGCCCAGCTAATTTTTTGTATTTTTAGTAGAGACGGGGTTTCACCATGTTGACCAGGATGGTCTCAATCTCTTGACCTCGTGATCCACCCGCCTCAGCCTCCCAAAGTGCTGGGATTACAGGCGTGAGCCACTGTATATTCCTTATTAATGCATACCATCTTAACATTGGAGTTATAAAAAATTCGGAAAACACTTTATTTCTTTCAATCTACTTGGTTTGATATTTTTAAAATGTGTTTATGTTTGAAGGTAAGTGAGCAGAAAAGCTAGGTGTTTTTGAAAGTGTTTTACCATTATTAGTAATTTAGAAACTATTGATACCTCTGAATCTGCTTTAAAACATTTTGATTAGGTTTGTTTTCATGTATGAAATATGGTTTTATATCTAAGTCTAGCAAGTAGAAATTGAGTCAGTTTCAGGAATAGTAAAGCTTGAAATGAGAGATAATTCTTTTCCAGCTACATTTTCTTCTAATAGTATCTGTTTCAAATATTTCACAGAGTCCCCAGCAGTATAGGTAAATTGATTTTATGAAATATTTGTTTAATTGGAAGATGACTGTCACATTTTGAATTACATAATTAATGTCACAGTTATGACATTTTCCTATAAAATATTTTCATTTCTGTGAATATCAACAGTGGTTTTCCCTTTTAGTATTCATTTTGCTCTATGCTTTAAGTCTTTGTCCAAGCTAATCTATTTTCTTTTTTAAAGTATACTTCTATTATCAAATCAAATATGAAAAATTTTTCTTTTTCCTGAGCAAATGAGTTAGTTACCAGTCTGTATTGGGTTTATGAACAACTTATATCCTTCTGAAAACCAGATTTAAATATTTTGTTGATTTTGGCTTTCTGGGAGAAGCAGTATGGCATCGTCACAAGATCATGAGTTTTGGGGTTCTGTAGGTGGGCACACCCCTTGCCTCTGAGGGTTACCGGTTTTGTGTTCTGACATGAAATATTCTAGGAGCAGTCACCCTGGCTGACTGCCACAGAGCCATTGCCCTGTGTGAAAGTTTCTATCCTGATTCTCAGAGAAGAGCCCAATAAAGCAGGTTGTGTCAAACATTCATAATCATCACATCTGAACATCTCAGAACATCTTTGTGAGCTTTTATGTTGTTAAGATGTTTACTATACAAAAGAATGAGGATTTGTTTTAGATCATAAATAGGACATTCAGTGATACAGACTTAGTCCTCCCCTAGCTTGGAATTTGACAATAGGTTCTAAATGCTGCATCAAAAATACCTTTATAATTATTCTCCGATACAGATCATGTTTAGTTAAAAAAGAGTAATCGAATGGTTTTAATCACAAGAAAAGACACAAAAACTGCTGACGTATAACTTGGTCCTTTTCATGCTACTTCTGATGGTCTGCATACTTATATAATTTTATACCTATTACCCTTTAAAACTTTAGTTCCTCATCCGTAAGATGAGACAAGGTAATATCAGACCATTCTGATGACTTTTAAAGCTGCTGCTAAAATAGATTTGTACAAAAGTGTTATATTTTCATTTATTTAAACAGCAATTCTGCATCTTACCATAAGACTTTCATAACACATTATAAATAATCTTATTTACATATCACACACAGGCCTAGGGTTGTGCAGATAGATGGAAGGAAATTAATCACATATGTTAACTCCTTGTGGACCAAGTATACTCTAATGCCCTGAAAAGGTGAATGGAATTTTGAGTTCTTGCCAGAGAGTAAATTAAGCACTTGGAGATTCTTCATTTAATTATCTCATGAATCCTCATAATATTCCTTATGAAGTAGATGACAAGTTGTATTAGTCCCATATGTATTACAAGAAAAATGAGGCCTGAAATTGTTACAAAATTTCAGTACATAGATTGAGATATGTGTTTCTATCACAGTCTGGTCCATGGTATCATATCACTGCACATGTGTTATAATTACCCTGTGAGTGTAAAATTACTTTTGAGCCCTCTTCAAATTGAATTTATATCCTTAATTTGTGTTTTATAACTTTTTATATATCAATAACCATGATGTCTCCAAAGCCTTTTCTAAGACTCAAATTTTGTATTTTTCTGAATATAGAGCTTTTCCCATTTGTAGAAGTAGCTACATTAGGCTGGGCACGATGGCTCACGCCTGTAATCCCAGCACTTTGGGAGGCTGAGGCGGGCAGATCACGAGGTCAAGAGATCAAGACCATGCTGGCCAACGTGGTGAAACCCTGTTTCTATTAAAAAATACAAAAAAATTAGCCAGGCTTGGTGGCACGCGCCTGTGGTCCCAGCTACTCGGGAGGCTGAGGCGGAAGAATCGCTTGAACCTAGAAGGCGGAGGTTGCAGTGAGCCGAGATTGCGCCACTGCACTCCAGCCTGGAGACAGAGCAAGACTCCATCTCAAAACAAAAAACAAAAAAAACAAGTAGCTACATTAAAATCTCCCAGGAGATGCTGGTCACGGTGGCTCATGGCTGTAATTCCAGCACTTTGGGAGGGTGAGGTGGGCTGATCATGAGTCAGGAGATAGAGACCATCCTGGCCAACATGGTGAAACCCCATCTCTACTAAAATACAAAAAATTAGCTGGGTGTAGTGGCGCGTGTCTGTAGTCCCAGCTACTTGAGAGTCTGAGGCAGAGGAATCGCTTGAACCCGGGAGGCGGAGGTTGCCGTGAGCAGAGATTGCACCACTATACTCCAGCCTGGAGACAGAGTAAAGCTCTGTCTAAACAACAACAACAAACAAACAAACAAACAAAACAAATAAGCCAATTCGCACGGATCAAATATCTTCATTGTAGGCACTCCTCAGCCCTCCTTTAAAATATCAATATTGCAAGTGGGTACAGAACCATCATTTAAGTGGTTCTGTAAGTGCTAGTGCTATCACTTATAGTCTGTTGTGAGAAGATATTACTTTAGCTTTCCAGAAACAAGGAAGATAAAGCGTCTTAGCTACAGAAGCCTTGCTTATGTAGTTTGGCTTAGCAAAGCACTGAAAAATAAAGACAATGAGATTAAATGGGAAAAATATTGAATAGGAACAAGTTCATTTTGAACTGCCTTGCCATTTGATTTAGGATAATTACGCAGTCCTCACGAGCTTTTTATTCTCCTTTCTGAAGCTAAATGTTCTAGTGAAACCTCATTTTCCATCATGGTGAAGTAATATAAAATATTAGGCCTTACTGGATTTTTACTTATAGTTTCATTTTTGCCATTTTTGAGCAAATAGTTGGGATAAACAATTTTTGAGCAAATAGTTGGAATAAATAAAAGCTTGATTTGTTCACTTGCAATTATATATTGTGGCAGATTATAAAATGAAATTTGGCATGACTTTGGTGTTCTGTATGTTCATATACTTCTATGAGATGAGCACCACATTGATAGTTTTGGAATGGAAGGTATGACCCAAGTACATATAATTTACCTTGTTTAAATGAATAATTAGTTGTCTTCCCATTGTCTCCACTGAACTAACCATTATTCTGAAGAATTCTACAAGTGTAATATTACCTGCCATGATACATTCTTGCTTCTGGTATCACTCCTAGAAAGGGCTCTTCAGTTTCCATAAAAGATATTCCCTTCAAATGCTAAGGGTATCACTCCTAGAAAGGGCTCTTCAGTTTCCATAAAAGATATTCCCTTCAAATGCTAAGGCAATAGAGTATCCACGTGAACAATTAGTAATGGGTTCAGTGTCAAACTCAAGGAGGACTTCAGAATGAAGTAGGCATATTTGTATTATATACGTAAGATAATTAAGTTGATGAGAAGTATTATATAGCAGTGATTATCTAAGGGAATTAATGAAGGAGATGTAAGGTGATGGTTAAGGAGACCATTAACTGATTTGTCAATATATTATTTTCCTTAGAGTAAAAACAGAACACAATGTAAGTCAGATGCTTTGTTGGAAAATATTTAAAATGAAAACTGAAAGAGTACAAATTTAAGAATGATCAAACATGTTTGAATATGAGGTTTTGATTGCATTAATATTTTGTGCTTTTCTGTATTTTTAAAACTTTGTTAAAAATTTATTGGAAGAAAGTAGAGAGAGAATGAAGGTCAAAAACATAGTATAATTATGATTTTGAATCTTAGTATATACTTACTTTCTCTTTGACTATGAGACCCTTCTTAATCTGTCATACTTCAGCCTCCACATCCATTAAATGGTAAAAATAAATATCACTACCATTGCTGCAAGGATTCAGTGGAAAAAAAATGTCTCGAAAGGATTTATCGGTATACCTTTCACTTAGCAAGCGTTCATTTCATTATTTGTATTGTTGTAAAACAAAAGTCGAATATTTTTAGAAATTAGAAATTATTTATATCCTGATCAATTATCTTGTTATATATTTCTGTGATGATACAGACTAATAATTTTCAGGTACTAGTTATATTCAATCATCTGGTTATATAGTATGTGAGCTCTTGGGATTGCAAGAATATGTTATGTAAATTATCAATAATTTGAGGATGAATATGCAAACATTACATAGAAAAACATTATTACTGAGAAAAATGATTAATTTGAATCTTAAAGCATTTAAGAAGACATACATGAATGTTCAGTTAGAATTAGAAGGTTAGTTTGTGGATTAAAATAGTGAAGTATAGAGGAAAAAACTTCACTTACTGGATACTTGTGGCCAAGTACTCCAATTACTCTTCAAATTGGATTGGAAACTTGGAATTTATGTGTTTTTTTTTCCTATGATTCTTTCTTTTCTGTTTTCAGTGTTATTTTCCTTACTCCTTGTTTTTAATCATTTATTCTTTAGAAGCTTGAATCTACTTTATCTCTGTTACACTTTTCTAGAAAAAACAGGTAAGTGGTATAATAATAGAACAATTTCTTCCATTTATTTTTGTTTATATTTTAAAAATATCTGAAATAGGAAAGAAGTTTTTTTGTTATAAGAAGCATTGAGTTGGTGCTCAGTGAATAATAAATCATCATAATAAATGTGTTGACTAGATTTCTTACAGAGTTGCTGATTTCTGGTTTCGACATTGTTAGAGGATATGTACATCTTGTTCCATGTGTTGCTGCAGCTAATTTAAGGAGGCCTCAAGTATCTTCTACCCAAAAAAAAAAAAAGAGAAATTTAAATAAATATGTGAATTCTGCAGAAAATATCATAAATTGTATTCTCTTTTTATTAATTTTCTTCTATTTTTTAAATATAATATAATCAACATACTCCATCCTTTTCTCCTCTTTGGGAAATTTCTTTGTCATCTTTGCTTGTTTGTTTCTTTCTTTAAAGCCATCAATTTTGCACCTGGGTCTTGTTTTTGCTTTTATTCTTCAATTCTATTATTATTAGGATTAGTCTCTGTTCCACTTCTGTAATGGTATCATTTTATAACCTTGGTTTTTTTCTAACCCATGTCACTTTCTGGCTTTTTAAAAGTTTCATTCTGTAATAAGATTACTGCAGTGTATTACAGAGGAATATAAAATAGAGGCAGGCATACTAAGACTCTATACATCCATGACATCAAAAAACAATATAAACAATATCAAACACATCAGTGACTCTAACTGCCATTTAAAAAATTGTGAATAAGAAATGTTTGGATATTTAATTAAAGAAACAGAGGAACATTTCAGAATGTTCTTCTACATCTTTGATTGTCAACCTTATTATATAGAAAGTGAACTAAGAAAATCTACACAATAAAAATAACAGATAATAAAATCTACCTATAATGTAATTTAACAAATCAATACAAAAATCTACCTATAATGTAATTTTACAAATCAATACAACAATCTAAATGCATGAAAGTGAAAGAAATGTATACTGCAATAATATGTATGTCAATATGTAAACACAGATATGACTTACAGAGAATATATTAGAATAGTTCTGTGGACCCTCTTTCTGACAGCTACAAATGTAGATCAATACAGGTGACTTATTAATGGCCTAAATACCATAAGTGGCATTGCCACTTGGGATGTGATTTTCTGAAACAATAAACAGCTTTGAAAAAAATATTATACAATATATGAATAGTTATTTCTGGACATACAGTTTTTGGATTCCTGGAAAATTCAGTGTATATAAAATTTACAAAACAAAAACTTTGTGTTTATGTGTAAAAAGGAGTTAATTCCAGTTTCAGATAATTATTAGTAGGGTGGGTTTTTCTGTTTCATTTTGCACTTGAAAGAAAGTTTACTGCTCACACAAGGGGCTGAGTCCTAGTGAGAGCTGCTCTGATACAGGGAGGTTTGGGATCATTTGCATAAACTAGAGTGAGTGAGTTGGGCCTTTATAGCAACAGAGATTGGATTGAGACAAGTGTCTGTCAATGCAGTCGAGGTTTAAATTCAAGTTAGCCTTGAATAGCAGCATGTGCCCGTAATCCCAACTGCTTAGGCTGAGGCAGGAAGATCACTTGAGCCCAGGAGTTCGAGGTTACAGTGAGCTATGATCATGCTACTGCCCTGGATAATAGAGAGAGACCCTGTCTCTAATGAATAAATAAATACATAAATTTCTTGTCATTGCCACATATGGAGAAACACACACACACAAGGGCATTCTTATTAGCCTCTTTAATTGTGGTTCTATAGAGAAAAGGGAGGGTGAGGCTTTTAAAGAAGTCTGTGGCTTAAATACTTGACATGGAGCTAGACTCTTTATTACAATATTGCATATTTAAGACAGCATAACTATAAGTGTACTACAATTACTACTACTATTTATTTAACTTATAACAATAATTACTACTATGTAACGCTATAATGTATATATGTGATAAATACTATAAAATAGTATACTATTAATAATTAACAGTATGCTATAAAATATACTATATAATAGTATACTATAATTAATATTAATATAATTGATAATGATATCTATTATAAGTTATGCTATTATTAATAGTAATAATTATATTAACAGTAATGATAGTATTTATTGACAGTACTGTTTTATTTTGGGTGGAAGTGTTGGCTCACACCTGTAATTCCAACCCTTTGAGAGACCAAGGAGGGAGGATTTCTGGAAGCTAGGAGTCCAAGACCAGCCTGGACAACATAGTGAGACCTCATCTCTGCAAAAAATAAATATTAATAATTAGCCAGGCATAGTGGTGCATGCCTGTGGTCCCAGCTACTCAGGAGGCGGAGGTAGGAAAATCACTTGAGCCTAGGAGGTCCAGGCGACAGTGAGCTATGATTGTGCCTCTGTATTCCAGCCTGGAAAGCAGAGTAAGACACACTCCCTCAAAAAATTGTTTTTCATCCAGTGTTTTCTATGCATCAGGCAAGATACTAAACACTGAAATATATATTATCCTTTAGTCTTTACAGTCCTAACACAAAACAAGTATCATTATTCCCACATTTGAGAGAGGCAAATATTAGAAAGACATGAAAAATTTTAGTTAAAATTCTTAAGTTTCCATAATTACTAACAATCATGTATTTGACTGTAAAATTTATCTCATTTTCAGCTGAGATACACTTATATTTTAGAACTCTGTATTTCAACTGCTTAATATCTTTCTTGTTGAAACAGGGTATCAAACTAAATAAATACTCTGTGTGACATTAAAACCTTGTGTTGCATATAGGGAAATCTTTATTGCATAAGGCTGTCTCACCCAGACCATTTTCTTATTTGAAATGACAGTAATATCCCCCAATCATTAAGACAAAGAAATTCTACACAAATTACAACACACCTTAGAACTCATTGAAAAGCAATTTTTGGGGGCCAAAGTGGCTCCCGCCGGAGGTTGTGGCGCTTGTGAAGGCGAGGTCATGAGTTCAACGCTAACCTGAGCAACCTCATAAGCTCAAACTGATTGGCAAAAAAAAAAAAAAAAAAGAAAAGCAATTTTCAAGGAAAACCATATGCTAAGCAACCATTGATATGAAAATATTCTGATACATCTGTAAAACATTTATGTTTTGAATGGTGTCTTTAGAGTGCCATTATCAAATTATAAATGCATTAATTTCTTTTTTTCATAGTTTTTATAAATTATGCCACCAAAGTTTATTTATGTAATAGGGTGTATGCTGCATGAATGAAGAGAGACAATGATAACAATATTACCCTCCATCAAGTTTGCTTAAGGACTTTTCAGAAATCAATACTTCATTTTTCAAAGCATAAAATATGCTTATTAAAATTTCAATTGTCTACTTTCTTAAAAATATATATGTAATTTTGTCAATCCATATAAAGGTATATGCACAGAAAAGTAGTGTTCTAGAATTGTATAAGGATTGTTCTAGGATTTGAACAAGGAGTACCTTTTATAATATGCACCTTTCTTGGGTTGCATAGTTAAAGGATATCCTCATATTCACCATCATGACCCACACAGTGTAATATACTCTGTAATCCATTATCACTGTAACGATAATTTTTTTTTTTTTTTTTTGAGACGGAGTTTCACTCTTGTTACCCAGACTGGAGTGCAATGGCGCGATCTCGGCTCACCGCAACCTCTGCCTCCTGGGTTCAGGCAATTCTCCTGCCTCAGCCCAGTAGCTGGGATTACAGGCACGCACCACCATGCCCAGCTAATTTTTTGTATTTTTAGTAGAGACGGGGTTTCACCATGTTGACCAGATGGACTCGATCTCTTGACCTCGTGATTCACCTGCCTCGGCCTCCCAAAGTGCTGGGATTACAAATGTGAGCCACCGCGCCCAGCCAACTATAGGTTTTTAAATCAATTTGTGTTTCAGCCAATAAGGAATTTACAAATACTCACAGAAAGATGATAATATAGTGACATAGTCATGAAGGGAAGTGACGGCTTCACAGTATTCCCGAGGGTCATTTGAATAGACTGACAAAAAGGACAATCATGTTACAGACAGTTAAGAAGAGAATGATGATAAAGAAGTGGAAGTGGTGTTAGTTCTTACTAATTATCAGAGAAAAATCCCAAAGTAGAAGGATGAAAATAAAGCACAGTAGCTTGCCAAGTAATAGTTTTATGTAATTTTTTGCTGAACACTACTCAATTTTTATAGGTTAGCATTCTCTAGAGATGTTAAGAATTGCAATAATCTTAGACTAACCAAAAATATTGGAAATAAGATCTACAATTAATAATATTATAAATTGGATTTCTCTTAATTTTTTATGTATGTATATATATACACCTATATATACATATAATATGTGGAAATATTAAGATTGAAAAATCTGATTGACTATTATTTTGAACTTGTGGAAAAATATTTTACCCAATCTTCAAAAGTGCAATGAAACCATCAAAAGTTTTCTCTATACTAGCCATTTTAAACAAATATATCTAGTTTGAACAAAAATAATTTCTCAGACAGCACAATTGATCTTATCTTCTCATACCTATGCACAGAGGCAGAATGTTAATATATTCAGGCCCTTTGATTGGAGACTTAACATTTACACTGGCATAAAACATTAATACTATCATCCAAGCATGAAAATTCCAAATTAACAGAAACCAATGCAGCTATTCAGGCAAATTGGGAGTTAGTATGAGAAAGAGAAGCAATTCTATAAAACATGGTTTAACAGGATATTAAAAATATAGATTTAAGCTTTATTCTTAATATACGGTAGGACAAGGCAGTAATCCATTTGCCATCTCTGTTTTGAATTTCATGCTTTCTTTCCATGAATTTAATGTTAATACCTGATGATGATTCCAGGCCGTGAATCCAAACTGCTTGGTTTCAAATCTTGCTCTGCCAAGTAGCAGTGGGCAAACTTTCCAAAAATGCTGTGCCTCAGTTTCCTCATCTATAAATGCAATAATAATTTTGCTGCTGTTTTAGAGATGACATTCCTGGAATATAAGAGACACTCAGTGAAGGTGAACAATTTTTATTGCTTTTTTTTGAAAAAAAATATTTAATTGAAAAACCAAAAATGATTAATGGTAATCTATACAACTACACATGATAGTTATTTAGGTAGAAAATTATCTATCTCACTAATTACAATATTATCATTTAATTACTAAAGTTACTATTTTAATTTTTCTCCAAAATTCAAAGACATTGTCATTTTGCTATGTTTAAGCATTTTTCTTTCTTTCATTTTGTAATATATCCATCTTAGCAAATGCAGTCAGCAACAACTTAAACAAATTTTTAATGGAAGTCATGTATCTTTAGCTATCATATATATTATTTATATTCACTTCATATTTGAAATTCACCCATTTGATTTTTTGTTTGCAATTCTTTCTATCTTTGTGCACTCTTAGAAAAGTAATGAGTAATCCAACTGCCTTTTCTCACAAACTTTAGTTTGCAATGATGAAATCACTCCTGAGCCAGGAATACAGTCCACAGGAAGGGAAGACACTAATGAAAATTAGCATTCCAAAAGAATCTACTGCAGCTGTCATCATAAAAAGAAACTGATTAGTGGTTTGGACGGTGCTAACTCTGTAAATTATCAAACAAAATACTGCAGAAGCACCCATTTATGTATATGAAAATTACAATTTGAACATCACACTTAGAGCACATTAATCAACTTCATTCTTTGTTTTTATGGGTAATGAGGCTTTACAGAAAGGTAAATAGCCAGCTAAATAAAGTTGCTTTAGGAAAAATGGATTAAATATATTCATACTTTATAAAAAAGAAATGTGCTAAGAGGTATATAAATAAAGGAAGCATTACCCTGGTCATTTATTTCTATTTTCAGTTTCTACTTAGACTTTCTACTTTCTGGCTTCTTAATTTTTTATCTTCTATCCGTTTTGGTTTCTTTCATAGTCACTGTCTCTATTAAGTGAATTATAGGACTTTAAAAACTGATTAATATAAATGTCCTACCACCTTTTATTTAATATCTAACATATAAGCTTAATTAAAATATGTTAGTTCTTAAAAGCTACTCAACTCTTATATAATATGTTGTAGGGCTGTAACAGTAACTATTCCCTGTGGTGAAAATGGGTTGAATTATTTATAATAAATTTCCTGTCTTAGATGTAGTAAGTTGTATAAAGAAAGCTTTTCTTTTCATGAGAGTTTTATATATATCAGAAACAAGACTGAATATGGCTAATCTGTAGCTCTGATAATTTATGGGAAAAAGCATTAGGAAGACAAATAGGACAAACATCCACATGGTGAAAGAATAATTGTTTCTTTAGATATTTACTGACTACTTAATATGCAGTAGGTATTGAAAAGGTAGCAGTGAACAAGGTTTAGATGACTGGCAAATATGGCACTGACTTGTATTAACCAATGATGGAAAATCATTGGGCAACAGAGAATACAGCAAGTCATAGATAACAGTGAGAGCATTAAAAAGCAGATGATTATATTTCACATATAAAAGGTACAATTTATAAATATCTTTGACTTAATTATTTTTTTGTCTTGGTTAATTTTCTTACAATGGGTTACAGGACAAGACTTTGGCATCCCTTTTTTGAGTGTCAAGTGTGTACATTCCATTTTGAATATTACTTGAGAATCCCAATCCACTTTTTATTTGTTCTATGTTATTTTTCTGCTCAGTGTTTTCAAATTTGCCTCAGACTTAATGATTATAACCCCTTAATTATTACCCTTACTTAACTAAATTCTTCTAGATCAAAGTGCATCAACTCTTCACTGTGTGATTACATGTATTAAACATTTTCAAATATCTTCCTGCTAGCACCCACTTAGAAAAATTCAGGAAAGTCAACAACTGACATATTAATTTTTATACAAAACAATAACATTTTCTAGAATTTCTCTTCATATGAAGTAATGTTTTTCTCTACATAAGGTGTGCTGGAATACATGGGTGGATATTGTAAATTTAAAGTTAAAAATTCTGGTTTATTTCAAATTGGAGAAGATTAAATGCATTGGGTTTAATAAAGAGAAAATAGTTATTTCTTGTCTCCCGCTAGCTTTTGAATTTGTTTGATCTTGCTCCTCTAGTTCTTTTAATCATGACATGAGGGTGTTGATTTTAGATATTTCCTTGCTTCTCATATGGGCATTTAGTGCTATAAATTTCACTCTAGACACTGCTTTAAATGTGTGCCAGAGATTCAGGTACATTGTGTCTTTGTTCTCCCTGGTTTCAAAGAAGATCTTTATTTCTGCCTTTATTTCACTGTTTATCCAGTAGTCATTCAGCAGCAGGCTGTTTGGTTTTCATGTTGTTGTACGGTTTTGAGTGAGTTTCTTAATCCTGAGTTCTAATTTGATTGCACTGTGGTTTGAGAGACTGTTTGTTATGATTTCCGCTTTTTTTTTTTTTTTTTTTTTTTTTTTTGCATTTGCTGAGGAGTGTTTTCCTTGTAATTACGTAGTCAATTTTAGAGTAAGTGTGACATGGTGTTGAGAAGAATGTATATTCTGTGGATTTGGGGTGGAGAGTTCTGTAAATGTCTATTAGGATTGCTTGGTCCACATCTGAGTTCAGGTCCTGGATATCCTTGTTAATTTTCTGTCTTGTTGATTTGTCTAATATTGACAGTGGGGTGTTAAAGTCTCCCACTATTACTGTATGGGAGAAATTATATTTGGTGGCAGAAAAATAACCTTAATTTTTAGAGTAAATTGACCAAAAAGTGGTCATCTTTGTGAGTGAGCTGGTGCATTATTTAAAAGTGTGGTTCATGAATTTTATATTGTTTATGTTTGATAATTCTGAGTTAGAAATACAGAAAAATTTTGATGTTAATGATACTCAATTTGATTAATGTTAACCAGTTACCCTACTTGCATACTCCAAGGAATAAAAAAGTCAGAGCAGTGCTTACTTTAACCTTTTAACCCATATATTCTTATATGAAAAACTATCGGTCTCTAGATGCTCAGGCACAGAGTAGAAGGATAAATATTCACTTGAATCTTTTCCATCTCGTTGACTAATATTTCCCTTGGAAAAGTATATGCATATAGGAAATTTCTAAAATCCCACTTACTGCCCAATTTTTACAGTATTTTTTTCAAAGAGCTTCTATCTTTAAAATTATTTGAAAATGCTTTTTGTCTGCCACACCATTAATCAAGATGACTTACCCAGCAACTTATATGTTATAGACGATATTCTAATTTGATTTTCTGAAATTGTACTTGTCTGTGCCAAGTGAACAGATGCTTTGGTGGTGGTTCCTTTCATGATCAACATTGTACATACATTTTTCACATAGCAAAAAGTATTTTTATTATGTAATTTCCAATGTGTGGTTCTGCAGAAAACATTTCTATTTCCCTGTATGCGTTTACTTAATAATTTCTTTATTCTATGTAATAGCATTACACATATATGTCTTTTCTTTTATATTTCCAGTGTTAGGAGCTAATGTTGGTGCTATAATTAGAAACCAAATGACTTTCAGAATTACTGCACTATAGACTGTAGGAATATAGGAGACAGAGTATTAGTGAGAAGAGAGTAACATGGGTGCAGTGGCCTTCCCCGGCTTCGTGTTTCTTCCTGTAGCATGTAAGAAGTATGGTAGCATGTAAGAAGTATGAAATCAGAAATATTGAAAATTTAATTTGCCTCATATAATTACGGATGCCTATGCAAACCAATTATGGGCCTAAATTACCAAGGTGGCATTCTTATTATTCTGTATATACCTCAATGGTTTAGAATCATTTCTGAAATTCCTTGAGAAGTTTTCACCTCCACTAAGCTGATCCTTACAGGTATTCCTCTCTTTCTCTCTCTCCCTTTCTCTTTTTTAAGGTATCTATTTTTAAGATATTTAAGATATTTCAAGTTAAACATGCCATTTTCAATGAAACTTGTAATGTAGGAAACACTGTTAATCTGTAAAATATTTTGAGACTATTTTGCTTTAAAATGCCTTGTTGCGGGTAGCCTTTTCTAGATATTTGCAATGCTAATTTCTAGATATTTGCAATGCTCTTTGTTAATGATTTATATTTTGTTTTCCAAATGTTTGCCTACTTGTTTGTTTTGCTGTCTGGCTTGCTTCTTTATTTTAGCATGAAAGATGTATCAATTAGTTTTGGTTAAGTTATGCTATAGTAATGAACCAGTCTCAAAACTCAAAAACCTACAACTACAAATTCTTCAATTCTATTTGATGTCTTTTGTGGGCTATCTGTGTTTATGCATTTTGGGACCCAGGCTTACCCTCTATGGAGAATATTCTAAATCTTAAGGAAAAGGAAAAGGAAGGCATAGTGATACCGTGTTATGACTCTTAAAACTATTTGAAAGTGGTTCTCATCCGTTCTGCTCACATTTATTGGCCAAATCAAGTCAATTCCTGTAATCAAAATGAAGAGAAGGGAATAATTTGAAAAAAAAAATACAACTCATCACAGAGAAATTTAAAATACATAATATGGCCAGGTGCAGTAATCCATGCCTGTAATCGAAGCATTTTGGGAGACAGAAGCAGAAATACCACTTGAGTGCAGGAGCTTGAGACCACCTGGGCAACATGATGAGACCCTATCTCTACAAAATGTACAAAAATTAGCCAGGTGTGGTGGCATGCACCTGTAGTTCCAGCTACTCAGAGGCTGAGGTAGGAGGATCACCTGAGACCTGGGCTCAGGTGGCAGAGGCTGTAATGAATCAAGATCACATCATGGCACTCCAGCTGGGATACAGAACAAGACACTGTCTCAAGGTAAATAAATATATATATATATGTATGTATTAACAAAATAAAGTGAAAAAAAAATGAAAAAAAAAAACATAATTGCTTAAGACCTTTCTAAGAGTAAAAACTTGCAGAAAATTTGTGGGATTGTACCTGTACTAAATGCTCCCCCTAAGGCTCTTTTCCTTGACAGAGGGTGATTCTATGGACTATTACTGTGGTTAAAAAATTTGAATTTGTACTTATTGATCTCAGTCTCTGAATCTATCTGCTCTTAGCTGTAAGGAAATACAGAGCATCATCTCTTCTTTGGATGGTTTCAGTGGGTGTCTTGGTCATTTTTTTTACAAGGTGTAAAACATCTGCCAGTTCCTTCACTGAGAGCCTAACTCATTTATTTAATGGACTGTGATTGATACAAACATAGTTGCTGCCAATTATTCAGAATTGACATCATTGGATGTAAGGCTTGTTCCAGTGGCACTTGTTAAAGGTCATGTTATATCACCAAGCTAACTCTGGTTCACAGTGCTTGTCAAAAATAAAAACTTACCTTCTTGGACTAGGTTTCTTTTCACCACTCATAATTTGAAGTCAGCTAAAATAGGGTTCCTTACATCTTCTTTGCTGAAATATGTCTCTGCATGTGGTCTCCCTTTGAGCTACAATACACCTGCATCAAGGAACTCCTCCATATCTATTGATATGGCTCCAGGTTTAAGTCTGAACTTAAGATGTGTTTGTTGTCATTGCCACTTACCTGATTTTAACTAATTAACTCAGCAGGAGAGATAACTTTTTTTAAGTTTAATGTCATTGCAAAGCACCTTGAGATACCACAGCATGACAAGATGACATAAAAGTTAGTGTGTATACGCCTCCACCTTCTTTTAGAGTTAGGCACCCTGGTGGTTTAGACAAATGCATTGGTTGTTCAAATGGAAACTTGATACTAAAAGCCATGGGGAGAAAAAAGACTGAATTCTAATTTGATGTTTCCAGTCTGTTTCAAACATTAAAAAAATGGGGGAATCAGTTAAAATTCCTATGGATACTTGAAATCAGATAGAAGCTACTGCGATGTGGAATAAATTCCTGGGACAAGTGCTTAATGATACTGTCATTCTTATCCCATCTCATCTCTTTTTATAAATACTATGGTATATTATTTTTAGCCAGCATTTGTATAAGATTAACATTTTAAAGTTTCTTTCACATAAATTATTCTTAATGTTTCTGTAACTATGTTATATTATTATTATCTCCATGTTACAAAAATAAATAGAATTCTAAGAGTTGAATAAAATTATCCAAATGTAAAATATCCAAAATATAGAAATTATAAAAGAAAGTAGCATTGAGACTCAAACTCAGATTAATCTTCTTAAATAATGTTTTTTTAATGTGGATTATTTTAACAATTAAAATTGGGTAATATTATAAGAAGTGAATGGTCTATGAAACAAATACTGTATCTCTAAAAATTACACTTGTGTGTCTTGGTTGAAATGTTATGGCTGGGTGTGGTGGCTCATACCTATAATCCCAGCAGTTTGGGAGGCCAACGTGGGTGGACTGGAATTTGAGACCAGCCTAGGCAACATGGCAAAACCCTGTCTTTACAAAAATGTAGCCAGCTGTGGTGGTGCACGCTTGTAGTCCCAGCTGCTCAGAGGGCTGGGGTGGGAGGATACACTGAGCCTAGAAGGCTGAGGTTGCAGTGAGTGGAGATTGCAGTGAGCAGAGATTGTACCATTGCATTCCAGTATGATTGATAGAGCTAGACCTCGTCAAAAAACAAACAAACAACAACACAAAAACATAGAAAAAAATATTTACTGGTGGCACGATAAAGCATAAACTAAGTTAAATCAAATATTCATTACATGTTTCTCTGGTTTGTAAAAGAAATTAAAATACATAGATATCCAAGTACTCATAATCTTATGCAATATTAGTAGGAAATAAAATTTGTTGTGCATCGTGGAATACTTGGAAAAGATGTGATTTTAAATATGGGCTTATATTTATAAAAAATTTGTTGAGTTGTCCTGTTGGATTATGATAGTGTTATGGGAAAATATGTTACAAATTCATAGGTAACAAACTCTTCCTGTGTGTATATGAAATCAAATGAGAAAAGGCCATTTTATTTTTACTTTTCCTATTTTTAGAAATATTTTTTTTTAATTGAGTATCTCAAAGGCTAGTTGTACATGAAGTACTTGATGATGGGTCAGTAAAAGCCATGGCACAGAAGAAGAATAGAATCCATATTCCTCAAAACTCTGGGCAAAGGGAAACACACACACATGTAAAATGTAGATAGAAACTGAGGTAGAACAGATATGAAAACCAACAGAGTATAGAGCCAAGAAAAAAACAGCTTTTAGTTAGTATTTAAGCTAACTGCAGGGTAGTGTATAGGTTATATGCTAGTATGATTAGAAGAATATCTAGAAAACATTTTGTAGTTAACTATTCAAACAGAAAAATGGAAAGTTGATTATTAGATTGGAAAAAAATTTAAGATTTAAATGTCACACCTAAACAAAATCAGTATTGATATGCCTTCCGTTTCCTTTTGTAATTTGGACCACTAAAAATATCTTTTACTGCTAGATTTGATTTCCCTAGAGTTAACCATTATGATTTTAGAGACATTCAAGTTTTACCTGGATGTATATGCTAATCTGTTACTCAGAATTAAAGTATCATAAGTGAAATCACTTGATCAATAATTTTCTGAATAATATGAATCCTTTAATGAACAAATTAGAGTATACATTTTATTATATGTATTATTTTAAAATTGAGAATATTTATTTTCAAAATAAAAAGTAAGATATGTATAGGATAACTAATGCATCATGTAGATTTTAAAATGTTTGTATTGAATATATAGGTAAAGTTTCCATTTAAAAAGTTGCTTAAATAGTATAATGTATATATTTATATTTATGAATAATGCATTCTAAAGGTCAGTAATTGATTTATTTTCTGCTCTTCAAAATCTAAGAGAGGTGCCGAGCTGTCATTCTGAGAGAGAATGAAAAAAATATATTGTATATTGTTAGTAATTGGGCAATGTTTGTGGAAAATTTTTCCAATAAGGATATAAAACTTATTAGGGATATTTATGCAATAATAGCTATATAATCATTTACTATTAGTAAGATGTGAAAAGGTCAATTCCATACAATGGTTTTTTAGGGGTTAACATGCCAAATAAGTGATTATGTTAACAAGTGGTCAATTTAATTTGATCACTCAAAAGATAATGGTGAAAACAGCCCACTCATTTTAGTCATCTTCATGACTGAATTAACTATCAGCACTTAAAAACTATTATCTATCATTTGCTAAATGTTCACAATCTGCCTAGTACAAGGCAAAAATCTACATCAAAGCTATTAAGAAACTTTTAGTGAAGACCTGATGAATAGATTTAACCAAATATAAAGGAGCTGTGAAAAGTTTCTTACTAAATAGAAGAGAATACCCCACAAGGTCCCCCAAAAGAGTGTAGTATACTTTAGAAAATGAGGAACTACAGTTTGGTCAAATTATAGATTGAAGTGTGTGCAGTATATTTTGTAAAGAGAAGCTGAAGAAGAAACAAGAGTTACAGTATTCTTAGTTTTCTATTGCTGCATAACAAATTACTGTAAAATGAGTGGTTGAAAACCACACTCATTTATGATCTCACAGTTTCCATAGGTTAGTCAGTCCAGGCATAGGTCATCTGCTCAGGGTTTCTCCAGGCTAAAGTCAAGATATAAGCCAGGGCTGGGCTGTCACTTAAGGTTATTTCAACGTCATATGGGTTGTTGACAGAATTCAGTTCCCCATATTCGTAATACTGATTTCCCAATTTTCTTGTTAAATATAATCTGGGGATTGCTCTCAGTTCCTACAGGCAATTTTCAGCTCCTCGCCATGTAATACTCTTATAGCTTGGGAACTTACTTCAAAGCCAGCAGAAAACTCACTTTCCCATCTGCTGAGAACATAGAACATAGAACAATCACAAGGGACTATCCCACCACTTTTCCCATATGATGAAACATAATCAAGAGAATTTGATCTTATCATGTTCACAAAAACTCTTCACACTCAAGGAAGAGGTAATAGAGCCAGCTTACCAGGGAGTGGGAAACTTGAGGGCCTTCTTAGAGTCTTCCATTGACCTCTATGCATACAATTAGAGTGTAACAAGGCAAAGAAGCTAAAACCTGTCAGAAGTCTGCTGCAGTTGTGAAATGATTGTGAGGCTAAGGAAACAATGATACTAGATGAAATAAAGATTATATACATTTGAGAAATAGTTATTTAGTAAAATTAAAAAGATCAAAGATCATTTATTGATTGGGGAATAAAAACTAAGGGAAAATTAAGAGTAGAGGATCTTCCCAGGTTTCTAGCTTGAATGTTGGAACATTGGAAGACATAAAAGGAAGAGAGAAAAGTAGTATGAGCCATAGGCATTTCATTTTTTAAATGTTTATTTTATTAAATTCAGTAGCTAAACTAGATATTAGCTTATTTTGAACAACTGGCTGCTTAGAAGTTGCTTACTCTTTTTCCTCTGGTGCACTTTATGTCATTGTGTAGATTGAAATTAGTGTCTAGTATCATTTCTTTTGAGCCCAAAGGATGAGAATTTCATGTAAGACAGATTTGCTAATGACAAATTCTCTGTTTTAAATTTTGTTGTAATAACTCTATTTTGTTTTATTTTTGAATAATGGTTTTTATAGATATCGAATTATTGGTTGACAGGTTGTTGTTAATTTTTTTTTCCATCACTAAATATACCATTCCACTTCCTTCTGGCCTCTGTTGTTTCAAATATAATATTAGCTGGTAATTATAGTGGTGTTTGGCTATATGTAATGTTTTATTTTTCTCTGTCTTCAATAAATTTTCTTTGTCTTTAAGCAACTTGATTATAATATTTAAAGATGTGTATATATTTTAGTGTATCCTACTTTAAATTCACTGAACTTATTGGATGTATATAATATTATTTCATCAGATTTGAAAGTTTTAAGTCATTATTTTTCAAATATGTTTTTGATCTTTTCTCTTTCTCTTGGTTAGGGCAAGCAGAATACTGAAAAACAAACCAGAAACTTAGCAGGGAGACCTGGAAAATGAGGTAACTATAGTGAGCCTTAAGAAGCTCTCATATTCCTTCTGATACTCCCATATGAGCATGTTGTTATGTTTGTGGTATCTTATGTGTCTCTGTGGCTCTTTTCAGGTTTTTTTGTTTTGTTTTTCTTTATGTTCATCAGATTGTGTAATAGGTGTTGATGTATAATCAAGTTTACTGATTTATTCTTTTATCAGTTCACATTTTCTGTTGAAGTTTTAATTTCAGTTGTAGTTTTCAGTGACAGGATTTTCATTTCATTCTTTGTATGACATCTATCTCTTTATTAATGTTTACTATTTTGTGGCACACCATTGGTACTTTCTTTTAATTTTTGAACATGGTTTGTTGTAGTTTTTTGAGTATATTGATAATAGCTTTTTTTGAGATTATTTTCTCAAAGTCCAGGATTTGCGACTCTCAGAGACAGTCTATGACTTCCTTTTTTCCTTTGGTTATGAAATGTTTTATAAATATCTATTAGGTCCATTTGGTCTATAATGCAGATTAAATCTGATGATTTGTTGTTGATTTTCTGTCTAGACAATTTGTCATTCCTGAAAGTGGGGTGTTGAAATCCCCAACTATTATTGTATTGGAGTTTACATCTCTCTTTAGTTCTAATAATATTTCCTTTATGTATCTGTGTGCCCCAGTGTTAAATGCTGTACACATATGTATAATTATATTCCCTTGATGAATTGATCCCTTTATCATTATGTAATGACCTTCTTTGGCTCTATGATTTTTTTCACTTACAATCTATTTCATAATAGATTTTGTATACCAGTACATTTTTAATTTCCATTTTAATGGAATATTTGTTTTCCACCCCTTCCCTTTCAGTATACAAGTATTTTTATAGGTGGTATGTGCTTCTTGTGGGCACCTTTCGAGTGGGTCTTGCTTTTGATCCAACCAGCCAGTCTATATTTTTCAATTGAGGAATTTACACAGTGTCTATTCAAAATTGTTATTTATAGGTAAGGACTTACTCCTGTCATTTTGCTAGTCATATTCTGATGGTTTTGTACATTCACTTTTTCTTTATTCCTGTTTATTGATTATCTTTAAAATTTGGTGGTTTTCCATATTGGTAGTATTTGATTTGTTTCTCTTTTTCATTTTTGTATCTACTCTACCAGTGAATGTATTAGTCCATTTTCACACTGCTATGAAGAAATATCCAACACTGGGTAATTTACAAAGGAAAGAGGCTTAATTGACTTATAGTTCCACATGGCTCAGGAGATCTCAAGAAACTTAGAATCACAGTGGAACGGGAAGTAACATGTCCTTTTTCACGTGGTAGCAGGAGAGAGAATTGCCAAGCAAAGGGGGAAAAGCCCTCATAAAACCATCAGATTTTGTGAGAACATACTCACTATTATGAAAGCAGCAGTATGGGGGTAACCACCCTCCTACCAGGTCCCTCCCACAACACATGGGGATTATGGGAACCAAAATTCAAGATGAGATTTGGGTGAGGACAATGTCAAACCATGTCAGTGAATTTTATACTTTCATATGTATTCATGATGATAGATATTGTTCTTTTACTTCCAAATGTAGGACTTCCATAAGCATTTCTTGTAGGCTAGTCTGGTGGTGTTGAATTCCCTGAGATTTTGTTTTCCTGAAAAAAAAAAAACATGATTTCTTTTACTTCCGACAGATAGCTTCATTGGGCATATTTTTGACTGGAAGGTTTTAAAATTTTTCTCCCCTCCCCTTCCACCTTCCTGCTTCCCCCCTCCCCCTCTCCCCCCTCCCCTTCCCCCTTCTCCCTTCTCCTTCCCCTTCCCCTTCTCCCTTCTCCCCTCCCCTCCCCTCCCCTCCCCTCCCCTCCCCTCTTCTCCTCTTCACTGTGAATCTATCATCCCATTCTCTCCTGGCCTGTAAGGTTTTCCCTGACCAATAGATTAGCTTAATGGGAATTCCCTGATATGTGACTTGATACTTTTTTTTTTTTTTGCTGTTTTTAGAATTCTCTCTGTCTTTGACATTTGACACTTTGACTATAATATGTCTCAGAGAAGACCTTGTTGGATTGAATACATATGGGAATCTCTGGGCTTTTGGGCTTTTAGTATATGGACGTCTATATTTCTCACAAGATTTTGGGAGTTTCAGCTATTATTTTATTCAATTGGTTTTCTATGCTTTTTCCCATCTCTTCTCTTTCTGGAACTCCCAGAAACTAAAATTATTTTGCTTTACGGTGTTCTATACATCAAACACACTTTTTATTGTTTTCTGTTCATATGTATTTTTTTTTTATCTGCCTGGGTTACTTCAAAACATCTGTCTTCAAGTTCAGAAATGCTTTTCTCTGCCTAATCTGGTCTAATGTTGAAGCTCTCAATGTATTTTTTAAATTCAATTTATGGAATTTTTTAGTTCCAGACTTTCTGCCATTTCTTTAGTGCAATATCTATCTATCGGTTGACTTTTGGTTTCTTGTATTTAATGAAGTTTCCTAAGTTCATAATTTTGGATTTGTTTTCAGGCATTTTAAAGGCTTCCTTTAATGGGATTTGTTACCGGGGAAGCATTATTTTTTTTGTAAGTGTCACATTTGCTTGCGTTTTCATGATTCTTTTGTTGTGTTGATATCTGCATATCTGTTGTAACAATTATTTCTTCAAATTTATGGGTTGGATTTTATTGGATAACATTTTTGTAGATAAATTTATAGTGTTGATTCAGTAGGGTACTTTGGATTTTATTCTGAGTCCAAACAATAGTGTAGTCTCTGTATAATTGCTTCAGCTACAATCAACATCAGTGGTGTTTGTGAATTCCTCAGTGGCTTACAATGCAGTTTTTAATAGAGGTTTTGACAAGGCTTTACTAGGGTCAAGGATTCCAGAGACAGTGGTCCTCTGGCTCCTGGGTGGCATCTGCAGACACCGGGTTTGTAGTGGTGGGCTGTGTGTGCCAGTCCTAGAACCCCTAAGCAGCATACTTGGTACCAGAAATGGTTGGGTTGTTGGGGTGGGCTGCTTATCAGGCCTCCAGGTGGCATGCAAAGGCACAGTAATGTCAGCAGCACACCACATGGGCTGGTGCTCCTTTCTCTGGTTGGTACTACTAGTGGTGCCAGCAATGGAAATAGTGTCAGCAGGTCAGCCCCTAGATCCCTTGGGTGATATGTGCAGGTTGCTGGCAGTGGTAGTAGTCAGATGGGTGAGTCAATCCCAAGGCCTTCAGGTGGCACTTGATTGGGCACTGATGACAGCAGCAGTGGGTAGGGGCTGATCCTTGGTCCCCCAGGAGGTGTGTTCAGACACTGGCAGTGGTGGCAATGGCCTGGGCAGGCTGGTCACTGAGCCCTCAGAAAGGGTTCATGGACACTATTATCATTGGTGATGAGGGGGTTGGGCCTGTCCTCCAGCCCCAGGACAGTGCACAAGGGCTTGTCAGCAGCAGGCCAGAAGGGCTGATCCTCAGACCACCAGACTGCACACAGGTGGCAGTGGCAGCAGCAGCAGGCAGGCGGGAGAGGCCCATTCTGAGGCCTCCATCTGGAGTATGAAGGTCCAAATGATGGTGAGCTGGAAGGGCCAATTTCCAGGCCCCTGCATGGCATGTCTGGGCATTGGTTTTGTTGCCAGTGGGTAGTGTAAATCTGTCTTCAGGCTTCCAGACACTGTATGTGACAGGCTGGTCCTCAGGCCCCATTAAGGCATATGCAAGTACCTGGTGGCCCTGCCACCACCATGGGTGGGGTTGCTGTCAATGGTAGCAGCCCTGGGAAGATGGTTCCCAGCTTCTGGACAGTGCAGAATTTGGCTCTCTTTGTCTTGGATGCAGCCTCCCTGGTGAGCTGTTCTGCCTGTTCCCCAAAGGGTAGGACACTGTGTGGGCTAGAGTGCTGGAGTTCCAGCCACAACATTGTGTCCAGTGGCATCATGACACTGCAGTTTTCTGGGTGGATGTGGGGGACTGTCAGTGGGGTTGTAGGGATGTGGATATGCAGGGAATATTGGAATCAATGGCAGAATATAGTCTGGTGGGGACTCGGCTCTCAAAATGGTGTTATGCTGCAGCAACGTGTGTCTCAGAGGATGAGTGGGCCCCAGTGTGAATTCCCTCTCAGAAACAATGCCATGTGCAGACTTCAGACAGCTCTCTATACTAGGTATACTAGCTAGGCTCAGTGCCCATGAGGACCAACAGGCTCTCCTGTGGCTGCAGTTGCAGGTATCCATGGTTGGAATTTGGAATGGTGAGTATCTCTTGCTTACATGTCCCCTGCAATGGTTAGTCCTTTCTGGCTCTCAGCCAATCCCACCAGGCCAGCTTCTTCACCTGTCTCTCCTTTCATGCCACAGAAGGTCCCTGTCACTTCCCTGCTTAATTCCAATGTTCTTTCTTAAATACTGTATTTGACAGCTTAGTGTAGTTATCTACTTGTTACTTTGAGTTAGCAAGTTAACTACTTGTTATTCAACCACACTTGAACCAAGTGTGGTTATCTACTTGTTATTTTGCTCCATATTTGAGGAGGAGGAGAGTCCCAGGCACATATAGTCAGCCATCTTGGGTCTCAGAGGATGAGTGGGCCCCAGTGTGAATTCCCTCTCTGAAACAATGCCATGTGCAAACTTCAGACAGCTCATTTTTTTCCTGAGCATGAATCACACTTTCCTGTTTCTTTGCATCTGATAATTTTCTCTTAAAAACTGAATATTTAAAATAATATATTATAACATACCTATCTATTTATTTCCCCTGAGTGGCTGTAGTTGATGATTTTTTGTTCGTTTGTTTGGTGAATATAGATGATGGGTATTGTGGTTTTTTTAATCTGTATGTAAGTTTAGAACATTCCATGTAAACTTTGAAAAAATAGTCCTTAATCTATTTATATTTTAATTGTATTCTTGCTGGAGTGGGAAATAGAGAATAATTAATTATTGAGTGACTAATAATGATGAGTTTAATTTTGAAAGGCAACCTCCGTAATGGTACTTTGTTATAATTACAAGCTAGCAACAGTGATTTAAATCATTGCTGAGAAATTTGCAGTATGTTAGTTAATATAAGAAAAAAAATTCTATTTTGTAGTTGATTCTCTGGAGGAGGCTACCTGTATAGTCACAACATGATCTTCCAAACACTAATATGAAATTATTTTATTCTCTTCTCTGAAGACGAGATACAGGCATAAGTAATCTTTCCTCATTTTTGTTTCAAATAGATGCATCTTCTCTTGTGCTGTGCATTGCTAACATTTCAATTATTTTTTATATTGAAGAATTTTAATGATTTTATTGGCTAATTTCAAAATAATGCCTTGGATTAATAAGCAAATAGTTTGAGTTATTTGTTATTTTACAGTTCCACATTGCCGTCATCAGGATGTAACAAGTAAACAGAGTTGCTATTTTTGGACAGAGATCTCTCTGTTTCTATTCAATTGTTCTGGGCAAGATCTTGGTATCAGAAATTTTGGGCCAAACTGACCTTAGTGAGTCTCAGCAATAGACTCCTCATGGTATCTGTATATCATCTATAATAAAGCAGCCATTTAATCGTGATATGGTTAGGCCCTGTGTACAAACCCAAATCTTATCTTGAACTGTAATCCTTATAATCCTCACATGTCCAGGGCGGAACAGGTGAAGTAGTTGAATCATGGGGGCAGTTTCCACACATGCTGTTTTCATGATAGTAAGTGAGTTTTCATGGTTTTTATAAGGGGCTTCCCTTTTTTCTTAGCATGCACTCCATCCTGTTGCCCTATGAAGAAGGTGCCTCCTTCTCCTTGGCCTTTGGCTATGATGGTAAGTTTCTTGAGGACTCACTAACAATGCGGAAGTGAGAGTCACTTACCCAGTCTTGGATATTTCTTCATAGCAGTGTGAAAACGGACTAATATACATTGCTAATATAGTTTCTGGTTCCTCTCTTGGTATGGTCACTTCTATAATTTCAGGTTTTACCATAATTATGAAAATATTTACCAAACTTAGTTTACATATGTTTGTAAAATTCAAACATATTTAACAAGTACATTGTAAAGGAACTTGCATCTGTCTGGAACCAATTTGGGAAAGGATAATGCATAGTAATAAAATACATATTCATTGAGTTTCTTATGGATCTATATAAATATTATGAAATTGATGGTCAGGTTACAGCCAATTAGAGGGCATCAGGAAAGGTCATATAATAATTAGGATTATTTTTAAAAACTAAGCATATTTAGCATGAGGGAAGTATAAGACATTTCAAGAAACAGAAATAGCAAACATAACTATTCAGAACTTTTAGTGTTGAAATGAAGAATGTGTTTGAGAAAGATGGAAAAGTCATTAGTTTCCTGGAATATTCATAAGTTCTCACTTCTTTTTATAATGTAAATAGATGAATTTCTCTCTGTTATATGCACAAGAAAATAGAGAGATACTGCTCTGCCTATCTCAGAATATTTCTTATTCTACAAATATCTGAGAGAATAATTCTTTTTTTCTTTTAGATGGAGTTTTGCTCTTTTCACCCAGGCTGGAGTGTAGTGGCACGATCTCTGCTCACTGCAACCTCCGCTTCCCAGGTTCAAGTGATTCTCCTGCCTCAGCCTCTGAGAACCTGGGACTACAGGTGGGTGCCACCACACCTGCCTAATTTTGTATTTTTTGTAGAGACAGTGTTTCACCATGTTGGCCAGGCTGGTCTCAAACTCCTGAACTCAGGTGATCCACCTGCCTTGGCTTTCCAAAGTGCTGGGATTACAGGCATGAGCCATGGTTTCCGACCAAGAATAATTCTTATTTCAATATTGTTGGAACACAGTTACATTCAGAGTATGTATGTTTGATGTGCAATGTATTTCATGTGGTTCTAGTTTGCTCTTTAACCACATTATATTGTGATTGGAAAAGATCCAGAAATTAAGGCCGACTTTTGGCATTTCACCGAGAGTGTGCTTGACCCATTTACCTCTACCTTATCCAGGATGGCCTAGGTGACATTGCTTTATTCCCATAATACACTGTGCATTTCCATAAACTGCAGAATATTGTATATAAATTATAATAATATTTGTTTTTGTGGCTATTGCTCCTAAATGAACTTTGCCAAGGAATGTCCTACTTATCTTTTTATCTCTATTGTTGACTGAAACTGTTAAATTTTGTCTGGCATAAATTATTCTTTCTCATAAAGTGGAAAATTGTGTGGTAAAATAGGTTATTAATTTATTTATTCAAAAACCTTTATTTAGTGCCTATTAATGCCAGAGACTAATTGAAGTCTGAAACTAAAAATTTGTAGTTTTGATTTTACTTTATGTCTACATTATTTGTATATAAGACAAAAAGCCGGTAATATTTCTACATTATACATATTATAAAGTTTTTGGAAATATGCATGCAAAGGTAAATCAAGTTTAGCATGTTGTTGGCCAAATTATGAATTTTGAGATTGAACATCTCTTATACATAAAAGTAAAAATTATATTAATTTCCATCATGACCTCTGAAGTTCTCTCTGTTTGCTTTGAATGATCTCTTATGTGAGAACTGAACATTTCATCTTTTAATTCTTTCTTACCCCCCCGTGTGTGTGTGTGTGTATGTGTGTGTGTGTAAAGGTAACATAAACAGAGGGCTATTTTGTTCATTCTGAAGTTAACAAAACTAATCTCTGATTCAGAAATCAGACGACCCAAATAAAAACCTTAAAATTATCCTTAATAGTAGAAATTGGGTAATTTTCCCCAACTGGAACATGAGGTAATAATTCCTATCTCAAAAATGTTGCTGTGAGAAGGAAACCAGTTAATATAATTTAAATTGCAAAGTGAAAATTATGTAGACATAAGGCACTATTATCCGGCAGACTATGTGTGCACCTCCATGATAGCCTTCAATATTACCAAGTGTTTATGTTGAAGTAGCTGTTTAATTGCTTTGGTTTTATTTCTTTGCTTAGTCTTGCAACACTGCTTTTGTCGTTTTGGTTTTTAATCTCTGCTAGAGAAAGGACAAACATACATGTATCTGTAAGAATGTCTACTTCCTAATATATACAGAATTTAACGTCTTAATCTCCTTAGTTGCTTTTAAGGATGGTGTCTTTTTAAAGCTTAAGGTAAACAGAAGCACAAAGTATTTATCTTGAGTGATTTCTTCTTTAATTTAAAGCTCAGATTTAGAAAATATCCCATTACAGTATATGTAATTAAAAAAACTGATTGACAAGTGGAAACATGTATTTTATTCAGGAAAAAAAAAAATCTTCTAAAGTCTCTCTCTGTCTTTTCTTTTTCCTTTTTTTTTTTTTTTTTGTTTCATTCACTTGTGGTTGCCTAGATACCAGTACCAGGATCACGATTTAAGGAGTGCAATTTTATGTCCCTTTTTACCCCTAATGCAAAAAGAGGACTAGACTGAATATCACTCAAATTAACAGTATCTCATTAGAACTTTGCAACATTTCCCTTTGGGTGACCACACAGGCAGGCCCACTGCTTACTGTTTTTAAAACTAAGGACACAGACTCTTGTTAATTGGCCAGTAAGGGGTAGCCGATTTCCTGCTTCCTCTAAACCTGGGATTGATTCTGTCATATTCTTCAGGCTGCTCCTTCTCAGATGTTTTGAGCACAGTAGACTGGTGAATTATACTCTATTTTGTAGACTATTTCTTTACAACTGTGTCCTATGTATTGAGCTATTGCAAATGATTTTTTAAAGTTTCTTTAGTAACAAAGAAAATAATATAAGCATTGCTAAGGTTGATGTAGTGAAAGGTGTACATAATTCTATTTATTCTTTTTTATATACCTGCCTTTTTATGAAAGAACTAAGGACACACGGCTCAGAAAACTTGAAAGTGTAAATGTGCTATTTGTGAAGAGCTAAACATAATAACATTGATAACCATTCTATGGAGAATGCATTATCCAGATTCATGTGAAGCACACGTGATTCGTCATTTAGTTCTATTGTGTTGAAGTACTTTTTCTTCCCATTTCACATGATACCAGAGATGAAATTTAACCAGGCTTTAGTTCTTTCCCTGGGGAAAGAACAATTTGTATTTGAAATGAAGTATGAATGATGAGGAACTGAAATGGAGTAGCCCTGATTTGCTAGTTAGAAAGGTATGTTTCAAATCAAATGGGACTTGATAAAGCCATTTGACAAAGAGAGATTAGCATTAAGTCCAAATGTAAACAGCTTGGGCTAGAGTAGGACTGAGTGTGGGGGCAGAAGGAAGCTGATTAGTAATTCAGATTTTATCTTGAATGAAAAGAGACTGATGATAGCCGGAATCCTGGCAGTCTTCACCTTTTGTTGACCATCTGTATTGTGAGTTCCCCAGCAGAGAGCCAGCTCATTTGGAGACAGGAGAGCAGAAGGGCATAGCTTCTCATATGAGAGAGAAACCAAAGCCACGCTAAACACCATCAATTAAAATACATTAGTCCTGTAGGAGCTGCCCATTAGAGTGTTGAGTGTGCACAGATGCTGCTGTTGCAAGCATGACACCAGTAATTAGGTGTCACAAGTAGGAGGACTTCACACACTATTTAGCAAAAACGTCACACTATTTTTGCATAAGATCTTGCCATAACTTTAATTGCAGTTGATTTCACTAATATTGGTTAAAAGAAATACTGCCATTGTGCAGTATCCAGGACTGTTGTTTTCTAATTAGGTTTAAGACACATAACAAAATAGATGGGTTTACTAAATAGAAGGGAAAAAAGTGTACTATGCTATTATAAGTGTGTTAGTTATGATAAATGTCTATACTTAGTCAAGAAAAATTAAAGCTCAATTTATTCTTATACATTTTCATGTTCCCTGTCATTGCTGACTGATGGCTTGTCTTTTAGTGCATCTGTGATGCTTTAAAGTAAATAAAACAGAACTTGAATCTGCATCTCAATTGCTGCAGTATATTTTCACTTGCACTGTAATTCCTGTTTAAAAGAGTTTATACTGTTCAAGAAACTGTCCCTCTCTTTTTCACTTTTAGTCTCTCCCTCTCAATTTCTCTTTCTCTCTCTAATATAGTATTCTTTTCACAAAAGTCAGAGGAAAAACAATAAAATGATTTTGAATGATATTACAGAATCTATGTGATATAGACTGGGCCACCCAGAATGGGATATTGTGAACAGGTTTTCTGTCAACTAGCATCACTTTTCTAGCTGAAAAACATCATACATACAACAGATTCTTTTTTTCCTTCTATCCTGAAGTCTCAGGAAATGATAATGAAAGGGTAGAGTCTTCCTCCTCCCCAATCCAGAACTGTATAAATACAAAATATGACCCTCTCAAACATCAACATATCACTGCAAACCTCTCAAGGGAATGGGTTGTACAACATGTAGATTAATAGAAAAGACGACAGATTAAAGGAGTGATTTGGGCATCCCTGATGCTTCTTTCCTGCTCCCCCAACATCTCCTTTGTAAGAGCTCTCTACATTACCCTCATTAGAACAATCTGTACAAGCCTCTATATCTTTCAGGAAGAGCATCACAGTAAGAAAATGGGAATCAATGGTGAAAGCTTCAAGAGGACAATCAGGCAGTCCCCAGGACAGTGAGGAGGCAAGGAAAACAACAGCCTGTGAAGCTTGACAAGCTCGAGTCAGATGCTGCCTTGGGACTCCTGTTGCTTGGCATCTGACTCCTGAAATAAGAACCTTTTTCTTACGGGAGGCCACAGCCCTGCTGTCTTTATTTAGGATGCATAATGCTGCACAAAGTAGAGGTTTAGAGTGATTTAGAGAGTATATTTCATACAGAAATGAGAACTTGACCATTGGGAAGACTAACATAGAATAAAATACCATGGAATTTGTGAGTATATGTGCATGTATATGTGGGTGCGTGTTTAGGTCTGCATATGGGGAACCATTGATGACGTGTGTAATCAATAATCTAGCAGCCCTGCACTGAGCTATTTAGCTAAAAGTCTAGGGAAAAAAAAGGTGCTCAAGAGATAAATATGATCAATCTTTTTTTTTTATGTTTTGTGTTCTTAGAAAATCGATTGTGTTCTTAGAAAACAATTTTTAAAATCATATTTTAAAATTCTGAATGTTTAATTTCATTTTCCCAAATTAAGGTATCAAGAAACTACAATATTAAGCTATATAACTTGTCTGAGATATAAATATAAAATCTTTAAAATCTTCAAACATATTCTATCAAACATATATTTAATATCTTCAAATGTATTCTAAATGTGTTCTACTAATTAGAGGTCAAATGAAAAAGATCACAATTCATGTGTCAGGGTTTCTTATTGCAATCCATGAGTACAGAACAGAAATTGAAGTGGCAATCTAATTGCTTTGAATACAAACATCATATTATTTCATTGGCTTGGTATTTGCATAAGATGATTAGTCCTCTCACCAGTTGAAAGAAGCTATCAGTGCTAAAGAAACAATTAAAAGAATTTCCGATCCTATGAGGCGCAGGCTAGTAAAACTCACTCCCTCTTGGGAGAAAAGTGCTTGGCCATATGAGGTAAATTATCTCTCCAAGGGAGCCAAATGATGATAATGATTTTCAGAGGCCAAGTAATAATTCAGCAATGAGTAAAATTTTTCCATGGCAAGTATGAGTTTAGAAAATTTATAGATCCCCCCTAGCCTTTCATATTAGAAATCTAGCAAATGGCCCAATAATTTGCTATTTCTAAACCTAAATGCATTTACTCAATATATAGCTGGTTATTAGAGATCATAGCAGTGTTCATGACATGTTTGCTGGCTCTGTAGGTGTGCATCACATAGAGGCTTGCTGACATCATTTAAAGCTTTAAAACTAGGCCAGGTGTGTGGTTCATGCCTGTAATCCCAGCTACTCAGGAGGCTGAGGCAAGAGAATCACTTGAACGTGGGAGGCAGAGGTTTCGGTAAGCCAAGATCACACCATTGGACTCCAGCCTGGGCAACAAGAGTGAAACTCCATCTTAAAAGAAAAACAAAAACCTAATGTATCAGGATATAAGCTACTCAAGATTACACATACACACACAATGATAATTGAGTAATTATACATATGCCACACACATTTATCTAGTTCATCTCAAGTGTACAGCTAAAATGTCTACGATAATTTAGTCAAGAATTTTGCAACTTGTCATGAAATGTTCTTTCCTTTGTTTTCGTCATGGAGCTAACTACAGTGAATGCTGAGGTGATAATAGAGTAATATTTGTTTCCAGTGTTTTCTCTAGCTTCTTTCTTAGGGGTGTGTATTATTGGATCAATCTCATTTGCAGGCTTTCTAAATAAATTTACAGATTTCTATAGGGTTAATGGACAATTATGCCTATGGACAGTGGGTATTTCAAATGGTACCAAGCAATGAGTTTTCGCTGCTGAGCTATTTAGTTCTGGTGAAGTCAGTGAAATAGAAAACATAGCTGAGTCTTCAATAAAACTTAAGACACAGTCTTCCTTCAAAATTATACTTTGATTGAAGTGCAAAGGTTCAAAGCAAAAACAGCTAAATATATAGGAGAGAAAATAGTCCACGTTCTCAAGTAATGAAAAATATATCAATTTATCACACACTGTATATTCTTCTAGTTTGACTTCCATTCTTTATAAAAGCAGAAAGAAATTGTAGGTATCTTTCAAGGCAACCTGAAAAACTATTGCAAACTGATCCTGCATATAGAATTGAAGAGAAAAAGGGGAGCTGGGTTGAAACAAGTAATAACCAGCAAACGTGTAATTTTTATACTAAAACTATAAAAATGGCATAACATCATTATACATTATAACAGTCGTTCTTTATAATATTTACTTAATTAAGTTATCTTCACCACTTGTCAGACATGTTAAATCTTACAGCCAAAACCTCAACTAATTCTAGCATATTGAAATAACTTCTTAAGATTTTCATCAGAACATCCTGTTTCTTCCTGTTTTACTATGTTATACTTCCACTAATTTGGGGAACATGAACTTCATCTTCATATTATTTTATTATTCTCCACAAATGGCATTCTTTTGTGTTCCAAAAAACACCTGATACATGTTATTAACCATAATAATTCAAATGCTCACGAAATAACCTCTTTCTTGAAGAAAGATAAAAATGACCACTTAGAAGAATAAGCTTGTAGGAATCAGCAGAAAAATCCTAGAAGAGTAATGAAGAAAGAATAACATCACCTAATATTTTTTGAAGTACTATAAAGCTGAAATAATTGAAACATTTGTAACTCAATCAATGATGTAGAGATGACTGGTTAGCCATTTAGAAAAGCCATTAAATAGTTTTCTAACCTTACTTTGCATGGGTTTATTAAAAAGTCATGTGTTTCAACAATATAAAAGTAAAAAGTAACGTAAAATTTGTTGAGGAAAGCATTGCAAGATTTCTAATATATTATTAAATGAAAAAAAAGGCAAAATGCAGAACTTAAGCCAGGGTGTACTTTCAGTTCACTGATTTAGGTGCTTATGTGTTTGTACACATTGGATACTTGTGAGAAGATCCAATGATGGAGTTAACATGGTTGACAACACGGGGGGGGGGGCAAAAAAAGGAGTAAAAGAAACAGGTTTACACAAATGACTTACTTTTCTCAATATGTCAATTTACAGTCATTGAAATTCTTAGCCTTAATGTATATATTTTCACAATAAAAATTTCATGCTAGCTAATAAGATAAGAAAACATATTCTACTTCAATATTTTCCTTGATAATGATATAAATATCATCACTGCCTTTCTTTATACATACTTTTTGTCCTGTAATGACCAAATTATGGTATTTCTTTGTCCTATAATGACCAAATTGTGGTATTTTGCATATCTATCACTTCCAACATTTATCGTTTATTTGTGGTAAAAACATCCAGAATATTATCTTCTAGTTATTTGAAATATATACTATAATATGGCTTACTGTAGTCACTGTATTGTGCACTGTAGTACAGCACTACTTATTCTATCTAGCTGGGAACATGGATGAACTGAAGGACATTTTGGTAAGTGAAATAATTCGGGTACAGAAAGAGGAAAAACTACATGATCTCACAAAAAGGTGACTTATCTGCTAAATTTTAAAGAACTGATAAGGTGATCTTTTGGTTTTGGAATATGCAATGTGTAGAAACCAAAATGCTTCATTTTTCTGCATACACTCAGTAATACTTACTTATCAAGTTTATCATTAAAGACTTCTTTTTATCTCGACAAGGGCCAGGCCATTTTGTTGAATGTTCTTTTTTTTTTTCACTTTTATTTCAGTTCAGGCATACATGTGTAGGTTTATTATATAGGTAAACTTGTGGCATGGGGGTTCATTTTTGTAAGGATTATTTTGTCACCCAGGTACTACGCCTAATACCCAATAGTTATTTTTTCTTTTCCTCTCCTTCCTCCCACCCTCTACCCTCAAGGAGGGCCCAGTGTCTGTTATTCCCCTCTGTGTTCATGTCTTGTCATCGTTTAGCTCTTACTTATAAGTGAGAACATGCAGTATTTAGGTTTCCATTATTGTATTAGTTTGCTAAGGATAAGGGCCTCCAGCTCCATTTATGTTCCCACAAAAGACATGCTTTTGTTCTTTTTTATGGATGCATGGTATTCCATGATGTATACATACCACATTTTCTTTATCCAACCTGTCATTGATGAGCATTCAGGTTTCCATGTCTTTGTTATTGTGAATAGTGCTGCAATGAACATTTACATGCATTTGTCTTTATGGTAGAATAATTTAGTCTGGGTATATACCCAGTAATAAGATTGCTGGGTCATATAGTAGTTCTGTTTTTAGCTTTTTCAGGAATTGCCAAACTGCTTTCTATAATAGTTAAATGAATGTACACTTCCACCATCAGTGTATAAGCATTCCCTTTTCTCTGCAACCTCACGAGCATTTGTTATTTTTGGACTTATTAATCATAGCTATTCCAACTGGTGTGAGATTATATTTCTTTATGGTTTTGCTTTGCATTTCTCTGATGATCCGTGATATTGAACTATTTTCATATGCTTCTTGGTACCTGTATAATCTTGTTCGTATACTTGTTTATATGCTTGTATGTCTTCTTTTGAAAAGTGTCTGTTCATGTTCTTTACCCACCTTTTAATGGAATTTTTTATTTTTCTTGTAAATTTGTTTAAGCTCCTTTTTTTTTTTTTTTTTTTTTTTGAGACGGAGTTTCACTCTTGTTACCCAGGCTGGAGTGCAATGGCGCGATCTCGGCTCACCGCAAGCTCCGCCTCCTGGGTTCAGGCAATTCTCTGGCCTCAGCCTACCAAGTAGCTGGGATTACAGGCGTGCGCCACCATGCCCAGCTAATTTTTTTGTATTTTTAGTAGAGACGGGGTTTCACCATGTTGACCAGGCTGGTCTCGATCTCTTGACCTCGTGATCCACCTGCCTCGGCCTCCCAAAGTGCTGGGATTACAGGCGTGAGCCACTGTGCCCGGCCCTAAGTTCCTTATATATGCTGGATATTAGACCCTTGTGAGATGCATAGTTTGCAAATTTTTTCTCCCATTTTGTAGGTTGTCTGCTTACTCTCCTTATAGTTTCCTTTGCTGTCCAGAAGCTCTTAAATTTAGATTCCATTTGTCAATTTTGCTATAAGCATGTTCTTAATCTTAAACTTTCATAAGAATATCCATCATCTAAGGGTCTTAAAAGGGAGTCAAGAATGCCTGGAGTAAGACCATCCTTTTCCAGCTCCAGCTGTTCATTGGAAGGTGTGACATGAGGTCATTGGAGCCCCCTCTTTCTCACTGTCTAACCTCACCACAATCATTTGCTATGAAACTGATTAAGCCTATTGTCCAGGATTTAAAAATTGATTACCACAAGAAGCCCTAAATTCTCAGTCCCTCACATCCAGTTCTCCTATTCCCTTTTTACCACCTTAAACTTTTACACCACTCTGGAGTGCATAGTTCATTCCATCTCCTCTTTGTGTCCCACATTCTTAACTTCGTCAATTTCTCCTTGCATTCTTGCTTTAAAAAATACCTGGTTGTGGCCGGGTGAGGTGGCTCAAGCCTGTAATCCCAGCACTTTGGGAGGCCGAGGCGGGTGGATCACGAGGTCAAGAGATCGAGACCATTCTGGTCAACAAAGTGAAACACCGTCACTACTAAAAATGCAAAAAAATTAGCTGGGCACGGTAGTGCGTGCCTGTAATCCCAGCTACTCAGGAGGCTGAGGCAGGAGAATTGCCTGAACCCAGGAGGCGGAGGTTGCGGTGAGCTGAGATCGCGCCATTGCACTCCATTCCCTTTTTACCTGGGTAACAAGAGCGAAACTCAGTCTCAAAAAAAAAAATAATTAAAAAAAAATACCTGGTTGCTCTCTGAAAGCACTATCCCCCCTTTCCTTCCCAAATACTGGATGTTCACTCTTTATAATTCATACTGCTAGCAATGGAGTAGATGTCTCCTTTACTTCTCAGTATTTCTTCTAGGCCCTTTCTCTCTCTTCTCTAAAGTTCCTAAACTTTGAATCTCTCTTCTCTGAAGTTCCGAAGCTTGAATCCAGGTCTTTGCACTATACTGCCAATAACTCAAAAACCCCAAGTTTAGTCACGCTTATCTCTCAAGTATTTCAGTTTTTGGCTCTCTGTCTTCCTTACCTCTCCATATTTAATTCTTTATAATTTCAATGTTTATGTAAACAATCCCACTCTTCCTCTGCAAGAGATTCTCAAGCAGCTGAACAGCTATTTCCCAATGACTATTCTCCATTCAGTTATTCTGTTCATTTCCGTGGCTCTACCTAGACTGGATCATTAATTATTACTAATTACTGTAAACCTTTCTTGATCTTAATTTTATTCATCCTATTCCATGAATTCCAGCCTTGTTTTTCCAGCTCACTTTCTCTTGTCACCAGCCTCCAGCAATCTTTGTCTTCTCTTGCTTTGTCATGTCAAACTTCAACATGAGTTAAATCCAAAACTCTCTTCATCCTAAGTTTGTACCATGCAGCTGAATGTGGCTGAAGAAAAAATATACAATCATGTTTACTAATTGCAAGTTTAAATGTTGCATGATTAATGTCCAGTGAGCCTTTAGCCTTGCCAGTCAAAAACAGTACACCCCCCACCTCTACATATTCTCTCACTAGCCCAGAAGACTACTCCTCACCTTCTCTACTCTTCTTCAGTCTCTACTTCCCTACCACCTTTCTTATGCTCAGCCAACCAGTTCATTTATTTCATTGAGAAAATAATAGAAATTAGAAGCAGACATTCACAGACTTCCTTCTTTCCCAAAACAACCATCTGCAACCATTTTCACTGTGTACTCTGTCTTCTCTGCAGTTTCTATAGATGAATGAATGGTACCAGATCCTATCTCTTCTTGCATATTTAAAACATAGTTTCTTCAGTCTTCTTCTTCTCTTCTGTATTTGCGTTAACTCTGTTTCCCGTATAATTCCACTGAACACAAAACAGGATACTGAAATGGGAAAGATTTCCTTGTCCTCCTTGCAGGGCGTGCGATGGGGGTGTGGCCCACTTCTTCAGTGCCTTACTGCTCAAACCTCTAGGGAGCATGTAGACAGGCAGGCTGTGGGACTCCGACTCCATGATAGCGTCTAGGGGTGAATGCTTACAGCTCTTGAAGCCCCGGTGGGTGTGTGTTACAGGGCACTCTTTTACTTTAGATGTCTGTAAGCAGCTTGTGTTAGTCAACTCAATTACACCAGTTTCCTTATCACAAGGACAGAGGGATTTCTGTATCTTGGGGTTTCTTGCCTTGGTGTACTGGAAGAATCAGATCACACATGGGCTTGGAGAATGAGTGCAAGCTTTTATTGAGTAGAAGTAACTCTCAGCAGAGGGGGAGCCAGAAGAGATGGCTTTCTCCTAGAGTTGGGCAGCTCTGTGGTCTGGGCTCTCTTCTGACTGCCCTGGCCAAACTCCGCCTTGTTCCACCAATCAATGGCATGATGGCCCCATGGTCTGCAGGCATGCTGGTGTCTGTCTGTGTGCTCTTCAGCCAGTGTGCTCCCCTTGACATCCTCTTAATATCCAGCTGCTTGTGTCTTCTACTGTTGATCTGCTCCTCCTGACATCCAGCTGCCTGTGTGTGCCTTGCTAGGGTCTTGAGCGTTTTTATAGGCCAAAATTGGAACATGGCAGGCCAGGTAGTCTTGGGAAATGCAACAATTGGGCATAAAGGCAGGAGTATCTGTCCTCACCTAGGTCTGTAGGAGTGTAGCCTAACCAGGGACCATGCCTTCCTCTACCCAGTATTTCCCTTCCCCATTTCCATATCATTCAAAGGGCCCATGTTCTTACCTTCCCAACACTCACCTATCAATACTTTGTCACCTGTATAAAATGATAAAAATAATAATACAAGAACCTTGCATTGATGGCACTACTTTACAAGTCAATATCTTACATTCATTACAGTAAAATTTCCCAAAACGTTAGCTATCTTTAATTCTTCTCATCACGTTCTCACAATCTTTTATAAACCCAACTAAAGAAGGATTTTTCCAACATGTCTCCATAGATATTGATTTTCTCAAGGTAAGTAATTATCTTCATGTACTAAACCTAGTCCTTCTTGACCTCTCAGTAGTTTTTAGCAAAGTTGATAATTTCTGCCTTTTTAAACTTTTTATTCACATCATTTTCATATATTCCTTCTAATTCTCTGATCCACTGGCTCCTCCTCCTAATCCCTTTTAAAATTTCTGTTCAGAACAAACCATTTAAGGTTGGAATGTGCCAAGGCTCTGTTTTTGATCTTTCTTTTTCTGTATTGACAACCCTCTTTTTTTCTTTCAGTCTCAGTTTTAAATAGTATCTATGTATTGAGAATTCACAAACATATATTTCCACTCTGAACCTTGCCCTGCATTTTGAAACAAATTTGCCTACTCAAATCCCCCATTTGAATAGCTAGCAAGAAATCTGATGATCATATCTAAACCAAAGTTTGATATCCTTCCCTCCGTGAAACTAGCATTCTCCATCTAAGTTGATAGCGACTTGCTCTGGTCCACTTGTTCTGGTCAAAAACTATGGAGTTATTCTTGACTCTTTTCTAATCTCCAGTGCAATCATGCTAATCCAGGCACCATAGTTTCTTATCTGGATATTGCCAAGACTCTTTCCTGAGCCCTGTGCGTTCTCTGTCTTCCTTATATTGTATTTTCAACATGGCAATTGGAGTAATCGAATTGAAATATAGGTTAGATTTTACTTTCTTTTTTAAAGTCCGCAGCGGTTCCTCAGTTCAGCTGGAGTTTAAGCCAGTCTTTACTGTAGCTTCCAAGAACCCTGCCCCTCTGATTACCACCGTGATCCATTCTGCCACTACACTTCCAGCTGCGTATTCCGGGCCACTCTTCCTCTTCCCCTCGTCAGACCTACTCCTTCCTCAAGGGCTTTTTCTTGCTGCTTTTTCTACTTGGAAATTTATTCTCCTGGATAGTCACATAGCCCACTTGATCACCTCCTTTAAGTTTTTGCTCCAATATCACCTTCTTTCAGTGAGGCCTTCCCTGAAAAACTTGTATAAAATTTCATCACATTCCTCAGCTGACAACTCTTATCCCAGTTTTCTGTTGTTTTTTCTTTTCTCTTTAAATCACCTTTTCTAATGTATAATACAATTATTTGTCTTTTTAGTGCCAGTTTCACTTCCCATGATATAAAGCAAGATATATAAAAGTGGGATTTTTTTTTTTTTACCTCTGCATTTCTTGTTGAAGAGATGGACATCACTTTTTATGTAAATATGTATTTTTGTTGTTGCTTACTATATATAAGGCAGATATTTAAGAGTGACTTTTACAAAGTAAGGACACAAGTTTCAGAAGAGTAAGAATAAACTAGTGTTACACAAAACCTATACTACTTCATAAATTTAGCTTCAGTTCCAGGATGGAAGGTTAGATGAGGTGTCTCCATCTTGAGTTCTCTAAAAGACATATACTGCCACACTGAAGGGAAATAATTATATTTTAACTTTGACACTGAGCTCTTCAAGGTGTAGTACTGAATCTTCATAAATTTAATGCAAATTGTTTAACATATCAATTAACTTAATTCCTATTGACTATACTTGCCAAAAGATGCTGGCATATGCCTCTGAAAGTCCACTGAGTCTACTAAAAAAATGGAACAAAAAGCTCCAATATATAAAAATTACTCCACCTCAGATATTCAGTATGTTCTACAGATTGTTTCTATAGTTTATTTTAAACTCTTTTCAACATTTGAATATTAGAAATCGCTTGTGCTTATTAACAAAACACTTATGTGTTATTTATTAGAATGTCTCCAATGACAACTCATTCACTGAAGAGTCAACTGTTTTGAGTTTGTAACACATTTTATTTAATCATCTTCCTTTAATTAATTTTGGTTTTATTAATATCTTGCTCTTTCAAGTGTATGTCTAAAATTCCTTTTAAAGTAAGCTTTCTAATGATAATGTGTTTGTCAAATGATCTCAAGCAATTTGTACAATTTATATACAGATGACCCTTTTACATATCCAAGAAGTTTAATAATCTCATAAAAATAATAGCTGTTTTTAGACAATGTGAAAAAACTGGCCTTAGTTATTTTTAGCTAACACAGTGACTTAATTAAATTACTCTATATTCAATGCAATTGATGGCCTTGCTGTAGAATATAAATGGTTGAAAATAATGGACAGGCTGAGGACAAAATAAATACAGAGGTGTGTTTGTGTACTTCTGCGTGCATGCACACGTGTGTGCACATGCGTATAGCCTACATAGACAGAATTATGTAAAGACTTGTATTAAAATACACATAATTCTGTATTGATTTATCTCAAGATTTCACCCATTGATTAGTAATATGTTCTCTCAGTGATTCATGATATGATAAATGATTGATATTTAATCCCTCAGCTATTTTTTAGAAATGTTATGCACTAGTATGAAATGGATTGTCACCTATCAGATGAGGTTTGAATGTCATCTCACGTGTCCCTGGCTGAAAAACACTACTTAACATTCCACTATCAGTGATTCATTATTCGACTTAATGCTTTTCCCCTAATAAAATAAGAATACCCCTTGTGGAAGAGGAACATGTGATGTATTATTCAGTGGTTAATAAAATTTAGTGAAAAGTATCTTGTATTTCTGTATAATATCTCAGTTCAGCACAGATTATTTATCAACATTCTGAGTTTACAGCAAATAGCGATAGAAACCAGTATCTACAGTTTTTGTAGGAGAGAGGCTAGAAACTGACAGGACTGGGCCACCATATGTGGAAAATTGATGTGGATGGGCATGACTGTAAGAGGGTGAGAGCACCCAGAGGCGTGTGCAGTTGGGGCAGTGGGTCAGGGATGGTCGTGGTAGTTGAGTGTGCAGTGAACACAGCTAGACAGGTAGGTTAAAAAGGTGAAAGAGAGCACACAGAGAATTACAGTAGCATGTTTAATTACTTAATCTTGTGCTATCCCTGCACAACTGCATACCATGACACATATGAAAGTAATAACATTATTATTAATATTATTTATCTTCTGCTACTCTCCCTGAGAAACTGGTAGATTTGCAAATGTCTTCTAGCAGGAAAACATAACCATTAGAAAAGCTAATTAAAATCTGGGGTTTTTATTTGGCTTGAAACCTTCACAGGTGTCAATCTTTCTTAATTAAAAATGCAGTGAAAAAACATACATATTACTCTAAGCCATTTTGTATACTGTGAAATTACTTTTCTTCTCTCAAGAAAATGTGAAATCATTTCTTTTCCTTAACACACATTCCAGACGTTTTAAAAGGATATTTCCTCAAAGAGACAAAATCCGCAAAGGATTTCCCCGAAGTACTTTCACTTTAATAAACATCAAGCAAACAAACAAAAAAGCAAGACAATATATGTGTGTGTAAGTGTGTGTATGTGGCAAAATTAACATATATCTTTATATAAATATGAATTTAATATAGATACACATGTAAACAGAAATTGAATCTATATGAATACACTTAATATATGCATATTAAATGTGATTTATTTTACTCATTGCAATATTACTTATTGCTATCTTTTCAAAGAGCTCAGACAACTTCATGCACATCTAATTCACTGTTGTTACTTCTTCAATGTAAGTAATAAAGCACTTGTTCAATTTTTTTTAAATTGAGGAAAAGGAGAATCAAATATGTAACACTAGAAAAAAGAGCTCTTTTACTCAAAAAAAAGTGCAATTTTATACAGCAACCATACAAAATCTTCAAAAAAATGTGATAATTATATTTGGGGTGTGTGTGTGGGATGCTTAATAACAGTAAACTAGCAACTAATTTTTAACATACAAATGAATCCACATGGTCAAATATAATTTTTTCTAGCTCTTTCAACTTATTAGCCATTAGAGGTAAAATACTTATATTAGTGACATCATATTTATTTTCCATTATGTATTACTTTTATATATGTAAATAAAGTTTCTATGTGAAACAATTAGTGATAAAGCAGAGAAAATGCTCCTCTTCCCTCTAGCTCTCTGTGAAGAAAAGATAGTTTGTATGACTGCCAATAATACCCATGATAAATGAAGTCAAGAAAAGATCTTTTCAGGTCTGGTTAGGTATAATTAAGAGGATAACAATAAATAACAATGTAATAGAGAACTGATACATACACCATGGCCAGGAAATGAAGATGATAATTAACATTAGCATTTACTGAGATATTACTATAGAACATAATTGGCCTACCTCAACTAGTGTACGTTTTGTTGTATATGGTAAAACTAGCAGTGACCACATTTTTTTTTAACGAAAACCTTTAATGGGGGTAACTAGCACATATGAAGTTCTTTAAAACAGGTCTCTAGTCTCCTGATTCAAGATTTTAACAGAACTGATTTTTAATGTGAACTTTGTTAAACTTTTTTGTGAATTTTAATGCAAAGTTTCAAATTAGATAATTTGAAACTTACCTAGTTTCACTGTAATATAAGGAACATTTTTTTTTCCTACTAATGGTTGACTTATTCATTCTATCTAGTATTTTACCTTTGTAGATCAAACTATAACTTTAAAAATATTGCCCTGAGTTATCTAAACTACTAACAGAACTATTATAAATCATAATATATTAAAAAATTAAAAGATATTATCATCCGTATTGACCTTCTCCCTGAAGATAAGGCACAGCCAGATGTTCCTGGCATACTGGCTGGGCTGAAATTTTTTTTTTTTCTACTTCTCGTGATTTGCCGTTCTCATGCCTATGTATGAATACTACTTCCAGTGATTCTTTTTATGTCTTTGATATGAAATAGCACTCCATTTCTATCTAATAGCAATTTTAGTTCCTCAGAACACGTTCTACATAACAACAGCTGAATTAAAAATGGATACTCCACCTAAATCTAGGTAATAAATAGATGTCTTTCTGTAGTCCCTTTAATGAAAGATTTCCAACGAGCAATTAATGATGTAATGTTCAAGAAGATAAGCGACTGTAATCTAGCAGATGGAATGTACAATTATTCTTATTCCATTTTTGATGAACTTGGCTGGAAATCTTTATTAGTAAGACTGCTCAGTGTTTTCAACATGTTATTAATGTCTTAAATATGGAATATTTTTCTGAGAGTACCAATAAACAGGAAGAGTGAATGTCAAAACCTGTCGTAATAACAAGAGAATCAACAACAAATTCTACCTATACAAACAATTTATTCTTTTCTTTTTGATGGGTTTGGGTCTGTGACATATGTGGAATAAAGTACACGGTGTGGGGGAGTGGGAGAGAGAGAGAGAGAGAGAGAGAAAGAGAGAATACGCTTTACTTGCACACTCTAAGAATAAATAGCTAATACCATTTGGACATATTGAGGAACAATGATAATGACAGAAGTGTGCAGAATGACAACCTCTTCTTGGTCTCTAAAGTGTCCTTGCAAATGTACAAGATCTTATAAAATATATATGTACACAATATATATATCTGTGTGTGTATGTGTACAGATATATATGTACACAACATACACACACAGATATATATATTGTGTACATATATATCTGTGTGTGTATGTGTATATATATATATATACACATACACACACAAATGCAAAGTGCAAATATATAACTACATAAAACAGAATGAAAATAAGATAAAAATTAAAATTTTTGCATGTTTATTTTGGTCACAGCTTCACCATTAACTGAAAAGGGTAACGAACAAAAGTGTACAGAAATAAGCTACTATATGTAAAAGGGTAGAGCTACCAGCAAATCATGTCAGTTGTGATAATATGTTATGTGACAGTGTTCTCTGAACCAAAACAAAAATCTCTTCAACAGACCCAAATTCTTCCCTTAAAAATTCTAGGCTCCTAGAGGCTATAGAATCCCTAAATATCTTTTTTCACTGAGCTTTGAGGTCAGTTTTTTTTTTTTTTTTTTTTTTTTTTTGAGACAATGTCTTGTTCTGTCAGCCAAGCTGGAGTGCAGAGGCACGATCTCGGCTTACTGACTGAAGCCTCTGCCTCCTGGGTTCCAGCTATTCTCCTGCCTCAGCCTTTTGGGTAGCTGGGATTGCAGGCACAGGCTCCACCTTGCCCAGCTAATTTTTTTATTTTTAGTAGAGATGGGGTTTTACCATGTTGGTCAGGCTGGTCTCCAACTACTGACCTCGTGATCCACCCACATCGGCCTCCCAAAGTGGTGGGATTACAGAGGTGAGCCACCATGCCCAGCTGAGGTTAGATTTTTAAAGAAGGTGGTCATATTCTTTTAATCAGATTTTCTGTTTCTTTCCTCTAATGCCAAAGCACTTTTTTATGCCCTTATTACTGTGCTCTTAAAGTAAATGCCTTACTAAATTATAAAATAAGAAAGTTGGCTGTTACAAGTTGCAGTGATAATTTTTTTTCTTTTCAGTTGAGGAAACTGAGGTCCTAGACTAAAAATTCAATAAAAAAACACTAAGTGAACCAGGTTAAAAAAAAAAAAAACAAACTAATGAAATTCTTGAAATACTCTGAATTTCTAGATTAGTCATTTCTCCCTTTCTGTAAAACAACATCTGTATTTTTTTTCATTTTCAGTCAAAAATTGCTACCCCAGTTAGATATCACACAATTTTTACTTGCCTGGTGATTCTACAGGTATTTGTGAAGTGAAACTTTTCCTGTAAAACGTTAATGGAAAAATCTGAAGAAAGCCCAGTAATTTAGTAACACTGTTACACTCAAACAAAAGGTTGCCTCTGAATTGATATTTTTAAGTATTGTGCTAAAGCTTCATATATTACAGTCTGTAGAAAAATAGCCTGTTGCATGGCAAGAGTGGGACCATCTTGAAGCAAAACCGCCATGATGACCGTTTTTTGACCCCACACACCAACGTGTTCTGCAGTAAGGTCTTTAAACAACGCCCGTAGCATAGACAACCCCTCATAAAGATGCTTATTTAACCTCTCAAATGGTCACAAATCTTGACATGAAAGCCTGAATCCCGCACCAGCTGCCACTGTTTTACCTTAAAAGCTTGTTACATAAAGAATACTTTTTGGAGGCCAGGTGCTGGGCTTCACCAACTGGTGGCTGCCTGAGACAGCTTATTTTTTAAAGCCCCTATTATATGTTTCCTTCTGAGAAACTGGATTTTTAAGCCTGTTTCTTTGGTCTCTCAGTTCCCTCAGCCATTAGCAGGAAGGTTTGCATAGACCTGCTCACTATGGAACACCTTCTAGCTAGTACTTTGATTTATTAACTTAGATCCCAGCTTCTTTCTGAAAGGGTTTTAAATGGCCTTCAGATTCAGGAATCTTGAGTTTTAAAGATGGAAAAGTAAAGACACATTTGCCTTGTATCCTTTCTTGGGCTATCTAAAATTAACAGAGAAAATGTGAGGGACACTCTTATCTTACAGTGAAGAACTTCCCTAACTATCTCTTTCTCTCTCGTAACCACTGGTCTGATATGGAATTCTTGTATGACAGAGCCACCCAAAGCAGGTAGATTACTCTATGGAGAGATAATAACCTCTTGTAAATATGTTAGAAACCTGAGAAAGCCTCCCAGACTTATGGAAATGGTGATTCTGAAGATAACATAAACATGATAATCAGAGAAAATGCAGAAATTATAATATAAATTACTAACATTAAAGAATGGAATTGAGATGAAAAATATTGTAAGTTGATAACCTTATTTTTTTTGTGGTTATGAATTCAAATATATTTTTCAAAACTGAGAAGTCCAATAATCAAGATACAGTAAAATTTAAATATGTGATATTGTTTGTAATGGTTAGATAATCCAAACATGATAATCAGGGAAAATGCAGAAATTAAAATATAACTTACTAATATTAAAGAATAAATTAGAGATGACTAATATTGTAAGCTGATAATATTGATTTTTGTGGTTACAAATAAAAATATATTTTTCAAACCTGAGAAGTTTAGTAAGGAAGATAGATTGAATTTTAAATATGTGATATTGTTCATATCTGTTAGGTGATAAATGCAACTTAGAATTAGAGGATTAAATATATGATCTTCTCTCTGTATACAAGACTTCAATACCCAGTAACTCAAATCTCCTATAAGAGGAGACACTGTGTCTACCTTGTTCAGAATGATATCTGCAATGCCTAGCCTTTTGTATATACATCTGGCATACATGTAGTTCTCAGTCCATATTTATTTAGTGAATTAACCAGCCCCTTCACCCATTTTTCTTCTTAGCTTCTCCCACCTTTCATCTTCCCCCATCAACTCCCACTCTACCCAACCTCCACTTCCAGGAGCCCACTTTTTAATCAACCAAATTTTCTGCCTCCATGGTAATTTTTCTTTGATGGGTATGGCTGAGGATTATTTGAAATCTTTCCTAAATGTGTGAATTGGGGTCACTATCAACACCTGGTCTCTAATCTCAACCAGAAAGTCTTTGCATCAGTCCCAGTGAGTTTTGTTCCTCCAGAGGCTATTTCCAATATTTCCCATTTCTCTCCCCTATCCCAAAAAAAACCCTCACTCTCAAGGGGTAGATAACCTCCAATTTATTTACAGGAAAAAATAGACATGACTGTTTATCACCTCAACCAACACCATAAGTGCCTTCATCTACGTTTATTCTCACCTATTATGATTCCAAAGCAAAACAAAACAAGAAAAGCAAAGAAGCATCAGCCAATTAATATCCCTGAAGATTTTCTCCTGGCCAGCTAACATGTTTCTACAGATAAACTTTCGGAAATAATTTGCTAAATTTATTTGCTACATTTGCTTCTCATTTACACCATGGTTCTTTGGAAGTACTTTCCTTATTCCTCTTACAAAATTCCAATCAAGAAGACTTTTTGGACTTTATCTTAACATCTCTGTTGTCTTTGGCATCCGCTGAGTTTATTTTCTTTCTATTCTTTTTTCTTTTTTTTTCTTGAGTTGCTTTTCACTTTTGATTTTGGTGACTGAATACATTACTGTTTTTCTTCCTACCTTTCTGGAATCCCATGTCAGTCCTTTATATGTAATGTTCCCCTTACAAGTGTACTTAGTAGTCTCTTATCACTTGATATACTTAGGCTAAGCATTCTTTTTTTTTTTTCCTTGGGATGGAGTCTCACTCTGTCACCAGGCTGGAGAGCAGTGGCAAGATCTCAGCTCACTGCAACCTCTGCCTTCTGGGCTTAAGCGATTCTCCTGCCTCAGCCTGCCAAGTAGCTGGGACTACAGGCACATGCCACCATGCCCAGCTAATTTTTGTATTTTTAGTAGAGACAGGGTTTTACCGTGTTGGCCAGGATGGTCTCAATCTCTTGGCCTTGTGATCCACCTGCCTCAGCCTCCCAAAGTGCTAGGATTACAGGCATTAGCCACTGCACCAGGCTTAGAGTAAGCATTCTTATCCATAGTAATGACTTTATTCACTACCTGTAAGTTGATCACTCCCCAGATCAATTTGAGCTGTAGGCCAGCATCCTTTGTCTTCCAACAGATTCACTTAGATGTGTAAAATGGTTTGGCTGTGTCCCCACCCAAATATCATCTTCAATTTTAGTTTCCATAATCCTCCATGTTGTGGAAGGGAACTGGTGGAGGGTAATTGAGTCATGGTGGTGATTACCCCCATGCTGCAGTTCTCATAATAATGAATGAGTTCTCATGAGATCTGATGGTTTTATAAAGGGCTTTTCCCACTTTTGCTTGTCACTTCTTGCTGACACCGTGTGAAGAATGACTTGTTTGCTTTCCCTTCTACCATGATTGAAAGTTTCCTGAGGCCTCCCAACCCTGTGGAACTGTGAGTCAATTAAACCTCTTTCCTTTATAAATTACCCAGTCAGGTCTGTCTTTATTTGCATTGTAAGAATGGACTAATACAATGTCTCACAGACAACGCAGCAAACTATACAAAAACAACTTCATCTCCCTGTTATAAACATGCTACTTTTTGCCTCTGGCCATTTTCAGTTGATAACAGTACACAATCCAGAAAATAGGTACTACCTTTGAGTTTTCCTAGTTCCTTACTTCCTTAATCTAGACAGCAAATCATGTTGATTCTGTCTACAAACTATCACTTGCATTATGAATCCACCTAGTTTTAATATTCTCACTGTTGCTACCTTAGTTTAGACCCTCACCTTCTCATGTTTGGATTTGTATAACAGCCTCCTGGCTGAATTCCTTTCTTCTAGTTTTACTTTCCTTTAATCCATTATTTACACTGCTGCCAGAGTGAGCTTTTGAAAATGCAAATCTAATCATGTATTTTCCCGCTTGGAAGTCTTATAATGACTCCCATAGCTTTCATGATAAAGTCCAAACTCCTTAGCATGGCATATATGGTATTTTACGACCTTGGCATCTGCTTCCTTCTCCAGTTGCACTTCTTTTTATTCAATGACTTTCCAATACTGAACAAAGACCATTTAAAAAAAGGATACATCTACTCTAGCCTGTGCATGTATCACAACCCTCTATTTCAGAGGTAGCTTTCATTCATCTTTCAAAATCCAATTCAGGGAATACGTTATGCAGGAAGGCAAGTATCTTGATTCTGGTCCAGTGTTGAATAATACCCCTAATGCCTTGCGTGACAATATAATATGAAATAGAATATTTCATATTGTATTTCTGCTCTGCAGTTTGCTTACTTTAATATAAGATATGGAGAGAATATGTTGTGGCTTATTTTTCCCTCTTATATTCACTAAATGCTTAATGAACAGATGAAAGAATGGAGAACTAAGGATAGGCATGGTAGTTGTATTTACAGGGTTTTTACAGATTTATAGGAGGCATTTTAAATTCCAGCTTGCTCTAATATCTACTATTTGTGGGACCTTACATAAGTTTCAGTTATTTCACAGAGATAATCCATAGTTCCCAACACCTAGTGAAAAATAAAATGAGGTAAGTGAGAAAAAGCACCTATCACAGTGCTTTAAACATGCTAGCTCCTATTATCCTCAGCGTCAAGTGGCCACATGGACAGGTATTTTTTATTTGACTCTAAAGAGAAGTAGAATTAATGGTTAGTATGAGGACGCATATTTTTCCCAATGTAAGAAAAACCTTTATATAAATTTTAAGTATTCTACAATGAAATAGCTGTCTTCTGAAGTAATATAAATGTATAATAAGGGAGAGACACAGTTTAGTATCACAGTGTATTCAAAATAGGAGATAAATTTCAATGGGCATGAAGTTTAATCTGATTCAAAATTTGCATAATATTAAAATGATCTGAATTATGATTTATAAGGAACATAATATCTAGAAAAAGAGCAACAGTCATTCAATTTACACGATGATTGTTGAAGTATACCTAGAGTTTGCAATCAACTTGAAATATTGTTCAAATGAGAAAAGAGAAGAAACATGAGGATGGTAAGAGTTATAAAAACCAGTGAGATGAAGAATAGTAAAAGGGAACAAGTGGAGTTTAGTTTGGACAGAGAAAGGTGAAAAGTAGCTACTATAACTGCTTTCAAGCACTGTAATAGTGTGTGTGGCCTTAGAGGATGGGGTTTTACTCCTGGCTTACTGATTTATAAGAAATGTGAACTTGAAGAGGGATTTAGCCTATCTGAATTTCAATATCCGTATTTTTAAAAGAGGGAAACAATAACTTTCTCTGAAGTTGTTGGGAAGATACAATTAGATAATTGTATATAAAGTTATTAGCTTGGTGACTGGCATTTAAGGGATAAAGTGTAGAAATTATTTTAACAAGTTTAATCTTTATTTTTTATTGAATTACAAAGTCACAGTCAAAAAAAGGTACCAGCTTATTATTTGACAGACTTTTCCAATTGCTAGAGGTAAATGTGGGTAGACAGGCACAAGTTTCCTTTTATTGGATCTCAATAATCACTTCCTGAAGGTCTTCCTTATATATCAATTATAGTTTTCCTTCAACAACCCATCTATTGTTTCATGTTTATAATGTGAGTCTCTGCCATTTAAGTATAATATTCCGTGAGGGAAGGGATTATTCTACACTTATTTTACTATTGCAATACCAGAATCGAACACTTGAATGTTTGACACAGGATAACACATACTCTTTCTTAAAGTGCAATCACATTTAAATAATATATTTTGAATTAACAAATGGATGAAGGATAATGTCAAAGATACTGTAGAAAGAATTTAACAATTTCATAGCAGTTAGACAATTTACCAACTCAATTTTTTCTCTTGCTGAGATTCATTTAATCCTGAGTGTATTCCTATCCTTGGAAATTTTCAGTAAGACTTGCTCTGTATCTACCAGAAATCATTTTTAAACAGTTATTCACTATTAAGTATTTAGAAGGTTTGATTAGGTGGTATTTAAGTCACCTTCTAACATGAAGATCCAGTGAAAAATTTCATGATTAAATTTAGTTATGAATTGAAAAAAGATTATATATAAAAGTGCAAGAATAGCCACTATCAAAGAGCAAACCTGTTCACAGGTTTAAATTAAGGATCAATTTTTTTTCCTTTGCCGACTTGATTAGTTTGTAGATAAAATAATTATTAGAATAGCCTTTTCTTTATACAGAATGGCTTCTTAGTAAGTGGTTACCTAAGTAAGTTATCATTTCCCAAATGATAAATCTACTAAAAATGTTGCATTAAGTCACAAGTAGGGGGTAGCTAACCCAGTTTGCTTTCCAGCTTTCAGTTACACAATTTATTTTCTCTGTTACCAAGAGAGTGGCTAATATTACAAGAGAGGCTCAGCATAGCTGTTGATTGGACTTCCTTGAGACACACTAAAACTGAGTAAGAATTCTGGAAGGAGGAACATAAATAAGCAGTCTTTGTTCCCACCACTCCAATCTCTACTCCCCAAACACACCCCTCTCCCATGCCTCATAACATCGGCATTTCTAAATGAATACAAGGTGTCATGCTATCGAAAAGGAATGCAGGCCTCTTATAACTCCCTAAAAGCCCTGTAAATAGAACTACCATGCCTATCCGTAGTTCTCCTGAATTCTAGTGGACCCCTAGGCTCAAATGTGTGTTGTTGGTAAGGATAGAAAGAGGCAGCACATGCAAATGAATGGAAAGAAAACTATCTGGCTACCACAGAAACAATTGCATATGTGATTACAGAGGTGTCCTGGAAAATCCAAGGCCAGAAAAAAATCTCATATTCATGGGTTAGATTGTACATGGATTCACAAACTTAGCACTATTGACAATTTGGGCTGGATAATTCATTTTTGTGGACTATCCTATGCATTGTAACATATTTAGCAGCAGGCCCAGCCTCTACACACTAGATGTGAGTAGTACCTTACTCCTAGTTATGACAACCAAAAGTGTCTCTAGTCCCTATAAAATTCCCTAGGGGGCAAAATAACTAAATTGGGAACTATTGGGTTAGAGAGATGGAGGAAATTCCCTAGGACTAGGGTAGTTTTCTAACATTAAAGCCATAAGATGCTTAATTAAGCAGGATCTGGGAGATAGATATAAAAGTGTCTCAAGTCTTCACTCTAGGACAGGGGTCCCCAACCCCATGGCAGTGAACAAGTACCCTCTCTGTGGCCTGTTGAGAACAGGGCTACACAGCAGGAGGTGAACAGTGGGTGACCGAGCATTACCACCTGAGCTCTGTCTCCTGTCAGATCAGCAACTACATTGCATTCTCATAGGAGCAAGAACCCTATACTGAACTGCGTATGTGGGGGATCTAGGTTGCGTGCTTCTAATGCGTGATGATCTGAGGTAGAACAGGTCATCCCAAAACTGTGCCTGGCCTACCACAGTCAATGGAAAAATTGTGTTCCATGAAACTAGTCCCTGATGTAAAAAGGTTGGGACTGCTGCCCTAGGTGCTCTCCCTGAAGGGTGATTACATTTTATATCAGAAGGATATCAGACCTGTGGAACTGAAGATTATATGATAAGTAGATACCATGGAATCTGATAATAAGTTGCACTTCTGACACCCTTTCCCCCACCAAAGGCAAAATAAGCATAGGTATACCTTTAAATATTATATATATTCTGTTTTTAAGTCAGAAAATCCATTACAATTTAATAAAATAAATTTGTCTTCTCCATAACAATGGAAAATTGTGAAAGTTAACATATTCAATTTTTTGCTGACCAGGATATTTTGGCATGTGTATAGCTTTCTCTGTGTGTGTATGTGTTAATATATGTGTCTGTGTGAATTTTATATACCTTTGAAAATGAGAATGGTGCCTGTTAATTTCAAGATTTTTATTTGTAACATTACAACTAAGTTATTATGTTTGTTTCTGCTAGGTTTCTATCATAATGTGTCAAGTGGATTAGATTAATATATTTGATTTAATAGGCTTTGATTAATATATTTAACTTATTACACCTGCATTTGCTTATGTCCAAAAACAAAATAAACTTTGTTAAGGGCAGTTGGTAAATACCCTGTATCAAAAATACTACATTATAAGCACTTTGCAAGTTAACTCCACATGCTCCTCTTTTCCATATGTGCTTTATTACTCTCTAAAGGAGTTCAATACCAGACAGGAATTCTCTGCAAAAGGCTAACCAGTATGGAAAATAAAACTGACAAACAAAGGCACTGAAGCATTAAACAATCAGAAGAGTTTAGGGTCTTCTTTCTTCTAGTGTGATTTGTAAATGACTTCAGATTTTTCCATATCCAATTTCCCATGGGGTCTGTGTCTTCCTTACACAATAACTGCTACAAATTCTGCTTACGGTATTCTTTTATACATTCAAAATGCCCTTAACTAATGCAAAAAAAATACCCTTTAATACATTTTTTGCTATGGCTACTGAAGGGGAAAAGAATATTACGTAAGATGGAATTAGGCTACAAACTGTGTAGATTATATATTTTGTAGGTGATTTTGTACATAAAACATGATTCATATTTTATAATTTATCGTTTAACAATAAAATTCATTTCATTGTTATAAATGGGGGATATATTTAAATTCAATTTCCCTCAGATCCATTTATCCATTTGGCCACTCGGAGACAGAATCAGAAGGTGAATTGCTGCAGCACTTCTCTATTATGACCTAAAGTAGCATAAGCAATTGACCCTCTTGAATGTAAGAGGCACAGCAGCACATTTTGTGAATTCTTTCTTCTTTGTATTATTGGTTCAGCATTTCTCTGCAAAGTTCAATGAGGTTCATTAGCTTATCTAAAGAGAATGGGACCGGTACTTTTGAGACAGCTTCTCTCTGTGACTTTTCTAATTAAATCCCTTCCATCAGATGAAGAGTTGCCCTTTTTACTTGACAAACATTTGTTCTAATTTGGCCTTGCTTGATTTTTGAGTGCTTTTACGTCCCTCTCCCCCCTCTATACCCACTAGCATCTGTTAGTCAGAAGATCGCTCTGCCTGACATTTACTCTGAATGTGCTTGCTTATTAAAATATTTCAATGTTAGACAAGCTTATAATTTGAAAAATACAATGCAGTTCTGGAGCACTGATGAAGTTCATCTTAAAGAAATGTTTTGTTGTGCTGATGTATCTTTCTTTGTTTTTAAGAGATAAGATTGGACATATTCATAGATATAACATCTATGGGAAGTAAAGATACATGTTTTATAAAGTAAACTAAAACCTTTCCCTTAATTTTATCTCTAAGTCTAAGAATTCCATGTTTCCTTGGTAAACAGAGAGAGTCAACTTATAACTAAAGTAAAAGTAACATAAAGCACTAGACTGGTCATATTTGAAAATAAAACTAAATTTTATGACCACTGGTCAGTGGTGATATCTTCCTGACTTTAGACAGACTGCAACTATTGAAAGAATTGACAACTCAAAAATATTTAAATTACAAAAAATTTTCACAGGCCTTGAAAACACTAGAAAAAGCTGCCTAATATCTGGCTGTGTGCTGACTAATCCTTTAGGAAGACTCTTCTTTATAGACAAAATGATGATGTACTGTAAGGTTAAGTGCTCACCTAGGAGCAAGTGAAGGTCAGGGCCCTGAGTATTCACCCTGGACTTCAGAAAGGCATGCTCTGCCAGTGACTAGCCTTGCTATGTTCAGTTCATTCCGTTTATTCTCCTATTTTCTTTAACACTATCCAGTGCTATTAACTTGCCAGCCATGTAGTCTGTAAGTAATAGGTTGCAATAGCAGCTGAAATTGACAAGTGCTTAGCCCAGAGCATGGATTGAATGTAATTCATAGGGTTCCTGAGTTAATTTCCAATACCTATTTCATCAAGGCAGACTGATAGATGGCTGCCAGCATCTTTTGGCTTTATCTGTAAATCCCTATGTCTTTTACTGCCATCATTTGGTTTTTTATACATTCCATCCCTTGCATTTGCTCCTCCCCATTTCCATAACTTCAAATGGAGCTTCTCTCTAGGCACATCAGTCATTTAGGTTAGAGGCCCTTGCAGCTAAATGCAAGACCTTCAAATGTTATTGAAGTGCATTTTTCCATGTGGCCCTGTTTAAAGTGATGTTTCTTTAGGGACTGCTGGGTGAAATATGAAGTTATCTGGGAGAGTAAATCTAAGATGTTGGACAGATGGTGAAGCGTCAGTGCATCCACAGAAACGCATTTCATTTTTATACAGGGGACGCTCTCAATCAATTTTGGCTTGAGAAAACAGTTGCTTGTATTGCATCAGTGGCTTTTTTATTTTTTTGTCTTTAACAGATCAATAGTGAAGCTTACAATTCTCTAATAGATTTTTAAATAAAGTCATGACTAAAATAAACATGGAAAAATTCAAAAAGAAAAAAATCTTAAAATATTAAGAACTTATTGAAAATGGAACAAAGGTTGCCACTAACGGATCAAATGAAATGACTGTTGTTAAAACACAAAACTCATTTACTCTGTAGGACATGAGAAGTTCCATTTCTCACCTTAAGTGTGTTTTGGGAATGATGATCTCTTACTGACCTTCTTATTTAAACTTCACAGATTGACTTTTTTTTATTGAAGGTTTGAAGCTTCAATTTTTGCTACATGTATTTAAGAGATTTCTAAATCACCTATTTCAATCTTCTGCTGCTTTCTTGAGTCCTATTCTGGCTACTACTATCCTCAAATCACTCGGCTTTCATTTAACATTTGGAAAAGAATACTTGGATTACTGGATATTTTATCTATTGTCAGATTGCTATTTGAAATTTTTCATATGAGCATCCAACAGTATTTTGGTGTGTATTATTCATTCATGGGCAATATCCCAAACAATGTCTCTGCAGTTACGATTTACCACTTAGCACGTGCTAAACAAGTTAAGTGTAAACTGATTTCCTTAGTCAATGGAAAGTATAATCAAACTAGGAAAAATAGTACCAGAGAAAGGCAAATTAAATCATTTTGATTATTCAAAGGTAGACTTTTTTCTTCATAAGTATAATCTTTCCACAGCATATGGAGATTTTCCCAAAACGCTGTTTCTGTATTTCAAAAATGACAGACATTTTACAAATGATTGCTTGGCAATGCTGGAATTCCATTGAGACTTGCCTACAAGGTGAAAAATTGTTTCAGTAAAAGAATTGAGTCCTAAAGATGACACAGCTTAATGGCATAGGCTCTGGAGCAGAGCTGGCAAGTTTTTTTTGTGTTTGTTTGTTATAAAGGACCAGTTATTAAATCTTTTTGGCTTTGTGCATTCTATCTTCTCTGTTGCAGCTACTCTGCTCTTGTAGTTACAAAAGCAGCCATAGACAATACATAAACATGTAGTCATGGATGAATTCCAATAAAACTTTATTTATAAAAACAAGGGGGCAATATATTTACAGCCTTCTGCTCTAAATAACAGATTTGGAGTCACATTGGCCTGGGATTCAATTATTACTCTCTCACCGACCAATTGTGTGATTAAGTGCATTATTCAACCATCTGTTTATCAAGGTCTTCTTCCATAATTGAGGATAAGTGCAAAGGACTTTTAAATAAGGTAGTATCCTTATGTTTGTAATATGCTGCTAGTGTTTAATAAATGGAAACTATTAGTGCTAGAAGATGGCAGCACTAACTCATTTAAAAAAATGTCAAGGGGTCCACACGTACAGAGGAATGGGTCAGAACAGCATATGCAGGGGAAACCATTTGGATTTGCCAAACATTGTCTTTGGAGGCAAAGGAAACGGTTTCCACAAAATCCAGCATTCCCCTTTTAAGGTTTTTAGAATTCTTTCCTGAGATAACAGTAGGACTCCAAACTGTTGTTGAAAGAATATAGTAAAATTTTACACACTCACAGTAATTGAGGTGGAACCCCTTCTGGATCATTGAAAAGTTTGAATTATTTGATGCTTTTTATAGAAAGCAGTTTTGTTGTTTTCAAGTACATACAGTAATTGGCAAAACATCCAAGAAAGTATTGCCAAGTAGACTTCCTGCTGGCATGTTTAAGTGAAAAGCTGAGACTCATTTAAAATTAGCATATTATTATATGTGTATGGAAATAGCCCAAATAAAGTTCTTGAAAACAGTTTGTTTTCTTAGGCAGGTTAGATATTCTTTTTAATTTATTATATGAAAAAAAATTAAATAAAACCAGGCAGCTTATGGTCATTGTGCTTTTTAACAGAATTATTTTATCTACTTTTTCACTTTAACTTTCTGTTCTTGAAGTAATGGTCAGAATCCCAGCATTTCTCTGAAATGTTGACTTTTCTTGCCTTGGTGGTACCCTGAATTCTTCCACATAGTTCAAAATAGACTGGGATAGTTAATCATTTTAAATTAAGAGCTAATTCATTCTATAGTGAGGTAGGTCATAATAAAATTTGCATATATGTAGGGTATTGTACTAAAAACTTAGCTGAGTGTGTGTTTAAGACACCATGAATCCTTAAAGGTGGCCATTCTTGCCATGCTTCTTACCATTTATTAATCTCTTTCTATGAACATTCAATTTTTAGGTAGTAAGTCTAGGTTACAAGTTTCCTTTTTTTTTTTTTTTTTGATTCTGATTAAATGCTTAATTTTTTTTCTTTTAAGCCCTTTAAAAGCTTTAAATAAATGGAGTCCTTCATTCATTCCACTTTTGTTTACTGGTTGAATAAAATTGCTGAGTCAGCATTATGTCTGGCATTATCCTAGGCATGGAGAAACAAGGATGAATGGCCATTTTATTCTCAGTGAGGTCTTTCCCTGGAGACTTGCATTGTATCATTGTTAGCCTTCAGGAATCCTCTGTTGCTGCTTTAACCTGAAGCATGGGACAGAGACAGTTCTAAGCAGTGTGCTTCATAATCCCTGCCATAGTATATATAATTCTCTCCCTGTTTCCTATCAGAAGTGGACATCAGTTTCACTAGGTCAACTATGACATTGCAACTGCCCTTCCAGTAGCCACTTATGACAGCAAATAGGACAGTTTCTTTTGGACTTTCACACAGTAAATTTTTGACAATCAGATTTTTTCTTTTCTTGAGCTTCCTTCTCTCAATTTATTCACTTTGAGTTTTTAGACAATCTTTTTCTCTTTCATCATTGTAATGAAGTCTATTTCTAATGTAATTTTTTATCTCACTCTAGACCATACTATCTTGTTTTTAATTGTATATTTTTCTTTTATGTGGCAACATTTTACTTAATGTCTGTCTCCCAAAGTAAGCAGGTTTTCTGACACAACTTTGATATGCTATCCTGTAATCATGGTTATAAGTTACTATTCTTCATAAGGAAGCTCATACCTCAAATACACATTCATGGAGTAATAAAAACATACCTTAGGATAGTATGGTTCCATTGTAGACAACTGCAATCAAGCGAGTATGACAATAAAGTGAGGCACATTAATTTTAGGGTTTCCCAGTGCATATGAAAGTTATACTGTTCTGTAATTTATTAAGTGCACACTGCTGTTACATGTAAGAGACAATGTATATACCTGAATTAAAAATACTTTACTGCTAAAAATGCTAACAATCATCTGAACCTTCAGCCAGTTGTAATTTTATTGCTTGTGGAGGGTCTTGCCTCAGCACGGATGGCTGCTGACTGATCAGCATAGTAGTTGCTGAAGGTTGGGGTGGCTGGGACAATTTCTTAAAACAAGGCAATAGTGAAGTTTGCCACATTGGTTGACTCTTCTTTTCCTTTCTCTGTAACATGAAATGCTGTTTGATAGCATGTTACCCACAGTAGACCTTCTTTCAACATTGGAGTCAATCCTCTCTAACCTTGCCAATTAAGGTTATGTAATATCCCACATTTTTTTGTTGTCACTTCCACAATGTTCACAGAATTTTAACTAGGACTACATTTCTTCTCAAGAAACCACTTTCTTTGCTCATCTCTAAGAAGCAATGCCTTATCCATTCAAGTGTTATCATGAGATTGTGGTAATACCATCCCATCTCCAAGGCTCCAATTGTAATTACAGATGTCTTGCTATTCCCACCACATGTGCAGTTCCTTCCTCCAAGAAGTCTTGAAATCGTCAAAGTCATCCACAAGGATTGGGATTAGCTTCTTCCAAACTCCTGTTAGTGTTGATATTTTGACCTCCTCTTATAAATCACAAATGTTATTAATGGCAACTAGAAAGGTGAATTCTTCACAGAAGGTTTTCAATTTGCTTTGCCCAGACTCAGCAGAGGAATCAAAGTCTATGGCAGTTATAGCCTCATAAAATGTATTTCTTAGACAACAAGACTTAAAATTCAAAATAAATATTTGATCCATGGGCTGCAGAATGCATGTTGTGTTAGCAGGCATGAAAACAATGTTAATCTTTTTGTACGTCTCCATGCGAGGTCTTGAGTAACCAACTACATTGACAATCAACAGTAATATTCGTAAATTTGCAATGAGTTTTTTTTTTTTTTAACTGAGCCATAGATCTCAACAGAGGGCTTAAAATATGCAGTAAACTATGTTGTACACTAATGTGTTGTCAGGCTTTGTTGCTTCATTTACAGAGTGCCAGCAGAGTAGTTTCAGCATAATTTTCAAGGGCCCTAGGATTTTCAAAATGGTAAATGAGCATTAGCTTCAACTTAAAGTCATTGGCTGCATTAGTCCTTAACAAAAGAATTAGTCTGTCTTCTGAAGATATGAATCTAGGCATTGACTTTTCTTCCCCAGCTCTGAAAGTCCTAGACAGCATCTTCTTCCAATGCAAGTCTGTTTTGTCTCCACTGAAAACCTGCTATTTAGCATAGCCACCTTCAATGATCTTAGCTAGATCTTCTGACTAATTTTCTGTAGCTTCTACATGAGCAGCTTCTACCCTCCTGCTCCACCTGGCACTTTTATGTTATGGAGATGTCTACCTTCCTTAACCCTAGTGAGCCAGGTCCTACTAGCTTCCAAATTTTGTTCTACTGTTTTGTCTCCTCTTTCAGTCTCTTTTAGGTTTATCTTAGGGAGTGTCATGGTTGCCTTGATCTTTAGCCAAACCACTCGAACTTTCATCATGTCAGCAATATCTCTTCCCCTTTCTTATCATTCTTGTGTTCACTTGGAGTAGCACTTTTAATTTCCTTCAGTGACTTTTCCTTTCATTCACAAGTTAGTTGTTTGTCACAAGAGGCCTAGCTTTCTGCTTATCTTGTCTTTCTACATACCTTCCTCACTTAGCTCAATCATTTCTAGCTTTTGATTTAAAGCGGAAAAAAACATTCGACTCTGTCTTTCACTTGAACACTTAAAGGTCATTGAAGAGTTATGAATTGTCCTTATCTAAATATGTTTGTGCCTCAGGAAATAGGATGCCCCAAGGAAGAAACACAGATGAAAAAACTGTTGGTGGGTGGAGCAGTCAGAACACATAAATCAATTAAGTTTGCCATCTTAAATGGGTGTGGTTCATAGAGCCCCCAAAACAATTACAATGCTGACATTAAAGATCAGTGATCGGCCGGGCGCAGTGGCTCAAGCCTGTAATCCCAGCACTTTGGGAGGCCTAGGAGGGTGGATCATGAGGTCAACAGATCGAGACCATTCTGGTCAACATGGTGAAACCCCGTCTCTACTAAAAATACAAAAAATTAGCTGGGCACGGTGGTGTGTGCCTGTAATCCCAGCTACTCAGGAGGCTGAGGTAGGAGAATTGCCTGAACCCAGGAGGCGGAGGTTGCGGTGAGCCAAGATCGAGCCATTGTACTCTAGCCTGGGTAACAAGAGCGAAACTCAGTCCCCCCCCCAAAAAAAAAAAATCAGTGATCGTAGGTCACTACAACAGATATAACAGTAATGAAAAATTAAGGAATATGAGAATTATCAAAATTGACACAGAGACACAAAGTAAATACATGATGTTGGAAAAATAGTACCAATATACCTGCTCTATGAAGGGTTGCCACAAAGTCAATTTGGAAAAAGATGCAGTATCTACAAAGTACAATAAAATGAAGTATGACTGCATAGATGTCAGTCTAGAAGTTGCCTCTGGAAAGTTGGTTTAAAGTAAAACTTTCAGTTTGCTTTCTAGCTTGTGATTAATATAAATGCCAAATCAAACTGGCTTAACCAAGTAAGGGAATATATTTGATTCACATGAATTCATGTGATTTTTTGGCATCAGATCCAAATAGATTAAATGCTCACATGATGCCTTGAGGACGTAATTTCTCTGCCACTTTGTTAGGCTTGACTTTCCTTTCTGTGTAGGTTTTCTTTTCATGCTACACATAGTGATGAGATAGATGCTGCAGTTCCCATTTTACTTTCTCTTGGCTCTAGTTTAGAGGAAGAGAACAAACATCACTTCCAGATATTCCAATAAAATTCCCGGGTTTAACAATAAATGGGCCTCATGTGGCCATTTTTAAATGAATTTCTGAAACTAGATAAAAAGGGCACACAGAATGACGTAAGCCTAGCTTGGCTTCCATTCAAAGACACAGACTGAGAACTGGAGACAGGTGTTGCTAAACTGAGATAGTAACCTCTTAAGAAAAAAGAGGAAATGCATGCTGGCCATTAGCTCCCAAATGGTAAATACCCATTGGAAGAAATTTGGCTTTAAAATCAGAAGCTATTATTTTGTGTCTTAGTCACCAAATCTTATAGTGACTGAGTAATTTTGGCAAATATGTCAGCCTCTCTGAACCTTAAATTTTTCAATTTGAAATCTGAATAAAGACATTTGCATGATTACATTGTTTTAGGTAATTAATACAATTACATACATGGAAATACTATACTGATAGACGTATAAATTAAGTATTAGTTTTTGTACTGATAGTGCCAACAGGACTGAAATAATTATTTTTCTGAAATTGAAAGAAGACCCAAGTTGCAAGTTTCCACTGGAAGTATAGGTAAGGGGAAGAGCAGAATTTGAAAGCTCAACACTTAACAAACAGGAAGGTTTGGATCCAAATGAAGAGTGTTTGTTTGAAAGATATTGACATTCTAGTATGGAGCAACGTGTGCTGTAAAAATAGAGTAAAATTTATAAGAATGGAAAAGGCAAGTCCTTTCTTTAAAATTGTGGTAATTACTTATTTTCAGGAAAACATCAACACAAAATTGTGAAAGTACTGTACTTGTCAGACTTTCTAATTTATCTTTTAAGGCATAATTCAAGTGTTTGCTTTTCTCTGCAACCTTCTATGAGAGATAGAATTTCTCATTATTTACTCTATGTTTTTATAAATATCTATTAATCCATTATCTGTATATCTATTATCTATCTGTCTGTCTGTCTGTCTATCTATCTATCTTAGTCAGGTTGAGTTGCCATACAGAATACCACAGATGGGGAGAGGGTGTCTTAAACCACAGAAATGTACAATCTCTCAGTTTTGGTGGCTAAAAGTGTAGGATCAAGGCACCGTCAGTGTTGGTATCTGGTGAGTCCTTCCTTCTTGGCTTGCTAACAGCCACTGTCTTTCTGTGTCATCAAGTGGCCTTTTTTTTTTCCAGGTATACATCCTTGGTATCACTTCCTCTTCTCATAAGGACATTAGTTCTATTGTATTAGGGCTTCATACTTGTGACCTCATTTAACCTTAACTAGTTTCTTTAAGGCTCTATCTCAAAGTCACAGTGGGGTTAGGAGTTCATCATACAATTATTTTGGAGAATGGGGGACACATTTCGGCCTATTCCGCTATTCTCAATTTCTTTTCTCATTATAGTACTTAAAATTACATAGTAATTGATTACATGTTTCTTGCCTTGTGTTCCTTGAGGGTACTCCCCTTATTTAATTCTCTTTATAGCTTCAATGTATAATATATTTCTTGGTTTGTTGTGGTGCTCAATAAGAGAATAGCAGTTTTTCAACTTTAATTGGTAATAGGTAAGAGGCTAGCAAAAAGAATTATTTTACTTTTGCGTCCTTGAGAAAGAACCAGTATTATCCTCACTGCCACATTTGACCACTCTTCCCTGTTACAGGGTTCTTTCAATAATTTATTCAATTAACTTAATGAATTATGATATTTCTGCCTATAATAAGTCACATACTGTCTTCTATTACAGTTTGAAAAATATTCTAAAATACAACCTGTAATTTACCCTCTTTCTGGCATAATCTTTCACATTTTATGGGAAGGTAGAGGGAACGTAGTTGCAAACTCTATATAGGAAATGTATTTAATAAAACCCCTCTCTTTAAATCTCTCTGTCTTTCTAACACAAACACACACACACACACATACACACACACACACACACACAAACTCTCTCTCTCTCTCTCTCTCTCTCTCTCTTCAACCTGGATAGACTCAGACACATTCAGACAGTAATTTAAAATTAAAGATATTAGATTCAAAGGAATACAGTTTTGAAGCACCAAAAGAGTAGACAGTTACATTCTTGTAGTCTTTTAAACAATCAGTAATTTTAAGCTTATGTACCCGAGTGTGCTACTGATTGGTTTTCATGTTGTGGATTGCTCTTTTTGTTCAACAGTAAGTTTAAAGACTTTTTCTTCCCAATGTGCAAAATATGCTGAATTTCCTGCAAGGAAAGAATGAAATAGTTCTTAAAAACCTGTACCAGTATTTGATTTGTAACTTTGAGATAAGTTGGTAGATCTCTAACACTGCAGACTTCTTATTTTGAAAATGTTATGATAGTATTTGCAACCAGCTTTTAAACACATGAAACAGAGATACCCTAGAGGTTAATGACACTAAAAATCTGTAAATTGCTGGAAGTTCCTTGAGGTTGGAGGCCATATAAATATAGCTGTCATTCTTTTCCTGGGACTTGACCAAATTTCCTTTAAAAGCAAAAGGTTTTCATCTTGTTTTCCTGAAACATGACCTATGTTAGCAGTCATGATGCTTTATAGCATTGATGCAGCTGCTTACTGAACCATTTAGAGCACCTTTCGATCTGGAAACTTTGATTACATTTTATGATCACTCTCCTAAGGTCAAGGAATTTGATTTGCATCCATCAGGCAAGTAGAAGAAGAAAAGTCTTTCCTGAAGGTTTATCACCACCTCTTCTTATGGGAATACTTTCCAATATTTAATTCATACACATTCAGCTCTTCAGAGTTACCTGGGATATAGATACTTTGTACTTTTTCTTTAATAATTTCAAGACTTAAAAACATAAAATCATAGGCTTTCTAGAAGCTGGAACAAAGGCAGAATTTTAATTTATTAGGTTGTTTTACGTCCCGGAGACTCATTGCCATTTTGAAAGTTTCCAGAAAGCAGAAGTACTTGTTTGATAAAAAACAAGTAGCCACGCTTCAGACAATCATTTTGTAAAGGGCACAGAGCTGGTGGAGCCAAAATAATTTAGACTGCAGATGCTGCACTAACTTCCTCCTGGGATTTGGAGAATCAGCCCTGGAGCTGCCATTTCAGAAGCTGTCTCCTAAGCCACATGTGGGAAAACTTAAAACAAATGAAGTCTTGGAAACATTTAATCCTAACACTCTTTGCTAACTTTATTAGACCTGAACAGAGAAATATGTGTTATCTGAGGACTACCACTGATATAATAAAGTTTGAAGAGCTGTGAAAGTCAGAGGATATCAATCCCAGTTTGCAACCTGAAAAAGAAACCTACAAACAGGAACAGGTAAGCTGCTATTCCATGCCCTAGGAGGCAGGGAGAAAAAAGATGGAATTTAATGTTTGAAGTATGGCTGTTCACACAATTTCATTTGACTTGATGCAACTCAATGTCAAATTGTGGCAAAAGTAAAGAATGTCAGAAAACCTGAGTTTTATTAAATGGTTTATGTTGGCTATTTACAAGGTCACCTTAAGTTTCACTACAGAGCTACTAAGATTTCCTATTTTGTCAAAATACCATTAACACCTCATGTGGCATCTACAACATTTTTGAAAAACGAAAAACAATTTTCTTGGGAGTATTTCTGCTACAGACCTCTGTATTTAATAAAGATGTCTCAGTAAACTTCAAGGCATCTTCCAACCCTTCATTTTTGTTGGCTTATTCTACAGTTAATTGGTAATCAATCTTTGTCAAGATAAGCAATTTGATCTACCTAAACAGAGTAACAAGTTCAGTTGGGAAGTGATAAAAAGTCATTTCGTTTTAATAGGAACTACACTGTAGGTATTGCATGGGATAGCATAGACATTCTGTTTGTTTCTGTGTTATGGAGAAAGAAATGTCCAGATTTGTCATAAATGTACTGACACCACATTTATATATATAAATTATAAAACAGTATGGTATCTAATTGTATATTAATTACAAATTATTGCTTGAGCATTAATGAGTGCCTAGTGCTATGCTATGATGGAGAAATTGTTTGGAATTTCAGCAAATGAGTAAGGCTGTGTTTACTTGTCTTCAAAACATTAGTCAGTCAATTGTGAAGTTTCATAGAAAAACATGGAAGATGGCTGGGCACAGTGGCTCACGTCTGTAATCCCAACACTTTGGGAGGCCATGGTGGGCAGACCACAAGGTCAGGAGATCGAAACCATCATGGCCAACATGGTGAAACCCCATCTCTACTAAAACAAAAACATTAGCCGGATGTGGTGGCACATGCCAGTAGTAATCCCAGCTACTCGGGAGGCTGAGGCAGGGGAATAACTTGAACCGAGGAGGTGGAGGTTAAGTGAACTGAAACTGTGCCACTGCACTCCAGCCTGGTGACAGAGCAATACTCTGTCTCAAAACAGAAAAAAAAAAAAAGAAAAGCAAGGAAGACAACTCTTGGTGCTGGTAACTTAGCCAGGACAACCTTGAGAATTTGATTTTATGATTCATCAGGCTGCTGTAGTACTGTGGATAAGCCCTGATATGTAATTAAACATATCTCCTTTCCTTATACTGATGCTGAATTGGTTTCACTACAAGATCCAGAGTTTCTTTATTGAGTGCAAGAGGAAAGTTGTGTAGGTGATATTCAAAAAGGTGCAAACATAGTCCAAATGTTGATTCAAAAGAAGAAAAGTATGGTAAAGAAAACTTTGTCTTTGACATAAGGTTGGTTCAAAATCAGAGAAGTGAAACGTAACGTTCATAGGAAGAAGGTAGGCGTAGAATATGCATCCCATTTTAGAGCAAACCTTATTGTAACACAGTTACTTGAATTATTAAGAATTCAAGAAGCAGAATCTAATAAAATAAAATAGCCTGTTAACACCAGCTATCATCTAATAACTTTTGTTTGTGTGCACAAGGGTATAGGCTTCAGAGCCAAAATGCCTATGTATCCAGTGATTTATGCAGTGCCAAAATTTATAGTTCAATTTTGTTTCCATGTTACACTGTTAGTAACTACTGAAATGCACTTAATGTTGAATCCATGATCAGGAAGACAATCAATACTTAAGTTTACTTATTTTAAAAATACAATGTGATTTAAATTTAAGTGACTCGTAGGAAGAAAAAGATCTCATAGATCTTGGCTATCGGTGGTGTGTGTGGTGTGAGTATGCGCTATGTGCATATATTTGTATTAGTAACATTTGAGAGTAATAGCAGGTAACAATAACAAGTATTTCCACATGTATAATTTCAGAATATTTAAGAAAAGATAAATCTAATTACTTTCTCTCAGAATCTCAATGTACAAGATAGAAGATTTTGAGTTTTGGATTAACTAAACTGTACATTTAAAAATTAGTGATATTATCATAAATGCTGTGAAGGAAATAGCACAAGGTTGTGTGTACAAGGGGAACTCCTTTAGTTTATGTTTCTACCTGGGTAATCTTCTCTGAGGCACTAATGTAAGCTTTTATCTGCAAGGGGAAATGGAACCAGCACTCAGAAACCTTTAGAGGAAAATTGCAGGAAGAGAACATAGCAGAGACAAAGGGCCAGAGTTCAAAATACACTGAGATTTAGAGAACCTCACTGTCTTGGAACAGTAGTAAGAAAATAGAGAGAGGTACCAGGGAGTGTCAGTGATGGGTAGAGTTCAGTTATGTAGAACCATGTAGGCTACAATGAAGAGCTTTAATTTTATTCTATTTTAGTGGCATGGTAACCAGGGTGTGATAATGTAATGTATGTTTCTAAAATATCATGTTGCCTTACTCACTGATAAAGAACTCCAAGTGATAAGACTTGGAGTTCTTATTTAAAAAAAAAAAAGTTAAGCATCTACTTAGTCTAGGCAATGATAATAGACAGTACTACATGAAGAGTGTCCTCACTTTTTCTATATAAAAAGAGGATTAGGTAGGAGGGAGAGAGGGAGGAAGAAGGGTGGAAGGGAGAAAGGAAGGAAGGAAGGGAGGGAGGGAGTAAAGAAGGAAGGGAGGAGGAAGGGAATGTTTTCTCTAAAATAGGATAAGTATAGTTACTTTATAGTCATTTTATAATACCTTTTATGAAACAAATTTTAAGGAAAGAAACTATGTCATTTTTTCAAATATTTAACCATTATTTTTAATCACTTATTCAACTGGTTTTGTTCTGAAGCCAAATAAAGCAGCCTTTGTCTAACAAAGTAACCACATGATCTGGATTTTTTAGAACATCTATTTGGCATATGTTTTTCCACCATCAAAGTCCAGTATTACCATGCTAACCTGTATTCTTTGAGGCTGTGATATAATTTTTTTTAAACCAGGGGTGTGAAATTGGGGTTAGAGAAAGATATGTGGCCTCTGTGGTAGAAGTGTATATGAATTCACAGCTGTGATTTTCTTTTTTTTTTTTTGAGACGGAGTTTTGCTCTTGTTACCCAGGCTGGAGTGCAATGGCGCGATCTCGGCTCACCGCAACCTCTGCCTCCTGGGTTCAGGCAATTCTCCTGCCTCAGCCTCCCGAGTAGCTGGGATTACAGGCACACACCACCGTGCCCAGCTAATTTTTTGTATTCTTAGTAGAGACGGGGTTTCACCATGTTAACCAGGATGGTCTCGATCTCTCGACCACGTGATCCACCCGTCTCGGCCTCCCAAAGTGCTGGGATTACAGGCTTGACCCACCGCGCCTGGCCCCGCTGTGATTTTCAATGGTCATCTTCTTAGAAGCAGCTGAGTAATTTTCCTGCATTCCACTTGTCCATTAATTTGATCAGTTTTAAAAATGTTTTGCGTGGCAGGATCAATACAACTACTTTTTGTGTGCTAGGTATTATGGTAATTATTTCTTTATGTGTTTTCTAAGTTAATTCTCAAAACATGCCTGTGATATATATATATTACTATAATTTTGAAACATAAAGGAAGAAAGGAACAAAAGCAAAATGAGATTAATTTACTTGCCCAAGGTGACAGTTTGAAAATAACAGACAGGATTCAAACTGACTCCAAAGACTATGCTCCTGAGTAATGTATTATCATTTTATGCCAGCTAAACCACTATGTCAAACAATTCTATTCTGTAGGTGTGCGTATGTGTATGTGTATATATATATATATATGCGTATATATATATATATATGTAAAACATGTTTATGTGATATATATAAAATATTTAAAATTCATATGTATTCTTGAACATTGAAGCAATTTTCTATTTAAAATATCTGTTGTCACTTATTTCCAATAGATGATCTTTAGGGAAGTTGTTAAAAAATTAAAGTTAACTTAGTATTTAAAAATTAGTTTTAGATTAAATATAGATAAAAATGACAATACTACTTCATGCATTACTATTGAATTATTTTGCATCTGAATTATCTGAATTATCCCTTTGGGTCTTCCTTGCCCTATTATCAGAATTCGGAATTCTGCTCTGTAAAAATGGTATATGTGCTGTTTCTATCATCTGTCCCATCCGATTAAGTCTTCAATACATTCATTGAATTGACTGAATGATATGATATTAGAAAGGATTATGATTCCAAAAATTGAATGCAGTACAGAATGGAATGTCTGTGTTACCTGGGCATATAAAATAAATACAATTCTTGTTTCACAAGCTTTGGGTAATTATCAAATGAAGACCTGAGTGAAAATTTCGAACTGATAAGAGTAAACATTGCATTCTCTAATTATGATGTCTACACTTCTTGTCTGCAAATATTTCCTGGACCATCTTCATATATGCCACATGAGAACCCTCTTCATATAAATCAACATCATTTTTCTGTCTGTATTCACTTTCATCATATGCAAATAGAAGATATCGAGGTAAAGTGAAATGCACCTCTTTAGCTACACTACTTCCTAAAAGGAAACCATCCTTTTTGCAGTTTTTTTCTAATGGGTAACGTTGATAAAGTATAATATAAAGTAATAAAGAGGACTTTCTCTAAGCATGTCCATGGGTAATATTTCTTTAAAAAAATTTCTCACATGCTGCACTTTGAGGAGACAAGGCAATGTTTCTCCCATAGACAAGTGAGCAAGTTAATGAGGACAAAGGAGATAGTTGAAGAGGAAGATGGACAATCTGACACCTGATGGGTTCGTCTTGTAATCTCAAATTTGCACTTGCCCGTGGGGAAATTAGAAGGGAATAGCAATAAACCACTACTTGCTGACAAAGCAGACTGCTTTGTGAAGGCATTCCTACCTATTGACAAATACATGGCAAAGTGTTTAATTTATCAGGGTAAATGATAGTTAATTTTCCATTCTAGGGTCAGTCTGACTATCTCTCTAGATCCGAAGATGCCCATCCAGACCAAAGTTAGGAGACTGGGTAAAAGGGAATAAGAATTAACAGTTGATAATTATCTATGTCATAACACACATACACACACACACACACACACACACACACACACACACACACATACATATATATATATATGAAAAATCAATGACAGGAAAAGCCAGATGGATTGTGCAAGACTGAAGAAGAAAAAACAACTATATGTACACACAAACATATGTGTTTCTTTTGTGTGTTCATATTTATTTTATTTCATTTATTCATTTTATTTTTCAGAATTAAAATCTAGCCTGAGTCTTACATAATTTCACCTGTAGTAAGTAAAAATAGCAATAACAATTTAGGAGTGCCACAGATGTTTGAGCATATACAAGGATTTTTTTTTTTTTTTGGCCTATTCTCACTTAGGTGAACTTTAACTTATAAATTTATATCAAACTCAAGAAAAGTGTTCAAAATTAGTGTACTTAGCTACTCTTTGTCTTCCATTTTTCAGTGTGATTCTAAGATATTTAGCAGATGTTCAATAGAATGAAATACATGGAAGTGGTTTGCTACAAGTTGCAATTAAAATATAATACTTCTCCCCTTACTTTCACACGTTCTGATTATGAATATAATACCTGAATTCAAGAGAATTCAGTTACAGCATGATCTGAGAAACAACATATTCTGGGTGTCCTAAGGCCTCTTCCTCATTCTACCCAGCTTCGTTTCAGTTTCTATGAGGCTGACAAAGTATCTTATCTTGCTTGGTAATAGTTCTAATGTTCCTCAATTTTCATATAGTTGTTTGAATAGAGGGATCCTTTATAACTTGCACATAGAGGCTAGTATTTGCTTTGTAGTGCTTCATTTTTGTCAAGCAGTAAAACTTCACTTAACGATTTTACAGATCTACTTGTTTTCCAAGAATTGTGCTATAATTTGGGAATACTACAATGGATAAGAAATGTATTGAGGAGTTTAAAATCCTGTAAGAAAGTTGGGCATAGAAATATCAAATTAAAATATGAGCTCAGTGAGGGCAAAAATACATTTATACTCAAAGGGATGTCAGAAAAGTTTGGAGAGAAAAGGTGATGTTTAAGGTAAGTTTTAAATGCTTAGTGATCATTCCCTAGGCCAGTTGGAGATACTTGTGTGTGTATTTGTGTGTGTTGGGGCCAGGTGTGAGGAAATCAGAAATCTAAGAAGACAAAATAAAGGCACAGTGCCTGAACCACCTTTTCACAATAAGAATGTCTATGTTATCCATAAGGAATCTGGAATGGGCGAAGAAAATACTATGAGGAAAGAGGAATGTGGAGTTAAAGCGAAGAGACCAGGTCAAAGAGAACCTCATGTATCATGCTAGGAGTCTTTATTTATCCTATGGTAAACAGGGAACCATTAAGGGGTTTTAATCAGGAGCAAACGTGATTAGATTTGCATTTTAGAAAAGTCAATCTGGCAGGAAAAGCCAGATGGATTGTGCAAGACTGGAGGGGAAAAACACTATTTAGGAGCTTATTATTATAAATCAGACTGTGGCTAGGGTTTTCACTAGGGTAATAGGAGTGGCAATTCGAGAGGAGAGACCAGATACAAGAAATGTGAAGGAGGTACAATTGAGCGAAACTGAGAACTGATTTGTGTTATGGTGGGAGGAATGGTACACACAACTGAAAAGTTAATAGGATTCTCAGTCTAGTTTATGGGCTTTAATGTATGATTGGACTTAACATGCAAAATTGGAAACCAAATATCTAATATAAATGCAAGAATGAAAAATGTGAAAATGGTTGAGGTTACTTAGAGATCTTATGGACTAGAGAAAGAATAAAGCCAATGATAAAAATCCTGGAGAGAGTAATAAATATGTAAGGAAAAAGCAGAGAATTTGGAGTCAGCAAATACCTGGAGACTCAGCTTTTTGGTAGGATGAGATGGGAAGTTCACTTGATCCCAGGAGGTTGAGGCTGCAGTGAGCAATGATCACACCATTGCACTTCAGCCTGGGTAACAGAGTGAGACCCTGTTTCAAAGAAAGAGTACAGAATGAGTCTTGGAGTCTTGGAAAGAGTGTCACTATTAAGGCCAGCCTAAGAAAAGGTTTTAGAAAGTAGCCAACACTATCAAATGACTCCTAGGGGTAAAGTAAGAGAAGGACTAAAGGGTTGTCTGGATTTGGCAATTGTAGGTTACTGTTACTCTTTATACAAGTAGCATCAAGCTGAGTGTGGTAGCAGGCACCTGTGGTCCCAGCTAATCTGGAGGCTGAGCGGGGAGGATCACTTGAGCCCAGGAGTTTGGGGCCACTTCTGTGCAATATAGTGAAACACTAACTCTAAAACTAAAACTAAAACAGAAGAATAGAAACAATGTAATAAAGGAATACAGAATAAGGTTATGATCACCTTATAGTAATAGATGGGCACAATTGACAATGGACACACTATCTGTAGTATATGGTAGTAGAGTATTTTAGTGAGAATTGAAAAACGTAATTAAAGAAGGATATAAAAACAGAGGTAATATGTTGCAATGGTGTAAAATAACCAACAACTTCAAAATGTTTACAGAATAATATAAGAAGTGTGTTGACAGGGAAAGGTTAAGTAAACACTAAGCGTTAAAGATTATAAACAGAGTACTTAACAATAAAGCAATAGATTATGTTGATATTTTGTCTTTGTTAATTCTATTTCTTATGAAAAAACCTAGATGGAAAGTAAGTTTAAGATTGTGGATCTTTTTTTCTAAAACAAAAAATACATACACAAAAAGAATTCTAGTTGAAGCACACCAATTGCTATACAATTTCTGTGCTGTATTTGCACAAATGATAATACGAAAGTTATAAATGAAACTTTTTTGGGAGTAGATCTCTAAAATTCATTTATTTGCATGTAGGATGTCACTTCGTCTCCCCACAATATACACACTTCTTATCTACCAAGTTTAGACATGTAAATACATCTTGAAATGTGTAATGTCATTTTATGTTCTGGTCATCTAGTGTTGGGATGGGATAGACTGAAAGTAATTTCAGGCCTATAAAATAAATTTTAAAAATCTTGTTATTATAAAAAGAAACTGTTGATCTCCTAACTAGACAACATGCATATTGAATTATTTTCCCTAAATGTAATTCAGTGCTGTTCTTTAATACTGTCCTTTGAAAGAGTAATAATACCTCTTTGCAATATTCCTGGTTGCAGATTGTGGAAGGAAGTTAATCTCTCAATGGAACTTGGAAAAATAATTGTCTCATGTGGGGATTAAACCTGTGACCTTGGCTTCATTAACATTTTGTCACAACCAACCATGCTAAACAGCCTAAGGCCCCAAAACTAATATAATATAGGTGCATAATAAACAGTTTCAAATAAGAACATGCAGACTTATCACAAGTCTAAAATAAGACTTTAAAACAAAAAGTAACTTAATAAAATAAAATTTAAAATCAAAGTTTTCTCTTCCAAACAATAATAAGATGAATTTTAAGAGGCTGGCTTGCAAATCTCACCTGAGGTTATTTCTACCTGCAAATCAAACCATGTACATGGCATTTGTATTCTCATGATAAAGATATTAGTGATAGTTGTTTAGTAACATTCCTAATGGATGAAAATATTATGAATCAGAAATAGCATTAAAAATTGGTCAGCATGGCTGGGCCCAGTGACATACACCTGTTCCCAGCACTTGGGAGGCCAAGGCAGGCAGATCACAAGGTCAGGGGTTCAAGACCAGCCTGGCCAATATGGTGAAGCCCTGTTTCTACTAAAAAAAATACAAAAATTAGCCGGGCATGGTGCTGCGTGCCTGTAATCCCAGCTACGCGGGAAGCCGAGGTGCGAGAATCACTGGAACCCAGGAGGCAGAAGTGCAGTGAGCCGACATTGTGCCATTGCATGCCAACCTGCGCCACAGAGCAAGACCCTGTCTTGAAAAAAAAATGATCAGCGTAAGTGTTCAGTTTTCAAATCTGACATACAAAGATCTTGGAAATTGCCACTCCCATCCTAATAACAAGAAACAAAAAACCTGAACAAAATGATAACCAACAACTTTTCATGTATACAACAGAGAAAGTTGCACTGCACATCTCCATATGAAAAATAAAGAACGTTGACTATGGAGAGTCACAAATGAGGTCTGCTTACTTGGAGCAGAAGCGGCTAGAGCATCAAAATTACAGAAACGTTAAAGTGATAGTTTAAAAAAGTGACAGAGGCTGAATGTAAACTTGCATGAGAATGAGAACCCCTGAGGGCAGCAGTTTTAGGCAAATTCTACACTGTTGTGGGTACTACCTCCAAGAACTTTGCCAGGTCCCAGACTAAAAATCCCTGAAGATCTTTGTCAGTACCAGAAATGAGAAGACGAAAGTAAACATTGTGAAATATGTCCAGAGTGTTCTCCAAAATAAAAGCCTCTCTTCAGTATAAAAGATATTTGAAGAGTGTGACTTCACCTGGAGGAAGGCTCTTCCTTTCAGGACTTTCAAACCAGTCCTGATATGGTTTGGATTTGTGTCCCCACCCCAAATCTTGTGTTGAACTGGTGGAGGGGCCTGGTGAGAGCTGATTGGCTCATGAGGGTAAATTTTCCACTTGCTGCTCTCATAATAGTGAGTGAGTTCTTGTAAGATCTGATGGTTTAAATGTGTGTGGCCCTTCCCCCTTCTCTGTCTCTCTTGCCACCATGGTAAGAAGTACTTGTTTCCCCTTCACCTTCCACCACAATCATAAGATTTTTTTAGACCTCCTAGTCATGCTCCTATTAAGCCTGTGAAACTGCAAGTCAATTAAACCTCTATTTTTCAAAAATTACCCAATCTTGGGTAGTTTTCAGATTGGTGTGAAAACAGATGAATACAGGAAATTGGTACCAGGAAAGTGGGTACTGCAATAAAGATACCTGAGAATGTGGAAGTGACTTTGGAACTAGGAAACTGGCAGAGATTGGAACAGTTTAGAGGGCTTAGTAGAAGAAAGGGAGATGTGGGAAAGTTTAGAAATATCTAGAGACTTCTTGAATGGTTTTGACCAAAATGCTAATAGTGTTATGGACAATGAAGTCAGGCTAAGGGGGTCTCAGATGGGGATGAGAAAATTGTTGGAAACTGAAGGAAAGGTCACTCTTGCTGTGCTTTAGCAAAGAGATTGGTGGCATTTTGCCCCTACCCTAGGCTGGAGAGAGATGATTTAGTATATCTGACAAAAGAAATTTCTAAGCAGCAAAGCATTCAAGAAGTGGCCTGGCTGTTCTTAACAGCATACAGTCATGTGCATTCACAGAGAAATGGTCTGAAATTGGAACTTATATTTAAAAGGGAAGCATAGAATAAAAGTTTGGAAAATTTGCAGACTGACCATGTGATAGTAAAGAAAAACCCATTTTCTAGAGAAAAATTCAAGCTGGCTGAGAAACTTATGTAAGTAAAGAGAAGCCACATGTTAATAACCAAGACACTGGGGAAAATGTCTCTAGGGCATGACAGAGACCTTCATAGCAGCCTCTCCCATCACAGGCCCTGAGGCCTAGGAGGAAAAAAATGGTTTTGTGTTCCAGGCCTAGAGCCCCACTGCTGTGTGCAACCTTGGGACATGGTGCCCTGCATCCGAGACTCTCCAGTTCCAGCTGTGGTTAAAAAGGGGCTAAGGTACTGCTCAGGGCATTACTTCAGAGGGTGCCAGCCCCAAGCTTTGGCAGCTTCTACTTGGTGCTTGGCCTGTGGGTGTGCAGAAGACAAAAGTTGAGGTTTGGGAATCTTCGCCTAGATTTCAGAGAATGTAATGCCTGGATCAGCAGAAAGCTGTTGCAGAAGTGGAACCGTTATGGAGAACTTCTACTAGGGCAGTGAGGAGAAGAAATGTGGAATTAGAGTCCCCAAACCTAGTTCCCCACTGGAACACTGCCTACTGGAGCTGCGAGAAGAGGGCCACCCTCCTCTAAGACCCCAGAAGGGTAGAACCATTGATAGCTTGCACTGTGAAGATGGAAAAGCCATAGGCACACAATGTCAGCTCATGAAAGCAACCAAAAGGGCTGTACCCTGCAGAGCCACCTGTCCAAGATCTTGGGAGCCACCCTCTTGAATCAGCATGCCCTGGATGTGAGACATGGAGTAAAAAATGATTATTCTGGAGCTTTAAGATTTAATAACTGACCTGCTGGGTTTTGGATTTGCACAGGGCTTAGAGCCCTTTTGTTTTGGCAATTTCTCCCATTTGGAACAGCAATATTTACCTAATGCCTGTACTCCCATTGTATTTTGGAAGTAACTAAATTTTTAAAAAATTTTACGATTCCCTAGACAGATGAGATTTATCTTGTCTCAGATAAGACTTTGGACCGTGGACTTTTGGGTAAATGCTGAAATGATTTAAGCCTGAAGGGCTGTTGAGAAGGGATAATTATATTTTTGTAATGTCTGTAGGACATGAGATTTGGGAGGAACCAGGAGTAGAATGAAATGGTTTGGATATGTGTCCCTGCCCAAATCTCATTTCAAATTGGAGGAGGAACCTATTAGGTGGTGATAGGATAATAGGAGCAAATTTTCCTTTGCTCTTCTCTGGGTAGTGGGTGAGTTCTCATGACATCTGATTATATAAAGGTGTGTGGCACTTCCCCTTTTTCTCTTTCTCTCCTGCCACCATGGCAAGTAGTGCTGGCTTTTTCTTCACCTTCCACCATGACTGTAACTTTCCTGAGCCCCGAGTCATGCTTCCTGTTAAAACTGCACAACTGTGAGTCAATGAAACTTCCTTTTTCATAAAGTACCCAGTCACAGGTAGTTCTTTATAGCACTGTGAAAACAGACTAATACAAGTCTCTACCAGACTTCCCTTCTCACCACAGAAGCAGGTGAATAAAAGCTGTAATAATGGAGAACATTTATGAAGGGCACAAACCAGAGAAGCAGACCACCAAATGACTGAGATTAATCTTACAGAACACCCCTTTTCACATATGACAACTACAACACTGGACTCCAGTAAAGTAATAGAGGCTTACGGATATTAGATCTACAAGAAGACATGCACTTTCTAAGGATTAGTACTCATGAAAGTCCAAAGTCAAAAAGGAGACAAATAAAAGGGTGTTGGATAAATCTGAAGCATCTGGAATGTAAAGCTATAACAAACATTGACTGCACACAAACTCTGAGCCAGATTAACATAAATCCTCAAACTAAAGGCCTATTGACCTCAGTCCCTAATACCTTACATGCCATATCCAGCTTTCAACAAAGAATTCCAAAGCATGGCAAATAAGGCAGGAAAAAATATAATCTGAAGAGACAAATGAACAACAGAAACAGACTCAGATTTGACACTAATTTTGGAGTTATCTGACAGTTTTTAAAATAAAAACTATAATATACAATGAGAATAGAAACAGTAAACAACATGAGAGAACAGATGGATCATGTAAGCAGAAGGACAGAAATACCACAAGAGAGCTAAAAGAATATGCTAGAAATAAAAACCAATCTAACAAAATGAAGAATGCTTCTGATTGGGCTCGGTAGAGTGGACCTAACCAAGAAATGAATCAATGAGCTTGACAATAGATTAATAGAAATTTCCCTTTCAGAGGTATAATATCTATGTATTTAGAATACTTATAAGGAGAAGGAAGTAGAAATATGTGAAGTAATAATGGCTGAAAACCTTTAAAAATGACAAACATCACACATCTAGATAACACAAATCAAATTACATAAGTAAAATGAACAGAATATCAACAGCATGTAGTTATACAGTATTTGAACTGCAGAAAATAAAAGACAAAAAGGAAATATTAAAATAAGATGATGGGAATAAAGCATTCTACCTAGAGAAACAAGATAGCAATTATAGTAGAATTCTCAAAAACAATGCAGGTAAGGAAAGTGGAATAAAATATTAAAAGTCTGAAGAAAAGAAAAGCCAAAAAATTCCATCAACTTAAAATTACTTACGAATTGAACTTATACTTCATAAGTGACAGAGAAATACATTCTTTCACAAACAAAAACTGATAAAATTTATCACTGCCAAAGCTTCTATCTTATGTAAGTTTGCGCTGCTATAACAAAATACCATAGACTGGGTGGCTTAAGCCATAGGAATGTATTTCTGACATAAATTCTGAGATAGGAAGTATAAGATCAAGTTGCAAGCAAATTCAGTGTCTAGTGAGGGCTCTCTCTTTGGGCTGCAGATGCCTGCCTTCTGCTGTGTCCTCATATGACAGAGAGGGAGAGGTCTGGTGTCTTTTCCTGTATAAAGGTACTTATATACCATTATGTGGGCCCTTCTTTCATATATCTTATTCTCTCTCAAAGGCTCACCTTCAAATACCATCACATTTAGGGCTGGGGTTTCAACATATGAATTTTGGGAAAATAAAGCCAATCAGTTTATAACATCTTCCTTACAAGAAATGTTTAATGAAGTTTATCAAATTAGAGACAAATGATATAGTCAGAAAGGAGGACTGTTAAGTAGGAATAAATAAAAGAAAAACTTTCTATTTTTAATTGAATAAAAATAACTTTTGAAGTAGTTTTAATAACAAAATATAAAGGGATTACATGGAGGTAGATAAGTGAAATCAATGACAACAATGTCACAAAACATGGGAAGGACGAATTTGAAATATTATTATACATGTGAAGGGTTATTGACCTATGTAATAATGGACTTAGATTTGTTGAAAGAGTATATAAGAAACTCTAAGAAACTATTACATTCAGAAATGAGAAGTAGAATTGTTATCTATAGAATGAGAGAGCAAGAAACCACATAAAACACTCAACTAATATCTAGAAATCAGAACAAAAAGAAAAAAATGACAAAAGCACAAATGGAATTAATAGAAAAAGAGTTATACATACAGTCAATATTAATCCAATTATGTAAAAAAATCACTTTACATGTAAATGGATCATATGCAACAATTAATAGAGCCTGTCAGAGTGGATGAAAAGAAAAAAATAACAAGATTCAACTTTGTTATCTACAACAATTCAATTTTAAAGACATGGGTAGGCTAAAAGTAAAGAGATAGTGAAAAATACATTACACTGCAGTTAAAAGAAAACTAGGATAGCTTTACTAATTTCAGACAAAAAAGACTTCAGAAGATGGCAAATTATGAAGGATAAAGAGAAGCATTACATAATGATAAAGGGCTCAATTCTCAAGGAAGACATAATTCCAAAAGTATATGCACATAAAAACGACATCAAAATATGTAAAGCAAAACACGTACAACAGAAAGGAGTAAATAGATTATTACAGTTTCAGACTCCTCTTTCAGTACTTGAGAAATCGAGCAGGCAGAAAAATCAGTAAGGATATAAACAACATCAATAACATTATTAGTCACAAGTATCTAATTGACATAGAGTTTTCATATAACATCAGAATACACATTCTTTTCTAGTTTTCATGGAGAGATCACCAAGACAGATAACATTCTCAGTTATCAAATGCAACTTAAAAATTTTAACAGGATGAAAATTATATGAAATATTATCTCATGTCACAGTGGAATTGAACTTAGCAGCAGAAGAAATTCTAAATTTCAAGAGAAATTTGGAAATACTTAAAACTGAACAAAAATTAAAACATAACTTAGAAGTTGTGGCACTTATGCAGCAAAAGTGGTGCATAGCAGAAAATTTATAGCATTTAGTTCAAATATTAGAAAGGCAGAAAAACCTAAAATCAATAACCTAAACTTCTACTTTAGGAAACTAGAGAAGAAAGGGCAATTTGTCTAAAGAAGGAGAAGAAAATAAATAAATAAAAATTAGAGCAGAAATCAATGAAACTGAAAACAGGAAAAGAATAGAGAAAATCAACAAAATTAGCAGCTGGTTCTTTGAAAAAAAATCAATAAAATTGATTAATCTCTAGCCACGTTAACCAAGAAAATATAGGAGAAGAGATAAATTATGAATCTCAGAAATGAAGTTAAGAGACATAACTATCAACTTCATGGATATCAAAAGGATAATAAAGAAATATTATGAACAACTCTATGCCCACAATTTTCATAGCTTAGAGAAAATGTTCCTTGAAAGACACAAACTACTGAAACTCACACAAGGAGAAGAAGATAATCTCAACATAACTACATCTATAAAAGCAATTGGGCCGGGCGTGGTGACTCATGCCTGTAATACTCCCAGCACTTTGGGAGGCTGAGGCAGGCGGGATCACGAGGTCAGGAGATCCAGACCATCCTGGCTAACACGGGTGAAAACCCGTCACTAATAAACTACAAAAAATTAGCCGAATGTAGTGGCATGCACCTCTAGTCCCAGCTACTCCGAGGCAGGAGAATAACTTGAGCCCGGGAGGCGGAGGTTACAGTGAGTCGAAATCGTGCCACTGCATTCCAGCGTGAGCAAAAGAGTAAGATTCCGCCTCAAAAAGAAAAAAAAAAAAAAAAAAAATGGAATTCATACTTAATGTTCTTTTAAAAATCACCAGGCAAAGAGGGATCACTTGTGAAGTCTACCAAATATTTTTGGAAATATATCCTACCAATTCTGTAGAAACTCTTTCAGAAAATAATAATAATAATAATAAATCCTGAAAAACACTTCTAAGCTTATTCTATAGGGCCAGCATTATCCCAATTCCAATAACAGATAAAGACATTGCATTGCAAGAAAATAAAATAAAGACCAAAATCTCTTATGAACATACAGGCAAAAATTGTCAAAACTTCTTGTTATGCAAAAAGTTCATTCACTTAACATCAAACTATGATTTATTAAAGAAAAAAAGTGACAAAATGGACTTCATGAAATTAAAACTTTTGTTCAGTGAAAAAGCCTAAGAGGATAAAAATCAAATTACAAGCTGGGAAAAAGTATTTGCAAATGACCTATCCATCAAAAGAATTATGTTTGAAATATACAGAGAAGTTTTAATACGCAACAGCAAATAAACCATCCAACTAGGAAATAGGCAAAAAAAAAAAAAAAAAAAAAAAACTCTGAAGAGACATCACAGTGAAAAGGTTAATATGGATAGAAAATAAGCACATGAAAAGGTGTTTTAACACCATTAGTTATTTTGGGAAATGCAAACTAAACTTGCAATGAGATAGTACTGCTCACCTCTCAGAATGATTAAAAGAATAATTGTGATAACACTAAATGCTAGTGAGTATGTAAAGAGATTGAATCACTCATACATTGCTGGTGGGAATGTAAAATGGTACCTTAAGTCTGGAAAATAGCTTTGGAAATTCTTATAAAAAAAAAACACATGATGACTATATGATCCAGCCATTGCCCTTTGGGACAGTTATCCCAGATAAGTGAAAATGTATGCTTAGGCAAAAACTGAACTGAAATGTCTGTGACAGCTTTATTCATAAAATACTCTCAAATTATAAACTAACCAAAATATCCTTCAAGGTTGAATGGCTAAACAGTGTTTTACCCATACCATAAACTATTGTGTGACAATAAAATGGGACAGACTTGATATAAACCATAACTTGAATGTTTCTCAAGTATATTATGCTGAATTTAAAAAGCTGCAGTCCCAAGGTTGTATAATGAATGACTGTATTCATATAACCATTGTTGAAATACAATTATAGAAATGTAGAACAGCTTAGTGGTATTTAGGTGTTAGGCATGGAAGCAAGGTAGGTGCGGCTATGGCAGGGGTAGCACAAGCCTGCCACATAGTGATGGAACAGTTCTGTATCTTTATTGCAATAAAAGTTATGTGGATCTGGAAATTTGAAAAAAACGTTTAGTACTATAAACAAACACAGATACAGACACATGGGAAATAGCTTGGCACAATAAACTTCGTGAATTGTGTCAGTGTCATTTCCTGGTTTTGAGATTTTACTACAGTTATGCAAGTTACTACCAGTGAGGGAAATTGGGTGAAAGGCACATGGGACTGCCTTTCTATATTTTCTATATTTTTAACAACTTCCTGTGAATCTATAATTATTTAAAAATTAAAAACTCAAATAACTTTGCCAAGATTTTTGACTCTGAGTAGTATTCGCAGGACTTAAACATGAGCCTGACCCATTACCATTTTACACTAGACAATGTGGTTTTGGTTATTACATGCTAGTTAAACATGCATTATCTCATATACTTATCATTTTTGTTGTAAAAACACTTAAAATCTACTCTGATTTGTAAACTAACCAAAATACAAGGTTGAATGGCTAAACAGTGTTTTACCCACACCATAAACCTTTGTGTAGCAATAAAATGGGATAGACTATTGATATAAGCAATTTTCAATATTTGAAAAAAGTTATAATCTATTAATTTGAAAAAATCTTCCTATGAAGGTCAAAAAATGAAGAAATAAATATCATGTGTGTTTAAGTCATCTTTTCAGTGTGCTGCTAGATTTGTTGTGAACGTGTGAAGATCATTCTGTGGAAGAGGCAGGAGGATTTAGTATACTGATTTACATGTGTATGTAGTGCTTTTTATCTTTGAAAACCTTACACATCTTACATTGTATGAATATCACCATAACCACAGGTTTTGCTTCAAAAAGAGATATTATGTTAATTTTTCAAACTAGAACATTTAATCTCATAGGTTAAACATGGCATCTGATAGCACATTAAAGGTTATGGATAAAATGCTGGCTAAAAGCCATTTTTCTAATCTCTTATATTCTACAATGTGCTTTTGGTTATTGCATGTTTTATCTTCTCACTGAATATATAGACCGTTATAACCAAAAGTTTATTTTTGTGTGCTATTGTAAAACACACATACATAGACACAGACACACACACACACACACACACACAAAAGCAATGGGGTGGGAAATAAATGTAGTCCTTCTTCAATAAGATTAAACAAAGCAAGGCATATATGCACATATGAATGCAAATGTTAAGTATATTCATGGGGAAAATGTTAAAGAGAATTCTTAACTGTTTTATGACTACTTAGAAACTAAAGCTGTGAGCACTAGAAAATACGTCCATTCTAAGAACAATTCAAGAAAAATTGAAATGTATTAACTTTTTAGACATGGATGATGATTAGTATACATTTAAATATCATTGCCCAAATATAGTGATATATTTTAAGAGGGACATTAAAATTAGGACTAATATAAACAGTACTAGCTTGGATGGTGCAGAGTATAATGGGAGTCTTAGAAGGAATTGAGAGGATTGGATTCATTAATGAAGATTTAAAGATGAGATTTAAGGGAAGCATCAGAAATATTGTGACAGAATTATATTTTCTATAATAGAAGAAAGAAAAAAGTAGCTCTCTGCATGATATACTTAGCCTAGATAGGAAACATAGTTTACATTAACATAAGGGAGGTAGATATTTTAATATTATAAAATTCATAAAGATCCAAAGATAAGAACTATTTCATCAAGTAACAAGCTCATATTATCGAGATTATTAAAGCACAGTTATCAACACACTTCTCAAGTACGGGTATAAAGTTTCTTATCTGTAAAAGATATTGTCTTAGTCTGTATTATGCTGCTATAACTGAGTCCCACAGACTGGATAATTACATTGAAAAAAATTAATTTGATCTATAGGTCTGGAGGCTGGAAAGTCCAAAATCAAGGCAACTGGTAAGGGTTCTCTTGCCTAAAAATGTGGCAGAAGGCATCACATGGTTGAGAGTGAGGAAGAGAGAGCAAGGAGCCAAACTCACTCTTATAACAAGTTGCCTTCTGTGATAACAATCTCTTTGTCAGGAAAAAGTAATGCTCAGGCCATTTTCATTTCCATATCCTTCTTGGTTTTTATTCTTTTCTCTATGTGTTATCTCTTTTGTTATAATATTTCTCATCTTGTCTTCGTTCCTACTGAATTCTTGCTCTGTTTCAAGTTTCCGTTTTCCTCCCTCCACATAGCCACATTCTTCTCTCAGCCCTTATTGTTCTTGAGGTTTTGTTAACCTTATTTAAAAATGCTTTTTGATTGACAGATTAAAAAATGTGTATTTATGGTATAAAATGGGATGTTTTGAAATATGCATGCATTGTGGAATAGCTAAATTGAGCTAATTAACATGCATTATCTCACATACTTATTGTTTTTTATTGTAAAAACACTTAAAATCTCAGCAATTTCAAAGAATACATTATTAACTATAGTCACTATGTTGTGTAATAGTTCTCTCAAATGTATTCCTCCTAACTGAAATTGTATATCCTTTGATCAACATTTTCCCAACTCGTCTTCACTTCCAGCCTCTTGTAACCACGATTCTACTCCCTGCTTCTGAATTTAACTTGTTTCTATCTACAAATAAGTGAAATCTCCCCTCTTCCTTTCTAAAAGATATTCTAGAGAAGCACTAATGCATAGCAAAATGTCTTAAGATATGCAAACTCAGATCTCTGACTAATAAGTTATACTTTTATTAGTTTTAATAAAGAATATGGTTATTTTGTCTGGGACATCTAATCTTTCAGTGATATCAGAATTGCTATAATTCACCACATTAAGTAAGGGGTGTTCCTTTATGCACCATGAATGTTCATTTGAGATTTTTGGCCAAAGGCATTGTCTTCTGAGATAGAGAAAAATCATACTTTAGTAAGATGTATACCGTTGGTTTTAAAGGAAAAAGAGTTTAAAGTTTTTAGCTCTTCCCCCACATGTTTCAATTATCACAACACCCACCAACACCACACTCTACCACTACCAAAGAAAAGTGCTAATTGGATTGATCAAAGGACACTAATTAGACCACTTTTTGTTGTGGTGTATCATTAACTGGAGAGGTGGTCTATATTGGGAAATAGGTGGCTTTTTCTTTCTGGAACTTTTTTATAAATTCAGAGTGATAAAGTGGCCTAAGATTCTCCCTCTCGTTTCCCAACACTTCTCTCTTTCATCTTAGTCTCAGCATCTGTCTCTAAATCTTTTTTGTTTTCCTGTACCTCTCTTTCTTTGCCATGAGAAATCAGTGAGGATAGATTATCTAGAAGGTAACTGCCAACTCATTGTCCTACCTCTAAAACACCTTAAGTCTGAGGGCTGGATGTCTTTTCTCTAAACAATAGGGAAAGCTCTTTTCTCAACTCTCTTCACTTGTTAAGAACGGATATGATACAGGATTGTCTGTCCTTGGTGCTGGAAGAGAAATGTCTGAGCTGTGAGTATAAAAGTGAAAGTGCAGCATGTTCTGGACTGCAGTTCTGGACTCAAGGCCACTTTGTAATTAAGCAAAAAGATACTTCCATTTCTCCTAGTGAAGCTCATTAAAGTTCTTCCTAAACTAGAATTTGGAACTTCTACCTAACAATAATATATTTCTTTTGTGAACTGCAAGGGAAGAGTTACTGATTAGTACAAGACAGGACTCAAGTTATTCTGGATTTGGTCAAAATCCACCATAATGCTATTTTGTTAATATCTGACACAAATTCTATATCCTCCTTCTCTTCCTCCCCCCATACTTTCACTAAAGTGTCTACCCTGTGACATCTGTTATATTGGAATCAATATAAAAAATTCCTTTAAGAAAAAGATTGAATCCTCTGATGCACTATAAATGTTATAGTTCAATATTTATAATAGAAATTCAATAAACCTGATCCTTCAGTTAAGCAAAATTGTTATACTCTCAGCTTTTTAAGGAAAAAAGTCAAATGACCCCCCAAAAGAAATAATAAACTAGGATGATATCAGGGCTTTGGTAAAAATGCAATTTCCAGAGTTTTACTTATATTTACTAGAGTTTCAGTCTAATCTATACCCATAAAATGAGGATTGATGTTTAGAATGATGTCCCTAGGCATTGCTGGATTCTGAATCATGAAAGATTCAATTACTTCAATAAACTGAACTTAACTATCTTAGGAAAGATGATGAATACAAATAAGAAATATCATCAACAAGCAATGCTCAAATACAGAAGCTTTCTGATTATCAGGTAACTAGCATTTCTGATTATTGGAAACTATTCCTAAGCATCCTAGAAAACTGAAGTATATTGTATCCATTTCCTTGTGGTTCAGCTCATTGTAGTAAAGCCCCCCAAAATATTAATACTTGGGTTATCTAGAGTAACCTAGATAATAAATGACTAGCCAAAGACTCAAAATACTTTCAATTAGTTCTACCTCACCTCCTCTGCTACAATCTTATCTTTTGCTTGGATCCCTGAATTGGCCTTTTCTTCTACTGTCTTATCCTGTATCATCTATCTGTACCAAAGATAACAACATGATTTTTTAAACCAAATTAATTTCCTTACTTCTAATTTATTTTAGAAGAGTCTACAAACACTGTTATGATCTGGCTTTATCTTTTTATCCAACTTCTTTAATGCCACTATCTTCCTTCTCACTATGATACTGACAAATAGGATCACACAGTCTCCTCAAATATGCTTCAAAACAACCTAGAAATGGATCCTGTATAAATGAGGATTTAGTATATAATGGTGTTTCCAGTAACTATTATTGAGTAAATGATGCAACCAAAAACTGATGGCCATATGGAGAAAAGCAAAATTTAGGTTTTATATTACAAATACAATGTAAATCCAAGATGAACTACATACATACATGCAATAATCATAATTATAGTATTACAAATGTAAAAACATAGTACTATAAGTGTAAAAATAATAATGATAACACCAAAGGAAAATCAACTTAAGTACAAGATTAGGTTAGGGAATCCCCCAAACGCATATTCATAGTATAAAAATTAAATCTGCATAGAGAAGATCCCACCAACTATACCGATAATAAAGCAGCAAATTTGGGAAAAATATGGGAAATGGAATAGAAAATATATAGGAACACTTAAAGACAGATAAGAAATGAATAAACAACATGAAAGAAAAATGAAGACAAAGATATTAATAGGCATTTCACAGAAGGGCAAATCCAAATTGCTAACAGACATGAAAAGATGCTCAGACTTAGTGGTCATCAAGAAAGCAATATCAAAGTAACCTGAAGGTATCATATTTACTTATGAAACGGACAAAAATTTAAAAATCCAAAGGGCTTATTATTTTTGTTACCAGTGATGCAAGTGAGAGAGCATATTCATTTGTTATTGGGGGAAATGTAAGCTGTTGCAGCTGTTTTAGGATAAGCTTACTAATAACTGTTAATAAAATAATGAAAATTATTACTCTACAATCAAGTAAGGGTACTCTTTCTCTGGGAACATTAAGCAAGCTTAAAAATGCATGTGTGTGTGTTTGCTTCTGTTTGCTTATGTCATTTCAGAATTTTTGGTAGCAAAAATTTTTTAAATGTATACTTTTAATATGGTTTGCCTGTGTCCCCACCCAAATCTCATCTTGAATTTTAACTCCCACAATTCTCACATGTTGTGGGAAGAACCTGGAGGGAGGTGATTCAATTATGGGGGTAGATTTTCCTGCACTGTTCTCATGATAGTGATTAAGCCTCATGAGATCTGATGGTTTTAAAAAAAGGCATTCCACTGCACAAGGTCTCTCTTTGCCTGCTGCCATCCATGTAAGATGTGACTTGCTCCTCATTCCCTTCTGCCATAAGTGTGAGGCCTCTCCAACCATGTGAACCTTAAGTCCATTAAACCTCTTTATTTTGTAAATTGTTCAGGCTTGGATATATCTTTATTAGAAGCATGAAAACAAACGAATACATTTATGCTTATTTATGATGGAAGGAATAGAAGAAAATGTGGAATCAAACATGATCAAGAGAGGTTATGGTGAGGGGAAGAGATCATGGGAGAAGGGCCTGCTTCCCTCCAAACAACCTTTCAAAAATAGCACCACGTCCCAATTTTCTGTTTTTCTTTTTTTTTTTGAGTTTTTAGCACTTAATACACTACTCATTTATATATTCATTGCTTTTTCTCTTCACTATGGATATAGTTTGGCGATCCTACTCTGTCTTGTTCATCATAGAATGTCATTTCAGACAACTATGATTGCACAAAACAGGTACTCAATACCTGTCTGTCAATTTAAGAAGTGTTTTCATTTTAGTCTCACTTTTGTATCTGCAGATCCCTTGTCACCCCCTCAACTAAACAGTTCATTTCATGACAGTATATAGGAGGTACTTTGAATTAGAGAGAACAGAATTTGTTAAATCCACAATCCATCCCAACTACTGGGCTAGTACCTTATAAATTTTTGTTAATATAATGTTTTCTACAAACCATATCATGATTTCCCATATAGAAATGGTAAAACAGAGTTATTTAATTTAAGTAAATTCATTACTAAATTATCAAAGGGTAGAGACAAAATTTGGAACAATATCTATTTGTTTTCCCAATCTTTGGCATTTACATTCTACCATGTAAAACATTATATACACACATTATATACACATACATATGTATATACTTTGTGTGTGTGTGTGTGTGTGTGTGTGTATGTGTATGCATATATGCACAGCAAGAATTACAACACAGAGTATCCATATCTACATTAAGCATGCTCTGCCATGTGGTATAATCATTTAAATATTAAAATCTACTTTTGAGTTTAAAAGTTCATTTTAAAGTTATTATCTTCAATCTCAGATGACTCAATTTGTAAAAGTGAGCATCATTATCTTTCTATTGTAAAACCCCAGACAATTTACTTAACTTCTCTAAGCCTCAGTTTCCTCATTGATAAATGCTGATAAAATTAGTATCTACCTCATAATATAATTTTGAAGATTAATCAGTTAATGTCACTAAAACTAGATGTGTTTTGAGGAAATAGTCAAGAATTATCAACAATTAAATATTATTTTTACAATGATTATGTGGCACCTGAAACTCAAAAAGTTAAGTGACCTGTATAGAACTTGATAGAAAATAGATAGGAAAAGCATATAATTTATTTTATCATGTTATTTAATATTCTTTTTCATTGCCTTACACTAAGGTGTCCACTGAAAAAAATTTATTATTTGATTAGTATTTGGGTGGTTAAAAGTGAGTACTACTGCCTCTTAACTAGAGCATAGCCTCCAAAGTCCTTTTTTTAGTCTACCAGTGAATGAAAAATCAAAGAGAGTTCCTGCTGCTTCTTTTAACAGTTTCTTGGGGGTTAAGAAGTAAATGCTCATGATAGTCACTGTTCCAGACCCTGAGATTTCACTATTATCAAATCTGTCAGAGCTAATTCTGCTTCACTAGGGTCACTGCTGTTGAGTCTCTGTTTGTAGTGATTGACAGTTGTAGGTATTAAGAACCTAGGGTTATGTACCTCTATGATCAGGGTTTCTGTAAACAAGAGTTGACAATCTGGGCCATTTGACAGTGTGCAGACAAAGGGTCAATCAGAGCATCTGGGCCTTAATTACTTGGGTTCACTAAACTTCAGATGACATTGATACTCATTTTCATTCAAATGAAGATATAAAATATGCCTTGCTTTAAAAACAACTTTTAATTATAAGCTGTGTTTATTAAAACCAAGGCATATTATATTTTCTCTTTTGTTTCAATTCATAGAGTTAATACTGTTTTTCATTATAGAAGCTTTTTATGATATCAACAACACTGGATTTGTCTTGGATAAATCTGTTATTTGGAAGATACTAAAAATATGATTAAAATGAGGTCAAATTTTTATATTCATAAGAGTACATATAATCAACCTTTATGTAAAACCTCCTGGACTTATTTATAACCTGAGGCCATTTCTTTACTTGATTAACTTTCTCCAAATTCATCCTTTCTTTCAAAATACTAGTTGTTACAGTATTGTGAACAGCAATAAGAAATAAACACTGACTTGTAAGTAATCTTGGATGGGTTAATTAACTTAAGCATACTGGTCACCAGGGTGCTCACTCTCCTTAGTCTTCCAAAGTTTTCTGGATGTATATCCAAAAGAAAGGAAATCAGTAATTTGGAGAAATACCTGAACTCCCATATTTAGTGCAACACTATTCACAGTAACTAAGATATGCAGTAAACCCAGGTGTCCATCAGTAGATGAATGGGTGAAGAAAATATGACACATGTACACAATGGAACACTATTCTGCCATAAAAAAGAATGAACTTCTGTCATTCACAGCCATATGGATGGAATTGGAGGACATTATGTTAAATAAAATAAGCCAGCCATAGAAAGACAGATAATGCATGTTCTCACTCACATGTGAGAGTTAAAAACAAATTGAACACATAGATATAGAGAGTAAAATGAAGATTAACATAGGCTGTGAAGAGCATTGGGAAGAGGGGGATAAATAGGTGGTAGTTAATTGGTACAAAAATACAGTTAAAGAAAAGGAATATGTAGTGTTGGTAGCACAATAAGATGGCAATAGTTAACAATAATTTATTGTGTATTTCAGAGCAACTGAAAGAGTGGAATTGAAATGTTTCTTAACATAAAGTAGCAATCAATGCTTGAGGTGATGTATATCCCAATTACCCTCATTTGTTCATTATACATCATATGCTTGTATCAAAGTACATGTACCAAATAAATATCTACAACTGCTATGCATCTGTGATAATTGAAAATAAAAAATAAAAAAGAAGCTTTTTAAATAGGTAAAATAGGTCAAAAAAGGTGTTTTGTCATGTGTGGAGTAAGATAAAGAAAGTGGATCTTTTATTTTTGTTTGTTGGCTTCCTGTTAGATATCACTATAATGCATAGAGGTTAGAACTTTTTCTGGTTTGTGGAATCTTAGGAAGCCTTACTGATGTAATGAGATTTGCTGATATCTTGAAAGTCAGCAATTTTGCATTGCGGACTTTCAAGACATCAGCAACCCCCTAGCAGTCCTTTTATCAGCACCATAATAATCTGTGTACTAGAGTATGGCAAACTGAATAATGACAATAATGACTCCTAAATAATCTACATGGTCTCAAATGATATTCACACCTAACCCCAGAAACTGTGAACCTTACCTCACAGGGTCAAAAGGACTTTGCATATGATTAAGTAAAGAATTTTCAGATGGGGCGATAATTCCAAATTCACTATTGAGTTCAATGTATTCACAAAAGTCTTTATAAGAGGGAGTCAAGGCCGGTCGCGGTGGCTCAAGCCTGTAATCCCAGCACTTTGGGAAGTAGAGGCAGGTGGAGCACGAGGTCAACAGATCGAGACCATCCTGGTTCAACATGGTGAAACCCCATTTCTACTAAAAATACAAAAAATTAGCTGGGCATAGAGGCGAGTGCCTGTAATCCCAGCTACTCGGAAGGCTGAGGCAGGAGAATTGCCGGAACCCAGGAGGCGGAGGTTGCGGTGAGCCGAGATCGCGCCATTGCACTCCAGCCTGGGTAACAAGAGCGAAACTCCGTCTCAAAAAAAAAGAGGGAGACATAAAGATCAAAGTCAGAAAAAATAGATACGAAGATGAAATCAGTGGTTGAAATGATGCACTTTGGTGATAAAGTGGCCATGTCCCAAAGAATGCAGACAGAGGAAACTGGATTTTTTTCCCTAAAGCCTCCAGAAGAAACATAGCCCTACTGATCCTTTGATTTTCTGACTTCAAATGTAGAAAGATAAATTTCTGTTATTGTAAGCCAGTACATTTCTGGTGACTTCTTACAGCAGCACTTGGAAGTGTACATATAGTGTGCAATGAGGTATTTTCACAGATTGTGAATGCTGAATCTACCAGTGAGCCAAACTTCCCATAATGAATGCTCTTCATTTTGAGAAGTTTCTTTTCTTTTTGTAAAAATATGGCCATATATGAGTGATCATACTTTGAATGACAGGAAATAGGAAACTCTAGTTCATTAGATCCAAAATTAAAGGAATTAGAAAAAAATTATGCAAATCTCATGGAAGTCATGAACAAGCTATAAAATCAAACAACTGGAAAACAGGGACCAGGATTGCTCTGGGGACTGCTGCACAAAAGATTTATGAATTAAACAACACGAGAATTCAAGTGAACATGACCTCGGCTCTAATTTTACTCAGTCTCTATGTCTCTCTTATCAAAATGGTAAAATTTCTGATTGACCCATGTTGGGCCACATGACCTCCTCTGGATCTGTCAGTCATGGTCAAGAAAGAAAGGCAATTTATTGGAAACATGGTTGCTGGAAGGCCACCTGAAGATGACTGTCAGAGACCATTCCCAGAGAAGGGGGATCGGTGAGTGCTGAACACTGATTCTGAGAGATGACTATACATGGAGTTATGATACCATGAATATTGCCTAATTCATTTAATTTTTCTCTAAGGCACAGACTGCAAAGATAAAATGAAAAATCTCAGGTTTAATTCAATTACCAAAACAAATACAGATTATGACCTGGTAGGTAAATAAAAAAACAATAAATATTTGCTAGAAAACACTGCCCTGATAATCAAAAATTAATACATAAATACAAAATGTAACATACCAAATACATAAAAGGGATGTTTAAAAAAGTAATATGCAGGTTTTAAAAATTCATGACTGAATCTGTGTGTCTAAAGAAGGCTACTGCATTACATTTGTGTTGTCCTCTTTTGAAAGCCAACTTCAGCACACTGTGGTAAGATAGAATGGAGTCCTCCGTGATAACCAGCTGTGTGACTTCAGGCATGTCACTTAATCTCTCAGTGTCTCTATTGTTTTTAATATAGAAAACAGCATAATAATACTTTGAAGCATTGTTAGAATTAGAAGCCATATGTGAAAGTTCCTGCTACATAGTAGGCATTTAGTAAATATTAGATGTATTTTATTAATCAGTACAAATTAATGTATTTAAATATCAGTATAAATTAGAGAGTGTGTATGTATGTAGTAAAAAAAGAAAAAAGCATTCATGCTGAATACAAAGGAATGAAGAATTTTCTTGAAAGACTTCTAGTACACATTTTTTTCACTTTTCAGAAAATATATTTGAAATAATATATATATTATGTACTTAAGGAGTGTTTGTGTTTATCTGTAGGGGTTGCCTGCTTTTAAAAATCACATTGGTGTTTCATAGCCTATTTAAATATGCTCTTTATAGTTACTGCCCTGCTCTTTCATGTATTTAAAGAGACTTAATTTACACAAACATGTGAAAAGCAAAGTATCTATGACAGTATCCCTGGAAAAAAGGATGTAAAATAAGGATGATGAAGGTATAGGATGGCAAAAAATGAATGAAAGAGGAATAGTTGAGACATTTGATAGTGTTGATATTCGTCAAGGCAGTGTCTCATGCCTGTGACCCCAGCACTTTGGGAGGCTGAGGTGAGTGGATCACCTGAGGTCAGGAGTTCGAGACTAGCCTGACCAACATGATGAAACCACGTCTCTATTAAAAATACAAAAAATTAGCTGGATGTGGTGACAGGTGCTTGTAATCCTAGCTACTTGGGAGGCTGAGGCAGGAGAATTGCTTGAACCCAAGAGGTTCAAAAGAAAGAAAGCATTGATATTCCATGCTGGGATTTACTTGGGGTGGCTAGAAATATTAGGGAAAAAGTTAGAAAATTATAGTCTCAAACCTTTTGGAAGACCAAAAGATTTTAATGGAATAGGCTGAAGTCAGCCAGTTCATTGCATTAGAATTTTAAGTCATGGGGTAAAAGATTAGGATAATAAAAGCTTCCCCAGTTACGTCTGTTTACCCCACATCCCTTTGTCTCTATTCTTACTGTTTACTCTTGTAAACTTTGTGTTGGATAGTCCTCTTAGGGGGAAGTCAGAGGGAATGACCTGTCAATTGTGTTTTTTCCAGGCCCCAGAACCAAGACCTTTTATCATTTGTAAAACCACTCTTTAGCCATATTAATTATCCACAAGCATGTTGACTTAGAACATCTGTTATTAAATCTATACTGAATAAATTCGAGGAAGGACAGGGTGTAGGGATCAGTCAGTTGCAATCACCCTCTGAAAGCAGCTGACAACCATCCCTAGTCCACTTAGATTCACTGTATTATGGTGTATGTGAATACATTTTATTCACCTGTTGTTGAGTCAGGGTCTGCAGGACAAACCTCCGCAGGTGGACATCAGCATCTCAGGTGGTGACCCTGACGTGATACTCATCACAATTCAGGGTTATAACTATCATTAAAATGTCTTGTACTAAAGTAATTTAGCATTCTCAGGCATATTTTAGGCAACTAATTATTCTGCTGTAACCCTTACTTGGAAAATACGTGCAGTTCTGTAATCATATATTCCCCCTCACATGGCCAGTCCAATCTTTGTACAATGGTAGATGTTCATTGTGACCTTTATAGAACTGAATTTAGATTACTTGAATCACCAACTAAGTGGAGCATAATTGCTGGCAATTAAAAATCTTACCCTCTTTAGCCGGGCATGGTGGCTTACACCTATAATACCAGCACTTTGGGAGGCTGAGGCAGGCAGATCACCTGAGGTCAGGAGTTTGAGACCTTCTTTGCCAACATGGTGACAACCCTAAATATAAAAAAATCAGCTGGGCATGGTGGTGGGCACCTGTAATTCCAGCTGCTCAGGAGGCTTAAGCAGGAGAATTGCTTGAACCTGGGAGGAGGAGGTTGATGTGAGCTGAGATTATGCCACTGCACTCCAGCCGGGGTGGCAGAGCAGGACTCCATCTTCAAAAAAAATTCTTACCCACTTCAAGAGTCTACAAAATGTCAGTTTCTTTGTTTATAAGCAGAAACCAATTTAACTTCTTTGCAGAGTTTAAATGAGGATTTTTATGATGTTTATAAAAGATCAAGCACTGTCTTCCATTATTTTTGTTATTATTTTTAAATACTGGAAATCTTGTAGAATAGTGTCAGACTAGAGGGTGAGGGTGACAAATTAAGTCTAGTTGAATAAGAGAAAAACTCAATATTATTAAAATGGTGCCATCAATTTTGTAATCAGCATGTGATATACTTGAGGATATGAAGAATTAATCTTAAGACTTTATATACTGATTTCACAAAATTCAAGGTACCCTCAAAATACTTACCAGACTCCCTCAATCTTGTCTTTTAGGTATGTTTTTAATCATTTTTTCCATTTGTTCCATTTGTTTCTGTGTTGGGGTCTCCTTTTCACTATCAATTACAGTATCAATCTCCACTGTTGCCTTGAAGATCAAATTTACTGTGTAATATCTAATGTAACTTACCTGTAAGCTTCATTCACTGAGATGAACTCCATGAGAAATATTTGGGCCACCCTCTATACTGTGTGTTTCTCACTAGTGCCTCTGTTCTACCCATTGGCACCCCAAATCCTCTCAAATACATGTGAAAACTAACTTACCTCAGGAAGTCAAAAGTAATTAAAATAAGTTAGAATAAATTAAAAAGCAAAGACTTTTTTATAGTGGAAATCAAGCTGAATGTTTATAAAAACTTTTTAAAATTTTATCAGAATAGTTAGGCATATGGAAGACATTATAGATAATGAAATATATATATATATATATATATATATCAGGTATACACATCTCTGTGTATACATATATAATACATTTGTATGTGTATATATTTCACTATTTATAATGTATGTATATAAATTTATAATGTGTATACATCTGTGTTTATATGTATACACTTGTATGTATACATATATACACACATGTATGTGCATGTGTATATTTATCTACCACTTGTAGAAGTCTAGAAAATCAGGTAGATATATTTTAGCTTCAAACAGGAAGAGTAGACATCATATTGTTTCTTTTTAAAAACAGAACAAATTTCAAGGCTGAAAACATTTATATAAATAACTAACGGATGTCAATAAACTATGCTTATGATTCTGAGCAGTTAAACTAGTTGGTAGTAACAGAAAGTAATACAACCTGAGTTGGGAATTCCTATAGCAATCCCAATGTACAAATGTTTTTACATATATGTAATCCATAATGGTATTTGTTTTCATTTAGAAGCAAATTCCCATAAAGAATACATTTAATTTTAATGGAAAATTTGAGTTACTAATTAAATATAACCATCAATTCTATTTTTTTTTGTAATAATAATTCAAAGTTTCAGATAGGGTAGGAGATGGTAGGGCAATGTTTACTGAGTTGGCCTCTTTAGAAAATGATGTCTAAGCCCTTTCTCAACTAAAATGTACACTCCAAATGTAAAAGAGTCTATCTTTGACAGATGATTAGGTCATGAAGGCAGATCCCTCATGGAAAGTATTAGTGCCTTTATACTAGAGGCCTGAGAGAGCCTGTTACCCCCTTTTTGCTCTTCCACCATGTGAGGACGCATAGAAGATACCATCTATGAGGAATCAGCCCTCACTAGATACTGAATCTGCTGGCACCTTTATCTTGGACTTCTCAGCCTCCATAACTGTGAACACTAAATTTCTGTTGTTTATAAATTATTCAATGTAAGGCATGTTGTAATAACAACCCAAATGAACTAAGATGGGTATGTGTTTAGTTTATACATTTGCTTTATCTTATATTTTCTCCTATCAGGAAAATATATTTACTTGCCTTGGTCTCAACCTGCAAATATTATCTTTAGCAATAATTTGGTTTCAAAACATAGAAGTGTAAAATTAGAGAAGACGTTATACAACAGTAAAACAAATCTCTTGCCAATACAAAAAATCCTTCTTCTACATTCCAGTCTTAGGATTATCCCACATCTGCCTGAATCTCTCCAGTTTGGAAAATTTGGAACATGAGCTATTGAGCTTTGTTTGAAACACAGCTAGTGAGTGTTCTACATGTGACAGCAGGTATTATATTAATTCATTTAATCCTCACATTTCCGTACCTAGGAAAGAGCCACATTAACCTTTACTTGGAGTTGAGGAAACAGTCTCAGGTAGTTGACATTAATTGCTCCATGTCTCATAGCTAATAAGGAGCTGAGCAATGATATGAACCAATGAAGTCTATATCTACCTGCCTGCAAATCATTGTTCCTTTCACAACATTTACCACCTTTCACAAAACACAGACACAAAACCTATAAAGCAGCTGTAAATATGCTAATTAAAACACAAAAGGTGAGTTTCAAAAAGAAAAATAACATTTTCTAGCCGCAGTGTGGACTGTGCCCTAACCTTTCCACTCGTGATGTAAACTAATGCTAAAAGAAAGGAGAAGGAGAAGTTAAATTATTACTAATGCCTCAATTTAAAAGGGTAAATATGATTATATAAATGTAAGGTGTGTTTTTGAGAATCATCTTTATTTACAAAGATTAACAGTTAAAAAGTTGAAAGACATGGACTCTATCAATCTATGTTCTAAATAATAATTTTGAAACACAGTTCATTTTCATAAAGGTAGTCAGAAAAATTGAGCCTAAGTCAGAATTTCTCCTTTTCCCACTTGCTTCTAAAGGATTTAAGGAAAGTTTTTTATTTCTGTACTTAAATTTTTAATATCATGCAGGGCTTTTGTATGACTAGAAACTACTAACAAGGCATAGTGTTTTCTTTAAAAAAAATCTTCCCATCTAATTAATATTCAGTTTTGAATCGTAGCTTTCTCATTTTAAGTAAAAATAAAGGGCATTGCTCTTTGTAACTAATTGCTAATTGAGCAATTACTCTATCATATTGCACTGGTAAAAACCATTACTTGAGGTTTTCAGCAACTTCTGATTTTAACTTAATAATCATTTGAGTCAAAATTATTTAGTAAATTAAGCATTTCTTTACCAGGCACTCTCTACACTTAAAGTAATTTCTAATTATGCTACCTAATGAAGTAATTATATCATTAGTTAGAAACTTGTCAGAGTATAAGTCTTTTTTAAAAGAATAATAAAATGTGGTGATAGTTTTTTCATGAAAGGAAACAATAATAAATATAGCCATTAGAAACAGTTGCCCAAATGTATGTCTACTTGTAGCTGGTGGAGAGGAAATTTAAAAGAATCTTGCATTTGCCTTTGTCTAGCACTGATTCACAGTAGATTAACCAGAGGGTTAAATGGGATCGAATTCTCAGTCCTCACTACCTTACTCTCATTTCCAATTCCCCATCCTGGCACTGGAGGTACTTTGCAGAATCAGAGTTAAAATTGATTAGCTTAGGTACACAGCCTGACCTGCTAGGCCTTCTCCCAGAAACCTTTGCATACGTTCGAACCATTAGTACAAGGGATCAAAAACCTGCCAGTGCTCATCAAACCTGACTTTAGTGCGGAGGAAACTATTACAATTTTGCTAGGGATTCTACTATTAAAACTTTTCAGAAGACATATACTATGGGAAACTGCCCTTAAGAAGCACTGAGAAAAGGGCATTTGAAAATGGAAAGAAAAACTTTCAACCAATTTTCTCAGCTAAAGAAAATGTTGTATTAGCCTGCACAGAAAATTGGCTATTGCTACTCCTCCTGGTCTCTCTCCTGTAAGTACTGCCAACCAGTTCATTTAGCTCATTGGCCAAAGCTGAATTAGAAACTGCCATCATTTCTGCTCTCACTTGTGCCTTTTCCAATATCATTATTACACCAGTGTGGTCTGGTGGGATGTGCACTACACTTGGCAAAGGGATTCTTGGATTGTGTGTACCCATCAGCCCTAAGTGACTCATTTTGTGAATATAGAATGTCATATTTTTGTCCCCGGATTCATGTCTTCTATTTTTTCAAGTAGGTTGCAGTAATATACCACTCATGATATTTTAAAACTACGCTCTGAAATTTCTATTTTTATTAAGAAAAATCTTTAGTTATAGATTCCAGAATATTGTAGCACCTAACTAATATTATTCAAGTTATCTCTAAGATGTAAAGAAAACAGGACCAAGCTATGTCCATTAATTTTCCCAATCCAGATAAAGGGATCTAGAGGAAATATGTTGTTGTTGTTTTTTTAACCAGGTAACATATGAAAAGATTATAGCGTCTCCGAATGTATACTAGGATGATGCCTTAAAAAAAAAAATCCAACTAGCAAATTCAGAGACTCAGCACTGGAGCCTGAAACTCAATCCTACTGAAGAGGTCTTTAGATTGGTTTTGTAAGATTATAAATTTTATTGATGCTTTTCAGCCACTTATGATTTTCAATTTAAAATTACTTAATTCAAATTATGATTTATCACTGAAGGATTATTGATAGTAAAATCCAACTTTTGCTTATTACTTGGCTCTCCTACATTTAAATTAATGAATTAATTAAAAATTATGTATTAATATGGCTACACTGTTGTAGCCACTGGTTCAAAACTAGAACACATTTCTCACTCTTGTGAACAGAAACAATCAAGAATACAAATAAATACATATTGTAGGATAATGAGACAAACCATTTAGGAAAAAACAACAGAATAATGTCTGCAACAAGAGGCTAATTTAGCTGGTGCATTCAGCAAATGTAAGCTCTAACATCTCACCTGAAAGGTGAGAACAGCCATGCAAAGGTCTGATGGAAGAGTCAAAAGCAAGGAAAAAGCAAATGCACTGAACCTTAGACAAAGATGGACTTGCCACGCTTAAGGTAGTGATAGGGAACCATTCTAACTGAGGCTGGGCACAGGAAGAGCGGAGGGATGAATGATAAGGTTGGGGAAAGAGAGAGGCCACAGCATGTGGAATAAGAAGTAAATGTGATTCCTAACCAGTTGTCAGTTCAACTTTACCTCTGTTAGGTTAAAAGGGACCAGTACACTTGCTTCTGTAAAGTGCTTTTTTGAGGCTTATAAACCAATCAGAGCAGCTACTTAGGTTCCATGTGTTGCTTATATGTGGAAAGACATTCTTATTCTAAATTCTTAGGGGTAAGCAGGGGTGGCAGTTTTTCTGAGTGCTGGAAATTGATGACTGTAGTAGCGGGAACATGGCAGTCTAAAGCAAGGCCCTCAGAAGGGCAGTCTGCATGGATGTGAGATGTCTACTCCCAGAGCGATAGAAAGTGCTGGGAACCTGCTGCCTCATTTACATGCTGAAAATTATGTGCTTGGCTTACAAGTCCTCTTACATGTGTTCTGAAGTTTGCAATAAAATATATCTTACTTTTTGAGGCCAGGCGTGGCGGCTCACACCTGTAATCCCAGCACTTTGGGAGGCTGAGGCGGGTGGATCACGAGGTTAGGAGATCGAGACCATCCTGACTAACATGGTGAAACCCTGTCTCTACTAAAAATACAAAATATTAGCTAAGCCTAGTGGTGTGCACCTGTAGTTCTAGCTACTTGGAAGAATGAGGCAGGAGAATCACTTGAACCCAGGAGGCGGAGGTTACAGTGAGCTGAGATCACACCACTGCACTCCAGCCTGGGTGACAGAGACTTCATCTGAATATCTATATCTATATCTTATTTAAATATATATGTATATAAGATACATATATATCTTACTTTATGTTGCCACCAAAATATTAGTAAATAGTATAGCATATGATCACTATTTTAGACATTATAAAAGAAAAAAGTTAACTGGATTGAATTTCTGTGCTTTAAAAAAAATAGTCTCTCATGTTCATACACACACATACACACACACAGAGACACACACATTTAATATATACATAATTTTTCCCCTTAAAATGTTACAACAGTTAAACTAAACACCAAAAGAAGGAAAAAAAGTTTTACAAAAAATATTTATTGATATAATCTCAAGGAATTTCAAATAATTGGGTCAGATAATAATACAGGGATTGTTATTTTTAAGAAGAATCATACTTGGAAGATGATAGTAGATTATGACCAAAAGGAATAAAGGGATTCGTGTGTATGTGCATGTGTGTGTGTATGTGTATGTTTTCAGAGCCATTCCAACAATCCCCAGATAAGTCCTGTGCTATAGACCCATCTCTGCTGCAACTTCAGAGAGACTTTTTCATCATTAGCCATCCATCTCTTTTTCTTTCTATTATGATTTTTCACTGCTACACTGCAGCAATACCGCAAAGAAAAGCTGAAAATGCTCTTAACTCTAGAGCACAGATAAAGGAAAGGCTATCACTTTGCTCCTCAGACTCCCTACTCAATCTGCCAATTTGCCAAAGTGGGTTACCAGTTTCATTGCTAATGACGAGATCAGAAGATGCTGTAGCTGCTCTCACTCCAGCAAGCAATAGATATCCCTCATCAAGGACGCAGTTTTCTTGAATTTTTCTAAAGGATCAAGCTGTTAGTGTGACTGCTAAATGCCAATATCAGAAAAATATTTGAAAAACTGTGGGGTGCTTTCCTTCTCCACTCCTCAAAAAGGAGCACTTTTATTGATCAACAATTAAAAAAAATACAAGATAAATGTACAGGCATTCTGAACAATGCCTGTACCATTGGAGACCATGTTTGCAAACATTAAAATATTTCTCTACCAAGAAAAGTTAAAGATGTCACAGAACTCCAGAGATATAAAAGGTTTCCTGTGGGAGCTCTGTGTTGTCCTTATAGGAAACCTGAAATTACAGAAGAAAGCAGATCACCCAGAGTGCTTAAACTGGTAGGAAGAGAGAAGTATTATTTTATTATCTGAATAAACTACAATAGATTTTTTCACTTAACTTGTCTGGGAAGTCCTCTGAAAACTGCATTTAATACAGTAAGTTATCTCAATCAACAAAGAGTCACTGCAAGTTAAGTAACTGTAAAATAACAGAGACAAAGTGATATCTGCACATGGAGAATGGCTGTTAAATGTTCAGTGGCAAAGTGTCTAGAGCAAGGGGGTCTAGAAAGGACTTTTCTTTCAACCACTTTTTAGAAGGATAGCCAGGAGCAGAAATGTGTTATACTGTTTCAGTATAATTTTTCTTAACAGAAGCAGAAAAGTTCTCAGAGCATCTCCAATCATGGAAGCAGTATGTATATATTGAAATCTCCGTATGCTCCTGGAAGGATTCTAGATGTGAGGGACACAGAAAGAAAAACAGAAACAAAATAACCCAACAGCAACAAATGTCCCTTTGAGGGGTTTTCATTCCATTTCATATCCAGAAATAGGGATACATAGATACATAAAATCTGTAGCATGCTTGAAAGTGATAAAGGCTATTAAATAAAAATGCAGCAGTGATGAGTGATTGTCAGGAAAAAGAACTGAAAATTTTAATTTGAGTGACCAAAACAGCCAAGACTGCAGTCTAAGAAAGTCATCCTAAGGGGCTGAAGTAATTGCTACAGATAAAAACAAACAAACAAACAACAACAAAAAAAACTTCCCTGGAAGTGTTGGTTTAACTCCACTTCCTAGGTTGAAAAAGCAAGAATGAGGATGGATAACAGAGTCAGTCACCCTTGCTCAGTGAAAGTGGGAGGACAGGATTAGGAGGGAATGTTTTCGGCTGCATTCTGTCAGCAAGGGGGAGACACAGCCATTCTGGGATTTGGGTGAGTTGCCTTGAGGGTCAGATACACACACACAGAAATGCATAAAGTGAAGAAACTCACTTTCGTCTGAAAATGTAGTTTTGAAAGCTGAAGAAAAAAAAAAAAACGGTGAAAGAAGGGCTAAACTAGCTCAAAGAAAAGGCTAGGTAATGGAGCAGCTGACTCTCAGCTACAGATTGAATTTCTTTCAAGATTGCAGTCAGCGGCAGGAGTGAAAGGAAAGAAGTCCAGTTGAATGAGACTGGATTCTTACCAGCAAGTTTTAAAATCAAGCAGCACAACATGTATTTGCTGACACAAGAGTGAAAACTGAACTAATGGCTTTACATGTTTGTGAAAATACTCGACAGAAATGGTGTGACTAAATTGGTCCCTTTTTTGGTGGTATCCACAAATTGCATTTATCACAAACATTTGCCACTTTTTAAATGTAACACTTCCATTCTTTCCAAACATGTGAGAGACGTTAATGACTGTTTTTGGGTGCCATCAAATCCTAAAAACACAAACAAAAAACCCCTAAATTAATATTAGAGATTTACTTGTGCCTTCTTCAGGAGCATACAGAATTTCAAACTCCATTACAGTGTAAGTAATTAGAATTTGTTAGGTGACGAGAAGGCAAGACTATTTTTGGATAAGAATTTCTGCTACAATGGCAAAAAGATCTGTACTTAAAATGGCAAGTATATAACATAACCAAGTATATGGCTTAAGGACTTACCTATAAGGTATACACAGTATACGTTTCTTCTGGTGCTACTTCATGGCCACAAAAATTAATCAAGAAGCTTTTATTTAGAGATGCTACTTGAACTCACCTGTAAAATCTATTAAGATAGTCTTCAGTAGCAACCTATGACTTGGAACAGTGAACTTCTGTAACTTTTTTTAAACATTGTTTATTTAAACATTATTTTTAGTCCTATCTATAACTTTGGTAAAAGTGCTTGGCGCCTTGTTTGATTTTATAGTGGATAACTTAATTCTTTTGTTTAGCTTGGGAAGGAAAATATAATAGAACAGTCCTGGAGACAGAAACTTATCTTGGACAACCATTTTGTAAGCTTATTCATTCTGGATATAATTAGAGAAGCAAACTTAATTTCTATGGAATTCTTACACGATGAAAGAAACCGGCTTTCATTTTGTCATGTGATACAGCACAGGTCGAGTTTCTTTCTATTAAAAGGATTCAAAATGACAAAAAGAAAAGTGTAACAAAAGGATAAACATTAAAGTAAATGTAAACATGATTATTAAATTGTCACTAGACATCCTCAAAATTTCTGCTGTATTTTTCAGAAGAGTGAGACCTCTTCAGCCTGTAAATACACTCAGTGTACATTGGCTGTTGCATTCGACAGCAATTAATTGAGCATCTTGTTCTTCCTTAGAACCATACTCAATTTATTCCTTTGTTCAACATAGAATGGACACCTAATACTAATATCTACATATGCAGTGTTGATGGAACTTGGAAATGTAGTTTTTCTAGGCATGGAAAAATACAATGGGGATACAGTGGAGGTAGGACCTATATGTCTAAGTCATGGGAGACGAGGTAGCATATTTTGCAATAGAAAAATATCCCAGGATATAATACAGAAAAATATGCTATATTATCATCATCTACACTCTGTTAAGCAAAATGAGACAAAATTCCCACGAGAGTAGGGGCTTTGTCTAGTTCATTTATTATAGTGTAAACATAGTATAGTAATGTCCCTAGCACATAGGATATAGTTAATAAATGTTTATGAATTATTCTATTTATTAAATGGAAATAAATATATGCCAGATATATGCTTGGGAATATACATATTACAAATTTGATTTTAGATTAGAAAAAATCATCACCGTGTGAAGATAACATTACATACTCAATTTCTTTATTTTTAATTTTTGTGTGTACATAGTAGGTATATATATTTATGAGGTACATGAGATGTAATATTACATTTTTATTTTCTTATGTGATAAGTAGGTACATAAGTTGAATAAATGGAAGAGATGCAAGCTTATGAGACCATAGATAATTATTCTTACATCTTGTTTGAATATAGGAATGAAGGGAGCAATGGTAATACAAAGCAGCACATTCGTGTGGAGCAGGACATGTGTACCACTTACTAATGCCGGGGCGGACTCTAACTGCATGAAGGATAGCAAAAATCCTCACTATGGCAATCACTAGAAATAGAAGTTCAAAACGCTTCTGTCTACTACAGTATTGGGATCACCAAGCAAAACACAACATGTTCAAGCACTGGTACAGGGAGAAGAGACAGAGGAAGTTCAGCTCCAATAATGTGCATCATTTCTCCACGGCTGGAGGGTCTCCCCCTCTTTTTCCCCCATTAAGCCAATACAGGCAAATTGCAAGCCTCTTATGCAGTAGAAATCCCCTTCTGTTTCTTAAAGGAGTCTGAAAATGTTGCAAGTCAAGAGCCTTGGGGTTATTCACTGAAGCAGAACAAAGGAGTACACATTGCGTCTGAGACAGGGAAAGGTATTCCTATCACACAAAGCAATGAGCTCTGTTCAAACTGTGTGGGCCCTTTTTCCCATGATAAAGAAGTGTTCCAGGCCCAAGGCCAGTCTCATATTGTAGAATGGGAGTTAAAAGACTACCATGTACATGAGACTGCCTTTCTCAAAACTTAAAATTTGATATAAGATTATTTTTTGCACCATATTTATTTAGTTACTTAGATTCACTTAGTATTTCTTAGAAACAAATTTAGAAATTTAACGAGAGATTATTTGAATAGTCTGAAATCGAGAAAAGAATATTCGACCTTGGAATTACAATCTATTTTTCCCCTTCTTAAGTAACAAATTAGTTTGATGTAATTAGAAAATCCAAAAAAAAAAAAAAAAGCGAAGAAGAAATTTCTGAATCTCTGAAAGAAGATACTAAATATTGTCTCTCCATTGCACTTTATATTTCTAAAATAAAATATAAAGAACATATGGGAAATTTTTTCCATATGTTACTTCTGTTCATACTTAAAATAAACCTGTAAGGTGTGCAAGCCATATTTTATTCTCATCCTGCTTTTGCAAAACTTCAAAAACTCCATTATGAAATGCCTTCCTTGTTCTCTGTAGTCATACATAAGCGGTTTTTAGCAGCATGCCATTAGAAAATACAGCAAATAGAAATTAAAATTTAAAGTATTAAGAAAAAAGTACAAGATGCAAATGCTCAAAACATAGATTTTCACTGAAAAACACTAACATTGAAAATACAAAATAAAAAAATATCCAGAATAGAAACATTTATTTTGAAATTGCTTATTAAAAGGTTAAAAACTATCCTGATTAGAAATAAATATAGTTTGCACTGTACCTAATGGTTGATTTGGGACTTTTTTTTTGAAATAGGAACTGCTGAAGTTTTGTATGTTTTTAATGGCGTTAATACATAATAACTCTGAATTTGTATTCCCAGCTTTTGTGTCCAACTGCCTCCTGAACATCTCATTTCTATTTAACAACAGGCAAATCAGACTTATAATATCTCATACTTAACTCCTAAAATATCCTCTCCTAGAATCATTCTGCCACCCACATATTCCCCACACCCCACCAGAAACTTGTAAATTATCCTAGATTTTTCCCTCTCTTTCAACTCATATCTAAACCATCATTACATTTTAAATATTTCAGTAATATATTCCCTAGTTCTCTTCCCCTTTGCTATGACTGTGGTTTAAGGCTCATCATCTCCTGCCTGGACCTTTTTATTCCAGACTCTTAACTGGCCTTGCAGCTGACAAAGATTGTGCGTGGATGTAGCAACCATTCCATCCATCAGGAGCTGTGGATCCAACAGCAAGTAACGCAGAGTCCCTACCATCAAGTAGCTGCAGCCAGGGAAGTGGTGAATGTGGAGAAAAAAGTAAAGAAGACAGTAACATGTAATCATCTAGTAGAGTGATAAATATCATTTTTGATAAGTACAGAGGATGCTTTTAGAGTACAAGAGATGGTTACCCAAACATGTCCCTTCTTTATAATACTTGTTTCCATTCATGAGGGGACAAACTTCCAGAATGAATTGAATGCACTAATGGGTTACCCATTGCTTTAACCTCAAGTCTCTGGCACAACCTGTAGCATTCAGAGGGAAGCAGGGCTGCCTGTCACTTCATGGTTTACTGCCTGGTTGCACATCTTAGCTTCAACACTTGCCAGGCATGTTTCTCTAGACAAAGTACTTAACCACTCTGTTTCCTACAAGGCAAAATAGAGCTAACAGTATATCCTCATAGGGTTGTTAAAATAAATAAATGACTGTATATAAAGCCCTTATAATAGAGCTACATATGGATTTACTGTATTACTGTAAGCCCCTTGCAGGATAAATGGACATTTTTGCTTTATAGGGTTGCAAAATATTATCTGAACAGATTTCAGTGGATTAGAACCAGCTTTCCTTCCTTACCCTGTATGCCTCTAGTAAAAGTCTTACTCATCTTTCTGGACTCATATTACTCATCACTGGAATTTAGTGTAAGAATAGAGACTCTAGAATTAGATTGACATTGGTTTGATTCTGAGATATAATATCCACTAGCTGCATTGTCTGAGTAAATTTACTTTTTCGGACTCTGTTTATTTATCTCTGTAGATAATATTTCCCAGCTCTTATAGGATTATACTGAAAAACAACATAGTTTTATAAAGATACCCTCAATTAATTTCAGTTAATGGAGAAGTAGGCAGGCTTTGTTTATATTTCTACCATATTTACTCTGACTATATTATGTGTAATCATTTATTTTTGCATTTGTTTTTTTGGTTATGCTCTCCCTTAGAAATAAAAGCTTTCCTTCAACAGAAATTTTGTCTTTCAACAGAAAGCTTGATTTCTAAGACATAGCCAATCCTTGCATACAGTATGCATTCAGTAAACACTTCCTGAAGGAATTAGTAACTATATAAAGACATGCATATTTTAAATATGGAATAATTCATATTTTATTGCTTCTATTATTTGCTTATAGTGCAAGTATACTTTTATTATGACTATAGAAGAGACAGAGGACAATGTTTACCAATATCTTAAGAATTTACACAAGGAATAAGGGTCCATTGCCTTGTGGTTGTTGATGACTGCTCAGTGGGTAGCACTGAGTGGGAAAATTATTTGTTATGTTATCAAAGGGGGGGATCATTAAAAGGTCATTAAAAAGGCACTATTAGTATCAGGAGCTAATGGCCTTTGAACATCATTAGAAAGTTAACTGGTGGATCAAAACCTGAGATTTCTTTTCATGTAATTTATGCAATTCTCACAAACCTTGCCTTATTGAGATTTTTAATAAACTTTCCTAATTTCTCTCTTCTATGAGGTTTAAATACCATAACTTTGTTAACAGATATAAATACTTAGTGATAAGAAGAAAGGTGACTAAGAGAAGTGTGAGGCATCTAAAGAAGTCAACTTATAATGATTTTTAGCAGAAAGTAATTGTAAAATTATATTTTTAAAGACTGAATAATTGGTCTTTAAAAAATAATCTAGAGATTATTTTAAAATAATCTTTATAATAATCTAAAGATCATGAAGAGTTAACCTTGTTATTTCTCTTATTAGAAGTTAAGAAATAATACTTTTTCAAGATATAAACTATTACAAAGGCTATTCTAAGCTATGATTAAATTTCTGCTCAGTATTTCCATTTCCTTTTCAAATTTAGTTGGTAAAGAAATGCAAAATCTTTGCTGATTGACTTGCTCCTTTTCATGATAGGTTAAGAAACTAATTAAACATGAAGTTTATAAATAAAAATTGAAGAAAATCTATTTCTTCCCAATTAGTAAAAAAGAAAGATCAAAAGATAAGAATTTTAACATTATGGACTTAAGGTGTAATTTGCAAAATCTAAAAAAACAAAAAAAGAAAAGAAAAAGGATACATTGATAAAACTAGGATTAGAACACACTGGTATCCATTACCTACAATCGCCCACTCACTTCCAAGAAATTGTATACTTGTATATGCACTTTCAAAGACTTTCTATTTTCTTCTCTCTACCATACCTTCTTCCTCACTTATATCACACATATTTATGTATAATTAACTATCAATAAGAGGCTTAGACATGGGGAAATATTGTTTTTCTTAATTGTAATTGTTAGTATCAATCAATAAATAGCAAAACATATAAAATAACATGAATTGAAAGAAAAACCAGTGGCCAGTCACAATGGCTAATGCCTGTAATCCCAGCACTTTGGGAGACTGAGGTGGGTAGATCACCTAAGCTCAGTAGTTCAAGACCAGCCTGGCCAACACGGTGAAACCCCTTCTCTACTGAAAATAATAAATTTGCCAGGCCTGGTGGCATGTGCCTGTAATTCCAGCTACTTGGGAGGCTGAGGCAGGGAACTTGTTTGAATCTGGGAGGCAGAGGTTTCACTGGCCTGAGATCACCACACTGCACTCCACCCTGGGCAACAGAACAAGACACTGTCAAAAAAAAAAAAAGAAAAAGAAAGAAAGACCAACCAACCAGCACATTGAAGCCTTGATATAACAAATTTAGTATATTTTTATGTCTATTTAAAGCTAGGTTGACATTTATTATGTATATATTTTATATACAAAGATAATGAGATATTAACATTGAACTAAATTTACCAAATTAGAAAATAAAAACTGTATTAACAAAAAAAGGTATACCCTGATAATTAACCCAATAAGTCACCTAATGTAACCTAATATTAAACATTCAGATATATTTCCAGTTTTAAAATATTTCTCCTACTGTAATTTTACATGGTTGTGAACATAATAGACACTCTTCACACGTGTATATGTACATATACAGGTATGCCTTGATTTTAAACTAAATGTGTTGATACACATCTGTACACCTTCAGAGCTAATATTCTTGTGACCCGTCTCATGTTCTAAGTTTATTTAAAAGTTTCCTTAACTTAGTCCCTTTGTTTCAAACCTTTAGATTGCTTTCAATTTTTACTTTGGATTGATCTCACTTTTACAAATACCTATGTCATATAGCATTTTACTAATTGTTGTAATTTTTTATTAGGGTAATTTATAGAATCAAAAATATGTTCAAGAAAATGAAAATTTTTGTGGTTTCACTTTCATATTGCTAATATGAAATTTCCCAAAATTAGTATGTGCCAGTTTATATTTTTAACAAAAATGTATGAGAACATGATTTAGCTTCATTCAGTTTAAATGTATTTTTGTAGCATTTATTAATTAATTAGGACACTTCTTTTTTTCTTTGAAGTTTGTTTTTGTTGTTGTTGTTTTAAGTTTCAGGATACAAGTGCACAATGTGTAGGTTTGTTACATAGGTATTCCTGTGTCATGGTGCTTTTCTGCACTTGTCCACTCATCACATAGGTTTTAAGCCCTGCACGCATTAGCTATTTGTCCTAATGCCCTCCCTCCCCTCACTCCCAGTCCCCAACACGTCCCACTGTGTGATGATCCCCTCCCTGTCTCCATGTGTTCTCATTGTTCAACTCCCACTTATGAGTGAGAACATGTGGTGTTTGTTTTTCTGTTCCTGTGTTAGTTTGCTGAGGATAATGGCTTCCAGCTTCATCTATGTCTCTGGAAAGGACATGATCTCATTACTTTTTATGGCTGTGTAGTTTTCTTTGGTGTATGTGTACCACATTTTCTTTATCCAGTCAATTATTGATGGACAGTTTTGGTTGGTTCCATGTCTTTGCTACTGTAAATAGTGCTGCAATAAACGTATGTGTGCATGTGTCTTTGCAGTAAGATGATATATATTCCTTTGGGCATGTACCCAGTATAGGGATTGCTGGGTCAAATGGTATTTCTGGAATTGGTTCTGGATCCTTGAGGAATTGCCACACTGTCTTCCACAATGGTTGAACTGATTTACATTCTTACCAATTGTGTGAGTGTGTTCCTATTTCTCCATAGCCTTGCCAGCATCTGTTGTTTCTTGATTTTTTCATAATCACCATTCTGATTGGTGTGAGATGGTATCTCATTGTGGTTTTAGTTTCATTTCTCTAATAATCAGTGATATTGAGCTTTTTTTAATATGTTCGTTGGTTGCATCAATGTCTTCTTTATGAGCATTGTCTGTTCATATCCTTTGCCCATTTTTTGATTTTTTTTTTTTTTCATATAAATGTGTTTAAGTTCCTGTTCATCTTCAGAGTTATATGGCTTATATTAGTTTTCCAGAATTGTTCTTTTTTTTTGGATATTTACTCCTTTTTTTTCCTCTATTTTCTTTCTCTCTTCCCCCGCACCAACTTTTTCTTTGCAGGACATGAACTCACAACCTGCTAAAAATGAGCTTTCCTAACAACGTAGGACCTATTCATCTAGAAATAAATTGTCCTACCCACAAGAAACTAGACAAAACCCAAGACCAGAGACTAATTTTCTTCTAAAATGCTTCCTCTGAAAGAGTTTAAAAAGAAAAGAAAAACTCTTTTTTAAGGTTTTAAAATAAAATAAAAACCTGGGACCCCAGTTTGCTATGCCAAAAGTAAAAAAGTTAAGCTGAAAGCTGAGTCATGCAAGAAACTGCCATTAGCTTTGGTCCTAAATAGATAGATAGTTATAGATAAAAGGTTAAATATCTCCACAGGTAGCTACTCTACATTCTCCTTATCTTATATAAAATGCTGATTTACTTACTGCCTGTGAGATAAATAGATAAGTGACTATTCCTCTCCCTGCTTCTTTTCTCTTGCAACATATGAATTCAGTAATGTGACCTTAACCTCTTTCCTTCCCCTACAGCCTACTTTTCCCCTTTAAATATTGAAGTCCTCAAACTCATCTATGGAGAAAGTCATAGACCTTTCTCCCAGGCTTCTCTGTCACCTTGGAAAAATAAATTTCCAAGTTGACTGAAACCCCTCAGATATTTTTTGGTTTATATATATAAAGTGCATGTAGAAAAAAAAAAAAAAGAAAACAAATTATTTTTTAAAATGTTAAAATGCCCATACTGCACTACTGCACAAAGCAATCCATAGGTTAAATGCTATTTCTATCAAACTACCAATGTCATTCTTCATAGAATTAAGAAAAAACTACTCTAAAATTCATATGAAACTGAAAAAGAGTCTGAATAGCCAAAGCAGCTCTAAGCAAAAACACAAAGCCAGAGGAATCACATTACCTGACTTTAAACTATACTATAAGGCTATAGTAACCCAAACAGCATGGTACAAAACTGACAAATAGACAAATGGAACAGAATAGAGAAACCAGAAATAAAGCCATGCACCTATGACATCTCATCTTCAACAAAGTCCACAAAATTAAGAACCAAGGAAAGGACTTCTTATTTAATAAATGGTGCTGGGATAACTGGATAGCCATATGCAGCAGAATACAACTCAACCCCTAACTTTTACTATATGCAAAAATTAATTGAAGATTAGATTCAAGATCTAAATGCAAGATCTCAAACTATAAAAATCCTAGAAGATAACCTAGAAAATACCATTTTGAATATTGGCCTTGGCAGAGAATTTATGAGTAAATTCTGAAAAGCAATTGCAACAAAACAAAGTTGACATGTAGGGCCTAATTAAAGAGCTTTTGCACAGCAAAAGAAGCTATCTACTGAGTAAACAGACAGCCCACAGAATAAGAGAAAAATACTTGCAAATTATGCGTCTGATAAAGATCTAACATCCAGAATCTATACTAAACTTAAACCAGTCAACAAGCAAAAAATAACTCCATTAAAATATGAGTAAAGGGGCTGGGCACAGTGGCTGAAGTCTGTAATCCCAGGACTTTGGGACACTGAGGTGGGCGGATCACTTGAGGTCAGGAGTTTGAGACCAGCCTGACCAACATGGAGACACCCTGTCTCTACTAAAAAATAGAAAATACCAAATTAGCCAGGTGTGTGGCACATGCCTGTAACCCCAGCTATTTGGGAGGCTGAGGCAGGAGAATCACTTGAACCGGGGAGGCAAAGGTTGTAGTGAGCTGAGATTGTGCCATTGCACTCCAGCCTGGGCAATAAGCATGAAACTCTGTCTCAATAGAAAAAAAAAAAAAGTGAGCAAAGGACATGAAAAGGCACTTCAGCAAGAAGACATACAAGCAGCCAACAAACATGAAAAAATTCTCAATATTACATATCAGTAAAGAAATGCAAATCAGAATTACAATGCGATACCTTCTCATTCTAGTCAGAATAGCTACTATTAAAAAAATCAAAGACTGAAGTTTCTGGCAAGGCTGTGGAGAAAAAAGAATGGTTATATGCTGTTGCTGGGAATAGAAATTAATTTGGCCACTGTGGAAAGCAGCTTGGCAATTACTCAAAAAACTTTAAATAGAATTATCATTCAACCTGGCAATCCCATTACTGGGTATATCCCCAAAGGAAAATAAATGGTTCTACAAAAAGACACATACACTCTTACTGTTATTACAGCAATATTATCAGAAGCAATGGCATGGAATCAACCTAGGTGCCCATCTATTGTGAATTGGATAAAGAAAATGTTGTACATGTACACCATAGAATACTACACAGCCATAAAAAAGAAAAGAATCATTTTTCTTTTGCAGCAACATGGATATAACTGTAGGCCAATGTTCTAAGTGGATTAATGCATGAACAGAAAACTAAATATCATATGGTCTCATTTATAAGTGGGAATTAAGCATTGGATATTTATGGATATAAAGATGGCAGCAATAGACACTGGAGATTACTAGGGAAGGGTGAAAAGGCAAAGGTCAAAGGCTGAAAAATTACCTTTTGGTACCATACTCACTACCAGGTGATGGAATCATTTGTACCCAAAGCCTCATGCTATATACCCCTGTAACAAACCTGTATATGCACTCACTGAATCTAAAGTAAAAATTGAAATTATTTTAAAAAGAAAAAAGTATCATATATTTAGGTGAGATTTAAAATAATATTCATTGCTTTATACTTATTTAGAAATTGCTAAAAGATGATTAATAACTCTTTGATGACTCAAGCTACTACACATTCAATCCTAAAGTGCTATATATATTTTCAGTTAATGACTGAAAATACATCTTTGTTTTACTTTATTAGAAAATATCAAAGGAAGAAATTCTATATTAATTAAAATATCTTCTTAAGCAGAAAGAATCTACCATTCTGGGTGAATGATTTATTTTTGCAAGAGTAATTGTTTATAATTTAAAGTTTCTTTAGCTACTAAATCCCCCTGTTTTTATGAAATACATGATTGAAATCCAATTATACAAAAAAGAACAGTATATTTAAAAGTATAAATTATAGAATTGGCAGAAAATTGTAGACTATTTGTTCTAACCAAAATCCACAATAAATTCTTAATTTATTAAAATTAGTGAGGTGAAAATTAGAACATACGAAAGAGAAATTATAATATTCATATAAAGAGTTAATGAAAACATGTCTACCCTGAAACTTAGCATAGATGGTAAGTTTATGGCAAAACTTACCATCAGGCAAAGATGCCATCAGGTTTTTATTCCAACCATCTGAGGTTGCCACAGCATCAGTTGCAAAAATCATGCACAGTGTAGGCCACTTACATCAGAAATCAGTTTCCTTAAGGGGTCTCTGGAAGAAATCCAGATTCAATTTGAAAATTAAAGAGTGCATGGTCATGGTGACATTAAACAATTGAAGGATGGACGAAATAGCAGTGCTGCATTGATTGCCTGACACATATTGAAAAGTCAACATGCAAATCATAATTCTACAAGGTACAAAAAATTGATCACTGAGAAAGAAGTTCTTGTAGTCAAAGTAAAAGCATGTCATGCAACAGTGTGTGTGTATGTGTGTGTGTGCGTGTGTGTGTGTGTGTGCGTGTGTGTGTGTGTGTGTATGCTTTTTTTCACCTCTGGCTGCTGTTTCTCCATGAGCAGGTCAATAATGATAAAAATTTTCCCTTATGAAATAGGGTCCCAATCCCTCCCTGGTGACCGACCTTTTCAAAATAAAAATTCAAGTCAATGAAACATATGCAGCTGAAAATCATCCAGAATAAAAACATGAACTATCTTAATAACATATTCAATCTCTTTTCTTCACCATATAGAGCTCATTATGAAGACCATAATGTGTGGTGGTGAATGAATGTGTGCATGTGTTTATGTATGTGTGTTATAATTATTCATGAATATATTATCCATGGTTATCTGGGAAAGTCTATATAATTATATAAATCATGTATAAATATATATGCATATTTACATATACACACATACTTATTTTCAATTCTCCTATGGGTTAAATATACACATTTTTTTCTATATATACAAACTTTAAAGAAAGGATGAGCTGTTTGTGTAATAATATTTATTGTTTTAAATTGAATACATTTTATAAATTAATATTGAATTACATAAGCCTCTCTCTACCCTATGGCTTTATCTTTATTTATTTAATTTTTTGGGGCATTGGAGACAGAGTCTTGCATTGGAGTGCAGTGGCATGATCTCAGCTTACTGAACCCTCTGCCTCCCAGGTTCAAGTGATTCTCCTGCCTCAGCCTCCTCAGTAGACAGGTGCCCAACACCATGCCCAGCTAATTTTTGTGTTTTTAGTATAGACAAGTTTCACCATGTTTCCTAGGGTGGTCTCAAACTTCTGATCTCAGGTAATCTGCCTGCCTTGGCATCCCAAAATGCTGGAATTACAGGTGTGAACCACTGCACCCAGCCTGCTTTTCCCTTTAAGTAGAATGATGAGTTAAGATAACCACTTTTCTTGAATACTCAGTAAGCTTCTCTAGAAGGCTCAATAAAACTCAATGGGACAGTTAAGACTGCATGATTCCTAAAAGGATGGCATAAATCAATATTGATGTTTTATGTCTTGTACTCTGAATATAACTGAACAACCAAATCCTTCTGTTTCAGCAGTGTTAAAAAAAATAAGGTTCTAATTCAATTATCTGGAAATCAGAATCTTCACTTGCAATTAGAATGCATACATTAATCAAGCAATGACAAAAGGTAACAGAGAAGATAAAAGAAATTAAATGATATATTAAAAATCAAATTACTAATCAAAATCTTGTATTCTACTTAGGCAATGTTTTCTCATATTACTAGAAGGTTATACATCAAAAGTATCTCCCAAAGTGGTTCATGAGTAAACTATAGCTCTTTACCTGAGGATCATTTGTTGCTGTATACATGAGTGTGTGTGTGTGTGTGTGTGTGTGTGTGCATGTTTGTGTGTGTTGGTAATTCAAACATGAAGAAAAAAATCATTATTCAAAGAGCCACTTTTTAATTTATGTTCCTATGCTTATTACCTAACATTACTCAAGAATTCAAAGAACGTTCAAGTGAAATAAAATTTTGAAAACTATCCAAAAGTTATTTCCCTAAAATAGCATTTTTACTAAGTTTTAATAACACCTCCCGGTCTATCATTAGAGATTCTTTACTTTAGGTTTGATATTGATATCTTTAGGTACATTCTTTAGATAATATGTAATCTAAATAATGAGGTAATCTATTGTATGTCTAATTATCTAATGAGTTTTTTCAGACATTTTAGTATTCAATAGGTACCATGAAAGGATAAAAATATTTGAATTACTGCAAAATTATAGAAAGTTGAGGAAAAGATTCTAATGTACAAATATACATGGAGTCAATTATATGTAGATGGGTGTAAATAAGAAGACACATTTTATAATCTGACTATAGCTCTCTGATGCTATTTAGTTCAATTAGTCACTGTCGATGTTTTAACTTTCCTGAAAAGAAAATGGAATTATTTGACACCACAATTCTATTGTGCTACTATTGTTTACTTTTCCCTCAAGGGAATTTTATACCATCCTTCATTTTGTTTAGATATTTAATTACTACTTTCTTACATGTTTGACACATCTTCATGGATAATTCTCACACCAAGTTAGCATGTACTTAGTGTTGATTATTTATCAACTCTGCGTTTCTTAATTTGTTTTCTGGCCACTCTCATATGTAGTGAACAACTCATTGAAAATGTAAGAATGTTTTCTTAAAATATTATATGAATAGTAACAGGTAAAATGGTGGTCATTGTTAGAAACTTTATCTCACGTAATAAAAATGAACATTTCCAATGTCAGTTAGAAAAATTGTCACAAATTGTTTTTTAGATTTTTTATGACTATCACATCAGTAGACTGTTTTGTTTTGTTTTGTTTTACTGTGAAATAAAGAATTCCATCATGACATTTTCCTACTGTCTTATTATAAACATCTCTGCTGTGCTTCCATCTGTTGGATGTTAATATAAAGTCAGTGAGAACCATAGGACATTCAAAATTTTTATAGGAAGACATAGGTGATAAATGATTGTAGGGATTAAAAGTAATATAGGAATACCTAGAAACATCTAGATTGGAAATTATTCATAAGCAGACCTGAGAGATAAATCTTCTTCAAGTAATAACTAGTTTATATCAAAAACTGAGCTAGATGACCTTTCGTTAGTAACCAGCCGAATACTGGTTCCTGCTTGCCTATATACTCATCTGAAAGCATGGAACTCACACTCCCTGAACAAACATAGATTACATATTATTTTCTGCTTCATCAGAAGTTTCACTTGTATTTAAATAGAATAGAGGATTCAAAAACTATCTACATAACTCAGGCAAAAATATAGTTAAGAAAATAAAGCACAATATTCAATTATATTTTTAGGATTGATATTAATTCAACATTGATCAAGATGTATTTTATATATATGCATTAGTTGTAAACTGATAACTGTATAATACTGTTAGTGTTATACTAAAACTCCAGTTACCTAATTCAATGAGGAAATATGCATATCAAATCCTTTGCTCAGGGTCTGGAATAAAAAAGGAATTTCCAGTTCATTAATCTATCAATTTTCCAATCTTATTATTTCTTATTCTTCTCAGTAGTTTCCAATTTAGGTTGTATATACTTTTTCTGTCTTTTCTTTATGTGCTTGCTTTTTGTTCTCTCAGTGTGAGAATTTGTGAAGTGCCCTCAAGGTATATATCCACCTTTAGATATTCAATTCAATTTCATTATGTTTGTAGATTTCACTGTAGAAATAATAAAGTCTGCAGCATGTGGTAGAACAATATACTTTGCACCTTCTGGTGCACTCAGAGGCATAAATGTGTCTATTTTTTATTCAACTGTCTTGAGCAGCTACAGATTTTAATTCTAAGTTACTCATTGACAGTCTAAATGTTGTGGCTTAAAGGGATGGGGTTACCCTGATATGAAACTATTTACTAAGCATCTATACTTGAAAGTGACAGAGTATATTTATATGTCATTGTTGGTGGAAAAAAATGTTCCAAGTAAAAACACATTCATCATGTCACACTGTCATCTTACAAGCTGCAAATATTTTCTCTTTCTCTCTGTAGTTGCCATACTCAGCCAAATGTCAAGGTATTGGCACTTGAACCTAGAATTTTAACTGTGAAAATTGTGCAAATAAAAACTTTCTGGAAGGCAAAATATCCCTTACGAATGTTTCAGGTGGAAAGTAACAACATAATTTGGTGTATATAATTGCCAGAAGTGACTTGTTTTTCTTTGCATGCAGAGACCAGTAAGAAGGAATGTCTGTATTTTGTTAGAAGTGTCATTTATGTCCAGTGACTATGTTCACAGCATTCTGTAAGCTCTAGTAGAAAAGTTAGATTAATAACATGGATTCATGGAGTCAATGAACCCACTATCTAGTGGGAGAGAAAAACATATGGGCATGTGCTTATAGCTATATAATATGCATTAACTATGGTTGTATACATACACAGTGAGAAGAGAGAGAATTGTTTAGAACTTAACAGAGAGATTATATGAACAGAACAATGCTATGCTTGAAAGGCAAAAATTTGAGAAATTCTTTCCTGGCAAGGGGAATATAGCATGGAAGCAACAACTTTCATGAAGGAGTTCTACTTCAGTACTCTCCCAGATTTCATTAGTATTCCCTTACACCTTCAAACTGTAAGACTTGTAGATAGAATTATCAGAACAGAAGGAATACTGGGAAGAAAATAGTATAGAACTGGGCATTTTTACAGAATTTTCTTGACTGCTTATCCACAAGGGACTATAAAGAGGTCTAATACATAATATTTTGGATAGAATACAAGCAGAATTTATTATAAATTGTTCAAATACGTCCTGCTTTCTCCTTGAGCCATATTCTTTAAAATTTTTATATGCAAAGAAAACTCTTTGCATATGAAAACTACCTTATAACCATGGATTTAAAAAAAAAATGGGTTACACACCGTGTTCTTCATTGTTTTTTATCCTTTACTCAAAAACCAATTTGGAAAGTGAGAAAAGGTTGCAGGACACGTGACAGCAAGGCAAATAAATGTGATAATCTTGATAAAGAGCTTTCTTACTTTATTTCCACCCCCAATCTCTAAAAAAAGAAATCAAAGAGTGTCTAGGTAGTAAATTTTAACTATAATTTGGAAAAATGGAATGGGAAATTCTTCTTCCCTTACATGGAACTCAGCGTTCATTTCATGTCATATTCCTATTTTTTCAGAGCATGAGTGTGACAATCGTGTACTAAGTGCACTTCTTCAGTTGGTATGTGTCTACTATGTCTATTTATATGGAGTTCTAACTGTGTGTCCATAACAGTGCTATGAATTCTGGAATATAATGGAACTAGACCAAAAAGGTTTGGCCCAAAACAAGCTAACTGAAAATCTCATCATTTCAAGCATTTCTGCTGAGCAATTTTCACACATATAGCAACTGGAGGAAAGAGTTCATTGGCTACACAACAAACCTTGAATTGCTGATCCAAATGCACAACATAATTTCCTTGATACTTAAGGGAAAACAATATTCAGCACTGTGTACCTGTGGAACAGGTCCACATTTTTTTAATGTGTTTGTTTTTTATCCCTTAGCCTTCTCTTCCCACCTCCTATGCTAATTCAAGGTGGAACTGATAGATAAAACTGCTTCAGCCATGTTGATTTCATCAATAATATCAATTTTTAACATTATCATGTATATCTAAATTCTTTCCTCTATTTATGATGTAGTATCTCATTAGCTGAATCAAACTAAAATAAAGCTTTGCCCAACTTGTGTTATATTTACTAACATACAATTAAAGTAGTTGGCAATATGATTTTTCCTAAGCACCAAATAAATAAAACTGGAATAATAATATATATTGACCATAATTCATGGACTATGTATTATTGGAATAGCATCAAACATTAAGAAAATAAATACTACAGCTGGGAGAAACCATGAAGGAAAACAATAAAACATGCTGAATTTCTCATAAGTAATAATTAGAAAAAAACATTTGCTGGCATTCATAATGTTAATTTCAATGGGTTTGATGACAAGTATGACTTTTAATAAGCTTTTTATGTTCAAAAAATATATTTACGGTAACATTGCATAGATTGTACAGATATTTTCTGTATACCTATCACCCAATTTCAGTTTTATTTAATGTTACCTTCCACTACTGAAGTTCATTTGTCAAAACTAAGAAAACAATATTGGTACAGGTATACTTCAAAAATATTGCAGGTTCAGTTCCAAACAACTCCAACAAAGGGGCTATCCTAATAAAGCAATTCACACAAATAGTTAGGCTTCCTACCACACATAAGTATGTTTATACTATACTGTAGTCTATTAAGTATGCAATAGCATTATGTCTAAAACCAATGTGTATATCTTAAGGTAAATATATTCCATTGCTAAAATAAAAGCTAAAAATCCTCTGAACCTTCAGCCACTTACAATCTTTTTGCTGGTGAAAGGTCTTGCCTCACTCTCACGGTTGATGGCTGCTGGCTGATCCAAGTGATGATGGTTCCTGATGGCTGAGATGACTATGACAATTTTTTTAAAAAAGGACAACAGCGAAGTTTGCCCCATTGATTGACTCTTCCTTTCAGTAAAAGATTTTTCTGTAGCATGAGATGCCATTTGATAGCATACTCAAACCCTGCCACTGCTTTATTAAGTAAAGTTATGTAATACTTTAAATTATTTGTCATCATTTCTACAGTGTTCATAGCATCTTCACAAGGACTACATTCCATCTCAGCAAACCTTTTTCTTATCACTAAGAAGCAACTAAAATTTAATTCTAGTTACCTTGCTATTACCACCACACATGGAGCTCCTTCCTCTGCTGAAGTCTTGAAATCCTCAAATTCATCCATGAAAGTTGGAAGTAACTTCTTCCAAACTCCTGTAAATGTTAATATGTTGACCTCCCCTCATAAATCACAAATGTTCTTAATGGCATCTAGAATGGTGAGTTCTTCCCAAAAGGTTTTCTGTTTAATTTGCTCAGATACAGCAGAGGAATCACTGTCTTTGGCAGCTATAGCCTTAGGAAGTATGTTTCTTAAACAATAAGACCTAAAATATTTAAAATATTGTCAGAATTACCAAAATGTGATACAGAAAGACGAAATGAGCTCACGCTGTTGGAAAAATAGACTTGTTCAACAGAGTTTTGACAAACCTTCAATTTGCAAAAAATTCAGTATGTATGAAGTACAATACAGCAAAACAAAATGAACAGAGGTATGCCTGTGCTGTACATCACTATCTACTGATATCTAGAATTAATGCAAATTTCACCAGTGGTTTGTTTTCTCTCTCTCTCTCTCTCTCTTTCTCTCTCTCTCTCTTTCTCTCTCTCTCTCTCTCTCTCTCTCTCTCTCTCTCTCTCTCTCTCTCTCTCTCTCTCTTTCTTTCCTTCTTGGCAGAGTCTCCCTCTGCTGCATAAGTTGAAGTGCAGTGGAGTGATCTCTGCTCACTGCAAACTCTGCCTTCTGGGTTCAAGTGACCCTCCCACCTCAGCCTTAGGAGAAGCTGGGATTACAGGCATGCACCATCACACCCAGCTAAATATTGTATTTTCAGTAGAGATGGGGCTTTACCATGTTGGCCAGGCTGGTCTCAAACTCCTGGCCTCAAGAGATCCACTTGCCTTGGTTTCCCAAAGTGTGGATTAGAGGCATGAACCACCGTGCCCAGGCTAACCAGTGTTTTCATTTTTTAAAAATTTTATTTTTCATTAAAATAAAATTAATTATTTCAGGTTATTGGGTTACAGGTGGTGTTTGGTTACATAAGTTCTTTGGTAGTGATTTGTGAGATTTTGATGCATCCATCACCTGAGCAGTATACTCTGCACACTATTTGTAGCTTTTTATCCCTTGTGACCCTCCCACCCTTCCCTGCAAGTCCCCAAAGTCCATTGTATCATTCTTATGCCTTTGCGTCCTCATAGCTTAGCTCCCACCTATCAGTGAGAACATACGATGTTTGCTTTTCTATTCCTGAGTTAATTCACTTAGAATAATAGTCTCTAATTTCATCCAGGTCACTGTGAATGCCGTTAATTCATTCCTTTTTACGGCTGAGTAGTATTCCATCATATATATATGTATATATAAAACACAGTTTCTTTATCCAGTTGTTGATTGATGGGCATTTGGGCTGGTTCCACAATTTTGCAATTGTGAATTGTGCTGCTATAAACATGAGTGTGCAAGTATCTTTCAGGTATCTTTCTTGTATAAGGACTTCTTTTCCTTGGGTGGATACCCAGTAGTGCAATTGCTGGATCAAATGGTAGTTCCACTTTTAATTCTTTAAGGAATATCCACACTGTTTTCCATAGTGATTGTACTAGTCTACATTCCCGTCAGAAGTGTGGCAGTGTCCCCTGATCACTGAAATCATATTAACATCTACTGTTTTGTTGATTTATGGCCATTCTTGCAAGAATAAGGTGGTATCGCATTGTGGTTTTGATTTGCATTTCCCTGAACATTAGTGATGTTGAACATTTTTTTCATATTTTTCTTGGCCATTTCTATATCTTCTTTTGAGAATTGTTTATTAATGTCCTTAGCTTACTTTTTTATAGGATTGTTTGTCTTTTTTTTCTTGCTGATTTGTTTGAGTTCATTGTAGATTCTGGCTAGTTATTTGTCAGATGTATAGATTGTGAAAATTTTCTCTTATTCTCTGAGTTGTCTGTCTGCTGACTGCTCCTTTTTCTGTACAGAAGATCTTTAGTTTAATTAGATCCCAGCTATTTATCTTTGATTTTATTGCATTAGCTTTTGGGTTCTTGGTCATGAACTCCTCGCCTATGCTAATGTCTAGAGGACATTTTTTCAATGTTATCTTCTAGAATTTTTATAGTTTAAGGTCTTAGATCTAAGTCCTTAATGCATCTTGATTTTTGTCTGAGGTGAGAGATGAGGATCCAGTTTCTTTCTCCTACATGTGGCTAGCCACTTATCCCAGCACCATTTGTTGAAAAGGTGTTCTTTCCCCCACTTTGTATTTTTGTTTGCTTTGTCTAAGATCGGGTGGCTGTTAAGTATCTGGATTTATTTCTTGGCATTCTATTCGGTTTCTTGACCTACGTGTCTATTTTTATACCAGTACCATGCTGTTTCGATAACTATTTTCTTATAATATAGTTTGAAATCAGGTAGTGTGATTCCTTCAGATTTATTCTTTTTGCTTAGTCTTGTTTTGGCTATATAGACACCTTTTTGGTTCCATGTGAATTTTATTATTGTTCTTTCTAATTCTTTGAAGAATGATGGTGGTAATTTGATGGGGATAGCCTTGAATTTGTAGATCGCTTTTGGCAGTATGATTATTTTCACAATACTGATTCTCCTAATCCATGAGAACAGGATGTGTTTTACATTCCTACAGTGGGATGTGTTGTCTGTGATTTCTTTCAGCAGTATTTTGTAGTTTTCTGTGTAGAAATCTTTCACCTCCTCTGTTAGGTATATGCCTACATATTTAATTTAATTTTTTTTTGCAGCTATTGTAAAAGGGGTTGAGTCTTGATTTGATTCTCTACTTGGTCACTGTTGGTGTATAGAAGAACTACTGATTTGTGCTTACTAATCTTCTATCCAGAAACTTTGCTAAATTCTTTTATCAGTTCTAGGAGCTTTCTGGAGGAGTCTTTAGAGTTTCTGTGATAAACAATTATATCATCAGCAAATAGTGAGAGTTTGCCTTCCTCCTTACTGATTTGGATGCCAGTTTTTCTTTATCTTGTCTGATTGCTCTGGCTAGGACTTCCAGTACTATGTTGAAGAATAGTGATGAGAGTGGATATCCTTGTCTTGTTCCAATTCTAAGAGACAATGCTTTCAACTTTTTCCCATTCAGTATTTGTCAGTTTGTCATAGATAGCTTTTATGACATTGAGGTATGTCCCTTATATGCCAATTTTGCTGAGAGTTTTAATCATAAAGGGATGCTGAATTCTGTCTAATGCTTTTCTGCATCTATTGAAATCATCATATGATTTTAGTTTTTATATATGTTTATGTGATATATCACATTTATTGACTTGCATATGTTAAACTGCCCTGCATCCCTGGTATGAAACCTACTTGACCATGATGAATTATCTTTTTGATATGTTGTTGGATTTGGTTAGCTAGTATTTTGTTAAAGATTTTAACAACTATGTTCATCAGGGATATTGGCCTGTAGTTTTGTTTTTTGGTTATGTCCTTTCCTGGTTTTGGTATTAGGGTGATGCTGGATTCATTGAAGGGAGGGTTCCTTCTTTCTTTGTCTTGCGGAATAGTGTCAATAGGATTGATACAAACTCTTCTTTGACTGTCTGATAAATTCTGCTGTGAATCCATCTGGACCTGGTATATCTTCTGTTTTGTTTCTTATTGAGGCTATTTGGGTTTTCTCTCTTCTTTTCTTAGATAACCTCACTAATGGCCTATCTATTTTATTTATCTTTTCAAAGAACCAACTTTTTGGGTTTTTTTTGTATTTTGTTTTTGTTTCAGTTTCATTTACTGATTCATTTTCATTTCAATTTCTACTCTGATCTTGCTATTTCCTCTCTTCTGCTGTGTTTGGCTTTGGTTTGTTCTCATTTCTCTAGTTTCTTGAGGTGTAGGCCTTAGACTGTCTGTTTGTGCCCTTTCAGTAATTTTGATATAGACATTTGAACTTTCCTCTTAGCACCAACGTTGCTGTATCCCAGAGGTTTTGATATGTTGTGTCATTATTGTTGTTAAGATCAAATAATTTTTTTAATTTCCATCTTGATTTTGTTTTTGACTCAATGATCATTCAGAAGCAGGTTATTTAGTCTCCATGTATTTGCATGGTTTTTAAGGTTCCTTTTGGAGTTGATTTCCAGTTTTATTCCACTGTGGTCTGAGAGACTGCTTGATATCATTTCAATTTTCTTAAATTTATTGAGGCTTGTTCTATAGCCTATTGTATGGACTATCTTGGAGAAAGTTTTATGTGCTGTTGAATAGAATGTGTATTCTGTGATTATCTGTCTGGTGCTGTCAGTGGAGAACTGAAGTTCCCCACTATTATTGTGTTGCTGTCTATCTCATTTCTTGATCTGTAAGTAACTATTTTATAAATTTGGGAGCTCCAGTGTTAGGTGTATATATGTTTAGGACTGTGAGATTTTCCTGTTGGACAAGGTCTTTTGCCAATATGTAATGTCCCTCTTTGTCTTTTTTACTGCTGTTGTTTTAAAGTTTATTTTGTCTGATATAAGAATGGCTACTCCAGCTCGCTTTTGTTGTCCATTTGCATGAAATGCCTATTTCCACCCTTTACTTTAAGTTTATATGAGTCCTTATGTGTTAGGTGAGTGTCTTGAAGATAGCAAGTAGTTAGTTGGTAAATTCTTATCCATTCTGTGGTTCTGTATCTTTTAAGTGAAGCATTTGGACCATTACATTCAATGTTACTATTGGTCTTTGAATTAATCTGATCCAACAAAGACAAATAAGAAAGAATAAGAAAATATGAACAAAGCCTCCAAGAAGTCTAGAATTGTGTTAAACTATCAAACCTAAGAATAATCAGTGTTTCTGATGAAGAAGAGAAATCTAAGTTTGGGAAACGTATACAGGGAGTAATAGAGGAAAACTTCCCCCAGACTTGCTAGAGACCTAGACATTCAAATACAAAAAGCACAAGGAACACCTAGAAAATTCATTGCAAAAAGATCATTAACTAGGCACACTGTCATCAGGTAACCTAAAGTTAAGATTAAGGAAAGAATTTTAAGAGCTGTGAGACAAAAGCACCAGGTAACCTGTAAAGGAAAACCTAACAGATTAACAGCAGATTTATCAGCAGAAACCCTACAAGCTAGAAGGGATTGGGGCCCTACTTTCAGCCTCCTCAAACAAAACAATTATCAGCTAAAAATTTTGTATTCAGCAAAACTAAGACCCATATATAAAGGAAAGATACTGTCTTTTTTTCAGAAAAACAAATGCTGAAAGAATTTGCCACTCCCAAGTCACCACTATAAGAATTGCTAAAAGGAACTTTAAATCTTGAAACAAATTCTGGAAACAAACCAAAACAGAACCTTGTTAAAGCATAGATTTCATAGGGCCTATAAAACAAAAATACAACTTAAAAAGCAAAAATGAAAAATGAAAAAACTAGATGTACAGGTAACAAATAGAATGATTAATGGAATGGTACCTCACATTTCACCAGTGTTTTTGAATAATTTATTCTCTCTTTTCCAACATCCAATTCAGGATACCATGTCACATTTAATCATCATGTTTCTTTAGACTCCTCAAGTCTGTGAGAGTTTCTCAGTCTTTCCTTGTTATTTAAATGTTCTTTAGACTTTTAAAGAGTACTGGTCAAGTATTTTGCAGAATATCATTCATATTTTATCTAATGTTCTTTCACACTATTAAGGTTGCCAGTTTTTATGAAGAATACCATAGAGATGAACTGCCTTTCTTATCACATAATATCATGACATCCACCTGAGGTCATTAATGATACAACTTTGACAACTTGATAAATTACTATCTGCCAAACTTCTTCATAGTGAAGGATACTACTCTTCCCTATTCTATTGTTTGGGAGCAAATATCCAAGTCTGACCAATAGTCAAGGAGAGGGGCAGGAAGTGTCTCTATTCACTTTCTAGAAAGGAGAATGTCTCTGTATTATTTGGAATTTTTCGGTAACAAAGAAGATTTTCTGTGTTTGTTTATTTGTTTATATTGGTATAAACTTGTGGATATTTATGTCATACTTTGAATTATAAAGCAATGTTAGGTAAGTGATTTTGTTGATCAAATTATTTCAGTTTTGGCAATTGGAAGTTCCTTCTGTTTAGCTCCTGTGTAAGTTGGACATGTCCTCGTTGCTTCAAACAGTTTTTTTAACTCTTTGGTTGCTCCATACTCATCTTGTCTTCTCCCTGCCCCAGCTCTAGAATTAGCCATTCTCCATGAACTCCTGACTCCTTTGTTCAACACATATTTAATAATGAATTTAATAATGAATTTATCTAACAATGTACTAAAACACAAAAGTATTTTCTCTAGATTTATGCAAATGAATACTTATCACCTTACATTCATATGACATTGACTCACAAGTTATTTAACAATTTGCCTACCTTTCTAGTTTCATTTTAACTACTTGTGTCTCTTTAGATCTTGATTGTTGAGAACTGGTACAACAGCTTTACTCTTCAGTTGTGAAGCTGTTTCTATTTAAACCTAATTTTTTGTCATTTCACTTTCTAAACATAGTTCCCTCAGGTGGCTTATTGGGAAGACATTATTTCTGCAAATATTTTTGTTTCCATAACCTTTTAGGACAAACATACAATAAAGGAACATGAAATTCTTTTATGATTAATGCATGTTCTGTAGCCTCAATATTTGATGGCAGAGATGAAAATCCTGCCTCATGATTGGCTGTCAATACTCATTATTACTCAGGCTATTTCTCTTGCATTTCATTTCAGGAATGGACAACAGGAAGTCAAAAACAATGCATGCATATGATTTATGCAGATTAGCTACAGAGAATTCAGTGGAAAGCCTCACACTCTAGAAATTAATGCTCACACTAACATTTAAAATTTTATTTCATGAAGAAAGCACTGTAACTATACTACATTATTAAATTCACATTTCATGAAATATCAAGAATCTCTTTTGTCAGTATGACTAATCTTCTAAGTAAATATACCATGTGTTTGCCACACAGCAATAGTCATTTTTAAGTCAGTATTTTTTATGTCCATAGAAATTTTTATTTATTTCATTTTAGAAATGATAAAGATAAGGTTATGATGGTTAATTATATGTTCCTGCCAAATACATTTTATCCATTATCAGCTCATCTCAAAGCTGCTACATTTCAATGCTAAACAAAATGGAAACATGCACATCTATCTCGTACAGTATATAAGTACCAAAAAATCTATTATATTTTTTCATGTCTCAAAGTACACATATAGCTTTCAGTTACAAGTATTAGTTTCCATATGTGTCAGTGCAAATGCTGGTTTGTGGCATTTAAAAATAATATTTACTTTTAGGGAATAGTAAAAGTATACTTAGAAAAAATATATCTTGGAAGAAAAAAGCACACTGCCATATAATTCTGCAAATAATTTAGGAGGTAAGGATACATGAATTTTTAATACAATCCATTAACCCCCACTTGGAGAACTACTGATACAAATGTCTTCATGAACAGCTCTTTTTCTCCTCTAAGTCTGTCTTAAACAATATCAAAGCAAAGTGTTATATAAAAATCAACATTCCCAACATGTCTGATTTCAGGAAACTATGGGATTTATCTGACATACAGCAGTGACAGATGTCAACAAGATGGTATACTAGAACTTTCCATTGCCCATCCTCCCCCCAGAAACATCAATTTAGACAACAATCAACAAACTAAAATACTGTGTGTAAGATCAAATATTTGGTAATAGTACAATAGTAAATGAGAGGTGCATACAAAGGGCAGTTGTATACTCCAGATGTTTTTCTTCCTTGAACCTCAGGCAGCACAGCGTGTAGAGAGCTTGTGGGCCCAGCATGGTGGTGGATGCCTGTGATGCCAGCACTGTGGGAAGCAGAGACAGGCAGAACCCATGAGCTCAGGGTTTCAAGACCAGTCTGGGCATAATGGCAAAACACATCTCTACAGAAGAAAAAAAAATAGGAAAAGGAAAAGACAAAAGAAAAAGAAATTTAAATGGGGGGTAGTGGGTAAAAGTATAGAATTTTTTATGATATGTAAATTAATTTGTCAGCCTAAAATAGACTGTTACAACTATAAGATATTTTATGTAATCATTATATTAAAAAACAGTGTCAAAAACTGTAACATTAGACAAAGAAGGTCTTTATATAATGGTAAAGGGATTAATTCATCAAGAGAATATAACTATTATAAATATATATGCACTCAACATTAGAGCAGGTAAATAAATAAAGCAAAGATGATATATAGCAGATTGAAACTGCCTCCAGACTAACTTTCAGACTTTTGAAAACTTGGAGGAGCACTATAGCTTGTATGACTTCACAATTACTAGACTGCTGAAAACCTCCCAAAAGGTTTTTGTGTTGGTATGTTTTGTCTGTAAAATTGGGATCCATTCTTGGCTCAATGAAGAATATTTTTCATGTAAAGGCTTCAGGGTCAAATAAACTTACATAGGACCACTCACTGGCCAAAACTCTGACCTACCTGTTTTGATTTAATGTTGTAATTCGGAGGTGTGAAAGGCAGGAGGGAAGGAATATATTTGCAAAAAATTACCAACAGGCAAAACATTCTTTATGGTCCATTGTCTTTTCCCTAAAATTTAGCGTATGACAACTTGCCTACATGAGTTGATTAACTTTGGAAGGTGTATAAGTAGCTTACTTATTTATTTATTTTTTGAGACAGAGTCTTGCTCTGTCTCCCAGGATGGAGTGCAATGGCACCATATTGGCTCACTGCAACCCCTGCCTCCTAGGTTCAAAGGATTTTGATGTCTCAGCCTTCCAAGTAGCTGAGATTACAAGCATGCACCACCATGCCCAGCTAATTTTTTTTTTTTTTTTTTTTTTTAGTAGAGATAGGGTTTTGCCATGTTGGCCAGGCTGGTCTCAAAACTCCTTACCTCAAGTGATTTGCCTGCCTTGGCCTCTCAAAGTGCTGGAATTGCAGACATGAGCCACCACATCTGGCCAATAGCATGTATTTTTAATGTTGTGTATTTTTCCCCATACTCAATTGGGATGACAAAAATAACAAAATCCATAGCAAATGAAGACAAATATCCCTTGATTAAACATCATACTGAGTAGATTAGCTGGTTTAAAACAGATTCTAGGGAATAAGCATCTAGTGCGTGCTACACATGATTTTTGCCAGGCAGGCCAAGGTTTAGAAAGACAGTTTTCTTCTGTTCCCGAGTACAAACTTTAGAGATGAGAATTAATGGAGCTAATAAGCCTCAATCATTCTTACTGGGACAAACACTCCTAGAGTCTAGGGTAGAGAGGTGGTTTCTAGGCAACCAGTCCCAACTGCAATGTAAGTAGTATTCTTGGGGTTAAGTACACTTGTCCAGATATTGGCACCCCTGGAGTATATGGTGTATGTGTATGTGTTTGAGAATAATCAAGATATGCTGGAACCACTTTCATTTTTCCAATAATGAAATGCTTTATATTAAATACTCTCAACGTTTGAAGTACCTGAACAGTCTGTTCTACTATTATTTAAAACAATTGAAAAAAAAAACCAAGTTAAAAAAAGGGGAGAAATAGAAATAGAAAGAACTAATTAGAAATTTCAAAGTAACCAGGCACACTTTCAAAACAGGAAATTTAAGAAACAGCATCTGAACAAGAAAGATATTTCAAGCCTTAGAAAATAGCTACCATTTTAGAAAAAGGAAACCCAGAGTGAACTCAAACCTCTTTTCAAACTCCAGTTAACCCCAGGGAACTGGTGGGTGAAGTAAAGTTCCTGGCCTCCTACCAGGATTCCCAATATGAACTTTAATTTCCATATGAAAGAATTTTATATCATCCTTTGTGCTCTGACTTCAAATTTTGGGTGAACACAGTCGTTATGTCATTCTTAATATTAGCTGACATGTTCTTCATGTACCTAACAGCCACTGCATTAGCAGAAACCTTGATTGAACTGTAAATGATCTTTTATAGCTTTTTACTCCACGGGTTATAACTAATGCAGCAACTCCATAACATGTGAGCTCTTGATTTTAAATAGCCGTTCCCACAGAAAAGTCTAGAATTTTAAAAGCCAACAGCAGCTCTAGACACACAGAGGGAATATCTAGCCTGTACCAGAGGATAAAGTAGACTTCGAGGTCAAAGAGTGATTAAATAAGTTGGCCATATTTAGCAATGACACATTTAATTACCATTTTTATCTTCTCCTGAGAATTAAGCATTGGAAAATGAATAAATGTCTATTTTGAACATTTTTTAGCATTTAGTTGGTTAAAATATTTACTTGTCTCGTAAAATAACAGCAGAGATATTTCACTTGAAATATATCGTGTGCACATATAGTTGCAATAAAGAGACTAGGCTTTGTTTGCATAATTAAGCTTATTTTAAAGTTTTCTCAAATATTAATCATCTTGGGCATTTTTTAACAAAATATTTTAAACATTAGATATAAGTAGATTATTCATTTCCCGTAACTATAACAATGCACGTGCTTTTTCTTCAGTGAACAAGTTAAATCTCTCTGTCTTTCTCTCTCTCTCTCACACACGCATATAGACACACACACACATTTCAAAGAAATTCTTAAGCAGTTGCATCTGCTTTTATTTCCCTGTCATTAACTTCTAACAATTTCCCAAGTCAAGAATAATCTGTTGTACAGGCTTTTATCAAAAGCTGGACAGGTTTTTTTTTTTTTTCCTTAACTGTGCAGAGACACAACAGGGTTCTCTATTATTAAACAACTCATGGAGGATATTAATGAATGCAAAGTGTTGAACAGATGCCATCAAACAAAGTGACCAGAAAGCAAGAAACAATAGAAATGAGGGAGGGAAAGCTGCCAAAGACAATACTTACTTAGACAAATGAGAGGCTAAAAGTCACAGCCAGGAAAACAGATGAGTAGGCAGAGAAAGAAACAAATGAGCAATAATACAAAACACACTTGCCACAGAGGCATGCCTGAGATAATGGAGGCCAGCTGTATATTTTGAAGACACAACAAGAGGAGAATTTTACCTAAAACTTTGAAACAGTTTCAAAATGATAGCTGTAGGCCAAAAGAACAGAAATAGATTTCTTATTATCATTACCACCAATAACAAACATTTAAGAAAGACATACATTGGACACTGAGTTAGTTATGGTTTTAAAATTCACTTGTCTCTACCTAGCAGCCTCACAAAGCACAATGAATTGCATCCTAATTTATTATGTCTAGCAGGAAAGCAAAAGCAGTCTGTAACTCGAATTGAAACAATAGCAAAATTCCCATTTCACACTGGTGAAATTCAGGAGGAAATGGACTTCCATCATTAGAAGCATAAAATTATCAATTGAATAAACTTTTTATAAAGAAGTAACAGATTTAATAATAATAATGTTAGTAATAATAAAAGTTTCTATTTTCAAATTTTAAGTTTTGTAATTAGAGCAGTTGAACTTTAAGAACCTTACAAACTTGGGAGTCTAATTTTAATCATGTGTTCACTTTGGTGAAGAAAAGTTGTTATAATTTTGTAAATATCATTAAGTGACAAGAATTCTAATAAATAATTTGCATACATTTTATTATTTACTCTATAGTAATACCTCTTACAGTTAGACATTTTTATCTCCATTTCACCAAGGGAGAAATGGAGGCTCAGAAAAACCAAATTAGTTGCCCTCAAGCAAGCAATAGCAATTGCCAGATCCAGGTAGCTAATTTTTTATGGCATATTTAGTCCATTGCATAGTGTTATGCTGCCTCTCCTATCTCAGTCAAAAACAGTAACCTATTACATAGGTGAGTGTTTGTTGTTCTGACTTTTGTGTATTATTCTATTGATAAACCTTCAGATTTCTGAAATGCTTTTAGTTCCTTTATAAGTTTATACTTTAGGAACATTAGATGATCTGGTACTAAGGAGCTCAAGTTTACTCATACATGTTAAATTGTTAAAAATTCTTCTTGGGAGTCTGAGGTGGGCAGATCACAAGGTCAGGAGTTTGAGACCAGACTGGCCAATATGGTGTAACCCTGTATCTATTAAATATACAAAAAATTAGCTGGGTGTGGTGGTGTGTGCCTGTGGTCCCAACTACTCAGGAAGCTGAGGCAGAAGAATTGCTTGAATTGTGAGGTGGAGGTTGCAGTGAGCTGAGAGCGTGCCACTGCACTCGAGCCTGGGTGACAGAGTGAGACTCCATCTTAAAAAAAGAAAAGAAAAAGAAAAAGATAAAAATCTCCTTTAATTTACAGAGACTGCAGGTTTCTGCCTTGTTCCTTGAACTATTAGCATTCTAGCTAAATTTAATCACATCTCCCTTAATCAGCTAAGTTCTCCAGGACATTCAATATGATTTTCTGGAAAGGATGTGTTTGTACAATTACTTTCCCACAGATTGAAATATTTACTTTTTATAGTTTCCAATTAACATCTGTACATGAACATCATTGTTCCTTCTATGTTCATTTTATTTCTATTGCTTTATTACCTCAAAAAGAAAAGTCAGAGAATATGGTACAATATATGTCAGGAGTTTTTGGAAATTGACTTCAGTCATTGCTACATACCAGGACATTTTTTCTAAAGGTTTAACAGGATAGGATCAGAAGGTGCAAGTGAAGTGATTACCTCATTTGGGATTATCTGGTGAGAGCCATACACTATTTTTGTAGCACTCTCTTATTCTGTAATCTTTAATGGCAAAATCTTGTTTATCAAGAAGTACTCTGTGAACAGCTGCAAACAATTTGCCTTTATTGATTTTACTGCTAAATCTGACTGACTGCTTCACCCTGGCTCCAAAGTGCCTCATAGGGACCACACCCTCTCTCTCAAGGTGTCCCATCTATTGAGCTGGCAGTCATTTACCACCTCTCCCATCTCAATCAAAAACAGTAACCTATTACTTAACTCCATTACCAAGAGACACCCTACTTCATAGTTATAACATGGATGATAGGACAGAACACTAACATTATTTAGTTTTGAATTTAAATTTTAAAATGACCCCAATTCTTAGACAAAAACAGAGACAGAAACATAGACTGTAGACCAAAACAGATTAAAACATTGTATTAACCAATTTCAATGTACAAATATTATTTGGATCTTGATTTTAAAGCAAACGATTTTTTAAAGAATGTGAGCCAATCAGGGAAATTTGAATATTGACTGAACACTGGTGATACTAAGTAATTACTATTAGTGTTTTAGCTGTAGGAATGGTATTGAGAATATGTTATTTTTAAAAGGATCCTAATATTTTAGAGATATATTCTAAACAGTTTATAGATTAAATGATAGGATTACTAAAATTGTTTTAGAATAATCCATTGCTGGAGAGAGAAAAGTTACATGGTTTGATAAAGAATTTCAAGGTCATTAATTCCAGTATATTATTCTATTTTAAATGTTGTCTAAACTTTTAACAGTAAAAAGTTACCAAAAAAGTAAATTAAGTCCAGTAGTTTTGTAAGTTAGTAAAAATATAAAACTACTAATGATGACAGTTTGAAGACATTTTTGAACATTTAGCATGTGCCATACTAATTAGTTTGCATATACTATCTCATTTAATGTTTATAACAACCTGATGAGGTATGTATAAATATTCTTATATTACGAATGATAAAATTAGAGCTTAAATAATTTGCCCAAATTTTATTTTATTTTTAATTATATTTTAAGTTCTGGGGTACATGTGCAGAAAATGCAGGTTTGTTACATAGGTATATACGTGCCATGGTGGTTTGCTGCATCCATCCCCCGCACCCCCCCCCAGGTATCTGCATTAGATATTTCTCCTAATGTTCTCTCTCTTCAATTCCTCCACCCCTTGCTCTCCCTTCCCTTGCCCCTCCATCCCCAACAGGCCCTGGGGTGTGATAGTCCCCTCCCTGTGTCCATGTGTTCTCACTGTTCAATTCCTACTTATGAGTGAGAACACGCTTTGTTTGTTTTTTTTTGTTCTTGTGTCAGTTTGCTGAGAATAATGGTTTCCAGCTTTATCCATGTCCCTGCAAAGGGTATGAACTCATTCTTGTTTCATTGCTGCATAGTATTCCACAGTGTACATGTGCCACATTTTCTTTATCCAGGAAATCAATAATGGGCATTTGGGTTGGTTCCAAGTCTTTGCTATTGTGAAGAGTGCTGTAATAAACATATATGTGCATGTGTCTTTATAAATAGAATTACTTATAATCCTTTGGGTATATACCCAGTAACGAGATTGCTGGGTCAAATGGTATGTCTGGTTCTAGATCCTTGAGGAATCGTCACACTATCTTTACAATGGTTGAACTACTTTACACTCCCACCAATACTGTCAAGATATTCCTATTTTTCCACATCCTCTCCATCATATGTTGCCTCCTAATTTTTTAATGATCACCATTCTAACTAGCCTAAGATGGTATCTCAATGTGCTTTTGATTTGCATTTCTCTAATGACCAGTGATGATAAGCTTTCTTTCATGTTTTTTGGCTGCATAAATGTTTTCTGACAAGTGTCTGTTCATCCTTTGCTCACTTTTTGATGGAGTTGTTTGTTTATTTTTGTAAATTTCTTTAAGTTCTTTGTAGATTCTGGATATTAGCCATTTGTCAGATGGGTAGATTGCAGAAATCATTCTGTTTGTTGCCAGTTCACTCTAATGATAGTTTCTTTTGCCCAAATTTTCTTAGGTGATGAGTGGCAGAGCTAGAATTCCACAGAACTTTCCATTGCAACAATCACTGTCAGTAGTCTATCATTACTATTTAGATCCCACCCGTACTTTACCTCTATTTTATAATTAATATTAAATATAAAAACTTTCAAAAAGATGCTTTATAAGCCAAATTTTTTACAAAAGTCCTTTGGTCAATAATTGAAACTTCAGTGTCAAAATTTATAAAATTAACATCATAAATTTGCTTGTTTTTAGTTTTTCATTATTAAAGGATTTTTTTGTGTTATAATTCACCATCGAAGAATTTTCAGAAATGTTGCCATTTCTCATAAATGATTAAATTTTCTGATACGAACGCACTGGATTGTTTTTAATTGATAATTTCTTAGCAAAAACAAGAAAATGACATCAACTATTGGATTGCTTTCATAATATAAAATTCTATTTTGCTTATCTATATAAATTATGAAGCCACTATGGGTCTTAGTTTCCTCATCTGAACAGGAAGGAAATTGACTTTTAGAAACTGACTTCATGGAAAAAGGTGAAAAAATTCATTAGACTTTTGAAATACGCTACTACATCAAAGATTTTACGTATTTTTTATTTTGTCAAAAATGTTTATCCATCAAATTTCTATATAATCCACACATTCATCTTTCTGTTTTCCTCAGAAAGGACATACTTTACTACTCCATGTATACGCAGTACACCTTTTTTCTGTCTCCCCGTATTGCGTTATTTTTTGTTTTCAGCAACAATACTTGTCGAAGTAAAAATTACACTGGGCAAAGTCATACAAGCAAGGAAAATGTTATTCAGGACTATTGCCATAAAAAAAAAGATGATTACAATAGGGTGATGAAGTCAAGTCCCAGTATGAATTCAACTCCACTGAAACAAAGGACAGGAAAATTATTAAGTGCAGAGGTCAGGATGAGATATTGACTATATGTTTTTGCTAGCTAGCCTTCCCCAGATTAAAATTAAACTTTCTCATATATTCATGTAAAGAAATAGTTTTACAACTTTGAACAAGTACCCTCTGTGGGAGTGTACTTTATTACACTCACCCTTCCTCAGTCTCCCTTGATGCTTATGGTTCAATAAAATGGCTTAGTTCCTTTAGAATGACATTCCTGAGCAGCACAACTAGCAAGAGGCTTTTTTAAAGAGTTGAATCTTAAAGGGGCAGAGAAAGAATTTATAATTACATGTTTTCTAAAGTAAATGCTCTAAGGAAAGAGTGGTCAGGGGCCTGGTGTCAGGTAAAAACCTATGTAAAGTTTAGTCAAGTTGAGAGAAACTTCTTGGTCAACCTTCATGTTCAGAAGTCAAGCAAAAACATCTGTGAATTTTTAATATTTATTGAAAACGTTTAATATTTTTAATCAATTGGATTTTCTATTCATAGCCATCAACAAACTCAAAATTTCTCTGAAAATTTTCATTCATTTTTGAATCCTTTGACTATGAAGCATGTATTTAGATTGTCTTTCAAAAACTTTAAGGCAAAGTACATTTGTAAACACTCACTGCATTCTATGAAAAATGTTACTTTTATTTTTATTCTTATTTTTTCCAATATTTAACATTTTCAATAAACATATGTTATAACATATGAAGGCTATTTGAAAAATAATTTTGGGCCAGGAAAGTGGCTCTTGTATTTCTTTGCTGTTGTTCTCTCTCTACATACAAATTCAAATATTGAACATTCTTAAAAAGTCATAAGCATTAGACTTTGCAATACCAAGGTTTGGAATGACCTAAATTTAAAAGAAATGCCTCTGTGTTGTGAAGCAATTGAAACAGAATACTAGATTTATAATTAAAAAAGAACATTTGAGGTTCCTGTTAAATAGTAAAAAGTTCTTTTAACTCAAGTTTGAGGTGAATTTTCCCTGAAATTAATCATCCCCATTAGACATGGTTCATATTTTAGCTTCTGTGCTTTTTGTCATTTCTTGAATTGTTCTTAATTTTTTCATTGTCAGGTTTTATTCACTTTGAGAAAATTGTTTCTTTTAGGTCTTCCTTTGTTTAATGATATTCATTTTTCACCATAGTCACACCAAGGTTTTTCAAATTATAAATACTATATATTTGGTAGTTCTATTTTCATAGGCAATTACCGAATTGGTCTTTCTACTCATAACCATCAACAAATCAAAATTCTTCACAATGTGTGTTCATTTAGAAAATTATTTTACAGTAAAGCATGTATTTAGATCTTCAGATATTTTTTGAAAAATCATAGTAAAGAAACACAAGGTACATTTATAAGCATTTACTAAATTCGGTAAAAGGTGTTTGTGGCTTTTACATTTTATTTTTCTTTAATTCTCACAGTAACCATCTGCCATCGGATGTCCAATTACTTGTTACCTAACAAAATAATTTCTGGAGCTGTAAATGGAGGCTTATACTAAAGTTTTTTTTTGTTTTTTGTTTTTCCTTTCTGCTATGACTCACAGACTGCTGGTCATGCTCTTGTTCATAACAACACACTCTGACTTTAATGTAGTTCACAGTATTACTCAAATATTGTAAATTATTATAAAACACAGGCAGAAAATATATATAATTGTACATCTGGAAAGTGTTGGAAAATAGAAACTTCAAGTAATGCTTAAAGTATATTGATTAGAGCGATAAATATATAAATTATCCCCATAAAATATATATCATCTAATAAGGAGAAAATGTTAACCAGCTATGTGATATGTTAAACATATGAATATATTTTGTAAAAACATAAGAAATATATAATTCTATAAGTATATAGAAATATATAGAAAAATATATTCTATCTCTATATTACATAAAGGATAAATTTTGTAAATATATTTTTTGAAATATTCTAGTACAATTTGTACCAGACTTTTTATTGGGGAATGACCACAGGTTTTGTACCAGTTGTGATTCCTAAACTGCCTAATTACCATTTTCCCTATTTTAGTTTATGCTTTATCCCACGTATCAAATTTATTTGGTATTAAGAAAAGAATCCATGTTTTTTACAGGATCTAATGTTTACAAATTTTCAAAGCTCTACACAAGAAGATGAATGCAAAATTAGGTGATTAGGAAAAATGTATTTAGAATAGCAACAACAAAAAATTACAGATATTAAATAATTGGCAAAATGCTGAAAGATAATACAAGTAAGAGAGTTCATGGAAGTTAGGGACTCTGAAGAATTGTCTTTAATTCTGTTTAATTCTCCTTTGTACGTGTTGCACAGTCTTAAGCATTTTATAAACTCTTCAATTTATCAGCTTCTCAATGTCCCTATTGCCAGTTTGTATATGTTAATGTTCAAAATGAGATGTATGTTTCATCATCTGTTTTTCTCCGGAAGTATGAGCTTTGATTTTTCTAAGCTATCAAAAGTCGTCAATTAATTACAGATGAAGAAATATCAACTTGTCCTAGATTTGTATTATATATTACTATACCATTTTTCACCTTTTAAAAAAACTAAACAAAAATGAAGAGCAGTTAATTAATCTTTAAAAGTTTAATTAAAACTACCACATTTTTGTATTTCATTAACTTTGACTATCAAAATTGATAGCTTTCATGAAATTAACATTATAATAACTTACAGGAGAAATATGGAACAAAGATCCACTATATTGGTTGGTAAAAATATTAAATGTGAAACTTAAAGCAAGAAAAAAATGCAGTAAACATTTAGGAGTTTACATGTACATGATAGATTCTAGTTTTTATTAAAAATAATAAAAACTCAGAAGTCTAAATAAAAATACAGATAAAGCATGTACTTAAACAAAAATGTAACCATTTTGTATAGCAAAAGAACTGATAATAAAATTGTGTATAATGGCCAGGCGTGGTGGCTCCGGCCTGTAATCCCAGCACTTTGGGAAGCTGAGGAGGATGGATCACAAGGTCAGGAGTTTGAGACCAGCCTAATCAACATGGTGAAATCCCTTCTCTACTAAAATTACAAAAAGTAGCTGGGCGTAGTGACATGCACCTGTAATCTCAGCTACTCCGGAGGCTGAGGCAGGAGAATCACTGGAACCTGGGATGAGGAGGTTGTAGTGAGCTCGGATTATACTACTGTACTCCAGCCTGGGCAACAGAGCCAAATTTTATCTTAAAAAAAAATGTGTATAATGAGAACTGAGAAAAATTGTAATACATTAGAAAAAGGATTAATTTCTATTATACATAGTTTTTGTCATACTGACAGAGCATACAATCTCAAAGTAAAATAGGAAAATAAAGTCTAAATTATACACATATATGCAGTTAAAACTCACATATCCTTTCTATATTAATAAAAAATTATCTTTCAAAAACTTGAAAATAAAATAAATATCCAAATATTGCCATAATGGAAATATTTTGTAACATCATATGGAGTAAAACAGAATAAAACAGAATAAAATTTATACTTATATTAACAAAAATTAATTATTTAAGAATTCACTCAATAAATTAGAAAAATAAAATAAGTATTAACTTAAAGACAAAGGAAACAATAGTAGAACAAATAGTAGAAATTAATAAATTAGAAAACAGTCAAGATAGAACTTAATATAATTCAAGAGGGAACTCTCTAAAAATTTTATAACAATGTAATGTATTACCAGGCATCTAATAAGAGGCAACAATGAAACAAACAAACAAAAATACAAGTTTGGAAATTAAGTTGACAAATGATGACAGATATAAAGGAAAATAAATGAATTGGAAGAGAGTGTCCTAATCAACTATATACAAAACGTCTTAAAATTTCTGAACTTAGCAGGCACGGGAATTTTTGTGGTGCAATTATTCTGATAGCTAAGGCTAAGAAATTTGATAAAATTCCTTTCTTGTCTGCTTCATCACCAAAAGCTCCTAAAATAGATATAGATATATAGATATAGATAGATATATATATCAATAATATATATTGATATCTTCAGAATAAATTTATATCAAACATTCAAGAAACAGACAAATCTAATTGTACTTAAAGTTTCAGAACATATAAAATGAGAAACACCTTTAAAACTTTTATATAAAGCAAATATAGCACTATCTATGCACACGCCCTAAAACATGGCAATTGTATACTCCAACATACAATAAGAAAATTCACAAAATAATTTAATTCATAAGTACTTATGAAGAAATTCTTTAAAAATAGCAAATAGAACTCAGCCCAAAATTAAAAGAAATCAAATAAAAGAAGATTCATCCCAGGAATTCTATGATACTTTAATGTCATTAAGTTTATTTAAATAATTGAAAGGAGAAAATATATATAAATAGCAAATAGCTTATGTAATGCTGATATAAATGCCTAAAAAGGCATTTCAAAAAAAAATCAATGTATAAATACTTAAAGATACTAGATTCCTATGTTGATTAAGTCAGCAACGCAGAAAGATGAGCAATATTGTTAGTATTGCTTAACATTTCTCTGTAAGAATAAGTCAATGAAGGCGGAGCACGGTGACTCATGCCTGTAATCCCAGCACTTTGGGAGGCCGATGCAGGCAGATCATGAGGTCAGGAGTTTGAGACCAGCCTGGTCAACATGGTGAACCCTATCTCAACTAAAATTACAAAACTTAGCCAGGTGTGGTGGTGGGCACCTGTAATCTCAGCTACTTGGGAGGTTGAGATGGGAGAATTGCTGGAACCCAGGAGGCAGAGATTACAGTGAGCCAAGATCACACCAATTCACTCCAGCCTGGGCCAGCAGCAGCGAGACCCTGTTAAAAATAAAAAAAGCGCAAGTCGGTGAAATTTGGTAAAATTATAAAAATTAGATAAAACTTTTTTAAATGTGAAAAATGATTTTCTGGTGATCTGTGTCTACACTTGAGAAAATCCTCACCAGACACTGGATTTTCAGCACCTTGATCTTGGACTTCCCAACCTCCAGAATTATGAAAAATAAATGTTTGTTCTCTAAGTTATTGAGTCCATGGTAATTTGCTGTAACAGCCCAAACTGACTGAGATGAAAACTGACATAAAAATACTTAAGAATAAAGTTAATAAGCCATATTTAGGATTTGTGTGAAAGAAATATGAAATTCCTCTAAGAACTATGAAATAAAAAATACTTGAATACATAATAAAAATAGACTGTTCTTTAAAGAATAACTCAATAGTTTAATATTCTTAAATAGTTTTCAATTTGATCGAATCCCAAATTACAAGCAACTTTTTTAATAAACATAGACCAGCTGTATCTATGTTTTAAATAAAAATTTAACTTGCAAGAATATTTAAGAACATTTTGAAAGAAAAGTAATGTGTAAATGTGTTCATGTTGAGGAGTTACTACTCTACCCTTCCAGCTATTAAGGAGAGAGTGATTTTAATGGTACAAAATGGATATACAGGGATCTGTGATTGATCTATCTATAAAATTTAACATATCATAATTACAATGTTTTAAATAAAAGTCATATTGGGATAATTGGTTACCTATTTGAATAAAAATAAAATTGGATTTCTAATTAAAGTAAATTCTATGTGAAATGAAAATTATAAAAGGGAAAAATATATTTCATCAAAAGTAACCATTAGTATAATTTTAAAAATAAACATAAAATTGAATCAAAAACTTTTAAAATTAGACAATAGCTCAGATCAATACCATAGAAGATTTAAGATAAAATTGACTCATGATTTAAAATTTTCTGCAGGACAAATAACTTACAAACCATGTGTAAAGATAAACAGGACAAACTATGCACAAATGATGGAAAAAAAGTTAATTTCTTTATTACAAAAGCATATTTATAAATTAAGAAGAAACTGACAAAAGTGACCAAAACATAAGAGAAAAACAGGCAGGGCATGAAGAGCTGCACACTGTAATAAACAACCAAGATAAATGGCTTTTAAACATATGAAAACATAATCATGTGTATCATTAAATGTGAATTAAACATATAATGGGATGACACTTTTCATTTTCTACATTGGCACAGATCAAAGATATGGAATAATATGGTGCAGGTAAAGTTATGAAGAAACAAGCCACTTCATACACTGTTTATGAAAGTGAAAGTTCTAGGAAAGCAATGCAGAACTACAAAAATTTAGACACATATTCTTACTGCCCAGCAAATTACATTTCTAAAGATGTCACTTACACACATGTGTATATAAAATGCATGTAAGCATCTGTAAACTACTGCATTTTCTTTGATAAAGACTGGAAAAAATGAATATACATTAAAAGATGATTGGCTTAATACTGAAGGGCCCATAGGAAAATAATATGCAGTTATTTTAAAAAGTAGAGGCAATAGGTTGATATATACACAGAAAAATCATCATCGAGGCATATTTTTAGGTAAGACAGTAGGTCAGACAGCTAGAGAAAAGGGACATATCTCTGTATATGCTATACTTAGAAAAATATAAATATATATTATACAGAGAGTCTGTATACAAACTAATGGACACACACACACTTAGCTTGCTTGTATAAGCATTACATATTTCTGAGAGAATACATAACAAATGAATCAAAGATAGTGGTTGCCTCTAAAATGAAACTTAATGTGCTGGCAGGTGGCAGTGGGAGGGATATTGACCTTATGCAGTATTCTATTTTGTATGTTTGATATGTTTTATCATTTATTAAACCACTTTGCCAGGTACTTCATTACCATTTCAAGAAAGAGATGTAATAAGTAAAGAATAATGATGAACAAGTGTAGTAGAAATTAAACAATGAAAACCACATTGCAATGTAAGGAACGAATCTCATTATCCTTTTTGGCTTTAAATACTAAATTTTTCTCTGTAACTTTAAAGAGTAGTTTTACATCTTTTGCTTTTCTATGGAAATATAATTTTAGAGCAAAGAGACTGTAGACTTTGAAGTACCACAATCATTGTACAAACCACAGTTCTGTAGAAGTTATGTAAACTCAGAAAAAAAATATTTAATTCCCATTTTCACTGCATCCTTTTTGGTTATCTAAAATTTAAAAGAAAAATGCATACATGAAATAAAATGCATTGAATTGTGTAAAGTTCTTAGTAGCCTGTGAAATCCTAAAAAAATTTCTATGGTTCTTGGATATCAAGAGTTTTTGATTCATATTAAAATCTATTTGCTTTGGAGTTCTTCCCTCCCCTCCACCCACGTTTTTTTTTTTTTTTAACTTTCTCCACTGTGTTGTTAATAGCACAAATATAGTCTTGTTCCTGAGTTCAATCAACCCAAAAAAGACTTAATTCGGTTTCCCTAAATCATTGGTCAGCTACTGTTTTCCTAATTGTTTCCTTTCATGGAAATTGGAAAAAGAAGAGGGAAACAAAACCAATCAACCAACAAATAAGCCTGAGTGGGCCAATGTTTGCCAGTATAACTTCCTAATTTTTAAAACCAAAAGTGAAGAGATTTTTTCTTTATGAAAGACTCTAATCTTTAGCTATTTATCCTTTTAAACAGTAACTTGTTTTATTTTACTTTGCTAAAAATTCCTAAATTAACCCATTATTTATTGATGCTTGTCTTCCACTATTTTAGAAACTGACTACTCAAGAAACATGGCTAAATTTTGACAGAAAGGCATGACATTGGAAAAGTTGCAAATACATAGCATGACAGAATTGGATAGTGAAAAAGGAGCCATGTCTGTCTTTTGAAACAAAACTCCAACTACCAACAGTTGCATCTATACAGATAGGATTGAGAATTAGAAGCTGCATGTGCAAAGAAGTCTTAGGAATTTTAAATGTTAAAAAGTTCTGTACTGTATGACTGTACATTTTTATATAGATGCTTGAAATGCTGCTAGCCCTATAGGTAGCATTGGAAGATATTTTAGCAGGACCCATAGAAATGCTAGGAGCTGAACTAAAACCATGATTGACGTTGAGTATTGAGTATTCCCTAAAGTATAAAATAGATTGAATATAAATTTAGAAAAATGTTTCAGAGGATATCTTAGGAAGCTAAGGGATGTTGGCACTAAAGACCTTTATTTATATCCTATAACTGGCCAAACAATGGCCTCCAAAAGCTACCCACATTCTAATTCCTGAAATTTGTGAATGTTATGTTACATGACAAAAAAGACTTTGCAGCTATATCTTTAAAATGAGGGAATTATACTGGATTATCTGGGTGAGTTCTATCTAATAGCATCAGACCTTAAAAATAGATAATTTTCTCTGCCTGGAGTTAAAGAGAGATGCTTCAAATGAGAGGCAAGAGAGAAACAACAGAGAGGCAAATTAGAGAGATGACACGTCTAAGAAGGCTCAGAGATGCACAGGTCTGTGTGCAAATAGCAAGTAGAAGCTTCCAGGGACTAAGCCTCTACCTGACATTCAGCAACAAGACAGATACCTTACTCCTACAACTGCAAAGAACTGGTTTATACCAGTATTGTAGGATTTTTCTTCTCAGTCAAACTGCAAGTCAGGAACCTCTGGCCAGCAATGCCCAACTTGCGTCCCACTCAGCCATGCTGGCATGCCCCAGCCTGCCTGAGTAATAGCTTGTACCTGTGTTAGGTGGATCCCAAGCCCATGCCCAAGAAGAATGAGGATACATGGACATTGAATGCCGAGGAGGGTGGAAAAGAATTTTCATTGAGCAATAAATCAGCTTTCAGTGAAGACGGAATATGGGGGTGGTCCTCTACCTGAAGGTGGGAAAGGTCCCCCATGTGGCTGGTCCAGGGCCTTTTATGGACTTCGAATGGGGAGTGTGTGCTGATGGGTTTGTGAGTATGCAAAAAAAAAAAAAAAAAAAAAAGGTTAAAGCAAAGACACCACTCAAAGGTGGGCATGACAGTGCAAAAAACCAATTAGTAAAGGGTAAGTATATGTAAAATAGGTGAAGGGTGGGGATCATTCAGAGAAAAGCACACCAAATGGCAAGACAAGTTCTTAATTCAGTCCTAGGATTTAACTTGTTAGCTAGGCTTTTAGGCTTTAAACTCTCTTTGGCTTGCAGGAGGGGTTTTACCGGGGACTTGTCCTTATCTGCCTAAGCATTTGGCTACCTCCTGCCACTGTCACCCACACCCTGAATGACCTTAGATACGGGTTCTAGGCCTCCAGAGAAGAATGTAGGTGGCTGACACCTTGATTTCAATCCCGTAAGACCCTAGGTAGAAATCCAAAGAGCCACACTGTGCCCAGACTTCTGACCTAGGGATACTGTGAAATAATCAATAGGTGTGATTTTAAGTGGCTAAATATGTGGTAATTACTTACAGCAGTAATAGAAAACTAACACAAATCTCTTGTAACACAGATTCATCCCTGGAGTTTCTAAGTAATATCATCTGAAATCAAGGAGCTAGCTAAATGTTTATGAAAAATACAGAAAATAGGGAGAATAAGAGTAAAATGGTTAGTGAGCGAAATACACATGATTTTGGAAATCTCTTATTCTCATTCTTTCCACACTCACAGTATTTCATACATCTTAATTTAATCAAATATTACTAAGGAGCTTGGTACAAATTCAAATTTCTTGACCCCATACCCAAAGTTTTACATTCAGGACATCATGTTTTTGTTTTTATTATTGTTCTTTGTTTGTTTCTTACCTAATCTGGATTCAGATTGCTCTCAAACCACATTTTGAGAAACACTGATCTGAATATCAATTTCCCACATGAATGTCAACGTTTCCCCATTTCCAAGTGTCCATTTATTTCAATCATCATGTCTGCCTGTCTCTCCCTGTGTCTTTCTGTATGTATGTGTGTATTCATTATTTAGTAACTCTAATTCAAAGCATTGTGCTGGGATATAGAATAATAAATGATGATACAGTCCTTGTATTTGGGGAGTTGTTATCTTAGTAAAGAACTAAGAATGTACATTTAAAAGAATGAAAAGGGAGATAGATGTCAGCTTGAAAAAAAGTACAAAAACATTACTACACGTATTTGGAAGGAGATCAGTTGCAAAAAACCTCACAGGTGAAAATAAGTTGAATTGGAACTGGTATTTAAGAATGGCTCAAAGTACACCAGGTATATAGACAGAGACCTACAGCCATTCCAGGAGGAATGGCATAAGCAAAAGCCCAGAGGTAGAAGAGACCTGTTTGTGTTCTGTTTGTGTTCTGTCTCTAGCTCCACGGGGATGACTGCCTGGTGGGGCTTCCCTGGAGCAGTCTGGCATATAAGAACGACAGCTGTACTTGCTGTGTGGAGTTCTCATTTCAAATCCCTGCTCTGCCACAAAGTTGTTTAAAAGCCTCCTTCCAGGTCAGTGTCTCCTCATTACTAACTCTGGGTAGCTTCCTATTTCTAAATTTCTTCAGTTGTGTTTAGCTACCTAATATTCATGTTCGTTTTATTTTTAATTAGTGAGACCAAGATCATGATACTGATTTGAAAGACAGAACAGAGTACCTTTGGAACAGAGGGAGGTAAAGAAACATGACCTTATTCTTTAGTTACAGTTTTGACCTGATACTTCTTTTTACTATAACTAGAGGGACATGTGAAAAGCCATGATGCTACTGTCTCCCTGTGCTAAAAAATGTTAAACAGTTTATTCTCAAATTTTTAACATTATCTGACCTTTCCTAATATTTTATTTAAATTAGCATTTGAATAGTCTTTTTGATCTGCCTGTTTTCTTCTGCATCTATGCAGATTCCACAGTCATCCGACTTTTCTCATTGACTTCTTTTTCTGTGAACCCAGTCAGAAAGTTCATCCAATTCGCAAATGATGTTAGGCTTCACAGTTCAGTCCAACTCAATTCAGCCTAGACTTTGATGACACGGGCACCTTGTTTATTGCATGAGTCACTGCGTTTACATTTTCTTTTCATTGTCTATGCCATGTCATAGAAAAACACAATAATCCATTTAAACATATCGACAAGAATATTCAGGTTGTCTTAAGTGTTTTCTTTTGCAGTGACCTGCATGTGTCTTTTTATTCTGGATGCTCTACACATTTTGAATATGGATAAGAAAATACATTTTAAAGGGTCCTATCACAGAGCTTGTCTTCATATTGTTTGTTCTGAATTTTGAGCTAAGTGTGAGACTATGTATTCAATTGCATTTATTCATGTAATATCATTTAAAGCTTATATTAGAAATGCAAACGTTTACTTAACAAAAATAACTAAGAAAAAATAAAACTAAACAACATAAATTATGTTTTCTGAAAATTATTTGTAGGGTTAAAAATTCAAGTAAAGTAATCTAATGAAGGAATATTAATAAGTTATAAAGCTTTGTATGTTAGAGAAAAAAGCTAATTGTTTTAGTCCAAAATGTATCCAAGTTTCTTTCAAGTCAAAAATTCTACTGTGAACTCTAACTTTCCTTTTCTGAGACTAGAAGTCACCTCATATAATTTAGTCCTGTATTCCACGGAGATGTCCAGATTTCTAATGCTGAAAATCCCTTTTCTGTCCTATATCACTATATATTCCCATTGTAGATTTCATTTTCAGTGCCTGCATATCTAGGTTGTGAGTAGATTGCATGGAGTCTCAATATTCAATTTATATGTAATCTTAGCACCATTTTATATTGTGGACTTTTTGATCCTTCATTTTTGACAGATACAACAAAAATAAATTTTATTTCAGAAATCTAGTCATTTTGAAGTATATCTTTTTTCTTCCTCTAATGGCACACACTTGCTTAATAATTTTTTTTTTTTTTTTTTGAGACAGAGTCTCTATTGCTAGGCTGGAGTGCAGTGGTGCGATCTTGTCTCACTGCACCTTCCTTTTTCCAATTTTAAGCAATATTCCTGCATCAGCCTCCCAAGTAGCTGGGACTACAGGCATGTACCACCATACCTGGCTAACTTTTTTTTTTTAGTAGAGAGGCAGTTTCACCATGTTGACCAGGATGGTCTTTATCTCTTGACCTCATGATCTGCCGGCCTTGGCCTCCCAAAGTGCTGGGATTACAGGCATAAGCCACCATGCCCAGCCAATAATTTTAAAAAATATTTTGGATTTTAGACATTTGCCTTAGTGTGACATAGTCTGCTGCTGCTGTCATAATCTTCAACTTCAATTTTGAGCTCTCTAGTTGTATACCTTTAAAAATATTTTAAACACAATATACTTCCTTTTTTGGCTTATGGTTTGCCCTGATTTATATTCATCGACATGCAATAGTATTTGACATCTTGATTTTTTATTGTTTGCTTGTTTTCTATTTTGAAGGCTAATTCACCATCCAGCCAATTAAGCAACAAGCATTTTTTGCACTTTTTATATGCAGAGGATTTTCTGTTACTGCTAATTGGGTGGATATACAAGGAGTGTACAGTCTACAGATTTGCTTGGACTAGCCCTGACTTTTGGAAATATAAGATTATTATTATTTACAGATGTTGCTTTTTTCTTAGTGTGTTTCCTTTATCCTGAGTTAATTTAAATAATATAAAATTGAAAGTAAATTTAAATTATATGAATAACGTAAAATTGTCTTCAATGATTTACAGCAAATAGATGCCTTAAAAGAAGGTTTAGTAGATAATAGAGAGAACAGACTTTTGGGAGAAACTCTATATCTTCCTTATGCATTCTGTGTCTCTTGAGAAGAAAGTTGTCTGGAAAAAGCATGAGTTTGTTAGGAATTCTGAATTAAATTTTGGGGTCATTATATAGAAGTATGAAACCTCCTCCTGTTTTAGGAAGACAATATTATTTAACCAGTGTTATAAAAATAATTCTGAGTTCAAGAGAAATGTATTCATATTTCAAGTTAATCTGTTCAGAATTAAGAACAAGAGATACCACTTCTAACATTGTTTCCTAAAAAGAAATAGGTCCAAATTCAAAAAATCAATATGATACATGCTGCATGGCATGACGGGAAGTCTGGAAATAGAATTGGGGATCATTACAAAGAATCAAGTTCACATATCAGGCATTTCTAACAGATAACAAAGTGTTTCAAATATCTTTCTCAAAGCTAATGACAAATATAGATACTATGATCACTAATAGTGATGACACACATTAACCTGACTTAAATGAGGTGGAAGAGAAAATGGAATCTATATTGATATTTTATAAATAATATATTTTGGTGAAGCAGATTCTAGATGTCTTTATTATGAGTTGAAGGAAAGAGTTTGCTAATTTAATTTAATATCTACCTTTCATAACTGCTTAAAAAGCAAATGAAAACACTATAGTGTGGCAAAATATCCTTCAGTGACAAAATATATAAACTAACAAGTAGCAGAAGATTCTTATTTTTTTCCTTTCTCCTACTCTATTAAGTCATCAAAAGCAGTTGATGCAACAACAATCAAAATAAAAACAAAAAACCCTTGTATAAAAATGTGTAACTTGAGAAGTGTTTTCACATATGATATTATGGCTTATCAAAAGAACTCTGTAAGGCAATCCAGGGGTCATGATTATTCTCCTGAATAAATAAATATAACTTTGAAGGTAAGTAAATAGACTTATTATATTACATAATTTGATTGCAATAGAGGTTAGTAACGAGTAGTCAGAATTCACTATAAGTTTTATGAGACAATTACATTCTGGTTTTTCTTAAAAAATGGAATTTCTGAAAATTTCTGTATTAAACAGTTTAAGAACATAGATTGCTGTTTTCATCTGAGCCTTATTAAGATTAATCAAGTATTATTTTACCAAGTCCTTGTTCTGGGAAACGGGTTGTCTCATGAGTTAACTCTGAGTACTTATGTGAAAAAAGGAAGCTTCTTTATACTTTTTATAATAATACATCAGCTGCCTGTGAGGTTTGTAAAATTAGAATACATAGTACTCCCAATATGTTGAGACTCTAGCAAGAAAAGACAGCATCTGTACTTTCCTGAAGTGTTTATCTTCAATCTCCAAATGTTTGCCAATTTGAATTGCCAAAGAGGAAAAGGGAATAATGTGTTTTTTATTTGCATACCTTGTGTGTCTACACTAACAGGCATTTTTGTTGTTGTTGTTGTTATTGCTAATGAATGACAGGATGACTGGAGGGATGACTTTTCCTGAGAGGAAAAGAAAGGCCCACTGAGAAAATACAGCTCCAAATTTTCTGACTCTATTTTCTAAAGATTAGTCTGTCTCTTGCCTATTCTCTAGGTTAACTTCAGTTCTGTCTATGCAATTCTTTAAATGTGGATTTAATTTCTTTATATCAAATTCTAGAGATACAGCAGCTCAGCTAACTGCCAGAGGATACAGAGCATGGTCTTTTTCAGCTCATGTGAACGGATGGCTTGACTCAGACCATGACAGGTGTGACCTTGCTGATCTTTCAGCAAACCTCTGGAGGACAGAGCTTGCATGGTTCCTTCAAGGATTTAGTTGGCAGAAGCAACTGCTTGCATTCAAATAGCATGTCTTATTAATTGGATATTACCCAAAGGGATCCTTTATTAAGGAAAAAGTGCTATTCCTTTGAATGTTAAGTTGTTGGTTCCAAAAGTGGGCTGGCAATAGAAAATAGCTAATGGAGGCTTTATATGAGGTTCTATCTGAATGTTTTCTGTATTCCCTTGCTGACTTAGAAACCATGTACTCAGCCGGGCATGGTGGATCCCTCCCAAAGTGCTTAGAATCCCAGCACTTTGGGAGGCTGAGGCAGGTGGATCATTTGAGGTCAGGAGTTCAAGAAAAGCATAGCCAACATGGTGAAACTCTGTCTCTACTAAAAATAAAAATAAAATAAAAAATAGTTGGGAGTAGTGACATGTACCTGTAATCCCAGCTACTTGGGAGGCTGAGGCAGGAGAATTGCTTGAGCCTGGGAGGCAGAGGTTGCAGTGAGCTGAGATCGCTACAGTGCACTCCAGTTCGGGTGACAGAATGAGACTTTGTCTCAAAAAGAAAAGAAAAGAAGGAAAGAAAGAGAGAGGAAGGAAGGAAGAAATGAACAAAGGAAAGAAGGAAGGAGGGAGGGAGGAAAGGAAGGAAGGAACCATGTACTCTCCAATTAAACCATTAAAGAAGTGCACAAAACATAGACCAAAGACAAATGTCCATCTCACGTGGCACACAGCTCGTTCAGACCTTATTACTGGGAAAGAAAAACCCAAGAGAAAAACAGACCAAGGAGTGAACTCCTCAGTAATCTTATCATGCACCTTCTGCCACACAGTCATTAAAAAACTAGATTTTTTTTTAAAGCTGAGCACATAGATTGCTACTCAGTGACAGATATTGGTTGGTGAATGGGCATTGTCTCAGTCTCAGACTGAACTGGCTTAAACAATGAAAAATCTAGTAGGCTAAGCTATTGCAGATAAACCACAGGGTAAGTGGATTCAACCACATGATCATTTGTATCTCTTTCACTTTATGGTCTTAGAGGTTTGGAAATTATTTCTGTGAGCATTCATTTGTTGAGACTGCTGAATTATCCAGAGAAGACGGACCTTTGAAATTAAAAATGGATGTGAGACGTCTTCTACAATATTTATGGCAAATGTGTGTTTAGAATGCTGATTATAAAATGATTGTGGCATTTTCTTCATCTGTAAAAGCTCCTTGTAGTACCAGATAATATCATCTGATAGGGAATTTGCCTGCATGCTCTAATTTTTTGTTTCCCTTTATTTCCCATAACTGAGTTTCTTTGAAAATAGGAAATAAAAATGATAATTTATGTTCCTTAAGGGCTTCTGTAATTTGCTGGTCACCTTAGTGGTTTCATATCACTGATCTATTTCTTTTCTTCTTTTTCAACTGAAGAATTAAATTTAGGTAATATTAGTTATATAAAATTACAGAAATGTGCTGATATAGTTTGGATATATATTCCCCTTCAAATCTCAAGTTGAAATTTTATTATCCAATTTTGGAGGAAGGGGTCTAATGGAACGTGTTGGGGTAATGCGGGTGGATACCTCACAAATGGCTTGATGCCTTCTTTGTAGTAATGAGTTCTCAATGTATTAGTTCACAAGAGAGCTGATTGTTCAAAAGCACATGGCACTCCTTACCCCGTCACTCTTTCCTCCTTCCTCTCATCATATAACACCTGTTCCCCTTACCTTCAACCATGAGTGGAGGCTCCCTAAAGCTCTCACCAGAAGCAGATGTTGGTTCCTATGCTTCCTATACTTAGTGCAGAGCCATGAGCCCAAATAAGCCTCTTTTCTATATAAATTACCCAGTCTCAGGTATTCCTTTAAAGCAATTCAAATAAATAAGACATATGCATACACACCAATTATATATAAAAATTTATGTATGCAAAAAATCCAGACCTGATACAAAGCATTTGTATTGCTAACCCCTAGCTGAACTCAAATTGCATTAATTGTCCATTGGTGTAAACTAAACCAGACATGATATCGAAATATTTAATAACTGCTACAGCAGAGCAAGCACAATGTACAAATAATAAACAGTATGGCTTCTCTCATATGTTCCTGCTCTGACCACTGGCACAAAACATAACAAAGAAATAATTAAATATAAGTAATTTTTAAACAACCATTATTGTAAGACATTTATATTTGTATAATGTCAGTAAAAATTGGATTACCATTAGATTAAGTATCAATAGCAAAACATAAATGATCCCTAGTTGTGTACAGGCACAGGGATCCCAGAGGGGATAAAAGAAGTATGTGTGGCAAAGGAGGGTTAGACTGCAATTGAAGAAACTGAATTATAGTACCTCCTCTGTTCATACTTGCCAGAGGAACACTAGCATGGAATTTACTCACTGTAAATTTGATTTTCTAATTGAAATTAAAATGGTGCAAATATAAATGTGATAGCATCTTAGATATGAATCTGTTGTTCACCACGAAAAAGCCTTCTGCATAAAGGGGGAAAAATCCAAACTACCTTTTTATTGAAGCAATAAGACAAAGCAAGTTCATCTGGGCCAACATGAGACAAGCAATGTGTTAATGATCAGTGTCATACAGGAAGTTTGATGCAGAGCACATCACACAGGAAAATGGTAGGCATTTTTGTGATAGCTCGCTGAGGGACCGATCAGCAGCAGATCCCAGAAAGAGCCTACAAGAATGTCTTCTCAAAGATCAGTTACCCATCCTGAATTGCACATGTTGGAAAACTCAGTTGTAAGAGAGTGAATTAGACAAAGCCCTTACCCAGGAACAATAGAGAATGAAGACAGGTAACTTATGTTTCTGGTAGGGTCCCAGTGAAAAAAAGTTGGGTGGGGGTGGGACCTAGGTAGCAAATCTCAGTAATTATAGCAAAATTACATGTTTTAAGCACACATTAGTTACTTTACCTTGGAGCCAAAGATTGGCTATAGGAGTCAATGGTGTTAGTAAACAGGTTAGCACAAGGTAGAAACAGAAGCCATCCTGAACCTAGTTGTCTTCAGAGAAACAAAAAGAAAACCCACAAAGGCACTACCTTTTAATAAAATATTCAGTTATCCAGGCAAGAGAAGAGCTAGTCTTTCAGTTTGGAAGCCTAGAGGGCAATCTTGGATGCCATCATCCTCCATCACCCTAAAATAAAAATAAAAGTAGACCAACTAGTACAACTGGGTCTGAAAAGCCCAACTGTGAATGATAAATCATTAAAAGGATCCAGCGCAACAATACTATTAACAAAATTGTGGTGACGGGTCATAAAAAATATTTACTTTTTAGTAAATATATTGTTAAAGATTAAAACATATTTAAACAAACTTTGCATGTAAGAAAACAGAATAAATATAAAAACTCAGGGAACAGGACTGAGAATAAAAGATGAATATGTGAACTGGTAAAATTGTGAATTACCAAAATTCAGGAAAATGAAGAAAAACAATTTTAGAATTTAAGATGAAATTAAGTGAAGCACAAGGTAAAAGATTATGTGGAAACCGTAAGAAATGTGAAGGATATAAATGAAGAATTAAATGAAAACACCCCACCACCACCACACACACAGATAATCAACACATTAAGAAAGTGGTAGGAAGAAAATGATAGATAGATTTAGAAGCTATCCAAAGGAGAATGTTTCACAGTAATGGAACAGAATAAATGTTTTAAAATATAACAAGCAGCCATGAATCTACATGTTGAAAGTTGTGTTATATGCCAGGAGAAATGAAATATGATGGTCAATATTAATATGTAACCTAGTAAAGTTATTGAAATTTAAAAATAAAGAAATAGTTTGGCAGCAAAGCAAAAAAACCAAGTCACTTGTAAGGAAAAACATAAAATAAAATAAAAATTTCCTTAGGCTACTCTACTCCATTATTCAACTCCAAAAGACACTGGGCTTAAAATATTCTTAAGAAGATAAAGGTTGAGCCAAAGATTTTCTATCCAGCTAAGATCTTTCAGTTATAAAAGCTATGGACAAATAGTTTTTCCCAAGAATCTCTTGAGGAATCTAATAGAGAATGAACACATCCTGCCAAGAGTTGTTGGTTGAAAATTTAGCCAAAGCCACAATAACGAGTATCAAATACATTCAACTATAAAACTAAGTTATATAGAAAAATATAGACCAGAGTGGCAAAATATGGTCTTTTAATTAAATAATTAAAAGGCACTCGAAAGGGGTGAGAGGAAAAGTTGAGAACTTACCCCATGAGTTATACTTAGGAATTAAACATTATAATATAAACCTGAAAAATAAATTGATGGAAGTATATTTAACTATACAAGATTAAACAGTAAGAAAGAATATACCATAGACTAATGCTGTCAGTAGAAGACAGGTATGTGATATAGGAGGAACAGGAAATAATTTTGTTATATTTTTTCATAGTGGAAAACTCATACTCTATATACAAACACAGACCTAAAAGTATTTTATGAAGTCATTATATAATCTCTAGAACATAATTGAAATTTTGTAAATACTAGAAAAAATGGCAAACAGAAAGGGAGAAAACAGACAACAGAGGAAGTATATTGATTTTCAGATTTTACTACAAAGCAAAATCTAAACCTATAAAAGAATAAAAATGATTCACTCAAAAGATGTCACTTAAATTTTAAAAACAAAAGATTGAGTAAAGTTATTTCAATACATACTTTCAGCTAAAAACAATAAAGGAGACACATAATGGTAATTTGTAATATGTAATGAAGATACCAATTATGAAAAAATCTATCACATAGCCTGGCAGTAATTTGGTTACACAAAAAATGCACAGAGACAGAAGGAACAATTTTTTTAAATGGGGCTTTAGTAAATTGCTAAATTCAGAATAAATTGAGCTCTATTAAGCCCGTATATGTAAAACCTTAACAACATAATCTGTAAAGATATCCAATTACTCTATATCTACTTCAGTATTCTAAAATCAGGACTGTGACTTCTTTTATACTTTTTAGCCTATACTATAATATTTAATGTATAATTTGTATGTGTATATAGTGAATTAGGGTTTTCCAGAGAAACTGAACTGGTAGGATATGTGTGCACACACACACATTGAGAAAAAGACAGAGATAGAGGTAGAAGTTATTTTAAGAAATTGGCTCATACAGTTTTTGAGGCTGGCAAGTCCAAAGTCTGCAGGGTAGGCAGGCAGGTTGGAAACCCGGAAAAAGACAGATATAGTAGCTTGAATCAGAGAGCAGTCTGAGGCAGAATTCCCTCTAGGTTGGAAGACATCAGTCTGTTTTCTCTTAAGGCTTTCAAGAGATTGAATGTGATCCACCCATTTTATGGAGGATAAGTATTTTTAGTCAGTCTAATGATTTAAATTTTAATTTCTAAAAAAACAAAAAAACTTACACAGCAGTATCAGAGTAGTAAGTATTTGCCAAACTATCTAGGAACAGTGGCCTAGCCAAGTTGACACATAAGATTAATCATCACAGACAGATATACATATGCATGTGTGTTCATGTAGATATATGTGTATGGTCATATAGACGTGTGTGTGTGTGTGTGTGTGTGTGTGTGTGTGTTAGAAGAATATGTTTTTGTGCTGCAAATTTTTGGTAAAATTGCTTACTGATTGTATTAGTCCATCTTCATACTGCTATAAAGAACTGCCCAAGACTGGGTGCTTTATAAAGGAAAGGGGCTTAATGGACTCATAGTTACACATGGCTGAGGAGGCCTCAGGAATCTTACAATCTTGGTGGAAGGTGAAGGGGAAGCAAGGCACCTTCTTCACAAGGTGCAAGGAAGGATAAGTGAATGCAGGAGGAACTATCACACACTTATAAAACCATGAGCTCTCGTGAGCACTCACTATCATGAGAGAACAGGAAGGGGGCAACTGCCCCCATGATCCAATTACCTTCACCTGGTCACCACCTTGATATGTGGGGATTGTGAAGATTACAATTTGAGGTGAGATTTGAGTGAGGAAACAGAGCCAAACTATATCACTGATGTTACCCTATCCATCCAAAAAGATACTTCAAAATATATCAACATGCCTCCATACTTCTCCATTGCTAGACTTGATGACACTGACTCCTATTGTCAGTATATTTACCCTCTTTCTTGCTTTTATTATGGGAATCAAGACACAACAAGTTTTATATGAGAACATGGCTGCTCACTCAAAACACTACATTTCCCAGATTCCCTTATAGCTGCCAGTCTCTAGGTGACTAAATTTTGCCAGGGACACAATGATGTATGCACCTTCAAATCTGCATGTGTGTGTATGTATATGTGTGTGTGTGTGTGTGTGTGTGTGTGTGTGTGTATGTATATATATATATATATATGGAGTCTCACTCCTTCACCCAGGCTGGAGTGCAATTGCATGTTCTGGGCTCACTGCAACCTCCACCTCCCCGATTCAAGAGATTCTCCTGCCTCAACTTCCTAAGTAGCTAAGACTATAGGCACATGCCATATGCCCCGCTAATTTTTATATTTTTAGTGGAGACAGAGTTTTGCCATGTTGGCCAGGCTGTTCTTGAACTCCTGACCTCAGGTGATCCACCTGCCTCAGCCTCCCAAAATGCTGGGATTATAGGTGTGAGCCATCCCCTGTAATCTCAGGTGGTGGGATCTACCTCTATAAAAGCATTATTTGCTCATGCCCCTTCCTCTTTCCTCCAGCTGAATGCCAGAGGTGGTAGTGACCTAGCCTTGACCATCTAGAGAGAGAAATTACACATGGAGTCTGCAGAGGAAGAAAATTAAAACAACCTAGGTTTCTGAATCTTATAGAACATGACTGTCTATTAAGAACAGTACTTTCTGTTCTTATGAACAGAATTGTCTGAGTTATTAACCAGATTTTTGTGTAAGATATGAATAAAATTCTCTCTTATCCAAGATGTATTTAGGGCCTTGTTATTACAGTAGCATAGTCTTTATTCCAATCATGTGTAATATTTTTTAACAGAATTTCCATATTACAAGTAATGCGATGATGTGTATGTGTGCATAGTTTTTATTCTGTATTTTGAATATTTTAGAACCTTTATTTTTAAATGACTTTATGAAAAGACTGTACCAATTTATTTTGACATCTTCTGTGCATGACAATAGTATTATCATTAAAACTTAAATTATTGAGATCCTTTGTGTCCTAAGAGAGATCAAGAACATCTTTTCTTCGTGTACAATAAGAGTCTTCACAAACTCTCTTCGCCCCACTCCTTTACCAATGTCTCTTTTAAATCTTATGACTACTTACAATATAGAAAATACTGGCTGGGCATGGTAGCGCATGCCTGTAATCCAAGCACTTTGAGAGGCCAAGGTGGGCAGATCACAATGTCAGGAGATCAAAACCATTCATCCTGGCTAACATGGGGAAACTCTGTCTCCACTAAAAATACAAAAAATTAGCCAGGTGCCTGTAGTCTCAGCTACCTGGGAGGCTGAGGCAGGAGACTTGCTTGAACCCAGGTTAAGGAAGTTGCAGTGAGCTGAGATTGCGCCACTATACTTCAGCATGGTAACAGAGTAAGACTCCATCTCAAGAAAAAAAAAAAAAGGAAATATTACTGAAGTTGAAAGGACTATGAAAGAAAAACTATTTGGTTTTTTTTTGGAGGTTAAAGAAAAAAATAATCATTTTAATTATATGGTACTTTCCATCTTTACCCTGACTTTGAATAATTAAGCCTCTGATTATGTTAATTAGAAAGAATACTTTAAGACTAATTATATTGGGAGGGGGGAGTATTAAAATAATTTTCTTTTGAATTTTGCTTTGACTTCAAATGTTACTTAGTATCCACTGTGTTCAAATTGCCCTCTCACGCGCTGCTCTGATTACATCCTGCTCATTCAGCTTGGAGATGAAGGGACACTGAAAGCCCATTTGGAGCTTTTATCTTTAGACTGCACACTCACCCCCTTCACCTTTTGTTGCTTTGACATACAGTCAATTGGATGATCACTTATGGTGAAAATGCCCTGCTGATAAAATAGAATTTAACCCTATTTTTACTTTGTTTACATAAATATCTTTCATAAGTTTTTAGGCACAAAGATTTTTGAGAGCCACTCCCCATCAATTTAACAGTGACTCAAGACATAAAGACAAATCCAGACTATGCTCTGATAACAGTACCTTTTAGCTGACTGCTTGGGGAACTTCAGACCCACTTTCCCTTGGCCTGTGTTGCTCCCTTGAGGAGCACAGCAGGTTCCCAGCCATTTGCTCAGGCCCAAACTGTCATGACAGAGGCAATTAATGTGGTAATGAGAGTTTGGCATCCAAAATGTTATTTCCTGCAGGGCTTGTCACATATTTCAGAGAACACTGGGAGCAGGCAAAAATCTGCTTCTTCGTTTCCCGTCCACAAACAGTTGGACCTTGAAAATCTCATACATTAGAGTCATACCAGGGAAACAGACTGATGAAACAGGAATGGAGGGCAATGCTTACAGTTTCAATGTTGACGACTGGTTGATGAAAGTTGCAGTGATACTGAGAAATTAGGTAAAAAATGAAACAAGTTCAATATAAACGCTTACTCTTACAAATAATGCTTCTTTAATGCAGACTAACTCCAAGTTTCCTATGGGAGACTGACCTTTCTCCAGAGTTTCAGAGGGTCTCACCTTTTCTGTATACATAGAATTGCATAGTCTTATTGGGTAAGAGTGCAGGACCTTGGGAATGGATCTACTGCAAGCTTCAATTTCTGCCACAAACTAACAATTTTGCAAGCCTATAATGACTCCGTAATTGGACTCAATTTGGAGACAGAAAAGCGTTTAATTTAAATTATGAAGTGAGAAAAGCTATGAAAAGTTCTTTCACATGAAATTTCCTGAAGCAAAACTGCAGAATAAGTATCACCTTTTAATGCAGTCTCAGTGAAATGTTTAATAATTGTTCTGTGAAACAAATAGAACAGATTCATCAAGGTGCTACATCGTTTAATTAATAAATTAACTAAATACTAGCAATGAAAATCAGAATAAATTGATAATGGTTTGAGGGGTGGCTGGGCTTGCTGATTAAGGTTATTTTTGTCCCAATTTTTCCTTTGGGAAATTTTGTAATGGAGTCTAAAGTGTTCATGTCAAGTCCAATATTCTAAGATTATATGACGTAGATGATTTAACTCAGTCTCTCCGAGGGGTTAGTGGTTGGAAGTTTCTTTCCATTATGTATGAAACTTGTGACATCTGGGATATCCACATGTGCATTTGTGGAGCCCTTTCAGGAGAGTGGTACTCCATAACTTCTATGTGATATCTGTGAAGGTGGTAACCGTGTGGCCAATGTTCCTAAATCCATCCCCTTTTACTAGCTCTGCAGTCTAAGAAACACGGCACAGTGTAGCTGTCTAATGACTCCACGTGTGCTCACAGAGACTAAACCGTGTTCTCTTGCATAAAAGACAGCCTAACTTTATGCACACCAGTGGCCGGAGAATAGTCTCCATCTTTTTTACTCTCTATACGTTTTAAATACAGACCTGTAAGTATTCAATACCACCATTGAAATATAAATATTCTTATTCAGTTCATGAAAAGAAAATTTAAGTACTGAGATTTTGAGAGGAAGAGATGTAAAAGGCATAAAAATAGAATGAGATAAACTAGTAATAGTGTTCTGATAATCAATTGCTGCCATAAAAGATGTTCCCAAATGGTGGGTTGAGATAATAGCATTGTGCTCAGGATCCCTAATATAGTGACGGACATTACCGGGGCTGGCATCATCATATAGCTGGCAGGGGTACTGGCTATACACTGCAATCATCAAACAGCTGGAAGATGGAAGAGTTGCACTTCTTGGTCATTTCTCTGCCTCTATGTAGTCTCTTCAGTAAAGTAGCTACACGGCTGTGCAGAGTTCCAAATGTATGTGTTCCACTAGAGAGTAAGCCAGCAGGGAATTCTATGGGCAGTACAGACATATTGACACATCGACAGCTAAAATGTTGACAGCTGCAACATTTTATTTGTTAGGAAGAAAATTATAAAGGCAGCCCATGTTGAATGAGAGGAGGATTAAATTCTACCTTTTGATAGGGGAAGTGTCAAAACATTAGTTGATATGGTTTAAAACTACCACAAATAAGCCAGGCACCTGTAATCCCAGACAATCAGCCAAGATCTACCCATCCCTTGAGCCAGGAGTTTGAGACAAGTGGGGACATGGTGAAACCCATATTTTCAAAAAAATAAAAAAATTAGCAGGGCATGGTGACACGAGCCTGTAGTCCTAGATACTCAGGAGGCTGAAGTGGCAGGATCATCTGAGCCGGAGAGATCGATGCTGCCATGAGCAGTGATCCCACCACTGCACTCCAGCCTGTCTTCTCCCCCAAAAAACATTTCCACAAATATAAATGTTATTAATTTTCTATTATTTCTAATATTAAAAATTATAATAGTAACATTAATAACAGTATCTAAAATGTATCAGTCCTTAATATTTGCCAGGCATATATTAAGGATATTATCTGTAATATAGCTTCTGAAATAGCTACCTCTGTCATCCTCAGTTTAAAGATGAAGAGTGAGAATTGAAGAGTTTTTATTGTGTGTTCATGGTTCTAACTGCTAACAGGAGTTAGACATGATATTTACCAGGATCTTTGTATGGCAAAGGACTCTGTCTTCAGCATTACACCCTATCTACTAGGCCAATTTACATGTCTTTGTAACTCAATATTCTACATGGTACTGATGCATGAGGGCAGGTATCCTATATGATTTTACTTGGGTTTTTGTTAGCTCATTTTATGTCTTCCTAACTGACAAAACAAATATGTTAAATGAAAGTGCTGTTATAGATATGAGAGATGTGTCACTCCTGCTCATGAATTCATTACATGCTCTCAGAGAAAGCACAGGATAGTAAAAGAAATTAACTTGTAAAACCACTGTTAATTTATGTTGACACAGAGCAAAACTGAAAATAAGGAGGTATTTGTAGCTGATAGGTAACACTTGGAAAAACTGCTGAGTGGTTCTCTCTTAATGGGAACATTCTGAAGTATTGTATGACAGATGACAGTATTGTCCAGTATTATTACCTCTTCTTCAGCAGGAGTTATTAAAAGATGCTGTGAGCCAAGTTGCTTTAAACATCAATAACATTCATGTAAACAACCACCACAGTATAACCCAATATATCACTATGGAGAAGCATGACAACCAATTCAAAGTGCACCGTGTATTAAAACTGGCCATTTAATATATTCCTCATAATAATATGAGAATCAAATTATACCAAATACCAGTCCTAGAGGTTTGAACATGTATGTGTATGATAGTTGCATGCCATTTTAATAACTTACGCGCTAATAAGATCAGTCATTGCACTTTAGCAATTCTCATGTATTCTTAACCATTTTACTATTTTGTGATATTTTATCTGTGGGCCACTTGGGAATTAAACAAAAGTTTGTAATTCTAGTAATGAAGAATTATTCACAGCCAATTTTATGCACATTTAAAGGATCTGAGAAGATGAATCTTTTGAAAACCATACACATTTTAGTCTAATTTTTTATTAACTACTTTATATTTCCCAAATGTTCCAGTCTTCAAGAATGATCACATTCACTCTTAGATATGAAATGTACCTGCACCTCCACTCATTGATATTTAAAGACAGAGTGTTAAGATTTGGTTATTAAAACATGCATTTTGAAAAAGCAGTTTGACTGCTGGCATGAATGAGGGATTTTCAGCTAAGAATTCAATACATAAAATCAGTTTATTCTACTAAGCATGTATTATACTTAGGGCAAGTCTCTAAATCACTTAGAGGTTCAATTTCACATTTAAAGATCAGAATATTAGGGATTGTATTTCAAATGTGCTTTTCCCTGAAATGGCTTATACATGATATGCATGATTATCTTTGAATCATGGAGGAGGAAGGAACGTCACGACTCTATAAATCGGGAAATGAGACATACTCAGAGCAGCTTATCACACAGCTCATTAATGAAAAATTTCTCCCATGCCATATTCTCAGCCCAACTAAAATATGTCAATCGACTTTCAGTCTGGATTTCATTTCATTAAACCATTTCATCAAGGAAAATAAGAAGCACAAAAGCAGGAATCCTCCCTCAAGTAATCAATATTGGCTCTTCATCTGTATGAAATATTCCAAGATGCAAATAATTTCTATATTTTTGGCCAATGAATATTACCACTTCTAGCATAATTGACATGTAAGCATTTTTTTACATCTATCCCTCTTTTACATCAAAACAGATTTAAGATAAAAAAACCTTTGACTTTCAATGAAAGCAGGGTTACAATTAGACTACCAAGTTCTACAATCACATAGAAGAAATGCCTAAAAATCTTTATTCTTGGTTACTGTATCACAAACAACCATTTTTAAACATTCTAATACAATCTAAGATTCTTTGAAGGCTAAGGATGCATATGCTATCTCATACTGTTTTTTTCCAGCCAATCCTTGTGCACTGACACATCTAATTATTTATCTAAAATTTCATTTTTTGCAAGTCTTTCACTCCAAAACTGTCCATAAATTCAGTGGCTTTACTCATTTTAACAGAGGTATGCCTTGCATCTAGTGTTCAGTTGTCTTTCTTCAATTTTACCTCTATGGTCTAAACAACCGATATTTCTCTCTTCAAGCAGCATCCTAAATTGCCTCCCTTAGGTCCCTCTTGTCTGTTCGACACAAAGCACCTGGAGTGATAGTTACAAAACATAAATCAGATCATGTATTTCCCCTGCTAAAAACTCTTTCACGACTTTCCATTACATATATAAGAAAATTCAAAGCCCTTCGCAAGGGCACAAGACTATACACTATGACCCCTGTCTGCCTCTTTCACTTCATCCCTTACCATAATCTGTTGATATGCCATGAGTCAACAACACTGCCCATTCTTCTGTTCTCCTAATGCTCCAATATTAATTATGCCTTTATAACTTTTGAATTTAGTGTTTATTCTTCCTAAAATTGTAGGCCTTATATGTAAAGTGTGGCTCCATTACATCATTCAATACAAGGTATCTAAGTTTCATTTCCATAATCCCAGTGAATTTTTCACTATATCTACTAATTGTATTATCTTTAGGGCACTCATCATAAAGAAAAATTCATTTTTCCTCTCATTTATTCTCTTATGTTTTAAAATCCTCATTACTTTTGCCTCTTGACATTAAAACATAAGTTACTGAGAGCCAGTTTTCTGGATTTCTAGAATCTAGAAAAGTGTCAAGCACAGGAGCCTCTTGATAAATGTTTGATGAATGAATATCTATTGAATTTATAAATAAATGTTAGGCACAGGGCACATGATAAAAATCTGCCCCTCTGCTGTTGCTGTTCTTTCATGTTGTCACTTAGTGTCACTGGAGACCATAAAGGTAAACCAAGGTAATTATGACCAAGGCAAACAGCCAGAAATACCAGTAAGCCCTACAAAGGGAGAGCAACATATATATAGCCTGCTGATGTTGTAGGTGAAAAAGTCTTCTCACTACTCATTGAAGATGCTAAAAGGTCATCCGGTACCAGGCCATGTGACTGAAAGGCTGGATTTGTACTGTGCATTAGTGTGCATTAGCCAGTTTTCACTCGGATCCTTTTTTAATTTAATTTTTTAATTTCAATAGGTTTGAGGGAACAGGTGGTATTTGGTTACATGAATAAGTTATCTAGTAGTCACTTCTGAGATTTTGGTGCATTCATCTCCCAAGCAGTGTACACAGTATCAAATGTATAGTCTTTTATCCCTCACCCATCTTCCACCCTTTTCCCTGGGTCCCTGAAGTTCACTGTATCATTCTTATATGCTTCCTATTATTATATATTAAATATAGCCTCACCACACAGGTCTACTCTGAAAGGCTCTCTGAAGCATAATACTGTTCCAAGTTACTCATACTTTAATCATTCCCTGTGCTTGAGTTAGCATATTATTTAAAAGAAAGCATTTGATTCTTCTGCTGAGTTTTTTTGTAATGGATGTGGCTGACTTCAGAACCCCTCTCTCTTATTCTTGCATCTCCAGCAAACAATATCCTCACCATTTGACTTTTATTATGTTTTGTTAATATAAATATTGGTTTAAGCCCTTAGAAACAAACCACAGCAATACAAACAATAGCAGTAATAAGAGCTAACATTTATTGTCTAATAGGTGTGGGGCACTAGGTCAAATTCTAAATAAACACCATGAAGGAAGTGATATTATTGTCCCAGTTGTGTAGATGGAGAAACTCTTCTCATTGTGCTTAAGCATTTCCTTCAAGAAATTGTATTCATGCCATGATTTCTATCATCCCTACACACAGATGGCTCATATTTTCTATCAGCTTCAGTCCTATGCATCCAACTACTATCTTGATATCTCCTATTAAAAATCTCAAAGGGAACTCAAACCATCTCTTCCAGAGTTCCCCATTGCAGGAAATGGCACCACCCACTTGTCGAGTCATTTTCGATGCACTATTCTCACACCTCGCCCTTAATATATGCAATTCACCATCTCTTCCCTGTTATACTTCTATGTATTCATTTGATCCCTCATATCTATCCAGCATAACCCAGCATCATTTTTATCAGCTATACTATCCAACTCTGAACTGTTCTACTGATAGACAGTATCTCCACCTCCACTCCAGCTGGTCTGTGCACATCAGCCAATGTAATTTTTTAATGCAAATCACCATGTTATCTTTCTGTCTTAGAACTTTTAAATAAGTTTTTATTGCTCTTGAAATAAAAGAAAAACTCCCTTAATGTAGCCCAAAGGCTCTGTAAGGCCTACCTCTCTCTCTAGCATTGTCATATCTAATGGCCTCACTCTGTACTTTAGCCACACTGGCCCTCTTCATATTTAGCATGTAATATGGTTTAGATTTGTTTCCTCACCCAAATCTCATGTCCAGATATGATCCCCAATGTTGGAGGAGGGGTCTGCTAGGAGGTGATGAGATTATAGGGAAGATTTCCTTCTGGCTGTTCTCACGATAGTGAATTAGTTCTCATGAGATCTGGTTGTTTAAAGTGTGTGGCACCTTCCTCTTCACCCTCTTCCTCCTTCTTCGGCCACGATTGTAAATTTTCCCTTTGCTTTCTGCCATGATTGTAAGTTTCCTGAAACCTCTCCAACCATGCTTCCTGTACAGCCTGTGGAACTGTAAGTGAATTAAACCTATTTTCTTCATAAGTTACCCAGTCTCAGGTAGTTCTCTATAGCAATGAGAAAATGGACTAATATAACATGTCTCTATGTAACCAAATAAACTGCTTATGCTATTTTTTCTTGGAACACTTTTTCCTTGCCCTCTTCTTCTAATTTTATAATTGCTGTTTTATTATTTGATTAATATCTATTGCTCTCCATTTTTTGTCTTCATTGTGAAAAATTTAAAATAATGGATACATTTTAAAAATATATGACATCTGGGGATTTAAAAGAGCATGAGAAACTATTTCACTGATGTCCCCTAAGGAACCATTATCTTCTGCTGTCATGGTCTTGCGAAGCCACTCCCCTAGAAATTTATAAACTATAAATGTATAATTTATAGTTGTTTTGGAAGGAAGGCTCTCAAGTTTTGGGCCTAAGATATAAGAAAGCCTAGCAAATTTTTTCCTTTAGGGGAAATCATTCTCCATATAAGAAATCTCACTATCCTGAGACTACCACTAAGTGAATTTAATCTAGCCCCATGAAGACGTTAGGTAGAGAAAAACTAAGGCTTCTGACTGTACAGTCCTGGCAGAGCTTCTATCCATCAGCCAGCACAACTCACTAAACACTTGAGTGGGGCCATTTTAGAAGTGGGCCTTATAGTTCCATTTGAGTTTCTACTGATGACATCACATGGAGCACAGAAAAGCTATCTCTTCCAAATGCTGCTCAAATCAGAGAACTGTGTGCAAAAAAATGTTTATAGTTTTAAGATACTACATTTTGGAGTAGGTATTATGTAGTAAAAGACAAGTAAAACAAAGAAAGAGCATCATGAGCTGAAAGCCCAAAAGGTATATTCTGAAGTTGAAGTGGGTAGGGGAGCAGGAGTCAGAAGCCACACTGAACAACCCGGGGAGTCACTTTTTAGCTGATTGGTTTGGAAGAAGAGATTGGTTTTGTTGAAACATCAAAAAAACTGGTAAGAGAATTGAAAGAGGAAAAAGGGAAAAGAATATTTTAAAACAAATTTTCTGAACATTAGTGATACATAACCCTTTGGAAATTTTTTCTAAAGAAGATACAAAAAGGTTTAAAATGTTTTAATTTATACTGATATGTGTATAAAATATTGTATATTTTAATCATATAATAATTTCATGCAAAGAGTAGGCAATGGAGATGTGTTATTCCCAATAGAAATATCCATGGTGATATACCATTTCTAAGAGCACTATAAAAAACGATAGACACAGATTTTAGAATCAGCATTTAATGATGATTATGCACACATTTTATAGTGTTTTTGAAAATTAATTTATTCAAGTGGAATAAATTAAAATCTAAGACCTAAAAATATTAATTTAAATTGAAATAGTAAAGTTAAAATGTGAAATAATTATAAATGGCTATGGATCACAGATCATAAGAATTGTGCACAGAATATAACTTTATATTCTGCATCTGAAATTCAATTTCTGTTATGAGTCCTTTTTCCTCGGGTTGGGAGAACCTGAACACACTTAAAGTTCAGGCTCTTTTTCTACTCCTCATGCTGGGTTATGTCAGGGTTCCTTAGTGCATTATACAGTGTCAATTTCTAGGAATTTAAGACAGTTGGTCTTTGTACTTTACTGTCTTTCTTGCTCCTCACTGGACTTTGGATTTCATTCCCTGGAGGTGTATGCTAAGTAACTGTGCTGTGGATAAAAGTCCTCCTGTCTTACAGTTATCTATAACATAGGTGTCTTTGAGAAATCAGCAACATATGCTGTTGTGCCCTATGACTGTTTAAAGGCTTTTGCCCAGACATAGTAGGCAAACATTTCTTCATAATTTTATCATCTTGACTATGTTAAAACGATGAGGGGTTTTCAGCTTCCATGGAGGCTAGGTTATGCAGGTCCTCTCTGACAAGTATTTGCCAAATCATCTGAACTTTCTAGTACCCACCATATTAAAACTATCTTAACAAAGCATTAACAAGGCACAAAAACCCTTTGTGGAGACTGAGCCACTTACACGTCTTCCCTTTGGTCTCCCTTATTCTTTAGTCCTTATTATTCACTCAGTCAAGAGAACTCTATCTAGCCTCAATTGTAGCAATGTGATATTTCATATGTTTTTGAAAATGTTTTATTTATAACACAAATTTTATGTGCTCTTTCAGAACTTTTTTTTTTTTTGAGTTGGAGTCTCACTCTGTCACCAGACTGGAATGCCATGGTGTGATCTTGGCTCATCGTAACCTCTGCCTCCCATGTTCAAGGGATTCTCCTGCCTCAGCCTCCCAAGTAGCTGGGACTACAGGCGCACGTCACCACTCCAGGTGAGTTTTTTTTTGTTTTTAGTAGAGACGGGCCTTCACCATGTTGACCAGGATGGTCTGGATCTCCTGACCTCAGGATCTGCCCTCCCAAAGTCCTGTGATTACAGGCGAGAGCCACTGCGCCCCATACAGAGCTTACATTTTTTAAACTAAAAATCAGATTTCTATTACACAAAGACTTTGGGTGTGTGTGAGGAAGGACAAAGAAGAAAAAATCCTAGAGAACACAACTGTCAGTTGATAGTTTATTATTATCATATATAATACTTTATGGACTTGTCCGTCCACTCACGATAGGGTTTAAGTGCTTTAGTGTTCTTCTTCTTGTTAAAATTTGTTCTCTGTAAAGAGTATGAGCTATAAGCCACTGAAAAATAATCTTATTATTAAAAATGGATACTGATGCTTTATGTATGGATACTGATGCTAATGGAATGCCTAGCATTCCATTATTGGAATGTTAAGCATTTGGGAGTTATTTATATCCTACTGCTCAAAGTCATCACCTTTGTATGACTGCAAAAATTCAAAAAGTTGCAACCTCCAGCATAAATGGGTTAAAGAAAGAATTTTGATATTAGTATATAATCTGTCTAGCAAAGAGGTACTTTCTCTGAAGTCATGTAAAATACCCTTCACATTCATATGCTGCCATTTTACTAGTTGTGCAACTGTGAGCACATCATATAAACTCTCTGAGCTCACTGGCTTATGTGGAATAAATTACTGGGTAGAAATAATCATACTAACCTTCTTTTTAGCACTGTTGAAGGAATAAATACAAAATACATCTGACAAATGTATCACAGAGACATTTGCATAGTAAGCTTCCAATGGATATTAACCATTGTGACTATTTCATCAAGAGAGGATATGAAGGCACCTCACAAAGAGTCTTCATTTACAGGATGTGTATATTGCCTCCCCAGAGCCCGGGTAGGCAGGGGTAGAGAGAGTTAGTCTCCTCTTTATCACACTAGAATGCAGCCACTTATGGATGGAATCATGGTATGCTTCTTATTTTTTCTACCCTTATGGGAGAGAAGAAAACAGCATTTCCAATTAAGGCACACCAGGAATATTATAAACCAAATGTAATCACCAACATTGGAACTATATCAGGAAACTCAGAAAAGAGAGAGGAAAAAGATACAAGATTATGTTATTGAGGAACTCTACAGTACAGCAGACATTAATATATTTCAATTCAATTAAAAATTAATGTTTACCTATTGCATGCCAATCACCTTGATATATTCTACATTATATGAAGAATAGAAGAAAACAGGGGTCCTGTGAAAAGGCTTGCAGTCTTTTGGGGATAATAATGCATATTCATATAGCTATCAAATAATACTGAAAGTGTCAAATAATACTGATATCAATAAGTAGTTTCACGGAACACTTACTATGTACAAAGTACTATTATAAGCCTTTTGCTTACTTTTTAATTTAAATTTCACAAAATGCCTATGAATAAGGAACAATTTATTTTTTCTCATTTTGCATATAAGAAAACTGAGGCATCAAAAACTTGAATAATTAGCACAGGTTCATATGGCTATATTAAATGGGAAAACAGAAATTTGAGCAGAGGCATTCTGATCCTAGAGTATTTTGTCTTCACCAATGTACTGTGCTGTTGATTTTCTAATTTATCTATATAAAAACTAAAAGCAAATATATAATAAATGTTGCACATTTGTAGCATGTAAAAATAAATGTTATATAATGTTATAATTTATAACATTTATATATATATCATATATATATAATTTATATACCATTATATAACATTTATTTTTATTAAAACAATAAAGAGAAAAAAATATTCCCATCCACATGGGAGTTGCAAGAATGGCATTGAAATATACTTCTATTAGAGGAATAATTTCCAAGAAGGATAGGAAGACAAGTTAAAAATCCCAGTCAGATAATTTTTTTTTTTTTTTTTTTTGAGACAGAGTTTCGCTCTTGTTACCCAGGCTGGAGTGCAATGGGGCGATCTCGGCTCACTGCAACCTCCGCCTCCAGCGTTCAGGCAATTCTCCTGCCTCAGCCTCCTGAGTAGCTGGGATTACAGGCACGTGCCACCATGCCCAGCTAATTTTTGTATTTTTAGGAGAGACGGGGTTTCACCATGTTGACCAGGATGGTCTCGATCTCTTGACCTCGTGATCCACCCGCCTCGGCCTCCCAAAGTGCCTGGATTACAGGCTTGAGCCACCGCGTCCGGCCCAGAGTATTTTAAGTAGCAGAGAGACCGGATGAGCAAGGTAATGGAAGGCAGGAAGTATAGGCCTAGGCCGTGTCAGAAGAAAAATGGAATTTCTACTTTAAGAAGAGCCTACGTTAAATAGGACATAATAGGAAATGATTTTGCAGATAAATGGGAGCCATAAAAGATCCATGTCTCAAGAAGTGTTTTCTATAGCTAATGGTGGGAGGACTGCAGACTGAAACATATACATGTCAAATGTAGAAGGAAGATAATTACCTACACCTTTACCTGCTTACTCCCTACCTATTACTTCTTCTCTTAAACAAGGCAATTATTTAAAGAAGTAACAATAACACATTTTTAAAAAGTAGAACTCCTTCTTCACATGCAATATCTTGTAGAAATATCACGAAACCATAAATAAAGGTAGAACTACCCTGTTTTGAAAGAGGTAGTGAGAGAAAGAGGCATAAATCCATCCATTTGATACTCTTCCTTCTGATGTTTCTTCTCTGAATCCTGGGGCTGTGATAAACACTTCTGATAAGTATCCTAGTTAACCTGCCGACAGGATGCCACAAAAAAGCTTCTAAAATATAACAGTCTTATTAAGTTTATCTCTTTTTTTATAGATTTTTCTTTTTCTTTCCTTCCTTCCATTTCATCTAATTATATTCAGCTCCCTCCCTCCCTCCCTCTCTTCCTCCCTCCAGTCCTTCCTTCCTTCCTTCCCTTTAACTGGGTACTGTGGCCTATGGCCATGTAATTATAATTATAGGGAAAAATATTTGGGAAAGTTCCTGACCCATTGGCTCCTTGGTGTTAGCTATTGCTGCACATTGTTAAATGCTACTGGTATTAAATTAGAAGAGATACCTTTCCTATAATCTGCTTAGTTCTTTCAGTGTAAAAGTGCCGTATCAGCACAAATATTTACGAACTTACAGAGGAGCCAATGATGTCAGTCAAGCCTAAAAGATCTGATTCCCCTTAGATAAGATTTGTATAGACAGAATGGACTTGTCACATTAAATTAGAGCTTTTGGAACTGATTTTATTTGGCTACTCCATGTAAAACTGGCATTAATAACATTTATTCATCATTAAATTTACATTTGCTAGGGCCTCACCTTGAATAAGAATTTGTGCAAGAACCAGAGAATGATGATATATTTAGGTGTCTCCTGACCTCCAGAATATCATCTTGGAAAGCTCATCTATGTTATATTCATAATGGAGGGAAAAGATCACTGTACTTCAAAATCAGCGAGTATTGCTAACTGCAGCAGTTTTAAAAATCTGGATACATTGCATATTCCTGATATAGCAGCAGTAATTCGTACCTATTTTGAAGGTAGACCATGGTAAGCTACTCTGACAGGTTTCCTTCACTTGGTTTATTTTTCCAGGATGCATAAAAATGTGGCCTGAATACTGACTTATCTAAGAATGATGTTGTTAAAAATACCTGCCATTTCTAAACAATTTATAATGACTAAACTTCTGTATAACCATTAAGCACTGTTAATATTATGTATTTTTTGTAGAATCATTCAACATTACTGTAAATATTTAGACATCAAAGAAAGAGTATAAAGTCAGTAAATTGACTTCACATTTTTCAATCAGAAAATAATTTCCAACCTCTGTATTCTGCAGCGGAGGATCCAATTTAAAGAATTATCATAGTCTTTGAACCAAGATGAGTGGGTAATTAGAACATTCACGTTTTCTAAAACAGAAAAGAACTAGTTTTGCACAATGAAATTATATAATCGTGTTATCTTTGAGAAGGATAACAGGTTGTTTTTTAAAGGATTATTGTCAGCCGGGCGTGGTGGCTCAAGCCTGTAATCCCAGCACTTTGGGAGGCCGACGCGGGTGGATCACGAGGTCAAGAGATCGAGACCATCCTGGTCAACATGGTGAAACACCTTCTCTACTAAAAATATATTAAAAAATTAGCTGGGCATGGTGGCGTGTGCCTGTAATCCCAGCTACTTGGCAGGCTGAGGCAGGAGAATTGCCTGAACCCAGGAGGCAGAGGTTGTGGTGAGCCGAGATCGTGCCATTGCACTCCAGCCTGGGTAACAAGAGTGAAACTCTGTCTCAAAATAAAATAAAATAAAATAAATAAAAGGATTATTGTCATACCAAATTGCTTCTGGGATTGATTCAAGTAAGAGTTTCCCAGTGTTATAAATGTCAGAATGCAGAATGAAATACATCCTCACAATTACACCAATAAGGATATATCACTGGTCACTTCACATGTGAGAGTATATGTTTATTCTTATTAATACAGTAAAAATTCCAAAATACTTGATGAATAACCATGTTAATTAACCTTTTCTCTATTTTCTTATTGTCCTGTATCTATTTCTTTGACTAAAGAAAATAGAACTCACTTATCCCCCCATCATTCTGATGAACATTCTGATGAATGTTGTCACCAGAACTGTTCTATAAAAACTTGATTTATTTTTTAACTCAATTACCAAGCAATGGGGCTGAATCCTATATTTTAGTGGATTAGTATATTCAGGCTGCTATAACAAAACACACCAACTGGGTAGCTTTTAAATGTCAGAAATTTACCTCTCACAATTCCAGAGGATGCAAGTTTAAGATCAGAGTGTCAGCAGGATTTAGTTCTAGTGAGGTCTGTTTCCTGGTTCATAGATGGCACCCTATCACCAACTCCTCATATGGCAGAAGGGGCAAAGAAGCTCCCTCTGGACTCTTTACAAGGGCGCTATTAGCAGTAATGAGGTGACAGACTTCATGATCTAATCCCTTCCTAAAGGCCCTACCTCTGAATGCTACTAGGCTGGGGATTAGGCTTCAACATATGAATTGTAGAGACATAAATATTCAAACCACGGGAATTAAGTATGAAAAGAGCATTGGACATTATGAGTCCAATCTATTAAGATAAATGATTGCATCAAATATCTATGAGTCTGTGGGTCACTGTGACAACTGAAATTCTTGGATCAAACCACAAATGAGCCCTGCTAGTTAAGACACAAGTTCAATGAACATATTATTATTTGGTGGTCCTTTTCCTCTTAGATGGTAGAATAAACAATACATTGTGTATGGCACTGGCTTTAATAAAAGATGTCAGTAGCCTCTTTCAGAGTAATTTTACATAGAAAATGTACTTTATAAAACAAAAGCGGATGTTGTTCGCAGGACCTGTCACATATTGCTGTTTCCTTGGCTTTATTACCAGGATTTTATACTGGTATCTTTTGCCTATATTTCAAAGTTCTCTCAAGTAGTCAACATTTCATATGGCATTTCTAGAAAAGTTTTAACAATGTCTTAGAATTTATTTTGCACAAACAAGTGTGGATGATTTAGAATCATTAAATTCAAGTACTGATTCTGCCTTTTTCTAATTCTGTGGTCTTGGGCAAATCAGTTACAGAGTCTTTAATTTCTTCTCTTTCTTTCCTTTTTTTTTTCTTCATAACCTAGAAAACAACAAAAGAGTGGAAGACAGCCTGTGGAATGGGAAAGATATTTGCCAACTATGTATCAGATAAGGGCTTAATATCCAAAATGTACAGATGCCTCTCTACTTATGACAGGGTTATATCCTGATAATCCCATTGTAAGTTGAAAATGCATTTACTACTTCTAACCTACCAAACATCATAGCAGTCTAGCCTACCTTGAACATGCTCAGAACACTACCATTGGGCAAAATTATCCAGCACAAATAGCATTTTATAATGAAGTGGTGACTATATCACTTGATTTATTAAATACTGTAGTGAGAGTGAAAAACAGAATGGCTGTATGGATACGTGAAGTATGTTTTCTACTGACTGCAAATTTGTTGCCAGGGCAGCACTTTCTCATTCCTCCCATTCTCTGACTTCAGCCCTCATAATAGTACTATCTGTCCCTACTCAGAACCTGAGAAGACAAGCTTGGGGATGGCCAATCTAAGAAGATGTAGGAACATGGGTGTGTCAGTAGGGGAAGTCTTTCTGCCATCAACAAGATAATCTTCACCTGGGTAGCCTGAGAGTGTAAAGCCAATCTCTTACACTATTTTAAGTGCCCTAGGAAGGTGAGTTCAGTAAAAATAGCCACTTTTGGATTTTGACTCCAAAATGAATCTCTGTACTTCAGACTATGTTATTTGAACTGAAAATGTTAAACTTAAACCTTCATTTTGTAGATTCCATTCAGTTCTTGACAGGCTAACATTAAATTTGTTGTGATAAAAGGAAGAGATTCTGGATTTTGCATTAGAAAATTTTGAAGATGCATTTGACTAATTGTATTTTCTGTTCTTTCCTGTTTAAGACAATGCAAATTATCTGATTGTAGAGCTCCCTGAAACTCTGAAAATCAGGCTAAGCTCCATCTTCATCATTTTCCCCTGAGACTTCAAGAGTTCCAGACTTGGAATCATAGTCCTGGAAATAACACATGGTTACAATTTACTCCATGGTTTAAAAAATTAAAAAAAAACTTTTCCCAATGAAATATTTTATTTACATTCCAACCTTTTAATACATTTATCTTTTAAAAGAGGGTTGTTCTGAGGACTCAAGATGGCACGGTGAGAACAACCCAGGATTGAAGCTCTCGGTGAAAGCGCGGAGGGTGAGTCAGGGCCGCATTTCCAGACAGATCTTTGTTGCCCACAGAATGGGGAAATTCCCAGATATAAAAGAGACGTGGGATGCCAGCAAAGCGGTTTTGGCTGGTGCAGCCGGCGGCCGGTAACCGGTGCTGCAGCGCAGCGGCGCTCCACAGCACTCGCACAAAGCACACTGGTCCGGGTGCCCTGTTGAACCAGCAGTCTGAGACTTGAGAGAGCAGATTGGCATATCCATCTGATTGAATGGGACTTGGACAGTGAGCCAGGCCAGGAGATTCCAGGGAAATGGCGTTTGGGCCAGGGCAGTGGGACAAACAAAACAGCGATTCCAAACGCTCCGGGTGGAGAGTTTCACTGCAGGCACAGCTGAACCCAGGACCATGCAGTTCGATGGGGGAGATGCGTTTGCCATTACCAAGGCAACCCCCCCCCATGGAGGTACACTCCCATTGCTGATGCAGCCTGCCATTGCCGAGGCAACCCACCACAACAGAGAGACTCCGCTGCAGGGCGTAGCCCGTGGCAGCAGGGCGGAGACCGCAGCAGCAGGGCAGAGCCTGCAGCAACAGGGAGGACCTCACACCAGCAAGGCAGAGCCTCGGCAGGCAAATAGTGACTAGACTGCCTCCTAGCTGGGCAGGACAGCACAACAGACACATAAAGAAAACCCCAACCCCCCGAGACAGAGCATCTGAGAAAAAAAGGGTTTTTTTAATGAGTTCTGCTGCAGCAGAATTAAATGTAGCAGCCTAACAGCCCTGAATGAACAAAAGAGCTCACAGATCAGCACTTAAGCTCCTATAAAGCACAGACTGTCTCCTCAAGCAGCTCCCTGACCCCTCTATATCCAAAAGACTGACATTTGGCAGGCATCATTCTGGGACAAAGATAGCAGAAAAAGAAACTGGTAGCATACCTCACTGGTCCGCAGCTGCTATAGGTGCACCCCAGACAAGCAGGGCCTGGAGTGGACCTCAGCAGTCATATAGTGGAGGGGCGAGACTGGTAGAAGGAAAACCAAGTAACAGAAATACTTCATCATCAACCATCTGAGCATCCACTCAAAGACCCAATTGAAAGTCAGCAACTACTCAGACAACAGGTGGATAAATCCACAAAGATGGGAAGACACCAGTGCAAACAGGAGGAAAACACCTGAAACCAAAACACTGCGACTCCTAAAAAGGACCAAAATTCCTCACCAGCAAGGGAACAAAGATGGATGGAGAATGACTGAGACGAAATAACGGAATTAGACTTCAGAAGGTGGATAATGAGAAACTTTTGTGAGCTAAGAGAACATGTTTTAAATCAATGCAAAGAAACTAAGAACCTTGAAAAAAGATTTGAGGAAATGATAACAAGAATGGATAACTTAGAGAGGAATATGAATGAATTGAAGGAGCTGAAAAACAATACGAGAACTTCGTGAAGCATGCAAAAGTTTCAACAGCCAAATTGACCAAGCAGAAGAAACAATATCAGAAGTCAAAGATCAACACAATGAAATAAAATGAGAACCAAGATTAGAGAAAAAAGCGCAAAAAGGAATGAACAAAGTCTCCAAGAAATGTGGGACTATGTGAAGAGACCTAACCTACGTTTGATAGGTGTACCAGAATGTGACAAAGAGAATGAATCCAAGCTGGAAAATACTCTTCAGGATATTATCCAGGAAAATTTCCCCCACCTAGCAAGGCAGGCCAACACTCAAATGCAGGAAATACATAGAACACGTCAAAGATATTCCGCAAGAAGAGCAACCCCAAGGCACATAATCGTCAGATTCACTAGGGTTGAAATAAAGGAAAAAATACTAAGGGCAGCCAGAGAGAAAGGTCGGGTCACCCACAAAGGGAAGCCCATCAGACTCACAGCAGATCTCTCGACAGAAATTCTACAAGCCAGACGAGAGTGGGGGCCAATATTCAACATCCTTAAAGAAAAGAATATTCAACCAGAATTTCATATCCAGCCAAACTGAGCTTCATAAGTGAAGGAAAAGTAAAATCCTTTGCGAACAATCAAGTACTCAGAGATTTTGTCACCACCAGGCCTGCTTTACAATAGCTCCTGAAAGAGGCACTACACATAGAAAGGAACAACCAGTACCAGCCATTCCAAAATCACACTGAATGCTAAAGAGCATCAACATAATGAAGAATCTACATCAACTAACGGGCAAAATAGCCAGCTAGCATCAAAATGGCAGTATCAAATTCACACATAACAATATTAACCCTAAATGAAAATGGAGTAAATGCACCAATCAAAAGACACAGACTGGCAAATTGGATAAAAAACCAAAACCCATCAGTGTGCTGTATCCAGGAAACCCATCTCACATGCAAGGAAACACAAAGGCTCAAAATAAAGGGATGGAGGAAGATTTACCAACAAATGGAGAGCAAAAAGAAGCTGGAGGTACAATTCTCATCTCTGATAAAATAGACTTTAAAGCAACAAAGATCAAAAGAGACAAAGAAGGCCATTACATAATGATAAAAGGATCAATACAACAAGAAGAGCTAACAATCCTAAACATATATGGACCTAATACAGGAGCACCCAGATACATAAGGCAAGTTCTTAATGACTTACAAAAAGACTTAGACTCCCACACAATAATAGTGGGAGACTTTAACACTCCACTGTCAATAATAGACAGATCAACCAGACAGAAAATCAACAAGGATATCCAGGGTTTGAACTCAGACCTGGAACATGCAAAGCTGATAGATATATACAGAACTCTCCACCCCAAATCCACAGAATATACATTCTTCTCAGCACCACATCACATCTACTCTAAAATTGACCACATAATTGGAAGTAAGGCACTCCTCAGCAAATGCAAAAAAAATGATATCATAACAAACAGTCTTTCAGACCATAGTTCAATCAAGTTAGAACTCAGAATTCAGAAACCAACCCAGAACTGCACAGCTTCTTGGAAACCGAGCAACTGGCTCTTGAATGTTGACTCGATAAACAATGAAATGAAGGCAGAAATAAAGAAGTTCTTCGAAACCAATGAGAACGAAGACACAACATGCCAGAATCTCTGGGACACATTTAAAGCAGTCTCTAGAGGAAAATATATAGCAATAAGTGCCCATATGAGGAGAATGGAGAGATCCAAAATTGACACCCTATCATCAAAATGGAAAGAGCTAGAGGAGCAAGATCAAAAAAACTCAAAACCTAGCAAAAGACAAGAAATAACTAAGATCAGAGCTGAACTGAAGGAGATTGAGACACGAAAAACCCTTCAAAAAATCAATAAATCCAAGAGCTGGTTTTTTGAAAAGATCAACAAAATAGACAAACCACTAACCAGATTGATAAAAAAGAAAAGAGAGAACAACCAAATAGATGCAATAAAAAATGATAAAGGGGAAATCACCACAGACTCCATAGAAATTCAAACCATCATCAGAGAATATTACAAACAACTCTATGCACATAAACTAGTAAACCTGGAAGAAACGGATAAATTCCTGGACACCTGTGTCCTCCCAAGCCTAAACCAGGAGGAAGCTGAAACTATGAATAGACCAATACACAAGGTCAGAAGTTGAGGCAGCAATTAAGAGCCTACCACACAAAAAAAGCCCAGGTCCAGATGGGTTCACAGCTGAATTCTACCAGACACACAAAGAGGAGCTGGTACCATTCCTTCTGAAACTATTCCAAATAATCCAAAGAGAGGGAATCCTTCCCAAATCATTTTATGAGACCAACATCATTCTGATACCAAAACCCGGCAGAGACCCAACAAGAAAAGAAAACTTCAGGCCAATATCCATGATGAACATAGATGCAAAAATCTTCAATAAATTATTGGCAAGCCGATTGCAACAGCAAATCAAAAAACTTATCCATCATGATCAAGTAGGATTCATCCTGGGGATGCAAGGCTGGTTCAACATACGCAAGTCTATAAACGTAATTCACCACATAAACAGAACCAAAAACAAAAACCACATGATTATCTCAATTGATGCAGAGAAGGCATTTGACAAAATTCAACAGCCCTTTATGCTAAAAACCCTCAATAAACTCGGTATCGATGGAACATATCTCAAAGTAATAAAAACTATTTACTACAAACCAACAGCCAATATCATAGTGAATGGGCAAAAACTGGAAGCATTCCCTTTGAAATCTGGCACTAGACAAGGATGCCCTCTCTCACCACTCCTATTCAATATAGTACTGGAAGTTCTAGCCAGAGCAATCAGGCAAGAAAAAGAAATAAAGGGCATTCAAATAGGAAAGGTGGAAGCCAAGTTGTCTCTCTATTTGCAGATGACATGATAGTATATCTAGAAGACCCTATCACCTCAGCCCCAAAACTCCTGAAACTGATAAGCAACTTAAGCAAAGTCTCAGGATATAAAATCTATGTGCAAAAATCACAAGCATTCCTATACGCCAATAACAGACTTAAAGAAAGCCAAATCAAGAACAAACTGCCATTCACAATTGCTACAAAAAGAATAAAATACCTAGGACTACAACTCACAAGGAACGTAAGGGACCTCTTCAAGGAAAACTACAAACCACTGCTCAATGAAATAAGAGAGGACACAAACAGATGGAGAAACATTCCATGTTCATGGTTAGGAAGAATTAATATCGTGAAAGTGGCTATCCTGCCCAAAGTAATTTACAGAATCAACGCTATCCCCATCAAGCTACCATTGACTTTCTTCACATAACTGGAAAATACAACCATGAACTTCATATGGAAGCAAAAGAGAGCCCGCATAGCCAAGTCAATTCTAAGCAAAAAGAACACAGCGGGGGGCATCAAACTAACAGATTTCAAACTACACTACAAGGATACAGTAATCAAAACAGCATGGTACTGGTACCAAAACAGAGATATAGACCAATGGAACAAAACAGAGGCATCGGAGACAACACAACATATCTACAACCATACAATATTTGATAAACCTGACAAAAACAAGCAATAGGGAAAGGATTCCCTGTTTAATAAATGGTGTTGGGAAAACTGGCTAGCCATGTGCAGAAAGCAGAAACTGGACCCCTTCCTGACACCTTACACTAAAATTAACTCCAGATGGATTAAAGACTTAAACATAAGACCTGGCACCATAAAAACCCTAGAAGAAAATCTAGGTAAAACCATTCAGGACATAGGAGTAGGCAAGGACTTCATGACCAAAACACAAAAAGCATTGGCAACACGAGCCAAAATAGACAAAAGGGACCTAATGAAACTCCACAGCTTCTGCACAGCAAAAGAAACATTCACTAGAGTGAATCGGCAACCAACAGAATGGGAAAAAATTTTTGCAGTTTACCCATCTGACAAAGGGCTGATATCCAGAATTTACAAAGAACTCAAACAGATTTACAGGAAAAAAACAAACAAGCCCATTCAAAAATGGGCAAAGGATATGAATAGACACTTTACAAAAGAAGACATACATGAGGCCAACAATCATATGAAAAAATGCTCATCATCACTGGTCATTAGAGAGATGCAAATCAAAACCACATTGAGATACCATCTCACGCCAGTGAGAATGGCGATCATTAAAAAATCTGGAGACAACAGATGCTGGAGAGGATGTGGAGAAAAAGGAACACTTTTACACTGTTGGTGGGAGTGTAAATTAGTTCAACCATTGTGGAAGACAGTGTGGTAATTCCTTAAGACCTTAGAAATAGAAATTCCATTTGACCCAGCAATCCCATTACTGGGTATATATCCAAAGGACTATAAATCATTCTACTATAAGGACACATGCACACGAATGTTCATTACTGCACTGTTTACAATAGCAAAGACCTGGAACCAACCCAAATGCCCATTGATGATAGACTGGATTGGGAAAATGTGGCACATATACACCATGGAATATTATGCAGCAATCAGAAATGATGAGTTTGTGTCCTTTGTAGGGACATGGATGAATCTGGAGAATATCATTCTCAGCAAACTGACACAAGAACAGAAAATGAAATACCGCATATTCTCACTCATAGGCAGGTGATGAAAAATGAGAACACATGGACACAGAGAGGGGAGTACTAAACACTGGGGTCTATTGGGGGGAAAAGGGAAGGGCCGGCAGGGGGAGGGAGCTGGGGAGGGATAGCCTGGGGAGAAATGCCAAATGTGGATGAAGGGGAGAAAGGAAGCAAAACACACTGCCATGTGTGTACCTATGCAACTGTCTTGCATGTTCTGCACATGTACCCCAAAACCTAAAATGCAATAAAAAATTAGAAAAAAAAGAGGGTTGTTCTAAAAAAGGAAAATAATTTAGTCCAAAATATGTGGAAAACATTTCAACTTATAACCAAAATATTGTGATTAAAGATGAATAGTTAAATTAATAAAAATTATACAATAGATAGAAAATAATTTATTAACCTTTACACAAGGAGCAAAGAAAAAGTCTTGGCATATCAGAGATATTTAATATGAGCCAAGAATTCTGATAGGCACTTTGTGGATGTTATACCTTAGTCATTTTATGTCTGAATGAATGCTAAGTAATCCCAGCATCATATTACAGATATGGAAACATAACTGTTAAGGTCGGGCAAATGATAGATTGTAAAGGCAGAATTCAAACTTAGAATTGTCTTGCTTTAAATATGTTTTTCTTGACATCAATATAATTCACTTATCAGGAAAGTTTAAATATAAGCAATAATATATCTTACACTAAACTCATTAAACAGATTAAGCAATCACATCCCTTTCTAAAACATAACTTGATAGTACTTCTAATATCTTACTTTTCCAACTTTTATGTTAGATTCAGATGACACATGTGCAGATTTGTTGCAGGTAAATTATGTGTCACTGGGTTTGGGGGTACAAATGATCCTATTGCTAAGGTAGTGAGCATAGTATCTGATAGGTATTTTTTCACCCTTGCCCCCTTCCCATCACCCCGCTTTAGGAGTGTTCCCATTATCTACTGTTCTAATCTTTATGTCCATGTGTAGTCAATGTTTAGCTACCATTTATAAGTAAGAACATGTGGTATTTGGTTTTCTGTTCATCCATTAATTTACTTGGGATATTAGCCTCCAGCTGAATCCATGTTGCTGCAAATTTTGTTCTTTTCTATGGCTGTTCTGTTCATGGTGTTATGCACCATATTTTCTTTATCTAGTCAACTGTTAATTGGCATGTAGATTGATTCCCTGTCTTTGTTATTGTCAATAGTTCTGCAGTAAGTATATAAGTTCATGTGCCTTTTTTGTAGAACAAATTATTATTATATTTTGAGCATATACCCAGTAATGAGATTGCTGGGTCAAATAGTAGTCTTATTTTAAGTTATTTGAGAAATCTCTAAACTGCTTCCCACAATGGCTGAACTAAATTACATTCCCACCGTGTTTGAGTGTTCCCTTTTCTCCATAGCCTCACCAGCATCTGTTTTTTTTTTTTTTTTTTGTCATTTTTAATAATGGAAATTCTAACCCTGGTGTGAGATGGTTCCTCTTTGTGGTTTTGATTTGCATTTCTCTAATGATCAGTGATACTGAGCATTTTTGTGGACCACAGATATGTCTTCGTTTGAGAAGTGTCTATAAATGGCTTTTGCCCATTTTTAAGGTTGTTATTATTATTTTTTTGGTTGTTAAATTGTTTCAGTTTCTCATAGATTCTGAATATTGGACCTTTGTTGAATGCATAGTTTGCAGATATCTTCTCTCATTCTGAAGGTTTTCTATTTACTCTGTTGATAGTTGATTTTGCTGTGCAAAACTCTTTAATTAGGTCACACTTGTGAATTTTTGTTTTATTGCAATTGCATTTGAGGACTTACAAACTATTCGCAAAGGTCAGTGTCCAGAATGGTGTTTCTTAGGTTTTAGTCTGGGATGATTATAGTTTCAGGTGGTACTTTTAAGTCTTTAATCTATCTTGAGTTAATTTTATATAGAGATCCAGTTTTGTTCTTCTGCATATGGCAAGCCATTTATCCCAACATCACTTATTGAATAAGGATTTCTTACTCTATTGCTTGTTACTGTTGACTTTGTGAAGATCAGATGGTTGTAGATGTGCAGGATCATTTCTGGGTTCTTTATTCTGTTGCACTGCTCTATGTATCTGTTTTTGTACCAGTACCATGCTTTTAGTTACTGTAGATTTAATAGTATATTTTGAAGTCTGGTAGTGTGATGCCTCCAGCTTTGTTCTTTTTGCTAAAGATTACTCTTTTTTGATTATGTATGAATTTTAGAATAACTTTTTTCTAATTCTGTGAAAAATGAAGTTGATAATAACATAGGAATTGCGTTGAATCTGTAGAGTGCTTTGTGCATGGCCACTTTAATACTGATTCTTCTATTCAATAAGCATGTGATTTTTTTTGTATCATCTATGATTTCTTTCAGCAGTGTTTTGTGGTTCTTGTAGAGACATTTTGCCTCTGTTAGCTATATTCCAAGGTATTTTACAATTTTTGTGGCCATTGTAAATGCGATTACATACTTGATTTGTCTCTCAGCTTGAACGTTATTGGTGTTTAGAAATGCTACTGATTTTCATACATTGATTTTATATCCTGAAACTTACTAAAGTTACATGTCATCTCTAGCATCTTTTTGCTGGAGTCTTCAGGGTTTAGTTATAGAATCATAACATCAATGAAGAGAGATAATCTGGATTCTTCTTTTACTATTTGGATACCTTTTATTGCTTTCTCTTGCCCAGTTGCTCTGGCTAGGACTTCCAGTACTATGTTGAAAAGGAGTGGTGAGAGTGTACATCCTTGACTTATTTGCATTCTTAAGGGGAATGCTTCCAGCTTTTCACTATATGTTCTAATGTTGGCTGTGGGTTTGTCATAGATGTCTCTCATTATTTTGAGCTATGTTGCTTTGGTATCTAGTTTTCTCAGGGCCTTAATCATATAAGGATGCTGGATTTATCAAAAGCTTTTTTTGCATCAAATGACATGATCATATGGTTTTTGTTTTGTTTTTAATTGTTTATGTGACAAATCACATTTATTGATTTTTGTATGTTGAACAAGTCTTGCATCCGAAGAATAAAGCCTACTTGATAATGGTGAACTAACTTTTGATGCGCTACTGGATCTGGTTTGCTAGCATTTTGTTAAGAATTTTTGCATTTTTGTTCATCAGGGAAATTGGCTGGCAGTTTTGTTGTTGTTGTTGTTGTTGTGGTTGTGTCTTCACCAGGTTTCAGTATCAGAGTGATGCTAGCTTTGTAGAATTATGTAGGGAGGAGTCATTCCTCCCCTATTTTTTGGAATAGATTTAGTAGAATTTATACTAGCTCTTCTTTGTACATCTCATAGAATTCGGCTGTAAATCCATCTACTCCAGGGCTCTTTTTGGTTAGTAAGTTTTTTTTTTAACTGATTCAGTTTCAGAGCTCAATATTTATCTGTTCAGGGTTTTGATTTCTTTCTGACTCAGTCTTGGGAGGTTGTGTGTTTTCAGGAATTTATCTATTTCCTCTAGATTTTCTAGTTTGTGTGCATTAAAGTGTTCATAATTGTCTCTGAGGATCTTTTGCATTTATGTGAGATCAGTTCTAATGTCACCTTTGTCATTTCTGATTGCACTTACTTGGATCTTCTCTGTTTTCTTCTTTGTTAATCTAGTTAGTGGTCTATCAATCTTGTTGATTTTTTTCAAAGAACCAGGGATTCATTTTGTTGATCCTTTGTATGGATTTTTAGAATTTCATTTCATTCAATTCTTTTCTGATTTTAGTTATTTATTTTCTCCTGCTAGCTTTGGGGTTAGTTTGTTCTTGTTAGTTTGATCTTCTAGTCCCTATAGGTATAATGTTAGATTGTTAATTGCAGATTGTTTAACTTTTTAGTATAGGTGTTTAATAAACACTGCTTTAGCTGTATCCCAGAAATTTTGGTATGTGTGTCTCTGTTCTCTGTTTTCATTTAGTTAGGAGACTTTTAAAATTATGGCTTTATTTTGTTGTTTACCCAAATGTCTTTCAGGAACAAGTTGTTTAATTTTCACATAATTTTGTGGTTTTAAGTGATCTTCTTGATATTGATTTGTATTCTTACTCCACTATGATCCAAAAGTATGGTTGTATAATTTTTACTTTTCTGAATTTATTAGGACATGTTTTATGGCTGAGCATGTGGTCAATCTTAAATTATGTTCTGTATGCAGGTGATAAAAATAGATATTCTGTGGTTGATAGGTGGAGTGTTCGGTAAATGTCTATTAGCTTCGATTGGTCAAGAGTCAAATATAAACTGAGAATTTGTTAGTTTTCTGCCTTGGTGTCTCTAACACTGTCAGTGGCATGTGGAAATACCCTACTACTATTGTGTTGGTGTTTAATACATTTGTAGGTCTAGAAGTACTTATTTTATGAATCTGTGTACTCAAATGCTGGGTGTAAATATAAGATAGTTAAGTCCTATGTTGGATTGAACCCTTTATTATTTTCTAGTGCCCTTCTTTGTCAATGTTTTAACTGTTGCTGGTTTAAAGTCTATTTGATCTGATATATAAATAAAGACTCTTGCTATTTTTTGTTTTCAGCTTGTGTGATAGATGCTTCTCTAATCCCTTGCCTTGAGTTTAGGATGTTCAAAAGGTGGGTCTTTTGAAATAGCCCATAAATTAGTCTTGTGTTTTTTTTAAATCCAACTTGCCCCTCTTGCCCTTGAAGTAGGGCATTAAAACCATTTAGATTCAAGGTTAATATTGATATAGAGGGTTTTGATTTTATCAGGAAGTTGTCAGCTTGTGTTCTGTATTTCTATTGTGCAGTTGCTTTAAAGTGTCTGTGGGCTATGCACTTAGGTATGGTTTTATGGGAGCAGATACTGCTCCTTTATCCCCATATTTAAAACTCCCTTAAAAAGCTCTTTTTGGCTGGGCGTGGTGGCTCGAGCCTATAATCCCAGCACTTTGGGAGGCCGAGGTGGGTGGATCATGAGGTCAAGAGAAGGAGACCATCCTGATCAACATGGTGAAACCCTGTCTCTACTACAAATACAAAAAATTAGCTGGGCATGGTGGCTCATGCCTGTAATCCCAGCTACTCAGGAGGCTGAGGAAGGAGAATTGCCTGAACCCAGGAGGCAGAGGTTGCAGTGAGCTGAGATCGAGCCATTGCACTCCAGCCTGGGTAACAAGAGCGAAACTCCGTCTCAAAAAAAAAAAAAAAAATGCTCTTGTAAGGCTGGTCTAGTGGCAATGAATTCCCTTAGTGATTGCTTGTCTGAGAATGATTTTATTTGCCTTTAACTTGTGAAGCTTAGTTGGGCAGGTTGTTAATTCTTGATTACACTTTCTTTTCTTTGAGAATGCTTAAACTAGGCCTCTAGTCTCTTCTGGCTTTTATGGTTTCTGCTGAGAAGTCCACTGTTAGCCAAATGGGGTTACCTTTGTACATAATCAGACTTTTTTTTCTAGTTGATTTATCTAGTATCTTATTGATGATAAAATTGTATTTGTCCTTGGCCATATGAGGATGCTCTTCTAACAACTACTAAATCCTGACTCCAAAATGTATTTCTATATTTTAGAATAGATCATTTGAAGTAGAAGATTTCTATTTTGTTGCTGTGACTATGTGACTCTGGCACTGATCTATCATCTACCTACTTCTGACTTAGAATTTCCTTACAAAAAATTTCTTAAGTAGAAAATTTAAGTAGGCATATTCATAGATTTTGTTTTTCTCCTTTGAATAATATAGTTTTATACTAGTAGACAACATGTTGGGATAGCAGGTTTCATTGACTGATGGCCCAAAATTAAGACTCAAAAAGAACACTCATTAGAAACAAACAAAAAAATACTTTATGTGTTAAAGCTATCTGTTGAAATGTTTAGGCCATATGTCAAAGAAGAAAATTTTACCAGAGAAAGAGAAGAGACACAGACATATAGAGAGATGATAGCTAATGTGATAACGGAGGGAGATAGCAAAGGAACACCAAAAACTGATGACTGTCACCAGGAGCTACAAAGAAACAAGTAAGGATTCTCTTCATAGTCAGAGGAAGCACATGCCTGCTATCACTTTAATAGTTGGCTTCTCTCTGGAAGAACTGGTAATCAATTTCTGTTTCCAAGCCTCCCAGTTTGTGATATTTGGTTAGGAAAACCAACATACCAAGAAACCCAGGATGTTGGCACAGAAAGGCATCGTGCAAGGGGTAAACTATACTGGTATGGTGCGTGTAGAATGCTTTCATTACTGCATCAGTTCAAACTAGGAAAACAATTGCATGTGGCAATAAATTTTCGTAAAAAACTAAGACTCTTTGCTCAGAGTGTAGATGAAAAAGAACATGGGAATACATAGGAAAAAGCATATCCAGAGTGGAAACACTTTCTTGGACCAACTAAGGGCTTTCATCAATTTCTTAGAGTGGTATAGAAAACTAGAAATTACTATCAAACAATTATTTTCTTGCATCAATTATAATTTGCTTCAGGTTTGTTTTAGCTATTTGTATATAAAATATGCATTAGTCTCATTCCAGCATACACATTTAGTCACTACCCAGAAAAAAAATTATATTTAAAGCTACGTAATATTTTAAGGATTAGAAACTTTCCAGATATTAAAAAATTCAATGACTACACAGATTAGGTAACCAACTTGTCTACTGCCAAGACTCAGTAGTCCACAATATGGGTTAACTTATGTAAATAGCAGATTGTTGGGAATGTTTCTTGGCAGTGTTGATTTTGTTTGCATTTCAATACTCCATATTTCACCATAGATTAGTTCTGATTCCAGAGAAATTAAGTCCAGATTCATGTATGCAAAATGTATAAAGCTAATCCATACAGTCGAATGAGTTAGAGTTCTATGTGTTGCTCTGAGTATTTTGGGAAGAAGACTCAGTAAATATGGAGAACTTAAAGAAATCTTCACATCTTTAAAATTTCATATTTTTTCCTACTTAAATATGACATTTAATAATAAAAATGACATATTACTCATATATTGAACCGCATAATTGGTTCTATACCACTTAAAAATAGGTTGTGAGTAGGTGTGGTCACCAATCTATCATCAAATATCAGTTGCAAACAAGAAAATGAAGAGGTATTTGCCCTTTTCCCTTTGTGATTTATATTTGGTATAAAATAACTGTAGAATTTCTTAGGAAGTTCTGATAATGGATGCTAAAATAAACACATAGACTGCAAAATAATTCCAAATAGCAAATAAAACGTGGTTTGACAATTTTACACTGTCTATTTCTTAGTTTAATTTGAAGTAAGGAGCACCTTTAATGAAAAATATTCCAATATATAATGCATATTAAACATTGTAAAGACTCAATATACCACTGTAATTAATAGTATTCAGACTAATATATAAAATATATCAGATGTGTCTATAAACATAAAGTTATGTGGCTACATATATTATATATCTCTATATATTTAGATGTCTACTTATATGGATATATACATCAATGTAAATAGAAACATAAATATATAGATGTAAAATATAACTTGAATTAAATATAAACATCTTGAAGATGGCTTTTATGAAAGAGGTCTATCCATGTCACATATATATTATGCAAGTATATTAATTAACTGATCAATTTGAACAACAGTTTTTTTTTATTGTAGTCAAAGTTTAAGAGATAAATGTACCAGCCCCCTTTAAAATGTTAATATTGGTGTGCCTAAATATGTCAGATTTTATCGTTGATAAAGTTTCTTTTTTCTTTTTTTTTGAGACAGAGTCTCACTCTGTCACCAGGAGCCAGGCTGGAGTACAGTGGCGTGACCTCGGCTCACTGCAACCTCCACCTCCTGGGTTCAAGCAATTCTCCTGCCTCAGCCTCCCAAGTAGCTGGGACTACAGGCACATCCCACCATGCCCAGCTAATTTTTTTGTATTTTTAGTAGAGACGGGGTTTCACCATGTTGGCCAGGATGGTCTGGATCTCTTGACCTCATGATTTGCCTGCCTCAGCCTCCCAAAATGCTAGGATTACAAGCGTGAGCCACCATGCCCGCCCGTTGATAAAGTTTCTATCTATCTGTTGCTTTCCTAATCTATTTGGATCATAAGCAAAATAATAATCAAGGAACTGTTGAGTTCCCCTAAGGACTTAGCAATATACTAGGTATTTGAACATTGAAAACTATATGGAATATGCTTAGTTACTGTTGAGTTGAAATGCTGAGAGGCTCATTAGGCAGAATGAGTAACTCATCCATCAGAGGCATCCATGGTAAATGATTTCTCTGACAGTTCATAGGTTGATTCTGAGAGCACTCATGAGAATATATATACTAGATGATGACCTGCTAACTTTTTATTCCAAAAGCCTCTTCTTCAATAAAGACCTGTAGCTCTATTTAAATTACCTGTCATGCTCTACATAGCATAGGCTATAAATAATTCTGACCAACACATTAGATCTATTGAAATATAACTCAAGTGATTAGATCTGTGACATGAGATCACTAAAACCCTATGGAGCACATGGATAATCTGGAATTTAAATTGTTAAGTGAAAATGATAAAAAAGATAGCAATATTCATAATATTGAAAACTTCTAATTTGCACACTAGTAAATAGCTGTATAGAAATGACACCAAAATATAGCCATTAGGTTGCCAAATCTTGTGTAACACAAAAGCAAGAGGATACACAGTTATATTAATAAGAGGGATAGGCAAGGTGTAATGGCCCACATCCATAATCCTAGTGCTTTGAAAGGCTGAGACAGAAGGATAACTTTAGGTCAGGAATTTGAGACCTGCCTGAGCAATGAAGCAAGACCACATCTCTATGAAAAATTTTTAAAAAACAAATAGGCAGGTATGATGGTGCAACCTGTAGTCCCAGCACTTGGGAAGCTGAGGGGGTGGGGGGATCACTTGAGCTCAGGAGTTCTAGGATACACTGAGCTATGATCCTGTAACTGCACTACAGTCTGAGTGACAGAGTGAGGCCTTAAAAAATATTGGGGTATCATCTGGAAAACAAAAAAGACCCAGAATCACTGATGGTCCTTATTAATCCTCCCAGCTCTAAATTATTCTTTTGTTCATAATCCTACTGATAATACTATATAATAAATATAAATATTTTACATAAATAGCAAATAATTTTAATATTAGCTTGGTATAAAAGTAATAGTGGCTTTTGCCATAAAAGTAATACAAACATAAATCTTAAACACTAAAATTGAATACTAAATACTAAAATATAAGCAAATAATAAATCTTAAAAGTGAATATACATAATTTTTTTTTTTGAGATGGAGTTCCACACTTGTTGCCCAGGCTGAAGTGCAATCATTCAATCTCAGCTCACTGCAACCTCCGCCTCCTGGGTTCAAGCAATTCTCCTGCTTCAGCCTCCCAAGCAGCTGGGATTAAGATGCCCACCACCATGACTGGCTAATTTTTTTGTATTTTAAGTAGAAACAGGGTTTCATCATGTTGGCCAAGCTGGTCTCGAACTCCTGATCTTCAGGTGATCCACCTGCCTCAGCCTTCCAAATTGCTTGTATTACAGACATGGTCCACCATGCCCAGAGGAATAATTTATATTGAGTTTAAAATTTTTATTACAATGAAAAATGCATCTGATCCAATTATGGCAATACTTATTACTTTAATGGATATATAAATAGAAATCATGATCTATGGGACTTCTCATTCATGTTTGTAAACAATGTAAGGACAGAGATTAGTGTGAAATAGAGTAGCTGGAAGAAGATAAGTATGTGATGAAAAACAGAAGAACAAATGCATGAATGAAAATAAATATAAAACCAAACCCAAACTAATGTCAGTTTAGTGAAATATAATTACATGAGCACTTTGTTGCATGTGATTGGAATTTATGGAGCAAATAAAAGTTGAAAAAATTTAAACTGTAGTTGTTTTTTGGAGGGAGGAAGGGATTAGCAATTCCATTTGGTTCTTTAAATCAGATCAAAATATTAAATGATACACATTAAATTTATATATTGACAAATTATCTCCTTTTATAAACCTCTAATCCTGTATATTTAATATATATGTAATCAAAACATTATTGATATTATCAATGTATTTTCTATAGCAGCAATATGAGCATGAAGTCTATCTATTTTTATTTTGTCACTTTTTATATTTGGGGATGATAATGATTATCTCTCAGTGTAGTCATCCTCCAGAAAAAATAATAAATCATCATAAACAATGACATCTCCTAATGGGTACATGAGGAGAGAAAACTGAGAACGAATACACACTGAATAAAAAAGATAAAGACATACATTACAACGCCTGCAATTCCAGCACTTTGGGAGGCCGAGGCGATGGAGACCATCCTGGCCAACATGGTGAAACCCCGTCTCTACCAAAAACACAAAAAATTTAGCTGGGCGTGGTGGCGTGTGCCTGTAATCCAAGCTACTTGGGAGGCTGAGGCAGGAGAACTGCTTGAACCCGGGAAGCGGAGGTTGCAGTGAGCCGAGGTCGCGCCACTGCACTCCAACCTGGCGCCTGGTGACAGAGTGAGAATCTGTCTCAAAAAAAAAAAAAAAATAAAAGACATACATTACATAAATGCTCACTTATACCATTAATTAGTGATTGGTCTTCAGAGGATAAAAACTACATAGCTATTTTTGAATTATTTTATTTTATTTTATTTATTTTTTAGACAAAGTTTCGCTCTGTCACCCAGGCTAGAGTGCAAAAGTGTGATCTTGACTCACTGCAACCTCTGCCTCCTAGGTTCAAAGGATTCTTCTGTCTCAGCCTCCTGAGTAGCTGGAATTACAAATGCCTGCCACCTTGCCTGGCTAGTTTTTTTATATTTTTAATTGAAACAGGGTTTCACCATGTTGGTCAGTCTGGTCTCAAAATCCTGACCTCAGGTGATCTGCCCGCCTCGGCAGAGGCTGAGATTACAAACTTAAGCCACTGCAACTGGCCTATTTTTGAATCATTTTATAAACATACAAATTATTTCTAGAGACACTAATTCTTTTATTTATTCACTCATTCAATAAAGCAATCTAAAGCTCATTGAGTAGTCCCATGAGCTAGCCAATGGAATGTAAGTTCCTTGAGAGCACTCATTATTCTGTTCTCTGCTAACCCTAGAACAGAGCCTTGCACATAGTAGGTATTTAATAAATACATATTAAGTGAATGAATGAATGTTATGTGCTGGCATGTAATAGTGAAAAGATTATGTACAGTCCATGGCCTTCTAGAGTTTCCAATGCAGTGGGTGAAGCTTATAGATGTTCAAAATTAGTTACATATTAATGCAAAGCTTATAGCTATCACCTAAGGCAAAAAATATTTTGTTTAGCAATATTAAAAATAAGATAGCCCAGATGCAAGATTCTGAGTAACTGTTTAGGGCAAGGAAATAAAATTGTGAGAAGTGCCAGATCTCAAATGAGTGGCTTCTTTCAAAGAAGTTTCTTAATATCTATGCAAAATAGAGGATCCACATGTCTTCTGTCCTTTTCACACTTCTTTCATATTAGAAAGACATCTTTACACATGAAGGCATGTATGGGCAATTTAAGAAAAATCTTAACTGAGTCTCTAACTGGTGGAATTAAGCACAGATTGGCTGTTTATTCATCCTGGAAAAAGATTCTCTAGGAAAAGATCAACAATCAGCAATGATTCAATATCCCTGGAAAAAATTCAGTAATAAGTATATCAGCTATCAGATTCTAAGAAGTATTCCAGGAGTCAGATCCTGGATCCACAATTTAGTATGCTTACTGAAAACATAGAAGGAATTATGAGGAAACTCAAAATCTTCAATTAAACTAAAAATTGAATACATACAAAATTCAAAGAAGCAGAAAGATATTTTTTGAAGTGTCAAGGAAGAGGTGATTACAAACTTTGAAAGTCTATAAGGGTTAACTTATGGACTATAATCAATCAAAGTTGTCTTTGTATCAAGGAAAATGGAAAGCACAGATGTATTGTATATTGCAATTACCTCATATTATACCTTTTAAAAAATTTCTTTATAGTAAAAATGTTAAAATACGTATTAAATGGTTTAAACACTTAGTGACTTACTTGGAAACTTAAGTGACTTATTTTGAGGGTATAATAATAACATTTTCCTATTGAAAAATACTTGTGACATAAATACATTTTCTCCTCTGGTATGGATAAAATTCTTCCAAAAAAGGTAAGTGTAAACTTACTGTAACACTGTAAATTCTTTGTTAAAGGATACATTATAATCTTAATCCTCTCCATTAATTAATTACCTCAACTAAATTTACTCATCGTCTTTTACTTACTCAACTCTGAGTGCTATGTTGCTGGATTACGTATGTTTTTTTGTAAACCATCTCAAATATTTAATGGAACAGTGGAGAATATGAGTTAAGACACTAAATATTTTGTTTAAATGAGCATCATCTGAAGTATAGTAACTCATCTAGGGCACTTGGGAATGAAGCAGTATTAATATAGATCAAGAGAATCCATAAATTTTAATTTCTACTTACAATCGTAAAGTTTAAATTTATTAAAGCTGGGTTTTAGGAAATAAAAATTTGTTAATAATCAGATTAACAATACTAATCATAAGAATTAAAGCTCAATTAGATTTTAAGATGAGCAATTCTTGGTTGCTAATTCCATTTTTATGCTCAAATAATGTATCTGGAGAAATATAGGACACTGTACTGCAGAGCATTTTAGGGAGAGAAGGAAATTCACCTATACAGTGCCCTTTTAACTTCAGTAATTATTGATTTCCATGTTAACTGAGCCCTTTGAGAGCTCTACTTTAAAACCATAAATCAACAAAAGTTATACAAATCATCTAGAATCTCACTAAATGAAAAGAAGATGTGATATGATTTATAAGATTATGGTAGAGATGTGTAAGCAGGATTCTTGTGATTAATTATCCAAAGTAAACTTTATAATTTAAGAGCTATTCGACTATAAAGAAGCCGATTTTTCTCCCAACAACGTGGATTAGATTTACATGGTGTCATAAATATTGACAGCATTGTGCTTGTCATGCATTTTGATTTTTCTTTCATACTGAAAATCCTATAGAAAGAAGGATTATATAAACACATTTAGGATGGATGCACTCAGGAGTTGAAATGATGGGACCAGTGACTCTATGACTATTAAGTTGTTTTCATGCTGCTAAATATTTTGCATAACAGTGGGGAACTGAGGTGCAAAGGACTGTTTCAGCATCTCTTACTACAACTCTATTTTTTCCATGATTTGTACATAAATTAAGGTTAATGGTTTTCTCGTCTTTTTCCATGTGCTGTTAAGTAGAAAGCTAGTATATCGAAATATAAATGTATTTCTTTTTGGAATTCCAGTGAAAGAACTTCAGAGAATAGGTATTAAATACCTACCTATTCCAAAGAATGGTGTTAGAATAAATCCATGCAGTATATACTAAAAGGTAGCAACACTGGTCAAGCACCCTACTTTATACAAGCTGTAGAAGACTAGAAAAGTAAAAGAAGAGATTCTTTCAAGTGACTTTTTGGAGTAGAAATGGTGGTTTCTTGCAAGAGGGTGAGCCTAACATATCTCTGCTTATCAGGATATTTACTAAGTAAGCTGTGGCATTGCAGCAGCTGTGAGGTTTTGCACTAGACAATCTTAGAACAGAATGACATGGGCTCAATAGAGGTTGATACACATATGAACATACTGACTGATGCCTGCTTTCCTTCTCCTGCCAGAAGTCTGAAGGCAGGTTTCTGGCTGGAGCAACCAAAAAAGGAATGCTCTAAGGGAGATCCCAGAAACTTCTCCAGTTGCCAAGGCAAAGATGCCTGAACTCTAGTGAGACTATGGAAGCTGAGTAGCTCATTCTAAGGAGACTTTGCTGTTGACTACACAGGAGAGATGATTGTAGAATTAAGAGGCTTTGTCACAGGGTCAAGTGAAGGGTGTGGGGCAAGAGGCAGGAGGAGAGTACTTTTCTTGTCAGAGATAGGTAGTGTAATTGTCACCAAGGGTGGATCTCTGAAATCCACAATGACACCGGCAAAATAACCAGCCTTTGTCACGAGAGGAGGATGACAGTCATTATCAGCTAACATTAAACTGTAAACAGTCCTAAAAACTACCAATCCTCAGATACAATTGGTTACAGTCCCACTTGTTGGTTTTATTGCAGTCTTTTAAAATGATGTATTTTTAAAAGATCTGTGGGGAGAAAAACCAATAACACTGATGTACACTTAAGGGAGGGTCTCAATACTGTTAAGGTTTCTGAAATTTATGCTTCATAAAGGACAATGGGAAAAATGTGGAGGTGATGGATGTCAAAACTACAAATAATAAGGTGGGGAAATGTGAGTATTCTCTTTACATATTTAAAAGGTTCTTATGTGGGAGTTTGATTGTTTCAGAGGCTCAAATTAAGATCAGAGGGTGAAAGATAAAAGGGTGAAAATTCTGGATAAATGTAAATAAAAATATTTAAGAAGCAAAACAGACCATTAAAGGAATAACTTGTGCAAAATGTTTTCTCCCATCTTTGGAATAATCTAAATGAAAACTAAATAAGTACTGTGGATGGGACTGGAAGAATATCATTGACTAGATTTTTAAAAGGTGACTATATATCCTGATTTTCAAAGTAAGTTCCAGTTTTGCCTGTTGCTTTAGAAAAAAATATTAATAGGGCCCTTTTATTTTCCAAAGTTTCTATATGATACAATAAAAATGTGATCACTGTACCTAAAAGAGACTGTCTACATCTGAGAGTCTATGAATCCATGTCTTTGGTAAAGTCAATGACCTTCTTTGAATGATATTCCTCATATACAAAAAGACTGCCTGGTGTACTTTTTGAGTTATTTAGGATCAAAAACTGATGATATATTAGGAGAGACTTCAAAAGTATTATACATACTATGAATTTTGTTTTGCAACCATTAATTTTTGCTGTTAAATAATTTCATAAGCTAAGAATATATATTTCCTGCAGCTGTATGACTTAACAAAATATGAGTGTTCTTTGGGTGGGAATTTAGAGACCCTCTTTCTCAATGAAGAGTAAGACTCATCTGTGGCCAACCAGTTCCATGAGACAAAATTGGTATTAGAGGAGAAAGAACATGTAAACGCTGACTGAAACTACCAAACTACATATTTTGGGATTATCTTCAAGCTCCCAACTGAAGAACATGGAGCTGACATTAGCAAAAGATGAAGACAACTGTTTTGGTATTATTTGCTTAGCTATTTGCACAACTTCCACTGAGCTTCCCAGAAGAGTGACAAGACAGCTGAGATGTTATGATAACAGAAGAAACCTCTCTGAGCTAAATTTACCATAGGTGTCTACTCCAATTGTTTCATGGTTTATAATGCAAAGACTGTCCAACTATCTTAACCACATACCCCTGGTTCAGTTCTCTTGCCTGCCAAGTTTATATTTAAGAAATGAAGTATTTATGTTGTCAATGTCTGTAGAAATAATGGTAGGCAGAAAAGAACAGAGAGTTATTAATGTTATCTACTGAAAAGTAAACTAAAGAAGTGATAAAGAGTAGAGTGTTCTGATATTCCAGCTTAAATAAGGTAAACATATGTCCTGTCGCACTGGAGACAGCCCTTGGTTTGGAGTGGTTTTCTCCATATCTCTTACCAACCCTTTTCATCCACGAAAAGATACTGATTGGGATCAAGATGCTCAAAGAGAACGTGGCCCTGATTTATTAACAGAAAGGAGGAAAAAAAAGAACCATTAAGCCACTTGCAAAAATTTATGGATCCAAAATTAGATAGTTTAATGAGTTTTTTTATCTTTGTCTTGTTGGGGCTCTTTTAGTTTCACAATATATATCAATTAATCCTTAGAAAAGCAGATATTTATTTGTTTCTCCTACGCATAATATATCTCCTTCAAATAGTTTGCATGTCCTCTGAGAGTAAAATTTACATTAAAATGTCTTTAGTACATTTTCCAACATATTAATATTTTCCAAATAAATATTAAACATATGCATGAAGATGGCTTTAGAGTAACTCTAAATTCTGTTAGAAATTTCGGAGTAAACCTAGAAAGAGTAAGTCTCAGTTTCAGAAGACCTGGAACTTGTATGTCCATGATTTTAAATTATGTTGCATCGTAATTAAGTATAAAGGTCATGACATTATTCTAGATACATCTTCAAAAGTCACATCTGAAATTATTTATGTCTCTAAAAATAGACTTAGTACTGACATAATTCACTTTTCAACTTAGCGTTTTTGTGGAAACATCTTTACTGTAATAAAAATTGAAGTGATTGACCTGAGTTGAGAGAAATACCTTTTTGTACTATATTTAACAACAGAAGCTTTAAATAGGGAATGAAAAAGTAAGCAGGTGAATATAAGGCAATGGCAAATAATGTATTTTTAAAAGAGGCAGTAGATAGACTTCTTTCTTTGAAAATATGAGATAAAAAAGGGTTAAAACAACATTTCAGGGGAAGCAAATACCACAATTTCAGTGTCTCTTAACCACTAAAATTGTTTAACAGGAGGGAAATACTAATTAAGATTTCACCACTGCCAAGCAATGTTTACCATAGTTGAACTGAATGAGTTTAAACCACTCAATCTCACTTCCTTGTTAAAATCTTCATATAGAAACCCAGGCTCCTCAGATTTAATCAGAGGCAGCTCCCTCTCCTCCCGCTCTCCCCAACAGGGAAGAAACACATTTGGTACTCCAGGACCTCAAGAGATTATTAATCTATAAAAATGTTCTTGCCCTCCCACAACCTCCCAGCCTATGACAATAATTATGATGGCTGCTGCAGAGCTGTATTGCTGTTAAAAATGGCAATAATAATGATGAAATTAAATCCTCTTTCCTTATGTATAAGTGCAACACTTATTTCCATGCTATTTGGATAGGATCCATTCTTTACCAGCAGCCATGGCTATGCATCATCCTTAAATGTACTATAAATCTTCTAATAATTAATAACTGCTAAGGCTCAATTCCTTAAAAAATGAATTCATATGAGATATGAATCACCTGTAACTGAATCATTTTTCCCTCTCCTCAGCTGTAAAGCTAAAAGGAAAGAGAGTGATTATCAAACATGTAAATAATAATTACACATTCTCTGAAAAGTATTTTGGTTTTTTTAGGTTGGCTTTATTTTTTATTGGATTAATTTCTTAGAACTGTTTTTCAATAGCCATTTTTAAGAGTATATTTTGTTACATTTGGTTTCTCAGGAATTGTTTTGTGTTCTACATGTGAAATTCTTTTTATTAATATAGTTTATTTAGAAATAAATAAAATGTTAAAATAAGTGGATATAACACCATATATAACTGGCATTTTTGTGATATACTCATTTAGAGTATTTTTATATACAAATTTATGTATCTGAGTCTGTATATCTATCTATATGTATACATATGTATTAGTGGGATTACACAAATTATTATTTTTAAATTTATGTATTATTACTTCAAAAGCACATCTTTTACATTAATGCAAGTTTAAAGCTATTGCTACTTTACTGTTACTTAAGAATTGGAGACCATTTCTTTGAAAGGGTAATTTATTTCACCAAAATTATAATTAATTCTTTAATTTTTAGCCACAAAAAGAGAATTATTAATATACCACATTATACATTGTTGTACATTCCCTAATTCATATTATTTTAAATTTTTATTCACATCTCTTCCTTTTTCCATTCCTGTATCCCTCTATAACCCATCTATAATTTCCACCTTATCATGCAAGCTGGGGTTAAAAAAGGCTTAGTAACTTGTATAAAGTTCTACAGCCAATGAGTGGTAGAACAAGACCTGTTTCAAAATCAAAAAGTAGATCTGGCATTGTGGGTAGGGTGTAGAAATAGACAAAATTCTGAGTGAGTAATTAAGGTACAAGAATTAAGTACAGTAGCTGATCCTAGATGAGAAAGACAAGTCTTGGGAAAGTTACTCTAAAATGTGAAACATCTGTAGCTTGGCTTCTACTTGGCTCAATTTTACAATGAAGGAAGTTTTCCATAAGTAAAAACTAATAACTAAAAAGCTTCATTCTCAAGTATTCTAAATATGACAAATTCTATTCAATAACTGTAAGATTCATTTGATATTGCCCATTCTATTTTTCTTTAGCTTTATTTTTTATTTTTATTTTTATTTTTTTTTAATTTTTTATTGGATTATAGGTTTTGGGGTACATGAGCAGAGCATGCAAGACAGTTGCGTAGGTACACACATGGCAGTGTGCTTTGCTTTTCTTCTCCCCTTCACCCACATTTGGCATTTCTCCCCAGGCTATCCCTCCCCACCTCCCCCTCCCACTGGCCCTCCCCTTTTCCCCCCAATAGACCCCAGTGTTTAGTACTCCCCTTTCTGTGTCCATGTGTTCTCGTTTTTCATCACCCACCTATGAGTGAGAATATGCGGTGTTTCATTTTCTGTTCTTGTGTCAGTTTGCTGAGGATGATGTTTTCCAGATTCATCCATGTCCCTACAAACGACACGAACTCATCATTTCTGATTGCTGCATAATATTCCATGGTGTATATGTGCCACATTTTTCCAATCCAGTCTATTATCAATGGGCATTTGGGTTGATTCCAGGTCTTTGCTATTGTAAACAGTGCTGCAATGAACATTCGTGTACATGTGTCCTTATAGTAGAACGATTTATAGTCTTTTGGATATATACCCAGTAATGGGATTGCTGGGTCAAATGGAATTTCTATTTCTAAGGCCTTGAGGAATCGCCACACTGTCTTCCACAATGGTTGAACTAATTTACACTCCCACCAACAGTGTAAAAGTGTTCCTTTTTCTCCACATCCTCTCCAGCATCTGTTGTCTCCAGATTTTTTAATGATCGCCATTCTAACTGGCGTGAGATGGTATCTCAATGTGGTTTTGATTTGCATCTCTCTAATGACCAGTGACGATGAGCATTTTTTCATATGATTGTTGGCCTCATATATGTCTTCTTTATAAATAAGGAAACTGACTAAAAAAAATTTATTTTTATTTTTTTATTATTTTTTGAGACAGAGTTTTGCTCTTGTTACCTAGGCTGGAGTGTGATGGTGCAATCTCAGCTCACCGCAACCTCCACCTCCTGGGTTCAGGCAATTCTCCTGCCTCAGCCTCCCGAGTAGCTGGGATTACAGGCACGCGCCACTATGCCCAGCTAATTTTTTGTATTTTTAGTAGAGATGGGGTTTCACCATGTTGACTAGGATGATCTCGATCTCTTGACCTCGTGATCCACCCGCCTTGGCATCCCAAAGTGCTGGGATTACAGGCATGAGCCACCGCGCCCAGCCTAAAAATTTTAAATGATCTTTCCAAGGTTCCCCAGATAATATGTGTAAAACTATGTAAATAGTTTGGAATTGATATTACACAAATTACATAAAACCATATGTGATAAAAGCACAAAGAAGGACAGAAAAAGGAAGGAAAGAAGGAAGGAAGGAAAGAAGAAGGAAGGAAGAAAGAAGGAAGGAAGGAAGCAAGGAAGGAAGGAAGCAAGGAAGGAAGGAAGACACTGATTTACTTTGCCTTTCATATTTGGTGTATCAACTTAATGATGCATGCTGTATAGCTTACTGGTCATTTGAATATGAAAGGTATGTCTCAATGTATTTTCATTTCCTTAACAAAGATTAGAATTCTCAGGAGAAGGAGAAGGTTAGGATGTGGGGGTGCTGTTTCAAACAGCTACTACTAAAATGCTTGATAGATCAATCAGTTTTTTTTTAATGTAGAAATGATAGCTCTTTATCTGAAAAATAGTCCCACTCTCTGCTTATCCCTGTATCTTGAATGTGTTTATGAAGAGGGAGACCCAGGCTTCTCAGATCAACTTTCCCTTTGACTATCATGCTTTTCAATAGAAGAAAAGGTTGACTGGCACCTCCAGTTTCACCTTCCTATTGGTGACAGGCTAGGCCTTGGGGAAACTCTCCAGAAGGCATTATTTTTACTTAAAACAAGATCAAACCAGAAACCTTTTAACCTATGAGTCCTAAAACTGTAAACCGGAACCCGTTTATATGTGATTCCTGAAACTGTAAACCAAAACCTTTTCACATGTGAGTCCTAAAACCATGAACCTAAGATTCTTCCACGTGTAACATCGAAAGTATAAGCCTATGAAAAGGCAGAACCTTCCTTTGTTAGATGAGCTGGGTTTTTGACAAATTACCGCCTGGTCTCCTGGCCGAATAAATTCCTCCCTCCTTTATTTGGTGTTCAAGAGATCCGTTTCCCGTGGCCACTCCTGCTACATTTGAACTGGTTTCCTCCTATGTCAGTAAGTAACTATGTCAGTGAGAGAGTCCATTAGAACTTATCCAACACTTCTACCTTAACTGAAATCTCAAACACTTTTTTCCCAGCATGTTGTAACATAGGAAAAAAATCATAAAAAAGAAAAATTCTACCCACCATTGCAGAATTTAGCAATAAGTGGATCAGATGTTTCCAACCAATGAATATGTTAGCAATTTCTTCAGTCTTTTAACTTTTCGGTACGTACGTGTGTGTGTGTGTGTGTGTGTGTGTGTAATTTTTTAAACTTTGCCAGTGCCACATTAGGTTAACAAGAAAAACAATTACACTAAAAAGTATCCAAATATTTGTATTTGGAGCCAGAAAGAAATGTCAACATAGGGTGACAGTATCCTAGGCTTCAACCAGATGTTGAGCTCAAAGCCCAGAGGCACAGTACGCTTATAGAGGAGAGGAAAGTTTTATAGAGAAGAGAAGGCAGATGCAACCCTGTGGCCTGGGGCAAGGCTGAAAGGAGTGTGCAGGGAGCTGGCCAGGGCCAAGATGTGGCCCTCCGCCACTCTGTAAAAAGGACAGTGTGTTTCCCCAGTAGTCCATGTTGGAGAATGAAGACAACTTTGCTTGGGGGCTTGCCTTACTTAACACAAAGAATGCAGTCCCAGAGGAGGAGAATTTAGCTCAGTTTTGTCAAAGAAAAACTTTTCAGTGATAAATGGAATAAGAACTCACTGCTTTTAAGCAACTACATCTAAAACAAGGTCAGACAGAAGGATCAAGCTACATCAAACAAGTAAGAAATATCTAGCAAGGAACTTCCTGAAACAGTGAATATAACTGAAACTGAAACCCAGAACGTTAGCTTAAATTTCAGATACAAAAGGTGATTGAGTATAGAGAAAGCACCTAGTATTACTAATAAGTAGGTGTATTTAAAAATGACAGACTAACACTATCCCCAGACTCCAGAAAGAAATCTACATTTTCACTGTTCATCATTAGGTGTTTATCTAGAATAAAATTTCATTGTCTTATTGACTTTTTTGTTAATTTCAATTATACAAGAGATCGATCATAAAATTTAGGCAAACATACTAAAGCCAATAAAACGTTGTTGGTGACTTTTATTAAATTGGCACAGAATCTTTAACACATTACTAGTCTGTTTGAGGTACTGTAATAAGATACTATAGACTGAGTAGCTTTAGAACAACAGAAATTTATCTCTCACAGTTCTGGAGGCTGCAAAGTCTTAAGCAGCTGACAGATTTGGTGTCTGGTAAGGGCATATTTTCTGTTTCACTGGTGGCACCTTCTTACTGTGTTCTCACATGGTAGGAGGATCATAGGAGTCTTCTGGGGAGGGTGGGGTAACTAGGGTTCCACCCTCATAACTGCGCCACCCAAATGTCCTACCTCCTGGCCTTGGGGATTTGAATTTCAATATATGAATTTGAGAAAGACGCAAATATTCAGGCCATGACACATTCACAGCGATGTAACTGAATAAAATTAACTGATTTAATTGTTTAGTAATCTAATCTAAAATGAGAATAAGTATAACATATATATAAAGACAGAGGCTGGCCAAAACACTTAGTTAATTTGTTTAAGTGTGGCCCAGGTCTGAATTTATAATATAAATAAAATTATTCTAATTGATGTGCTTTTAATTTAGCATAATTTTGACATATAAACAACAATATAGAAAATAACAATGCTGCAAACTGTATGTCTCTCAGAATTCGTATTTTGAAACCTAATCCAAATTTAAGGGGATTAGAATGTGGGAGCTTATTAAGTCATAAAGATGAAGCTCTTCCATTCTTATAAAAGAGACCTTAGAGATCTCCCTTGTTTCTTCTGCTGTGTGAGGACACAGCTAGAAGAAGTCCATCTATTGAAACCAACCCAATTCTTCTATACACAGTTGTTACTTTTTTTACAAACATAGAAATTCTGGTATTAAAGCTTGAAATTTATATTTATCTGAGTTATTTCATCAGGAAACAACCTCAGGTCTTTCAAAAAAAGTATGAAAAAACTGAAACTCATCAGATCACCACATCCAGAAAATGAGGTGCTGGACCCCGCATTTATCATGATTGCCTCCTTGGCCCTCCCTAATCCCGGTTTTCTTACACAGTTACATGCCTTCCCTGCTATATAAACCCCTAGTTTTAGTTGGTCAGGGAGATGGATTTGAGACTGAGCTCCTGTCTCCTCAGCCGCAGCACCCGATTACAGCCTTCTTTATTAGTGATACTTCAATCGTCTCAGTCATTGGCCTTCAGTGTGGGGAGGACCTAAACAGAACCCCTGGTGTTTTGGTAACACTTCAAACCAGAAAGGATCCCTCGCCAGACATCAAATCTGCTTGTTCTTTGATCTCAGACTTTCCAGGCTTCAGCACTGTGAGAACTAAATATTTGTTGTTTATAAACCACTTTACAGTATTTTGTTATAGTATCTCAAAAGGACAAATCAAATGAAAAGCAAAGAAAGTTGAAACATAATTGTCACCCTATATTTCAGTCCTAGAAAGCCTTTTAAATTGAGGCAGGATTGGGGATGGAGAGCTGTATAATGAACTGAAGGTACACAAGCAGCGAATAAGTCAGAGATAGACATAAACTTAAAATATTCCAGCCAAATGTTCATTTTATGGAGAAGAGAATGGATACCCAAAAAGTGTAGGTGCCAACATTATAATGCTACAAATGCCAGCTCTAAGTCAGGCCCTATATCACAGTGACTTTTTCCTACTCTGATGAATTGAAGTGTGTTCCTCAAAAAGATATGTTGAATTTCTAACTGCCAGTATCTTAGAATGTGCCCTCAATGTTAGTTCCTCCTTCTTAGCCAGGGATATGTTCTAAGATCCTCAGTGGATACCAAATCCTATTTATACTATGTTTTAAATAAAACATGTAACAAAATTTTATTTCATAAATATATATGTATAACATAAAATTTGGATTGCTCTAATTCACAGAGATTCAAAAGGAAAAAATATAAAGATTTAAGACAACATGATTAACTCTGGGCTACAAAATAAAGAAACATGTACTTACTTAAAATTGCAAATCCTTGAAAAGAGAGAAAACAATGTCTAGGGCCTACTGGGGCAGTGATAATATATGACCTCACAATCATGTTGGAGAATAAAACTGTGCTTATCTCTTTGCTATGCAAATCTGGATATTTTAGATCTTACTCATTATCACCAAAGTTTATACAAAATAAACCCTATACACAACTTAAAAATCTTTTAATCATTTTATCTCTCTGAAATATAATGGCTACATAGAGTACATTCAGGACATGTATATATAAGATAAACCAGTGGGTTATAAATAGCTCATATGTGATGTATTTAATAAGAGAAAATATTACTGATAATTGGATTTTTAAAAAAAGTTTAAGAGCAACACATAAGCAAAGGTTTAAAGAAATTACATAAAAGGGAATGTTTTCTCTTGGTTCTGGAAGGTCAGGGTATATCGTTTGACAGCAAAGACTTTTTGCATCAAGCAGACCGGATTTGCCATTCATTAACTGATCTCAGGCAATTCTTCCTCAGCCTCAGTTTCCTCAAATATAAATTTAATCTGCCTCAAAATTTTATGTGAAAAAATGATATAATGCATATGAAATGTTTGAGTACAAAGCCTATCTCATACTAACTCCTTAGTTTTGCTTTGAGGTAATATGATGCTATTATGAAATAGAATTTTGTATACACAGAACATCAAATCATTAAGCCCTTTAACATTAGAAGAACAATACTGACCTTCTCTAATGATTCTTATTTTTCCTTTATGGAGATATTAAAGTAATTATTATGTGTCAGTAAGAGAATAGTAATAAAAAGATACTGAAATGAACGAATATTACATACAATTTAGTAGCAGTAACAAGCACTTTCCCAAAGATTTCACATATAAGAACTCATTGAATTCTCATAGCTATTATATGTGGTAGCCATTATTAATATTCCTATTTTGTAAATGAGAAATCAAGGCACAGAGAGGTTCTCAAGCTTACCTAAGGATTTACAACAGATATGAGTGTTGCCGGTAAGGAAACCTGGCTTCAGAACCTGCTTTGAACGTTAGGCTATACTGCTGTTGTTAGAATGAGCATTACTTTGTGGATCACTACAGAATGTGCTTTGTTCACTCACTTATGTCAAGATTTATAGAAATTTTAATTCTATACTTGCATCCTCTCTTACTAGGTAATATCATTATATTTTTATGGTTTTTAACTAATGTAAGTAAGATAGTTTGACCTTCAGTCAATTCAAAGGAAATGTTTGTCCACAATTCTGACTTTTAGCTTCATTGTAAAAGTACTTTTATGCAACTAAAAAGAGCTGAAAAAGAAGACAAGGGTGTATTACAGGGATACTTATATTAGTTAAGCCCTTACAGTTTAAATGTCTATGCCTGCAACAAAGCAAGAAGCCAGGGATTATAACTTACAAAAGAAAGTTGGTTGGCAACTGGGATTCATAATAAAACTCCGAGTCTGACGATAGGCTCACAGAGGGAAAATTATATATAAAAGAGGAAGAATTTTTTTCATCATATTATTTCCTGCAATAGAGACCTATCCTAGGAGATTTATACAGAGTCATATTTGTTGCAAGATGAAAAGAGTGCTCTGTCCTAAGAATCAAAGCCAAGGAAAGAATGAAGAATAGAATAGCAACAATAAGCTCCATCTTCTTATCATCTTGCATGAAAAGGACGTAAAAAAGCTTCTGATGCTCGCATTAAGCACAGTAAACTGTTTTAGGAGAAGGATTATACTGAAACTATTTCAACATGCTTAAAGGTATAATACTATTCTCAATTTTATTAAAACTTCAGTAGTTTAAATGTGCTTTTCTTTTTTTAAAATTTATTTTTTATTTATTTTTTTTATTGCATTTTAGATTTTGGGGTACCTGTGAAGAACATGCAAGTTTCATAGGTACACATGTGGTAGTGTGATTTGCTGCCTTCCTCCTCTTTACCTATATCTGGCATCTCTCCCCATGCTAACTCTCCCCAACTCCCCACCCCCCACTGTCCCTCCCCTATTTTGCCCCAAGAGACCCCAGTGTGTAGTGCTCCCCTCCTTGAATCCATGTGTTCTCATTGTTCAACACCGACCTATGAGTGAGAACATGCAGTGTTTGATTTTCTGTTCTTGTGTCAGTTTGCTGAGAATGATGGTTTCCAGGTTCATTCATGTCCCTACAAAGGACACGAACTCATCGTTTTTGATGGCTGCATAATATTCCATGGTGGATATGTGCCACACTTTCCCTGTCCAGTCTATCATCGATGTGCATTTGGGTTGGTTCCAGGTCTTTGCTATTGTAAACAGTGATGCAATGAACATTCGTGTGCATGTGTCCTTATAGTAGAACAATTTATAAACCTTTGGATATATACCAAGTAATGGGATTGCTGGGTCAAATGGAATTTCTATTTCTAGGTCCTTGAGGAATCACCACACTGTCTTCCACAATGGTTGAACTAATTTACACTCCCACCGATGGTGTAAAAGTGTTCCTATTTCTCCACATCCTCTCCAGCATCTGTTGCCTCCAGATTTTTTAATGATCGCCATTCTAACTGGCGTGAGATGGTATCTCAATGTGGTTTTGATTTTCATTTCTCTAATGACCAGTGATGATGAACATTTTTTCCTATGTTTGTTGGCCTCATGTATGTCTTCTTTTGTAAAGTGTCTGATCATATCCTTTGCCCACTTTTGAATGGGCTTGTTTTTTTCTTGTAAATCTGGCACTAGACAAGGATGCTCTCTTTCACCACTCCTTTTCAATATAGTACTGGAAGGTCTAGCCAGAGCAATAAGGCAAGAAAAAGAAATAAAGGGCATTGAAATAGGAAAGGAGGAAGCCAAATTGTCTCTATTTGCAGATGTAATGAGTGTATATCTAGAAGAACCCAGCGTTTCAGCCCAAAATCTCCTGAAACTGATAAGCAACTTCAGCAATGTCTCAGAATACAAAATCAATGTGCAAAAATCACAAACATTCCTATACACCAATAACAGACTTAAAGAGAGCCAAATCAAGAACGAACTGCCATTCACAATTGCTACAAAGAGAATAAAATACTTAGGAATACAACTAACAAGGGAAGTAAAAGACCTCTTCAAGGAGAACTACAAATGACTGCTCAAAGAAATAAGAGAGGACACAAACATATGGAGAAACATTCCATGTTCATGGTTAGGAAGAATCAATATTGTGAAAATGGTCATACTGCCCAAAGTAATATACAGGTTCAACGCTATCCCCATCAAGCTACCAATGACCTTCTTCACAGAACTGGAAAAAACCACCTTAAACTTCATATGGAACCAAAAAGAGCCCACATAGCCAAGTCAATTCTAAGCAAAAGGAACAAAGTGGGAGGCATCACCCTACAGGTCTTCAAACTATACTACAAGGCTACAGTAATCAAAACAGCATGGTACTGGTACCAAAACAGAGATATAGACGAATGAAACAGAACAGAGACATCAGAGGCAACACAACATATCTACAACCATCCAATCTTTGACAAACCTGACAAAAACAAGCAATGGGGAAAGAATTCCCTGTTTAATAAATGGTGTTGGGCAAACTGGCTAGCTATGTGCAGAAAGCAGAAACTGTACCCCTTCCTCACACCTTACACTAAAATTAACTGGAGATGGATTAAAGACTTAAACATAAGACCTAACACCATAAAAAACCTAGAAGAAAATCTAGGCAAAACCATTCAGGACATAGGCATAGGCAAGGACTTCATGACCGAAACACCAAAAGCATTGGCAACAAAAGCCAAAATAGACAAATTGGATCCAATCAAACTCCACAGCTTCTGCATGGCAAAAGAAACAAGTCATTATAGTGAATTGGCAATCAACAGAATGGGAAAAAATTTTTGCAGTTTACCCATCTGACAAAGGGGTGATATCCAGTATTTTTCAACTTTATATTCAGAATTTTTCAAAGAAGTGCAATATTGATAGGGTTTGTTCTTGTTTAGAATATTTACTTGCATAGTCAATTTTCACATAGTTGTTTACTCCCAAATTGTTAAAAATGTATTTTTAAGTGTAATCCATACCCATCATAAAGATTCAGACAGCATTTAAAGTATAGATAAATAAATACTAGCTGGATTTCTTTCAACCATACATAACCTTAACATGTTCACATACTTTACATTGTAATTATGAAACTCAGTTGTCCATAGAACTAATGTTTGTAGTTTTTTTTTTTTTTTGAATACACATGGAAATTGACCCTCCCAGTCTTAAAACTTGAGAAATTTGACATGTGTCTTTAGTTCTCCCAAATAGCATCAAGCTAAAACTTTCCAGATTGTCCCATCTGGACAATGAGACACCATGCCCCTCACTCATCATGATTGCCTAACCAACCCCCCTTTGACCAGTTTCTCTCCCTTAAACCCCCCAATTCCTGCTTTCCCACATGTAGTTACATTTCTTCCCAGATATATAAACCCCTAATTTAGTCAGCTGCAATCGATTTGAGGCTTATCTCCCATCTTCTCAACTGCAGCACCTGAATTAAGCCTTCTTCTTTCGGAATACTCATTCTCTCAATGACTGGCTTTTTGTGCACCAACCAATTGGACCTAGACAGAACCCCAGGTGTTTCAATAACAATCATAAAACTATATTCTTTTAATATAAATGTAATTACATATTTTAGACTTAGTAACTTTGAGGGGTTTTTTTTGTTTGTTTTTTTGATACAGAGTCTCACCCTGTTGCCCAGGCTAGAGTGCAATAGCAAAATCTTGGCTCACTGCAACCTCCACCACCCAGGTTCAAACAATTGCTTCAGCCTCCCAAGTAGCTGGGTTTACAGGAGCCCACCACCATGACCAGCTACTTTTGTATTTTTAGTAGAGATGGGGTTTAACCATGTTAGCTAGGCTAGCCTCTAATTTCTGACCTCACGATCCACTTGCCTCAGCCTCCCAAAGTGCTGGGATTACAGGCATAAGCCACTGTGCCCAGCCAACAACTTTTAATAACAAACATATTTGTACATAACTTTTTAAAGCAATCCCATATTGAAGGACCTTGAAGTTGCCTTTAAGGTTTTCCTATTGTAAACAAGGCAACAAATTATATATTTTCACACTTTCCCAGTTATTTCTGCAGGATACATGGTTACAGATGGTAACAGTATATTAAAGAGCATTCATATTTTAAACATTTTATTACATATTTTTTACCTACCTTCCAAAAATGTATTAATATTTGTTTCCCCCAATGTTATATGTGAATGCCCATTATGAAATATCATCAAAACTAGAAATAGCCAAGCATCTCTCAGGGAAGAATCTTTTGCCCATTCCGCATATCTATTAAGTATTTTTTCTATAAATATTCTGACTTTCTAGCCCAATATCTAACTTCACTCCACACAAGTTAATAGTTTGGTGCTAACAGTCATTGATTCATTTTTGTGGAGAGGGAAATACTAATTTGGGAGCAGGGAGATTTATTCTTATTTGAAAACTTACACTGTTGATTGGTTAGACTAAATTTGTCTTGACTCAAATCTTGACTATGTGATTCCAAGTTAGAATTGTCCAACAAATAACTTGTATGAGATATGAAAAGTTGAATCAGAAATCATTACTTTTTGAAGATCATGCAATTAGAGGCAATGAAAGAAATCACAGAGATGCTGGCCAGGACCAGCCAGCTCTTGCTTTCCTTCACTTTGTGTCCAACTCACTCATTTTCTAAACTGTTGACCCTGCTGATCAAGAGTCACCACCTTTTCAGCACACACTTAGCTACAGAAACACAGAAGAAACAGCCCTCCATACCTTTTTATTCACCAGCATCCCTTAATGGTCCCACATTTTTGGCTAAATATCAGATTGACAGGTTGGTGACATTGATCTAACTTGATCTTCTATTGATCTTCCAACTCTCTCTTTTAAATATTTGTTTCCTCAGCAATTCTCATGGCTGCATAATAAATATAGGAATAAATGTTACACAATTGTGAGAATTACCTGGTTCTCATGTGGTTCTCTTACTGGATTAAACTCTGCCTGGTTTACATTTCTTCCTCTCCATCTGAACCAGTAAGCGCTGATATGTTGGGGCTCTACAAACTCAAACCTAGCCTCCTCTGGGCTATCTTAGGAATGTGGTTGAATATGGAATGAGAAAACTCATTGTGGTTCCACACTAAGGTATGTTAACCAGCCAAATTGTAATCATTAATAAAGGGAATATGGTTGTTCTGTATATGTGGCCTTATAAATTATGTCAACTTGGTCCAGAACAGAGAAAACAGGTACTATCAACAGACACTTTCTTCACTACTTTAAGGATCATTCTAATAATTTTTTTTCAATTTTACTGATTTTAAAAGCAAAATTGAATATTACTTTAAAATTTACATTTATTTGAATATTAATTTTGTATATATATTTATGTTGATTCACTATTTGCAATATGATTTATTCTAAATGTTGGTGTATGCATTGTAGCCATTGTTTGATCGGCCAATTTATTTTCTTTTTAATTTGACCATATTAAAACTTATTTAGTCAACTTTTTATATTTGATGAATATATGCTAAACATTCCTCACTTTGTTTTACAATTTTTTAAAATATTTTATGTCAAAAATAGAAAAAACTAAAATGACCAATATTAAAAACTTTTACACTTCAAAGGACTCCATTCATCCTCAGCAAACTGACACAAGAACAGAAAATGAAACACTGCATATTCTCACTCATAGGTGGGTGATGAAAAATGAGAACACATGGACACAGAAAGGGGAGTACTAAACACTGGGGTCTATTGGGGCGAAAAGGGGAGGGCCAGTGGGAGGGGCAGGTGGGGAGGGATAGCCTGGGGAGAAATGCCAAATGTGGGTGAAGGGGAGAAGAAAAGCAAAGCACACTGCCATGTGTGTACCTACGCAACTGTCTTGCATGCTCTGCTCATGTACCCCAAAACCTATAATCCAATAAAAAATTTAAAAAAAAAATGAAAACATAAACCAAAGATTAGTAAAGAATGTATATAAATAATATGTGATAAAAGGAAATTAAAATAAATATAAATTTTGTATCCAGAATATAAAAATATATCTTATAATTTCATAATAAAATGACAACTCATTTCACCAAAAAACATTGCAACAAATAAGATATATGAATTGCCAATAAACTAGTGGTATGCTGGTTGATGCTATTAGACATGACAGAAATTCAAATTTTAAGCACAATGAGCCACGACGTCAAACCTACAAGAATAGCTATAAAAAAATAGAAAATAACAAGTCTTGGTGAGAATATAGATAAATTAGAAACTCAAAATGATGCAATTGCTAGAAAAAAATATGACAACTTTTTTTTAAGTTTGACTTTAAGTTCTGAGATTCATGTGCAGAACATGCAGGTTTGTTACCTAGGTATAGATGTGCCATGGTGGTTTGATGCACCCATCAACCTGTCATCTATATTAGATATTTCTCTTAATGCTATACCTCCCCTAGCACCCCTCCCCCGATAGGCCCCAGTGTGTGATGTTCCCCTCCCTGTGTCCATGTATTCTCATTGTTCAACTTGCATTTATGAGTGAGAACATGTGGTGTTTGTTTTTCTGTTCCTGTGCTAGTTTGCTGAGAATGATGGTTTCTAGCTTCATCCATGTCCCTGCAAAGGAAATAAATTCATCCTTTTTATGGCTGCATAGTATTCCATGGGGTATATTTGCCACATTTTCTTCATCCAGTCTATCATTAATGGGCTATTGTGAATAGTGCTCCAATAAACATACATGTGCATGTGTCTTTATAGCAGAATGATTTATAATGTTTTGGGTATATACCCAGTAATGGGATTTCTGGGTCAAATGGTAGTTCTGGTTCTAGATCCTTGAGAATCCTTCACCCACTTTTTGATGGGGTTGTATTTTTTCTTATAAATTTGTTTAAGTTCCTTGTAGATTCTGGGTATTTTTTGTCAGATGGATATACTACAAAAAATTTCTTTCATTCTGTAGGTTGACTGTTCATTCTGTTTAATCCATCTTGAGTTAATTTTTGTATAAGGTGTAAGGAAGGACTCTAGTTCTCAGTTTTCTGCATATGGCTAGCCAGTTTTCCCAACACCATTTATTAAATAGGGAATCCTTTCACCATTGTTTGTTTTTATCAGGTTTGTCAAAAATCAGATGATTATAGATGTGTGGTGTCATTTCTGAGGCTCTGTTCTGTTCCATTGGTCTGTATATCTGCTTTGGTACCAGTATCATGCTGTAAAGCTGGAGGCATCACGCTTCCTGACAACATTTTGTAAAGTTAAATACACTTAGGAAATCCAAAAATTCCATTTCTAGGTATATACCTAATAGAATTGAGTATCTGTCTACACACAAAAAAATATAAATGTTTATAGCAGCAATATTTACAACACAGAGACAAAAAGTGTAAACAACCCATATTTTCATCATCAGATAAAAAATGAACAAAATGAAATACATGCATAAAGTAGTATATTATTCAGCAATAAAAAGTATGAAATATTTATACATAACCTAGATAAAAATATTTTGCCAAGTGAAAGAAGCTAGGTGTAAGGAACAAAATATTACATGTTTCCATTTATATTAAATGTCCACAAAGGCAAACATATAAAGATAGAAGGTAGACCTGTGGTTACCTAAGGCTAGACGTGAGAGCTCTGGGTAACTGCAAATGGGCACAAAGGACATTTTTGAGGTCATGGAAGTGTTCTAAAATTGTATTATGTTGGAGACTGCACAACTCTGTAAATTTACAAAATCATTGCATTGTACACTTAAAATTAGTAAATTTTACAGTATGGAAATTATACTTTAATAAAGCTATTAAAAATAGATAAACCAAAAATTTAGTTAGTATCATTCATTTTGAGCTGAAGCTATAAACATAATTAATCTTTACCTGTAAAATCTAGATTTATGAAATAGTTACCTGATTTGCCCAAGAACGCTAAAAAAGAAGGTTAAGAAATTAATCATGCTAACATACTGGGTTCTAAATTCCCAGGGGACATGAAATTGAAATTGTAAATCATTATAATGTACTAAAATATTTCACTTTGCTTTCACATATTTTAAAATAAATTATAAAATAAACCATCTGTAGTGAAAATAATGTATTAAAACAAAAACAGTCTTATTAAAATAAATCTAACACCATTAAAAAAACTGAATCTGTAACTTATTCTCTAAGATCAAGGTGAAAAGAAATGAGAGCACATGATCATATTAGATAAAGGGTACATGCACTATAAATGAAGTATCAAATTTAAGCTTTCTTTGGCTGAATCTTTGAATGGCAGAATTCTGTATACACATTCTAAGTAGTAAGTTTGGTCAGAAACTCTGAGAACATGTGTCTTTGGGGATCTAAGCACCATTTACTTATCTTGCTTTAGATCATTTCATGATAGAGATCTAGGGGGAAAAGAAGCAAGTCAAAGAAAGGAATAGAAGATGAAGGAATCATAGAGGGCAGATCAAAGTACTTTATTTATTTATATATTTATTTTATTTATTTTTTATATTTTAATCCCCTATTCTGAGAGGCATATACATTTTTCTTTAACCAAAGATTGTCTTTGAAAAACAGCAAAAAAAAAAAAAAAAAAAAGCATGCAAAGGAACTTTATACTGCCTTTGAAAAAAATCACAGAGAAATGATTCAAAGCACCTTTCTATATAGAACCTGAATAACACGAGATAGAGGAATACATGGAAGACAATAAAAAATAAATGAAGTAATAAAGGCACTCTTTTTCAGTATCCATGCTATACAGTTTTGTTTTTCATTGTGTTGATTCTATTGTAAATAGAGGCATTTATTATACACATGCTCCTCTGGTCTCATATTTAAATTCATTCATGTCTTTCTCTTGCTCTTAAAAAATACAAATAAAATTTCTATTCTAAATTCTTAAAGCACATTTATGGGTATTAATGTAGTCCAATCTTCACAACAGGTAGGCAGATATAATTATCCTTGGATTCTACATGAGAAAAATAAGAGATAATTAATTGACTTGGTCATGTCATAAAGTTGGCAATACATGAAGTTGAAGCTTAAAACTAGGTCTTAAGAGCCTGGAATTTAAAACAATATTTTTGTGTTGTTTTGTTTTATCGTCAGAACACCACCTTCATAAACAGTATCACTTCATCTTGATTTCAGAAATGGAATATAATGGTTAATCTATACAACTGGTGCAAAATGGCCTAAGAAAAAATTTAACTGTGACTTTCAATGAAACAAACTGCAGATTATTTCAGGAAATGAAGTAACTGGTTTAACCAGAAGCCCTCAACTAATTCTAATATAAAGTAAAACAAGATATACGACTAAATGGCTAATATTATCTGGCATCAGGTATTGTATATACATTTCTTTTTTAAAATTTATTAAATGTACACAATTAAAAATGTGTATTTCATAAAAGTTCAAAAGTCCAGTGCACTTAGAATTGTACCAATATTTAGCACTCAAATTTCTCATTTTTTTCCCTTTAGTTAATATGACAGATACCTACTGAATAGTATTTTAAATAATATATTTTGAGAAATGATTACATGATATTAAGGATAATAGCATCCAGGGATAATTCTGAAAAGAAATATAAACATTATTTATTGTGTACATTAAGTCCATTTTCTTATCTCCCTACCTGATCCCCAAAGCAACACATACCTACAGATGGCCATAAAACAATATACTTTTTTCTTAGCTTCTGTAGTTAACTCATTGCTTAAACTTTTCATCAAGGGAGGACATTACCAGTCTTTGTTGCTACCAAGCCAAAACCGAAGGACTGATATTTAATAATGTAGGTCATTTATTTAAATAGGAAACATATTATGCCACTAGAAAGCATCATTACAGACTTTAAGTGAAAAAATTTCACTTACTGGGATGAATTTTAGCAGTCAGATTGAAACTGTCAGGTTTAAATCTTTATTTTTAGTGATTCCAATTATTTTGAGTACCAAATGCTTTAATTATCTCAAGAAGGCAATTAATAAACTCAATTTGACAAATCAAAATCCTCATCAATTTTTGCAGCATTAAAATATTCTTTCTGTTATAAATGAGCACACTCCACAGACTATTTTTTTTAACTTCTTTTAATTTTTAAGTATCAAGAGGATGAACAATGGGTCTAAGTCAATGAGTTTTCTAATCTAGGTTTGCTTGCTTTTTCTTTAATCTACGTTTGTCTAAGTTTACAAAGAATGTAGAGGATCAATTCACAGTTCATTCTAGCTATGACACACAAATAAGAAAAACAATATTTTATTTTGAAGAAAAATTTTGTTTTTCAAACTTTCTTCTTAACCATCATAGGAGCTGATTCCTAGAATTATCTTTATCCCTTACTAGTTCTGACACAAAGGAAGAGACGTTTAATTACTCATGCAAAAGAATGTTTTCATTACATTTTATTCCATTTTAGAAGTGTTTGGTAAACTATTATCTACCTAATGAAAATATATTCTGAATAGAGTAGTCCCCAAGACATACTAAAAGGTCTTTCCACAGTCCCTATTTAAATAACCATTTCCTCCAAAGTCTCAAAAATTCCTGAAGATCTTTTTAAACTTGATTTTATTATAAATGGGGTTAATCCCACAATACAAAATTTAAATGCATAAGTAATTATATCTAACATGAGTTTCTTTTAAAATTTTAGTTAATAAGATGTTTTCCACCTTGGAGACAACCTTCCTAGGTAAAGAAATAAAAAACAAAATGGCTAAACTAAAGATATCAAAATGAAACTTGTTTTTATATAATTTTTTTCATAGATCAATGCGTTCCTTAACTAGCATATATTAACATTTACTTTTTAAATAAAGAGAGGCATTAGAATATAGCAAAATAAATTATGATACATTATCTTTCATGGAAAATCAACTAAAATTAGATCCATGAAAATTATTTTAATTCCTTCTTTCCGCAACCATTTGTGGCTTTCATTGTATTCTTTTATTCTTCATCAACCACAAAAAATAGGCAAACATGCACTGAAGCATAAGGTTTGGTTTCCTATGTCATTATCTATGGTTTGCATATAACAACCATCATTAAGAGCCATAAAACTATACAGCCATGGTACTGAGCTCAGTGACCTGCCATGATAGTGAATTCAACAGACTGACTTTATGAAACACAGAGCAGTTTTTTTTTCTTCAAATTTATAAGAGTTAATAAGAGGTAGCACTCTATTTCTATAGTCTGACTTGGGTTACATTCGAATCTGTGTATTTACCACTTACCTCAAAGCATAAGAAAAATCAGTATATTGCCAGGAGTCATACTGTATAATTCGGAGACCAGAATCTGATTCAGAGGTAATTAGAAGTTACTCACTGTATTCTGAAAAAAGTATGCTAAAATTACAAATGATGGATACAGGTATAGTAAATTGGATCATTTGCTATTTATATTCCCCACTATAATATTTTAAAAATAAATATTCTTTTTATTTTCATACTACAATTGCTCTCTGAATAAAAGAAAGCATTGGATGGGCAATGCCCAGCCAAATATCCATATCCTAATAGACTGTCTTCCTGTACCTAGAGGTCTTGAGGAGTAACAGATATTTTGCTGGGAAAGATACAGGGTAAGAGGTGCTTAATAAACTATTTGTACCGCTGAAAGTTGAAAAAGTCCTTTAAGAGAATGGTAGGCATTCACTGTAAATTGCCTCAAGAGCAGCAGGCTCACTGTGTCACAAATGTTTGTGAGATGTATCATAGAGACTATATTAAAAATAATAAATAACTGAAGTGTAAAGATGCTTAATTTAAATAAAATGACAGCAAATTTAGGATTGTCTCTAGTACTTGTTTGCTATTAGATACTCTAGTTCCTGAGCTGGAGGAAGCAGAGAAACTCAGTTTTTATGGCCTTTTAAATATTTTTCCATGTATTATCTTATGACATTCAGAATATTCCCAATTAACTTTTTTTTGAACATTTAGTGTCTTGCAGCACTTGACTTGCATATAAATGAGAACTATGCCAATCTTCCGACATTGGCCATAACAGGAAGTGGAATCACTATATAAACTGTTGCGCCAATGTAATGGCCAGAACTATCATATTAACTTTTCAACGTTACTTTTCCCACAACGCTGCTCTTTATTTGTGAAACAATCAGGCTTGTAATTGACTGTTCACCTTATGCCTGCGCTTTTATCAAGATTTATGAAAAAGGTTAAAGAAATCAAGTTGAGATTGGTGTATAATCATTTTAACAGAGAAAACTGAGTCTCTTGGCCATTCATTTTCTGGCTACAAAATCTAATGCTGTTAAAGAAAGAGGCTGTGTATAATCCATGAAGTTTCTGGTTGTAGTAATATCAATTATACTTAACAGTAAAATAATAACAGTTCCCAGGGTCAATTAATTTCTCTTACATTACTCATAGAGATTTAAAATCATAAATAAAGAATATCTACAGGTTTCTCTTCTGAAAGTTGTTCTTTAATGTTGAAGGTATTCAATCAATATGACTTGAGCTATTTGAAAGAAAGTTGCCTAAAATGCAAGCATATTGACTCCATCAAAGTAGAAAACTAAAGTCCACATTAATCTCATAGCAATCATCATCTGGAATGCTGATAAAGATATTTGTCAAAGGGAGTCTCAAGCTCCTGTAAAGCTCCTCATAAAGTTCCTTACTGGAATACATTTCCAATGCAATTTAATATGGTTAAATTTATTCACAATAATAGCATAATTTTCAAATTCAATTGAGAATTTCTACATATTAAGTTTTTCACTGATTTATTTTAAATGAAATCTATTAATTAACCATTAAAAACTCAATTTAATATTTTATTTTAATGGAATAGAATTCTGAATTTATGAGTTGCATGTAAAATAACAGCTTGCATATCTTTAAGAAAGAGTCAATTTCATGACGTACAGTGACACCACGTCATGTATGTTAATGCATGTATGTTTTATATCTAGTCAGTGCTGGCTAATTATTTTGTTTGAGAAGAATCTCTTTCTCACATAGCAGGAGACATGTCTGTAAAACAATTATACTGTGTATTTCCTCAGACTTCGGATGCAGCACACATGACACACCTCTGAATCTATAAATCACAATAATAAAGGTAAATAATAGAAATTGGAAACATTTAAACAGCTGCCTACTTTTAGTTTACATCAATTATCTTGTTTTGATACCAGTTGTTAGAACTTAATATGCAATTTGATGTTGAATTTCCTAGCCGTCAAAGAGAAAAAAGAACAAAGAAAAAAATACCAGTCTTGAAAGTAACCAATTATTTTCCCTTTTTTTCTGTCTCCCACAAGGGAATGTATTTAGAGGATTTTAACTGTTGTAGTTGTCAACATCCTGTTCTTCTAACATCCTTAAATAGAAGTAAGAAAGCAGACATTGGAACTCAGTTCAGAAAAAGCGGTTTGTGAGAGGCTAAATTGATGTGCTATGATCCAGTATATAAATGTGGTTACCTAGCTTCATACAGTAATAGGATTTAGCCTGTACTTTAAATGATCTTTTTAAGATATAACTTCTTTCCAAATGGCATGTAATTGGAGCCAATAGCAGATTGAGAATGACTCTTTAACCAGACTTGCAAAGCTGATTCTCTATTATTTGTTAAGATCAAATCTGTGAGTATTGGATGCCAGATAGAAACAGTAAGATAGAGAATAAATTGATTTAGTTGGAGGAAGGAGGTGAACATAAATAAGATAGAAACAGGAAAATAAATGAAGCTCTTTTGAATATAGAAAATAGAGTAACCATATAATAAAGGATTGGAAAACCATGTAGATATTGGAGAGTTAGGAAAATAATGTTAAATAGATCTGTGTCTTAGGTAAGTTACTTTGCACTAATTGCCATGTATAAAATTAACACAAAGAAGCTGGAAGGGCAGAATGATGTGGCAGCCAAGACTAATGCCCCTGATGTGGCAGGAGATAATATCTCTCTAAAACAACTAAATTTGATATTTCATCATGAAGCCTTATTTGGTAATTAACTCGTTTTTAAAATCACACATGGATATTACATTAAGTCTCATAATAGTTGCTTTCTGTTAGGTCCTTATTGTTAGAAGTCATAAATGTTATTTCTGATGCCGTTATACTATCTTTCCAATTAGTAAGAAGAAATAAAAACAAATGAAAATTTGCCACTTGTGGACCATTGAACATGGACTATACATGTAGTCTGCAGCTTGAGACAGAAGCCATTGTAGACCACTTTTCTTTTATAAAATTGCCCTTTCTTCCCACAGACTTTGTGATAGTTTATTTTACTTTTCTTGATTTGATCTTTTAATAAAATTTGCCTGATTCACTAATATGTCTTGTGTTTCTTGGTTTTTAAAATTTTTTGCCTTTCTTAAAATGTAAAATTTATAAAGCTAAGAAATATCAGCTATATAAATGTTTGCTTTGGGGAAAAAAGGACATTTATATAGTATCTTAAGTTTAATGTTATTTATTTATTTTTGCTATTTCAACTTGATAGTTTAGCAAAGAAATTCAAGGCCTAAGCCTTGTGCCAGGAACTGTGGATATAAAAAGAAAGCATGTCACAAGCTCTGTCATCGAGAATTATTTAGCAGAAAATGTGGAATTGTAAAATATGATTTCTATGACACAAGGCCAGTTTGTGATATGGACAATGGGTATGTAACATAGAAATTAGGGCTTGAAAAGGCCTCAGGGATTATCTAGTTCCCTCTCCATAAAGATGAGATATCTGGGGAGCACAGAAGTTAAGTGATTTGCCCAAAGCCACATAGTATGATTGTAATGGAGCCAACTGTTGAGAATAGAACAAAGATGTACAATCTCTACTATAACACACAAACCATTTGATTCTGGAGTTGAAAAATTAATTCAACACTTTAGGGTACAAATTAAAACTTGGTCGATTCACTTTGATTTCTTCCCCTCCCTCCCCTGTCTCTCTTACTTCCTTCTTTTTAAATACACACACACACACACACACACACACACACACACACACACACACACATATTCTTTTTAAGTGTTTAATACTCTATTGAGGGTGTGGTGGGACTTTGAAAATAGCTATAAAACACCAAAAGAGTTATCTTGAAAAGTCAACTGATCCTTAAAAGTTACATCCTGATGATTTAAGTTTAAATTAATCAGAAAACTAAAGGTGAAGGGCCAGATTGGCATTCCTGTCTGCACTGCCTCATTTCATCAGTGTGCAGAGTTCCAACTAATTGCAATGAGAACTTCATGTACAGAAGCAATGAGTAGGGTGCAAGATGCATATTAATTTTTTAGAGCCTTTCCCCTAGTTACATTTTTTTTTTAAATGGAAGGGGAAGTGCTTGGTTAAATAGTCAAGATATCCAAAGAACACCAAATGTAGCTGGGATTCCTAATTAATATGTGTTTTACAGAGAGGAACGCTTGTAAGTTTGAGAGCATTGGGGAGTTTGATGTTATTTTTGAAATAAATTTTTAATTAAATTTTCCTTAATTGAGCATACTGAAATTCCAGTAAAGGATTCCTATGAAGTACTCCTTGGGGTGTGGAGGAGATCCACAGAGGTGTGGAGAAATATGTGAATTGGGCTGAGTATCTCATTAATTCTTACAACACCCTGGGAAGAAGACAGGAAGAATAATGTGTAAGGCACAATTCACTGAAGTAAAATGACCTTGGAGGGAATGTGAAAACCTTTGATGTCTGGAGACTAAAAGAAGCTTAGCACAATTTCTTCCCACCAACCTTCTTTCTCTCCCCATGTTCTACCTTGTAAATTAAGCAAAACTCTATGTAGGGCTAGTTCCTATACACCTGTTATATGGCAGAGAGAGATTTTTCAATAAAGACAGGTAAAGTATGTACATATATATGTTTATATAATAAAAAGTATATATAAACATATATATATATATATATATATATGTTTGTTCTATCAGAATAAGGAATTTAACATTTGTTATTATGTACAAGGCATTGGGTGTGCTCTCTGAGAGGCATAAAAATGGCCAAGTAGGCATCTCTTCTATGTGTCTCTCCATCAATAGGTCACACCTATCATAATTCCAAAAGTATGCAAAACTCTGAAGAATTTTCAATAGTTTTCACTTAATGCAATTTCCATTAAGACATGAAAATCGGCTGGGCACGGTGGCTCACGCCTGTAATCCCAACACTTTGGGAGGCCAAGGAGGGCGGATCACGAGGTCAAGAGTTCGAGGCCATCCTGGTCAACATGGTGAAACACCGTCTCTACTGAAAATACAAAAATTAGCTGGGCATGGTGGTGCACGCCTGTAGTCCCAGCTTCTCAGGAGGCTGAGGCAGGAGAATTGCCTGAACCCAGGAGGCGGAGGTTGCAGTGAGCCGAGATCGCGCCATTACACTCCAGCCTGGGTAACAAGAGTGAAACTCTGTCTCAAAAAAAAAAAAAAATAAATAAATAAATAAAAGAAAATCATGAATCCATGAGTTTTTACATAAGATACAAGACTACCTTATATCAGAGTAAATATGAGACACACAGAGGAATTGATTTTGCCTTTAAGGCACTCATGGACTAACTGATAAGAAAGAAAGCAGAGGAAAAGAGGTTAAATTAATAGTTACAGACTACAGGAAATTGGAAAAAAGATAGGTCTGTGATATGTGTTGGTCATGTAAAGTAAACTTCATGGACAAGATAGGATTGATAGACAGTGATTAGATTCTTAAGCCAGTCTCAACCTTCATTCTACCACTATGAGCCCTAAACTTATTCTTCTTAACATCTATTCTTGGGTGACAACCACAAATCTGACATATTAATTCCAGATGTCAAATCAAAATGAAATATCTGGGACCAGGTTTAGTTGAGGTTGCTAAAGCAAGTTGGAAGATTTCATTTTGCCAACTAAACTTAAAGCAATTTGAGTCAGGCTTAGGGTACCTGTCATTATAAAACAGAAAGTTTAAAATATCATTCTTTTTCTTACTAGTGAAAATCATAAAAAGCAATTGGTAGTACAATATGGTCCAAATACATGTGATACAGTTATTTCCCTTTTTTTCTGAGCTTCAAACTTCCTCAGGAGAGTTTTAGTCATCACTTATCATTTTGTCTGAGAACACTGCATACTTACCAAGACATAGGTTGTCACTGAGCCATGGATGTTTGTTGAAAGGATAAATAAATGAACATTTTTATTGCCAATCTTTATAGTGATAATTGATTATCTTTCATAATATTGAAGTTTTGTGAACTATTTAAGATAGCAAACATAAAAATTAAAATGAGAATGTTTTTATTTGCAAAATAAATAATTCTAGCAAAATATTTACCAAAGCCTTTTTTTTAACACTTGAAAGTTTTAATCTAACGTTTTCAAAAGAAAAACTTGATTTGCTAAATGTAATATATATAATTTTCTGCAATATATCCATTGCATATAGTATGATGTCTGGACCGAAGTAAAAGATATAACCATTTCATTTATTTATTATTTACATTGTAATTCTGTACAGATTGAAGTTGCAGAGTGCTTAGTTTTAAAAAAATACATTCAATTGCATATTTAATTCAAAATGCTAATTGAATGTTACCTTGAAACTTAGCACTAAATCTCTACAAAGCACAATACAATTTTTTATACTAATTTATGTCCTATTTACCCTTTCTTAGCCCTCCCTTTCCTCTATTTTATCAATAGGCTATCATATTCCTATTCAAGGAAACCTCTAAAACTCAATCCTGAGCTCACAGGTAACCTTTAACATCATCTCATGCTGAGATTTAGAAAGCTATTCTTCTTCATTGTATAATGTTTTATTAAAATGGCATCTTGCTGAAGTATCTAGATATGTCAGAAGCATTATATAAATACTTATGGATAGATATATGCTTTCTGAGCTTGAACAGTAGAAACGTCAATCTAAAATAATAGTAATCATCACAATAATAATGGTAATGCTACTTTTTATTTGTATAGCACATGCCAAGCAAGCTACTTACGAGGTAATTGCCAAACAAATAAAATTGGAGAATAGGTAAGCCCAAAAGAGGTGTCCACAAAAAAACTGTATTTTTGAAAAATCATGTAAAATAAAATTTTTAAGTCCCAAGAATATACTGACTGTATGGTTGCCTGAATTGATAGTTCTGGCTTTCTTACCTCATTGAATTTTTATAGGAATAATAGTATGTGATTTTGCTATGTTTAAAATTTATAAGAGATATCAAAGAGTTGTGCCATTCATTGCCTTCTTTTATTAGAGCAGATAAGAATGGACTATAGGTTATGACATTTACTTTCAATGAAAATTCTAAAATTTGCTCTTTAGTGCACAGATAACCTACAATATCATATCACACTTGTCTTCGGAGAAAATTATTCTCTCTTCTCTTTTCTGCACTTCTCTCATATAACACACTTGTCAAGGTGTCAAAGGAATGCATGTTATGGTATTATGCAAAATAGTCATATCTACATGGGTGTTTTTGACTTTTAAAACGTATATATTTTAAATTAAAATAAGGACAACTATCATAATCATTAAAACCATTTTGGTTTTGTTTTGTAATAGCTGATTTCTTTCAAGATGTTCATGAGAGACATAAAGGCAGAATCTTCTTTACTGAAAGCTTTTATTTGGAACCAGCCTGGTCAATTTGTAAGGCTCGATGAAGGAAGTGAAATTATAGGAATGCTTTGACATGCAAGGGAGATATTTTGAATCCCAAATAAGATATTGCTATAATATCATTGGAGATGAGGAAGAATAAAAACAAGAAAGAAGAATAAATTGTGTTATAAAATGAGAAATGAAGGATAAATATAGTGATATAAAAGAGCGTAAGAGTCCAGTGAATGTAAGAGCAAAATTTTAAAGCACTATTATAAATCACAGCAGACTGAGTGCGAGTGATACTTCTGGATCCAGAAATAAGAGAAAACCTGGCTAAATAAATTTTTCATCTACTTATCTCATAGTGTCAAGCACAGCATAAAATTTGACCAAACCACGAATAAAAGGACCCACGTGATCCCATAATTCCCTCTGGTAATTACAAGTAGAAAAGTAAAATAATTGAAGTTACAACTGAATCACATAGTCTACTTCCATTACTTTGTATTAATATAAGGGGACATAAGTTAAAAATGTAAATATTTTATTTGTACAGATAAGGATTGTAATACACAAAGGCACTGGAAGGGATGTTAAAAAACAAAAGACAAATAATTTGTATTTTAAAAAGGACACATTTTCAGCCAGAAATTTTGAGGGAAACAATTTGAAAACTAATTTGAGAGTGTATATTTGGGGACAAGTGTTAGTGTCACAGTAATATGTCTTGCATGGAGAAAGAGCACCAAGTTTGTCAATATACTTCAAGTAACATACATCAGTTTTATCATATATGGGCTGTGTGTTATACAGCAAAAACTTCCAGATATAAAATGCAAAAGAATTTTCTGTTTAGCAACTAGTCTCTGCATTTCTGTGATTAGGTGGACATTTCTATACTATTTTCCCATTACATTGGACTTTATGACTTTGTAGCTATTAAAATTGGGAAATCCAATTTATCACCACTAAAAATTCTAGATTTGATTATATCAAAAGCTTATTTTGATATAATAAAAACATTCAACTAGTTTAATCAACTGTAGTCCTCTCCTCACTGCCCTCCTACTTGAAAACTGAATAACTATTAGAACAAGTATGGCAGACAACATTGAGAACTACCATTGTCAACCTTAAGCAACACAGTGTGAAATGCTTCTCTGGACAATGAGAGTAAGTATGTATAAAAAACAACAATAGCATACAGTATTTTTAAATTTAGATTTTTTTTTTTACTTTTTCTTTTACATTCTAACCATGTAAGTGTTGAGCCAGAGTATTTATTTCATATATGTCAGGCTATCTCTACTGAATCTATATATTTAGACTATAGAAAACTGCATCATACACAAAATTGGTCTTTGCAGTAATTTTCTAGTTACTCAGCTAATTGGCATAGAATTTTTATAAGTCATTGCTATTCTTTTGCATAAATAGGTTGCATTGAGATTATATTTCATAGTGCAGTTATCTCCATGAGGTAGATGTGATATTAATACAATCATACCTTTTATGTGTTAAAATTAACCAGAATGCCTCTATAGATTCGTCTGTTATGCATATTTCATGAAATCATGCAACAGGAAAAATTTTTTGGCTGGCTTCTTTTAATTAGCGTGATATTTCCAAGGTTTATGTATGCTCTAGTAAGTATTATCAGTACTTCTTACTTGCTTAAGGTTATTTCAATGTTATTGCCAGATAATATTCCACATTATTGAATAGCTCTAATGCATATGTTTATTCGTCAGTTGAAGGACACTTAGATGGTTTTTTATATTTTGGCTGTTATGAATAATACTGCTGTGAAAACTTGTGCATGCAAAAACTTTTATGAGAACAGTTGTTTTCAATTTTTTTTGGCTATATACCTAGGATTAGAATTGGTGGCTTATATGGTAATTCTATATTTAGAATGTTGAGGCAGTGCCACACTGCTTTACAAAATGTGCCATTTTACATCTCCACCAGCAATGTATGAGAGTTCCAATTTCTTCATATTCACATAAACACAATACTTTTATCTTTATAACATTTGTCATCCTAGTCATTGTGACGTGGCATCTCATTGTGATTTTAATTTGCATTTTCCAGCTAATGATGGTGAGCATCTTTCCATGTATTTGTTGACCATTTGTTTTTCTTTAGAGAAGTGGCTTCTTAAATTTTTTGCCATTCTCTTATTCGGTTGCCTTTTTGTTGTTGCATTGTAGAAGTTTTTATATAATATTCTACATTCAAGTTTCTCATCAGGTATATATTTGTGAAGATTTTCTTCTATTCTGTAGGATTTGTTCTGGAACTTGATGGTGTCTTTTGCTGCACAAATGTTTCTAACTTTGATTAAATTCAATGTATTAATTTTGTTTTGTGTTTTTTCCTATGTTTTGTTGGAACTAAGAAGATGAACTCTAGTCCACAATGATTTACTTTTATGTATTCTTTCAGAAATTTAATGGGTTTAGTGCTTACATTTATGTGTAACTTTATGCCAACTAAACATGCTGAGTTAATTTTTTATGGTGTGAATTATGGGTTTAATTTCATTATTTTGCATGCAGATATCCAGTTGTTCTAGAGCCATTTGTAGAAAGACTGTTTTCCTCCAGTTGAATTGTACTGAGACCTTGTCAAAAATTAATTGGCCATAAATATGAGGATTTATTTCTGAATCTTTTATTCTAGTTTATTGATTTATACATCCATCCTTATGCCACTATCACACAGTCTTGACTAATTAAATTTGTAGTAAGTTTTGAAATTAGAAAGTGTAAGTCTTCCAACATTGCTCTTATTCTCAAGAGTGTTTTAGCTTTTCTGAGTTACTCCAATTTCACATTAATTTTAGAATCAGCATGTCAATTTCTGCAAAAAAAAATAGCTAGAATTTTAATAGGGAATTAAAATTCCTAAAAATTTAGTTTTGTTCAATCTGTGTACCAATTTGAAGAGTACTGCCATTTTAACGATGTGGTGACATTAAATCCATGAAGATGGGACATATTTGCATTTATTTAAATATTCCTTAATTTCATTCAATATTGTTTTACAGTTTTAGGTGTGTAAATCTTACACTTATATTGTTAGGTGTATCGTATTCTTGTTACTGTAAATAGGATTGTTTAATAATTTCATTTTTGGATTATTCATTGCAATGTATAGAAATAAAGTGAATTGTTTATGATCATGTGTCTTCCTCATGGCTAAACATATGTATTAGCTCTAAAAAATTTTCAGTGGATCATTTGGATTTTTTACATAAAAGATTATGTTATTCACAAATAGAAATACTTTTATTTCTTTTTTTCCAATCTGGATAACTTTTTTGTTGATGTTGCCTAATTGTTGTGGCTAGACCGTCAAGTACTCTGCTATAGAAGTGGCTACAACAGACATCCTTGTTCTTGATCTTAGTAGGAAAACATCCATTCTTCCTCCATTAAATATTTTAGCTGTGGGAATTTGTAGATATACTTTGTCAAGTAGAGGATATTTCTTTATCTTTCCAGGTTGCTGATGGTTTTAAAAATGAAAAAAAAAAAAGATTTTTGTCAAAAATTTTTGTCTGCTTACATTAAAATGGTTATGTGGTTTTCATGTTTTACCACCATAGAACAATTTCATACTTCTGGAATATTCTGTCACATTTTATAATTCTTTTTATATATTATCATATTTTATTTGTTAGTATTTTAATGGTGACTTTTCTATCTATAGTCATAAGATGGTGGTCTATTAATTTCCCTTATTGTAATGTCTTTGTCTTGTTTTGGTATCAGATAGAATTTAGTGCATAGACAACGAATTATCAAATTTTTCTTAATGTTTTGCCTCAGGGTAAAAGTACTGGACTCTGATAATTTAACTGAAGTTCAGTACTTTCTGTTAAAGAAACAAGTTTCAGTTTGTTCTATGGCTTTGGTTAACTGCTGAAGTTCGGATATGGTTGATTTTTAGTTGTCTTGTTCATAATTGTGTTGTGTTACAGTAAAAATGAATTTGCCAAGTTTATTTGGCATTTTGGTAGTAAGCCTTTTACATGCTTCTTTCTGTATGTTATACTTAAAGCTATTATTCTCTAGTCTTTTTCAAAAGTGCCTAGAATTATACAAATTCACCCCATATCTTCTGTTTTCTAAAACTCTACTTCCAATTTGCTTCAGGACTCAGATCTAGATAATTTCACATTGAAATCATATATTTAAAAAGTTTTTTAAAAATACAAAAACTGTGAGCCAGGGTAAAAGCTAAGTCAGTGACTATTACTGCTCACTACACCTTTATCCCGCTTTTCCTTTCACGAAACTCTACAGTTCTTTAAGATCAATTCACATTTCTTCATCCCTATAAAATTTATTCCTCTCTTCCTGAATTAGTCTCCTCTGTATTCCCTTTTTGTTCAAGTCTTTGAAAAATACCTATAACATTATACTGAATTTATTAATCTCTATTCCCTCCTTCATACCTTTAGATCCCTCTTTTACAGTTAAGGATATGTAATCTTTCTGGGAACCAGACAGTTGTTTAGAATTATGGGTTTTGACCAAATTTGGAACATTTTCAGCTACTATTTACTTGAAGAGTTTTCACCTTTGTCTCCCCTTCTCTACTTCTCTAGGACTCTGATGACACAAATGCTAAATGTTTTCTTTTACTCCAACATGTCCCTGAGGCTCTGTTCATTTTTGTCTCAGTTTATTATTTCTTTGTTGTCCAGATTAGGTAATTCCTATCGTGCCACTCAAGTTGGACTGATGCTTTTCTATGTACTCTTGTCCTCTCCAAACTGCTGTTGAGACGCTCCATTAAGGCTTATACACAAACACGCAAATATATGTGTGTGTGTACGTATTATCTATAATATATAAAAATTACATATATTTGCATAATATATAATTTAGTAATTATTATAATATATAAATTATATATAGCATATATAAATTAATATATTTACTGTACATAAAATATATATTATATATATATAATTTTAGCTATTGTCATTTTCAGTTCTAAAATGGCCATTAGATTCATCCCTACATCCCTCATTGATTTCTTGAGGCCTTCTGGTTTTTTGTTTCATTTGTTTCAATCAGGTTCTTAATACCCACTGAAGCATTTTTTATGAGTGTTTTAATTTTTGTCATGTAAATTCCATGTCATCTATATCATCTTGGTGTTAGTTTCTACTGCATTTATAAATTCAGTTTGAGATTTTCCTGGTGTATGCTATACTGGCTAATATTACATTGAAGCTTGGTGTCTTAGTCCATTTGGGCTGCCTTAACAAAAATATCATAGACTGGGTAACTTATAAACAACAAAAATTTATTTCTTATAGTTCTGGAAGCTGGGAGGTTCATTTTCAAGTCATCATCAGATTGGTGTCTGGTGAAGCCCCTCTTCATAGATGGTATCTTCTAGTGGTATTTTCATAGGGTGGAAGGGGCTGGCTAGCTCTCTGAGAGGGTCTATTTTATAAGGGAATTAACATTGTGATCAAATCATTTCCTAAAAGCCTCATCTTCTAACACTGTCACACTAAGAAATTTTAGCATATAAATTTTGTGGGATATAAACACTTAGACCATAGCACCTGGATATTTTTTGAATAATGTTTTCATACTCTGGATCTCATTTGAGTCTTGAATTTCAGTTGACTTCCTCGGGCACTGCTCTGGAGGGAAGAATGCTACCTTGTTGCTGCCAGGTTGGCTGAAAGTCCAGGTTCTCCATTTGGCCTCTGTTGACACTCAGGAACTAGGGCTAATTTTCACTTCTCAGCTGAAATGGGAATTTAGGGTACTTATTAGTCATTTGCTGATAGTACCCTAAATGGGAGGGAGAGGGGCATCTTGTTATTGGTCTCCATAAGACTTCACTGATACTGAGGGTGCAAGGTTGTCTACATCAAGCTGGGGAGAAAGTTCTGGCTTCCCATTCAGTTTCTCCGACACCATCTCTTTGACTGTGTTGGTCACCTTGTTATAGCCTGGGAAGGGTGGAAGTCTAGCCTCCTCACTTGCTTTTGCTGAGTTGGGGCTGCCAATTTGTCTATGATAGTTTACTGGATAGAGTGATTAGTAAGTAAAAAGTTTTCAAGTCTTGCTAGGCAACCTCTTTCCTTACTTTTGTTCACAAAGAGCAGACTTTTCTTGGGGATTTTTATCTCCACTTGTCATTTTCTGGTTGCCGGCTTCTCTAGTACCTAGTCTAGGATAGATGAGGCAAAAATAAAACTCAGGAATTTACCACCTTTGTTCCTTTGGTCCTGAGTTCTTAGCTGGTCTGACTTATTTTCTCCAGCTTTCCAAATAATCTTATGGTTATTTGGTACATAACATGTAGGGTATTTTGTTGTACTTAGTTGAAAAAAATAGAAAGCATGTCTGCCTCATCTTTCCATAAGAGGACATTGTTAAAGATCTGTCAATCCATATTTCCTGACATTTTACATAGTGGCTACTAAGTCATAAATATTTGATAAATAATTGTTAAGCAAATGACTTAGTAGCAGAACTTTATGTCTACCTTTTTGGGAAGACTGGAATCAGTTTCATTTGCTTTTCACTTAGGATGATGTTGTAGATAATCATATCTCAGAAAACAGCATTCTACATTAAGGGAGGTGTCACTGAATTTTAGAAATTTTTATAATTTCTGTCATAATATTCTATTGAAATAAAATATTTTATTTGAAAAAGAGCAAAACCTTTGTTTTGCCATTGTTGCTGCCATCATCTGAAATTTAAAATAATTTATTTATTATACTTTAAGTTCTGGGGTACATGTGCAGATCGTGCAGGTTTGCTACATAGATATACATGTGCCATGGTGGCTGCATCCATCGCCCTGTTAGGTATTTCTCCTAATGCTATCCCTCCCTCCATTTGAAAATCTCCTAAACACTCTACTTTTTAAACATGTTATTCTTTGTTGTACTGATTTACAGCTTCTAAATAATTTAGAGAATGTAATTTGCAATTAAGAACATTCTCATTCACATATGCAAATTCAAATGAGTACTTGTTATGATCTTGCTATTTTTAATAACATTAGTACTGCTGGGCTGAAATTTCTTAAAGATCCAACCTATTTTAGTAACTCAGTGTTCTTTTTATAATTAACAAAATCATTAATTTTATTTTTCATTCTATGAATATTATTGGTTATTCTCTTTAATATTATAGTCCTTACAGAATACAACATAAATATCTTGGCACTTGTGATGCAATGAGAAATTGTCATTTAGAGATTCTGTAGTCCCGGGAACCAGAAATAGAGTTTATTTGAAAAAATTCTTCAGTGGGAATGCTTTGATAGGGCCTTGATTGAGACATTATTCTATCCCTTAGCTCCTTTACTAGTTTTAGACTAATTTGAACTTTTCAAGTACTATTCTTAGTGTCTTCATTGAATAAATCAATTAAACTGAGTTCAGTTCAAATAACCTTGCTTTCAATGAAAAATATCTGCCAGAAAATCATGTGGTTACAGTGATTATACTGAGTTTAAGAGGGGGAAAAAAAGAGATATATATATCTAGGAGATTTCAAGACCAAGTAAACATTGTTGGAAGAGGATACTTCTGTGAGGCATCATTCATGACATAGTAAAAAGTAAGATAGCAAATAGAAACACAGACATTTCCCCCTGTAAATAAAGAGAGAAGAGTAAACCCTGTGGTAAATTATGGCGTTTGGGTGGTTCTAATTTGTCAATGTAGATTCAATAATTTTAACAATGTAGCACTCCAGTGGGAATTTTTATAATTGGGGATGTTGTGCATACATGGTATAATGAGTCCCTCACCTGAGGAAATTCTTCAACAGAAGCAGATATGCAATAATTGGTAAAAAGTATTATTTTGTCATGATTGTTGTGAAGATCATGATAAAAATCAATTAAGGAAGCAGTGCCCTCTTAAGACTGTAAAAGCTGCAGAGATGTTCAAAGCTTCCCAGTTTTTCTTTCCCAGGATTATGCTTCCCTAAGCAATGGTCGCTCTTACACACATCCTGGAATCACTTCTCTCATGTTGAGTCCCAGCTACACTTCTGGCCCCTTTTCATTGATCTCGGACCTTTGAGAATGGCAACATATAATCTTACAATCCTGGCAGCTGAGAACCTGCCAACCAGAGCTGCTACAGTTGAAATCACAGTGGAGTTTTATGTTGGCAAAATTCTGACTGTGGATAATAAATATTTAATCACTGTCTGACCATGTAGTTGATAGAACTAAATAAAACCTCTTCTACGATTTTTAAGAACAAAGCAATCTTACTATGGTCAGTTATTATATAGCTCATGGGAAGTAATGATGATTTCAGTGATGGATAATAAGGAATAAGTAAAGATTAAAAGGCAGGATATAAATCAAGGTCCATCTGACTCTAGTTTTTTACTTTACATCTCATATTATATTTTTCCCAGATATTTTGCTTCCAGGAAACCAACTTATGTTTCACAGGAATTAATGACTGTCCTAAGACACTGGGAAGTCAGCACAGTCCACTCCACATAAAACAGTGTAGGTTAAGACAGCATTTTTGAGGCAGAAACAGGGTATCTTATTAAGAACCAAAACAAACAAATAAACAAAACCCACCACCACCACCAACAACAAAAATTTTAGATAGCTACAGATGGAAATCTGTTTCCTAAAAGTGATAAGAATAATATGACCGGTCAGCCAGTATAGGCTACATGATAAGTTCACTAAAACGTCAAATGGTGGAGTAGAGGCACTGGCTGGGACATCAGGTCTCCTTGGTACTGGGCAAAGAAGAATTATGAGGTAGTTTTCTGCTGACTGTTCTCCTCTCCTCAAGCCCACCACTGCCCCTAGTACTGGTGTCCTTCTCTTAGGCCCTGACCTCCTCTAAAGAGAATCCTCCTTCCTCCTCTCCTTCTAGCCAGTGGCAGAATAACTTGGCTTTCTCTGAATTATCTTCTAAGCTCTTCTTGTGACTTCGTTCTTAATTCCAGCTCTCTTCAGAGATTTGATACAAAGGTCCAATAAGCTGGACACTGCCTGTCTTTCTCCTGAAATTATAACAATCAATTCTCTTTAACCCAGTGTGGATACCACCATCTAATTAAAAACATTCTGGGAAGTATGACCAATAAAGACAGATATGAAATATTATTTTAATAATGATCTTGCTATTTTTCTTGCTAGTAATTTTTTTATCTCCAAGATTATCTTTGTTCTCATCTAGGTGCACCATTCTCTATACCTTCAATGATACAACATGTAGTGATAGGTGGTCACAACTCTCTGAGACATTAAAATTTCTGGATATCATTGGGCATGTTTTCCCAAGTTAAAGAGATCAGAAAAAGAAGTCCTAGACCAGGGGTGAACGTTCTATTCATCATTACAGTTTATTAGTATAATCTCTTCTACCTGACAATGACTTGACTTTCCACGTTTTTACTCAAGAATAAGGATCATTGACTTTTATCATATTGGAAAGAAGGCCTTAACTAAATAGAATGTGGGATGTGATGTCATACAATGTGAGATGCCTTTAAAAATATGAACATTACGTGCATGTGTCTGAGTCTTTTTGGACTGCCATAACAAAATACCAGAGGGTGGGAGGCTGATGAAAAGTAGAAATTTATTTCTCACTGTTCTGGAGGCTAAGAAGTCTGAAATCAAGCCCCTGGCATATTTGGTGTCTGGTGAGGGTTTGTCTCCTGGTACATAGAAAGTACCTTCTCACTGTGTCCTCGCATAGTGGAAGGAAGCAAATAAACTTCCTGAGATCTGATATTAAGAGGGTATTAATTCCATCAATGAGGGCTCCATCTTCATCACCCAATCACATCCAAAAAGGCTCCACCTCCTAATACCATCAACTTAGGGGTTAGGATTTTGACACATGAGTCTTGGGGAGATACAAACATTCAGATCATAGTAATGATATTATTCATCTAATTCTGTCATGTAAGCATCTAGGTCAGTTTCTTGAATTTTAACCAATGGTGGTATTGCATAGCAAAATGTTAGTAAATTTTTGAATTCATTATTTTGAGAGAGATAGAAACTAAGTAATGTAACTCCGTAAACTAGATATGATGAATTAAATAAGTTATAATGGAAAACTGGATTCATTTTTTCCATAATTTTAGTGTCAAAATCTGCCTTCTCTGCCCAATCTTTGGGACTATAAAGCCAATTAGTTATACAATTTACCTTAAAAAATAATATTCATTCACATTTTAAAAATTATATTTTAGCTGAAAAAATTTCTTCTTGATGGTGTCATAAATAAACCTACCTATAGGTTTACTTTCTTTCACAGATGTTGCTTTCTTTCAGTATTTTATCTAAAAATATTATTGCAAAATAAAAGTTTGGGTAGATTTTTCTCCTATGTTTTCTTCTAGGAGTTTTATAATTTGCATTTCACATTTAGGCCTATAAACCATTTAGAATTTTTATTTTAGTTTTTCAGGGCAGTGACCTTGCTATTGTGTGCCACTACATGCCAAATTCATTCCATGGATTTTTAGCAAAATAAGAATTTATGTATGAATACCAAAGCAAAAATTACACCAGACAAATTTTATTAAGCAGGCAAGGAACACTTTATCCAAGGCTATTACAATAAGGTATAGAGGCCAGAACTCAGCCTTATCTCAACTCTGCTAAAACAAAAGGCTGGAGAGTTTTGAGAGCTGTGGCAGTGGTGAGGAGGATTATACGCCATCTGTGTCTGCTTACCAGTTGGACCCAAAGGAAAAGTCAACTTTCTCATATCTCCCTGAAAGGAGGTAGTTTTACAACTTGGAACAAGATTAGGCTCCTACCTTTCTTCAGAATCTGAGACACAGAAACTTCACCATTTTGACGATTACATTTTAAAGGAATTACTCTCAGAAACACCAAAAAGATATTCTTCAGTCGTAAATTTGTTAAGAAGTGTTTAAAACATTTACATTTCCAGGCCATGTGCAGTGGCTCATGCCTGTAATCCCAGCACTTTGGGAGGCCGAGGCAGGTGTACCACTTCAGGTCAAGAATTTGAGACTAGCCTGACCAATAGGATGAAACCCCATCTCTACTGAAAATGCAAAAATTAGCTGAGCATTGTGGCAGGTGCCTGTAATCCCAGCTATAGAAAAGGTTGAGATAGGAGAATTGCTTAGACTCGGGAGGCCGAGATTGCAGTGAGATGAGATTGTGCCATTCCACTCCAGCCTGGGCAACAAGAACAAAACTCTGTCTCTACCAAAAAAAAAAACAAAAATTACATTTCCAAAGGGCAGAGACAGTAAATGCTCTGAGGAAAGGAAATGCAAGAGCCTGGCACAGTGGCCTGAAATCCTAGCACTTAGCAGGCAGAGGCAGGTGGATCAGGCAAGCTCACAAGTTCCAGACCAGCTTGGCAAACATGGTGAAACCCTGTCTCTACAAAATACACACACAAAAGCAATTAGCCAGGCATGGTGGCACACGCCTGTAGTCATAATGACTTGGGAGGCTGAGGCAGGAGTGTGCCTGTAGTCACAGCTGCTTGGAAGCCTGGGGTTGGAGGATCACCTGAGCCTGGGGAGGTCAGGGCTGCAGTGAGCTGTGATCACTCCATTGCACTTCAGTTTGTGTGACAAAGTGAGACCTTGTCCTGGTCCCACCACCAACCAAAAATAAAAAAATAAAGAAAGGAAAGGAAGATCATGGGCCAGGCTGAGATTCAGGAGGAAGCCTGTCTAATGTCTAGTCAAGGCTGGGTGCTGTGGCTCATGCCTATACCTGTACTTTGGGAGGCTGAGCCTGGTGGATCAGGAGGTCAGGAGTTTAGGACCAGCCTGACCAACATGGTGAAACCCCATCTATATACAAAAATTATTCAGGCGTGGTGGCACATGTCTGTAATCCCAGCTACTCAGGAGGCTGAGGCAAAAGAATCTCTTGAACCCAGGAGTCAGAGGTTGCAATGAGTCAAGATCACACCACTGCATTCTAGCCTGGGCAACAGAGAGAGACTCTGTCTCAAAAAAAAATAAAAAAGTCTAGTCAAGCATAGGAGAATAGGAAGGCCACTGGCCAACTTCATCAGGGACTTTATCTGTTTTAAGATGCTTACTACATTAAAGTATTATTGTTTATGCTTTGCCAAAATAATTTTGTAATTATTAGGTTTACATTTCAGTGTGTTTTATTTTTTCTAGTAATTCCTGAAAAGAAGCAGAGCCCCTAAAATACTGTGATATTTTAGTTGATAGAACTACTTAGTTTTAAATTGTATAAAGACATTTTTATAATGTTTCTTGAAAAGCTGTCAATATTCTATAATACTCAGTCTTCAAATATAACACAAGCAACTACAATTTCCATATTACAATGAATCCTGAATGTGGAGAACAGTGCGCAGATATGAAGCCAGTATCACCCTAATACCAAAGCCTGGGAAGGCCACAACAACAACAAAAAACTACAAGTCAGTTTCCCTGATGAAAATAGATGCAAAATCTTAACAAAATACCAGCAAACTCAATCCAATAATACATTAAAAAGATAATTACCATGATCAAATGGGCTTTATATCAGGATTGCAAAAATGGTTCAATGTAACCAAATTTATAAATGTGATTCACTACATAAACAAAATTACAAAAAACACATTATATAAGCATTTTAAGAGATGTGGAAAAAGTATTCAACAAAATCCAGCATCTCTCTGTTACAAAAACCGTCAACAAACTAGGCATAAAATGGACATACCTCAAAATAATAAAAGCCATATATAACAGCCCACAGCCAACATCATACTGAATGAGGAACATTGAAAATATTTTCTCTAATAATTGGAACAAGTCAAGGATACCTACTCTCATCACTCCTATTCAACATAGTATTGGAAGATCTAACTGGAGTAATTAGGCAAGAGAAAGAAATCAAAAACATCCAAATTGGAAAATACTAAGGCAAATTATCTCTGCTCACTGGTGATATGATGTTATAACTAGAAAACCCTGAAGACTCCTCTAAAACAATCTCAGATTTTGTAAATGACTTCAGGATAGTTTCTAGGTACAAAATAATTGTAGAAAAATCAGTAGCATACTTATATCCCAATAATAAACTGAGAACAAAATTAATATCTCAATCCCATTTAGAATAGCTACAAAAAATACATAAAATACCTAGAAATTCATTTAACCAAGGAGATGAAAAAAGTCTCTGCAGAAACAACTACCAAAAGCTGATGAAAAAATATGGATGACACATCAAATGGAAACATATCTCATGCTCATGTATTAGGATAATAAATCTCATTAAAATAACCATACTTCCCAACATAACCTGCAGATTCAATGCAATTCCCATCAAAATACCAATGTCATTCTTTATGGAATTAGACAAAACAGTTTTAAAATTTATATGGAATCAAAAAAGTGCGTGAATAGCCAAAGAATTCTGAAGGAAAAATAAAAAACTGGGGGTGTCACATTACCTGACTGAAAACGATGCTACAAGTCTATAGTAACCAAAACAGTATGGTACTGGTAAAAAATAGACACATAGATCAGTGTAACAGAATAGTTACCCCTGAAATACAGCCACATACTACAATCAACTAATCTTTGACAAAGTCAGCAGAAATATACACTGGGTAAAGGACACCATTTTCAATAAATGGTGCTAGGAAAATTAAAGACCCATAAGCAAAGATGAAAGTGGATCCATACCTCTTCCCATATATAAAACTTAAGTCAGGATAGATTAAAGACCTAAACATAAGATCTGAAATTATAAAAATTCTGGAAGAATATCTAGAAAAAACTCTCCTGGCCATTGGCCTCAGCAAGTAATTTATGACTAAGTTTTAAAAAGGAAATGCAACAAAAAACAAAAATAGACAAATGGGACTTAACATGCTTTCGCAAGGCAAAATAAATAATTGGCATACTAAATAGACAACCTACAGAATGAGAGGAAATATTTACAAGTTATTCATCCAACAAAAAGCCCAGAATCTACAAGGAACTCAAATTAATCAGCAAGAAAATGACAGTCCTATTAAAATGTGCAAAGGATATGAAAAGACATTATTCAAAAGAAGACAAACAAGAGGTCAACAATCACATGATGAAGTTCTCAACATCACTAATCATCAGAGAAATGCAAATTAAAACCACAATGAAATACCATCTTACACCAGTCAAAATGGCTATTACTAAAAATTCAAAAAACAACAGTTGTTGGCGAGGATGCTAGGAAAAGAAAATGCTTATACACTGTTGGTAGGAATGTAAATTGCTACAACTTCCATGGAAAATAATATAAAGATTTCTCAAATAACTAAAAATAGATCTACTCTTCGATCCAGCAATCCCACTACTGGGTCTCTACACAAAAGAAAAAAAATAATAATTATATTAAAAAGATCCCTGCCCTTGTATGTTTATAGTAACACTATTCACAATAGCAAAGTCAGGTAGTCAACCTACATATCCATCAGTGGATGACTAGATAAAAAATGTGTATACGTATATACATACATACACCATGGAATACTACTCTACCAGAGAAAAGATTAAAATCATGTATTTTTCAGGAACATGGATGGAACTGGTTATCATTCTCCTAAGTGAAATAACTCAGACACAGAAATCCTGAAATTGTGTGTTCTCACTTATAAGTGGGAACTAAACAATGGGTACGCATGGACATGGACATACAGAGTGGACTAACAGACACTGGAGACTCCAAACAATGGGAGGGTGAGAGGGTGGTGAGGGATGAAATGCTACCTATTGGGTACAATGAACATTATTTGGGTGATAAGTACACTAAAAGCCCAGACTTCACAACTCACAATATATCCATGTAACACAATTGTACTTTTATCCCTAAATCTATTAAATAAATAAAAATACCACATTCTGTACCAACTCTAATATTTCCAGACTGCATCACATAATAGCTCCATGTCTTTTCCCATCGAATCATTTTTACTGTCATTTGCCTTTCTTGGATATTATGAATATGTTAGACTTTAACTGTTTTTTGATGTCATTAAATATTAGTGCATCACTTAGGATTAGAATTCTTTGTAATTAATAAAACCATTAAAAAACAAAAAAGGTGTATTTTAAACATACTAGGATAGCTAAGGGAAACAAAGGCTGAAGCGTATATGAGCTTCAGGAAAACAAATTGAGACAGAATCTAAAACGCCTTCTTATCTCAAGCAGTTTCCACTCTTGGGTCCTGCTTCTCTGCTACCTGCTATCTTGCAGTCTTTGTCCTTCTCTATCTTACTCTCTCCTTGGACCAATTTCCCCTGTATTCCAATCTACATGGTAGAACCATACAATTACACATATCTCTGACCCCTCCAGGGTTGGTTAAGTCCTCTTGTTTCTATAACCCCCATACCTCCCACTTCCCTTGTAGTTATTAATCTATTGTCTAACTTCCTATTGTCTCACTGAAGACTTTTGGGTCATTTAATAGTAGTTACTAATTTATTGTCTAACTTTTCCTATTGTCTGACCGAGGACTTCTGGGTCATTTAATATGCAGGGTGGTTCATTTTCATAGTAGCAATCATACATTTTAAATCAAAGCCAGGCATATATGACGTGAGATACCATCGGACATTGGGCTACATATTTTAAGTTATGAATATCCCTGTATGTCTGATTGATTTGGTCTGATATTATCAAACCACCTATGAAGTGCTATTTATCCTTCCACCAATCACAGAGCTCTACCTTCACCACAGAAGGTAGAGCTTGTTCTTGTTTATCTCCTATTCATTTGGTTAGGTCTCGGCTTAAGCAATCTATTCCATATTTTGTGTTTCTAAAATGCCACTGAATGTAAACTTGCCCTTCCCTTTTATATTGCTATGTGTTATCGTATTCTGCCTCTGTCCTGAGACTGGTGGAGACCGTTTCCTTTTAGTTACTTACTACTGTGCTGAGTGCATCATTAGCACTCAATAAATTAAAACAATAATGATACAGTGCATCATCATAATTATCTTTATTCCCTTAGGCAGATCCAGGGGAATGAGACAATTCAGATGCTGCTCTGCTTTCTATAAATGCCCTCTAGCATGTCTGAGGACATGAAAGGAGTCTTTCACTCCACTTGAAAAAAAAAAGCAACTAATGGTGGTGATCATTGAGGGCGAACTCTTTGAGGTTTACAGGAAAATAAGATAACATGTCTTGGTTTCTGTTTTCACTCCCGAAGCACATACTGTCTTTACCATTTATGTAACATGGCATATTATTCTTCCACTTTACTTACAAATAAATTATTATGCCCTTAAGGGAAAATGAATAAGATTTGATCCCACTTCATATACCAATGACTGCCATTAGCAGATTCTCAGTAAACAATCATTGTAAATTCTAGATAAAAGTAATGGTAGAGTTGATGTGTATTAATTCATTTATATGGAAAACCACTTCCATTTATGAGATCTGATAAGCCATAAGCTCCTAGTAGTCTGTGAGCTCCACAAGTGCACATTTGCTTAATCACCTTTATATCTATGGCAAATAACACATGAACTGATACAAAGTGCACACTGAATAGGGTTTTAAACTAAAAGCAATAAAGTACAAACTGAGATTTTTATTGTAATGTTGAAATTGCATTTATATTTGTGCAATTTGTCCTATTTTCAAACTGAAATGACTGCTTAACCCTAAATATCACTGGTCAGATTTTTGTTATTGCTGTTGTTCATTTGTGTTCATTTGTTTCAGTATCTTTACTACCCCTGGAGTTCTACTTCTATGCTTCCTAAATGACTTTATCACTATCAATGACTGGTCTGATGGACCATAAACACTTTGCACATAACTTATTATCTTCTCTTCTATTTTCAGATGTGACACCATTTGGGGTCATGTAATAACTATGTGGAGAAGCTCTAACACCTTGGCTTAAAAAGCAACTTGAACCATCCAATTCCAGTAATTTTCACTATGTATATTTTAGCCACTGACTCTTCATAGCCACAGCCTGTGAGTTAATGTATGTCTCCACCTCAGACAGATAAAATGCTAATATCACTTCCTGATGTAATCACACATCCCTTTCATCTCATACCTTTACTTCATTAACAGTTGTTCTTTAACCTCCTCAAAATCTTCACTTGTTGATAATTGCCTTCCTGCAAGGCCAAAGGCCTTCTTCTCCTGGCTTTATTCCTCTACTTGAGCATCATAGACAAAGATCATCAGAAATGCTCCATTACTTTGCACATTAGTTTTTATCCCTTTTACCCAAAATACCTAATCCTAGCATTATCTACAATCAGTCCTCTTCTGTTGGATATCTAATCCTTGAAATTACTCAGCTTTGTGAGTAGGTGATATTCTAAATTGATATTTCTAACCTTAAATTGAACTTCAGTGCTGCATATCAATTATTTTTCTTAACTGTTATCTATAATTCTTTCTTACAACTTTCTCATAGTTTTAGCCAACCCCCTATTTTTACACTCAGAAAGTGGCTCTGCTTTCTATATTAAGAAATGTAAAACCTATATTATATACTGAGAAGCAGCCCACCTATTCCCTTATCTGTATCACCCCCAGCCTTAATTTCTTCCCTCCAGGCTAAGTAAATAAGACTGCAACACTTTTACTCTCAGCCCTATAGGCTCTCATGTCTTACATCTTGTTTTATAATGTAGCTCTCTACCAATGTCTTATATTTTCCAGTCTTTATTTCTAATACTGGAAACTTCTTTTCAATTTCTATACAGAAATACAAGAAAATACAATTTCTGAATATTACATTCCACTCTGGCTATAGCTCAATTTCTTTTCTTTTCAGCTCCACTTCTGATAAGAATTGTGATGGATCAGTCAATCTCTGTCTATCTGTCAACACACAATTATTGAAAACCTTCTTTATGTCAGGTTCTGTTCAATGCCTGGGGATACTAGGAAAAACAAGATAGACCCAGTCCTGTTTTTAACGGCACTTCCAGCTTCATTTTCTCACTTCCCATTGAGTCTTCAACCTACTGTAGTTGTGTTTCTACCCTTAACAACTCCACTGAATCAGCTTCACTCTTGACCTCTTCATCAACAAATCAACTAGACTTTTTGCCATTTATTTTCTTATCTATGTCTTCTGCATTTTATGTATTAACCTCACCTTGTAACATTCTATTCTTTAAGTTTATATAACTAGAAACTTACATTGTGCTATTTCTGACTTTGGCTTCTCAGTGTCTTAAATAAGCTCCTCTTTCTCAATCCACAACTTAAAATATGACATTCCTCAAGTTGCTGATACTATCTACACACCAGTTCTTTTTTCATAATTTTATAGCTTCAACTATTAATTTACATGAGATTCCTACATTGAAAACATGATAGTTGTCTACCCTTATGTATCTTCAGATCATCTCAAATTCCAAATGCCTTCAAATAAACTCATTATATTTTCTCTTCTTGATCATCTTCCTGATCTTGATAGTGGCAGGAGGCAGACAAATCCCTAAGCAGACAGGGGAGGGTCCCCAGTGAAACCCTACCTTAAAACCAAAGAGAGCTTAAAGCTTGAAAGCCAACCTACAAGTCTCAGATACATCCATGGACCAGATGGGGAACTTCTTTTCCCATTTGGCATGCTTTTCTCTAATTGGTCCCCATCCTTTACCTATTTTACATTTACCTACCTTCCCTAATTGCTTTCTTTGCACTATAGTGCCTACTTTTGAGTGGAGCCCTTGATTTACATTTTTTTTTATACTCACAAACTAATCATCACACACTCCTCCATTCTGGGCCCATAAAAACCCATGACTCATCCACACTGGGGGACAACCTGCCTTCAGGTGGTGGGGACTACTGACCTTTGCATTAGGGACCACTCACTTCGAGTCCCCTCTCCCCTGAGAGCTTTTCCATTGCTTAATAAAACTCTTCTCTGCCCTTTTTACCTTTCGATTGTCAGTATAACCTCATTCTTCTTGGACGCAGGACAAGAACTTGGGAACTACTGAATGTAGTTACAAAAAAGGATGTAACACTGTGGGCCTCCACCCTCCACTGGCACCAGGCAGCCACCCCACGTGACAGAGAGCAGTAGCAGGAATGGTCCAGCCCCAGATCCACAGGCTGGAGTGTGGCAGCAGGAAGAATAAGCTATAATAGAGGTGGGCTGGGACACACCCAACCCAGCTGCAGGCTGAGCTTGGATCCTATGACAAATATGAGATCCAGGCTAGAGCACAAGCCAAGAGCAGGCCCAGTAGGCTGAGAGGGCAGGACATCTATTTATGAATAAATAGAATGTTCATTTTTATTTCTAATTATGACTTGTGTATTCCTTTTTTCTACACTTAGTGAAAACATCCTAGACTAAGAGCTGAGTTGTCTCTTAACTGGGATAGTTTTGGCACCAGAATATCCTAGTTAAGATATATTTTTCTCACTATGGATATACTCTCTAAAAGTTTCAACAATTATACATCACTCTTTGTCTAAGTATCCAATTTTTTTATTTATTCTTTTTTTTGAGGCAGAGTTTCACTCTTGTTACCCAGGCTGGAGTGCAATGGCATGATCTCGGCTCACCGCAACCTCTGCCTCCTGGGTTCAGGCAATTCTCCTGCCTCAGCCTCCTGAGTAGCTGGTATTACAGGCATGTGCCACCATGCCCAGCTAATTTTTTGTATTTTTAGTAGAGACGGGGTTTCACCATGTTGACCAGGATGGTCTCGATCTGTTGACCTCGTGATCCACCCACCTTGGCCTCGCAAAGTGCTGGGATTACAGGCTTGAGCCACCGTGCCCAGCCCCTAAGTATCCAATTTTAAGCATGGTAGAAAAGACCTGCATTACCTACCCCCACCCAACTATTTTTATCTTTATAATTTTATCTTACTTGACTCCTTGTCATTTTCTTTATTATTCTTCAGTCTTTTACTTATTGTAGTTTTTAATATTCAGTATCTTATACCTCCAGTGAGTATCTGTATATAAGCTTTTTGTGTGTGTTGGAAATGCCTTTGGTTTACTTTAAAAAAAAGTTTTGCCATGTTAACACTTTTTTATCTCAGATATTTAGAGAAAAACATATTTTTGGGGAGATGCATTTAGGACCCCTACAATAGATAAAACACTCCCATTCTGTGCTCTTACAGCACCAAGTACATATATCTGTCATAAGATGTTTCCCATTTTATCTGTATGATCAATATTTGTATTTCTCCTCTGTTGGAATATGAATTACTTAAAGGATAAGATCATGTTTTATTCATGTTTATATTTCCAGGATCTAGAATACTTTGTCCTATACGTGACCAATGAGTATCCATTCTTTTATTCCAATTATGGAAATAAGCAATCTTTGACACTTTGTTTAATGTTCTGATACTATAAAATATCTTGAGATACAAAATTAATCTAATATACTATATTTTAAATCACAGTTGGTATCAAATCTCATGAAGACATTTCTAAGAGCCATCTAAGAAAAACATAAAATACAAAGGATGACAGAGAACTTGGTATAAAATATAGTGATATGTAAATACAACATGCTCTCTCTTTCGGCATTCCTGTGAAGTCAAATGAAAATCAGATTAGACACTCTTTGACATTTGAACATACCTGCGGGAAATGATGGCCTTCATCTATTGTGCATGGACAAAAACCTTGACTTCATTCTGAACAAAACATAAGGCGATTTCTTTAACTCTGTGGCAAAGTAAGCTCATACACTTTATTGCCTGAAGTAATTATTATATTCTAACTAAATTAAATGACTTTCAAATTCTTTACCACTCTAATATTCAGTGACTCTGTGGAGCCAGAGGTAACTTCTATCACTTACTGATAATATGGATGTTATGAACATGAAATTACCAATTCAGAAGAAAACATTGTATCATTTAATTTTTTAAATTTTATTTCAGGAAAAAGACTCAAGTAGGAAAGCATTAACAATCCTCTATAACTTGAATATTTAAACAAGTTATACAGTTCTATTAACTCAAAAATTGACAAATGAATAATGTTAATAGTCTAGAAAATCCACCATAAAAATAATATCTTGAGTTTAAAATTTCTGTCTGCAGTGAATTTTTGTGGCCAAGTTACAAAACACTCAATCTAGGCCCTTATAATGGAAATGCAGAAAGAACTTTAAATATAAGGGCAAAAAGAGATACAGCTGTAATACAAAAGGAATCCTTTTCTAACAAAAGGCTGAATATATAAATCATTGTTATGAAAAATACTTTTCTTCTTTGTTATATTCAATCTGCAAATCATAAACTCATTCTTGCTAGCAAAAAGTGACTTGGATTTGATTTTAATGTTGATTTTTTTCATGCTTCCCCTCATTCTACATCTATTCTGACTCTGCCTTTCAATCATTTCCTTTGTGATTGCTTAGCTTCATGCTTCCTATATTTTGCTAGACTAAAATGTAATGTACTCAAGGTTTATATTGGCAGGCCCATGCAGCTAGTCAGCTCTGAAGCTAGCTTTCATCTCAAATGGGCAAGGCAGGGGAGGGATTTAGAGGAGAGAAGGCAGGAAGCAGAAAATGGAGGCAGAGGGGGAAAAAAAACCATTTATATTTCTGAAGTAGCTAATGTTCCTTGTTGCACAAGTTATTCTAGAAGAGAATACCCCTCTTCAGATAAGTACTAGCAGCTGTGCCATCTGCAGTGCAAGATACCTGTTTCCAAACCTGCCACTTGGATTATTTTTAATGGTGTGATATCTGTCTCTTGTTTACTTATATTTTGTAAAGTATCCTCAGTTCTGCTGGGTTCATTAGCTCCCATTTACTCTGTATTTTTTTTTTGCTCACCTTATGTTCTGCTGTCGACAAGTAACTAATGGGCTTTGGGGAGGCACCTTGTCAGAAAATCTTTTATATCTGAAGCTATTTAAGGGTGCCAAATTGTTTGGTCATCATATTAGCCAATAAGGGGGGAAAGCATTCGATTTTACTCTACAGTTTCATTTTAATATAAAAGATTCAGAATAAGAGCAAATATACAATAAATGACTCTGTATGTACAGAGAGAAAAGATTTTATTTTTATTCCTCCCATTAAGAACATCCTTGAATTTCCAGGAATTGCCTGAGCAATAAAATATCAAATTCTACCTGTTTGTGTGAGCAGTAATTATATATTCTGGGTGGCAGAAAGCACTCGGCAGGGCTGTGAGGAAGTCTGTTAGTCATTTCATCATTCTATGCAGCATTGATCTTGCTGACTGCACAGAGCACTAATAGAGCAAGTTAATGGAGTTTATTCTGTCACAAATGCTGCCAGTTAAGAAAGATGATTGCCATGTATGGAAAACCAGGCTCTCTAACTTCTTCCTAAAGATATATGGAAATATTAAATCTGTTATCTGCCATAGAGGGAATACATAAATATTGCCTTCCTAATAGAAGTACAGGTGGAGTTTATTATTACAAAATGGAAATTGCAAAAGTTTTTGGCAAACTATGGTTGCAGAATCTATAGTGAAATATAGCTGCTTATTTTTAATTAATGAATTATACAATATCAACATTATAGTGTTTTCCCCTGAAAGTCAATCATCTTAAATACAGAAATGAGAAACTTATATTTTATGAGCTGAATATAAACCAAATTGTACTGTTTAATAAGTAACTTGCAGCTTTGGATTGATGTTGATAAAGATGTAAAAACCAAATGTGTTTCCCAAGCTACAAAATTGCAGGTTATTCATGCTAAAATATGAAGCTGATTATAAGATTCAATGGTAATCAGACTGAATTAATAGTAGCCCTGTAACAAACCTTCATTTTCTCAAGTCCTGACAATTCAAACAAATAAAAATTGAGAGGATGCACCAGTTCAGCAAATAAATTCAGCATCTTACTTAGTGTCTAAAATATTTCTTCAACTGATCAATAAAACTACCTAATTAAAATGTTCTTTTATAGACTTGAGGATTTTTTAAAGGATACAGATTCTTATTTCAATGGTCTAAATATTAGATGAAGCTAATCAAGAACAAAAGATAGCTGTGGGTTTTTTGTCTTCAGTATAGAACAATGAGAGTAATTGTGATTTAGGTGGTATATCACTGTTTTAACTTAACATTTTCCTGTGTAAGATTGGGGCTTTTGACTTTTTTTCCCAGGATACCAAAATCTAGTAGAATTTAGCTCCTGTAGACTAGGTCTCAAGTTCACAAAAATTTTTAAGTGTCTGTTTTCTCCTACGGCAATTTTTTTTTTTTTTTTTTGAGACGGAGTCTCACTCGTTACCCAGGCTGGAGTGCAATGGCGTGATCTCAGCTCACCGCAACCTCTGCCTCCTGGGTTCAGGCAATTGTCCTGCCTCAGCCTCCCGAGTAGCTGGGATTACAGGCACACGCCACCATGCCCATCTATTTTTTTTGTATTTTTAGTAGAGACGGGGTTTCACCATGTTGACCAGGATGGTCTCGATCTCTTGACCTGGTGATCCACTCGCCTCGGCCTCCCAAAGTGCTGGGATTACAGGCATGAATCCAGCACCCAGCCAGGAATTTTGAAATTTGTTTTACTCAAACTTACGACAGTTTTTTTTGAAAAAATAAGTATAAAACCTAAAAATGTTTTTTCTCTTTTCCTAATAAATTATATAGATTCACTCTCTTACAGATGACGTCTATATATTCTAATACATGTATAACTTTAAATATTTAAATGAAATTATTATACAATTTGTTGATGAAAATCCAGCTTTAGAATTGGACCTATTTATGATTTGGAAGCAGTAATCATCTAAGAGAAGAACGTAATTTTATGACCACAGTTTTGGTGTTTTCTAATAACATCATCTTTCAATAAACTAATTTGTGGGCCATACTCCTCCTGTCTCCAGCTCAGTATAGATTAAATTTTAGATTCATCAATTTAGAAACCAACATTTAAATAATTCATCTCTTAAATGAGGCATACATTAAAGATGATGATAATGGATTTGCATTTGGAGGATATCTAACTTGTTAATACATCTAAAAAAATAAACATCTCGCTTCTGTTTCTGAATATGATAGAGCATTTCATCAGAATAATTGTGCTAACTAAAATCAACCTTAAGTCTTTTATAAAGTTATTCTTTAAACAGCACTGGAAAGCAACAAAAATAGCCAGAGATTAAAGAAATAAAGGATCGGATCTTAGGATGAAAGGGAATATACTGAAATGACTTTGACATTATCCATTGCTGATCTTCAGAAGGTATTGTCGAGTCCTATGTTAAATAGTATTAGAGGATGAGAAAGTAACCAGAAAGAAATAGCTAAGAGACATAAAGAGATCAACAGAGCACTTACCAGTATCAGAAGTGGAAAGTTAAATTTTGGAATTAAAGTTCAGACCCCTAAAATGCTAAACCCTAGAGAGAGGAAAATATAATACAGTGGTATTTGCAAAAATTCAAACCTAGTCTTAAATAATCTTCTTACCTAATTTTATTAAGGTAATAGGACACTTTCCTACTACTTCGTAGAAATCACATCGTCTATGAAGCAATGTGACATCAAAGTACTTCAAAATAGATTTTAATAAATAATGTCTGAATATCAATTAAATATAAATAGGCATACCAAGAAACAGTAATAAATGATTGAAAACCTAGGGGAAAAAAGAGATTTAAAAGACTGAAACAGAGATGCTCATGATATTGAAGATATCAGATATATATTTTGAAAAGAATGCTTAATAAGTATAGGAAAATAAATATAATGGGGAGAATTTTATCAAAAAATTTACCAAATATTTGAAATTTATGGAAAATAATTAGATGGAAATTCTAAAATTGAAAATATATAACTGAAATCAAGTAAAATGGATTTAAAAGATTTCACTTCTTAATTTCAACTATAATATAGGAAATTTTAGTTATGTTTTTTAGGAAGAAAGCATATGTTAGACAGGAAAGGATTATTGAATTGGTAGATAGAGCAGTAGCTAATATGCAGCATATTCATTGAGATGAACTGAGAACATGATAATAATAGGGTATTATGGTTTGTGTAATGAATGTGCTGAGGGAAAAAAGAGAGATAAATGAGGAAAATTTTCAGAAGATGTCAGATAATAACTTTTCAAATTGGTGGAAAGACAGAAATTCACAGATGTAGATGCTTGCAAATCTGAAAAGCTTTAAATGGAAGAAAACTGAAGACAGAAAGAAAGTCTTGAAAGCAGCCAGATGAAAAATGAAAAAAAAAAAAGACAGTGCCTTTAAAGGAGCAATAGTAAAACTGGCATCTGAGTTGTCCACAGAAATAATATTAAACAAAAGAAAACTGAATGACATTTTTAGAGTACCTACATTAAAACATTGCCAATAGCCAGAAAACAGTAGCCAGCTAAAATATGCTTTTAAAACATGTGTGAAAAGAAACAAAAATCACTTCAGAGGAAGAAAAAAATCCTTGACAAAACTCATTATCAAATTTTTCCTAACAGTAATCTTAAAATATTGCTTTAGGTATAAGTTGGAATCACAATAAGAAGGAAATAACAAAAAAGAGCACATACAAGAATTAATATATTTTTTAATGTAAAAAAATGATCAGCTGTATAAAACAATAGCTATATGTAGGGGATTTGTATTATGTGGAAAATTAAAATACATCATGATCAAAACACAAAATGTGGGTAAACATCAAATGGAGACAGTGTTCTAAGCTATTTTCATTACATGAGAAATGGTAGAACTAATAACAGACTCAAAAACTAGGAAATACAAGTCTTTAATGTAGCCGAAACAATGATAATGTAAAATAGTCTACTCCTGGGGAAAATATCATAATACAATATACTTGATGAATTTCTCCTTCTACCATATAGTGTAACCTACCAGGTTAGTCTTACAGACATAAACAGCTAGAAAATTGTAAAATCTGTATGAAATCACTGCATCTAACATTAGAAAAAGGCAATATAAAACTGTAATCCCTGAGAGAGGCAGATTAATGCATATGCCCTAGAGATCCTATTGCTTTCTCCCTATACGAAGTTTCTCTAACACAGCTCAGAAAAAAGGAACTCAAGTATAGCCAAGTGGTTTCACTGAGATGCAAGATTGGATGTGGCAAAACTGAGGTATCTGGAATTTGGGGGCTGAGTACCCAAACTGATGGAACTATGCAGAGAAAGAGCTCTAGAACCATGTGTAAGTCTCCTTGAAATTTTGACTGAAGAATAAATCTGACTTATACCAATTAAGACACCTTGAGTCCAGCCAAAGAACTGGCATGTAACAAAACAACAGACAATCTATAAACTGAATAATTACCAGATAGAGAAACATGTGAGTTCTGACTAGCCAGAGAGGAGAGACTTTGTTAAACACCTAAAGTATTCAATAGAGACCACAGAAAGACTACAGCTTATAAGCAGGAATAACCTATATCTAGTTAAGAGAATACACCACAGCCAGTCTAACAAAAGTTATAAAACATGCCTCAAAATAATCAGGAAAATCCACAAGATACTTAACTGTCTTCCAAAGATGACAAAGAATCAAAAGCACAAACCACAATGTTCAGCCCCAAATAACTATTAATAGACATGTACAGAAGCCAAAAAAATGTAACCTGCTACCAGGAGACATATCAGTAAATAAAAATATGCCCAGAAATGATGAAATCAGCAGATAAGCACATTGAAGCAGATATTATGAATGTATTAAAAATCTTTAAAAAAGCATGGAAACAGTGAAGATAAAATTGGGAATGCAAAAAAAAAAAAAAACACAACACTTGAATATAGAGGTTTAAAAAGTAAAGGATTTGATAATAGTGGGATTATATGCAAAATGAACCCTGCAGATAAACGATCAGTGAACTTCAGAGAATACCCATAGACACTCTTTGAACTCAGGCCCAAGAAGAAAGAAGGCTGAAAATGAATGGAGACTCAGTGGTCTGTAGAACCCAAAAAGAAGGGGTATGTTTGTGAAAAATATGTTAAGAAATCATAAAGAAGATATTTCAGATTTGATGCAACTTGTTACTATAGATCTAAAGGATTCAACTATATTTAAGGAAGTTAAATACTAAGGAAACCATGCAAAATCATATCACATAAAGATATTTCTGAAAACCAAAAGTAATTAGAAATGTTAAAAGCACCTAGGAAATGAAAAAGATGCATTGCAGACAGGAGAACAAAGATAAATTCAGCACTGACACCTCTTCAGAAAGAATGTGTGTCACTTTTTTAGATTTTATCTATGAGTGAGATCATGTGGTACTTGTGTTTCTATGATTTTGTAGAATTAGAGAGTAAAATGGCGGGGTGGTGGTGAGGGGTGGTATTTGAGAGATGTTGGGCAAGGATACATAATTTCCATTAGATAGGAAAAATATGTTCAAGAGATCTATTGTAAAACATGGTGACTATCTAGAAAAATGCTAGAAAAGCGGATGCTCACCAAAAATGATAACTATGTGTACAACGTATTTATCATTGTATACATTCACCATGTACACCATTTTGTTCTGAATTATATGTGCATTGTGGAATGACATACATACAAAAAAATTTTTGTCAAAAAAAGGATATAATGTGTGTCACAAAACAATGAAATGATACCTTGATAAGCTGAAAGAAAAAATTAACTTATAATTTTATATAAGGAAAAATATCATATCAAGAGAAACATTATTTACATTAAAATGCATGGAAAATAAAGGCAAGTCATTGGTATCTTCACATAGACATAAACTGAAAAAATTCACCATGAGAAAACTTTCACAAGTAATGTAAAAGGAAATTCAAGTAAAACACACATTTGCAGACACACACACACAAACGCAGACTCAGACCTATACAAAGGATAAAAAGTATACAGATGACAAATGTGTGCATTTTAACAATAGCATACCTAAAATAAAAATTACAGTGATATATTACAGAGTTTACATTATAAGTAATTCTGAAAATCTAAAATAACAGCACAAAAATGGATGTGTGAGTGTTCACTGTTTGAGATTCTTACGCAAAAATGCATAATGTCTTTTGAAGATAGATTTGAATGTATTAGAAATGAATAATTTAGAAAACAGTATAAATTAAAAATAAAGCAAAAATAGTGCTTAATAGATGAGATAAAATAGAATGTTACAATTCTAAAATCAAAATACAAAGCAGAACAAAAGAAACAAAAATTAGTTGAAACAAGTAGAAAATAAATAGCCAGATTGTTGACAGAAAAGTAACCTGTGTTAACTCTTTCATTTAAAATAAATGAACTAAATACATCAATTGAATGCTGAAATTGTCAGAGTAGATTTTTAAAAAATCAACTATATGCTTTTTTCAATAAATTAACATAAAATTAAAAGCATAGAGAGGTACAAATAAATGTATAAGGAAAAGTATACATATAAGGCCAATACAAAGAAAACTGGTATAGCACATTAACATTAGGCAACACATTTTTTATTAAAAACAAAAACCAGGCCGGGTGTAGTGACTCACATCTGTAATCCCAGCACTCTGGGAGGCCAAGATGCCCTATCAGTTAAGGTCAGTAGTTCAAGATCAGCCTGGCCAACATGGTGAAACCCTGTCTCTACTAAAAATAGAAAAATTAGCTGGGCATGGTAGCTCAAGCCCGTGTAGTCCCAGCTACTTGGGAGGCTGAGGCAGGAGAATCACTTGAACATGGGAGGAAGAGGTTGCAGTGGCCTGAGATCATGCCACTGCACTCCAGCCGGGGTAACACAATGAGACCCAATCTCAAAACAAAACAAACAAACAAAAAACACACTTGGGCACAATGCATAATAGTTACAGTCGACAGTCATTTTCTCATAAAAACACATGATTCTTTTATTGTTTGTTCTTTATCTGAGGTGAGGTAGGAGTGACAAAACTGTACATATTTAATGTGTACAACTTGATGTTTTGATATAAATATACCTTGCAATATGATCACCACAATCAAACTAATTAAAGTATGTATCACCTCACATAGTTACCATTCTCTATATGTGGTAAAAACACTTGAGAGCTACCCTTTCAGCAAATGTCAACTGTGCAAATTTCATACTGTTAATTACAGTCACATGCTGTACATCAGATCTCTTGAACTTAATCATCTCGCATGACTGAAACTTTGTACCCTTTGACCAACAGCTCCCCGTTTTCTGCTTCCTCCAACCTTGGGAAGCCACCAGTCTACACTGTACTTCTCTGAGTTTGACTATTTTAGATTTCACATATACACAAGGTTATTTGGTATTTGTCTTTATGTCCCTGGTTTATTTCACTTAGCATAAGAGCCCTTCAGGTTCGTCTACCTTGTGTCAAATGGCAGAATTTCCCAAACATACAGTTCTATATGTGCCTGTAAATAACAACACAGCTTTGAAACACATGAAGCAAACTGTGAAAGCAAAGATGAGAAATAGACCACAAATATAGTTAAAGATTTCAACACTTCTCTTGGAGTAATTGAAAGAACAAATAATCAGAAAATCGATAATGACATAAGACACTCAGACAAGACTGCCAATTAAGTTGATCTCATTGATATTTATGGAATACTACTTCTTCTAAGTGTGAAATACACAATAGTTTTCAAATGCACATGAACTACTTACTAATCAAGGCTGAATTTAGGACCATACAAAATAGAAATCAAACACTATGTTTTTAAATAACCTGTGAATCCAAGAAGAATTTACAAGATAAATTATAAAATATTTTACACAAAATGATAGTTAAAGTGCTAGACACTGAAATTTGTAGGAAGCAGCCAGGCAAACCAAGGATGTAAATATAGAGCTTGAGATGCTTACAATAGAAAAGAAGAAAGTTCAAAAATCAGAAAACCCCAAAGCTCAAAGGCTTACAAACAGCATAAATTAAAGCCAAAATAAGTAGAAAGAAGGGAATGAGAAAAATAATGGCAGACATATATAAAATAGATAAATAAAGCAGAAAATAGTTGAAATCAATATATTCCACAACTTAGAGAAAATATGATTGTTTTGAAATCCAATACTACCAAATATACAACACAAAGACAAAAACCAAAGTGAATTCATAATTAATAAATTCCCCTCAAGCAAAACTCCAGAAGCATATGACTTCATTGGGGAATTCTATTAAAAATGTGAAGTAGAAATAATTCTAATTTAACAGAAACTTCTCCAAAAATAAGAAATGAGTGAATATATCCCAACTCATTTTAGAGAGCCAAGATTTTCTTCATACTGAAACCTAACAAAGAAATAACAAGAAAAAGGAAATAGAACTGAAAAAGAAGAAAAAATTACAGAATAATATCTATCATGAACATGGATGTAAAAATTCTTAAAATACTAGCAAATCATATCCAACTCAGCACATATAAAATGACAGTCTATTAACATATATAGGGATTTGTATCTTATTTCATTATGTGAAGATTGATCAATGTAATTCACAAAATTATCAGAATATAGGAAAAAATATATATGATAATCTCAGGAGATGCAGAAAAATCATTGACAGAATACAAAAGCCATTCACAAAATAGTGTTAGCAAAGTAGGAATACATAGGATCTTCTTCAACCAGATGGAGAACAACTATAAAAACACCTTTACTAAGCTACTCCTTAATTTGAAATACTGAATGTCTACTCTCTAAAAATGAGACTATAATGAATGTGTCTATTTTCAGTGCTTCTGTTCAACAACATGCTGTAATTCCTGGACAGTGCAATAAGACGATAATAACAACAAAGCATAGAGATTTGAAAGTAAGAGTTAAAACTTTCCTTACTTGAGAATGATGGTACAGAGTATTCACAAAATATTTAAAAATTATAAGGAGGAAGTCCAGAGGTGGTGGTTCATGCCTGTAATCTCAACCCTTTGGTATGCTGAGGCAGGAAGATTGCTTGAGCCTGAGTTTAAGACCAGCCTGGGTGACACAGTGAGATCTTGTCTCTACAAAAAAAAAAAATGTAAAAATCAGCTAAGCGTGGTGGGTGCCTGTAGTCCTAACTATTCAGGAGAAAATAGATGGGAGGATCATGAATCCAAGAGGTCAGGTAAAGGCTGCAGTGAGTTGTGATTGTACCATTGCGTACCAGCTTGGGTGACCCTGCATCTAAAAAATATTGTTACTACTACTACTACTACTAATAATAATAATTAGAAGAAGAAATAGAACTAATAAGGAACAACTTTAAAAACATATAATGCAAGATCTACATATGAATCCACAGCATTTATTACATATTTGGAAGATAACATTTGGAAAATAAAAGAAAGAAAATTTGGAAAACAAAATTTTAAAAATACAGCAAAATATAAAATATAAAAGGATAAACATAATGTAGTTCATAGAAATCCATACACATAAACTATACAATAATGTTGAGAGAACTTTTAAAAGATCTAAATAAATAGAAAAGCTATGTTCAGGATTGAAAATCTCAGTATTGTCATAGGATCAATCAAATTTCAGAAGGGATTCTTCATACTATTTGATACATTGTTAGTCAAAATTACATTAAAAATAAAATTAAAGTAAACAAATTATTTTTAAAAGCAAATTAGAGAACATTACACTACATAGTTTTAAGATTTACTGTATAGTTACGATAATCAAAAGACAGAACAGTTGTCATAAAGACAAAATTGTAGGGTAATGGAACAGAAAAATTTGCCCAGAAATAGACTCTTCCTTATATAGAACAGAGTATACACATATAGGCCAGGAGGGGTGACTCTGGCCTGTAATCCCAGAACTATGGGAGGCCAAGGCAGGTGGCTCACCTGAGGTCAGGAGTTCGAGACCATCCTGGCCAACATGGCAAAACCCTGTCTCTACTAAAAATACAAAAATTAGCCAGGAGTGGTGGAAGGTGCCTGTAATCCCAGCTACTCAGGAGGCTGAGGCAGGAGAATCACTTGAACGTGGGAGGCAAAAGTTTCAGTGAGCTGAGATTGCACTACTACACTCCAGCCTGGACAACAGAGGGGGACTCTATCTCAAAAAAAAAAAAAAAAAAAAAGAATATACACATATATAAATAATTGTATATATTAATGACTATATATATAAAGACATACTCAAACACATATATAAAGACCTCACAAAAAATATATCAGTAAGAAAAAATTAATTATCAACATGTTAAAAGACTTTATTAATGAAAAAGTAATTCATAAAATAGTGAAAATTATATATATAGTTACATAATATATACCCTATGTTATATTGTCTGTGTGTGTGTGTGTATATATATATATAAACATTTTTTAAAGAGAGTTATTTCACCCGATTTTCTAGCTTCAGAGAAGAGAGCTGATCATCCAATCAGCACCAGTTCTGTTTCAGAGTTAGTATTGCTTGTACTGGCCATTGTTTTGTTATTGCTGGAGATGAACTGCAGCAACAGAACCCATTCTTTCTTTCAGTTTGGACCCAAATATGTCAGCACACTTAGTTATTTGTCAACATATCATTGGAATTGATTGGGAACATTTTATGAAATAAAGGAAAACTTCTTGGTTGTGTGTAACCATTTGTAATTAAGTACAGTAATATAAAGTAATAGTTGGGACAAATACATATTATACACCTAACAAAGGGCTTATTTTTAGAATATATAAACATATTATAGATCTCAGATTAACATGATAAACTAAACAATAAAATGGGTAAATTTTAAAAAAATCTTAATTAGCAAGTGACAATTGTTCATATATTTATGGTGCACATGATATTTTGATGTACATATACATTGAGAAATGGCTAAATCAAGCTATTTAAATATGTATTTCTTTACATACTTAGGATTTTTGTGTGTGGTAAGAATACTTAAAATCTACTCTGTTCACAGTTTTCAAGTATACAATAGATATTTTTTTAACTGCAGTCACCATAAAGTATGACAGATCTCTTGAAGTTATTCCTTTTAACTTTTCTGCTCTTTGACAAATATCTCCCCACATGCCCCATCCCAAGCTTCTGGTGAACATCATTGTATCTCTGTTCCTGTGAGTTCATCAGGGTGCAGGTATCTCTTGTACTGATTTTATTTCCTTTGCATATATACCTAGTAGTGAGATTGGTGGATCATATGGTAATTCTATTTTTAATGTTTTGAGGAATCTCCAAATTGTTTTCCAAAGTGACCAAACTAAATTACATTCCCAACAACAGTGTATAAAGGGTTCCCTTTTCTCCACATCCTGACAAAATTTTATCATTTGCCTTTTTGTTAATGGTCATTCTAACAGGTGAGAGGTGATATTTCATTATGGTTTCAACTTGCAGTTCCCTGATTGCTAGTAATGCTGAACTTTTTTTTCATAAACTTGTTTATTTGTATGTCTTATTTTGAGAAATGTCAAGTTCTTTGCTCAATTGTTATTTGGATATTTGTTTTCTTACTATTGAGTTGTTCTGAGTTTCTTATATACTTTGGATACTATTCCGTTATTAGATATATGGTTTGCAAATATATTCTCCCATTCCATAGATTGTCTCTTTTATTTGTTGTTTTCTTTGCTATGTAGAAGCTTTTCAGTTGGGTGTAACACAAAACAGACAAATTTAAACAAGTAGTTCCAAAATAATAGAAAAAATATTTAAAAGGAGATTGTTTAAAAACTGATATGTGATAAATCAAAAATGAATGTCAAAAGTTACTAAAAACAAGACGATACATAAATGCCAAATATGTTTCTAATAATATAGATTAAAGTACATAAAGCAAATAAAATAAATCAAATAAAACATTGACAATCATAATGTCGAAGAAAACAAAAATCACAGTAAAAATTAGAAAAATATTTTGAACTGATTAATAGAAATTATCATAACTTGTGGAATAAAAAAATTCATACTTCAATAGTATAGCTTTAAATGTATATGTTAGAAAAGAAAAACAATAATAAAACTAATATCCAACATAAGAATCCATTACCTTATAAAAATAATTAAAAATAAGAAAGAATATATAAAATAATAAAAAAGAAATAGATTTTAGATAGAAGAAAAATTTAGAAAGCAGAATTTTTTAAAAAGATGTATACAAGCAATAAACTACTAGCAAAATTTACAATATTGAAGGAAATAAATTACTATAAATAGGAAAAAAAGAATACCACTACAGATCTTACAGCATTCAAATATTTTAAGATATTATAAAAACATATTCTAATAAATATAAAATTTTCTTAAATGGCATAACTCTTCAAAAGGAAACTTACCAATTTCAATCAGAAATTAATAAACAAATGTCTTATTCTAGATATAATAAATAATAAAATATTCTACAAATTGGTGAATTATTTCAAATATTTGAGGGAATAAAGAAAAAATATATACAAAAATTTCAATAGATTTCAAAAAAGCATTTGACAAAATTCGACCCATGTTTTAAATAAAAAATACAAAAACTCTCACCAAACTAATAATTAAAGACAATTTTCTCATCCTTACAAATGGTGTAATATGCCTGAAGCCAACTTCACAGTTAATGTCAAAATACTCGAAGATTTTCCCTAGCTATCAGTAATGAATTAGGGTTGTAGTCTATTACCACCCTTAAACATTCTACTATTAGCCAGTAAAGTAAGGTAAATAAAATAAACAACACTATGAAAATTGGCAGTGCAGAAAAATAATTGTTATTGTTCATAAATAATATGAATTTAACAAAATATAGACATAATCTACAGAAAAATCATTAGATTAAGTGTGAGGTTGTTGGAATCAAGGACAATAAAAATTAACAATTTAAAACGTTAACACATACTGTGGTGTGTGAAGATTACTAAAATAGTGTGTTGTGGCAGAAGATTAGACCAATCGACCAATGGAAAAGAATCATTTGTACAGAAACTCTCAGTTATGTACAGTCATCTGAATTGTGATCAGGGTGACACAGCTGTATGTATAGTGAATAAAGCACCATTTAATGAATGCTGTTGTGATAACTAACTGGATATCTCCATGGGAATAAAAGAAAAACAAGAAAATTGAAAAAAAAAAATAAACATTGACTCTACAGATATATATATATACATATCACAGATGGATTGTAAACCAAAACTAGAAAGTTAAAACAATAAAGCTTCTGCAGCACATTAGAATGGATCTTTGTTACCTTAAGACATTAAAGATTTATTAACTATGACCAAAAGCAATAATAAAAAAAGACTTATACATTAGACTGTATTAAAAATAAACCATTGGTTCATAGTTTCTCCTGGAAGAGGGAAAAGGAAAACCAGAGTGGCAGAGTAGATCTATAATACATATATTCAATAAAATACTTATATTATGAATATATAAATAATTCTGAACATCAATAATAAAATGATACAGTCCAATTAAAAATACCAAAAAAAAAACCACTTAAAAATCAATTCACATGAGAGGCTGTCCAAATGGTCAATAAACCTTTGAAATTCAGAATAATATTAAACTAAACACGCACTGGAATAACTAAAATTTAAAACATAAAAAAGAAAAATCCTGACAATTCTTAGGATTGAAGAGGATATGGTACGACAAAAACACTCCCACATGGCTGGTGGAGGTGTCAATTGCTATATAAATTGCCTTTATAAATAGAATACTGTATGGAAGATTATTCATTTATACATGCCTTTGAAGAAGTAGGGAGGCGTAGGAAGATAGGGAATAAAAACCACCAAGGGTCCACTACACTAACAACACTTTGGTGTCAGAGGTATCGTGGATATTCTACAATATAATAACATATCTTGGCTTCAGAAAATCTATGACCTAGCAGGGAATTAAGAAAAGATAGGATAGTTTTTCCTTGAACATATTCTCACATCATAAATTCACTGCCATTTTATGCTTCACTAAAGTTTTATCTCTCACTTAATAAGAACTTAGGCAATGGCTGAAGTATTTTTGAAATATATTTTATAGGTTTCTTTCCTTCCTGGAGATCATGGTATTAGGTAACAAAATAGATATTCAGACTTTACCTTTTGCACATTTTTAAACAGGATTACCTCACTTTGATAGAAAGATGCCAGAAATACCCAGGTACATTCTAGAAAATTAATAGAATTCGCTGCATTTAATAGTCTGTTAAGAAGAAAAGACTGAGAAAGAAATTGCTTGGAACATTAAATATCTATTAATAACTATTAATTTGATGGCTATCATTTTGCAGACTAGAGAACATAAGAAAGAAATTTTCTCATACGAATACTTTATGTTCTTTGCATTCCCTGTATGCATGATGGTAAGAGGACAAAAAAAAGTTCATAGGATTCTGCACGTCAGGTTATCTCTATCATTTCTAGAGTATCCAGGGATCACAGGGTAACCAAGAGTAAAAATAGCATTGATTCCTATCACCACTATATTATAAGAGAAGAAAAATATGAAAACCATGTAGAGAAGTTGATGCTGAACCTTAAGTGAATCTGACAAACTTGCTAAATGATTCATTTTGGATACCTACCTAACTGCAGGCAATTCAAATGTGTGCTTAACAAAATTACAAATTACAATATATCATCAGATTTCGCTGTTGCTTGAACATGGTCTAATCTTAAAGGCTAAAATTTCAAGCTCCAAGAAACTGTCGCCTGTGAATATCGCTTAACCTAGAATTTCATTTATTTTCCATTTAATTAAAATAGCTTCCCTTACCTGAGATCATCTAAATAAGAAAATAAAACAAGAAGATAAGAAATTCCAGAATGGAAGCTAAGGCACTGTAATGATGACAGTTTTAGGATTGCTGAGTGTATTTGGATGAGTTAAATATTAATAATAAATCTGTTATTATAATTGATTATGATCAAAAACAATATTTGAATACTGGTATTGATTTCAAAATCATGAGTGAAAGAGGAAAATTTTACATAGGTACTTCCTAAGACTTATTTTTACATAGTACTGGATATATGCTTTACAATATGTTTCCTAGGATGGGATTAGAGGAGCAAAAGATAATAAATTCTCAACCACATTGAGTGTGAAGAAGCTATACTGCTTTGCCAGGAAGTTTTAAAAGAGTATCACTAAATGTCATTTACGTACTTTTCTCTTAGACAAAAATAGTATATTGATGATAACAAAGAAAAACTTCAGGGATGAAAAGTAAGAATACTCCATCTGTTATAGGTACTTACTATTTCATTGTATTTAAATAAAATTTATTAAAATTTAGATACAATTTATTTATTTAAATAAAGTTTATCCCTGTTAAAGGAAAGAAGAGACGAAACAGCAGAGTGAGAAAATTTCATGTTCCAAATTTCAGAAAGTGATTTTCTTTTTTTTCTTTTTGGAACTGGTATTTTTATGGTGAAATCAATTTCTTACAAAAAAAAAAAACTAATGATCTTGTATGGTGATGACTTTCAGGTGGTGAAAATAACACTCTGTATGATGGTCACTGCCAAGGAGACTTTTTGTCTCTTTTAAAAGTGGCTATCACTCACCAACAGGAACAGGCTTCATCCATCAAGAAAATGGATTGGCCTTCTTTATTTTCACAGTGGAATGTTTTAAGAACTTAATTTATCCACGTATGAAAAAAACCACATCATGCTGAATAACCCCGAATAAATACCACATTTTGTTCTAACCAAAAATGTTAAAGTTTTTTATGATATTATAGTAATATTGACTATAATTTTTAATGTCACTTAATGCTTGAAAAGAAGTGTCCATCCACTTCTAACATATTATAACCCTCAATTATTTATTTTTTCCTTAGCTTAAATGACCTTAAGTATTTTACTATGAAAAACATGTAAATGGCTACCTAATCTCAAAACAAAAGTAAATATATATTTTTAAATACTTAATAGATCCATCATTTTGAAACAGGAGACGAATTCACTCCTAGTGATTATGCTATATGTCAGACTATGTATTGCTATGGTTAATACAATTGCTTTGAGTTTGCAAGGTTATTACTTTCACTCACTATAGAGCTGCGGTAAGACTCGGTTTCACCAAACATGATTTTTTTTTTTAGATGGAATCTTGCTCTGTCTCATAGGCTGGAGTGCAATGGCACAATCTAGGCTCACTGCAACCTCTGCCTCCCAGGTTCAAGAGATTCTCCTGCCTTGGCCTTCCAAGTAGTAGCTGGGATTAAAGGTGCCTGCCACCATGCTCAGCTAATTTTTGTATTTTTTAGTAGAGACAGGATTTTGCTATGTTGGCCAGGTTGGTCACGAACTCCTGACCTCAGGTGATCCTCCTGCCTCAGCCACCCAAAGTGCTGGGATTATAGGGGTAAGCCACCATGCCTGGCCCCACACATGATTTATTATTTTATCTAGTCTATTAATGATTCTGAAGGAAATCACATCTCAATTTATGCATATGATGCAAAGTAATGTCACTACAAGTTTGCTAAAGTTACTCTCCAGTTATTTTCCCTTTTATTGTCAATTTAATACAGCGAAGAAGGAAGCTCCCTTTTAAGGAGAAAAGCACAGTAAACTATTTTCCAGGATTTATATTCTTCCTTAAATCCATCTGCAAAAAATTATCCCTAAGGAAGTAACTACCTTACTTTTAACTAAAATGAAGAACTTAATATCAGTTATTGTGATTGATGGAAAGGGCTTAATAGATAAAAGCAAAATAGAGGAACATGTTTAAAATACATAAAGGATATAAGATTTAAACTATATGAAGACAACTGCACAGATAAGGAGGCCCAGCAGTCTTCTCCCCATCACAGGAGCAAACATCCTTTCACTGTGTAAAGTCCTAACAAATGTGCTTTACTTCTGATAGCTGTCTAGGGTGAGTGCCATGTGTGGACCATCATACTTTTCATTTTAAGTCTTCTAAAGGGAAGAAAGATATTTTTAATCCTCTGTGGACATTCCCAGCTCTTTTGTGAAGACTGGAATTTTTGTAAGCTCTCTGGTAGACTTTTGTGTAGTGCTGCCAGGCATAAAGCATGAGTCTGCTGTAAATATGGACAGGACTCTTGCCCTGACACGATTCACATCCCTTGTCTTTTGGATTTGTCAGGTAGCAGGCCAGGAACTGCACATTGCTGAGAAAGCACAACGACTTCTTTTGCCAGATGGCATTTCTAGGCATCTCTAAATTCTGACGAGTCCAGGTCAAACGGAGTTTCAGAACATCCCAAAGACTTACTTCCATACCTATTTTCAGACATCTTTAACTCCTAGAAATATGGCTATTTCTTCAACATAAAATGTCAGAAAGAGCTGGGCAGAACCTGTGGCAGCTCAGCAACAGCTCTGCTGGCAGACTGTGACTAGACTATCCCCATGCAGGGCAGGGCATCTATGGAAAAAGGCAACAGCACATCAGGAACTTATACATAAAGCCCGACCTTCCTAGGACAGAACACCTGGGAAAAGAAGCGGTTATGAGTTCCATTGCAACAGACTTAAACATACCTGCCCAGCAGATCTGCACAGAACAATGGAGCTCCCAGCACAGCACCTGAGCTCCTATAAGGGACAGACTGTCTCCTCAAGCAGCTCCCCAACCCCCATATACCCAAAAAGATACCTCATAAAGGAGAGCTCAGGCCAACACCTGAAGGTGGGTATGCTTCTGGGATGAAGATAACAGAGGAAAAAACTGGCAGCAACCCTTACTGTTCTGCAGCCACCACAGGTGATCCCCAGGCAAGCAGAGTCTGGAGTAGACCTCCAGCAGTTCTGCAGCAGAGGGTCCTGACTGTTAAAAGAAAAACTAAGAAAAAGAAATAAATAGCTTCAACATCAACAAAAAGGACACCACTCAGAGACCCCATCCAAAGTCACCAACTACAAAGACCACAGGTAGATAAATCCATGAAATGGGAAGAAGCCAGCACAAAAAGAATGAAAACACCAAAAACCAGAATGCCTCTCCTCTTCTAAGGGATCACAACTCCTCACCAGCTAGGGAACAAAGCTGGATGAAGAATGAATCTGATAAATCGACAGAAACAGGCTTCAGAAGGTGGGTAACAAAAAACTTCTCAAGCTAAAAGAACACGTGCTAACCCAATGCAAGGAAACTAAGAACCTTGAAAAAAAGTTAGATGAAATGCTAACTAGAATAAATAGCTTAGAGAAGAATAAAAATGACTTGATGGAGCTAAAAAACACAGCACAAAAACTTCATGAAGCATACACAGTTTCAACAGTCAAATTGACTAAGCAGAAGAAAGGATCTCAGAGATTGAAGATCAACTCAATAAAATAAAATGAGAAGGCAAGGTTAGAGAAAAAAGAGTGAAAAGAGATGAACAAAGCCTCCAAGGAATATGGGGTTATGTGGAAAGACCTAATCTACGTTTGATAGGTGTACCTGAATGTGACAGAGAGAATGAATCCAAGCTGGAAAACACTCTTCAGGATATTATCCAGGAGAACTTCCCCAATCTAGCAAGGAAGGCCAGCCAACATTCAAGTCCAGGAAATACAGAGAACACCACAAAGATATTCCTCAAGAAGAGCAACCCCAAGGCACATAATCATCAGATTCACCAGGGTTGAAATGAAGGAAAAAATGTAAACGGCAGCCAGAGAGAAAGGCTGGATTACTCACAAAGGGAAGCCCATCAGACTCAACAGTGGATCTCTCAGCAGAAACCCTACAAGCCAGAAGAGAGTGGGGGCCAATATTCATCCTTAAAGAAAAAAACTTTCAAACTCAAATTTCATATCCAGCCAAACTAAGCTTCATAAATGAAGGACAAATAAAATCCTTTATGGACAAACAATTGCTGAGAGATTTCATCACCACCAGGCCTGCCTTTCAAGAGCTCCTGAAAGAAGCTCTAAGCAAGAAAGGAACAACCAGTACCAGCCACTCCAAAAATGTACCAAATGGTAAAGAACATTGACACAATGAAGAAAATGTGTCAACTAGCAGGCAAAACATCTAGCTAGCATCAAAATGGCAGGATCAAATTCACACATAACAATATTAACCCTAAATATAAATGGGTCAGATGCCCCAATCAAAACACAGACTGGCAAATTGGATAAAAACTCAAGACACATTGGTGTGCAGTATTCAGGAAACCCATCTCACATGCAGGGACACACATAGGCTCAAAATAAAGGGACGGAGGAAGATTTATCAAGCCAATGGAGAGCAAAAAAAAGCAGGAGTTGCAATCCTAGTCTCTGATAAAATGGACTTTAAGCCAACAAAGATCAAAAAAGACAAAGAAGGGCATTACATAATGGTAAAAGGATCAATACAACAAGAAGAGCTAATGTTCTAAATATATACTCACCCAATACAAGAGTACCCAGATACATAAAGCAAGTTTTTAATGACCTACAAAGAGACTTAGACTCCCATAAAATAATAGTGGGAGACTTTAACACTCTACTGTCAATATTAGACAGATCAATGAGACAGAAAATTAACAAGGATATCCAGGACTTGAACTCGGATATGGACCAAGGAGACCTAATAGACATCTACAGAAATCTCCACCCCAAATTCACAGAATATACATTCTTCTCAGCACCACATTGCATCTACTCCCAAACTGACCACATAATTGGAAGTAAATCACTCCTCAGCAAATGCAAAAGAAAGGAAATCATAACAAACAGTCTTTCAGTCTACAAGGCAATCAAATTAGAACTCAGAATTTAAAAACTAACTCAGAATCACACGTAATGGAAAGTGAATGTTGACTGGATAAACAACATAATGAAGGGATAAATAAAGATGTTCTCTGAAACTAACAAGAACAAAGACACAACATAACAGAATCTCTGTGTCACATTTAATGCAGTGACTGGAGGGAAATTTATAGCAATAAATGTCCACATCAGAAGTGAGGAAAGATCTAAAATTGATATCCTATCATCAAAATTGAAAGACCCGAGGAGCAAGATTAAAAAAAAAAAACTCAAAAGCTATCAGAAGACAAGAAATAACTAAGATCAGAGCAGAACTGAAGGAGATAGAGACACAGAAAACCCTTCAAAAAATCAATAAATCCAAGAGCTAGTTTTTTGAAGAGATCAACAAAATAGACAGACCACTAGCCAGATTAATAAAAAAGAAAAGGGAGAAGAATCAAATAGATGCAATAAACAACGATAAAGGGGACATTCCACAGAAATGGAAACTATCATCAGAGATTACTACAAACAACTCTATGCACATAAACGAGTAAACCTGGAAGAAATAGATAAATTTCTAGATTCTTGCACCCTCCCAAGCCTAAGCCAGGAAGAAGTTGCAACCTCGAACAGACCAATAACAAGGGCTGACATTGAGGCAGCAATTAACAGACTACCAACCAAAAAAAGTCGAGCTCCAGATGGGTTCACAGCCAAATTCTACCAGACATACAAAGAGGAGCTGGTCCCATTGATTCTGAAACTTCCAAACAATACAAAAAGAGTGAATTCTTCCCAAATCATTTTATGAGACCAACATCATCCTGATATGAAACCCAGCAGGGACTCAACAAGAAAAGAAAACTTCGGGCTAATATCCATGATGAACATAGATACAAAAATCTTCAATAAAATACTGGCAGACTGATTACAACAGCATATCAAAACGCTTATCTATTACGATCAAGTAGACTTCATCCCGGGGATGCAAGGCTGGTTCAACATATGCAAGTCTATAAATATAATCCACCACATAAACAGAACCAAAGACAAAAAAACCCATAATTATCTCAACAGATGCAGAGAAGTCCTTCGAAAAATTCAATAGCCCTTTATGCTAAAAACTCTCAGTAAACTAGGAATTGAAGTAACAAATCTCAACATAATAAAAGCTATTTATGACAAACCTCCAGCCCATGTCATACTGAATGGGCAAAAACTGGAAGCATTCCCTTTGAAATCTGGCACTAGGCAAGGATGCCCTCTCTCACCACTCCTATTCAATATAGTATTCGAAGTTCTAGCCCAAGCAATTAGGCAAGAAAAAAAAATAAAGGGTATTCAATTAGGAAAGAAGGAAGTCAAATTCTCTCCATTTGCAGACAATATGATTGTATATTTAGAAGACCCTATCATATCATCCCCAAATCTCCTTAAACTGACAAGCAACTTCAGCAAAGTCTCAGGATACAAAATCAATGTGCAGAAATTCACAAGCATTCCTATACACCAATAGCAGATTAACAGAGAGCCAAATCATGAGCCAACTCCCATTCACAATTGCTACAAAGAGAATAAAATACCTAGGAATACAGCTAACAAAGGATGTAAAGGACCTCTTCAAGGAGAACTACAAACCATTGCTCAAGGAAATAAAAGAGGACACAATCAGATGGAGAAACATTTCATGCTCAAGGTAGGGAAGAATCAGTATCGTGAAAATGGCCATACTGCCCAAAGTAATTTATAGATTCAACACTATCCCCATCAAGCTACCAATGACCTTCTTCACAGAACTGGAAAAAAAACCTTAAATTTCACATGGAACCAAAAAAGAGCACGATAACCAAGACAATCCTAAGCAAAAAGAACAAAGCCAAAGGCATCACGCTACCTGACTTCAAACTATACTACAAGGCTACAGTAATCAAAACAGCATGGCACTAGTACAAAACAGAGATACAGACCAATGGAACAGAATGGAGGTGATACCACACATGTAGAACCATCTGATCTTTGTCAAACAGGACAAAAACAAGCAATGGGGAAAGGATTCCCTATTTAATAAATGGTGTTGGGAAAACTGGCTAACAGTGTGTAGAAAGCAGAAACTGGACCCCATCCTGACACCTTACAATAAAATTAACTTCAGATGGATTAAAGATTTAAATATAAGACCTAACACCATAAAAACCCTAGAAGACAACCTAGGCAAAATCATTCAGGAAACAGGCATAGGCAAGGACTTCATGACTAAAATACTAAAAGCATTGGCAACAAAAGCCAAAATCAACAAATGGGACCTAATTAAACTCCAGAGCTCTGTACAGCAAAAGAAACAATCCATAGAGTGAACAAGCAATCAACAGAATGGAAAAAAGTTTTTGCAATCTACCCATCTGACAAAGGGCTAATATCCAGAATCTACAAAGAACTAAAACAGATTTACAAGAAAAAAACCAACAAACCCATCCAAAAGTGGTAAAGGATATGAACAGACACTTTACAAAAGAAGACATACATAAGTCAACAAACATGAAAAAATGTTCATCATTACTGATTATTGGAGAAATGCAAATTAAAACCACATTGAGATACAATCTGACACCAGTTAGACTGGCGAGCATTAAAAAATCTGGAGACAACAGATGCTGGAGAGGATGTGGAGAAATAGGAACACTGTTACACTGTTGCTGGGAGTGTATATTAGTTCAGCCATTGTGGAAGACAGTGTGGCAATTCCTCAAGGATCTAGAAATAGAAATTCCATTTGACCCAGCAATCCCATTACTGGGTATATACCCAAAGGATTATAAATAATCTATTATAAAGACAGATGCACATGTATATTCATTATAGCACTGTTTACAATAGCAAAGACCTCGAACCAACCCAAATGTCCATTGACAAGAGACTGGACAATGAAAATGTAGCACATACACACCACAGAATACTATGCAGCTATGAAAAGGGTGACTTTGTGTCCTTTGTAGGGACATGGATGAATCTGGAAACCATCATTCTCAGCAAACTGACACAAGAACAGAATATCAAACACTGCATGTTCTCAATCATAGGCAAGTGTGGAACAATGAGAACACATGGGCACAGGGAGGGGAGCATCACACACTAGGGTCTGTTGGGAAGGGCCAGAGGAGGCAAAGTGGGGGGAAAGGGAGGTTGGGGAGGAAAAACATGGGGAAAAATGCTAGATACAGGTTATGGGGGGAGGGAGGCAACAAACCACATTGCCATGTGTGTACCTATGCAACAATCCTGCATGATCTGCACATGTACCCCAGAACCTAAAGTACAATAAAATTTAAAAAATCTCAGAAAAAGAGATGAAAATTATTCTTAGCAATTTCTTTTGGTTTTATTTGAGCAACACATTTCAAATGGCTTATTTCTATACATGTATAGATACTAAGAAAAACATATTTTAAAAGTTGGCATTTTTTTTGAAATTGTCCCAAACAGATTTTTTTAAATTATTATACCATATTTCACCAAATCTAAGACTCTATTGAATATAAGAATATTATTATTTTAATATTACTAAGAAACAAAGAATAATGCTAGCACACTATGCTGTGGTATCATGATGTCAGAAATTTCTACTTAAGAAAAAATGTGAGTTTTTGAATTGAAAAAAAAGAACAGTGTGTTTTTAGAACTGTCTTTTGAAAAGAAAGCTCTATTTCTGAAGTTCAATATAATTTTCCCTTTGTCCTTAATATAACATTTAGCAACTAAATAAATATCTGAATTTATTTTTACAGCAAGCAAAACACTACATTTAAAGAGATTTAAGAGGCAAATTAAAAATTTGAAACCATTCTCTCCCAGAATCTCACACCCAGAGTTGGAAATTTTACTATTTTGTGATGTTGTCCTACTATTCACAACATACTTCGATGGGATCCAGTAAGAAGTGTAATGCTATATCTCTTCAAAGTTTCTAAATCAATTGAGAAATACATAGCAGAATGTAAATGACAAAATATCATCTTTATTAAGAAACTAATAATTTTAGTAAATAGAAATCATTAGTTTATAATCATTCGTTTGTAAGATTCTCTTGGCTTCCTACTGTTGAAGCACAGATTTAGACAGTCTTATTCAATCAGCAGTAATAGAATGATTCACTTCCTCCTTTTAGGCCCAGAAGCTATTCTGGACAAGCACAGAAGGCTTTCCCTTAAGACAACGTCTCTCAAAAAGAACAAGAAAACAAAAGGCTTAGTTTGCTACATGACTAGTTTTTTCTTCCAAACTTACTAATTTCATGTCATTCTGCTTTTTCAGGGAGAGTTATTGGATGGATGAAGAGGGATCTAGAGTGTTACACTAGTGGATGTATCCTTACTTGGAAGGAAACAGAAGCAGGGAGGAAGAATGCTGACTCCCATGCCAACAATCTGACCAGAATTTGTCCATTGACAGTTGTTTACATGGGAATGTAGAACACCATTAATCCTTTCTGGTTTAAAATAGCCTAAAGGCTTTCAATCACCAGAGCAACTTAAACTCCAAGGACCAAAAAAAGTTTAACTGAGATAGAATGTGTGGAGCCCACATTGATTTTGGTTATATACCAGCATGGTGCAACCTTGGTCTTCTGGAAAATAGAGATCTTAAGAGATGGGGAGAAAGAATGTTGTATAGTTCTTGCTTGGTGTAGTGGGTGACTGATAGGGGTAGAGGTGGTGGTGGATTGGAGAATGTGCCTAAGAAGAGATTTTAAGGACTCATGTATGTGAAGTAGTGACGTATGTTTAACATTGTTTTAGTTTCAATATCTATAGAAAAGTTTGAGTTAAAACAGAAAAGGGTAGCCTACTGTTTAATTATTAGCATCTTTCTTCCAGAACAGCCTCTAAGTAGTCCAGTTCTAAAAACTTCTGTGCATATGTAAATATGACTAATTTTAAATTCCAATATAAACCATTTCTAAGCAAATGATAATTAAGAACTTTTGGAAAGTGGTTTAATACTCTTTTAAGATGATACAGAAAAATAGAATATTTGAGAGGAAAGAAATACATTGATATTTTTAAAGACTAAAATGAAAGCATTTTTCTTTAGTGAAAAATGATCATTATAAGAACTCAGAAAAAATACAAAGAATAGAAATACGATCATAAAATACTTACCTCCTAGGCAACTTTTGGTAAGCACATTTTCTGATATTTCTTACAAACATATACATATAGAAAAAGAGATTGCTGTGGTAACATTTGGACTATATTTACATGTCATTTTATAAAAAGCACTAATTTTAATAAAACTCAACTACCATCAATGAGGAATAAGGAAAGGCATTGTTGAATTTAAATGTGTATCCATCCATTCACACATCCAATACTATGGTACTTAAAACGGTTCCTCAAAAATTAAGAAAACTACTGAAAGTGGTGTCACTATTAACATGTATCTTTTTACTGCATATTTCATCTTGTAGTTGATTTCTTGTTTTAGAAATTATAAAAATTCTCTGCCACATTTTATCACACTGCTCCTCCTTTGTTAATTTACACTCTATTCTATTAAACATACTTCCAATCATGTTAAGCTCCACTTCATAATTGAATTGCTTCCATAGGTCATTTTATGAGTCATTTAAACACAGCTTCTCCCTTCCGGGATTATTTTATTTAAATAATCTCTTTAGGAGATGAACTTTTTTAGTTTTTTCCACACTTTACTTCTGAAAGTTTTCTTCCTTCAACATTCCTAACCTTTCCCAGCCCTCATGGGTTTTTATTCCTTGTGCTTATTATTCCTTGTGGGTTTTTAGAAAAATGTTTTGGTAAACTTTATTGTATAGAACAAAAAAATACATCACGATTTTGTAATGATTTTCTCTCCCAAGACAGCATGAGTGAAAACCAGTAACTTGCTTATACAAATATTTTATTTAGGTCTCTAATAAGACAATAGGTACATTCATACCTTGTCTTCTGAGTATTTAAGTTAAAAGAGGTTCACCTGAATGAAGTCTGGTGATCTACCATAGTGTGTTCACAAGCTACTAAAATGTTTGCCAAAATTAGAGTCTGCTGGATGGTTTTTGCCTTAACCCATAGTCTTCTATTCATTCCAAATTCTATCTCCAGTAGGTAGGGATTTCCCACTTGTTATATAATGCCACAACCTGGAGCTAACAGCTTTCTAATGAAGCCCTAAGACACTTTAAAAAGCAGATCATTCTGTCTAATGAAACCCATTCCAATTTACGCGTATTAAGAAAATTTCCTTTCCTTTGTTTCTAAGCACAAAAAAACTCACATTTTTTCACCTACGAACTACTGAGATATATCTCCGGTACATTCGGCTACTAATTATTTTCATGAGATAATCTAATGTCATTCTTAATTTCTACCCATTTCTACCTGAATTTATTTTTTTACCTTCTCTACTCTTGAAATTCAATAGCTTCACCAAAATAGTCTTAATTATTTCATTATAATATTTCCCCTTGGGGAATTATTTTCCTTTTTAATTAGAAAATTTAAGCTTTTTCTTTTTCAAATTTCTGGTAAAGATGTATACTTTATACACTGAATTTAATTTTCTTATATGTTCCTGTCAAGATTGTTGATGATTTACTTTCTTGATCTCTATTTTTCTGTCCTCTCTTCCACCTTGCCTGATAACCAGGACTTTGCTTCATGCCTGTAATCTTCCCACATTGATTCACCACCCTTCCTTGTCCGTGTTGTCATTTTCTGTACTTTTGTGGCACTGAATGATGCTTTCATTCCTGTAAAATCTTTAGTTTCATCTGTTTTGGTTTCAATAGTTGCAGATTGATTTAATCTCCCTTTGTCTTATAATTACTTCCCTAAACCTCCTTTTCTCTTCTCTGAGCTATAAGCTTCCTTTAAAAGATCACATTTTCTGTAATTGTTTTTAGACTAAGGAGCACTATTTGCCTGAACACTCCCATTTTAATTCCTCTTGTACTTTCAAATAATTTATTACTGAATTCAATTTATTACTATTTGAAAGGTTTTGTGCTTAAGATTCTTTTCTGATTTTTTGTTATCAATACATGTCTTATGCATGGTTTATTTGTAAAGCAGAAAGTGAACTGATGAAGGGTAAAATGGGAAATGAACCTGTGCCCCGTTGTAGCTTTGTTTTGGGTGTGTTGTTTAGAAGACCTTTGCTCTTTGCTAAGGGGAAGTGGGTCCAATCAGTTATTGCCACAAAAGTGTAAGTGTGGCTCCTAATAATACTTTTTGGTTTGAACTGGGTTTGATACTGCCCTAGGTGTTGAACTCTGTTGGGTTCTTTCAGCTGCAAACAACTTTATAGGAAAGTAAAACATTTCAGTGTATGTTTTTCAGATTCATTTCTGTTATACTGTGGCAACGGGCTGGGTCATCACAAAGATAACATTCAAACCCAGGTCTGCCTGACTCATGCCACATGCTTTTTCATCCTCCTATGCTATTTTTTCTTTAGACACCACAATTGTGTGAAAGCAAATCACATAGCAAATCTCAGTTAACTAAGATATTTGAGAAATAGAATACTGTGGTCAATTAGATTTCAGTTTAACTGAGACAAACAGGAAACCCTTTGATTTCAAAATGTATTATTGAAAACTCTTTTAAAATGTATTAGCCAACTTCCTTAACCTTCATAGTACATTATGCAAAAGGTAATTGATTCTTCTTTCCATGTTTGAAGGTTGTTTAGATTTCAGTGTTAATATTATAGGTTGTGACTCTCAATATTGTATAAAGTAAGTATCTGTGACCAAATATTACAACACATTCTATATTCTAAAAGTTTTCAAAAAAAAATAGCACTGATTTGTAATATACTTTTTGGGGGTAATGAGGTGCTTTTTATGGAAATAGAGAAACAATATATAAATAGATATGATGTATTAAGAGAAATATCATCTATGCCATGTATCTATTTATATATTGTTTCTCTATTTCCATAAAATGCATCCTATGAAATATCTAAAATTTGTTTGTACAAGAATTTTAAGGCTTTTTTTTTAACACAAAATCCATCTGGATAAATTATGAAAATTGAGCCACTTGAGGTATAGTTTTTACAGCTAGATATTAAGACATTTCTGAAAATTTGGCTCCACATCTCATTTTTCCTTCACGTGTTTGGCAGCTTGTAAACACAACTTAAAGTCACTCTGATAAACAGTAGTTTGCTTCTGTTTTGACAGTATTTCAACTGATGGTTTTTGAATTCTTTTCCTTGATAAGAAGCTTTCATTACCATATGAATTTTAGGTTATTTAATAGCTCAAAGAAAAAAAAAGACTAGTAAAAATATCTGAAAACTCCCTCATGCTCTTATCTTTCAAAATGGACAGCATGTGCTCAGTAGATGAATTAAAAGGACATTGGGAAGCCTAGACTGCAGTTCAACAGAAGCCACTGATCTTTACAAATCAGACTGACAACAGAGATCTATTAAAGTCCGTAGTATAATGAAAAAAATTCATTGTCTTTGGCCTTTCTTTTATCTCCACTTTTCCTAAAACTCTCCTGTCCTTCAGAAGAGATGCTAAATGCTGATGAGGTAATGGCATTTACCTCTTTCAATCTCATTTAAGAAATGACTGTGATTCCAAACATTAATATTTGGTACCTATCTGAATAACAATAAGCTTGCTGTATCATCGATTATGTAGCAGAGGAGAATCAAGACAGTAAAAGAGGGAGTTGCTCACTTTAATGCAGCCTTGCAGTTCAATGAAAACTATTGTGACTTAAAAGAGGGCACTCACTTCTATTTCTTTGGCCACTTATCACAGTACTTATGACATTCATCACTTTATGCATTTCATTGTTTTTATTTGTTTTCTTATATTTTGCTCTTACGTAAAGGTAAGTTTCATAACTAGATCATTGTAGGCTTTCCCTCAGCAAACAAAACCAAGCCATAATCCCACCCATTTGCTTACTCATTCAAGGCTTCTTTATCAGATGCCTTCAAGACAGCAAGAATGCTTACTGGTGGAGCTGTTTAAATGAATGGAGTACTTGGATACGCAAGTAATAAAAAATGCAGTAATGAATGTGATTGATTGTGATATAAGTCACAACATGGAGAAAAAGTCTGCTGTGCAAAAACGCCTCTTCATTCTTCAATTTCTACAGAGGAGGAAATCATTCTATCCTTGTGCACCCAGATATTGTTTTTTCATCGCTCTGTCACAGCACTTGCCTAGTTGTGTTGCAATCCATCTTGTCTTCAAGCTAAACCATAGGCTCTTAGGGACCAGAATTCCGTGTTACTCCTATTTATGTGATTATTTTAGTGCTTACCATGAGTAAATGGTCAGCTACATATGTGTCTGTGTGTGTGGGGCGGGGGGGATGTGTATATATACATGGACTTATTTACTTAGGCAGTAAAAATTACAAAAAGCTATTTGGTAAAGGTAATACAGCAGGATAATAGGCCAGGAGCCTTTTGTCACCTGACCATATAACAGAAAGGAAATCTAGCTCCAAGAGTCAGGAGAGGTTCTGTTTCTGGGCTATGTGAGTAGTACCATGCTTAGCATCTTCTAAACAGTATCACGTTTATATAAAGCCATTTAGGTAGGCAGCATTACATAGCACAGAAAAATCAACGCACCCTTGATTTGTCTGTTGACTCATTTGGTTATGAGCTAAAATAATTTTAGAAAGAAATTTAATTCCTTATTTTTTATTTTCCCTACAAATTAATAGGAATTATGAAACTTATTTCTAAAAGTGGAAAGTAGATCTTAGAAAATGTACATTAAACAGTTTTTAATATACTATCTAGTATATACAAACATTCAGTTAATAGTAGCTTCTCCTGCTGCCAGGCTGACATGAGTAGAGAGATTGCAATTCAGGAGTGAGAAAGGGGGTAGCTGACCTTGTAATTATGGAAAGAAGATTTGTATTAGGGGCTAAGGCAGGCAGTATAGGCAGTACTTCCTTTTCCTTTCAGGAAGTGAAGATTCTAATAATCCAGGACTGCTGAGCTTTCCCCAGGAGCATCATCCTACAGATTTGCCCAGGAACTGGAAGATGAGGAACTGAGTGAAACACTTTTGCTTTTTGAAACTTAGCCTGAAAAATAATTTAATTTTGGACTTATACGTGTTTTCCTCTTTCTAAAAATTTTAGGATATGATTGGACTACATCAAGACACAAATGCCTTGGGTCTGATAGTAAAAGAAATTTATATCACATTTATAAATTTTATAGCCATTAATGACATTTTATTTATTTTATAGAAGAAAACACAAGTATGTTACAGATTTTGTCTTCTTTGCATTTCTTTCCACTTTCATCATCAGCCTACTAGGTATTTTATTGACACTTCTCACATGTCTCTACAGTGTTACTCAGATAGTTTCACCTCTGCTTTCTCCCTGAGACTGCACTGTTGGTAATTTTTAAGTATTTCTTCAACAATACAACTTCCTATAGAGCATTTCATGAACAACCTCTTCCAATCTCTAAGCAGATTGTTAATAAAGCAGCGAATAATCAATATAAAATCTTGACCAAAGGTTCATGACAAAAATCCAACTGGTAATGTAAGGATGTTTACACATAGTCCTTTTCTCATGATGTAAAATACTAAAGTACTCCCCTGAGTTTTGCCGTCTTGTCTCTTTGCTATCCTTGAGAGGAGAAAAATGCTAATGTATTGATTCAGTGTGAAGCCTCTGAACACAAATTGGAAATTAGCTATAAATGCAGATATTTCTGCAAGACATATTTTTAATTTCTTCTTTCAATTTTCCTATTTAGTATTATGTAGGAAAACATGTAAAACAAGTTAAGTTTTTCTTGCAAAATTTAGCACAAATTAAAATATATGCAGTTAGTTGGGATTTTGAATCATGGAGGGGAAGGATCTAGCTGGATATCATCAATGCAGAGGTTAAAGCAATGACGGAATTTGTGGCCAGTACTTATGCTTTATCTACCAAAAACTAAATATTGAGATGATTTTAAAAATGCCAATGTGTAATTAGTTTCTAAGTATCTTCTTCCCAATACTCTGTGGGACAAAGCACACGTATTATCATTTTGTTTTCCAAGCAACTTCTGCATAAGTAACTTCTGCATAATAGTGTTGTGCAGACAACTTCAGGGGAAAAGTACTGGAACACTTGTAATAGGGTGTTACAATGATCTTCCTGTCTCACTTTTGGCTCAGACATGAGGACGACAGAGGTTAATTCCAGAGGAGAGTACCCTATAGAAATTTAAAAGTTGGAGGCTGAAAACTAGTACAGTGACTCTTAAAACTTTTGCTCAAATCCAGGGTATAAAAAATTATCCAGAGGGTGGAAATTGTGGCATATTTGGAGATAGAAAATTTCTTTTTCTTTTCTTTTATTTTTAAGACAGAGTCTTACTCTGTCACCAGGCTGGCGTACAAGGGTGCCATCTTAGCTCACTGCAATCTCTGCCTCCCGGGTTCAAGTGATTCTCCTGCCTCAGCCTCCCAAAGAGCTGGGACTACAAGCGCGTGCCACCACAGCCAGCTAATTTTTCTATTTTTAGTAGAGATGGGGTTTCACTGTATTGGCTAGGATGATCTTGATCTATTGACCTCATGATCTGCCTGCAACGGCCTCCCCAAGTGCTGGGATTACAGGCATGAGCCACCACTCCCATCTGAAAATTTCTTAAAGATACAGTGTGATGTTCATTCTCCCACCCACTTCCAACTTCTCACTAAGTAGGAAAGGGATGAGATTTATTTCACTTGTCCTTTCAAGTTAAGAGTAGGACTTCAAGAAAATACTTGGGGAATTTAATATGTATCTCCTGATCTTTAGGATGAGTGGTGATGCAATGAATAGTGGTCTAAATCAAACCTGAAAAACTGGAAGTGTGGCACATATGCTGGAATGCTGCTAAGGACATGCTGAGGAAAGGTGGCTACTCTGCAAGCCATCTGCACTATCAGAGTTAGCAAAGGCAAAGGATGAGTGCATGTTTTCACTGGCCACGTTTGTGTCAAAAGCACCAAATGTCTGAATGAGCTTCACCTTGTAACTCAACAAAGAAAGGCTCAGAAATTTCTGGTCCCACAGGAGCAACAGAAAGGGTGGATTGTACTGGAAGAGTGTGTGTATCAAATCTGTCAAGAGACTGAAAGCAAATGGCAGATCAACTTTAAACATCCATGAGGCCCCAAATCCAGTGCTTTCCTGTTCTCTTTACTTCTCCTCTCTGCTCTTCACTCCAAAAACAAAGGGATCAAGAAGAAATAGAGTTAACAATCTGAGGGAGAAGCAGCCTTAGGCTTCCTATATGAAGCAGACTCTAGTTGAGGAAGGGGGAGGGGAAATAAAGCTAAACTGGAGTGGGCATTCCAATTTCTATGTAACAGAGATTGTTTGCTGACTTAATGTGATCACAGCAGACTTTATTACCTACATGTGAATGGAATAAATATGGGCCTACCTGTGTTACAATCTGGGGGCTGGGGGAAAAGTATACCCTGAATAAACATGGAAGACAAGTAAACTTTCTTTATGATTGCACTCAATGAGTCCCGCTTACACAGTCTACTGTTTAAACTCTCCATTATGTTAACCAAAATAATTGTGTACTACCCTTAGGATTATTTATTTTTAAAATGTTGATAATGACTGCCAATCTGCCAGGTCACACCAGGGGTTTGGTAAACACATCTAATAAATGTTAGATTCCCTTTCCATACAATTTCAAAATACTTGGAAGTAAAATATATTCTAAATTGTTCCAACCACTGGCATTAACTAATCTGACAGTTGACGAAACTTGTTTCTGCTGGTTTCAAAGAAAATCACGGGACAGAAATGCTATAACTCAAGATACCTTTTGTAGGGGTACAATTGCAACATTTTTAGATGGGAATTTGAACGATATATAAAAACCTTGGATGATTTCTCTTTTTATTAGAAGAAATTACTGAGTATTGTTCTTCAGATTTCCTTCACCATCTGGTCAGTATTTCTGGGCAACATGACTTTTATACAACTGCTTGAGACTATGCATATGTGTTTTACACACAATTACATATAAAATGTACGCCATACGTTTTATTCTCATTCCAAGTACTTCTTTTTAGAAGTTGGCAGTCATTTTAAGTTGGCCTCTGTATGTTGTCTTTCCATTGAGATACCTTTTCATTCTACAGAGAGTTTATGAGTTGGACATGTTATTTTTAGGAACAGAGAAAACAACTCTCTAAGGTAATGGGACACCATGAGGTGTGCTCTTGCATATTACTTCCTTTACTAATTAAACGGAATGTGAGATTGAAAGTAAGTCGGCATTGTTAAAGTAAATAACCCAGTGCTTTAGTAATGAAGACACATCTAAGCTGAAGTTTATTGTTTTAATTTTAATCTTGAGCAATTTTAGCCCCACAGACTAGGTTGCTCTGTGTCCTGCAGTGCATCCTTTCCATTGTACTACCGTGCTGCCCACTGATTCTATGAAAACTATTTGTAATAGGTTGTATTTTGGAATGAAGTGTTTTTTTCCATGCAAGGTGAATTGATATTGGGCATTTATTAAATCTGGTTTTTAACAGGCTATTATAAGTGAGGTTCTTCAGAGGGCAGAGATATTGGGAGACTAAACATTGCTTAAATTATGGCCCATAAAAATATAGATGAGGCTCAGATGCCTTTGGATTAAATATTCATTTCTGAATATTTACATAATGCATGTGAAAGTGCTTTTAAAATAAAAACTCTCTTTATATAAATGGAAGCTATGGCCAGATTTTCCCCATTATATCTAGTAGCACACTTCAAAGCATTCTCTGGAGCCTTAGAGTGAAGAAATTTCTTCCTTTCTACAAAGGAAGTAGAAGACTGGTTATTCTATGCTGTCCAAATCTATCCTTCTTAAATTCTTTGGGCAATCTAAAATTGTTCAACTTTTAGCAGGTTTTTTTGTATGATTTATAAATATATGATTCTAAAAAAAGGAATATATATTTTTTAACTTCCATTGAAAAATTCTATATGCTCAACAGAACCTTCTCAATAATTTATGCAGATCATCTGAATGTAAGGAAACAAGCATAGACAGACCTGGCTTCATATCCCACATCCAATATACTAGTTGCATGACCTTGGACAAATAATTTTAACCCTGTGCTTTATTTTCATCTTTCCTTATGAGACTGAAATATCTACCATGAAGGGTTACTTGAAAATTAAATGACATAGTGCAGGCAACTCTCCCAGGAACTGACAAATTGAAAAAGCTGAAAACCACTTAATTTCCTCCTATGTAAATACATTATTATTGCCAAATTGAAAGTGGCCAAGTCTCAATTACCCATATTAATATATTGAAATTCCTATGCAGATAAATAAAAATAATGTAACATAATTTTCACGCAGTTTTGTGATCTACTTTTATACTTGATAGTCTTCTAATATTTCACTGTAAAATTTAGACATGAAAGGAAGATATTAGGAATTGAGTGGTTGAACCTTCTCATTTTGAGGTTGAATATAAAATTCAGACATAGATAATAAAAACAATCATAAATGTAATGTAGCCAGTAAGTAGTAGAATTGGGACTGAAGATCCATTCTTTTTTGTCTGTTTTGTGATTTTACGGTACTTCAAATAATCAAACACATTTCACATTAAAAAACATATTCAAAGTGATCTTAATTTGCAGTTATTGAAACAGTACCTACTTTCACTAACTACCTTGCTGTTTATTACTTCCCCTCTAGAATTACATTCTGTATGTACCATAATTGTTTACACGAGTCCAAAGCAGCATATAATATTATAATTCATGAGTAACTCCAGTCAAAATTTTGAGTAACTTTATTCTAAACTTCGCACAACTTAGGACTGATGTGAATCTTTTTTTTTTTAATCGCATTTTAGGTTTTGGGATACATGTGAAGAACATGGAAGATTGTTGCATAGGTACACACGCGGCATTGTGAATCTTTTTTAAAAAAAGCAATCACTGTTCTAGCTATTTTGAAATATACATTATTTAAACAAACAAAAAATATCACTGACCAAGGCTTAAAATAGTTATTAGATCACTTTACCACATTAACAGATTATTGTTTGTTTTGGAGGTTATAGACAGAGTAGAGGTGAGGACCGTTTTTGAGGCTAGCACATAGGTACCATCTTAGCTTAATATCTTAGCTCATAACATCCCCAGAGGCAAAGAAATAATTAAAGGATTTGTTGTAAAAGTCTTTCTATTGTGACTCCAAAGTAGTTAAAACTTGCATAAGAGTGAGCAGAATTGCTGATAATGACATAAGTAATGATGAAGTAAGAAGAGCTAGTAATAATTTCTACAAGAACTGGAAGTTGAGATTTGTTTTGGAATATTCAGATAACTGATAACCTTCCAGGGAAAAAGACCCATTTTCCATTACCCTCTATCTGTGCTTCTCCAATAGCATGTGTTTTCTAACTGGCACAGGAGTTATCTATGCAAGTGTCCTATCTCTTTGATTATACCATAAACATCTTGGGGACCATACCCTTTCAGTCTCATTTTTACAGTTTTTAAGACACCTACTTAGTATAACCTGTCCATAGTAGGCATTTACCAGGTATAGTTCACATGAATTGATATATTTATGTGATGATAATATTGGGATTCTATTTCATAGAGTGGGAAAACAATAATAAAGTAGTTGCAGTCTCTTTCTGACGGAAAAGGAAATATTCTGATATTCTCTTTCAATAAAAGTAGTAAATTGCAACAGTTCCTCCAAGGTTTCAAATAAGAGAAAAAAAAAAAAGAAGAATGGCTTAAAATATACTCATTTTACTGTACCTTGTTTTATAATCTATAATTTATTTGAATTCTTTTCAATGAGATATTCATAAGTGAAGTATGAACTGAACGTTGGAAAAAGGTCAAGTTTTTCTGTACATGGCTAACTTTTACTTCATGATTTCTAAACCTGCCTACACACAGCAGACACTGGTGACTTTTAGGCAATATCTATTCCATTGTCTTTCTTTCTAAAATGATTCTAAACTTGTTCAGGAATCCATTGAACTTTCATGAATTCTAAGAGCCTCAGGAAAAGCTGAGTTAATTTGCAGCTCCAGGGACAGGTTCTTTTCTGATGGTTCGTTCCAATTATGGTTGGCCATCATTCTCACCACTAACTGGTTAGAATATCTCATTGAGCTAATCAGGACAGGATGACTGATCTACTTACCTGAAAGTTATTGGCCCCAAGTGATTTTTGAGAGCGCCTCTCTTGTCCTGCCCTACCTCTCCATGTGTCTCTCCTTACTTCTCTTTCCCCTCTGTCCCTCCAACTCTCACTTCTCTCTTCTCTTTTCTCCAGCCCTTCTCTTCCCTTTCTCAGCCTTTCTCCAGCTCCACACCTTAATTCCCCCCTCCCTTGCTGAATATGAGAAAGGCAACAAGCAGCCAAGCAGCTTTGCAGATTTCTACCACAGTTTTGCTCCCACTAAGATAACCAGCCCTGAACAAAACTGATGCTGAAAGTGACAGAGCTGAGAGACAAGAAAAAATCTAGATACATGATGTCACCCATGAGACACTGCAGGAATTCACCCTGAATCCCACACTCCATACAGACTTCCACTTTCTTAAAATGATAAATGTACTTACTGTTCAAGCCAGTTTGTTCCAATATTGCTACAAGCTAATTTTGATGTACTCCTTAACCCCAATTCTCCACTACATTTTAAATTTTTCTTCCTTGCCCACTGATTTTTCTATACGTGCCGTTATTATTCTTATGCAGAGAAACATGTCTAGCTTTACGATACCAAATGATTACCATTAAGTACTGACAATAGCAAGGGAAAATAGTACAAATTCAAATGAAATGCTAACAGCTAAAAGGCCGATTTTATAATGTGCATTTGTAGCAGCGATTTGAGTGAGTCTACATAATGGTTTTAAAGGACTTTCAATAATGTTTCCTGCAGCTGTGCAGACTTTTAACTTTTAACTCTTTATTTAAAAAATACATCTAAATATAAATCAAGCACTATACACTTCCAATTTAGCTGTTTGAATGGAAAGAGAAAGTTGAAAGCTGGAGCAGCCATGAGTAAGTGCTATAGAAAGCTGCAGTCCACAGCTGCAATTTAAAACCAATCAAGTGGGCAGGAGAAGGGGAACACAGAACCTGAAAATAACTGGTAAGCTTAGAAATAGTTTTAAAGCAACAGCCACACTAATAATGATTATGGTTAATTAGTGATCCAAGGGTACCACCCTCTCAGTCAGGGGACTTTTGAAGGTAAGAAGTAGTTTAAGCAGTCTGTCAATTTCCATCAGCAATATTCATCTGAACTAATACGGGGCGTTTTGCCTTACATCAATGTGCAAAGAGTATGGGAGGGGACAGTTACTTGACATGTATCCATATTCCAAGATTCTTTGAATCAGTCAAGCATGAGACTGGAAAAATAAGGCGTTTTAATGGCAATGACATATGTAACATGAGAAAAGGCATCGAGATACCCTCCTAAGAGTATTCATTGTTGGGATTATGCATCCAGAATATGTAAACCTATTGCCTTTTATACTTTCATCCCTGACCATTACATCTTGAACTAAGGGGAAACCAAAGCTATTTTAGTTCTAAAATAATCCTTTATTCTTTAGTATAATTAGAATGGTCTTGTTTTTTTTTTTTAAAGTTTTACCTACTAAAACTACTGGGCAAGCTATTTAATTAAGGTCTTTTTCTTCTTCCAAAGACAAAGAAGGTTAACCCCACATTACTTTTCTTCGATGGAATTTCTGACAAGAAAATTGCATACATGTATATAATCATTTTCTACATAGGAAAAGTACTATATAGATGCTAATAGTTGGCATCCTTCTTAGGAAAAGATGAGCAATTTCAGGCTACAAAGAAATTAGAAGATACATTACATATGTGAAATTTATTGTATAAGTCATGAGAGTGATCACTGGTCAATGACACAAAAACTTTTGAAAATAATAAAAAAATTAAAAATGCTTAATGTGATATTACATGACTCAGAATAATGAATAAGTAGGTTAGTACATTTGTCTTCGTTTTTTGTTTTTTTGCGTACATTTATTCTCCATAATGTTTACAAAGTTTTTTCTAAGATACCTCGATAGAAACTATCAAGGTCAAGCTTACATATTGTGCTTAGTTCCTGAATCTTTTGCATTTGGAATCTTCTCTTTTTCCCTTCCCTAAAGATGGAGGTGAAGGTAGATGTGAAATAATACTTCAGATGCTTTGGAAATGTTTGAGTCAATGGTTACAAGGAAACTTATGCTGATTCTAGCAGCAGTACAATACAAAAATAATATGAGAGAAAATTAGAGAGTGATATTCAGTTATTACAAGAACTTTTTCTTGGTCCTGAGCTTTGTTTACTTGTTTTTCTCTTCCTGTAGCTTAAAGAGGAGAAGGAAGCATCTACTATTTTCTTTCTCTTTTTCAATTAAAAAGGTAATTCATGGTCTTTTTCTTTGAATGGATACACTAAAATAAAAATAAAATAAAATTCAAAGCATGAATTCCAAACACAAAAGAAAAAAAATGTTAACATGTTGCTGTGTGTAGTTTATGTATACCTGAAGAACATAAAAAAATCCTTGAACACTTTGCATTTTCCAAAATTGCACAGCAATATTAACGGTCTCCCATGCCTCTCCAGAACCTTGCCTACTTTCCATCCAGAGGAGGAATCCATTTGCCCTTTCTGTGAACTTGGATGAGACTTGTGGCTGCCTCAACCACAAGCATATGGTGGGCAGGATGCTGTGTGCTTTCTGAGGCTGGAGCACACATGGTAATATGGTTCCTCCTGCTCCTGTCTGGATGTTCACCTTTGTTTGCATTCAGCCACCATGCTGAGAAGCAGCTACAAGAGACTACATAGAAGGACCTCTTGGAAAGCCTGTAAGCATGGAGGAGAGTTAAGGTCCCTAGCCAGCATAAGCCACCAAACATGTGCCTCTTCAAATGATTGCAGCCCCGCACATGGCTTCACATCAGACATCTGACTCCCATTCATCATGGAGAAGAGATAAGTAGTCCCACCTTGCCTTGTCTGAACTGCAGACTTACAGAAACCAAGAGAGGTGAGAAAACGCTATTTTTAAAAAATCCATTATGATATATTGTGCATCATCAGATAACTATAACAGATATATACAATATTAGATGAACTTTATCTCTAATTGCATACACTCTTTTGGATACCATTTAAAACTTGGAACATATATCACAAATACGTGTAAAACCATTGGTATCACACAGGTTTGGAAAATAGCATAAATATTTTGAGATTAGAGAACTTTTTCTTTTCTACTCCATGGACTAATTTTCACGGTACTTTAGCAATCAAGGGGCAGAAATATATGTGTTAAAATTTATTCTTAGCTCTTTTGTGAGGGATGGGACAAACTATGTTCCATTCTTCCACCTTTTTTTTTTTTTTTTTTTTTTGAGACGGAGTTTCACTCGTTACCCAGGCTGGAGTGCATGGCGCGATCTCGGCTCACAGCAACCTCCGCCTCCTGGGTTCAGGCAATTCTCCTGCCTCAGCCTCCTGAGTAGCTGGGATTACAGGCACGCACCACCATGCCCAACGAATTTTTTTGTATTTTTAATAGAGATGGGGTTTCACCATGTTGACCAGGATGGTCTCGATCTGTTGATCTCGTGATCCACCCGCCAAGCCTCCCAAAGTGCTGGGATTACAGGCTTAAGCCACCGCGCCCGGCCTCTTCCACCTCTTAAAGTAGTGAAGGAATAGTTCATTACTTTACCATAATAGTGAAGGAAAAGAAATAGAAAAGATATCTAGGTGCTAGGTAGAGAAGACGATGAAATAGAAAGAGTTGTAGATGGGGTGGGGGGGGGGAGAACAAGAAGGAGGGAACAAGGTGGAGGAGAGAAAAAGAAAAGAAACAGAGACTCACTTAGTAGATTCCAAGATGACTTTCCTAGAACAAGACACATGAGGATGTTTAATACACTAACCCTGTAATTGTATTGTCCTTTGAAACTTGGAGATATTATATAGGGTTCAAAACTTTGCAATGTCCAAATGTTTAGTTAGTTGTCTCTTTAGCGAGTAGTCACAGCAACCTATCAGTGCAGAAATTATTTCTAAGGCTGTGCACTATGGACTTAGAAGTCCCTGGGTTGGTAGAATTAATTCAAGAGCCAAATCTGGCATAGAAGTGGAAGCATAATATCCCTGAATTAACAGTAAGAAAAGAAACATCTTAATTCAATAATGAGTAAGACAAATATTATAGGCAATCTAATTTTCAATCATAGGATTAAAATATACTTGTTATACAACAAACCATATTTGTTCAAAATAAACACATGCAATATTTACTCTTCTCTTTTCTAATAGAAATCCAAGCATACAGTTTACAGTAACATGTCTCTCTCTCTTTGAAATAATTTAGCAGTCTGTTTTAGAAGAGAGGCTCTGCCATCACATCACCTAGGCTGAACTCTCAGCTCTATTGCTCACCAGCTGAGTGACATCAGTCAAGTTACGGAACTGCAGAGACTCTTAATACCCTTGTAAAAGGAAAAAATTATAGAATCTGCTTTATAAATTTGTTTGGAAGATTTAGTGAGACACTGTATGTAATGCACTTAAAAAATCCCCAGAACAGAATAGCATTCAATGGTGTTAGCTCCTTTATTATTACTATTATTTCCCATTAAGCAGCCTAGTTTCTTCTTTCAGTGGATCATCCTATGAGTTTCTGATTTCTAGTCATTATTTTCAATACAAATTTTTTATGAAGTCACAAATTACTATTTTTTTTTAAACATTCTTGCTCTGTCACCAGGTTGGAGTGCAGTGGCGCAGTCTCGGCTTACTACCACCTCCACCTTCCAGGTTCAAGTGATTCTCTTGCCTTGGTCTCCCGAGTAGCTGGGACCATATATGTGCACCACCATGCCTGGCTAGCTTTTGTATTTTTAGTAGAGATGGGGTTTCACCATGTTGGCCAGGATAGTCTTGATCTCTTGACCTTGTGATCATCCGCCTGCCTTGGCCTCCCAAAGTGCTGGGATTACAGGCGTGAGCCACTGTGCTCGGTCTGAATTATTCTTTTAAAAGTAAAATGATTAGGTAGCAAGAAAAAAAAAAGAGAGAGAGAGAGTGTTGAAGTAGGACATCATTTTAAACACTATAGCATTTTAAAACGTCAATACAATTATGAGTATTTGATGAAAAAAATTGATGAAAATTAAATATATCAGGGTGAATGAAAGCTCTTCCTCTCTTTTAGGAATCCCTCAGGATTATAGGCCTGACTGAGCTAAATGCAGGTTACAGGTGCCAAAAAGAGCATCTATTTTGGCCACTATCATCTCCCTTTAGGATCTGCACAATTAAGTGTATTATTGATAGAAAAGGAGATGAACTTTTATATGCCAAAGTATTTTTTCTTTTAATCATTTTAAGAGCATAAAATTAAGCCCACTTACAAGGGCATGAATACAGAATAGTGGATAATGTCTACATTGGAATGATTATAATGAACGTCCTTCAATTTAATAATGATTAGCTGCTTGTTTTACTGTATGTTCCACAAATGTTTCAAGGGCAACAGGGAATGAGGATGTTAAGAGAGATCCCTTTACAAACGGTATTTCGAACTTTCAGATATTATTTTTTGTTTTTTGCTAAAAGTAATATATACAGAGAGCTTTTATGCAAAGCATTTTGTGAGTACTGGAATTTGGGGGTGTTGGTGGGGAAGCTGATAATCTAGCATTAAAAAGACAGTCCTTACCCTTAATGAAACTTATAATTTAGCATGGGAGATATCACATAAGACATAAGATCAGGAAGTGAATAAAGAGAAGTTGGACAAAAGTATGAGTTATATATAAAAATATCCAGCTGCCAGAACTTAAATAAAACATTTAACTAAAATTTCTCTAGGTAAGCTGGAACATTGAAGTTGTTAAAGGTTCTGGATATCATTTCCATTTCTAAATTGAAAATAATTCTGGGTAATTTTTAAATTCCATACTTAAGTTACTGTAAGCATTATAATTATTGCAAAACAAGAAGAAAAAATACAAGTTAGAATTCATTGTACCACTTGTATTTTTTTCCTGGTGTCACTTTTGGTAAAATATCAAGCAATAAAAACATCTTTATAAATAAAGATTTGTCTTCCCTGTTCTTAGATCTGTATTTCTTCTACTTGAGATTTTATCTACCATTTTGAAACCCTGAAAATAAGTTATTGGGAACAAAAATGCTTTTTTGAAATTATACAATTTGACTATGACTATAAATTAAAACCGTATTTTGATAAAACAGAACAAAACTGTGTAAATATGTTTGAGGACTACAAAAAGCTGTGGCATAAATACATATTTTTATATATGCTAAGGACCCCCCACATTAGAAATCAAGTCTTCAATTCAGTATGAGATTTGGCCGAAAGTATTCTGTGCCTGTTACCTCATCAGTCAATGTGAGCAAAAGACCAGACATTCAAAGAAAAGAACTGTTGGAACTGGCCACATTTTAGGAGTTACTGGATTCAGGGAAGATTTCTCTGGGCTTTCTCCTCTTTCCTAATGAGCAATACTCAAGCCAAGGAAAGTGGCCTCCAAGGGAGTCCCTCAGAGGCTTTTAAGTCAAGCAGTACTGTAGATGTTGCTGGTGCCCACCCGTAGCCCTTCCCATTCTTACTTTAGAGAGCACTAACTAGATGTGTTATTTCTAGCACCTGCATTCCTTTGCCCAAGACCCTTTTCTAATTCTTACCTTGCTTTGTCACTTGTGTAGTCAGCCAGTCACAGGATCTGGAAATGAATGTACCCTCACAATGAACTGTGCTCAACAATAATGGATAGAAATCACTCTGTGCCTTCACGTATGTCTGTGGCATCAACTAGGTCTAAGATAAAGGTTTCCACTGGCTCCTAGAGTATCCTGAGTGAGGGACTATGGCTCATTGCCCACAGTAGCAACTGGCTTGATAAACCATCCCTGTGAGCTGCTTCCCTTCACTGTGTTAAAACCCATTGCGATGCCTTCACCTCCTTAGTGATCTATTTTCCCCAAATCCCTGTTTAAGGGATTCTTAAAAAGTAATTCAAACAGACAAACAAACAAATAGAGGGCAAACTAGATTTACCCTTGTCTTATTTAAGCAAGGGGGCGAATAAGTTCCTAAGAGAAAGTAGACTTGTGGAGAGAGGGTCAGCACAGGAACGGGCTACCTTAGGCAGTGTTCATTGTGGCAAGTCAGTCCTCTGTGGAACAAAAACTGTGGGCCAGATAAGTTAGCAGGTTTGAACAATCTTGGCAAGACAATTCAAAGGGATTGATCATCAGAAAAGAGGAAATGTGTGGACGTAGGATGAATTGAATAAAAGATTAGTGATTTTTGACTGGAATTTATTTTTTTTCCTTTGCAACTTCTATTTTAGGTACATGGGGTACATATGCCACTTTGTTACTTGAGTAAGTTTCTTGTCTCAGAGGTTTGAAGTACAGATTATTTTGTTACCCAGGTAATGAGCATAGGACCCAATAGCTTTTTCTTGACTTTCTTCCTACGCTTTATCCTCAGATAGGCCCTATGTCTATTGTTCTCTATGTCTATGTGTGTTCAATGTTTAGCTCCACTTATGAGTGAGAGCATGTGGTATTTGTTTTCCTCTTCCTGTGTTAATTTGCTTAGGATATTGGCTTCCCGCTCCATCCATGTTGCTGTAAAGAATAGGATTCCATTCTTTTCTTATGGCTATATAGTATTGAATGGTGTATATGTACATTTTCTTTATTCAGGCCAGCATTTATGGGCATCCAGATTGATTCCATGTTTTTGCTATTGTGAACAGTGCTGCAATAAACATACATGTGCATGTGTCTTTACAGTAGAACATTTTTCATTTCTTTGGGCATATACCCAGTATTGGGATTGCAGTGTTGAATGGCAGTTCTGTTTTAAATACTTTGAGAAATCTCCAAACTGCTTTCCATATGGGCTGAACTAATTTACATTCCCACCAGCGGTGTATAAGCACTTCCTTTTCTCTTTTTTTAAAATCAAAATGAGAACAAAATCTAAAAGCTTTTATAATGGAAAGTTACTGGAAAGCTCTAAGATTTACTTAGATGCCTGTAAGAGTAGGCAAGAGAAAGTTGAAATAGAATGGTTAAAGGAAACTATGGGGAGAAAACAAAACAATTTCATGCTTGTCCCCTGCCCTAATTCAAGCTTTTGAATAAACTAATTGATTAGACATGGTACAAATTCCTTCTCCATCCCTCTTTTTTTCATGGAAGAGATTGCTGATCAAACATATTACTAAGCTCACACTGGTGCTCAGAAGGCCTCTCAGCAGCACAGTCTATGCAGTCACTATCAATCAATCAGTGTTGGCATGCAAATCTCAACCCTTTCTCAATCCCTAATCTTGGCTGAAACATCTTAATTCCTTAGCATCATATTCGAAGCTTTACCCTCTTCCCCAAATTAACTGTCTCTTCCCCAAATGAGACATAATCCTCTTCCCCAAATTTACAATATGTGGAAGTTTGATGAAACTTAAGCCAATTTTTACACCAATATTGTAAAATTAAGTCATAAAAACATGCTTAGATGTCTTCAAAATAATCCTTGACTCATAATTCCTTAATTTACAATATTTTTATCATCCATTTTTTCTTGGAAAATTTTATACACAACCATTAGCATAATTCAAATTCTACCCTAAACTCTAACTATTCCCTTAGTTAGGAATGATTTACTTTTTGTTTCATAGAACTTTTATAAATTTCTTAAACCCTGTTACTCTACTTAAGTCATTCCACCTTATGTTTGCCTGTCTTTCTTGTGCATTATAGTTTACTTATGGAAACAATTATATTTCATTTATTGTTTACTCCCCATGGCACCTGGAACAAACTTTATATATTTGATCAAATCAAACAAAATTAATTTGATTTAAAAGTAACTTCTGTTTTAGACATAATTTGGATATTCTCAATATGTCTTCTTACAAGATAGACTGCTATACTCTGTCCTGCCTATTTTTGTGGTTCTTGACTTGTACAAGAAACTAATGATAAGACTAACTCTCAATAAACTAGGTATTGATGGAACGTATCATAAAATGATAAAAGCCATTTATGACAAACCTACAGCCAATATCATACTGAACAGGCAAGAGCTGGAAGAATTCCCTTTGAAATCAGGCACTAGACAAGGATGCCCTCTCTCACCACTCCTATTCAATATACTACTGGAAGATCAAGCCAGAGCAATCAGGCAAGAAAAAAAAAATAAAGGGTATTCAAGTAGGAAAAGAGGAAGTTAAATTGTCTCTATTTGCAGACAACATGATTGTATATCTAGAAGAACCCATAGTCTCAGCCCAAAATCTTCTCAAACTGATAAGCAACTTCAGCAAAGTCTCAGGATACAAAATCAATGTGCAGAAATCACAAGCATTCCTAAATACCAATAACAGACAGACAGAGAGCCAAATCAAGAGTGAATTCTCATTCAAAATTACTACAAAGAGAATAAAATAGCTGGGAATAGAACTAACAAAGGATGTAAAGGACCTCTTCAAGGAGAACTACAAACCACTGCTCAACTAAATAAGAGAGGACACAAACAGATGGAAAAACATTCCATGCTCATAGTTAGGAAGAATTAACATCGTGAAAATGGCCATACTGCCTAAAGTAATCTATAGATTCAATGCTATCCCTATCAAGCCACCAAATGATCTTCACAGAACTGGAAAAAACCACTTCAAACTTCATATGGAATCACAAGAGAGCCTGCATAGACAAGACAATCCTAAGCAAAAAGAACAAAGCTGGAGGCATCACACTGCTGGACTTCAAACTATACTACAAGGCTACAGTAATCAAAACAGCATGGTACTGGTACCAAAACAGAGACATAGACCAATGGAACAGAACAGAGGCTCCAGAAGCAACATCACACATCTACAACAATTTGATCTTTGACAAACTTGACAAAAACAAGCAATTGGGAAAGGACTCCATGTTTAATAAATGGTGTTGGGACAACTGACTAGCAATGTACAAAAAGCAGAAACTGCACCCCTTCCTGTCACCTCACACTAAAATTAATTCCAGATGGATTAAAGATTCAAACATAAAACCTAACATCATAAAAACACTAGAAGAAAACCTAGGCAAAACCATCCAGGATGTAAGCATAGGCAAGGATTTCATGACTAAAACACCAAAAGCAATGGCAACAAAAGCCAAGATAGACAAATGGGATCTAATTAAAATTCACAGCTTCTGTACAGCAAAAGAAACCATCATTAGAGTGAAACAGCAACCAACAGAATGGAAACAATTTTTGCAATCTACCCATTTGACAAAGGGCTAATATCCAGAATCTACAAAGAACTAAAACAGATTTACAAGAACAAACAAACAAACTTTGCCCCATTCAAAAGTGGGCAAAGGATATGAACAGACACTTTTCAAAAGAAGACATACATGAGGCCAACAAACACATGAAAAAATGGTCATCATCCCTGGTCGTTAGAGAAATGCAAGTCAAAACCACGTTGAGATACCATCTCACACCAATTAGAACGATAATCATTCAAAAATCTGGAGACAACAGATGCTGGAAAGGATGTGGAGAAATAGCAACACTCCTACACAGTTGTTGGGAGTGTAAATTAGTTCAACCATTGTGGAAGACAGTGTGGCGATTTCTCAAGGATCTAGAAATAGAAATTCCATTTGACCCAGCAATCTCATTATTGGGTATATACCCAAAGAACTATAAATCATTCTACTATAAAGACACATGAACATGTATGTTCATTGCAGCCCTGTGTACAATAGCAAAGACTTGGAAGCAACCCACATGCTCATCAACAATAGACTGGACAAATAAAATGTGGTACATATATACCATGGAATACTACGCAGCCATAAAAATTATGAGTTCGTGTCCTTTGTAGGACTTGGATGAATCTGGAAGCCGTCATTCTCAGCAAACTGGCACAAGAACAGAAAACCAAACACCGCATTTTCTCACTCATAGGTGGGTATTGAACAATGAGAATACATGCACTCAGGGAGAGGGGCATCACACACTGGGGGTAGTGGGGGGGTAGGGGAGGGGCAGTGAGGGGTGGGGAGGGTGTGGAGGGATAACATGGGGAGAAATGCTGGATATAGTGTACACCTAAAAGAAAATTAAAAAAAAAAAAGGAACTAGTGATATTAGTCAACCTAAAAGGAGTACCAAATACAGATTTATCATTAAACTGTGAGAAATTACTAGAGAGACTTAAGACATCTCAGTGTACCAAACAGACTAGAAGTTAATGTTACCTCAACTAGCTGATGATTTGTAGAATCATAACATACAAACACACACACAAATTAAAATTAGTTACATGTAGAAAAACGTATTTCAAAACGTGTTCTGAAGAGCAAAGTAGAAGTTGCCTTGATTTGTTCTGTTAGTACTTAGATTTTTTAATTTAAGATTTCAGAGACTTTATTTAAAGACTTTTATAAAATCACTAAGCTCCAAGAATGGCCTATATTGAATTTTGTTAGCAATTCTGAGCCCACATGGACCTTTGTTTATTTCTGAGTGGTTTGGTCTTTACATTTTCTGTGATCTGGGGCAAATCAAGACACTTCTCAAAATCTTAATTTTTTCATATGTAAATATGGAGTTATAATAATTCTTGTCATCCTACCTACCTATGCCAAAGAGCTACTGTGGGGATCGAAAAAGAAAGTAGTATATATATTCACGCACACATACACACACACACACACACAAACACAAATTTCAAAAGCATAGTCTTATATACTAACACATATATATACATACATTATATAATGGTATAATCATATATATTGTGCTCAATATTATTACTCTGAAGCAATTAAGATTATAAGTTCTAAAATGAGATTTTGTAATTGAAGACAGGATTAAACCATGAAATTTTCAGAGATTATTACACCTGGCCACAGGGATGGGGCAGTGTACCAAATAAAACATTTATTAATCACTTGGGTAAAAATATCTTTGCAAAACGGTTAGAAACGCTGCCAAATTGCTTGCTACTAGACAAATATTTTGTGGATCATAAATTCTCTTAGAGGGCTTTAGGCATACTTAATTAGATTTTAAAAATCTCTACTATGATTAGTTCTTGCTTTAATTAGTTAAATACAAAATTAAAAGTTTAGTTTTATTAGATATATCAAATGATAACCTGAAATATTTCTTCTTTTCTGATATCATAAAAAGAAGCCAGTACTAAGGATTTATGTCCTCTAAGCAGGCTAGGCAAATATTCATGCTTGCAGGGTTTGAATTTTCGCTTCTCTAAGATTTTTTTTTCCTTTCAGAACATTACTTCAAATTGTTTTGCTAAAGTTGCCCATTTGCTTCTGCAAATAGTCTGAACTTGTTTATTCAGTAAATCCAGAAAAAATTGTAACCAGGGTGGAGGGAGTGGAGATGGATGTAAATGAAATTATGTAAGACATATTTGGGTGATAAAAATCAATACAACTTGTAGTTGGATTTGACATAGTAGAGAGAGACTTTCAGATGTCTAGTTTACACAACAGGAAAGGTGGTGATGACCATTTACTGAGCTGTGAACAGGAGCTTTAGCAGAGTTGCAGGAAGACCAGCACCAGGAGAGATAATAGGTTCATTTTAATATAATTTTTTATATCTGTCCTAAAGTATCTAAATCCCACTAATGAAAAATCATTCCCATATATAGTACATGTAAGCTTTCTCTTTCCCTCCCTCTCTCTCTCTCTTCCCCTAATGGGAACCCTTCTGGAAAGTAAGAATATCACAGAGTGACCCTAAAATCTTAGCATGTATAAATGAATTTATCAGATTTTTCCATTAGCATGAGCGTACAAGACTTTTGAGAAATAAGAAAAAGACAATAAAGTGAAAAGAAGATAGGTTAAAAAATTTCCTGCTTTTTTCTTTCTTTTTTCTTTAATAGTTAACTTCTTTTTTTTTTAATTCTACTTTAAGTTCTGGGATACATGTGCAGAACGTGCAGATTTGTTACATAGGTATACACGTGCCATGGTGGTTTGCTGCACCCATCAACCCATCATCGACATTAGGTATTTTTCCTAATGCTATCCTTCCCCTATCCCCTTACCGACCGACACACCCTGATTTGTGAAGCTCCCCTCCCGGTGTCCATGTGTTCTCATTGTTCAACTTCCACTTATGAGTGAAAACATGCAGTTTTTGGTTTTCCTTTCTTCTGTTAGTTTGCTGAGAATTATGGTCTCCGGATTCATCCATGTCCTTCCAAAGGACATGAACTCATCATTTTTTATGGTGGCATAGTATTCCTTGGTGTATATTTGCCACATTACTTTATCCAGTGCATCATTGATGGGCATTTGGGTTGGTTCCAAGTCTTTGCTATTGTGAATAAAACTCCAATAAACATACGTGTGCATGTGTCATTATAGTAGAATGATTTATAATCCTTTGGGCATATATTCAGTAATGGCATTGCTGGGTCAAATGGCATTTTTAGTTCTAGATCCTTCAGGAATTGCCACATTGCCTACCACAATGGTTGAACTAATTTACACTCCTATTTCTCCATATAATTTCCAGCATCTGTTGTCTCCTGACTTTTTAATGACTGCCATTCTAACTGGCGTGAGATGGTGTCTGGTTGTGTTTTTGATTTGCATTTCTCTAATGACCAGTGATGATGAGCTTTTTATCATATGTTCGATGCACACATAAATGTCTTCTTTTGAGAAGTGTCTGTTTGTATCCTTTACCCACTTGTTGATGGGGTGTTTGTTTTTTCTTGTAAATTTGTTTTAAGTTCCTTATAGATTCTGGATATTAGCTCTTTTTCAGATGGGTAGATTGCAAATATTTTTCCCATTCTATTGGTTGCCTGCTCACTCTGATGAGTTTCTTTTGCTGCGCAGAAGCACTTTAGTTTAATTAGATCCCATTTGTCAATTTTTGCTTTTGTTGCCATTGCTTTTGGTGTTTTAGTCATGAAGTCTTTGCCCATGCCTATGTCCTAAATGGTATTGCCTAGGTTTTCTTCTAGTGTTTTTATGGTTTTAGGTCTTACATTTAAGTATTTAATCCATCTTGAGTTAATTTTTATATAATATAAAAGGAAGAGGTCCAGTTTCAGTTTTCTCCTTTGGCTAGCCAGTTTTCCCAACACCATTTATTTAATAGGGGATCCTTTCCCCATTGCTTATTTTTGTCAGGGTTGTCAAAGATCAAATGGTTGTAGATGTGTGGCTTTATTTCTGAGGCCTCTGTTCTGTTCCATCGGTCTATATATCTGAATTACCTACTTTTTAATGTTGACCAAAAGTATTCTAATAAAATTGTTAGGATTGGGTAACTTTCACATTGCTTGAAGTTGGATTCATCAGAATGTAAACGTTTTTCATAAATTTAACAGCTTTTCAAGGTGAGTGATTAAAGAATCTTTACCTTAGATTTCTTTTCTGGTCTACATACCATAAACTTTCTTGTTCACTATGTTCAAACAATCAAGTGGAGCTAGTCATTAGCAAATTAACTGAGCCTTATGATGTATGTATTTCATGCTCATGTTTGTGATTTTGAATGAAGACCACTTATATTCTTACATCTGCCACTCAAATCATAAGCTTCAGCATGTCAAGATACACTTGCTCAAGGTGTATATATTTATGAAGCAGAATGTTAGGATTGAACGGTTTATCTTAATGCTGATTCAATAATCAGTACCACCTGTGTTGGTCCGTTTTACATTGCTATAAAGAAATACCTGAGACTGTGTAATTTGTACAGGAAGGAGGTTTATTTGGCTCACAATTCTGCAGACTGTGTAAGAACAATAGTGCTTATATCTGCTTCTGGTGAGGGCCTCAGGAAGCTACAATCATAGTGTAAGGCAAAGAGTAAGAAGGCATATCATATGGTGAGAGAAGGTGCAAGAGAGAAGGCAGGAGGTACCAGATTCTTTAAACAACCAGTTCTCACATTAACTAATAGTATGAGTGCTCACTTATTACTGTATGAAGGGCACCAAGCCATTCATGGAGCTCTGCCCTCATGACCCTATTATCTCCCACCAGGCCCCACTTCCAACATTAGAAGCACATTTCAACATAAGATTTCTAGGAAACAAACATTTAAACTATAGCAGCACCATCAACTGTTTTATTTATGTTAGTAAGAGAAGCTGGAAGCCATCACCCTCAGCAAACTAACACATGAACAGAAAACCAAACACTGCATGTTCTCACTCAGAATTTGGAGCTGAACAATCACAACACATGGACACAAGAGGGGGACAACACACACACCTGGGTTTGTTGGGGTTTGGGGTGAGGGGAGGGAGAGCATCAGGACAAATAGCTAATACCAAACCTTGGTGTTGGGTTGATAGGTGTGGTAAGCCACCATGAAACATGTATACCTATGTAAAAAACTTGCATGTTCTGCATATGCTGAGCTTAAAGTAAAATTTTAAAAAAGAATAATAAAAAAATAGATAACATTTTTTCCAAGTATTTTGATGAAGTTATTTTCAAGAGAGAATTTTATTCCTGAATTAAGATTTTAAAGAGTATGCTTATTTGAGGGGACAGGGGATTTAAGATATCTTAATCCTGACCTAAAACATACTGCAAAGTCTACTATAAAAAATAGAAGAATGCATAATATTGAGATAAAATAACTCTTGTATGTAAATTATCCTGATAGATGTAAAGTAATTAACTACAAAAAAATGAAAACTTTTAATCATATACAATGTTATAAGTTGGAAAACACAATGTGAAATTTCAAAGTACACACATTTTCATTATTACAACTAAACATTCTTTTTCTTTACCACACAACACTAGGAATTATAAATACTTTCAATCTTCTTTAAAATGATAAAGCAGGCAGATCATTTAAGGTCAGGAGTTCGAAACCAACCAGGCCAACAAGGTGAAACCCCATCTCTACTAAAAATACAAAAATTAGCTGGGCATGGTGGCATACTACGGTAATCCCAGCTACCCAGGAGGGTGAGGAAGGAGAATTGCTTAAACCGGGGAGGCAGAGGTTGCAGTGAGCAGAGATCCTACCACTCCAGCCTGGACAATAGAGGGAGACTCCGTCTCAATAATAAATAAATAAAATGTTAAGTTGCTTTCTTTTTTTTTTTTTTTTTTTTTTTGAGACGGAATTTTGCTCTTGTTACGCAGGCTGGAGTGCAATGGTACAATCTCGGCTCACAGTAACCTCCACTTCCTGGGTTCAAGCAATTCTCCTGCCTCGGCCTCCCCAGTAGCTGGGATTATAGGCACAGGCCACCATGCCCAGCTAATTGTTGTTGTATTTTTAGTAGAGACGGGTTTCACCATATTGACTAGGATGGTCTCGATCTCTTGACATCGTGATCCATTCGCCTCGGCCTCCCAAAGTGCTGGGATTACACATGTGAGCCACCACGCCTGGCCCAAGTTGCTTTCTTTTTTAACGGTGGTTTTGAATTCTTGATGTTTCTGTGCCATTTCCTTTATGAATCTCCATTTGATGTCTGTTATATATTGATTGTTGTTTGTTCTTTATATGTGAAAAACTCTTTTAGCTGTCAGTATATTTTAATCATATTTTTTCCAGTTTGCTATTTTCTTGTGGAATTTGTATTTTTTCAATCAGAAATTTTTTCTTAATGAGGACAGATTTACCAAACTTCCTTGTTAAGAAAAGATTAATAATGAATTATAGCCTTTAAAAATATTTAGAAATACTTTAACTAAAAATGTGTTAAGTTTACTGATTTGAGAACCTGTTTATTTTGCCAGTATTCTCATATTATGCTTTATATGATAGTTGAAATTATTTCTTCTGACCTACCAGGGGAAGAAATTTACCAGGTATGACATTTGTTATTCACTTAAGTAGTTAAATTTTCATCCTCTCATGAGTTCAGCCATAACCCCATGCAGATACTTTAGTATTTTCCTACAGCCTATTCAATTTATAGTTTAAGCAAGACTATCAGGCACGACTCAGGTCATAGCCTAAACACAGTGCCACCAATTTGTCCATGCCTTGCCCATTTTACTTACAAGAAATTATAACCTAGCACATTTTGTTCGTGACGTCCTGGTCTTTCTTGCCTTGCCATTCTTTTAACTCTGAATATCTCTTATAATGGAAGCAAGCCTTTTAAAACATTTTCCAGATGATTGCCTCTAAATTACAAAGAATCAAACATCATGCCCACTTTGAGCCTCAAAGAAGGTTCAAATGTGTCATCGATAAAATTATGTAAGTAAAACACACAACACCAAAAAATGTGATGCTATTTACATGTGCATTGATTCTGATTGAATCTTGGAATGAAATTTTTGGAAGTGATTTTGGAATACGCATTCTGATGATTGTCATGATACATAAAGACACAGTAATACAGAAAATGTGCAAAGGAAAGAAAGATTCAGCGTTCTTCACACAAAGGAAATGTAGGGCTCTACATACCCGACCCAAAACTGGAAGAAATTTTACAAAGTAGAATTTGAAACATGATACAGGCACAAATATATTATTTGAAAAGAGTCGCCTCTTTTCTTAACCCTACTTTTTTCTTCTCTTTCATATTTTTCTTCAGTAGTGCCAAATTCATTTACTTATCCCAGGCAATTCATCTTTAATCCTTGTCTGCCTGGTTAGGTCAGTTTTATAGCATCTTCCAACACTCTTTCAAAAACTTTTTTCATACTCTATATGAACTGAACCAGAACATTTCATGTAATGCAGTTTTTCTCTTTTCCAATATCCATTATTCCACCTTTCAAAGTATGCTCAAACTATTTTTTAGGGATTGTTTAAAACTTCCTAACAAAAACAAATACATTAGGTATTCTAAAGGTTGTAGAAAAGTTCTTTATTGCAGAAAGGTGAACTCAGAGAATAATAACTGAACAATAGTAACAGTAAAGCTTGAAGTTTTATTCTAATGTAACAGTCACAAGTTAAAAACACTTAGAGAGGTTAGCACTCATTCTTCTGACCTCATCCCAGACCATTTATATGAAGATGAAGCATCTGTAAAAATTCCCCAAATGATTCCAATAAGCAATGAGGTTTGAAACTTATTTATTGATTGATTATAGAGGTAACCAAGCAATCTATATCAGTGAAAAAAAATATTGTTTGAAAGTTTTAGTGTCTACTTATATATTTATTTCCTGACTCTAAAATATAGACAATAAATTATAGGTAGTTTTGCAACAGCAGTACTCAAAAATCAAAGAAAAAACTCCAATAAAGTGTACCAAAAATGCCATTAAAGAAATCTCACCCAATTGGATGTTCTCTATTTAAAAAGTTAAAACTCAAACTATTTAGGATTCATTACAGTGTATTAATGGGAAATTAATACATTTATTGATATTGTTTGAAAAATGTTCTACTTGTTAATACACATTGGTTTTATGTTCAGCTGTCCTATAACTGCTTCAGAAAGAATTTTCAATGATTCATGTAAAATTTCATTATATTCTCTAAAGAAAAAGAAAAATATACCGACAAAGAAAATTTCAGAATAACAATCCTTAATAACATAACAAAGCTACCTTGCAGTTTGAGTATTAAGTACTTAAACACATATAATAGCTACAAATCACCACAGATTTGTGGGCTAAAATGTATGCATATACATATTATATATACATATATATGGATCCTTTTCAAATTTCTCCAATTAATTCTATCCTCTTTTATATGAGAATCCTCATATAAATTCCCTAAACCAATGAGCATGCTAATTTTCATATTACATTCAGAAGCTGAATTCTCCCATTGTTTATAATTCCAAAAATGGTCACACATAAATTCTGAAGATTTACAGAAAAGCAGCAATGACTTTCAACTTCCCTTTAATTCCAAATGGCGCACTCTGTTTTCTATCGCCTTTAGTCATGTAATCCTTTGACGCATTTGGAAAAAATATATTACAATTATGTCCCCAAACCTTCTTATACCTATGCAGAAACACACAGAGAAAAAACTCCAATTTATTTACCCTTACCTCAAGACAAAACTAATTAGCTCTGAAGGCAACTATACCATGAAGATTTTCATTAACTACTTCTTTATGCCATTCTGCCCCCACTTCACTGTTTCTTCCATTTGCATTTATTTTGGTATCCAGAGATGCTAGAGATATTTAAATCAAAACACCACTAAATTTATATTTTAATAAACTTGTGAATATTTCCTACACTGAGTACTTTGAAAGAAAAAATGGGAATAAATATAACTTGTTGAACTTGCATGAATGTGAGGGTTGCAATAGTATACAAACATTAGCTTTTTTACAATACTGTATTATAACTTTTTGCTGGATGATATATCATATAACCCCCATACTTTTTATTTGACTTTTTGGCATAAAACACTCAAGTTCAGGCATGAGAAAGCTGAGTATAAAATAATACCAAAACTTTTATTTTTATCCAATTTAAACTATTTCTCATCCCCCAAAAGAGCCCAATATAATACTTTTCAGGTTAGCAGTACAAATGGGAAGCTAGTCTGAGCTTTCACCATCTGAGCTCCACCTACCACCTCTGTTCTGGAGAGCTTCTGGATTGATGGTTAGGGAAAGAGGAAAGGGTGGTTAGACAAAAACAAACAGAAACCCCCAACAATTTCCTTTTTGACCCATTCCCGTGGTTACCTTGAGTTGTAGAGTACCTGGTTCTGTGGATAGGATAGGAGGCAGGCTCAATTTTCTTTGGAAGCAACTTGTAATTTCTATTTGAAAATGTAGCAGAATTTTGCATGAAACTCCCAAGGCTGAGCTCTCTGCCCAGCAGCAGAGGTAGCTGGAGAAGATCCAGGGGCGAAGCACTGAGGTTGCCAAACAAAAAGCAGGGATGAACCCAGGTAGCATGGCAGCTTCTGTACTCTGCCCTGGTTTCTCAGCTTTATCAGACCACCATGGAATGCTTCCCATAATCATATTCATATGATGCTTTAAAACAATATAAACATATCTATACCTGACTGCAGGATGTCACTCACTCAGTTTGGAATTGCTTTAATATACATAAATGTATATGAATCCTGTACATTGCAGTGGGTGTGAAGATAGTATTTCAATATTTATAAAACATTTAAATTAATTTTCATTGTTTTTTGTGTATATGCATTTTGAAGTAATAATTAAAAAGTTGTTAAAAAAAAAAGGACCTCCAACTTGTTAAGTGTTCACCAGCTCATACTTCCCACTCCAATTTAATGTGACCATTTTGTGGGTCCTTTGGAGGTTCCCTTTTCTCCCAAGGCTGAGAAACATTCCCTGAATCTTTCCATGGACCAAAAGATGGGCATACATTATGTCTCCAGTCTGTACCTCAGCTCTGCTGAGTATGCAATCCTACTGGCCTCAGTGGGTGGATTCCCCAGCAGTCAGGCCTCTTGGACTGTTCTTGCCAAAACGACTTGACTCCCTCCTAGGCATCTTCTCCAGGCCACAGAAAACTTCACCAAATGTGGAAACATAGATAGCTACTGTTCTAGCCCCTTCTCCTCAATCTGTTATGCTACATTGCTACAAGCCTCCCATTCATTTTAAGACTTTTTTATGTAGAGTCACACACTTCTCTCTGCCCTTCTAACAAAACTCCCAGGGGCACTAATTAACGATGCCTAACAAATTTTTCCATACCCTGTTCTAATGGTTGCACCGAATCTGGATAGCCACATATTTTGGGGGGTTAATAGGACAGAAAGTTTATAGTTATGCAAAAATTATTCTCAAAGACTGATGGATTACAAAACCATTTTGGGCAAATCCTACACTGGTAAGTCAGGAAACATTATGTGGAATATATGGATACTTCTTGATTTTTTTAAGTTAATTTTTAAAACACTTTTGATTTGCTATAAGACACTGAAATAGTAGAATCTGCACATTTAAGATATTTCAAAGATAAAAATGAATACTTAAAAATAAATTCCAATTCGTAATAGTATTAATTATTTTAGTGATACCGTGCTTTATATTCTTACAATTTAAAAACTGTCTTATAAGAAGCAAGAGGGCTTGCATGATTAAACAGATATAAACATGACATTTTGTGAGTACACAATTATGTTTATAAAGACATGTATAACCCCAATGCAAACTGAGCACTAATCTGTGAGCACTACCTACTAAATAACAGCCTATTTGTTCTTTTCTAGAATGATGCAAATCACATCTGTTTTTATTTTACTTTGTTTTGTTTTTGAGGAGTCTGGAGTTCACAATACATAGTTGGCAGTGTTTCCCACGTATACAAAATTCTTACTAGACCTTATCTTCTCCCTAGTCTTTCTTCTTCCTGAATTCTAACTGCTCCGTCTTCATCCCCACTACCCCAGGGAAAACTCTATAAAACCACTTTGCTTCCTATTTCCAATTTTCTTTTCTTTTTTTAATTTTTCCTATTTTGAAGATTCCATAGGCACTTGAAAATCTTAAAGCAAACACACATTCTCTTATATTTCCAGCCAAAAAAAAAAAGATTGTTATTTAGAGTTTATCTTTCTTACAAAGGAGTTTCCAGATTATCTATAACATATTTATAATAGATTTAAATATTATTAAAATTTTATAAGATCTTTTTTCCCTAATTTCCTAACTTATTTTGTTGTATAGAGAAGGTACCAATTCTTTAAATGTTGAAAACACCACTAAATAATTATCATTCCAATCCAAGTTACAATCCTAAAACAAATTCTGTATCAGGTAAATGTTAACTCTTGCCTCAAATTAAAAGGTACAGCAAAATAAGACCTTCATCACAGAACTGGATAAAACCACCTTAAACTTCATATGAAACCAAAAGAAAGCCCACATAGCCAAGTCAATTCTAAGCAAAAAAAAAACAAAACAAAACAAAGCAGGAGGCATCACACTACCAGACTTCAAACTATACTACAAGGCTACAGTAATCAAAACAGCATGGTACTGGTACCAAAACAGAGACATAGACCAATGGAATAGAACAGAGCCCCCCAGAAGCAACATCACACATCTACCACAATTTGATCTTTCACAAACCTGACAGAAACAAGCAATGGGGAAAGGACTCCATGTTTAATAAATGGTGTGGGAAAACTGGCTAGCAATATGCAGAAAGCAGAAACTGGACCCCTTCCTGACACCTTACACTAAAATTAACTCCAGATGGATTAAAGACTTAAACATAAGACCCAACACCATCAAAACCCTAGAAGACAACCTAGGCAAAACCATTCAGGACATAGGTGTAGGCAAGGACTTCATGACCAAAACACCAAAAACACTGGCAATAAAAGCCAAAATAGACAAATGGGACCTAATCAAATTCTACAGCTTCTGCACAGCAAACGAGACAGTCATTAGAGTTAATCGGCAACCAACAGAATGGGAAAAAATTTTTGCAATCTACCCATCTGACAAAGGGCTATTATCCAGAATCTACAAAGAACTAAAACAGATTCACAAGAAAAAAAACAAACAAGCCTATTCAAAAGTGGACAAGTGACATGAACAGACACTTTACAAAAGAAGACATACATGAGGCCAACATAAAAATGCTCATCATCACTGGTCATTAGAGAAATGCAAATCAAAACCACCTCATGTCAGTTAGAATGGCAATCATTCAAAAATCTGGAGACAACAAATGCTGGAGAGGATGTGGAGAAATAGGAAACCTTTTACACTGTTGGTGGGAGTGTAAATTAGTTCAACTGTTGTGGAAGACAGTGTGGTGATTTCTCAAGGACCTAGACATAGAAATTTCCTTTGACCCAACAATCCTATTACTGGGTATATATCCAAAGGATTATAAATTGTTCTGCTATAAGGACACATGCACACGAATGTTCACTGCAGCACTGTTTACAATAGCAAAGACCTGGAACCAACTCAAATGCCCATTGATGATAGACTGGACAGGGAAAATATGGCACATATACACCATGGAATACTACGCAGCCATCAAAACGATGAGTTCTTGTCCTTTGTAGGGACATGGATGAACCTGGAAACCACCATTCTCAGCAAACTGACACAAGAACAGAAAATCAAACACCACATAATCTCACTCATAGGTGGGTGCTGAACAATGAGAACACATGGAAACAGGGAGGGGAGAATCACGCACTGGGATCTGTAGGGGGAAATAGGGAAGGGACAGTAGGGGGAGGGGAGTTGGGGAGAGATAGCATGGGGGGAGAAATGCCAGATATAGGTGAAGAGGAGGAAGGCAGCACATCACACTGCCTTGTGTGTACCTATGCAACAATCTTGCATGCTCTTCACATGTACCTCAAAACCTAAAATGCCATAAAAAATAAATAAAATAAAAAAGGAGTATAAGAGTGACCCTAAATTGATAACACTGCTAACCCGAGAATATGTTTTTAAATGTGAAAGGAGGATTCTTAGCATAGAAATAACATATCACAAGGAAAATTCTAATAGTCTATAATTGAAAGTTTAAAAATTAGCAAAACCTGCAAGTTGTTTGATGGAAGGAAGAGGAGAGGTGATGAAAAAGTGCAACTATTCTATTCTGAGAGTCTTTCTCACTGTGGGTAAGGAAGGCGAGGACAGAGTGGGGAAGCTATCTGGAATGAGAATGTCCTGGTGAGGGAAACTGTTTCAGTACAATAACTCAGGTTGTACTCTGGTTATATGGTTATATGACCTGCACATTTTTTTTTTTTGTAATACAGCTCCTTTAGGACTTTAATGGACTACCTGTTTGTTTTTTACTGTACATTGACTAGTAACTGCCAAATATCCCTGCAGGTAAAAATATTTGGTTTTTGGCTCTAAACATGATAACTATTCTATTAACAACTTTTTTATTTTCTCTGGCAATTTAATATTGCTGCTGGCCTCTGTTGCCCCTGTATCTCAATATCCGCAGTAAAATGAAAAGAGGCGTGTTTCAGAATCATCCTTTCAGAATTTTTCAACTTACTGAGTACCCATTTCCTAGTTTCTTCAGGAAGAGGCTATCCCACCGGTATTCTCAAATTCATGGATAGGGACAAGCAGACAAATTATACAAAAGTAATCCACTCCAACATTTCTTTCTCTGTCTTTTGAGTCCTCTCTTTACATAATAACACATAATGCTCAGAATTCTAAGCATCTCCACTTCATTTAATTTAGAACACCATTGAGAATGTGTCAATTTACAAGGACAGCAGAAATTAGAACCATTTGTAGCTACTCAAAATTACTTACTGAATACAGAGGCTCTGGTAAGTGTATAGATAGTAGAAACTGTAGACCAATCTATAGTCCTGATTCCTTCTTTCTGGTCCTGAATTCATCATATTAATTCTCATGTATATTTCCAAGGTCAAGACGATATAAATAAAAGCATGCTTATAATTCTATTTGACATATAAGTCTTGTTCAGGGTTTTATCACGTAATTGGTCCCTAGTAGCTAAAGGAAAGGAGGACTAGAAAAAATGGCATATGAGAATTGACTTTTCCTTGTAAGATATCTGCCTTAGGGAAAGTCATTATAGAGATTCAAAGGCAAAACAGTCTCACAAAACAGGAGAAGAGGAGAGGCCTAAGGGATTTGGGAATTATTCGAGTCATCTACTTTCTCTCACTTGGCCGGATTCCAAACTTATGTCCCAGTTTTTTACATAAAAACCCTTAATTTTTACATAGAGACATGAAATTCTGGATTCAACCACTGCAGATCAGTAACACATCAGTTCCTACAATGGATTCAATTTTTAGTTACATGATCTCTACAATTACAAGATGTGAAGCTATTTTAAGCAAGTCTGACCATTTTGAAACCACAAAGTTCAAACTCTGAGCTTATTTATTTTAAGCTCGCCAGCACTATGTGAAGCATTTGTTCCATTTAGTGTCCATATGTATTTCTTGTCTTCTTCACAATGGTCTGTGCTACCAGCTCTTCCGTAAACCAAAACTATGGTTTTCATGAGCAAGGCAAAAATTTACTGAATGCCCACTGCAGTCAAGGACTATTATGTTCCCGTTGCCATGCCCTAGTATAAATTGGATGCTTACAGATTCCAATCCAAATCATTTCCAAAAAATGAATCCCCACTTCATATAGTTTTCAGAGTTGTCTGCAGCCTGTGTTATGACCAAGCATACTGCACAGTTTGGGGTATGTGAGCAACAACATCCCTGGCTAGTTTAAACAGGAAACAGATTTATTAAGAATGAGTCACAGTTTGTACTTCTCTGGAAAAGAGAGAGAGCCAAGCACAAAGCCTACCTACCAGGAATCATGTTAACCACTGAGAAGTCTCTTTGACAGAAAACTCACTGCCACTGCTTCTAAGCATCTATGAAATTCAGAAGTGTCAGAGGCACTTCCCCAGCCAGCATTGACAAAACGGAGCCATTGCACTTTTAAGATCAGTCTCCCTACAAGGAGCCATTACTTCATATTAACCACTTCTAAATTTTATTCTTATAAAGGTGCTTCTGATTGCTGGACACCAGGTAACCTCTATGGTTACAGCTGCAAGGGAAGCTGAGAAAGAATCTACTTGAATAGTATTAAGCCTGTTCACTGAAAACTACAGTAAAAATAATTGAATTAGAAAAGTCAACAAAATCTTGTTCGTTAAATCTAGGAGATGGGCAGAGACATATTTTTGATATTATACATTAACTTTCAGCTATCATAAAATTATTAGAATTTCATGTGATACAAATCAAGTTTGAAATTGATTGCAATAAAAGTCAATTCAATAAGATAAGAAAATGAAAGACTTTGTAGAAATGTTGAAAAGGAAAATATGTAATGTTTTAGTTTTTTTAATTGTAGATGTCATGATAGTACACCTAGAATACTCAAAAGATACAAGTAAAAATTACAATTAACAATAAAATATGTTGAAGTATACAAGGATACAAGCCAATTTTGTATAAAATAAGACTTTATTCATAGTAGCAAAAAAAGTATAAAATATATAGGTATAATTTTAATAAGAAATGTAAAATATATATTTGTAATCGTAGAATTAAAAATAAAATGTTAACATATGACAATAAATCTCTATTCTCAGAAGGGTTATTTTCATATAACAGAAATATTAGTTATGACTAAGAAATGTTTCACCTTGTGATAATTCCAACAGATTTATAAAAAGGGAGGAAATAGCAGATTGCTTTGATATATATCATATAAAACTAGAGAGCCACTCTAATAAAATTAATTTAGCTATTGCATAGGAACAAACAGGTAGATTAATGAACTAGAGAGTTCACAAATAGATCAAAGAAAATGTAAGAATTCAATAAATAATAGAGGCAATATTTCAGGTGGATGGAAAAGAATGCATGATTTATTCAATAAATGCTTGTGGTGATATTCCAGAAGAAAAAAGTTTGGTAAATTCTTGCATGCAAAATACTGAGTTAAACTGCAAATAGATTATAAATTGAAAACATGTTAACAAAAATACCCTAGGATTAACTTCAGAAGACGGTATGAAATCAAAAGATGGATTTTTCAACTTTTCTACCAAAGTTGAAAAATTTAGTTTTTAGTTTTCTACTAAAACTTAGCAGAACTTTTCAACTAAGAAACTGAAAGTTATAAAATTTATAACTAAACAAGGAAAGTTGTTTATGTGTTTGGGTTCATTGAAGCTTATTTTTATTAGAAACAAATGAAATGATTTGGCAGAAAGGATCACAGTAATGGTACACAAAAGAGAGAAATATATTTATACATGCACACCCAAAGAAGGGCATGCCTTTTAAACACATTAGTAAGTAAGCAGGTAGAGATTTCTTTCTGCTAGATAAAGTAAGAAGAGTAAAGATAAGAAAATGCTATGTCTGATTATAAAATGTTAGACTAGAGGCAGTTACATGACTACTGCTTGACTTTCTGCTTTCTTCCCTTAAGTTACATCTTAAACAAAAGTAAATGTTTTGCTCATTGTCTAGTGACTAAGATATCAGAGATATTGATTGGCAACTATGATTCTTTAACTGTGGTCTTAACTTTTGGACCACAAAGGCAAACTGTGGACTGCCTACTTGAACATGTGCAAGGTCTATAATAGACTGATACTTTAGAATTAATACTTCTTATCACTGAACTCACATTACAATGTCAGTGATAAAAATAAAGCATGCTACTGTTCAAATTTATTGTAATATCTGATAATATCCATTTCAAATACAGGTGAGGATTCATGACAGAGTAAAAAAATAACCTTTCAGTATGCATTGTATATTGAAATTCTATCCATCATTGAGGTATAAATGTATATTTCATAAAAGAGCAGTAAAATGTTGTAATACTTAATTATGACATCAATCACTGATAATTTTTTCTGTACCAAAAATATTAGTAATTAACTTTAAAGAAATTGAGAATATTGAAAAATAGGCTGACAGTTCATACAAATATCTACTGAAGGAAAGGTTGACAATTACACAAATATTAGAACATATTAGCTCAATATATTTGAGGATATGTCATCCATTTTTGAAATGAGAATATTAATTAGATAATATAATTTTTGTGGGAATTGCTATATATTACTATCCTTAAACAAAGTAGCCTGTTTGTAAATCAAGTACTGTGAAAGAGAAAGGAGATCTTAATGCTTTGGTGATAACCGTAAGCAGTATTCTGTTTGAGAAGAGCTAACCAAATACATAATTCATTTCATAACTAACCTCAGATTAAAAAAATCATCATTCTTTTAGAATTGTGAACATTCAGTATAGGAAAGAGAGAAACATTCCAGAATCTGCTAGATCTGAGAAATTAATGTCTTTCTGTTGTAATGTCATTTTTTAACAAAGCAATCAACTACTACTGTGTTAATAATAGATTATCAATGTTAATAATTGTTAAGTTTTATATAACATCAAATTTATTCTTCAGTATCTGAGTTTATTGTATGATGGTATCTGTTTTTATCCTGGGTTTTATATAAATTTTTAGATTCATCCATTTGGCATTCAGCCAAAAATTCATCTCTATGTACAGTAATACTTTAACAAAACATTGACAATTGAGGAGGAGGCAGAGCAATATGGTAAAATAGAATGTTCCACCAATCATCTCCCCTGTAAAACACTCAATTAACAAGTATCTTCACAGAAAAAAACACTTTCCTAAGAATCAAAAATCAGGTGAGCACTCATCGTACATGGTTTTCATTTCACATGGTTGAAAGAGGGAAAAAGTAAAGGGGACTTTGTCTTGCACCTAAGGTACCAAGACTGCCACAGACAGGTAGAGCATCATGGAGCCCTTGTGGTCCCCAGTTCCAGGACAATCATGCTGATACTCGGACAGCATTTCTGAAACTGCCATGGAACAGAAGGGAGCCCACTGCCCTGAAAGGTGAGTCCCAGCCTAGGCAGCAGTCACAACGATCTGACTTAAGAGCCCTAGGGCCAAATGTCAGTGGTTGTCTGTCAATATTACTTGTGGCTTAGGGTGGCAGTGAGGATGAGGTTCCTCTGCCTTTGGAAATGGGAGGGAAGAATGGGAAGGACTGTGCTTTGTAGTCTGAATATAAATTATTACCACTGGTATGGAGAAGACTTTGGAGGTTCCTTAAAAAAAAAAAAAATTGAGCTACCATAGGATCCAGCAATCCCACTACCAAATATATATCGGAAAGAAAGGAAATCAGTATACTGAAGAGATATCTACACGCCTATGTTTGTTGCAGCACTGTTTACAATAGTCAGGATTCGGAAGCAACCTTAATATCTATCGACAGATGATGAATAATGAAAATGTGGTACATATACACAATGGTGTACTAGTCAGTTATTTAAAAGAATGAGATCCAGTCATTTGCAACAACGTGGATGGAACTGGAGATCATTATGTTAAGTGAAATACGCTAGGCACAGAAAGACAAACATTGTATGTTTTTATTTATTTGTGGAATCTAAACATCACAACAATTAAACTAATGGGCATAGACAGTAGAAGGAGGGTTGCCAGAGACTGGGAAGATTAGTTGGGGGCTGGAATGGAGGTTAACTATAGTCAATAATAACTTTATTATACATTTAAAAATAACTTAAAGGGTGTAACTGGATTTTTTGTAACTCAAAGAGCAAACACTTGAGGGGATAGGTACCCTTCATTCTCCATGATGGGCTTATTTCACATTAGTTTCAGGTATATATTTGACTGCATGCCTGCATCAAAACATCTGATGAACTCTGTAAACATATTCACCTACTATATCCTGCAAATATTAAAAAATAAAAAAGCAACAACAAAATGAAAAACATTGGCAAGTTAGGTGAATGAATGCCTCCACTCATGGGTAAAACTGTTACCTGCATTTTCTTTGCAAAATTCCTCCTATTTCTTGGAAGAAGAATTAAGAGAGAGAAGTAAGAGTTGTCACACATATGAATAGAAACTTGTACACAGAAGAAATTTCAAAGGACATTCCAAGGAGGTAAGAATATATTTTTAAATATTGATAAAAGGATGTTAACCAACTTGAAGCCACAAATACAGCTAGCCATCCTTAGCTGGCATTTTTATGTATGCACTGTTCATGAATATATAATAAGAAAATAATCAAAAAATGATTTCATTTATAAAATAATCTGCTCAATTTGTTTGTGTTAGATTGTATATGCATGTGTAAAAAATGTATAAAGGTCACATATAGATTTTCTAGTTAGGTTAAAAAAACTATATTTTCAGTTGCTTTAAGAATTTTCAGCCAGGGGTGGTGGCTCGTGTTATAATTTCAGCACTTTGGAAGGCTGAGGCAGACAGACTGCCTGAGCTCAGAAGTTCAAGATCATGCTGGGCAACATGGTGAACCCTGTCTCTACCAAAAATACAAAAATCGGCTGGTGTGGTGGCAAATGCCTGTAATCCCAGCTACTCTGGAGGCTGAGGCTTGAACCCAGGAAGAAGAGGTTGCAGTGATCCAAGATCGCACCACTGCACTCCAGCCTGGAAACAGAGTGAGACTCCCATCTTCAAAAAAAGAGAAAGGAAGGAAGGAAATTTTCACTAGAGGTACTGTGTATCTATGTTTCCTGTGTTGATTACAACATACCTTTGTTTCCTGTGTTGATTATGACATATTTATGTTTCCTGTGCTGATTAAAACAAATAGCACATTTCTGCGTCCATTTTTCTTTACTTTCATTTCTACTTTGGATGCATAGTGTGAATATGTGTACTGCAGTTTTTACTAGTAAGCATGGAGGGCTGCTCTGTGTTTCCAAGATGGCACCTTGTTGCTGAAAGGGACAGAAGGGCAAAGAGAAGGAAACCAATGTTGTGTCCCCTTCATTAAGGCAGAATAGAATCAGAGAGCAAACCCAATCTCAAGTTCTTTTTTAAGGGCCCTAATCTCATATATAAGGGCTTTGCCCTCTTGACTTAAGTCCCCATCTCTTAATACTATCACATTGGTGATGAAGTTTCAGCATGTACATATTAATTTTTTTATTTGTTTTGAGATGGAGTCTTGCTCTGTTGCCCAGGCTGGAGTGCAGTGGCACAATCTTGGCTCACTGAAGCCTCCGTTTTCTGTGTTCAAGTGATTCCCCTGTCTCAGCCTCCTGAGGAGCTCGGATTACAGGCATGTGCCACCACGCCCAGTTAGTTTTTTGTATTTTAGTACAGATGGGGTTTCACCATGTTGGTCAGGATGGTCTGGATCTCCTGACCTCTTGATCCACCTGCCTCGGCCTCCCAAAGTGCTGGGATTACAGGCCTGAGCCACCATTCCTCACCCATATTCAGTTTTATAATTAACATTATTTCTTTTTATAACTCCTATTTTAGTTTAATTTTATATTTCTAGATGTCCTAGTGTGATATTTAGAATTAAAAATGAATATACTCCTATCATCTTCCTACCAATTAACAGGGATGAACCTCCATTTTACATTTCATATTCTCAAGATTTTTAAACTTCATTTACAATTTGCATCATTCTAGTAAGATATCTGATAATCCTATATATGACGTGGGTATGTGATAAGAAGTAAATTAAATAAACTCTTAAAGAAGAGTTTTTTTTAAATGGTTGATTCTCACTGCTATTTTTCTAGTTGTAAACTATCAAGAAGATGCCAACAGTTATCCTAAGAATAAATAAAGATTATAATACAAATATTTTACTATATTTCACAGTAATATGCTTTCAACTCACGTTATCATTTGACCCATGAAGAAGTTAGGCATATGGCTTTAATTATGCATTTATTTACTCAATAAAACTATGTTTTACTTTCCATAGAGTCAAGGATAAATACATCCTTCATCTTCAAGGATGACACTGGGATAAGGAAGGAATAATAATAATAGTTTCAATCACTATGATAGTGTTTTATGGTGGTTTGTAGAGGATGCTGTAATAACTTTGCAAGTCATAGTATCCTAGGACTCTGGGAAGGATTATGGGAGGAAGTGATAGTTCTGCCAATTATGAATGAATATCTTCTAAATGAAGGAGGAAGCAATAAATGTGTTTTATATAGATGGAACAGTATGTGTAAACACACTGACAGAGAAACAATATGAGACATTCCAACACATGCAGAGAGTTTACATGGACAAAACTGAATCAATATTCGTGGTAGTCAAAGAGGGAACAGGCAGAAGGGAAACCATGAAAATGCTTGTGTCCCCATATAAAATGCTAGAACTTCAGAGTACTTCACATTCTAAATCCTTTAAACATATTTTTTAAACAAATAAAATCTAATAAATGACCAAATATTTAAATAATGACTGTCAGATGAAACAGTTTCATATAGCCATAATAACATTTCCACCAGATAAATTATATTAAATTATAAAGCCTATTTTGCTCTCAGTTTGGCTGAAATTCCCCCATTAAGTAGTTTACTTTAATCTTGGGTGGAGTAAAAATTAATTCTTCTCATTCTGAACTTTAGACTAACTTCTCTCCCCCTTTAAAGGAGAATACTCTTTGTTTCTTTATTGGAGAGCATTATTTTGCTTTGATCTCAAAACAGTTACCTTAAAAAAAAGTGCAGTTCTCTGTATATTAATTCTGAATTTTCCATGAATTACAAATAGTCACAATCAAATAAATTATTAATTTTTCTTACGAAAGCTAGTGAAATTTTATTGTAGTGTACTTACATGCTTAAGGATGGGAACAAGATAAATATTTCACAGGAAGCACAGATATCATCATGAAGAAATTATGATTATCTCAATTTCCTAGTCATTAAAATTTTAATATTTTTATCATAGAATGAATAGTGAAACATATTGCATTCCAATTTTGTTTTAGTTTTTCCAACTCATCTTGGTTTTATTAGAAACTAACATGCTGCCCAGCAATCTTTATGGACTAATAGAGATCATAGCTTTTAGCACAGCTTTCAGTATGAAAATAATGTTGCCACCTACTCTAATTAAGATGTCCTATGTTGGTTAAGAAAATAGAAATTGCCTTGTAAAAGAAGACTATCTAATTCAAAAGTTTTCCCCTCTCATTAGTAGAAAGATACAGGTATTATTAGGTTTTTATGTTTAGGATGAAATTAGATATAATGTAGAAAAATCAAAGTATGCATTAAAAACAATTGGAAACAAAAGAGGAGGGAATGTGCAGTTTTTTTTCACCAAAAAACGTTTAGATCAATTGTTTGAATCTAATTTAATTATCTTATAAAATGAGTCAAATGGGATAACAAGTTTTAATCTAATGCTGAGCAAGGCCTTTAGAGTTGCTATTACACAATTGTTTTTACTTTTATTTCCTAGTGATAGGAAGTATCTCTAACCCTGATACAATACCTTGCTATTGGATTATATTGTTTCTTTATATATTATTTTATTTTATATTTTGAGACAGAGCCAGGCTAGAGTGCAGTGGCACCATCTTGGCTCACTGCAGCCTCCACCTACCAGGTTCAAGTGATTCTCCAGCCTCAGCCTCCCAAGTAATTGGGATTACATTACATTACAGGTGTGCACCACCACACCCAGCTTTTTTTTTTTTTTTTTTGTATTCTTATAGAGACAGGGCTCCACCATGTTGGCTAGGCTGGTCTTGAACTTCTGACCTTAGGTGATCCGCCCCCCCTCAGCCTCCCAAGGTACTGGGATTACAGGCATGAGCTACCGCACCTGGCCTATTTCTTTACATATAATTTTACTTAATTCTTTATCTATTACATTCATCAGATTCTCAGGGGACATGACAATGTTACTGAAAATAGGGGACCCAGATAAAATAAATATATGTTATATACATTAAATTTGTATTATAGAAGGGAATTTCTGAGTCTTTCTCCAGCTATATTAATGTGTGCAAGTTAGCAACAGCAGGCAGTTTCACTTGTATTACTACAAAAAGTTCTAAACTGATTGCCGGAAATGGATTGGCCCTGTACCAGGTAGCAAATGCATTAAAAGAGAATTTGTACCATCACATACAAGGGGCAGTTCCTTCTCATTAAGTGGCAACCTTTGAACATTTTCCAACTGATCCCTTTAATATCTTGCTTCTTAATATTCTTGGTCAGTGACATAACATCCCTGATGTGTCATGCAGCAGTGTTCAGTCTGGTTGTCAATCATTCTGCACACTTCAATCCACATATCTACCCTATTGCTTCACTGTGCACTTTTTTCCTTAAAATTTGTATTCTATATGAGTACTTTCCCCAATTCCTAAGGCTTAATGAGTCACAGATTGCCTCCCGCCTGCTGTCTTGGCTCCTTCCTCACTTGAATCTTGCTATGCTTTTTCTCCACTTACTCTTAATAATGCCCTCAAATATTTCTTCTCGAATTCATCTGTTTTGATAGCTTACCTCCTCTGTATCCTGTTTCCTTACTTTCCCTAATGTGATACAACATTAGGCTATCTATAGTCTAGACTATTTGCTTTAATATTATTTGCTCAACTACTTCAGACTACAAATTGACAGGAAGAAGATAGTAAATTGTGAAGCTCAAGGCAATTGAGTGAAATAATGTGAAACCACCCCTATTACTTTCAGCCTGACTCGTCAAACAGCAGAAGAGGGCATTAGAAGAACTAAAATTAATGAGCATGCTCTTGCTTCTGTTGGAAGACACCTGAAAAGTCTCCAACTGTTATGTATTACAAGTAAAATCTTCAAAGCTAAATTTCTGACTGCTTAGCAGGAGGCTGAATGTTTAATAGTAAGGTTAAAGATACGTTAAATAATTTTTGTGATGGGTGACATCTGTGAAGTCCTCTGGGTCACTATATTCTTTAAATTGAACATCCACACAACAGTTGGTAAAGTTTCACTCTCTTGGGGGTAACTCAGAAGTGACTGTGAGAAAAATCCCATACATCATTCATACCAGGTCTGAACCCTCAGGACGTTCTACTGGTCCACATTCTTGTCCCAGCTATTATATCCAGGTGAGTCAGTAACCCTGCTGACACCTTGACCTTACCCAACCCTCTCAGTAGCTCCCTTGTCACCCAGTCTGTGCATGGTTGGAAAAAATTAACAGGACCACTTACCATAGTGACCTGGCAGAATCTCTGTGAGGCAAAGGCCATACTAAAATATCAATGCAGTTCCAAGATATGAATAAATTAGAAAGAGTTCAGGGGACAGACACAAAAATGATGAAGCATTTTAAAAACAGATTTATATAGAAAGACTTAAGGGATTTAAATTATTTAGTCTTGAGGAATGAAGGCAGGGGATAAATAGAATAATTATCCTAAAATAGTGAAGCAAATGTCCTTCTTTTACTTCCCATTTATAATTTTGTCATCAGAAATGAATTAGAAAATTTGGTTGTACAGTCTCCTCACTTGGAAAAGAAGTACCTGACTTACACTCTTAAAACATGCTCTTTTGTATTATTTGGAAATTAGATAAAAATATTGTTTCCCTCAAGCTAACCCAGTTACATGCTCCAGAAGTTGAAACAGATTAAGTTTGATTTTCAGTGGCACATGCGTATGGCTACACTGGGAACCACAGACTCCTAAAAAACTGGCCTTATCACATGTGGGTATGAATTGCCAGGGAACATCAACTTACAAATTTTAAAAGATTTTCTCTACAGTTAGAAACATAGACCAAGACTTCAAGTCATCTAGAAGAGGCAACTAGATGACTATTTTCAACTAGTTTTTTAAAGTTTATTTAAATATTTTTAAAAAGTGAATTAGAAAAAGATAACCATGATAACTGCTTTTAGTTACACAAAACATATTGAAATCTAAGTTATTTAAATGTGTTAAACACTAATAAAGCAAATATCCGAAGTGCAGGTGAAACCTACAATCTGCTTTCATTTGAGGGAACATATGCTTTTGGGTGGACCAGTGTTATCAAGGCTAATGGCTTCTTGTTATTGCTCTTTGTTCCAGCTTTGCTTTTCACTTCTAACTTGTAGGACAGCTTAAATGGTTGACTTGTTTCAAGTGCTTAATTACTCACGTGGTGGCTATTACCAATACAAACTGTCTACAGAATACACAGACAGCTATTGTGTCCCAGCTGATGTTACAATACTAAATGGGACCTGATTACTGTACATTGCTTTTCAATGCTGTTAATTTGCATGTTTGAATAAGTCTACTGGGACTCCATTTTATAGCTATTGCTCCATGTACACTGCTTGGGATCGCTTTGGGAAACAGTATGTGACTGGCTTTTTCTATTCATCAGAATAGAGGGTTTGGAGCTGCTGACACTATGGTCATTATGCATTGTACCTATGGGTTTTGTGGCCCATTACATATTGGATTGCTGCACTTGCTTTTTCTTTTTCCCTCTTTTTTTTTTTTTTTAGTACTCAGTTTCTGTTTATTATTGAATATTCCTGCTGAATGTGGAGTCTATCATTAGTAAATGATTGTTCATTAGGTGTGCAGCTTTAAGACAAAAAAAAAAGGCCCAAGATATTCATCAGGTGGGTTGACAGATTTCCAGAATTAATTTTATACATGTTAATGGCAATTAATTTCTCTTTTCTTAAAACCGGCTAGGCAAATATCTTTTATTGTTTCAACTCAATGACTATTCAGTTCATTTAGACTGTATAAGAAGTTGACAAGTTAGTTTCTACAATAAATATTTTAAATTTTGTTTTTCTATTAAAAGAAAAAAAATGAACCAGTTGACTTGGCAACATACAAACCTATTATAAATGTAATAATTACCTAATGTATTGAACATATGATATACATCAAATGCTCAGATACAACCAACTTTCAGCATTTTCCATGTTAGAGAACCCTCCTAACACTCACTTATATGTGAGAGATCTTCAAATACTTGTGAAGAAATTAGCACAGTGCCTTGGACGTGTTAAAATTTCAATCACTGATACTTAAAAAGCTTTTTAAACTTCTAATTTTCTTCTCAATTGGAGTTATCTTGATTTTCTGTCAGAATGATAATGACAAGGTGATTTCAACTTCTATAACAATCTTTGTAGTATTGCAGTGCCGAGGAAGATTTAGAGACTTTGCATGGGCTCATTGGAAAAGAGTTAAATTGGTGCTATGGGTACCAAAACAGAGTGTTCAATATTTATAACTCATTATTTTATGTCTCATTCCTTGAACTTGTAAAGAGATTGCTTTGACATTTTTTTTTAACTTTCACGTTAGTCACCGATCATCTAATTTACAGAAAGCAATTATGCGTATAGGAAGTGTGTTGAAGAGTAAGAAAGACTACATTGCCTAATAAAACATCAATATTTAGCATAAAATCTCTAAAAATAATTTGTTAATCGGGTGTTTGAGGGAACGCATTTACCTGAGCTGAACATTTCTAAAGCCATTCAAGTTAGCCTCTCTCTGCTTGTCTCACGCACACTGTAAGGATTGGAAGACATGACCCAGGACTATTCTGTACATTCACTGTTATGCATATTTAACCACGTAACTAACAATAATAATAATTAATACCAAAATGTAGGACTCTGCAATAACAAAATGAAGCCTAGCTTAGCAGATTAAGAAAGCGGTTACTTTCCCTGAAATGTTTATATTAAAAATCAACAAATAGTCATAAAAGAAATAACATTTGCCTAATGGGATAGAATTTTAGAATAGTAATCACAGACACACATACACACACACACACACCCCTCATCCTCTGCCAGATCACACTCTCAGGTAATGGTTTCTAATTGTGATCATCTATGGTGGTGGTCACTAATCTTTTTGACACTAGGAATGTTTCTTGGAATACAATTTTTCCAGAACTTGGGGGATGGTTTTGGGATGAAACTGTTCCACCTCAGATCATCAGGTATTAGTTAGATTCACATAAGCAGCATGCAACCTAGATCCCTCACATACACAGTTCAAAATAGAGTTCACACTCCTTTGAGAATCTAATGCCACCACTGATCTGACAGGAGGCTGAACTCCCTCAACCACTGCTCACCTCCTGCTGTGTGGCCTGGAACTTAACAGGCCATGGCCTGGGAGTTGGGGACCCCTGATAGATAGATATTTAAAATAGAGGTTTTAGAAAAAACTTAGAAAAGTCTCATCTCTAAAAACAATCGATTCATTTGGTTTGGAGTAAGGCACAAGAATCTACATTTCTTTACCACTCTCTACAGGATTTTGGTGATCAAAAAGTTTGCATATCCCTAGTCCAGAGGACAAGTTTCAATATAACTACATAGATAGGTTGCACCATTCAATAGGTCCTGAATTTTACAGATACACTAAATCGAATTGGGGAAAAAAATAACAAAAGCAGCAGAAATGTAGTTATTGCATTCCCGTTTAGGAACTACTATTGTCACTAATATTACTCTCTAAGAACTACTATTGTAGTTCTTAAACATATGTGTGCTGTTTAAGAACACCTCAGATATCAGGAAGTAATCAGATCAGGGTAAGCCAGCCTGGACTACAGAGGCACATGTCCAAGGAAGACCAGAAACCCTACCACAAACGAGAAGGTCTGAAGCAATTATCACCCATCATTATCAGTGCACATAAATGATATCTCTGATGATTGCATTGACATCTGTTTTTCATTCACTAGGTTGATCAAATTGGGTCAACCATTATGTAAACACCATCACTGATTCTATTTAACATCATATATGTTAAGTATATGTATAAATACATATATGTATAGCAATGCAGAAACTATGTATTAGTATTTGGGCATGTGTTGGAAGAAATTAATTTTTTAAAAATAAATACATATAACCTTTCTTGATAATATATTCTTGGATTATTCAAAATACTTCATTTAAAGATTAATCAGAGAATAATTTTTTTCCCTAGGTCAACTTACTAATAATTGACTTATTTTTCTCCAGCTTTACTGCTATAATTGACATATAAAATTATAGTTATTTAGAAGCATACATGATGTTTTGACATACATGCATTATGAAATTATTAAATCAAGCAAATAGACATAGGTTATCATTTTTATATAAAAAATTATAATGCATTTAACACTAAGAAAGATCATTTAAGAATTCAAATAAAGTATTTTTCAATCTCTTATTAAAAAATAATGTCAAAAACTCATGGTGACACATTGGTTTATTAAAATATGTAGCAAGGTATGGTGAAAGTAATATTCATATTTTATTTTCTTAAAATGTAACATTAGAGACTTTAATGATAGATTTTGTTTTTTAGGTGATTTTAGGTTTCAGAGAAATGGAGAAAGAGATGCAGGGTGCCCATTTACCTCCTCCCCTCCTGCAGTTTTCCCATTATTAATTTCTTACATTGCATACATTTTTGGCAACTGATGTATCAATATTGATACATCATTATTAGCTAAACTCCATAGTTTAAGTCAGGGTTTACATCTTCTGTTGGTCATTCCTTGAGTTTTGACAAATGCATAAATTTGCGTTATCCTGATTAACATTTCTATGTATTTTATCACTGCAGAAAATCTGAAAAAAAGTAGTAACATCCAGAAATATGCTTAAAAATAAAATTTTTGAATTGTTGCAAAAAAATATTTATCTCACTGTATTATACTGAAAAGCCATACAATCCCTCATGTTGATCAAATTGTTATAGAATGATCTTTAAAATGTAAAAATGTCATTTGTTACCCCGATTTCCTATGGTGTCCCATTGAAGCACTTGTCCTGAGACCTATACCTAATGACTAGTCAAAGCAAGTCAGAAAAGTTACTTTTTAAAAATAAAAGTACAATCTTTAAAAAACAGTTATAGCAGAAAAAAGGATAAAATTACAGATAATCTCAAAACTCATTGTGCATCTTAATCTCAGCCACTTTCAAATATCTAAAATTTATTAAAAATATTTTCTTTTAGATGTATCCTGAATGTACATAAAATATATTTGGTTTTCTAATGTTTAGCATATATTAAACATAATTATGCAAGGAAAATTGATGCTTTTTTCAACCATAACAATGTTTGAAAAGAGCAAACTACCTTGGTAGTTACTCTATTTTTACCATTTTCCATGTTATGCCATTTGGATGAAATAATCACATTTTAGGTATAAAGTACATAACTGATTATTTATTTGGGATACTTTGCTAAAAGTTCTTTTGAATGAATATTACTCTCTAATAATTTAGCATTTTGTAGGCTTTCTGTATTAGTTTTCTATTGAGGCATGTTGAACAAATCAGTCATCCTTAAGACTTAACAGAAAAATATTAATTTTATGAAAAGGCTTTTCTAACTCTCCCACTGCATTTGTTCTTAAACTGTGATACTATTCTGGTTTCTCTTTAACACTAGTACTAAGATTATAGTCATATGAGTGAAAGTAAAAACTGAATCAGTTACAGATAAAGTGAATCGTGGCTTTACAAAAAAAAAAAAAAAAGCAGAACTACCTATAAAGTTAGCTTTACTTGTTTTGTGTGGATTTTCAGAATCTTACCATGAGATTTCCAGGTCTATATGAGACAAGTGACAGTAAGAAGCAAACAGAATACAGTGAACAGGGGGATGAGGGGGTATTCGTTCTAGCAAACAGAATACAGTGAACAGGGGGATGAGGGGGTATTCGTTCTAGCTCAGATTCTATCAGTCTCTACCTCTAAACTTTGTGCAAGTAATTTTTTTTTACATGAAACTGCAAACCTGTATATAATAACTATTACAGTTCCAATAGGCTACATATGCTGTTGCTTGAATCATCTGCCTTGGCTAGTACTTATTACATTCTTTATTGTCTTTGTACTTCTTATAATTTCTTATTCTTAAGAAAAAAATTCTACGGTTCCTCAAAAGCTTTTTCAATACAACATAATCACTTCTGAGATAAACTTCAATGGTTTCTATTTTGCTGCTGCACAAAATTAGCTTTTTCTAAATTAGAAAGACAAATATTTTGGGTTATTCTGAACTATTTGTAGAAATATGAACACACTCACAAAAATACAATCTTGGATGTTAGTAAGACTTTTGAATCTCTGTGTAGTTGTCATCTGTATAATGGAATTATAATTGATTGAGTGTAATTTCAACAGACCACACCATAATCTTCTCTATAGACAAGTTTTCTAGTGAACAAGGCAATATAAAAAGGTTTAAGATGAATTATTCACTGTTTAGTACCTCTTTGTGCTCACTGTGCAGCAAAGTGAATTATACAGTAGGTGGCATTTGTCAATAACATTCTGTCAGAGAGAAGCACTAAGAATATGACAAATAGGTGTATTGAGTAATCACGGTTTAAATGTTGAAATCAGTGCTTCTAGTCCCTAAAGCATATGTTGAAACAACATAGGAACTTTCTGGACACAAGTGTGTATATTTAAGACAATGTAAGTTAATCTAAGAGTTAAGTTGCTATTTTTTCAATAAAATAAATAGAAATTGATAATCTGAGAATCACAGTTGGTATTTGAGACCACATCTATTTATGTTAGTGGAAAAGTTGCACTGTCTGTCATATTCTCCCTCTGTAATTTCAGCAGTCATGCCAGAAACAGAGAAGTCTATGGCAAAGCAATTAAGTAATACCTAAGATGTACTTTACATTAGCACAACTCTTTCCTGTAGACCATGCATAAAAACATGTAACACGGAGCCACTGAGAATTGAATGAGGTGGCCTGGTAGGTGGCTTTAAGTGAACATCATTTGACCTCTCTGCAGAAAAGAAAGGCTATAATATAGAATATCAGAATTACTGAATGAAACTGGTAATTTAAATCAATAGAGTTAGAAATAAATGCATTAGAGGGACAAGTGTAAATCAAATATACTGATAAAGAAAATAAACAGATAATATATGTAAAATGATTTGATAACTTTAAATATGTGTTTAACTGGAGTTTAAAAATATTTTTAAAATAGCTTTATTTTTTTGCATATCTAAACATTCTTGAAAGCACCCTACACTTCTTGTGTTTAAGATTTCAATTATTGGATAGCCTTTCCTGATGTCAATGGCATTCATTTTATCCTTTTAAAAATTTAATTCAGATGACCTTTCTTTCAAACCAAAGTGAGTAAAGAGGAAAACAAACATAGATGTGTATTTATAGATGGAATACTTGTGAGCAGCTGCAATATGGTTTTACCACGAATCTAAATCTCTTCTATAATTGACCATTGTTGTGTATGTATCCTCTCCTCAAGTTCCTTGCCATCAGGGATTGCCCATATTTCTTACAAGCAACTAAAATGCTTAAAAAAAAGATACTGTCTCATATTTTTAGAAAAATATTTATATGTTTCATAACTTGTACTTAAATAAAATTGTTTTTCTAAAATGTGTGATAGGCAAATAATATTCTCTCTCAAAAGAATATTTTACATGTGTATATATGTATATATACACACACCCTATCTTTTTACAAGGATATTATGTTATTGAGATAATGACATGCCACTAAAAACAGGAAATATACAAAATTCAAAACATTTAAGTTTTATGGGTTTAAATTAATAAACAATGTGTAGTACAAGCATGCATTTAACATATATTAGGTGTTGACCTAGAGTGTTTCAAGTAAAATAAGCTCAAATTAAGCTGTGTTTTGTAAGACTTCAAAGCAATTGTTTGAAAAGATAATAGTGCAGTCAATTGAAGGTTTATAGTAGTTGATAAAAAAGCAGCTTGCCATTTTTGTTTGTTTAATTGAGTGAATCAACTCACTGTTTACATCATATTGATAAAACAATGAATCATATTGATATCATTAATCACATTGATGTCAACTATGAAACAACAAATTATCTATTCACAGAGTTGCTCAGAACAAAGTGATCATCAACTTACTGGATCAATTTCATGTCAAATGAATATGACAAGACTCCTGAGTATATTAGATGGCTTATGCCATACTTAATTATTCCAATTACATAGAAAATGTTAAAATAGAAATAGTGATGGGGAAAAGATGATGCAACCAACCATTGTTAAAATATAAAAGCAATTATATACGTTATTTTATCTTACATATATAATTACTTATAAAAACTAGAAGCAGTAACAGAAAGTTGTAATACAGATTTTCTTAATGTCCACAGACATAAACAGGATACAATGGGATTTACCTAAGTAGAAACTTTCATACGACACTGGATTCATTATTTGTGACTGTGACAACTTGCATATCTCATTCTAGATTTTTCAGTCTTGTTTTCTTTATCTGGATAGAGACAAAATATCATAGAGCAAGCCATTTGCTTGTCAGGCTATTTTGATAATCCAGTGAGTTAAAGCATGCCAAGTGGTTTTATTAAATTAAATCAGAGTATAAATATGATAATGATTATTGAGTATGTATGGTTATGTTGATATGGATATGGCCCCACTGCCTTATTTTTTTAAAAAAGAATGAATGCTGAATATTCCGAAAGGTTTGCTAAAACTGCAGAGAATGACTATGATAGAAGGAAAAAAGCTTGGCAACCTATGCCACAAAATTGCCGCGTGTTTTAAACAATATTTAAACAATGTATAACAATGACAGTGGCATAGAGTATTAGGTAAAATAATCTAACACAGGAATGAGATTACTACATAATAGGATTATGTGAAAATCAAGTGTACAGGAGGCCAGAAAGTCCGAGCATTCATAAACAATACTTATTTATCTATCATCCCTCCATGTTTAGAAAGGCAAAAACTGAAAAGGTATATTTGTTAAAAAAAAAAAACGCTGCCTTTTAGAATGTAGTAGTATATTTAAATTTATTGTTATAAATGTGTAGCTATTTTTAGGTTTTCTTGTATTTTTTTGTAAATTTTATTTTACTTTTCATGGCTTATTTTTTCAGATAACTGTCAGTTTTATTTCATCCCTTCACAAATAAAAGGCACATTTTAAAATATCAGAGCATAGTATCTTTTTGCTTTATTATTTATTAATCATCTTCATTAGAAAATATAACCGAATCCTTAGACGTTTCATTTCATGCAGAGTGCATCTGTTCATTTGAATTGTGAGTAATGTTCTGCAATCCTGACTGACATTTAAAATCCTATACAAAAGCAAGAGAGGTGGGATAAAAGAAATTTCAAGAAAACCAGAGGAACCTGGAGAATGGTGTATTTCTCAAGGCTATGTCATTGAAAGCCACAGCCACTATCCTCAATGGATTTACAAACTGAACTTGGAGGTAAACACATAATTTTATTCTTCATTTGAACAAAATATTTTGAGATGTTATAAAGCCAGAGGTTTCATTCATATATATAATAATAATATTTCAATATCCCAGTCAAAATATAAAAATTATATGTATCTTTGTAATAGGAACAGGAGATCCTATCATAGAATAGACAATGGAATTTAAATCTCAGAAACACTAAACATTTTAGGAGAGTAATTTGGCACTGAATACCAACAGCCTTTCAAAACTACCTTTCAGGAACTTATACTAAAGAAATTATTGGGCAAACATACAAAGATATATGTAGCAGGATGGTCTTTGAAGCTTTATATGTGAGCAAAAATTTTAGAAACAACAAAATCGTCTAACAACACAAGACTAGCTATATAAATTGTTACGCCTGTAAGTGGAATTCAGTTGTGCAACACAAAAGTGTGTGTGTGTTGTAGTTACGGGCCAGTATAGAGTATAGAGAGAGGAAGATGGGAATAAATATTCATTATATTTTTCAAGTAAAATAAGCACATTAAAAGTACATTTTCTAATCAACTTTGATTTTATAATTTAGAATCTTAATGTTTTGAGTTTACTGGATGCATCATGCTTTTTTAAAAGATGTTTCCTGCTAATTATTTCACTAAATTTTATTACATACACGTTTATTATATTACACTAAATTTGTTAATTATTTGAAAATGTAATGTTTACAAAATCAGCCATAATTCTGTCATTCAGAGATAACTAGCTTTAATATTTTGGTATTTAATCTTGCAGGTATTTACTAGCTGAATGAAAAAACAGAGAAAATGTCTGATTTCTTTACATTTTGCAGTTGATGCACTATCTAAAAAGTCACTGTGCTTTCAAATACCAACATAATTCATTGTGAATATCAGACTTTAAATACAAACAGGAGTACAAATGTCAGGATCCTTGCACTTTAAATGCAGGTGGTGTTTATTGCTTCATGCTTTTTAAACATCTTTCTATCTTTACTAACAACAAGGTGGGTGGTACTGCAAGCTGCTATATATTTAACACTAATCTTTAACCTTAGAGAGCTTATAATATGTATTTTTTGATGACTAATTCCTAAGGTGAATCACTCCCAACTGCATAGAAACATTTAGTCTTATTTTGAAGAGAGAGAGAAAAAAAGCTTTTAGTTTAATCAAGATTATATTGTTGGCAGGGAACTAAAGCCAAAAACAGATTTTTGTTTTATTTTCAAAAGAAGGCACTGGCAGGATGACAATTTAACAAGTATGCAGCTGTAGGTGTAGTGACACCGCCTTTGAAGCATGGCTTTGTAGTACAGTTGACTTAACTAGTTTGATTCAAACCACTTAGATTCGGTCAGCAGCCACATGTTCTATGCAGAGGATGAGAAAATATTATTTATATTATCATATATAGGTATGGATTAATAATAGCTGTTTTATTATTATTATTATTAAAAATTATGTAGTTAGCTAATTTGGACATTCACCTTTAAACAAGATTTCTCAACCTTAGCACTATTAGGATTTTGGACCAGATACTTTGTTCTTGAAGGTAGGGGACTATTCTGTGCAATGTAAAATATTTAATAGAAACATATTTTTGGCATCTACCTGCATCATCCCAGTTTTTACAATCAAAAATATCTCCAGGTATTGCCAAATGTCCTTCTAGGGGGCAAAATCAACCCCAGCAGAAAACCATTGCCTTAGATTATACCACATAATTTTCTTTTTATAGTATCATAGGGCTAGGTAATAAGAAAGAATAGGAACTTTTTCTACATTTAAGGAAGAGGTGGCATCTCCATATTCTTTAGAAAAATAATGCTGTAGTTCTGCCTATTTAGCCAAAAATACATTTGCTAGGTCACAATGCAAAAGGTTCTATGAGGATGGTTGGTCTAAAGCAGCAGTAACCAACCTTTTTGGCACCAGGACCAGTTTTACGTAAGACAATTTATTCACAGACCTGGGGGCAGTGGGAGATGGTTTCTGGATGATTCAAGCCCATTTACTGTGTACTTTATTTATTTATTATTACATTGGAACATATAATTAAATAATTCTAAAATTCACCATAACGTAGTATCAGCCGAAGCCTTGAGCTTGTTTTCCTTCAACAAAGCAGTCCCGTCTGGGGTGATGGGAGACGGTAACAAATCATCAGGCATTAGAGTCGCATAAAGGTCACGTAACGGAGATTCCTTGCATGCGCAGTTCACAAAATGGTTTGTGCTCCTGTAAGACTCTAATGCCACGGCTGATCTGATAGGAGGAGAAGCTCAGGTGGTAACGTGAGCAATGGGGAGCAGCTGTAAATGCAGATGAAGCTTCGCTCACGTGCCTGCCCCTCACTTCTTGCTGTGCCACCTGGTACAGGTCCGTGGCCTGCGGGTTGAGGACCCCTGGTCTAAAAGCACATACCCAAATATTTATTTGTCTGCCTTTTTGCTCTGTAGATTAGACATGAAGCAGTTTTTGTTTCCGGATTTGATCTGGCATGATCTGGATATATAGTATTGAAAGCAACACAACAGTCACATTGGTAGGAGTTTTTTGTTTGTTTTTTAATAAACATAGAAATTGACCCTTCATTTAAAGCTTGAAACATATTTGTTTTATCTGAGTTGCTACCTCAGGAAACAAACTTCAGACCTCTCAAAAAAGTATCAAAGAACTGATGCTCACCAGGTGGAGGCATGCAGACAATGAGATGCCAGACCCCAGACTCCATTATTCATGGTTGTTTCCTTGCCCCGCCCCCCTCTAGTTTCCGTTTTCTTAGGCACTGTTAAATTTCTTCCCTGCTGACCAGGTGCGGTGGCTCACGCCTATAATCCCAGCACTTTGGGAGGCCGAGATGGACCGATCACCTGAGGTTGGGAGTTCAAGACCATCCTGACCAACAAGGAGACACCTCATTTCTACTAAAACTTACAAAATTAGCTAGGTGTAGTGATACGTACCTGTAATCCCAGCTACTCAGGAGGCTGAGGCAGGAGAATCCCTTGAACTCAGAGGGCAGAGGTTGTGGTGAGCTGAGGTCACACCACTGCACTCCAGCCAGGGCAACAAGAGCAAAACTCTGTCTCAAAAAAAACAAACAACAACAACAAAAATTTATTCCCTGCTATATAAACTCCTAGTTTTAGTGGTCAGGGAGATGGATTTGAGACTGAGTTCCCAGCTACTGGGCTGCGCTGCAACATCTTATTAAAACCTTATTCCTTGGTCTCAGTCATTCGGAGAAGTAGGACCTAGACCAAACCCCTGAAGTTTTGGTAACAGTGTCCTTAGAGTTCATAAATAACGTAGTGCCAAAGTAACATGATTACTGATAACAAAATTTTACTGTTCATGTAAAATTCAAGTGATTCATTCACTTCTTTATATAATGCTTGTCCTTGATTTTTCATTTTCATTTAATCTCTTTGTCTACAAATTCTCTAAATATCAACTTCAGTTTTATCTGCTTGTCACATCTTATATGCTTTTGACATCTTCATAAAAACCACCTCTAAGCTAGCTGTTAGAAATAAATTTAAAATACATTTTTTCAAAATAAAAGATTCAATAATCTACCTCCCAATCCCCAGTACACTAAATAAGTACTGTTGATCCATTTGGCTGTTTGTGGTAATGATGATTCCCATTACTCATTTATTTGATACATATTTTCTTGTTTGTTTGTTTTGTGATAGAGTCTTGCTCTGTCGCCCAGGCTGGAGTGAAGTGGCTCCATCTTGGCTCACTGCAACCTCCATCTCCCAGGTTCAAGCGATTTCCAAGCCCTGGTCGGCCTCCCCAGTATATACAATTACAGGCACACACCACCATGCTCAGCTAATTTCTGTGCTTTCTTTTAAAGCAAAGATGGAGTTTCACTATGTTGATCAGGCTGGTCTTGAATTCCTGACTTCAAGTGATCCACCCGCCTCAACGTTCCAAAGTGCTAGGATTACAGGCATGAGCCACCATGCCCAGCCAACAAATATTTTCACTGATGCCTCTTATTTGTCAAATATGGTCATTAGCACTGGGGATATAGTACTGAATCTTTTCTGCACTCAATTATCTACAATAAGAAGAGAAAAAATCATATGACAGTAATAATAGGTATATATAACAACAAGATATTCTATGAGGTCACTTCAGAGGGACAGTTCATCCAGAACTGGGAGTTTCTTGAAAGAATGGAATCTTCCTTTCCTTATAATTCTATATTCAAATTTGAATTCTTAAAAATATAAGAACTGCTAAACAAATTTACTTCCCAGAAGCTGGACTTTCCTCATATTATTACATAAAAGAAAACTCACAATTCATTTATTCTCAGGAAAATTTTACTGACAGGTTAAACTCCATTCTTCCTGTTGTTTGTTTGTTTTGGAGACTTCTAATGTGAGTATAATTCCCAACAGATATTACAAAAAATAAATATTTTTTTCCCAGAAATACATGTGCACTGGAATTGTCAGTCTTGTGTTATCATTAGCCTCTTTTGTGACATCCATTAAGATTCTTTTTTATAAAAGCTATTTGCTGGGACATTTTAATAAGTAATTGGCTACACAGCAGGGTTGCTAGCTTGTGTTTTTCCAACAGTGGTGCCTGGTCAAAGAACAGCAATCCGTCCACTAGAAGTTGTTTGATTTATAGATAATAAGTATGAGAAAAACATATTTGGAGCAAACATGAACAGTAAATAAGGAACTCTTTAGGCCAAGAAACAGTGTTTTCAATTTTTGCTACTGGATATCGCCTAACTTCTAATTAAAGTGGCTAAAAACTGTAGTACTTAAAATTGATCAAAGAAAATTTAGTATATGCATTGAGTGTCTCAAATCTGCCTCAGCAGTGCAATATGAATTATTTTCTGTCTTAGAATATTTTATAGTATTTTATAGGGAAAGAATAAAGCTAAAATTTAAATTCATGTCTTTTAATTGCTGTTTATGCTCTTATAGATTCATAGGATCATATTTTATTTGTGTGGTTGGTTAGTTTTCTGTTTTTAATTTTTTTCTGCACTGCTGCTAAATATTGCTGAAGATGAGTTAAAGCTGTATTCTAGCACCAGGGTAGCAAGAATACTTTGTCATAGAGAGGGATAGCAAATTGTCATTTTCTAGTGCTACACACACTAGTATACCAAGAATCTATAGAAATAAAAATAATATTCTGACATAAACTATTGGAGAAAAACATCAAAAGAGCCTTCATACCAATCTGTAAATTATGTCATCTGTTACACACACACAAACACACACACACACACACACACCTGAACAGTGAGAATATATGAATATATTGCAATATAAACATATTTGTAAAATCTTTGAATAGGTTTTTTCTTACAATCTTGACCTTAGGGTTTACTTTGGGGAATTGGAAATTGACTCTTAAAAGAAGTTGATCCTTCTAGGTATTTCAAAATAGAATGGTTTATGTTGACTAGTTACCCCTAGCTACCTAGAAAGCCTTAACTTCTAAAAGCTAAAAGTCACACTTTATAATTCTTTTTCCAGAAAAATACTATCCTTATTACCTATCTGATAAGACTTGCTATCTGATTCGATGATTTGATGATATAAAGTTACAGGGAAAAAACATCATTTTTACTTATTTAGAGTCCCTTACTAGTTTGGCCTCCATGTGACAATTCATCACTTCGTGATAATTGAAAACAGAAACATTCTTATAAAAGGGATAATACATTTAAGAGAAAACATACAGAAACTACCATTGCATGTAAAAACACAGTGCTTTAAAAAATAAACTCATTGGCTTTAAATAGACTTATTCTCTGCTAGATATTATGTGTTTATTTATAAAGAGAATTATCAAATAATCCACAAAGCATCCTGAGGGTGTCTGAAAAATCATGGAAAGTGAGAGAGATGCTAAAAAGTTGAAAGTGATCAGGCAGGAGGGTGCATTTCTGAATTGATTGCCACAGATGTTTTATAACAAAAAGTAATAATTTGTTTAGTAGCGATGATTTACAATCTATTTGAGCCAAAGCTAAAAGAAAACCCAGTGAACATACTGTTCATAGATATTAGCAACATTTTGAGTGCCACATGCTATCCTTTTAAAAATGAAGATAATGGGCCAGGTGTGGTGGCTCATGCCTGTAATCTCAGCACTTTGGGAGAACAGGCTCGTGGATCATTTGAGGAGAAACTCGAGATTATCCTGGCCAACATGGTGAAACCCTGTGTATAATAAATATACAAAAATTAGCTGACGTAGTAGTGTATGCTTGTAATCCTAGCTACTCGGGAAGCTGAGGCAGAAGAATCTCTTGAACCCAGAAGGTGGAGGTTGCAGTGAGCTGAGATTGCTCCAGTGCACTCCAGCCTGTGTGACAGAGCAAGACTCCATCTCAAAAAAAAAAAAAAAAAAATGAAGATAATGAAGTCATGGGGTAAGTTTGTAAATGATATTGATGAATATCGCACCATACATTATCGTCAAGTTACAGGGCTTGATTAGTATCGTGTCATAGTCACATTTGAGTGCATCTCAAGAGTTTCATTTATAGCTTGGATAATAATAATATACAAAATATAATTATAAAATATGCAACTAACAATGTTATCAAGGAAAGAAAATAAAAATAGATTAAGGAGGTTAAGGATATAAATCAAATAAAGGTCTCAATAGCCTTGTAAATATGCTTGTAAAGGAAAATCAGTGTTTTAGTTGTGTACATAAAAATCATTTGTACCAATTCAACATCACTGTGGTAATAGTTTTAAAATCATATGCACCAATTCTTTGATACTCCCCTATTTAAGTGGTAAAGCTTAATTCCCCTCCTCATGAGTGCCAGCTAGACCTAACAACTTGGATCTAATCGCTACAAGATGGCAGCAGTGATGGCAAGCCACTTCTGTTATTAAGCTTTTAAAAACAGGAACTTCAGTCTTGGGTGCTGGTTTTTTTCTTGCATCATTTATTCTAGAAGAAGCCAGCTACCATGTCAGCCCTATAGGAAGCCCCACATGACAAAGAACTAAAGTCACTTGGACAACAACCAGCAAAAAGTTGACGCCTGTGGGCCACCTGCAACCTAGTGAGAGACTGAAGACAAAACCTCCCAGAGAAGCCACCGCTAGATTTCTGACCTTCAGAAATTGTATCGTATAAGAAATATTTTTCTCATTACATAAAAACGTTTTTATAACAAATGTTTTTTAATTGCTTGGTTTTATGAGTGCCTAACTAATACAGTCGTCATGTCATTTAGCAGCAAAATGTGTGTAAAAATTATAAAATGGAATTACGAGTACCTTAAGATACCTTTACACTGCTTTAATAGGCAGATATTACATAGAATGATAATCGAAACTTATTCTGTGTTGAGTCTTGAGTGACACATGGATAAAGGAAAAGGGTGATGTGGATTAAGTGCAAAGAAGTGTTACTAGAAAGAGTTTGGCAAGCTAAGCCTTGTGAGGAAAATGTGGTAGGCACAGCAGAACAATGAACATTATATGCTGAGTCTGTGTTATTGAGAAATTTGAAGGCAACAATTTTCAATCACTTTCAGAGCTGAAATTCTATGAAATAATTATATGCTCATGGATTATTTTACCTTGGCTATATGGTGGTAGTATTTAAGGAGGGTAAAAAAATACAGATGCCAAAGTTGTCCTCTGACTAACTGAATCAGAATATTTGGTGACAGGGCCTGGTCATCTGTTCATTTTTAGGCTCTCCTTTTGACTCTGATGTGCAGTCAGTGTAAAATAATATTGATGTACTCATTTTGTGGATTTTAACTTATAGAAGTAATATTTTGTACATGTCATCTCAGAAATGGCAAACTTTCACTATGAAATGTTACTATATATATTTAGAAAACAAAAGCTTATAGAAAAAGGTGCTTAATTTAACTGTTTAAATGCTTAGTGTATTTTTATAGTAATCAACTTCATTAAAAATGGCTATCTATATGAAGCAATAATTTTCAATAGTTTGTTAGCTAGTGTGAAAATAAATTTAGGAACCAAGTCAGGGTAACAATAGTAATTAGAAACGACAGCAAATGTTTACTGAACAGTTACTGTGAGATCAACACTATACCACGGATTAGCAAACAATTACTTACCTAAGATGTATAATAGTCATGCATTAGATAATATTATTATACTTATGATTGTTATATTTAATTCATATTAACTAATATATATTCACATATTAAATTTATTACATTTATTTTGTCTATATTCATATTATATTCATTCATTTAATTACTAAATTAAATTTATATATGCACACATATGCAAACAAAGAAAATTGTACAGTATTAAAAATGGGTCCAAGGTTATTCAAAGTGTAATTTTTGAAGGAACTACTTGGACCTAAGCATTCCAGACCTGAGAATGCTCATTCTTGACTGTTATATTAAGTTAGTCATAAGGAACATAGCAATATTATTTAGCGTAAGGGTTTCCTATCTTTTTGTCATCCCATCTGCAAAGACAAATCTTTATTTGTCCGATAACTTCCTCTGAAATTTTACTTTTTGAAAAAGAAGGACCATTGCTTCCTGAGAGATCATATAGTCAATTTGAGGAATAAAAAAGATGGTAAGTAAGATAAGAGAGAAAAAAAAAAGAGGACAGGAGTCCATGTCTGGTTGGTAATAAATCCAGGGCCACCTTGTGGTGTAAACATATTTTAGGAGAAAGGGAAGAGATGTTACAAAATATTTAAGGTTATAAATGGGGCCTCCTTTATGGAAAGGGTTCAAATCTGCTGTGTATCGGAATGATTTTATATTCCTCTCTCTTTCTCTTGACTATAAGCTTATTGGCAATGTCTTTTTTATCTTTGTTTCTGCCAAACACTCAGAGAATGCCAAACACTCAGAGATTGTCAATATTGTTTAGAACAATATAGTGACCAGTGTATCTCTGATTTATTTTAAGGCTTTGAGGAGATCACCTACACATTATGGGCAATAAAAGTAAAGAAAATCATATACAATTAAGCTAGAAGAAATACAGAACGAAATATTTTCTTTTAGCATATCATTATCATATTAATGCTATTTTCAATAGCAGTTAAGTCCCCAATTCCAAAGTGTGAAAATTCAATTTTTAATGCATTGCACTTGAGTATAAAACTAATTTTTAGTTTTGCCCTTTTCTTACATGAATTAAAAAAAGGAAAAACCTCTAAACCCAATTTTAAAAATTAAGATTGAGGTCATTTTTAAAAAGTAGTTCATTATTCATTAACTTGTGAACACAGCACTGTTATTGTTATATGATTATGGTACACTTACATAGCATTTTTTCTTAGTAGACTTAATTAACATGTATTTTACAAGTATTTATTAGCTATTCTGAGAACTGAATGAGTCACTTTTAAGTTGCAAAGAAAAAACTGAAGCCATTATTGCTATTGTTTCAATTGGATGGTAGTGCTATTATTACTATTATGAATAATGATTCATAGAGCATTGCACATGTTTCCATCTCAGAATGAGAGCTTATAACCATGTGTGATCATCAAGATACCGTCTAAGCCTCTTTGTAAACAGCCTTAGAAATAGCTGTGTCTGAAAGATTAATTGTGGTTTATGTGATTGGCAGAACTCTTGAAATACAAGCTGCATTACTTGTAGGGCATTTTTGACAGCCTGCCATGACCTGAATATACTGAATCTGATGGTCAATTCCAATTCTACTTAGGTTATATAGATATGGATGTAAAGGGATGTTAGGTCACTGTAGCTGGCATGAAGCATAAAAACCAGAGTCTTCAAGGAGTTATTCTCAATTGAAAGTGACATACAATAATAAGAAAACAATTCTAGACAAAATGACTATACGCAGCAAGAGAAACAGAAAAAGGAGGAAAAGAAAGAAAAAATCATATTTAATAGTAATTTTTTGGGGGGTGGAGAGGCTTATTCTTGTATGTGTGTGTGGAGGAGGGAGGGCTGGAAAAGAGTTTTCTAGAATTACTGAAAAGCTAAGATATGAATCTATTTTTGATAGATATTTCAGCAATCACAACTCAAGTGCTTAACGGAAATCATTAATATTTTGCTAGTTCATTGTAGTCATTAATACTATAAATTAAAAAAGAAAAGCAATTAAGGCATATAATATACAATTTGCAAGATATTCAGAATTAGATCAGATTAGATTAGATGGAATTAGACAAGACCTATAGAACTTGTGCAGGCATACACCTGGATATAAATTGTCTTTATGAAGCCTTAGGTTTATGTAAGCATGTCTGTAAGTTCAGTTTTAAAATGTAAATTTTCTTTTTACATTTGCTTTGACATCTGACAAAGAATATCTATGTTCTGTCCTGATTTGAGAAGCACTGTCCAGAAAATATTATTTACAAGACTAGAGTTCTGGAATTTCCAGGACATATTATGATTTTTGCAGATTAGACATAATTATTCAAAACCCAAAGATTTTTAAAATTTTATTTTAATTGAAGTCTAGGATTTGGGGGTCCTCTATCTAAAAGGTACAGAGTTCCTACAGGATCAGACTCTTAAGTCAATGTCACATTGTTAGCGCTCTACTCCTCCTAAAGTATGTCAATACAAACTTCTAGACCAGAAACATATGCCTAGACCTAAAACATTTTGTCCTGAGAAACTGTCATTCTTAGCCTTATTGCTCAGATTCCCTTAGCAATTGTCAGGTTCCAACTTGCATGTCAACTGTGTTTTTCGGATGACTCTTTGGGGTTACCAAGAAGGGATTTTTTGTGTTTGTTTGTTTGTTTGTTTGTTTTTGAGATGGCGTCTAGCCCTGTCACTTCACCTGGAATGCAATGGCAGGATCTTGGCTCACTGCAACCTCCTCCTCCCAGGTACACTGGTTCTCCTGCCTCAGCCTTCCAAGTAGCTGGGATTACAGGCATGCGCCTCCAAGACCAGCTAATTTTTTGTATCTTTTTAGTAGAGACCACGTTGCCAGGGCTGGTCTGGAAGTCCTGAACTCATGATCCTTCCACCTTGGCCTCCCAAAGTGCTGGGATTACAGGCGTGAGCCACCACGCCCTGCCCTAACAACCGTGATTTAAGGATGGGTCTTGATGATAGGCCTAACAAGTTGCTTAGTTTTGGAGACTAAACCATAGCTTAATTATAATTTAGTCCTGCTTTTTTTTTTTTTGAGATGGAGTCTCGCTCTGTAGCCCAGGCTGGAGTACAGTGGCCCTATCTCGGCTCACTGCAACCTCTGACTCCCAGGTCCTGGGTCAAGCAGTTCTGCTACCTCAGCCTCCCAAGTAACTGGGATTTCAGGCACAGGCCACCATGCCCAGCTGATTTTTGTACTTTTTAGTAGAGATGGGGTTTCACCACGTTGGCCAGTCTGGTCTTGAACTCCTGACCTCATGATTGGCCTGCCTTGGCCTCCCAAAGTGCTGGGATTACAGGCATGAGCCACCGCACCCGGCCCTTTTAAGATAATAACAAAATTTCAGCAGCCCTGTTACTTCTAAATACCAATTGATTATAAACCAGTGATCATGGCTTAAATTATACACATGAATATAACAGGTAAAAAAAAATTCATGTCATTGTAATACCCTCATTCAATTTTTCTGACATGTCAGGAAGGCACATTTTATTTGTCTATTTTTTTTTTCTGGTCCCTTTTCGGTATGCATTTTACCTCACATTTCATCTGAACACAACTCCTTTCTGTCATATGGTCCTCTTCAGCCTGTTTTAGTGAGCATCTTTTAGTCTAAAGGAATGGAAGCACACTTCAATCTAGACTAAGATATGCCACTGTTCATGGATTCCAAAAAAGAGCCAGTCTCCCAAGGATTTATACCAGAATTATAGATTCCTTAGGAACCAGGCAGGGACCTCTTTCCTTTGCTCAGCTCTGCTCATATCTATAGACTCAATTCAATTCTTTCTTTTCCTCTCCCACTCTTCTCTCCCATCTCTCCTCTCTCTTTCTCAACTTTCAACTGCCTAAACTGTTTTTAGTAGTCTACTATGTACATGATCAAGATGGGCCAGATTTAAATTTTCTAAGTTTTAAAAATTCTATTCTAGCCTCTGATAAATGAGTTAGCTGCCTCTTATTCCTACTTCAGATTTCTCAGGGAGATAATGTGTTTCAGCTTGTATCCGGTATGTTTCTTGACCAAATCAACAGAAGTTAGGAGAAAATGCCATGAAATAAAATCACATCTGCAAAGGTAGCATACAGGTTAATGGGAGTTCAGTTCTTGGGAGAAACCCTACTGTCTTTGCATCTGTAGCTCTCTCCTTTTTATATGACCATTGGGTCCACTTCTTGGTCTAAAAACTGGTTTAGTTATTTTTATAGTACATCATAATTCTAACATTATATTTTAATATATATATTTTATAATTAGTTTATATAAAAGCAGTAATTGCTTATAAACTCTTAGTTCAGGATATGCATTTCCAAGAGAGTTCCTTGTCTGCTTCTCTCAATTTTTATATTCGTTCATTCTGGTGTTACAACTTCCATTATTAGCATTTTTTACACTACTATTTTATCTTATGAGATTTTGTTAGGAGAAATTCTTACAGAATGCATCTTTTATGCTAGTCCATGCTATCTAGAGAAACAGAACGAATAGAAGAAAGAAAGGGAGGATCTTTTAAGGGTTTGGCTCACATGATTATGAAGACTGGCAAGTCCAAATCTGTAGAATAGGCTTGTAGGTTGGAGACCAGGGTGGATTAACACTGCAGCTTGAATGCAAAGGCAGTGTGCTGATGGAATTCCTTCTTGCCTAGAGGAAGTCAGTCTTCTTTTGCTTAAGGCTTTCAACTGATTTAATGAGGGGCATACATTTTATGGAAGAAAATCTGCTTTCCTCAAAGTCTACTGATTTAAATATTAATCTCATTGAAAAATACTTTCACAGAAATATCCACAATACTGTTTAACTGAGTATCTACTTTGTCCTAATTAAGCTGACACAAGAAATTAACCATCACACTTCTGTTAAAGGTATTTTGATAATTATATTTATTATAATTACTGAAAGTTAAATAATATTGAGATGATAGTAGAAACAAAAAATATAAAAAGATAGTTACTTACAGTGTTACTTAAAATTAATTTCAATCAGAATTTTTGCATGTCAACAAAATAAAGTCTGAATATTGTCTTGAAATAATAATTACAGAGGTTAAAGAGCAAGTTTCAAGCCACAAACATGAGATAAATATGGTAAAAGGAGGTGAAAATAGAAAAAATACTAATTCTTTGGTTGATACTTTCCTCAGTTATAAAAATAATGAAGTTAGATTATACAGTCTCAAACTCTTTCCTTTCTTCTCAAGTCTTTGTTTAAATCTATTTTCAATCTTGCCTACTCTGACTAATCTATTTAAAATTTAACTCATCCTTCCTATTCCCTGGCATTCTTCATCCCTCCTCCATGCTCCGCTTTTTCTTTTCTCCCTAGTACTTCCAATCTCTTTACATACCCTATAATTTACTTATCATTAGCTTATTGTTTATTGTTCATATTCCCTCCACTATAATGCAAATGCAGAGAAGGCAGATATATTTACACATTTTCATTGTTGATGTATCTTCAGTATATATAACAGTGACTGGTACACAGAAGATGCTCAATACATACTTGTTGAATAAATGAATGCACACATTCTCCAAACAACAATCAGTCAATCAGAGCATGTCACTTTCCAGTTTTCTAATTGCAAAATAAAATTCTTTTTTTCTTAGACTTACAGAGCCATACCTGAATTACTTCCACTTTCTTCAAGCATTGCATCTCCTTCACCTAAACTGACTTTCTTGTTGCTTTTTAAATATGCCAAAATTTGCTTTTATCTCAGGGCCTTTGTACCACTGCTTGAAATATCTTCAATTTATTTTTATCAATATGGTTTGATTATTCAGATCTAGCTAGAAATATTACTCTTTTAATGAAATATTTAGAGTGGTCACCAATCTGAAAGGGCTACACTTTAATTTGTTATGGCATCCCCCTATTTTGCGTATTTACATAGTACTTATAATTTAACTGACTTTCTTTTTAGTTTGTGTTTGCTATCTTTTCTAGCTATATTCAGTGTATCATGAGGAAATATTGCTAAATAAGAAAGTGACACAAAATTAAATCAAATAAAAATTATGGAAGTCATCTGAATGTTGAATAATAGGTGAAATTTGGAATGTAGAATAAATAATTATAATAAATTTAATAAGTTTATTTGGAGAAACTATGTCCCTAAACGGGTCATATTGTTGACTTTATTAAGAAAATTAAAAAGAAAATCGAATAAAGATATTGCAGAAAATGAAAGATTTAAAAAATTGTATACAGTGCTAATCAACAGTAGACAAATCTGACAGGTAGCCAGCTAGGAAAATAAATAAGATGACAAAACAAAGCAAAAAAGAAAAAAAAAAAGATGACCTTATAACGGTAAATAAATTTTTTTGAGATGGAATCTCCCTCTGTCACCCAGGCTGGAATACAGTGGCGTGATCTCAGCTCACTGCCACTGTCCCATTCAATTTTTTTTTTTTTTGAGATAGATTTTCATTCTGTCACCCAGGCTGAAGTGCAGTGGCATGATCTTGGCTCACTGCAACCTCCACCTCCCAAATTGAAGCTTCAGCCTCCCAAGTAGCTGGGATTACAGGTGCCTGCCACTACGCCCAGCTAGTGTCAAACTTAAGAGAGATGCCTGATATAATCAGGGCAGTACAATGTCTTGTTTAGATTGCCTATTAATTCATGTGTAGGAGGAAAGAGCCAGCTAGGGACTCAACATTGACTTTGATATCCATCTTCATTCATTCATTCATAAATATTTATTACAAGGCTTTGAAATGTGCTGAACAAAACATAAAGAAATTAGCACTCTTATGATGAAGTATATATTTTAACGGGGTAGAAAGACAATGAACATGATAAGAAAAAATGGTAGATTACTTAGTGATGGGTATTAAAGGTAAAAGAATACAAAAAAAGGGAAAATAATACAAAATGCAAAGAATGCAAAATGCAGAGTACAAAAGAATACAAAATGCAGAGTGAATCTGAACGTTTAAATAGATGGTCAGGGAAAGCCTCATGAAAAGGGAGACTTTTGGGTAAAGACTTGAAGGAAATGAAGAAACTAGCTATGTAAATATGTGCAGGAAGAGAATCATAGGCAGAGGCAAAAACAGTTACATATTTTTTGTGGGTTGATCTTGCCTGGCACGTATAAGGAACAGAAATGAGACAAATGTGGCTGAAGTACACTGAATAAGGAGGAATGTAAAAGACGAAGTCATTCAAGAAATGAGTAGAAAGATCAAGTATATCTTTATATTTTATGATAATTTGAACAATTATCTCTAATTCCTTATTGCTGCTTCTTTCCACATCCTTTGCCAGCATGGTCGTGTGAGCTGGTCAATACAATATGAGCAGAAATGACATATATCTTCAAGTTTATGGTTTAAGATGCATCACACGATTCTGTTTTCATTCTTGTGCTTCTGCCATCATCATAAAAAGAACATGGTTTATGTAGATCACTTGTCACAGAAAGAGGAGAGATATATCAAGCAGATTTGAACAAATCTGGGGCCTGAAGCCAAGTCTGATGAAATCCAGCCAAAATCAATAGAGAAATTTGACTCACATCCACCCTCTCCACCACCGCACTATAATATTATTATTATAGTTTATAATAAATTATAAATAAATAAATATTTAAATAAATTTAAATATTTATTGTAAAAAACAATAAATATTTATTTTAAGCCACCAACGTCATTGTAAGGATTGTGGCTTTTTCTCTGGATGATATGGGGAACCCCTGTAAGGTTTTGTGAAAAGATAAACTTACATTTTAAAATGTCTCTTCTTCCTGCCATATTGAAAATGGTATCCAAGTAAAAAAGCCAGGAGTCTGGTTGGATGCTATTTTGCTAATTCACGTGAAAAGTAATGATGCCCTAGAAAAGTAGGGGAATGAGGGTTGCAAAGTATTAAAATTGGGCACATAGCATAAAATAGGATGTATTGATAAATGTGCTAATAAATGTGGGAGGAAAGCAATAGAGAAGACATTGATAGAATTAAAAAATACAGAGACAGCCAGGTGCAGCGGCTCACGCCTGTAATCCTAACACTTTGGGAGGCTGAGGTGGGCAGATCACGAGACCACCTCAGGTGGGCGGAGATTGAGACCATCCTGGCCAACATGGTGAAACCCCGTCTCTAATAAGAATACAAAAATTAGCTGGGTGTGGTGGCATGCGCCTGTAGTTCCAGCTACATGAGAGGCTGAGGCAGGAGAATTGCTTGAACTCAGGAGGTGGAGGTTGCAGTGAGCCGAGATGCACTCCAACCTGGCGCCTGTCGAGAGAGAGAGAGAGAGAGAGAGAGAGAGAGAGAGAGAGAGAGAGAGAGAGAGAGAGAGAGAGAGAGAGGAGTTTGGACTTGAAAAACTAGAAAGCTACCTTCTAAAGAAGTGGAGAAAACCTCATTAAACCACTGTTTTGAAGAAATGGGGACAATATCTTTACTACTCTGTTAGTTGTGTTGAATTAGAGATGTTTTAGAAATGCAAATAGTTATGTCTAGTATGTAGATATTTGTGATTTGTGTCTGGAAGAGAAAGAATTTCACGTTGGAGATGTGAGTCATGGACTTTCTCTTCGAGGACTTTTGCATGGGGCCAGGAAAGAAGACATAATAGTGAAAGAAATTTCTTTGTTTGACAGCTTCAGTTGCTACTTCACTTTCTTTTGCACTTTTTATCTGGCATAACCTAACATTGCTTGCTAAAGCTATAAAGTCATGCTGCACTCTACTTTCATCCAAGAAAATCTCAGCTGGTTTCTCATAGTTAGTTGCTCAACCCTCCTTTAACATATCTCTTTATATGATTATGCTTGGTTCTCTCTAATATATGTCTCATACTTTCTTTTCTCTCCTGAAGCACCCATCCATATCTCCACTTTCATATCTCTCAATCTACGATCTCATTTCAAATAGAGAAGATGAGTTTGAGTAAGTAAGAAACTAGTAACTGCTTAGAGTATTGATGGCATCATGCAGTGTTAGGAGAAAGGACATAAAAAACTTCCAAATTATTGCCATTGGGAATATAACACACAAAGAATGACAAATAAATGCCAATATATTGACAATTAGACTTGTGTCTAATTTTCAATTGCATAGAATCTTGGAAAAGCTACTTGGAAGTACTTAGCTAAGAGCAGGAGTTTAAGACAGGCCATCCCTCCTCTCTAAAGACCCTGGCCAAACCTTCTGATATTTCTGTCTTCTTGCCCTACACTGCCTCAGCTGGTAGAGAGGAAACAGAAAAGAAAACGCTAAAAGAGCCTGTATGTGACAGGCTGAGAGACTATGTCCTACTTGCTTCATGTGGGCAACCAATACAAGAAATCGCATATGGAAATTAATTTATTTTCAATGGCCAGTAATACTGCCTGTTAGTAAATGTGACTGAATCAATAACTCAGGTCTTGATCAGGGAAATGAATCATCTTCCTTTGGAAGTAAATTAAGTAAATCAAAGGTTTTAGCAGCCTTTAGTAGATGGATGGCCATTATCCCTCTCTTACAGTTTGCTCTTTCCTTAAATTATTTTTCTATATCTTTATCCTTTTAACTAAATCCAGTGTCATTATTTGCGTTTCATATGTCAAGCTCTATGTGTCCTTGAATTATCTCTAGTAGTATCTACTATTTTCTTTGTGCTCACCTCTGGCATGCACCATTCATGTAACCATTAAAAAGAGCCTTTGTTTTAGATATTGCTATTTTACACATTTTACAGATGAGGAAATTCAGGCAGAGGGAAATAAGTAAGTTTCCTAAAGCCAAACAGCTAGTGACTGACAGAACTAGGGTCTGAACTCAGGCAAATTGAGACTTTATAGTTTTTAACAATATGGAAACAGCCTTATTTCTGGTTTCTTTAATTTTATGCTTTTTCTTTTTTCTTCCTAAACATTAGCTCAGATCACATTATTACCTGACATATTTCTCTTTGATTTTGCTACACTCTCAAGTTTTCACCCTTTAAGTATGTTTTCTTTATTACTTACAAAGTATTAGCTTATGACCTTATTCCTTGTTTTGGTGATGTCAACTTTCTCTTTTGTCTGTAGCTTGTCACCACACCTTCTAAACTTGTCACTTCTTTGAAATTTGATTTATGTTCTCTGAAAGATACACAACACTTTCCCAAACATCAAATTGAGTAGGATTTTTTGATTCTTCATCTTTCTTGATCTTTTTAAAGTTATAAGTAAGAGAGCATAGCTCCTCATTGAACATTAAAAATGTCCAATTCTGGGATGCCTGTGGTGGCTTATGCTTGTAATTCCAGCACTTTGGGAGGCTGAGGCAGGTGGATCAAGAGTTTAGGAGATCAAGACCATTCTGCCAAAATAGTGAAACCCTGTCTCTACTAAAAATACACAAAAATTAGCTGGGCATGGTGTCATGCACCTATAGTTCCAGCTACTTGGGAGGCTGAGGCAGGAGGATCACTTGAACCCAGGAGGCGGAGGTTGCAGTGACTAAGATCATGTTGCTGCACTCCAGCCTGGTGACAGAGTGAGACTCCATCTAAAAAAAAAAATTAATTGTGAATCATGAATCTGTCATTTTCAAGCTAGGAGAAAAATGGCAATGTCTAATACTCTACTGTGTCTCTACCACTGACGTTCCTTATAGTAATTGGTTTAGTAATATTACCCTTGTGTAGTTCTTATGATCATTTGATAAAGGCTAGTAAATAAGAATATGAAGAATTATCCTTTTTTTCTTAACATTAAAAAAAATTTTCTGACATACACTTATAAAGTTCTTCACTGAAATATATGTCACCTTTTCTGCTTCTTCTTATTTTGACACTGCCTACACATGAATCTTGGCAAATCTTTGTCATTGGACTGCTTTTTTTCTTTCTATAAAAATTTTACTCTCTGTGATATCATTCATTTTCAAAGCACCAACTGTCACCTTTATGCAGAAGACTTCCAAATCCACTCTTGTCATAAGTCTTCTCTCTGAAGTGTCAAGTCCATATTCTCCATTGTCCCCTAAAATGTTTCACTTGAGTTTTCTGTCAGAACATAAAAATCACGGTATACACATAAAGAGAGGAAAAACCAAGAGGTTTTCTTCTAAATAAATTCTTGCACTTTAGATTTTATTTTTATTTTATTTTGTTTTATTGACATGGAGTCTTGCTCTGTCACCCAGGCTTGGGTGCAGTGGCGCGACCCCAGCTCACTGCAACCTCTGCCACCTGAGTTCAAGTGATGCTCCTACCTCAGCCTCCTGATTAGCTGGGATTACAGGTGTGTGCCACCACATCCAGCTAATTTTGTATATTTTTTTTTTTTAGTAGAAACAGGGTTTCATTATGTTGGCCAGGCTGGTCTCAAACGCCTGACCTCAAGTGAACCACTCACCTTCACCTTCCGAAGTGCTGGGATTACAGGCATGAACCACCACGCCCAGTCAGATTTTATATTTTCAATGTTACTTTTCTGCCTGTCACTAATGATTGATGTCATAATTCGCCAGCCACCCCCATCAGCTACCTAATCATAAACATGTAATATTAAAACTTTAAAAATCTGAGACTTTGTTAGCCCACTACTTATCACAGAAGAGTAAACAAAGAAGTAGGTATGCAGCCAGATGCAGAGAGTCAGAACAAGAACCAAGTTTCTCAGACACCGCGGCACAGTTATTTATTGTATACAAACCTGAATCTGTTACTATTCTAAATAAAATTATTTAGAACAGTTAGAATCATGTGTACTGTAGTGTATATTTAAGCTAAATCCACTGTTTGTTAAGACAGACTCACTTCTTTCATTTATGTCTGTGATGCTATTACCTGGAATACCTTCCTTGTCATTCACATATCTTGCCCTTCAAAATTTACTGGATTTTGAGTGTCATCAAGATTAATAGACAACTGTCCCTTTTGGATTTGAGCTCTTTGAGGTCCCAGTCTATTCATCTTTTCACTCACTGAAACATGGAGGTCAGTGCTTGACCCATGAGTATTTGCCAACAATTTAAATATGCAGTGTCAACCTTAGGCATCGGTTGATGTGGAAACTCAACTGATAATCCTGACTTTCTCTGGGAGAAAAGCTTTGAAGAAAAGAAGAAAAAATAAACCAAAAGTAGAATATTGTGATTTACCTGAGGCAGGCAAGGTCAAATACACATCAGTATGGTACAACTATCAATAATATTATTTGAGCACCTGCTGGATACTAAGTGCTGTGAGCTATAGATGGCAACATAGAGAAGATATAGTTCGTATTCTTGCTAAGCTCCACAGTATGATATAAATAAAAGACACACACAACCAGATAGATCAACCAATACAAGGTTAAATGCTGAAATTATGTACAGAATAAGAAAAGTTGTGGATTCCTTTGGCCACATATGGCTCCCCAGAGCTATTTACTTTCCAAGGCAGGTGAGAGTTCTTATGGCTATACAATTTCTTAGCCTAGATATTACATTATATCCCTCTCATAAGTTGTGATTTATTAATAACTAAAACCTATCCTTCAAGAAACTCTGACACCTGCATAAACAACTAGACTCTGCTTCATATTTATAGATGCAAGCTTGAAAGTTTAGGTGTAGCAGTATGAGAATTGGTTATTTTATCTTTTCAGTTATGTTTTATTATATGTGCCCTTACCTTTCAAAATATTATTTATTGGCTTCCTCAGGTACAATGGTCTTCCAGAAGTTAACACATCAAATCGTTATATATCCTCTTAACTATCCCTTCCTGATTTAGTTAGAGGCTGCCACATATTGTAATGCTGCTTCGGGATAGCAGGATGCAGTTCTTTTCCATTAGTAACAAAAGCAATTACTCAAAAGGAAACACGGTGTCTTCACTCTGCCTCTTCTGTTATCCAAATTAGAGTCCCACTTTCATGAGAAACTGCTGGTCTCAAAATCGCTAGCTTGTTGTAGTTGCCCAGTGATTCACTTCGTTTCTGAAGTTAAACCTGTTTGATTATGTGTAATTGTTATTTATGTAAGTTTATGAATTTCAGTTATTTCAAGACTGTAAGAACTTGGTTCATATGTTTTGAAGGAGGAGCCAAGCTGTTTATATTCTCTGAACTCTATGAGTGTAAGATAATCCTCACTCTGCCTCCAGCACTGGTTGTCAAATATTGTATTTTTAGACTTTTATTTTCACCAGGCATCCCTGTTCTTAGAACACTGCCATGGTGAAGATATTCAGCCTTTCATCGAGAACCTGAGCTAATGTGTATTTTCCTGATCCCCAGTCACTTTGTCCCTTTTGTATATGTACTTTTCTATTGTAGATTCACAAAATGTAACTGATTACTTTAGGAATGATGTCTTTCATGTCTCCCTCTGACACTGAATTCTTGAAGAAAATGACTTTGCCTGTCCTATTACTTTGTGCAATTGGATGAATGAATGGATTAATAAATGAATGAAGCTTTTTGGTAGTTTTTCAGGACTGCCTTCTTGCTTTTCACTGCCATTGTCCAGCCAATTCCTTCTGCTTCTTATAGGCAATATCTTAACTCTTATTACCCCATGCTTTTTCCAAGGCGTCAGTCATTCAAGTATGTATGCTAGCTTGGTCAGAACAGGAGTTAGATTTTTCCATACTTTTTTTTCTTTGCACAAATGAAAAAGTGTGTTATCACTCTTTAATAAAAAAATTAGAGAGAGCAAAGTTTTCCATTGAAATCTCATATATCACCTTTATCTACCCTCTTCACCTTTTTGTGAGCTGAAAGTCTTTTTTTTTTTTTTTTTTTTTGAGATGGAATCTTGCTCTGTCCTGACTGCAAACTCCACCTCCCAGGTTCAGTGATTCTCCTGCCTCACCCTCCCCAAAAGATGGGACTACAGGCATGCGCCATCACATCCAGCTAATTTTTGTATTTTTAGTAGAGATGGTGTTTCAAAATGTTGGCCAAGATGGTCTCAATATCTTGACCCCGTGATCCGCCCACCTCAGCCTCCCAAAGTGCTGGGATTACAGGTGTGAGACACTGCACCTGGTTAAGTTTGAAGTCTTTAACAAAGCTCTTTCTACCTTTATTTTCCCTCCATTCTTGCCTTTTTCCCATATACTTCCACTTACTTTTTATTTTCATCTTTCTTTTTCTCTTCCTTTATGAATACCATTATGTAAAAATGTTTATGTACAGAAAGTAAGACCCTTTATTACATTTATAGATAAGTAAACCATGTGAATATAACCCAACTCTCTGATGTTTATGTGCCTACTGAACTATAGTCTTCTCCATAATCCCTTTTGTTGGCTCAATTTATGTAATTGGGACACTGTTTGCTTTCAGAATAGATTTTAGGCTCTTAAGATTTTTGCCAGGAAGCAGGACTTCCTGCTTGTTTTCTAGTCACTGGTGTTAGTCATGCTGCAAAGTGGAATGATGAACAAGAATTATAGAAATGCTACCCAAATTATGTTTAATATCAACTTCAAATTATTCCTGCAAAACTCTACCGCAAATTGTTATGGCCTTGAATATCAGCACTCATCAGGGTTCAGTATATTCTTTAATATGGAGATTGGTGATACTTCTTGGGGGCATTCTGTTGTGATGCAGTAGAAACCCATTTCCAGCTTTCTACACTTTCTTTTGAGTCCTGTCATCTTCTCACTGGCCCTCCCACTTTATAATAACATATAGTAATTACAGATATTTTAAGTCTTACTTATTTATTTTTATTTTTTGAGATGGAATTCTGCTGTTGTCTCCCAGGCTGGAGTGCAATGGCACTGTCTCAGCTCACTGCAACCTGTTTCCTAGGTTCAAGCAATTCTTCTGCCTTAGCCTCCCAAGTAGTTGGAATTACAGACATCTGCCACCATGCCTAGCTAATTTTTGTAGTTTTAGTAGAGATGGGGTTTCTCCATGTTGGCCAGGCTAGTCTCAAACTCCTGACCCAGTGATTCACCTACCTCTACCTCTCAAAGTGCTGGTATTACAGGTGTGAGCCACCCAGCCTGGCCCAGTCTTATGTTTGTTTAGTAAAATAGCTTACTTGACTTAGAATGAATTTTGGATCAAAACGGGAATGCAAAAGAATAGTCAATGAATCTTTTCCTTTTCAGGAGCTGTATAGGGACAGGGTAAGGGAGCTAGTGGAGTCCCATTCACCGCATGTAGTTAGAAAACTATTGTCCTCATTAAGATACAGTGTATCTCCTGGTCAAGAGAAACAGTCATTTACTAGTTCAAGGTTCTTGTCATTTATTTTATTCAGCAATGATTAAAATGTATGTTCAATAGTGATGCTTCATGTTGCAGATATAACAAAATAAAAAAAAAATCGATATTGTTAATTATTATTTTTGCAAACTGCCTATTCGGATACTTCATTATAATAGAGTAAAATAATATAGTAAATTATTCTAATTTATTTTATTGTAAACTTTATCGAACAGCAATGCTAAACACTCACTTCATGCTTAGGCTTCTAGTTTGCTCTGAACATATTTTGGCTGTATGCTCATGTGAAACAGTTCACTAGCCATTATGTAACCTTATTGTAAATGTTATTTCTGGCCAGTAGTTGGGGCTCACACCTGCAATCCCAGAATTTTGGGAGGCTGAGGCGGCAGATCACTTGAGGTCAGGAGTCCAAGACCAGCCTGGCCAACATGGTGAAACCCTGTCTCTACTAACAATACAAAAATTAGATGAGTGTGGTGGCAAATGTCTGTAGTCCCAGCTACCTGGGAAGGCTGAATGCAGGAGAATGTCTTGAACCCTTGAGGCAGAGGTTCAAGCAGGAGAATGGCTTGAACCAGGGAGGCAGAGGTTGGAGTTAGCTGAGATCCCACCTCTGCACTCCAGTCTGGGCAACAGAATCTCAAAATATGTATATGTATATGTATATGTATATGTATATGTATATGTATATGTATATGTATATGTATATGTATATGTATATGTATGTGTGTGTGTATATATGTATATAATTTCTAATTTATTTATTGAATTACATATGATTATATGGAGATAATATGGAGATAATATCTCCATATAATCTTTTCAAACAGCATCCTTATTTCACTCTTGTTCTCCTTTATAAATTTTAACTCTTAAAATTATAATGACATAGTCAATATCTGGTCCCATATCAGGTTATCAATGCCAGTACCAAGGTAAATAGATAACTGCATTATCATATTCTAAAAGTTGTGTTTAACCGACATGATGACGTTGAATAAAACAATATTTACCTTATTCATGAAAACGTAAGAAGAAAACAAATGTGGAGACTGGACGGCAGAAAAAAACTTAAGACTAGACCATTTCCTAACTGATCTTCTAAAATCATCTAAACTTATGATAAAAGTACTGGCACTATTCAGTTCTTTTAAATGTAATCATAATTGCTGCTTTCCTGAAGATTGCCATTTATGGCAGTTAACTTAGAATTTGCTGTCAAATAGGAAAAAATATGTATTGCATTGTAGCTAGAAATTGGTTTAAGACCCTCCTAAAAGAAGTAATACTTGCATGAATTTTTAAAAAGAAAATAGGATATAGTGAGGATAAATCTAAGATTCTGTGATGATGGGAAGCACATACATAAATCTCAAAAGCCAAAGAGTACAGGTATTTGGCTCCAGCATTAGAATTAAAATGAGAAATGAGATTAGAGAGGTAGGCAGATGCTAAATTATAAAAACATTTAGAAGCCCAGTTTAAAAGATTGGGCTTTATTTTAAAGGTAATTGGAGTATTTCAGCTTAAAATTTAAAGAAGTATTTTAAGCAAAGGAAAGGCATGCTTACATTTCTATTTCAAGAAGGGTCATCTGTCAGGGAAATGGATGATGGGCTAGACTGAGGAAGTAATCAGACAGCTATCACAGTTGTTAGTTCTAAGCTTCCATGGTGGCAATGGAAGTTGGAGAAACATCTAAGAGATGGAATGTGGGGAACTAGGTGAAAACAAAGTACTTTTCGAGGTTATTTTCCAGAAGATGAATTGAACAACCAGTTTTTTAGTTGCTCTTCACTGGGCAAGATACAACTGGGATAGGTGGTTTTGGAGAGAAAAAAGGGCATTGTGAGTTCAGCTCTAAAATTTCAGGTTTTCTAAATGGAATTCTGTAACTGTAAGCTAATTCTCTACTTAAACATTAATTATACAAATACCATATGTTTACAAAATGCTTCCTACAGCTGCTTCTTAATGTTTGGGGAATACTGTGTTTCTCTGCTGGTCTGATGAAAAGCTCTTTTTAAATTTTTAGCAGAAAGAAAACAGCATCTAGGCAAACTGCTACCTGAGAGTCTCTGTTCCTGCTCAAAAATGCTCAGTTACATTGTCATAGTCCATGTTTTTCTGTAGGAGAGCAGTTAGGAGGCACAAGCTCTGGATCCAGATTGACTTGGTTCATGATCATAATTAGATTTGGAAGCTGTATTACCAATGTTTAGACTTACATTTTCTTTACTTCAGTTTATTCATGTCTATTAGTCCATTCTCATGCTCCTAATGAAGACATTTCCAAGACTGAGTAGTTTATAAAAGAAAGAAGTTTAAGAGTCACAGTTTCACATGGCTGGAGAGGCCTCACAATTATGTTGGAAAGGAAATGAGGTGCAAACTCATGTCTTGCATGGTGGCAGGCAAAAGTGAGTGTATGTAGGAAATTTCCTTTGTCAAACCATCAGGTCTTATGAGACTTATTCACTATCATGATAATAGCATGGGAAAAATCTGCCACCACCATGATTCAATTACCTCCCACTGGGTCCCTCCCACTACATGTAGGAATTATGGGAGCTACAATTCAAGATGAGATTACAGTGAGGACATGCCAAGCCATGTCATTCTACCACTGGCCCCTCCCAAGTCTCACATCCTTGCATTTCAAAACCAATAATGCTTTTGCAACAGTCCCCCAAAGTCTTAACTAATTTCAGCATTAACTCAAAAGTTCACAGTCCAAAGTTTCATCTGAGATAAGGCAAATCCCTTCCACCTATAAGCCTATAAAATCAAAAGCAATTATTTTGATTAATAAATTCCAAGATACAATTGGAGTATAGACATTAGGTAAACATAGCATTTTCACATGGGAGAATTTCACCAGAACAAGGGGGCTATAGTCCCATGCAAGTCCGAAATCCAGTAGGGAAGTCAAATTTTAGAGCTCCAAAATGATCTCCTTTGACTCCATGTCTCATATTTAGGTCATACTAATGCAAGTGGTGGGTTTTAATGATCTTGGACAGCTGGTGAGCTGTGGCTTTACAGGGTACAGCCCCCTTCCTGTCTGTTTTCATGAGTGTGTGGTTTTTCCAGACACACATTGCACACTGGCAGCAGATCTACCATTCTAGGATCTGGAGGACTGTGGCCTCTTCCCACAGCTCCAATAGGGAGTGGCCTAATGGGACTCTGTGTGGGGGCTCCCACCACACGTATCTATTCCACACTGCCCTAGCAGAGGTTTTCTGTGAGGGTTCTGCAAACTTCTGCCTGAACATCCAGACCTTTCCATAAATCCTTTTAAATCCAGACACAGGATCTCAAACCTCAATTCTTGACTTCTGTGTAGACACAACACCACATGGAAGCTGTCAAGACTTGCTACTTGCACTCTCTGAAGCTATGGCCTGAGTTGTACTTTGGCTTCCTTCAGCCATGGCTAGAGCCCAGCTTCCTAAGCTGCACATAGTAGGGGTGCCCTGAAACCAGCCCACGAAACCATTTTTCCCTCCTAGGCCTCTGGACCTGTGATAGGAGAGGCTGCTGTAAAGGTCTCTAACATGTGCTGGAGACATTGTTCCCATTGTCTTGGTGATTAACATTCTGCTTCTTCTTACTTATGCAAATTTCTGCTGTTGGCTTGAATTTCTCCCCAGAAAATGCATTTTTCTTTTCTACTGCATCATCAGTCTGCAAAGTTTTCAAACTTTTATGCTCTACTTCCTCTTGAATGCTTTGTTGCTTAGAAATTTATTCTGCCAGATACCCTAGGTCATGTCTCTTAAGTTCAAAGTTTCACAGATCTCTAGGGGAGGGGTAAAATGCCACCAGTCCATTTGCATAACAACAGTGAACTTTGCTCCAGTTCCCAACAAGTTTCTCATCTCCATTTGAGACCACCTCAACCTGTACTTATTGTCCATATCACTATCAGCATTTGGTCAAAGGCATTCAACAATTCTCATGGAAGTTCCAAACTTTCCCACATCTTCTTGTCTTTGAGCCTTGTCCTATCTTCTTCTCAGCCCTCCTAACTGTTCCAACCTCTTCCTGTTATCCAATTCCAAAGTTGCTTTTACATTTTTGGATATCTTTACAGCAGTGCCCCACTAACTGATACCAATTTACTGTATTAGTGTGTTCTCATACTGCTAATAATGACATTCCTGAAACTCACTAATTTATAAAGAAAATAGGTTTAATTGATTCATAGTTCCATTTGTCTGGGGAAGTCTCACAATCATGGCAGAAGGGGAATGAGGAGTAAATTCATGTCTTACATAGTGGCTGGCAAAAGAAAGAGTGTGCAGGGGAAATTCCCTTTGTCAAACCATCAGATTTCATGAGACTTATTCACTATCATGAGAACTGCATGGGAAAAATCCATCTCATGATTCAATTACCTCTCACCAGTTCCCTCCCACTATGTGTGGGGATTATGGGAGCTACAATTCATGGTGAGATTTAAATGGGGACACAACCAAACCATATCACCATCCCCAAAAACAAAGAAATACAAAAACTGCATCCCAACACTTTGAGAGGCTGAGGTCAGTGAATCACCTGAAGGCCAGGAGTTCAAGACCAGCCTGCCCAACATGGCAAAACTCCATCTCTACTGAAAATACAAAAATTACTGGCATGTGGCAGGCAACAGCAATCCCAGCTACTCACGAAGTTGAACCCTGGATATGGAGGTTGTAGTGAGCCAAGATAGTATGCCATTGCACTCTAGCCTGGGCAACAAGAGTGAAACTTCATCTCGAAATACATACATGCATACATGCATAAAGTAATAGTTCCCACCTTATAAAATTGAGTGATGCATAATGTGAGTTCTCAACAAAAGTAGGTAGAAATGTCAATGTCTGTGATTAAATATTTTTACTTGCTCACTTCCTTGGATTTTGAAATTTATCTCTTTAATCCCCAATACAGATGTACACAGACACACTAGTAAATTAAGAACTTCTGATTACCTTGCTAAATTGTAAGAATGTGTTAAATCAATTGTTGAATTTTGAAATGGAACCTTCAGGCATGATTCTGTAGTAAAGATAAGAAGATTCAAAACATTAAATAAGGGTGAAGAAGAAATTAATCTATTTTGCCTATGGAGTTAGTTTTTAAACTTCTAGCAATTCTATTTGAGGTAAATGTAGAGAACAATTTAGTAGATAAAGATTTGTTTACAGATTTCATATATTGTCACTGATGCTGGAATTCTGATGTGTCTGTAAGTTAGTAGTTCTTGATTCTGCCAGCTAGATGGAAACTGAGTCTGATTTCATTAATATAAGATATGTCCTGGAATATGATTCTGATTTAACTCCTTTGAGATGTGACCTGAGCATTGAGACTTTTTAAATGTCCTCAGAGATTCTAATGACAGCCACTTTTGAGAACCACTACTCTATAGTAATCTATTATTTCATATTCTCATACTCTGAATTCCTGCTATAGGGTTTTTTAGTCAGTTATAAAAATAGAGGATACAGGGTTTCATTCTTTTATTATTATTTATATTATATATTTTTCAAATAATGGCAAATATAAATTTTGTGGGTGAAATGTGTTTATTGTGTTTTATTCAAATTGGTACAAAGGATTAGAAAACAATAATAGACATTTAAGGTATTCTAATCCTGCTATTTTTAATTGAAATCAAATTTCTACATATTTGAAGTTTCAAGACTAAATAACAGTAGCACTTTCATTATATGTTATATGTGAATGTTACATTTATATATTATACATTGTTTCTGAGTCACACTAAAATCTTTAAGAATTTTCTTTTCTCTAGCAACTATCCATGCTCTCTGGGTTTCTAGATATTCTAAAAGTATAGCTTTAGTACATGTATTAGTCTTTAGATTGTGAGTGTTAGAATGGATAAGCACCACATAAAAGTGTTTACCTCAAGTATATATGAAAAATGTATTAAACAGTGAATAAAAAACTGCAGTATAATACATAGAAAAGTATTATATGGCATATTATCAAAGCATTTTGTAATATCATTGTTTGTAAATATGTGCATTTATTTGCTTGCAGGTTGGCTGTCATTTAACACATTTTTACTGAAATTTGCTATAGATACTGGCCAGGCACTGTGGCTCATGCCCATAATCCCAGCACTTTGGGAAGCTGAGGAGGGCAGATCACTGGAGGTCAGGAGTTGGAGACCAGCCTGGCCAATATGGTGAAACCCATCTCTGATAAAAATACAAAAATTAGCCAGGTGTGGCTACAGGCACTTCTAATCCCAGCTACTTGGGAGGCTGAAGCAAGAGAATCACTTGAACCTGGAAGACATAGGTTGCAGTAAACTGGGATTGTGCCATTGCTCTCCAGCCTGGGTGACGAGAGAGAGTCCATCTCAAAAAAGAAAAGAAAATCTGCTTTAAACTCTGAGGGATACATTATATAGAAAAAAGTTATGCTTCTTGTTTATTTATATGTCGGAAGTATTTTATGTGACCCAAAGAACATTGCTATTTTTACTTATATTTTATACATTTGCATATGACACAATAGTCCAAAATAGTTTGAAGTATCTGCTGTGGGCAGATTGATGGGCCTCCAAAGATGTCTACATCCAAATTCCCAGAACCAGTGAATAGGCTATGTTGCAAGGCAAAAAGTAATTAAAGCTGCAGATAGAATTAAGTTTGCTAAGCAGCTGATCCTGAGATAGGGCAATCATCCTGGATTGCCTGGGGGCATGAATATAATCATGGGGCCCTTTATAAAGTAAAAGGGGAAGGACAGAAGAGACAGAATCACAGTGAGAAAGACTGGACTAACCATTACTGTCTTTGAAATTGGAAAGGGGCTAGTTGCAAAGGAATGAAGGCAGCTTTTGGAAACTAGAAAAAAGCAAGAAGATGGACTTTTCCATGGAATCTTCAGAAAAAAATATACACTACTGACAGTGAGACCCATTTCATATTTCTGTTCTCCAGAAAGATAAGGTCATAAGTTTGTTTTGTCTTAGGACAGCAAGTCTGCTCTAAGTAACAGCAGCAATAGGAAATTAATTCAGTAGCTTAGAGTCATTCAGGGGGTATAGCAAGATAAAACTAATTGGAAATATGTAGCAAGCATGACATAGTAGGAAATAAAAGTAAAATAATAATATAGTGTTAGGAATAAGTTTGAAACAATCATGGTAAGCTAAAAGTTCTTAAAACATAAAAGAAAAAACAGGGAAGGGAAAATGTTCAGCTACAAAATTAAAATGCCTATTAGGTAAAACACAAAAGGATAATTTAGGCCACAGATGCATGTAATAGAATTGTCGAAGTCAAGTGTTTCTCCACAATGTGTCCGTCAGAATGCCAGTTCCATTAGATGCTTTGCACAACATGGGTTCTCTGATCCCTGCTCTATTCTATCTAACCCTGCTTGATGCACTGTTGAAATGAAACTTTTTCAACAAATTTCTCCAAATGTTTCTAAATGTTATTAGACATTTACTAGCAATATGTATTATCTCATAGAAGTAGTATTGTACTGTGAATATATTTTAGGAAATGCATTCAAGATCATTGGAGCTATGGTTGCTCAGAAGAAAGGATTATTTTCAGGTGTCATCATGGAAGTCTTTGCAGCATAAACATGAGATGTCCCTGAGGCCTGATGAGATGAAGGGAAGGAATGGAGCATAGAGAACAGCAGTTTAGAAAGGAAATCAATGTGAGTAGAAATATTCAAATGGAAAAGTGCAATGTGTGCTAGAGGGATAGTAAGTAGACTTGATTAGGGGAACCAAGAGAGATGTAGAGGTAGACGACATGGAAAGATAGTATGCACCCACACCTGGAGGGAGCCTGAATACAAAGATAAGGAGTCTGGAAATTATTCTGTTAATACAAGAGTTGGGAGATGGATGCTGCTTGAGCAGGGTAGTAAATAGTCCAAATCCTTGTCTTCAGAAGGCTAGCCTGGCACATTTATGCAAGATGAGGATTCAGACTTGAGAAAATCCAGAGATGAGGCGACCCTTTGAGCAGCTTTTCACAGTATGGACTAATAAGACTCTTCACTAGAGTAGGAGAGGAGATAGGTGGCAAAATTGAGAGATATTTTAAAGGAATAAAAATAACAACTATTTTAAATTAATTTGATAAAAACCAACTATTCAGGGGGAAAGATTTGGCACAGTACAACTAAACTATATGATCTCTGATTCTCTATTACCTAGAGTAGAGATAGCATTTATCTCTCTTTATAGAGATTGTATTTATATGACACTTCTGTTCAAGACCACAAAATGATACACAAGTTTTCATTATTTCATCCAATCAGTATATTCATTCATTAATTTATTCATGTAGCAAGTACTTCTTGAACTTACTGTGGCCCACATGCTATGATAAGCTGGGGAATATAATAAGGAACATAAATATTAACTGCATGATGTATACATTACATTATTTATTATCATTAGGAAAGGAACTCATCAGTTCTTCAGTCTTGTGATATATTTCAATCTAAAAGGAAAATAACTTTGTGAGGAGCAGGGCAATGTTTGCAATATCCATAACTCTACAGCTTTCTCTCCTTCATTTTTCCCTTTAATCACTTTATTTCTTCAGGTACTAAGACATGAACACCTGCTGTTTGCCATGGATGTGTAGATTATGACAGTCCATTGTGTGTGCTTGTGCATGTGGGTGTGTGCACGTAAATGGCACATATGAGTGTTGCTTGTATGTGTTGCATTTGTATTGCTTCTGTGATGCTGCGTGTTGTTGCTGTGAATGTTGTGTGTGTGAGAGTGAGTGTGTGAGCCTGTGAATGTACAACATGAAGATGGAAGTCTGTGTTGTTTCTCCTGTGTGCTTGTTATGACTCCAAGACTGCTCATGCTATGGTTCAGTGAAGCAGGCCCTTTTTCTTGTTTGCAAATTACTAGTTGTCATATGGTTTCTCCTCCCATTCAAGCATTGCTTCCCCCAAATAAATGCATAGTAATGGAAAGAAGAATGTTTAACATTTAATAAATCATCTTTATAGCAGAAATTTTATGGTCTTTGTGCTTCCCATTTCTGACAAATAGAAATATGATTAACATTTCCAGCTGAACCAGCATGTAGGGTAATGATGGTTTAGATTACTACCTTCTGAAAGTTTCTTATAGAAAATTCATTGAGAAATGTGAGAACACCCGTTTCCCACACTACTTGCAGTTCATTTGTAAACCATGCAACTTCAAATGTCACTTAAGAGAATCTCATTTAATGTCATCATTAAAATATTTTATATTGTCTGAATCATAATTTTTAAATATAGTTTGTCACCCCAACATCAACACATAGGCTTCTATCAAGAAATTTCCACAGGTTAGAAACGAGGAATATTTATTAAGTATTCACTGAGAAAGAAAAGCAGTCAAAATGCTATAATTAATCATACAACTAACTGCATTTAAATTTCAAGCTTTTAATTACAAAATATAAAGAGGTTTCTTTGTTGCTGTCTGGCTAAGTCATGGGTAGTGTGGATGTACGTGTATGGATGTGTATGTACATATGTGTAAGTGTTCTCTTCACCTTTAGCAAGGATGCACCCAGGCTACTTGATCAAACTGAATGTGTGTGCTTTTATTATGGTGCACTTGATTTTTAGATGATAAAAAATAAAAGAAGAGCTGTTTCTTTGTTTTATAATTAGGTTGAAGACTGCATTTGTTCATCCCATGTTAAAATGGAGGAGATTTGTGGAGATTCATTTTCAGTATTTTCCTTAAAATTGCTGTATGGGCAGTTCCTTTACAGTTGTGGTATGTTAATATTCAATAATGTGGTCCTATTTAACGGCCTGAATAAGAATGGAAACAAAAAAATAATAAATTATCACTTAAGAAACAATATCAATGACATGGAGGTAAAAACATAAGAATTTCTTAGTGTGTTTCACAGCTATCAAATATATTATTTTAAAGTGCATATATATATGACATATATGTCAAACATATATATATAACATATATGTCAAACATATATATATATATATATATATAAAATGGAGCAAAAATGCTTACATATAATTATATAATTTGAAAACACTTGATAAAAGTTAAAGAAATTCCCTTGCTGCAGAATTCTCCTTGCTTGCAACATTCTAATTGAGTTGTAGATCTAGAGAATTATATAGAATATATTGTCTCCAACTTGTTTTAATGGTGTGTTTTTTTCAAGTTTATCTGTTTAAATGTGGTTCTCAACCTGAACAAAACTGAAAATTCATAATAATTAAATAAAGCAACTTGTTTCTTTTGATGCATTGGAATGGATTTCATAGGTTATAAAACTTGAAAGGAAGACACCTAAAGAAGCATGTAATCAAATATCCTCGTTTAACTGGTGAGGTCACTGAAAAGCAGATACAGTAAGAATTGCCCCAAATCACATAGTAACTGCAGAACCAGGACTGCAAGTAATGTTATAACTTGAGCTGTCGAGTTCTATATTTAATACCGTCATGCTTTGGTATTAAAATTTCACTATAGTTTGTTTACTGATCATGTGTCTAATTTTCTCCCTCTACCTTAACCAAAAGTTCCATTGCAGGAGAGGGGTCTTTCATTTTCTTTATGTTCCCATTTGGATAGAGTTATCCCCAGGCACAGAATAAGTGCTCAACAAAACCTTGCACATTAATTGTTTCATGCACATCAGAAGTCAAGCAAAGAGAAGTGGAGCAACAGCTTTCAGGGTATTCAGTCACAGCAACAGCATCAAGGTACCATATGAAAAAGACTTGCAAGATGGTTCAGCCCCAACCTGGACCCGTTTTTGTCAGACGTGGCTTTACTGTATGCCAGATGTCACGTGTTCTACTCTGCTCTTGTTCAGTTACAACTTCATTTCTAAGAGAAGGATTCCCTCTGCCAATATTTGAAATCTGTTTTTAGCCATTAATCTGCCAAAGCACACTCAGATGTTGACTCAGGGATTTCTGATAGGTAGATGTGGCTCTGCATTCTTCTAGTCACACACACACACAAACATAATTGAGAGAGGAGTGAATGAATGCAAAGCTGTTATCCGTTGTTATATCCTCTATTGATCAGTTGGACATAGACTGCAGGTGAAAATGCTGTATAATTTAATTGAGGAGGAAAGACCTTGCATTCTAATTATTTATCTTTGCATTTTGTGCAAATTTTAATTTTCTCACTTAAATTTGTCTAATTATTTGTCTTTGCATTTTGTGCAAACCTTAATTATCTCACTTAAATTTCCCATTGTCTTTGACAACTTCATTACCTTTATCATTTAAAATTTACATTCTAGTAAGTGGAAGTTGAAGATACATCATAGATAAGCTTATTTTTATTTTATTCACATTTTTGTTGTGTAGACATTTATGGCTTTTGTTTGTTCTGAATTATTACTTTGGTAGCTGAAAGTCCCTAGGCTTCAACAGCCCATGGGTACAAAAAAGGTCAATTTAATAAGATATCACTCTCTCATAAGTCCCTACCTATGAAAAAACAGCATCTCAGATTCACATTTAGATTATGTTCCTGCTTGAAATGTCTGTGTGCATCCCAGGCTATGACTTATTTGCTTTCCTTCAACCATCCTAGTTGCTTCTTATGCTCTCCACTCCTGCACTCTTGCTGCTGTCTCTAGATTCTCACTTTATGTTTGCTATGTCTGAGCTGTGTTACCACACAAGTACCATCCTTTCTAGAGCTCTCCTCCAGCTTTCACGTAAGCTGTAGTTCTGCCTAACACTGTCACTCAAGGCCCAGGTAGGATGGAAGCTGATGCTACCTCTGCCATTAGTACCGCCAATAGAAAAACTTCAGTTGAATTAAACTTAAAGGAGTTTAACTGAGAGCAAGGAACAATTCACAAAGCGGGCAGCCCTGAGAATCACAGCAGATTCAGAGACTCCAGGGTTGTTTTGTGGTCAGACCAAATTTATAGACAAAAAATTAAAGTGAGGTACAGAAATCAGAAGTGAAGTACAGAAACCGCTGGACTGGTTATAGCTTGGCATTTGGTTTATTTGAACAGTTTGAATATTGGATAAACTATGGCTGCCGGGATTGGCCAAGGCTCAGGCATTGTTACAGGTGCCTACTCCTAGTTAAGTTTTCAAGCTTGTCTACTTATTAAGTTAGGTTGCAGTTCATCCACATGGACTCGTATATAGACTTACAGAGTCCTTCTCAGGCATATTTGGTTTGCTTTAATAGTACTAAAAAAAGGCCATTGTTTGCTGCATGCTACTTCTGCATCTTCCCAAGTATGAAAACGATTGTATCTTCTGCTCTACCATGATGTTAAGACAAAGACTCATTCCTTGGCCAAACATTAGGCCCCTCTGAGCCTTCTTTTCAACTGGATGTCATCCTTGGGCTTCCATGTCCATCCTTGCAGTGTCTAGTTTTAGCAACAGTCCTGCTAAGCCAGTGGAAAGAGAATCCTCCCACCCTAAATAGCTGATCAAATTCCTTATCCCCCACAATCTCCTAGGTGATATCTGATTAGCCTGGCCTGCCTTTGACAAGAATCCTATTAGGTCAGTTTAGCATGAATCCCCTTAGACTTGATGTTTTCCACAATACTTTTTTGTCCCATGACCCTTCACTTGGCTTTAGCTATAAGTTTCCACTTTTACTTTTTGTTTTTGGACTTGAACTCATTCTGTCTCCCCTATTGTGATACCACTAACAGCTATCGCAATAATTCTGAATAGTCTTTCTTATCATTTTAAAAAATGTCAGAATGGTTTTATCTTCAACAGATATACTCGCTAGAGGCTTATTTTGGTGGTAGAGTGATATCTTTTTAAACTGAGGCCTTTCTTAAACGACACATCCCAGCTGAAGTCTATAGTCTAGAAAGGATACAGAAAGTGACTCACAAAGCTCACTGATTCTTAGAGCAATACTTGTTTTCCTGACATGAGTCATTTACTAACTTTATTAATAGCTTTAATAATAGCTATTGAAATATATTTATCAATACATATGTCCACTATTGGCACTAAGCATTTATAAATTTCCAGAAGTAATTTCTTTCCATCTTAGATGAATCTTTAAAATTCTTAGAGAGGTTAATGAGATATATATCTGCAGTGTTGAACCAAACTTTCTACTCGGCGAATGTATACATCCACAAATACACAAACATCTGACTTTAGTAAAACTAAAGGACTATTGTACACACATACACGTATTCAAATATACATGTAAATATATTCATATGTAACATATATGTTTGTGTGTCTTTGTCATGTAATCTTTCTACAGAATTAATGTTATATGCAGTATGTGGTATTCTCCTGGTTTATTGCATTCACTTTCATTTCAGGAAGGGCCTTACAAATAAGCATTATTCAAAGCAAGAAAGCATTTAAAATTACATTAAGGCAGAATTGGGTATTCTGGTAGTCATAATAGAGCTAGAAAGCAGCAGGAAGTGAACAAAGGGCTGCACAGCAGGAAATTTATGCTTGTGAAGAGGCAATTCACACCTGTTAACTACTGTGAACAGAATGAAACACAACACCAAGCCTTCCATCTAAATACAATGCTAGTTTTTAAAAAAATTTTAACATTTAAATTTTTTCCAAAAATAGTTAGTGAATTAAATGATTCACTCTATAGAATAATATAAAATAATGCCTAAACAAGGATAATGTTACAAGAAGAAATGCAAAGACATAGAATAGTAAACAAAAATATATGTATCATTATGTTCCATAAGGATATTAGGAGAAAAATGGAAAAATGACTAAACCAATTTAGAAAACAAAAATGTGCAGAGCCAGTAGTCTATTGGTTATAGGGCATCATAGGGAAATACAGGGAATATTTTCTTGTCTTCTTTTAATGAAATTTGTTTATATTGAGTTAATGGTTAGATCAGACATACTCAGTTCTCAGGATCCAGAGAGATACATAGCTAAAAATAAGACTCTCCATACATATTTAACAAGTTAAAAAAGAAATCATAGAACTCAGTGAAGAAATGTTTCTCGTAATGATACTTCATCTGCAATATTAAACAAAAACCCATTACCAATGAATGAATGGTGAAACTGAAAGCACGGAGACACATTCTGAGCATTATTCATCTCATGTGCCTTTTTCATTTGGCTGGTTTGTATGAAGTATTGCTGAGTTCAGATCCTCGTATGAATGTTCAAAACTGAGAACAGTCATTATTCACAGAGACCCAAAACTTCTAAAAAATTAAAGTAGAATGAGTGCCGAAACATAAGAAGTGAGACTAAGAGCTCAGAAACATACTTATCCAGGTCTATAGGTTTGCTTTTTTATTTAACAGTATACATTTAGCATCATTTTCCCTGTTATTATTTGTGAAACAAATTGTTCAATATAGTGACTTTGCAAGAATGGCCCTTTGCTGAAGAAGAAAAATGGCTATCACAAGGGAGTAAGAGAAGATGAGTGTAGTGAGAAGCTGTCTCTTCTTCTCCCAGGCCTACTGAATCTACAAGTATGATTAATTTCTCTTCTCGTTTTTCAAAACTACCCAGAGTCTAGAAGAACCAAATTTATATATCATCGTTTTCTAGCTGATCTCTCTATTTGTAGGGAAGCATATTTGGGTATTTTGCTGTTCTTTTTTTTCTGTTTTAAAATTATTTAATATATTTATTTATTTTTAATTTTTTTTCCTTCAGTTCCAGGATACATGTACAGATGTACACATTTCTTACATAGGTATACATGTGCCATGGTGGTTTGCTGCACCTATCAACCCATCATCTAGGTTTTAGGTACTGCATGTATTAGGTATTTGTTCTAATGCTCTCCCTCCCCTTGCTCCCCAAGCCTGACACGCCTAAGTGTGTATTGTTCTCCTCCCTGTGTCCATGTGTTCAACTCCCACTTATGAGTGAGAACATGTGATGTTTGGTTTTTTGTTCCTGTGTTAGTTTGCTGAGGATGATGGTTTCCACCTTCATCCATGTTACCACAAAGGACGGGATCTTATTTTTTATGGCTGCGTCCATGGTGTATGCATACCACATTTTCTTTATCCAGTCTTCCATTGATGAGCATTTGAGTTGGTTCCATGTCTTTGCTATTTATTTGTGTGGCCAAGAAACACATTTAGAAAAGCTCAACATCACTGATCATTAGAGTAATGCAAATCAAAACCTCAATGAGATACCATCTCAGGCCAGTCAGAATGGCAATTATTAAAAAGTCGAGAAACAATAGATGCTGGTGAGGCTGTGGAGAAATAGGAATGCTTTTATAGTATTGGTGGGAATATAAATTAGTTCAACCATTGTAGAAGACAGAAGTATCTAGAACCAGAAATATCATTTGATTCAGCCATCCCATTACTGGGTATATACCCAAAGGAATATAAATCATTCTACTATAAAGGCACATGCATATGTCTATTGCAGCACTATTTACTATTTAGCTCTTCTTAAAAGATCACTTTCATCATTTTATAAAGTTACCCTGCTTTCATATATCCAAGAAAATCTGAACCCTCAGCCAAACCTGCAAAGCTGATATCAGCAGACACAATTATCCTACTATCTTTTATTATCTACACAATTATCTTCCTGGTATTCCCCCTACTGTCATTCTCCTGACCATTTTGTTCACTTCTATTCGTATCCTCACATTCCCCAACCTGCACTTTAACTTTAGATATTTCTACCCTAAAATGTTTCCTCTTCAAAAGGAAAAATATTTCATTTTCTGATATGAATGTCTTCTATTCCTGTGAACTCCAAATGTGAGAATGTTTAATAATTCTAGATAATTTTAATACTGTTACCAAAGTAAAGAAATAAAAAGGCATTGTAAAACCCAGCATTGTGGCTTACTTGTGTAATACCATTGCTTTGGGAGACTGAGGCAGAAGGATTGCATGAAGCCAGAAACTGAGAACAAGCCTGGACAACATAGTGGCCACATTCTGTCTTAAAAAAAAAATTAGCTGGGCATGGTGGTTGTGACTCTATTCCTAGCTACTCAGGAGACTAAAGAAGGAGGGTCACTTGAACCCAGGAGTTTGCAATTACAGTGAGCTATGATCATGCCACTGAACTTCAGCCTGAATGACAGAGTGAGACCCTGTCTAAAAAAATAAAATATATAAAATTTAAAAAATTTAAAAGGCACTGTTATAATATATCTCATGATTTCCCAATCTTCTTCTTCTTTTTTGGTTTGTTAATCAATGAGAGCTTGGTATGTTGCTCAGGTTGGCCTTGAACTCATAGCCTCGCTTCCTCAAGTGCCAGGACAACTGACCGGAGCCACCCCGGCTCCCAATTTCCTAATCTTACATCTTCAAATAGACATGATTATTTTATTCTAAAGCTTTTAGGTCCTGTGGCTTTTGGAACCTCTATGTAGAATTTCTTTACTTGTATTCTAACCGCTATGCTTATAAATGCTCAGAAACTGTAATAAAGATATATGGTAATCAGTCATCCTGAGGGAATGTGTTCTCTTTCCAGGTCCACAGGGGGTGTCGTTTTAAGGGCAAGAACTTCCCAGTGCCTTGACCCCCTCCCATCTCTCTGCCTCCAGGAGATTTAACAGTTTATGTTTAAATTTCACAGGCACGGGAAGAAACAGAAAGTCAATCATTTCAGTGGAAGTTCTAAGGAACTCCTTTTATTGGCCCAGGGTCTTAGAGAAAGTAGGGGCTCCCCCCAGGTTAAAAGTCTACTTCTTCCACACCCCTTTGGACTCCATGTTTGGATCCCCTTCCACGAACACTCCCTTCGTGGACTTTCTATCTCCTGGATTTCCAGTTTGCTTCTAGAATAGAGACTTTTAGCACTAAAACTGGAAAAATCCATGCAAACTAGAACAAGTTGGCCACCACACAAAGATTTGTCAAGTATAAAATGGTAAAAGTAGTTATATATGGCTAATAGTAGTTTACATGAAATGAACATATATTTAGTATTAGGTATTCTGTGAAAATAGAGCCTTTATGGCAGAAAAGTTTCTGCTCCCATATTCTAATAGCACTAAAATACAAATCTTTAATTTTCAAGGTTTGGCTATTTGATTAATGCTAGTAACATTGGAATAACTGTTAATGTGGACTGATTGAGAAGGCTTAGTAGAAGTCTGACAAACCATGGGTAAGTCACAACATTGGAGGCAAAACATAACTAAAAATGACACTAGTATGCCAAAGATAAGTTGTTAGTGTCTAATTAATAATAATTTTGTAATGCTACTGATAGCATAGTGGTAAAGACTGGTGCTCTTTTCAGGCTGCCTATATTTAAATTGGCTCTACTACTCAAAACTTTAGTTTCATTTCCTTTTAAATTTCAGTGCTGACATTAATCATATCATTGTATTCTTCCTAGTTTCAAAATATAATGCTTATACATACATAGAAAAGTGCCTAGCATATAAAACACAGTTCTAAGTGATTTTCATTGCTGCTGCTGATGAAAATGTTGATAATGATGTGCTGGTGGTGCTCAAAAAAAAAAATGTTACCTGACTGATTTTGACTATTACTTTAATAAGGAATTGAGGATGCGCTTATGTCAGTAGATTAAGTAGGAAGAATTTGCAATATAGATTAGAGGCCAAACAGTGTATATTTGAATATAATAAAAGAGTATATAAAGATCATCAAATAATAGTCTGACTATAGCCAATCTGGTTAAATTTGGTAAATTTATATGTGCAGCTATGTATTTGACACCTCTCATAATTTGAAGTGAAATAACTAAAAAGCAGTAGAAGGTATATACCTAGAAAGACAAATAGAATAAGAAGACAGACAACAGTGAATAAAAGATTTCAACAGAATTATGAAAGGTGATTAGTGATTATAAAAGAAGTAAATGATGAATGATATAGTTTGGCTGTGTCCCCACCCAAATCTCATCTTAAATTCCCACAAGTCATGGGAAGAACCCAGTAAGAAGTAAATGAATCATGGGGGCCTGTCATCCTTGTGCTGTTCTAGTGATAGTGAATAAATCTCATGAGAACTGATGGTTTTAAAAATGGGAGTTTTCCTGCACAAGCCCTCTTGTCTTATCTGCCACCATGTGAGACATGCCTTTCACTTTCCACCATGAGTGGGAGGCTTCCTTAGCCACATGGAACTGTAAGTCCAGTAAACTGCTTTCTTTTGTAAATTATCAAATCTTGGGTATGTCTTCATCAGCCGTGTGAAAATGGACTAACACTGTAAATTGGTAACAGAAGAGTGAGGCGTTGCTGAAAAGCTACTCAAACATGTGGAAACAACTTTGACACTGCCTAACAGGCAAAACTTGGAACACATTGCGGGGAATATGTGAATGTTTGGAATTTTCTAGAGACTCGAATGACTTTGAGAAAAATGCTGACATCTTTGAGAAAAATGCTGAACAATATTCCAGGCTGAAGTGGTATTGGGTCTAGATGAGGAACTTCTTGGGAAGTGGAACAAAGGTGACTCTTGTTATGTTTTATCAGAGATTGGCAGCATTTTGCCTTGCTCTAGAGATTCATGGAATTTTGAACTTGAGAGAGATTATTTAGGAAATCTGATGGAAGAAGAAATTTCTAAGCAATAAAGCATTCAAGAGGTGACTTGTGGGCTGTTAAATCCATTTCATTTTAAAAGGGAAACAGAGCATAAAAGTTTGGAAAATTTGCAGCTTGACAATGCAATAGAAAAGAAAATCTCATTTTCTAAGTAGGAATTCAAGCTGGCTGCAAAAAGTTGCATAAGTAAAAAAAAGCTGAATGTTAATCCCAAGACAAGGGGGAAAATGTCTCTAGGGCATGTGAGAGGGCTTCATGACAGCCCCTCCCATCACAGGCCCAGAGACCTAGGAGCAAAAAGTTGTTTCTTGGGCTGGGCACAGTGTCTCCATGCTGTGTGCAGCCTAGGGACTTGGTGCCCTGCGTGCCAGCCACTCCAGCTGAGGCTGAAAGGGGCCAAGGTATAGCTTGGGCCATGGCTTCACAGGGTGCAAGCCCCAAGCCTTGGTGGCTTCCACATGGTGTTGAGCCTTCTTTGGCTGCACAAAAGTCAAGAACTGAGGTTTGGGAACCTCTGCCTAGATTTCAGAAGATGTATGGAAATGCCTGGATGTCCAGGCAGAAATTTGCTGCAGAGATGGGCTCTCATGGTGAACCTCTGCTAGGGCAGTGAAGGAGAGAATTGTGGGGTCAGAGCACCACTGAGTGGAGCTGTGAGAAGAGGGCCACCGTCCTCCAGAACCCAGAATGTTAGATCCACCAACAGCTTGCACCATGTGCCTGGAAAAGCCACAGACACTCAAAGTCAGCCCATGAAAGCAGCCAGGAGGGAGGCTGTACCCTGCAAAGCCACAGGGCCAGAGCTGATCAAGACTATGGGAACACACACCTTTTGCATCAACGTGACCTGGATGTGAGACATGGAGGCAAAGAGATCATTTCGGAGCTTTAAGATTTGTTATTTTACTTTGGGAGTGACACTAATTAAATGATTATGCAAATATCACTTTCTCTCTCCCTTTTTGCATATTGCCAGAGTCCTGGTTTGAATGCTGGATTGCTATGCGGGAACCTAATCTAGGACCAACTAGCTATTTAAAGTTTAATTTATTAAATCCGCTGCAATATAACTGCAGATCTGATTTCTAGCACAGTTCTGAAGGTATAACCATCAGGATGTAAAGTAAATCCAGGACGAACTTTATTGGTTTACAGCATGTACATACACACAGACTCTCGTACCTAGCTTAATGCCCTCCTATTGCCATCTTGAAATTTCCTAATAATTTTTGAACAAGGGGCCCAGATTTTTCATTTTGCACTGAGCCCCCAAAATTGCGTAGCCTCATCCTGACTAAACTAGGAGTTCATTTCATGAAGACCCAGACTGTGGAATTCACTAAAGCAAGGAGACATTGCCACAAATCTTGGAAATGAGGAACGTTTCAGGTAGCAAGCATACGATTTTGCTTCAATAGCTGGAGCTCTAACTCACATTGATCACTTGTCAATAATGGTAGATTAAACAAACATCCTGACTAATCTTGGTTCAGAATTTTTCTGGGCTGATCCTACTAAAATTTGGTGGTCAACCTCTGGCTCTTCATTGTAATATAACAGAATTTACTCCAGAACAGACATTGTTAGTTTATATTTTAAAGCCAGGGCTTTTTCATTTGCACAGACAAAAAATAATAATAATAATTTACATAGAAAGTTTTATTGCCACTGTCCACTAGATGCAGAGATCTTGATGATATAAAAGTATCAATCTGGGGCTGATTATGTGAAGAATGCAAGCAGAAACTAAATGCAATTGAATCACACTATGATGATTCTCCACTAAAGATAAAAAGGATTGATAGCTAAATATAAATATCTGGAATGGTACCAAATGAAGATGAATGGAAAACTCATTTTTTCACTGGTAGCATAAATTAAATTCTATTGTGTATGCACACATTCTTTTAAGGTAACGTTTTCCCCCTCTTTATCATTCTCTTGGTTTCATAATTTTCAATTTTCTCTAATGACATAGCTCTTGTTTCTTCTATCTCAAGACCAATTTTCTTTTAAAAGGAATTCTACAATGGTAATTAAGTATATTTCATAATTGCAAATGGTTTTAGGGAACTATGCTCAAATTAATTATTTAGATTTTTCTTTGATGGGAGGGAGAGGGAGACATTTCATAAAATATCTTACTCATCTTTGCATATTTAACAATGTTATTTCACTTAATCACCTCAAAGTCCCAACCCTGAGCAATTATGTGTATAATTTTACTAAATGTTTTTGTTATTTGGAAAATTATATAGCACCAAAAGAAAATGTGTCCATTTAAACACATCTGAAGACATATCTGATGATTTTATTCATCAATTGATAATTGCTTATTTTATTTTATTTATTAGCTGATACCCCTTGAGCACTCAATATATCCCTCATAGATTTTATATACATGGTTTGACATGATATTGGTATTATCAACATTTTTTAAATGACTATGTTAAACATTGGAGAGGTTGCCTTACATTTACATGTGGACAAACTTTAAACAATTATTTATGTTTATACAATTAATAGTAGCAGAATAAAAAATTGAATTTGGACCCATCTAACTCCAAGGCCATGCTATTTTTACTGCATTATGAGAAAAGTGGAGATATTTGACCCCAAAGAGGTAATTGGAAAATTACTGAATTAGAGCCTCAAAGTGATCAGGGATAATATTTGAATGGAAAGAGGGCTATGGGGGTGTATCATGAAAAGTTCATGGATAAAAGAAACTTCTAAATGTAATATCTGTTTTTATTAAGCTATTTAAATTTAGAATGTTTGGTACATAAAAAATAATTGTGAAGAAATCTGTCTAGCTATCTATTTCTCTACCTACCCACCTATAACTACCCTATATAGATCCTAAGATTAATAACATAGTTTAAACAATGTAGCTATAGTCTAATATTTTATAATGGTTATTGTTAACTAATTTGGTTATTTCACAATGAATTCGATGAATGCTTGATAAAACCTGAAGTCGTACAATAATATAGTCATTAAAATATTATCTTCTCAGATTAGACCATCTGGATTCCAGCTTGGTTTCTTAATTTGCAAGTTAATTTATCAAATAATTAATCTCTCCAAGCTTAGGTTTTCTCATCTAAAAAATAGGCTGCCTAAAGTTCACTATCCCTTAAGATCTTTGTAAGAATATAAGTGATATATGTAAAAGGCACTATGTGGGACATGGGTGGCAGTCAATATGTGATAACTGTTATGATCAAATGAGGCTTCAGATTTCTAAAACTGCTAGACATATTCTGGAAATTTTATCCAACTTAACTGAAAATGAGTTAGAATATATTCTAATTACTGAATGATTGCAAATCACCAGAAACACACATAATGAATATGGTTGAGTCACAAAAATGGATATGTAGAAATTAAGTCAAGTAGTGAAAAGTCTAGATAATCTTCATAGTTAATTTTTTTAAGAACAGTAGTCTGTGAACGTCAAAGAATATGAAACATGAAAGCATCTTTTCCATAGCAATGAAAAACCCATCTAAATATAGGTCTCACAGGGCTAATGTAATTTATGTGCATTTTCTATATGTTCTCTTTGCCAAGGACATTGTCACACTTCACATATTGATGTGGAAGGAAGACTTCTATATCAGTTAAGAATATATCCATTCTTAAGTTATATGACATACATAATATACATAAAATATAAAATATTACATATACAATATATAATATATACATATATTACAGATTCTATATGCATACATTATATGTAACATACAATATGTACATATGTTATAATACATACTTTCCTCTGCAAAATTATGAGAATTTGGTTTTAATAGCGGCCCTACATGGTTCTTTGTTCCTTTTAAAGTCTCTAACGATTTTTTGATAACAGATGCTTTTCTAAAAACAATTAAATGAATTATTCATAAAATTATCTTTTTGTTCAATTGCTTATAATACTGAAAATGCATTATAATATGTAATTATATTTTTCCAACATAATTACTAAGTATAATGACAATGTATAATTCTTTATGAGACTACATGAAGAAAATTGCACTGCTCATGCATAATGCTATAACAGTTACACTTTGTTATTCCAAAAAATTATTATGATTTATTATTTTAAATAGACCATAAGATCATTTCACAGACAGAACAAAAAAAAATAATTTTCTGTTTAGGGTGAGTGAGATAGCACCTTGAAAAAAAAAAGTGGAAATTCTATCATAATATACTTGTATTATGATAAATAAAAACAAGCTCATATGTTTTTATTTATAACTTTATATAATTTACACAAATCATTGCTTGGTTTTCCATGAAAGACATGATACAAAATGTTTTGGTGATGTGAAATTTTCTTGTACGAATCAGCCAAACTGTGTGAAAATAAAATAACGATACCAAATTATAATTTTCCAGGACCAAAATAATGTTAGTGTTACATAAGGACTTTTAGGAAGCCAGGTTTTCTATTTTTGGTCATTGGATTTCCTTCACTAAGTGATTGCTTTAGTAAATTCAGTTATATCAAATTATTTGGCAACTTACACTTCTTTCTTGTGAGTAGTTAGCAAACTAGAAAACCTGAGTCACTCTAATGTTGGCGAGGTTTATAATTTACACAGTCACTCTTCACTCATAATTCAAATGAACATCATAACAATAGTAATTCTAAATTCAAGTTTTCTATATAACACAGTTTAAAAGCTAAAGAAAGGAACAAAATTCGCTGTAATATTTATTCAACTGCAAAAAGCTTGTTTCAACTATGTCTAAAGATAAATTATCTTGAATTGTTTTACTTTACTTTTTTCTACATAATAAAAATGCAAATTGGAATTTGCCTCAAAGAATAATTTCGTTTTATTGGACATGTTAACAGTGTGAATTTTTTCATGTATGTGCACCAAGAGAACTACAAAATTCTTTGTCACGGGCACTGTCCACAATTCCATTAAAAATGCAGTTTTTATTTTTATGAGAAAAAGCACCTAATTTTAGAGGTATTGAAAATGCACAGCTAAAAGTAGGTCCATGTAAAGGACTTGGAGGAAATCTAAACCACACCATGCATGAAAAGCACAGAACACAGAAATACTGTAAAAACATTTGTTTCTCTTCTTTTGGGTTGCTCTATCCTCAGATTTATCTGAATGCTAAACATAAACTTTTTGTGTCAATTAGTGATGGTTTTATATGGAGTCTTTCATGTGGGGTTCAGTTCCTACTGTTAACATGCAAAGATAAAAATATTTCATTCATGTTCAATATTGGTGTGTGAAAAATGGTTAACAACACTACTGAAATTTCTCTTCTAGGTAGGGCTTTAATTTGTGATTTTTGTATATTTTGAAATAATACACAAACATTAGTGAAAAGTGAAAGAAGCAATTATAAAAAAGTCTTAAGTTTGGAAAGTTTGGTTACCCCCAAAAGTGTGTATTTCTATATTGGTAAGTTGTGATTTTCAGAACACAACTTTAGTCACAAAATTTACTTTACAATATTTAAAAGATGACACATAAAAGCAGGCTGATGCAAAAAATTAACTGAATAAATCTGAAACCAAAATTAGAATATATGAACTATTTTTTAAAACACTCTAGTTCCCAAATGTATAAAAATAAAAATACAATAAACATAGCTGCAAAAAAATTATAGCAAAGACAATATTTCTGAAATTTTTTATATACCAGAATCATTAAATTTTCCTCCACAATTTTATATTCTCTCATTATTATTATCAATTAGTTTATTTAAAACCACTTTGTTACATTAAGACAAGTAAATGATATGTTTCTACACAAACAACTCATATATTTAAATTTTAATGTTCTTTAATGATGAAACAGTAACTTCTGCTTCAGTTAGGGAGATTGGCTCATGTTTTCTTTTGTTTTATTTAACTCAAACTTAATTTGAATTATGTTGCATATTAAAATATTTTCTTTTTCTATACAAATGTTCTGGGATAAAGCATGCACAGACACACCTATTATACTGGATGTTAAAAGAGATGAAATACATGTGAGAGATTTAGGACTTTTTCCTCAGAGTGAGTGAAGTAACAGGTTGGATAATATTCTGATAATGTAGCTGTATAGTAAATTCTGGACATATTATCCTTGGTTGATTAATACTAATATACCTAAATAGATATATAGAAAGAAGGCACAGTAGGATGTAAGTTTAAAGTGTTTAAGTTCTATTTACTAAAATATTTTGAGGGACTTGTGTGTGACAAACAATAAGGAAAAGAGAGAATTCTCTGGATCCTTTAATTCGTGGCCACTTAACCTAAGTATTGTAGCAATAATGTGGTCATTAAAAATGTTTTCTTCTTTATGAGTTGAAAGACAACATTCTATGAGTTTCTAATCATGTATATTTATATAATGGTCTATGTGTGTTTCTCTATGTAAAGGTATATGTATAGTGAATGGCTCAGATAATTTCTTATACTGAAAAATCTAAAAACTACTTCAGCCAAGACTTGTTAATATATAAAAAAGAGTTAAATTGACAAACATTGAATTATTTTTTATGTTTTCGATTTTTATGACTACAAATCAGGTAACATTTCCTGTACCCACTGTAATCCTAATTAGAAGGTAGAATGATCTCTTCTTCTGTCCATCGTATCATATATAGTTCTGCCATAGATCCCATAATTAATTATTGTGATTATTTAATTGTGTTGTATTTTTAATTTCCATTTTTATTTTAGATTCAGGGGTATATGTCCAAGTTACTTATTAGGGCATATTGCATGGTTGTGAGGTTTGGGCTTCTATTGATCCTGTCACCCAGACAGTGAGCATATACTCTTTCTAATAATATTTATCTTAAGAGTAATGATCACATATCTTTAATCTTTGTTACCCTCATTTAGCATGATTCAGTATTGATATATGCATTATGAATTGATGATGGTTTGTGTTTGAATGAATCATGACTGGTTGGAGAATGTGGAGATCGTACCCATAGAATCAAGAAAGATTAAGATTAAGAAAGATGCAAAGGCATAAGAATGACACAATAAACTTTGGGGACTCGGAGGAAATAGTGGGAAGGGGGAGAGGGATAAAAGTCTACAAATTTTGTGCAGTGTATCCTGCTCAGGTGATGAGTGCACCAAAATCTCACAAATCACCCCTAACGAACTTACTTATGTAACCAAACACCACCTGTTCCCCAAGAACCTAGGGAAATAAAAATATTTTTTAAAAAATTAAGAAAGATAAGACTAAGATCACCACAAAAATAATTCTAAAACAGAAGTCTTCATATAAAAATCAAGGTCTGTCATTAGAATAACATATTCTAATAAATAAATGAATATAATACCTACATTAGAGATGAAATTAATGTAAGTTAATATATGTATTAATGTTCTTTGGAGAAGCAGAACCAATAGGATGGATGAAAGGATGGATAGATAGGTACATAGATGCATAGATACATACATACATACATGCATAGACAGATGAATAGATAGATAAGATGCAATTTATTAAGGGAATTGGCTCACATGATTGTAAACATGAGGAAGTCCAAGATCAAGGCAGCAGTAGATTAGGGCCATATCTCTCTGTTTCCTAGATGGCACCTTGAATGCTGCATCCTCTGGAGCAGAGGAACTCTGCCCTCACATGGGAGAAGAGCTGAAGAGAGTGAACTCACTCCCAAAAGAATTTTTAAAGCTGCGTGAATATATTCATGAGAGTGGAGCCCCTAAATACTTGACACTTCCCATGAGGCCCCACTGTTGCATTGAGCATTAAGTTTTAACATGAATTTTTGGAGGGGTCAAAACATTGAAATTATAGCAGTAAAAAGCAGTGACAGGCATGAAAGAAAAAGAAGAACGAGAGAGAGAAGAGAGAAAGAGAAGAAGGAAGGAAGAAAGAAAACTGACACAAATTATTCTTTCTCTGAAAAGAAATTAGCCGCTAATTATTTTTATACTTCAGGAATTTTTTCTTATTTTTCTTTTAGATATAATCATTAAAAAAATTTGGACTAAATATAACATTACAGAATATTATAACTAACATGTGAAGATAAGTAAATAAGTTAACTTATGTTTAAATATTTATCTATAAACTTGAATTACCCACCTCTATTGGCTATCCTGAAAATTAATCAAGTAAATACAAAGTGGAGATTTTGTTTAGCCTCACAAATGTGATTAAGTGTCATATTAGACATTTAAGAAGTATACCAGTGGAAGAACTCCCTGGAAGTATGCCTGGTGACAGATTAGAAGGGATCAAGGTTAATGGAGTAGTTGGAAATGATACTTATACATAACGCAGGTTGGAAATGAAAGATGTTATATAGGAGAAAGATAACTTTAAAAGTAGATGGGAAACAAAACCTCATACAGGAACCAAAGTCTTAAATTTCTATAGAATGTAAGATGCAAAGGATAAAGTATTTTATAATACAATTTTAGAATTTAAAAAACAGATGATTTCCTCTGCATACATTCAGACGTCATTAGTGCTTTCCAAACCACAAATATGAAGTTAATTATTTGGTAATTAGTATAATTTGTTTTAAAAATCTTGTTTCCAAATAAGTAGCATTTCAAAAATTCTATTTGCCTTTTATTGGTTAAATTTCAGTTCATCTACATTTATACACATTATTTTTGACCACTCCTTACTATACACCCTTCTTCTATCATTTTATATGTTATAAAGGCAGTGAACTTTTCAGTGATCTTGAAATCTAACATATTTTGATAATGTGCTAACATATTCACACTTTGCCTGAATATTCATTAAGTTTTTAAACATATTTTAATGAAAATACAATTGATAAAGATAATACTTTTTTCAAAATAGAACTATAAATTATTGGACTAGAAAATTGAGAATTAGTAGAAATTAGCAATAAAATTATATTTGTAAAAGTTACTGCAGTATGTATTTTGAAATTACTTACTTCTGTTAACTCCACAGCATATGGATTGAAGTTTGAAAGCAAGTGACATTTTAGAAATTTTTTTAATGAATTTTTCATTCAAATGGCATTGGTGAGCCTTGAGGAATATCTAACTCTATTATAATTAAACTTTAGTAAGAGTCAGGGAAGAGACTTTTGAAAATGGCATAATGATGTGTTCCTGTATCAAGATATTTTTTCTGCTTTAAGAATCTGGACTCCTCTATTGATACGGTTTTATTCAATATGATTTTCAGTAGAAACAGATCTTTACTGGAAAATACATGATGACATATACACGACTAATGGACTGGTAGTTTGTAGAAAATGTACTTCAATAGTTTTATATCCCATTTTGAATTTAGTTCTAGAAGATTAATACAGACAGTCTCTGACTAATTAAGAGGGAAAGAAACCTTTAAAATGGCATTAAGAAAAAATACAGTTTTACTATTTATAGGAATATTCTTTTATTTTCGAAATATAACTTGCAAAATTTGACTGGAGTATTCACAAGGGAGAGCAATTTCTCAAAAATTATATATGGAGATTCTTAATGGACAGAATAACAACAAAGAGAGAATAGTAAATGGATATTTCTTAGAACTCTAGGATGACTAATTTAGGCCATTCGAACATGGCCTTATCCAAGAAATACAGCACTGTTTCTGACTATGACTTTGATAGCTGAGAATTATTTTCCACTTCAAACATAAAAGTTAATGCTTCAATAAAATAAAAAGAAAACAAAGGATTAACATGGTTCTGGAATATGAAAAAATAATCATTTTTGGCTTTTTTCAGTTTAATTAAAATTGAATTGCTTTGTAGTTGCTTTCCGCAAAAAGCAACAATGGAAAGGTTAGTTACCTTTGTTTCTAGGCAGAATCAACTTATATATAACAGTAAAGTTTGCATGGAAAGTTCACACCCACATGTTCACAGAGCAGTGTGTCTGGGAAGCACAAGAGCAACATTCCCTTGAAAGCCTTTTGCTCCTCTTGAAAAAGGCAATTTTATGAAAAGGCTATGTATGCAAAAAGATCCCCAAACCCAGAAGGAGCTGAGAAAGCAAGAAATGAAGCAGACAAACCCAGTTTGTTGCTATAGTGTTATTTATTTGGGGAACGTATAAACAAAGCATGATATTGGGTGGCTGCAAGACAGGTAGCTCCCCGCTCCACTACTCTCCAGACACAAGGCTTATATATCATAGAGAAAGTGTGTACCTGCTCTACAGAAACAATTAAAGACAACCCTAGAACAGGCTTTATGCGTCATAGTCTATAACTCATCCTATAACATCAAAGTTCACATGTTTTTACACTAAGGACAGGAAATAAAATAAAAATCAGGAGGCATAGATGGGACTGAGCTAAATTAGAAGTCAACATGCTGGATTAGCATCCAAAATAGAGTCACTTTAGACTCCACAAGACTGTCAAAAGCAGTCACACACTGGCACAATCCCTGAACAAGGACCATACGGTGAAGTCTGATGTGCTGTTGGACTTGTGCTGAAATAAACACAAACATGCAGGTGTCTTTTAACTTCTTTTCCACTACCCAGTAGTGGGAGAGCTGGATTGAATGGTAGATCTTTCAGTTCTCTGAAATTTCAAAACTGTTTTCCTTAGAGGTTGTACTAACTTACATTCACACAGCAATGTGTACATGTTCCCTTTTCATCACACCTACACTCACATCTATTATTTTTTGATTTTCTAATAATGACTATTCTGGCTGCGGTAACATGATATATTATAGTTTTAATTTGAATTTCTCTGATGATTAGTAATATTGAGCATTTTTCAATATATTTTTGATAATTGGCCAATATGGTTGTAGCCATTTATATACCTTAAGAAATGTCTGTTCATGTGATTTGCTCACTTTCTAATGAGATTATTTATTTCGTTCTTGAATCTTTTTTTGAATTCCATTCTAGATATTAGCCCTTTGTCAGACTTACAGTTTCCAAATATTTTCTCCCATTCTTTTTTTTTTTTTTTTTTCGAGATGGAGTCTTGCTCTTTCGTCCAGGCTGGAGAGCATTGGTGCAATGTCAGCTCACTGCAACCTCTGCCTCCCGGGTTCAAGCAATTCTCAGATCTCAGCCTCCCAAGTAGCTTGTACTACAGATGCTTAGTAGAGATGGAGTTTTACCATATTGGTCAGGCTGTTCTCGAGCTCCTCACTTCCTGTGATCCACCCACCTCAGCCTCCCAAAGTGTTAGGATTACAGGCATAAGCCAGCAAGCCCAGCCTTTTCTCCCATTGTTCAAATTGTCTGTTTACTCTGTTGATTTTGCTGTTCAGAAGCTTTTTAGCGCCATTAGATTCCACTTATTTTTTGTTGTTGTTGTTGCTTTTGCTTTACGGGGTCTTAATTATAAATTCTTTGTCTAGGCTGATGTCCAGAAGAGTTTTTTCTGGATTTTCTCCTAGAATTTTTATGGTTTCAGGTCTTAGATTTAAGTTGTTCATCCATCTTGAGTTAATTTTTGTATATGGTGAGAGATAGGGATCCAGGTTCATTCTTGTCCATGTGGCTATACAATCTTTCCTGCAATGTTTATTGAATAGTGTGTCCATTCCCCAGAATGTTTTATCTGCTGTAAGATTAGTTAGTTCTAAGTATTGGCTGAATTTCTGAGTTCTCTGTTCTATGACATTGGTCTAGGTGTTTGTTTTTGTACCACTACCATGATGTTTTGGTTACTCTGGCCTTGCTGGATAATTTGAAGTCAGGTAATGTTATACTTCCAGATTTGTTCTTTTTGCTTAGGATTGTTTTGGCCATTTGAGCTCTTTCCTGGTTCCATATGAATTTTAGGATTTTTTTTCTTATTCTGTGAAAAATGGCATTGGTATTTTGACAGGAATTGCACTGAATCTGTAGATTGCTTTAGGCAGTATGATCATATTCACAGTATTGATTTTTCCAATCCATGAGCATCGGTTTTTTTTCTGTTTGTATCATCAGTGATTTCTTTCATCAGTGTTTTGTAGTTCTCCTTGTAGAGATCTTTCACCTCCTCAGCTAAATCTGTTTCTTGGAATTTTGTTTTATTTTTGTAGCTATCGTAAATGTGATTGAGTTTTTTATTTGATTCTCAGTTTGCTTGTTGTTGGTGTATAGCACTGATATTGATTTGTATATGTTGATTTTAAAAGCTGAGACTTTACTGAATTTATTTATCAAATCGAAGCGTCTTTTGCAGTAGTCTTCAGGGTTGTCTATGTATCATCAGCAAACAGAGATAGTTCGAATTCTTCTTTTCCAATTTGGCTGTCCTCATTTCTTTCTCTTGCTTGATTGGTCTGGCTAAGTCTTACAGTACTAATGTTGAATTAAAGTGGTCAAAGTGGACATCCTTGTCTTCCAGTTTTTAGGGGGAATGGTTTCAATGCTTCCCTATCCAGTATATTGTTGGCTCTGGGTTTGTTGCATATGGCTTTTACTGTTTTGAGGTCTCTCCCTTCCATGCCTAGTTTGTTGAGAGTTTGTATCATAAAGGGAATTCTAGATCTTATCAAATGTTTTTTCTGTATCTATTGAGATTATCATATGGTTTGTTTTAATCATGTTTATGAGGTGAATTGAATCATGTTTATACACTTATGTATGCTGAATCATCCTTGAGTCTCTGGGATGAAATCCACTTGATTATGGTGAATTAGCTTTTTGGCACTGTTGGATTTGGGTTGCTAGTCTTTTGTTGAGCATTTTACATTTACATTCACAAAGGATATTGGGCTTTTTTTTTAATGTCTTTCTGGCTTTGGTATCAGGATGATACTGGTTTCATAGGATGAGTTAGGAAGGAGTCCATCCTTTTTGATCTTTTGGAATACTTTCAATAGAATTGGTGTTTTTGTTTATTTTATGTATTTCTCTATGTGACACAGTCATATGTTCTTATGCTTTATTATTATATTGTTAGGTAGAAAACAACTTAATCACAATTAAAAATGTCTGTGGATTTTAAATTGTTTAGCAATACTTTAATCATTTTTTAAAACATAGGGTATAAATATGACAAGATCCAACAACTCACTAGAAAAAGTTTTAAGTCTTAAAGTCTCTTACTAAATCACTTAGAAGATTTAAGTAAAAACTTAAAATATTCTTGAGATCTTAAAGTGCCTATCTTTTAAGAGAGTACTTGTTACAATGGCAATTGCATTTTAAATGAATTACTACTTATTTGTTTAGGAAAATGTTATTCTTTACACTTTTCAAGTGATAAAGAAATTGAAGGCTTAGAATTATCTAGACTCCAACTGTCCAAAAATAAACACTATAAAAAACAAAGACTAGATTCTAAAAATCTCTCTCTATTAACACTTAAAGCAAAATTAAAATCCTTATAATAATAGTTCAATAATATTTTTAAGAGAAAAATTAAACGACACTTTATTTTTTCAAATGACACTAATTTCTAAATTTTACTTCCAGAATTAAGAAGTATTATTAAAAAACAAAAAGAAATTGCAATTTTGTATTTTTAAACCTTTTCAGGAATAACAGTAGGTGTGAACTTATCTCTTTCTCTCCCTTTACATCTTTTATATTCAGCCTGTTCATTTTGATTTTATTGTTTTCCATCTTCTTTTTGGTTATCCCTTCTGTCTTATACACCATTTTTCTAAGATATTTTTGGAAGGATTATTTATTATATGTAATGAAATAAGCATTTCCGAAATGTGCTGATATTTCTATTTGTATTTATCCTTTTTTTTTTTGAGGTTAGGCTCACTTTTCAATTCTCCTTTTTACTGACTACTTATTTTGTAAAACCATGTGTTTTTAAAAATACTTTATAAAAGTAGGACTACATCAGCTATAATTTATTTAAGAGTATGACAAGTTCTTTGAGATCATTCCGTATTTCCTTGAATCATTTTTCTTTTATTCTGTGTTCCAGCTGTCTTCTACTTATGTTGATTTCCTCCTTTTTCTCTTACATCCATGCATAGATCCTATGAATTGCTTTGTGATTAATCATTGTTATGAAGGACTATTTATGAGTTGAAGAACCAGAAAAATTTTGACAAGTAAGTCAGAGCCACATGACCTTCTAGTTTGTGTCTGTTGTCTCTAACTCATTATGCATGGATACGTATATTGTAGCTGTCATCTAAATTTTGCAAACAACCTATGTCCCTCCTTGGTCATTGACCCTGATCTGACAGTCACCATATTCCTTTTCTTCTAACCCTGGTAATGTCCCAGAGCAAAGAGCCTATGTCAAAGAATTGGGGCAATTTAACTGAGATCTGAGGAAATAGCTGCAGCCTTTGATAGTGACCTATGCTTTTTGTAGTTTTCACAGGTTTGGCAGATGTGTTTTATAATTTGACAGTATTTACTTTTTTTTTTTTTTTTTTGAGACAGAGTCTTGCTCTGTTTCCCAGGCTGGAGTGCAGTGGAGCAATCTCACTGCAACCTCTGCCTGCCAGGTTCAAGTGATTCTCTTGCTTTAGCCTCTCGAGTATCTGGAGTTACAGGTGTGCACCAGCACACCCAGCTAATTTTTGTCTTTTACTGGAGACAGGGTTTCACAATGTTGGCCAGGCTGGTCTTCAACTCCTGCCCTCAACTGATCCACCTATCTTGACCTCCCAAAATGCTGGGATTACAGGTGTGAGTCACCATGTTTGACCAGTATTTACTTTTGATTATAGTTTTTCTTTCTTCTTTTCTTTTTCTGTTTTGTTATAAGAATAAGAGTGGATTTTAAAAGTCTTTACTAGAAGATTCCCCAGGAATTAAAATTCTGAAAATTTTAAATATTTTAAAATTGGATATGTAATATCACAAGGTATTGAAAAAATTCCCTTATGAAGCAACTAAACAACAGAGATATTAATAGTGAATAATGCAAAAAGCCTATTATTATATTATTCTTTCATCCAACTTAGAAAATTTCATTTTTTTTAATTAAACAAGTACCAATTGAGCTTTTTTGTTTATGATACACTGAACTAGCTATGGTGTAAATCACAAAAATGAATGAAGCATAGACTCTAAAACACTGGGTATTTTAAATGTCATTGAGGTGATATTACTGGTTGCATATGTCTGTGGTTAGGAAATGTTATGATTTGGGCTTACAGAGAAGGAAAAAATGTTATAATATATGGTATTGCTTGTGGCTTTAACTTAAGGTAAAAGAGAGAATTTAGATGACAAATAGTGTTGCTTGTGAAATAGAAAGACATAAAACAGATAGTAAATCAGGATGGAATGGTAACTTTAAAAAAATGGTGAAGACTTCACACTAAGGTATTTATATGTACTAGAACAGTGTAATAAGTCCTAGTACCTGCTGAGTGTCCGTTATGAAAAGAGAGCAGGAGAACCAGTCAGATGAGTGTGCAAAAATGTGGATCTGACACGAGCAGTGGGGTGGAAGGCAATTTGTGGGATACCCAGAACAACGTAAGTTAAGACGCATATTGTAATTGAGAAACAGACTGTGATTACACAGTTCATGTAATCAAAAATACATGTAACCTGTGTAAAACTGGGTTGCTATAAGTCTTTCAATATCATGTCAAATTTTAAGACCCGAGTCAAACTAACCAAAAGGAAAAAAAGAAAAGTAAAAACTAAAACTAAAACTTTTCAAAACAAACCAAGAAATTTAATTAAATTTTTAAGTCCTGCAGTATTGCTTAAAACTATCCTTCTTATGCCTATAATCCCAGCACTCTGAGAGACTGAAGCAGGTGGATCACAAGGTCAGGAGATTGAGACCATCCTAGCTAACACAGTGAAACCCAGTCTCTACTAAAAATACAAAAAGTCAGCTGAGCCTGGTGGCACGAGCCTGTAATCCCAGTTACTCAGGAGGCTGAGGCAGGAGAATCACTTGAACCCGGGACGGGGAGGTTGCAATGAGGTGAGATGGCGCAAATGCACCCCAGCCTGGGCGACAGAGAGACTCCATCTCAAAAACAAAACAAAACAAAACAAACAAAAAGCTGTTATTTTCTCTCAATATTTGAGAGAAGAATGCCCTTCTCACTCTCTTTTGATGCACCAAACTTTTCTTTTTCTCTCATCTGTTCTTTGCCTTCAAATACTATAGTTTCTCCTGTGGGTTGCTTGGGGCAATGGAAATTGAAGAACTCTACAGAAACTCTGGTACTTTGCTTAGTTTATGATCTCTTTCAGCAAAACAAAATATCTGAGAAGACTCCAACATGAAAGATAGCTTAGCAGTTGAGAAAGAAAAACATTCAACATTACGGATCCTATTACTTAAGTAATCAGTGTTTCTGAAACTGGTTTCTTGAAACCCAGATTTTGAATAAGGTATATTTAGATGATGCCTCTTTTATTCAGATCAAAATATTAACATGTGCACATTCTGAAGTATTTAATTACCTGACAACCAAATATTGCCATGCAGTTTGAGCCAATATTTTTATTTTTATTAATTGTTTATGATTGAAAGAGGAGTGATGTTAAATAAATGATGCTTTCTCCCGACATGTAAATGAGCTAAATGGTGTTCAACAGTCTTCTAAGTATTCAAGAGAAATACAGCTATAACCAGTTTACACCACTAGTATGAGTACATTTAGAAGTTAATAATAATGGCTGGATGGTTGATTTCAATTTTGACTATTAAAAATGTTTAGTATCACTTGCATATTATCTTGTTAAATGGGAAACACAACAAGAATGAAAACAGTGCTTATGTATCTGCATACATGTGACTAACTAGAAAAAATTGTACATGTATTAATGTTGCTCAAACTTTTGTTCCCCAGTACAAAAATAATTTAAACTCATCACCTAATCTACCTTGTCTTAAATAATCTACCTACTTAAATAATGTCTCTGCCTTTTTCTCTGTTTCTTCTTTCCTCTGACCAATTGTTTTCTACTTGCTTAAAATACCTTTTTCACATCGCTCCACCAAAATGAAACAAACCAAAATGAAAACTGCAATTATTTCTAAGTCTAATGCAAACACACACTTTATGAGAATTCTTCTTCCATCATTATCAGTCAACATCTATAAACACTTTTGAATGACATCTGATTTGGATCACAATCACAAATATGTACAAAAATAGCTTAGCTTATCAAGTACCTGTCCTAAAGTTTGCTCACTTTAATTGACCTCACTCAGATGGGAAACTACTGACTCAGAACTGCATGCATAGTTATGTTTATTGATTTAGGAAGATTGGTTGTCTGGTTTGTTGCATCTCACACCAGATTAGAAGCTTTCCTGATAGTTTAATACATTGAGCTATAATAAAGAAGTAGGAGATAAGAGAGGTGCACCATCAATTAGAGATCAGTCTGTGTACTGCAAATACTATTAAATATCTTACCAGCTCCTGAAGGAATCATTCTATGGACCCTGATACCGAAATTAACGTTAATAATGATAATGAAGAGATGTAAATACAAGATATTTATAAGCTTACCCAGTACTGTCAGTATTTTATTTAGGTATTTGCAGGTTTTTATTTAGAAGTACATAAAATGCATAATAAAAATCAAATTATAAACTAATGTATAGTACTTGGATAGATCTTAATAAAACCCAGTGAGGAATTTCTTCTTTATCATTTCTTACATTGTTTTTCCTTGAACACTTTATTCCATTGTCTACCTGGTATAAATTGACAGAAAATTCTTCTTCATACTGAACTGAACTTTTCCTTTGTCTAACATAAAGCAATTGGCCCCAGTTTTTTTAATATAATAATTCTGAAAATATGTTACTTCTTTTCTAAATTAAAACATTTTTAACCTTTAAAATACTTATCTTCTTTAAGAAATATATTTCTTTAATATAATGTATTACTTTCTGATAATTATCTGCTATGACCTTCATTGTTCCTGTTACAGAATAACCAGGTTCATTTATTATCCTAGTTGCTTCCTTCTGTATAAATCCCAGTATGTTAGGGTCCCCTTTTAGAATGTAACTTAAAGTTATCTCAATAATGCAGAGATCTGAAATGGGAAGTGAGTACCCCTACTGTCTGATGGATTCAGTTCTCTAAATGTAAACCATATCTGCACTTACTTGGTTCTATTCACTGAATTTTTAACAGATATCTGCCTTTTTACATTGCAATGTAATTATTTGTATATATTTGTATTGCCAACAAGCATGACTTTTTAATGATAGAAGTTATATTCACTCATTTCTAAAGCACTTGGCATATAGCAAGCCTTTGAAAATATTATTGGAGGAATGTGTGAATAAATGAAACATCTAAGAATATCTTAGCTTTTTTCAGTAGTTGCATCCCATTATAATTTTTTATCTTGTTGATAATTTTCAAATGATCTGGAGTTAAGTTTATTCTCTTCAATCCCAACTTAAAATGAAATTTAGTTTGAACCAAAATAAAACTCTACATTTATTCTTAATCAAAACTTGTGAAGTTGCAAAACTATTGAGATTATATAAAAGCTTGATTTTAACATTTAATTTATAAACACGCCTTGCCACCTAGTATCTTTAGTAAGACCCCAATGTTTTTCTCCAATACTGTATTGATTGATAAAGCAAAATTTGAAAATAATTGTTTCTCGACTTTATGAGTTGTCTTCCTAACTAGATTGAAGGTCCTTAAACATTGAGAATGAGTTCTTTATTTCATAATGACTCCACCAGCATAGAGCACATAAGCTGAAGTAAATTCCATTTTATCATTTACATATTATGTATTTATTTTCAGGAAAAGATTGATACATCTCAGACACTTGAAGCATAACATATACCTTTAAATAAAATGGAATATCTCAAATGTGAGAAGAATATACAAAATAATAACTTATCCACTAAGAGTTAGTTATAGCTTTGTGGGATTAAGATTATACTTACTGAGTTAATATATAAAGTTTCTATTTAGCTTTATTTCTGAGTATGAAAAAGCATAGAAATTGTGAACAATAATTATTAATTGTTTTCCATTAAGTTGGTGTAGAGCTGAAAGATGTTTTGAACTAAGGTTGAAAATATGTGGGAGAATGAATATGTTGCTATTTTCTGGTAAGTAAAATTTTGTATTCCATGTTAATATATGTTTCTTGCTGTGTGAAAGATTGCTTTACTCTCAACTTGATTCTACTATAAGAATGTGTAAATTAGTTATGCTCCTGTTAATGCCTTCCTTCTTGTACAAATCTACATACTTTGCTCTTGTGGAATGCTATTAATGCAATTCTTCAAGACTATTAACTAATATTTTAATACCTAACACTTAATGAAACTTTACTTCGAGAGACTGTTGTAAATGTCTCAGACTTCAGACATGAGAAAATAGACTTCAAATTATCTTTCAAAATACTCCACAGAAAAGTTTTCCCTGAAATCAGAGGACATGAAAGGTTTCCTGGGAAACCTTAAAGGATCCATACTGATCTGTGCAGGTTGCCTGTTATCCAATGACCTCTCTCTAATTGGGGGAGGAGCCAGGAACAAAGAAGGAAGGCAAAGAACAGCTGGACCAGATAAGAGAGAACTGGAGAAAACAAAGCCATTGAAATGAGAATTGTAAACCCTTGAACCAGACCATATCTATTTTCAGGCTAATCTTCATACTTTGCCGAAGTCCTTTTGGTGCCTAACCTAGAGACAACCAAAGTGCCACGTTAATGCTCAAACTCTTTTTTTCCATGCACTGCTAGAGAATAGAAGTTATAAAAGCTTTTATTCTCAAATCCATCTACAATCTCCCTTCAGTTTTCTCATGTTGTGATTTTACAGAGTATCATTATTCTGACCAAGAAATGGCCACCTATCCACACAATCATAAATTACCTACCATCTGCCAGAGTTCTAAGATCCTAGATATCTATGTCTTCATTCAGTATTTGACTTTTCAAAAATAAGCCATCTGGGAATGACGGTGCATTTGATTAAGGAAAAATTAGAAAAATACAAGTGTCTTGTATATAACAGTAATTATATGATATGTTTAGTACATAAAACACATTGAAAACATTTTCTTCCATTTTGACCAAATACAAATAGTAATCACTAGATTTAGCTATGAGCTTTAATTTGTGTATTAATTCAATTTGAAATTCAGAGTTTCACAGTTTAGATTTTCCCTAACATTTCACAAGCTACTTATTATAACAATCTCCCCTTACCTACAAAACTTTAGCCATGTTCTGCAAAAAAAGTGCCATTTGACTATTGTTAATTTTTCCAGTTGAAATGATTTCTTTTATCACTAGTACTTCCTTTGTAACTCAAAAAATGTATCCCGAACACCTGAAATGTGATAGATATTGTATTTGACTATACTGAGGGTAGAAAAGTAAGATCCAGTTTTGATCTTAATGGCTATTAAAATCCAGTAGAGAGAATCTGATAAACAGTAAAATAACAAAGACACAATTTAGATTATAAATAATATACATATACATATTTTGTAAGATTTCATGCTGAAAGAGAAAACATGTATTGAAAAAAGATCTTTGAGTCATGTCCTAACATTCACTTATAATTCAATTGATTAAAGACTGGAAAAAAGTAGAGCCCTAATATAATTGTATTGCTGAAGCCTAAATTACATGTAATATACAATTATAAGGAAAAACTTTAAAAGGCAGAATGGGATCATATGATAGCATTCCTTAAATTTTAGTAGAGAAGCTTTCAGTTAATTTGGCAGGAAATGCACAAATATAATGAATAACATTTTCTTGGGGAAATTCCCATTATTCAGGGACCTGTTTTCCCATGCACAAAATCATCTAAGAATTCCATTTTAGGTTTGGGACTGTAAGGGTATTATTGATTATGGTTGGGGATTATTTTCTAGGAAGAGACAAATTACTCTAAAATACAGATGGAAAGTTGTGTACACTTGTTAGAAGATACAGAAAATAAAATATACAGAAATTTTAGTAAATAATATAAGATGACAGGAGAAAGGAACTTGATCAAGATACTGCAAAGTTATTCTGCAAATTGGAGATTTAAGATAGAGTCCAGAGGTTAAAACTGTGAAGAAATAATAAAACGAACAATATGAATGTTAACTTAAGGAAACTGAGTGCAAAGAAGAAGCGATGAAGAGGGAGGCCTTAACAATGAGGGTAATAGATTCTCCTCCCCTTCATCCAAGGGACCTCAATGTGTCAGGAGCCCAGCTGAACTGTGTGCGTGCATGCGTGCGTGCGTGTGTGTGTGCACAGGGTAGGGGAGAGAGCATGCTGAGCTGTCAGGAGACAAAGTAGCCAATTAAAACAACATGCCAAAAGATGAAAGAGTTAAGCCTTTACTCACTCATTGCTTTGGTATAAGCAAAAGGCTAAAACTAAGGATAATGCCGACTCCCTGTATTCAATTTTGCCCCATGGAAAGACACACCAGGGAAAGGTTTGGAAGGTAAGCACCAACATGGTGTCCTTCTAAGTGTTGAGAGAGACCAAAAACAAAGGTTCTGACAGTTTTATGGATCCTGTAGTTGAGGGTAGGGGGAGCAAGGAGTGGAAAATTACTGGGAAATTAGTGAAAAGGAGAAAAGTATCCTTAAAGTTTTCCCCTCTTTTCCATTGACATGGAGGCCTCAGTAGATGGGCCTGAGGCCAACCTAGGTATTAGGTTTCAGATAAAGAGACCTAGGAATGAAGGCACAAGGACTAGGAGTGTGAATGTGTAAAGAGCATGGTAGGAAAGGGCCCAAGTCCTTGACCGTAACTCCTTTCAGAGACTGCAGTGCCCTGGCTGTGCCCAAGGATGTTGTTGGGAGACCAGCTTTCTCTTATGAAGCCTGCCAGGGAAAGCCTTTGTCAATGCCTATGGTCAAGCCTAAAAAAAATCACAGGTAAGTTTTTAATAAGCAGCTAGACTACTCAGTATGTCATAATACTATGAGGTAGATAAAACACTGATCCAATCACCCAAAGTTAACTTTAACTCAAAGAGCTGCTGTCTGCTTTCCTAGTGGACAAGACCAATTGGCCAAAAGCTTAAGTTTCTGTCTTTAAATAAACACACACACACACACACACACACCCCAAAAAAATCAGCTGACACCAGACACAATGTCCCACTCTTTCTTTCTGACCTTTCTCTTCCTCCTCAGTCTCTAAGTTTAGAGATTTAAGTAGAAATGAAGATTTTAACAAACCAACTTATGAAAGAGATATGAGCCTGTTTTTAAGATTCTTTTCAATCCTAGTTGTCTTCTTCATAAATGCTCTCTTAAAACAAATAACTGTTTGAAAAATACTAATTATTGATCAGATTCCTCTTTTAAAATCAAGAGTGCCACCACCAATGTTTTGTATTAGACCATAAAAGGAAATGGTTTATCCTCCTAAATGGAAATGTGGTGATATGTTTTTGGAGAGGTGAGAGAGAAAGGAATTAGAAGCACATTATCAATTAAGAGGCTTCATCGATGGTGTAGGAGTATGTAAAGAGCATTGAAATAGGGTGACTTCAGTTGAAAGGAAAAAGGTAGGACATGAAACAACAATCAAAGAGATCTGCAGTGGCTCACACCTGTAAGCCTAATCCTAGTACTTTGGGAGGCCAAGGTGGGCAGATCACCTGAAGTCAGGAGTTCAAGACAGCCTGGACAACATGGCAAAACTCCATCTCTACTAAAAATACAAAAATTATCCGGGCGTGGTGGCAGGCACCTGTAGTCCCAGCTACTTCAGGAGGCTGAGGCAGGAGAATCACTTGAACCTGGAGGCAGAGGTTGCAGTGAGCCAGGAGCATGCCATTGCACTCCAGCCTGGGTGACAGAGCAAGACTTCGTCTCAAAACCAAAAAAAAATTAAAAAGACAATCCATTTACTATTAACTAGATTCATCAAACATTACATTTTTATTTAAAGAAAAAGTTATTGAAACATTTGAATCTACCTCCCAATTTCTATTCCCTCTCTGCCTACCCAGACAAAGGGGCTCTCTGCCATTGATGTTTATCAGTCTCATCCATGTATTTTATACTTTTAGTACAAATACAAGTAGGGATAAACAATCATTAGTGTTTTTACTTTTTTTAAAGTATACAGAAGTATACAGTATACTGTATATACAGTATATACAGAAGTATATCTTCTGTATTATTTTAAAAATTTATGTTTTACCAATAAAAAGTAAGTATGGTATTATTGGTTTACCACAAAACATGTAGATTTTGCATTTTTCAGTTTAATTGCTGTATAAAATTGTTAGACTTGATGCACAATAATTGTTTATCCAAACATACATAGATGCTTAGGTTATTTCCTTTTATTTGTTAGCTGTTAGAAAATTCTGCAGATATTCACAAATATTTATATATAAATGTGTATGTATAGTGCTCTACGAACATCTTTAACTTATAGAAATGTTATCACACTATTCCTTTAAATGTATGATACAGATTTCTGTTTCCACTGTCAATATGTAAGACTGTACATATTTGCTAAATAGTCCACAAATTTACTAAAGCTTGAAACGGCATAATTTCTCCAGAGAGATCCAAGATGGCCGTCTAGCAGCTACTCAGGGTTGCAGCTCCCAGTGAAGGCACAGGGAGAGAGTAGACGCCAGATTCCAGACAAATTTTTGTTGCTTACGGACCAGGAGATTCCCAGCAGAGGAGCCCCACGGGTAATCAGCATGACTCTTTTGGCTGGCACAGCTGTTTTGCCAGCATCCCAGCGCAGTGGTTCAGTGCAGAGTATGCAGGACTGGGTGCCCTTTTAGTTGGCGTTTGGAGCTTTGAGAAGGCAGATCACCCATTCAGCTGATTGGGAGGGGGACTGAAGCTGAGAGCTAGACCAGGAGATTCCTGGGCAGAAAAGCGCCGCGAATATCAGCGCTGCTGTTTCAGCTGGCGCAGTCTCCGCAGGGGAAATTCCATAGATCCCAGCGCCTTTTCAGTGGGCGACTGGGGCACCTGGGAGAGAATCGTGGGTGACTGGGGCACCTGGGAGAGAATCGATAGTTCAAATAGGAAAAGAAAAAAAGGGGGCTCTGAGGTGGGGAGCCAGAAGATCAGGCTCGGCTGATCCCACCACCCCCCACACAAAAAAACAGCAATTGGAAACACTGAGGGTTGAGAGTTTCACAGCAAGCACAGCTGAACCTGGGAAGATCCAGCTCTGTGGGGGAGGGGCATCCGCCGAAGGAAAACAAAGAAACAGAAATAACATCATCACCAACAAACTGGACATCCACTCAGAAACCCAATCTGAAAGTCAGCAATTACAAAGATGACAGGTGGATATATCCACAAAGAGGGGAAGAAACCAGCGCAAAAAGGCTGAAAATATCCCAAATTAGAATGCCTCTCTTCCTTCAGGGGATCATAGTGCCTCATCAGCAAGGGAATAAAGCCTGATGGAGAATGAGTTTGATGAACTGTCAGAATCAGGCTTCAGAAGGTGGATAATAAGAAACTTCTGTGAGCTAAAAGAACATGTTCTAACCCAATGCAAAGAAACTAAGAACCTTGAAAAAAGGTTTGATGAAATGCTAACAAGAACAGACAATTTAGAGAGGAATATAAGTGAATTAATGGAGCTGAAAAACACAACATGAGAACTTTGCGAAGTATGCACAAGTTTTAACAGTCGAATTGATCAAGCAGAAGAAAGGATATCAGAGGTCAAAGACCAACTTAATTTATATTAACTTAATTTCTATTCAACTTAATGAAATAAAACAAGAAGACAAGACTAGAGAAAAAAAGGATAAAAAGAAATGAGCAAAGTCTCCAAGAAATATGAGACTATGTGAAAAGACCTAATCTACATTTGATAGGTGTACCTGAATGTGACAAAGAGAATGAATCCAAGCTGGAAAATACTTTTCAGTATATTATTCAGGAAAACTTTCCCAACCTAGCAAGGCAGGACAATATTCAACTCTAGGTAATACGGAGAACACCACAAAGATATTCTGCAAGAAGAGCAACCCCAAGGCACATAATCATCAGATTCACCAGGGCTGAAATGAGGGAGAAAATGCTAAGGGCAGCCAGAGAGAAAGGTCAGGTTACCCACAAAGGGAAGCCTATCGGACTCACAGCAGATCTCTCAGCAGAAACCCTGCAAGCCAGAAGAGAGTGGGGGCCAATATTCAACATCCCGAAAGAAAAGAACTTTCAACCCAGAATTTCATATCCAGCCAAACTAAGCTTCACAAGCAAAGGAAAAATAAAATCTTTTGTGAACAAGCAAGTACCTAGAGATTTCATCACCACCAGGCCTGCTTTACAAGAACTTCTGAAAGAAGCACTACACATAGAAAGGAACAACTGGTATTAACCTTTCCAAAAATATACCAAAAAGTAAACAGCATCAACATAATGAAGAATTTACATCAACTAATGGGCAAAACAGCCAGCTAGCATCAAATGGCAGTATTAAACTCACATATATTATTATTAATCCTAAATTTAAAACGACTAAATCCCCCAATCAAAAGACACAGACAGGCAAATTGAATAAAAAGCCAAAACCCATCGGTATGCTGCATCCAGACCCATCTCACATGCAAGGATACACAAAGACTCAAAAGAAAGGGATGGAGGAAGATCTACCAACCAAATGGAGAGCATAAATAAATAAATAAAAAGCAGGAGTTGCAATTCTTGCCTCGGATAAAATAGATTTTAAAGCAACAAAGATCAAAAGAGGCAAAGAAGGACATTACATAATGGTAAAATGATCAGGGCTGGGTGTGGTGGCTCACGCCTGTAATCCCAGCACTTTGGGAGGCTGAGGCGGGTGGATTGTGAAGTCAAGAGATCGAGACCATCCTGGTCAACATGGTGAAACCCTGTCTCTACTAAACATACAAAAAGTTAGCTGAGCATGGTGTAGCGTGCCTGTAATCCCAGCTACTTAGGAGGCTGAGGCAGGAGAATTACCTGAACCCAGGAGGCAGAGGTTGCCATGAACTGAGATCATGCCATTGCACTCCAGCCTGGGTAACAAGAGCGAAACTCCATCTCAAAAAAAAAAAAAAAAAAAAAAAAGGATCAATGCAACAAGAAGAGCTAACAATCCTAAATATATACGCACCCAATACAGGAGCACCCGGACACATAAGACAAGTTCTTAATGACTTATAAAGAGAGTTAGACTCCCACACAATAATAGTGGGAGACTTTAACATCACATTGTCAATATTAGACAGATCAACGAGACAGAAAATTAATAAGGATATCCAGGACTTGAACTCAGACCCGGATTAAGTAAACTTAATAAATATTTATAGAACTCTCCACCCCAAATACACAAAACAGACATTCTAATCAGTACCACATCATACCTACTCTAAAAGCGACTGCATAATTGGAAGCAAATCACTCCTCAGTAATTGCATAGCATTTCACAGGTTTAAATGAAATATTGGTTGGCTGCTAGGTTGTCATTTTCCTCCCTTATTCCTTCCTGTCTCCATTGTTAAGCACAATTATTGGCATAAAAGAGGTTTTCGATACCCATTTTTAGACTGCATTCTAGCCAGGGCAATAAAGCAACACTCCCGTTCTATCTCCCTCTTTCTCTTCCTCTTTCTTCCTCTTTCATTCTTTTTTTAATTCTTTTTTTCTCTCAAAAAAAAAAAAAAGTATACAAACCCATCACTAATGGCCAGGGTTCTAAAAAAAAAAAAAGAAATTAAATAATTTCAAAATTTTGACAGTATGCTGCTTACAAATGAGATATTATTTTAATTTCACATGTTATTATTGAGAATGAGCATCATCTTGATCAAGGCCTTTGTAAAACATCTTATATTTGGCAGCTGCAAAGGAGGCCTTGAATTTCTGATTCCTAGAGACTCATGGTTTAGCCACTGACCTTTAAACCTGAGTGTCAGAACACTGCAGTTATCTCTCTGCCCCTTTGACTTACAGAGGTAACTGTGGCCCAACTGATAATTTCTGATAACTAAGTAATTCTACCTGCCCCTTGCTGTTCTAGGGGCTCATGGAAATCAGAGAGTGCAGTTCCAACACATCATCTCTCCACTTCGTCTTAAATAAATCAGCCACCTCAAAGATTTCTAAGGATTTTTCTGGTCCTTCACAGAGGGATTAATATTTCTTTCTATGAAAGTTCTGGCATCTCTAGCTCATTAACTGGGGAGCTACTTTTGAATTTCAGCTTCAATAAACTAACCAAACAAGCTTTTAAAATCATTCCCACATGCTTCCACAGTAAATCGAAGTCCCAACTGGTTACGTGACCCAATCTCATATTTAATCTTTCTGGATCAAATGCCTGTAAAACCCATTTCCACACTAGAATCTTGCAATCTGTCTAGATCCTGCAATTCTTAGTGTACTCTACATCCTCTCATAATTGACACTGTAGTTTTCACTCTGGGCCATGATGGAATTAGCTTTCATTTGGACTCTTGAGGCAAAGAGAGGTGATGAAATATGTGTCTTGAGTAGAATGTGCACACATTGGGAGTCAATGCTCCTGATAAAATCCTTGAAATGTCTTTATGCTGGGGTGAACATAACGAAAGGGAAGGAGAGATTGCTTTCATATGCATAGAATTTTAACGATGATTTGTAAATTAACTTTCATCTGTTTCTAACCAAATGTCTCAATTATAAATCTGAGGATACCAATCTTTCGATCAATATCTTAACTTTAGCATGTTAACTTTAGTGAGGTTGTGCCTTTAACTGGCAATATAATTTCATTACAGTCAAAATTATGTTTGGAATTTTATCTTTAGCCATTTCTGTCTATCTGTTCTCAAAGGGAAGAGATTTATTTTTCTTCCAATACTGGCACAGAAGACTTTTACTTCTCTACCTTTGTCTTAGATTGGGAGTGTAAGATGTTAAAATTATTTTATGGTTTTTTTCTAACAGTCAAAAAGAGGTAGTGCATCCTACCTGCTTTGTGATAGTTTCAATGTTACAGCAAATATATGCAACTTGGCCAACCAAAGCCTTGCCCTCTAAGTGTGACCCCATCATCCCCACCAGTGGTGATAATTTGAGTAATTGGGATCCTATATGTTTTTTTTTTTCTTCAGCAGGGAAGTCACTGAGAGTGCATAAAATACATGAGTAATTCAGGGCCAAAGTTTTATCTTGAAGAACTCTTTCTTGGGGCCATCCTTGATATTAAACTTTGTACTATTCAATGGTCAAACAAGAAACAAATTTAAGTAAGATGAATAAAGATTATTTAATAAAGATATGATCTAGAGAATTGTGAGCTAGGTTAAGGGAAGCAACAAATAATGTTGAAGTTCCCAGAGACTACTGTGAAGCTGTCCCATTCTGATCTTGGAGGGGAAATGGATGGAAATAGTGTTGCTTAAATGCTAATGGTAGTAATATTAACTGGAGCCATGGAGAAGGAGCAGCCTGACAGGAGATATTTTTGTGGGAGGGGTGGCTCCTTCCAGAAGTTATAATCTATGGGATTGAGAATGTGGAAAATAATAGTCCCCCATCCTTTCTTCTGTCTCCATGTCCTGCTGGTGTCTATTAATTAAATTCAGCTGGAAGTTAATCAGCGAAAGCCCAGGTAATACAATACGTGAGGATGGCTTTCTGTATTATAGAACAGGATAGAGAAGAAAACAAGAAAAAGACCACTTTGAAAGAAGGGTACAAATGGGAATTCCTGGCACAAATGATCTTTCTCTGTGTTTCAACAATTCCTCAAAGTAATAACACATCTGCTTTTGTTTTATATTCAGACTATTATTGTTATGGTTTCTGTCTGGAAAGGGTGAGAGTGTGTGTGTGTGGTTGTTGAATGAGGAAAATATTCCTCTTTCAATATGTCCTAGGTTTGACCCCGTGTCTCAGTCACAATCCTTGGAGATACTCTTCTTAGAATCTTTGATTCTCTACACTAATTTGATTTTTATTTTCGAGTCATTTCTGGCTATATGGCTGTCACTTTAGAATTTCTCATTGTTGTACTTCTAAGTTTGTCCATTTTTACACTTTCTTGATTTTTTTCATGTTTCTGAAATATATTTTCACATTTTAAAATCAAGAATTCAGAGGAAGTAACATTCTTTAGGATCTCTATATGTAAGAAAACCTTAATTGTGCTCTCAAATTTGAATGATTTGACTAGATATATAATTCTAGATAGCAAGTTATTTTTTTCTCCTCATACGTGGAGGTATCACTCCAGGTTCTCATAGCATTTGGTGTTATGAATAAAAGGTCAAAAATAAATCTGATCCTCAAAATTTTATACGTAAACTTTTAAATTTTCTTTTCATAATAATTTGTGATTCTATCTTTATCCTTGGTGTTCTAAACTGTTATCTGTCTATATCTACATCTGGTTCTTTCTTCATGTAGGCTTCTTTGTCCTTTGTCAACAACTTAAAAACCTCTTTTATTGAGCCAACTAATTTCTTCTATTATTTTTTCGATTAATTAGATGAAAATAATAGAACAGCTTTTTGGGTGGGCAACCTATAATGTTTGCTGCACTTGATAGATATAACTTCCGGATTTGACCTTCATGATCTTAACTTTACGTGTTTTGTCATTTTCTTTTTGCATTGTGTTCTTCTTACTTTTCTTAATTTTACCTTTCAAGCTTCCTATTAAATCCATTATTCTTGCATTCATGATGTTTCCCCTGATTTCTAGCAATTCCTTTATAGATAAAATATCATTGGGCATCCCTCAGAGGAAACTAATTAGAAAATGTTAAAGTTGGCCGGGCGCGGTGGCTCAAGCCTGTCATCCCAGCACTTTGGGAGGCCGAGGTCAAGAGATTGAGACCATCCTGGTCAACATGGTGAAACCCTGTCTCTACTAAAAATACAGAAAGTTGGCTGGGCATGGTGGTGTGTGCCTGTAATCCCAGCTACTCAGGAGGCTGAGGCAGGAGAATTGCCTGAACCCAGGAGGCGGAGGTTGCAGTGAGCCGAGATCGCGCCATTGCACTCCAGCCTGGGTAACAAGAGCAAAATTCCGTCTCAAAAAAAAAAAAAAACAAAAAAACGTTAACATTATCTCCTGTGCCATGAATTCATGTTTGTCTGAGGATCACTTGTATTATTTCTTTAGATTTCGTTTTGTATTACATTATTATAAAAAATTATCAAATGAAGAATGAGTAATAAAATTTGCTCTATTAATCCCTTCCCTGGCTTGAATATTTTGCTGTTTTTTTTTAAATTCTTTCTCTCAGTCCTTCACATTTGTTGTTATTGTTGGAGCTTTCTGTGCAATTTTAAAGAAAGCCCTAAAAAGGCATATTTATCATTTCACTGAAAATTACTTTTTTAAGTATCTTTAACAGATAGACTTAAACAAAAATATACTCACACTCAACAATATTAACAACGTCTTAATAGTTTTATTAACCAAATGACCAGGTCATGCTCAGTTTGCATTTGTCTCAAAAATGTCTGTATGTTTTTCTTCACTTGATTTAGGGATGAAACAAGGTACACATTTACAATCAGTATAAAGGTCTCCTAAGACGCTTTAAATCTATAATAGTTGCTCTTTTCTATTTTAATTTTTGCCAATTATTTTTTGAAAATATGTATTATTTTCATTTGTTGAAATCTTTCATATTTTGAAATTTGATAATCACATTCTGAAGTTACTGTTCATTATGTTTCTTTATTCACCAAATGTGCTTTAAATTGATAGTTAGCTACAAAAGCTAAAATAGATATGGAGGCTATTTTTTGTGTTTGTGTTGACAAAATTATCTTACATAGTGTTGTGTATTTCTTATTATATTAAGTCAGAAGGCTAAATAATCACCTTACTTTTTTGTGATGCCAAAATTAATCAATGATTTCAAGTGTCAGCCTGATTGATCTACAGTACCATTTGCCTTCCCACCGTCTCCTGATTCATCTATTACAAGGTTCACTTCAAACTTTCAACTAATGGTTTTAACAGCCAGCCATAGCTGAACATGACTCATTATTTCCTGAGGTATGGCAAAATGGTACTCTAATTCTATTATTTCTTCTGCATTTAATAGCTATAATAAATTATTGATAAGGACATTTTTCAGACATACTCCTTGGATGTAAAAGAAGAAATTTCCCAGACCAACTACTTGGATATATTAAATAGAGCCTATATAGGTAGAGCATGATAAATGCTTCTTTCTCTTAATTCATCAATTTTTAAAATAATGAGTTGGTGCCTTAACAATCAACAAATGGGAGTATCATTATAAACTCATTGATGTTTTACATATTTGATGTATCTCAATTCATCACGTTTATTAATCTTTTTGATGCTCAAATTATTTTATCTTTGGGTCCTTCATGTTAGTTCCTATGTTCTTTACACATAACACCAGAATATTAACTTCTTTGCTTTTAGTTACAACATGTCTCAAGGTTATTATGCATATTTCCCTTCCACAGATCTGGAATTAACCCTTTCTCTAAAAAGCTTTAGTTTATTTAATGGTAAACAATATTCAGCAACCACAATTTGTTTACTAAGGGTGTTCAGTGCTAATAATTTTTAAATAATTTTGTATCTAATCAATAACCAAGAAATATGTTGTTTTTTGTTTTGTTCATTTTTTTAAAACTCTGATTTTAGTTTCAGGGGTATGTGGGCAGATTTGTTGCATAGGTAAATTGTATGTCATGAGGATTTGGTGTAGATTGTTGGTGTACGGGTAATAAGCATAGTATCAGGTAATTTTTTTATCCTCACTCTATGCCCAGTGTCGACCCTTAGTGTGGGCCTGGTGTCTATTGTTTTGTTCTTTGTGTCCATGAGTACTCAATGTCTAACTTCTACTTATAAGTGAAAACATATGGTATTTGGTTTTCTGTGCTTGTGTTATATTTTCTTTATCCAATCTATAATTAAAAGGCATCTGAATGCCTGTGTCTTTGCTATTGGAAATAGTGCTGTGATGAGCACACAAGTGCATAAGTCTTTACAGTAGAATGATTTATATTCCTTTGGGTACATAATAACAAGTTTGCTGGGTCAAATGGTAGTGCTGTTTAAAGTTTTTTGAAAAATTACCGAACTGCTTTCCACAGGGGGTGAACTAATTTACATTCCCAAAATCAGTATTTAAGTATTTCCTTTTCTCAACCTTCCCAGTATCTGTGAACTTTTGACATTGTAATGATAGCCATTCTGACTGGTGTGTTTTATCATATGCTTGCTGGTCACATGTGTGTGTTGTTTGGAAAAGTGTGTGTTCATATCCTTTGTTCACTTTTTAATAGAGTTGTTTGGTTTTTGGTTGTTAATTTAAGTTTCTCATAGGTTTTAGGTATTACATCTTTGCTGGATGCATAGTTTGCAAATATTTTCTCCCATTCTGTGGGTTGTCTATTTACTCTGTTGACAGTTTCTTTTAATGTGCAGAAGGTCTTTAATTAGAAATAAATTGTCAATTTCTGTTTTTGTTGCAGTTGCTTTTGGAGTCTTCATCATGAAATCTTTGCCAGGGCCTATGTTCAGCATGGTATTTCCTAAGTTTTCTTCAAGGGTTTCTATATTTCTTGGTTTTACACTTATGTTTTAAATCCATATTGAATTTATTTTTGCATATGGTGTATGAAAAGGGTCCAGTTTCAATATTCTGCATACAGCTAGCCAGCTATCCCAGCCATCATTTATTGAACAGGGGGTCCTTTCCCTACTGGTTATTTTTATCAACATTGTTAAAGATCAGATGGCCTTACATGTGCGGCTTTATTTGTGGGTTCTGTATTCTGTTCCATGAATCTATGCGTCTGTTTTTGTAACAGTACCAGGCTGTTTGGGTAGACAAAGTCAGGTAATGAGATGCCTCTGGCGGTGTTCTCTTTGCTTATGATTGCTTTGTCTGTTAGGCTCAGTTTTGGTTCCGTATGAATTTTAGGTTTTTTTTTTTTTTTTATTCTGTAAAGAATGTCATTGGTAGTTTGATAAAAAATAGCACTGAATCTTTAGATCACTTTGGGCTTCATGGTCATTTCAACAGTATCAATTGTTTCTATCCAAGAGCACAAAATGTTTTTCCATTTGTTTGTGTCATCTCTGACTTCTAGATCTTTCACTTCCCAGGTTAGCCATATTCCTAGATATTTTATTCTTTTTCTGGCTATTGTCAGTGGGATTGCGTTCTTGATTTGGCACTCAGCTTGGGTGTTGTTGGCGTATAGAAATGCTACTAATTTTTGTACATTGAGTTTGTATCCTGAAACTATGCTGAACAGTTAATTAGGTCAGGGAGCTTTTGGGCAGAGATGCTGAGGTTTTCTATGTATAAAATTGTATCATCTGAAAAGGAGATAATTTCACTTCCTCTCTTCATATTTGGATGCCTTTTATTTCTTTCTCTTGTCTGATTGCTCTGGCTAGGACTTACAGTACTATATTGAATAGGAGAGGTAAGAGTAGGTATCCCTATCTTGTTCCATTTCTCAAGAGGAATGCTTCCAGCTTTTGCACATTTTGTATGATGTTGGCCATGGGATTGTCACAGATGGCTCTTATTATTTTGAGGTATGTTTCTTCAACACCTAGTTTGTTGAGAGTTTTTAACCTGAGGAAATGTTGAATTTTCTTCAGGTTTTCTGCATCTACTGAGGTGATTATGTGATTTTGGCTTTTAGTTCTGTTTATGTCGTGAAATCACATTTACTGATTTGTGTATGTGGAAACAACCTTGCATTCCAGGGATAAAGCCTACTCTATAAGGGTGGATTAGCTTTTTAATGTGCTCTTGGATTAGCTTTGCTAGTGTTTCATCGAGGATTTTTGCAGCTATGCTCATCAAAAACATTGGCCTGAAGTTTTCTTTCTTTGTTGGGTCTTTGCCAGGTTTTGGTATCAGAATAATGCTCATCTCACAGAAGGCATTAGGGAGGAATCCTTCCTCTACTTTTTGGAATAGTTTTCTTAGAAATGATATCGGCTCTTCTTTTATGTCTGGTAGAATTTACTTGTGAATATGCATGCTCCTAGTCTTTTTCTAGTTGGTAGGCTTTTTATTTATATTTTTTTAAAACAGAGTCTTTCTCTGTTGCCCAGGCTGGAGTACACCAGTGTGATCTTGGCTCACTGCAATTTCCACCTCCAAGGTTCAAGTGATTCTCCTGCCCTAGCCTTCTGAGTAGCTGGATTACAGGCACCCACCAAACTGCCTGGCTGATTGTTTTATTTTTAGTAGAGATGGGATTTCACCATGCTGGCCAGGCTGCTCTCGAACTCCTGACCTCAAGTGATCCTCTTGCCTTGGCCTCTCAAAGTGCTGGGACTCCAAGCGTGAGCCGCTGCACCCAGAAGTTTGTAGGCTTTTATTACTGATTAAACTTTGAAACTCATTATCGGTCTGTTCAGCATTTCAGTTTCTTCCTGGTTCAGTAATGGAAGGTCATACGTTTCTAGGAATTTATTTATTTCCTGTAGGTTTTCTAGTTTGTGTGCATAGATGTGCTCATAATAGTCACTGAGGGATTTCTGTATTTCTTCGGGTTGGTGGTAATGTCCCTTTTGTCATTTCTTATTGTGTTTATTTGCACCTTGTCTTTTTTTTCTTTATCAGTCTAGCTAGCAGTTCATCCATTTTTTTTTATTCTTTCAACAAGCAAATTATTTTGTTGATCTTGTGTGTGGTTTTTCACATCTCAATTTCCATCAGTTCATCTTTGATTTAGGCAATTTATTGTCTTTTGTCATCTTTAGAATTGAGTTGTTTTTGTTTTTCCAGTTCCTCTAGATGTGATGTGAAGTTGTTAATTTGAGATCTTTCTAACTTTTTGATGTGGGCATTCAGCACTATAAACTTTTCTCTTACTGCTTTAGTAGAGATTGCAGTATGTTATATCCTCGTTCTCATTAGACAATTTATTAATTTTGGTCTTAATTTCATTGTTTACTCACAAGTTATTCAAGAGCAGGTTGTTTAATTGTCATGTAATTAAGAAATGATCTTCTCTTTAGTATAGATTTCTAGTTTTATTGTGATGTAGTTCAAGACTCTGGTTGGTATTTTTTTTTCTGTTTCTATGAATTTGCTGAGAATTGTTTTATGGCCAATCGTGTGGTCAATTTTAGAGTATATTCCATGTGCCAATGAGAAGAACGTATATTCTGTTGGGTTTGCGTGGGGATCTCTGTAGATGTCTATTAGGTCCATTGGTCAAGGGTTGAGTTTTGTTTTGTTTTGTTTTTTTGAGACAGTCTCGCTTTGTCTCCCAGGCTGGAGTGCAGTGGTGCGATTTCGGCTCACTGCAACCTCCACCTCCCTGGTTCAAGTGATTTCCCTGCTCAGCCTCCCAAGTAGCTGGGACTACAGGTGCCTGTCATCATGCCTGGCTAATTTTTTGTATTTTTAGTAGAGACAGGGTTTCACCATGTTAGCCAGGGTGGTCTTGATCTCCTGACGTCATAATCCACCTGCCTCACCCTCCCAAAGCGCTTGGATTACAGGCGAGAGCCACTGTGCCTGGCCAAATGTTGAGGTTTTTTTGTAGGTCTCTAATATTTTCTTTTATGACTATAGGTGCTCCTGTGTTGGGTGCATGTATGTTTAGGATAATAACATTTACTTGTTGAATTAAACCTTTTACCATTACGTAATGTCCTGCTTTGTCTTTTTTGATTGCTGTTGGTTTAAATTTTGTTATGTCTACAATTAGGATAGAAACCGCCACATTATTTTTGTTTTCTGTTTGCCTGGAAGATTTTTCTCCATCCCTTTACTTTGAGCCTATGGGTGTCAGGGTGTCATTCATATGAGATGGCTGTCTTGAAGGTAGCATATAATTGTGCCTTGTTTCTTCATCCAGGTTGCCACTCTGCAACTTCTAATTGGGGCATTTAGCCCATGCATATTCAAATTTAACATTGATATGTTTCAATTTAATTCTTTGAAGGTGTTGTTAGCTGTTTATTATGCAGACTTGATTGTGTGGTTGCTTTATAGTGTAAGTGGTCCATGAACTAAAGGTGTTTTGGTGGTGGCTGGTAACAGTCTTCTGTTTCCCTATTTAGCACTCTCTTAAGGTCCTGTTGTAAAGCAGGTCTGGTGATAATGAATTTCTTTAGCACTTGCTTGTTTAAAAAAGATATTATTTCTGTTTCACTTATAAAACTTAGTTTGACTGGATGTGAAATTCTTGTGTACAGTTTTGTTTTGTTTTAAGAATGCTGAATATAGACCCTCAATCTCTTCCAGCTTGTGGAGTTTCTGCTAAAAGGACTTGATGGGGTTCCCTTTGTAGGTGACCTATCCCTTCTATCTATCTAGCTTTCATATTTTTTTCTTTCTTAGCAATGTCAATGGTCTTCTTGTTTATTATCTTGCAGGGGTTTGCTGCATTTCCTAAATTTGAATGCTCATCTCTCTGTCAAGGTTGGGGAAATTTCTGTGGTTGATATTCTCAAATATGTTTCCCAAGTTGCTTGCTTTCTCTCTCTCTTTCTTTCAGGGATGCCAAGATCTGTAGGCTTTTTTTTTTTACTGATTAAACTTTGATAATTCTGTATTTCTTGGAGGAATTCTTGGAGGAGGTCTCTTGATAATTCTGTATTTCTTGGAGGAATTCTTGGAGGAGGTCTCTTGATAATTCTGTATTTCTTGGAGGAATTCTTCATTCTTTTTAATTCTTTTTCTTTATTTTTGTCCGACTAAGTTAATTTGGAGAACTGGTCTTCAAGTTCTGAGATTCTTTCTTCAGGTTGGTCTATTCTGTTGTTAATGCTTGTGATTTTGTTATGAAATTCTTTTAGTGTGTTTTCCAGCTCTATCATCAGTTTGGTTTTTTCTTAAAATGGCCATTTCATCTTTCATCTCCTGTACTGTTTTGTTGTATCCCTTGGAATCTTTAAATTGAGTTTTGACTTTCTCCTAATTCTCAATGATCTTCATTCCAATGCATATTCTGAATTCCAGGTCTGTCACTTCAGCAATTTTAGCCTAGTTAAGAACCATTGCTCGAGAACTAGTGCAGTTGTTTAGAGTCAAGAAGACACTCTGGCTTTTTGAGTTGTCAGAGTTCTTGCCCTTGTCTTTTCTCATCTGTGTGGGCTGACGTCCCCTTAGTATTTGAAGATGTTCTCCTTTGGATGGGTATTTTTGCTTTTATTTTCTTTGATGTCCTTGGGGGTTTGATTGTACTGTAAGGTGTGTTCAGCTCACTAACTTTGACTCTGAAGATTTCAGAGGGCCAAGACTTAGCTCAGTACTCCTGGGCTGCATGCTCTATCCCTGGAAGGTTGGCATCAGGTCTTTGTTCTCTAGCCCCCTGAGGTTAGAAACCTGCTGCACTTAAGGAGCTGAAGTTTTCTTGGTCCGCTGGCAGCAACACTCTGACGCGGAGGTGCCAGCAAAAGCACTTTGTCAGGGTGGTGGCAGCGGGATCTGTGCTTGCTCGTGTGTGCTGGGACCCATGGCAGCATGGTGAGTTGCACAGGTGTAGGCTGGGGTGAGGTGCTGAAGGAAGCCTTTGCCTTAATTTTACAGGTGTTATATACTGGTAAAACATTTTGGTGTTGTATTTTGGGCTGCAGCCCAGAAGGTGGTGCTTAAGAGTGTTAGCCAGCAGCTTAACTCTTTTTCTGCTGCATAGTTCTTTTGTGTTTTGGTGCAGTTGCAAGTAGTGCTCTGTGGTGGAAGGGAAAGAGAGGGCCCTCTTACCCAGTCCACTCCTGGGTCTTGCAGGAGCTCCCTCCAATCACTGGTCCGTGCCCACATTGCTTTTGCCGAGTAATCTGGTCCACCGGGCTCCCTCATGCAGGGGCCATGGTTGGCAAACAGGCTGTATCCTTGACAGACTGGCCCTGCAGGGTGGTACAGCCTGTTTCTTCACCAGCCTGCAAAGCTGGGCATCTTGCCTCTTTCAGTGATCCAAGAGTGAGGGCTCCTCCCTGCTTGGGCAGTAAATCTCAGTTGGCTAGGAACTGCAGGGGTGAGTAGGGTCACCAAATGTGCTGTTCAGGTGCTTCCCAGGGACACACAGTGTTTTGACTTCTCACATAGTTTAGGCAGAAACAGGACGGCTGGTCTGGAAGCAGATGTGGCTTACATGGCTGGGAGAGGCACAGATACCCTGCACTCTGGCCGTTTCCCAGGAGTTCCAACAGGAAGTCGCCATTTTATAAATCTATTTCCTCAACAAGATTCTTAGCTAAAAGTGAGGTTTGACTGTACACTGCATATGTGCATGTGGGTGCCCACTGGACAGAATCTATGTTACATGAGAGAGAAGCCAGAATATACACTGAGTTCCAAGCAACCCAAGGTAGAAAATGAGGGCATTACTCTGTGACCCTGTCAGTCACACTAGGAACTCTAGTTTTACTAAAGCTTAAAACGATTATCATTTTATAGAAAATATTCCTCAAGTTTAGCATGAACAAAACAAAGCAGTTACAATTCAAAGAGGGAAAAGGTGATCAATGCAGAAATATTGTAATAGAGTATGTTGCATTCAGATGGTTTCTTATCTGATTTGTGCTGCTTTCTAACTCTGGTTTTTGTTATCTGCTGAATGAAATGGTTGTCTCTACTCCCAGTGCCACATGTGTCTGCTAAAAGGACAGTTCTGCTATTTATCTCCAAGATTTCTATAGTTGTGTCAAAACATCTAATCTACTGCCTTCCTCCAATTCCCTAGTTACTGATTTCTTTCACTTTATAAGTCTTAACTACTATTTAAATGAAATATGACATGGAGTGGAGTTAACCAAATGTGTACACACCTTAACTGATAGATTAATGAAAATAATTTCATTCATGTAGAATAACAAGAAAAATTGAGTTATTTATCAAGCCCAAACACAAATTTTTTTAAATGGTAACTATGGGATACCCACTGAAATTATTGAAGGCAGAATATAAAAACTCTTTAGTCCCATGAACTTCTTTTATCTTTTTTTCTGAGATGGGGTCTTTCTCAGTCACTCGGTTTGGAGTGCAGTGGCATAATCATAAGCTCACTGCAGACTTGAACTTTTGGATGCAAGTATTTCTCCCCTTTAGCCTCCAAAGTAGCTGTGACTCCAGCCACCTGCTGCTATATCTGGATAATTGGTTTTAAAAAATTGTTTTAGGCTGGGCATGGTAGCTCACACCTGTCATCCCAGCACTTGGGAGGCCAAGGCAGGCGAATCATGAGGTCAGGAGTTTGAGACCAGCCTGGCAAACATGGCCAAACCCCCTCTCTAATAAAGGTAGAAAAATTAAATGGGTGTGGTGGCACGCACCTATAGTCCCAGCTGTTTGGGAGGCTGAGACATGAGAATTGCTTGAATCCAGGAGGTGGAAGTTGCAGTGAGTCGAGATCACACCACTGCACTTCAGCCTGTCCTCTACCTCCCACTAAGAAAAAAGTTATTTTGGAGATGGGGGTCTATCCTATGTTGCTCAGGCTGGTCTTGAACTTCTGGACTTAAGTGATCCTCCTGCCTTAGCCCCTGGGATAGTTGCGATTACAAGTGTAAGCCACCATGTTTGGCTCGTGAACTTATATTTATGAAGTTGAAATTTTTCACAAATTATCATTTATCCATATTTAATAGACTTTATTTTTAAAAAGTTTTAGATTTAAAAAATTTTAACAATATAGCATAAAGATTTTCCGTATACTCTAGACCCAGTTTTCCCTATTAACATCTTACTTTTATATGATACTTTGGCATAATTCATAAACTATTATTGACAGGTAATTATCTAACTTTTTTTTTGAGACAGAGTTTTGCTCTGTGGCCCAGGCTAGAGTGCCGTGGTGTGATCTCAGCTCACAGAATCTTCGCCTCCAGGGTTCAAGCAATTTTCCTGCCTTAGCCTCCCAAGTAGTTGGGATTACAGGTGTCCGCCACCAAGCCTGGCTAATTTTTGTATTTTTAGTAGAGATGGAGTTTCACTATGTTGGCCAGGCTGGTCTTGAACTCCTGACCTCAGGTGATCTGCCTGCCTCTGCCTCCCAATGTGCTGGGATTACACATGTGAGCCACTGCACCTGGCATCCTCAGTTTATATGTAACAACTTCTTTCTATTCCAGATGACTATGAGAGATACCACATTACATTCACTTGTCTTGTCTCCTTAGGCTCCTCCTTGTTGTGGCAGTTTCATAGACTTTTCTTGTCTTTAATGACCTTTACAGTTTTGAGGAATGTCACCCACTTTGTAGTCACCCTGCTATTGAAATTTATTTCATGTTTTTCTCATGATAAGACTGAGATCACACTTTATAGGAAAGACCACAGAGGTAAAGTGCCAATTTTTCATCACACTCTGTCCCAAGTACATTTTATCAACATGATTTCTGACAGTTGATGTTGACCTTGATTACCTACTGAGACAGTGTTGTCAAGTTTATCCATTATAAAGTCATTCTTATTTTTTTTCTGCCTTCTTTTCATATTGTATTTTTTGCACTGTATGTGCAGTCTACACCTTAGAGGTGTGTAGGTATGTTCTTCATTTGTGACAGTGGAATATCTATGCTAATTATTTGAAATTCTTCACAGGGAATTTGCCTCCTTCCTCCAATTAATTTATTCTATGTTTAATTTGTATCACGGATGTGTATGTGTTTAAACATTGGATGAGAATCCAATACTACTTGCTTTTGTTGCTCAAAATGTTCGGATCAGCGATTAAGAGCTGTTTTTGGCTCCTGTGATCTTTTGACATATCTCCATTAATGTATCTTTTTCTTTTCCTTTTTTTTTTTCCAGTGTGTCCTTACTCTGTATCACAAAATGCTCCAGCCTTGTGTATATTTCTTGCTGCACCCTAGAATCAGCCATTTTTACAAATATCACTGGTTCCTTTTATGGAGAATGACACTGGAAACTAAGATCTGGCTACTAAGTGTGTTCTTGGCTACTGGGTTGTCATTTCTTTTAAGGCTCCCAAGCAGACAGAGCACATAAATATATGAGACATATGATTTTTTATTTGGCTGTGGAACTCTGTATCTGTGTCATAAGGATTTAATTGTTTCTGATTAAAATTTCTCATAACTAGTTCTACAAAGATATTTTAATTACAACTGATATAAAGAAGATTATCCTCTGTTATGAGAGAGCGTTAAGTTGGCTTGATAACATTTTTCTAGACTTATATCTAAGTTTTCACATATTTATATTCATTCAAATTTTGTAACTTCCTATCAAGACCATTATGATACAGTTTTTATCCTATAAATTCTGACATGGTCTTTGCCCCAAATAGTAAATTTGACATGACTATAAGAGATGTTCTACAAAGTAATAAAAAGCAATCAATTTAATAAGAAAGCAGAATCATTGGTCTGTAGAAGTGAAATTGAAATGCAACTTAAAGAGGAAGTGTGTCAGGCGTGGTGGCTCAAGCCTGTAATTCCAGCACTTTTTGGGAGGCCGAGGCGGGTGGATTACGAGGTCAATAGATCGAGACCATCCTTGTCAACGTGGTGAAACCCCGTCTCTACTAAAAATACAAAAAATTAGTGGGGCATGGTGGCATGTGCCTGTAATCCCAGCTACTAGGGAAGCTGAGGCAGGAGAATTGCCTGAACCCAGGAGGTGGAGGTTGCAGTGAGCGGAGATCACGCCATTGCACTCAAGCCTGAGGAACAAGAGCAAAACTCTGTCTCAAACAAAACAAAACAAAACAAAAAAATCAAGATTCTGTTGTTTCTATTTGAGTCAGTTGTCACTTTATTAATTACTATCTATTAAAAAAGCTGTCAGAATAAGAATTTTGTAATTCGTAAGTTCAAAATCATGCTACTTTTGGCATCTATGGAAAAGACAACTAATTGACTGAATTTTACTTCCTAGAATTAAGTGTATTATGTAAACCTGTTCAACAATAATAAAACTGATATGCAAAGCCATTGCATTTCTTACAGTATGTTACATGAAACTAATTAGATTATTGTTTAGTTTTCATGACTATTTGTCACATATTTTAAATGACAAATGTAATTATTTTGTTTTACATTATATAGGCTGTTATATCAGTAGTTGTGGAATTCTAGAGTTTCTGAAGTATATGGGTTTTATCACAAAAATTAATATTTGTTCAAATCAATTTATTGCAATATAGATTAATATAGCACAGAAGTTAAAATGATAAAGCAATTCTTTACTTTTGTTTGCATAGGTTAAAAGACAAGATTGTCTAAAATATCAGCTTACGATGTTATGAAACTACTACATTCGTTTTAATCCAGTATCCTTAAAAATGTCTTCCTCATTCTTACAGAATGTATGTAGTATATAGCTGTTTAACACTTGTATGATAGACACATAATGATCGCTATCATCCATTTCAGATAGTTCTTTGTAAGTTGTCAAATCTTGCTGAAAAGGCATACTCTGGAGAAGTGACTTTTTTTTGCTTGCTTTGCACTTCACTGACTTAGACAGGGATTTAATAGAAGTTGTAATTGGCTTCTCTGATAGACAATGAAGAGTACATTTCTTACTGCTTTGATTCTCTTTGGGGATTGATAAATGCTGTGAGATATGGGACTATGCTGAAGTGAAGTGTGCTAATGTGAAGGGAATGTGAGCTAATGACTTACTAAGCACTACAGGGTGGCAATCGACTCATTTTTTGGTCCCAGTTCTTTACTGCTTCATTTTATCCTCTTTTGGAAAGGTTCTTAATCTTTCTGGCTCAATCAACAAAATAAGAACTATATTTACCTGACTTATGATACATGACTTGGGTGTAATGGGCCATTTTTGATGGGAAGAGGCAGTAACCATTTGTTAAATGATACCCTTGGCTCCTGGAAATGTTAATAAAGTTTCCCCCAAGCACTTAACCTCCTTCACATGAATCATTTATCTCTGGGAGAAACTATCTCAATGATTATTGACACTAGGCCTAACATTTTATCAAATAGAAGATACCGAATCATTTGGTTAACTATCAAAAACCTCTAGATGAAAATCTTGCTACGTATTGATCTTAAATTATTTTTAAATAATTGAATCTGAATATGGTACTGAAATATTCTTGTTTAACAGTATTTCTTTAAAAGGAACATCTGAACTATTTTGTGATAAGACATTAGGTCTATAAAGAAGCTTTAATTTGTAAATGTTTATAAGCTATAATTACTAATTAGTTTTTACCTTCCCCTTCTTTACTGTAAATAGATTCTTTAATCCTCATTTTCTCAGTAGGCATCTAAAATGCCAAATGATTTTTTTTCCCCAAAGGCCTACTTTTATCAATAATAAATTAGGAATGGAACTCACAAATACAGAGCAACTTACTTATTCCTAGTACATAATTATCCATACAGATGTGCACAGTCAGTATACATATATGTAAGAAAATATAAATGTGTATGGTTTTCTTTCATTTACCTTTATCTATTTAATTTATGTTTTTACTGTATATGTTTTATTGCAGATATTGTATATCCAAATGCATAGTAAATACTAGTGTCTTTCTTTAAAGTAAAACACATTAATTTGTTGTTGTTGAGGAGTTTCACTCTTGTTGCCCAGACTGGAGTATAATAGTGCGATCTTAGCTCACTGCAACCTCTGACTCCTGGGTTCAAGTAATTCTCTGGCCTCAGTCTCCCGAGTAGCTGGGATTACAGGCTCCCACCACCATGCCCAGCTAACTTTTGTATTCAGTAGAGACAGGGTTTCACCATGTTGGCCAGGTTGATCTTGAACTCCTGATCTCAAGTGATCCGCCCACCTTGACCTCGCAAAGGGCTGGGATTACAGGCATGAGCTGCCACACCCGGCCAAAACAGGTTAATTTTTAAATAGCAAGAGTCTAGATAAAAGTCGAGATATCATTTGCAATAAATCAATAAATATTTGCTGGGTTATATAGATAGAAGGTGTTGCATTGGATATCAAAGTTCTGCCATTCAACTAAATCAAACACAGGAGATTGTGGCAGGCTGGATTCAGGGATTTTAAATTCTATAATGTAAATTGGAAACCATTTATTATTAGTCTAGTAATTGTTTACATTTCTGAATTTCAATTTCTTCCTTTCTCTATAAAGGTAAAAGACAGTCCAAAAGGAAAAAAAAATTAGTTTAGTGCTCTTTCAGTTTATAATTCACAAACATTCACATACATGATCCCATTTTACTTCATAACACTCTATAAAGTATAGAAAGCACACATTATTATCACCATTGAGCAGATAAGAAAACCATATTTTAAAAAATTGTAATTAATATGCTAAAGACACCTAAGTATCAGTAGTAATAATGTATTAGAATAAAGCATAAATGATATTTTGGGCCCCAACTTTTACCTTGCTGTAAGCATTGTGACTACTATTGCAAGTAACATGAATCCTATGACACAACATGTTGTGGCTTAAATGTAAAGGGGAAGAGTTTTTTAATTTCCAAGCATTTATAAAGCATATTAGCTATAATAATTTTTTGCCAAAATATTGTTTTACTGTATTGCCTCAGCTTTCCTTCAACTGAAAAAAATATCATTTAGGAAAGAAAAACACAACCATACTTCAGATTAATGTAATTGTACTTCAGTAGTAATATTTCATTATCATATTTAAAAATTCAAGTCAAAGATTGTAACCCTACAGCATGTTCTCTGTATCAGATCAGGGAGTGAAAGGTTTGCAAGCTACCAAACAGTGCCTGTGTTTTTAAGACCTTTTAAAATGTGCTTTCTCCACTTTGTTTTCAACAGTTAATGCTAGGTTGGTTTCATAACAATATCCAGAGAAAGCTATCTTCTTTGTAATAAGGCAAGAGAGAAATTTCGTGTTTCCTCTAAGTATCAAAATCTTTGTATAATCCTTTTATAATATCTATTTAAAAATGTGTCTGTATTTTCCTAAAACACACTTACAATTCTTATTAATTAAAAATACATCAAGGATATCGACAACTACAGACATATACACCCAATAAGGTAATGAAAATAAGTTTTTTATTTTTCTCTTTAAAAGACTTTTTTTTATAGATTTTGGGGTACAAGTGCAGTTGTGTTATGTGCGTATATTATATAGTGGTGGAGTTTGGGCTTTTACTGCACCAATCACCTGAATAGTGAACATGGTGCTTTGTAGGTAGTATTTCATTTCTCATTCCCCTCCCAGCCTCCCACTGTAACTGGGGGAAGAGGGCAGGTTGCAGGGGTGTTCCAAAGATGCTCACTTTTCCCTGATCAGGTATGTTTTCCCAGGTCCTTGGGCCTCACTCACCCAACAATGGGGAGAGAGCCTGGTGGCACGGTGATCTTGTTCAAGTAAGTATCAGACCCAGAGAGTTTTGCAGAAAAACAATTTATTAGGCAGAGAGAGAGAGAACCAGAAAGAGAGAGAGCTCCCATGCTGTTGTGGGAGGGATCCAGAGATGGAGTCCCCTCAGGTAAAGAGAGAGAAGGCTCCCACACTGCCATGGAAAGGGGATCCCAGAGAGGGAAATCCTATAGGTAATGGAGTTGGGGGAATTTAACCTGGAGTTACTCCCTGTGCATTAAGTTCTCCTCCAGTGAGAAGAGCTTTTCCAAACTTCCTCTGGAGTGATTGATCTTTGACTCTGATGCTGGATTGGCTGCCTGGCTTGCAATAGAGCACCTCCTTCCAAGGCTTTTGGTGGTCTTTCCAAACAAAGGAAGCTCACCTGGGCTGTTTACCTTCCCATGGGAAAGTTAGACAAAGAACTCTAGGCTCCTGGATGTGGAGTAGATAGAGGTATGGCCTGGGAAGTTCTTGCCTTTGAAACCACATCCCTTGTGGACCTGGGAGGTGAAGCTAACATAGTCCCTCACCACGTTTCAGAGTCTCCAGTGCCCATTATTACATTTTGTATGTCCATGTGTTTAGCTACCACTGAGAAGTGAGATCAAGTAATTTTTGACTTTCTGTGTCTGAGACATTTCACTTAAGACATAACCTCCAGTTCCATCCATGTTGCTGCAATAGACATAATTTTATTCTTTTTCTGGTTGAGTAGTATTCCATGATATATGTATGTGTCTGTGTGTATATTCATATATATATGTATATACACACAAAAACATTGTATTGTATTCCTATATACCCCACACCCAGTTTTCCCTATTATTCATATCTAACATTAGTGTGTTATAGTTGTCACTATTGATTGATTTTGGTAAGTTATACTTAGCTAAAATACATAGTTTATTCAGATTTTCTTAGTTTTTACCTAATGGTCTTTCTCTGTTCCAGGATTCTATCTAGGGTAACCTATGGTATTTAATATCTTTGAAAAACATTATGCTTGAGTAATGCTTTATATATACTCCATATATGCTTGAGTTCCTTTCTGGGCTCTCTATTCTGTTCCATTGGTGTACATGTCTGTTCTTAGGCCAATACCATAGTTTTAAAATTACCAGAGCTTTATAATATAGCTTGAAATCAGGAATTATGAAGCCTCCGTCTTTTTCTTTTCTTTCCTTAAGATTGTTTTTGCCCTTTGAAGTCCAGTCCATACAAACTTCAGAAGAGTTTTTCTATTTTTAGAGAGAAGGATTTTGATGGGGATTGTGTTGATTCTGTAGGTCCCTTGGGCATTATGGACATTTTAACAATATTAAGTCTTTGATTCCATGGATATGGAATATTTCTTCACTTATTTGTGTCTTCTACAAATTCTTTCATCAATGTCATAGTTTTCAGTGTACAGATCTTTTATCTTCTTGTTTAAATTTATTAAATATTTTTGATGCAATCATAAAGAGAATTGATTTTCTTAATTTCCTTGATAGATAATTTGTTGTTTCTGTATAGGCGTAAACTGAGTTTTATATGTTAATTTTCTATCTTGCATTTGTCCTATGTCTACTACTATAATAATAGTTACTCCTTTCACAGCACACTATTTCTGAATTTCTCTTCAGAATCACGTATAGAACCACAGTATATTCTGGTACATCATTTATTTGACCAAACAAATATGTAGCATCTGGCAAGTTAATTTCAATGAATTATTTAAGTAGCTGTGTAATTTCATCTTGACTCAGGTTAAAGTTTTTATCATTTGTTACTGTAAGACTGATAAATTAATAATGTCTACCACTTTCATAAAGTACTTGTATTATTTTCATTCATAGGTAACATATTATATATATATGAATAAGTATGCCTTGTGTGTTGGCATGAGGTTATATATATATAAAATATATATATCTGAAAATTGGTAGGTTGTTTTAGAAGTTGCAATACAAATTTAAGGAGTTTGAATAGCAAATTAACATTTGCTGATTAAAATTAAAGGTTAATTTTTTAATCAGCTAGGTAGCTCTCAGGCAATCCTTCAGATTATTTGGTCCAGATGACTGTCTACATTTCAATAATTAAGACCTTTTTTCAAATATACTGCTTTGCTTTTTCCAGAGACTAATCTGTCTTTCCAATAGCAGGCTTTCTCTCAATTAATTCTGTTATTTGTTTCTTAATTTATCATCTTGGATTCTTTCCTTGTCATTGTTTTGTTCATGTGAATTCCAATGACTCTACTGAATATGTAATATGTCATATCTAACTTCAGTGAACATCAGATGGGCCATCTGTAATGTTGCTTGATTAAAGTCATATTTTTTTGCTCGAAAACTCTGATTCTTTAATGACTCATAATTTAATAAAATTGAAATAAAAAGCAGAAATGTGTAATGACTAATGTATTACCAATCCTCACATGCCATTGTATTTTACAAATTAGATTCTATATAATCAGCCCGATTCTTCCCATCACCTACCTCAATGAATCTCTCCCAAAGCTATGTATTTAAGAAAAGATGAGAATTTTCATCCAGACAAAACATACTCTAAATAAGAACTGAGAACACTGCCTGTTTGGAAGAAAGAAGACTAGTACTTAAAAATCTTTCCCGTATATGTGTGACTTTGAGCCACTTAAAATTTCCCAGTCTAAATTTCTTCCTTTGAAAATGGAAATGATGCTTATCTTTGAGTGTTCTTAATAATAATAAATTATATATGTAAAGTACTTTAGATGATTCTTAAGATAGACATTTGGAAATAAATATTATTTACTGTATAATCCTAGAATATATTAGAATAAATTATTATTCTAATAATAAAACCATACTATTACTGTAAAATAGACTATTTTTAAAGGTCAAGTTGCATGAATTCAATAAACTCTGAGTACATTCTACATACCAGCTTCTAACCTCTTTGGATTGAAAAAGAATAAACAAAAATCTTTGTTCTTATATCTCTGCTCTCATAAACTTTATAATCTGGCAGGAGTGAGGAATACAGACAATGTATAAATGAATGGTAACTAAATATATTTATAATAACAATATATAAAAACATAGTTTGTGAGGTAATAATGTTTATTTTTAAAAAATCAGGAAAGGGGAATATGGAGTGGTTGGTGAGAATAGCGAATTAAATTCTAAATGTGATGTAAGATAAAATCTCACTGATAAAGAAATTAGTGTTTTCTAACATTGCAATATATCCGTTTTTTCATTCATCTTTTCTCAATTTTTATTTTAATTTTGTTTAAACTTAAGAGTAATTGAAAGAATAGTCAATGAATATTCTTATAAAAGAATATTCTGAGTGAACTATTAGAAAATAAGTAACAGAGAGTAATACTCCGTAATCCTAAATCTTCAAGTTCCTACTTCCTAAGTACAAGAATGTACTCCTATATATGCATAATATTAGTAATTATGCTCCCTACATTTTAAATAACATTTATTTATGTTCCGCCAATATTCAATGTAACCTAGTGTCACAACATCATTATTGACTGCTGTGTTTTGTGGCTTGGTCTAGGATATCATAAGATGTTCACTGTCACTTGCTACATGAAAACGAAGCAATATAGTTGCATGAAGCACCAATGGTTTATTATTTCATATGACTCTGTTGGTCTGGAGTTTTGGCAAGCCTCAGCTGGTTGGTCCATTTGCTACACATGAGGCAGCCTGGTGTCGCTCACATAGCTACAGTCAACTCAGAGAAGGACCAATCCTGGAATATCCATGTGCTTCCTAGTTGCTCAGAAGTCTAGCCTGGACTTTCTACCATAATGGCAGATGGGATCCATGAGCAGAGACAGATTCCTGGCCTCTTAAAGTCTTGGCTGAGAATGGATATTGCTTCACTTCTGCTTCAGTTTATGGTTCAAAGTAATTCAGAAATCCAACCTAGGTTCAAAGAAATGGGAATTCGTTCCACCTCTTGATGGAAGGAGATATAAAGAATAGCATTTATGTTCATTTACATTCTATCGTATTAAGGATCTCACATTGCAGTAAGATTAAAGACATACCTCTTTGCCCCATTTTAATCTAGAACATCAATGCTCCTTTTAAAACTGTAGCTCCTTTTAAAATGGTACTTTTTATGAAAATAACATTTTGAGGTCTATTTGTTAATAGGAGTCTTATATAATACCCCAGTAATCAGATTTGTCTACTTATTTCATCATTATTATATTAAACATGTTGGTTAAGATAGTATAGCCAGGCACGGTGGCTCACACCTGTAATCCCAGCACTTTGGGAGGCAGAGGCAGGCAGATCACCTGAGGTCAGGAGTTCGAGACCAGCCTGATCAACACAGTGAAACCCAGTCTTTTCTAAGAATGCAAAAAATTAGCTAGGCATGGTGGTACAGCTGGCTGAGTCACGAGAATTGCTTGACCCTGGGAGGCGGAGGTTGGTTGCAGTGAGCCAAGATCACACCACTGCACTCCAGCCTGAGTGACAGTGTAAGACTCTGTCTCAAACAACAAAAAAAGATAGTATATAAATATTGTAAACTTTTCACTGCATTACATCAGAAGGCAATTTTTATCCACAGTGTAACTAGTCATTAAGAGTATTTAAATAACGTGTGTTTCTGGTTTTCTATCACACTTTCACTCAGTATATTTTAAGATTCATTGGTTTTCCTTGCCTGAATTGATCATTACATAAAAGTTACAAAATATTTTCTAATTCTATAATTTATTTTATGTCATGATATTCTTTTATAATGAACAGCCTTTTCTCCTCCTTTTCAGTATCATTATGAATTTTTAATACACATAATATAACCTTATTATCACTATTTTAGTTTGTTCATTTATTTTAAACAGCATTATTTCATACCATACAATTCATACCATAGAACTTCATACCATATGATTCAGCCAGTTTAAGTTTGATGATTTTTGTAAACTTATAGAGTTGGTAAATTTTTACCACAATCCACTTTTAAAATATTTCCAGCATACAAAAACATTATTTTGTGGCTATTTACAGTCAACCTCACTATAACTTCCAGTCACAAGCAACCACTGATCTGCCTTTTGTCTCCATTTTTTTCTAACTCTTTCATGAAAATGATATTATATAATATTTACATTCTTATTTCTGGCTTCTTTCAGTTGGCATAATGTTTTCAAGGTTTATCTATGCCTTTGAATGTATTCATAGTTTGTTCCATGTAAGTGGTGTATATTTCATTGCATGAATATACTATATTGTGCTTATTTATTCACCAGTTTATGCTTAGGTTGTTTTCAGTTTTTAGCATTTGCGAATATATTGCTTTGAACACTCAGTATAAGTCTTTTTGTGGACATTCACTTTTATTTCTCTTGGGTAAATACGTTGAATGCAACAGGTGGGTTATATGGTAATCATGTGTTTCACTTTCTAAGAAACTGTTCTATTTTACACTCCCACCAGAAATAGATGATGGTTTTATTACTATTTCTGATGATAAAATATCCCACTTTTGGGCAACTGAAATTGCAAGAAAATTAGGACAAAGACTTAGGGGTCTAAGAAAGTGAGTGCTATGTATATTGGGGGAAAAGCATTTCCTGCAGAGGAAAAACAAAGTGCAGATGCTAAGGCAGGGCACAGCAGAGCGGCTAGAAACAGGGAGAAATTAGAAAGAGATGAAGTCAGAGAGGTAACAGGACCATATTTTTCGGGACCTTGTAGTCCATTGTAAGTACTTTGGCTTTGACACTGAGTGTGATAGGGGAATAAAAGAGGGCTTAGAGAAAAGGATTCACATGATGAAATTTATGTTTTAACAATATCACTTTAGGTCTTAATTTTAAATTATATAAGCATGATGAGGAGGGAAGCAAGGAAATTCAAGATTCGGTATTGCATAGTTAGTGTGACAGTAGCTGGTGGATTGTGGCAAAAAAAAAAAGCAAGGAATGAGATCTAAGAGTGATTAATGCATTCATAGAAAAACTGGGATCATGTGTATGTGTGTGTATGTGTGTGTGTGTGTCCATGTGAGAGAGAGAGATAAAGGAAACTACTGTGATAAGCCTGATGGTCTAACAAGTTCTGGGAGGTGAACTGTGAAATCTGAATCCTTACATGTTCAAACCTAGTGGAGGTTACTACCTGCTTCAATAAATGTTAAAGAGACTATTCTTTTCTTTTTGTTGGAATGGATTCTCACACTTTCACCCAAGCTGGAGTGCAATGGCACAACATCGGCTCATTGCAACCTCCACTTCCTGGGTTAAAGCAATTCTCCTGCCTCAGCCTCCCAAGTAGCTGGGATTACAGGTGCCGCCAACACGCCCAGCTGATTTTTTGTGTTTTTAGTAGAGATGGGGTTTCACTATGTTGGCCAGGCTGGTCTCGAACTCTTAACCTCGTGACTCACTTGCCTCGGCCTCCCAAAGTGCTGGGATTACAGGCTTGAGCCACTGCGCTCAACCCAATGAGACTATTCTATGTCAGTGGTTGGCTGCAATTCCAGGACACCAGCAGCAAATCCAGGAATCTCTTAACTAGTTGAAATAAATTTGGCTGATGGAATTTGTGAAGCTGGGGCAAAGAAGACTCTCGAGATGCTTCAACTTTCCTCCTATAAGATGAGTGTCAGGTCCTTGCATAGTTATAGCCTCTATATTCCTCGAAAGAAAACCAATCAGTTTAGCCAGACTCCTCTTTCAGAATAGTCACTATAAGGAGAAGTCCATTAGCATCTTACTGTATCCTATTAAAGTTTTGTGGTGACTGTTACATTGCCATTCACTGTATTTTGCAGAGCAAACAAGATTCTCCAATAGGTTAGAGAAAGAGAAGCATAAGGGATGACCCTAAGGTTTTTGTTCTGAACAACTGGAAGAGGGGGGAAAGTAAAGAAAGGAAGAATGCGTTGATAGAAAAATATAGCATTAGTTTTAAGTTAGCATTAGATGGGAATGGATTACTAATAGCATTTTTCTTAGATTTATGAAGTTGGAGAAAAAAACTGAATTTATTCTATCTGAGAAACGCAATCATTCAATCTAGGGCAGTTTGTTAATGTTTCTACATGGTTTTTTAGAATTTCAAAGTAGTCATGAATTTTAAACTCTTGTTTTGGGGTTCTCCATAAAATCTTCTCTACCCCACCCCACCCATGATCTCTAGAGTGGCATCCCATATAACCTAGTTTTTTCCAAAGTTCAAACCGTTTTCCCCATTATTCCCATTAGATCTATATAGGTCTCTCTCCTGGATCCTTCCTCCTGCTAACTAATCAATAAAATAATCCACTCACTCATTCCTTTGCTGAAGAACATTTATTGTAAGTGTACTTAAGAATGTCTTATGGGGCCGGGTGCGGTGGCTCAAGCCTGTAATCCTAGCACTTTGGGAGGCTGAGGCAGGTGGATCATGAGGTCAAGAGATCAAGACCATCCTGGTCAACATGGTGAAATCTTGTCTCTACTAAAAATGCAAAAAATTAGCTGGGCATGATGGTGCGTGCCTGTAATCCCAGCTACTATGGAGGCTGAGGCAGGAGAATTGCCTGAACCCAGGAAGCGGAGGTTGAGGTGAGCCGAGATCGTGCCATTGCACTCCAGCCTGGGTATCAAAAGCGAAACTCCGTCTCAAAAAAAAAAAAGTCTTATGTTGCGTAAAATGATAAATGAAGGACAGAGGGTCAGTCTGTTCATAGTATGGGGGATGGGGTGATGTGAGGAAGAGGAACCTTGTGATAAATAAATAAAACAAAAATGTTAAATATATGAAAAATTGAAAAGTGTATTCATCATAGAGATAATTGTTTCATTATGAAGAATATTAAGGAATACACCAGTGAGAAGGTAATATTTAGGCTCATATTTGAAAAAGAAAAAGCTAAAAAAAGAAATCCAGGAGCAGAGCCTTTTGAACAAAGGATTTGAGCAATTGCTAAGGTTTAATAGAGGAAAAGCCTTGTTCACTTTCAGAAATTGAAAAGTGGCTTGTCTATCTTTTATACAGGAAGGTAGGAGTGGAAATAGGATGTGAAGGTAAGCAGGGTCCAGATTTCTACAAGCTTTGTAGGCTGTAAGTTGTAAAGGGGTTTACATGCTACTTTACATTTAAAGGAAAGCTATTAACACTTTTACACTGTTGGTAGAAGTGTAAATTAGTTCAACCGTTGAAGATAGTGTGGCGATTCCTCAAGGATCTAGAAATAGAAATTCTATTTGACCCAGCAATCCCATTACTGGGTATACCCAAAGGATTATAAGCGTTATATTATAAAGACACATGCACATGTATGTTCATTGAGACACTGTTTACAATAGCAAAGACGGGAACCAACCCACATGCCCATCAGTGATAGACTGGACAAGGAAAATGTGGCATATATACACTACATAATACTATGCAGCCATAGAAAAGGATAAGTTCGTGTCCTTTGTAGGGACATGCATGAATGTCAAAACCATCATTCTCACCAAACTGACACAAGAACAGAAAATCAAACACAAAAACAAAACAAGAAACATTATCTCAGTCTTTGCTTACCGTATCTGCTGGGGCCTTCAGTACTTAGTGAGGCAGTTTACAACTGTGCCATCACTGAGACTGGATATCAGCCAAAGTGGAAAGCTTAGAGTCTTCTCAGGAATTCTGTGTGCATACATTATGCTCTGGGCATGCATGTGCCTTTCTCTATTCTCCATATAAACAGGCATTTTTGAATGGCCTAATTTTGCAAATAAATCCTCTCCCCAATTTTTTCCTCCAAGGCTTTTGATGTTCTATTGTATGCTTCAACTGTAATGTAACCCCAGGTGTCTGTAGTTGGTTCACTGGCCTTACAATGTTTTGGGAAATGCCCCTGCTTTTCTGTTCAGTGTGAGTTTCAGGTTAGAAAATCCAAGGACAAATGACTTGTGTCAGTCCTTTAGGTAGCTTCTAAACAGGTGGAAACAGACAAACAATTATTTGGGAATAAGGTCCTTAACAGAGCCTCTGGTCACAGAGACCGGAGTCCCACATTGGGAATGGTATCCTACAAGAAATAGCCAACAATTAAATATTATTGATAGTCTTTAAAATATATTTTTACAAGTAATTTTCTCAACAAGGTGTACATATTAATTTTTTTTCTGTCATAAATTTCTTGCAAATAAATTTGTGTTCTTTTAAAATATTCCACATTTCATACTTTTTACTTTGATTCATCAAGGAGTCAATTAACTTTAAATAAATTGATGTTATCTTTAAAATTTCATGAGATTCAGTTTTAACTATTTTGGCAAACTTCCTTCATAGGTTGTTCTGGGTGCTTCACATTTAGCATCACATCCAGAGGAACAAAATCTATTTTAAGTGCTTAAGACTGCAAATAACTCCATTGTAAGATTTTCTTTAACCTTTCATGTAATAATTTCATAGTCCTTAATCTTTGCCTGATTCAGTCATTTCATTACCGTTGATAACAGTGGCTTTCTAGTTCTATTATTTAGCCTACATTTGGTAGTTAGAATTCTTCAGTAAAGATCTTCCGCTCATCAAGTAAGGCCATTTGGAAAGAAAAAAATACTAATAATGCTTCATTTGGATAGTTTATAAGTTTGTTTTTGGTCTTTTCTTTCTGCTTTTTTGAGTTAATATCATAACCTTTTGTACAGTGTTCTTTCAGTTCTATTTATCATTATATTTGATGCTCAAATTATTCATCATTGGCTATAGGTTCTTCCTTATATCATTGTAGGCTTATCTTTAAAATATATGTAATTTCTAAATACTAAAAAAGATGTTTTTCACAGCCCTGCAATGTTTCTCTTTGTTTCTCTTATAAAGCATTAAAACACACAAACACAACAGCTTTTCTCATTATCTGAATACTAGCTTGTTTTCATTTGTAAAATAAGATAAAACAAACAAATACAATAGTTATATAATTTTGTATAACACCCCTTGTTATTTCAATTTTGTCTATTAATGTTAGGCTAGAGAGTGGCATGACAGTGACTTAATTTCTATGAAATGATTACAGTTTAAAGGCAGCAAACATTCAGAGAGCCACATCACTCTATCTCTGAGTATTGTTTTCTGAGTCCTCTCTTCAAATCAGCTTGCTGAAGGATAAAGATTTGCCCCTTTTATTCAGGTAAAGTCATCTCAGAATGAAACATAAAAGCTATTATAGTTCTCATTTTTTGAGTGATGCTTAAAGCATTAAAAACTAGTTGGGTAGTTATAAAGCACTGTATCATAACTTCTCACAAATTTTATTTCTCAGCAATTTAAAAATAAATTCTGCATTTAAATTATTTAATGCATTTTGTGCTGACCTTTATGTTAAAAACACACAGTGGTAGATGGAGCGATGATGTTTTGATATATCAAAGCCAGGTATGCTTTCAAAGAGAGAAAAGCAAATTAAGAGCTTGAAATTAAAAGCTTGAAATTTCATTCAATTATTGTATCCTTTAAAATTCTGTACATTTAGGATAGACTTGTATAATACATCTCTTGCTTCTCTGTGTTATCTAGAGGATTTTATTCTAATAAATCCACGATTAATGTATAGCAGTTAGTCTCTACTTCTCAGAAGATGGTAATATTGATCAATTATAACTCTATACTGCTAATTTTTCAGATCTTAAACTCACTGATCCATCTTATGCATTTGGGTACCTATAATGAAAGAAGGTACAAAATTACTCTGAAAACGTCTAGAGAAACCGCAGGATTACATAGCTACCTGAATACCAAATATCACAGAAAACATTCATTCAAATAAAAATAAGGTGGGTTGTTTCTTTTTTATTGCTGTTGTTCTATAACGAGTAGCTGCCGCCAGCTTCCCTGGTTCCCACACCAGGAGTCGAACCCAGCCCACGTGGGTGAAAACCAGGAATCCTAATCACTAGACCAGCACAGAAGCAGAGTGATCACAGCCAGAACTTCGGCTTTTGGCTTTCCTAAACTTGAAGAATGGGGAAAGGGTCCTTGGTGTCATGGTTAGTGTTACAGCTCAAATAGAACTCGTGGACCCAAAGAGAGTGTGATAGTGCGATTTATTAGGCAGAACGAAAAGACAGCTTCCACACCACCATGGATGGGGACCCAGAGAGGGTGCCATCCTAGGCTGGGGTGGCTAGAGCTTTTATCCCTGAGTGATTTCCTCCCCATTCCTGCTCTTGACCAATGAGTGGTGTTCTTTCAAACTTCCTCTGGATTAATTGATCTTTGAATCCTTTACTGGATTGGCTACTGTTTTACAACCCTGAGTCACAGAGCTCCTATATTCAAGAGCCAGAGGTGGAAAATCAGAGACATACCCCCTTCCTAGACTTCCAGAGGCGGAAAAGCAGAAACAAAGGCCCCTAGCTGGCCCCAGGAAGTCCGTCTAACACAGTCCCTCAGTTCTTATAGATTATTATTTCTTTTTGCTTTTATTTCTGAAAAATCGGTATGGTAGTAAGAAAGAAATCATGTGTGCAAACAGCTAGTTATTTCATGGAGATTCTGAAAAACTTTCCATTAATACAGATCCTCCGGTATCTGCCTCTAGATCCCAGATGAGCACTAGTTGCAGCAGTCTAATGTCATCTATATGTACATCAGGGTTAAGTTACAAAAGGATTATGTACCACAATGTCTAAATGACAAAAAGAAGAAAGGTAAGCAGTAGGGAAGAAAGTGACTTAGAGGCCCCCAATGTTCCCTTAAGCAAAAATAAACTTTAGCCATGCTTTATGGCTCTAGTTCCCTGCCCACTAGGTTCGTAGAACATTTACTTTAGAAAACTTGAAATTATAATCCTTTTCTCTGTCCATTTTATGAAAATCTTTTAGAAAGCTTTTTCCTAGCTTTACTAATTAGGACATTCCCCACCTCCCACCCCAAATACCTGGCAATCGTCTCTTTGAAATATAATCATCAAGTAAGATGGAATCTCTACCTCCCAATGTCCTGGGAGAGTAGGAGCTTGAGCTCTGTGATCCTCTTGCTCTAACTTGCAAAACTGCCTCCTCTCAGGAGTACACAAGACAGTTTACTTTTTGTAGGAGTAAGGCCAATTAGCAAATGCGAATAGCCTATGATCCTCTTGCCCTATGCCATCTCTAACTCAATTCTTAGCCACTCTTCATCTATTTGTTGCAGTAAAGTTGAACCTCTTGCCCTGTTTTGCAATAGCCTTGAATAAGTCATCCTTGTCTGTTTAATTTTAGACAGTACAATTTTTACTTTGGCATGAAGTTTGAAGAAAGGAAGGAGAGAGAGAGGGAAAAAACAGAGAAAGACTAGAAGATAACATAATTATTTATAGGAATAATTATGTTAATTTATTTATTCCTATAATATTTTTGGAAGTTAGGAAGACTTCCTAAGTAACACTCAGAATTCTGAAACAATAGAATAAAAGTTTGATACACTTTAGCACTATAGAATTATTTTGCATAACAAAAAATGATCAAAGTTATAAATCAAATGAACTGATGAAAACAATTTTAGCACTTTATAGCACAGAGAAAAACGTTAGTACTCCTGATATAACAAGAACTCCTAAAAATCAAGAAGAACACATAATAAAACATGGGAAAAAAGGAACAAATAATCACATCACATTAAAAAAAAAAGTTATAAAGAGTCTTATGCCTATAAGAAGATGCTCAATTTTGCCAAAATAGCAGAAATGCAAATTAAAAATCCATTAAAATATTTTACATACTTATCAAAATCTTTTTTAAAAATTTCAAACTTTAGCATCATACTGTTTTATTTTTCTTTTTCTATATGCCTTTATTCCTTTTGATAAAAATTTTATTTTTGAATAAATAAAATATGCATAAATTATCAAATTCCATACTACATATAAATTATTATTATGAAGGCTCTAATTATATCTCTGCCTCCCATCCTTGTATTTCTCTCCCATTATAGTAAGCATTTGTATTAATTTTTATTTACTTTTCCAACACTTCTTTTAGCAAAATATATATGCATATGAATGAACATATTAATACATATACACATTTCTCTTCCTTATAGAAAAGGCAGCATGCAATATTTATTGTTCTGCACTTTGCCCTTTTAATTTTATATTCCATCTTGCAGATCATTCCCAGTCAGTGTGTAGATGTTCTTTCTTCATTTTTAAAGATACAGGGTATTTCAGTATGTGGATGAACTGTAAGTTATTCAACTAGTCCTGCATTCATAGGCACGTGAATTGTTTCCAAACTTTGTAATTACAAATTAGACCACAGTAAATGACCTTATACGTGAGCCCTCCTATATTTTTGACAATGTTTCATAGAAGTGGACTTGCTGGGTCAAAACCTGAATGAACATATATATTTTCTAGATATTGTTAAATTTCTCTTTACTGGGGTTGTACCACTATTTATTCCAAATGGCAAGCAAGATAGATCTCCCCCAAAATAATGTATTGTCATGCTTTGGTGTTGGGGCCCTTCTGCAGGTGGTAAATGACCTCTCTGACTAGTACTAATTTGGATTGCTCCTATTTAACCCTGTATATCATGACTTACTTTCCAATTTGACTCTGGCATGATAAGAAAGAAAATCAAAATATTTTACCCCAAAACATGTTTCTCTGCCATATCTTGAAACTGCCCTGTAAAGTGTCTTGTGAGAAAAATCCACATTCGATAGACAATCCTCTCTCCCTATTGTTTTCCTTCCTTCCTTTCCAGATCCATGAGATTATCAGCTAAGAGCCAGGCACTTTAAGGTCCAACAAGAAACATTTTACCACTTGGTCTCTCTCTGAAGTCTGCTATCTGAAAGATTCCTCTGCAAAATAAAACTTGGTCTCCAAAACCTTTGTATTAACCTGAACATTTCCTTTCTATTGCTCCTAGGTCTTCAGATAAACTCAACTGTCAACCAGAAAATGATTAAATTTACCTATAGCCTGGGAGCCCCCTCTTTGAGTTGTCCCATCTTTCTGAACCAAACCAATGTATTTAACTGATGTCTCATACCTTCCAAAAATATATAAAATCAAGCTATATCCCTATCAACTCCATGGGTCCTCCTATTTGGCTCAGAATAAATCTCTTAAAATATTTTACAGTTTGATTCTTTCATCAACTGCTTAGCAGTTCGTTCTTGCTCTAGAAGTTATTTGCTCTCATACTAGCAATTCTAATTCATTGTCCTCAATATGAAGAGCAAATTGCACTTTAAAGGTAGAATATAAAATGTTTATTCCACCTTTCTATATTGGCAATACTGAGCAATTTCCCTGGGTATAAAATAGTAATCTCACTTTCACTCCTTATTAAAGGGTTATTTTCTGAAATAGAACAACCATTATTAATGGCCTCTGTGATCCACCTGCAAGAGAGGATTTTAACTGGCCCAATTACCTTCTTCTCATACCTTGACTCTGATTCAGATGTTGTCCTGAGGGTAAAATTATTTCAAATGTTACTGGACAGAAGCAAAAGAAAGAGGGATTTTAAAAAGACAAAGAGATAATGCTGGCTGACAGTTGAAGTGGTGATTTTCAAGGAGGTGACGTGTAACAGAAGTGAAGAGTAATTGTGCTAAAAAAGAGGAAGTGGCTGAAAAAAATTATCTCTATTATCTATCTATCTATCTATCTATCTATCTATCTATCTATCATTTATCTGTCTCTATTTCCCACCAATCACATTTAATTAATTCAAGAAAATAAATAGTTTTGACTTTAATTTTGATTTCTGGACTGACCTTTGATGGAGATAACAGATCAGAGGTCTGACTTATATTTTATATTATATAAGCAACTTCTACACTTTTTATTCTATTCATGGTTCAAATCAATTTTTTAATTACCTACACCTTTGTTTCATTTATCTTTTTCAAAACAGTTTTGCAAACACATTTGCAATAACTGAATCTTAACTGAATTTTTATTTTATTTTTCTCAAACTCACGGTTTTATTTCAAATTATATTCATAGATTTAAACAATGAATTAGATAATTGCAACCTAGAAATCCAAAAATTATTGTCAGATATCAGTTATTCTAATAACTGATTTGATCCTGCTTCTACTGGTATAGTGAAAATCACCTGATTTAAAGTTTATTAGATGACACTATTGGAATTTTATAGTTGCTGTTATATTCTCTAGGGAGAAAATAGTTGGCATTACTAAAATTCAAATAGAAAAAAATTAAAACAAATAAAATGTAAAGAGTTAAATTCAGTTTTCTTTGATAAATTTAGTATTAGTTTTGATCAAATAAAAATATGACATTCTCTTAACAGCCGTCATAAATATAAACCACTATTGTCTTCAGAAAATCTCCTGGAGACGGTTAAAAGATACCTTAGTGATAACACGATTTACATTGTTTTTTAAATTTTATAGGCTAAAGAGAGAGGTTGACTGTGTATATTATATCAGCATACATATTTATGTGATTCGGTATGTTCACAGCGAGGGAAGTTCAATATTTTCTTTACTGAAATAAGAACATTTTCTCTCACTGACTCAACCCAGAAGAATGGTGATACCCATAATTATAGTGGCCAAAATAGAAAACATATCTATATTGGTACTACATCTAGTAGACAAGATACATAAACAAAGAATAAAAAATATATAAATACACATATAAACACAGTTATTAAAAGCAAATGAATTCAATAATCTAAATTTATGAGTAAAATTGGCAAACAGTTAAAAATAATTGTTGTTTTCAGTAAGAGTGCAGAAAAATAAAAATTCATGCAGTTAGTAAAGGGTGAATTGTTACACTAAAAAAACTTTATTTTTACATGAGACACAATTTTTCATATGCATGACTCAGAAATTCTGCACATAGAAACTTATGCTCTGTAGAAAATAATGATGTTTTATGCAAATATTCTGAAGCTGGGATGCTCAACAGATATTGTTTATTTTCACAAATATTTGAAAAAAGTCAAATAGGTTAAAACAAAAACTAGAATAAGTAATAACTAAAATACAAGAGAATACATTCATATGATGCAAAACCCTCCTTTACTTATATTGGAGAATAATATTTATTTCCTTGGGAAAATGTTTGTATTTTTGAAAATAGCTTGTTATTATGTTATTGATAGTGACAAGAAACAGGCAGATCCCTAGGCAGACAGGGATTTGTTCCCAGTGAAACCTGACCTTCAAGCCAAAAACAATTTAAAGCCTGAAAACTGAGCTGCCAGTTCCAGACTGATTCCACAACCAGAGTGAGAACTTCTATCCCCATCTTACCCACTCTCTCTTTATTGGTTCCTTCTGAATGATGCCTTTTAACCAATTGAATGGTGCTTTTTCCAAGACCACCCATGGACCAATCAGCATGCACTTCCCTACTCTAAGACCATAAAAACCCCAAACGCAGCCTCACAGATGGCTACCCACTTTTGGATATCCTCTTGTTGCTGAGAGCTTTTTTCCTGTCACTCAGTAAAATTCTGCACTGCCTTACTCACTCTCCAGTGTCCATGTACTTTATTCTTCTTGGTTATGGAGCAAGAACCCAGAACTCACTGAACTGTGGGAGCTAAAGAGCTGTAACATGCCTGCTCTCCAAGCTGCAGGTAGAGGAAGTAAAAGACTTGTAACATTCCCTGCAGCTCTCCAAACAGCAAGAGAAAAGTCACCAGGCACAACTCCCTCCTGCTCACTGAACTATGAGAATAAAAAAACTGCAACATTATTATATTCTGTATATGTAATATATATGATATTACTGTGATATCTGTGTATATATACGTGGGTATATGTGTTTCTGGGTGTACGTGTGTGTATATTTATATTTAGAAAGCAAGAGAGATTGCCAAAATACAAAGATTTTAATGTTCCATATTATTGATAATTTTTCATTTGCATTATGATTTATTTAATTGTCTTTTTTTTTTTTAACAATTTTCTTTAACCACTGAAGTTCAACTGGGGCCTCTGCTCCAAGTCATTGTCCTCACTCCATGGCCTAGACTCATGGAAAAGCTATTATTTTTAGTAGTTCTGTTTCCCGTTACGCTAACAGAAGAAAGTTACATGGCAAATAATTCCATTTGCTTCTTGTGATGATGTCCACAATTCAGGCATGGCCAAAGCAAGACTCACAACCACTGTTAACTTCAAAGGGCATGGAGGTGAGACACTCTGTGGCTGCATGTGCTTAGTATAAAGAGTGCTGGAGGTATTGTGAATAGCATTAATGACTCCCACACTTATTTGGTGGGGGGGAAGAGAAAGAAAAAGGAAGACAAGAAGTAAGACATTCCCATTGAATAGATATTCTTTACTGAAAGACATTTATTTGTTTTGCAATAATTACAGCTCTTGCCCTGAAATTTGTTTCATAAACTTCCTGAGGTGGTTATTGAGACACATAGCACTTTTTGGCCCATGGGTTCATCTAAGAGACACAAACTCATTTAAATCAGACCAAAAGAAAGCTACTTGAAGCACAGCAGAACATATTGAGTTTTAGGACCATTGCCTCATTTTTATAAAGTTCAACTTAATTTTATTCCTCTATATGTATGATTATCCATATTGTTATGACTTATAATTACACAACTTGTATTTAGTGAGCAGTAACGAGTTAAGGATAAAAGTGCTGATATGATATTTCTCTGGTTCTCTGTCAGACAACAGCCTTTGATATATGGCAACTTTGATTTAAAGAAATAGAGGGTTTTCTTAGTTTCTTGATGAGAACTGTCTTCTTTGTGGAACTACACAGAACTTAGCTGTTTTCTATTGAAAAAACAGATTTTCTTGTAGATTAGATAAATAATTTCTTCTGTAACATAAAGGGAGAGAAGAAGTTTCAGAAAGACAGGGCATCAGAATGCACCATAAACTTTTATTCCCAACAGAGAAGCTAGTGATTCAAGGGAAAAGTTAGTCACATACACTATATAGGACCCAAAACAGGGGAATGTCAGAACTCAATGGCAGAATTCATGGAAGTAAAATATGTGGTGCACAGGTAGCAGAGGATAGGAAAATTTAATTAGCAATTTAGAAAAAAGAAGAACAATTTAAAGGGAAGAAAGAAAAAAAAATGAAACCAGTGGATTACTGAAGATTTGGGCAAGCACTGCAAATCTAGTAGTAACAGTAATAAATACATGACCAGTCACCTTCAGAGGAAAGTATAAAACAGCTACAGTACATGCTACCATAGGCAGGGACTTCATAAGAGATAGAATTAATTTAGTCAGCGACTAAATTCATAAGAGATAGAATTAATTTAGAATTGGTGTATATATATATATGTGTGTGTGTGTGTGTGTGTGTGTGTGTGTGTGTGTGTGTGTGTGTGCATGTGTGTGTATCTTCTGGGAAGGGCAAAATTAACAGATTTTGATACAAAATTAGACCAGAGGTAAGACAGGCAACTATCAAATCACATTTGAGAAGACATATACATTTGTAATTTTTATTTATGTATTTAATATGACTATTTAACAAATAGAATTAAATCCACAAGGAGTCCATGAGTTATGTAGTCAGATGTGCTCTGTCTTTGAGAGTTTAATATAATGTAGTTTTTAAGACAAAAGTCACTGTATCTAGATGAAGTGATCTCATCCCAGATTAAGACCATTCTCAGTGCCTAGAGTTTTACTATCCACAATAAGATAAGTTTCAGAACTGAATCCAAATAGAAGCAGTTTGACTTAACTTACATGACATCCATTCTCATCAAGGAGAGATGCATGAGAACTGTAGCTAATTTGAATTCCCTTTGGAATGGAATTATTTCCATGGCTAATTATTTGCCTCCTGGAAAGACTGCAGGCAGCTTTGCGTGCTACATGGCTCCCACAGGGAAACATTTATTAGGGACAAGGACACAAGATGATAATAGCATGCAGGCATCAGTCCTAGAAGAGTGATGTTATAAATACATAGTCTAATACGGTTGGCAGTAAAATTCGAATGTTTTCGTATAGAAAGAAAATTGGAAAGGTTAAGCTATTTGATGTTCAAAAAGAGTCTCATGCTAGTATTGAGTAATATGGTGATTATAGTTAATGTTATTATTAGAAATAATAGTGCCACCTCAAATAGAAGAGCCATTCCAAATTCACCACTTTCAAAGACTGTGTTCATCTAATTAGGAACTATAGGTATTCATTCCCACAATGAAAACATGAAATGCATGAATAGGACTGTTAATTATGACACATTTCAGCTGTGAAGAAACTTTAGGAGGAGTGAGGACACCAAAGAAATCGTTAAATTCAAATTAAGTTAATTAGGAGCTACAAGGGACTACTTATATTTACACTTTTTAAAAGCCATAGTCTTCCATGCACAGTGTCCTTTTGGAATAAAGCTTTACGTTTTCTGGAATTTTTCTTAACCCATCTCAGTCATGATTACCAATACACAATAGCAAAGCATCAATTTTATAAAAACTGCCCAGTAGGATGCCTAAACCAACAGTTATTTGTTGATGGTTACCTTTTGACCAACGACATTATGGCTAACATTTTAAAGGAAAGAATGTAACCCTCAATGTCAGCATATTTCACTAATCCTAGAAAATGCACAAGCTATTGTTGGTGAATCTATCTGTGTTTAGATGAGACTGGACACCTGCTCATGACTGTAATTCAAATGCTTTAGAAAGCCAAGATGGAAGATTGATTGAAGCTACAAGTTTGAGATCAGGCTGGGCAACACAGTGAGACCCTGATCTCTACTAAAGAATAAATCACTGGGCATAGTGACATGCATCTGTAGTTCTAGAGACTAAGGAGGTGAAGGTGGGATGATGGCTTGAGCCCAGGAGTTTGAGGCTGCAACCAGCCATAATCACATCACTGTACTCCAGCCTGGGTGGCAGAACATAATCCTGTATCTAATAAAATAAATGAATAATTATTGTTAGAGGTTAAGTAATCATAGTTAATGGAGTAATTTTTTGTTTGTTTGTTTTTACCAGACACTCAATAAATTCTGAAATTGATGAGTAGCTTGTGTCATAATTATGGATCTTCTGGGGCCAACTTAACATCATTATGTACAAAAGGAACAAGTAACCCAGCAAGTGTTACTTTTTCTTGGTTACAGGGTGCATTAGTCCATTCTCATGCTGCTGATAAAGACATACCTGAGACTGGTAAGAAAAAGAAGATTAATGGAAACATAGTTCCACCTGGCTGGGAGGTTTCAAGACCATGGTAGAAGGCAAAAGTCACATCTTACATTTGGTGGGCAGGAGATAAAATGGGAACCAAGTAGAAAGGGAAACCCCTTATAAAACCATCAGCGTTCAGAAGACTTATTCACTACCACAAGAACAATATGGGAGAAACCACCCCCATGATTCATTATCTCTTACTGGGTTCCTCCCAAAACACTTGGGAATTATGGAAGCTACAATTGAAGATGAGATTTGAATGGAGACAGAGCCAAACCATATAATTCTGCCACTGGCCCCTCCACAAAGGTCTCTGATATGCCCTGGAGAAATTTTCATCATTTTCTTGGTAATTAACATTTGGCTCCTCTTTAATTATGCAAACTTATGCAGAGTGTTTGAATTTTTTTCCTGGAAAATGGGTTTTTCTTTTCTTTCACATCATCAGGCAAAATTTTCTAAATTTTTGTGCTTTGTCACCTTTTGAAATTTTTTCACCAGCTGCCAAGTCATTTCTCTCAAATTCAAAGTTTCACAGATTTCTAGGGCAGGGACAAAATGCTTCCAGTCTCTTTGCATAGCAAGAGTGACCTTTACTCCAGTTCCCCGCAAGTTCCTCATCTCCATCTGAGACCATCTCAGCCTAGATTTCATTGTCCATGTCATTATCAGCATTTTGGTTTAAACTATTCAATAAGTCACTAGGAAGTACCAAACTTTCCCACATTTTTCTCTCCTCTTCGGAGCCTTCCCAATGGTTCCAACCTCTGCCTGTTACCCAGTTCCAAAGTTGCTTCCCTGTTTTTGGGTATCTTCACAGCAGCACCAATACATTGGTATTGGCAAATAAGGTTTTGCCTTTCCTAGAAACTCCTTTGGACCTCTGTAAGATTTATGACTTTACTAAGTGTTTTAGGTTTAAGTATATTATGTTTGTTCAGTGAAGCTGAGTTTCCTCCTGTGTTTGTGGTTAACCATGGCATTAGGGCTAGTATTGTCATTTACTATGCTTGTTCTTAGTAGGGCACTACTGCAATGAGTGTTGTTGATTCATTTATTAAATATTTACGGAAAGCCTTTCACAGACAAGGCACTGTGTCGAATTCAGTGTTATCCCTTATTCTTCAATGATGATAAACCTGCTCCAAGTAAAATATTCTAGTTAATGGTCTTAGAACTACCTTAACTGTAAAGTAGGAATTGTTATTGGCTATGATAAAACATTTTAAAATATTATTGATATTCTACAAAATAGTTTAACAAATAAACATGTAATAAAGTTACAAAAATTCTAAGAGTTGCTATTGGCATGACCAGTAATAATATTGAAATAACAAAATAATTAGCACATAATTTCAATTATAACAAAAGATAACATGGGTAATGTACTTGGTTTACCTCAAGGACTATTAAAGGTAGTTTATATGTATTTGCCTATTTAATCCTTCCAAAACCTTGTGATGTTAATATCATTCTCTCCATAGAGGCCAATAAAGATGCTTAAGAGAACAAAATTAATAAATTGTGGAGCCAAATTCAAATCTTAATATAGAACAAGAAACAAAGATAAACATACATATATAATGTATATATTCTAAAGTTGACAACATAACTTGTCAAAAAATCGAGTTTTAGAATCAGGCTACTTATGTTCAAATTTCAATTTTTCTACTCATTTGCAGTGTGACCATAAGAAAGTTAAGTCAATTAACTTCAATTTTCTTATTTATCAAATGAGAAAAATTGTAGTACCTATTTAAGAGTTTATGTACAAATTATATAAGATGCAAAGATCTTAGAACAGTGCCTGGAAAATGAAACAAAAGTTTTTAATAGATGCCAGTGGTAACCATTACTTAATGATCTTCACAAAATTGACTGGGTGAATCAATAGGCTTTATAGACAAAATTATTACACATGCCCATGTGAGAAATTAATCACAAAGGAATGCTTTCCAATCTAATGACTGTTCAATATCACAATTGATCAGTGTGGGACTTACCTGTGAAAACAGGATTGTGTTGTCTGGTCATATAATGTCATTCCTATGACATGTTTCTCTCATCTTCTTCTTCTACCTCACTTTCAGTTTTTTTCATGGATAATTGTTGGGCTGAAATTAATAAACTTATGGCTTCCATTAAATTTTCTTGTAGATTCCAAGACAAAAATGGGAAGTAGATTCCAAGACAAAATGTAGATGCAGGAAGTTTATTCTAGATTGCTCTCGGGATCAAAGCTTCTAGGAAAAATGGAAGGGAGTAGAATTAATGGGGCAAGGCAAGAAATTGTTCCATAATGCATTCTCAAATGGAACTTCAGTTGATCTTCTGGTAAGCTCTGAAGCTGAGATGACCCTTCAGAGATGTCCTGAATTTGGGTCAAGTGTCTAAGCCTTTATGTCCCTTACAAAGAACATTTACTGGGTGTTGGTTACACAGAAAAGAGGAATAGCAAGTCTCTTAAGTTGCTATCAATTCCTGGAAAAGGCTGTCAGCTAAGACCTGACATCTGGCAACACTCCTAGCAGCTGAGGGAGAAGTTCTTATCGTTCTAAAAGAGGACTGGATGGGGCATCAGCATGTTCCTGATACTGACTTGATATTTTATCTCAGTTCAGACTCAGTACATTAAGTTGGAAATCAGGAGTAGAAGGTAAATCAATGACCATTTTCTTACTTTCCTAAACAAGAATATAGTAACTTTACTTTTCCTTTCCTTTGTTTTTCCGTTATAGAAAATGATAATAATAGGAGCTGTGCTCCTAACACCCTCATGGGAATATTCCTTAAATTAAAATGGTGAGTGGGTGGGTGTGATACAAACAGATGAAATCATCTTCAAAGGTCTTGTAAGAAGATGTATACATTAAAATTATTCTGAAATTAATAATAAATTGCTGTCAAAATGATATATTCTAAAGCATCAAACCTGCTTCTGACAAACCTACTTGTAATTGGGAATTAAACCTTTCATGACATTGTCACATTTGGATTTATCTCAAGTCCTGGACAGTCTTGTGATAGTGAATACTCTTATTGATCTCTGGACCCTAAATAAAAGAAAATTTAATGGAAGCCATAGAAGTTCTAGTGGGGCAGTCACAGAGCCAGTGATTAAAAGTCTGATCTTTCACCTAAGCATTACAATTCTGCCCTGAGAGGTTTAACACCTCCCCTAAAGACCCAGGCAAGTCCCAAGTGACTGTGAGTGGACGTCATAAACACATCCCCAAATTTAACAAAAGAAAAAAGAAGTAAAATTGGGGGAAAATTTTACAAGAAACTGTTGAGTTTGGAGTAAAGAACAAGTAAAACCCTAATGAAATTATTTTAAAAGTCTTTAAAGAGAAGAAACACAACAAAACACATCTCTGTTTTAACTGAAGATCAGGCCGCCAGAGGCGAGCTCGAGCTCAACTGTGTCCAGATAAAGTACTATCATCCTTTACCTTAATGAACTCTGTACTGACAAGTCTTTTATGACAAATTTTGTGCTCTAGCAGCAACTTCAAATCTATATAAGATTTGGAGCTTCATTTAAAAAGTCATATCTGGCCCTGTCATGCTTGTGTGACACGTTTGCTCAGTCCTCATCTAGGTCACTAAATGGGGATCCCATGATAGAGAAAACCGACATTCCATCCATCTTGCTTTGCATGAATGCGTCTCTGTCAGTGAAATGACATAAAAATGTTGGTTTTATACACTCTCAAGAAAAGCAGCCCTGAATTGGCTTCTAACAGTCCAAACAGAAGCAATGTGCAAGTTTCAATTTAGAATATAGTCAGTCTCCTTAACCAAACACAAATACAAAGCCAACAATTTTTCCAACCCTATAGCATACAATTTTTCAAAGTTCCTGTATACCTCTTTGTTTCAGAAGGAAAGATTAATTTCTCTTCCTCCTTTGAAACAAGAAAAAAATCGTATCATGTAGACAGTAAAGAGAGTTTATTGTGCAGTTAATTAAATTTTATTAATATTTTATTTCAATTACTTCCTCAAAGAAATTAAATAAAATTTTTGCCAGCGGTTTAAAATGGAAAAGATTTCATCTTAGAGTTGAAGCAGTCTTTTGTGCAATTTTATGTTTTTTTCTATCTTTGTTTTCGTTTGTAACATGGGTTTTTTGATTTTCCTTTAAGCAATGTGTTAAAGGAAAAACACCTGTGGCCTTTCTCTTTTCTTGTAAGACCTGCGACAACTCATGATTAGTGAAAAAGTTGTATTCCTAGAACTCGGCAAAACATTCTGCAGTTTTTAATAAAAGTCAAGTTCCTCTAAGTAATTTTTAAATTATATGCAAGTCAAATTAAAGGTGGCATTGTCATCTACACAACATTAAGTGAGTCATTCACATAATGTTTTAAAAGGCATCATGAAGTCTCTTGTGTGTTGCTTCATCTTTATGGTGTATAGGAAATTCTTATGAAACTGCCTAGACTCTTATGAAGCTTGGAAGTAACAAAAGAATAACCTGAGTCTGTTCAACTGTAAATGCTTATTAAATATGAGCTTAGAATGTATTGTAAAGTTACTGACTTCAAATAGCAATAAAAAGAACAATAATTGAAAAGAATAGAATGACAAGCTGCACTTTACTATTACAAAAAAAAAAAAAGTAAACACTGTAGACAAAAGGACAAGGCTGCAATGTCTGAAACTTTGAAATACCATTTAGAAATCATATTTTTCCCCCAAGGTTTCCCCCAATATACATTTTGTGAGAATTATTTCCGACCTCTTGTCTATAGAGATGCTGGTGTCTGTAGAGGAAATTTTATAGAAAGCATCCCCTTGAAATGAAGGAACAACTTACATTTGCCCTTCACTGATATAAACTATATTGAAAACAACTTATGTTGCTCAGCAACATTTAATATACCAAAATAAAACACCACCGTCCACCTGGCTCTTAAAAGCAACGAAATTGAATTTCTTAACATGGCTTCTGATATCTATTTAGTTTAGATTAAATATAGGTTAAAGTGTAATCTTTCTATAATCTGATCACAGATTCCAACAAATAAGATAGCTAGGATCAGGACACAAAATAGAAAATTCCAAATTGTTTTAAGCATGTTCATATCCAGACTGTGAAGCAGAGTCCCCAGTGGCTCAGTGCCAGCCTTGCATCTTCCAAAGGATGTGGTCTCTCTGAGTGAACTCCCTCTGAACTCTACTTGTCAAAATAATGGCAAACTAACCACATCACGTAAACAAAACAAAACAAGAGGCTGGATTGCTGCTATTGTTAGCATCATTAAAAATTAAGGATGGCTGATTTTGAGCAAATATTTAATGCTGACTATTCCATTCTTTGTAATGGTTTTCTCTAAAATGGAGTTATTTTTCAAAACATTTTAAAGATGATACATTATTTTCATAAACTTATTTCCTTTTTCTATTGTTACATTTTTGTTTGACCTCACAGATTATTGTATTTATGAGATCTGAGATCCCATTTAAACATAGCAACATATAAACTGTTATAAAATATGAAAGCAATTCTTTCTCCTTCAACTATCTATTAGAAGTTATATATGTGTCAAAATAAATACATAGCAAATGTGTGTGAAACTTCTACCAATTCTGAGGTATCAAAAAAGCATATATTACTTAGGTGGAACACTGAAATAAGTTTTCCATCTAAATTTATAAGGAAACATATTGAAAACACAGAAGAAAAAATAACCTTTATTTCAGAGGTTCGTTTTTAGGTCCTCCTGCTTATAATTTGATTTGCAAAAGCCCCATGTATGAGCCCTGTTATTGGTCCTATTTTGTGAATAAAAGTAAAATTTGAGCCAGCTCTGACACTGTAGAACAGGTGCTCCATGTCAAGCTTTATGTTTTGATTCTACTTCCACCTAATATGAATAGTTTATAGCCACTATGGTATTCATACCAGCAAAAGCAAATGTTAGAGTCCTACAGATGTTTTTATTCTGAGAAGAGGAAAGCCTGCCGTCCAAGGAATGAAAATACAGTCATGAAATTTAGTGAGTTTACATGATCTGTGTTGAATTTTGGGGTGAGTTAGCAGCCTCTCAACAAATATACGTATAGTCATGTGATTGACCCTCCTAATGTCCTTTCGGCCTGCAGTGTTAAAAAAATAATTCTCAAGGAATCACAAGTTTCAGAAGTGATGCTCTAAAAGTAATAGCTACTAAAGTGATGATAGACTTTATGTGTTTTTTTCTTAGAATATCATCAATTTTTCGGCTGAATATAAGTTTTGCTTCACATACTGTTCTCTACTGTTTTTCAGTTTATAGATTGTCCTCTCCTTGTTTTGCCTTTTTATTTTGCACATCCCATTTCCTCTTCTTAGAATTTTCTTTTTTTATTATACTTTAAGTTCTGAGGTACATGGGCAGAACCTGCAGGTTTGTTACAAAGGTATACACATATCATGGTGGTTTGCTGCATCCATCACACTGTCATCTACATTAGGTATTTCTCCTAATGCTCTCTCTCCCCTAGACCCCCACACCCCAACAGGCCCTGGTATATGATGTACCCCTCCCTGTGTCCATGTGTTCTGATTTTTCAATACCTATTTATAAGTGAGAACATCCGGTGTTTGGTTTTCTGTTCTTGTGTCAGTTTGCTGAGAATGATGGTTTCCAGCTTCATCCATGTCCCTGAAAATACATGAACTCTTGCTGTTTTATGGCTACATAGTATTGCATAATATATATGTGCCACATTTTCTTTATACAGTCTATCACTGATGGGCATTTCGGTTAGTTATAAGTCTTAGCTATTGTGAACAGTGCTGCAATTAACATATGTGTGAATGAATGTGTCTTTATAATATAATGATTTATAATCATTTGGGTATATACTTAGTCATGAGAGTGCTGGGTCAAGTGGTATTTCTATTTCTAGATCCTTGAGGAATCACCACACTGTTTTCCACAATGCTTGACCTAATTTACACTCCCACAAACAGTGTAAAATCATTGCTCTTTCTCCACATCCTCTCCACATCTGTTGTCTTCTGATTTTTAATGATCGCCATTCTAAATGCTGTGAGTTGGTATCTCAATGTGGTTTTGATTTTAATTTCTCTAATGAACAGTGATGATGAGCCTTTTTGATATGTTTGTTGGCTGCATAAATTTCTTCTTTTGAGAATTGTCTGTTCATATCCTTCACCCACTTTTTTATGTTTTTTTTTTCTTATAAATTTTTTTCTTATAAGTTCTTTGTAGATTCTGGATATTAGCCCTTTGTCAAATGGGTGGCTTGCAAAATTGTTTTCACCATTTTTTGGTTGCTAATTCACGCTAATGATAGTTTCTTTTGCTGTGCAGAAGATCTTTAGTATAATTAGATTCCATTTGTCAATTTTGGCTTTTGTTGCCATTGCTTTTGGTGTTTTAGTCATGAAGTCCTTGCCCATGCCTATGTCCTAAATGGTATTGCCTAGGTTTTCTTCTAGGGTTTTTAGGGTTCTAGGTATTATGTTTAAATCTTTAATCCATCTTGAGTTAATTTTTGTATAAGGTGTAAGGAAGGGATCCAGTTTCAGCTTTCTGCATATGGCTAGCCAGTTTTCCCAACATCATTTATTAAGTAGGTAATCCTTTCCCTATTGCTTGTTTTCATCAGGTTTGTCAAAGATCAGATGGCTGTAGATGTGTGGCATTATTTCTGAGACTTCTGTTCTGTTCCATTGGTCTATATCTGTTTTGGTACCAGTTCCTTGCTGTTTTAATTACTGTAGCTTTGTAGTATAGTTTGAAGTCAAGTAGCATGATGCCTCCAGCTATTTTTCTTTTTTCTTAGAATTGTCTTGGCTATGCGGACTATTTTCTGGTTCCATTTGAAATTTAAGGTGGTTTTTCCAATTCTGTAAAAGTCAATGTTAGCTTGATGGGGATAGCATTGAATCTATCAATTACTTTGGTTAGTATGATAATTTTCATGATATTTATTTTTCCTAACCATAAGCATGGAATGTTTTCCCATCTGTTTGTGTCCTCTCTTATTTCCTTGAGCAGTGGTTTGTAGTTCTCCTTGAGAAGGTCCTTCATAACCCTTGTTAGTTGTATTCCTAGGTATTTTATTCTCTTTTTAGCAATTGTGAATGGGAATTCGCTCATGATTTCACTCTGTTTGACTGTTACTGGTATATAGGAATGCTTGTGGTTTTTGCACATTGATTTTGTATCCTGAGACTTTGCTGAAGTTGTTTATCAGCTTAAAGAAATTTTGGGCTGAGATGATGGGGTCTTCTAAATATACAATCATGTTGTCCACAAATAGAGGTAATTTGACTTTCTGTTTTCCTAATTGAATACCCTTTATTTCTTTTTCTTGCCTCATTGCCCTCGTCAGAACTTCTAATACTATATTGAATAGGAGTGGTGAGAGGGCATTCTTGCTTTATGCCAGTTTTCAAAGGGATATTTCCAGTTTTTGCCCATTCAGTAAAGTGCTGTTGAATTTTGTCAAAGGCCTTCTCTGCTTCTATTGAGATAATCATGTGGTTTTTGCCTTTGGTTCTGTTTATGCGATGGATTACGTTTATACATTTGTGTATGTTGAGCCATCCTTGTAGCCCAGGGATGATGCTGACTTGATCATGATGGATAAGCTTTTTGATGTGCTATTGGATTCAGTTTGCTAGTATTTTATTGAGGATTTTCAAATCAATGTTAATCATGGATATTAGCCTGAAATTTTTACTTATAGTTGTGTCTCTGCCAGGTTTTGGTATCAGAATGACGTTGGTCTCATAGAATGAGTTAGGAAGGATTCTCTCATTTTGTATTGTTAGGAATAATTTCAGAAGAATTAGCACCAGCTCCTCTTTGTACCTCTGATAGAATTTGGCTGTTAACCCGTCTGGTCCTGGACTTTTTTTGGTTGGTACACTATTAATTGCTGCCTCAATTTCAGACCTTGTTATTGTTCTATTCAAGAATTCAACTTCTTCCTGGCTTAGTCTTGGGAGGGTCTAAGTGTCCAGGAATTTATCCATTTCTTCTAGATTTATTGATTTATTTTCTTCCTCTACCTTTCTTCTGGTTAAACCCTGTTTATACTTTATTCCTTTGCTAGGAAGCTATTTATATAACCATGCCCATCCAGGTCAGTAGGTGCTGCTTCCTGCACTTCTGAAGCAGCATACCCTTCTCCAATCCGAGTGTTTATTAGATGGTGTCATTTGAGCACCGAAACAGCATCTGTCTTATTAATTTCTGTTTTACTCTCTGTACACAATATGGTGTCTGGCAGGTAGCGGGTTTCTGACTGACTAAATAAGAGCTGATATATTCACAGTTTTATATCTTAATATTCCCTCACTTATGCTACTTACTGCAGTCTTTTGGAACCATTTGCCATCCTTCAACTTTTTCACATTCTCTCCTAACTCTCTGCACTGTAACTCCTTCTGCTCAGAATTGCCTTCTATCATTCCTCTTCTACCCCACTAAGCTGGCTAGTTTTAACTATCCTTCAAGATTCAACTTAGCTATCACCTCATCTGGGAAGCCACCTGTGACCATAATCAACCTAATTTTGACACAAAAGAGCATTGTCTCAGTCTGCTCCTGGAATTCTCATTCAAATATCATATAGATAGAACTGTGCTGAAATTATCCTAAATTTTGGGATCCCCAATTTGATTGAAATATTTTTTTCTTTTTTTTTTGAGATGGAGTTTCGTTCTTGTTACCCAGGATGGAGTGCAATGGCGCGATCTCGGCTTACCTAAACCTCCACCTCCTGGGTTCAAGCAATTCTCCTGCCTCAGCCTCCCATGTAGCTGGGGCTACAGGCGTGCACCACCATGCCCAGCTAATTTTTTTGTATTTTTAGTAGAGACGGGGTTTCACCATGTTGACCAGTATGGTCTCAATCTCTTGACCTCATGATCCACCTGCCTCGGCCTCCCAAAGTGCTGGGATTATAGGCATGAGCCACCGCACCCGGCCGATTGAAATTTCTTAATAGTGCTGCTGACTTCACTTTATCTTAGGCCCTGTACATATACTCTATTCTGTACTCATAGAAGATATTTAAATACATAGAAGATGTTCAAATGTATTTACTCAGATTTAAAAAGTCTGAGCCCAGGATCCACAATGTACTTCTTGTATAATCTTTATTGAGTTACTTAACGTTTCTGAATTTTAGTTTAGTTTTGTTATCTTTGAAATGGGAACTGTAATAGTTGTTATAATGAATACTTTTATTGATCTCAGGATCAATACAAGTATTGGTATCAATATAAATGGATAGTTTTCTTTCCCATGACATAATGTTTCCAAGTGGAAATCTTTCAGCTGGAGTAGAATACTTCTTCTCTCCCTATGCCTTACTCACTGAAACCTGTTAAAGGAGGAGTGACTTTCCTGGGAGGTGAGCTTGGGGTGATATTTATTTTATTTGTCTATACATTACAGAGTGTATATTCTCTATGCCACAGTAAGAGACCTGCTGCAATTCTCCATATTGCCTGTGACTATGTAGATAAGATTTTATGTTTCACAGATTAAGAGTGAACAGGCCTCTTTGGCCTCAGTTCTGAAGGTACATTCACCAGTAGGCTTTTCCTCTTATAATAGTGAGATCTCTATTTGTTTATCAACAGTTGTGATAACACTCCAGGAAAAAGATGTTATCACCAAATTAAGAGTGTAACAATGAGTAGGGAGGTAGAGCAAGATGACCAAATCGAAACTTCCACTGATCATTCTCCATGCAGGAACACCAAATTGAAGAACTATCCACACAAGAAATCACAAAGAATCAGATGAATGTTTACAGTACCTGGTTTTAACAACACCTTAAGAAAAGAGGCACTGAATAAGGAAGGGAAGACAGTGTTGACTCACCTACAATACTTTTATCCTATCCCCGAGCAGTGACTGCATGGCAGAGAGAGATAATTATTGTGTTTGGGGGAGGGAGAGCATGGTCTTTGTGTGACTTCACACTGGAACTCAGTGCTGTCCTGTCACAGTGGAAAACAGCACAGGGCAGAACTAAGCCAGCACTCATGGAGGAAGCATTAAGACCAATCTTAGCTAGAAACCAGTAGCTTATCCCAGTGGCTGAAAGCTGAGTTCTTGCAAGCTACACCACCATGGATTAAAGTGCTCTGTAGTTCTAAATAAATTTGAAAGGACTTGAAAGTCCACAAGGACTGTGATTCCTGGGCAAGCCTTCGTACTGTCCTGGGCTTGAAGCCAGTAGATTGGAGTGCATGTGACTTACACCACCTGGGGCAGCCAAGGATATGTTTGCATCACCTCTCCAAAAACCCCAGGCAGCATTACTTGGAGCTCCAGTAGAGATTCCTGCCCTGTGTTTGAGGAGAGGAGTGGGATAGTAAAGAGGACTTTGTCTTGCAACTTGCATATGAGTTGAGCCACAATAAAATAGGGCAGCAGACAGAGACCTGAGGCCCCCATTCCAAGCCCTAAATCCGGAATGACATTTCTAGACATACTCTGAGCCAGAAGGAAACTGGAGGACTTGAAATGAAAAATCTAGTCCTAGTAGGATTAATAACATGGTGACTAAAGAGCCCTTGGGCCGTGAATGAGCAGTAGGGTCCAGGCAGTACTTACCAGAGGCCTTAGGTGAGACTCAGAGCCATGCTGGCTTCAGGTGTGAACGAGCACATTCCAAGCTGTGGTGGCTGTGAGGAAAGAAACTGCTAAAGGAAAGGAGAGAGAAAATGAACTGAATAAGTCTCCAGTGACCAGCCCTACAGAGACAGAGATATGTGACCTTTCACAGAAAGAATTCAAAATAGCTCTGTTGAGGAAGCGCCACAAAATTCAAGATAACATAGAGAAGAAATTCAGAACCCTGTAAGACAAATTTAACAAAGAGATCAAAATAATTGAAAAAAATGAAGCAGAAATTCTGGAGCTGAAAATGCAACTGACATACTGAAGAATGCATCAGAGTCTCTTAACAACAGAATTGACAAGCAAAAGAAAGAAATTGAGACCCGAAAGACAGGCTATTTGAAAACGCACAGCAAGAAGACACAGAAGAAAAGAGAACAAAGAAGAATGAAACATGCCTGCAAAATCTAGAAAATACCCTCAAAAGAACAAATCTGAGTAACTGGCCTTAAAGAGAAAGTCAGAGATAGGGGTAGAAAGATTATTCAAAAAGAAAATAACAGAACTTTCCAAATGTAGAGAAAGATATCAATATTCAAGTACAAGAAGGTTGTAGAACACCCAGTAAATTTATCCCAAATAAGACTATCTCAAGACATGTAATAATGAAACTTCAAAAAGTAAAGAATAAAGAAAGGAGTCCGTATGTAGTGGCTCACACCTGTAATATTTGCACTTTGGGAGGCTGAGGTGAGCAGATCACCTGAGGTCAAGAGTTTATGACCAATGTGGCCAACATGGAGGAACCCTGTCTCTACTAAAAACACAAAAAGTTAGTCAAGAGTGGTGGCAGGCATCTGTAATCCCAGCTACTTGAGAGGCTGAGGCAGTAGGCTCACTTGAACCCAGGAGGCAGAGGTTGCAGTGAGCCAAGATTGTTCCATTGCACAACAGCCTGGGCAGCAAGAGCAAAACTCTATCTCAAAAGAAAAAAAAAAGGACGCTAAAAGCAGAAAGAGAAATGAAACAAATAACATTGAAAGAGGCTTCAATATGTCTGGTAGCAGACTTCTCATTACGGGCCAGGAGAGAGTGGCATGACACATCTAAAGTGCTGAACAAAAAAAAAAAAAAAAAAAAAGAAGCTTTTATCCTGGAATAGTATAACCAGACAAAAATTCCTTCAAACATGAAAGAGAAATTAAAATTTTTCAAGACAAACAAGAGCTGAGGGATTTTGTTAACACCAGACCTGTCCTACAAGAAATGCTAAAGGGAATTTTTCAATTTGAAGAAAAAAAACATTAATGAGGAATAAGAAATTATCTGAAGTCATAAAACTTACTGATGATAGTAAATACAAGGAAAAACATAATATTATAACACTGGAATAATGGTATATAAACTACACATACCTTGAATAAAAAGATTAAAAATATGAGGGCCTGGCGCGGTGGGTCACGCCTGTAATCCCAGCACTTTCGGAGGACGAGGCAGATGGATCACGAAGTCAAGATATCGAGACCACCCTGGTCAACATCGTGAAACCCCATCTCTACTAAAAAGACACACACACAAAAAAAATTAGCTGGGCATGGTGGCGCACACCTGTAATCCCAGCTACTCAGGAGACTGAGGCAGGAGAATTGCCTGAACCCAGGAGGTGGAGGTTGTGGTGAGCCGAGATTGTGCCATTGCACTCCAGCCTGGGTAACAAGAGCAAAATGCCGTCTCAAAAAAAAAAAAAAGATAAAAAATATGAATATATTAAAAATAATAACTTTTCAACACTGTATAATAAGATAAATAGCAACCACAAAAAGTTATAAAACAGAGGTATAAAGTTAAAGAGTAGAGAGTTTTTTATTAGTTTTCTATTTGTTCATGCAACCAATGTTGTCTTTGGTTGAAAACAATAGGTTATAAGACATTATATGCTATGCAAGCCTCATGGTAACTTCAAATCAAAAAACATGCAACAGATATACAAAAAAATTAAAAGCAATAAGTTAAAATATAGAACCAGAGAAAAATCACCTTCAGTAACAGGAAGAGGAAGGAAGGAAAGAAGAAAGACCACAAAACAACCAGAAAACAAATAATAAAACAGCAGTAGTAAGTCAATAATAACATGGAATATAAATGAACAAAATCCCCAAACAGAAGACATAGAATGGTTGAATATATTTTAATGACTTAATAATCTGTTGCTTACAAGAAATACATTTCACCTACAAAGACACATATAGCCAGGAAATAAAGGGATGAAAAAAGATGTTTCATGCAAATGGTAACTAGAAAAGAACAGGATAGCTATACTTATATCAGAAAAAATATATTTCAAGACAAAAACTATAAAAAGAGACAAGGACATGATATAATGATAAAGGGGTCAATTCAGCAAGAGGATATAACAATTTGCATATGTATATATGCACTCAACACTGGAGCATCCAGATATGTATCAAATATTATTAGAGCTAAAGAGAGAGAGAGAGAGAGACTCCAACACAATAATAGCTGGAGACTTCAACATCCCTCTTTCAACATTAGACAGATCTTCCAGATAGAAAATCAAAAAAGAAATCAAAAAAGAGTTTAATCTGTACAATAGGCCAAATAGACCTAGTAGATATTTACAGAACATGTCATCCAACAGCTGTAGAATACACATTCTTCTCCTCACTACGTGGATCATTCTCAAGGATAGTCCATATGTAAGGCCACAAAACAAGCCTTACAATATTCAAAAAATTAAAATTATTTCAAGTATTTTCTCTTACTACAGTGGAATAAAACTAAAAATCAATAACAAGAGGAATTTTGGAAAATGTAAACACATGAAAATTAAACAATATGCACTGACAATGAGAAGGAAATTAAAAAAATTTCTTGAAACAAATGATAATGGAAATATAACATACCAAACCATATGAAATGTAGCAAAAGCAGTTCTAAGAAAAAAGTTAATGGCAGTAAGCACTTGCATGAAAAAAGTAGAAAAAAACTTCAGGTAAACAATATAACAATTAATCTTAATGAACTAGAAAATCAAGAGCAAAACAAACCCAGAATCAGTAGAAGAGAAATAAAATAATGAATATGAATAAAGGAAACTGAAGTAAAAATATAAACAATCAACAAAAGGATATGTTGCTTTTTTGAAAAGATAAAACCATCCAACCTTTAGAAACATAGAAAGATAGAAGACCCAAATAAAATCAGAGTTGATGAAAGCACTAGAGAAGCTCTCTAGGACACTGGAGTGGGCAAAGAGTTCTTGAATAACACCCCACAAACACAGACAATCAAAGCAAAAGTGGGCAAATGGGATTGCTGGGGTTCATGGGAGCCCTCAGCTCCCGTGAGAGGATGTTTCTCCAAGGTTATTGTTCTCCCACTCCCTCAAGAATGAGAGAGGGGACCACAGCAGGTGCACTCATAAAGTAAATACCCGACTCACAAAGCTTTTGCAGAAAAATGATTTATTTAGGTAGAGAAAGAAAGGAGAAGAAGAAAGAAACAGTTAACTCTCATACTGAATAAGAGAAAGAAAAGCCACTCTTACACCGAGTGAGAAGGGTTCCCAGAAAGGGAAAAATTAGAGAAGGAAAACTCCTTTCACATTGAGTGAGAAAATCCAGAAAGATGGAATTCAGAAGAGAAAAGCAGCTTCCACTCTGAGTGGAAGGGAACTGAGAGAGAGATGGAGTTTAGAAGGGAAAGACAGGCTTCTGTGAGAGAGTGTAGAAGGGGACTCCAGAGGGAAAATCCACTCAGAGGAGGGGGACAGGGACTTTTAACTTGGAAGGAATTCCCTCCCTCTCCAAGTCCATTGGCCAATGAAAAGAAGTTCCTTAGAACTTCCGCTGGAGTGATGGCTTTTGACCCTTTCTGGCATCCATGAAAAAAAACAGACCGTTAAATCTCCCGGATGGAGAGAGACAGGAGTGGGGGCATGGCGCTGGGAAGTTCTTGCGCTAAAAACGACGCCCCGTTGTGGACGCAGAAAGAATACATTTCCTCAGGATCACAAGTTAAGAAGCTTCTGAACAGCAAAGGAAACAACAGAGAGAGGAGACAACTCAAAAATGGGAAAAAATATTGACAAACTATCCATCTGACAAGGGATTAATAAACAAAATACATAAGGAGCTCAAACAACTCTACAAAAAATCTAATAATCCAATTTATAAATGGGCAAAATATCTGAATAGATATTTCTGAAAAGAAGACATATAAATGAAAAATAGGTATATATGAAAAAGTACTCAGCATTATTAATCATTAAAATACAAATCAAAACTATGAGATATCATCTCACCATAGTTCAAATTGCTTTATTCCAAGAGACATGCAATGACAAATGCTGGAGAGGTGGTGAAGGAAAGGGAATCCTTGCACACCATTGGCGGGAATGTAAATTAGTATAGCCACTCTGGAGACCAGTTTGGAGGTTCCTCAAAAAACTAAATATAGAACTACTGTATGATCCAGCAATTCAGTTCCTAGGTATATTCTCAAAAGAAAGGAAATTAACATATTGAAGAGACAGTCTCTGAAAACCCAAAGTGAGTCTATTAAAGAAGTCATACAATAGGCAGAAATGGCTTGGTCTTTTCTTAGGCAACGGCTGAGGTCTGCTCTGCAGAGTATGAACTTGATTTCAAAGCTGAAGCATACCTTGGCCTGAATGAATTAAAGCCAGAGGCTGCCATATAACCACAATTCTCACAGCTGGGCAATGAGTGTGCAGCATGTTCCTTTTTTATTTTTTTGAGACAGTCGTCATGATCTCAACTTACAGCAATCTCCTCCTTCTGGATTCAAGTGATTCTCCTACCTCAGCCTCCTGAGTAGCTGGGATTATGGGTCTTTGCCACCATGCCTGGCTAATTTTTGTATTTTTAGTAGAGATGGGGTTTTGCCATGTTGGTCAGGCTGATCTCAAACTCCTAGTCTCAAGTGATCTGCCAGCCAGGACCTCCCAAAGTGTGTACAGGCTTGAACCACCACACCCTGCTTGTTCTATCTTAAAGTAGGTTTTGAATGGTGTATGTCCATGTCTATAATATGTGACATTATTCTCCCATCTGTTGACTATAAGTTTCATTATATAGAGATTTTTGTTTTATTCACTGTTTCATCACCTGTGTCTTTAAGAATGCCAAAAAGAGTAGGAGCTACATAAATACTTGTTGAATGAATGAATAAAATCTATTTGATTTCTGTGACCATCTCTCACTATTTGCAAAATATTGGCAGGGATCAGGAATGTAATGTATTGGATATCTTCTGTCCTCAAAGTGTATGTGGACTGTCACATAATATTCTGGTAAGGATCATATTCAGCAAAGTACATCATTTGATATCAAAACATTCAAAACACTGCACAAATGTTCACAATCAATAGTACTGAATACTACTGCCAATTTAAAATTACTATTTCTGTCCTTTCCTTTTGTTTTTCTATTGATTATTGCTTTTAATTCATAGTTTCCAGTTTAATGGGTATCTATTCTTTCCTTCCTTTTTATTTCCTGTATACGATCTAACAGATCTTCTTATTACTTCCAAAATAAAATAGTGACAGTACTATATTAAGAGACGTAGATGAAATTCAAATTGGAAATTATTTTTCTAAAAGAGCTTATATAAAGCCTTTTGTTGTATGAAAACTTTGAAACCAGAAACTACAGTGTCATTTGGAAATTGTAAATTTGTCCCTGATAATGGAAATGAACTCACTGTCATGCACTCAACATACATCCCACTCACTGATCTTCTATTCATTCTAAGAGGCATCAATTCACTGAATTCAGTATTGAATGCTTCACACCCACTGAACCAGGTGGTCTTTTATGGCTACCTTGGCCCTAACCCCTCTGACCTGATTTTATTGTCTATATCTTCCTTTTCAGTTACTTTAGACCTTTTCAGTTAACACCTCCCATGCCCCAACTTCTTCCTAAATATCTCCCACTTAAATTACTTAAATATACATTTGCTTCTCACAACAGTACTATGAGATAGGTATATAATTATTATCCTCTTAATTTTATAAAACACAGAAAGAAAATAAAAAGAAATAGCTATTTTCCCAGATTACACAGCTACCAGGTATAAGAGTGAATACATGAACAGAGGTAAAATGACCTACGGGCTCAGCTTCTTAATTGGATTGCCCGAGTGCTGGCTTAGTTATTATTGGCATTTCATCAGATACAGCATAATTATGTAACGTGTTCCAAAATGTTTACCATCTATTAATTATTAAATAAGAAACATTTTGGTCTGACATTCTAACTTGTCTGCAGTAATACAAACTCATTCATCCAATTTCATCTTCTGTTCACTCCTCTCACACATTTATTCTTAGCCTCCCAATAATTCAACTAGTTTTCTTGCCCTAACCCTTGTATCTAAATGTATTTGTAACTTTCCCTAGCTCTATATTCTTATGCTGTTTAAATTCCATTCATACTTCAAAGAATACATTTTTAAAATAGAGTCCTGTCAATTCTCTATCCAAGGTGCTCTGTGAGAGGTGAACTGATATTACAATACATTGTATTTACTGCAATATAATATGGATATCTAAGTTCTATTTTACAACATAAACTGTGCCCTTCTTTGAAATGAGAGTGTATTCCCATCTAAGTGTTAATCATCACCACTTTCAACACAGTGACTTTTACATAATATGTCCAGTAAATGATTGCTGAAGTCAAGAAACCCAAAGAAACCTGGTAGAAATTTTCCTTGTTGCCAATGAGAAAAAGATACACTGAGAATGAGGTCATAGATGATCACAATAGTTTTCCACATCTACAAAGGTATGTCTCAAGACTCCTAAGTTAATGCCAAATCACAGATATAGTACCAAATATATAGTACCAAAGCCTATATTTACTATCTTTTTTTCCTCTACATACCTACCTATGGTTGAGTTTAATTTATAAATTAGCCACACTAAGAGATTAACAACAATAACATAATAAAATAAAACAATTATAACAATATACTGTAATAAAAATACAAAGGTGTTCTCTCTCAAAATATCTTATTGTTTGTAATATTTTCAGACTGGTTGATTATGGGTACATGAAATCAGGAAAAGTAAAAATCATATATAATGAGGGAACTGCTGTGCTCTGTTTACAGCATTCTCTATTTTGGAATAAAATTTTCACTCACCTTGCTATAGATGCAAATATTGCTTTCTAATTAAATGTGTTTTGTTTTCTCATTCTAATTCTAAAAAGCTCCCTTTGCAATAAAAGTGAAGGAATTTTAGGAATGATGCATTCTATATTTGCATGCTACTCTTTGTATTTTTAGTACCAACTTCAGATATTACTTAACTCTATGGAGGAAAAAAAAATGTTGGCACCACATAAAAATCACATCTGCTGTCACAACTATTTTCATAGGTCTCTTTCTTTCTCCAAAATGGCAATAGAAAAGCTGTGCACAGAACACAATCCTGAAACGTGGGAGCCTGCCCAGGCGCCCCATTGTCCTTTCTGTCATATTATAAATGAAACAAAAAGACAGCCCAGGCAGTTGGCTACAGGTCTGACTGCCAAAAGTAATAAATAAAATGTTTAAAGGTATGTCTTTTTTTAAATAGGAATGTCTTGATACTCCACAAAAAATAAACATATTAATCCTTACAGTGAATTTATATACAGTAGTGTAACCGGTGGAGGTACTCAGCTCCCTCCTAGTTCTGAAAAGGTTCTTAGTCTCGCTAACCCTGAAGAATGGGGACAGGGGTCCTGGAGGTGTGGTGAGTTTGCTGCTCAAATAAACATTGTGGACCCAAAGAGTTTTTGCAGAAAAGTGATTTGTTAGACAGAGAGAGAGACAGAAAGACAGCTCCCACGCTGCCATGGGAGGGGACCCAGAAAAGAAATCCGTACAGGTAAGGAGCAGTTGAATTTTAACCCTTGAGTTATTTCCTCCCCATTCATGTTCTCATCGAATGACAGGAGTTCTTTCAAACTTCCTCTGGAGTGATTGATCTTTGACTGTGATACCCCATAGGCTACTTGGTTCACAACTCTGAGTTAGAGCCCTTCTTCCCAGAACTTTCAGTGGGTTTTTTTGTACAAAGGAGCCTTCCTAGCTTTTCCCACGTAGCCATCACGTAGGAAGCCCAGACAAAGGACTTTCTTTACATTTGAAACTTCTCTGGGTTCCTGATGGAGGCGTGGAGCCGGGAAACGCCTGCCTTTTAAACCACGCCCCTTGCGGACCCGGGAAGAGAAGTCACTCAGTAGCAGCAAGTTTCCTGATAGATGTGATCAATTAAATTCAGTTCTTAAATAATAAGTTCTAGAAAATACGTGGAAAGTCATGGAGTAAGGGGAGAACTGCCTTTGTTTCCAAAATTTATCCAGGGATAGTTCAATTTTAATTTGAATCTTAGCACTGGAGGCTTAGGACTATGTGTTGTAGTGGAAAAAACAGGTTTTGAAACCTGAACTTATAAAAAAAAAAAATACTGACTCTGGCAATTTTATAATTAGAAGACGTTTTCATGTTACTTAATTTCTCTAATATTTTTTGTTAAATTGGTAAAATGGAGATAATAACCTTTTTTGTATATATAGTAGCTCTAAAAGATAGTCATTATGTCTGGAAACATAGGTGTTTCACAAATAATAGCTAATTCTATTAGTATTATTAGCCCTATATGTAAATAATAGCAAAAGGCATCAATATTCTAAATTGTATCCTATGGGAAGGAAACAGAGAATGTAGGACCTCATTAGAAATTTCAGAGTTGGACAGTGTAAAGTTACCTTCTCTCCTTTGGTCCTCAGGCCTTCACTCCAATGAAATCATCTCCCCAGCATAAAAATTAAAATAAGAAAACAAACAAAAAAACATCCAAATGGGAGATGAATAAAAACTCTGGAAAAGTTCAGTACTTTTCTTCCAACTACTTCTAATTTCCACTTCTTTGCGATAATTGCCTATTAGTATTCACCCCATTAAGCAGCCAAAGAGTTTATAACAGAGGAAAATGGCAGTTGCTTTCCCAATTCTAATTTTAAACTGGGATAAAGATTACTACCTAACTATACTTATTAGCCTTTATTTTTAACAAATTACACTGTAACATTAATTAATTCATTTTTTCTTCAATTGACATAATCAAGTGTAGTCTCTATGCCAGATGATACAGTGTATATAGATTTGGGTTTTGACTTTAAGAAGCCAAAACTTGGTATTTAAAAAAGGAGGGAAAAAAGCAGTTACTTGTCCAGAGTCACTTTAGGCTTCCGTAAAATAGTAAAGAAAAATTTAAGAAGTATTCTTTCTTTCAGCTGGGTGTGGTGGCTCATGCCTGTAATCCCAGCACTTTGGGAGGCCCAGGCTGGCAGATCACCAGGTCAGGAAATCCCAACCATCCTGGCCAATATGGTGAAACCCTGTCTCTACTAAAACAAAAAATTAGTTGGGCGTGGTGGCGCCCACCTGTAGTCCCAGCTACTAGACAGGCTGAGACAGGAGACTTGCTTGAACTGAAGAGGAAGAGATGGCAGTGAGCTCAGATCGCGCCATTGTACCCCAGACTGGGTGACAAGAGTGAAACTCGATCTCAAAAAAAAAAAAAAGTATACTTTTCTGAATATAGTAGCACATATCCTAACACATATTCTAATACATCATATACCTTACATAAACACGTGATCTAGATCTACACCTTACTTGAGATAGATAACTGGAATTCATGAGCTAATCAAAGCTTTTAATTTATATTTTACTTTCATCTTATTTGTCAAAAAATGATGTGGAGAGCATCGAGAAGATTGTTCAAAGAGAATAGACAGATAATAGAAATGAAGATATAGCAAGAGCAATTTAGTTTCTCTATATAAATTCAAATCCCTGAACTGAGATGAAGTATGCAGGAGTTGGGAGAATTTGCAAAAGTGCTACAAAACCCCAATGTTGGCAATATTTGTGAAACCAGAAAAAAACAAGACAATCACTGAAAAGTGAAAGTCTAGCAAATGTTTCTTCTTGTAAGAAACTAAAGTTGCTGACATAGAAGTTTTAATAGATGATTTGTAAATCTTGGAAATAAAAACACTGACCATTAGCAAATAGCATATATTTAAACAAAAGAGAAGCCAATTCAACCTTTTAAAAAATCTTAAGTTTCACTGTATTTTAGAAACAGTGCATCAGAATTGGATTAAGAGGTATACCATAATCTATCTTTAATCTTTCTTAATTGGATTAAGATTTATACTCAAAATCACAGTTTTCAAGAAGAATGCAGAGATGTACCAAGAAGTCATGGTACAACTCACAGGTTTTAAATATAGATTGATGTAAGCTAGCAGGAACTATTCCAAATGGGGGGGGGTTAATAAATTTTGTCTTTAGTCTTCCTTGCTCAAAATTTTAATGACACAAATTTGAAAGGTTTAGCTAATATGTTCTATATCAGAATCAGAATATAAAAATATTTAAACATAGTAGATTAAATTTAATGTAATGGAAATAATTGAATAAATATAAATTAATAGATGTTAGTTTCATACAACAGACTATACTAGGATCAAGTGGTAAGATTGCCTTAAAAATGGCAAGTACCTGTATCTTTTAAGATCAAACTTAAAGTTTGAAATAATATTATATGTCATTAAGTTAAATATCTCACGGAATACAAATAATTCCTCCTGAGTAATGATTAGCAAGCTTTAATCTTAAGATAGGGCATCAGATTCTTCCTTTGCAAATATTAGTTGTGTTCCTTCAATCTAAAGTTTGTAGGGAAGTAAAATTGATCATAACACCATAAAATACATTATTTGCATGTGTATATGTATATATAAAATAACATATATTTACATATATATGCAGATTATATTGCACATATTTACATATTTATATATAACCAATCCCTTATTACATCACTTACATGTATAAAATTTTATCCAACCAACCAACCATTTTCAGCTTAATGTAACCTCTGTATCAAACTAAGTTTCTTGTCAAATGTTATATGTATAGATCATACAGTGGAATGCAGTGGAAATTGACTGCAAAATTAAATTCAAATATTTCAAAAGAGGTAGATTTTATACAAAAAAATAAATAAATGATGTGATGAAGAATGTTTGAATTGCACGCAAAGTCTTTACAAAAGAGCATCTGGCTATTTAAGTCAATCAATTTAGAAGCAAAAACATAAAATATTTATGACATGCTGAACACTTCCAAAAAGAACAACTTGAATATAAAAGAAATAAAAGAGGAGCGTGTAGTAATTGATGGAGTATACTACTGTCTGAAGAACGATTTTCTTTATAATCATATTGTCAAGCAGGAATTCAAAAATATCATGTTATGCTATTATAAACCTTTGTTAAAAAATTGCATACACACCCGAAATCTGTTAAAACTTGATGCATTCTAAGTTAGCTCGTATTTTCTAACATTTAAAATTTGTTGACTATTATACAGAATTTCCACTTTGAAAATGCTAGTTTTAAGACAAGTTTATAATAACAATTTTCAAATCTTTCTATGAAATTTTATTTCTTTTTTTAGAATAGAATGATTTCAATTGCCTTTTACTGTCACTAGTTTCACTTAGCAGGAATCTCATCCGTACCTTTGGAGAAACCTTATTCTGTATTTCAATGGATTAGACTTTATACTTTGCTATCTATTTATTCATTAATGTATTCAAAAATATTTGTTGTGTTTCTTAAACCTGCTAAGATTTGTTGTAAAAGCCAGGGGACTGCAGTGAATAAAACAGATAAAAATCGATCTTTTCAGACATTTTGTATTGAGTCAACCTCTTAACCAATTTTCTTTCTAGCTCTGTCCATCCTGACTTTCGTAATGGTACTTAACAAATCACCTCTGCAACATAATAGCCTTTCGAATATTTGAAGTTGTCATGTTTTACTTTAATCCCTTTTCTTCCTGTTAAAAATACCCAGGTCCTTTCATTGTATTTTGTTTGATACAGTTTTGAAACATAGCATCAACCATCAACTTCACCTGAGATCCATGATTCCTAAATTACTCCCTCATCCTTTTCATCTTTCTTTAGTGTCTTTCTATAATTTGTCAGAGATGATTTTAGACTGTAGCTTACCAAATATAAACATGATAGATATACAATATGCAAATGTAGGATAGAGAATAAATACCCTTTGTCAAGGATTGTATATCCATCTGTGCAGATAATAATGTATCTATAATATTTTCAGGAATGTATCAAAGCTTAGAGCCAAATTAAGCTTTTCTTCATCTAAGTCACCCATCCATAGTGAGTTAGCTGCAAATATTTCAGTCAGATATTTTCAACTCTGTATTTGAGTTGAGGGTTTTTTCCCCCCACCCCACCCCCACCCCCGCCTTTTTTTTGGCACTGGAGGGCATCATATTTATCTCTATTAAATTTTATTGATTTTAGTCTATTGTTTTAGGTTTTTAGGGGAATGTCTAGTGTTAATTCTGTCCCAACAATATTTGTAATATTCCCTAGCTTTGTGTTACCTACAAATTTAATAAGCAGGCTTTTTTTCTCACTATCTAATTAAAAAATAAAAAATAATAAACCAGAAACAAGCATAGATCCCTGTGGTAACCTGCTAGAGATTGCCACTGGCTAATTCTTTGTATGAGGATGTTAAACTGGGTCTCAATTTCCCTTTCTCTGTTATCAACCAACTTACCTTCCACAAGATTACAACCAATCCATCATGAATACAATTATAATGCTTTTCTGAAAGTGGAATATACCATGGTTACAGTATCCCCAATAATTTCCCCCAGAAGAATTGTGTAGCTCCTTCCTCTGTGCATTTATTGCATGTTTTATGTACCTACAATATATTACCTACTAGAATTATATTAGAGTGATTTGTTTCCACAGCAGGTCAAGCAATGGTACTCAATATTTATTAGTTGAATGAGTACCTGAGTGGTAGGTTAGTTTATGCTAACTTCTTCGTCAAGTACCTTAACAGAAAATGACACAAAGCTGTTCTCCTGTAAATGCTGAATGACTTTTGGCAACACCTAAGGTCTTTGATAACAAGATTCAATATATTAAGATCATTGCATGGCTATAAGTTGTACAAATGACAGGAATTGCTACTTGCATTTAGAGCTGGAGAAACTAGAGTAACTAAAAATTATGACTGCTCCAGGGTCTATGACAAAGCAATTTAAAATAGGACTCACACGTCCTACTTTACAGAAATGTTCCACTCAAATCAGGGACAAATCTGTCAAATCAGAGAAGCAGCTTGGGGGTATATCATGTTTTGCCAATGCAAATTAATGTAGCAGTTTAGAATTAATCTTTTATTACATGATTTATTCTGTTTGTTAGTGTTTTATAATAGTGTATGCAACTATTTTTATTACTAAATATTCACCATGCATCAGCTATGTAGTAAGTATTCTGCTATGTATGTGTAGCACTTTGGAGACTCTATGAAAGATATTAAATATAGGATATTTAATTTGATATACATAATGCATATATGTATAGAAAAGTTCTCCTCACTCGTGGGAACTCACCATCTATTTGAGGAAGGCACAGGCATGAGAAAATTAAATAGCTAAATATGCATGATTAAGTTCAACCAGTAGTTTAGTATTATAACAATAATGATAATCTGGATTTTATTTAATTAATGACACAACACATATTTAATGAATGATAACTATTGTTTGCTATGGAATTTCCCCACTGGGCAAAACAGTTATGGATCCTGCACTTTATCAACCTATAGTTTAATATTAGAAACATTGTAGAAATTTAGAGAAGAGAGATTTAGTTAGGCTGTTTGGTCAATAGAAGGTTCATGAGGTACCTTGAATGCTGTATCTTGACAACTGAATAGTCACAGAATAGAGGAAAGCTGAATTCCGGGCTAGAGAATAACTGACTTTGCCTATGAAAAAGAAAAGTAATGACAAAAATAGATGCTGCTTCTTAAGAGATGCGGTGGTTTTTTTTTTTTTTTTCCTTTTTCTTCTTTTGTTCAATCCTTTATATATATCAAACAGAGAAAGATAATGATACAGATTTCAATTGGAAGAGACCAAGGCTTGCACTGGGGAAAGATGAGCACAAAACTGTAACCTGATTAGATGAGTTTTAGCACCCCTTGAAAAAGTAAAATATTTATTGCTCTATTACATAAAGAATTTATTTTAAGTTCAAAACCTAAAGCTCTCATTTTAACTCTCTGAATCTAAATGTCAAACCTGGTGTGAAGACTAAAATAAAACATGACTTAAAGAGAGAGAACTCTCATACCACAAGCTTCCAACTTCCCTAGAAAAGGCCACTGCAGTGCATTTTCAATGCTGCCTGTCATTCAGTTTGCAAATTACAGGTCTTCCACCGAACATTGATGATCCATCACTGCCATGACAACAAAAGCGCTGCCTTAGCGACACTCACTGCTGGTGAGAGGCTGACACACTGCTTATAAATACTGTAGTTGGGAGATTAGAGTAAATTCCACAGAAAGCCACATAATGAATCATGCTTTGGAAATGCAATTGAAGTATGTCAATTTATTCGTATGAAAATGCATTCCAAAATTTTGTGTAGTCAAATTTACCTACTTAATTACAAGTTCAATACAAATGCTTAAATGTACATATATAAACTTTAAATTTTTACTTGATAACTTAATGGATGGTATACCACTTATTACTTTTTAACAGAATTCAGAAAAATAAATATGGAATATAGAAACCTGTCAAATTAAACATAGCTTGGGCAACTTCTTAATAAATGCCAGTAATACTATATAAAAAATCAAGAACATTGGTCAACCATTATTATTTTGTCACATTCGTCGATATGAATTAGAATTTCATGTGACATTATTTAAATTTGTTTTGAATTATATTTATTAATTATATTTCAGTCTTATGAGAAAATAAAGCAGTTTTGCAACTATATATCAGAAAAAAATAAAAATTAATATGTGCTTGTTTGGAAAATATAAAATAAGACTAAAACACATTTATCTTATTTTAGCTTTAGTTTACATAAGAAAAAAGTAATATATGAATAGAATATAAAACACACAATATCCAGTTAGTTACATTATTTAAAATTTCCAATTGCCAACATTTAGAACATTGTAAAATTTCTGTGGACTGGAGACTGAGGCAGGAGAATTGCTGAAACCAGAAAGCGGAGGTTGCAGTCAGCTGAGGTCACGCCACTGCACTCCAGCCTGGGTGAAAGAGTGAAACTCTGTCTCAAAAAAAAGAAAAAAAATTGTGGAGTGAGTGATACTCATTGGATAAATATTGGAAATGCTGACCTTGCGTTGACTCAGCTTAGCAACGATAATGGTTTTGAGGTATCACTCTGGGAATGGGCAATTTTATTTTTTATACTGCTCACTGGGATTCTATTCTTACAATACTATATATTTGTATATTTATTTCTCCAGTCAACTTGAGGACAATCTTTTATCTTTGTTTACTGTATTCCTGTATGGTGCTTAGGGGATTGATGAGCACATCATTAGACAGTGCATGCATATTAGCTAAATTCAATTGAAACTGGCTTAAAATAGTTCTGACTAGTTCATGATTCATGGGAAATAGAGCTTTGGAAATAGTGCATTTGGTCTGAGTTCAAAGCTCTTTGTTTCATAAGAATCACTGGGTTGGAAGACATCTTAGCTCTTTGCGTCCAAACTCTCATTCAGTTTGCCTGCCATAAATTCCCTGGACACCTGCATTCAGGACTTTATACAAACTCTTTAGGTTGTCTACTTTTCACCAAAGATCATATTGTTGGAAACTCTTCATAATATTTACCTGTTTACTAGAAGTTTTTATCATTTGGTTATAAATTTATTCTTTCAGGCTCAAGAATTCATCAAATATAAATATCTTTCAATGGTAACATAGAATTTTCCATGGATAAGGAACCATGCTAATAAAAGGGCAGGGACTCAAAGACAATTTAAAAGGTTACCTAAACTCTGGAAGGAGTTTACAATAAATAAAGTGACAATGCCATATATACATACACACATACATGTGTGTATCAGTATATATTTGTTATTTGTGTATATATAATATTTAAATATATATCACATAAAAATACACACAGATATATAGATTTTCAGGTTATAAAAGTTATATGCCAGCTATAAAAAACAGGAAAACATTCATAATCGGCTTGAAATGCTTATATAAGTACATGTGTGTGTATTGCCTTGTCTAATTTTTACATTATTTTAAAGTTTTTGTTTTGAAGTAAGAAGTAATTTTACATTCAAAAGAAGATGCAAAAATAATAAAGATGTCTAATGTACCTAAAAGTAACATTTTAAACAACTACAGTACTATATCAAATAAGGAAATGAACACTGGTAAAATCCAGAACCTTCAGATTTTACTTGTTTTTCATCTACTAATTTGCGTGTGTGTGTGTGTGTGTGTGTGTGTGTAATGTTCTATGCCATTTTGTCACATGTGTAAGTATGTGTAACTACTGCCACAACAAAGATGTACAACAGTTCAGTCATCACACATATCTGCATGCCCCTCCCTCTCCTCACTCATGCCTAAAGCTTGGCAACCACTAATCTTTCTCCAACTTTATAATGTCAATTTTAGAAGGCTAAAAAAATGGAAGTATATAGTGTATAACCCTTTAAGATTGCTCCCACTTTTCGCTATTCAATAGCAATGCCTTTTAAATTTTTTTTTTTTTTTTTTTTTTTTTTTTTTTACAAATGAGATCTCTTTGTCGCTTAGGCTGGAATGTAGTAGCATAATAGCTCATTACCACTTAGAACTCTTGGGCTCAAGGGATCCTCTCACTTCAGACTCCTGGATAGCTGGGACTACAGGCTCCTGCCTCCACACTCAGCTAATTTTTAAAAATTAATTTTTGTAGAGACAGGGTCTATGTTGCTGAGGCTGGTTTTGAATTCCTGGGCTTAAGTGATCTTCCCATCTTGGCCTCCAAATATGCTAGAATTACATGTGTGAGCCACTGCACCTGACCAGTATAAGGCCTTTGACATATATTAAAATCATTATATGTATCCACAGTTTATCCATTCTTGTTGAGTGGTATTTCACATTATGAATATACTAAAGATTTTGTCATTCACCTAGTGAAGAACATTTTGGTTATTTTCAGTTTGGAGTATTACAAATAAAACTGTTATGAATATCTGTGTATAGATTTTTGTGTGAATAGAAGTTGTCATGTTCCTGGGATAAATGCCTCTAAGTGTGCTCCTGGATGTATGGTAAGTATGTGTCTAGTCTCTTAAGAAATTGGCAAACTATTTTCCAGAGCAAGTAAACTACTTCATCTTCCAGCCAGTACTGTATGAGAGACCTAAATCTATTTTATCTGTATCCTTGACAGATTGTACCTATGATTATTTTTATTTTGTTATATATTTATATTTATATATGTTTATTCAACTATAAGCCTATGATTTACAAAACTCCCTTTCTTGAAATAATTCTGCAAAGTGCAAAACACACACATAATATACATATATTCCGTTTTGAAGTATTTTTTACTGACTATTTTATTGCATTTTCTGATTTTCCATATATTCTGGTTTTTAATATTTTATTTGATTGCAATATCTACAGGCAAAAATTCATATCTGGAACAACTCTCAAGTAATGTCAAGTTCTTCATTTTTATCTTTTATCAAGTATCATTTATTTATTTAGCAAACTCTTATATAACACTAAGTCATTTATGACTTACCGAGTATGAAATATTGTCATCCCCATTACAGAAATTAAGGCAAGAGGGGGTTAAGTAATTTACTAATGCTTGAATAATTATATATCAGCAGACCCAGAACTCAGGCTCAGGTTGCTTGGTCTTACACACCCTGTACTGTAACACTTCCCTAGCATACCAGAAATCTATAATCATCTCATAATTATTAATTATTGAGATTAATAATATAATCTCAACGGAGGGACATTCTACAAAATGATTGACCAGTAGTGCTCAAAACTGGCAATGTCACTGAAAAGTAAGAAAATCTGAAACAGGCAATATGAGGTTGAAGAGATGTGAGTATTAAGTGTGTTGTATTTATGCTCGATGGGGTCATGCAACAGAAAAGTGACATTGGAGAAAAACTGAAGACATTTGAATAAAGTATGGACTTTAATTAATACTAATGTATCAATTATGGTTCATTAGTTATGACAAATCTTATTAATGTAAGATGTTAATAGCAGAAACTAGGTGAGAGATATTTTGGGACTCTCTGTACTTTCTTTGCAATAGCTCTAAAATTGTTCTTAGAAAATGTTTTTTAAAAATTGCAAATTGCAGTGTAATTGTTATGGTGCTATTCTTTTTGTTAAAGTTAACAAAGTATTATAAACATACAAAAGAGTATTATCAATACATAATATTTATCACATACATACATGCACATATTTTATTATTTTAGAAAACATGTGGAAGGGAAATATTAGACTATTAACATTTACTACCCCAGTGAGCATCTCTGGGAATGGAGAGAAGACATGCTGAAATGACATTGCTAACTTTTATTTTACACATGTAGTTCGGCACTTACTGAACTACTTGGATATCTTTCCTCTCTGAGTCAGTTCTTCTATGATTTTAAGACCAGGAAAGAGACCCAGACATAGGGATTAATACGCATTAATATGCATTTCCTGACAAATGCAGTTGCCAAACAATATTTGACTGCTCCCTAAAAGTGGTTGTTTTCAGTCATTCAAATTGTCATTGGCTTCAGATTTGATAAATTTATTTATTCCTATTAGGCTTTAGAGCTGAGCTTCTACAAACTCTATCAGCTTTCCACTTCAGGAAGAAAGAGAGAGAAAGAGAGAGAAGAGAGAGAAAGTAAGAGAGAAGGAAGGAAGGAAGAGAGGAAAGTAATATGGAGAGAAAGAAAAAACAAAATAAATAAGAAAGTAAAAAGAAAAAGAAGAAACAGAGAAAGAAAGAAATGGAGAAAGGAAAAAGAAAGCAAGGAAGAAAGGGAGGGAGAAAGGGAAGGAGAGAGGGAGGGATGAAAAAGCAAGAAAGAAAAGAAAGAGAGGGAGGGAGGGAGAGAGAGAAGGAGGGAGAGTAGGGAGAAATTGGTGATTTTATTGCCCCCTCTTACATGGAATTTTCGGTTTCTTACTTTCCTTGTGTAAAAATGGTAGGCCTTGAAAATTTAAATTACAACTCTTTGACTTTGAGATAAGAGTATAATAAACTTAGCATCTATATATGAAAAATCTAATTACTAGTACAGAAGTATATCCATTCATAAAATAATTTTCACCAAGCAAATTGTTAAATAATTTTTCTCATTTCTCACAGTACTTAGAGCCCATCTTTCACAGAATGTTGACGGAAAACTGGCCCACCATCCTTTGGTAAAATGTCAAGATGTATTATTCACACATGAGAAGGTAACATCATTACATCACAGAATATCAAGAATTTCAGACTTTATTTTAGAATTTCCTAAAGATTAGGATGATATATTGATAGCCTCACTAGTTGTAATGATCATTTGTCATTATATAGATATTAAATGTAAAATAAAACACAAAAGGAAAAAGTAAAGCTTTTATAAAACTATTAACTACTTGAATAGTACTAGCTCAAATCAGAGAATTGCAGTATCTATACCAGTTTTTGAAAATAGTCTCAAATAAAATTTTTTTATTATTATTTTCTCTCTCTCTCTCTCTCTCTCTCTCTCTCTCTCTCTCTCTCTCTCTCTCTCTCTCTCTCTCTCTCTCTCGAGTTTCGCGCTTGTTACCCGGGCTGGAGTGCAATGGCGTGATCTCGGCTCACCGCAACCTCAGCCTCCTGGGTTCAGGCAATTCTCCTGCCTCAGCCTCCTGAGTAGCTGGGACTACAGGCACGTGCCACCATGCACAGCTAATCTTTTTGTATATTTAGTAGAGACGGGGTTTCACCTTCTTGACCAGGATGGTCTTAATCTCTTGACCTCGTGATCCACCCGCCTTGGCCTCACAATCTTTCTTTTTTTTTGTAGCTCACTGCAACCTCTGCCTCCTCAGTTCACGCAATTCTCCTGACTCGCCCTCTGGAGTAGCTGGGATTACAAGCACCGGCAACCACGCCCAGCTAAATTTTGTATTTTTAGTAGAGATGGGTTTTTGCTAGGTTGGCCAGGATGCTATCGATCTCCTGACTTTGTAATCTGCCCACCTTCGCCTACCAAAGTTCTGGGATTACAGGCGTGAGCCACTGTGTTCAGCCAAAGATTTGTTTAAAGCTATTAGAATTGAGTTATCTAAAAGTTGCATACACTCTTGGTTTTGTTTTGCAGGATTTTCAAATTTTAAATAATTATTCAAAAATCAAAATGATCTAAATTATAAAAAATGATGTCAGGGCATAAAAATGCCTATAAATTATTTTTTATTTTATTCATGTAGAAAATTTATCATTTCAAAATATCATTTTTCTAATTGTCCCCAAAATTTCAATGCCAAAAAACTTTGCACATTTATCTATTTTATATTTGCCCTGAGATATTTTTTCTTATTCTTTTTATTCTTTCATAATCAGCCTCTCTATTTGAAGATATTATTGGACTTGGAACATATCCATTGCTGTTGCTGTTGTATGCATAATAATTTTTTTATCACGTTTATATAAGATATAAATATATATCTTGATTAATACTAACGTATTAATGGGCATCACTTATTTTTTTGAAAAAAATTCTATTATATACATTGTCTGGCATAGCATTAAATTATGTTTGCAGAAGCACTCATATGATAGTACTGGTCTTCGAATTAACCGCCATGATTTCAAATCATGAAATCAATATGGCCCATCTTATTCTTTTATGTTTTAACCATAAAGAAACTCAGAAAATTTAGTGGCTATTTGATGTAACTACCCAATCCTTATTTTGGGAAAGATTTTTCAAATCTTAAGGAACTGTTTTACTTAATTTTTTTTTTAGTATATGTGCTGTGTAAGAAGTGAGCAGTACTTATATTTTTATTATGTGTCTATAAATGCCTTTGCTGTAACCATAAATGGTTCATCTTTCTCTACTTCCCCTTCTCCTATTCTTAAGCCTCTTTTTGTTCACGTACATTTTTTTTCTGCTTTTATTTCATTATTATTTACTACAGTGTCTTTAACTCTGTTATCCTTGTGCATGTCTTCCAAATCTATTACCACCAATTCTAACCTTGCTTGGAACCTTCACTTATTAATCTCATGGTGATATTTAAATATATCTAAAATCCAAATTGTCTCCCGTGAAAATTGGCTTGCACTATTTTTTTTCCCTCAAATTTAAAGGTATCATCACCATTTAAACTAGAATCTTTGGATTCCATGTTTGAGGTTTTGTTTCGTTTCTTTTGTTTTGCTGTTACTGTTCTATATTCATGAAATTTCTGTAGTCCAGGCACTCCATCTGCACGTAAATTATTTCTATAATCTCTTGAGTAACTTACTTTTCTTTAATCTCTATCACCACTTCATTCACTCTCTAACATGTCATTGTAATTATGGTTTAAAACAGAGAAATAATTATGCCAATTCTGTTTGTCTCTTAATTTCCTCTCCCTTTCATATTGGAATAAATACAAATGTTTCCACAGCTTCAGATGCTTTGCATATTTTTACCAACCTGCCTCTCTCACCATTCTTTCCACACTCCATCATACAACTTTCCCTTTCTCATGCCATGCAATTTTATGTACCAATTACTGCTCTCACTGTCTGACAAATGGCTATCCATTGTTCAAGTCCAAACAAACAAAAAAACCAGGTACAATTAATTTTAAGTATAATAAAAATATCTAATATTGTTTAACATTTTACAATAATTCAGGACTTGCTTTAAGGCCTTTATATCTAAAACTTTATTTAATATTTACAGCAACCATATTAAGTAACCCATAGTGTTAATAAGAGGCTAAATTTCACCAAAAATCTAGATCTCTTTCTTAAACATATCTGAACTTTTTAAAGCTTTGTATGGGCCTCCATGTCTTCACTTATAATAAATGGGTTTAATGACTGAATCCATTTCATAGGGTAGTTACAAAGATTTTATTAGTTATACATCTGAAGTATTTGGAAGAAAAACTTGCATATGGCACTAATATACATATATATGCAATTATTATAAACACTACTATTCTCTAATGACTCAAATATCATCACCACTATTATATTATTAATATAATTGATATTAATATTATTATTAATAATATTCTGTTATGATTACTTCATTTAGAATGTTTTTCTATATTTATCTGATACTTGTAATAACTCTACTACCATGCAAGCACATTGTATATTTGTATTGTGTTTGTAGCATTTATCTCTGGTTATCCCCAAATTTGGTAATATATTTAAAAAAATATATTTATTGTACATATTTATTTTTATGGATCTCCAGTGTCTCATCATCGGTGCTTAATAAATGTGTTTATATATAACTCGTGGTTACCTGCCTCTCAGTTGTTTAAGGAAGATAACCAAAGAGCAAGAATGACAGTTAAGCTGATAAATATCATTTTATAATTGAGTCTCTATCCTGAAGAGAATGTTTTCTAAGACCTCTCAGCCCCTCCATCAGCTGGAATCTTACATGGGAGACATCTGCTTGGTAGCCAGTTTTGATTTTCTGCTCTGTCATTGGTGTTGCTCTGTGAATTCTAACCAAATATAGCAGCAACATTTCTCACTAATGCTCACCTCTCATCCCTTTAGCAAGTGGGGTGAGAAAATGGCTGACCCTTCCCCACCGACTCTAAAATGTCAATTGTATATCCAAGCAATGTTCTTTATCAAATCAGTTTTCTAAAAGACTTTTCTTATGAGGAACTTGAGACAAATTCTCTCAAGGGCAAGATAGAGAAATATGGCAAGCACTTCAAATTATCATATTAAAATAACTTTTCTTTGTTTCCCCAACTCTAATTTTGAATGAGTCACAGACAACACAATTTTCTCCAACAAATCTGTAAACTAATAGCATACTCAATAGGAAGTAGTTTATAAATGGATATGAAGATACTTTTTAAGTCATTATTTTGTTTAAGATTCTTTAGTTTGGCATCCTGGCATCCATCTGTAGGACCAAAGTCATCTCAATCATTTCTCTGTATGCAAATAAAACTACTAAGGGCTCATTCTAATATGTCGGAGTTCACAAGGTGCGAATATGAATTAATTTACAATGACTCTTAGAGTATAAAATTAAATTAAGTAGAAAGAGCATAAATATTAAATCAGTAAAACATTGTCAGCACCAGGAATTACTGCTATTTTTATTGCTATATGCAAAATGTAGCAAACCCTCTCTTGCAAGTGAATCTTAATAGTATGTAATGAAAATTCATTCACTCTCACCTTTTTCTGGTGGAAAGTCATAAGAAAGTAGCCTACAAAACATTATTACCAGCACTGATTGCAACTATCCAAGTCAAGTACTAATTACTCAATTAATCTTTCAAGGGGATCACAAATGTGACCTGCCGCTTTCTTTTAAATCAAATGTATTTTACTAAATCGGCTATTCTGATATCACTTGAATTTAATACACAAATAATACACCTTATTTTGTTTTTGTCTTCTCCTATATGACCTTTCACTTATGGCTGTATTCAAACATCAAAAAGAAATTCTCACATCAAGAATATGAGAAGACAAAAACAAAATAAGGTTTTTTTTTTTTTTTTTTTTTTTTTTTTTTTTTTTTTTCATTTTACAAGCACTTGGTTTTATTGCACAGATTCAATTGAAAGTGGACTCCAGGGGAAAGTGGGCCCTGGCATAATTCAGTGGCCAGTACCCGGCCCCACCTGCATTGCTCTTCCAGAATAGAGAGCTCTGGGCAAGGGCTTGACCACTCCTTTGGAAAACAGAAGGTATTTGGGAATAGGTTAAGACATCTCAAGCATAATGTGTTCTAACTGCTCATTCATTATTGCGGTCATCTATCAGTTGCACATAGTGGCAATAAATGCACTTATTTGAAAAGGGGGGACAGTTTTTATAATCAAGTGTTTACGTGTGGCATTCAGCATATATCACATTCAGCTACATAAACTATCGTAACATAATTGTCCAACACCTGGGGAGGTGGGGGCAGGGTGCTGGGAGTGCCCTCTCTTGCTAGCATATAGCTAACAGAAATTCTTATTTGAAGAAGGAGTCCCCGTCATCTAAATCTAAGCAGTTTCTTCTTACATAAAGAAAGAAAAGGTGAAAATTACGTTACCCTGATCCTTGAGTTCCGGGACCCTTCTGACTTTCTTTGGCTGCTCCGGACGTTTCTTTCTCCCTACCTTACTTCCTGTTGGTGGTTTGTCTTCTGTGGCCTTCTCTGGAGCCCTGCTGTCTTTTTGGTCTGTGCTGGAGGATTTTTCAGCCTTTTCCGCCTTAGGTTTGCTGGGTTCCTTTGAGAGCGTCTTGTCTTCCTCCTTGCCTTTGGCCTCTGTCTTGGGTTTCTCTTCAGCTACTTGGCCTCGGTGGCCTTCACCTCTTTGGTCTCTTTTTTCTCCGATGCTGCCACTGCTGCCTCCTTCTCTGCTGGTTTGCTGGGTTCCTTGGCCTTGGCATCATCTGGTTCCTTCTTGGCCGCCTCTGTCTTCCTTTGGGTTTAGCATCTTCCTTCATCTCCACCTTGGCAGGAACCTCCTTCTCTGGGGTGGCTGTTTTTTTCTTATCTTCAACCTCTTCCTTTTTGGCTTTGACTTTGGATTCTTTGGGCTTTTTCGACGGCAGGTTCCTTTTTCTCCACCTCAGGCTTTGGAGCCTCCTTCTTGGGTGCCTCCTCTTTCTTGCTGTCCTCCTCCGTTTTTGGCATGGTGGGAGCTTTCTCTTCTTCTACCTTCTTTGGGGGCTCTTTGACTTTCACCTTCTGGGGCTTCTCCTCCTTCATTGGAGACTTCACCTCTCTTTTCTTTGGGATCTCCTTCTCAGGGGCCTTGGCATCCTCCTTCACGGGAGACTTCGCCTTCTCTGGGGACTTGATCTCCTCCTTTACAGGGCTTTTGGCTTTTTCAGAGGATTTGTCTGCAGGAGACTTTGCTTCCTCCTTTGCTGGAGTCTTGGCTTCTGGAGACTTCACATCAAGAGTCTTGGCCTTCTCAGGGGACTTTACATCTTCCTTCACTGGGGACTTGGCTTTCTCAGGAGACTTGACTTAGCTAGAGATTTTGCTTCTTCCTTCTCTGGGGACTTGGCCTTCTCAGGGGACTTTGCTTCTTCCTTTACTGGGGACTTGGCCTTCTCGGGAGACTTGACTTAGCTAGAGATTTTGCTTCTTCCTTCTCTGGGGACTTGGCCTTCTCAGGGGACTTTGCTTCTTCCTTCACTGGGGACTTGGCCTTCTCGGGAGACTTTACTTCAGCTAGAGATTTTGCTTCTTCCTTCTCGGGGGACTTGGCCTTCTCAGGGGACTTTGCTTTCTCCTTCACTGAGGACTTAGCCTTTTCCAGAGACTTGACCTCAGCTGGAGATTTTGCTTCTTCCTTTACTGGGGACTTGGCCTCAGCCGGTGACTTTGCCTCTTCCTTTGCTAGGGACTTGGTCTTCTCTGGAGACTTGGCCTCAGCCAGTGACTTTGCCTCTTCCTTTGCTGGGGACTTGGTCTTCTCTGGAGACTTGGCCTCAGCCAGTGACTTTGCCTCTTCCTTTGCTGGGGACTTGGTCTTCTCTGGAGACTTGGCCTCAGCCAGTGACTTTGCCTCTTTCTTCACTGGGTACTTGGCTTCCCTCTCTGGGGATGAGGCCTCTTCTGCTGGGGGAGACTTTGCTTCTTCTTCTCCCCCTTCTGCCTCCTCCTCTTAAGCCCCCTCTTCCTCCTTGCCCTCCTCCTCTTTGGCCTCTTTATCCTCTTCTTCAGTCACTTCTTCAGTCACTTGGGTCTCCTCCGTCTGTTCTTCCACAATCACAGTTTCTTTCTCAGACTTGTCTATCACTTTGATCTCTTCGCTTTTGACCTTTATGTGTGTGGACATAGAGGGAATCTTGGGGAGTTCTGGAAGTGAGAAAGGAATTGGGCCAAGCCAATCCGACACTCTTCACCTTCCAGGAGTTTTCTGTAAGCGGCTATCTCTATATTCAGAGCCATCTTGACATTGAGCAGGTCCAGGTATTCTCACAGCTGGGCTGCCATCTCCTGCTGGGTGGGAGCTGCTGGGCGTCCAGCTGCTGAATGGCTTCCTGGTAGGAGGCAATGTCGGCCTGATGATGGTCCTGCAGCTCAGAGCACTGCCTCTCCAGGGAGTCCCTGGTGCTTTTCACTGCCTCCAGCTCTGGTCCTGGCCTGCAAGTGACGCTGGTCCTCGGTTATCTCCTCCTGCGCTGAGCCCATGGTGTGTGTATTCACCTTGGCTGCCTCTGACAGTTGGTCCGGCCTCACTGGGAACCACTCGTCTGCAGCGTGCTCTGCACTGCGTGGCCTTCAAGCTGTGCGCGGATTTTGCGCAGCGCCCACGTCACGTCACACTTGAGGGCGTCCAGTGTCTCTGCCTGTACCTGCGCCTGCGCAGAGGCACAGCCCTGGATCTGGCAGAGCAGCTCGCCCACCTCCTCCTGGTGGTGGCGCCACAGACAGCTGCACTCCTCCCACAGCGCCTGCGCCTTCTTCTACAGTTCCACACCCGCCGCCTGGGCTTCCTGAACGAAGCGCGCGAGCCGCCGCGTTGGCCTTCTCACGCTGCGGGACTTAGTCGTTGAGGCGCTGGTGCACGTGTGCGATGTCCTCGAGCAGGTGCTCCTGCTCCAGGCGCAGCAGACTGCGCGCCGAGCCCAGGCACAACACGGCGCCACGCATCTCACGGACGTCGCGGTCGTCGTGGTCGTGCAGCTTGCCCATTGCGGAGCCGTCTGCCTGCTGCTACCGCGGCACCGCCGCCTCGCCCCCCAGGCTGCGGTTGTGCACCTCCAGCTACCTCACCTTGTCAATGTAGCCCGCAAAGCGGTCGTTCAGCGTCTACAGCTGCTTCTGTCTGCGCGCCGCAGCCTCTGCCACCACGTAGCCCTTCGGCTCAGCGTGTCCAGCGTTTTGATGCTCGAGGGTGCGCCTGCGCAGTGGAAGAGGTTGGGTGAGGCCGACACGGATCTCATAGGCGGACACGGATCTCATAGACTTCCACGAGTGGAAGCCGCTGGAGGAGCCGGCGGCCGAGCGTGTCCAGCCTTCTCCTCCCTGGCCCAGCGCGTAATGGAGGCTGCCGCCACTGGGCAGCGTGACGAAAGGAACGCCCAGCAGCACATCCGTGCAACCGAAGCTCGTCGTGGTCAGAGCAGGTGTGCGTGGCCGGGACTGGACAGGAGATACCTTTTTCTTTCTTTCTTTCTTTTTTTAATTTTAAGTACCAAAAATGTCCATTGTATTGGTCAGGGGTACAGTACAGGCACCACTTAGTTGTCCACAGGAGCTTGAGGGGCCTTGTGTGGGATGTAAGCGGAGGTGGGCGCGGGAGGGAGACCGAGCCCAGGACTCTCCTTGGGGTTGGGGGGCTTGGCCTGGGTCCTCTTTCTGGACGGACCCTAGGGCTCCGGGGACACAGGCATAGAGAGGGAATGGGGTGGACATTGGGGATAATCAGCGGAGTCCTTGGGGTGCTGATTGGGACCGAGAGTCCCGGAATTGTGGGGGACAAAAGAGCTCTGCAGCCTTGGCTAAGTGGTCACACCAACAAAAGACGGGAAGCTGGCCACCGCCCACCCCTACCACCATGGGGAGGAAGGCAGCCCAGAAGACGCTGTTTCTGCTGCGTTCCATTGACTACGTGGTGTCCCTGTTGGCTGCCGAGTGGGGCCGAGAGGAGCCCGACCTGGTGCTCCTCTCCTTGGTGCTGGGCTTCATGGAGCATTTTCTGGCTGTCAACCGCATCATCTCCACCAACGTGCCCGAGCTTACCTTCCAGCCCAGCCCCACCCCTTACCCTCCTGGCAGCCTCACCTTTCCCCTTGGGCGACCTGTCCATCCTCGCTGTCCTCTATGCCCATTTCACCACCCAGATCCGAGGTGCCGTCACTTGTCCCTCTACCCTCGAGAGGGGGGTGTCTCCAGCTGTGAGCTGGTGAAGGTCTCCAATGTCATATGGAACAGCCTTAGCCGTTCCTATTTCAAGGATTGGGCCCGCATCTAGTCCCTCTTCAGCTTCATCACAGGCACCAAATTTGACAGCTCTGATGTGGCCTTTGCTGTGGTTGGGGTTTGCCAGGCCTTGGGTGTCTGGGATGTCCTCCTCGCCCTGTCTGAGGATCATGCCTGGGTAGTGTTTGGACCCAATGGGGAGCAGACAGCTGAGGTCACCTAGCATGGCAAGGGCATTAAGAACTGCAGGTGCCAGACGGTCAACACTGGTGTGGCTAAGCGGAGCTGGCTGTACCTGAAAGGATCATACATGCGCTGTGACCGCAAGGTGGAGATGGCGTTCATGGTGTGTGCCATCAGCTCTTCCATTGACCTATATACTGACTCATTAGAGCTGCTGCAGGTACAGCAGAAGCTGCTCTGGCTGCTCTATGACCTGGGACATCTGGAAAGGTACCCCATGGCCTTAGGGAACTTGGAAGATCTAGAGGATCTGGAGCCTACTCCTGGCCAGCCAGACCCACTCACCTTCTACCACAAGGGCATTGCCTCAGCTAAAACCTATCAGGATGAACACATCTACCCCTGCATGTACGTGGCTGGCTAACACTGTCACAACCAAAATGTGTGTGAAGCCCTGCAGGCCTGGGCTGACACGGCCACTGTCATGCAGGACTACAACTACTGCCGGGAAGACGAGGAGATCCACAAGGAGTTCTTTGAAGTAGCCAATGATGTCATCCCCAGCCTGCTGAAGGAGGCAGCCAGCTTGCTAGAGGTGGACATGGAGCCGTCGCGGGGAGCAGAGCCAGGGCACCCAGAGCCAAGATTCTGTCTCCAGGACCCTGAGTGCTTTGCCCACCTGCTGCGATTCTGTGGCAGGATCTGCAAATGGGAGGAGGGCAGTCCCACGCCTGTGTTGCATGTGGGCTGGGCCACCTTCCTTGTGCAGTCCCTAGGCTGTTTCGAGGAACAGGTGCAGCAGAAGGTGAGCATAATGAGCCGGGAGGCCGAGGAGGCTGAGGCAGAGCAGCTGTGGGTTGAGGAAGCCCAGGAAGGCCGGTGGCAGGCCCCACGGCGGTCGTCCAAGCTAGAGGAGCCCCCGCCCCCCAAGAAGCCATCACTGGACAAGGGCCCAGGCGCCAGCCAGGGTGCGGTGTCAGGACTTCCCCCACCCCACCCCCAGAAACCCCTGGGACAGTCCCTGGCACAGATCAAGGCCCTGAAGGTGGCAGCACGGCTCAGGCGCCAGCGCCTGCAGCATCACCACTGCTGGAAGGTCCAGTGCTCACTTTCCAGAACAAGAAGATGAAGGGCATGAAGGAGCTGCTGGTGGCCACCAAGGTCAACTCAAGCGCCATCAAGCTGCAACTCACGGCGCAGTCCCAAGTTCAGATGAAGAAGCAGAAGGTGTCCACCCCTAGTGAATACACTCTGACTTTCCGCAAGTGGCAGCGCAAAGGCTTCTGAACTACTGGGGACTTCGGACCACTTGTGGGGACCCAGGCCCCGCCCTTAGCCCCCCTCTCTGAGCCCATGCGGTGCCCGAGCCCAAAGGGGACAGGCCTCACCCCTACAGGAACCCAACGCTCCAGGTCCCTAGTACAGTCTACATCAAACCCACAATCTTCTCCAGCTCAGAGCCCAGAGCCCTGCCCCAGTCGTTAGAATATAGGTCTCTTCCCAGAATCCCAGCCAGCCAATGGAAACCTCACCCTGGGTCCTAATTATCTTTAAAGGCGCAACCCCTGGAAACCCAAGCTCCTCCTCAAAACGAAGCTACTCACCTAGAGCCAGACCAACGTTACTCAGGGCTGGTTGCTCCGAGCTTGTAGTAGCTGAGGTTTCATCCTTAACGAGTACAGGTTCCGCCTCCAGCCTGGGAGCCTAGGACCCCACTCAATCCCTAGGAGTGTGTTTCTATACTTGAGAATTCCATATCTTGCGAATCCAAGCACCCTACCCGCAAAGAACTTGAGTCCTACTCTAGAATTTGGAAATCTAGCTTCCACTCTTTCCTATCCCGAGTCTGGGACACGGAATTCCGCCCCCAGCCTATGAGCATCCTGAGCCCCGCCCTCTTCCTGACCAAACTGGCTCCGGATAAGAGCAGGACCACCTTTCTGACCCTCTGGGAACTTCCCAGAGGTCCAGCCCATCTCAGAGCATCCCGGAGGAAATCTGCAGATGGTTGGGAGTGGGTGGCAGGAGCCTGATCTTTTCCTGTTTTGTACATAGATTTATTTTTCAGTTCCAAGAAAGATAAATACATTTTGTTAAAAAAGAAAAAGAAAAGAAAGAAAAGCGCTTAGCTAATGGCTTCTTTCCATCCAAACTACTTATAGCACCACCTTATGCACCCTGCTTCCTCTCCTTGAACCTGCAGCTGGAGTTTCTCTACAGGCTGTGGCAAGGGGGTTCCCACATAAGAGTGTCCCAAACTCTCCTGAGATGGGGCCAGTTGGGATTACAAAGAAAGAAGCACTAAACACCATTGTCGTAATTGCAAAGCATTTATTAAGAGAACTTATACAGAGAGATGTAGCATCTTCATGATGGACAGAGAAAGGATGTTCTACCTAGGTAAGTCCATGTTGAGGTAGTCGGGACAAGAATTTATATGTAGGTTTAAGGAATTTGGCTCAGAACCAATGGGGCTCAGAACCAATCTCCCTCAGTGTTTTGAGTAACAGCTTAGACACCTTTATCAGGGCCTGGATATGTTTAAGGCTCCAGCTTGGGTTCAGCCTGATGGTTAAAACATGCAGCTATGTCACAGCCGTCAAGGTATTCTGTGTTTCTTGGTCAGGACACAGAAAGAAAGCAGTGGGTTTTGAGGAACCCTATATCACCAAATTCCAGAATCCAAATAAGACACATTTTAATATGTCTAGTTCTACTTGAATTCTATTATTTTGTTAGTAGTATTATTCTTTATACCAATAAACAATGATGGATTCCCATAAGGCCTGAAAAATGGCTATGATCTGCCAAGATCAGCTCTACTTCAATATTTGGAGATTTGGATATACATTCTAGATATTACTATAGAAAATACATTTTTTTAATGTGAAAAGAAGTAATGTATTACTCAAATAACTTAAATCAAAATAGCAATGAGTTACCATTTCAACTATAAAATTGGTATTTTAAAATGAAAATATCTAGTGTTATTGAAGTTACTAAACCTATATTTACAGTGAGATAGTTGATACAAAGTTGTTATGTGAAAGTTGGATTGTTTGTATTTTTAATTGTCTACTTTTTGTTTATGTGTACTTTTTGTTTTCTATAATGAACCTGAAGTACTTTGTAGTAAAATATATACCTTAATCACCCCTCCTTTTAATTGAAAGCAGTATTGCTGTTTTAATTTCTCACTTTATGATTATCTTCTCCATACTAACTCACTCCAATTTCGTTTGTTTCTTCTTAGAAGGTCTAATTTTCATTCTAAAATTGTACATATAAGGCTTTTCAGGACTTTCTTCCTTTTCTTCATGTGCTTAATTAAATTGAGCTTAATTAATTTATTCTATCACAACAGGTTTACATTTATTATTTATTTTCTGTTTTTTCACTTTGAAAGTAAAAATTTTGTATATTAGCTACAACATTTGTTTTGAAATATGTATACAGTGTGGAATGCTATATATAACTAATTTAAAATGCATTACCTCATATGCTTTTCTTTGTGGTGATGACACAAAATCTACCATCTTAGAAATTGTTGTGAATGTAATACATTGTTAGAAAGTTCATTTCTTAGCCATTGTGATCAGATAGAAATCACATAGGTTAGAATTAATGAAACACAGCATTTATGGAGGCATAACATTGACTAATAATATTCAGCTTTTTACTAAAATAGAGGTATAAATAGAGCATGCTTTTGTTGAAGTTATACACATCATTAGTCTGTGTGGTGGATTCTTGGAAGACAGACTTTATTACTCAAAAATATATTAACAAAATGAAAACTAAAAATGTGAATTTGTTTGGTACTGTCATTATGTCTTTGGATTATTACAAATTTTTTCAAAATTTTAATATAGAGCTTCGTTTAGTATTAAAAATTCCTGACCCCCTTCTAAAACTGTTGCTTTTAGTAATTACATAGGAATATGTCTGCTCTTTCACTATCCATATGAGAGTTACATCAACTTTTGCGTAAACTATATGAGTCCTACAATGATCATAATGGTTAATTTTCTTATTCTCATTTTCATCATTCTTAGTAATAAATAATTTTTAAAAACTATGTATGAATGCTTAGTTGTATCTTTTAAATGGACTGACAGAAAAACTGTGTGCTTGAAAACAAACTTTAGCAGTCAGGTACACTGAAAAGGATACATGAAACTTAATTGCTCAAACTAGTGGGTAAAGTAAAGCAAAGATGAAAAGATATAAATGGTGATACAGAACAGATCTAAATAAGAAAACTCAAAACTGTACAACTTCTGTTAGTAATTTCATAAGTCCCTGTGTATCTGGGAGATTTCCAGAAACATTAGTTATTAAAACATTGGTTGGTTAGAAAATACATGCTATGTAAGTGTTGAATGATAACACATGCAAGAAAATGAAAGCGATCATTTTACAACGTTTTACATGAAGGCTGAGAAAATATATTCATTTATTTTCTTAATAAAGTTCCTATGCATTTTGATTATAAAAGTATCATTAATATTTTTCTAATGAAATATAAATTGTATAGAAATGCAAGTGAGTAAAAGCAGTGTACATTAAGAAAAATGAGAAAACAGCATGCTATATGCAACTTAATTGATATATGCAACTCAATAATGTGCAATTTAAATATATAAATTTAAATAAAAATTATTAAAATATTTAATACCTCGGCTGACATCCTGAAATGCATTTATTTATATTTAGATGTATACAAAGAATTATGTATTTATTGTCTTTCTTATACATTATAAACAGGGTAATATTTATGGTGTTCTTAGTCAAAAAAATAAGCCAAAAAGGTACTATTGAAAATGAGGAATGAAAAGATAATGTAACAAGAATTGGGCTGAGATAATAGTTTCCTTGACTCTTGATTGTGGTTTGAAGATAAGGAGAAGACTGCCTTGCAGAGCAACTTTAAAGAAAAAAAAATCCCTTGCAATTGGTGCACTTTTTCAGAGCTGCTGTACAATCAATTGAAGAGGGGTCTGATTCAACACATTTAGGCAAAGAAAGAAAATTGGAAACTTTTATAACTCTATTTCACCATTTACCTTTCAAAATCTAGGGAGTAGGATCCTTAGCTTTTTTTTTCTTTTTCTTTTTCTTGAAAAAGGAGGTTGAATCAGTTCCCTCTTCAATTGATTACATTGGGCAATAGTTAAAGCAATCTAAAATCAGATATGTGGAAGCTCTTCATAGCCTCAAAAAGCTAACTTTAAGTGACAGTTGATTTCACCAAGTTTTCTTTTGAAACTGTTATCCACGGACAAAGTAAAGAAGATTCGTTTTTTAATTTTCAAAAACTGGTTATATATTTGTAAAAATTATGCTTCGATAGAAATTAATATCTCGTGTTTTATAGGGAAAAACAGAGTGATTTATTTACACATCTACTTATTTGTGTATTTTATTTAGGTCTAAGTTTATAATGTTCTTCATAATAGAAAAGTTTTATAAATAGAAAAAAAAGGAAGGAGTTGGTATAAAATATAATCAGTCTTAAAATTAGCTTTTATGTGACTAATCTGGCACAAGGATCATGTCAAAAATATGACATTTTAAAAATAGTATATTTCTGTAATGTAAAAGTAATTTGTCTTTATTTAAGACTCCTAAAAGTGCACAGTATAATTCCCTTGACAACATAAGCAGAGCTTATAAATCCTCCTGCTTTTACCTAATTTCTTTCTCATAACACCTCACATCCACAATAGATGTTTCAGAGTTTTTAATGCCAACTCAAGGGTTCTGAAATTTTCTGCAGGAGCCAACTCAGAGCTGGCACTTTCTTGTATTTCCCTCTTTCTCTCTGACTTGTATGATCTCTTCCACCAATGACTGTATACCCCACTGAATATCAAGATGGTCTGGAACCTCTTAACCCTTCTGCTCACTCCAGTTACCCTGATTATATACTACAAAGACCCAGGAATTTAGTAAAAACCAGGTTCCCAGTAACAGACTGAGGAAGAGCTTTTGCGCCTATGTCTATATTAGTATATTTATATCTACATGGTCTCACACTCAGAAATATATGCTCAAGCCTGTAATCCCAGCACTTTGGGAGGCCGAGGTGGGTGGATCACGAGGTCAAGAGATTGAGACCATCCTGGTCAACATGATGAAACCCCGTCTTTACTAAAAATACAAAAAATTAGCTGGGCATGGTGGCGCATGCCTGTAATCCCAGCTACTCAGGAGGCTGAGGCAGGAGAATTCCCTGAACCCAGGAGGCGGAGGTTGCGGTGAGCCAAGATCGCGCCATTGTCCTCCAGCCTGGGTAACAAGAGAGAAACTCCGTCTCAAAAAAAATAAATAAATAAAAATAAATTAGTAAAATAAAACTGATCAAGTACAGTGTAGTGATTCATCTATACCTTAAAGGTGGCCAAAATAAATACATCACTGCCAATACTGTTTTGCTGACCTACATTAGTGACATATCTTTGGTGAATTCTATTGCTTTTATCTCTAGACTTATTAATTTGTGAAAGTTGAATTTATTGAAAAAAATACACCATTAGTTGCTGCTGGAACCTTTTATTATTTAATATGCTATTGTATATGTCTAATATCATTGCATAGAATATATGTACAAACCTTATAGAACTGCTCAGTAATGTCATATAAAAATATATATTTATATATTTACTATTTGTATAAAATATATTTATATATTTTACTATTTGTATAAAAACAACATGTTATTGTGGTGGAGAACATTTGGTAATACTTACTTTCATTTCTCAAAGCAAAGTCCCAGACCACTTCTGCAGCATTTACAGAAAGGCAAGCCAAAATGTGTTCTGCCAGTATTAGCCCACCATTTATCTCCTTCTTAAAAGAGAGTTGCTGTGCTGTGCATTCTGCGTCTCTCACCCCAAAACCAGAAGGGAAGGATTATTGACGATTCATCTGATCATATGAGGAGAGGCTGAAAACAAATACTCCAAGAGCTTAGCTTCAAGTTCCTTTTCTGGAGGGATATGCAGAGTAGTCTGCTGATTCATGCTGGAAGAGTCTAAATATAAGAGGTTATGGCTGGTCAGTTCCAACAGCACAATGGAAATGACTACTTTTTGAATGGCCAGAGTTTCATGGTCAAAGGATGTGTAAAGCTCTCTATGCCAGTTCTGGGCCTCATGGAAGGAAGTTAGACCGCATTACGTTGAGAGGGACAATATCTAAAAGGATTTCCTGAAAGTTTAGGAGATCTTAACAGAGATACTGGAATCAGAAACTAAGGCTAAGAGAGACATCTTTAAATTCCAAGGGTTTGTACTTGTTCTTTACAGACCTCGAGGAATAAAGATCTCTTAAGAAGCCACATAAACATCCGTGAGAGAAAGAATCTGTGCGTGCAGTAAACTCCCCGTGATGGATAATTTGACCAGATTCAGTCCATATTACTAAGGTAAACTGTTACTTTTATTTACCTTTCTGAATGTTTTCTCTTTCAAAATTATGGGCACCTGAAACAGGATCTAGAAAGTTAAGGAGTCAATGAATGAAAATGGGAGTAGAAACTGACCACATGCTCCAGTGTAAGTTTCGTAGCCTAATTTGAAGGAGGAGAAAAATAAACTATATGAAATTTTGGAACTTTGATATTGTAATGGCTTGAATTTTTTATATGTACGAAAAATGATGTTTTATTATCTGAAAATGACTAAAACAGCTCTGAAATGTTTATAAGGTTTTATTTTACAATAGCAATATTTCGCACATGGAATACATTTAATGAAGTATTAGTGAGAAATAGTGAGATTGTTTTTGCTTCCCTCCTTCAGTGAAATTGACTCAATACAGTGTTACATGTAATTAAAAACTTTTTAAAAATAGGATAAAAATATTGTTTCTTGCATTTTCTAGATAAAAAATGAGGTAAACATTTTATTAGGTAAGTCAAATGTTAAAATAAAATATAATAAAAAGAAAAATAAATTGGTATTAGATCAAGAGAAGACAGAATTGACTCTAAATCTTAGTTCTAAAATAATGTAATTTTCCATGAATATGGCTGCTCATTTAGTATTGAAAGAGTTTAGTTATATGAATTATTGTTAGCTAGTTAAATAATTTGATGAGAAATCCAATTTATTTAATTAAATGACATTTTATTTAAATGTTTCTATTATAGACTTCTGTAATAAAAAACCTCCTCAAATAAAGTTTTATTACTTTTGATGTCTGTTCAATATTTTACATATAAAGTAGAAATATATTGATAAATTGTCATTTTTTATAATGTTTGTTGCATATTTTAAACTCCCTAAGATTTCTAAGTCTGTTTCTATATGGGTGAAAATGTTATAGAAACTAAGATGTGTTTTATGAGCATTTAACCAGTTCCTCCAGACATACTCATATGCTTTTAAAAGCCAAATATCTATAGGCATTTGAACTACTAATGCAGTTAGAGTTAAATTTTAGTGATAGAACTGTATTCATAGATTGCTAAACTAGAAAATTGTGCCTTAATATGAAGATTTAAAAAATAACAGAATGATGTGCAGTTCACAATTAAATGGAAAAGAACTTATGCCCCAACTCCTGAGAACAGTGCAGCTACATAAATTCTTTGTAATTCTTCTGTTCAACAGATTTTTCTGTCATCCCCATTTACTTATTTATTCAATTACTTATTTATGTCATTATGGACACACTGATATTTGTTTTGTATTCTAGGTTATAATCCAATACTGCTTCATTAATTTTCTGATTCAGTTGCTTCCAGCATTGGTCATTAGGAGTTTTTGCAATGGGGTTTTATGTCCCTTTGGCATTCTCCTACCGTTATGTTTTTCTAGTTTTTCTTTATTTGGTTTTGCTTGCCCATAAAAAATTTCTTTGAAATAGTATAGTACAGAAAGAGAAGAGGAGAGAAGAGTAACTTTACAGTGGTGATAAGTAACAAACAGTACCTCAAGCTAGGTTAACTTCAACAGTGATGTCATGTTGTTACTAGGTACCCTTGATATGATGTGATGAGAATGGTGCTTTATCTATCTGTTCTTTTGCCCCCAAATCCATAACACAAATCTAATCATGAGAATGATAGGAGTCAAACCCCAGTGAGGGCATTCTACAAGATAATTGATCAATAATCCTCAAACCTATTGAAATCATCAAAAGCAGAAAGTCTGAACAATCACTGCCGAAAGGCCAATAGAGATAATAAAACTAGATGTAATGTGGCATCCTGGATGGGATCCTGAAACAGAAGAGTCATAACAAGTAAAAATTAAAGAAAACAGAGTGACTTATGGACTGGACACCAATCAATAATAATAATGTATCAATATTGGTATTTTAATTGTGACAAATAATAATGGAAACTGGGCTTGGGGTATATAATAACTCATTTCCAGAACTTTTGTAAATATTAAACTATTCTAAAATTTAGAAGGTTATTTAAAAGATAATATGAAGATAATTATCATTAATTCATATAAGACAATTAATTACCATTGATTTATATAAGATACAAATTAGATACAAATATCTAACAAAGTTTAAGAAATGGAAGATAAACTTTACAATCACATTTAAACATTGCTTTGCACTTAATATTTACTTTTAAGTATAGACTCAATTTTTCACACTCTTTCAATCGGCAAGTAAAATGATAATTCCAAAGACAGAATAGCTAGATGAATATAAATAATGCATGCAAATAGTATTTAAATTACAATTAAGCTAGTTATCCAAAATATGTTGTTGAAAGAAAATTGGAAGAGGGAAACTCCCTGCATACATTTAAATGTTTTAAATGGATGCCTTTTTAAAAAATGTACTACATACGCCTACGTTTTGTGTCTTCTTTTTTTTTTTGAGACGGAGTTTTGCTCTTGTTACCCAGGCTGGAGTGCAATGGCGCAATCTCGGCTCACCGCAACACCTCCGCCTCCTGGGTTCAGGCAATTCTCCTGCCTCAGCCTCCCGAGTAGCCGGGATTACAGGCCCGCACCACCACGCCCAGCTAATGTTTTTGTGTGTTTTTAGTAGAGACGGGGTTTCACCATGTTGACTGGGATGGTCTCGATCTCTTGACCTCGTGATCCACCTGCCTCGGCCTCCCAAAGTGCTGGGATTACAGGCTTGAGCCACCGTGCTGTGTCTTCTTAATTTATCATGGCATGCTGTGTTTGTGGCTATAGAGATATATCCGAATCTTTAGAACATAGGATGAGATGGATTACCCTACTGGTTTCCAATCTGGCTGTATGTTGGAATTGCATGGAGAACACAATTGTCCAGTTGTATTTGAACCTCTGGCGTTCAGAAACAAGCATTAACATTTTTTAAACGTTTTTCAGGTGATTCTAAATTTGGACCAGATTAGAAATGACTGTAGTTCATGAATAATACTCATGTGAACAGCAGGATACAACTTCTCATGCAGTTGATCTCTTTCTGTGGTCATGTGTTCTGAGTAACACCCAAGTCATATCACATTATCAAGGCGTTAATGTTAACTTTTATTCTCCTACAGATTGTAAACGTTTCCTCTCTTCTGTCTCATTAATTATTTTATTATCTGCTCTAGCTCACAATGCTTGCTTTTATTTATAATCTCCATTTATCACAGGTATCAATACAGTCTTAAAGATACCACTCAAATATTTTCTCACAGGGGCTTCCAGCACCATCCTCTCAAGACTTCTACCATTTGCTCTTCTCTTTAGTTTTGTTTGTGAGGTTTTCAACTTTTTAAATTTCCACTTTTTTTGTTTTGTTTTCTGATTTCTACTTTCTTGTGTCTTTTGCCTCTTGCCACTTTACTCAAACAATAACAAATAGGTTGAAGACGTTGATATTATTATAAGTATTATCCACCAAATAGGTAAATTATTTTCTTATACCAAATGACCCAACCCATCATAGTACATTGAATAGATATTGAATTCTAAAAACCTTCTGCTGCATTCATAATGGTTATTTCTGTGCCTTGGAGATCACATTTTCCCCCCTTCATTGTGGTTGTTGCTGCTGTTTGTATTATGCTTAATCTTGTAGCCATTTAAGTCAGTGGCAGAATATTCCTTAAAAGATGAGACTTACAATTTTTTTCCTGGTGTAATGTAACAGAGACTGATCTAGTGGACAGAATATAGAGAGAATACTTTGATATTATAGTGTCTTCTGAATCTTTGCTAAGAACTATACACATTGAATAAAATGTTTTTTAGTTAATGGAAAATGTAATAGCAAATTCCTTTGAATTTGAGGAATAGCATATCAAATTGAGTTATATCATAACTCAATTCAGTGGTCAGACAGATAATTTTCCTAAGGGTTGGAAAGAGTGGTGGGTAGCCCCATTAGACCTGAGAGATCATAATTTTATGGAGTTGTGATTTGTACCCAGAATAGTGAAATAATCCAGATGGATTCAAATTTTATATGACATCTTGGCAGTAGATGTTTATCACAACATAAATCCTTCATATAAATTAAGGGAAGGTAAAGATAAATTTGAAGACAAAGTTATTACAGGTTATTTATTTTTAAATAGCTAAAGAAATATAGAGTGGCAGAAGTATATAAACATTCCTAACCCTGTTAACAGGGACAGAATAAAATGGATTCAAATGCAGACTTCACTTCTTATGCAGCAGCTTCCAGAATATGGCACTTTCCTCAGTTTATTTTATCATTTTCAATGATAATTTCAAAGAATCACAATTTTTAAAATGTGTGCATAGCAATACATTTTATTTTTCTACACATAAAAATTAACTTATCAAAAATTTTAAAGTGTTTCATTAAGACTGATGTAACTTGTCCATGGACCTATGTATAATTCTACATAGCAAACTATACATTCCTGATCTAGAATATATAGAGAGAGATGTGTAAAGAATCTGAGGTCATTAGTCTTCCTAGATTATGGAGTGTATGAGTTCTATTTGATCAATTTATTCAACCTTTGCTTTGCATTTGGACTATTATATACTCAATATTTAGTAAATATTTGCAGAGCAATGAATATATAAAGTTTAGGTCATCTCATATTTACCTCTTTTCACAATGACTGTAGAGCTTACAGGATCTTAATTGCATGCAATACTAGGGTCTGTTGGTGTATTAGTCTATTTTCACACTGCTGATGAAGACATTCCCGAAACTGGGGAATTTACAAAAGACAGAGGTTTAATGGACTTACAGTTCTATATGGCTGGAGAGGCTTCACAGTTATGGCGGAAGGTCAAAAGCATGTCTCACATGGTGGCAGACAAGAGAAGAGAGTTTAAGTAGGGAAATAAATTCCCCTTTTTTAAGCCATCAGATCTGGAGACACTTACTCACTATGATGAGAACAGCACAGGAAACACCTGCCCCATGATTTAGTTACCTCCCACTGGGCCCCTCCCACAACATGTGGGAATTCAAGACAAAATTTGTGTGGAAACACCTGAACCATATCATTCAGTCCCTGGCCCCTTCCTCACATTTCAAAACCAATCAAGTCTTCCCAACAGTCCTCCAAAGCCTTAACTTATTTCAGCACTAACTTAAAAGCCCACAATCCAAAGTCTCATCTAAGACAAGGCAAGTCCCTTCCACCTATGAGCCTGTAAAATCAAAAGCAAGTTCCTTACCTTCTGGATACAGTGGGAATATAGGATTTGGGTAAATACAGCCAGTTCAAATGAGAGAAATTGGCCAAAACCAAGGAGCTACATGCAAGTCTGAAATCCAGAATGGCAGTCAAATCTTAAAGCTCCAAAATGATTTCCTTTGACTCCATGTCTCACATCCAGGTCATGCTGATGCAAGAGATACATTCCCATAGGTCTTGTGCAGCTATACCCCTGTGGCTTTGCAGGGTACTGCCTCCCCTCCTGACTGCTTCCATGGGTTGGTGTTAAATATCTATGGCTTTTCCAGGCACATGGTGCCAGCTGTAGGTGGATCTACCATTTTGGGTTCTGGAAGACAGTGGCCCTCTTCTTGCAGCTCTGCTTGGTGGTTCCACAGTAGGGACTCTGTGTGTGGGTTCCAACTTCACATTACCCTTCTGCACTGCCCTAGCAGAGGTGTTCCATGAGAGTCCCACCTGCAGCAAACACCTGGGCATCCAGGTGTTTCCATACATCCTCTGAAATCTAGGGGTAGGTTCCCAAATCTCAGTTCTTGACTTCTGTGTACTTGCAAGCTCAACACCACTTGAAAACTGCCAAGAGGCTTGGTGCTTGCACACTCAGAAGCGACAGCCTGAGCTCTATGTTAGCCCCTTTCAGCCAGGGCTAGTGCAGCTGGGATGCAGGGTACCAATAGTTTAGACTGCACACAGCGTAGAGACCCTGGGCCTGGCTCACAAAAACACATTTTCCTCCTAAACCTCTAGGCTTGTGATGGGAGGGGCTGCCACAAAGGTCTCTGTCATGCTCTGGCCATTTTTCCCATTGTCTTCATGATTAACATTCAGCTCCTCATTACTTACACAAATTTCTACAGCCAGCTTGAGTTTCTCCTCAGAAAATGGAATATTTTTTTGTGCCTTTGACATCACCCAAGTCACCTCTTGAATGCTCTGATGCTTAGAAGTTCCTTCCACAAGATACCCTAAATTATCTCTCTCAAGTTCAACAATTTACTAGGGTAGGAGCAAAATCTTGCCAGGTTCTTTGCTAAAACATAACAAGAGTCTGAGAGCTTCAGCTGGAAATCATTATTCTCAGGAAACTAACACAAGAACAGAAAACCAAACAGTGAATGTTTTCACTCATAAGTGGGAGTTGAACAATAAGAACACATGGACACAGGGAGGGGATCATCACATACTGGGGCTTGTCAGAGGGTGGGGAGCTAAAGGAGGGTAGCATTAAGAGGAATACCTAATGTAGATGAGGAGTTGATGGGTGCAGCAAACCACCATGGCATGTGTATACCTAAGTAACAAACATGCACATTCTGCACATATACCCTAGAACTTAAAAAAAAGATGACAACAGTCACCTTTGCTTCCAGGTCCCAACAAGTTTCTCATCTCCATTTGAGACCCCTCAGTCTGGATTTCATTGTCCATATCATTATCAGCATTTTGGTCAAAGACATTCAGCAAGTCTCTAGAATCTCCAAACTTTCCCACATTTTCCCATCTTCTTCTGAGCCCTTCAAACTCTTTCAACCTTTGTCTGTTACCCAGTTCTAAACTGACTTCCACATTTTCAAGTATCTTTTCATCAGTGCCCTACTCTGCTGGTGCCAATTTACTGTACCACTCTGTTTCTACACTGCTGATAAAGACATATGCAAGACTAGGCAATTTACAAAAGAAAGAGGTTGAATGCATTTATAGTTCCACGTGGCTGGGGAGGTCTCACATTCATGGCAGGTCAAAGACATGTCTTACATAGTGGCAGACAAAAGAAGAGAGCTTGTGTAGGGAAATTCCCCTTTTTTAAAACCATCAGATCTCATGAAACTTATTTGCTATTATGAGAGCAGCACAGGAAAGGCCTGTTTCCATGATTCATCTACCTCCCACAGGTCCCTCTCATAACACGAGGGAATTCAAGATGAGATTTGGGTGGGGACACAGACAAGCCATATCAACTGGATCAGAGGAAATTTTTGAAATCAAGTTATCTTAAGCAGCATCTCATCAATACCCTGAATTTTCTGGTAAGGAATCTCTAAGATGTTAAATGATTCCCATGTTCATGTATCTGCAATAACTGAGATCTCAAATAGCTTTGCTCTCAATTGCTCTTGAGTAAGCAGTTTTTACATTCATTCTCTTCTGATAATGTCTTTGCTACTGTCCGTTTTCACACATTTCTGACAATCAAAAATTTATTCAAGCAGAAGATTAATATTTATTTGTAGAAAACATGAAAGTTGTCTTTATAAAAATATTTTCTGTGCCCAAAGGAAGTTATTAAGTCATCTTATTGTTTCCATTCAAGGCTAAGTAATTCTAATTCATCAAGTATTCTTTTTTTTTTAAGGTGGTAATTTTTAGTTCTTCGATGGTTGTCAGTGTTTCTTTCTCTTAGAAAATTTTCTCTTAATGGTCTCTCAGTCACTTACATACCTTGATTTTTATCGCAGAAGCACATCAAATTATCAAATAGAAGCTTTTAAATAGATTACAATAGGAAGCTAAAAATGCTGAAGTCACCAGCAATCATTATGTTATTATTATAACCTTTATAAATATTGTTATTCAGCATTTTATGTATCACCTTGATATTCTCAGGATGTTTTATAATCATCATGTTGTAACTATCTTCAGCTTATATGCAAAATTTATAATTGCTAATGAAGGAATATAGTAAGCATTCATGAACTGTCTTTGCCTCTTATTTCTTAAATAATATATTTTCTATTTAAGCTATATTCTTCTCATATACAATAGCCAGAAGAACTCATGTGGTGATGTATTAATGCATTTTCATACTGCTATAAAAAATACCTGAGACTGGGTAATTTATACAGAGAAACAGGTTTAATGGACTCACAGTTCCATGTGGCTGGGGAGGTGTCACAATCATGGTGGAAGGAAAAAGAGGAGAAAAGGCACACCTTACATGGCAGCAGGCAGGAGAGCATGTGCAGGGTAACTGCCCTTTGTAAAATCATCAGATCTCATGAGACTTATTTACTATAATGAGAACAGCATGAGAAAAACCCACCACATGACTCAATTACCTCTCACCAGGTTCCTCCCATGACATGTGAAGGTAATTGGAACTATAATTTGAGATGAGATTTGGGTGGGGACACAGCCAAAACACATAATTCTGCCCTGGCCCCTTCCAAATCTCATGTCTTCAGACTTCAAAACCAATCATACCTTCCCAACAATCCTTCAAAGTCAACTCATTTTAGCATTAACTCAAAAATCTATAGTCCAAATTCTCATCTGAGACAAAACAAGTCCCTTCAGCTTATGAGCATGTAAAATCAAAGCAAGTTAGTTACTTGCTAGATACAATGGAGTTACAGGCATTGAGTAAATAAACTCATTCCAAATGGAAGAAACTGGCCAAAGAAAGGAGCTACAGGCCCCATGTGAGTCCAGATTCCAGCTGGGCAGTCAAATCTTAAAGCTCCAAAATGATCTCCTTTGACTCCATGTCTCACATTCAGGTCATGCTGATGAAAATGATGGGTTCCCATGGTCTTGGGCAGCTCTGCCCCTTGGCTTTGCAGGGCACAGCCCCCTCCTGGCTGCTTTTATGGGCTAACATAAAGTGTTTACAGCTTTTCCAGGTGTGTGGTGCAAGCTGTTGATGAATCTACCATTCTGGGACTGGGGGCTGGAGGACAGTGGTCCTCTTCTCAAAGCTTCACTTGGCAGTGCCCTTCTGGTGACTCTGTGTAGAGGCTCCCACCACACATTTCCCTTCTGCTCTGCCCTAGCAGAGGTTCCCCATGAGGGCTCTGCCCCTGCAGCACACCTTTCCTGGACATTCAGGAGTTTCCATATATCCTCTGAAATCTAGGGGGAGGTCCATAAACCTCAATTCTTGGCATCTGTGCACCTACAGGCCCAACACCACATGTAAGCCACCAAGGCTTGGGGCTTGCACTGCCCAAAGCAAAGGCCTGAGCTATATGTTGGCCCCTTTTAGCCATGACTGGGATGCAGGGCACCAAGTCCCAAGACTGCACAAAGTAGCAAGCCCTGGGGCCAGGCCCAACCCATGAAGCCATTTTTTCCTCCTATGCTTTTGGGCTGTGATGGGAGGGGCTGCTGTGAAGACCTTGACATAGCCTGGACACATTTTTCCCCATTTTCTTAGTGATTAACATTTGACTCCTTGTAACTTATGCAAAATTCTGCAGCAGGCTTGAATTTCTCCTCAGAAAATTGGTTCCTCTTTTATATCACATTGTCAGACTGCTAATTTTTCTAACTTTTATGCTCTGCTTCCCTTTTAAATGTAAGTTTCAATTCCAAACCATATTTTTTTGCATGAATAAAACTTAATGCTTTTAAGAGCACTCAGGTCAAATCTTGAATGCTTTTCTGCTTAGAAATTTCTTCCACCAGATGTCCTAAATTATCTCTCTCAAGTTCAAAGTTCCACAGAGCTCTAGGGCAGGAGCACAATCCTGCCATTCTCTTTTCTAAAGCATAGCAAGAATCACCTTTGCTTCAATTCCCAATAAGTTTCTCTTCTCCATTTGAGACGACCTCAGCCTAGACTTTTTAGTCAAAACCATTCAGTAAGTCTCTAGGAAACCATAAACTTTCCCATATATTCCTGTCTTCTTCTGAGCCCTCCTAACTGTTCCGATTTCTGCCTATTACCCAGTTCCGGAGTCACTTCCACATTTTTGGTTATCTTAATAGCAATACCCCACTCTACTGGTACCAATTTACTGTATTAGTCCATTTTCATACTGCTACAAAAAATACCTGCTACTGGGTAATTTATAAAGAAAAAGATGTTTAATGGACTCACAGTTCCAAATGGCTGGGGAGGAATCACAATCATGGTGGAAAGGAAGGAGGCACAAAGGCATGTCTTACATGGTAGCTGACAAGAAAGCATGTGCAGGGGAGCTGTCCTTTATAAAACCGTCAGATCTCATGGGACTTATTCACTGTCATGAGAACAGCACAGGAAATACCCACCTCATGATTTAATTACCTCTTACCAGGTTCCGCCCAGGACATGTGGGGATTATAGTAGCCACAATTCAAGATCAGATATGGGTTGGGACACGGCCAAACCACATGAGATGAGAAATTGTTACATATTTCTATATATGCAATTTTGTTACATTTGTGCACCTGTCTAGCATCAAAACTCACATTAACATAACATGTATTTTCAGCAGGTGAGACTCTGGCATTTTTCTTATTTTCTTCTATTCAAACATTATTTTAGTTGGTCATTTGCTGTTCTTCGTAATGACAAGTAGAATTTTAAACTACAAAACATTTTAAGCCATAAACTTGAATTGGAAAATGTCTAAAAATAAAATTAAACAGTCAATACATTAAATATAGCATTTAAAAGTAAATGAAAGCTTTTGCTTATACTGTGAAGCATAGCTGGTAGTAGCAATAATGTGTTTGCTATTTATCCACATTTATTTATGCTACATCAAGTCTGCTTTAATGCTGATGGACTAGAATAAATCCTTTTCCAGGTAATATTACCACTTAGGGTTTATATAAAAGGAAAAGAATCTATAAGTCTGGAAGTGTTAAGGTTATATCAACCACATTTAGACGTCAGTGCTTATTTGTTCATGTGCTTTTCAGCATGTTCTTATTTCTACTCTCAAAAATAAAATGAGCAATTGTCATATAATAAAGCTTGTTTAAACTCAAGAAATTGCCACTGATAGTTTCTGTGGTATTGAATCCCTATGATCATCCGTTTCTCTTTTATAATGTGAGAACATTGGAATTTTGGTTTCTTAGCCCCACCAAGACTTATTTTTATAGTACTATAGGGTTGTTTGTGCTTGTCTTTCATGTTCTTTGAAGATACATCATGTATCTTCATGTTTTTCTTTAATCTTTTCATTCTCTCTTCTTCTAAGTCTTACCCATACACAGAAGAGATAATATATTTCTAGCAATCTCTGGTATTTCCATCAAAGACATTTTATATTTACCTAAAATCAAATGATGGGTAGCTGATTTAATGTATCCAATGATGCCAAAGGTATTATATATCTTTAGAACATTGGCTACCCATCTGTGTTTTCCCAGGAAGTTTGTCCTAAATCTTTGTATTGTGAGGGAATAAGAAGTACCAGATCATTAAGGAAACAGTACATACAACTGTAAAGCCAAATAGCTGATTTACATAGTACTTAAAAGACTTTTTCTAAGTGATTTTCTGAGAAGAAACACTCTTGTTCAACTGAATAACTGAATAGTATAAATGATAACAGAGGTGGTATGTATGGGTATGGGTAAATAAATGTATATGTGTGGTATGTGTATAGGTGTTTGTTTAAGTGTGTGTATTGACTTGTACAGAGGGAACATTGCTATTTGGGTCTACAGAATGCAAAATAAAAGCCAGGGAAATTCCCATTTATAATTGGAGATAGATAAATTTAATGGCATTTTGTGTTGGATACCTTTGGTAATTGAAATGCATCAATTTTCCCTTCCTACTATGAGACAGAAAAAGTTGGTTCCAGAATTTATGCAACAGTTTTGGAAAATTTTTATAATTAGTTATAGAGATTTAGTTTGCTATCTTGGAAATACTATGCGGGGATTGTAAAAAACTTGCAAAGCATATGGATGAGGGGTGTAAGATAAAGATACACATCACATTTACTGTGTGGAGAATGGCAGACAGTCCAATGCATACTGAGAGACACCCAGCTGGGAGTAATTTCTCACCTAAATGAACATGAAAATATTCAAATACAGAAAAATATTCCAAAGCAAATTAATCTAAAGATCCTTATAAACTAAACACAACATATTTACAAATTTTACAACTATCCAATTATGATACCCTGCAAAGAGATTTTCAGTAATCTTACATTCACCTCTCAATTGACATATCTCAATTATTTGCCTTTTGAAATGAGAAAGTAAAGAAAAATCACAAATGTAAATGTTTCTCAATTTGGCATAGTGAGCACATCTATTGCTCTATTCCCAAAGATAAAGGAAAAAACTAGGATAATGTAGTTGAGTTTATAACTTGTACCCAAACATGATAAATTGTTGTTAACCTGAAGGAGCTCTGATTTTGTTCTGTTTTGTGTGTCACCTTTATCAGTAAATAGGATGTAGACATTGTAAAATCTAAAGCATTAGAAGTGCTTAGCAATTTTAAAAATTCTATTAGAGAGGCACAGCTAATGTTGCATGAGAGAAAACAGATATGTTAACAGACCTATATGTGATTTCACTGAAAACACACACACACACAGATACATACTTGTTTATGTTTAGAATATACTATACTTACATTGACTGTAGCAAATAAAGAATTTTAGTTGATTAAATATCAATATGCCAGTAAAATGTGAAGACTTTGAGGGAGGAAAAGAGCTCTGTGTGAAAGAAAGTAGAAAACTAGATCATACTTCTGAGTAAAATGTATATGGGTGGAGATTTTTGACCAACCAATAGAAAACAAAATTAAGTAGTGGGCCTTACCAGCAATGTGTGAAGTTACCTGTATTGTCTCTATCACTAGAAAAGCAATTTGAGTACTGAGTGTTGGTTGGGCTAGATGACTTCTGAGTTTAGTTCCTTCTAAGATTCTATTATGATTTTATATAATAATTCATTACTAGAATCTGAGTCTTTACTATATTCCTTGGGATTTCTAAGTAGAAATATTGCTCTGATAATTATTAATAGGCTAGGTGAATTTAAAACATAAAGAATACATTACATTTTATCCATTTAAGTTTATTTCAATACTTGTACATTGAAAACCTGTTAGTACCAGGAACTGTGCTTGATACTGAAAATGCAAAGGTGAATGAGGCCAGCTCCGCCCTACTGGATGTTACAATGTAATGGGGCACACAGACACATAATCTGGTCATGATATTTGCTACATTATCTGGTAAGGGGAGCTCCCACCCCAGCCAATGGAGGCAGTGAGTGATCATGCTACCCTGCCTGGGAAACCATGCTTTTTCCACAGATCTATGCAACCTGTAGATCAGGAGATCCTTTTTGTGAGACCATGCCAACAGGGCCTTGGATTCCAAGCACAGAGTAGTGCTAATTCTCAGCAACTACTCAGATGGAGACTGCCTAAGACTACCAAGTTTCCAGAGAGGGGAGCAGCCACAATCACTGCAGCTGCCTGCTGCCTAAAACAACTGAGCTCCAGGGTGAAGGGACAGCTGCCATCACTGCAGCCCCAGTCTGCTATTTTTTCCCTGCTGGTGCCAGGGGTGACTGGATGGTTTGGACTCAATAAAAATTCCCAACAGCACATCACAGTGGCTGTAGCAGATCATTATCAGACTACCTCTTTAGGCCGGACCCTGACCGATCCCTCCTCACTATGCAGGGCCTCCCTGCAGGAATTTCAGCAACTCTAGCCAGGGGATTAGGAAGAGAACTCTGAGCAGACTGGAACTGAGCCTCTGACAGAAGGGGCAGCCATGGTCTCTGTGGAGCAGCAAATTTAGTCTTTACTTCTGCTGGCTCTGAGGAATCTGGGCAGGCCAGATGAGTGGGATTTCCTCCAGTCCAGGCACACCTCCTCTGGAAAGGGGCAGCCAGATTGCTTCATTAAGCAAGTACCTGATTCCATGTATTCTGACAGGGTAAAACCCCACAACAGGGGTTGCCAGATACCTTATACAGGATCTTTCCTGATGGCATCAGGTCAGTGCCTCTCAGGGACAGATATCCCAGAAGATGGAGCAGACAGCCATCTTTGACATTCTGCAGCATCCTCAGGGGACAGGAAACACTGAGGCAACTAGGGTCTTGAGTAGACCCCAGAAAACTGCTACAGCTCTGCGGAAGAGGGACCTGGCTGTTAAAAGCAAAACAAGCAAACAGAAAGCAACAACAGCAACAGCATTGATACAGTTTGGCTGTGTCCCCACCCAAACCTGAACTTGAATTGTACCTCTCAGAATTCCCATTGTTGTGGGAGGGACCCAGGAGGAAGTAAGTGAATCATGGGGGCTAGTGTTTTCTGTGCTATCCTGATGATAGTGATAAGTCTTATGATATCTGATGGGTTTATCAGGGGTTTCTGCTTTTGTTTCTTCCTCATTTTTATCTTTTCACCACAATGTAAGAAGTGCATTTTGCTTCCTGCCGAGATTCTGAGGCCTCCCTAGCCATATGGAACTGTAAGTCCAATTACACCTCTTTTTCTTCCCAGTCTTTAATATGTTTTTATCAGCAGCATGAAAATGAAATAATACAAGCATCAGCAAAAATGTCCCCACAAAAACCTCATCCAAAGGCAAACAGTCTCAAAGATCAAAGCTAGATAAACTCGCAAACATGAGAAAGAATCAACAAAAGAACACTGAAAATTCAAAAAGCTAGTGGGCCTCTTTTCCAACAAATGATTGCAACACCTCTCCAGAAGGGGCACAGAACTAGACGAAGGCCAAGATGGATGACTTGACAAAGGTAGGCTTCCGAAGGTGAGTAATAACAAATTTTGCTGAGCTAAAGAAGCATATTATAACCCAAAGCTAAGAAGCTAAGAATTATAATAAAACATTATAGGTGTTGTTAACCAAAATAACCAGTTTAGAGAGGAACATAAATGACTTGATGCAGGTGAAAAACACAGTGTAGGAACTTCACAGGACAGCCACATGTATCAATAACTGAATTGACCAAGCAAAGGAAGGAATTTAAGAGCTTGAAGTCTATTTTGCTGAAACAAGAAAAGAAGACAAGATTATAGAAAAAAGAATAAAAAGGAACACACAAAGCCTCCGAGAACTATGGGATTATGTATAAAGACTACACCTATGACTGAATGGGGTACCTGAAAGAGATGGGGAGAATGGAACCAAGCTGGAAAACAGACTTCAATATATCATCCAGGAGAAGTTCCCCAACATAAGAAGACAGGTCAACATTCCAATTCAGGAAATCCCAGTAAGTTACTCCATGAGGACATCAACTCCAAGACACATAATTGTCAGATTCTCCAAGGTCAAAACTAAAAAAAAAACTTTCTTAATGGTAGCCAGAGAGAAAGACCAGATCACCCACAAAAGGAAGCCCTTTTGACAAATAGCCTCTCAGCAGATACCCTACATGCCAGAAGCGATTGGGAACCAATATTCAACATTCTTTAAAAAAATAATATTCAACCCAGAATTTTATATCCAGCCAAACTAAGCTTCATAAGCAAAGGAGAAGTAAAATCCTTTTCAGACAAATGCTGAAGAAATTTGTCACCACCAGGCCTGCTTTGCAAGAGCTCTTAAAGAAAGTACTAAATATGGGAAGGGACAATTGTTATCAGCCACTGCAAAAACACATTGAATTATACAGACCACATGACACTATGAAGCAGCTACATCAAGTCTGCAAAATAACCAACTGGCATCATGTTGACAGGATCAAATACACATATAACAATATTAACCTTAAATGTAAATGGGCTAAATGCCCCAATTAAGACACAGAATGTCAAGCTGGATAAACAGTCAAGACCCATCAGTATGCTGTATTCAAGAAATCCATCTCATGTGCAAAATCACATAGACTCAAAATAAGAGGATGGGGGAAAATTTACCAAGCAAATAAAAGGCAGGAAAAATGGAGGGGTTACAATCCTAGTTTCTGACAAAACAGACTTTAAACCCAAAAGATAAAAAAAAAAAAAAAGACAAAGAAAGGCATTACATAATGGTAGAGGGATCAATTCAACAAGAAGAGCTAACTATCCTAAATATATTTTCACCCAAATCAGGAGCACCCAGATTTATTGACCAACAAAGAGACTTAGACTTCCACACAATATTAGGGGGAGATTTTAACAGCACACTGTCAATTATAGAAGCATCATACAGATAGAGAATTAACAAGCATATTCAGAACTTGACTCAGCTTTGGATCAAGTGAACATGAAAAATATCTGCAGAACTCTCCACCCAAACACAACAGAATGCACATTCTTCTCAATACCACATGGCACTCTAAAATTGATAACATATTTGGAAGTAAAACAGTTCTCAGCAAATGCAAAAGAACTGAAATTATAACAAACAGTCAGTCACTCAGACCACAGTCCAATCAAATTAGAACTCAACATTAAGAAACTCACTCAAACCACACAACTACATGAAAACCCAACAACCTGTTCCTCAATGACTCCTGGGTAAATAATGAAATTAAGGCAGGAATCAAGAAGTTGTTAGAAACCAATGAGAACAAAGAGACAATATACCAGAATCTCTGGGACACAGCTAAAACGGTCTGAAGAGGGAAATTTATAGCACTAAATGCTCACATCAAAAAGATAGAAAGATCTGAAATCAAAACCCTAACATAGCAATGAAAAGAGCTAGAGAACCAAGAACAAACTAACTGAAGAGGTAGCAGAGAACAATAATCAGGATCAGAGCAGAACCAAAGGAAATAGAAACTTGAAAACCCCATAAAATAATAAATCCAGGAGCTGTTTTTTTTGAAAAAATTAATAAAATAGATCACTAGTTAGACTAATAAAGAAGAAAAGAGAGAAGAATCAAATAGACACAATAAAAATGTTAGAGGGGCTATCGTCACTGACCGCACAAATATACAAACAACCATCGGTAAATACTATGAACACACCTGTGCAAATTAGCTAGAAAATACAGAAAAAGTGGATAAATTCCTGAACACATTCACCCTCCCAAGATTCACCAGGAAGAAGTTAAACCCCTGAATAGATCAATAAAAAGTTCTGAAATTGAGGCCAAAATAAATAGCCTATCAACCCCCCAAAAAAACCCTTTATCAGACAGATTTAGAGCTGAATTCTCTCTCAGGTACAAAGAGGAGCTGGTACAACTTTTTCTAAACTATTCCAAACAATTGAATAGGAGAAACTTCTCCCTGACTTATTTTATGAAGCCAGCATCATCATCATACCAAACTCTAGCAGAGATATAGCAAGAAAAGAAATCTTCAGGCCAGTATCCATGATAGACATGGATGCAGTGTTCCTCAATATCCTCAATAAAATACTGGCAAACTGAATCCTGCAACAGATCAAAAAGCTTATCTACCAAGGTAAAGTTTGCTTATCCCTGGGATGCAAGGCTAGTTCAGCACATGCAAATCGATAAACATAATTCATCACATAAACAGAACTAAAAGCAAAAGCCATATGATTATCTCAATAGATGCAGAAAAGACCTTAAATAAAATTCAACATCCCTTCATGTTAAAAGCTCTCAGTAAACAAGATATTGATGGAACATATCTCAAAATAATAAGAGCCATTTATGACAAACCTGCAGGTAATATCGTATAGAATAGGCAAAAGCTGGAAGCATTCCCCTTGAAAACTGGTGCAAGACAAGGATGCCCTCTTTACCATTCCTATTCAACCTAACATTAGAATTTCTGGCCAGGGCATTCAGAGAGGAGAAAGAAATACAGGACGTTCAAATAAGAAGAGTGAAGTCAAACTGTCTCCTTTTGTAGATAACATGATCCTATATCTAGAAAACCCCATTTTCTCAGCCTAAAAGCTCTTTAAACTAGTAAGAAACTTCAGCAAAGTCTGAAGATACAAAATCGCCATGTAAAAATCACAAGCATTTCTTTCTTTCTTTTTTTTTTTTCAAGACGGAGCCTGCCAGGCTGGAGTGCAGTGGCGCAATCTCAGCTCACTGCAGCCTGCAATCTCCACCACGTGGGTTCAAGCAATTCTTCCACTTCAGCCTCCTGAGTAGCTGGGACAACAGGTGAGTGCCACCACGCCTGGCTAATTTGTGTATTTTTAATAGAGACGGAGTTTCACCATGGCCAGGATGGTCTCAATTTCTTGACTTCGTGATCCATCTGCCTCAGCCTCCCAAAGTGCTGGAATTACAGGCGTGAGCCACTGCACCCAGACAATTACAAGCATTTCTATTCACCAACAATAGACAAGCAAAGAGCCAAATCATGAATGAACTCCCATTCACAATTGCTACAAACAGAATAAAATACTTAGGAATACAGCTAACAAGGGAAGTGAAGGACTTCTTCAAGTACTACAAACCACTGCTCAAGGAAATCAGGGGGAATACAGACAAATGAAAAAAATTCTTTCTTCATGGGTAGGAAGAATCAATGCTGTGAAAATGACCATACTGCCCAAAATAATTTATAGATTCAGTGCTATTCCCATCAAACTACCATTGACATTCTTCAAAGAATTAGAAAAAACGACTTTAAATTTTATATGCAACCAAAAAAGAGCCCATATCACGAAGATGATCCTAAGCAAAAAGAACAAAGCTGGAGGCATTGTGCCACCTGACTTGAAACAATACTACAAGGCAACAGTAACCAAAACAGCATGGTACTGGTACAAAAACAGACTTATAGACCAATGGAATAGGATAAATATCTCAAAAATAAGACTGTATATCTGGTCTTCAACAAACCCGATGAAAACAAGCAATGGGGAAAGGATTCCCTATTTAATAAATGGTGCTGGGAAAACTGGCTAGCCATATGCAGAAAACTGAAATTGGATACCTTTCTTATACCTCATACAAAAAAACGAAGAAAGATTAAATATTTAAAATAAAACCCACCACTCTAAAAGCCCTGGAAGAAAATTTAGGCAATACCATTCAGGACATAGACATGGCAAAGATTTCACAGTGAAAATGTCAAAAGCAGTTGCAACAAAAGTAAAAATTGACAAATGCGATCTAATTAGACTAAAGAGCTTCTGAATGGCATAAGAAACTGTCATTAAACAGACAACCTACAGAATGGGAGAAAAATTTTGCAATCTATCCATCTAACAAAGGTCTAATATCCAGAATCTACAAGGAGCTTAAAAAATTCCCCCCAAAAAATACAACCCATTAAAAACTGGGCAAAATATCTGAAGAGACTCTTCTCGAAAGAAGACATTTATGTGGCCAACAAACTAATTAAAAAAAAGCTCAACATCACTGATCATTGGAGAAATTATAAATCAAAACTATAATGAGATACCATCACACACCAGTCAGAATGACAATTATTAAATCTTTAAGAAACAACAGATCCTGGTGAGGCTATGCAGAAATAGGAATGCTTTTACACTGTTGGAGGGAATGTAATTAGTTCAACAATTGTGGAAGACAGTATGGGGATTCTTCACAGCCCTAGAGGCAGAAATAATATTTGAGCCAGTGATCCCATTACTGGGTATATACCTAAAGGAATATAAACTATTTTGTTATAAAGATGCATACCCACCTATGTTCATTCACAATAGCAGACATGGAATCAGCCCCAAGGCCCATGACTAATGGACTGGATAAAGAATATGTGGTAAACATACAACATGGAATACTATGCAACCAAAAAAAAGAACAAGATCATGTCCTTTGCAGGAACATCCATGGAGCTGGAAGGCATTATCCTCAGCAAACTTAACACAGGAACATAGAACCATACACTGCATGTTCTCACTTACAGTGGGAGCTGAACAATGAGAACACATCGACACAGGTTGGGGTACAACATACACTGGGGCCTGTTGGGGGCTGAGGGGAGGGAAAGCATTAAAATAAATAGCTAATGCAAGGGGCTTAATATCTAGTTGATGGGTTGTTAGGTGCAGCAAACCACTCCAGTACATGTTTACCTATGTAACAAACCTGCACATCCTGCATATGTATCCCAGAACCTAAAATAAAAATTTTTTAAACGTCAGTGAAGGCTTGGTCAGAAAAACATGAAGCAATGTTTCCTGGGTAAATCACAGTAGCTAAGTATTAGCCATTAATGGCAAATTGATAGACAAGAAAATGTTTCAAAAATGCAAGGATTGCTGCTTCTGTCACATTGAAAATGGACCAGCTTTTGGAACTGAGCAGATCCAGAGATAATGGTAATTCATAGCTCTGTGTAATTTCAACTTGAATTTATAATACTTTCGAGATTTTCTGAAACATAAAAAGCTGTAGTGCCAAAATCATGTTTTCTGCCAAGGATTGCTTTTAGTATGTGATTAACCTCCCAAATGATAACATATTTCCGAAAGTCCTCTTAGGAAGTTACACTTTGGGAACAGCAAATAGAGAATAATGGCTGACATTATTTACCTGCTACGACTGCTGCTACTTGTTTGTCACATAATGGTCTCTCATGTTATCATTTATGTAACTGGTGACCATTAGCATACAGGTTTACAGTTCTTCAATGTGAAATTGAGGGGGAAGGAGCTAGTGAGTAAAACTAATTTACTTATGAAATGGCAACTTGAGAAAATGTATTTCTAATGAATGGCATTTCCTTGAACTCGTCTTTTCATAAGTTCCGTTTTTAAGACCCTTTAAAAGAGACCTTGGTGTTCCAATAAAATTGCTGGAGTGGTAAATGTTTCATCAGATATGCTTTCTTCAGTCTTCTACTTAAGAACTTCAGAATAAGTATAATAATCACAATAATACATGTTGCTATTAAATTTTCACCACAGTTCTTCTTAAGAGCTGATAGGATACTGTGTGGCCACAGTGAATCTATTCTTTAAAAAAATCCCTGTGGAACAGTGTATATTTATCGAGATCTATTATGATTGTATAATTTCTGAAGAAAATAGGAAATCTTAACTTATTTACTGGCTTCTTTTGTTCAGTTGTATTAATTAGCTGTTAAGTTTCCCAGGCTAAATGATAGGTGCATTGTAAACATCAATAAGTGCATTTCTGATACATTTTTCAAACATTTTCATAAGTCAGCCAATTTTGTGGGACTCATCCTTTCCCCTTCTAGAGTGGTTTTACCACAATTTATAAAAAGAGAAGTATCAGACAAAAAAACTGTATTGATACCTTTTCTGGGACTCATATTGCGTTTGTCAGATTTGTCAAAGATGGGAGAAGAGTGAGGATTATAACAATCAATATTATTTTAAATAAGACACCTGTTTTATTTATTTTTTTATTTTTTTATTTTTTTTATTTTTTATTTATTTATTTATTTTATTTTTTATTAGATTATAGGTTTTGGGGTACATGAGCAGAGCATGCAAGACAGTTGCGTAGGTACACACATGGCAGTGTGCTTTGCTTTTCTTCTCCCCTTCACCCACATTTGGCATTTCTCCCCAGGCTATCCCTCCCCACCTCCCCCTCCCACTGGTCCTCCCCTTTTCCCCCCAATAGACCCCAGTGTTTAGTACTCCCCTTTCTGTGTCCGTGTGTTCTCATTTTTCATCACCCACCTATGAGTGAGAATATGCGGTGTTTCATTTTCTGTTCTTGTGTCAGTTTGCACAACATACATACAACTATACAATCTTTGATAAACCTGACAAAAACAAGCAATGGGGCAAGGATTCCATGTTTAACAAATGGTGTTGGGAAAACTGGCTAGCCATGTGCAGAAAGCAGAAACTGGACCCCTTCCTGACACCTTACACTAAAATTAACTCCAGATGGATTAAAGACTTAAACATAAGACCTGGCACCATAAAAACCCTAGAAGGAAATCTAGGCAAAACTATCCAGGACATAGGAGTAGGCAAGGACTTCATGAACAAAACACCAAGAGCATTGGCAACAAAAGCCAAAATAGACAAATGGGACCTAATGAAACTCCACAGCTTCTGCACGGCAAAAGACACCTGTTTTATTAGAGCATATATAAATACGTGCTGACTCTTATGAGTAACTTAAGTCTAAAGAGCTCTGACCTCCTTTGAAAGAGAGTTGCATAAACACAAGCAGTCATCACCAACACTAGGAAATTACATTTCTTAGTAATACATTAAATAGGCTGAGTTGAGTTCACCCGGATGACATTTTGTTGTGAATTTTAATTAGGCTCTCCTGCTTTCTTTCTTTTTTTTTTTCTTTTTCTTTTTTTTTTTTTTTTTGGCATGCCAGATTCCCTCACAGCAGCAGAGCTACTATATTTTATTGAACATGCATATGATGATTCAGTCTTTTCTATCCATATGTAATGATAATAAATAATGCCTTTGAACTTGCAAAATTTGCTATGTTTTTGCAGTGTGTTAACTGTTGCGTCTGAAGCTATAAAGAAGTGATATAATTTGCTGCTGTTTCTCTTCTCATTTTTATTATAGACGCTATGAGGAAGGGTAAGACATAATGGAAGGAGCATTGAAAGTTCTGCTGGTCTCCATAATTCAACTTATTGTCTGTGAGACTTTAAGTGACTCAGTCTGATCCTTGGCTTACATATCAAAATGATAATAGAAATATATCCCTTGCTTCTCATAATTAGTGATAGAATTCAAGTATCATAATGCATACTAAAATTATTTTATAAAGGAATAAAGCCACTAGAAACATTCATAAAAGGTTTTTATGTAAACATAAATTTCATTTCCTAAAGATCAGTACTCAAAGGGGCTAGGTCATATGGTGGTTTCATGTGTACTTCTTAAAGAAACTGCCCAACTGTTTTTGAGAGCAGACGTACTGCTGTACAGTGCACTTCATCTTTGCCAGGATTTCATGTTGTCATTATTATTTTAGCCATTCTTATAGATATATAATTATATCTCATTGAGGTTTTAATTTGTATTTTACTAATGGATACTTTTAATTATCTTTTAATGTACTTATTTGATATCTGTGTATCCTCTGGTCAAATGTTTACTCATATAATTTGCATATTTATAACTGAATTTTCTGTACTGTTGAATTTTGAGAGTTTTAAAAAATTCTAGATAACAGGTACTCTGATAGATATAAATTTGCAAATATTTCCTTTCAGTCTGTTATTTGTAATTATATCAACAGGTTGTTTCATGGAAGCAGTCTTTTTAATTTTGATGAAATTCAATTTATTAAATTGTTTTCTTTTATGGCATATATGTTGGTGTCAGTTCTCATAACTCTTTTCCTAGTCCCAGTTAACAAAATATTTTCTGCTTGTTTTTTTTTCTAGAGGTTTTGTAACTTTAAATTTAAGTCCACAATCCTCTTTGAATTAGTTTCTGTATAAGTTGTGACATTTTTGTTGAGGTTAATCTTATTTTTATATAAATGTCCAATTACTTATGTAAAATATCTAATTGGATATTTTGCCTAGAAAGTTCAGTTTGTTGAAGAGGTTGGTTTTTTTCAGTTGAGTCGCTTTGGCTCTTTTGTGAAAAATTATTTGGGCACAATTATGTTGGTTATTTCTGGGTTCTCTGTTCTATTAATTTCTGTGTCTGTTCCTCTGTTGGTACTACACTGTCCTAAATACTATTACTATGTAGTATACCTTAACATTGAGATGAGTAATTACTTCCACTTACTGTTTTTCAAATTGTTTTGGTTATTCAAGGACCTCTCCCTTTCCATATAAAATTTAGAGTAAGTTTGCGTATGTCTACCAAAACTCTTGCTGGGATTTTGAAAGGAATCCTTTACTATGCTGAGTCTTCTATTCTATAAGCTTTATGTAGCTTTCCAATAATCTCCATCTTCAGTGTCTTTCATCAGCATTTGTAATCTTTATTATTATGTTCTATACATACTTTCTTAGTTTTAATATAAAGATTTTATTTACTTAGTGTGATGATTAATAGAGTTGTATTTTTATTTTCAGTTTTCACTTATTTGTTGATAGAATAAAAGATTGTAATTGATTTTTATATGTTGATATCGTATCACATAACCTCACTGAAATCACTTCTTATCTTTAGATGTTTTTGCATATTCTTTGGAAATTTCTTCATAGACAGTCATGCCATCCGCAAATGGAAGTCATTTTATTTCTTTTTCTCAAATATGTATGATTGTTTTTCCTTCTTATTGCCTTCCTGCAGTGGCTAGAATTTTCAGTAACACATTGAAAAAAGAATAGTGAGTGGATATCTTTGTGTTGTTCTGTTTTTTTTAGAGGGAAAGCTCTCAGAATTTTATCATTAAGTATGATAATAGGTACATGATTTTTCTTTAAGTATTATGTAAATGATCTTTATGAAGCTCAGATATTCTCCATTTCCAGTGTACACATTTTTGTCATATATTCGCATTGCAATTTGTCAAATAGTTTTTTGACTCAATTGCTATGATCATATAATTTTTTCTTTAGCCTGTTGATATGGTAGCTACATTGAACACTTTTAAAATAGTAAGCTTAGTTTGCATACAACAATACATTTCATTTGTAAATCTATTATTATTTTTATGTATTGGTAGATTAGATTTTGCTAATATTTTGAGGAATTTTGCGTCAAGTTTATTAGATGTATCAACCTATAACTTTCTTTTGTGAGGTGGTTCCTGACTGTTTTGTTACCAAGATAATATTTTCCTCATAAAATAAGTTGGAAAGTGTTCTATTCTCTACTATGCTCTAGATAAAATTGTATAGATGTGGTGGTAATTATTTTAAAATGTTAGGTAAAATTCTACAGAGAAGCCATCTAGAACTTTTTATACTCATTTTAGTGTCTCTTAAAATACAAATCATATTTCTTTAATGATTACAGACTATTCAGTTTATCTCATCTTTTCTTAGTTTTTGTAACTCAGTGTTTCAGCAGTTGGTATATTTTATCTAAGTTGTTGAATGTATGCATGTCAAATTCTTCATTATAACACTTTATTAATCTTTCAAAGGCTGTAGGCTCCATTGTGATATCTTGATATTCATTACTTAAGTCCTCTTTATTTTTTTCAGTTTTGTTAGAGTTTTATAGTTTTTTAAAAACATGTATTTTCAAATAACCAGCATTTGGTTTCGTTAGTTTTCTCTATTTTCTGTTTTCAATTTCATTGATTTTTGCTTTTATCTTTATGACATCCTTTTTTTCTATTTGTTTAGTTTTATTTTGGTCTTCTTTTTCTAATTTATTGATGTAGGAACTTCCGTGACTACCTTGAGATCTTTTTTCCTTTCTCTTTTTTTTTTCTTCTTCTACTTGTATTGTAGGTTCCAGAGGTACATGTGTGGGTTTGTTACATGGGTAAATTACATGTCACTGAGGCTTGGCCTACCAAACATCCCATTACCAAGGTAGTGAGCACAGTACCAAGAGATATCCTCTTAACCCATGCCCCCATTCCACACGCCCTTCTCAAGAGGGAGTGTCCATGTGTATTCAATGTTTAGCTCCCACTTATAAGTGATACATGTGGTATTTGGTTTGGTATTCTTACATTTGTTTAGAATAATGGCCTCAAGCTGTACATTTTGCTGCAAAGAACATGATATTGTTCTTTTTGTGGTTACATACTATTCCATGGTGTATAGGTACCACATTTTCTTTGTCTAATCCACCACTGATGGGCATCTTGGTTGATTCCATGTCTCTGCTATTGTAAATAGTGCTGCAGTGAATATACAAGTGCATGTGTCTTTTAAGCCAACATCATACTGAATAGGCAAAAGCTAGAAGCATTTCCTTTGAGAACTGGAACAATACAAGGATGCCTACTCTTACAACTTCTATTCAACATAGTACCAGATGTCTCAGTCTGAGCAATTGGGAAGAGAAATAAATAAAAGACATACAATTAGGAAGAAAGGGAGTCAAACTACTTCTCTTCACAGAAAATATGATTTTATACCTAGAAAACTCCATAGACTCTGCCCGAAGGCGCCTATATCTGATAAATGACTTCAGTAAAATTTCATGATTCAAAATCAGTGTACATAAATCAATAGCATTTCTGTACACCAATAGTGTCCATGCTGAGAGCCAAATCAAGAACACAGTTCCATTCACAGTAGCAGCAGAAAGAATAAAATACCTACGAACTCAGCTTCTGAAGGAGGTGAAAGATTTCTATAATGAGAATTACAAACATTACTTGAATTCTTTTTGGAAATCAAAACTTTTTTGAATCATCTTGTGAGCCAAGGTAGGAGAGTCAGTGACTAAAAGTGGACATGGAAATAATGTGTATAAAACAAGTCATTTACATTTAGTTTGATACTAAACAATTAAGAAGATATGGAATCCTCATATATCTTTAGGTAATAACTCTGTAAGGTACAAGTTAGGTGAGAAAAATGGCATGACAATAGGATACAATTGGAAAAGAAAAAGTAGAAAATAGTAAAGAAAACGAAAAATATCAAAGAGTAAAAGGAAACTTTATTTATATAATAGAGTTTACCAAGTTGCTGTGTGTTTATTTTTTTAGGGGTAATGGAGTGTTTCGTTTGGTTTTAATTTTACAGATAAGAGAATCTTTTCAGGTTACCCATTCTTTTTCCTCAGTGATTGTGATTTATTCTTATCTTTCAAGCAAAGTAACAGAAAAGATAATTCCAGTAGCTGAACAAGAAATACAGAACCAAAGAATTTTATATAAAAGAGTGTCTCCCATAAGAAACAATTTCTCTCCCTACAAAATAAATATTCACATATATTTATTGCTTTTAAATTTTATGGTATGGTAAATTATATGGAGAATCAAGGGAAGAAATGAGTTTCCTTGATTTTCTCTGTTGTTTCTTTCTTTTCTTTTTTCTGCTCTCTTTAGGACTAATTTGTTTCTGATATCCACTCTTCTCCCATCATACTTTCCATACTACATGAGAATTGCAGGCTGGCACATTTTAGTGTAACTTTGAGAAAAGATGCAATGTATGTTAAATGGCCTAATTATTTGGGCAGGTATGGTAAATTATATGGAGAATCAAGGGAAGAAATGAGTTTCCTTGATTTTCTCTGTTGTTTCTTTCTTTTCTTTTTTCTGCTCTCTTTAGGACTAATTTGTTTCTGATATCCACTCTTCTCCCATCATACTTTCCATACTACATGAGAATTGCAGGCTGGCACATTTTAGTGTAACTTTGAGAAAAAATGCAATGTATGTTAAACGGCCTAATTATTTGGGCAGCAAATTATTTGTATCAAAGACCTTTTCTTACAGATCACTGACTTTATGCCTATACCCATAATTGTTCAATCGCCTGTAGATCACTCATTCATTGAGTTCTCTTTTACAATTAATTATTTATTCTAGCCATCACTTTTCACCTTGTCTGCTTATATTCCCTGGTATAATAATGTAATTATTCCCTTCCAAACATTTTCCTTCATTTCTTCCCTTCTACTATAAGCAAAACCCTTACTCTGGTTGAAGCCAGTTACACTCCTCTTTGGACCTTTATCTTGATCTATGAAATTGTTGGGTACACTGAATCCTGGCTATATGTTGAATTTAAATTCATTATCCTGTACATCAAATGGTCATTATTGCCATGAAATGCAGAGAAGATTCTAAAGTAATTTCTCATGCCTACTGTCCAAGATAGTGATTTAAGACTTCCTCTCTTTCACCTCCTCTCAGCTGATTGCCTTGCATCAGGTCCACTGAGAAAATATATAAAAACTTTATCTCAATTCTAACAGCAAACCTAGCATCATACTCCAACCATATTCTCCATCTGGCATCTAGTTACAAGGAAAATAATTACAATTGTCTCTTCTAAGAACAGTCCTCTTACTATGTTTGGATTCCTTTTTGTTTTTTTTTTGTTTTTTTTTCAAATATTCTCCAAGAGTGTCGTTTCTTTATCTTGCCAGTTTTTTTTTGTTTTTCTTGCTCTGCTGATAAGTCTACAAATACATAAATTAATTCTAGTATTTCATAACTTGAAAATCTGCAGTGAACGTAAAATCTCTCTAGTTAATAGACCACATTTTTTTGTTGTAAAAATCATCTAAAAAGTTTGCCATCACATGTCATGTCCAATTACTTACATTTCTCCCTCTCTTCCTTTTTTTTTAGACCATTATAACCAGGCTTCTATCCACATCTTTGAACTAAAGTTTTTCCTGTCAAGGATATCAATCATCTTTATATTCTTTCACACAACCTCTACATCAGTGCTATTCAAAATGTGGTTCAAGGCCCAGCAACATTAACAATGTAAGAGCAACTTCTCTTGATCTTCTCTGTTGTTATTCACCCCCTATTAATAGAGGCATTCAGGTACTCAATCCAAACTCTTAAAAGTCATTCTTGATTTCTCTCTTTGCTCAATCCCCACATTTGTTCTTTCAGCAAATCCATTTCTGCTGACATGTTCCTTGTATAAAACATTATTCTCTCTTATCAGACTACTACAATGACCTTATACAAGTCTCTCTATTTCCTCTTTCACCACTACAGTACATTTTATTAATAGCAACCAGAGTGATACTTTAAAATGTAAATCAGATCATAATACTCCCCTGCTAAAAATCCTTCAATGTCATCTCATTGCACTTAGAATAAATTCAAACTTACTGTGGTCAGTGTGAGCTTGTGACCTAACTCCTGTGTACTCTTTCCATTTATAGAATTGCTCTCATCCTTTTTGTATAATAGAATTGTCCTTCATACATTAGCCTCATTGGTACCTATTAATATCTTTAATCCAGTGGTTCTCAAAGTGTGGTTCCTGAACCAGTAGCATAAACACCACTTGAGAAATAATAGAAAAGCAAATTCTCAAGTACCACTCCAGATCTATTGATTCAGAAACCCTTGGTGTGGGACCAAGCAACTGGATTTTAATGAGACCTCCATGTGATTTTGATTATGCTGAAATCTGAGTGCCATTGCTAATACATGATATTGATGGCTTAGGTGCTTTGTCCTTTACCATAAGTAGAATATTCTTCTTCAGCCTCTTAGTTTGGCAGTTTCTTCGAGGTCCAGCATGTGTTGCTGAATCTAAAGAAGCCTCCACTACCATTAAACATGATTGAATCACTTGTTTATTGTATTATCTGTCACTCTGTCTAAAATGCAAGCTCCAACATGGCAGGAGCTTGTCAGTCTTGTTTAGAACTTTAATTATACTGCTAGTGCAATGTCTGACTCAGGGTAAGCACTCCATAAATGTGTGTAAGGTGAATGTATCCACTGTGAAAACCTATAAATAATAATTGGGTTAGTGGGTAATTTTATAAGCTCTAACGATTTATCTGACATTTACCTTTTGATTGAAAAGAAAAATCTTCCATTTTTCCTTAAAATAACAAAAGGTAAAATTTATTAATGTATAATAAATGTGTTTTAATGAAAGATTTTATGCTATCCATTTCCTTAATTATAAAATTAATAAGTTTATATTTGGTATTTTGTATCTAGCAATGAGCTATGTGTCATGTATTATAAAACTATAAAGCCGTCTTCAATTTAATATGTCCAACTTGTTGTAACAGAAAAAAATTTATATTACCTATATGATATAAATCACAAATGTAATATTACTGATTTTTCAAAAAATGTTATAATCACTTTGGCTTGGGATAATTAAAAATTTCAGTATATAATAACTTAGAAAAGATAAATGTGTACTACTTTCATCTGACTATGATTCACAGAACGTTTAGGAATTGGACTGAGTAAAATATAGGACCATTAGTAACTTACTTTGTATGAATCATGCGTGTAGATTGAAGTTGAAGAAGAAAAATCTGGTTTGGACTATCTCAATAAAATCTGATATGATAGGGAACCAAGGCAGGCTAATAGTTTCAGCTCAAGAGTTCAAGAACAGCTTGGGCAACACGGTGAAACCCTGTCTCTGCTAAAATACAAAAAATTAGCCAGCCATAGCAGTGTGCGCCTGTAGTCTCAGCTACTTGAGGGGCTGAGGCAGGAAAATTGCTAGAACCCGGGAGGTGGAGGTTACAATGAACCGAGATCATGCCATTGCATTCCAGCCTGGGCCACAGAGAGAGACTCCATCTTAAAAAAAAAAAAAAATCTTATCTGAAAGGTGACATAAGCAGGAAAAAATATTTCATATTATAACACAAAATATACATTTGTTGATTAAGGGTAGCGTAGAATGAATGCAAGTTTGACAATACAAACCAACAAATTGATCTTCAGATGAAAAAAGAGCTCCATAGAGGAAAAAAACCTAAAAATAATATCACAGTATAGATTCTAAATGGGAACAATAGAAACTTATCTAAGTATTATATTAGGTGTGTTGAGCTGACGATGAGCAGACAGGTTGTAGGTGAAGCTAGCAGTTAAGTCAGTCCTACTGCTGCATGGTGGCCTAACAGATTGAAAACTCCAGACATCAAATAATCATATAAATTCTATCATGTGTATGATTTATTATTATAATTTTATTGACTTTAATATCAGATTTGTCAAGTGAGATTATGTGTTTCCCCAAAACAATTCTGACTCTTACCTAATTAATAAAGACATGCTTAAAAAGACTTTTTTTTTAAAATCAGAAAATGGAAATGTTTTTCTGTAATTCTTAACTTACCCAGAATCCCCTGGGTTCCTTGATCTAATATATCTCAATCTCTAAGCAGTAAGGTGATGACACCATAAGTTTTCCAGCAAAAAGACTCTACCACTACATCATAATTAGGTTCCTATCCCCACCATTTTGTTGAAAGTACTTCCATTATCTTTACCAACCAGGTCCATCTTACCAAAACCAGGGGACACCTTTTTGGTTTAATTTCATTTGACCTCTTAGCAGTGTTTGGCATAATGATCTACACCCATGTGACAATCTTATATTTTTTTTTTTGTCATATATCATGGATTTCCCCTTATCAGTTTTCTTTACAGATTTATATTTTTTAATTGGGATGATTATTTAATTATTCTTTAAATAATTTCACCTCAAGTTTCTGGCCAAGGCTCCTGTCCTCTTTTGCTATTACTCTTGGCAATTTTATCTACTTTCACAGATTCTATTTTAATAGAGATTTTGATAACTCTTTAGAGTGTCTACCATAGACTTCATTACCCAGGAATACACCAATATACAATCAGCTGGGCATATCGACTGGACATAAGGAACCACCAATTCAACATCTGTAATATAATATGGAACTCCTCGTCTCACTACTGTTTGTGTGACCTCCCAAAATTCTCATATTGGATTCCTAACCTCCAGTCTTTCAGAATGTGACCTTATATGAAAATAAGGTCTCTATAGAGGTAATTAAGTTAAAATGAGGTCTTCAGTGTCATTAAGACTTAATCCATTATGACTGGTGTCCTGATAAAAAGGGAAAATTCAAAGGTAGATATACACCCACAAAAGGAACATAATGTAAGCCAAATAGAGTGACAAGCCAAGAAACCCCAAAGATTTCCAGCAAAACATCAGCATCTAGTGGGGAGGCATGGGGCAGATTCTTCCTCATAGCCCAGAAAGAAGAAGCCATGTTGACACCTGGGTGTCAAACTCTAATCTCCAGAACTGTGGGACAATATATTTCTATTGCTTAAGCCACTCAGTTTGTTGTATTTTGTTATTACAGCGCAAACAAATTTAAAAAATCACCAAACCCAATAAATATATGGGCAAGTCATAGGAACACATTTTTTTTGTCAAAGAAGATAGATGAGAAATAGGTACATGAGATGACACCCAGTGTAATATGTTATTAGAATATGCAATTAAAACCAAGAAATGAGACTGATACTGTTACACACCCAATAATGTTTCAAAGAAAGTAAAATAAATGTGAAAACTAATAAAATCCCTGAAATACCAAGTGCTAGCAGGAGTTCAAAGTCTCATACATTTCTAATTGATTGCAAAATACTTAGAGACACTTTGGAAAATAGTTCAGCAGTTTCTTTTCAAGTTAAACATATGTTTATATGACACTTCAATTCCACTGTCTTTTCCAAGAGGTAGCAAAACTTACGTCCAGAAAAGCCTTACTATACTCATGCAAATTTATTAATAGCAAAAAACTGGAAAACACCCAAACATCTACTGAAACTTTGGTATATTTACATAAGGTTACTTTGTTCAACAATACAAAAGAACAGTCTTATATGTAACATGGGTGTATTAGTTTCCTAAGGCTGTTGCAATTAGTTACCATGAACTTCATGGCTTAAAACAACAGAATGCATTCTTTCACAGTTTGGGGGGCCAGAAGTCCAAAATCAAGGTGTTAGTAGAGTCACTCTGTGGATGCTCTAGAGGAAAATCTATTCCTTGCTTCTTCTAGGTCTGCTGACTCTTAGCATGTAATGGTTTGCGGGGATATGTCTCCTAGCTCCAGGTTCACATAGTCTCCTCCTCTGTGTATCTGGCTTAAACTTCCTCTGCCTTCCCTGAGGATAGAGTAATTGCATTTAAGGACACATAACGTAGTCTATGATAGCACTTCCCATTAATTGTATTCTTTTTACATATAGGGCACTATTTTCAGGTTCTTGGCATTAGGATGTGGATATAGTGAAGTGCCCTCATTCAGTCCACTAAAACCAACACACCTTGAATGTTTGTAGTAAATGAAATGTCAATAACAAATAGTACATGTTTCCATTTATGTAACATCCTTAAAAACAGACAAAATTGTAATTACAGAAAGCAGCTCTGTGGCTTCCAGGCTCTGAAGGTGGGTGGTAGGAGAAGGGAGAGGTGCACTAATTGCAAAGGGATATGAAGAAACATTTTAGGAATAAGGAAATATATGTTAATGATTATGTGGTTGTACACATTTGTCAAAATGCACCAAAATGTATACTCATAATTGATAAATTGTATACTATCTAATTTTACCTAATTAAAATATGTAAAGTGTAAACTTGAGATGATTTGAAATTTTTCGTTCATGAAATTATCTACTGACTTCTTTCTTTTGTTTTGTTCTCTTCATAAGTTAGCCCTGTTGTTATTAGTTATGGAAAAGTTATATTTTATTTCATGAATTTTCTATTAAAGACTGCCATTTAACAATGCATAAAAACACAGATAAGACTTCCTAGACATTGGTATCCAGTGATTGGGAAATGGGGTAAGGTATCCATATATCTTATCACGGACAGCAGAATAATTGTTAGCTTAAGAAAAGGAGAGATTATTTTAAAAAATAAGTATTCTTTTATTTTTTGCCTGTAGCTATGGTACATTGCTTAGCCACTGGTTTTGAGTTTAAGGACTCATCTGTGGAATGAATGTATAGGGAGCAGGCATGTGTGAGAGATGGAAAGAGCAGAGAGGATTAACAGCCATGCCAAAGGATGGGGAACAAAAATCACTTCAAGACTGAATTTTTATACTTAAAGTATTTTATCTAAAGATAGAGTAACTTGATTAACCTAATTAACATACTGGAAGTTATTTAAATCATGTAATGCCATATATTGGAACGATGAAAACATTTATGAAATAAATCAAACGAAACTATTAATGTCAAAAACATATGAGATAGTAAAAGATATATAGCCAATAAATTTAAATTAAATAAGGATAAATTATAGGTATTTAGCTAAAATAGACAATTTAAAAAGTAACACAAATAAATTATATGTAAAAATCAGGTAACATCACATTAAACAATTAATTGTGGTGCCATTTTAATATTTATTCACTACTTGCTTCTCCAGCCTCACTAGTTGCTATTAGCCTGTGCTTTATACTCTGACATTACCTAATAGCATATTTTCTAACATCTCTCACCAACCAGTCATACCATACTGGTTTTTTCTTTCTTTTCATGCTACCTATTCCCCTCACCCTCAAATAAATCCTTTATACTTCCTCTTTATCCAGTTTTGTTCTCTACACATTCCTTAAATTTCGGACTCAATTTTGGTTTCAGGATTTCAAATTCGCCCTTGTGGCCCTCTCTATCAACTTGTGGTCTTCTCTCTATCAACTTGATACATCACTTTCCTTTAGAATTTTTTTTAAAAATAAGGAAACTAACAACAGCAAAAATAACTATGAATGACTGTACATTAACTTATACAGAATTTTATAGTTGTCTATTTTGTTGTTTGCCTTCTGCAAGTCCATATGCTTCTTGTCTTTAAGGATTTTCTTTTTTCTTTTCTATCTTGGTGAGTTAACACTGAACACAGTATCTGCAATAGCCAGATGTAGTCAACAAAATGTATTCAATTAATAAAAATAACTAGAGATGAATAAGGTTTTAAAGCAAAGTGAAGCAAGAGCAAAAAACATCCATTGATTTGAATATAGCAGCCAGAATTCATGGTAAGGGGTTTAGAGAGTGAAACTCAAAGCACCTGTTGGCAGCCTGAATTGTCACTGCAGGCATCTCAGCAAAATTGTTGAACACCCAGTAGCAATGGGGAGCTCCTGGAACCTCCTAAGAATGTAATCTTACCACTCACTCCTCCATAAAGCTATGTCAAGTGACAGGTGTTGAAAAGAAGAAGAGTTAAAAAAAAAAAAAGAGAGACAGAAAAATAATACGTTCTTTAGGAATAGGTTATTCTCAATTAATTTTGTTTCAGAAAAGGAAAACTCATTAACAGAAGAGTGACTTTTTAAATAATATCTCAAATGTTTATACAACTTAACAATATTATTAGAAATAAATGTCTTTAAAAATAAATTATTGATTTTAAACCTTCTTTGCTTACTTCCTGAATTCATTAAGGTTATGACATTCTTCACCTGTAGAAAATAAGGTGGATACTATTAAAAATAATAAGATGAGTCTACTACAGGAACACTGTAGCTGAGGAAAAAAAAAGAGTAATTGTTGATTTATGTAGAGAAATGTTTATATAATGGAATATTCATGAGACAAAACCTGATATTTTATGGTACGCACATTTAACATTTGTTTTTAATGTGTAAGGCATATTAGAATTCATAGCTTGAAATCTTCTTAATATACATAATTTACCCCTTTCACTGCCCAAGAAAGTAAAAATACATGTAGAAAGACAAATTAACTGACTCATATCATATAAATTATGCATAAACAAAATCAGTAACATTAAGGGCATGAAATTAGTATTATGATTAGATAGATAAAATTTAAATTTATTGATTCTTAAAATTACATTATGAAAATGTGTCAATATACTGTAATGTTAAATCTATGTATATTTAAATGTCTATATAAAATATAGATATATGAGTATCTACTTATGTATTTTAGCTTCTTTTGGAAATTGAGGAAATCCAACTAAACATATGTACAAGTCTGTGCTTAGTTCACTGACTCAACAAATATGTATTCTGCACCTAATACATGCCTGAATTTCTTCTAGTTTCTGAAGAAATGAAAATCAAGATAGACAGTATCTTCCAACTTACATAACTTATATTCTAACAAATCATCCTTAATTATGTAGCCCAATCATTTTGTCATGAGTTACTAATCCCAATTTCATACCTTTTTATGTTAGTTTTTTTTTACTATAGGATCACATATTTGCAAACTTCAAAAGTTGACTCAAAATCTTCAGAAATTCCCTTTCTCCTTAAAATGTCTTTTTAGACTATTATATACACCTATATTCAATTTAAAAATAACCTTAATTTAGTCAAGATACAAGATCTCTTACTCTATGTGGCTATCTGGTTAAATACAAAAATAACTACATATCCAAATTTATTCGGATTCTATTAATAGTGGTATATGTCACATAACACTGATTGATTTCAATGATGATTTGCACCCTCTTATTAGGTCAACCATTATTACATCTTCTTTATTAATTCATTTATTATTTATAAATAAAGTATCAACTCCAGCTAGGCCACGTGCTTGGTGAGTGGGAAATGAAATGCTTAGCAGAGTATACACAGGTTTTATCTTCATGGAGCTCACAGATTAGTGGAACACATAAAAGTCTATCTAAGAGCAAAAGCAGGTAAATATATACTTGTAAATACGGTCTCAACAGAATCTTCAAAGCAGGGACTCAAATTATCTTCCCTGTATGTCTTAGTACTCATTGTAGAGTCTGTGAAAATGCTGTCTATAAAGTCCTTCTTTTTTAGTAATCACTTTGCAAATAACTAGATAATCTGTACAAAAATTTAGAAATAAGATTTGCCATTTTAAAAACTGTTCCTTTGTATGCCAGAAAGAAAAAAAAAACTTTTTAAAAAAAATTTACCTATATTTGAACTGTTTTGGAAATATGAAGTTACATCTCTTAATGGGATTTGTCATGATGTAGCAATTAAAACTTGCCTATTTTGTGTTATGATATATGCAGTATTAAGTATAAGACACAGAGATGAAGTTATGCATGTTGACTTCTACCATTTTTATTTAATTTTTCATCCTATCTCTCCACCCCACTGAAAAATAATCTTTTTTAATTATAGTGAGGTTCCCAACTAGATCCTAAAAAGCTAAGACGTATTGAAGAAAACTGTCTTAATTCTCACTTTCTCCTTGTGGCAATGGTATCTATTAACCTCTTCCTTAGCTTTTGTTACCTCAGTTAGTCAAGACTGTTCACAATTTTAAAATATAATGCTGATTGCTCTAAATAAAAAATTTTAAAGATATTATTTTTAATTGCATATTACATATCCATGATTTTAAAATATAATGCATAACTGCTGTGAATAAAAATTTTAAAGATATTGTTATTATAATTATATCAAACATCTTTACAATAAAAAAGTTTATTTCGTATCTTCAAAGAACTTATGTGACTATTTTATGAGTATCTAGGCCAGGCACAGTGCTTCGTGCCTGTAATTCCAGCACTTTGGGAGGCCTAGGTGGGCGGATTGTGAAGTCAGTAAATCGATACTATCCTGGACAGCATGGTGAAACCCCGTCTCTACCAAAAATACAAAAATTAGCTGGGCGTGGCAGCACGTGCCTGTAGGCCCAGCTACTCGGGAGGCTGGAGCAGGAGAATCGCTTGAACCTGGGAGTCGGAGTTTGCAGTGAGCCGAGTACAGTGCCACTGTACTCCAGCCTGGCGACAGAGCAAGACTTCGTCTCAAAAAAAGAAAAAAAAAAAAAAAAACAGAGACTTTCTAAGTTTGGAATTATCGTCATAAGATACCAGTGGTAAAGTTATGTGAAGTCAAATGCATCCTAGTTCCAAAGGCAAATTCTCACATAACTTTCTACCTCTGTGGGGTTACTGGCTCTGACGTGTTTTCTGGACTAGACTTGTTCTGTTTGGTTGTAAACTATTTTGGGGGAACCCACATGTGGAAGCTAGGAGTCAAAAATAATCCACAGGGTAACTATTCAGCTAGATCGAATTGTAATTTCTAAGGAACTATTTTCCAGGATAAGCATCTTTTGGTTCCTTCAAACAGTCCTCATAAGAGTTGCACTGCCAGCCTGGCCAACATGGTGAAACCCCGTCTCTACTGAAAATACAAAAATTAGCCAGGTGGGGTGGTATACGCAGTGAATCTAGATCGCGCCACTGCATTCCAGCCAGAACTACAGAGGGAGACTCCTCAAGAAGAAGAAGAAAAAAAAGAGTTGCACTCACCATCATTTGTAGTGGCTGGAAAGCTTAGTTTATTTCTTCAGAGACTTGTAGCTTCCAATAACTCTTCTTTATCCACAGACAGCAATCTGCTACCTGTATTCTAGAAACGTGATCAAGCTTCCAGTGTGTTTATATGTTTCTCTCATTATTTATGGAGTTGTGGTATTATGAATGGCATTTAATAGATTGCTTGAAGGTAACTGTGTCTAGTCTACCATCTCCAATTCATCAGCTTAGTAAAAGGCTCATTGACTCTCATCTCCTCTTTAAAAGCCTAATGACACAATCATTTAATCATTTATTTCTGTAAATTCATACATTTCATAACATCATAGGTTTAAAAATATTTTTCATTAATTTTATTATTTTCATTTTGTTCGGCTTTTCTTTCTCTCTTTTTTTACTCCAGTTCCCCCAGATACATCCGCAACCAACAAATGCATACAAAGCGATGCTGAGCAGCCCCTGTACACATCTTTTCTTCCATATCTTTCTCTAAGTTGGATAATTTTGTATATATGTAACCTAAATATTATATTTATATGTAGTTTATTTACTTTTATTAAATTTGTATGTAAAGGTCTTTTATTATAATTGTGTGAAGCTGAAAATTTATGTCAACATATTTGTCTTTGTTTTTAATTCAATTATAATTTATCTGGTTAAATCACTTATTACATCTCCAATTCACCGCTTTAATGCATAGATAGTAATAATATAAAGTGTGGATATATCATAACAAAATTTATGCAATTATTCTCTTACAAGTAGAACTCCATTTCATTTAATGATTCTTTGTAACTCTAAACAATATGAATATAATTGTCCCCAGTCTTTACAGATCGATACTTTATAGATCAATGACGTTGATGGGTTGAACAAGACAAATCTGTGTATCTGTGTATGTTTCCCAAATACTTTGCTAAAAGACTGTAACAATTTATATGTGTGTGGACAATATATTACAGTACTTTTGAACATAATTTTCTACCAGAAAGATGTTAAAAGAGTTTTTCAATTTTGACATCTGGTTCCTAAAATGTGATATAGCTCATTGTTCCTTTCCTTTGCATTACCCTGAAAACTAATGAGTTTGAGAATCTTTTCATTAGAATTTGTTCTTCTATTAATTGCCTCTTCAAGTAATTTGCATATTTTCTAACATTTAGCACTCTTCTTGTCATTTATCAATTACTATTATAAATTACAGATAACTCTATCTTCAGCATTGCAAATATTTTTTATAATTTATAGAATACTACCCATGTATTCTGTTCATGCTTTTTTCCCATGTTCACATTTTCTTAATAAAATATCACTATCTTTTCTTTTTTAGCTTCATTAAGAAGTTCTCCTCAACACCTTTGCCATTCGTGTAGTTTTCTTATATTGTTTCATATTTAATCATCTAATATATATGTAAGTCATTTTCACATATGATGAAATTATTGATATAATTTTATTTTTCTCAGGAAATGTAAATTTGTACTTTTACTTGTTATTAAGAATGTAACCTTTTCTAACTGACTTCAAATAATCCTTAACACATATTAAATGAAAATATATCTTGAGATCTCTTTTCAGATTCCTTCTCCTTTTCCTTTTTTGTTTTTTGATCTCTTAGCCAATGCAATTGATAAATTTAATAGGTGTTCTGACACCTTAAAATAAATATGTCTGTCACTATTTTTATCTAGGGACATTTGTTCTTTTGTAAAAACATTAAAATAATATTATCCAATTAAAATAAATACAACTATGGTGATATTATAATTAAAATTGTTTAGGTTAATATTTTGTTTTTATAATAATTAAAAATTTCAGTAATACAGTTTTTGTATCTAAGTAGATGAATTTTATTCACATAGTTCAGATACAATTTTATATTCAATTAGATTTTATATAGGTTGCATTTTTTTCTAGCAAAATGTTCTAAATTTAACATATACTACTGTTGTGTAACGTGTATTATTTCCTTTTTTATGAGTTTATTGCGAAACTGGGGAAAATCATTTATTAGAGCATAAAACTAATATAAAATCAAGTTAGGATACTTTAATTTTAATTTCAGTTCTTATTTATTTCAACAAACATATTAGCAACAAAACATGTTTTCTCTTTGTGGTGATTATGCCACTTTACACAATTTCATTGTATTAACAAGAACATTACAGAAAACAAGTAATAAGAGTGATAAAAGAAAATTCTGCCTAGGTCTTGATTTTATTAGGAATTATTTTAATATTTCATTATAGATTTCTACTCCAGTTTACCTAGAATTTTATTAGTAATGACTGATATTTTAGTCAATTAATTTTTTTAATGATAACAGTAATTGTACATATTTTCATGATACATATGGTAATTTGATGCATTCATAAAATCAAAGCAGGGTAATTGGGATATCCATCACCTTAAATATTTATATTTTGTTTATCCTAGGAACATTTGAATTATTCTCTTCTAGCTACTTTGGAATGTACAATTGAATAACGTTAACTATAGTCATCCTACTGATCTATGGAACACTATACTTGGCTTATTTCACTTAATGACTTTCAGTTCTATTCAGGTTACTGCAAATGATAGGATTTTATTATTTTTATAGTCGAACCATATTTAATTGTGTATTTATACTATATTATCTTTTTCCATTCATGTATTGATGAACACTTAGATTGATTCCATATTTTGACTATTATGAATAATGCTGAAATAAACCTGAGAGTGCAGCTATCTCTTTGACATTTTGATTCCCTTTCTTTTAAATATATACCCAGTAGTGGAAGAGCTGAATCAATTAGGAGTTTTATTATTAGTTTTCTACGGAATCTCTTTGCTTTTTTCCATAGTTACTGCACTAATTTACATTCCAAGCAACAGTGTACAAAGTTTCCTCTTTTCCATAAGCTCTTCAACATCTGTTATTCACTGTCTTTTTGATACAAGCAGTTTTAACTGGGGTGATATGATATATCATTTTGGTTTTTGTTTTCTTTAAAGAGTAGTGTGATAGTATCATTGTGGCCTTGATTTTCATTTCTCTAATGATTAGTGATGTTGAGCATTTTTCGTTTATCTGTTTTCCATTTTATGTCTTCTTTTTAGATATGTTTATTCAGATCTTTTGACTTTTTAAAATTAAATTCATATTTCCTATTGAGTTTTTTAATCTCCTTATGTATTCTAAGTATTAATTCCTTCTCTAATAGAACTCATGAGTGGGAATGATCTTTTCATCACTCAGAGAGATATTTAAAGTAGGCAGGCAGATCTCCTGACATTCAGAGCTTCCATTTGCCTGGATCAGCAGTCTGAGCCACTTCGTCTTCTGGTGCATGAATTGTGGTGCAGCAAGGCCCTCTTCATACCACAACTAGGCAGCTCTCCAGGCATTTGAAGCACCCACTCCCATGGATTAGCAGTCTGAGTTACTTCACCCTTCCTGTGAAATAATTCAAAAGCAAGAGGGCTCACTTTTCTTCATACTCAGGCAGATCGGCAGATCTCCAGATATTTGAAGCACCTGCTTGCCCAGTTTGACAACCTGTCACCCCATCCTTGTTGTGCATAGATCACAGTGCAGTGGGGTCCTCTCCACTCCGTGCCCAGTCAGATCTCTAGGCATTCAGAACAACTGTGCACCCAGATTGGTAACCTGTGTCATCCCACCATTCCTGTGCAGAGATCTGGGCATAGGTCACGGGTAAGGGGCCTCTCTGCTCCTTACCCAGGCAGATCTCCAGGCATCTTGGGGTGCTCACTCTCTTGGAGTAGTAGAAGTTCTGGCTGCTCTCCTACCCCCTACTCCTTGTGCAGAAAATTGGGGCCAAGGATCTTTCTTGGATACACACCTAGGCACATCTCTGGGTAATTGATGGCTGCCCACAAAATACCACCTTATTACTTGTGCTTGTTTTGCCACTGGGGTATTTACAGGTGGCCCTGCATGGTCTACCCTGTCCATCTTGGTTCCTCAATCCAGGGCTAACGGGGAAGCTGAGACCACTGTGCACTCTATAGATCAGCCCATTGCCTGAAGCAGTAAAGATGAATAAGGATCAAGTCTACACCCATCCACATTGGCCACTATCACCTCTTACCTATAAATGCCATCTACTGATTGGTAGGTTGAAATGCACAGGCCAATACAAAACGTGCTAACAGAAGTACATAGGGCTGTAGAAGCAAAGCCAAGAGATGCTACACACAGTCTCTAAAGTCATGTGCCCTAATAAAAGGAGGAAGAGAAATAATAAGATGTGATTCATGTGAAAATTAGTACAAAAATTGGAAGTACCAGTGTCAACCAGTGAAAATTAACTAGTGCAGAAACTCTGGTACCATGAAAAATATGAATGTTGTAACACTACAAAGGATCACACTAGCTATCCAGCAATAGCCCCTAACCAAAATGGAATTTCAGAAATGACAGATAAATAATTTAAAGCATGGATTTCAATAAAGCTCAATGAGACCCAAGTATAGAATGGAAATCAACACAATGAAACATTTTTTGATGTGATGAATTATTATTGTTATTATTTTTTATTGTGCTTTAGGTTCAGGGGTACTTGTGTGGATCATGCAGAATTGTTGCATAGGTACATGCATGGCAATGTGGTTTGCTGCCTCCATTCCCTGTCACCTATATCTGGCATTCTCCCAATGTTATCCCTCCTCAACCTTTCTATCCTCCTGCTGTCCGTCCCCTGACCCCCCTCAACAAACCCCAGTGTGTGATGCTCCCCTCCCTGTGTCCATGTGTTCTCATTGTTCAACACCCATCTATGAGTGAGAACATGCAGTGTTTGATTTTCTGTTCTTGGGTCAGTTTGCCGAGAATGATGGTTTCCAGATTCATCCATCTCCCTAAAAAGGACATGAACACATCTTTTTTATGGCTGCATAGTATTCCATGGTGTATATGTGCCACATTTTCTTGATTCAGTCTATCATTGATGGGCATTTGAGTTGGTTCCAGGTATTTGCTATCATAAATAGTGCCACAATAAATGTATGTGTGCATGTGTCTTTATAACAGAACCATTTGTAATCTTTTGGGTATATACCCAGTATTGGGAATGCTAGGTCAAATGGAATTTCTGTTTCTAGGTCCTTGAGGAAGCACCACACTGTATTCCACAATGGTTGAACTAATTCACACTCCCAGCAACAGTGTAACAGTGTTACTATTTCTCCACATCCTCTCCAGTATCTGTCTCCAGATGTTTTAATGATCACCATTCTAAATGGTGTGATGTGGTATCTCAATGTGGTTTTGATTTGCGTTTCTCTGATAACCAGTGATGAGCATTTTTTCATGTGTTTGTTTGCCTCATATATGTCTTCTTTTGTAAAGTGTCTATTCATATCCTTCCCCCACTTTTGAATGAGTAGGTTTGTTTGTTTCTTATAAATCTGTTTTATTTTTTTGTAGATTCTGGATATTAGCCCTTTGTCCAATGGGTAGATTGCAAACATTTTTTCCCATTCTGTTGGTTGCCAGGTCTCTCGTTAATGATGGTTTCATTTGCTGTACAGAAGCTCTGGAGTTTAATTAGGTCCCATTCGTCTATTTTGGCTTTTGTTGCCAATGCTTTTGGTGTTTTAGTCATGAAGTCCATGCCTATGCCTATATCCTGAATAGTTTTGCCTAGGTTTTCTTCCAGGGTTTTTATGGTGTTAGGCCTTATGTTTAAATCTTTAATCCATCTGGAGTTAATTTTAGTGTAAGGTGTCAGGAAGGGGTCCAGTTTCTGCCTTCTGCACACTGCTAGTCAGTTTTCCCAACACTATTTATTAAACAGGGAATCCTTTCCCCATTGCTTGTTTTCATCAGTTTTGTCAAAGATCAGATGCTTGTAGATGTGTGATATTGCCTCTGAGGCCTCTGTTCTGTTACATTGGTTTTTGTACCAGTACCATGCTGTTTTGATTACTATAGCCTTGTAGTATAGTTCGAAGTCAGGTAGGATGATGCCTCTGGGTTTATTAAACAGATAAACAAGGCAGAAAATGAAGAAGGATATCCAGGGCTTGAACTCAGTTCTGGACCAAGCAGACCTAATAGACATCTACAGAAATCTCCACCCCAAGTCCACAGAATATACATTCTTCTCAGCACCATATCACACCTACTCTAAAATTGACCACATAATTGGAAGTAAATCACTCTTCAGTAAATGCAAAAGAATAGAAATCATAACAAACAGTCTCTCAGACCACAAGGCAATCAAATTAGAACTCAGGATTAAGAAACTAACTCAGAACCACACAACTTCATGGAAACTGAACACCTGGCTCTTAAATGTTGACTGGATAAACAATAAAATGAAGGCAGAAATAAAGATGTTCTTTGAAACCAACGAGAACAAAGACACAATGTACCAGAATCTCTGGGACACATTTAAAGCAGTGTCTAGAGGAAAATTTATAGCAATAAATGCCCACATGATAAGTGAGGAAATATCTAAAATTGACACCCTATTGTCAAAATTGAAAGAGCTAGAGGAACAAGATTAAAAAAAAAAAAAACTCAAAAGCTAGCAAAAATAACTAAGATCAGAGCAGAACTGAAGGAGATAGAGACCCAAAAAAACCCTTCAAAAAATCAATAAATCCAGGAGCTGTTTTTTTTTTTGAAAAGATTAACAAAATAGATAGACTGCTAGCAAGATTAATAAAAAAGAAAAGGGAGAAGAATCAAATAGATGCAATAAAACCGAAAAAGGGGGTATCAACACTGATTGCACAGAAATACAAACTACCATCAGAGATTACTACAAACAACTCTATGCACATAAACCAGTAAACCTAGAAGAAATGGATAAATTCCTGGACACTTGCACCCTCCCAAGCCTAAACCAGGAAGAAGTTGAGACCTTGAACACACCAATAACAAGGGCTGAAGTTGAGGCAGCAATTAATAGCCTACCAACCAAAAAAAGTCCAGATCCAGATGGGTTCACAGCCAAATTCCACCAGACTTACAAAGGGGAACTGGTACCATTCCTTCTGAAACTATTCCAAACAACACAAAAGGAGGGAATCTTCCCCAACTCCTTTTATGAGACCAACATCATCCTGATACCAAAACCTGGCAGAGACTCAACAAGAAAAGAAAACTTGAGGCCAGTATCCATGATGAACATAAATGCAAACATCTTCAATAAAGTACTGGCAAACTGATTGCAACAGCACATCAAAAAACTTATCCATCACAATCAAGTGGGCTTCATACCGGGGATTCAAGGCTGGTTCAACATATGCAAGTCTGTAAATGTAATCCATGACATAAACAGAACCAAAGACAAAAACCACATGATTATCTCAATAGATGCAGAGAAGGCCTTCTACAAAATTCAACAGCCCTTTATGTTAAAAACTCTCAAGAAGCTATGTAACGATGGAATGTATCTCAAAATAATAAAAGCTATTTATGACAAAACCACAGCCAATATCATACTGAATGGGCAAAAATTGGAAGCATTCCCTTTGAAATCTGGCAACAGACAAGGATACCCTCTCTCACCACTCCTACTCAACATAGTATTGGAAGTTCTAGCCTGAGCAATTAGGCCAGAAAAGAAAAATAAAGGGTATTCAATTAGGAAATGAGGAAGTCACATTGTCTCTATTTGCAACCGACATGATTGTATATTTAGAAGACCCTATCGTCTAAGCCCAAAATCTCCTTAAACTGATAAGCAACTTCAGCAAAGGTTTGGGATACAAAATCAATGTGCAGAAATCACAAGCATTTCTATACACCAATAACAGACTAGCAGAGAGGCAAATCATGAGTGAACTCCCATTCACAATTGCTACAAAGAGAATAAAATACCTAGGAATACAACTAACCAGGGATGTCAAGGATCTCTTCAAGGAGAACTAAAAACCATTGCTCAAGGAAATAAAAGAGGACACAAACAGATGGAGAAATGTTCCATGCTCATGGTTAGGAAGAACCAATATAGTGAAAATGGCCATACTGCCCAAAATAATTTATAGATTCAATGCTATTCCCATCAAGCTACCAATGACCTTCTTCACAGAACTGGAAAAAAACACCTTAAACTTCATATGGAACCAAAAGAGAGCCCACATAGCCAAACACAATGAAACTTTTATATTAATTCAGGAAATGAAGGAGTAAACATATTAAAAAGATATCAGAGCTTCTGGAATGAAAAAAATCACTTATGAAGTTTCAAAACATAATAGAGAGTTATATTAATAGATTATAATGAGCCAAAGAAAAAATTTCAGAGCTTGAAGACTAGCCTTTTGAACTAACCTAGTAAGACAAAAATAATGAAAAGAATTAAGAAAAATGAACAGTCTTCAAGAAATACAAGATTACATAAAGTGATCTTTATAGATTACAAATCTACAAATGATTGGAATTCCTAAGATGGTTAAAAAAAATTAACCTAGAAAATATGTTTCAGGAAATAAGTCCAGAAACTTTCCCTAATTTTGCTAGAGAGATAGATATCCATAGAAAAAAATCTGAAGAATACCTGCAAGATAATATACAAAATAAACATCACCAAGACATATAGTCAAAACATCTGAGGTCAACACTAAAGAGAAACTGTTAAATGCAGCTGAGAATAAAGGTCAGATCACGTACAAGGAGTGTCATCTGACACATATACCCCATTAAGCTAACAGTGGTTTCTCAGCAGAAACCTTAAAAGCAAGAAGAGATTCGGGGTCTATTTTTAGCATTTCCAAGTAAAAGAAATTTCAAAGAAGTATTTCATATCCACCAAATTAAGCTTTATACATGGAGAAGAAATAAAATATTTTCAAGGCAAGCAATCACTAGGACAATCCATTATCACTAGATCAGTCTTATGAGAGCTCTTTAAGGGAACTCTAAAAACAAAAGAACAGTATCTGTCACATACTTAAGTATATAGCCTACAGAACCTACAAGCAGTGACATAGACTACAAAGCATACATCTGAAAATATCACAATAGGATGAAAACCTTATATATCAATAGTAACCTTGAATGTAAATGGTCTTAATGCTCCACTTACAAAGCACAGAGTGGCAAGTTGGATTAAAAACAAGACCCATCCATCCTTTATCTTCAAGAGATCCATCTCACATTTCACAATACCCACAGGCTCAAAGTAAAGCATTGGAGAAAGATCCATCACACAAATGAAAAACAAAAAGCAGAAATTTCAATTCTTATTTCATATAAAACATACTTTAAAACAACAACAGTAAAAAAAGGACAAAGAAGAGCATTACATAATGATAAAGGGTTCATTCAGCAAGAACACTTAACTATCCTAAATATATAGGCAACAAACACTGAAGCACCCATATTTATAAAACAAGTGCTTCCAGACCTGCAAAGAGTTCAGTAGCCACACAACAATATGAGGGCCTTCTGCATCCTACTAATAACATCAGGCAGGTCATCAAGGAAGAAAGCCAACAAAGAAATTCTGGACTTAACCTCAACACCTGGCCAATTAGATCTGATGGTAGACATCCACAGAATACCACCCCAATCAACCAAAGGATATATACTTGTCATACTCTATATATGTGTAGGTGGGACTATTGGCACATGCCACCAGGTTAAAAAAAGTGTATTTCAATATATAATTATCAGAGATTACTACAACAAAAGACAGAATGAAGTAATCAGATACTTGAATGTGTAGTTGTAGTAACTATGCATATGGAAGCGACTAGTGGTATTTAATTTAGGTATATTTCATCAGCAATTACATCAAGTAGTACCATGAAGATTCCTATTGTCAGTGACATGCATTCACAAAATGCAACACAAAATTTGACAAAGTTCAAATGAAACACAGTGTTTCTTCGATGGGTACAGTAGTTACATTTTAGTAACAGAAAGTAATTAGTAGCCCTGTAAATACTATTGTTTACATGTTAAAATGGCATCAGTTTCTAAATTTGGATCATATACCCACATTTTCACCCTCATCAATTCTTAGCAGAATATTTAGGAATTGTGGATGAACAGAAATGGCCTGTCATATACATATCAGTAGAATTAGTTGCTCTTCATATTGCACAGGTAAAATGTACATATTTGCCCAGAACAAATGTTCATGAACCAAGTAAATGGCTAAGGTTCAATGAAAGACCTGACATATTATACACTATGAAGACATATCAACTTTACGCATTTTGATTCTTATAGGAACTTTTTTGTTTCCTACAGAATCTAAATTCTATTCATATTAATTCAATTTAAAAGGAAGGATATTTAATATCATTATTTCAGAATCAGAGATAATTATTATAAATTATCACTAGGAGACAGAACATGTACATTCTGAAGTATATATTAAACTTTGATTTTATCATTTTGCATAATCAAGGATTATTTAAGTAATTGACTTCTTAATATCCAAAGACACTAGTGGAAGTAGAAGTGAAAGAGGCAGTGAGTTCTGGGTGCCATATATATGTCATTGATAATTGAAAATAATTCTTAATATACCTACTCTGGATCAGATGTATATTAAATTTTTATTTTATATCTTATTTTTTTCTTAGTAGAAATTTAGTTCTAAAATAAAATTGGGATCATTAATTGCTTAATTAATGAAAAAGAGTAGGTTAAAGCAAGGACTAAAAATAATTGTTATTAAATATTATGTTTAAATTTAAAATATCTACATGTACTTTTATTCAGCAATATATTGATAGGTCCAATAATTACAGAAAAAAACCCATAATAAATCATCTACTATTACATATTTTTCTTCACAATAAAATAAGAACACAATAAAATGTTTATAGTAGTATGACCCTGTATATTCCTTGGGAAAAGATAAATGGAACATGGAATAACTATAAGGCAGAGATAATATTTGAATAGCAACATCTAAAGAAGGCAAAGAACTCTTGGAAAAGAACTGGTAGCACAAAATAGAAGAAGTCATAGAATTTGTATTGCTCAGTTTGAGTTATGAGAAGCCCAGAAAAATTTTTTTCAATGAGTTATTTTCATAATGGTTACATAAGTGTGTTAAAATCAGTCATTAAGTTATAAATAAGTAATATCAAAGGACAATTGTATACTTATAGCACATTTATTAGAAAATTATACATTCTTTTATTTATAAAAATATATATCTACTTATCTTTTATTTTGTATATCTAGGATTTTTCAGTTATATTGAAATTAGTTTTCTTGGACTGATATAAAAATATTCTACATACACTATATATTGTCAAATTGTAACATTTTTTACATATTCCGTGTATTACTTGTGGTATTACATGGAGAACGTTGCAATCAAATAAATCGCTGTGACTTCCATCATTGTCTAAATCTAAGTGAAGTTCTCTCTTGAGGTAAAAAAGAATCATGAAAATAAATCTAATAAACTAACTGGGATGCCAGCACAGTTACAAGTGCATACATTATTATTTGAGTATAACTATCTGGATTATAACTTATTTAAGTATGCTTCTAAATTTGGCATATGTGCTTAAAAGAGTCTAAGACAAATTTTAAAATTACATCATTTCTTACTTTTCCATAAATCTCCAAAAACAGGGCCAGTATTTCTTTATAATAAACTTAAGCTTGATAATGCTGAATCTTACTATTAAATGAAAAAGGCAATTTTTCCATCTTTTATTTATTAGATCTCAGTACTATGATATATAAAGTTTGGCCTATGTTTGTTAAAAAATATTTATAATAACTTCTATTAGTAATGGACCTTGTAATAGATTAAAAGTACTTTGCATGGTTTTTGCAATGATTTACCTTTAAAATATGTATTATATCTATCTCTATTTACCCAGCCAACTATCTAGTTCTATTCAGCATCAGCTTTTTACTTTTCTTCTAGAATAGCTTCAAACTGATCTGTCTCCACTCTAGTAGCATATTAATCCACTCTTTATAAGTAGGTTGAGCTTTTAGAAATTAAAAATTATTTCCATGAGAACTTCCACTACCACCTAAAATGGGGTAACATAAAAGTACTTACTCATCTTCTCAGGAGAACACTCCCAAAACAACGACAACAACCCCCGCCCCAAAATATATAAAACAATGGCTTTCAAGACATTAGACGTCTAGCAATGAAGGACAGTAATCCTTGGAAAATGGCAAAGGAATCCCTCTGATTGCTCAGCTCAGTGTCTTGAGAAAACACTCAGGATTCCTGCAGAGCAGGGAAGTTGAGTTGGAGCTCAGCAGATTCCATGCTTAAGGAGATGGGGAGACCAAGGGAGTTAGATTCCAAAGGACAGAGTTCTAGAGAAGAAAGAACTTCACAGTTAAAAAGAACCTCAATGTTCTAATCAGTACATGCATAGAAAGAAACCGCTTGAAGCCAGGGAGTGAACCATCTAACATGATTAAAAGAAGTAATGCCCAGTGCTGTCCCAGTGCCTGTTCACTGGTCAGAAAAAAAAGTCTCACGATTCGTAGAAGTTGGGTTCAGTACGCAGCAAAGTATTTCCTCAGTTGTGGTGAGCAATTACCTCAAGACAGAGTTCTACTCCAGAGTCACCTAACAAATCATTAAAGCAACACTCACGTAAATAAAATTCTTTCCAAAAATCTAACTGCATTTCAGGAGGAAGATCAAGAAAATATCCACAACCTGACAAGGTAAAATTCACAGTGTGAATTTCAATCAAGTTTTCAATCAAGTATTGTCAGGTACTCAAAAAGTCAGATGAGATTATTCTTCTCATTACATGACCTGTAATGAGAAGAATAATCAGTCCTCAAACTGGCAGCCAATAGTGGAAGAAAACCTTCTCCCCTACCTGACAGGGGCTTACTAAATGGCTTATAATGACCTCATCTTAGGAAGTTGCTTTGGAAAAGAGTGGCAATTTTCTACAAGACATTCCTGCCACCTATGTAACTAACAAATTAACCAAAGTAACCAACTAAATGTGTGTATACATATGTGCATACCCATATATGTTTATATATTTTAGCACTCCTTAGTCCTCAGGTTTCAAATATAATTTGCTTTCTGTCAATCATATGTAGCTCTTGGTCAGCACCTGTTATTGGAACTGAGGGAACTAGGAAAGAGCAAGGCTGCAAATACATTTCATTCTCTTACAGAAGGTCATAAATGAAATTATTCTTGAGCTGGTAACTGCAGCAGCAGTTGCCTGACTAAGAAAAGATAAGTTTCTTTAAGCTTTCCATGTTGGCATGTCCATTCTTATGCTGCTAATAAAGACATAAATTACCCGAGACAGGGTACTTTTAAAGGGAATGGGTTTAATTCAGCATGGCTGGGGAGGCCTCAAGAAACTTACAAACATGGTGGAAGGGTAAGCAAACATGTCCTTCTTCACATGGCATCAGCAAGGAGAAGTGTAGAGCAAAGGGGCAAAAGCCCTTATAAAATTTTATAAAAAGCCCTTATAAAACTCCCAGGACATGTGGGGACTATGAAAATTACCATTAGATAAGATTTGGATGGGGAAAGCAAAGCCAAACCATATCAGCTATAGCCTTCCAAGTGATGGGTCATGCATGCCAGTTATTAGAAATTGGATATGGATGCCTATATATCAATTCTTCTCATCCACTGAACAATTAGTTTGGGCCTCTGGGTAGTAGATCAGAATCCCTGAGATTGCCCTGCTTGGACAAGAGAAGCCTAAACATCCTATATGCTGTAAGTTTATGAAGACCAGATGAAAACCACCTACTTAAATGTAATAAAGCTCTTTCTGATAAAACTACCAGGGATGGATTCTATTTTTTCTTCCACCTGACACTCATTACTTCAATAGCAGTCCCTGGAATATGACTGCTATAACACTGGCTATCCAGAAACTAAGTCAGAGGAATCTGTGGAATTTCATCATTAGGGAGTACAGGTCTCTGGAGCAGCACAAAGAAAGGGAAGGAGGTAGAAAAAGAGAGAGTATCAGGGCTTGTTATTGAGCTAGCCTCCATTGAGTGTGAGTGATTTCCAGATCCAATGCGACAAAACGTTAAAGAGCATTTCAAACTGTGTTTTTAGACCATCTATGGTGGGAGATAAAGGGCATAGAAATGGAATCATAACCTCCTTGTTCCTAATGGTGCAAATTTTGCCCCAGAAAATGTTAAATTCTCGGCACTTAAAATTATGCATTTTTAAGGTTTAGTTATTGTCCAAGAGCATAAAAAGAGAAGCAAATGTTTGGAGAATTGAAAGCAAGATAGGGGGTATTAGCATGAGTTGAGGCACCATTAAGTTATGCTTGCATAAGGGCAGTCAGAGCCCACACAGACCTGCTCCCTACAGGGTCAGGTGGAACAAGAAACAGATGAGGCCAGGAGAAGTTCAAGTGGTGTGTAAAAGGCACTCTTGTCATGTCAGCCCTGGTATAGGTGGTTCACTCAGCCTGGAAAACGCTTCCTCTCATACTGGCCAATTCCTACTCATGCTTTGAGATTCATCTATAATGTTTCTTTCTTGGTTTTTATTTATTTATTTATTTGAGACGGAGTCTTGCTCTGTCATCCAGGCTAGAGTGCAGTTGCACCATCTGGGCTCACTGCAACCTCTGCCTCCCAGGATTAAGCAATTCCCTTCCTCAGCCTCCCTGAATAGCTGGGATTACAGGCACCTGCCACCACACCTGACTAAGTTTTGTATTTTTAGTAGAGATGGGGTTTCACTATCTTGGCCAGGCTGGTCTTGAACTCCTGACCTCGTTATCTGCCCACCTAGGCCTCCCAAAATGCTGGGATTACAGCCGTGAGCCGCAGCGCCTGCTCTTGTTACTTTATTAGAGACGTCTCCCATGACTCTCCCCTCTTCCTTTTTGGAAGCCTTAACAGCTTTTTTGTTTGGTTTTGATTTTTAGACTGAGTCTTGCTCTGTCACCAGGCTGGAGTACAGTGGCATGATCTGGGCTAATTGCAAGCTCCATCTTCCAAATTCAAGTGATTCTGCTGCCTCAGCTTCCCTAATAACTGGGACTACAGGTACGTGCCACCATGCCTTGCTAAGTTTTGTATTTTTAGTAGACACGGGGTTTCACCATGTTGGCCAGGATTGTCTCCATCTCTTGACCTCGTGTTCTGCCTGCCTCGGCCTCCCAAAGTGCTTTCTTACCAGAACTTTATGTCCTTTCTTCTATTTAGCGCATATCAGAATTTGTTTTTATATATGCATTTTTAAAAGTCTTTATTTAATATAAATCTCGTTCTTCAGTTGAAGGATCCTTGAGGGCAGACATCATTTTTCTTTAATAATATATCCACCATAGCAATAACAGTTTGGAATTTAATAGGTGATTAATGAATATCTGTTAAATTAATAAGCTAACTATAATAATTAGATCTTTACCTCAATCTTCATAAAGAAAAGGAAATTTAGGTATAAAATATAGTTGTATAAAATAAATTGACTATCTTCAGGTCATGTACAATATCAGGTGGATTTGGTACACAGTGAAGGCATGATTACAAATGATTTGTTTACAGGTAAATTCTGATAATTACATAGTATCTCTTGATGTCTTATGCAAAAAACTTCTCACACAATCATTCAAAGGTTATCAGTATGTTGATGAACATTATAGTGACAGCAATAATTTAGCTTTATAATATTGTTATCAAAGGTCATTGCTGTCACTCTTTCAAGTTCTAAGACTAGAACAAATGTAATATCTGAGCAAGTTAGAAGGAAATGCTTTGAGTTCAAATTATGAGTCCTTTATTCAGCCGGCAACCTAGAGTCAGCTAATGCTCAAAATCTCTCTGCCGGAGGAAGGGGCTTGATTTCCCTTTATACCTTGATTTAGGTAGAGGAGGGAGCAGCCTAGCTGAAGCAGAATTTTACAGAAACAAAACAAGCAATTTAGTAGGAGGAGGCTGGTAAACAGAGGGCAGGAGGTTCCCAGGATTGTTGGTTGCTAAAGATATTTCCGTACGGTCACGAAGCCGGGAAGCAGGGGAACTTTCCATACAGTCAATCACCAAGGAAGGTATTCACAATAGCAGATAGACTTGCCAAGCAGGATGTGGTTATGACGGTTACAGGTACTGTGAACAGTGTGAACCCTCTTAACGGTTCAAAGCTTTCAGTGCAGCCCAGTAATGCACCTGAGGGGCTGCAGCAGAGAGGGAGAGGTTCCAGAGAGCTTTGTCAGGTTTGCAGCCAAGATGGGGTCAGTTAGGCTAACCCAGGTTAGGTTATTACACTAATAACATAAGATATATTATTGATTCAAATGAGAAAATAAAAATAAAAATATGTTTTCATTTAATAGTAACAATTGTTAAAATTAACTAACTGCAGGTAAAATAATGATAAAATGATTACTGGAATCATTAAATAAGTTGTAATGTTGAAAATATTGCATACAAATAACAGGTGGGAAAGCACAATAGGATAACTAGTTATATCAGTGTAAAGATATAACAGAGTTCTCTGTTGGAATCTTGGTTCTAAAACTTGTTGGTTATTTTACTTCAATCGGGCTTGATAGCCTCTCTGATAGGCTTTTTGTGTATATACAAAATTGGCACTGCCATATTTCTTTTTTATTGAGACAGAGTCTAGCTCTGTTGCCTAGGCTGGAGTACGGTGGTCCTATCTCAGCTCACTGCAACCTTTGCCTCCTGTCCTGCCTCAGCCTCCCGAGTAGGTGCAATTACAAGTGTGTGCCACAAGACACTGCTAATTTGTTTGCATTTTTAGTAGAGACAGGTTTTCACCATGTTGGCCAGACTCTTCTTGAACTCTTGACCTCAAGTAAAACGCCTACCTCAGCCTCCCAAAGTGCTTGGATTTCAGGCTTGAGCCACCGTGATGGGCCCATATTTCAAATACTCTGAGATTCAGTAGAATGTTAACCTCATCATTGTTTCACACACCATTAATAAAAACAAAGGCCAACAATTACACTATAGTATCCCATCAATTCTAACAGGAATTCTGATTTCAGAGATGTTAATAGAAACAAAGAATAAGAAATGATTATTTTAAATTAATGAAATACGGTAGAGTTTTTTGATAATTAAATTAGATAATGAATGCACAAAGCTTAACACATGGCTGAAATGTCAGAGCTCAGTAATATCAGCAACACAGAAATATTTGGAAATCTATACTATCTTTAAAATAATTGGGAAGCATAATATAACGTCTAAATTTGAGGGTTGAAGGTTCATCTCTATTTTTAAAGATTTTCTTTATTACAGGGTGAAAAAAAGCATTGGTATGATCATTGTGTTTTTGAACACTTAATTTCTTTTGTCCTTTTCAGTTCATTTCATTTGGTTCTAGAATCCAACTGTAGTGCTTTGACTTAAGAATAAAGAGAAGTAGAAGATTACACAAGTGAAAACATTATCTAAATGGGTTTGCAATCAAAATGTTTGATGCATGAGTTTATTCATTATGTTGAAACATATGTATTTAGATAAATCATCCATGCTTATATTCTTAATACTTCTTTGTCATGTATATTTCTATCATATTTGTCAAATACTTTCAAGATTCAATCATGGGATACAATTCTATGATGATCGCATGTATATTTTCAAGCTACATGCATTTTTGAAGATTAGTGTCTAAACGAAATAACAACTCACCATATATAATTTAGTGAAGTGTTATTATTGTAGCTGTCTAGCTTTATAAATCAGTTAGGTTTTAACTCATTGTAAGAGCGCAGACTGACCTACTTACATTATAATAAATTACTTTTGTTTTATAAACCTTTTTTTGTAATATATCAGATGTCTAAACATAACACTTTGTGAATTAGCAATAAAATAAGATAGATGTCTGGTTCCTTTGAATGACCAACAAGAATAACCTTTGTTGCCAAAAATAATAACTGGTTTTACTTTTAGTGTTTTATATTGCATAGATCACATAGATCACTTAATGCCATAGGTCAATTCTTCATCATCTCTTTCTACTTCCATTTTTTAAATTTATATGCCTCCTCTCCTCCAAATAACTGTAGAAAGTAAATTTTTTAAAGTGTGTCATTAGAAATAAACTCTGCAGAATAACACATTTATATAATAGTATAATTTCTGTGTTTACAACCAAAAAGAAAATCTTTGCAGCTGCAATAAAAAAATGCTAACCTCCATGGGAGTTATTAAAATTTTGATTATTTCATATTTGAATATTGAAGACAATAATGACAGTTTCCATTAAAAAATGAGTAATGGCTTCATTATGAAAAAGCAGAATGGGAAAAATAAAATACCTAATTGGGATAATATGCGTTGTTATTATCAGACTCTAGGCCCAGCATTATTAACACAGTAAATGTGTTAACATACACGTAACTTAAAATCACACATAACAGGCACTTAAATAGATTCATATAAAACAATCACATACAGAAGCATTCTTATAAATAAGAAAAAGAACTTTACATTTTACAATGTCTAAATGTTCTAAAGAATTGTTATCTCAAAACAAATATTCTAAAGGTTTTCTTTTCAAATTCATTAGTGAAATAATTGGGAGTGAGAGAAACCAAATGCTGTCTCTACATTTCTGTAATTTTCTTCTTTCTTGACAATAGAACCTCACATTAATTTATTTGCTAGGTACGTAGATTCTCTAAATGAAGATAACCAAATAGTCTGAAATCCAAGGAGAAATGGGTACCTCCACATAGAGATATGATGTGAACATTGGCTTACCCTTGGCAGAGTGCTGAAGAAGAAACTGAGCAACATAGAAGTAAGCAGAGACAAAAAAAACACTTTATGGCCAAATTATGAGCATTAAAATAATAGAAGCTACTCAATAGAAGTCAATAACTGAGATAACTACAAAATATCCCAAATATTAGAAATGAACACTTCTAAAATTCATGATCTGATGAAAAAGAATTATGGAATAATTGAGAAAATGTTTTGAATTGTAAGAAAATTAAAATGCAATATGTCAAAATGTTTGAGGAGCAGCTGAAGAAATACTTAAAGATAAATTTATACCATTAAATACTTACATAAGTAAAAGGGCCCTAAGTCAGTAACCTAATTTTTTACCTTATTTATACCTTAAGTATAAATAAGAGCAAAGTATACTCAAAGCAAGTAGAAGGAAGAAAATAATGATGAGATCAAAGATAAAAAGTGATAAACCCCAACTGGTTATTTTTAGATTCACTTTCTTGAGATATAATTTATACATAATGAACTGTACATTTAATGTATATAATTTTATTCATTTTCATATATGTATACACCTGTGTAATGATCACCGCAAATGAAATAATGAGCATATCTGCAATGAACAATGATCTCTTTGACATCCTAATATATATCCAGGATCTGCACATATAACCCAGAACCTAAAGTATAATTTTAAAAAAGTTACAGAATATTCTCAAAGTAAATTGGATTTCTTAATTTAATTTTATAGTAAGAATGCCAATTTACTTAATGTTATACTAGACCCCTGAAGACTCAATAATAATAGTGCCCTTGTTCTTGTTGCTTTCAAGTGGTTGCTTCTGAGGTTATGCATTCTTATATGTAGGTTAATGTTTTTCTTATAGTATTGTCAATAATATCAATTTGTTTAATGTTTTTTCTCTTAAACCTATGCTGATAGTGTGAAAAAAAAAAGAAAATATATATCCAGCAGTAAAATTGTTGGCTCATATGGCAGTTTTATTTTCAGTGTTTTGAGGAACTTTCTTACTATTTTCCATAACAGCTATGCCATTTTACATTTCCAAAAAATACAAGAGTTATAAAATGTGTCTTTTGTTTTTTTGACTTGTCCTAATAAGTGTGAAATGATAGCATGTTGTGGTTTTGATATCTGCACGTCCATGTTTACTGCAATATTATTTATAGTAGTCAAGATATGTAAGTTACCTAAATGCCCATTGATGAATGAATAAAGAAAATATGGTATGTTTATGTGAATGTGCATTGGGAGAGTGGATGGGTGTGGGGGTGTGTATATAAACACACCCACAAACACATGCACACACACACATACACAATGGAATATTGTTCAGCCTTAAAAAATAAAGAATTTCTATCATTTGTGACAATGTGGATGAACTGGAAGACATCATGCTAAGTGAAATAAGCCAGTCTCAGAAACCCAAATTTTGTATGATTAACCTGACATGAGATACGAAAAGTAGTCAAACTCATAGAAGCAGAGAACAGATTGAGAGTTGTCAGGGATGTGGGAGATTGTGAAGTTGTTGTTCAATGGATATTAATTTTAATTCACAGGCTGAATAAATTTAGAAGTCTGCTGTATAGATTGTCTAAGGTAGATCTCATGCTGAATGTTCTTACTGTATGCATGCATACACACACACACACAAAGGAACACAAAAAAACTTTTGAAGTTGGTGGATTCTATTTATTACCTTGATTGTGGCGAAGCATGAGTAGTTCTTCAGTAGAGCTGTTAAAAGATTATGAGCATATCCATAACTCCTAAAGTTTTTTGTGCTCACTTTTAATCACTTAATCTCTCTATCCTCTGCTTCCATACTCCCACATTTCCAGACAACCACTGATGTTCTTTCTATCACGATAGATTTATTTACATTTTCTAACATGTATACTAACAAAATTATATAGTATATGTTTCTTATGACTCCTACTCAATATAGTCATTTGGAGGTTTATGCTGTTATATTCTAATTCATTCATTTTATTGCTGAATACAATTCCATTATGTGTATATAATGTAGTTTGCTTTGATAGACATTATGCTGTTTCCTGGTTTTGATTAGCAATAACCTGCCATGAATATTCTTATGAAAGCCTTTGATTGGATGCAAGAATTTATATTTCTGAGATAAATATTAGAAGTGAAATGACTGGGTCATATACTAGAAGTACTTTTAAAGTTTTAAGTAATTTCAAAAAAGGTTTCCAAAGTGATTGTACTAGTTTACATTCCCACGGCAGTGTGTGAGAGTTTGAGTTATGCCATGTTCTTAGGAACATTTAGTGTGATCAGTATTAATTTTAAAAATTCAAATTGGATTTTCATTATATTATGGTTTGATTTACTTTACATTTTCCTAATAATTAGTAAAATTTTGTGGGATGTAAGCCCTCTTTGTATATTTTTATGTGCTTATTTTTTATCTACATTTTTTTGGTGAGATGTCTATTCAAATCTTTTCCCTTGTTTTAGATTTTTTTTTCTTTATTTTTGTTGAGTTTTGAGATTACATTATCTAGCTTGGATATGAGGCCTTTATCAAATATGTGATTGACAAATGACTTCTCTGAGTCTGTAGTTTCTCTTTATTTTAGTTATTTTCATTTTGATTTGACAAAAATAATTGTATGTATGTATGGAGTACAATGTGATGTTTTGATATGTGTATGCAAATTTAATATTACCTCTCCTATTTATATGTTTTATGATTAGAATGTTTAAAATCTACTTTTAAAAGATTTTTGAAATATATAATGCATTATTAACTATGGTCACCATGCTCTTCAGTAGATTCTCTTAAACTTATTCCTGGGGTCAGTTTGGAACTTTGTACCCTGTGACCAGCATGTGCTGTTTTTCCATCTTCCTCACCTCCCAGCCTTTGGTAACCACTGATATAATTCTTTGCTTCTACATGTTAAACTTTTTTTTTTTTTTTTTTTTGGAGAAAGAGTTTTGCTCTTGTTGCCTAGGCTGGAGTGCAATGGTGTGATCTTGGCTCACCACAACCTCTGCCTCCCGAGTTTGAGCGATTCTCCTGCCTCAGTCTCCCGAGTAGCTGGGATTATAGGCATGTGCCACCATACCCCCCTAATTTTGTATTTTTTAGTAGAGACAGGGTTTCTCCACGTTGGGCAGGCTGATCTCGAACTCCTGACCTCAGGTGATCTGCCTGCCTCAGCCTTGCAAAGTGCTGGGATTACAGGCGTGAGCCACAATGCCTGGCCTGCCTACATCTTAAACTTTTTAAGATGTCACATATAAGTGTAATCAGGCAGTATTGGTCTTTCTGGGCCTTGATTACTTCACTCAGAATAATATTCTTTGGTTTAGTCATATTGTTGCAAATGGCAGAATTTTCTTTTAATTTAAAGACTATATAGTACTGACTGCATTATATATACAGTATCGCTTTTTAAAAATCCATTCATCCATTGGTGGACACAGGTTGATTTAGTAACTTGGCTATTGTGAATAATGTTGCAGTGAACACTGGAGTGCAGAAACCTCTTGAATATATCAATTTCAGTTCCTTTGGCTATTTACTAAGAGGTGGAATTATTGGATCATATAGTAATTCAGATTGTCTTTTCATCCCATTAGTGTATTTTTTAAAATAATAGCTCTTAATATTTTATGAAAACCAGTTTATTAACTTGTTTATGTTTAAGGTTTTGATTTTTTGTGTTGTATTTTTACTTACATAAATGGTGAAAATTTATAATGTACTTTCATTGTACAGCTTCTTCTATGCTTTGTACTATATTTAAACTTTAAGCTTTAAAATTGTGAATATTAAAATAAGAGAGAATCTCCAAAATTTTGTTACGTTTTTGTTTCTTGTGGACTTTAATTTTACATAGCCAAACACATTCATAGGGAAAACTGTCATTTTATGGCAAGTCCTGTGATTCAATCTTCTTAATGTTGTTATATTCTCTCAGTCATTATGTCATCATTCTTTTCTTAACAGGCATATTAGCTGGTATCTTCTTATTTCCCAATCATGTCTTTACCCAACCAAACCTCAAATATTACCAAACGAAACTCGAACTTTCCAACACAAATTTAAAAATCAAATCTAATATTACCCTTCCACCTGAAAACTTCTACTTCCATCCCAAACTGCGTAAAATTTAAATATTATGACAAAGCTTTCTTTCTCTTTGCTTTGTCTGAAAAGCTTCGTCTGAAAGAGGATATTATGGATTGATTTACTTAGGCTGCATTCACACTTCTGGGATATCGTTTTTTATAAAAGAGGCTGGCAATGTTAAAAATAATTTGGAGAATCTGGATTCTGAATTGTAGTTAAGTTTTTTTCATTTATATGCATCCATTTGAGAGTTGGAAGGCAGAAGTGAGGTAGGCAGCATTTCCTCAGTGCTATTTCTGCTAGCATTAAAAGTCTTAGAGAAGAGGTGAATCGAGAGACTGATGCAGTAATGCCTGGACTCAACCTTGCAGGATCTAATCATCAGCTTCATGAGTATGTCAGTGGCAGTTACTGTTTCAGCCAGAGATCATCTTCAGGGGAATTGTCAATCAACGGGTAGCAGATGGTGGTTGTACAATGGTGAGGGCAGTTACAACATCCTGAGATTTAATTGAAGCTACATTAAATTGGTTGTTTTTATATTAAAGCCATTTAAAAAGTAGACTTCTGAGTTTACTTTCCTCATATCTTCACTATTTTTGCTTGCCCATAATTTTGTGCAATAAATCAATTTTTCTTTAAAACACCTTAGAAAACTTTTATTTACTGCATCCCTTTTGTATCAGAAGTTCAGGCATTGATTATTTGACCTGGTTGAATATGTGGGGGCTGAAGAACAATCCTGATGGCACCAGAAAATAAGAAACTGATAGTCTAATAACCTGTTAGCAAAATTGTTATGTAATCAATCAGCTGTGGTCACCTGGAATAAAGTATCTGAAAGACCAAGTTTGACAAAATGGATTAACTGCAAATTAGAGCATAAAATATGGAAATAAATACTTAGGGACTTTGTATTTTGACGAATTTTCTAGGTATATTGTGTTCTGGTGCAAATAACCCTTTCAAGGAGCAACAAAAGTTTCAGTGCCTGGCTCTTCCTAGCACTTAAAGAAAAAATGGCTTATAAGATTCTGGATGTTGAAGATAGTGTCATGTATTTGATATGTTGCTCTGACTCATTCACTGAATGACTAACAAAATTCAGAACAAGAGAAGGCCAGCGAATCTAGGCTGCAGAGCACTAGCATTTGATGTGTCTTCTATTTAGGAGAACCAGAAGTTATCAATACTACCTGTGATCTCATAATCATTTGAAGAAATAATGAATGTAGTTGCTCCACAGATATACAGATATATGAAAACTTTAGTAATTTTACTCCATTAGCCTTTATTATTTAATAAAAGATATACTTTAAAGATTTGCTTTTTCATTTTCTTATAGGATGCCAGGTAGATTTTTACCAAACTAGAAGATGAATAAGCATCATCTGGAGTTTATAATGGTGACTGATAGCACTGTGAATCTTTGCCGTTGTGAAGAGGGTAAGTGAATCTTTATAAAATGGGTGGTTTAATAATGCTGGAGATACTGGTTCTACTGCTAAATTTGGGAAGTAAAAGTACTCGTGGAAGTGTATATATAAATATTGAATACTGAAAAAGATGATCAATGGAGAATATTGTAAGTTCAATTGTTTGTCATGAATACCTTCTTATACTGAAAAGTAATTGTCTATAAAAGTTAGGTTCTATAAATTAAATGAATTTTTATGATATTCGATAGATAAGGTAAAATCAATCTTTTTGCTGCCCTTTCAGCTGGCAGTAGAAGTCACAGCAAGGTGAATAGTAAGTGGAAACTTAAGTGGTTGGATTCAGTGTTCTAGTATCTGGTGACTGCTTTGAGGATATTTAAAGGTCAACACATGGGCAGTGGCTCCTTTACTTGAAGCACAGCTTAAATAAAATAGTTTGCCCTGGCTGTCTATACCTCCTGGGGCAGTTTCATGATATATACTTCTCTAGCCATCTCAACGAATCTGTAAACTCTTAATTTCTTTTATTAAATCCTTCCCTCTTAAATGCCAAGAATTGATAAGTTTCTTGCACTAATTTAATCTCTTCATTTCTGAATTCAAATCTGCCTTTATCTATACTGTCTCATTCTTCAACATCTGGCTTTTTCCAAAGATACAATATTCTTTCATGGCTCAAGTTTCAGCACATATTATTGTAACTGCCTCAGTAACCCTCTTTGCCACCTGTATATTCTTACACTTAAATTAAAAAAAAAAAGTATATGGTGAAGTCTTTCCTGCAGAGTTCCCATTTATACTTTGATGTACTTATGACTGTTTTTACATACATAACTTATGCTGTCATTATTTCTTCAAATTTCTTTTCCTATGTTAAATTTCAAATTTCTTGGTATCTCTCAGTATCTAGCACATGTTCTGGCACAAAGTAATAACTCTACATTTATTTATTTTTTTGAGTACCTGAAAAAATACAATTTTTAACTTTATTAGTTTTAAATGGTACTTATATGATTGTTTTAATGTTTAAAAAATTTTACTATATTTTACTTCCCTATTGTTTGCTTATTACATTATTAATCTTCCTTACTTAGATATTTTAGTGATATAACTAAAATTAGAAATTAAAAAATTGAAAGAAAAAAAATCCTTCAAATTAGAATCCATTTCTAATTCCAGTTAGGTCAGATGACTAGCATTCTATAGGTATTATGAGTTAGGCAAAGGGGTGGTTTTGAAAATAGGAAGTAACCACAGTATGCAAAGCTATAAAATCATAGGTAGTAGGGAGTCATTCAGATTAGGAAAGGTGATTTTCTGCCAATCGTCAGTGAGGTTTTCAAGTCCTCTCCCACTGAAGCCACAGATGGCATTTATGGGCAACCACAGGAAACAATGACAGACATATTGTGAAAAATGGATAAAAGCCACAACTCTAGCATATTCACAGGTGTGTGAAACAACAAATTTGTAAAGGAACTAACTGTAAGGGACTTACATTCAATAAACAATCTACGCCTCAGAGATCCTAAGTTGACTAATTATGTATATGCTGATAATATTTTCTTAATTTCCCAGACAAGAACTATTGAGTGGGGTGGGCCCAAACAGGTCTTTTTTGTTTTTCTCATGATATCATAAAGAAGGGTCTGTCTCTTTTAGCAAAGTTGTGTAGGGAGGCCTATAAAGTTGAATTTAAGATCATCTGAGAGCAATTACTGAGGGATTGTGTTGAGAGGCCCATCAAAGAGAGCCCAATGGCAAGCAAACCTGAAGCAAGTTTTGAGAAGCAAAATGCAAAGCCAGAGGAGAGTTTGAGAATCATGGGGGATTAGAATAAGAATCAGGTGACCAGGTCACAAAAACAGGCATCACTGTGGGTGAATGATGCAGAGAGTGGGTCGGTGCTCTTCATTGGGGTTTTGTGATGATTGATAGATCCATTTATGGGACTAACAACTTTCCCAGATCACAACATGTGTGTTGGAAGAAAGTGATCTGTCTGCTTTGGAAATAGAAAACAGCCTCCATAAGAAAGGACCCTAACCAGAATCAATACTGAAACAATTCTCTGAAAACTTTCTGTCAGAAAGTACATCAAGTGGTTAGCATAAAGATAAAAAACATAGCACATAGGTCAGCTCTTTCTGTTTTTGAATTTATCCTTGTTCTGTAAACTTTGTCAACTTGTTTATTCTAAACCTCTGTTTCCTTTTATAGAAAGTGTGCTAATGTCATTAATTTCTGAATATTACTTCTAGTTGCTGAATGTAAACTATATCTTAATGTATATTTATGATTTATCTCACGGTATCAATTCAGATATTTGCAACAATTTATTTTTGTTATAAGTTTTTGAGCTAATAGAACTCTATCAGGTGAAATTAATGTAAAACATTTTTACTGGCTGAATGTGTTCAGTTGTTGCAGGCAAATTCCTGGTCCCCACAAATGAAAAACCTAATACTATCCTTTACAAAATGATTAAAAAAAAAACTATTCTTGTTTTGAGGTGCCCTTCATTACCTCGGCCATTGACCCTCAAATTATCGCTCTTCTTATCTGTTTAAAAACTAAATATTTCTGTAGTAGTAAATGTAATTCTAGTTACCTTTCATTACATAGTCACAGGAAATTTAATCCCCATTAAATTGAGTTGCCACTTCACTTGATGTTTCTTTGAATCATATTTACTCAAGGAGGAAGGCTAAGTTTTTCTAAGGCCAAGTATTTTCATGTTAATTAAACTTAAATTGCAGCAGTAGAATCTGAGAGAACTGGAATCATGTGAAAGAAGGTTACTATTAAGTTTAATGTTTGCTCAGACTCAAGATTAGCTAGATTTTTGGCTTTAACAAAAGGTTACAATTCAGGAACTGTGCTGTTGAACTACTACCCAATATCCAATAAAGTAAGTGGATAATCAACCACATTCATGAAGAGTAATGGCATATTGATTAAGCAGTCCTACAATCTTTCTTTAGATTATACTCAAACATACATCCTGAAAAGTCAATGACAAAGTGGAAGTTAAATAAAGGAAATCTTTATAGTGTTTCCATTGATTCCAGAAAGGGCTTGGAGGCTTAAAGTCCATCAAAGGTCCCAGTTCGATGTTTTGATCCTGGTTATCAGAGAAGTAGATCAAAATTCAAGTAAAAGTAAAATATAAATTTATGAAAGATTATCTTATATTAAAGAAATTTGAATAAATGTGTAATTCTTTAAGAAACTGCTTCTTGTATTTCTAGTATTTTTTCAAGTCAGTGTGATATTACAGTATGCACAGATTGTGTTTCTTTTACAAACTGGTTATTTTGTATATTTATATGTATGTATATTTATATGTATGTATAAACTGGTATGTATATTTATATATATGTACGTATATATATGTATGTGTATATACACGTACATATATATAAATATACATACATTATATATAAATATACATAAAATTCACATACATTATATATAAAAATATATATATAAATTATATATAAAAACACTTGCATTATATATAAATATACATGAAAAATAACCAGTTTGTAAATATATACATATATACACATATATATCTGTGTTTATATGTATATACACATACATAAAATTTATATAATATGTAAAGACACGACCTTTATTTTTAGTCTCTATATCTTCTCTACTTAGGAAAGTTTGCACTGCAGAGGTCAAAGCACATATATAACATGCATATAGCTCTAAATACAACATATATTTGTGTTGATAATGTAGGCAAATATTAATGTTTACCACTCGTACATGACATCTCTGCAAATGCTGAGAAATATATGTAATGTGCTTATACTACACACATATACATGATCTATGTTTCAAGCAAATGAGTATAATTTGAGTAATTTTAATAATATTTTATTTGAACTGAAGTAGAAAAGATTATGAAAATATATTTTCTCCATTTAAATTGCTAAGAAAACTTACAAAAATCTTTTCAAAATTTGGGAAAAAAATTAATAAAAAGACAATATATACAAGAAAAATTATCTATTTTCTGCATTTTGTGTGTGTGCTACCATATGCTACAGGAATGACATAAATAGAGCAGGATTCAGATTCTAAGATGATATCCTAAGTGCTTTCTGGAGATGGCACTGGAACGACTGCCCAAGTGCTCCAGCACTCTTAAATACATCTCTTTTTCTGAAGGTTTCTCTAGCCATGCTGTTTTCAAAATACAATGACCCAACATAGAGTCAGCTACAATAAAAAATGATTAATTTCTACAATCCTCCATTAAATCATCAGCCAACTCTCTGAAATCATGGCAGCCTCTTTCTACTCTCAGAAGCAAAGAGAACTAGGCTTCTCAAGCAAATGTGTGCTAATTAAAGTAGCAGAGCTATCTTCATTGTTTCTTAATGTGATCATTACTATTTCATTTTAAAAAGTAATTCACCACACTAATAACTCTACAATACAGTTACCCTCAGCTGAAATACAGCTCATAATTATAGAGATTCAGATATAACAGGAGTTATGTCATTTCTATCAAAATTGGTATAAAAGAAAATATGCATTGGACAAGTTAAACACAAAATTATTGCGATAGGGGTTAAGACTATAGCAATAGAAATAGATACTGAACTCCACTAGGGGAAAAAATGTAGGAGAATTTTTAAGCACTGAATGTAATCAACAGTTGCAGGCAAATCCTTCAGAGGAAATGCACTGGAGGATGTAAGGATGGAGACTGGTTAATGTGATTGTGTCATCTGTATTTGTGACCTGGCGCTTATTGAAGTTAGGCATCCACCTTCCCACAGAGACTGGTATAGAGACAGTATCTTTCTGATAATTACTTTCAAAGTGATGGCTCTCAGGTTCTTGCGAAAGACATCCCTGGGTTGTAAAACTGACAAAAGGTGGGGAGAAGGGTGACATCTCAAAGAGGCAGAGAAAGAGTTTATAATTGTATGTTTTCTAAATTAAATGCCCTAACGAAGAATATCAGGACCCATACTCAGAAAGAAAGCTGTTTGAAGTTTAGTCAAGCTGAGGAGACCTTTAATACCCTCTAGGTAACAGTCAAGCTGAAGGGACCTTTAAGACCCTTTAGGTGAGCTCTAGCCATAACCTACGTAATACCTAGAGAAGGCTGAAACAAATGGAGCATTAAAGAGCTAACTTTAAACATTCCACACAAGATAAATGTTTTTATTTTTTGTCTTATGGAATTTACTTTACATTATCCCATGCCTGCCCCCTACATAGAGTTCATTGTACCACACTTCATTTCCTCTAGATTTTTCACTGTATTCTCTTAACTTAGTTTGCACTGTAGAGGTCAGAAGGCACATATAGCACATAGCATGGGTATATAATGGATCATTATTACTGTTACAGGATATTGGTGCAAGTCTTAAGTAATTTCACACAATGAAGTTATGGGGAAAAGAGAGAAAATGTGTGAATAATTTTCTCAAAGTCAAAGAGAAAAAGAACAAAAGAAAAATGTGAAAATTACAGCAGCCAAATAAATGAATAAATTTGCAGGTTTGTTTGTTTCTTTTTTTCTGAAATTTACTGGTAATTGAGGATAATTTTTGTTTTTAATTTTGTTTTAGTTAATTAGAAAATTATTGTAATTTGCCAATTCATTTACTTTCTTCATGTAAACAGAAATTAACTCTGCTTTAAGTTGTAAATGGAGTCAGTGAAATGAAAATTACAAAAACTTTGTCATCAACGCTGTTTATCAAGTAAGTGTAGCTGTCAAATATTATGTATTTCAGATGTCACCCTAAACCTGAAAAGAATTGTGGCCATGCAGAGATCTGATGATGACTGACAAATCATGTTCAGAAGTTCTGAGTACAGCAGGTACCATCTGTGAGAAACTGAGCCTCGCAGACTTTAAAGGACATAATCAGCAGCTTACGGAGTAAATGCTGCATAAGCTGCTCTCTGAGTGAGCCCCACCTTGACATGGCAGTAGAAAGGGAAGATATTGTAATGTAAAACCCTGTATTTATATAGATCATTCCTTGAAAAGCTCTTAAATCCTTAACAGATTCTGAGCTCATCAATCCTTAAATTCCAATGGAATAAGAATTATAGAGGCATGTAATTCTCAAAATAATTATTTAGTATCCAAAAAAGACAATTTTCTATTAGCCTCTCTGTTTTATGAATACTTATGTGATCTTGATAAGGGGATTACTTTTGTTAGATAAACTCAATATCCAGGGAATTTTGAAAAAAAAAAATAGTACAGAGATTTATCCTGTTTTAATATACATATTTCTGTAAGGTTCTTTAAATCCTTTTTTGAACTCTGTAGTAAGTAAACAAACACACGTTCAAAGTGGTAAATTACTGCATTTAGGTGGAATTCATGATAATTCATCCACAAATGATAGCACAAGTCTACCAGATGTGCTTACTGGGAGCAACACATTTCCTAAATAACTAATTGGTTATATGCAATGTTGCTAATTTGTCTTTTCTATATTTTCATTTATATCCATTGCTAATGTCATTACATTAGCAGAGGTCCTCTCAGCATCCCCATACAACACTCAGTCTCCACTATCCTCAGAATGCAAGATTCAACATACCAAGGATCAAGGTGCTAAAATCATACCTGGCTTACATTAGAGATTAAATACGTATTTGTCAAGGGAATGAACAGATGAATACATGAGAAATGAATAAAATGATTTCCTAACATTCTGTCTTGCAACTCTACAATGCATTCTACACCTTCAACTAATCTTTTCATGGTATTTATATCAAACCAGAGTCGGTCTTCTTTAAGAATTTATTTTTGTCATTTTGCTTCTTGTGATTAGAATGGCCTCCCATTATCTGTTATATGTGAAAATCCAATGAAATTTACAAGAAAAAAACTAAAATTTTAAATAATCCATAACCTTCTTTACAATATAGCCCTTAAGAATCACTTTCTCTTGTGAGTTTTTATTGGAATTTATAATTTTCCTCCAAATACTAATTTAACATTATTAAATTGAATATAACATAAAGTGTATGCAAACTAAAAATAAGTTATATAAAAAACACAAAATAATTTTTTTCGATTTCTTTTCTTTTTTTAAAAAATAAACATGGAGACTGGGATCTCAGTATGTTGCCTAGGCTGATCTCAAACTCCTGAGCTCAAGTGATTCTGCTTGGCCTCCCAAAGTGCTGAGCTGGAGTTACAGGCATAAGCCATCATGCCCAACCTGAAAATAATTTTTATACAGAATCAAAAAGCCCACCACTAAGGAATTATTTTTATTAACATTTAAAGTTCATCAACTTATGTGATATGTAGATAACATTTTTAAATAGAAAAAAATAAGCAAATGAAAGAAAGGAGAAATTGATCTATACAAAGTATATTTTAGAAAACATTAATCATTTTAATTTTAATGAAAATCATTAAATTTAGTATTGCTTTCATATAAGCAAGCACCAATTAACAAAACAAAATGGACTATATTGTGAAAATATAATTATTTCATTACAACTAAGTATTAATTCCTCAATCTTCTCTGCAAAGCATAGATAAATAACTTTAGAGCTGCTAAGCTTTGTAAGCTGCATTTCCTACATTAGAGAATATCTATTTTTCAATAAGAATAATATGAAATATAGAAAATATTTATTTCCTAGTTTTCATATAGTCAATAACCTCTTCTTTGAAAATCTCTAATGTCCGTAATTGCTTGGCCTTGTTTATGTACGATTGTTAGTTGCTCACCCATGAGTGGATAAATAGGTAGATAAAGGGGTGAAACGGATTGATGAATGGATTAATAGATATTGCTCATCCATATTTGTATCTGGCTTCTGTATTTCAGAATTTGTTTCTTTGATTTACCCTTTGACTGGCTGCATTTAATCATTATTCTCTTTTCAAAAAGGGCTCAATATATTTTTTGTCTGTTTCTTATTTGTAAAAGGATATCTAGACAGGATATGCCATCTAAGGATCATGCTCTCCTCTTTCAGAATTTTGTAAGCAACTTTTTACTACCTTGAGATAGTACATTGATATGCAGAATCTGAAGTACAGCTCATGAAAAAATATTTGAAGTGGCAAAAAATCTTCAGTAAACTGGATAAGATGGTTTTATATGAATGCAGAAATTAATATATAGGTTAAAAAAACATAAAACAAAAAAACAGAACTTTATTTTTCTGTATTAGATAGCATGTAGGTATATAATTATTAAACAGGGGTATATAGAAATCAAGAAGACCTTATAAAAGAAGGCAGAGTGACCAACTCAAAATTTTGTTTTTGAGAAACAGAAATTTGCATGGAAATTGAGATAGTAACAGTGGTATCATCCTGTTAATCTTCCACAATCTGCAGAGGATAAAAACAAGCTATCAGTATAGCAAAAACAATTAGTAGAAAGCTTGCACAGCAAGACCTCTTTCTAAGTATATAATAGAGCATAGTTAACTATCATCATCATACTATGCGTTAGATCTCCAGAAATTATCCAACTTGCATAAGTGGAACTTTGCACCCTTTGGCTAACATCACTCCTTTTCCCGTTTCTTCCCCTACACCCTGACAATCACCATTCCTCTTTCTGCTTCTACAAATTTAGCTAATCCACTTTCCACATACAAATAATATCATTCAGTATTTCTTTATATTGCTTACTTATAATTTGCTAAGAGGATAGATCTTAAATCGCAATACACATGCACACTGGTAACTATGTAAAGAAAATAGGGATGTTAATTAGGTTGATTGTGGTGATCATTTCACAATGTATATGTAGATCCAAACATCAAATTGCATACTTTAAATACATATGATTTTTATATCTCAATGACATCTCCATAAAAAAAGTTTTTTCTAAAAATTTCTTTAAGGCTTTGGTCAAAAATAGTAAATAGCTTATTAACAGAGATATTTAAAAACACTGTCAGGAATTCTGGCTAATCTAAGAGTCAGACTGATTTAGGACTTAAGAAAAACTTAGGAACTATAGAGAGAACTCAGAGATGCAGAAATTTTACCATGATTATCTTCTTTCCTTAATCTCTTTACTTTTTCAATTTGTAATTCTCTTCTTACATATAATAGGATTCAAAAAGGCTAAAATTAAGAGGATAATATATCTGTCAATTAGATTTTCTATTCTGAATTACAATATCCATGTGTATTTTTTTTAAAGCATGATAGAAAAAAATGGTCAATTCTCACAAATGTTTTGGCAGAGTGAGACCAGTTTGCTCAACTTTTTGGGAGTGGTTTTTGAAATATAAAAGACAGTAGAGTAAATTTTTTATATAAGACAATCTCATTGAATTCAATAGCAACTGCCTTTTGTAAAATGTACCACAAACTCAGTAGTCAGATTACCTGATTTTAATTTTGATGTTCAATTACTAGTTGTGTGCTCTGCCAATTACTTAACCTTCTGGAAGTCAATTTTTTCCTATGGATTTTTCTCCCAGTATAATTCTAAAGGTTGAAAAACACACTTGAGATGAGGACACTTGGAAAGTGTAAAGCACTCACCAATATACACAATAATTATGAATATTTTTTCAGTAAAATTGTGTGCTGATAAATGAAAATAAGCTGAAGTATTTTGAAGGTTTTAATATTACGGTAGCTCAATAGAAATTTCCTATATATTTCTTATTTAGAGAATCAAAGATTAAATAAAATACATATTGTTCATTATTTTTTATTTTCTATTTGATCTGTCAGCAAGAGCAACTCTACTAATAGAGAAACAAATTAGTTGCATAAACAAAGTTGTATAAGATTTTATATTTTTTAATAGAAATAGAACATTTTCTACAATTGTCAGAATAACTTACATGACAGAAAGTTGCTGTAGCTTTGTATCCTAATTATTCAGATAATCAAGTTATTGTCCTCCAAAATGTTGTCTTTAAAATTTGAGAAAAAAAATTCATGCAGATTTTATGAGAAAAAGATTCTAATTTTTATCCTTGCAGATCTTACATATCAGCTTAAATCACATAAGTTCATTGGAATGGTTATATTATCTTTTACTTAAATATTGCGTAAGTATCAAAATATAATTTGTGATAATTTAAATTGAAAATGTCCTAAACAGAATAATTTTCTCTCCAATTTTACATACTTTTTAATTTTAATGTGAAAATGCAATAAAGCAAAATTCAACTAGTAGTTCTATGTTTAGCTGTTGATTTTGAATAAAGTAAATTTATGACATTACATAAAATAAAATATCTTAGTGAATTTACCATCAAGGAAAAAATGAACTACACGCCAAAAGAACTGTTTTAGAATTTAATGTTTATGTGGCTTCCTTTCATGTTCTGGGGAGGATATAAGATAATTGAATTCAAGTATTCTCTCCTGCAATAGAATAATATCTAACTAACTATATCAAACAGTTTGAGAACAATTGAATAGATGCATTATACTATGAGAGAAGAAACATTATTAAAGCATGTTTAATCAAATGAAATCTTATAGAGTAGATATTGAGTGAATTTTAAAGTATTGATGTGATTTAGGCAGAAAACGATAAATGGCACAGAGCATAGAAACTACCAAATTTATTGGAAAAAAATGAGAAGAAATTTCTTACTGGAATTGAGGGTAATACTGGAGATTCAGGAAAAATTAATTTAGGGGAAAGTTAGCATAGAAAAAATGGTTAGCCAAAAAAGTTCACTAAACTCAAAGGAATATTATAATGAAAATAATATATTAAGCTCTTTATATAATAATGGTGAATATTTCATGAAAAACTGATTAAATGAAATAGATGATAAGGAAATGGAGAGAAGCTGGCTAGGTAGGAGCTTCTGTCTCACTAAAGTTTGAATAGGACAGCAGAATGAATACATCTCTTGTGCCATCACACATAGCTGCTATTAATTTAGTACATGCAATGTGTTATGCAGTGACTCAGCACATGCACATTATTTATTGTTTTTTAATTTTTTAAAAATTGAAAATGTAGAGGTCATTATCTTCATTTATAATATGAGAAAACCGAAAATTAGAAAGGTTTAAGAGTTTTTTAAGACTCTGTAGTGTTTGGTCCTAGATTTTAATCCCATCTGCTTAGTTTCAGATGCAGTCTTTCTCTACTATACTTTCTGATTCTTAACATGATGACCAATTTCTCATTGGAAAAGGAACATCTAAGACATTTTACAAGAAGTAAAGTAGAATATGGTGATGAGTTAGATGAGAGAATTAGACATTGGAAAGTTTAAGATGACTTGAAATCTCTCACTTTGGCTTAGAATAAATGAATGGAACTATGGCAGAAGAGTTGGAAAAGATATGTATTCAATTTTGGTAATAAAGCTTTCTGTAATAGATTGCCAACAACAGTTGATGGCTGTAACTAACAATCTCTTTTAGATCCTTTTCCCTTAGAGATACAGATTCATGCGATAAATCATCTATTTCCAAAATTGCTTTGAGAAAAACATTAATCAAATATTTGCCGCTGGATAACAAGAATTTCCATTCTTCTAGCAAGTGTAACCTGTATTTCCAGTTATTAGATGATGGCTGCACTAGGGAGGGTATCATCTTAGATAAGACAGAGATCATTCTTTCAGGTTAGGGAAATTTTCGGTCAAGTCTAACATCTGAGGGCTATCATCTAGTAGCACCTTCAGTGACTGGACAAATAAATCTTTAATCCTGAAAGAGAATTTGAGCACATGATACAGTGTCCACCACATGTAATATACATTAACTGTTTTCATATTTATAACTCTGAACAATGTCAGGTACCATCATTTTTTATATTTTATACACTGGAATATTTACATTTAGAAAATTATTTTTTTTCTTCCAGCTCTTTTAGCTAAGTAAAAGGATGACAATACATTTGGATCTTTTTTATCCCAAACTATAACTGCATTTCCAATATTTATTCTACCATATTATGTAGTCAGATATAATCCAAGTCTGCTATAATCTATCTGTAAGATTTGTGAAATTAGGAAGCCTATAATGTGTCATCAGATCTTATTCAGTCATGTCTCCCAGAGGGTGAGTCTTGTTGCTTTTTTACTACTGGCTGGTTTCTATTGCTATTACAATACATTTTGAGATTGTTTATCTATCAAACCTAGACTAAGAAAGAAAGCTATGACTTTATAAAACTGGCAAGATAGAAGTTAATGAGAATTTTCTAAGACAGATTCAAAATAAAAGAATTTCTAAAAGTAGATGGGAAGTTTATTTCTCAGAGAAACGGACCTGAAAATTAGAGTAACACATTTCTCATGAAGTTTAAATGAGGATTGTTGTATTAGGTCAGTTTTTTACACCTTTTAAAACTAAATATTTCAGCTCTATCTCTGTTTCTCCTACTTGTAGTAGAAAGCATTCAGTTGGCCAATCAGAAACAATTACAAATTAACAAATACCAGTAACTATACTTTTACATTGAGCTCTCTTTTAGACCTAGGGCTTCTTACTCTATGTTTCACTATGTGACCTTTTTCCCCTCTTTTTATTACTTATTTTTACTATTTACCGCTCTGCTTACAATTTGCTTAAACAAAGCTTTGAAGATTTTCTCACTGTGTTCGCCAATCCTAGAATAGTAGTATCCTTTCCATTAATCACACATTTTTATGTACCTTCAGATAAATTTAGAAATCTTAATAATTCTCTAAAATTATTTTAAGTAATTCTCCAGAGGACTCATACTTTAAAATCAACTGTTTCCATGTCAGCTGCTAGTGAGAAATTATGTTCAAGAGGCTGTGCTTTTAGTTTACATTGGTATTCAACAATTTTATGTACTATATATCTGTATGTATAATACATATATATTAAAGATAACTTTTTTTATCTTTGAACATAAGGCCTTAAATCATAATTTCTCTATAATTTCTTTTTATAATGCTCAGTAAAGAAGAAATAATAAACAAAGAAATAATTTTGATGATGAGGTGATCTCCTGTCTCAGCACCCACTAGTAGCTGGGATTATAGGTGCATACCAACACACCTGGCTATTTTTTGTATTTTTAGTAGAGATAGGGTTTCACCATGTTGGCCAGACTGGTCTCCAATGCCTGACCTCAGATGACCCAGCCACCTTAGCATTGCAAAGTTCTGGGATTACAGGTGTAAACCACAGTGCCTGGCCTAGAAAATGTTTTGACAGTACAGAAGCACATGGGAGGCTTCTTGAGTCTAGATAACATCCCCTAATCTATATAGTTATATGAATCTATCAGACTACACACTTATGAGTAATACGCTTTTCTTCACATGTCACCCTTCAATAAAAGATAACTTTGAAAAGAAACTAACAAAATAATTTAGTCTGAAATTATTAGATTTTAAAATCAATACTGGCTCAATAAATGAAACGGTAATGCAGTATCTGCTTAGCTGACTAAATCCTTGGAGGAGGAATTGCTAATCAGATTGATCTTGTTCTATGACCTTGATCTGACCACACTTTTGTAGGGTTGGTCACGTTGTGTTAAGGTGTTTTTCCTCTGCCTTTCTTTCTTCCTCACTCTTTCCTGTTTATATGTAAAGTTCCGTATGTTCTTTGTGCTATATATTCTTCAAATGTAATAATATTTAAACATACTTACATTCTTTAAAAAAATCTTAAATGTAAAGTATTATTTTCTCACCACTGAAATGGTGGCAAGATATTTGGTTTTAGTACAGATTGACAAAAAAAGTCTATTTTTCAGGTTTCTGGAGTTAACACACACACACTGAGTTTGTTAAAAGAGACCTTTCTGCCAGGATTGGAACACAAGCTTTGCTAGTAATTAAGGAGTATTTACATCTTTCAGCATGGCTTATTAAGTACACATTTCTCTCAGAAGTTCACTAGCTTAAGAAGTGGCTAGACAGAATGATTATTCAGTTACCCTTTGGTTCAGTGATGAAAATAACATTTAATAGTGTTACAAATCAAAAAAACACCAGTTAATATATCCATATTGCAATGACAAAATCTGAAACTTGTATCCTTTGATTGAAGTAAAACAGATAAATCTTATTTTAACAGTTAAAAGATAATAGCAATTCTCCTAAATCAGTATTACCATCCCAGTAGTTTCCTTTGGACAGATAATTTTCTGCTAATCTAACTATTAGCTGGGTTGTAGGGTAAGAAATAAACATATAAAAGGTGTTGTTCCTTAATTCTCTGTAGACATGGCTATGAAATCATAAATAACAAATGCTCAAAACCTTGCCTCTAGTAATATCCTGCTTTTCTGTTTTATCCCTATGTTATTTAGATAAACAGAGCTTAGGGACAGGAAATAAATGAAGGGAGAAGGCCTTTCTCAGTACTAGAGCTCACCACAAAGTAAAAGCAAATAAATAAACATCATGTTTTATCTCAGAAAGCATTTTGAGAGACTGAGGTGGGAGGATCATCTGAGCTAAGTAGTTTGAGGGTGCAGTGAGCTGTGATGGTGCTACTGAACTCCCAGCCTGGGCAACAGAGCAAGACCTTATTTCAAATTAATCAGTCAATCAATAATAGAAAAAAATTATACAACTCTACAGAACTGCTTTATGTTACTCCAGCGTTACTGTAAGTTGATGTGATGTGGATACTATTTGACCATTTTCCTGTCTCCTTCAGTGACCTGCTGTTTAAACATCACAATAGCAGCAAATAAGCATAGAGTTAAGTATAAATCCAGCCCTGGAGAGGGGAAATATGTAGTTTGACAATAGTGGGGATGTATAACTCAGGCAGGAGGAAAAATTAAGTTCTTCTGTTTGATCTGTTGAAAGTATTCATCTTCCTCATACAGGGCTGAATTTTGTTCTGTTTGAATGTCATTATGTAAGGTCCAATAAGTCTGTCATTGTTTACAGTAATTTGGTCAAGTAGGATCCAAGTTTTCCATATTTCACAGAGAGAAACGGCATTCAAGTAACAGATCACATCAGAATAAATATTATGAAAAATGCAATATGATGAGTCACAATACAATATAACTAGATTGTATATTCTTTAGAACAAGAACGTTCTGATGTTTTCCAGACTCTTTTTCTCCAGAATTCACTGGCCTGTCTTTTGATCAAAAGTTCAATATTCCCTTAAGAGAATCTGTGTATGCTGTTCCACTTGGAATTTTATCTAGCAGTGTAGTCACCTTTCACATGATGTGCAAGGTCTTAGGAGCATGGTGCTGGATACATAATGTTATCAGCTGCTTTTCATCCATTAGCCTTTGGGACCTCTTGGCCCCTTGGCATCATGGATCATGGTGCTCCCCCTGACCCTACCTGCTCCACTGCTCATCACCATAAATTCAACTTATCCCTACATTTTCCTGTGTAAGCGTATTCAAATAGAAATATCAGCTGAATAATTGATCTGTTAAATACAAATATAATTCTGGTTCACATATATATTGTCACACCCTTCATTTCTCCTTATGTCTATTGGAAATTGTTTAGGAAGGAGGCTCCTTAGAAGATCCACATTAAGGAATTTTTAAATTTGAATATTATTTAAAAGCCTACAAAACATAATAATTATTAAAATTGACAAATGAAGTTAAATGCTTCTTTGTTTCAGCCACTCTCTATCAATACTCAGATATTCTATCCTTGACACAATAGAGAGAGTCCTTGACCCAAAAGGGTACCTTATGGAGAGAAAGAAATTTAAAATTCATGTAGCCAGAGCCCTTGAGTTTCCCATATTTATCCAGAGGAAGTGTCATGGTAAAAGACACTGGCAGAAGGAGATTCCTGGGGACCGGTGATATTTCTACAAGGCCCCTTAAAATGTGAGAGAAATAATCGGGTGATGCTGTTATAGATTTTTTTCTGACTGTGTCAGTGAAATCTGACATTACAATAAACCCTTGGCAATATTCTATATGATTTAAAATAGTGTTCTAAGAACAATGCCTACAAACTTTTCTCTTTTCTATATTTCTTTATTTGATAGTAACATATCCCACTCATTTGTTCTTTGATTGTCCCATGCACAGTGCTGGGATGCAGTGGTTATATGGTAAGGGGCACTAACTATCAACTTTAAAATGTGGTTTAAAGCTCTGGTACTTATTATGACCTACACTTGAAAATTACTTACCCACACTACATGGTAGTTTCTTTGTAAAATAGGAAATGAACATTTATTCTCTTTTAAGTTGAGCTTTTATAATGATTAGGTAAAACAATTTATATTTAAGTATATTTAAAATTTTAAAATTATGTTTAAAATGTAATGAAATATTATTAATATTTTGATTAATCACTAGTGTCTTGTTGCATTAACTTGAATATAACAAAGATATAGAATTATAGCCCAAATACTACAGATCTTATAAATAGATTGACATTGATAATTTAAAACATTATAAAATAAGAAATACATTGGATGAATTCGCTTTCTAGTGTATTTATTTTTAGTACAAAGGTAGTATCAACAGTTAGCATTCTTAGTGATAAGTATTAATTCCAGATAACTTAAGGCAAATCGGGATTTTTATTAGAAATGGGAGATAAATTGGGGCACTTGCAGAATCAAACAAAGTCTGAGAGTGAAATCTTGGGAACTGCTGAAATTATGAAAGCTCCTAAGAGTTATGAAGGAGAAAGCAGGAAGAAAACCACCATCTTCAGCAGGAACGAGTAGTCTATTTACCTTGATAAGTACATCTCTATTGCTATTATCATCTTGCCTTCAGCTTCCACCTATGATAATCACTTCGTTATGATAAGGAACCCATTATCAGTTGGTTACATACCAGCCATGGGCATTCTCAAGTATGGTTGGATAAAGGATCTGGCCCACCAGGCTTCTAATGAAAAAAGTGGGAAGTAAAAGTAGAAAACTAGACAGTATTCTTTTAGCAAGACTACACTCTGTGAAGAGAATCAATTCCATTCAAGAATATTGGGCACTGTTAGAAAAGAATAGTGCTAGAGGCCAAGACTAATGAGGGTCCCCTTTAGACAGTCATTATTTTCCCTGGTATCTGTTGGGAATAAAATTTTTATATAAGGGAATATATAAACTTGAAAGTCATTAATAAAAATTCTGTAGCAGTATTCTACTTGTGAGGGCTTTCAGATTCTTGTACTTTTTGTGTTTGTTTCTTACCCCTCTAAGCTACAATAACTTATTATTAAGAATAAACACAAACATTTTCTCATCTAAAAGATGAAAGCTTAACTACTGCTTATCAGCTTAAAGCAGTTTGTGGAAAATGAGTGAGAAACTTTGGAAATTTATTTCATTTTCTAAAGAACTTTATCTCAGAACCCATATTCAATATCCTGTAAACCTAATCACATTAAATATTCTCTATTGGTTTCAAAATCATGGGTATCATTTCCTCTTGTTTTTTTGTCATGAGAATAGCTTTAACTCCTGATATTTTGGTCATTTAAAGAAGTAACTTTCTAAATATAAGTGTTGACAATTTTCCTTTTTTTTTGTTGAGTAAAGCTGGAAATAGATATAGGGTCAATGATAATTGAAAAATGTCAAGAAAAGTTTTGTTACATTACACTAACTCTGATTATCATAAAAACTGTCTAAAGCTGTAGATACTGCCTAAAATGCTGATTAAGTAAAACACTAATAGTGATAGTTTTTCAGGAGAAATGACTTTGGAACATTAGGTGTCAGAGGGATTAAAGTGAGTGTCCTAGAATTGAAAGTTTTAATGAAAATCCATATTTAAATAGATAAAAGACATGATTTAGAAGAGGTGAAAAGTCCAAGCTTTATCACTTTTGAATTTAGTAATAATAAAAATTATTTTTTACATGAGATGGTGTTGGTTTTCTCTATATGCTAAGCTTTTTCCTAATGAGAAACAAGATTCCGAAATCTTACTTGGAAGTTGTTGGTGCCATTTTGCAAACATTTTGAGAATTTGGAGAAAAACAAGTCCCCACTACTTTGGCTTCCTGTTTTCAAATCTGTTCTTAGGGCTGCTTTTCAAATCTTTTAACAACCAAAAGTATGTTTGATTCCTCAAGTCATATGTTTATCAAGTAAGGTTGCTATTTTTTTTAATGATACAAAAAATTCTAAGGTTGTTGCAGACAATTTGTATATGAAATGTTAATGAGTAAATCAGGGAAGGGCTTCATTTGAATTACTATTAATCTTTTCTACTGAAAAACTCAGATGCTTTAAATATACTTCAATATTAAATATAGTCATTTCTTCATATGTTTTATATTTTTATGAGAAAAGATCTGTTATTAGTACTTACCAGAATGCTTATTTATCACATTACTCTGGCATAAAATCTCATGGCATAAAGATGCTTTGTCTTGTATTTGAAAATATTGTTCGAGGATGGGAAATAGCTACCTTTTTTGTTTAGAAATAAAAATAAGAAATAATGGATGACATGCTGTCAGATTAAAAAACAAACAGGGAAACAAAATGTCAAATTAAAAAAAACTAGATTACAATAAAATAAAAGCAGAAATAATTACTTAAAAATGTTACTATTATTGAGAAGAAAACTGGTATATTTAATAAGAGAAGGAAAGTTGGCAGCAGCAAACATACAAACTACCTTGTGTAGACAACTTTAAAAATTATCTTTAATTTACCATGAAATTTTGAGTAGGAAAAATTATATTCTTGAAATTCAGGATATTGGGAATACTCCTTAATGAAATGGTGGTATTGTATTTTATTTTATTTTTATTAGTTGACTATTTTCTACTATCTTAATATATTGTGTTTTATCATAGTATGTGGAAATACATTTTTAAAATAAAATGCCAAAGATAACACCATAATAATTTTCCCATGTTTTTTTTTTCTTCTTAAAAGAACGTTGTTCTCTACAAACTGGCATCCTTTCACATCTTTTACCAGAACATATTTCAATTTTTCAAAAGTGTTTGATTATTTGCTAATGTATCCAAGAGCTTAGACAGAAGTTTCTTCATCATCTTAACTCCATCTGCTCTTGTTCCTGCCATGTATGGCAAGATTTTTAAGCACTAAGTTTAACTAATAGAAAATCATTAATGCTTCACCATACTATTGATATTTGGGTAACCTAACTTTAAAAGGAAACGTTTTATTTCACATATTAAACAGAAAACTTAATTTGCCTTCTAGTAATTTTTCATGACTTTAGAAAAAGATTTTGTTGGTTAGTTCTTAAAAGTATTTTGCTAAGTATTTTTTCATCATTATAGAAGTTAAAACCTTGTAAGTTAACAGGTCATTCCTGTTAACTTAACAGATTGATCAGCTCTGTAGCTAGAAGCCGGAAGAGTTCAACTATTTTTTTTCTACTAAGTCATTAATTCTCTTGCATAGCATCTAGGTTTTGTGATACTAAACAACAGGTCTCCATGAGGAAATATATTCTATTTCTCCATCATAACTGTAGGTTAGCATCATTAAAGTGGAGAAATAAAGCAGCCAGACTCCAGCTTCACTCTGGGTGAAGTACTGTAGCTCACTTTCTGGAACACTTCCTATCTATGCAATTTGTCTCTTTCTCACTACAAAGATCTGAAGATCATTATCCAAACGGAAAAAGCCACTAAGGGATGGAAAATTTGATCACTCAAAAATAAAAATGTATATTTTGCTTCACCTATTGGGAAAGTATGCCAGTTCTGAGTTTAAAAGTAAAATTAAAAAAAGAATGAAAGATTATCTTGCTTTCTAGTGTTTGGAAATCGGCTCCTAAATCTCTTAAAATAATGACCAGTAGAGCACAGCATTATTGCTAGTCTTTCAAGCAGCTTTTAGGATGAATTGTCTTCAGGCTAGGTTCTAGTAGGTATTTCACTAATGTTGTTAGAATACCAATTTATGTCTATGAAATACTTTATATTTTATTAAAAAATATTTTTTATGTTTGCTTATGGCATCTTTTAGAAGTAAATATAATTGTTTTGATATTATCAGAATTTGTTTGCTCTTAGTCATTGTTAGAACTCTTATAAGAATAAATTATATAGTCTCAGTTAATAAACCAGTAGATGACAGTGAACAATAACTAGTGGACAACTGGTGGATCAAATATAAAAGAAAACCAAACATGCATTGACTATATTCATACAATTTTTTAATTTTAAAGTTTTCTTAATCAAAACTGTCACCGCATATTATTTTAAACAGATATATTGTAAATTATATGGTTATGCATTATTTTTAAAGCTGAAAACTTTTTAACATGTAAAAGTATTTTCAATTAAAAAATACATCGTTTTAGAAACCGATTAATTGAAGATACTGAACTACTACCTTACAGGGGCCACCAGTTTGTTATAGAGATTCAGAATTATATTTATACCTTGATTACTTAGTCTTTGCTTATGGTCTATTGTAAATAAAAAAGAAATGTCCCACAACAGTTTGACCTTATGGATTTCCAGAGTTAACCAAACAGAGTTACTGAGCCGTTCTTCAGGCTGCCAAGTCTACCTAAGACTTCTAACACCAAACGTAAATTTAGTATTTTTCCAAGACAACCCTCAGCTATGAAAATTCACTAGCAAGACTCATAGAACTAACTGAAATCATAGACTCACAGTTTGTTTAATACAAGGAAAAAGATGCGAATTAAAACCAACCAAAAGAGATACATAGGGCAGGATGTGGGAGGGGTCCAAACATCCAGCTTCTGCTTATTCGCTCTCCATGGAGACACAGACTGTTCCACCTCCTCTTCACTATAACATGTGACAGTAAGCTCAGAGTTTTGCCAGCCAGGGAAGCTCACCTGACCTTCAGAATTTTTATTGAGGCTTCATTACCTTGGCATGATTGGTTGATGTGTGACCCACTTGGTTGAACTTTAACCACCACCCCCAAAAGGTGTGACATATTAGGTACCTCAGGGGCCTACCTGAGTCACCTTTCGAGCATAAACTTTCAGGTATTAATAATCCCAGATACCCAGCATGAATAACAAGGGATGCAAAGGATAGTCTTGTCTCTTGGAAAATTACAAGAGTTTGGAGGTTAGCCAAGGACAAAACAAGACCTATTTTGGACAAGGTAAAATTCCTTACTACATAAAGGAGCAATAGTTTCATAGCATTCTTTACCTACATGACATGGATAGAGAGTTACAGCAATCTGTTGTATGAGTTAGGCCTAAATAAGCACATTTTGCATGAAAATAACCAGTAACACCATACTGCTAAAATATATTTTTCAGAATTGTATATTCATGTATTTGTTTCTAGTTTAATAAAAATAAAATTAACTTGATACTAAAACTTTTAAGATAAGAGCACAACAGAATTATTTAGGAAACATTATAAAATGTATTTTCCTCATTTTCATTTATTTCATAGTCTCAAAATTAAGGTTCTTGAGTCACCTTTAGGAAAGTAATATTTATTCAGGTGACAGTGCACCATTGCTGCCTTCTTTATTTGATGGGAAGAAAGGAAAGAAAGATTAGTTTCAAAATCCATATTCTCACAAATAACAGATAAGTGCAAAGAGGATACGTAAATCCCACCAGCAGATTGGCAATCAAGCAATGCACACTGTTGTAAATATGGATTGTTTACAAGATCATATTTTCCATATGTATGTTCTAATTTATTTGGTATCTTTCCAAATGATTAAACTTACTGTGAGTTTACCATAAACAGTTCTGATATGTAGGATCAGGCATAGCAAATGTTATCAATCTGTCTTTTGACTGAGTTTACTATTATTTGCTTTCAGTGTTTTTTTTTTTTTTAACCATATGAATATCTCTGTCTTACTCTTGGAGAAATCAACATGCTAATTTTGTCATTTGTAGAAAATTAATTTATTGATGATCCATGTGAGTTTTGTAGTAAATGTAAAAATGCTAGTACTTGGAATGTATTACTAGTAAGATCTGTATCAGAAATCCTTGTCAACCAGATTCAGTGTTTGGTAACATATTAACCAGAACATTAACATCTGGATAAGTATATAGTGAACACAGTATGTAAAGGTATGAATTTTCATGTCATTTCATTGTTTTATGCCCTTAAATTCATGTAACTGGGAATTTATGCCCTTACATTCTTCTGGAAATACAGATGACTTAGAAAAGAATAAAATATTTGTCACTGTGAGAAATTTACAGAAAGGAAATCAATGCTATTTATTATGAATTTAAAATTTCAATTGGTATTAAACATTAAATATAGCAGAGACAGAGTTTTAAAATATTATTAAATATTATATTGACTAATATTTTCTAAGAAGGAAGAAATAAGTAAATTAGTAGAAATGACCCCCAAAATAATGATCAATAAAGGAACAATATTTTGCCACTTTGCAAAGAAAACAACTCAATTACAGAAATTCTATTGTGTGTTTACTATTACAAGTTAGGTTGAGTAGATCTTTGTTATTGGATATTTGACAATATTTTATTTTTAGAGCTACATTTATATAATGATCACTTTCCTTTAGTGTGTTGTCTTAAACTAGCTGCATGCTTACTGGAAAAAAAATCAGGATTTTTTTCCCTTTTACTGAGTAGGTTAATTTTTGCTGGATTTATTTGTGATTTTCATTTTTTAAAAATTGTCCAGAGGCTAAATAAGCATACATGCAATGAGTTTGACATTTTATTTGCTTTTTCTTACCCAGACAATACTGTATAAAAAACATACACTGTCAAAATGGTTGTTTTACATACATAACTACTGATATTTTGATTTTTAAACTGGTTAAGTTAGTGTTATATAGAAATAAGTGTAGAACAATGGCATTTATTAGAAAAGCACAATATTAATTCTGTATTATGTAAAGTTAGAAGGTACAAACAGCCATGACAACGATGCAAGGAATACATAAAACATCTTGGCTTCAGCTAAGTAGAGATGGTGATTTCTGGCTTTGAGTAACTGTGAAAAGAATACAACAAAATATAAAACAAATATATACAGGTGTAAATAATGACAGGCTATGTGAGTATCATCCTGCTTCACCAGACCTGAAGTTACATTAAGCTTATATTTTTCATATGGTTTAGACATGCATAAAACAACCACAATTATATATTAAGAAAGTAAGACGTTATTCAAAAATCATAGGCATTATTAGATGCTTTTACCAATAAGATAAAGAAATTAGAATAAAAGACTTTGTTGGAGAATGTTCAAATAGAGCTCATAAAATGGTGCTTTATTTAATGAAGCAGATGAAACATTACTGGAATAGAAATTAAACTACTCAATTATTAGATCATTCTTGGTCAAATTTCATTTTAACTATTCACTGGAAATTACACTTGCAAGTGGTTCAACACAGACTCTTATTTCTGAAAAACTCACACTTTTTCTCATTTCTTGAAGATGAAGTTTCATCAAGAGTCAATACTAGATACTTTCTAGTTTGTTTAGTAATTTAAGATTTATGTTTAATGGCTAACTGAAGCTATTTGCTTCCCTTTTCTTTGACTATAGATTGACTGAACTATCAGGGTAAACATAAACATAGTAAGTTATCCAGCCCGTCATCCAATATATGAATGATGATTAGTTGGCAAATCAAGTTTAACTTCAGTTCTTAACAGGTTATGAATATTATTTCTAGGTACCTGATATTTAAACAACCAGGGAATAAATTTTAATTTTTAAAAAATAAATTATCAGAGCAGTATTTTCCCTTGAATAGGATAACAATAAAATTATATATTATTTAGTTTCATAAGTAATTTACATAAGTAAATTTCAATCATAGAATCCAAAGGAGAAAAATGACCTTGAGATTCATCTAGTATACTCAGTCATTTAATACACGAATCTTTTCCCTCATATTCATACCAGATTGTCATTCAACCATGTATACTCTCTTCAGTAGAAATAGAAAGATAAAATTATTAGTACAGCTTAGGTGACTATCTTACACAATAATATTTAACAATGTTTAATGACTTCACATAGCCTAAACAATGTAATATAAATTATTTAAGATCAAACTACTTAATATCATATACCTCACATACAAGGTGTCTCCTCCAGCCAAATTTCTTTCCCTTCAGAACCAATTTTGATGTTTATTAACATTTTATTTTTGTCTACATTTTCCTTCCTAATATTTTTTCATCAACACAAATTCTTTTCATTCATGAAATCCCAGCCAAATTTGAATCCTGAGCATGAGAATTAAAAGATGCCATTTTTTTCTTTTTAAATTTCTACTTTTTATTCTATTAAATCTTTATGTTTTATTCTATTACTTTCAGGGACACTATATAATCACATGTATGCATATATATATATAATATATATACACACACACACACACACACATGATTAATGTTTAACAGTATACTATATTACTATGGTATACTACACTGTAGTATTTCTATTAATAGTATTATGATTAATAGTGTTACTATTATGTATTTGTTCTCACATTGCTATAAATAAATATCTGGGATGGGGTCATTTATAAAGAAAAGATATTTAATTGGCTCATGGTTCTGCAAGCTCTAAAAGAAGCACAGCAGCTTCTGTTTCTGGCAAACCTCAGGAAACTTACAATCATGGCAGAAGGCAAAAGGAAAGCAGGCATTTCTTACCTGGCTGGAGCAGCAGCAAGAGAGAGAGGGGAGGTCCTATACACTTTTAAACTACCAGACTTTGCAATTACTCACTCATTCACTATCACAAGAAAAGCACCAAGGGAATGGTGCTAAACCATTCATGAAGGACTCACCTCATGATCCAGTTACCTCCCACTAGACCCACCTCCAACATGGGAATTATAATTTGACATGAGATTTGGGAAGGGACATAGATCCACATCATATTATTCTTTCCTGGCCCTACCCAAATTTCACATTCTTCTCACATTGCAAAATACAATGATCTTTTCTCAACAGTCTCCCAAATCTTAACTCATCCCAATATCAACTCACAAGACCACAGTCAAAAGACAATACAAGTCCCTTCAATCTTTGAACCTATAAGTTAGTTACTTCCAAGATACAATGGGGGTATAGGCCTTGGGTAAATATTCCTGTTCCAAAAGGAAGAAATCATCCAAAAGAAAGGGACTGTAGGCCCCACTAAAATTTGAAACTTAGTATGGCTATCATTAAATTTTGAAGCTCACAATGATCTTTGACTCCATGTCTCATATCCAGGGCACACTGGTGTAAGGAGTGGGCTCCCAAGCTCTGCTCTTGTGACTTTGCAGGGTTTAGCCCTTGTGCCTGCTCTCGAGGGCTGAAGTTTAATGCCTGTGGCTTTTCCAAGTGACAGGTGCAAACTGTTGGTATATCTACCACTCTGAGGTCTAGAGGACAGTTGCCCTCTTCTCACAGCTGCACTTGGCAGTGCTCCGGTGGGGAGTGCCAGTGAGGACTCTGTGTGGGGGCTCCAGACCCACTTTTCCCCGTTTGCACTGCCCTAGTAGAGGTTCTCCAGGAGGGTTCTGCTTCTTCAGCAGCCTTCTTCTTTGATAATGATACTTTTCCATAGATCCTCTGAAATTTACATGGAGGCTCTGAAGCCTCAACTCTCACACTCTGGGCACCAGCAGGCTTAACACTATGTGGAAGCTGCCAAGGCTTACAGCTTGCACCCTCTGAAGCAGCAGCCTAAGCTGTACCTGGGCTGTTGAGAGCTACAGTTGAAGCTGGAGCAACTGGGATGCAGGGAGCAGGGCCATCAGGATGCTGAGGCTGTGCAGGGCCCTGGGCATGATGCATTAATCCATTCTGTCCTGGTAGGTCTCTAAGTCCATCATGGGAGGGGCTGCCAAGAAAGTCTGTGAAATGTGTAAGAGGCCTTTTACCTATTGTCTTGGCTATCAGCAACTGGCTCCTCTTTACTTATGCAAATTTCTGCAGTCTATTTGAATTCTTCTCCTGAAAATGGGCTTTTCTTTTCTACCACATGGCCAGACTGCAAATTTTCCAAACTTTTATGCTCTGCTTCCCTTTTAAATATAAGTTCTAGTTTCTTTGCTCACACACTTGAGTGTAGGTTGTTTGAAGCAGCCAGTCCACATGTTGAAAGCTTTGTTGTTTAGAAATTTCTTCTACCATATACCCCAAATCATTTCTCTCAAGTTTAAAGTTCCACAGATCCCTAAGGCAGGGGCACAATCCAGGCTCTTTGCCATGGTGTAATAAAAGTGACCGTTGCTCCAGTTTCCATTAAATCCCTCATACCATCTGGTTCTTTCTCAGCCTGGACTTCATTGTTCATATCACTATCAGCATTTTGGTCACAACAATTTAACAAGTCTCCAGGAAGTTCTGAATTTTTCCTCATCTTCCAATCTTTTTCTGAGCCCTCCACACTCTTCCAGCAACTGACTGTAAGTTTTAAAACTGCTTTCACATTTTCAGGTATCTTCATAATAATACCCCACTCTCATTACCAGTTTTCTGTATTAGTCCATTCTTGCATTGCTGTTAAGAAATACCTGGCCGAGCGTGGTGGTTCTCCCCTGTAATCCCAGCAATTTGGGAGGCCAAAGCAGGGGGATAAACATATCAGGAGATCAAGACCACCCTGGCCAATGTGGTGAAACCCTGTCTCTTCTAAAAATACAAAAATTAGATGGTTATGGTCACGCATGCCTGTAATCCCAGCTACTCAGGAGACTGAGGCAGGAGAATCACTTGAACCAGGGAGTCAGAGTTTGCAGTGAACCAAGATTATGCCACCGTACTCTAGCCTGGCAACAGAGCGAGGTTGTCTAAAAAAAAAAAAAAAAAAAAAAAGAAAAAGAAATACCTAAGACTTAGTAATTTATTACAAAAAGAGGTTAATTGGCTCATAGTTCTGCAGGCTGTAAAGGAAGCATAGTGGTTTGCTTCTGGGGCAGCCTGAGAGAAAACTTATAATCATGACGAAGGCAAAGGGAAAGCAGGCACATCTTAACATGAACAGACTAGGAGCAAAAAGGGAGATGCCACACACTTTTGAACAACAAAATCTCACAATTACTGACTCATTGACTAGTTCAAGAACAGCACTAAGGGGATGGTGCTAGAACACTCATGAAGGATCCACTGCAACCATCCAATCACCTGCCACCAGGCCCCACCTCCAACACTGGAAATTACAGTTTAACATGAGATTTGGACAGGAACAGAGATCCAAACCATATCATGTTAATAGCACCATTAATAGTGTATTATATGCATACCAAGTTTTTATATAAAACTCTAAGGCTTTTAAAATTTTCTTGCGCAATGATAAATGATAGGCTTCAAGTTCAGGCAACTCATTAATCAAGTTATTTGTATTTAGTAGTATATTATGAGTGGTATGTTACAGTCATTTAACTTTATTATATAGGCAGGAGTTGAAATATTCACAATTTAAAAAAGTTTTCTAGTATGTTTATATGCTTCAGTTTTTATTTTTATTTTTTAAAGCAGCTTTATTGAGGTATACTTGATATGCAAAAAACCCACATGTATTTAATGTGATACAAGTTCATGGGTCTGGACATACCTATGAAACCATGACTACAATCAAAGTAACAGATGTAGTCATTCCTACTAAGAGTTTTCTTACACTTCTTTGTGTTCTGCTTTATTTTTAATTTCCTTTTTAATTTTAAGGACATTTAACATGAGATCTGTCCTGTCAACAAAATTTAAAGTAAACAATCTAAACAATCTAGTATTGGTTACTATAGGCATTATGTTGTATAGCAAATCTCTAGAATATATTCATTTTTACTAGTTGTATTACTAAACAATTCCAGAGCCTATTCATTACTTTTTTTCAAAATATTTTAATAAGTGATTTTGTTAAGCTTTGAAAATTTGTGTTATATTTTTCTTCTTGGTGTCAGAATAATTTCTATCAATTTCACACAGAAATAATGTAAGTTTCCTGTGTGGTGCATTTATGATTGCATGCCACATTGATGAGTGTATTTGTGACAAGAGAGAGTTGATGTTTCTACTAGGTTTTAAAATCCCCTGCTTAATTGTAAGTTAAGTGTGATTATTGGAAGAATTTCCAACACATTAGCTGCTTATTCCATCCTTGTCAAATCTACATTTTACTTCAATGCCCATATAGCTCTACATCTAGTACTGGGGACAAAAAAATATGTCCACCTGATTTTTTGACTTCTGGCTTTACCAGAAGTTCTGAATTGGTAGACATGCCATATAAGTTGAAACAATAGATGGTAGAAGTTTTGCTGGAAAACTTTCATACCTTAAGGCAGCTTCATTATAAGTAAACAACAGTGAACCATACAAACATCTATCCCTTTAAGTCAAAGCATATGTATTTCCAACTCAACTTCCCTTAGACAGATTCCAAATATGCTGACAGTTACTCCAAAACCACTAATATAAGAAAGATTATGATGGAGGTGAAGTTGAAGTAGAATGTTAGAGTGATTTTCACTTATTAAAATTTAAAACGTTACAAAGATATGTGATAATAGGAATACATCGTTAGATTCCCTCATCACCACCTCCACCAGGCCCTTGGACGGGATTATGTGTAATGAGGTCCTTTAAGTTTAAGCATTATTCTAGGTTTAATGATATTTTATAATGTATGGTAAATTCACTTCTAAATATGTTCTATCCCCAGCTTGGGTGAAAAAAAAATCTCTTAACTTTGTTTACTTATTCATATACGTACATATAAGCCTCAACCTGCTCCCTCGCCTTTATATTCCTAGGGACATGATTTAACCCTTTGTAACAATATATAATGGTACTTCCTCTAAATTTAATTTTCCATATCTATTGACAGTCTGTACTTTGAGGCAATGCAGGAGAGCTTGTTTTTCTATTACTTTGAATGGTGGTTGCCTTAGTATTTCATTGCATGCGATTTTGTCATTCAAAGAAGACAATGTGTAAATATCTTAGAATTAGTAAGGACTTGGAGCCCTCACCAAACCCAGAATAGTAAGGTAAATTTCAGAAATAAACTAGGGAATTGTCCAAACTTTGAAGGAAATGAAAAAAATATATAAATTTTTATAGAATTTTATTTGGGTCATGGAAAAATCTTAAAGCTATTTCAAGTATAGATTCTCATAGTGTTACAGATATAAAAGATACTCAGTAAATGTTTTAATTGTTAGTCTAAAAAAATCTATCATAAAATAAATGGTAGCAGTAAACATTCTGTGTTCTACCACAAGGAAGGGAAGACCTTTCCTGCCCTTTAGTTGATTCTGGCTTTCTCTTTTGTGTTCCCTGGAGTGAGTCAGCATTAAGGCTGATTAAGCTTGTTGTTAAAATTAAACTGCACTTGTCAAAATAAATGAACTAAGTACCAACAAAGGAATTTGAGAGGTTTTTTTCTCCCTCTTTCTTTGTGTTTTCTTCTTTTTTGTTAAGGAATAGCATTTGGTAACCTTCAGTGTGTATATTAATAACAAGTAATTGTGGTGATAATAAGCTGAGCATAGGTATTGATTATTGATTACTAAGAAAATATAATACATGTGCTAGTTATTTTCTACATGTAATGTACAAAGAAAAAATGCCTTCCATTAAAAGGCTATTTTTGATATAAATTTTACCTTTGAAAATAATTGGGTGTCTCAGAATAGACAAGAATCTCTTTTTTTAGTAGAAAGCTTTCCGAAGTTCAGGGCAGTGAATACATTGTCTGCAACTGAGGTAAATGTAATGGTAACCTTAAGAAGTTATAATACAAAAGGAATAGCAGTGTTAGGACTTGTTGTTTTTTTTTTTTTTAATTTTTTATTGGATTTTAGGTTTTGGGGTACATGAGCAGAGCATTAAGACAGTTGCGTAGGAACACACATGGCAGTGTGCTTTTCTTTCCTTCTCCCCTTCACCCACATTTGGCATTTCTCCCCAGGCTATCCCTCCCCACCTCCCCCTCCCACTGGCCCTCCCCTTTTCCCCCCAATAGACCCCAGTGTTTAGTACTCCCCTTTCTGTGTCCATGTGTTCTCATTTTTCATCACCCACCTATGAGTGAGAATATGCGGTGTTTCATTTTCTGTTCTTGTGTCAGTTTGCTGAGGATGACGTTCTCCAGATTCATCCATGTCCCTACAAACGACACAAACTCATCATTTCTGATTGCTGCATAATATTCCATGGTGTATATGTGCCACATTTTTCCAATCCAGTCTATTATCAATGGGCATTTGGGTTGATTCCAGGTCTTTGCTATTGTAAACAGTGCTGCAATGAACATTCGTGTACATGTGTCCTTATAGTAGAACGATTTATAGTCTTTTGGATATATACCCAGTAATGGGATTGCTGGGTCAAATGGAATTTCTATTTCTAAGGCCTTGAGGAATCGCCACACTGTCTTCCACAATGGTTGAACTAATTTACACTCCCACCAACAGTGTAAAAGTGTTCCTTTTTCTCCACATCCTCTCCAGCATCTGTTGTCTCCAGATTTTTTAATGATCGCCATTCTAACTGGCGTGAGATGGTATCTCAATGTGGTTTTGATAAGCATTGGCAACAAAAGCCAAAATAGACAAATGGGACCTAATGAAACTCCACAGCTTCTGCACGGCAAAAGAAACAGTCACTAGAGTGGATCGGCAACCAACAGAATGGGAAAAAATTTTTGCAGTTTACCCATCTGACAAAGGGCTGATATCCAGAATTTACAAAGAACTCAAACGGATTTACAGGAAAAAAACAAACAAGCTCATTCAAAAGTGGGCAAAGGATATGAACAGACACTTTACGAAACACATATATGAGGCCAACAATCATATGAAAAAATGCTCATTGTCACTGGTCATCAGAGAGATGCAAGGACTTGTTTTAATATGACGACTACTGCCACTAGCAAGCTCTGTGAATTTACCCGGTCAGTCCAAATCTCAAAGATTCCATCTCATCACTTATTAAATGCAAGTATAAGCACTGCATAGCATTTAAAATGCTACATCCATTAAAATGTCTGATATTGTTATTATTATTATTTGAGTATCGTTTGAGACGGAGTCTTACACTGTCACCCAGGCTGGAGTGCAGTGGCACAATCTTGGCTCACTGCAACCTCTGCCTCCAGGGTTCAAGCGATTCTCCTGCCTAAGCCTCACAAGCAGCTGGGATTACAGGTGCCCACCACCACGCCTGGCTAATTTTTATATTTTTAGTAGAGTAGGGGTTTCACCACGTTGGCCAGGTTAATCTTAAACCCCTGACCTCAGGTGATCCACCCGCCTTGGCCTCTCAAAGTGCTGGGATTGCAGGAGTGAGTCACTGAGCCCAGCATCTGATACTATTTTTAATTCAAACTTCTCTATCTGCTTAAAAGAATTATGCTTACTGTTGCTGTTCCTGAGGAAGACAGTCTGTCCTTATTTCACGTTTGGTCTTTTTCCTTTATGTCTGATAGTGCAACATCAGAGTTTATGGGCTTTATGTGAGTTTCCATTCTTTGGATTGGTTAGACAATTTCCCTGAAAATGTAAGGATACCAAGGAAGGAATCCTCAAGTATCTGAAAAATGTATTGGACCCTAGAATAATAAAATGTCGCTCCAGGTCTATTGATTCTAAGGTGAAAGGCATTATGAAAAAGGTAGGTGTTTTATTTATTCGGAGATCATTAAAGTGCTCTTTTAAAGTAAATTTTGTTATTATTCCCTGAGAACTTATATTTAATCAACTTTTCTAAACTGGTAGACAGAATCATTTCCAATCAATGGGAAAGTTATTTTTTCCAATTGGTAATCTAAATGTTTAAAGAATAAAATGAATTTTAAGACTTTCTCACTGAATAGTGTCCTAATCTATATGTCCTTCAAACGTTTATTTCTTCCTCACATATCACAGACACTACAGCTGAAAGCTGGCATATCACTTTATTTTTAAATTAATAAGCATGTGTTGGCATCTTTATTTGCTGCTTCCTCATAAGCACTTTAAACAAATTATTATTTAATCTTTTCAAAAACACTATTCAACAAATATTCTTTATTTGACTATTGGACAAGGTACTGTCTTGGGCATTAGGGTATGCAATGATAAATAAACAAACACAAAAGAATAAATAACTCACATAGTTTATTTGTTACATGGGCATGTGATTACTCACATTCTCCAGAGCAAGAAACAACACACTCACAGGGATTAAGTGTCTTCCAGGGAACTAGTGAATGAGACCTTTCGAATCAAGATCTATCATGACTTGAAAGCTCTTGCACCTTACTACTTCCTCACCATGTATATCCAGTGTACCTTAGAAATTGAACTAATTTTGATTGATTTTATTAAGATTGTTTATTTTGTTATTCTGAATTTTAGAACAAAAATTTTATTTTTGTGTTATGCATTCATTTCAGCCTTCTTAAAGGCAGAAGGTATGAGTTATTAAAGTTGGATCTTTGAGTCCTGGAAAAAAGTCTGGTGCATAGCAGGAGTTTAATAAATATTTACTGAATTTTTTTTTACCTTTGATGAAACCAAAAGCTTAGAGAGGTAGAGTGATTTGTTCAAAATTGTTGAACTAGATTTTGACCATCATATTCTACAATATACTACCTGTACCTTTCATTTTCCTAATCTGCTGTTAGCTCAATCCCTCCTTCTTTGTTTCTTGGGTTCCTCGGTCCCCTGCTAATGTCCAGGTACCCATTCATTTCCACCCCTCCTAATATTCAGCTGTCTCATTCAGGTTGATCCTCCTCCTCCTTGTACTTAAACTACCATCTCTTTAATGCCTAAACTCTATTACACTCCACACTAGACCACAGTCACTCAAGGGCCAGCAGCTGTAACACAACAGAAACAAAGATTTAAATTTATTGAAGTCATCTCCAGAGAGGTAAGAAGGTAGAGTCTGAAGCTTATACTACCTTACATGTGTCTTTTCTGTGATGCATGTGATGTTTTGCCATTTTAGAGAAATAATTATTCATTTTTATGGTTTTTTCCCTGCCTCCTACATTGTAATACAATTTATAGTGTGGGATTGTGTCTTACCTTTTGTCCATGCTTTGCAGCATGTAGCTTAGTGGCTCTCACAGTAAATACTCAACAAATATTTATTGAATACTTGATTTTCTTGTTTAAAAATTGGTGTTTGTGAATCTAAAATGGTTCCCTTAAGCCATCTAGTTGGGAAGCATCAATCATTTTCTATTTCCTTATCTTAATAGATTTGGTTTTCCAAATCTCCGAAGAGGTAGTGACTTTCTTGTTTGTCTTTCCAACAAAAAGGATAGCTAAAATGCCACTGTGTATCATTATTCATAATCTTTATATCTACAACTCAGAGTATTCATAGTTCTCTCTGCCAGTTCAAAGAAGTAATGTTTTTAAGCCTTGTCAATTCTTTTGAATAAATAACAGAGAATAAAACCAATGAAATAGTGAAAACATTGAAATAAATAGAAAGGATATAATGTATAAAACATTTTTTCCTAATGCTTTATTTTAATGTGATTTAGATAGCTGCTTAATTAATGAAAGACTTAATCTAAATATCTGTAAATTACAAGGTTAGCCAAACAAAATTATTTCTGTTATCTCTTAATGCTAAAACCCATATTTTAAAACAAGACAGAAATAAAAGTATTCCTAAACCTTCAGCTCTTTACATTTTAAAATTTCTGAATGCATTATCCTAAAACACATGCAAAAACAGATGACAAGAAAACCCTTAAGTCTAACTTCTCAATAATAGATGATCTAATTAAAATCAAGGCATTCATATAAACATGACAAGAGATATATTGGTTATGCATTTATCAAATTGTAAAAAATAAAAAATAATGTGCATATTTCTCAATATTTTATAAGTAAGTGTACTCTATTTCAAGACATCACTATACTATGCTCAAGTCCATGAAGCTCTGCTCAGGGATCCCTGTTGAAACCAGTTCAAATACTCAACTGATTGTCTTCCTTTTTCATCTAACCATGGAGACCTACCAATTTACTGAGCAGCCACAACCTCTTTTAGACAACCCTAAAGAATGTGAATCAGTCAGAAATGATTCTGAGGGATCAAACATTGTATTTACAAGCCAGGATTCATTAAATAATTATTTCCCTTTATCATTTTATTTATTTCCTAACAAATTTAGGGACAGATTTGTCATGAACTTTAAATCATGTTCCTTACTGCACTAAATTCAATACATTCCTTAAAATACTTAAGATTACTTCTTGATTTCTGAGTCATGGTATTACTCATTAGTTATCTGAGTGAATTTGGATGAAGTACCTAACAACTTGAGGTCTTAGTTTTAAATCTGTTAGTAAGAGAGACATGAATAAGACTATTCCCAGTATCCCTTTCAGTCCTAGATTTCTATTATTTAATTTCTGTTATTTGATAATGATCTAGTCTCAAGAGCTACTCAATGAAAGAAAAAGACAGCCTAAAAGAATAGAATTTCTAGGATACATGTTTGTTAAATTTTAGGGAAATAAAAGACTTATTCTTAGTTATTATAGGGAACCCAATGTATTATTGTAGGAAACCCAGCAATATCACTTTTTCAGATAATTTGTTTAGTCAACTGAGTATCTAATTAATAATTTTCACACTGTGCCATTTATAGATCCTATATCATTCAATTATTGCAAAGATTTTCAGTCTTCATAGGCATATTGACACTTTTTTTTAGCACCTGGATACTATAGTATACCTTCCATATATCATGATGAGGGAAAGGCAATTGACTTTTATGATTATGTGGTCCAGAATTGATTCAGGGCTGAGTTTTGTTGCTCTTGTGTCCTGAAATATCTAAGGAAGAAAAAAATCTCTATAGCAAACTAAGGAATCAAATGACCTCTGAGGGTTTTTACTGTCCTATGCGTAGCTGCCTAGAAATGGGAAAACCTGCCCCATATTTACCACGACACTAAAACAGTAAGTGTGATTGTTTCAGAAAATCAGGTGACAGATTTGAGGTTGAACAACACTCTGCAGTGTTTTTCACATGTCTACCTAGGAAACGACAACTAAAAGCAAGGCAGCTAAATAGGCCAAATAAATTAAACAAAATCTGGAAAAAGACAGTTAGGCTTCCAGGTTTCCAAGTTAATTATTATTTGACTAAATATCACAGGGAGGAAAACCAAGAAAAGGAAAGAAAGAAAATAACAAAGCAAACTCCCTTTCAGTTGAAATTATTATTCTCAAGATTGCATGAAGTGTGCTGTCATGACCTTAGATAAAAAGAATGTATCAAGTATATGTTTTACAGGATCTGAGCCATATGAGGAGTATGTTTGGTTGCACCCATATTCTAGTCACAAAGCATATCACTGCTCAAATTTACAACCCAGGGACAGGCTTGGCCCAGTGGACTGTATTTACACAGAAATATGTTTAAAACTTAATTTTAATACTATTGATATAATACTGAACTTGACATACATATTATTTAATAACTTTCCTTTGGATCTGTGGTGATCAAATGAACCAACATTTTAAATATAAGATCAAGTATTTAATACGAAGTATAATTGAGGATATAATTGCGGCAAATATCCAGAACAGAAGTATTAAGAAAATAAGACAAGACGCTACCTTTTCTGTGTAGCAGATTTTGTTGAAATCAGGTTTCAGGGCAGAAAAGGGTATAAAAGATAAAACATTCAATCTTTCTGAAGAAACTTGTTATGGATTATATCAGGCAGTAAAGCAAAGATCAGGGATGGTATTTTTCGTAAAACATCAAGTTTCTTCCGTAAAGGTATTGTTGAAGGTAAAATAAAATATTTGTGGATTTTTAAATATTTCTTTATGGATTACTCCTCTGACACATCATTTTCTTTATTGCTTGGTTCGTTTCTTATATAAAATCCCATGTCACCTGGCACTTATTAACCTTTGATAGTAACTGTGGTCCCGCCAGTTTCAGTATTTCATGTTTGCTTTCTCAAACGAGCTTGTAGCATTGACTTCCCAGAATCCAAGACACATCATATAGTACCTACTCAATATTTTTTTTATTTAGTTGAGTTTATCACTTCAACAAAGATTAAGTTTTTATACTGCATTTACAAATTTGTGAAGTAGTCACTAAGAGCTATTCAGTGTCCTGAGCAGTGTGGTCCAAAATCTGAACATTTCTAGTGACTATTATTCATAAAATTTTTGTAAATAAACAACAAAATATACCTGCATATCCTTAAAATGAAAGGATTGGCATCCGTTAGTCAACATTATTTTCTACCAAATATAACTAATCTTGGAGCTCAATGGACAATTACCTATGTGCAAGAGTGCATTAAATAAATTTCAAACTGAATGATTTCTTATAGGGCCACTTTTCAATCAGAGATAAAATATAAATAGTTTGTTAAAATTTCATCAATAAATATAGAGTGGGACTATTAGTATTTATAATGTTTTAAAAGTTGTTTTTATTAGAGAATATTCTGTAATTGCACTGTAGACTTGAGAGCATTTCTTTGATAACAATTATATTTAGAATTTCTTTCTCTGCTCCCATTGCCTCTTGCACATATCTGAGCTACAGAAATATTTATATTGTATTTATCTATTTCTGAAGTTTGCTTCTTTTTTTAACATTCAGATTGAGGATCTGAACATTTCTTGCCTCTGAACAACCAATCTAAATGAAATGATTTAATGACACATCTTCTAGGATGTAAGATCAAATTATAACTTTGACTCTCAATGTTTATTTGACCTTTTTGTTATAAATTCTCAAATATTTTATTTAAGTAAGCTTTTTCTTTCATTCTTCCAATATAGCACAATTAAACATATATTAAGTCAAGATTTCTTCAATTATAAGCATTAACTTGAAAATGGGATTATGTATGTAGCCACTATTTGAGATTTCATAATTCATTGGTTACAAACATAAAACAAATATTCCCAGTAATTGCAGTTAACCCTGCCGTTTTTCCAAAGGGTAGTAGTGCCCTTTAGTAACAGCTGATTTTACTTGCATAACTTTTCAGTGATTATGGGTTTTTTAGAGGAGTCTCATTCTAGTTCTTAAATGTTTATTCCTATACATTTTCAGAAACCTTTCTCATACTTTATCTAAAACCCATCTCCTCTCCCTCAACTTCCTATACTAGTTCCTTTAGGTCTGGGTTGGTTGGAATGAAGAAGAAAGTCTGAGACATTTCATTAGCTGACCTCCCATGATCAATTTGCAGTCCTCTTTTTAGTTTGCTGTCATTACCATCTTTGATTATGGCATATGGGTTTAGTGTATACAGTTAATGGCTTCAGCAGGCCTCAGTGGAATGGAGCTCCCACAAATGAAGCTCATGTAAACACATGTCATTCCCAAGGGTGCCACACTATATCCTTGGCCAAACTTATCTGGAAATTAACACCACTTTTCTCTTATGCACACACTTTTGGTCCCATCTATAGTATTCCCAGGAAAGAAAATAGGCCCCAAACTCACATACAGCTTACTCCCAGTCACGGTAGAGAATTTTCCTGTGAAGGAATACAACTTCATAAATCTATGGAACTAGGAACCAAGTGCCTTATTTTCTAGCAGTCATCAGCAGTCATTATTTGTCCTTGATTTTCATTTTTCCCACTTTAATTTCATAAGAGAAGATCAGAAAATCTCAATTTTATTCTTTGCAGAAATCTCTAAATTTTGCAATCTCTCTCTCCCTTAATTCCTGAAAGGGGATGAAAGATTTTCTCTTTGTGGATATATAATAAACCTGAAAGTCTCCCTCTTTTTAACTCTTTTGCTAAATCAACTACAATCTATGGAGAATATAGTGATGTTATCGCAGACTGGAGCTTTTCAGCAAATTTTACATGACTTCATTGAAAACACACTACATATCACACACACACACACACACACTCACACTTTGATGATATTGTAGACTGGTGCTTTTCAGCAAACTTTACATGACTTTATTAAAAACACACTACACACATCACACACACACACACACACACACACACACACACTTTTTTCTTGGGACTCCCAATTTCAAGATTTTCTCATTTCCAAACTTACTCTCTAGCATCTCCTTACCTTAGGTTCATCAGTTACTGTCATCTGCTTTAGTCACTTTAGGTCTATGATTGTAAATATTTGCAATTTAATTGACTGGTAAAATTAGCCTGTGTAGCTACAGATGAAGAACATTAACACATTTTTACATTTTGTATTTTTTTTTAAATCTATGACCCTAACACTTAATGTATAACTATAGCCAACAGTACATTGATTATTTCAGGTGTGTCAAAATAGATTTTTGTACACATTTCTCCACATCTTCATCTCCCGAAAGATGAAGGTTAGATATTATACATATATTAAATAATAAGGTTACTAAAATCCAGACACATGATGGAACAGGCTGCGAAACTAGCTGCAATTATTATGTTATTTCAATATAACAATGCATTCTAACTTAGAAGCAAAGACATAACATATTATTTTAATTTATAGTGTTTTCACAAATTAAAGCCCACCCATAGAGAAGGCAGGCTTTATAGTCTATATGTGGTTGCTGCTAACCTACCTAGTATGATTCTGATTTCTCTTTTTATTTATTTAGAGTAAAACTCACTCTTTTTCGTATTCAGTTCTGTAAACTTTGACACAGAAAACTGAGTTAAAGCCACCATAACGTGATATAGGAGTTCTCCCACCTTGTAGTGTCTTATACTCCATATCTCCTATTCCCACCTAGTGGCAACTACTAATGATTGTATATATATATATCTTCTCAATTCTGTGGCTTGTTTTTCATTTCATTATTTCAACAGTGTCTTTTGCAGATAAGTTTTTAATTTTGATAAAATTAAATTTCTCATTTTTTAAAAAAATTATCATGACTTTGGTCTTTTATTTATCTTGTAACTATGCTTAACATAACATTTTCACACTTAATGTGTGTTGTAATAAGTTTAATGAAAAAATATTAAAACAAATTTTATAATAAGTAACAATTTTTTAAAGTAGTTCAAACAAATAATTGTGGATATAGTCAAGATGCGTTGCTTTCAAGATGATTACGGCATCATAAAACTTTTTTTTAGGGTAAACTGTGTAGCCTCCTTTCCTTCATTTGGAAATAGTCAAGGGATATAAGTAATAATCCACAGTACACTTGCTTAAAGAAAGCCTGGGTAAACTTAATGTTCTTCAAAGCCTCCACTTGAAATCAAAAACACATATTCTGTCTGGACTATAATTTTTCAACAATTGTTATATGTAATGCCTTATTTTATTCATTGTTATGGAGAAGATAGTTTTTACTATATCATTTTAAGAGTACATAAAGACTTTTATCATGGGACATACTGATTGGAATTGTATTAGTATATCTCAAAAGTATGCATTTACGGCATAATTACTGTAAGGAGGGCACTTTGTAAGGCAACATAGGAGTTCCCATGGCTTAACTAGACAATGGCTAGGAAATATTTGAAAGGAACTTCAATGTGGGAAACAAAAACAGAAGGAGAAATGTAAAAGATAAAAGGCTCTTAGTGGGAAAATATGATATAAATAACAAAAAGGGTGAAAATAACTAATGAATTGTAATAATAGCATATTGTACATGAATAGACAGAGTGAAATATGCCACTTATTAACATGTTTTGGATTGAATGTAAATCACTGTCATGTTAGCAAGGAGTAGATAAGTATATTTCTTGATTATATTTTTGGTGAGCCCTTATCTCATAATTGAGTGTTGGGAAATTTCATTATCAACACATTTTGAGATACCAGAGGGAATAATTAAGAAAAATTAAAGAGTAATAAAGTTTGATTTTTGATTATGGGGTTCAAAATTAAATACACCTAAGTGGGTGAGATATAGATGCTTAGGTAAAAGATTAAAAAATCAAAACAAAGAGAATTATTTGTTTTTCATATCCAGAAATTGCATAATCAACAGAGATAATTCATCAATCATTCTGGATACTCTAGAAACTAAAAAAAAAAATAAATTTATATAATAAAAATAATTAGAATAATATATGCTGTATTTGAGTCACATACACTTAATATATCAGATGACTTTTTTTTAATAGCCCTTAGGCATTTTCAATGCCTTGTGAGCTCTTAAAGCTTCTTATAAAAAGTACATTTAAACATTTCCTCTTCTGATGGGCAATCTGTTCTCATCTCTAAAGAGTAAATTAATTTTAATGCCCTGAGTCCTGAAATTATGATTAAGGATTACTGAATAAATAGTGCGCTTAGTAGAATTCAAAGACATGTTTCTTATAATTAAAAACTAGTTGGTCAATAATTACTGAGTTCTGAGGAAGGGTAATTCTAATGGGAGGGTTGGTAGGAATGTTAGAAATTAAAAGCCTATTGGGAGGGAGAATTAAACAGAAAGAAAACTACATAAAATTATTCCCCTCAACATATGGAAGAATATTTCATCTGTTGTGAAAAGATGATATATCAGAGATTTGCCATTTGAGGTTGCAGGGAAAACAGAAAGTGTTCTTAGTTTAAATAAATTAATGCCAAACATGTGGATTATGCTTATTTCTGACTAGAATACCCGTATGTTTTCTACTAATAGGATATCTTCTCAAAAGGTTATTGAAAATCTGCTACCTAGCAAGGGTTAAATAAATTTGCTATTGAATCAGCATTTCTTAATCAAAACTTTTTTTTTTAATTTTTTATTGGATTTTAGGTTTTGGGGTACATGAGCAGAGCATGCATGACAGTTGCGTAGGTACACACATGGCAGTGTGCTTTGCTTTTCTTCTCCCCTTCACCCACATTTGGCATTTCTCCCCAGGCCACCCCTCCCACTGGCCCTCCCCTTTTCCCCCCAATAGACCCCAGTGTTTAGTACTCCCCTTTCTGTGTCCATGTGTTCTCATTTTTCATCACCCACCTATGAGTGAGAATATGCGGTGTTTCATTTTCTGTTCTTGTGTCAGTTTGCTGAGGATGACGTTCTCCAGATTCATCCATGTCCCTACAAACGACACAAACTCATCATTTCTGATTGCTGCATAATATTCCATGGTGTATATGTGCCACATTTTTCCAATCCAGTCTATTATCAGTGGGCATTTGGGTTGATTCCAGGTCTTTGCTATTGTAAACAGTGCTGCAATGAACATTCGTGTACATGTGTCCTTATAGTAGAACGATTTATAGTCTTTGGATATATACCCAGTAATGGGATTGCTGGGTCAAATGGAATTTCTATTTCTAAGGCCTTGAGGAATCGCCACACTGTCTTCCACAATGGTTGAACTAATTTACACTCCCACCAACAGTGTAAAAGTGTTCCTTTTTCTCCACATCCTCTCCAGCATCTGTTGTCTCCAGATTTTTTAATGATCGCCATTCTAACTGGCGTGAGATGGTATCTCAATGTGGTTTTGATTTGCATCTCTCTGATGACCAGTGACGATGAGCATTTTTTCATATGATTGTTGGCCTCATATATGTCTTCTTTCGTAAAGTATCTGTTCATATCCTTTGCCCACTTTTGAATGGGCTTGTTTGTTTTTTTCCTGTAAATCTGTTTGAGTTCTTTGTAAATTCTGGATATCAGCCCTTTGTCAGATGGGTAGACTGCAAAAATTTTTTCCCATTCTGTTGGTTGCCGATCCACTCTAGTGACTGTTTCTTTTGCCATGCAGAAGCTGTGGAGTTTCATTAGGTCCCATTTGTCTATTTTGGCTTTTGTTTCCAATGCTTTTGGTGTTTTGTTAATGAAGTCCTTGCCTACTCCTATGTCCTGGATAGTTTTGCCTAGATTTCCTTCTAGGGTTTTTATGGTGCCAGGTCTTATGTTTAAGTCTTTAATCCATCTGGAGTTAATTTTAGTGTAAGGTGTCAGGAAGGGGTCCAGTTTCTGCTTTCTGCACATGGCTAGCCAGTTTTCCCAAAACCATTTGTTAAACATGGAGTCCTTTCCCCATTGCTTGTTTTTGTCAGGTTTATCAAAGATTGTATAGTTGTATGTATGTTGTGTTGCCTCCGGTGCCTCTGTTTTGTTCCATTGGTCTATATCTCTGTTTTGGTACCAGTACCATGCTGTTTTGATTACTGTAGCCTTGTAGTATAGTTTGAAATCCAGTAGTGTGATGCCCCCTGCTGTGTTCTTTTTGCTTAGAATTGACTTGGCTTTGCGGGCTCTCTTTTGGTTCCATATGAAGTTCATGGTGGTTTTTTCCAGTTCTGTGAGGTAAGTCAATGGTAGCTTGATGGGGATAGCGTTGATTCTGTAAATTACTTTGGGCAGTATAGCCATTTTCACGATGTTAATTCTTCCTAACCATGAACATGGAATGTTTCTCCATCTGTTTGTGTCCTCTCTGATTTCGTTGAGCAATGGTTTGTAGTTCTCCTTGAAGAGGTCTCTTACGTTCCTTGTGAGTTGTATTCCAAGGTATTTTATTCTTTTTGTAGCAATTGCGAATAGCAGTTCATTCTTGATTTGGCTTTCTTTAAGTCTGTTATTGGTGTAGACGAATGCTTGTGATTTTTGCACATTGATTTTATATCCTGAGACTTTGCTGAAGTTGCTTATCAGTTTCAGGAGTTTTTGGGCAGAGGCAATGGGGTCTTCTAGGTATGCTATCATGTCTTCTGCAAATAGAGACAATTTGGCTTCCACCTTTCCTATTTGAATACCCTTTATTTCTTTTTCTTGCCTGATTGCTCAGGCTAGAACTTCCAGTACTATATTGAGTAGGAGTGGTGAAAGAGGGCATCCTTGTCTAGTGCCAGATTTCAAAGGGAATGCTTCCAGTTTTTGCCCATTCAGTATGATATTGGCTGTTGGTTTGTCATAAATAGCTTTTATTACTTTGAGATATGTTCCATCGATACTGAGTTTATTGAGGGTTTTTAGCATAAAGGGCTGTTGAATTTTGTCAAAGGCCTTCTCTGCGTCAATTGAGATAATCATGTGGTTTTTGTTTTTGGTTCTGTTTATGTGGTGACTTACGTTGATAGACTTGCGTATGTTGAACCAGCCTTGCATCCCCGGGATGAATCCTACTTGATCATGATGAATAAGTTTTTTGATTTGCTGCTGCAATCGGCTTGCCGATATTTTATTGAAGATTTTTCATCTATGTTCATCATGGATATTGGCCTGAAGTTTTCTTTTCTCGTTGGGTCTCTGCCTGGTTTTGGTATCAGGATGATGTTGGTCTCATAAAATGATTTGGGAAGGATTCCCTCTTTTTGGATTGTTTGAAATAGTTTTAGAAGGAATGGTACCAGCTCCTCCTTGTGTGTCTGGTAGAATTCGGCTGTGAACCCGTCTGGACCTGGGCTTCTTTTGTGTGGTAGGCTCTTAATTGCTGCCTCAACTTCAGACCTTGTTATTGGTCTATTCATAGTTTCAGCTTCCTCCTGGTTTAGGCTTGGGAGGACACAGGAGTCCAGGAAATTATCCATTTCTTCCAGGTTTACTAGTTTATGCGCATAGAGTTGTTTGTAATATTCTCTGATGATGGTTTGAATTTCTGTGGAATCTGTGGTGATTTCCCCTTTATCATTTTTTATTGCATCTATTTGGTTGTTCTCTCTTTTATTTTTAATCAATATGGCTAGTGGTCTGTCTATTTTGTTGATCTTTTCAAAAAACCAGCTCTTGGATTTATTGATTTTTTGAAGGGTTTTTCATGTCTCAATCTGCTTCAGTTCAGCTCTGATCTTAGTTATTTCTTGTCTTCTGCTGGGTTTTGAGTTTTTTTTGATCTTGCTCCTCTAGCTCTTTCAATTTTGATGATAGGGTGTCAATTTTGGATCTCTCCATTCTCCTCATATGGGCACTTATTGCTATATACTTTCCTCTAGAGACTGCTTTAAATGTGTCCCAGAGATTCTGGCACATTGTTTCTTTGTTCTCATTGGTTTCGAAGAACTTCTTTATTTCTGCCTTCATTTCATTGTTTACCCAGTCAACATTCAAGAGCCAGTTGTTCAGTTTCCATGAAGCTGTGCGGTTCTGGGTCGGTTTCTGAATTCTGAGTTCTAACTTCATTGCACTATGGTCTGAGAGGCTGTTTGTTATAATTTCAGTTGTTTTGCATTTGTTGAGCAGTGCTTTACTTCCAATTATGTGGTCAATTTTAGAGTAGGTGTGATGTGGTGCTGAGAAGAATGTGTATTTTGTGGATTTGGGGTGGAGAGTTCTGTAAATGTCTATCAGGTTTGCTTGCTCCAGGTCCGAGTTCAAGTCCTGGATATCCTTGTTGATTTTCTGTCTGGTTGATCTGTCTAGTATTGACAGTGGAGTGTTAAAGTCTCCCACTATTATTGTGTGGGAGTCTAAGTCCTTTTGTAAGTCCTTAAGAACTTGCCTTATGTATCTGGGTGCTCCTGCATTGGGTCCATATATGTTTAGGATCGTTAGCTCTTCTTGTTGTATCGATCCTTTTACCATTATGTAATGGCCTTCTTTGTGTCTTTTGATCTTTGTTGCTTTAAAGTCTATTTTATCAGAGATGAGAATTGCAACTCCTGCTTTTTTTTGCTTTCCATTTGCTTGGTAAATCTTCCTTCATCCCTTTATTTTGAGCCTTTGTGTATCCTTGCATGTGAGATGGGTTTCCTGTATACAGCACACTGATGGGTTTTGGGTTTTTATCCAATTTGCCAGTCTGTGTCTTTTGATTGGTGCATTTAGTCCATTTACATTTAGGGTTAATATTTTTATGTGTGAATTTGATACTGCCATTTTGATGCTAAGTGACTGTTTTGCCTGTTAGTTGTTGTAGATTCTTCATTATGTTGATGCTCTTTAGCATTCAGTGTGATTTTGGAATGGCTGGTACTGGTTGATCCTTTCTTTGTGTAGTGCCTCTTTCAGGAGCTCTTGTAAAGCAGGCCTGGTGGTGACAAAATCTCTGAGTACTTGCTTGTTCGCAAAGGATTTTATTTTTCCTTCACTTCTGAAGCTCAGTTTGGCTGGATATGAAATTCTGGGTTGAAAGTTCTTTTCTTTAAGGATGTTGAATATTGGCCCCCACTCTCTTCTGGCTTGTAGTGTTTCTGCCGAGAGATCTGCTGTGAGTCTGATGGGCTTCCCTTTGTGGGTGACCCGACCTTTCTCTCTGGCTGCCCTTAGTATTCTCTCCTTTATTTCAACCCTGTTGAATCTGACGATTATGTGCCTTGGCGTTGCTCTTCTTGCGGAATATCTTTGTGGTGTTCTCTGTATTTCCTGCAATTGAGTGTTGGCCTGTCTTGCTAGGTGGGGGAAATTTTCCTGGATGATGTCCTGAAGAGTATTTTCCAGCTTGGATTCATTCTCTTCATCTCCTTCTGGTACACCTATCAAACGTAGGTTAGGTCTTTCACATAGTCCCACATTTCTTGGAGACTTTGTTCATTCCTTTTTGCGCTTTTTTCTCTAATCATGGTTTCTCATTTTATCTCATTGAGTTGGTCTTCAACTTCAGATATTCTTTCTTCTGCTTGGTCAATTCGGCTATTGAAACATGTGCATGCTTCACGAAGTTCTCGTATTGTGTTTTTCAGCTCCTTTAATTCATTCATATTCCTCTCTAAGGTATCCATTTTTGTTATCATTTCCTCGAATCTTTTTTCAAATCTTTTTTCAAGGTTCTTAGTTTCTTTGCATTGATTTAATACATGATCTTTTAGCTCACAAAAGTTTCTCATTATCCATCTTCTGAAGTCTAATTCCGACATTTCGTCACAGTCATTCTCCGTCCAGCTTTGTTCCCTTGCTGGTGAGGAGTTTTGGTCCTTTCTAGGAGGCGAGGTGTTCTGGTTTTGGGTGTTTTCCTCCTTTTTGCGCTGGTTTCTTCCCATTTTTGTGGATTTGTCCGCTGGTCGTCTGTGTAGTTGCTGACTTTTCGATTGGGTCTCTGAGTGGACACCGAGAATGTTGATGATGAAGTATTTCTGTTGCTTGGTTTTCCTTCTACCAGTCTAGCCCCTTCGCTGTACAACTGCTGAGGTCCGCTCCAGACCCTGCTTGTCTGGGGTGCACCTCTAGCAGTTGTGGCACAGCGACGGATGCTACCAGTTTCTTTTTCTGCTATCTTTGTCCCAGGATGATGCCTGCCTAATGTCAGTCTTTTGGATATAGAGGGGTCAGGGAGCTGCTTGAGGAGACAGTTTGTACTTTATAGGAGCTTGATTGCTGAGCTGTGAGCTCTGTTGTTCATTCAGGGCTGTTAGGCTGCTATGTTTGATTCTGCTGCAACAGAGCTCATTAAAAAAAAACCCTTTTTTTTTCTCAAATGCTCTGTGTTGAGGGGTTTGGGCTTTATTTTTGGATGTCCGTTGAGGTCCTGCCCAGCTAGGATGCAGACCAGCCACTGTTTGCCTGCCGAGCCTCCGCCCTGCTGTTGTGACGCTTGCCCTGGCTCTGCTGTTCTGCTGTTCTCTGCCACGCCCTGCGGTGGAGTCTCTCTGTTGTAGCGGGTTGCCTCGGCAACGACAGGCTGCAGTGGGCGTGTATCTCAGTAGGGACGTGTTGCCTCGGCAACGGCTGGCTGCATCAGCAATGGGCATGTATCTCAGTTGGGGCGGGTTGCCTCGGTAATGGTGGACGCCCCTCCCCCTCAGAGCGTCTCGGGCCATCTGCACGGGGCTTGTTTGAAATCTCGGTTTTGTTCGTCCCACTGGGCCACCCCTAACGCTCTGTCCCTGCAATCCCCTGGGCTGGCCTACTGTCCAAGTCTAGCTCAGTCTCAAGTCCAGCCCTCTCACGTCTCCGGTTGCCAGTTCAATGGGGCACCCGGACGAGCGCGCCCTGTGGGGATTGCTGGGTAGGGCCGGCCGCCGCCACCCTGGCTGCCGGCTTCGCCAGGCGGAGTTTCTGCCTGGCGTACCACATCTCCTCTTCACTTGGGAATTTCCCCGTACCGTGGGCAACAAAGATCAGTCTGGAAATGCAGCTCAGACTCACCTCTCCGCAGACACAGCGAGAGCTCCAATCCTGGGTTGTTCTCACAGCGCCATCTTGAGTCCTCCCAATCATGATCCAAAATTTTTTTTGTTTGTTTTTTTTGTTTTTTTTTGTTTTATGTGTTTAAAATGGAGACCTCTATTGTGTTTATTTGTTCTGGCTCTGAGTTCAAGTCCTGGATATCGTTATCAATATGTTGTCTTGTTGAATCTAAATCTCATTATGTGTCTTATGTATCTGGGTGTTAAGATCTCTTATTGTTGCATTAATCCTTTTACCCTTGCATCCTTGTAGCTTTGAAATCTATTTTATTAAGTGTGAGAATTGCAACTCCTGCTTTTTATTTATTTATTTTTGCTCTCCATTTGGTTGGTAAGTTTTTTTTCCATCCCCTTGTTTTGAGTCTTTGTATATCTTTAGATATATCGTTAGATTTTGTGGATAATGTATATTTTGTGTGTTTAAAATGGAGAGCTCTATTGAGTTTATTTGTTCTGGATCTTAGTTCCAGTCCCGAATATCGTTATCAATTTTCTGTCTCGTTGAATCTAAATCTCATTATGGGTCTTATGTATCTGGGTGTTAAGATCTCTTATTATTACATTAATCCTTTTATCCTTGTAGCTTTGAAATCTATTTCGTCAAATGTGAAAATTGCAACTCCTGCTTTTTATTTATTTATTTTTGCTCTCCATTTGGTTGGTACATTTTTTTTTTCCAACCCTTTATTTTGAGTCTATGTATATCTTTGGATATACCGTTAGATTTTTTCTGTATCTTTTGATTGGGAGATTTGGTCGATTTAAATTTAGGGTTGCTGCCGTTTGATATTAACTGGCTATTTTGTCCTTTTGTTGATAAAAATTCTTCTTTATGTTAATGCTCTTTACTTTTTGGTGTATTTTTAGAAAGGGTCATACTGGTTGTTCCTTTCTGTGTATAGTGCTTCTTTTAGAAGTTCTTGTAAAGCAGGCCTGGTGGTAATAAAATCTCTGAGTACTTGCTTGTTCCTAAAAAATTTTATTTTTCCTTCAAATGTAAAGCTTAAATTGGCAGGATATGAAATTCTGGGCTGAAAGTTCTGTTAATTAAGTATATTGAATATTGGCCCCCACTCTCTTCTAGCTTGTAGGGTTTCCGTTGAGAGATCTGCTGTAAGCCTAATAGGCTTACCTTTATGGGTAACTTGATCTTTCTCTCTGGCTGCCCTTAATATTTTCTCCTTCGTTTCGATCTTGGTGAATCTAACGATTATGTGCCTTGGGGTTGGTCTTCTTGAGGAATATCTTTGTGGTGTTCTCTGTATTGCCTGGGGTTGAATAGTGTCCTGCTTTGCTAAATTAGGAAAATTTTCCTGGATAATGTCCTGGAGAGTATTTTCCAGCTTGAATTCATTCTCTCCGTCACATTCAGGTACACCAATCAAGCGTATATTAGGTCTTTTCACATAGTCCCATATTGCTTGGAGACTTTGCTCATTCCTTTTTATCCTTTTTTCTCTATTCTTGTCTTGTTGTTTTGTTTCATTAAGTTGATCTTCGACCTCTGATATCCTTTCTTCTGCTTGATCCATTCGGCTGTTTAAGCTTGTACATATTTCACTAAGTTCTCGTGTTGTATTTTTCAACTCCATAAGTTCATTTGTATTCCTCTCTATATTGTCTATTCTTTTCAACATTTCATCTAACCTTTTTTCCAAGTTCTTAGTTTCTTTACATTGGGTTAGAACAAGTTCCTTTAACTCCCAGAAGTTTCTTATCATCCACCTTTTAAAGCCTACTTCAGATAATGGAACACGGTCCTTTTCCATGAGGGCTTGTTCCGTTACTGATGAGTCCTTTTCCATCAGGGCTTGTTCGGTTGCTGATGAGTCCTTTTCCATCAGGGCTTGTTCCGTTGCTGATGGGTTCTGATTTTGAGTATACTCGGCCTTCTTAGGCTGTTTTTTCCCCTTCATTGTAGACGAACCGCCTTTCTAATTAGTTTTCTGAGTCGACGTCCGACTTATTGATTCCCAGTGTTGGGATCCGAGCAACCCACTGTGGCAGCCTAAATAGCAGCGGTAAGACTGATGGTGCTCTTCTGCCCGGGAATCTCTGGTCTGGCTTCCCTCTTGAGTCCGCAACAAGCGGCTCTGACTTCCCTGAGCTCCAAACTCCGGTCAGTAGGGGAAGCAGTCCCGTTTGCTCTGCATGAAGAGCTGCTGCGCCGAGACGCCGGTAAAACCGCTGCGGCGGCCACAAGAGTTGCGCTGGCGACCCGTGGGGCTCCTCCACTGGGAATCAGCTGATCGGTGAGTGACGAAAATTCGTCTAAAAGTGTGGCGTCGTCTCGTTCTCTGGGCTTTCACTGGGAGCTGCAATCCTGAGCTGTTAGTGGTCGACCATCTTGGATCGATCTCCAAAATTTTTTATTGTATTTAATTTTTATGTTTATATTTCACGTTATATTTACTGCATATCAATTGAGTATTTGGACATTGTTTGGGAGATGCAGCAAAACTTATTTTATTCGTGTTTATCCGTGTCTTGGACTTTCCAATATTGGCTGTGATTCAACACATATATCTTAAGGATATTCAAAGATAATGCCCCATTATGGAAAAATTACCCTCCAAATTTACGTAATAATAAACTCTATAAACATTCTTTATAATTATTTTCATTGAGATAATAGAAAATAAACATTATAAAATCTATATTATTTTTGTCATAGAGTAATAATATATATACTTTTGAGACAAGGTCTCACTCTGTTGTCCAGGTTGGTGTGCAGTAGAGGAATTATAGCTTGCTACAACCTCAAACTTCTGGACTCAGTGAAACTTGAACCTCAGTTTCTTAAGTAACTGAGACTACAGATGTATACTTCAATGTCTGGTTATTTATTTATTTATTTACTTACTTACTTATTTTTGTGGAGATGGGGTCTTGCTATGTTGCCCAGGCTGGTCTCAAACTCCTGGTCTCCTGTAATCCTCCCATCTTCGTGCCCCAAAGCATTTTGGTTACAAGTGTGACCCACTGCACCCAGTCTAGAGTAATAACATTATTAAATTTTAATTAAATTTTCATCAGTAAAATGTAGACTGAATCAAACTGAAACAATGAAGTTATAAACTTTAGATTCCATATGCTGTTTCTACCACTGTTTTAATGATGTACCACTTATTTACCCAGCCACAGACTCTGGAAGGGGAATAAGTGGGAGTGGGAGAATAGTAAGGCCAAATAAGTCACAGCAGAAATCAGGAATATGTCTTTTTCTTACTATATTCTTTCTAATTCTGGAAACTCCCTAAATATTTCCATTCCTCACCTTCCTATTACCTATTACCAATAACAAGGTTAGAAGCAATAAGTAACCAGCTGGTGACCACTGAAGTCATCATTAGTCTTGATAGTAACTACTAATATCTTTATTAACAGTGTTGGACAATGAGAAAGGCACTAGTAGTTACCTGGGGTGCTGTCTTCTGGAGATGCTGAAGTTGAAAGTTCTAACCCTTTTTGCTGCAGAAATTGCCAGAAATTCTGACACAATTTTGTTTTCTCAAAGTCGCATAAAATGCACACTGAAATGTAAAAACCATTTTTTCCTTACCTTTTTTACAGGCTTCTTGATTTAAGATTAATTCATGATTTTCGTGGATTAACACAGGAAGGTCTAACTGATAGGCACTGTGATGCACTGACTCCTTTCCAAAAGTTTGTTTCTTTAGACATGATTTTTCAACTAAACTTGTGCATATGCAATCTACTTTGGGTGACGTAGTCCTCAAGAGACCCTTAAATCCTTTATGTAAAAATAATGAGGCTGAAGATTGGGCAGGAAGGCATGGCACTAATCCCCATATGTGCCTACACATGACTAAACCCTGGTAAATATGTAGATAAGAATCAATATAACATGCCATTGCAATGAGTTTCTTTCCTTTTCAAGACCATTTACTTGGTATTTTAAATACCAAACATTTAATCTGTCTTAAAAAATAGCAATGTACTTGCCATATATTTAATTTGCAAGATAGAAATATTTTTAAAGCATTATCAGGCAGACTAGATGAGAATTGTATGATCACAGAACTCCACACTGAAACTTGAAGGGCCAGTTGTCACACATGCACTATTCTTGACTTTTCAGACCATCTGGATGTAATAATTCTTATGTATTCATCTGCAACTGGAATTTTTGTTATGGTTTAAGGTCAACTTTAAGACCTGAGCTAAGATCTAACATGTACTAATCTGGAGTTGGAGAAATCATTTTTAAATTAAATTGTAAACAATAGATATGTTGAATAAAATATTGTATTTTTTATTTGATACTTATGTGATACATAAATATGGAGTTAAAAACTTGTTCAATATTAAAGCTCTATTATCTGGAAATAGCTTATATATCATTAAATAAATCTGGAGGTTCTTTGTAGACTGGTACAAATAAGAATGAAGACGATTTTCTTCCTCTGATTTTTCATTTGAAGTTTGTAGAGAAGAACTTGGTTTTGTATCACAGAAAAAAACCTCAGATATCTGAACAATATTGGTGATAACTTGGAGGAAAATATCTGGGAACCAGTATCTCACTTACACAAAATTGTGTAAATGAGAGTGCAGCTGGTAAGTGTTTGAAGAATGATTTCAAGAATGTTTCAAAAATGATTTTCAAGAGTTTATAACAATATAAACACATTCAGAATTTAGATGTGATTAAGATATCTGTAACAATTAAAATACATTTTCTCCAAATTGTCACCAAGTGCTTGATATTGCGTTGTTTTGTGTGGAATGACCTGGCACTATTAGCTAAGTTATGCACATAAAGCCAATGTTGGCTTAAAAATGATAGAAGAGATACATTTCATACTATAGTAAAAATGCTTTTCCTGAGTTCAGCTTTTGCTGCTAGCAGATATGTGTGATAAATTAATTTGAAACAATTCCACTTTAAGATTGGATGAGATGACTATTTGTTTCCAAAGAAAATAAATATAAATTACAAATAATTATTTATTTAAAATTGTATTGAGATACTTATACCCTTAAATTCTAATATTTTATTTACTACCTTAATTCCACTCTATAACTACAAGAAATATATGTTTTAGCGTCACAGTTTAATCATTTAAAACTTGGACTATCTTTGCAAGACACCATACTCAAAGGATGGTGTTGGACTCGTTACTCATCCCAAATTTTGTTACCAGTCTATGACCTGTTAAAGAGCTTATGGTAAAATGTAAAGCAATATAGTCACTCAGCTCATTGTTTCTTTTATTAGCTCTTTCTTTCACTTTCCTTAACAAGACATTCTCGATGAAGAAAGCAGTGCATCGATTTCCATACCAGCTCAAACTTCTTATCTCTTCATAACTTCTGAGCTTCCAGTAGAACCACGTGTTCCTGTCACTTTTCCCCCCTACTTCACTTACTTCAGTAGTGGTGTACTTCCCTTTGACGACTTGCAAGAAAGCTTGACTTCTACATAGACTTCATTTCTTTTTCTTTCTAGTAGATTTCTCCTTTTCAGTAGGCTTTGATATATCGTCTAGAGTAAAGTTTGGAATTCAAAAGCACCATTTCTACTTAGGGGCTCTTACCTTCTTTTTATGTGTATGATAATGAGACTTTGATTTTATTCAGTATGCTGTTCATACTAGCTTAGCCACTACATTTCTCATAATTTATTTTTGAAATGTACTATTGATATCAAGAAGTACTGCTGTAGTACCCTAAAATGATCTTGAAAGCTAAAAATAATTTGTCTGTAGTTAAATAAAAATAAGAGACATATGGGATAAATGAGCCTTCAATACAGTTTTATGCATATAAAAGCGTAGGAGCATTCTCTTGGATTAGAGTTCTGCCAAAGCCAAGCACATGAAGGAAAACTTGATTTGTAGCATGTTTCTGGTTTTATATAATTAATTATTCTTGTCATAGATGACAGAGCAATAGATGTGAGCAAACCTGGTTAGTAGACTTACTGTAGACAATGAGCCTAAAGAAATTAATTTTTAAAAAATACGAAATTTAAAGCACTAGATAAGTTATCCAGCATTTCTTCCTTATTTATGAATATTATGTTTACACAAATGCAGACATGCATTATACAGATGTAAAAAAAGGATTTGTATATTTATTATTTTGCATTTAATTTTTTGTTAACTCAAAACAGTACATACCTTCAATTTTGTTCCTATATTAAATTTTTTCAAAGATGTATCATGGCGTAGATTATTTGCATGTTTTTTACTGACTGATTTTTTTCACACAAATTTCAGAATTAGCAAAAAAAGTAAATAAATCAGGGTATCCTATCTCTACATAATGAGGTTTGGGTTATGCTGCTTTCCTTTTACATGAATATAGAACAAGGGAATAAACCATTTCTATAATTGATTCTTATATCCAATGCTACAAACTATTATTGAAGAAAATGTGTCCCATGGTTAAGAAAGCTTGACTGTAGGATCACCAATTAATGTGTACACACACACACGTGCACGCGTGTGCACACACACACACACACACACTCCCAGCAGTAATTACTCCCTATTGTTGAGATAATTTCTTCCTGTCTAAACAGAAGCTGCTGATCCAGTGAAAACTTTTATTGTTTAGACGATTATATTCCCACATATACACACAGATACAGTCATCAAACCACAGCAGGTCCTATTATTTTATATAGTTTTTAAGAAAATGGAGACTAAGAATTCCAAAATGACAATAAACCATTTAACTTTAGTTAATTTTATGACATATCTGGTTTTAGCATTTGTAGCTGCAATAAAACATATGTTAACTCCCTAATAAAACCTGAGTGATGCTGTATCTGTCACCTCTTTCTGCATTGGGAAGTAGCACACAAGTTATTACCTCGAGAGCAGTTGTTCCCTTCTCCTGTGCAGATCCATATCATTCTCAAATTTGCATTCTGATAGAGAAGCAACAAATGTTACTTAAATCCCATGAAGTGTATTAATTATACCAAGCTTTGTGAAATTATGGGTGAGAGAGCCAAAAGGAATTCTGCAGCTGCATCTTGGGTCTCTTGAGCGTATCTTGTCAGATTAATGTCTTTGTCACTTATATGATAACCTTAAAATTGCTTTTTTCCCCTAAGTGGTATTCCCTAAACCTCAGTGATATGGAAAATCTCACACAAAGCTAAATAGCAGAAGCACTTTGTGTTATTTATACAAATAATCATGATATCTCTGGAGAAACATGTTGAAATTCATTTTCAAAACTGAATTGAATATGTCTTATCAGTTTTACTTAATTATAAATATTTTCCCTTGTTTTCTTTGCATAGGGTCTGGAAGATAGAGAATGAAATAGAAAATAATCTCATATCCTTTCCCTCTAATTACAAAAGGAAGAGACTCTGGAACATCACTGTGTACATGCCCTTCTCTAGCCTCTATGGGGAAGAATTGAGGATAGTCTCCTCATACATGCAAGGCACAGAAATGTAGAAGTATTTCCCACCAAGGTTTTCTAGATTATATGTACCCCCCCAAAACACATCTATATGTGGGTAGGGAACATTTAATGTGATTCTTCTTCCTCACAGTTTAAGAAAAAGTTAAGGTGGAAAAAACACACATATGAATGTACAGTTTTTAGCTTGTACTATTTTCTCTTTCTTTTTGCTTAAATCATATTAGGCCCTATGTGGCAGTGTAAGATAGTTCTGGGCTCAGTTTCCAGAATTAGATAGCCTACTTGGGTTTGAATCCCTGCTCAGTCACTTGCTGACTGTGAGAACTTGGACAAATTAATTAATGTTTCTATGTATCAGTCTCTTCTATTGCAATAAGGATGATAATAATAGTTTCTTCATATGGTTGCTGTGAGAATCAGGAGCATTAATATATGTAATGTGCTTAGACCAGAACTTGGCACATAGCAACCACTCTTGAGATGTTATCATTGTTATTACAAGAATCTTGAAGCATCAGTTTTGTACAGAAGAAATGAAAATATTCCTATTTATTATATCCCAAATGTTCCCATGTATTAAGCATACAGTTAAATCTCTGAGAGACTGTCCCTGTCAGAGAGTGAGCTCAACAGAGAATTTCTTACTGAGGAAGGCATTCCTATGCAAAATATTAAATGTCAATTTCCCAGTAGGGACTACTCTCCACTCTCAGAAAGCAGCAACTCTTAGAAAGTCACCCTGTAACTAGGAAAACCTCAACCCATTGGAAATCTATACCACATGTCGGACCCATCGAAGAGACAAATCTAATCCTTTTGGCTGAAAAATAGCTTGCAGCAGCTTGCTGCTCCTTAGTTTACTAATATTTGGAAGAATGGTTATGTTTGGCGATCAGTGTCCTAGAGCCAAACAAGACCTTGACATTATCGTTTTCCTTTGAAGCCATAAAGAGGATTACTGCAAAAGCAGATAGTCTGTAATTTTATACAACAACTTGCAGTTTTACTTGTCACTGAGTTTATTGTGCTGGAAGCACAGCATCTCTGTTTTCTAAATACTCTTGTTGAAATTTAATTACTTAGAGTCGATTTTTAAAATCTCGGTTTTTATATATGCTTGCTAAACAAGATCTCATTTACAATAAAAATGTGTGCCCTTTAAAATAAAGAGTTATAACAAAATGTATATGCTGCACTGCTTAATCCTTTATTATTTACCAAGTGCTTTTACATACATCATTCACTTGATTTTAAAAATAAGCCTGCAAGCTAACAAGAACTGTGCTTAATGGATGTGGATCTTATTTTACAAGGTGCTCTCACTTGTTTAAGTTACAAAGCCAGTATGTGGGAGGATAAAGTCTCAAACCCAAACCACCTGACACCAAATTCAGTATTAACTATGTGAGATATTTGAGAGAGAGCACTTAAAGATAAACTGAAAATCATAATTGCTTGATGGCTGTTTTCAAAATCTTAGTCCATTTTACATATCATAGGTACTAGCATTAGGTTACTTTAATTTTAAAAATGGATCCACATAATGCCAATAATTTAAAATTTATTAGTTTCAGAAGATCTCAAAACTACAATATTTTAGAGAACAAAGCAAATTAAAAAAAATAAAAGTGATTGTGTGATAGATTTCTTGTTAATAATTTTCCAAGGACATTACATTTTCCTTAAACGAGATCACTTTAAGTTAAAAAAAGAGAGATATGTTTCTCTTTTAATCACAGTTACTCAGTTTAAATAACATTTTGTCAGATTATGAGCATAAACAATATAATTTAAGAAATTTAAAATAACTCATTTAATAATATATAATAACACATTTATTTGTGATTGTAGGAAGTACTATAAGTATTTAATGCTAAAGCTTTGCCCTTTTATGACAATGTAAAAGACTTAGAACAGAGATAGGAAAGAAAATACAGGTTATAATAAACTAGAATTCTCTAAATATACCTAAATTAAGAGGAGAGAATATCATTTCCAGAAGAATGTAACTAGCTTTCTGTCAGAAATAAACTACACATGCCTCAGTTTCTGATTACTCTTCTCCTTTAGGTAATAAAACTAAAAATTCCTTAGCAAGCTTCTAATCACAAATTTATCAATAAGAAACCGTATTTTTTTCATAGTGTTTAGACCCACAAACACTTTTCATTCATTCATTCATTCAATCACAATTTATTGAGAATCTCTTATATGGAGATGTTCTGCTGGCATTCCAGAAATATAGATAGACTAAGACATAGAACACGAACACACCAGGATAGACCGTGGCACAGACAGATGAAGCATATAAAACTATGTACATGCAAAGTCATAGAGGTAACAGCATATTCGAAAATACAAAGAACAAGAGTACTTAAAATTCTAGAGGAAAGGCTCAAAGTTTACTGAAGCCATTGTCAGTAGAACAGAATGTGAAAGCCTGAATAAGAATTACAGAGGTTAAAGGAGAAGCAATACTGACAGATGGAGACATTTCAAGCTAGCCTAATCAAAAATGTTGAAAAGAGAATAATTTCACATTTTACCTTCATGATATTTGTGAAGAATTAAGACCAATATTGTCTAGCAGGAGAACGAGATGAATGTAATGTAATGACAATTTAGAAGAGTGGAGGTCAATCATGAGGGATTTTATTATACAAATATATACCAAAGAGACACAAATAAAAATAATTTTGGTTAATATCAAAAATATAATATTATTTTGGATTTAAGATAAGTACTTTGGTAGTTATTGACAAGGTGGATATGAAAGGAATGAAACTGGTGGTAGAAGGGAATGCAGGAGAAAAGCACTTGAAATACCATCATCTTGAATGGGACAGTGGCAGTAGAGATCTATGATAAAACTGACTCAGGAAGTATTTAGCATTCATACCAATAATAAACAGTTAAAATGTGAGAGAAGAGTGCTAAACAATGGATGAATTTTAGTTTTCTAGTCTGGGGAGAGGAGAGGTGTTCTTATTGACACCTCCTTTAGAAAATCCACAAGATGAACGGGGAATGATATGATGCATACTGGTTAAGGACTTGTGATATCTCTGAGATAACTCTGAAAGATTGCAGTCAGTATCTCTATGTGTGAGTCCAGATTTTTTAAGATACATTGATTATGGAGTTTAGGACATAGTGTCATCAGCCAGCATCTATAACAGAAATTTTATAGGTATCACCCTAGTAGGTGTAAATGAGAATCACCTACCGTGCTTATTAAATCATGCAGAATTCAAGAACAACTCACCCAAAGATTCTGATATAGTAGTCCTGGAAGACAGCGTAGTAGTTTTAAATAACAGTAGCAGAAATATCTTGGGGAGATAAGATAGAGTGAAATGAAGCCAAGAATGAGAAAACCACTGGTATGCACTAACATTTAAAGAAAAAAAAATAAATTAGAAAAAAGAAAAGAAGTCTAGGCTGGAAGTTTATAAAAAACAAATAACTTCATTATTTTGAATCATTTATATTTTAAGAGTGAGTGTGTCTCTGTGTGTATGCATATGTACAGAAAATATATTGACACTTCCTTGATTGTTTATCCTATGTAGTCCAATGAACATACATTATTATATAAAGATATTTAAGACTATGTAGTATAAAGGCATTTTATGTAATTTGTACATGCCTTTTGTAAGAGTGAAAAATGACATTTTCATTAGCATCTACACTTAAAGATTAGATTTCCCCTTGGACAACAAAGTATTTTATTTGCTAATAAGGTGATTTATATTTATTTAGGTTCTGAGTGAGTGGAATATTTTGAGGCACAAACATAAAATGCCATTTCAAAGTGTGAGATCCTTAGAATCCTTTTTAAAAATAATGTAAGTTGGCAATGGGAATGTTCTGTTCTTCAGTATTCTCATGTTTAACTCACATACATTTTTCCCAATCTACAGTAAATTATAAAAATTTAAAGCTACATAGGTAAAGTAAATGTGATTTTGGTTCACTTTAGAAGGTAATGAGGTAACTGAGCACAATATATATCATTTTTAACATTTATGAGAAAGATATAAGGGAATGAGGAGTGAAGAAATACTTTATCTTCAATATTAAATATTACCTTAAATAATAATATCATTGCAAAACTATCACAAATGCACATTGTATGGCAATTAGCTTACTAAAGGTTGATAAACATGCTACTATGAGAAAATAGTGACATATTATTTTGAAAGTTAAACATATTATTTATAACTTTTAGTCCATCACTGTTAATCCACTGAAAATATAATCATGTCTGTTGAAACCTTCATTACATTCCTTTCCCCTCACCTAATTCAGAGTGAGATTGAAATATTTACTACACAGTCAAACACACTGATATGTGATCTATTAATACTTGAAAAATATACATTTTTTTAAAAATTATAGACTACTTTTCTGACTCTGTGTGTGTGTTTGTATGTGTGTGTGTGTCTGTCAAATTGTGCTTCACTCTTCCTAGAACTCACTGTATAGTAGAAAAAATTTGTGTTAGAGCCCTAGATATTCTTTAACCTATGTTATTATGACTGTACTATTTTTTTTCTCCTTAAACTGAAGATGATAATAATAACCGGATTTGGGAATCTGTGCTGCCAACTATGAAGATACAGATTTCTCATATGCTAGATTCACATCTGCAGGGCTTTGCCAGAAGTTAGATTCTTTGCTTTCAACTGGCCATCCAGCTGCCAACCACTTTGCTCTAAATTCCTAAGGGATTAGCACATGAGTACTTCAGTCAAATATATCCTGAATTCTGGCTAGATTTCTGCAGCAAACTCCAAATATTTCTCATATTATGTAATATAATTCACTTTGACTCCTTTACTCCCTCCTCTTCTCACCTAAGTTCAGGTCAAGAGACAGTTGTCAGAAAATACTATGAATACTGTTTCTTAATGCTCATTCTTGTCCCAAGCAACTTTTCAAAGCAGAGAATTGCCATAAGGCAAAATCAAAGTGCAAAACCAAACATATTTCAAAACCAAGAAGAGAGGTAGGAGGAAAATAATAATTTTGACTCAAGTTTTTTCTCACATTACTCTTAATTCAGATTCATCATTTTCTTATTTTTTCCCCTGGCACATTATCTAAAGTAAGAGTGAGGGAAAGACGGCTGATTGTGGTATTAATCAAGTGAAATGATAAAGGAAAGTGTTTTGTAAATTGGAAAACTGTAAAATAATGTGAATCAAAACTACTTTGAATAGTGAATAAAAACAGCACTCTCATCCAATTTGGAAGTATGCACATCTCTCTACCATTAAATAATAAATTAGCTTAATATTACCACTCAGAAACCATAAGTAGCTCCAGAGTTTGAAGATAGTATACAATTAGAGAAATCAATACATTCAGCTAGATTTTATCTGTCTTGCCTTTTCTAGCAGAACATCCTACTAATCAAGCCTGATTGCTGGGGGGCAGGGATGGAATTGCACCAGCTTTTAAAGATAAAACATTCTTTGAGAGAAATAAATGACTTGTTTTCTCATATGACAAAGTAAATGGAAATTTATAAAAAGAAGTAAACAAAATCTAATTAGAAAAAATGTACTGAGTAATATGACTATTCTTAATGATCTTAAACATTCTTTTCTGAATTTATTTTCATAGTAAAGAAAATCTATGACCATGTTCCACTCTCAATGTTTGAAGTTTTTCTGTAATGATAAACCCCACAATGGTAACCTATCTCATATTTAAATGTTTTGACTCTTGTAGTTAATGATGACATTATTGCGCATGCCTCATCAAGTGAAATGGTATTAGATTAGGTTCCATCAATATTAACAAGAAAATTGATAGCAGATCCGTGAATGGAAAGATGACTAGTAGGCTCACTGTCAAATCTCAGAACAAAGCTAAAATCACCAATACAGTATCAGAGAATATTCCAGAAACAGTTGAAATAATTAAGAGAAAAGGTATTATCTGAGACAGATGTGTAACACCTGTCAAGGAGACTCCCTCACTCCAGCATTCATCAATCAAAGCCTTTTAAAACATTCAAACATATCCTAGAGTCTATGAAATGTGCCTGGATGAAGACTCCCATTTTGATAAATGTAACACCCTTGAATATATAAAGTTTTTTTCAAAGTATAGATTTTATTTAACTGATGTCTAAAAGTATTATTCTTTACAGACTTTGCTGGAAATCTATTTAAAAAAAATACTTTCATTGGGCTTGGAGTGGTGGCTTATGTCTGTAATTCCAGCATTTTGGGAGGTCAAGGCTGGCAGATCACCTGAGGTCAGGAGTTTAAGATCAGCCTGGCCAACATGGTGAAACCCCACCTCTCCTAAAAACACACACACATACACACACAGAAAAAACCCCAAAACAAGAAATCCTGAAGTGGTGGCAGGATTCTGTAGTCTCAGTTATTCGGGAGGCAGAGGTAAAGAATTGCTTGAACCCAGGAGGCAGAGGTTGCATGAACAGAGATGGTGCCACTGCCCTCCGGCCTGAGAGAGAGAGCGAAATGCTGTCTCAAAAAACAACAACAAAAAATCAAGTGAAATTACTTTAATTCATATAGTTGTTATAATATTTTTGTTTTCATAATGACCATTGAAATTTCTGATATGTAAAATAAGTTTTAATACCTAAACTCCAAAATACAACATTGTATTTTCAAGAATAAGAATTTTTTATTTAATCAGATATTAAGTAAGAAACAAATATGGTTTCTTTTTCTGGTATCATTTATAGATGTTATCAACTCTCTTTTTTCATACAGAGTCCTTAATTCCCCAAAGGAAAAAAGTACTTCATTTGAAAGAATTATGCTAAATAGATTTATTTATTTGCACACAATTCAGGTTGTGTACTGGCAGTGTGATTAATTTATTCAAATATGATAATTTTTGGAAATATTGTATTACAAAGTATCTAACCATTCCCTTAAACTCTCTATGCATGTGGCCACATACATACAAATTCATCTAAGCAGTCACCTTATTGGAGAAATACTTTGTAAAAACAACATTCAAAATAGCAAAACTACTTGTAAAATTTGACCACATACCTACCTTATTTTTTTCTTTTCTCACCATAAAATGTTAAATCCTTCTAAAAAATCAAATTGTTACATTTTTATTATGAAAGTTAATTTTAAATCATAATTTTTAAATAAAGGCAGTTTATGTTGACTTTATTTGATACAGTTTAGCTTCTGAGGAATTCTTTTTAAAACTCAACAAATAATGTATTCCCTGTCGGAACAAAATCTACAAGCTATATGTTCAACGTTTAGGTAAAATATATATTATCATTTGAGATTAATTTATCAACCTGCTTCTGTTTGGGAAGATTTAAGATTTAACTTCTTCTAAAAGAGAAGCTTTTTGACCTGCCTGATCCCCATGATTCAAACCAGAGACTTTTTTATACTGAAATCTCTGTTCTTCCATGGGAGCAAATGAAGTTCCCAGTGTTTTACTCAATTTAGGAACTCACTCTCAGCTCTGCCAATACTACATTAAATTTCCTGGTAGCCTTGCTGACTGGTTGAATTTGGTGTCCTTCATTTGATATTTGGATTGGAACTGATGACAAATTATTCTGTATCTGAGAAGATTAGCAAGGTCTCCTTCAGGGGAGATTTAAAAAAAAAAGAGAAAAAAATGAACTTCAGATTACCATCAATTTCTTTCTGAATAATATGTTTGATTCCTTTATTGTTTCTGTGTTTGAACAAATTTAATACCACATTTTCTATCTTTTCCAGTTGTGGTAAAATAAGTCAATATACAATACAATGTGCTTCTTATTTAGTTGTCAATCAACATCCATGCCTACAAAGATTATCATGGAGCAATATTTACTGAAATGCACATTTTTTCTATGCTATTCAGAGATCTTGATCTGCACTAATATTATAACCTGATATTTGTGAAAGATAATGATTTGTTTTTTCATCTCTCTTCTGGAATCACTGTAAAAGCTGCTCATTGCTGTAAGCTAAGGTCATATAGCACTCACAGTCTTATTATAATTGACAACTACATCTTGGTTTGAACTTCAATTCAATTTACACAGGTTTTTCTTTACACATTTTTCTCATATATTAGGTAAATAGAATGTTCACACAGCCTTAAATCAGTCAAAGGGCAGATAGATGTTTTGTTATTCAAGCTCTCTCCAAATAGCTTGGCAAACAGCTCTGCCTCGGGAGTGAAAAGTCTGATTTCCCTTGGGCAAAAACTTTTCACCATGTTTCATTGAAGAAATGGTGATATGTTTAATATTCTATATAATTAGCAATTTTTTTTGATATATGTTATCATCAGTATCAGATGCTGTGCCCAGAATTGCCTTAAAAAATAATTTTAGATTTCCTGCTAAGGAGACTGGATGTTTATGTTTCAAAAATGGCATGCATATTTGCCTCTATCAATTTGCTTCTCAAATCAATGAAATGATCACCTGTAGACATATTAGCAGGTGTTGCTCACCCGATTTTAGTATTCTGAGTACATTGTCTCCCCATAACTTCTGATTTATAGCACCTCAACAGTCTCATTTCTATATTCCCTATTTCAGTTTAGTTTTTTTGTAAAATACATATTTCCCCTACAACATTTGTTTTGTTATTTGCATTGTTCTTTTCTTTGAACAATGTAAGTTCATTTTTTTTGTTGTTGTTCAGTCACTTTTTGTTCATTAAGGACCAGTTGAATTTTCCTTTGGAACTTGGAAGTATGGTGATGGTGTGAACCATCAGGCCTTTAATAGAGGGAGTTTAGTTTCTATGAAAATAAAAGAAGAACAAAAATAATAATTGGAACAAACTATAAACTCAGTTTGTGAGTCCAGAGAGCGGCCCATCAAGATTTCTAGGTTCTGGGCTTCAGGCATCTTCAGCTGGAGTGATGAAAGGCAGTGGCAATGTCACAGATTTTCCTGGTTTGCAGTTTAAATGTCATAAATATTTTTCATACATAAGCTGCTGTGATTTATCTGAAGTGTATTTTTTTTTTTTTTTTTTGAGACAGAGTCTTGCTCTATCACCAGGCTGGAGTGCAGTGACGTGATCCAGGCTCACTGCAACTTCCATTTTCCGATTTCAAGCAATTCTCCTGCCTCAGCCTCCCGAGTAGCTGGGACAACAGGCACGTACCACCACGTCCGGCTAATTTTTTGCACGTTTAGTAGAGATGGGTTTCACCATGTTGGCCAGGATGGTCTGGTTCAGCATGAAGGGCTTCAGAAAAGAGCCATTGTAATTTCAGTAATTTCAACCAGAAGGGAGATAGAAAAACTGGAAATATTGGTTTAGAGAGTCATAGCCAGATATTGAAGAAAAACTAGAAGAATTCAGAATCCAGGTGGCAGGTAGATTATAACCCTCCCCCCGCCAAATAAAACTGAACAGGGCTAGGATCTAATATTTGTGCACTCTAATTTTCTTCTGAAACATAATATTTTCATCTGCAGTTACCACCATTTCTACCGAAGAGAATCAAATTAAGACTAATTTGTTTGCAAAATAAGTTTAGTTTCAATGAACTTGAATTACTATTTATGTTAAGTATAGCAAGACTAGGGACTATTTATATAGGCGCTCTTAAGTTTGCTTTGCAGGAACTTTTGACAAGGAATCTCAGATTAGATTTGTAAAAAGCGGATTGAGGCCAGGAAGTCAAACCAAAAACTTGTCATTGGTCTATATTTGTAACACCTATAGATTTGGGTGAATTTGTTTCTTGTCAAGGTTTCCAAATGCTCTATGGTTCTTGGGCTTGCCAGGAAGTGACATTCTTTACTTACTTCTAAGGCTGGGAAAACTCAGGCAAGTTTTTCCAAGGGGGATATAACTGCATCCAGAAAGTCAACTTTAGTTTTTTAAAGCTGTTTAGTTATTTCTGAAAATATTTCATTCCAGTCAAAACCTTGGTAGTATAACCAGTGTTTCCAATTGTGTCTTGTTACAAGGAGAACGGATTCTTATTAAACTTATGCAAGTAACTACTTTAACCTAAAAATAAGAATACTTACAAAAAAGTTTTTGAATTCTGAAAATATCAGGTAAAGAGCAAAAGTAAATATTTCACATTTTGCTTAAAAGTATAGTTTACCAAATTGCTATGTTGTAAATACATTAAAAGAAAAAAAAAATTTCCTTTAATTAGAAAAACAAAACACTTAACCAAAGAAAAAGCCATTAAAAATTATGCTTTCTGTTTATTAAATCACATATAGTTTATTTTTGTTTTGCTTGATCTTGGAGTAGCAGTTTTGAGAACCAATCAGTTACATTAAGATTCTGAAAATTCTTACCTATGCTCTATGAATGACATGATCTTAAAGTTGTCAAAAACCTGTACTTTTCATAGTGCTTTCCATGAATCTATTTGAAGAAGAAGCCATGTTGGATTTATCTGATAGCAAGCACTTTTAGAGAAGAATTAAAGTAACACGGTAATTGTCTATGGATGACAAAGCCTTGAATGGCACCATTAGAAATCTGATGAGCATTTAGTATAATAAACAACTGACAAGGAAATTTGGTTATTGTTGTGCCATACAACATTTTATCACAGTAATCAAATTGTAACTGAAAGCATATCAGATTTCTAAGATTTTATACAATAACAATAGTTGTGTGAAATATATAGTATACACAATAATAAAGCACATATTAATAACATCTATACAAATTTAACTCAAGTAAAGTTAAACATTTTTTCTTATTTAACAATACTTCCCATATAATTTAACAAATCAGATAAGCCTAATTAGTTTAATATATTTCTTTTAAAAGTCCTATCAGACCTAACAGGGGCCCTATGGATTGTCTCAAAGTTAGTCTGAGGTCAGACAGAATTAATTTCAAATTTGACTTTGGGAAGTTTGTCAAAATGTGAAAAAGTTTAAAACACTTGATTAAATATTATCTTGGTTATCTAATTAAAATGATTAAAGGACAATAAATATTTTCAGTAAAATATTTTTAAATGACAATAAAATATTTTAAAAGGAAATACAGAAGTTTATAGTTATGACTCAATTTTCCTAATTAAAAACCTAATGAAAGACAACAAGCACAGAAATTATCTCAATATAACACAAAAGCTCCATTTTCTAGGCCAATTACTTAAAAGGAAAAGAAAAAGCCTTTCACATTTTCAGATCAATATTCCATGAAAACTTTGTCATATTAACAAAGACCAAATTTTACTTTTGCATTAATGTACAGTTGATCATTGAACAACGTGGAGTTTAGAGACAGTGAGCCAATGGACAGTTAAAAATCTCTGGATAACTTTAACAATTAGCAGCCTAATGTTGAACAAAAGCCTCCCTAATAATACAATCTGTCAATTAATACATAGTTTGTATGTTATAGATGTGATATACTATATTATTCCAATAAGGGAAGCTAGAGAACACAAAATGTTACTAAGGAAATCTTAATAAAAAGAGAATACATGCACACTAGTATACTATATTTATTTATAGCACATGTGTATTTTGTCAATTTGTAGGGTAAATTATTTATCTAAAATGGTGGGCAACCACAACTGCAGACCTCAATCTAGGGTACGTATCAAGTAATTCAACTTTTTCTTGAAATGTCATGACTTTTCTCTGCTTCCTGGGGATACTTTCAGCATCACTAATGGCACTTCAAGAATCTCTTGAGAAATAATATAGGTCCTATAGTGTTATTTGGGGGTTTCAATATTGCACTTAGCATTATGAAAAATACACAAGAACTAGAAGAGATCACTTTTACTGTGATATTCAATATATTAGAAAGATGAACAGCTCATGCTGAGATAATTAATGTCACATGGCTTTTTAAGTGGATACTCTAAACACTTGAGCTCAGGGCACTAGCTCCAGGAGGTGGCTATAAAATTATTACACCAGTATTATATGTACTACAGCTAATTGTATGCAGTCCTAATTTAATGCATCATTACATTTGTTTACTTTTTCTCAAATGCAAATGGAACCATGTACAGTCTGTGTTTGTATTAATAAATTTTGATTAATTTCAACTTTTAATAATAGATGCATATATTTTATGGTAACAAATAAAAAGTAGACTACAATATACACATAATTTATGCCTTCACGATATACCATTTTCCTAACATTTTCAGTGCTTTTAGGCTACATGGTTTATCTGTGAGTTTTTTCAAATTGTTGCAAATCTCAAGAAAAGTTTTCCAATATATTTTCTGAAAAAACTTCTGCATATATGTGGACTCATGCAATTTAAAACCATGTTATTCAAGGGCTAACTATACTATTAAAAGTAATTATTAATAAAATCTTATAAATAAATCCATCCAATTATAGCCAGCTTTGACCATATTAGGCAAGATTACTTTTCCATGGTTGAGTCCATCTATATTATATGTATATCTATATCTATATGGATCTATCAATATCATCTATCATCTATAGATATAGATATAGATAAATTAGCACATAAATTAAGTTCTCCTTAAATTCATCAAAAAAAAACTGACTTAAAACATATTTTTAAGTTTGTTTGAACTTGAATAATCTATGGTAAATAAATCTACTTCTAAACTTTTGGTAAAATAAAAATATGACTATTGCCTGAATTGGCAGCATTAAATATAATACCTGGATTTTGTAGTCAAAATTTTGTGTTGTCTCTGCTTGATGTTTATGACTATAAAACTATGAATTTCACTTATGAACAAAAGGCACAATAAAAATTAATTTCCCAGTTGCTCAATGCATGTCAGTCATGCAGCCATAAAAAACAATCCTTTCCCTTTTCATCCATGTTTCTACAAAATCCTGTCCTTTGTAGAAACATGGATGAATCTGGAAACCATCATTCTCAGCAAACTGACACAAGAACAGAAAAATCAAACAATGCATGTTCTCACTCATAGAAGTGTGTTGACCAATGAGAACATGAGGACACAGGGAGGGGAGCATCACACACTGGGGTCTGTTGGGGGGGGCGATAGTGGGGGTGGGGAGGGTCGGGAGGGATAACATGGGAAGAAATGCCAGATATAGGTGACTGGGGGATGGAGGTAGCAAACCACCTTGCGGTGTGCATACCTATGCAACGATCCTGCAAGATCTGCACATACACCCCAGAACCTGAAGTACATTAAAAAAAAAGAAAGATTGAAAGACTATGTTTAACTTTTTATTTTCTTTCCTGTTTAGATATTTTTTATAATTACCTGATTTGTTAATTGGGAAAATACTTTTAGACTGGCTAGATTTGTTTAGTGTCTCATGGAATTTTTCATGAACACAGTTGTTGAAGATAAATCAGGTGAATGCAAAAAGAGTAAATTTTTAAGTAAACATTTCAGAAACAATTCAGCTTTAAAGGTTATACTTAAAAATAATTTCAGAAACCTTTTATTATTTTGATAGCCTGCAACCTTAAAGTTTTGTTAAGTTAAATTGAATAATAGGTATTTATTAAAAATAAAGACCCTGCTAGGTATAGTGGCTCACACCTGGAATCCCAGAATCCCAGCACTTTGAAATATTGAGGTGGGAGGATAGCCACTTCCAACAATACATGTGTGGCTTAAGAATCAAAATATGTCCTTAACAGTTTCAATAATATTATTCAGAGTGTAGCAATAGTTCAGGAGTCTGACTTGCCAATACATTCCCTATCTATCATTCAGTCAGGAGTGAAGACAAAGGCTTCGAAGCATACACTTAGGGTCTAGGTAAGAGTCTGGGAGATCCAGTGATGAATCTGATTCAATCCAACATACTAATTGGTAAAGAAAAAAATTATTCAATCATACTATTTTCTTTTTTAAAAAATTGTACTTTAGGTTCTGGGGTACATGTACAAATCAAGCAGGATTGTTGCATAGGTACATACATGGCAAGGTGGTTTGCTGCCTCCATCCCCTGTCACCTATATCTGGCATTTCTCCCCATGTTGTCTCTCCCCAACCTCCCCACCCTCCGATGTCCCTCCCCTAGCCCTATTTTCTTTTCCAAATTTTACTTTTGAATTGTTTTAAAGCCTGGGAAAAAGGATTTATTTAAGAGCATCATAAGTACAGGGACCACTGCAATGGGGTTTTGAAATGTGGGAGAGTGATTTGGCTCAACCCCAAATACATCATGGGCAAGTGGGAATTTACAGCCAAGGAGCAATGTGGGGGTCAGTGGAAGGAAATTACAAAGAGGAAACCTCAAGGGTAAGGAGTATTCTGGCTAAAGTGACCTAACAAAATTCTTGCTGAAGACAGACCAAGGTAATCAGATGTTGCCTAAGGGATGATGGAGGATGAGGAACCTGATAAGATACGAAGATACTTCTGTTGATCAGATATGATGAATGAGGGGTTCTGACTAAACTGACTTATCAGGGTTCATTGCTTGAACTGAATTTTACAAGGAAGTACACAGGCGGACCTAGAAGAAGATTCAGAAGCCTGGCTAAATTTGGCCAAGCAAAGAATCTATTTCCATCTCAACTCTTGGCTTTGCGTTTTTCCTTTTATTCCCTGTATTACTTCTTCTTGTTTTGAAGAATCTCTTGAGAAATAACAGTAAGAATAATAGATATTTATGAAATATAATGACTTAATCTTTCCTTTAAATTTAGCAAGACCTGTAAATTTATTGACCTATAGCAAGGTCAGTGTTATAGATTGTAGGAATGAACAATATCAAGTTCTGACTTTAAAATGACTATATTGTTTTATAATATACTATTAATTTATCTATAAAATAGGAATTTTTTAAAAAACAACCTGTGTTTCTGTAATGCATACATTATAAGAGGTAAAAAGCTGGGCTTCAATAAAAGTTATTATTTCTCAGATTTGTTCTTAAGCTACTTTTATTCTGTCACCCTCGAACCTTTCCCTTTAATGTCCCCACCTCACTTTATTATTTCTTGAAATATCTAGGAGTGTTTGCGATACTGTAACAAAAACTACCCTATGAGCTATCAAAAGGTAACTATCATTTTACTTCCTTCTTATTTGTTGTCTTGATTTTCTATCAATCATTTATTGTTTCTTCAGTTACACCTTCCTTGAAAATGCCTATTTAATTTCCCTACCCACTCATTCTCTAACCCAGTCTTCTAATATTTAATAATTTTATTTATAGTGATTGCAGGTGTCATATCTAAAAATTACATTAATTTTATATCTATTTCCCCTTCTTATGTATAAACTTCATGATTCATCTTGTCCATCATGTTCCTGGTCTTATAGGACAAATGGTAGGCACTAAATAAATACTTGTTGAATGACTTTTAGCAATAAATAGATTGCTGTAGAGGTAATTTCCTTGATTATTTCATTTATGTATTAACTGTCTCACCAATTTTAGCACATTCACCTTCATGTGTTTTACAAATACTTATTTAGCACCTCGTATGTGTCATGCTGTTTTATAGGAATTAAAAGTATGGTGCCTTTCACATTGTAAGCATTGAACAAATACTTGCTCAAAAGTATTTCCAATAATTAACATTGACTTAACTTCAGAGAAGAAAGTTCCTATGGGATAATTATTGCATTTCCAATTCATAGCATCACTTATTTGTTCCTTATTTGTCCTTATTTCTTTATATTTTAATATAAAAAATGAATGACATATTAAAGACACTACAATTCACAAAATAAATAACATAAAACTTACTTATTAAGTAAACCTTTAAAAGATCATTATATGTTACAACTGCAAAATCAAAATTGAATTGGTTATTGCTTATATTCTTTATATTAATTTCCTCATGTAAAATTACTAGGAATGTAAAACTATATGAGAAATGATGTTCTCATATTGTGATTTGTTTCTTAAATACTACTAAATAGTCGTTTCATCTTCCAGTTGGGTCTAATCTTATAGATACTAGGAAAACATGTTTGAATATAAATTATGCACCTATTTAAAGATAAAAAGAGAACAGGTGCAATTATCTGGAAACATTAAGCTAAAAGTTTTTTTTTCATTGGTTCTCTGCATATTTTAGAAGACAGCCATGTGTTACATTTCACATCTTTGTATTCTTACTGCAACTAAAACATAAAATAAAATATGTTAATTGTGAATGATTGTCTTAATCTGTAACTCTTTGCTTATTCAATTACATAAAAAAGCATTGATTAAATACCTTTTGAAAGTCTAATTGCTTTTAAAATTCTTTAAAGTACACAAAATCATTAGAAAATACAGCAACTGGCTTGGAATTCAGAACATAGTTGCATAAGTGAAAAATTTACAGGATCATTAAATTATTAGAGAATTCTAAATCCTTGTAGTAGAGATAGTTATACCATGAGCTACGTATTGGTATGCTTTGCAGTGGGGGCACAGCTCATAGTCAATGTCAATTATGACTTTTCTTTTTTCATTGGAATATCAAGTACAGAGAGAACTAAAAGACAAAGAAATTACTCTGCCTTTGAAGCAGGTGTTTTATTCAAGTAAACAAGGAGATAAGAGAATGAGTAAGTTCAACTGAAGATCCTGAATTATGTAATGATTTCTCTCAAATATATTAACAAGAGAGATAAGGGTCAATACACATTTTAAAATCAGATTATAAAACCAATTACATTATCATGTTTCCAATGAAGAAAGTAACCTGATTCTGTGGGACAATCTAAATGTCCTAGGGCAGAGAGGTAGTCGACAGTATGAAAAGAAAATAATATTTGGAGAGAATTCTCAAAAGAAGAACCAGTCGCACTTAGTGAATTATTTGTTAGAAATCCTAGAAGAAGGTACCTGCTCAACTCCCTAGAGATCCATATTCTTGTGTTTATGTATAGCTGCTCTTTAGTGTGCTATCACATTCTATTATAGCAGGATTATATTTACACTGACTTAGAATCCCGAATGCATTATTAAACTCTTTGACATCAGAAACATGTTTGTTTATTTATTTTGTCCCAAAACATAAATATGTTTGTGGAAACTTAAGTGAACTAAATATATTAGTTCACTGAATGGCAGAGTGAGTGTAGTACAGTGACATTCACAATCACGAGGAGATAAGAAAAAGTCTGTAAAAAATATATGTTTTACACCTGCTGAATTTGGGTCATTTTGCAAAGTAAACTAGAAATAATCCATTTGTAAACCAGTAAAATAAAAATATGGCACTAAAGACAGGTCAATGACAAAGTTACAAGAAAGAAAATTTAGAATTTAGAGTATAGTATATGAGTATTGATTGGATCTCTCAGAGGCTGGAAATTGAAAAACACAATAGTAAATTTGAGAAAAAAATAAATGTAATGGTTTTTAATGTACAAGAGGTAAATTAGTACAAACAAGGAAGAAATTGAAATACAGAGAATGTTCAAGAAAAGAGAGGCTATATCATTACATAAACAAATAGAGAAAAAAACTAGAAGGAATCATAGATAAAATTTTTTTAATGTCAAATAGGATATATATATATATATATTATTATTATTATTATTATTATTTGGAGATGGAGTCTTGCTCTCTCACCCAGGCTGGAGTGAAGTGGTGCAATCTTGGCTCACTGCAGCCTCCTCCTCCCAGGTTCAATCGATTCTCCTGCCTCAGCCTCCCGAGTAGCTGGGACTATAGGCAAGTGCCACTATGACCAGCTGATTTTTGGTACAGAAGGGGTTTCACCATGTTGGCCAGGATGGTCTCGATTCTTGACCTTGTGATCTGCCTGCCTCGGCCTCCCAAAGTGCTGGGATTACAGGCATGGGCCACCATGCCAGGCCAATAAAATCTTTTTTTTTTTAAGTATTTTTATAAAGACCAATAAATTTGGACATAATGAGGTTATTAGCTATTTTTTGAAGTTTGTCTTAGTGAAACAAAAGTAATAAACAGTAGTGCCAGGTCTGTCCTGCAGACCCTGGCTGACAGGTGGATGAAAACAGTACTCAGACACAGGTATGCACTGTAAGAGCAGCTATGTGCCTAAAAGTAGAAGCGAACTGAAATTTGATGACCTATAGTAATGATGAGGACACCAACTGATAATAAATAAACCAACCATAATTGACAAAACAGAATTTTTAAAACTATATAATATATGAACTTCATCTGCACTATTAATTTGAAAGTCTTCATGCAAAGTTGTAAATAACAAACTTAGGTGTAAACTACTGGATTACTTTTAGTCCATATCCCTCCCTCCCAACCCTTCTGAATCCTAAGGATTCAATGCCATAGTTTCACCTTTGTTGAGATTTTCTCGTGTTTGTTTCTGGAAAAATTCATCCCCTGAATTTCAGCTTACAATTTTTTTCTTCTTCAATCCATCCTTTGGCAGATGCTGTTCTTGCTCCAGACATCTCTTTTTCCTTTTCCTCTTCAGTACACATCGGCTCCAATTCCAACTGCCAGTACAGGACTTTGGTGTCTGGAATCCACTTTGCCACCTGCATGCAAGCCAGAAGTGGAAGGAAATTAACATACCCAAGAAGTCCTCTTCTATAAATAACCTAGCTGTGTGATCCTTAAATATATTAGCTTCCTTTTCTCCTAGTTGAGATAATAATGGTTTGCATGTCTTACCCAGGTAGAGCCCCACAATTTCCCAGCAGGATCAAGCTCCAGTTTTCTACTGGCAACTGGATATTGTAACTCAAGTAATAATTTGCCAGATAACAACGCCTTCATTGGTGCATTTCATTACTATTTCAGTTTCTTCTCATCTATCAGTATTTCCTACAGTCTTCTTACAAATTAGCTATTTGAGTTTCCTCAGCATCTGTTTCTAGAAGCAACCTAAACTCAGATAAAATATTTCAAGTTAATATTCTCCATACAAGTTTTTTTCCTTTGTTCTCTAACTCTGTGTATACGACTGTCATCCATGAAGTTAGCAAGATAGAAACCTATCAGATATCAACTGTTTCTCCCTCTCTCCCATTTAAATCTCATAAATCCGTGCCTATTCTCTATGACACCTGCCACATATTTATGTTTTGTCAAAAATCAACTTTGGTTTAGATTGCTAAAACAAACTTCACCCCCTTTTCCAATTTTGCCACCTTTATATTTATGATTCACACAACAGATTAAATCCCTCATTAAACAATCAACACTTAATATGACATCAAAATATTATTGGTTTTTAAAATTGCTCTTAGAAAAAATTAACTCCTAAATATGTTTTCCCTGTGTTTTCGTGGCCTTCAACCTCACTTCTTTACCATTCATTTTTTGGAGTATGTTTTCCAATATTACTGAAATAACAAAAGCTAAGTAATCCTTGGAAGGGGGAATTTAAGTTGGTGGAGGACGGTATTTTGCAAGTGTAAATTCCAGTGACAAAAAGACCAACAAAGGATTTAGAAGAATGGGAAATAACATTATTGAGAAGAACACAAAACCTGTTTAAAGCTATATACAAGAATGAATGCATATTTGTAAATGTGGATATGTGTGTCATGATACATATTTATAAAATATAATCACATATTTATTATATAAATCATCTGAAGAATCGTTTTCAATATATGTTGACTACATGACATAGACAGAAAACAATTGACTTTTAAAAAATAAAAGCAGGAACAAATTGTTTTGCCCTTACATGAAGAGAAATTGAAAGGATTGTGTTGTTCTTAGTATACAAACTAAATTCCCCAAGAAGTGATCATGTAGAGATTTTTATAATACTTCACAGGAAATAGAGTAAATGTTCTATCCTACTTTTTTGTTTTGTGCATTGTGTGGACATCAATATATTGTCAATAATTATATCCACTTTGTAAGTTATAAATCAGGACATGTGTGTCCATAACTTTACAGTTCCTGAGTGTCTAGGAACAACTTGAAACGTGGTTTTATAGGAAAATTCTTCTCCAACCTGAGAAGAGTGGTGCACAGTGAGATAAGATATACACATTGCTATTAAATTTGTCTTTTTATTCATAGAAAAGGATATGGTCCTTCATATGTAGTATGCATTTTATTTGCCAACAGTTCCTATTAATGAAATAAAATACAATAAAAAGCTCTATCTCTTTTAATTCTACCACTGGCAAATAGTAATAGTTTTTCAAGGAAGATTAAAAAAAGGAGAATAATTAAGAAATTTTTGTGGAGAGAGATAATGTAAAGAAAAAAATGTCCTGTCATGACTAAGCATCTGTAGGCCATCTCTTCTGAGAGTTGCCCTGTCCCACCTCCTATAGTTATCATTAAAATTAATATTTATTTACTAATGATTTTATCCACTTTTATTATCAGTCGTAGGCTAGACAATAGAGATACGTAAGCTAAAGGCAAATTGCTTAGAGTCAAACAGCAGATATGCAAGCAATTATAAAACACTATAAAATTGTTATTCTCTAATATTATATGAAAGATAGTGTGAAGATCTGGGGTAAGGATTATGTAGAAAAATGTCGAGAGGGTTAGTAAAATAATTAATTTTAGAAAGATAACTTCACTAAGGGCCACAGAAGCAAAGAGAACTGTTAAGTCAGTTTCTTGGTATTAGCTGAATAAGAAGAGTTTAGAGCATTTTTTTTCACTTTTATTGGGTCAAAATGCTTTATATATTTATCTTTATGACACAACTAATTATTTCCAACCAGCAAACATGATAGGGATTAAAATGGTTTAAATGATAAGATATTAAATAAATCAAATGAAAATTTAAGTATTTTTATCAAATTTAGTCAAAAGAACATCATATAATATTGATGGTGTAGATGAGATTCTGACATTCCCACCAATGGAAATCGCTAATATTATTAAGTAAAATAAGTCTTGAATAAAATTTTTGCTTTCAATCCCACACTGAGCCATTTATTTTACATATATTTCAATTTTTTTTATATCTTTCATTTTTTTCTCTTTATTATTTATTCTCCTGGATAAAATTTCCGATTTTTACCTTACGGTTACTGATGTAAATATAATTGCCAAAAATGAATTATTACTCAAAGATCTTAGGGGAAAAAATATCACATAAGGGAAAATACAATAGAAACTGAGTAATTGTTTTCTCATTCATCTTTATTATTGAACATAAAAATAAACATTTGACTAAGGAAATAAGCCATGAAGTAAAATGTAAGCTAAGTCATTAAGTAAAGCAGTACAATTGATTCCACAAATGTATGTAGAAGTGCTATAAATGGTATATGTAAATCCTGCCATTGACTTAAGTGAAGAAGACATGGAAAAAATAAACCATTTTAAAAGAACTGCAACTACTTCTAGTACAGATTTGTAATGAGCAAAAGTCTTATCTTGGTTACCGTATTTAAAAAGAGACTAACAGTATAATGGTTAATGAAAACTGTTGTAGGCATGGGTAACAAATGTTAAGTTGTTAAATCTTCCTCTTCCATTTCTTTCTCTTTTTCTCTTTCCCTTATTATTCTTTAAGAATTTTCCTTTTCAGATTTCAGGATCCATATTGTTTTGACTTACGCAAAATACTATTCTTTGCTTTTTGATGGGTTGAATGAGATAATCAACACTTTGCAATTTGCACATCTTTCAATATTAGTCCCTGAAGACAGTCAAAAATAGAAGTGAAGAAATGTTATATTTGACTCTGGCAAGAACTCGGAATAAAGAGCCATGTCTGGTCAATACAGAGACTATTTTTTTTATCTAAGAGCTAAATTATTTTGAAACTCCACAAAAACTACTCAGAAGTCTTAGAAACCATACAAAATGCTTTCTTTCAAACAGTCCAGATATCAGTGAGTTGCACATGTTGAAGAGATGAGAATTTGGTTTTATGTATATATTTCCTGCCATAGGTACCTCTTAAAGAGTTCCGTAATGTGGATAAATTTCAGTCTGAGTAATTCCAGAGCTGTTAGGTGAGTGCTTTATGAGAGTTTGCCTTTGGATATTAGAGCCCATTTTGTTGATAGCAAGAATGTTGGATGGGACCCCAAGCTGATTTGTTACTCTTTTCTGGGAAGATGCTTGATACTGTTTTTTGTTTTTGTTTTTGTTTTTTTTTCAGTTTAACTAGAAAAGTCACAAGCTCAATTTTTTTTCCCAATCATTTATATCTATTAAGTGCCTGCAATGGGCACATAGAACATACAAACATGATTTTTAAATAATTTCTGTATGGTAGGTGTTTATTCCAGTGAGTCTGGCTGCCATCTAAGCATACTGTTATTACAGTTAGCTGTGAAAATTGGAAATTGCCCTAACCTGATGGGAAAATAGAGATGCAGAGCCGAATAAATGCAATGATATTGAAAAAGCTACAAAGAAAATATGACACTTGGATTTGAGTTTGAAGTAGGTGTTTATCAAATGTGCTCATCAGATTTACCAAATTTTAAGAGATATGTCAAGAAAAGACAAAGGACTTACAATTTAAAAGGTACATAAATCATGGCACATGTGAGAAAATTGCCATTAATTCAGTGTGGCTGTGTTTCAGGATGGGAACATAAAGAGAAGAAAATGAGAATAATTTAGTCTATGCTATGTAGAATCCTTTTAATTTATTCAAAAATAATTAAGAAAATGGAAAGATTGGAAGCAGAAAAGTGAAAATGGAATCTGGCATTTTTAAGTAAAAATTCTGGCAGCAATATGGTGAATGGATTGAGAAGAAATAATGAAATCCCAGAAAGCTGTAAGACAGTTATGTTGCAGTTATTCATGAGAATGCAAAGGATCTGCTAAAGTGGTTAGGGATGCTGAACGGAAAGAAGACTCTTGCAAGATTTGTTTTAGTAAGGGAATATAGATAATTGAGTAACTTATAATTTGGATGATTATTTTTGCTTCAGCCAATGAATAGCTGATAATACTCTTAAGCTAAAACTGGGAATAGATTTGGCAAAAGAAATTGATATAATTGCTAATATTGAATTTGAAACTACTTGTAGGGCATTTGGGTAGGCGATTTATTCTCTCTTATTTACACTCTGCCTAAAATCATATACTTGAGATATAAGGAATGTCAAGGCCATGAATAACGTTTTAGCTGTTGTAAGTATAGAGTACTGAATGGTTCAAGAGATGATGAAAGCCCCCAACAACAAGGAAAACAAGAAAATAAAATGAGCAAGAATAGAAGTATGAAGGATCTGAAATGTTTAGGATTTAGCAGAAGAAAAGAGAGAGTATTGATTACTGATCTGAGAAGAAAGAGAATTAAGGGACAGTATTATTCCAGACACCAAGAAAAGAGGGATATTCTGTGAAACATTAACTTACATCTTTCCTCTATGTCTTTAGCCTGAGCCCTCTTTTGCGAGTGCATTCTTTTTTTTACTATTTCCCTTTTTGAACTTTTATTTTAGGTTCAGGTGTACATGTGCAGGTTTGCTGTATAGGTCAATTGTGTGTCATGGGGCTTGGTATACAGTTTATTTTGCCACCCAGGTAATAAGCCTACTACCTGATAGGTAGTTTACGTTCAACGTGTCAGGCAAACATCCAAGCTTTACTCTCTAGTTACGTCTGCTTCAAATTTTCCACCTCTGAAATTGACATATATGGGGAAAATATGTTATCTTGTACCATGTATTACTTATGCAATATAAATATTAAAAATCATTTCACGTTTGCAATTAGCATCCTGTATGTGACTTCAACTTTTAAAGGCCAGTGTGTAAAAGGCTTCAAAAGTAATAAAATAAGTTTATTTATTTTGTATCAGTGACCTGGGGTAGCAGAAAAAAATAGCAGATTTCTACAAATGTTCCACATTCTGGCTTGGCACTGTTTTCACTACCACCTGCTCTATCTGGATGTGCCAATTGCCCACTCTTCATGTAGGAGGAGAATAGGATGTAATGCGTACTGTTGATAACTTCTAAGATTCATATAGAATATGTCACAGAATATATTTGTATGTATTTATGGCCCATTTTATACAATAATATAAAATTAAAATAATTCAGAGCAACTTTATCAGGACTGACGTGTTTATCTAAAGACAGCCATTTTAAATGTGAAAAACCATAGAAACAGCCTTTCAGAATAGGCTAAAAAAAAAAAAAGCAATGATGTTTTTATATCCAGGACACATTTGTCCCAGAGAGAATCTAGGCATTATTTCATCATTCAGTTTTATTTACTTGTAGTTTATTTTCTTGAGACATATATTGGCTTAATTTGAACAGATGGATTAATGTTTTAGATAAGGCATTTAGCCACAAGCTATTTTGTATTTAGGTTCTTTTTAGAGCTATTCACCATATCATACCATCGATCCATATACGGAATTGCCCATTCAAATCAATGATGCATTCTGAATAAAAATACATGGCAAGATGCAGAAATTACAAACACTGACATAGGCTTTATAAACTAAAATATCTCCTATTTTGTCTAACTTACATACTTGGGAGGATTGTCTACTGCTTTTTTTTTTATACTAAACAGAAGCAGACTGAAGCTGAGGAAGATGCATCACCATAGCCATTCAATATATATTTAGCTAATATTTCTCCCGTTTGCAAATAGGAAATGACAGTAAAATGTGCATTAGTGGTGATTTTTCTAACAATTGTTTATTCTTTGAATTGATTTTTGTAAGAGAACACTGAGTTTAGCAATGATTATGAAGATAATGTTGTCTAGCTTAGCATGCCTTAAAATCACAAGAATTTCAAGAGAGTACACAAAATAGAACAAAACTGTGAATGAAACCAGGTTGCATAAACTATTACTAAATAAGCGGTCATCTAATGATCATAATTCTCAAATTTACCAGATGAAATTAAATTGTAGAAACACTTCTGAGAAGTAACAGGTGAAGGCAGTTATTGGCCTCCACCATAACTGCAAGAGTAAAGCAACATTTTTTTAACCTTTCTTTCTTTTCTGTTCTACTTCAATAACACTTAAACTTTATTTATCCATATCATTTATTTTGACATTAAAGCTGAAATAATTGTCTAGCAAAAATGCATACAATAAAAAATAAAAAAATATTCTTTTTATTTTTTTCTGAAATACGTATAAAACATATAAATAACACTGCCGATGGGACAGTATTAAGGCATTCACTTTACCTTTTCCTGACATTCATGTTAGATCTTCAGAGTACCTAATTGAAAAAAATGTTCATGTGTGGTTTATGTATGTGGAATAATAAATAATACACTAAAAGTGTATTAAACATTTGTATTATAATATAAATATGATTTCATGTGGTCTTTTCTTGTTGCCAAGGAGAATATTAATGTTTACTCACCAAAAGGCAAATCTGTTGATGAATTAATTGGATTAAATAACCATATTTAAAGAACATAAACTTATATTCCTATTCCAAATAAAGAGATTGCACATACATCAATGTTTCATAAACATAGTTTTTATGAAATTTTTTATAGAACTGCATATTTGACTATTTGAAATTGTGCTTTCAATAATGTTCTGATTATAATTTATATTGTTGTTTGACAGTAAACCCATATACTTAACACAAAAATAATCAAGTAGTAAGAAATGTTAATAAAAATAAAAACGTTTAACTTGAAAACTCAAGTTTTTAAAAACACTAAGGAAGTTTAGAAGAACAAGAAAACGCAAACCCCAGATTTCCTATAGGAAGCAGTTTTGAATCTACTGCATACATGAATACATTTCCCATGATGTCTTTAAAATACTACACTAAAAATCAAAATGACTTAGACCCAGTTAGTTTTCTAAGCATTTGTCTACAGAGCTGAAAAGAAACATTATAGTGCTCCCTTTGAGCTCCTAATTATATGCAAAATAATTTCTTCTTCAAGCCAATGAGATAAACTAATGTCAAAACATACCCATAGATAACTACATTGATTCATAAGCTATGTGTAGTTATCTGAACTAAAGAAATACAACTTAGAAACTGATTACCAAATATAATTTGACTTTACAAATTGGTCTTCCTGATGATAGTTGTTTTTAGTTTTAATTATCAACTGAGTGCAATGATGTTTCATAATCCAAGATGATCTTCACAGTATAAATTTGGAAAAACTCTAAATATTCAGCATAAATAATAGTAGATGTATACACTAATTTATATGTTTGTATGGAAGAATAACACTATTTATTAAAACATTATTCAATTATTTTGTTCACAAACTTTTTATTATACATTATTAATTGAAATTCTGGGTTATATACATTTTATTAGCTGCATACTATATTAGCCTAAAAAGTAAAACAAACATAGTCTTTCTATTTGTTGGCATATATTAACTATGGTCACTGTGTTTGAGAAGAATCAACTTTATTTCTTACATTTCTTTGTATTCTTTCAAAAAATAACACCAAGTATTTTTATGCTCAGAAACAGATTTTTAGAATCTATCTGTAAACAATATTCTTCTCTTAACATATCTCTGAAACACCTATTAAATGCTCATTGAAGCTTCTATATAATAAATATTTAAGCAATGTATTTATTTAAAAAAACACATAACTATATTGAGGGAAGGTTTGTTGTTAAATATGATAGATTAAACAAACATATTTACCTCCCTTCCCTTACTGAAACTGTCCTACACATTATTAAATATATTTACATTAGCAAACTATACATTAGTAAATGTATTTTTTAAAATACCGTATAAATGCCATCCAGAGATTGAGAGTGGAAGAGGGGACAGAAAAAACAAAATAATGTAAACCAGAAAATCCTTAGCCTGATATAAAGAAAAAAATTCAGAACAGTGAAACTTCCATCTTAGAATGCCCTCCATCAAAAAAAAAAAAAAAAAGGCTTTGTAATGTGTCATACCATTTCCTCTGAAAGGAAAAGGAAAAGTATTGAATAAACCAAGATAATTGAATTAAAGCATTTTTAAGAATCTCTGAATCATTTCTCCTTTCAGCATGTTAATTGACCCCTCTCCTCTCAGGCAAAAGATAGACATCCCCTGGAGAGGATTAAAATAAAAACAAATGCAGGAGCGATGAGAGGAAGCAAGAGCTACCGGAGAGGAGCGAGTAATATATAACATCAAAGGTATGGACAATGCTCTCGTACCAGATGCTGTGACTCAGGTATTCTTTTTCTGCTCACCTCTACTGTGCTAGCAGCATACCTAGCAGTCAGTTGTTTGGATGAGGTTTCCCTGGGGTATCAGTAAAGATAAAGAACTTGTACATACTAACAGTAGGGTGTTCCCAAGGAAAGACTCTGACTAGATTGCTTAAAAAGTAAGATCACAGGAACAGGTCTGCCATGTCAGACTTCAACTTGCCACTTTTAAGTAGGAAGAGATAGCAAAGAATTGCCAGATATATGTGTAAAACATATGATAGGAAAGAAGAAGAACAAAACATTTATCAAGGAAAAAGCAATTTATAGTATTCTGATATTATGTCAGTTGGAAAAAATATTTTTTGAAATATATTTTATTATTTACCTAAAAGATACACAAGAAGATATTGCATCAATAAGATTGGGATGCCATAGAAAATAAAACTTGGAATTTATCCATTTCTTCCAAGCTTTCTTTTCTATGGCACCCCAAGAACAGGTAAATTCCTGGACATATACACCCTCCCAAGAATAAACTAGGGAAAAATTGAATCCCTGAATAGACCAATAACAAATTCTGAAATTGAGACAGTGATTAATAGCCTACCAACCAAAAAAAAAAAAAAGCCCAGGACCAGATGGATTCACAGACAAATTCTACCAGAGGTACAAAGAGGAACTGGTACATTCCTTCTGAAACTATTTCAAACAATAGAAAAAGAGGAACTCCTCCCGAACTCATTTTATGAGACCAGCATCACCCTGATACCAAAACCTGGCAGAGACACAACAAAAAAGAAAATTTCTGGCCAATATACCTGATTAAAATTGATGCAAAAATCCCCAATAAAATACTGCCAAACCAAATCCAGCTGCACATCAAAAAGGTTATCTAACAAGATCAAGTAGGCTTCATCCCTGGGATGCAAGCCTTCAACTTACACAAATCAGTAAACATAATCCATCACATAAACAGAATCAATGAAAAAAACCATATGATTATCTCAATAGATACAGAAAAGGCCTTTGATAAAATTCAACAGCACTTCATGCTAAAAACTCTCAATAAACTATGTATTGATGGAACATATCTCAAAATAATAAGAGCTATTTATAACAGACCCACAGCCAATATCATATTGAATGAGCCAAAGCTGGAAGCATTCCGTTTGTCAACTAGCACAAGACAACGGTGCCCTCTCTCAACACTCCTATTCAACATAGTACTGGAAGTTCTGGCCAGGGGAATCAGGCAAGAGTAAGAAATAAAGGATATTCAAATAGGAAGAAAGGAAGTCAAACTTTCTCTGTTTGCAGATGACATGATTGTGTATTTAGAAAAATCCCATTGTCTCAGCCCAAAATCTCCTTAAGGTGATAAGCAACTTTAACACAGTCTCAGGATACAAAATGAATGTGCAAAAATCACAAACATTCCTATACACCAATAATAAACACAGAAGCAAATAATGAGTGAACTCCCATTTACAATAGCTACAAAGAGAATAAAATACCTATGAATACAGCTTACGAAGGATGTGAAGGACCTTTTCAAGGAGAACTACAAATCACTGCTCAAGGATGCAAAAGAAGACATAAACATATGAAAAAATATTCCATGGTCATGCATAGGAAGATTCGATATTATTAAAATGGTCATAATCCCTAAAGTAATTTATAGATTCATAGATTCAATACTATTCCTCTCAAGCTACCATTGACTTTCTTCACAGAATTAGAAAAAAACTACTTTAAATTTCATGTGGAACCGAAAAAGAGTCTGTATAGCCAATTGAGCAAAAAGAACAAAACTGGAGGCATCATGCTACCTGACCTCAAACTATGGGTATAGTAACCAAAACAGCATGGTACTGGTACCAACAGATGTATAGACCAATGGAACAGAGCAAAGGCCTCAGAAATAATGCCACACATCTACAACCATTTGATCATTGACAAACCTCACAAAAACAATGAGGAAAGGATTCCTATTTAACGAATGGTGTTGGGAAAACTGGCTAATCATATGCAGAAAACTGAAACTGGCACCTCTTACACGTTATACAAAAATTAACTCAAGATGGATTAAAAACTTAAACATAATACCTAAAACCATTAAAAACCCTAGAAGAAAACCATTCAGGACATAGGATGGGTGAAGACTTCATGACTAAAACACCAAAAGCAATGGCAACAAAAGCCTAAATTGACAAATAGGATTTAATTAAACTAAAGAGCTTCTCCACAGCAAAAGAAACTATCATCAGAGTGAACAGGAAACCTACAAAATAGGAGAAAATGTTTGCAATGTATCCATCTGGCAAAGGGTTAATATCCAGAATCTACAAATAACTTAAATAAATTTACAAGAGAAAAACAAATGACCCCATCGAAATGTGGGCAAAATATATGAACAGACACTTCTCAAAAGAAGGCATTTATGTAGCCAACAAACACATGAGAAAAAGCTCATCATCACTGGGTGTTAGACAAATGCAAATCAAAACCATGATGAAATACCAGTTAGAATGGTGATCATTAAAAGTCATGCCAGTTAGAATGGTGATCATTAAAAGTCAGGAAACAACACATGCTGGAGAGGATGTGTAGAAACAAGAACGTTTTTACACTGTTGGTGGGAGTGTAAATTAGTTCAACCATTGTGGAAGACAGTGTGGTGATTCCTCAAGGATCTAAACCCAGAAATATCGTTTGACCCAGTGATCTCATTACTGGGTATATATCCAAAGGATTGTAAATCATTTTACTATAAAGACCCATGAGCACATATGTTTATTGCAGCACTATTCAAATAGCAAAGGCTTGGATCCAACTCAAAGGCCCATCAAGGATAGACTGAATTAAGAAAATGTGGCACATATACACCATGGAATACTATGCAGCCATAAAAAAGGATGAGTTCATGTCCTTTGCAGGGAAATGGAGGAAGCTGGAAACCATCATTCTCAGTAAGCTAACATAAAGACAGAAAACCAAATACCAGATGTTCTCACTTATAAGTGGGAGTTGAACGATGAGAACACATGGACACAGGGAAGAGAACATCACACACTGGGGCCTGTCAGTGGACAATGGGCTAGGGAAGGGATAGCATTAGGAGAAATACCTAAGGCAGATGATGGGTTGATGGGTACAGCAAAATACCATGACACGTGTATACCTATGTGACAAACTTGCACATTTGGCACATGTATCCCAGAACTTAAAGTATAATAATAAAAAAAAAATTAGTGCAGGAAATTTAAAACAAAAAAAAACTTGATCATCGTAAAAAAGAGCTCTTTAAAACTGGAATTGGGATTGGAAATTAGATAAAGTACATGGAAGTGATAAAAGAGAATGTTGAGAAAGTTTCCTGGACAATAAAAAAAATAAATAAACAAATGGATAATGAGAATGCAAAGACATTTTCAGGACCAGTCTATGTAAGTAATATTTTTAGGGAGAGAGAAACAAGAAAATGAAAGAGATGAAATATGAGATAGAGAATTTGGAGCTAAATTAGTGTTAAATACACAGAAGATGAATAAAGCACGCAGAATATTACTTTTAGAGAGAGCAGAAGTGCAAGAAAAAAGCATACTTTTGATATACAATATGTAAAGTATGTTTGCATTGTCATGAATTCTAAGGTTTTATCTAACCAAAATTAATAAATAACTATATTGTGAGGATAAGAGAACCGAAAACGTGTGCAGTGGTGGAGTGGTATAAGGAATGAAAGTAAAAGAAAACCATTTATTTTCCACAAAGAGAAGATTGATCTGAAATGAAAAATAAATGTATTAACATAATTTTTAAAATAAAATTATAAGCATGCTATTTAGCAATATGGTTGGATATCCCAAAATGAATAGCTGAAAGAGTCAAAAAACTCTATCTTCTAGAGAAAAACAAGCTATGGATTTATTTGACTCTAAATTATATGTGGAAATTTCAGATAATAATGTAATTGTGTTTTAAAATGGGATACCCCAGCCAGGGCTGGTGGCTCATGCCTGTAATCTCAGCAAATTGAGAGGCCAAGTTAGGTGGATTGCTGAAGCTGAGTTCCACACACACAATCTCTACAATAAAATGCAGAAAATTATCCAGACGTGGTGGCACATACCTGTATTCCCAGCTATTTGGGAGGTGAGAGGATTGCGTGAGCCTGGGAGGTTGAGGCCACAGTAAGCTATGATCACACCACTGCCCTCTGGCCTGGGTGACAGAGTGAGACCCTGTCTCAAAAAATATATAAATAACTATAGAATAGTATGATCAAAGAGTAGTAGTCAGTAGTAGTACAGATTTTAATACAGAGAGAGAGAGAATTTGATTATTAAAAATCAAAATAGATGGCAGCATGTGCCCATAATTCCAACTACTTGGGAGACTGAGGCACAAGAATTGCTTGAACCCTGGAGATAAAAGTTGCAATGAGTTGAGATACTGTCATTTGCACTCCAGCCTGGGTGACAGAGCAAAACTCTGTCTCAAAAAAGTAAATAAATTAAAAAAATATATATATATATATACACACACACACATACAGACATATATATACACATACGTATAAGAAAGAGAGAGAGAGAGAGAGAGAGAGAGAGAGAGAGAGAGAGAGAGAGAGTGTGTGTGTGTGTCTGTGTATCTGTTTGAAAATAATAGCTGAACAAAGCTAACAAATGTAGACTTTGAAATCCAGTGGAGAAAAAAATCTACAACCTGCCCAGTAAAGCAGGAGAATACTGCCCATAGGGAAATTTTTAAATTTCACTAACAATAGCAACAGAAAAGGTACTACCATGCTTTTATTAGAGAATGCATTCTGAAATGTTACACCATACAGTGTGACTCAGACAGCAGTTGAGAAATTTTCAGATTGGCTTTGGACTAAATATACTCTGTATATTTGAGATAATCATCTAAAGGGCCCATTGTCAATGCATTCAGAATCATAAGCTCTACTTCCTGTCAATTTTGCGGCATTCTAAAGACACTTTACAATCTTTATTGCAATATACTGTGAACAGTCCTTCAATCCTGCAGCAACTCAGTTAGTATTATCAACAAAGATGTGAAATGCTCTATAAAGGTAAACCAGATAAAGTGGATCAATATGGACGCTGGCAACATAAATCCTCTGGCGTATGAGAAATGCTGTGATGATGCAGGCTGAGTAGCTGATATTGTGCTACTGAAAGCCTCTCTATAAAAGTTACAAAAAGCAAAACAATCAATCTGGTAGAAAAAAAAAAATCCCTTCAGATATTTCAGAATTGAATAGAAACACTGCTGTCTACAAGACTCTCATGATGACCCTTTAACATTCATATGCAGGATACAGAATGTCTGAGCCTGTTCTCTGCAGTTTCCCAACTACTGTCTGAAATTTTACCCCTTCAGCTGTGACATAGTTACACACAGAAAGATTGGACTGTGTTAAGTCTGTATAATATTCTCAGGTTATCCTCAGCACTTGTGGTTTTCTTACCGCTCCATCCCACAGAGCTTCTACTATCTTCATATCATCTTTCATCAAAAACTTCCACTCTAAATTTTTCAGGTCTAGCATGTAAGGAGCTTAGAAGTTGCTACTCTAAATAAGAACTCAACAACCTGAAAATTCAGCAAGTCTTCTAAGAACTGTCAGAGAAGTGAGAACACAGTACAAACTGCTGTGCCCCAAATTGGAGAGACAGATAGATCCAGAGAATCAAATTTGCTGGAGCAGAAATCCAGGAAGAAACTTCAATGGGAACAAATGCTGGCATAGGGAATCCTAAACTGTAATTGATGAATCATAATTTAGAGAGTTAAAAACTCCAGGGGATCACAGTCATAGGAGAGTCCGACAATTTTCAGAGTTTTACTTCCAGTAGTTCCACCAGGTGTTCACAGTAAATGTCAGGAAAAAATCCACTCCTACTGCTTGTAGGAGGAAAGAAAAAGGAATCATTTTGAAATAAACTACAGCATTCTGTAAAATTCACATTCTGAGAAATTTTCAGATTGGATTTAGACTAAATATACTCTGTGTATTTGAGATAATCATCTAACGGGCCCATTGTCAATGCTGATATTAACATTTTTAAAGGCCTTCAGGAAAAACTAGTTTTACTAGTGGCTAACCTACTAGATTTTATCAACCTGAACTACCTGGGAAGAGAAATACCCAAATTCAGCCAACTCTAGCTTTCCATGTGAAGAAAGGGAAATACCCAAATTCTCTCCCCTTAAACCATCCTGTTGCACCAATGGATAGAAAAATATCTGCTCTCAGACAACGACGGAATTAAGTTAGAAATCAATAGCAGAAAGACAGCTGGAAAACATCAAAATATTGAAAATTAAATAACACATTTCCAAAATAGATGGGCCGAAGAAAAACTATCAAGATAAATTTAAAAAAATTGAACTACATAAAAATAGAAACACAAAAATTTGTGGGATGCAGTAAAAGCAGTATTACAGGGAAATTTATGGCGTTGAATGAATATATTAGAAAGCAAGAAAGATCTAAAGTCAATCATCTAAGCCTTCTCCTTTTAAAAAATTATTAAATAAGAACAAATTCAAAGTATGAAGAAGAAGAGAAATAATAAAAGTTGAAGCAGGTAACAATAAAATTGAAATCAGGAAATTAGTAGAGAAAATAAATTAAATGAAAATCTATTTCTTTGAAAAGATCAATAAAATTGATAAGCCTGAAAAATTGATAAAGAGAAAGGACATAAGTTAATAATATTAGACATAAAAGAGATGATATTCTCCTGTGAAAATTAAAAGTATTTTAAAGGACTACTAGGCACAACTTTATGTTCATAAATTTGATAACCTAGATGAAATGGACAAATTCCTTAAAAGATACAATCTTCCAAAAATCATACAAGAAGAAACCACCAATTTGTATATGCCTACATCCACTTAAAAATATAATCAGGCTGGACATGGTGGCTCACGCCTGTAATCTCATCACTTTTGGAAGCCAAGGCGGGCAGATCATGAGGTCAGGAGATTGAGACCATCCTAGCCAACATGGTGAAATCCTGTCTCTACTAAAAATACAAAAATTAGCTGAATGTGGTGGCACATGCCTGAAGTCCCAGCTACTCAGGATGCTGAGGCAGGAGAATCGCTTGAACCCAGGAGGTAGAGGCTAAGATCACACCACTGCACTCCAGCCTGGGCAACAGAGTGAGATTATCTCAAGAAAAAAAATTATATATAATATAATATAATCAATCAAGAGTAACATTCCAAAACATGAAATAGGGTTCAGTGGTGAATTCTGCCAAGTATTTAGGAAGGAAATTATACAAATTCTCTTCAATCTCTTCTAGAAGATGATAAAAGAATAGGGAATACTTAATGATTCTCTCTATGAGGCCAGTATTACCCTATCACCAAAACAAGAGAAAGATTTTATTTGAAAGAAAAGAAAGCAAAATATCAATATTTCTCATAATTATATATGAATAAATACTCAACAAATTATTAACAAATCAAATCCAGCAGTGTATAAGAAGAATTGTACACCACAGCCAAGTGAGATTTATCTCAGGCATGCAGGACTGGTTCAATATTTGAAAATCAATTAATGCAACCCACCACATCAACAGGCAAAAAAATAAAAATCACATGATTGTATCAGTAGATGCAGACAGAGTATTTGACAAATCCCAACACCCATTAATGACAAAAACTCCTACTACACAAGGAATAGAGGGAAATTTATTCTACTTAATAGCAAATATCTATACACAAAATGCACAGCCAACATCACACTTAGTGGTGAGAAACTCAAAGCTTTTCCAGTAAGTTCAGGAACCTGGCAATGATGTACCCACTCATCACTGCTTTCAACATCATAGTAGAAGTCCTGGCTAATGCAGTAAGTCAAGCAAAAGAAGTTAAAGTTTGCACATTGGAAAGAAAAAATAAAACTTTGGTTACAGATAACTTCATCATTTTGTGGAAAATGCAAAATATTTGGAAAAAGGCACACATAAACACAGACACACACAGACACAAACACACACGCGCGCGCGCGCGCGCGCACACACACACACACACACACACACACACACACACACACACACATGATCCTGCCTGAACTAAAAGGCAATTATAGCCAGGTTACAGAATACAAGGTTAATATATAAAACGCAACCACTTTTTTTACATATCAGCAATGAACAAGTGAACTTTTAGAGTGAAAACACATTGCTATTTACATTAGCATGCAAAACATGAAATACTTTGGTATATTTCTAACAAGATATGTACAATATCTATATGAGAAAAACGAAAAAAAGTTGATAATAGCCATCAAAGAACTAAATAAATGGACATAAATTTTATCTTCATGGATAGAAGATCCAATATCCTCAAGAAGTTAGTTCTTCCCAACTTGATCTATAGATATAATGCCATACTAGTCAATATCTTAGCAAACTATCCTGCAGCTTATTGACAAACTGATTTTAGCATATGTATGGAGAAGCAAAAGATCCAGAATAACCAACTCTATATTGAAAGAGAACAAAGTTGGAAGACTGACACTATCTGACTTGAAGATTTTCTATATAGCAACAGTAAGCATGATAATATGATACAGCTAAAAGAATAGACAAATTGATCAATGTAATCAATTAGAGATCCCAAAAGTATACCCATGTAAATATAGTCAGCTGATCTTTCACAGAGGAACACAGATAATACAATGGAGTCTTCAACAGATTGTGGTGAAACAACTGAATATTCACAGGCAAAAAAATTAATGTAGATGCAGACTTTATACCCATCATAAAAATAACTAAAAATGAATTACAGATTTAAATGCAAAACTATAAAACGCTAGAACATAAAATTGAAGAAAGCCTAGATAATCTTGGGTTTGGCAATGACCTATGGTTTTGATACTACACTGAAGGCATGATCCATGAAATAAATAGTTGATAAGCCAAACTTCATTAAAATTAAAAACTTCTGCTTTGAGAAATGTAATGCCAAGAGAATTTGAAGACATACTGCAGGCTGAGCGAAAATATTTGCAAAAGACACGTTTGATGAATGACTATTGTCTAAAATATACAAAGAACTCTTAAAAACTTGACAATAAGAAAGCAAACAACCCAATTAACAAATGTTGAAAAGAACTGGACACTTCACCAAATAAGATATACAGATGGCAATTAAGCATATGAAATGTTGTTAACTATCTTATGTCATTAAAAAACTACAAATTAATACAATAAGATACCACTACATGCCTGTTAGAATAGTCAAAATCCAGAACACTGACAATACCAGTTGTTGGCAAGGATGTGGTGCAAGAGAGACATTGATTTATTGTTGGTAGATGGCAAATGGTACAGCCACTTTAAAAGGTATTTGGGCAATTCTTTACAGAACTACACATGGTCTTATATGAGCCATCAATTGTTCTCCTTGGTATTTACCCATATGCACTAAAAATGCATATACACACAAAAACTTGCACACAAATGTTTAGAGCAGCTTTATTTCTAATTGCCCAAACTTGGGAGCAATAAGTTGTTCATTAGTAGATGAATGGATAAATAAACTGTGAAGCATCTGGACAATGTTATATTATTCAGCACTAAAACATTGTATCAAGCCAGAGAACAGAGGGAAGAAACTTTGCATATAATATTAAATGAAAGGAGTCCCAATATAAGGAGGCTACATACTTTATGATTCCAACTATATGACACTCTGGAAAAGGCAAAACTATGAAGACAGGAAAAAAAATTGTGGTTGTCAGGAGTTGAGGGGAAGGAGACATGAATAGGCAGAGAACAGAGGATTTTTAGGGTAGCTGAATTACTCTAATTGATTTTACAATTGCAGATACATGTTATTATACATTTGTCAAACCACATAGAATGTACAGCACCAAGAGTGAACGCAAATATAAGCTATGGACTCTGTTAGATAATAATGTGCCAATGTATTTTCCTTTATTTTAAAATACAAAACATCACAAAAAACAAACAAAAACTCTATCACTGAGGTGTGGGGTGTCCACAGTGGGGGAGGTTGTATTTTTGTGTGGTGAGGATGGCAGTTATAGATGAACTCTGCTTTCTGCTCCATTTCTCTGTGAACCTAACACTACTCTAAAAAATAAAATGTGTTAGTTTCTTTCAATCTTTCCCCAAATCTATTCACTTTTTGATCAAAATGGTCCTCAAGGGCTATGACGGAATTGTTTGACAAAATATTGGAAGTCCTTCTACTAGACTTCTTACAGATTCCCAATATTTATAATATAAGTAAAATTCACCAAATGTAGAATCTAGATTTCTGCATTTGACTTCTCTTTCCTTGGCAGAGTAGTGTGGACAGGGCTTTTAGGTTTTCACATTGATCCAAGTTTGTATAACATTCTGACCACTCCTTGTGTTAATTTCTTTGATATAGATCTATCTCAATATAAGGACACCCATAATTTAGAAGTACTTTCAATTTCTACCCAGAAAGTTCGTAATTTAAAAATCTTCAATAGAAAATGCCAGAACCCTGCTTCTTTTGCCTTTTCCCATTCAAGTATTAACCAGGCCTGGCCCTGCTTAGCTTCCAAGATCGGACAAGGTTGGGCACGTTCAGGGTGGTATGGCCATAGACCTCCTGCCTGTTAAACCAGGTTTGAGAGAAAAGGGGATAACCTTATTCCTAATCTTAGCCGTCTGTTCCTCTATCAAATCGTTGCTGACACTATACAAAGAACATGTGTTGTATGCAGGGGGTTCAAGGAAAATCAGGAGGAAAGGCATATATTCAATTTAAATAAAAGAGTGAAGAAACCATACATACCAGGAAGGGTAATTATAGATAAGAAAACTCTCTCTACAAAATGAATTAGACAGGGTTCTAAAACCTCTGCCTTAAATGAGCATAAATGCTGAGCTAAGGAGACAGATACATATATCTTAACTTTAATATGAAATAATTTTTATAATAAACATAAGAATGTGGGACTGTGGGAGGTTTTGCCTCGGGTATTCAAGTTTCTCACTTATGAATATATAAGTATATTATTGTAAATAACAATTTTCTTTTTAGAATTTCTCCTTGAGGAAGTAGTATACAAGTATGTAAGATATATTTGCAAGTCGATTATTGCAGCCTCATTCATTAAAATGAAAATTGACCAAAATAGGACAGAATTATACAAAGGAATATTACATGTCTACTAAAATTATATTGTATACATACATTTCTTCATATAACACAGTATATTATGATAGAGTAATTGAAAGCATATATTCAAACAATATTAAAGTATGGCATGGCCATTATAATATTGTGTGTGCATGTGGTGTGCATGTGACACGTGTGCGTGCAGGCATAGAAATCCTATTTTACAATAATAATAGGAATTTGGGGTAACTTTATTTTCTTTATTATTTTTAATTGATTATTCATGTATTAATTTTTGCCTATTTTAAAGTTTAAAACACATATTTGAACATCATGAAACAAGTAAGAATGTTAAACTACATGGTTTTTAAATTCCATTATAATAAGTACAGTAAAATGCTGTAAAACTGTAATTATATATAAAATAAAATGGCAGGGTAAATATGATAGCAACATTAGCTGGCAAGGGAAACATAAAGGTAAAGGAAGTCAGAGAAGTTGACCATACTTAATTTGATAATTTTAGTGATTGTTGATGTAATATAACCCTCAAAGGAATTAATGTCTTCATAGAATGTAGTTAACAAAAGATAAATTAAGGATATTTTGTTTGTTTCTGGATGGAAGCCTTCCAAGATCATCCTTTTTAAAATAAATTATATCAAATGTTCTTCATCATTAGTGACTTTTTGAAAACATTCAAATAATCATAGTCTTTCTAATATACTTAAAACCCTCAGAGTTCAAAATTAGTCCTTTATTAAGTGTTACATATAAAGAACAACTATATGGAAAATAACAAATTTTATAAAACTGTAACAGACTAGGATAGTTAGTTGTGTATGTTAATCATATAATAATGTAATTTTCAAGAATCTCTGTTTAACATAAAATATACTATTCATTTTATTTCCTTAAAGGAATTGGGGAAAAGTTTGCAAATTTACAGTAAATATAGCTTTATATGTGTCTAAACTTGGTATTTATTTTTTTGGTTTTTGTACTCAAATTTCTAGAAAGCTTTTGAGTATACACACACACTCCCATGCACAAACATAATTGTTTTATCAATACCTCAAACATTTTTCTTAATTATAATTTTATATTATTAGACTATAGACATACCAGGAGTTCTATAGAATTCTATAATTTTTCTCTTCAACTTTGGGCTGTTGCTTTCTATGGTGACATTGAAAATGTAATTTCTTTGAGTTAAAATGTATTAAACAGTTCCCCATTTTAAAGCTGAATATTGGCATTATCATTTTTCAGCAAAGTAGACTTTCATGATGCCAGCCAAATTATTTCATGGTTGGTTAATTATATGGTACTTAGCATTTCTGAATTTGGCTATCTTGGACTGTAGCTGTTAGCACACTAATGATGGACACAATTTGTTTCTTTATGCACAGCATCTCTTTAAAAATTTATATGGCAAACTCCCAATAAAACACACCCTACATTACAAGAACAAGCTTTATATTATGCTCTCCATTATTTTCTAATAGGTGGTTAGAGTTAGGTCCTTTCAAATGCCTGACCAAAGGTTTTGTCAGCTTTAAAATGGGAAAACAAATTGTCTATTTTTTGTCTTATTTGAGAATCAATATTTTACCCATAATACTCAGATGAATAGACTTTTGTTTATGTAATTAAGTAGGCTAAAACAAAGAAGAAATTTGGATAAAATGTTAACATCTATATTCTCCTATTAAGTCTACAGGCATGCCAATTAAGTTTATTACCTCAATCAAGTACTGCATTCTTCCAACATTTATTACTCTTAATTTACGAGTAATATTATCAGATCATGTTATTACTGGTTAAGCACTTCTCTCATCTTTCTGGTCAAGTCCTGGTCTTACTTTATTAACTCTGAGGGAATTGATGTAGAATTATATGTCTAAAATCTTTAGATCTATGGTAAATTATCAGTCCTATTACACTAAAATGAGTAATTTCCTGGAAGATGTCAGTTACTTTAAAATGTTCTTTTATGTTTTAATTGATCACAGAACCTAAACTTGTAGCCTAACAAAGAAACACTAGAAAAAAATATATTCATAGGCACACACACACACACACACACACACACCCCACAAAGCTGAATATTTATTATTCAGACCAATTATGATAGTAAAATATTTGTGAATAGGATATATTATTTTAGACCTTTGAATAAAGATTTTGATCTTATAGCATAATCTTGAAATCTCTATCAGCAAAAACCCTAGTATAAATCTTCAAATTAATAAAATTCAGAGGTAGTATATCTATGTATCAGAGATATTATGTGTGCAAATAAGACATTTGCAGTTTGCTACCTATGACAATAAATAATTGCTGTCAAATATCAAACTAAATAAATGAAAGTAAATCCTACTGCATTACTTACAAGTTTTTAAAAAGAATATCCCTTACTAAGCTATTATTGGTACTTAGTGATAAAGCTGAATAAATTAGAAAAAATTCTATTAGCAGAATTTTATTTGTTAGTAGTATAACAAGTCTACTTAAAGTTATTAGTTAAAATCTAGCCAACTAAAACATTAAACTTACATAGAATTTGTAAGATTTGTAAAATGATACCACTGTGTATATATATATATACACACACATATATATTACTTTTAATTGATTCATAATTTACATATTTAGGGGTCAGAGTGACATTTTTACACATATTTACAATGTATAATGGTCAATTCATAATAATTAGTACATTTGTCACCTCCAACATTTATTATTTCCTTGTGTTGGGAATGTTCAAAATCCTCTCTTCTAGCTATTAGAAAATATACAAAAAATTATTGTGTATTCATTAACCAGATTCTTCCTATTCTCCCATCCTACCTACCCTTCCCAAACTTTAGTAACCATACTTCTACCCTCTATTTCCATAAGCTTAAAATTTTTAGCTCCCACATATGAATGAGAACATGCAGTATTTATCTTTCTGTGCCTAATTTATTTTATTTAACATAATATGCTTTAGGCTTATCCGTGTTGCTCCAAAGGACAAATTTTATTCATTTGTTGGCTAAATAATGTTCCATTATTTTATACAGCACATGTTCTTTATGCATTCATCTTTGATGGACACAGGATGATGCCACATCTTCTCGGCTGTCAGTAATCTTGGGGAAGCACATAGTCCTTCAAAATACTGATTTGCTGTCCTTTAGATAAACATTCAGTAGTGGAATTGCTGGATCATATGTTAGTTCTGTATTTAATTTTTGAGAAACTTCCATACTGTTTTTTACAATGGCTGAACTAATTTGCATTTCCACCAACCATGTATAAGAGCTTTCTTCTTTCCACGTCGCACAAGCATTTGTTTTGTTTTGTTTTGTTATTGTCTTTTTCATGGTAGCCCTACTACTGGAGTGAGATTATATCTCATTGTGGTTTTTACTTGCTCTTGCCTTATGATTACCGGTGTTATGTTTTATTATACTTTTGGCCATTTTTATGTCTTCTTTTGAGAAATACCTATTAAGATCCTTTGCCAATTTTTAACGGATTTCTTTTTCTGTTGAGTTACTTGAATTTTTTATATATTCTGAATATTAATGCCTTTTCAGATGAATAGTTTGTAAATATTCTCTGCCATTTTGTAGGTTGTTTCTTCACTCTACTGTTTGTTTGTTTCATGGTGATAAAGCTTTTTACTTTTATATATTTCCATGTATCTATTTTTTTTTGTTTTGTTACCTGTGCTGTTCAAGTCTTATCCATAAAATATTTGCCTAAATCAATATTCTGAAGCATTTCTCTATGTTTTCCTTTAATAGTTTTTTCAAGTCTTGTTTCTTTGTTTATGTTTTTGAAGCTGAGGGTGGGTTGTATCAGTGCAGGGTTTTGCTCTGTTGCCCAGTCTGGAGTTCAGTGGCATGATCTCCGCTCAATGCAATCCCCACCTCCCAGGTTCAAACAATTCTCCTGCTTCAGCCTCCCAAGTAGCTGAGATTACAGCTGACCACTACGATGCCCCAGTTAATTTTTGTATTTTTAGTAGAAACGGGGTTTCACCATGTTGGCCAGGCTGATCTCGAACTCCTGACCTCAGGTGATCCACCTGCCTTGGCCTCCCAAAATGCCGGGATTACGGGCATGAGCTATCGTGTCTGGCCTTCTTCAAGTCTGATATTTAATATTTTTTTACTTTTATTTTAGGTTTGCAGGTACATGTGAAGACTTGTCACATAGATAAACTCATATCATGGGGGATGGTAGTATAGATTATTTTATTACCCAGGAATGAAGCCCAGTACCCAATAGTTGTCTTTTCTGCTCCACTTTCTCTTCTATTCTCCACCCTTAAGTAGACCTCAGTGACTGTTATTTCCTTCCTTGTGTTTGTAAGTTCTCGTCATTTAGCTCCCACTTATATGTGAAAACATGGCATTTGGTTTCCTGCTGTTGCATCAGTTTGCTGAGGTTAATAGCCTCCACCTCCACTCATGTTCCTGCAGAAGACAATCTCATTCTTTTTTTTTTTTTTTTTTTTGAGACGGAGTCTCGCTCTCGTTACCCAGGCTGGAGTAACACCGCAACCTCCGCCTCCTGGGCTCAGGCAATTCTCTAGCCTCAGCCTCCTGAGTACAGTAGCTGGGATTACAGGCACGCGTCACCATGCCCAGCTAATTTTTTGTATTTTTAGACACGGGTTTTCACCATGTTGACCAGGATGGTCTCGATATCTTGACCTCGTGATCCACCCACCTCGGACTCCCAAAGTGCTGGGATTACAGGTGTGAGCCACCGCGCCCAGTCCAATCTCATTCTTTTTTATGGCTGTATAGTATTCTATGTTGTGTATGTAGCACATTTTATTTATCCAGCCTATCATTGATGGCCATTTAGGTGGATTTTATGCCTTTGCTATTGTGAAGAATGCTGCAATGACCAATCGTGTGTGTGTTTTTATGGTAGAATGATTTATATTCCTCGGGGTATACACCCAGTAATAAGCTTGCTGGGTTGAATTGTAGTTCTGCTTTTAGCTCTTTGAGGGATCACTTTACTGCTTTCGGAAAAGCTTAAGCTAATTTGCACTTCTTCGGACAGTGTATTAGTGTTCCCTTTGTCTACAACCTCACCAGCATGTTATTATTTTTCTTTTGACTTTATAATATAGGCATTCCAAACATCTAAGTTTTTAATCCAGTTTGAGAAGGTTTCTGCAAATGTTGAGAAATAGAGGTATAGTTTCATTCTTCTGCATGTGGATTTTTAATTTTCTCACAACCATGTATTAATAAGGGGTGTCCTTTTCCTAATTTCTCAATGTATATTTTTGGCACTTTTATTGAAAATTACTTGGCTATTTATATATCTGAATTTATTTCTGAATTCTCGATTCTGTTCACTTGGTCCATGTGTTTCTTCATTTGTGTGATAGCAGTATCATGCTGTTTGGATTATTATACCTATGTAGCATATTTTGAAGTAAGGTATTTTTATGCTTTCAGCTTTGTGCTTTTTGCTTTATATTGCTTTAGCTGTTCAGAGTCTTTTGTGGTTCCCCACACATTTCAGAATTTTTTTTCTATATCGATGAAAAATATCATTGGTATTTTAGTAGGGAATGTGTTGAATCTGTAGATTGCTTTGGGTAGTATGGTCATTTTAACAATATTAATTATTTCAGTCCATGAACACACAGTGCCTTTAATTACATGTGTATGCCTCTTCAATTTTTGTCATTAGTGTTTAGTAGTTACCATTGTAGAGATCTTTCACATCTTTGGTTAAATTTATTCCTAGTTATCTTAAGTGGGATTGCTTTTTGTTATTTCTTTAGCAGCTAGTTTATTACTGGTGTATAGAAAGATGACTGGTTTTTGTTTGCTGAGTTTATAACCTGAAACTTTACTGAAATCATTTCTTAGTTTTAACAGTTGTTTTTTTTTTTTTTTATTTTTGGTGGAATCTATCAGGTTTTCTAACTATAAGATCACGTCATCAGGAAATGGTGGCAATTTAACTTCTTCCTATTTAATTTGGATGTCGTCAATTTCTTTCCCTTGCCTAATTGCTGTGGAACTGACTTCCAATAGGATGTTAAATAGAAGTAGTGAGAGTGAGCAACCTTGTCTCACTCCATATCTTAGAGGAAAGACGTTCAATTTCACATTGAGAAAAATGTTAGCTGTGGGCATTGTAGATACAGGTTTTAGTGTGTTGAGTTACATTCCTTCTTTATCTAATTTGCTAAGAATTTTCATCATGAAAGGATGTTGAATTTTGTCAAATGCTTTTGCTGCGTCGAATTAGATGATTCTATTTTTTTGCCCTTCATTCTGTTGATGTGGTATATCACATTTATTGATTTGTCTATGTTAAAACGTTTTGCATCTGGGGGGTAAATCTCACTTGATCACGGTTGATGATCCCTTTAATATGATGCATTAGATTTGCTAACATTTTGTTGAGAATTTTTATATCTAAAATCATTAACAATATTGGCTTACAATTTTTTAAATAATGTCCTTGTGTGGCTTTGTTATCAGATTGATGCTGGCCTTGTAAAAAGAGTTTTATGTCCTCTTTTTCAATTTTTTGAAAGAATTTGAATGGAGTTTTTATTTCTTCTTAAAGTATTTAGTAGAATTCAGCAGTGAAGCCATCAGGTCCTGGGCTTTTCTTTGATGAGAGACTTTTTTATTTCTGATTTAGTTTAGATTTTTTATTTCTTGATGATGCAGTCTTCATAGGTGGTACAGTTCTTGGAATTTATCCATTTCTTCTAGTTATCCAGTTTGTTGGTGAATAATTGTTCATAGTAGTCTATTAGGATCCTGTGTATTTCTGTGGCATCAGTTGTAATGTTTTCTCTTTCATTTTTTAATTTGCCGTCTCTCTTTTTGTCTTAGTCTAGGTGTTTATAAATTTTATCTTTTCAAAAAATCAACTCTTATTTTTGTTGATATTTTGTTTTTTCCTAGTCTTATTTCCATTTGATCTTTACTTTTTCCTTTCTCCTGATAAATTTTAGGCTTAGTTTGCTTCTCTTTTTGTAGTTACTTGAAGTGAAACAGTAAGTTTTTTATTGAGATCTTTGTTTCTATTTCTTTCTGATGCTCACATTCATAAGCCAATTTAAGTTGGCTTTCTTATGATAACAAAATGGCAGCAGTAGTTCAAGATATTTTATATGCACAAAATATCATCTACAGAAAGAAGAAATGTTTTCCCCTCAGATTTCTCATAAAAATGTCTGGAACCTATAGTGCAACTCACATCCTGTGCCTTCTTTTTATTCAATGATTGTATCCAGGGATTTGGCAATTTAGTTTGTTCTTGAATTTAGCTTTCTTTGAAACATGAAAATTCCCCAAAATAAAAAAAAAATACAGATAAAAAGGAGAAAATAAATACAAATATATATATGTTTGTTATACTCTGTATTTATTATCAGAATCCAGGTCTCTAGAGAGGTATCATAGTTCAAGTCACTGGGAGAGTCTCCATTGTCTGTCATTTTTCACTGACACTCTTGATATAAATATTGGAAAGCTTTATGGGCTCCTCTGATTAGAGGCCTGCTTCCTATTTATGGAAATTTAAAGACCTCTTTTAAAAAAAAAAAACAGAACAAGATTATATTTCATATTTTAATATACGACTTCTGCATAACCAAAAAATAAACCACCACAGTAAAATGAATGAGAAAAAACATATTTGCAATTCTAGACAAAATATTAACATCGATAATCATAAATGAACTCTTCAGATATCAGTACAAAGAGACTAACATTACAAGAGAAGTGAAAATAAAAGGAACAGAGGAAAATGGAATAGCACAAATGAGTTATACTTTATATGATGATTCAGTTAACAAAATAGCTGAGAAAGTAATGTCATTATAAATTACATTATTTATCCTTACAAATATTGATTATCTGATGTTTGTACAGCTTTAGGAAATGAAGAATTTGCAAATACTCGGGAAACTTACTGTAGTCGTCGGAAGTTTACTCAAAAATGTAGATTTTTGCATAAACTTGGCCCCAGCAATTCCAAACCATAGGAATCACTCCAACAAAGTAGTTAGATACACACCCACACACATACATATACATGTTTACTACATCGAAAATGCGTAAGTAATAAATCATTCCCAAAACACCACTTATGTATCAACTAACTTATTTTATAAAATAATAGACTGGGGGGTAGAAACAGACAAAAAGCATTTAAGTAAAAATACTGTATTTCACAAAATTACTATGTCCTGTGAATTTAATGAATCAGTTTTTTAAAGACCTGAAGATTTTCAAAGGGCACACAATCACCTATCTTTTAATTTTGTCATTCTTGTGTAATGTAACTCCATAAAAACTTAGTAGATCTGTGTGCTACCAGACAATTTTATGAGCTCTAATACAAAGATAAAACTCTTCCCTACTTATGTTTGAACTCAAGAAGATATCTGGAAATCTATTTCTGGGACTTCATACTCTGAATCCTCATAGAACTCAGTTGAATCAGTGTAATCCTCTATCTAGGAGCAACTTGAAACAGTTGCGATAGGGTACAAGATATTTTCCAAATTCAACTGCAAAATTACTGTTATTTCCCCTTTAAGAACATAAAGTCATGTGTACGTGATGAAAAGAGGTTTTTCTGTCCTCAACTTTTTCTTAACCTAGTTTACCACTCTCTTGTCTTTACTAGTATTAGCTATATGTTAATCCACATAGTTTGGTTCTCTAATCTTGGAAAGGAGAATCAACTAATTATGCTATAGTCAGGCCAACAACTGAAAGGGTATCTTTTGAAAAGAAATGATAGAATAATTTAAAACACTCAACATTAAATGTTTCTCTTCTGTAGTGGACAGAATCAAGTTAATTTGAATCATATGAAGGAATTTACTACTATTAGGAAGAGAATACAGAACATTGGGGAGTAAATCATAACTGCCTAATAGAATAACTGTCTCTTACTAATTCTTTCAATATCAGTGAAATTAAGTTCGACTGTATTGCTTTAACACTAATAACCCTATCACCAACAATGAACATTTCATCATCCTGGTGGTTTGAAAACAACGGAGACTTATTTCTCTTTCACTTCACATGCTCATCAGAGGTAGCCATGTCTTCTTCACTGTAATATTCTACCTGGCAAGGAAGCCAGTTTGGAGCATAGTTGTCATGACAGGAATTTAAAATTACTGCTTGGCATGAACACACATCTCTTCTGCACATAAGTCATAGGCTAAGTCTGATTTCAGGGGTTAGGCTGTAAAAGCCTCCCATCAGGATACATCACCAATTACTGGGGACAAACTAATCACAGTGTTAGGAGCTTTATTTTAGTGTTCATATTTAATTCTTATGACATTACTTATAAAAGAGTATCTTTATATTTTACATACTAACTAAATGAAGCTCAGAACAGCTAATAAATAACTTGTGAGTAATATTTAGTGTGTAAAAGCTAATACTAGAGCAGAGAGAAACTTCTGACGCTAAAACATATATCCTTCCACTATATTAGACTATTACCACTTTGCAATCTGGTTTAAGGTCATGCTTGAAAAAAATGGAATTGATGAAAGCAATATTAAAATCAAGGTCTCCCAAAATATGTTTCACCAAATGCTAGGTCATAACTATGTTACTTAGGACCATGATTCAACATACACATAATTTACATTGAAAAGTTTTTCAGAAAGTTTTATCATGTATAAAACTAGTTAATTCTGTGTATCTTTATAGCTTATAAGTTATAAGCAAAACTTTCACAACAAAGTATATAATTTAATAAATAATTTAAAACCTGATTAATGATAAGTTATGGTTGACATAGACTTTAAGCAACTCATTTATTACTTTTGAGCCTGAAATGTTTTACTAAAAAAATAAAGATTTTGAACAAACTGACTTCTATTTCATAAATGTTTTGAGTAATAATTTGCCAATTAAGTCCAAATGTTTGGAAATGCAGTTTGAGTTTATATCTCAATCTGGTCTCATTAAAATGGAAAATTTTACATCTAAAATATGCTAGCAACAAGTTTATCCATTTTGCCTGTTCCCTTTAGAACAGGGTATTGCCTTCTAATCATAGATAATTGAGAATACTCACTGAGACACAGAAGAAGAAAGAGAAAACAAGAAAGAAGGCAATTCAGTAGTGCCATTTGTCCTGTCTTATACATGGTACTTGATTCATGTGAGGAAGATTGATTCTTCGTCTTCCTCACCTTCATCAAAAAGATGAGGGAGATCATATGGCTTAATGGAAAGAGCATAATCTTAAACTTAGCATGACCAAAATTTAAATCTCTTTTCCCCTCACTTTTAACTCTGAAAAATTAATACCCCTCTGGGTCTTTGTTTCCTTATTTGCAAAATAAATATAATCAAATACTAACTCCATTGCTGTGAAGATTAAATGTAATTTCAAGAACTCAGATGGATAATATATAGCACAAAATGAATGCTTAAGTATTATTTATATTATTATAATTATTAATATTTTAAAGAGATTTGCAGTGCAATAAATGAATGAATAAGGAACTGAAATGTGGAAGATTGGGCAAAAACTGAAATGAAGAAATGTTATCAAGACACATTTAGAAGTTTGGATAGATGGAGACTGAACTAGTGGAGAAAGTTAATTATTTCACAGAAAGAGTATCAAAATGTAAGTGACGCAGAACTACTATGACAATTAGAATCAACATGCATGCATTGGGAAATTGCTTCTACTGTAAAAATAAAGCGTTTAATGTGAAACTTTTTCTCCCAAATTAGTAGTTTGTTCTATGAATTTGTATGTACTCCTAGTATAAGTGCAAATATTTTATTATTTACAGCTTTTTAGACATGAAATACTGAGATCTCTCTAAATATATTTAAATATAAATTTCTGTGATATTTTCTCTGAATGATTCTTTTTATTGACAAGCTTACTGTAAGTGAAAAACAATTGGAGACATTAAACAGATGCTTCAAACTTGTGTTTAGTAAAGTGTTTCCCTGGCAACATAAACAAACTCTTTACTTCTGTGTGAAGATTTTTCTTCTATGTTCTTAATAATAAATTAAATAATTAACCTAATAATAGTAAAAATAATAATTAATATTATAATACCTATAGATGCTAAATTTAAAACATGAATTTAGGCATTGCTTAATGTAATAACTCTTATGTCCTAAGAGAAACAAATATTTTGTTTAAATACAGACATGCTATTTTAGTCATTATATTTCAATTTGAAAAATGTATATATATATACACACACATATATATATGTGTGTGTATATATACTCCCATTATAATGTTGATTGACTAGCATAGGAATAATTTTTCAACTTGTTTGTGTCATCAGTTGACCAAAGTGTGCTCATATCCAGAATCTGAGTTGGTCAATTTTATGAAAAAAATTCCGATTTTTTATTTAAAGAAAATTCAGTAACACAAAGTTGCTTCTGGAAGACTTTTTAAAATAAGTTTACTGAAAACTAAGCTACTTTGAGCTACCCGCCAAAGCAACTTTACTATACTGAGGAAATAAAATAAGCACTTTGGCCAAAATAGTAATTATACTCAAGTAATTGAGAGCCTGCCTCCAGTAATAAGATAATTTTCCTTTGGAATATGCAGTTGGTGTTTGTTCCCAGGTGTGGCAATAGGTCATGCTGATTCACTCACTCTCCTCCTTGTGAATTTTTTAAAAATGCCTGACAGATTAATAAAGCTGGCCCAGATTAGTGATAAACCCTCTAGTTATTGCACAAAATTGTTCTTTTATTAAAAAACAAAAAAGCTTGACTCATACATCATACATACTCCTAAGCATATTTGTACTAACTGTGTCATATTACAGCCAACTGAACTAAGCAGTATTGCTGCCATGCACCATCCTGTAAGGGAAAAGCAAAGAGTTTGCTAGAGATTGAGATTTGATTTCTGTTTTATCTTAAACAGTGAAAGAGAGAAATATATTACTTAATGATGTATCTTTAATTAAATTGTCAAGATTATAATCTGCATTTACTCTAATTTTATAGATTCTTATTTTTATTATTGTTATTAAATATAATTATAATGAGAAAAATTTGTGGATGTAAATCATGACTCAGTTCTCCATTATGTTTTGTTTGATAACATATCTGAATAATTTATTGTTATCAGCCTATATTCATTTTACTTAATTTGAAAAATATTTGAACATATTAATTGGGTAAATATAATAAAAGATATAAAGAGAAAAGTTTTGTTTGTACCTGCTGGTAAGGAGATGTCTGTATCTCATCCATTAGCAGAACTCTTTGAAGATAAATTTTTGCATGAATGGAGCTCTCTATCACTGTAGCAAGGTAAAATAAGTCAAGCCTGCATGGGACCAAACTAAAAGAAACCAATTTTCTAAATAGTTTCCCTAGCTGGAGGACAAACTAGAGGAAAAAATAAAAAAAGAAGAAGCTATGCCTTTCTAAAAAGTTGCAATAGGTTGTAATAGAGTGAGGAAAAGAAGAAATGGACAAGCTTTGCTTACAGAATCCGAGTGTCTTTCAGCGGGCATAGGCATATATCCTTCTTCATCATTGTTTTCTTTTGGTATTTAAAAAAGGATGCTTCTGTCAAGGCATTCCACAATAGATAGGAACTAAATAAGTAAAGTAAATGAAAGGCATGTTTGAAACTTACATTAAGTTACAGGAAAACATAATTACACCTATACTTTTAAGCAGGTATTCAAGTTATAAGCTAAAATGAAATAGCAGAATAAGGCGATCGTGCCTAGAAGCATTTCACAATGCTTTTAGTGTTGTCATCGTTTGTATTTAAAAGTCAATTGCTAGGTAAATTCCTTAAAAAAAACACTACCTTTTCCTCTTACCATACATTTATATTATTGGCATTCTAGAAAGATTAAGTTGATTTTGAAATAAACATCCATTTCTAAGTTTTACACACGTGACTGGAAAATGATGTTATACCTCTTGGGATAATTAAAGGTGTCCCAAGTGTCTCAAAACCAGAATTGAAAATCAAAGGTTTATGTAATTGGCAATGAGATACCTGTGGTCAATGCTTTTAGCTAAACCAATCAGCATAAATTCATTCTTCTCTTGAGTGATCTCTGAGTTCTATCACTATTATTTATTCATTTTGCTTTATTTCAAGCTCATATGAACCCCATTTATCCATATTTATGTTCATTTATTTATACAATAAAGCTTTATTGCTTACTAAGTTGTATTTGACCTCATAACCCTGTGCCTTCACTTATTCCACTCACCTCCAATCTCCCTCTCCTGCTTTTTCCATTCTCCATTTTCTTCACCTTCCTCATTTGCTATTATTTGTACCTGAAATTCTCTTCCACAAGTTCTTTCCGTAGCTTAATCTTTTATTTCATTCAGGTTTGTAATCAAATGTCACGTCTCAAAAAAGCCTTTTCAATTATTCTGTATAAAACAGTATCTCTCCATACACTCATCATTTTTTAGTCTTTTTTCTTGATATTTTTGTAGTCTTTTTTTCTTGATCTTTTTGTAGCCTTTTACTACTTGAAATTGTGTTTTACAATTATATTTTTGATGTATTGATTTGTGTTTGTTGTCTTTCACATTAGATTGTAAACTCAATGAAGAAAGCCATTTTGTTATATAAAAATTATATTCTTTGCATATGGAGTAGTGCATTGATTGTTAATGATAATTGTTGAATAAAATAATTTCGAAGTTTTAATAAGATCATTTTCATACTTAACCATTCATGATTTTAGGTACAAAAATTATTTTTTATGTTTCATAGCTTTGTATATAATCTGAGACTATGAGAACAGCATGACTTTTTAACAAAAACAGCTTATTAGTATTGTTTCTTGATTAAATTATAAGATTGTAGGTGTCTATATAGATATTAAGTTTTTGTGGTGTGATATTGGTTGATAACTTTCTTAAGAAATTCAAATGATAAAACCTAAAACACTAAACACTTACCCTAGAAAATCATTGCAAAAAAAAGTGTTCTAGAGGAAAGCTTGCCGTTATGTGAGTGAGAAGTGAAGTTAGCTAAGCTCTAGCTTAATATAATCAGAGAATGGTGAGTTAGTCCTCAAGGATTAATTATGAAAGAATTAGCAATTTTTGAGAATTTATTGTTACTTCAAGTGAGAGAAGAGTTTATTCATCAGGATTTATTTCACCCATCAGTATTTACAGATTGGCTTTTCTCAGAGTACCTAAGTACTGTGGCCTTGTGATCTTAAAATGTGACCATATAAATTACTTCCATAGTCACCTTTTGTTTTACTGCCAGTCTACTGGTTAGTATCACCATGATGATGGTTCTAACTGATTTTCTAGCTTCTAATTTCTATATTTTTTATTATATTATTCCTTAACCTGCTTGATTTGTTTCTCTAAAATAAATTTTATTCAAACAGAGGACTGATAAAAAATGTACACTTGATCTCACTGTAAATGGATTAATGTTGAAATTTTACATCCTGTATTTGAAAGCAATCTACCTTCAGACCTTATCTATAATTATTATTCTACATTATGTTCTCCTTAAATAAGAATACTTGTCATTTTCCACTAGATAATTTATCCTCTTGCTCTTATGCACTAATTGTGCCAATCTTTCTCCATGAAATGTATGATTTTCTCAGTGAAATAAAATGGTATTTATATTTCTAAATTCAGCTAAATAATGCTTTCTGACCACTTTCTATAACCTGAGAGTCACTACATTCTTTTAATATATTTGTGCACTTCTTTAATTTCAATAGCCACATTTTCTTTAATATATTTATTGCATTTTGTTTTATCTCACCTGTATTTATTGGTTTTAAAATAAAAATATCTTATTTAAATGTATATCTACAGAGATAAACTAGATAATGTCTTACAGGTGGTCCAAACTCAATATAAGAAAATTACTGAATTAGTAAATGAATGACAAAGTGAATGTAGTAAGTAAGGAATGATGGGTCCACATGAATACCAAATTAGGAAGTCATAGATGGTAAAGAAATAACCAAACATGCAAAGATCAAACTAGGAGTGTGAAGTAATGAAGCAATGAAGGAAATGAGACTTCACAAGGAGCTGTCTTTTCTGCCCATCTTCAAGTTTAGCTAACTTAGCCTCTTCTGCACTACTGTGAGACCCATTCATCACTCTTCAATATTTTCCCCATAAAGGTTAGGTACTTCAAAATATATGCTATCCCTATCTCTAACTAAACTATCATCACTTTGGATACATTCCTAAAAGTTTTTTACTGTTAATTATCTTTACATGTATATCTATTATTTTTTTATTAAAAAATGTTTTTGAAGAATTTCTTTGAGTAAATAGAGATTCATGAATTGGGCAGCACCAAACAATGGGTGGTTTGGGCTCTAATGAGAAATGTGAGGGGAAATCTTTATTTCTCAAAACAAAACAAAGAAAATATTTGGTTGGTTAAAGTGAAAACTCCATAGTTAGAGGTTAAGTGGCAGTTTTGATTGGTAAAGTCTCTACTTATAGTTTAGTTGGTGGTTTCTATTGATTTGCTTACATAGAAACTCAAGGCACTGGAGCTGTCTTGGCCTAATGGCCTTCTAATGAATTTTTATGATATAATTATATTTTTAATTGATATATAATCATTGTAAATATTTATGGAGTACATAAAATATTTTGACATATGCATATAATGTGTAATGACCGAATCAAAGTAATTTGAATATACACCACCTCATTTATTATATTTTTTGTGCTGGGAAAATTACAAATCACCTTTTCTAGCAATTGTTTTGAAATATACCATAAATTATTGTTAATTACAGTGGCCCTACTGTTCAGTTGACCATTAGAATTTATTCCTTCTATCTAACTGTATTTTTATACCCATTAACCAATCCCTCTTCATGCTCACCCTTCCCTAGGCCATGGTAACCACCATTCTATTCACTATCCCAATGCGTTCATTTTTTTTTAGCTCCTACATATGAGTAATAACATGTGATATTTGTCTTCCGGTGCCTGGCTTATTTCATTTAATATAATGTCCTCCAGTCTAATCCATGTTCCTGCAAATGACAGGATGTAATTCTTTTTTATGGCAGAATAATATTCCATTGTAGATATATATCACATTTTCTTCATTCATCTGTTGATGGACACGTAAGTTGATTCCATATCTTGGCTATTGTGAATAGTACCCCAATAAACAAGAGAATGCAGATATCTATTCAATATACTGATTTTCTGTCTTTTGGATATTTACTCAACAGTAAGATTGCTGGATTACATGGTAGTTGTATTTTTAGCTTTTTGAGGAGCCTTCATATTATTTTCCATAGTTGCTATACTAATTTACATTCTCATCAATAGTCTGTAAGCATTTCTGTTTCTTGGTTTCTCATCAGCATGTGTTATTGCATCTTTTGGATATAAGCTATTTCAATTGGGGTGAAATGATATCTCATTGTGATCTTGATTTGCATTTATCTGATAAGTGATTTGAGTCCTTTTTTATGTAAGTGTTGGTCACTTTATGTCTTTTGCTGAGAACTGTCTATTAAGATCTTTTGTATATTTTTTAATTGGACCATTTGGGTTGTTGTGTGTTTGTGTGTGTTTGAGTTATTTGAACTCCTTATATATTTTGTATTTTAATCCTCTGTTAGATGGATAGTTTGCATATATTTTCTCCCATTCTGTATTGGGTCTTTCACTTTATTTATTAATTTATTTATTTTTTGCTGTGCAGAAATATTTTAGTATGATGTAGTCCTGTTTGTCAACTTTTGCTTTTTCTGCCCATGCTTTTGAAATCTTACTCAAAAAATATTAGTTCAGACCAATCTCCCTAAAGTATTTCCTCATTCTCTCACTCTCATTACATCTACTAGCACTTTGTAATTTAATGGACAGGAGAAATTGACTATTTTATTGCCTTTTTATTGCCTTTTATTTACAGTAGATTACTGTAGGATTGAAATTGACTATTTTATTTACAGTAGATCACTGTAGGTAATTTAAGCTGTTAAACCAGCAGTAAAATGTGCTTGTGTGTGTGTGTGTGTGTGTGTGTGTGTGTGTGAGCTTGTATCTGTTGGAGGTGGTATGGGGAATTTCATTCGAAGTCCATACTATGAAACTTTAATTTTTCTGTCTTTCTTCTAAAGAAATATAAGATGATATGTTTTATACATTGAAACTGGTGTCTAAATAGGTAAAATGACTTGATCAAAGTCATACAATTAGTAAGTAATATGATTTTTGTAGTTTTTCAAACTTGACTTGGTTATAATTCAAGGTCCTTCCTGCTACAATAATTTGGCATCTCATTAAATATTGGGTATTAGAGAACCATTGAGGTTTCATCAACTATTGATATGATTTGGCTGTGTCTCCACCCAAATCTCAAATTGTAGTCTCTCTAATTCCCCTGTGTTGTGGGAGGGACCTAGTGGGAGGTAATTGAATCATGGGGGTGGGTCTTTCACATGCTGTTCTTGTGATAGTGAATAAGTCTCATGAGATCTGGCAGTTTTATAAAAGGGAGTTCCCCTGCACATGCTCTCTCATGTCTGCCATCATGTGAGATCTCCCTTTGCTCTTCCTTCATCTTCTGTCATGATTGTGAGGCCTCCCCAGCCATGTGGAACTGTGAGTCCATTAAACCTCTTTCTTTATAAATTACCCAGTGTCAGGGATGTCTTTATTAGCAGTGTGAGAACAATACAGTGAATTGGGACCAGCAGAGTGGGGTGCCACTGTAAGGATACCCTGAAATATGGAAGCAACTTTGGAAATGGGTAACAGGCAGATGATAGAACAGTTTGGAGGGTTCAGAATAAGACAGGATGATACAGGAGAGTTGGTAACTTCCTAGAGACTTTGAGAAAAGTGCTGATAGTGATATGGATAATAACATCTAGGCTGAGGTGGTTTCAGATGGAGATGCAGAACTTTTTGGGAATTGGAGTAAAATTCACTCTTGCTTTGCAAAGACACTGGCACCATTTTACCCCTACTCTATAGATCCATGGAACATTGAACTTGAGCGGATCTGGGGGAAGAAATTTCAAAGCAGCAAAGCATTCAAGAGGAAGCAGAGCATAAATGTTTGGAAAATTTGCAACTTAACAATGGAATGGAAAAGAAAATTCCATTTTCTGGGGGGGAAATTCAGGCCAGTAGCAGACATTTGCATAAGTAGCAAGGAGACAAATGTTAAACACCAAGACAATGGGGAAGGTGTCTCCAAGCATGTCAGATATCCTTATGGCAGCCCCTCCCATCACAGGCCCAGAGGCCTAGGAGGGTAAAATGGTTTTTTGGGCTGGGTCCAGAGCCCCCTGCTGTGAGCAGCCTTGGGATTTGATGCCTTACATCCCAGCTGCTCCTGCTATTGCTGAAAGGGGCCAAGATACATTGCAGATTATGACTTTAAGGGATGAAAGCCTCAAGTCTTGGCAGCTTTTGTGTGATGTTAAGCCTGCAGGTACACAAAAGTCAAGAACTAAGATTTGGGAGTCTCTGCCTAGATTTCAGAGGTTGTATGGAAATGCCTGGATGTTCAGGAAAAGTTGTACTGTAGGGATGGACCCTTATGGAGATCCTCTGTTGGGTAATGTGGAAAGGAAATGTGGGTGAGATCCGCCACACAAAGACACCACTGTAGCACTGCCTAGTGGAGCTGTGAGAAGAGACCCATTGTCCCACAGACCCCAAAATGGTAGATCCACTGGCAGCTTGCACTGTGTACCTGCTGCAGACACTCAACATCAGCCCATGAAAGCAGCCAGGAGGGAGCCTTGACCCTTCAAAGCCACAGAGGTAGATGCCCAAGTCCATGGGAGCCTACCTCTTGCATCAGCATGACCTGGGTGTGTGACTTGATATCAAAATAAATTATTTCAGAGCTTTAAGATTTGACTACCCTGTTGGATTTTAAGTTAAAATTTGACTAACCTGTAGCCCCTTTGTTTTGGCCAAGTTCTCTTATTTGAAATGGCTGTATTTACCTAATGCCTATATCCCCATTGTATCCAGGAAGTAACTAACTTGCTTTTGATTTTTCAGGCTTGATAAGGTTTGGCTGTGCCCTACCCTAATCTCATTTTGCATTGTAACTCCCACAATTCCTACATGTTGCTGGAGGAACCCCATGGGAGGTGACTGTATTGTGTGGTCTTTCCTGTGCTGTTTCTGAGATAGTGAATGAGATCTGATGGTTTTAAAAATGGGAGTTTCTCTGCACAAGCTCTCTCTTTGCCTGCTACCATCTACATAATATGTACTTTGCTCCTCCTTGCTTTCCACCATGATTGTGAAGTCTCCCCAGCCATGTGGAAATCTAAGTCCAATAAATCTCTTTCTTTTGTAAATTGCCAGCCTTGGGTATGTCTCTATCAACAGTATGAAAATGGATTAACACAAGGCTCACAGGACTTGTGTTAATACTGAAATGAGTTTTGAGTTAATACTGAAATGAGTTAAGACTTTGGGGGACTGTTGGAAGACATGATTAGTTTTGAAATGTGAGGACTTGGGATTTGGGAGGGACCATGGAAAGAATGATAGAGTTTGTCTGTGTCCCCACGCATATATCAAATTGTAGCTCCCATAATTCCCCCATGTTGTGGGAGGAATCTCCTGCGAGGCAATTGACTCATGGGGTGGGTCTTTCCTGTTCTATTCTCATGATAGTAAATAATTTCAGAAGATCTGATGGTTTTATAAATGAGACTTTCCCTGCACATTCTCTTTATTGCATGCTGCCACGTAAGATGTTGCTTTCCTCTTCCTTCATCTGCCGTGATTCTGAGGCCTCCTCAGCCATTTAGAACTGTGAGTTCACTAAAGTTCTTTCATTTATAAATAACTCAGTCTCAGTTATGTCTCTATTAGCAGCATGAGAACAGACTAATACAACTATCAAACCATATTTAAGCTTTGCTCACTTCTGTAAAACAGTCTGGTTCACTTTCAAACTGAAAAAGGAAGAAGAAAACAAAGAAATGTTTTTCCATTTTCGAATATGCTGAGCTACCAGTCCTAACACCACAGGCATCTTGGTAGCATTAGTATGATATATAGTGGCAGTAAACTGAACTTTAATTGATCCATGATTTTAATCCATATTGTGGTGCTGGGAAGAAGATCTGAAGTACTGGAGTATAATGTGAAGTATAACAAATGCCTTCGTGACTCTAAATATCTCTAGTTCTGTGATACTCATTGCAGATTTAACCTGGAAATAACAGGAATAAAAATGTAAAGTATATTTGACAATCTCTTAATACTTTAAAATAGAAATGAAACCTGAATCAAAACAAATGTATAAAACGAAGAAACAAAATAAATATATTAAACCATATGCTGTTAAAGTATCATTACTCTTTTAAACCCTTATAGCTTAACAATGGAAATACATTTTTCAGACTGGAATTATCCTGCCAGTTGTGCATCATTTGGTGATATAAAACCATTTTGCAAAATACAATATAACCTCAGGATTTTCTCCTCACTACATCATGGTGTTTGCATAACAGCTACTCTTTCTCCCACTGAGCAAATGAACCAACAGGGTGAGGTAAGAGAAGAGGTGGAAAAGAAAAGAAATCGAGAGGAAAGTCATTTTTCCCAGCTATGTAAGAGAACATGTAACGGTTATGTTATCTCATTCAGCACAAAGAATCCCTGGATTTCTTTTTTTCACCACAAAGCAGGCAGTTTTTCCTCCTCCCCAGCTATCTTACCCAACAATACTTCAGAGAGTTTGGTTCTTTGGCTTTTAGTGTCTGTTAAAATGTAGAATTGAAAGCACACTATGGAGCTTTGATTTAGCATTTTTTTTCCTTCTCACAGAAACAAAAACCTAAAGGAGTTTTAGGTTCTTCTAAAGTGATCCTGAAGCCACAACTAAAAGTCAGAAATCAAAGGACAAACCATTGTCCAGGTATTCTGTTATCCTTAGCAATGTTATGTTCACCAAGAACTTCGGAGACTTTTAAGGATGCTTATGCAAATTTCCTCATAGTGTGGGAGATATCTAGTGTTATCCATGCCATTTAAATAAGTACTTGAGCTCAAAGGGAAAAATGTGGTAAGCAAATGCTACAGTGTGTCAAGAGACCAAGAAAAATGTTAAACCTTACATAAAAATAAACCCAACCCCAAAGATTAACGACTGTGCAGAAGTTAACACTGGATAAGAAAGAAAAACATAATATGTAAATGTGACAGAATTCATATTATCAACTCCTTTACAATGCATAAAATATGGGTTCAGCAAGGAGATTTATTTGTAAATATTGTAATGTTTGAATTTTACTTGAAGAACTATTGTTTTATCAAAGATCATAAGTGTAAAAACAGAAAGAATTTGTCATCAGAGGGTAGGAAAAAAAATCAGCATCATCACAATACTAAGAAGTGTTTTGTATTTTTTTTCTCTATTGACTTTAATTAATCTCTCTCTCTCTCTCTGGACTTCTGTGAGATGGAAAAAGGTTTATTTTTGTTTTTAGAGCTTGCTTGCCAGATGGGATTCTTTGAACTATTACTGCTCTAACTCTGCCAACCACAGCATTCATAGCTAAAGATTTTAATCTGTTTTACAACTCAACGAAAGTAGAACAAGTAACTATGTGTATAGTGGAGTGGAGAGGTGAGGGTCAACCCTGAGGACACAGACATTTACTGTTAGTACAGTAGGCATACAATGCCCACCTCTTTCTATTTCTTTCTTCTAATTATAAAAGATCCCTGGCTCTTAGGTCAAAATGTAACATTTTTAAAAATTTATTTACCATTATCTCTAAAATAACTGCGACCTAATCAGAAGCTTGGTTTTTCTTCCCATTACTTTTTTTTTGACAACATGCAAGGCAACACATTGCCTATAGTACTTGATATACACAATTAGATGCATTGATTTAAATGTCAGTGTGGTCAGGTTAAGTCAGGATATATTGTTAAAATGCTACATATTAGGTAAAAGCAGATATAAATGCTTTTGTAAACAATTTTAAGCATTACAAATAATATATAGGAGATTTAATTCTAACATAATTCACTTCACTAAAACTTAATGTTTGTATACTAGTCAAAAAGCAATTTACATGAAAACTGATGGTTTTCCTACTAAAATCTCCCTCTTTCATTACTCCTACATTGCATAAATGTTAGCTTACTAATGACATTCTGTGTTCTTTCTGATCTAGGGCAACATATGAGAAAAGAAAAGAAAGAAGAGGCAGTTGATTCAAATTAAGAGACTTTTATTTAAATTCAATTTTTAATAGTAACTTATACTGAGAGCATATAGTCAGAGGGGACTTAACTAGTTTCCCAGATAGACAATGGCAAAATCAAAGCAAAAAGCAATCCTTCCTTTCTCTCCATCTCTTTTTTTTTCTGTCTTTCTCTCTGTCTCTCTTTTTAACAAGACAGAGTCTGGCTGTGTTGCCCAGTCTGGTCTTGTACTCCTGGACTCAAACCATTCTCCTGCCTCAACCCCCATAGTAGCTCAATTACAAATGTGAGCCACTGTGCTTGGATCCTCTTTCACGCTTGCTGGACTTGTTTTTCTTTCCTTCTTCCTTCATCATACACTTAACTGATCAACATATTATGTGCCTGGAAACATGATAAGTACTAAATATCTTTATATATGGTTATGAAGAAAAAAATTATCTACAAATTAAAAATCCACAAATATTAAATAAGCAACTGCCATTTGAGGTTCTGTGTTAAAATCTGAAAAACAACCGGTAAACAATAGAGCTACTCCTTGATATGGTTTGGCTGTGTCCCCACCCACATTTCATCTTGAATTGTAATTCCCATAATTCCCATGTGTTGGGAGAGGGACCCATGGGAGATAATTGAATCATGGGGTGATTCACCCATGCTGTTCTTTTGGTAGTAAAACCGTCTCATGAGAGCTGATGGCTTTATAAGGGGAAACCTCTTTCACTTGATTCTCATTGTCTCTTTTGCCTGCTGCCATGTAAGACATGCCTTTCACCTTCTGTCATGATTGTGAGGACTCCCCAGCCATGTGGAATCATTTATCCATTAAACCTCTTATTCTTGGTAAATTACACAGTCTTGGGTATGTCATTATCAGCAGTGTGAGAACAGACAAATACACTCATGGTTCTCATGTAATTTGGTATTTAAACTTAAACTGTAAGAGTCTAGAATTCTGCCAAATAAAGTTACTCAAAGCTACTCAGTGAAAGACTAAAATAGTAGTCATAAATATACATTTTCTATAAATATTATTTGCTATGCTCTACATGCTAATTAGCATTGCTTTAAGAGAAATATCACTCATCAATGATTCTAATGCTAGCAGCATTTCAACAATGTGTGGCAGTATAAAAATCCCAGAAGCCAATAAAAATCAGTCTGTATACTGTTGTTCTAGAATACTACGTAGTTTGCTAACCATGTGTCTCTATCAAATTCCTCCCAACATTTTACTGTAAAAATTTCAAACATGTGACCAATCTAAAAATAAAAAATGTTAATCATGTAATGACCACCTAGATTCTATAAATAATTTGATATATTAGCGTTAAACTCTCTTTTAAAGTCTGAATTTTGGCTCAAAATAAAATGATAATGTTCAAACATAGACAGCTTAACACATCGAGAACAATTCTGTAGCCATTTTACACAATCATTATTTCATAGAAAAATCTAATGAAATCAGTGAGAGCTTTGTTCAGATACAAATGATAATGGCTTCACACAACAGATGACATTTAGAGTTCTTATGCCCATTGGAATAACTATAGAAAAACAACATAGGTTTTTAAGATGTTCTTAAACTATCTTGGCACAGAAAGGCAAAAACTAAATTAATAATGTTTTTTCCCATTTTGATTAGTTTTCATTATGTACTATGGGGGCAAATCCTGCAACATCCAAGTAAATTAAGTAGTTTAATGAAAATTTTAGGCTGGGTGTGCTGGCTCACACCTGTAATCCCAGCACTTTGGGAGGCTGAGGCAGAAGGATCATGAGGTCAAGAGATCAAGATTATCCTGGACAATATGGTGAAAACCCATCTCTACTAAAAATAGAAAAATCAGCTGGGTGTGGTGGCATGTGCCTGTAGTTCCAGCTTCTCAGGAGGCTAAGACAGGAGAATCTCATGAACCTGGGTGGCAGAGTTTGTGGTGAGCAGAGATGGTGTCACTGTACTCCAGCCTGGGGAATAGAGCAAGACTCTCTCTCTCTCTCTCTCTCTCTCTCTCTCTATATATATATATATATAAAGGAAAAATTTAAAATTGACACACTCTCATTCCCCTCCCCCCAACTATTATCAACAGCAGAGAAATTGTATTTCAAATTATTTAGTATTTTATAAACGGCATTTACCATTGCTACTTTGCAAATATTAAGTGTCATACAAAAGAGGTGTAAAAAGTCATAGTTTGTGTAATACAAATAAGAGATGCCTGGAAATTTGGAAGTTGCATTCTAGACAATGATATATATAATTCTGGTTGTGCATACCTCTGGGAAACAAATTTCTTATTGATTTCTTTTTTACCTTTGTTAATTGAGCAAAATGACAAAGACAAATCTGAATCATTTAGGAGATTTCTTTTAATGATGTGTGCTTGGGATACAGGTCTATGACTTTCTCCAAATATGATTTTGAGGGCTCCAAATTTAAAGGAGAGAGTGGGATATTGAAATTTATACAATTTTCATGTAAGAGGTAGGTAGGGAAAAATAGTCATGCATGCCTTTGTCTGGCTCAGTGACTCTGCATTTTTTATATAAGATGATGTAAAAAAAAAGGGGGGGGCAGAGGAAAAAGGCAGAGAATCTAAGATAACATAGGCAAGATAACATAGAAAAAAATGGGGCAGGGCAAAACCAGGTATGCATTTATGTCTGGTGGGCTGGGGATGACTTCACCTGTAAAGATAAGCTATGAATTAAAGATAAGCTATGAATTTGCATTGCTATGGTGACATTTTAACAGCTCACTAGGAATTTCCTGGTGGGCAAAAATATAAGGGAGGCCTGTTGCTTTTCTTTTTTGAGCCATCTTATCTAGGACTAAATGGGGGAGGCAGGTTTGTGTTACTCGTTCCCAGATTGACTTTTCCCTTTGGCTAAACTAGTTTAGGGTCCCCCAAATTTAATTTCTTTCCACAACTTTTTTTGAAAAAAGGAAAGATTGAGTATGTGTGCATATGTATGTTTATGTATGTGTGTGAGAGAAAGGCATATACCAACTCATTTAACACTCAAAAATTATTTCACACAGGGAACATGATACAGTTGAGAAAAATGAGTCATAAACAAGTTATGTAGTTTGCCTACTGATGCCTCTAACTATATTAAGAATATATATTAAAAATTCTCCTCTTACGGTTTCTCTAACAAAGTTGCGCTAATCTCCTTGACCCATACATTTTGAACCCTTTCATATTTGTCTTGCCTAGCTCCATTGCTTACCTTGTGTCACTTAACTTCTTTATAACTCAGTCCTCTTCAGTATCATCCATTACAAATTCATTTCACGAAACAGACCCTACAAGCCTTGGCTATTACGGCTGTTCCAGGAAACAGAATTTCTACGGCTTCAAAAAGCTATGGATTCCTTTTTGAGGCAGTTAGAATGACCCACCTTTAGAACAAAGGTAACTGATCTATTATTTAGAGTGTCTCAGCTCCTGAAGAATAGTATACAATCAGTGCATTTCATTAGGCAGCATGTTATTTTCTCCAAATATTTATTTTAGATATCACAAACAAAGTGAGAACAGAGAAAAAAAAAATTGATTCTTAGATATCTGTATACTAACTTATCCAGACCCTAATTTTATCAGTGGCTTTTAGATATCTAAAAAAATATTAAACTCATGTATCATTCTATTCAAAAAAATCTATCAAATTAAAAAATATGAAAACTAACACAACTTTTATATTACTAAATACATTCTTGATTATTCCTGAAATATCAAAAAAGAGGCCAGTTATACAACTAAAAATATAGGGATTGCTATTAAGCAGCATTTATTCACATTTCATGACATTTTTCTGTCTCACATCCATAATGTGAAGTGAAAGCCTCATGGAAGAGCCTGCATAACAGGGGTAGCTCCAATCCTGATTCTGTGTCCACCACCTTGCTGGTTCTACCTTATAGCAGCAGTAACAGTTTATAGGCTGATATCCATGAACTTTATAACTTACCCATAGGAAAAATACCTAACCTTCTCCTAATTAAACAAAACCAGAACAATCAGAGAAGTAGTGATTAGAAAAACTTTTATGTTCTTCAGTATACTGTGTAACAATCTTGTGATAGAGTTTTCTAATGCGTTTGCAAAGAAAAATAGTCATCTCTGGCACTAGAAAGGAACCCAAGACTTGCATTCTGCAATGCTGACCACATAAAATAAAATAAGGAAAGCCACTAATCTCAATATAAATTATTTAATAATAAAATATGTAAAATTTCCCACTAAATCAAAATGATGTATTTCCCAGCTTCAGAATATATTTATTATTTTACAAATATACTCTATTTCATGTTTCAGTCTTTTGTATAAATTGTACAAATATATTCTAACATCTCCTATATATATTTCTTTATGTAATAAAAATAGCAATTATTTATTGGGGACTAATATGAGAGCCCATTTTGAGTGCCTAACATTTCTCATTATTTAATAGTTTTGGCCACCTTTAAGTGTAGGTGCCATTATACTCACTGCTTTACAACTGATAATATTGGGGCATGAAAGAAAAAAGTAATTTTTCTCAAATTTATGCAGTTAGAAGTGACAAAATCAGTATTTAAACTCAAGTAATGCTAGTTTATCTCTCCAATATAAAATGAGATGCACTTTAAGACATTACATAAAAATGATCTCATTACACATTATATTTTACTGCTATTTACTACAGTAAATAATATTGACTTACAGTAATATGTGCTCTACACTAAAGTAAAATTTTTGGTTTTCTTAGGTCTACTTTTGTTTAATTTATTTTTTATTTCTTGATTATTTTTAGTTCTGGGGTACATGTGCAGGATGTGCAGGTTTGTTACATAGGTAAATGTATGCCATAGTGGCTACTGTACTTGCCAACCCATTGCCTTAGTCTTAAGCCCAGCATGCATTCAAATTCTCTCCCCACACTGCACCCCAAATAGGACCCATGTGTGTTATTTCTCTCCCCATGTCCATGTGACCCCATCGTTCAGCTCACACTTATAAGTGAGAACATGTGATGTTAGTTTTTCTTTTACTATGTTAGTTTGTTGAGGATAATGACTTCTAGTTTTATTCATGTCCCTCAAAAGGAAATGTTCTGTTTCCTTTTTATGGCTGCATAAGATTGCATGGTGTATGTGTACCACATTTTCTTTATCCAGTCTATCATTGTGAGCTTTTGGGGTGATTCCATGTCCTTGCTATTGTGAATAGTGCTTCAATGAACATATGTGTGAATGTATCTTTGTAACATAATGATTTATAATTCTTTTGGTATATACCCAGTACTGAGATTGCTAGGTCAAATGGTATTTCTGGTTCTAGCTCTTTGAGGAATCATCACACTGTCTTCCACAATGGTTGAACTAATTTACATTCCCACCAATAGCATAAAAGTGTTCCTGTTTCTCTGCAATCTTGCCAGCATCTGTTGTTTCTTAACTTTTTAATAATGGCCATTCTGACTGTTGTCAGATGGTATCTCATTGTGGTTTTGATTTGCATTTGTCTGATGGTTGGTGATGTAGAGCTTTTTTTTAATATGTTAATTGGCTACATTAATGTCTTCTTTTGGGAAGTGTCTGTTCATACCCTTTGCCCACTTTTTAACGGAGTTGACGTTCTTCACAGAATTAGAAAAAACTGTATTAAAATTCATGTGGAACCAAAAAAGAGCGTGGATAGCCAAGACTGTATTAAGCAAAAATAACAAAGCTAGAAGGATCGCCTCACCAGACTTCAAACTATAGTGATAATGTAAGTCTACAATAGCCAAAGCAGCATGGTACCAGCACAAAAACAGACACATAAACCAGTGAAACAGAATGGAGAATTCAGAAATAAGATTTCCTTAACACTCTGATCTTTGACAAACTTGTCAAAAACAAGCAATGGGGAAAGGATTCCCTGTTCAACAAATGGTGCTCAGATAACTGGCTATCCATTTGCAGAAAATTGAAACTAGGCCCCTTTCTCACAACTTAAACTTATCTTGAGATAGATTAAAGACTTAAATATAAAACTCAAAACTATAACAACCCTGGAAGAAACTCTAGGCAATATCATTCAGGACATAGGCATGGGCAAAGATTTCATGATGAAATGACCAAAAGCAATTGCAACAAAAGCCAAAATTGACAAATGAGATATAATTAAACTAAAGATCTTCTGCACAGCAAAACAAACTATCAGAGTAAACAGGAAATAGAGTGGCATAAAATCTTTGCAATGTATCCATTCAACAAAGGTCTAATATCCAGAATCTATAAGGAACTCAAAAAAATTTACAAGGAAAAACATACTTTATTAGTTTTCTAAAATTCATACTTAATATTTTATTTCTTTTTATTTATTTCAAATTAATAAATGTTTAATTTATAAACATAACAATAAAAATATCTTAGGAAAAAAGTTGACATTACCAAAATATGACAATTTAAAATATTGTTTTGTGTAGCTTTCTGACATTTTGCTCTAAGGTATAGAATATTTTTTATCATTACCACTATATTATAAAAACAATTTGGTATATAATTCTACTTGACTATAAGTCCAGTGAAAACTAGATTGTTTTTGTCTTCTTGATTCTTTTTTGACTCTTATGCCTGAAATAATAGAATTAAGTTAATATGTTGTTGAATAAACTTTAGTCCTTCTTTATTTTTGAATATTATTTGCTATACTTATTTTTTTCTTATTTGTTTGAATTCTACTGTCCTTTTAGTCATTTCTTCAGAATTATACTAAGCAAACCAATCCTTATGAATAATCTCATTATATATTACCTTGTAATTAGAACTTTGATTTCTCAGTAATTTTTACAGGATTCATTTTTTATGTTAGGGAACTGGGAGTCTGTTCATAGCAACTTATCATTTGTTGTTTTGATCCATATTTTTACGTTCCACCTGCTTCCTACCAGCAGCAGTCATTCTTATGTAGTTAAAGTATATCATTTTGTTTGTATGCATGCTTGTGAAATGTGTCATATTTTTATATGGATAAATACATGGTATTTTTATATTGCATTATATTTCTTACATTTTTTCCACTTGGTTCCATGCAAGAAAAATCTATTCTTCTCTATATACATACATCCTAACTACAACATAAAATAGTTCAATTGCACTGGTCCTTTCACTACTTTTGTCCTTCACTACTTGTGTATTTCTTACCCTCACCCCTGATATAGACAGTTACAATCAGTTTACCCCTCCAGAATAATACTGCATTGAAAATCTTAGGCATTCTATACCTTACGTTTTTATAGATTTTCTCTTACTTTTCTTCTATATATTATTTTAGTGTACTATTATTATATTCTGTTAAAGTACCCATTGGGGGGAAGCCAGAATTCAGTCATATGACATAATATGACAAGATTTACTAGGAGTTTGCTATTTGGATAAATTTCCCTTACTAAATCAAACAATCAATATCAATTGCCCTTTAATGATATGGAAAATAACAAGGTATATGTACCTCTCTTTTAAAGCAGAAAACAAAGAAATAAACTTATAGTCAAGTCAGTAGGAAGAAAGAATCAAATCACATTCCTATAGGTTCATTTAACCTTCTTGAGGCATTGCAGTGATATTTGAGTATAGTTACCAGCTCATGTCCACTTTGAGACAAGCCTGTGAATTTCCTTGTATCTCATAGTCTGTGTCTGTAAGTTGGGGAAAAAATGTCAACCAAGACAAGAATAATTTAAATATCCAGTTATTTATGTTTATCATAGTGCTCTGAATTTGTTGTTGGAATCCCACTCAGAAACAGGGACTATTCTATTCTGATTTCTTTCACATCATAAGAACTAGTACATAAAGACATGCTATGACTGGAAATAAAATGTTATTTGAGAATAGGGGTTGAGGTTTTAGTGCCTTAACATGGGAAAAAAGTTTTAATCTGTGTTTTACTACTTTTACAAAACATTTATTTCTAGCATATCTGGGAAAGCTCTACTTAAATGGCTCATGTGATTCATTCCTGGCCAGGTTCACAGGCACAAGCCTACTGATAATCCACCAATGGATCATTTTCCCACACAGCCTTATCTTTGATACTCTTTTATCAATACTGTGCACCAGTGATACCAAAGCAGAAAAACATATTTTGGCCAAACAATACTGTTCATTTATGTGTAAAAATGAAACGAGGGAGGAGATGTTATGTGAAAATACGAATAAATTCAATGGAGGAAGGGAACTTTCCATTGAATTTGTTTCCTTCATTGAAATAGAAGCCAAATAATAAAACAATTATAAAATGAAAAATGTATTTATTCATAAGCCAAATACAATAACAATCAATTGGTTATACTTCTCCCCCAAACAGGGCTGTATTTACAATAGTGAAAACAAATTATATCTGAACATGTACAAATTACAATGAGCATGTTCACTGGGATTTATGAAATATAGAGAGAACCCTTTATATGCAGGAGCCCCTCTACAGAAAACTAGAGGTGGGAAAGGAGGTAGTGGATGTGAAAGAGCAGGGGTAGAGAGTTAAGACTAAGATAGTAAGTGTTCTCTCAATTAGCAATAAGTCCTCACTTCTGACAATACCATAATAAAACAATTACTTTGCATTACAATTGTACTTACAGCTGTACTATTAGTATTGTCTTTCCAAAGAGGATTTACATTTAAATGCTATATTCTTGATTTTACCTTTATCCATATTACTGATTGCTTACACCTGTATATATTATTAAAAATACTGAATAATTTAATTATCAGCATAATTTTTACCTCATTTAGACAAATGTTGAATTCATTTTTATTACACACAGAATGGGGGTGAAAGGCTGCTGATTTCAACAGAAGCTGGTGAAAGTAATTAAATAGATAGGTAAACCATGAAAAGCATATCAAAATTTTTTATGTGTGATGAAGCCAGAGAATCTTTAAATCGTAAAATTGGCTATAATCAAAAAGACCAGTCTAGACTTTAAAGCTGTTTATTTTTCTAGGCCCAATAATAGTATACATCAAAGGTAAAAAAAGGTTAGACTATAACTGGGCCAATGGGACCACTGGGTTATTTGCCACCTTCAGGGGCTGGCTTCCTGAAACAGCAGAAGCTATGGCCACCAAAATTGTGTGTTGAGTTTGATGAATTTAGTAAAACATTTCTTGATATTAATGGATAATTTGGGTGAAGTTATGGAATGTGATGGTTCTGCCAACCTAATGCACAGTAATTCTGTCTTCCGAAGAAAACCAACGGCAAGCAGTTATGTATAATAGCATCCAGTTAAAATTACTTTAATAATGCTAAAATCTACTTAATAACGACTTTAAACTATTTAATGTGCTTTAAAGACTGTAGCTTTGTAAAGCCTCATAAAACTGCCACAAAGATGCTATTGGTATCTCAATTTACAGGTAAGTTCACTGGAATCAGAGAGTATAAATGGCAAAAGTCACACAGCAACTAAATGGCAGAGCTAGAATCAAATTTATTCAATTTAATGGTAGTATCCAGGCTTTTATACCATCATACTGTGAGTTGGGTTGAAAATAGTTATCTAAATATGTAAGGGAAGTGAAGAGGTAGTATTCTATTTCTTCTGTGTAGAGCAAGATCTCACAAAATAGAAGAAGCAAACCTACCTATAGAGCTACTCAGTTTATATATGCTCACAGAGGAGGAAAAAGAGTTAAAGCCTTCCCTTTTTATGATCCATGGACCATAGAAACTTTCACTCATTTACTGCTTCATCTCCAAAACACCCCATTACACAGCCATTTCTTGCTTCACCTTAACAGAGAAGTTTTCACCAACTCCTAGGTCAGATGCTTTTAGTTTTGGAGAAGCAATTTTCCATCTATCAAAGTGCCTGAGAGCTTTCAGAATTTCTTTTTTAATAATACCTTCAGCATTTTCTAAGCTACTAAAAGTTATGAAGCCGACTGTTCCTATCCAATCTTTGTTAAAATCAAGCACGATCTTCATAATTCCTTTCATAGATGTAAAGCCCAGTGTTGACATTTATACATTTAAGTTCTTTAACATCTGTTTCCACATTCATTAGTATCAACTGCTCCCTGAATTTTCACCTTCAACACAAAGAACATCTTCTGTAGAAAACTGATCTCAAACTCTGACCTCCCGAATTTGAAGGCCGTTTCTTCCAGTCATCTCTTGGAGGTGTACCCTATTAGCAGTTGGTACATTACTGGAAATGGGACAGTCTTTTCAATAAGTGGTGCTGGGAATACCAAAGATCCATGTGCAAAAGAAGAAAATCTGACCCTTGTCTCGCCCCTTTTGCAAAAATCAATTCAAAATTAATGGCAAACTTAAATGTAGCCTCTAAAACTGTAAAGCTACTAAAAGAAAACATAGGTAAAACAGATATAAGACATTGGTCTAGGCAGTGATATTTTTAGGCTTGACCCCAAAAGCACAGATAACAAAATTAAAAAGAAACAAATTGAACTACATCAAAACAAAAAGCTGTAAAGTAGCTTTACACTGTTGTGTAAAGAGCAAACAGTGTAAAGAGCAAACTTATGAACTGGTTATAACCTAGAAAGTATTTGTAACCCATAAATCTGATAATGGGGGTAATATAAAAAATATGTAAGAAACTCAAATAATTCTATCTATATGAAGAAAACAAATGATTTGATTAGAAAATGGTCAGAAAAGGCTGGGCGTGGTGGCTTAAGCCTATAGTCCCAGCACTTTGGGAGGCCGAGACGGGTGGATCACGAGGTCAAGAGATCGAGACCATCCTGGTCAACATGGTGAAACCCCGTCTCTACTAAAAATACAAAAAATTAGCTGGGCATGGTGGCGCGTGCCTGTAATCCCAGCTACTCAGGAGGCTGAGGCAGGAGAATTGCCTGAACCCAGGAGGTAGAGGTTGCAGTGAGCCGAGATCACACCATTGCACTCCAGCCTGGGTAACAAGAGCGAAACTCCATCTCAAAAAAAAAAAAAAAAAAAATGGTCAGAAAAATGAATAGGCATTTTCAAAAGATGACTTTCAAATGGCCAACAGCTATATAAAAAAAAGTTCAACATCACCAGTCATCAAGGAAATAAAAATTAAAATGACAGTAAGCTATCACTTCACACCTGTTAGAGTGACTATTATAAATAAAATAAAAATAAGAGTGGGCAAGAATGCAGAGAAAAGAGAACATTTGGACACTGTTGGTGGGAATTTAACTTACTACAGCAATTATAAAAAATTGTATGAATTTTCCTCCAAAGACTAAAAAATTAAATGGTTAATATTCTAGCAATTCTACTTCTGGGTATTTACCCCCCAAAATTTAAAACCAGTCTATAGAGATGTCTGCCCTCCCATTTTTGTTGTAGCACTATTGACAACAGTCAACTTTTAGAATCAACTACCATCAACACATGGATGGATAAAGAAACGGTTGCATATAAACACAATGTAATACTATTCCACCTTACAAAAGAAAAAGCTTTGTCATCTGTGAAAGCATGAATGTAATTGAAGACTATTATGCTAAGTGAAATAAGACAGGAACAGAAAGACAAACACTACAGATTCTTGCTTCTTTGTGGAATCTAAAACAATGGAACATGAAGCAGAGAGTAGAATGGTGGTTATCAGAGATTGTGAAGGTGGGGAAATTGGGAAGATGACAGGGTGCAAAGCCCCAATTATATAGGAGGACTGTTTACCTCCTTTGAGTTATATTGCACAGCATGGTAAATGCAGTAAATAATAATGTATGCTACATTTCAAAATTACTATGAGAGTACATTTCAAATGTTCCCATCTTAAAAAATAATATATATTTGAGGTGATGGATATGTTAATTAGCTTTATTTAATTATTCCACATTGTATTCATAAATCATTACAGCACTTGGTGCTCCATGAATATATATGTATATAATTTGTCAATTTACAATTAAAAATAAAATAAATTCCCAGAAAGGTAATTTTGATCGTAGATTAAGAGTGTTACCAGGAGTCTCAGTTATCTCAACAGGCGTTCTTTTCTGTTTAGTGTTACAAAGCCAATACACAAACCCAAAAGTAAGTGTTAAGCAGTGCAGGCTTTATTCAATGACCATGAAATTGGAGAAGTGGGAGAGTATCTTGAAAATCAACTCAGCTCCTGGGAACCTGAAAGTTATAGATATAGGATATTTTTAATGAAGGAATTGGGCATTAAGAGCAGGGGGAAGAATAGGCATGCTTTTGTTGGGAGTGGAGAGAGATTTTCCGGGAATCAATGAACTGCCTCTTTTCCATTCTTTCTTGATCTCTTCAGGTCATTGTCACAGTAATTGTTAACTGTCACGGTACCAACTGGAGTGTCATTCATCATGGAAACTGGATTATAATGAAGCTAGAGGTAGCGTACACTGCCATTAGGGATTTTGCCAACCTTAACTAGTTTAGTCCTGTGAAGGATGTGTGACCACAGACATCCAGTTTCCTAAAAACAAGCAGAATTAAAGAGTAGTTGTAATTTAGCTATGTCACATAAGCACTGTATTGGGTAACAAAAGCTGGATAGGAGTCCAGCTAAGTCATGTAGGCACTTTAATGGGTAATAGGAGTATAGCCTATTCATTAAAAATATGATGAATGGTGTCAAACTGCCTTAGGTTCACCAATTTCTAATTGTTCTCTTTGTAAAGTTCAATTTCTCTGTTCCTGAGTTTCCATATATAAAAAATGAAGGTAATAACACCTATCTCATTGGATAGTATTAAAAATCAAATGATGTTTTCTAAAATCAACATTGTAAAACCTGTCTGACACAAATGTTTTCAATAAATATTTGCTATTATTACTATTTAAAATTGTGCAAATATTGAGATTTATGAGATAAATTGTATAATTTCAAAGAAAAGTTAATCTACATAATTAATCTGCTTACTCCCATTTTACCTTAGTTTGTCTGTTCATGCTTTTATATGTTTCAGAGTAAATGTTGTAATGTGTTGTCTCAGAGTAAATGTTTTTTGTTTATTAATGATAAATTAGCTTGCAAATGATTAAAGTGACTGTTAAAGACAAGGTTTCACCTTAAATTTTAAAGAGATTATTGCAAACAAAGTGAGCATAAGATAGAATTTTAAATAATTTAAAATATAGTTCAAACAAAATTAACCATAGAAAGTGTGATAAGATCATTTAGTATCTGTTAATCTAAATAAATATGCTTTTAATAATTAGGAGGTATTTAACCTGCAATAACTCTCTTATTAAAATTAAATCATCATATGAGACATTATTTAAATTGTACATGAATGTTATTTTTTAACTACTTTGGAGTTATCTAAAGTAGTTCAGATTTGCTGAAGGTTAAAAAATTTTTATGTGTACTTTTCTAATATCCTTACTGCAAATTCTGTACTCTTACTTTGCAAGTTTAAATGCTCTGTAATTTAGGGGCAGTCATCTACAAGTGGAAAACAATGCTAAATTAATTTTTTTAAATACAAAGGAAACAATTATAGAAATTATCTGGTTAATAGCTCAACCTTAACTGTTTCCAAAATACATGTCATATGCTTTGATAAGTAGATTTAGATAGATAAATAGATAGTTTTAGCTATAATCCAATACTATTTTAGTTTGTTCTCTAAATTGTTAAGAAGCTTCAGTTTTGCCTTTTGTTTTACATGCTCCAGATCTGCCACCAACAACTACTTCAAGGAGCTCTACTTCAATTTGTCAGGGAATGATATATTTATTAATCAAGATCTAGTTGCTGAAAGTATTCATTGCTACTGGAAGGTTGCTACTTCTAGAATCCCTTAAGGGACAAGAATAGGTGATATATTTAGAGATACTAGCCCATGCATACATATACTTTTTTAAGAGTCTATTTGCATGTGAATCTAAGAAAACACACATGAGTTTATACTAATACTTGAGACTTCAAACCAAAATGACAGTTTTTATTCTAGTATTTTCTCTTTCTCTTGTTTTTTTTTTCAACTTCTTTCTCATTCAGTGAAAAACTACACTATATGCTTTTTAATACCAAGAATTATTTTGGCATATTAAATTGTTTAAACCATTTAACAAAAATTACCTGGATGTAATTCTGCAACAGTTCCTTATCACATTCTTTAAAATTATTACTTTGTGACATTTGATTTGTTTTGTTTATCTCAGTCTACTTGAGTATATATGAATAGCTGTTTTTGTATGTATGTGTTATTGTTTTTGCTCTTAAGTATTGTGGGGTATACTTCATTAGCCATTGCTTGTAAATAAATTGGCTAAATAGAGCCAGGCACAGTGGCTTACACCTGAATCCCAGCACTTTGCAGGGGTTAAGGCAAGTAGATCACTTGAGCTCAAGAGTTCAAGACCGGCTTGGGCAACATCATGAAACCTCATGGTATGGTTTGGCTGTGTCTCCACCCAAATCTCATCTTGAATTCACACAGATTGTGAGAGTGATTCAATAGGAGGTAATTGAATGATTGGGGCAGGTCTTTCCAGTGCTGTTCTCATGAGTGAATAAGTCTCATGAGATCTTATAGTTTTAAAAAGGTGAGATTCCCTGCACAAGTGCTCTTCTCTTGTCTGCCACCATGTGATATGTGTCTTTCATCTTCTGCCATGATTATGAAACCTCCCGAGCCAGGTGGAACTGTAAGTTCAATAAACCTCTTTATTTTGTAAACTGCCCAGTTTCAGGAATGTCATCAGCAGCATGAAAATGGACTAATAGAGTAAATTGGTACCAGTAGAGTGGTGTGTGCTGAAAAGATACCTGAAAATGTGGAAGTGACTTTGGAACTGGGTAAGAGGCAGAGATTGGAACAGTGTGGAGAGCTCAGAAAAAGAAAGAAAAATGTGGGAAATTTTCGAACTCTAGAGTTGAATGGTTTTGGCAAAAATGGTGATAATGATATGGACAATGAAATCCAGGGTGAAGTGGTCTCAGTTGGAGATAAGGGACTTGTTGGGGACTGGAGCATGGGTGTCCCTTGTTATATTTTTGCAAAGATACTGGGGGCATTTTGCCCCCACCCTAGAGATTTGTGAAGCTTTGAACTTGTGAGAGATGATTCAGGGTAGCTGGCAGAAAAAATTTATAAGCAGCAAAGCATTCAAGAGGTGACTCCCCTTTAAAGCTTTATGCTCTATCTTCCCTTTAAAACTGAATGTTAGAGGCATTCCATTTTAAAGGGGAGATAGAGCACAAAAGTTTAGAAAATGTGCAGCCTGACAATGGGATAGGAAAGAAAATCCCATTTTCACAGGAAAAATTCAAACCAGCTGCATAAATTTGCATAAGTAACAAGGAGCCGAATGTTAATCACGAAGACAATGGGGAAAATGTATCCAGGGCATGTCAGAGGTCTTCATGGCAGCCTCTCCCATAATATGCCCAGAGGCGTAGGAGGAATAAATGATTTTGTGGGCTGGGCCCAGGTTCCTCATGATGTGTGCACCTCGAGACTTGGTGTCCTGTATCCCAGCCACTCCAGCCATATCCGAAATGGGCCAACATAGAGCTCGGGCTGTGGCTTCCAAGGTGGCAAGCCTCAAGCCTTGGCAGCTTCAACATGGTGTTGAGCCTGCCAGTGCCCAGAAGTCAAGAATTGGGGTTTGGAAACCTTTACTTAGATTTCAGAGGATGTATGAAAATGCCTGGATGTCCAGGTAGAAGTTTGCTAGAGGGGTGGGGTCCTCATGGTGTACTTGTGCTAGGGCAGTGATGAAAGGAAATGTGGGGTCAGAGCCCCAACTAAGAGTCCTTACTGGGGCACCACCTAGTGAAGCTATGAAAAGAAGGCCACTGTCCTCCAGACACCAGAATTGTAGACCCACCAACAGCTTGCACCATATGTCTTGAAAAGATGCAGACACTCAACACCAGCCCATGAAAGCAGCTGGGAGGGAGGCTGTACCCTGCAAAGCCACAGGCATAGAGTTGCCCAAGATCATGCCCACCACTTGCATCAGCATGACCTGGATGTGAGACATGGAGTCAAAGGGGAGCTTTAAGACTTGACTGCCTTGCTGGATTTTGTACTTGCTTGGAGCCTGTAGCCCCTTTGTTTCTTGTAATGGCTGTGCTGTATTTACCCAATGCCTATATCCCTATTGTATCTAGAAAGTAACTAATTTGCTTTTGATTTTACAGGCTTATAGGCAGAAGTGGCTTGCCTTGTTTCAGATGAGACTTTAGACTGTAGACTTTTGAGTTAATGTTGAAATAAGTTAAGACTTTGGGGATAGTGTTGGAAAGGCATGATTGGTTTTAAAAAGTAAGGACATGAGATTTGGGAGGGGCCCTCGGGTGGAATGATTGGTTTGACTGTGTCTGCATCCAAATCTCATCTTGAATTTCCACATGCCTTGGGATGGGACCTGGTAGGAGGTAACTGAATCACTGGGGTTGCTCTTTCCCATGCTGTTCTCATGATAGTGAGTAAGTCTCACAAAATCTGATGGTTTTAAAAAGGGGAGTTTCCCTTCACAAGCTCTCTTCTCTTTTCTGCCACCATGTGGGATCTGTCTTTCACCTTCTGGCATGATTGTGAGGCCTCCCCACCCACATGTAACATAAGTCTATTAAACCTCTTTTTTTTTTTTGTAAATTGCCCAGTCTTGGGTATGCCTGTATCAGCATCATGAAAACAGACAAATTCACCTAATTTCTGCAAAAAAATTAGCCAAGTGTGGTGGCATGTACCTATAGTCCCAGCTACCCAGGAGGCTGAGGTGAGAGAATCACTTGAACACAGGAGGTGAAAAGCAATAAAAGGCTAAACATTTAAGGACTAATATGTTTCCCCGAAAATTAGGTATAGACAGTGATACAATATTACTGTATTCCCAGACCTTAATATAATGAAAAGCAAAAGCTTATATGCTAGTTAACATGAAATTTAATTCATTGATAAATAAAAATTTCCTTCTGATAATTTTACAATTTTTTAAATCTTAAAAATCATCAGTATTTGTGTTATACTTTTTCAATAGTTTTTTTGGATAATCCATTAACCATTTTAGTCTAAGTTTTCAAATATATCTTCTCAAAAAACTACATAATTTCTATAATTTTTTATCTTATAGCAGCATTCTTTTTTTGTATAATGTTTGGTATGTTTCATCTTTTGGAATTCTTATAATATTCTAAAGTGCTTTTCTTTATATTTTTGACTAATGTAATTCTAACATTAGAATAAATAATAGATTATTACTACTTTGAGTAGAAATTAATATTGAAGTCCAGAGTCTTGGGGTTTCATGTTTTTGGGAAAGAAAAATCAATATATATGACATAAGATAAAGGGAATCAATCATCATTTTACACCTACTAGGTGCAGATATGGTATAGCTGAATCTCATGACAAAGAAATTATGATCTCTTGAATAATTTTAACATCATGATTTTTAAACCTCCAATTTTATAATATGTGAAAGTATTGCTATTAGTGAAAATGCATATACTCCAATTCATCAGTAGGATATGTTTCTTTTGAAATCAATTTCTTTTCAAATGTCTGTTTTGCCCAAATTCATTCAGAGAAAGATTACATTCTTGTCCTATATTAAGCATTAAGAAAAATTTTTTAAATCCCTCTTTCACTGTAAGCGTAATTCCTACAGCTATTTCTAACTCATTCAATAAGGAAAAGAAACTCCTGTTTTAATGTATTAAATCCAATATATTCATAGTGTAATATTGCATTAATGGCAAGGATTACTATATCTGGAAGGCAAGAATCCAGCAAGCCTCTCTCTCCTTTGAACTTTTTGACTTAGATATAGGCAAGTGCTGGTCTGTTGGGTCAGGCAGTCACCATTCTTGTTTTACAATTTGTATGGCTAGAAAAGTGAGGAATTTCAGGGCCACTAAGAGTGTCTAATGATTCCTTTCTTCCCTTTGTATGAATATGTGGTTTCAGTGTGTGATTAAGGGTGATGAGTAGAAGTCCTGATGCTTAAGAGACTAAGCTCTTTTCTCAATTTAAATTTACCAAAAAGTCATAAATTACAAAATATTAGACACTGGCTTACATATTAATAAAATTCTATGTAATTTTCACCTTTTCCGTTCTGTGTATGTATTCTTAGAGAACAGCAAGGTGAATTAGGATTTATCTATAATACTCACATGAATCTTGCCAGTGATTTTCTATCAATAAATTTGGTATAGGAATGTATATACATATGGGAATTTCACCAAGTTGTCCTCATAGGAACAGCTCCAGAGCACAGTTCCCAGTGAGAATGATGCAGAAGGTGCATGATCTCTGCAATTCCAACCAAGGTACCTCACCAGGTTCATATCAATGGGACTAGATGGACAGTGGGTGTAGCCCAAGGAGGGCAAACCGAAGCAGGGGAGGGGGTGCTGCCTTACTCAGGAAGTGCAGTGGGCCAGAGGCACCCCTATCCTACCCAATGGAGGCCATCAGGGATGTTTTTGGCCACTCCGGAGTGCTAGTTTGGATGCTGTAATTCTCCCACTGTCTTTGCAGCCCACAGAATTGCCTGCTGACAGGCACCACTGGTTTTCAGGGCAAATCTGGGGGGCTTATTCAGCTGGTGCTGTGAGTTTCCAGCACAAATCTGAGCAGCCGTTTTGACTAGTGCCTGGAGTGCCTGTGAGACAGGTTGCCCGTGCCCCTGAGAGAAAGGGGGCTGAAGGTGGGGAGTCAGGTGATCTGACTCCATGGTTCCCACCCCCATGGAGACCAGCAAACTGAATCCCACTGGCTTGGGATTTTCACAGTGAGCATAGCAGTTTGACATTGACCCTGGATGTTCGAGATCCAAGGGGTGAGGGGCATCTGCCATTACAGAGGCAGCTCTAACCTTACCTGTGTAAACAAATGGACAAAGAAGTTTACACAGCAGCTGCAGTGAAGCCTGCAGCTACTCAACACCTCTGCAGGCAGACTGTGACTAGATTCCCTCCTTTCTGGGCAGAGCATCTCTGAAAAAAAGGCAGCAGCCTGTCGGGGACTTATAAATAAAGCCATACTTTCCTGGTACAGAGCACCTGGGAAAAGGAGCTGAGTTCTACTGCAGCAGACTTAAGTGTCCCTGCCCAGCAGCTCTGAAGGAAGCAATGGAGCCCCCAGTATAGCACTTGAGCTCTGACAAGGGACAGACTGCCTCCTCAAGTGGATCCCTGACCCCTGTATATCCAAAGAATCACCTCATTTAGGAGAGATCTGGCTGATATCTAGTGGGTACCTTTCTGGGGCGAAGCTACCAGAGGAAGCAACAGGCAGCAATCATTGCTGTTCTGCAACCCCCACAGGTGATTTTCAGGCAAGCAGGGTCTGGAATGGAACTCCAGCAGTCCTGCAGAAGAGGGGCCCAACTGTTAGAAAAAAAACTAAAAAACAAAAAGAAATAGCCTCAAATCAACAAAAAGAATGTCTGCTCAGAGACCCCATCTGAAAGTAAACAATTTCAAAGACCAAATGTAGATAAATCCATGAAGATGGGAAGAAACCAGCACCAAAGGATGAAAACACCAAAAACCAGAATGCCTCTTCTCCTACAAGGGATCACAACTTCTCACTAATAAGGGAACAAAACTAGATGGAGAATGAGTTTTATGAATTGACAAAGGCAGGCTTCATAAGGTGGGAAATCACAAACTTCTCTGAGCTAAAGGAACATTTTCTAACCCAATACAAAGAAACTAAAAACCTTGAACAAAGGTTAGAGGAAATGCTAACTAGAATAACCAGCTTAGAGAAGAACATAAATGACTTAATGGAACAACAACAACAAAAAAAACCAGCACAAGAGCTTTGCAAAGCATACAGAAGCTTCAACAGCTGAATCAATCAAGCAGAAAAAAAGGATATCAGAGACTGAAGACAAACTCAATGAAATAAAATGAGAAGGCAAGATTGAGAAAACAGAATGAAAGAAATGAACAAAGCTTCCAAGATATATGGAATTATGTGAAAAGATCTAATCTACATTTTATTGGTGTACCTGAACAGGATGAGGAGAATGAATCCAAGCTGGAAAATATTCTTCAGGATATTATCCAGGAGAACTTCCCCAGCCTAGCAAGGCAGGCCAACATTCAAATATGGGTAATACAGAGAACACCATAAAGATATTCCTCAAGAAGAACAACCCCAAGGCACATAATCCTCAGATTCACCAGGGTTGAAATGAAGGAAAAAATGCTAAGGGCAGCCAGAGAGAAAAGTCGTGTTACCCACAAAGGGAAGCCCATCAGACTGACTGTGGATCTCAGTAGAAACCCCAGAAGAGAGTTGGGGCCAATATTCAACATCCTTAAAGAAAAAAACTTTCAACACAGAATTTCATATCCAGTCAAACTAAGCTTCATAGTGAAGGAGAAATAAAATCCTTTATGGACAAGCAATTGCTGAGAGATTTTGTCACCACTAGGCCTGCCTTATAAGAGCTCCTCAAAGAAGCACTAAACATGAAAGAAACAACCAGTACCAGCTGCTGCAAAAACATACCAAATAGTAAAGACCATCAACTCAATGAACAAACTATGTCAACTAACAAGCAGAACAACCAGCTAGTATCAAAATGGCAGGATCAAATTCACACATAACAATATTCACCTTAAATGTAAATGGGCTAAATGCCCAAGCAAAAGACACATACTGGCAAATGGGATAAAAAGTCAAGACCCATCAGTGTGCTGTATTCAGGTGACCCATGTCACCTGCAAAGACACATACAGACTCAAAATAAAGGAATGGAGGAAGATTTACTGAGGAAATGGAGAGGGGAGAAAGAAAAGTCAGGAGTTGCAATCCTAGTGTCTTTAAACCAACAAAGATCAAAAGAGGAAAAGAAGGGCATTATGTAATGGTAAAGGTATCAATGCAACAAGAAGAGTTAACTATCCTAAATATATATATACATCCAAAACAGGAGCACCCAGATACATAAAGCAAATTCTCAATGACCTAAAAAGAGACTTAGACTCCCTCACAGTAATAGTGGGAGACTTTAACACTCCACTGTCAATATTAGACAGATCAATAAGACGGAAAATTAACAAGGATATCAAGGACTTGAACTCAGATCTGGACCAAGCAGACCTAATAGACATCTACACAACTCTCCACCCCAAATCCACAGAATATACATTCTTCTCAGCACCACATCACGCTTACTCTAAAATTGACCACATAATTCAAAGTGAATCACTTCTTAGCAAATGCAAAAAAATGGAAATTATAACAGTCTCTCAGACCTCAGTGCAATCAAATTAGAACTCAGGACTAAGAAACTCACAGAAAACCACAAAACTTCATGGAAACTGAACAACCTGCTCCTGATGACTACTGAATAAATAATGAAATGAAGGCAGAGATAAACTTGTTCTTTGAAACCAGTGAGAATGAAGACACAATGTACCAGAATCTCTGGGATACATTTAAAGCAGTGTCTAGAGGGAAATTTATAGCACTAAATGCCCACATGAGAAGTGAGGAAAGTTCAAAAATTGACACCATATTATCAAAATTAAAAGAACTGGAGGAGCAAGATCAAACAAATTCAAAAGCTAGCAGAAGACAAGAAAAAATCAAGAGCAGAACTGAAGGAGATAGAGACACACACATAAAGAAAAAACCCTTCAAAAAATCAATAAATCCAGGTGCTGTTTTTTTGAAAAGATCAAGAAAATAGGCTGCTAGCCAGACTAATAAAAAAGAAAAAAGAGAAGAATCAAGTAGATGCAATTAAAAAAAAAGATAAAGAGGATATCACCATGGAGTCCAGAGAAATACAGACTACCATCAGAGATTACTACAAGCAATTTCATGCACATAAACCAGTAAATCTAGAAGAAATGGACAAATTCCTGGGCAACTACACACTCCCTAGGCTAAATCAGGAAGAAGTTGAATCCCTCAATAGACTAAAAACAAGGTCTGAAGTTGAGGCAGCAATTAGTAGCCTACCAACCAAAAACAGTCCAGGTCCGGACAAATTCACAGCTGAAATCTACCAGACATACAAAGAGGAGCTGGTGCCATTCCTTCTGAAACTATTCCAAACAATACAAAAAGAAGGAATATTCCCTAACTCATTTTATAAGATCAATGTTAACCTGATACCAAAACCTGCTAGAGACACAACTAAAAAATATAATTTCAAGTCAATATCCATGATGAACATCAATGCAAAAATCTTCAATAAAAAGTGGCAAACCGAATGCAACAGCACATCAAAAATATTATCCATCATGATCAAGTAGGATTTATCCCAGGGATGCAAGGCTGGTTGAACATACACAAATCTATAAAAGTAATCCATCACATAAACAGAACCAAAAACAAAAACCACATGATTATCTCAATAGATGCAGAGAGGGACTTTGACAAAATTCAACAGCCATTTATGCTAAAAAAACCCTCAATAAAGTAGGTATTGATGGAATGTATCTCAAAATAAAAAAAGCTATCTAAAACAATCCCACAGCCAATATTATACTGAATGGGCAAAAACTGGAAGCATTCCCTTTGAAATCTGGCACTAAAAAAGGGTGCCCTCTCTCATCATTCCTATTCAATATAGTATTGGAAGTTCTAGCCAGAGCAATCAGGCAAGAAAAAGGAATAAAGGGTACTCAAATAGGAAAAGAGGAAGTCAAATTGTCTCTATTTGTGGACAACATGATTGTATCTTTAGAAGACCCCACCATCTCAGCCCAAAATCTCCTTAAACTGATAAGCAACTTGAGCAAAGTCTCAGGATACAAAATCAATGTGCAGAAACCACAAGCCTATACACCAATAACAGACAAACAGAGAGCCAAATCATGAGTGAACCCCCATTCACAATTGCTACAAAGAGAATAAAATACCTAGGAATACAACTAACAAAGGATGTAAAGGACGTCTTCAAAGAGAACCACAAACCACTGCTCAAGGAAATAAGAGAGGACACAAACAAATGAGAAAACATTCCATGCTCATGGTTAGAAAGAATCAATATTATGAAAAAGTCCATACTACCCAAAGTAATTTATAGATTCAATGCTATCCCCATCGAGCTACCATTGACATTCTTCACAGAACAGGAAAAAGACACCTTAAACTTCATATGGAACCAAAAAAGAGGCCAAATAGCCAAAACAATCCTAAGCAATAAGAAAAAAGCCAGATGCCTCATGCTACCTCAGTTCAAACTGTACCATAAGACTTCAGTAATCAGAACAATATGATACTGGTTCCAAAACAGAGATACAGACCAATGGAACAGAACAGAGGCATCAGAAGTAGTGTCACACACCTACAACCATCTGATCTTTGACAAATCTGACAAAAATAAGCAATGAGGAAAGGATTCCCTGTTTAATAAATGGTGTTGGAAAACCTGGCTAACCATGTGCAGAAAGCTGAAACTGGATCCATTCCTTACACATGATTCAAAAATTAACATCAGATGGATTAAAGATTTAAACATAAGACCTAACACCATAAAAACTCTAGAAGAAAACATAAGCAATAATATTCAGGACATAGGCATAGGCAAGGACTTCATGACTAAAACACCAAAAGCAATGGCAACAAAAGCCAAAATGGATAAATGGGATTATTTAAATTTAAGAGCTCCTACACAGCAAAAGACAATCATTAGAGTGAATCAGAAACCAACAGAATGGGAAAAAGTTTTTGCAAGCTACTCATCTGACAATGGGCTAATATCAGGAATCTACAGAGAACTTAAACAAATTTACAAGACAAAAAACAACCCCATGAAAAAGTGGGCAAAGGATATGAACAGGCACATTTGAAAAGAAGATATTTATGCTGCCAACAAACAAATGAAAAAATGCTCATCGTCACTGGTCATTAGAGAAATGCAAATGACAATCACATTGAGACACTATGTCACACCAGTTGGAATAGCAATCATTAAAAAATCTGGAGACAACAGGTGCTGGAGAGGATGTAGAGAAATAGGAACACTTTTACACTGTGGCAGTGTAAATTAGTGCAACCATTGTGGAAGACAGTGTGGCGATTCCTCAAGGATATGGAAATAGAAATACCACTTGACCCTGCAATTCCATTGTTGAGTATATACCCAAAGGATTATAAATTGTTTTATTATAAAGACACATACACATGTATGTTCATTGCAGCACTGTTTACAATAGCAAAGACTTGGTACCAACCCAAATGCCAATCAATGATAGACTGGATCAAGAAAATATGGCACATATACACCATGGAATACTATGCAGCCATAAAAAATGATAAGTTCATGTCCTTTGCAAGGATGAATGATGGAAACCATCATTGAATCTGGAAATCATCATTTTCAGCAAACTGACACAAGAACAGAAAACCAAACACCACATGTTCTCACTCATAAGTGGGTGTTGAACAATAATAAGTTCACAGGGAGGGGAACATCACACACTGGGTCTGTTGGGGGAGTGTGGGGCTATGGGAGTGATATGGGGAGGTTGAGGAGGGATAACATTAGGAGAAATACCTAATGTAGTTGACAGGGGGATGGAGGCAGCAAACCACCAAGGCATGTGCATACTTATGTAACAATCCTGCATGTTCTGCACATGTACCCTGAATTTAAAGTATAATAATAATAATAAAGAATGTATATACATGTGAATATAAAAGAGGCAGAGAAATAAAAATTTTAATTTACTGAATTGTGTATTATCATCATATTATTAAAAAGAGTTAATGGAAGTCCTCTACATTTTTTTTTTAATTGTCAGAGATTTTCTGGCTAATTTCTCAGGACGATTTAACTATAATATATAATCCAAAAAAAGTGACCAATATGCTTGTCAATTTAAAATTGACAATCACATTCCTCGTGTTAGTTTTAAAAATGACAGGTAGTGATTTAATTCTGGCCTACTAAACTTTTGATACTGTCTTCTAGAACAAAGAAATAAATATATCTTTAAATAATAGGCAGTATTAAAATTATATGAAAACTGCTTTAATGAATAATGGTTCATAATAATTAAACCATACCTTCTGCATATAAAAAACATTTCTGGGGCTGGGCGCGGTGGCTCAAGCCTGTAATCCCAGCACTTTGGGAGGCCGAGGCGGGTGGATCACGAGGTCAACAGATCGAGACCATCTTGGTCAACATGGTGAAACCCCGTCTCTACTAAAATTACAAAAAATTAGCTGGGCACGGTGGTGCGTGCCTGTAATCCCAGCTGCTCGGGAAGCTGAGGCAGGAGAATTGCCTGAACCCAGGAGGCGGAGATTGCGGTGAGCCGAGATCGCGCCATTGCACTCCAGCCTGGGCAGCAAAAGCGAAACTCCGTCTCAAAAAAAAAAAAAAAAAAAAAAAAAAAATATTTCTGTCTCATGCCTTGTAGTATGAAGAATATCCTCAACTACTTTTAAATAGAAATTAACATTGAAGTATAGTTTCTTTGTGATTCGGGTTTTTTGGAAAGAAAAATCAATACATATGACATAAAATGCAGGGGATCAGTAGTCATTTTATGCCTACTAAATGTGTATACAGCCATGCATGGCTTAACAATAGGCATATGTTTTGATAAATGCATCATTAGGTATTTCCTCATTGTGCAGACATCCTGTAGTATACTTACACAAACCTACATGGTATAGCTTATTACAGACCTAGGCTATGTGGCATAGCCTATTGCTCTTGGGCTACAAACCTGTACAGCATGTTATGTACTCAGTGCTGTTGGAAACAGTAACACAGTGGCATTTGCATATGTAAACATACCTGAATGTAGCAGAGGTGTAGTAAAAATATGGTATTGTTGACCAAAATATCATTATGTAGTGCATGACAAATTTATTACCTCTAGGACATAATCTAAATATTTCTGAATCACTGACATTTATGTGATTAAGTAGCAGGCAGAAAGTAGAAGAAAATTAAAACAAATGTGACTGAATTACTGTCTTACAGCAATGCATACATATTAGTTATTTGATGGAGTTTCTACAAATTATTTTTTCCATAGAACCTGAACTTCTTTTAACATACTTTAAATGGTAATTGAAGTAATTGAAGAATAGTCTATCCTGGCTGAATATTTGAAGTACTGACCAATAAAAAATCATAAAATGGGAAACACACTGCTTTGTAGTTCAAAGCAACATTAAAGACGAAACTTTTGAAGACCAAAGTGACTTGAGTACATAACTGACTTAAGTTTAAATCTTTCTTTCAGAAGAGACTTCATTTGTTGAATTCTGGTTTGATTTTCATCACTACCTGTCATTTTTAAAACTTACACAAGGAATGTGATTGTCAATTTTAAACTGATATGATTCAAACTCAGTGTTCAAAACTAATCCAAATCATATTCTACAGAGTATCACTAAATATTGCAAGGAAATCCTGATAAATCAGAAAGTTCAGGTTTGAATCTTAATTTTGTTCCTTTTTGACCTTGAAACTTTAGCTAAGTCTCCTGATGGTTCAATAAAAAGGCATATTAATGTTTCTAAAAAGGTTGTTGTCAATGCTGGAAATGCAATGTACATGAAAATTACAGGTAATTTTGTAAATACATGTACATATTAAATATCTGAGGCCTTAATTTTCTATAAAAAAAGATAGAAGATTAAAAGAGCTTTAAAGTAAATGCCTTTTAAAGTCAAAATAGCAAAAGAATATCAGTAACCGTGTGCTCCTTTTCCACCAGCATCACAACTAAGATTATAACTCTGCAATCTCATTAGCTGGAAAATTGTGAGACTCATTTAATCCCGTCTCTAAGTGGTGAAATATATTTGGTAACTAAGATCTCTGTTTTGATTTTTTTTCTTTTATTTTTTTAAATTCTTACTACTATTTCCTACATGGCAAGTTGTTTGTCTTTGATTCTTCTTTGTGGGAACTCATTAGGGGAAAACAATGAACATTTTTTTATAAATATTGTTAGATAAATAAAAGGCTGTGATTACTTGGAGCAATGGTTAATGTTGAGGCAAACAATAGAGCATATGAAGTCTAGGAGAAAATCAAGGAAGAAAAAATTTATTTGAGAAATTAGGGCAATCAAAATGCCTGTGTGTACCAAGGAATTTAGTATGCTATAGATATGCCCAAGATAGAACACATGGTAAGAAAATACCCACAAAACCTTCAGCTTTCACTTTCAGATAATCACTAGGCATAAGGCAAGCAGGAAGTAAATGTTAAAGCAGAACTTAAAGCCATCTAACTAAGCACTGAAGGAGTATTCCACAACCACCCCCAGCAAGGGACAAATGTACAAAGACTGGGAGTAGGGTTTTTCCTTTCTATTTTTCTCTCTTATATTTATTTTATTTTTGTGCCTGTCCTTTTCTACCACCACTTCTCTCCCTTATTTCTTTCTCTGCTTCTGGCATTCAAGATAAACTCCCCCCAAACACTAGATGCACAAAAATGAAAGAGATAGAAATTTCTGAGACAACATATGACAGATAGATCTTACCAAATCATTTAGAAAAGTCACTAAATAACCATACAGTCCACAGCAAGCAGTAAATACAGACCATGCGAACAAAAATCATATTTTCAGAGTAACCACATTATAATATTAAAAATTTTTCATTTTTAGCCAAAAAATATGAAAGATGCAGAGAAACAAGAAAGTATGTTTCTTTAAAGAAAGAAATTATTAGATCCCGCCCCCAAGGAAGCACACACATTGGGCTTACTAGACAAAGACTTTAAACCAATTGTCTTAAATATTCTCAACAAGCTGAAGAAACCATGAAAAGAAAGCTAAAGAAAGTTGGGGGAATTATGTATTTATAAATACAGAAAAATGAAAAAATTTGAACCTATAAAAATAAACTAAACAAAAATCCTGGAGCTAAAAAGTATAGTAAATGAAATAAAAACTCACTAGAGTGTTTCAATAGCATATTTGAGCATATAAAGAAATAATCAGTGGATCTGAAGAGAAGTCAATGGAAATTATCTAATCTGAGGAATAAAACTGAAGAAAAATAAATAGAACCCAAGAGACCTCTGGGACACCATCAAGCATGCTGGTCAATGCATAATAAAAATAAATATAGAATAGGACACAAACAAGGAATTAAAGAATATTTTAAAAAAATAATGATTAACAGCTTTCTAAATTTGATGGAAGACACAAATCAAAACATAAAGAAGATTGAAGAACCCCAGATTAATGCAACGAGATCCACACCAAGACATATTATAAAAATCTGGGTAGCAGCAAGAGAGAGAAATTCATCACAGACAGGAATCCTTAATAAGATTAACAATATATTTGTATTGGAATCCATGGAGACCAGAAGAATGGGATGACCTTTTTAAAGTACAGAAAAAAGAAATTATGTCAACCTGGAATTTTATTTACAACCAGACTGTCCTTCAAAAATGAAGGCAAAATTAATAATATATTGAAATATCTTATGTAATCCAAGATTAACACAAGCCAATTTAATCAGTTGCCAGCAGATATATCCTACAAAAAATGCTAAAGGGAGTTCTTTAGGCTGAAATAAAAGGACACAGTACCTTGACTCTTAGAAAGAAATAAATAACTTCAGTAAAGGTAAAACATAGACATAAATCTAAACTGACTAATATATTAATGTATTTTTTGTTTTTCAGTCTTTTTTGGTTCCTATATTTTTTATTATACTTTAAGTCCTGGGGTACATGTGCAGAACATGCAGGTTTGTTATATAGGTATACACGTGCCATGGTGATTTGCTGCATCCATCACCCTGTCATCTATATGAGGTATTTCTCCTAACGCTATCCCTCCCCTATCCTCCCACACACTGCTATTCCTTCCATAGCCCTCCATCCCCCAACAGGCACCAGTTTGTGGTGTTCCCCTCCTTGTGTCCACATGTGCTCATTGAGAACATGCAGTGTTTGGTTTTCTGTTCTTGTGTCAGTTTGCTGAGAATGATGATTTCCAGCTTCATCCATGTCCCTGCAAAGGCCATGAACTCATCTTTTTTTTTATGACTTCATAGTATTCCATGGTGTATATATGCCACATTTTCTTGATCCAATCTATCATTGATGGGCATTTGGGTTGGTTGCAGGTCTTTGCTATTGTGAACAGTACCACAACATATGTATGCATGTATCCTTATAATAGAAAAAGTTATAATCCTTTGGATATATACCAAGTAATGGGATTGCTGGGTAAAATTATATTTCTAGTTCTAGATCCTTGAGGAATCCCCACACTGGTTAGAAAGAATCAATATTGTGAAAGTGGCCATACTAACCAAAGTAATTTATAGATGCAATGCTATCCCCATCAAGCTACCATTATTTCATCACAAAATTGGAAAAAAATCACTGTAAATTTCATATGGAATAAAAAAAGAGGCCATATAGCCAAGATAATCCTAAGCAAAAAACAACAACAAAAACAAACAGTAAACAAAAAACAAAGCTGAAGGCCTCATGCTACCTGACTTCAAACTATACTACAAAGCTACAGTAATCAAAACAGCATGATACTGGTACCAAAACAGAGATCTAGACCAATGGAACAGAGCAGAGGCCTCAGAAGTAATGCCACACATCTACAACCATCTGATCTTTGACAAACCTGACAAAAACAAGCAATGGGGAAAGGATTCCCTATTTAATAAATGGTGTTGGGAAAACTGGCTAGCCATGTGCAGAAAGCTGAAACTGGATCCTTTCCTTACACATTATACAAAAATTAACTCCAGATGGATTAAAGATCTAAACATAAGACCTAACACCATAAAAACCCTAGAAGAAAGCAGGCAATACCATTCAGGACATAGTTGTGGGCAAAGACTTCATGAGTAAAATACCAAAATCAAAGATAATAAGAGCCAAAATAGACAAGTAGGATCTAATTAAACTAAAGAGCTTCTGCACAGAAAAGAAACTATCATTAGAGTGAGCCAGCAACCATCAGATTGGAAAAAAATTTTGCAATCTACCCATCTGTCACAGGGCTAATATCCAGAATCTACAAACAACTTCAACAAATTTCCAAGAAAAAAACAACCCCATTAAAAAGTGGGCAAAGTATATGAACAGACAATTCTCAAATGAAGACATTTATGCAGCCCACAAACGTTTGAAAGTAAGCTCATCATTACTGGTCATTAGAGAAATGCAAATCAAAACCACATTGAAACACCGTCTGACACCAGTTAGAATGGTGATCATTAAACAATTAGGAGACAATAGATGCTGGAGAGGATGTGAAGAAATAGGAACACTTTTACACTGTTGGTGGGAGTGTAAATTAGTCTTAGATGACTTTTTAAAATGAATACAAATTAATAATAACAAATAATTACAAATACAGTCATTACAAATATATCTTAATGGACACACAATTTATAAAATGTAGTTGTTGCTATGACAACATAATGAGGAGGAGCGATGGAAATAAGAGCAGAATTTTTGTATACAATTAAAACCAAGGTGGTATAAATTCTAAGTAGAATATTATACATATAATATGTTAACTGTAATCCCTATGGCAACCACAACATATTGCATGACATTTCATTTTAAGGAAACTATTATAATAAAACAACCCTTTTGTACATATTCAGATATTCAACATTTATGTTTATTCTCACATTGTTTTTGTTTCTTTTATCTCCTCACCCTCATTCTTGACTTTTACTCATTCTTCTCTCGACTATTCCTTTTTCAGACTTGCTTGAAACCATTTACTTGGTTCTGTTGTTTTGCTTTTTCATTTTTTATTTAATAATCCCATTCTCTATTCAACTTGCCTCAGTTGCTTTCATTACCATTAAATAGCCACACACACTTTCTTCCTGCCCCAACCCATTATACATGGCAACTAATAATCTCTTTTCCTTTTTTATAATTTTATTCAATAATGTTATTTAGATGGGAGTCACACAATCATACAGTGGGTAAACTTTTGTGATTAGCAGTTTCACTCATCATAATTCTCTGGAGATTCATCTAGAGCCATCAAGAGTTTATTATTTTTTATTGCTGAGTAGTATTTTGGGATATGGTCATATTACAATTTAATCATTCAGCCCTTGAATAATATATTAAGTTTTCAGTTTGGGGCTTTTATGTGAATGATAAAAATTTTCTACAGATTTGTGTACAGACTACTATATGACATAAGTTTCCATTTCTCTAGGATAATAGCCCAAGAATGCGATTGCTGGGTCATATAGTAGTCACTTTTTTAGTTTTGTAAGATGCTTCCAATTTACTTCCTAGAATGAATTTACCATTTTATGTTCTGAACAACAATGTACAGTAGTCCCTCCCTAATCTTCAGTTTCTCTGTCCATGGTTTTAGTTACAGTAAGCTGTTGTCCAAAACTATTAAATAATTTATGTTTTAAATTGCATGCCATTCTGAGTAGCATGATGATATCTTGCTTTATTGCTTTTTTCTCCTAATTGAAATGTGATCATACCTTTCTTTAGTGTATTCATGATGTATATGCTACCTACAGGTCAGTTACTTTGTAGCAGTCTTAGTTATCAAATTAAAAAAAAAAGACATATGGTATAGTAAGCCCAAGAATAACACGGAAGTTAAAGGTGTTAACATCTGTGCCTCAAATGTTTACATGTAACACTTCACTTTCTCAAAACTTAACTGCTAATAGGCTACTTTTGACCAGAAGCCTTAACATAAATAGTCAATTAACACATACTTTTTGTTTTATATATATTATATACTGCAATGTTGCCATAAAGTAAGCTATATAAAATGTTACTAAGAAAAACATAGAGAAAATGTATTGATATTTACTATTTACTATTCTCTAAGTAGAAGTTGATCATCATAAAGATCATCATTCATGCCATCTTCACATTGAAAAGGCTGAGGATGAGGCACAACAGAGTAATTGATCTTCCCGTCTGAGGGATGGCAGAGGCAGAAAAAAATTTATAGACCAGTGAATGCATGCACTTCAAGCCCATATTGTCCAAGAGTCAACTCTATATATATAGGATCTGGTACTATCCACAGTTTTGGGGGTCTTGAAATGAATCATCTGCAAGTAAGGTGGTGGTGGGGCTCCTGTGCAGGTGGTCAGTTTTTTCACATCTGCAACACATTATGTTTTAGCCATTCTGATAGATGTGCAGTCATATTTCATTGTGATTGTCATTTGAATTTCCCTAATAACTAGTGATGTTCAAAATCTTTTTCTTTTCCTTGAATTTGCCTTCACCTGTGAATGAGTTAAAACTCAGTTGATTAGTTTCCAAGTGTTTGTGTATTTTATCATTTTCTTTTATTTACTTTTAGTTTGATTTCATTATTGTCAGGGAACTTGCTCGGTATGATTTTAAATGTGCTAAAGTTGACTTTACGGACGACCGAGATATGTTCTATCTTGTTACGTGTCTCCTTGCACTTGAGAGTATGTATTCTGAAGTTGCTGGGTATAGTGTTCTTTAAAATTTGAATTGACTGGATTGCATGGTGACTTCATTAAATTTTTCTATACCCTTCTGATATTCTGTTTAGCTGACTATCAATTCTTGATAGAAGGGTGTTGAAACCTCCAGCTTGTGGATTTGTCTATTTAAACCTTTAGTTCTATGGGCTTTTGTGTCATTTATTTATCAGCTATGTTGTTTTATACATAATCATATGGGATTCCTATGTGTTCTTCCTGGACTGCTCCTTTTATCCTTATATTTGTCCTTTTCTGTCTCTGGTAATTTTGTTTGTTCCAAAATCTATGTTACATGATATTAATATAGCAACACCTACCATAATATGTTTACACAATATGTTTTTATATTATTTACTTTAAACATGTATATACATTGCATTTGAAGTGAGCTTCTTATACCCCACAAATAATTGGATCTTTTTTTTTTTGTACTTTAGGTTCTGGGGTACACGGGCAGATCATGCAGGACTGTTGCATAGGTACATACATGGCCAGGTGGTTTGCTGCCTTCATCCTCCCATCACCTATATCTGCTATTTCTCCCCTCATTATCCCTCCCCAGCATCTCAACTCCCGTTGTCCCTCCCCTGTCCTCCCCCGCAACTGAATGCAGTGTGTGATGTTCCCCTCCCTGTGTCCACATGTTCTAATTGTTCAACACCTGCCTATGAGTGAAAACATATGGCACTTGGTTTTGTTTTTGTGTCAGTTTGCTGAGAATGATGGTGTCCAGATTCATCTGTGTCCCTATGAAGGAAACAAACTCATTGTTTTTTATGGCTGCATAGTATTCCATGGGGTATATGCACCATATTTTCTTTATCCAGCCTATCAATGATGGACATTTGGGCTGGTTCCAGGTCTTTGGTATTGTAAACAGTGCTGCAATGAACATACATGTGCATGTGTCTTTATAATAGAACAATTTATAATTCTTTGGGTATATACTCAGTAATGGGATTGCTGGGTCAAATGGAATTTCTATTTCTAGGTCCTTGAGGAATTGCCACACTGTCTTCTGCAATAGTTGAACTAATTTACACTCTCACCAACAGTGTAAAAGTATTCCTCTTTCTCCACATTCTCTCCAGCATCTCTTGTCTCTGGATTTTTTAATGATTGACATTCTAACTGGTGTAAGATGGTATCTCAGTGTGGTTTTGATTTGCATTTCTCTAATGACCAGTGATGATGACCATTTTTTCATATGTTTGTTGGCCTCATCATTGTCTTCTTTTGTAAAGTGTCTGTTCATACCCTTCACCAACTTTTCAATGGGGTTGTTTGTTTTTATCTTGTAAATCTGTTTTAGTTCTTTGTAGATTCGAGATATTAGCCCTTTTTCAGATGGGTAGATTGCAAAAATTGTTTCCATTCTGTTGGTTTCTGGTTTGCTCTAATGATTGTTTCTTTTACTGTACAGAAGCTCTGGAGTTTAATTAGATCCCATTTGTCTATTTTGGCTTTTGTTGCCAATGCTTTTAGTGTTTTAGCCATGAAGTCCTTGTCTATGCCTATGTCCTGAATGCTTTTGCCTAGGTTTTCTTCTAGGGTTTTTATGGTGTTAGGTGTTATGTTTTGATCTTTAATCCAGCTGGAGTTAATTTTAGTGTAAGGTGTCAGGAAGGGGTCCAGTTTCTGCTTTCTGAACATGGCTAGCCAGTTTTCCCAACACCATTTATTAAACAGGGAATCATTTCCCCTTGCTTTTTTTTCTCAGGTTTGTCAAAGATCAGATGATTGTAGATGTGTGGAGTTGCTTCTGAGGGCTCTGTTCTGTTCCACTGGTCTGCATCTCTGTTTTGTTACTAGTACCATGCTGTTTTGACTATTGTGGCCTTGTAGTATAGTTTGAAGTCAGGCAGCATGATGCCTCCAGCTTTGTTCTTTTTGCTTAGGATTTTTTTTGGTATTCAGGCTCTCTTTTGGTTCCATATGAAGTTTGAAGAGATTTTTTCCAGTTCTGTGAAGAAGGTCATTGGTAGCCAAATGGAGATAGCATTGAATCTATAAATTACTTTGGGTAGTATGGCCTTTTTCAAAATGTTGATTCTTCCCAACCATGAGCATGGGATGTTTTTCCATCTGTTTGTGTCCTCTCTTATCCTTGAGTAGTGGTTTGTAGTTCTCCTTGAAGAGGTTTTTTACATCCTTTGTTAGTCGTATTCTTAGGTATTTTATTATCCTTGTAGCAATTGTTAATGGGAGTTCACTCATGATTTGGCTCTCTGTCTGTTATTGGTATATACAAATGCTTGTGATTTCTGCACATTGATTTTGTATCCTCAGACTTTGCTGAAGTTGCTTATCAGTTTAAGGAGATTTGGGGCTGAGATTATGAGGTCTTCTAAATATACAATCATGTCATCTGCAAATAGAGACAATTTGGCTTTCTCTTTTTCTAATTGAATACCCTTTATTTCTTTTTCTTGCCTGATTGCTCTGGATAGAACTTCCATTACTATATTGAACAGGAGTGGTGAGATAGGGCATCCTTGTCTTGTGCCAATTTCAAAGGGAATGTTTCCAGTTTTTGGTCATTCAGTATGATATTGGCTATGGGTTTGTTGTAAATAGCTTTTATTATTTTTGTGACACATACCCTTGATACCTAATTTATTGAGGGTTTTTAGCATAAATGGCTGTTGAATTTTGTGAAAGGCCTTTTTTGCGTCTATTGAGATAATCATGCACTTTTTGTCTTTGGCTCTGTTTATGTGATGGGGTACGTTTATGGACTTGCATATGTTGAACCAGTCTTGCATCCCTGGGATGAAACCTCCTTGATCATGATGAATAAAATTTTTGATTTGCTGTCACATTCTGTTTGCAAGTATTTTATTGAAGATTTTTGTGTTGATGTTCATCATGGATATTAGCCTTAAGTTTTTTTGTTTTTTTTTAGTTGTGTCTCTAATCAGTTTTGATATTAGGATGATGTTGGTCTTATAGAATGAGTTGGCAAGGATTCCCGATTTTTGTATTGTTTGGAATAATTTCAGAAGGAATAGTACAAGCTCCTCTTTGTAAATCTGGTAGAAGTTGGCTGTAAACCCATCTGGTCCTGGGACTTTTTTAGTTGTTAGGCTATTAATTGCTGCCTCAGCTTCAACCCTTGTTATTGGTCTATTCAGGGATTTAACTTCTTCCTGGTTTAGTCTTGGGAGAGTGCAAGTGTCCAGGAATTTATCCATTTCTTCCAGATTTACTGGTTTGTGTGAATAGAGTTGTTTGTAGTAATTTCTGATGGCAGTTTATATTTCTGTGGAATCGGTGGTGGTGATGTACCCTTCATCGTTTTTTATTGCATCTATTTGATTCTTCTCTCTTTTCTTTTTCATTAGTCTGACTAGCAGTCTATCTATTTTGTTGATCTTTTCAAAAAACCAGCTCCTGGATTTGTTGATTATTTAAAGGGTTATTTGTGTCTCTATGTCCTTCAGTTCTTCTCTGATCTTAGTTATTTCTTGTCTTATGCTAGTTTTTGAGGTTTTTGATCTGCTCCTCTAACTCTTTCAATTCTGATGATAGGATGTTGATTTTAGACCTTTCATTGCTCTTCATGTGGGTATTCAGTGCTATGAATTTCCCTCTAGACACTGCTTTAAATGTGTCCCAGAGATTCTGGTATGTTGTGTATTCATTCTCGTCAGTTTCTAAGAACATCTTTATTTCTGCCTTCATTTCATTTTTTATCCAGTTTACATTCAGGAGCCAGTTGTTCATTTTCCATGAAGTTTTGCAGTTTTGAGTTAGTTTTTTAATCCTGAGTTCTAATTGATTGCACTGTGGTCTGAGAAAACTGTTTGTTATGATTTCCATTCTTTTGCATTTGCTGAGGACTGATTTACTTCCAATTATGTGGTCGATTTTAGAATAGGAGCAACGTGGTGCTGAGAAGAATGTATAGTCTGTGGATTTGGAGTTAAGAGTTCTGTAAATGTCTATTAGGTTTGCTTGGTCCAGATCTGCATTCAAGTCCTGGATTTTATTCTTATTTTTCTGTCTCATTGATCTGTCTAATAATGACAGTGGAGTGTTAAAATCTCCCACTATTATTGTGCTGGAGTCTAAGTCTCTCTGTAGGTCATTAGGGACTTGCATTATGTATCTAGGTGCTCCTGTATTGGGTGCATATGTATTTAGGATCATTAGCTCTTCTTGTTGTATCGATCCTTTTACCATTATGTAATGCCCTTCTTTGTCTCTTTTGATTTTTGTTGGTTTAAAGTCCATTATATTAGAGACCAAGATTGCCACCCCTGCTTTTTTTTTCTCTCCATTTGCTTGGTAAATCTTCTTCCATCCCTTTATTTTGAGTCTATGCTTGTGTTTGCACATGAGATGGGTTTCCTGAATGCTGCACACTGATGGTACTTGGCTTTTTATCCAATTTGCCAGTCTGTGTCTTTTGATTGGGGCATTTAGTCCATTTACATTTAATGTTAATATTGTTATGTGTGAATTTGATCCTGCCATTTTATTACTGGTTGGTTGTTTTGCCCTTTGGTTGGCATAATTTCTTCATTGCATCATTGGTCTTTACCATTTGCTTCTTTTTTGCAGTGGTTGGTACTGGCTTTTCCTTTTCGAGCTTAGTGCTTCCTTCAAGAGCTCTTGCAGGACAGGTCTGGTAGTGACAAAATCTCTTAGCTATTGGTTGTCCATAAAGGATTTCATTTCTTGATTTATAAAGCATAGTTTTGCTGGATATGAAATTCTATATTGAAAGTTCTTTTCTTTAAGGATGTTGAATATTGGCTCCCACTCTCTTCTGGCTTGTAGGGTTTCTGCCGAGAGATCTTCTGTCAGTCTCATGTGTTTCCCTTTGTGGGTGACCTGACCTTTCTCTCTGGATGCCCTTAGTATTTTTTTCTTCATTTCAACCCAGGTGAACCTGATGATTATATGCCTTGGGGTTGCTCTTCTAGAGGAGTATTGTTGTGGTATTCTCTGTATTTCCTGTATTTGAATGTTGGCATGCCTTGCTAGGTTGGGGAAGTTCTCCTGGATAGTATCCTGAAGAGTGTTTTCCAGCTTGAATTCATTCTCCCCATCATCTTCTGGTACACCAATCAGGCATAGATTAGGTCTATTCACGTAATCTCATATTTCTTGAAGGCTTTGTTCATTTCTTTTCACTTTTTGTTCTCTTGCCTTCTCATTTTATTTCATTAATTTGATCTTCAATCTCTGACATCCTTTCTTCTGCTTGATCTGTTCAGCTGTTGAAACTTGTGTATGCCTTATGAAGTTCTTGTGCTGTGTTTTTCCGCTCCATCAAGTTGTTTATGTTCTTCCCTAAGCTGCTTATTCTAGTTAGCATTTTGTCTAACCTTTTTTCAAGGTTTTTAATTTCTTTGCATTGGGATAGAACATGTTCCTTCAACTCAGAGAAGTTTGTTATTACCCACCTTCTGAAGCCTGCTTCTGTCAATTCATCAAATTTGTTCTCTATCCTTCTTTGTTCCCTTACTGGTAAGGAGTCATGATCTCGTGGGGTGGGTGGAGAGACGTTCTGGTTTTTGATGGTTTCATTCTTCTTGCACTGTTTCTCCCCACCTCTTGGATTTATATAGTTTTGATCTCAGGTAGCTGCTTGGGGAGACAGTCTTTTCTTTGTCTGCATGCAGAGGCACTGCTGGGCTGCCACAGATTCAGCGGAACTGCTGCATCTTTTATTTACTCAGGAAAATTAGGCTGGCTTCTGCAATGGAGGCTTCCCTTCTGCCCGCCTAACTGGATTGTTCCTGGTGGCTCACTCTCTAACTGACGTTCTGGCTGCCTAATTCTGGAGTGAGAGAATTTTGGCCTGCTGGGTTTTGTGTAGTGTGGGGACCCGTCCTGCCATTTGGGCTGTTTCATTGTGTTTCATTTTCCTTCTTACTGGGGGTCAGGTAGCTCTGTCCCACTGACTTTGTGGCTTTTTCAGTGGCAGCCAATGCTTCTGCCTAGATCTATGCTGACTGCCCCCGCACCAGCTGAAGTTGCTGTTCTGCCATGTTCAGGCAGCTTTCTTTTCAGCCTGGCGAAGATCTCCTGTTCTGTTGGTTGTAGAGGGCTTGGACAGAAGTCCCAGAGGGGCAGATTCCCCAGTCCTTCAGTTGGTTACATGCTCATCCTGGGTGGGGCAGTACCTCACCTTGCTGCAACTTGCTTTTTTTGATTTATACCCACTGTCCAACTAGACCCACAAAATGAACCTGGTACCTTGTTTGGAATTGTGGAGACCACTCAGCTTCTGCATCTCTCTCTCTGGGAGCTGCTTTCCAGAGCTGCCTCTTATTCGGCCATCTTGGGATCCCCCCTGGGTCTTGTTTTTTTTAACCTATACTTGCCAGTTTCTTCACCTCCAAGTTTAGAACATTTAAAGCTGAAAAGAAAACACAAGAAAGCTATAAAATGCCTTATCTTGTGTCCCAATGACCTCTATGAGTGTCCTCCCTTCTCTTCTAATTCAGAAACTCTTTTTGTTTATTTCATAAATAATTTACAAGATTGTAAATCTATTTACCATGTGAAATAAAGAAAGATTTATCTGCTTCACCTTCTTAGTAGTGAAAGAATATTTTGATTTTTTTTGAAAAAATATTTTATTTTACTGGTGGTTAGTGGAAAAACAACAACCCTGTCTTTTATTTTATTGTTCTAAAGTAAGTTTTCCAGAGAGCACATGTCTTCTGTGATATCAGGTCAACTTACAGAAAAGAAAGAAAAGATGGTTTGTAGGACATAAATATTTGTTGTTGGGGCATGAGATCAAGCAATACTCTATCATCCCAAATGCTCAGAAGCATACATGCAGGTGCATATCTTTATAATGTCCTTCTTCCAGGTGGGAGGCATTGGTCTATCAATAGTGGGAAACTGAAACCATGTGTGTTTAAATCTAATTGCAAGTGGTTGTCATAACAAAAGTTAAAAGTAAGCTGTCATGAGTTTTCTGATAGTTCAACAATGTCATTAAGAATCTAGGTTTTCCTTATCTTCTACTCTGAATTACCAGTGTATACCTTTTCACCTTTGTGACTGCAAACTGACCAACTTTGTGCCTGAAAACTACTCCAGCCATATCATCACGTCCACACACACTATGTTCAAAGGCAGGAAATAAGAGCAAAAGTTGTAAGTTAAGAGCATTCAGCTCATATATCTCTCTCCCTTTGATGGGGAAAAAGATCTTCAACAAAACATTTCTAGCCAACTGACATAACACCTAATTAATCAGAACTGAACTGAATTCCAGCTATAAAGAAAGCTCAGGAAATTTAGAAGTTAGATATTTATATCACATGCAGCCATTCTGGTGTCATATTGGTGAGCTATAGAGAACATTAAGAAGCGAATCTGTGTACTGTGGTTTTGTGGAGGTAATTTCATGGCATTGGAGTAAGAAAGATTCTGTATCTTACTGAAAGAAAAAGTGCATTGGAGACAAAAATACTGGGAGGTTCACTTGCAAAACATAGTTTAAACAGTCAGTAATATGTACTTGCAAACTTTGTGATAACTAAGAGTCCAATATAATGCAAATGTAACATGTTTAGTGCCTCATTTTACTAAGACGTCAGCTCATGTCTTCATTAGTATTTCTGAATGACTGTGAATTAGTAAAGATTCCGGTATCACCAAAGCAATTTCATAATTATGTTTCTAAATGTCTACACCAATGTCCACAAAGAGACTGAGATGAAAACTGTCTCATAGTCAGCATTTCCAATGTGTTATTACATATTACAGTAAACCCTAGTCCCACCATAATTTCTGAGAAAATGATTTTCTGGGCTTGAAAAGAATTTGGCAAATTTTTTAGATTATCTTGGTCTTTAGAGATTAACTGGACACATACTATAAGTTCTGATAAATCCCAAAGTTAAGAAAGACAACTTTATATTCATTTAACCCTGTATTTTCTATTTATCACTTCTGTCACAATTAAACCTATACATAATGTGTAGAAACTGCATTCTAGAAAATGGATTCTGAAAAACATTGTTTCTGTCATGAATAAACTGTTCTAGAGATAAAAAGTTCTCCTGGCTAAATTTACCTAATCTCATTATCTTTGATATCCCAAACAGCTTAAGTCTCTTGAATATCCTACCCTAGAATATTTGTATCACTAATGGTGATTTCACATATTTCTATTTACAAAGGTCTGTTCTATTCTTTTGTCTGATGATAATAACCTTGTGATTTAGGTTGTATTATTATAATTGCCAACTTATAGATGAAGACAATCAGGGAGACCAAATTATTCATTTGCTTATGCTCAACTCAGTGATGCAGCTGCAAATAGGACTTAGGTTTAAATGTATTCTCAATAGCTGCTACTGGCTATTGAGTGCATTATTTCAGGTCTTTGAGCCAAGGTTTTCTCAGCTACAAATGAAAGATGATGATGACGAATCAAATAGCTGACACTTAGTAACCATTTAATGAAGGCATGGGAGAATATCATTATTACTCTACTATTATGATTACCATATTCATGAGTGCTCAGTAACTGTATCTTGAAGAGAGTAAAATTCATTTGGTTCAGTGGAAAGATTTTATTTCTATGTTTATATTCCAACTAATACCTGGCTTGTGCATAATCTACATGGTTAATAATAACCTCCACAGAAGTTTTCACAGACTTAATCATGCCTTTTGTTTTGACACACTACCTTTTAATAATCTTTTTGCTCAGTTTAGACTTCTATTCCATGACTTGTTTATCTAAACAGCTGATATTTATCCTTCCGAATACATATTAAATTCCCTTTTCATTGTGAAATTTTAATTTTACTTTCCAGTGCTAAGTTAGTTGCTCTCCTCTCTGGATTCTCACCCATATTTTACCATGAATATTGTATTGCTCTTTTCTATTTACATCTCTGTTTCTCCACCCTATTGCAGACTTCTTGAGAGCATAGGCCATGGTTTATTCACACCTGCATTTGCAGTGTGTGGCAACATACGGGGCGCATGGCAGGTCCGTTACATGACATGTTATATTGTCTACCATAACATATGCGTGAAAGAATGTTGATAAAACCTTTTCCTGATTTTTTAAACAAATAATTTCAGAATTTTTTAAAAGGACATAATAGAAGGCGACTATAATTATCATGAACTGGGGAATATAGGTTAAGTAACTTCTATAAAAATAGTTCAAGTAACTTCTATTCTCAAACTATACTAGATTATTCATAAAATCAGTTAAAAATTACTCATATGGCTTAAATAAGGAGTATATTGCTGGAGTAGCTGCTGCTTAGATATTTCTATCAGTGACAACTGTGGTAGCAAAAAGTGTGTGTGATTTTTTTTGTTTCTTATCTTTTGTTTTCTTGGTAATGCATGCAGATATTTTTATTCTTTGCATGGAAATTTTATCATTTTCATTTAAACCATTTCTTCTACAAATTTGTGTGAACTTTCTCACAGGTTAAATACAGATTAGTTGTAGAATAGTGAGCTAAAAAAACTACTTGCAGTTCTTTATGGCCAAAAATATGCTTTCTTCTGTCTTGGAAATGTTTTTAAAAGTGCCATCTCTTTTTGTCCTTTTTTTAAAGGCTATCTGAAATCCTGAGTTACAAGGTAACACTGCATGTATTTCTAAAAGTGCACTTTCTGGAAGGAAGCTGACTTCTCAAGATATCTTTATAGATTGAATATGTAGTATTCAAAATGTGAAACACGTTTTGAATAGTGCTAGATAGTTGTGATTCTAATTTAGAGTTGCCATCAAGGTGGCCTCTGAGATTTTTAAAGTTTCAAATTGACCTTGATGTGTAGCTGTTAAGTGACTCTTTCAGGGTATTCCCTCTGACCTGGAGCTGGCAAGAAACTTTTTAATATGGGTTATGTACTCAAGTAAGACATGCACACTGCCATCAATATTTTGGTACACTTACTGTTTTTAAATATATAGGTACTCATCTCTATTTTCTGTGAAATCCAGGATCTTGCTGTCACTCCACTGCCATCAAATTAACTCTATAAAAATGGGGGATACAGATTCTTCTGTTTATATCTCTATACTTCATCTGTATACCATCAGAATGACTATATGTGATTTAAATATATAACTTCTAAATTTTATTTACTGAAACCTACAACGAAGTTTTTAAGGCCAATACCTGTAACAATAAGTTTGAATTCTGACGTCACTGAGATGTGACTCATTCCTGTGTATTATTTCATACAATATTTAATACAGTGCTACTTTCATTCAGTTACCTTTAGGGCCAAAATTGCATTAGAAGTAATAATAATGAAGTATAATGACAATGATAGAATTTTTTTAAATGTGATTTTATCAATGTATAATATATTAAATATATTTTTTTATAATCTCAAAATGGGAAGAAAGTCCCTTGTCTGAAAACAAAATGCCCCGAGCCAGGAGAAAAATAATCTGAGTTTATATTGTATTATTTTCTAGAAGAAAACATTTGCTTTGTGATAAGAAGAAACTTTCCCTCTTCAGCCTCTTGTTCAAATCAAAATTTCAATTTTCAACTTCAGAATCAAGAAACCTAAAAAATATGCTCAAAATTGCCTGAATGACACTAAACAAAAATTGGACAATTAGCCTATACTTATTGACCATTTTAAAATCGATTTTGTGTGTCATCTGTATACATTTGGTGCATTTTAAAAATTTTGGTTTTCTCATTAATTTGCAGGAGTATTTTTGTATACTTTAATACAAGTTCTTTCTGACATACATATATTGCAAATGTTTTTCCTATTCTGTGGCTTTCCCTACTCCCCCCCAACTTTTTTTTTTTTTTTTTTTTGAGACAGAGTCTCACTCTGTTGCCAGGCTGGAGTGCAGTGGCACGACCTCAGCTCACTGCAACCTCCACCTCCTGGGTTCAAGTGATTCTTCTGCCTCAGCCTCCCAAGTAGCTAGGACTACAGGCATGCACCACCACACTCAGCTAATTTTTTTGTACTTTTGGTAGAGACCTGGTTTCACCATGTTGGCCAGGATGGTCTCAATCTCTTGATCTTGTGATCTGCCTGCCTCAGCCTCCCAAAGTGCTGGGATTATAGATGTGAGCCACCACACCCTGCCTGTCTCATGGTGTCTTTGGTAATAACAATTTTGCATTTTCCTGTTCAATTTATCAATTATTTTGTTATGTTTAGTGCTTCTATGTATGTAATAGTTGGAAGATAATTTTTCTTTTGCAAAATCTTAAAAATATTCTGCTATATTCTAGAATATGTATAGTTTAACTTTCATAATTCTGACTGGGATACATCTTGAGATATATTGTTATTTGTGTGTGTATTACAAAACTTGTTCTTCACAGAAAATTGAACATAATAACTGAAAACCCTGCTTTCAGACACTAGACAATAAATAAGTGCAGCATGGTGTCCCTCAGATCGGAAACACAAAGACGTGTATATCCTGACTGCCTAGGTTTTCTGACTGTTGGCCCTTTCTGGATAATAGTACCAGAAAGAAGAATCCAAGGAGGGCATAGTGGATTTGCTAATTTGAGGAGGTCAAAGATTTGGAGATGTATGAAATGGCTGGAATTATTCAGGTTAAAATGCTGAGGAAAGAGCTACACAAAAATATCAAATCATAGATTGATAGAATCAAACTTTACAAAGCAGAAAATGTAAAAATAAAAAAATGATCTATAGGCTAAAAAAAATTCCAAAAGCTTATTCTTACGGCTTGGAAATGCTTGAGTTCCTATCAGGCAGAGTAATCCTCAGTAATAACTTAAAGAATTTAGCAAAGACAATGGAAGGGGTACATCTCTTTTTTATTGCATTTTAGGTTTGGGGGTACATGTGAAGAACATGCAAGATAATTTCATAGGTACACACGTGGCAGTGTAATTTGCTGCCTTTCTCCCCTTCACCCACATCTGGCATTTCTCCCCATGCTATTCCTCCCCAATTCCCACCCCCACGCTGTCCTTCCCCTACTCCCACCAACAGACTCCAGTGTGTAGTGCTGCCCTCCCTGTGTCCATGTGTTCTCACTGTTCAACACCCGCCTATGAGTGAAAACATGCAGTATTTCATTTTCTGTTCTTGTGTCAGTTTGCTGAGAATGATGTTCTCCAGGTTCATCCATGTCCCTACAAAGGACACGAACTCATCATTTTTGATTGCTGCATAATATTCCATGGTGTATATGTGCCACATTTTCCCTGTCCAGTCTATCATCGATGGGCATTTGGGTTGATTCCAGGTCTTTGCTATTGTAAACAGTGCTGCAATGAACATTCGTGTGCATGTGTCCTTATAGTAGAACTATTTATAGTCCTTTGAATATATACCCAAAAATGGGATTGCTGGGTCAAATGGAATTTCTATTTCTAGGTCCTTGAGGAATCGCCACACTGTCTTCCACAATGGTTGAACTAATTTACACTCCCACCAGCAGTGTAAAAGTGTTCCCATTTCTCCACATCCTCTGCAGCATCTGTTGTCTCCAGATTTTTTAATGATCGCCATTCTAACTGGTGTGAGATGGTATCCCAATGTAGTTCTGATTTGCATTTCTCTAATGACCAGTGATGATGAGTATTTTTTCCTATGTTTGTTGGCCTCATGTATGTCTTCTTTTGTAAAGTGTCTGTTCATATCCTTTGCCCATTTTTGAATGGGCTTGTTTGTTTTTTTTTTCCTTGTAAGTCTGTTTGAGTTCTTTGTAAATTCTGGATATCAGCCCTTTGTCAGATGGGTAAACTGCAAACATTTTTTCCCATTCTGTTGGTTGCCGATTCACACTAGAGACTGTTTCTTTTGCTGCGCAGAAGCTGTGGAGTTTCATTAGGTCCCATTTGTCTATTTTGGCTTTTGTTGCCAATGCTTTTGGTGTTTTGTTCATGAAGTCCTTGCCTACTCCTATGTCCTGAATGGTTTTGCCTAGATTTTCTTCTAGGGTTTTATGGTGTTAGGTGTTATGTTTAAGTCTTTAATCCATCTGGAGTTAATTTTTAAAAAGGTATACACAACCTCAAGAGTAAGGGATACTTTAAAATTACCTTAACAGTTCTTAAAAGTAAGCCACTAATGGGCCAAACTGGTTAGCAGAAAATAGCCAAAAATCTTTTTTTTTTAAATAACAAATCAAGCATCTAAAGAATGTATTGCTCACAATATCCAGTATCCAACTAAATTATTAGAAATGACAAGCAGCAAGCAAATATTACTCATAAGCAGGAGTGAATAGAGATAAAAGGAGAAGAATGACATGGTTAATAGAGGGAAAAGCATATGCCCACATTCATAGATGAAGGAAAAAATGCAAAATTCAACACCTATGTATAAAAAAACTGTTAGCAAAATAGAAATACTAGGGAAATTCTTCAACATAAAAAGATATTGAAGTAAATCTGCAGTTGTACAAATTGAAAAGAAAGAAAATTGTGATTATTTTTTGACAATACAATTTTTAAAATTATAATGAATAAGCAAAATATCATATGAAATAGATAAAACATAGAAAGTCATGAGGAATACAAAAGAAGCTACTGGAATTAATAATTAACAATATCACAGCATACAAGTCTAATATCTCAAAATCAATTGTGTTTGTATATAGTAACAAAAAACACCAGGGAAGTGCAACACATAATACGATTTATAAAAGCTTCAGAGATGTGAAATTCTTAGAAATAAATGTAACAAATTACATTAAAAACTGTTTTGTGAGAGCAAACAAAATTGCTAAAGGAGACCTAAATAAAGGTTGAAATTTTCAGTCTTAAGATTTTGATTCACTTTCAATTAGTTGTCAAATTCAAAGCAATCCCACTGAAAATTTCAGCCAGCTTCCTTATATAAGTTGAATATTCAATTTTAAAATGTATTTAAAAATGGAAAGGGCCTTAAACAATTTTGAAAAAGAATTGCTACCTCAATTCAAGAATTATTTTAAAAGCTACAGTTATCAAGACAGCATAGTGTAGTGTATGTTGAGCACATAGGCTAAAGGAGCAGCATAGAAAATCTAGAAATAGACTCACACATACAGTTTCTTGATAAAATGAATAGTATAATTCAAAAGACTGAAGATACCAATTATTGGTATGGATGTAAAGAAACTAGATCTCTCATACATTGCTTCTGAATATAGCAGTCAGTCCAAAAGTTGGCAATAAAACTATTTGCTAATTTCTCATAAAGGTTAAAACATAATTACCATATGACCCTATAATTCTGCTCTTAGGCATTCACTAATCAAAGTAAAAATAATTGGCTACACAAAACTTGTAAATGAATGTTTACATAGCAATTGTATGCTTATGTTTCAAAAAGTGGGAAAAAATATTGATTATACATCCATTCAGATTTTTTATTCTGACTGGAATTCCCTTTATATTCTCTCTGCATAGCTCCTTTCAAACCTTAATATTTAAAATGTGCCATTTACTTTAAAGCCATTTTTTAAAGCCACTCTACCCTACTCATCCTCATCCAGACTTCTTCTCCCAGAACTCCATTTCCATGTTGTCTATCACTTTATGTTGAAGCATAATAAAGATCTTTCTCATGTGTTTTTCTCTTCATCTAATTTTTTTAGAATAGAGACTGTTTTATTCTTTATCCTGGACCTAAGTAAGTACCTGACACCTAGTTGACATGTAATATTTGTTGATCTAAACTAAATATACTGATATAGTGGGATACAATTTGGAGATGTTCACCCATTTTATTTCTCACCTTCTAGTTCTCTTTCTCCCTTTCCAATACCAGACAGATTTTTAACTCTTTGTGTATTGTCTCAAGGAAGGGATGTGTGAAGTTAGAAATAAGACACCACCTAAATATATTCCCCAGAGCTGAAATAGAATTTGCATTCTATTGGAAAAATATCTTGCCCAGGAGCATTAGGAAAAATCATGCTTCTATCCCATTCTTAAGCACCCAAAAGAGATTAGAAGGCAATTGGTTTTGGCAGAACAGAAAAGACAAGGGACCAAAACAGAGAGATCTGTCCCTATTTCTTAAGTGTGCTGACAGCCAATAAAACCATCAGAAATCTATAAAATAGAGCAAAGGAACCCTGGTCAGGATGGCTATGAGGAACATCTACTAACTTTTACAAAAATTCTGGTATCCCCAAAGTAGCATATTAAACACAGAGAACTTCAGAACAGCAAGTGTTACGTGATCATTAATGTCTCTCGTAATATCATGGACAGCTGAACAAAAACTAGAAGTTTACCACTAAGTCCTTTGAAGTAATTTAGTGCCCTAGAAAGGTAACATCAGCTTATCAGTGAGGGAAATCTTCCTCAAAATTTGAGATTAATTTTCCCATCAGCTTAATAGAGTAGGACCTTACAGAAATTAGGCACATGTATAGATGGCAAAGATCAATGTTTTACATGCATATGTTGAAATATCATTAAGATTAACACAAGTTGAAGATGCATTCTCTCAATCATGTGAAGCCACCAGAGGCATATTATTTTAAAATATAGAAAGATTATTTCTGGGTCTTGGGAGAATCACATTCATTTGCTATGTATTTTGTAATTCAAAACAATAAATTTTGTTTCTATATGTTGATAGTGTAGTATGCTTATTTCATTTTTCTTTTTTAAGTTAAACTTTGAAGGAAGGCTTATGATACCACAGTGGAAAAATGAGACACAAATGACAATTTTTAACGTGCTGTAAAATCTTTCTGCATGCTGTCCTCATCCAGCCCATAGCTAGTGAATGCCCCAGGCAACAGATTGAAAGGGTTAGGCAGTAGAATGTTAGATGAAACATTCCAGGAAATTATTTTTCAACATATAAACTGTCTTCTCTTTTTATTCATGTAAGTTCAGAAAGTATAATCAAGCTAAACTGAGACAATATTGTAGTGCCATTTTCCAAAGATACAGCAACTGCAGGAATGCTAGCTATCTCAGAAACAATTATTTTGAAAAATGTTAGAGTTGATAATATTAAGAGGCACTTGTTTAAGATAACATGATCACTGAATAAATGAACCTACTTGGTAAATATGATGTAAAAGTAGATCTTATAGCAGAGAACTAATTTGCAAATAACCTTGGGAAATTATAGTCAGGTTCTCAATCAGGGGTTTTCTGATTTAGATAGCAGTCTGTAGTCTGTTAGGAACCAGGCCATAAAGCAGGAGGTAAGTGGCAGGTGAACGGTCATTAACACCTGAACTCTGTATCCTGTCAGATTAGCCATGTTATTAGATTCCCATAAGAACACAAACCTTATTGTGAATTGTGCATGTGAGGGATCTAAGTTGCATGCTCCTGATGAGAATCTAATGCCTAGTGATCTGATGTGGAACAGTTTCATCCCAAAACTATCCCTCCACTCCACTCCAGTCCCTGGTGCTAAAAAGATTGGGAACTACTCTTCCCAATGGCAAAAATGAATGAAGTATATGATGGTTTTATTTGCTCCTCAAAAATTTACCTGCAGATTAGTTTGCTCTACTTCTTATAGGTTATCATTAAATTCAATGTTCACTATGGATTTTGTGTGGTCATTAGTGCACTATTCAGAGATTTCTCATATGAGGATATCCAAAAGCAGAAGAGAATTGTCAAAAAGCCTTCAATAAAGATAAGTTTGTAAAGTCAGCTGAAAGATCATCATGTTGGGTTATTACTAGTCTTATGGAAGCCCCAGAAATCACGTATTCCCACAAAAAGAAATTTTATTTTGCTTAACACTATAACTTAATATGTGAAGCATAGAGATTAATTCCTATCTTTCCAATTTGGAGAAGACAAGTTATTGAAAGAATAGGTAACAGCTTTCTCAGGTGTAAATTCTGGTTTGTCTTTGATGAAGCAAGACTTATCATTAACAGAATGATCGTTTACAATGAGAAAAAGTTGGGGAATGAAGTTTATCCATGTGTCTATAATCAAAACAATTTGTATTCAATTTAAAAATGTGTAGAAAATGTGACTATAAGTCTCAAGTGAATAACTTTTCAGGCTGGTTAGTAGTCAAGTGATCTATAGGGCTTAAGGCTTAATGCTTCAGAAAATGACATATGAAGATTATAGTACCTGACCCCAGTTATATATTTCTATATACACACACACATATACACATATACACAGATATATGTATATATTTTTGAAACGATAACTGCCATAAGAGAGCACTTCACATTTGTTGCATCTAGGTAATGTTACATCTGTTCATGCCCATTTTGCTGGAATTTCTACATCCTTCACAAGTCCTGCTGTTTGAACAATATGTTTTCCTTTGTATGTAGCCAACTCTATTTGGCAAGCAGTGGCTCTGGCCATCTGCAATTGATGCATAGCTAGTTTTGTTAATCACTCCCAACGGTGTTTTGTACACTTTTTTTTTCATTTTCAATTAATTGGTCCCAGGTCATTTCATCTTGCAGGGAGCTGCATTTACAGGTAGCTAATACAACTAAGAGGACTGACACAAGCTGCTGGATACCTGGCCAATAAGCACATTACCAGAACAAGTATAGTCTATTAAAAGGCTTTGTGCTGAGCTAAAATGAAATTCCAAAGCATTGACTGGGTCTTGTATTATCCTCAAACAGCAGAAAGACTCAACTATATCCCAGACACATGAAGAGGTGCCTACATTCTTGGGCCTAGATGACCTTCTTCTTTGTCAATTGTCTAATAATAATCAAACATGAGAATATGCACTCACAGAAATGTGAGTGAGGAGAGAGCAATATATTTGTCTGACATATACAACATCACACAGAAAATTCATTTGTACTTCTATTTTGGATTTCTGCATTTGGTCTTTTAATATTTACAGTCATGTGATCCTTAATGGGTTGATTTTGTTTTGCTTCCTCATAGCCTTTGAAGACATTGTAATTTATCAGTGATAAGATGGGTAAAAACTGGAAAAGCAAGACGTGGACAGAAAGGTGTGAACATACAAAGGATAATACAAAATGAAAACTTCACATTTTTCATGAAACAAGAAATTGTTCATTTATAAAGAATATCATGGATATAACTCATTGACTAGTTGCAACAAAGCTTTATACATGTAAAAATTAATTACAAATTAATTACATAATATTAAAGTGACTTAACATTATGTGATGTTAAACATTACATAATGTTAAAATGTACTATTCAATGGTATCCTCACAATAATTTAGTGAGGTGGAAAAGATGTAGCATGTCCAATATATTACTATCAATAAGCAAAGGAATGAAATGAGTCACCAGTCCTTATATCCTGACCTGTGCCATTTCCTTTTATACATACAACTCAGTTTTTATAGCATGTATCTGCCAAAGGTCTTCTGTCAAAAGTGATAAATATATATGAATTCAGAATATTTCAGGCCACTTTAGGACAAAACATAAATGCTGCCATCCTCCTTTGTGTCCAAAATTTTTTTAACTTAATTCTCACAATAGCCATGTGAACTGATTTTCTATTTTAATTTCTATGTAACACGTGAAGAATATTAGGCAAGAAAATAGGGTAAGGTTATAGAGCTAAGTAGCTGGACAGGAAATCAAGCAAAATTTACATTTTTTAAAAAAAATCTGCAATATTCTTCCTTCTTTGCTTTTCTTTTTAGTACCCATGTGAAAAATTTTATGAGTTGTTTTTAATTAGGTTAAAATAGTGACTGTAGTTGACATCTTTTGGGCAGTAATGAGACACTTGCTACATCAAGTTATGTGTAAGACTTAACAAATCTCCATATCCAGCCCTATCTCACTTTTATAACTGCTCAGAAGATAATGGTATATAAGAAAACTTCACACAAAATTTTTCTTTGGTTAAGTGAAAATTGAAATATATCTTATCTTCTTGTTTTTACAGATGGAATGTGGAACATTATGTTTAGTATCAATGATTTTGCAAAGAATCTAGAATTCATTCCTTAATTTTTAGAGCTTAACAATCAGTTACAAGAATTCAGAGAGAATAATAAAAACAACACATCCTTTTCAAATAAATACATTTGAATAACTTTTTGGAATAAAAGAAAATGTGGCTAAGAGATCAGAAGTTATTTTGAATGATTAGTGTTTTACTCTGGACTAAAACTTATACCGTTTCATTATGACAAATCAACTAATCAAAACCAAAAGCAAATACAAATTGAAAATATCCTTAGTATGAAATAATAATTTATTGTAAATTATTGAACACCTTGAGCAAAGTTTATGTGTTGATTCATCAGGTTCTGATGGAGTATTTATTATGTGCGAGGTGCTGTTCTACCAGTTAAGAAGTAAGTGAGTAAAAGATTCTAGTGCCCTTCTCTTGAGGAACTTACTTACATTCTAAGTCCCACAGCAAAATCATGCAGATAATGAGAGACTGAAATCTGCACTTTCTGCTGGCTGATAATGTCATTTGTTTTTCTTATACCTTACATCTTTTCATTAGTACATTTTGCAGGAAATTCTGCAATAGAGTTATATACTACATTCACAAATCTATTTGCATGTAAATCCTAAATCCTTTTTTGCTTTCTTTCTGGCGACCTTTCCAAAAGAGCTCTTGTTTGAAGAACTGTTAATTTATGCCTTCTAGCGTTCATGTCAAAACTAACTTGGTTCTCCTGGGTAAAAAGGAATCCTTACCAGGAGTAACCTGCCTTTTAATCTTCATCAAAAGGGACTCTGAAACAACTTGAGAGCTTTTGCTGCTGGCCAATCCCTGTACTAATGTAGCATTTTACAGGGTTTCTGCACTAACTATCTTTGGGTCTTCTCATAGGAGCCCTGTAATAGCCATAAATATTCCTCAGGAGAGCAAGATAGAATCTGAAATGACTATAATAGCTATCATAAATGAATAATAAAATGTAGAAAGGACAAGCCACGATGAAAATGGCAAATGACTATGATGACGTGTGGACTGTACATAAAGTAATTATTTGAGTGTTAGATTTACAGAAATTCTCCACAGCTTTTTGTGATGTCTGCAACATTTATGGAGGGCTGCATATGCTGTCAAATTGGTAGCACGGAAATAGTGATTCAGCACAATAAAACTTAAAAAGTTTACTGTGTGTATCTTTTAGAATTAAATCAAGTCCAGCCATCTGACCACACTGACTGTGGAATTTGTATCTTTCTGTATTTTCTTCTAGACGTTTAATTGTTTTATAGTTACTTTTAGGTCTTTTTAAATTTCAAAATATTTCATTAACAAATGACAACTATATAGATATTCAAGTTGCACAACACAATTTGACATACATATACACTGTCACGAATATCAGCATCAAATTAGCACCCTCACTACCCTATGGTGTACATTAGTTATTAGAATTTATTTATCCTAAAAAATGGAAGTTTGTACCCCTTGATCAATATCTTATGTGTCCAAAGAGACTTTGCTTATATACACCAAAAAGAAACAATATGTCAAATGACAGAGTTGTTACACTATCATCAGAAGTCATCAAGTAACTAGAAAAGAACCTTAACAGCTAAGATGAAAGTGAGATTTGTGTGGGTATGAGGAATTAGAGGGTATATGTGTTAAGAAAATTACAAAAATGAGCAATCACTGCACTACTCTCAATTTAAGAAGGAATAAATGAGAGACGTGTACAATATTGCATTATACTTGTAAGACAAACAATTCCTCAAATCTCCAGAGAAATGGAGAAGTAAGACATACTTTATGCAAAGGAAACTAGAAGGTCTTTTACCCTGACTAAAAGGATATATATATATATATCCTTTTATATATACACATATATATACACACACACACATATATATATATATATATATATATATATATATATATATATATCCTTTTAGTCAGGGTAAAAGACCTTTTAGTTTCCTATATATATATATATATATACATATACACACATATATATAAACACATATGTGTGTATATGTATATGTATAAAAAGATATGCAAAATTATGTATATACACACGCATATGGAAAACCTTGAGAGGAATCACTGAACAGAAAAAACATATCCTTTGAATTACTAGAGTGAAAACCATCTATCAATTCTTACTAACCCGCTGCATGCTATGCTACAGTCTTAGAAGCTTTTTTTTCTCTAGTTATAAAGTTTTACACAAAGGGAAGTTTCCTTTTCAAATGAACAATTTATCTTGAATAAATCTGTGGGGAAACACCTGATCTGCAATCATCTCTCTTTGCTTCCCAGAATTCTTTCTGAATTAATTATAGTGAAAGATCATATAGAAAATAACTTTGGAAGCTATGTGCTCTAAGAAGGAGCCTCCAAGCAGTTCCCTTAGTTACTGAGTGTTAATATGCCAGAAACCGTCTTTGTATTCTTACTCATCCCCTCCCAAAGTCTCAAGCACCTGGCCTTGCTATTCTGTGTTGCTTTTCGGCCCATTATGGGGACTCTTTTATTTGGATTATTGCAACAATTGCTTCATTTCCAATCCATGCTGCCATATAAACTAGAATGACATTCCTCCTCTAAAAATTTTATCAAGCAAAATTGCTACACTCAAATCCTCCCACAATTTCAGTGCAAACTGTTTAGCTTGATAAATATTCCATGCTAGTTAAAAATCTTTTACTTGGTGATCTCATCATAAATTCACTTGCACCTATTCTTTATTCCACATTTGTCACACTTATCCAATGGCATAGTTTCAACGCAGATTCTCTATCATCTATGAAATCTTTAGTGGCTATAGCTGCTGAAAGTAACTCCTATAATGACTGTATGGCCCACTCATCAACTTTAGAATTGACTGTTTCACATTGCTTATATTTGCATAAATCTTGTCTCCAAAAGAATACAACTAAATCCTGAAATTCATTATCACGGTAAAACACCATGGTTTGCATATAGTTATTTATATTAAATAGGTTTTTGTTTTGGTCTTAAGAAAGAACCCAGATACTTTTGATTTCTTAAGGGTATGAGAAACATTGAAGATGTGATAGTGTAAGTCTGATTCCCCCTTTTGCTTCAAGATTATTAACTCCAAATTCTGCTTATAATGAAAACAAGAATTCAATTGGCTAATTTTTAAATTTGAAAACTTGCTACAGACCTCCCTACTTAGTTTACTTGTGGAGGTACCTGACATGTAGAAGGAGCATGCCTTTCTCGGCTTCTCATTAATGAGGAAAACCACTTTGCTTCTTAAAAACTCTGTCTTCTCATTTACACAGTAAACATAAAACTTTCTTCCCATTTTATTACAAAAGATTGTTCAGAGAAACAAGCTTAAAAACAGGTGTCAAATTAATTTGCAAAGCATATACAAATGTGAACTATTTCTATGTGCTGCTGCATGCCTTCAGATTCTGTAGTGTGCTCTAATACTGATGAACTGATGTGCCAATCATTTTCTGTTATAAGACAATCTTAAGAATATGCTGCTGATTTTTTTTTTCTTGCTATCCTCTGCCTATTGATTTTTCAAGATACTTTGGATGCACTTAGGGCCGAAGGAATTACTATTAATGTATTTGTATGTTAAAATATGAAGTATTTTAAATTGATAAAACAATGGTTTTAACTATCTTAATTTAGTTCATTAAATTCATAAACTCACTTATCTTCAATATCTGGAGGAGAGAGCAGATCCAGGCTACTGAGTTCTTTCTTCTAATGATCTATTTTCACTCTTCAATAGAATTGCTAGAAAATCTGAAAACACAGATAAAATTATTTTATCATGCTGTGCAATAAAGTATCAACAAACCTTTGATTATGCATTTGCCTACATTACCAGAATTGGTTGGCAATCTATATTTATAGTGTGTAGTGATGTCCAATAATGAGAATAGTTTTCTACATGATGTTTACAAAGCACATTTTGATTAAGTTTTAGGGAGTGGAGTGATGAATGAATCCACAAAGGAATCTAAGAGTTTATATCTTATTATTTGGGGCTAATATTCTGATTTTCTCCAATCTGATATTTATTCAATGCATTTCACATTACAAAAATGTTAGGATGTACAGTGTCTTTCTTTCGATATGTATTTATTTTTACCAATGTTGGGACCAGCACTAGCAAAATTCCTGATACTATATGCATAGTTAAGCTATTCTACCAGATTGAAAAACAAGAAGTTTCTTCTTAAAATCTGGTATCCCCTTTGTGACTGCCTGATTTCTGAAGGAGAATTAATGCTTTTCCTTACTTCACTTTATTAGAAATTTGTGTGTAGACTGTAGCATAAGTATTGCATTATAATTATCTCAACAGTAAGTATAACCATCATCTACAACAGATAGTTTCATGAGGTCAGAAATTTTGCCTGATTCATCTCCTAGAACATGTTCTGGAAAATAGCTACATATAACAAATTTTCACTAAAATATAAAGAATTTTTAGGTTAAGTGGCTTATATGTACAATGTTAGTAGTATTGACTTCATAAAAATTCAAAACCTTTTGAAAACAAATCATTAAAATTGAAGATGGTTATAAAAGCTATATCAAAACCTAACACTTTCTTCTCCAGGATGTCTCCAGTTAATCAAACAAAAGAATATCTATTTTGGTCATTGCTCTTTACCAAATATTAGTTGCCATGACAATACAAATTGTAATGGCATGGCAGAGGCCAAGTGTGGATGACAATTCAGTTTAATTTACTGGGATCTTTTCCAATGTCTCTTTATTCCCTTTTGCATACTGGCAAAATTGACTGTGGTACATTTAAGCAAAGATTAGTCGATGCCTGGGGGTGAATATGCTCTGATTTTAGACTTACAGCAATAATACACTTGACAGTACTTGGCAATTCATGGATTTCAGTGTCACCAGTTTACTCATTGCTCCAACAAGAATAGATTCTGGAGCAAACTGTTGTGTAGATGAAGTCTTTCCATTCATTCTACATTACAACCCTGTGCATGCTATTTTCTTTTTCTTTTAGTTAGGGTCCTCCTCCATTCTATAAGATGACTTGTTTCCTCATTATTACCATCTACCACAGCAAAATTTACTATAAAGCATTTTAACACCACACTAAAATGATTTTAAATATCAGTTTACGTTGGCAATTTGAACTGTAATAGAAGCTTAATCTAAATGAATGAATCATTAATGCCAGAATTTCAGCCAACAACAAGAAAGTAGTGCAGGTTTGTTGGAGGACCTAAGAGCCTTAGTCATGGTCCTGAAGTTACAGTACATACACAAGCACAATTCTATTTTTAAGTATAAGACTCCACTGATTGAGTCACTAACTGAGTCAGACTATATGCTTCTATCTATCATCTATCTGTATCCCATACACTCATTTGTGTACTTTTGTGTACACCCACGTGTACAGACATTAAAAAAATCAAACTTGGTCATATGCAGTGGCTCAGGCCTTTAATCCCAGCACTTTGGGAGGCTGAGGGAAGCTGATCACTTGAGCCCAGGAGTCCGAGACTAGCCTGGGTAACATGCTGATACCCATCTTACAAAAAATACAAGAAATTAGGCCAGCATGGTGATGCACACCTGCAGGCTCAGCTCCTCAGGAGGTTGAGGTGGGAGGATCTCCTGAGCCCTGGGACATCAAGGCTGCAGTGAGGTGAGTTCATGCCACAGCACTCCAGTGAGACATTGTCTTAAAAAAAGTAATAAACTAATCACTTTACAAACAATATTTATACACCTAAAAATTTCTCATTTCTGGGGATTTCTGTAAACAAGGTCATTTAGTTGGTTACAATGAAATACATGGGATAATTTGTTGGTGCAAGGATTAAGTGTTCTAGGAAGTTTTTCTCTAATTAAAGATAACAGGTATATTCTTTCCCTTTTTCTTTATGAATATTTAAAGTTAAGTATCTTTTAGTGTTTTGTTGTGTTCACCATATTTTCAAAGAAAAATATCAACAACTATTGTTATAAAGACTGAGTTAAATTTCCCTTTTATAATGATTTTAAGATTGTGAGATTCCTGAAGATTTTTTTTTGCTTCTGAATTTTAGATTCTGACTTAGACCTTACAATAAAATAGTTATAGGAATATTTGTTGCCTAAAAGTAATAGGATAAGTCAAGGGGCTTTATAAATATTCACCAACCATCACGGTAAAGGCTTCTTCAACTGAGTAAAGTTTAAAAAGGCAGCAGAGAAAAATACTAATACTACCATGACTGCTGTACCTATATTTTGATTTAAAAATAAAATTTTAGTGTACTTTGTTCATCCTTACATCAGCACTGCAAACTTAATCAATGACTTTTCCCTCTAATTTGTTTAAGAAATTTATTTCTTTGTTTTCTTTTTAAAATTCTTTTGGTAAAACTTCGAACTACTCATATAACTAACTTTTCATGCCAACTTGTTTTTTGGGGAATAGAAGAAGAGGAAATACTTTGCCAAACATTTTATGAGACTTATATTTCCCCAGTATTAAGACCAAAGGAATCACAAGAAAAGAAACTGTAGATCAGTATCCCTTCTTAATATAGACCAGAAAAATTGCTCAACAAAATACTAGAAAAATGAATTTACAACAAATAAAAAGGAATATAGACCAGGTTCAGAAAGGTATTTATCCCAGAAATGCAAATTTGCTTGTGTAAAAATGAATCACTGCAACACCATATTATTACAATAAAGGACAAAACCCACATAATCATTACAACAGACATGAAAAAAAGCATTTGACAAAATTCAATACCAATTCACCCTTTCATAATTAAAAATTTAACAAACTATAAGGAGAAAACGTTCTCAATCTGATAAAAGGCATGATTGCAAGACCACAATTAATATTATACCTAATCATGAAGGCTAAATGCGTTTATCATAAGATCAGAAGAAACACAATAACATCTATACTCAATACTTTAGTTCAAGAAATAAAACTATTTTCAGTCATCTGTGACAATCTTGATGTGTATAAAAAAATCCTAAATAATTTATGCACAATCAGACACACAAAATTTTTAAAAGGACTAAATCCCTTAAGCAAAATTGCAGGATACAAGATTAATACACAGAAATCAATGGTATTTTTATACACAAGCAATGAACCAAAATATAATTAAGAAACCCGCACTTTGGGAGGCTGAGGCAGGTGGATCACGAGGTCAAGAGATCGAGGCCATCCAGGTCAACATGGTGAAACCCTGTCTCTACTAAAAATACAAAAATTAGCTGGGCATGGTGGCGTGTGCCTGTAATCCCAGCTGCTCAGGAGGCTGAGGCAGGAGAATTGCCTGAACCCAGGAGGCAGAGGTTGCGGTGAGCCGTGATCATGCCATTGCACTCCAGCCTGGGTAACAAGAGCAAAATTCTGTCTCCAAAAAAAAAAAAAAAGAAAAAGAAACCCATTTATAATAGGATCAAAATGAAGAAAATATGTAGGAGTAAATTTAACTAAAGAAATACAAATCTTGTGTACTGAAAACTGAAAACATAATTTAAAGGAATTACAAAAGATTTAAATAAATCTTTTAAACAACCAGATCTTGCATGAACTCAGTGTGAGACTTCACTTGTTACCATGAGGACAACATCAAGCCATTCCTAAGGAATATGCCTCCATAACCCAAACATGCAAGATCTGGTTGTTTAAAAGAGTGTGACATCTACTCTCTCCCCATCTCTTGCTCCCTTTCTTGCCCTGTGACATACTGGCTCCCCTTCACCTTCTGCCATGAGTGGAAGCTTCCTGAAACCATCACCAGGAGCACATGCTGGCACCAGGTTTCCTGTATAGCCTGCAGAACTGTGAGCCAAAATAAACCTTTTTTCTTTATAAGTTAGCCAGCCTCAGGTATTTCATTATAGCAATATGAAATAGATTAATAATAGAAGCCAAACACAAAAAGCAGTATATTATGTATTTTAATTTATATGAAATGCTTATACCAGGTAAATTAATAAAGACACAAAATAGATCAGTGTATACCAGAGACTGAGATAAGGGGCAAATGGTGAGTGACTGCTGATTGATGTAGGATTTATTTTGCATGTAGTGAAAATGTTCTGACATTTGATAGTGGTGATAGTTGCAGAGTTTTGTGAATATTCTTAAAACCCCTTTAATCCTATACTTTAAATGTTAAATTTTATGACATGTGAATTATATCTCAATAAACTAAAAAATTAATTTTTTTACCTCCCTAAGAATGTAGTCTCATTCCAAAACTATTTTACTTAGTCCAAGGTTAAATTTTTTAGTTGACATCAAAATTATACTAGAAGGAGACAGCAAGAGTATGAAAGACTACAAGAGATAGGTAGAATTACTGGATATAAATGGGTTGAATTCATATAATTTTTATCTTCATAAAATTCATTTGCATAATTTTTCTGCCTTTCTGTATCAAAATATAAAAATACTTTCAATAAGATTATTGAAATACAATCACTTTGGAACACTTTTAGCAGTAAGTGTCCCTTCATTTCTATCAAGGGCCTTTTAATTGATTTTTGGAACTGCACTGACCAGAAGAAGTGACAATTGCCATTTATGGCTTTTGAGCACTTGAAATGTGGCATGTGTGTAAAGATATACACTGATTTTTGAAGAAATGAATTAAAATGGAATGTAAACTATCTCATTAATACTTTTTTAGTTAATATGTTGAAATAATATTTTATTAGTGTTAAAAAAATTATTAAAGGCAATGTCCTTTTTTTTTGAATCAGAGTCTCATTCTGTCACGTAGGCTGGAGTGCAGTGGCCTGATAACAGTTCATTGCAACCTCTGCCTTCCAGGTTCAAACTATTCTCTTGCCTCAGCCTCTTGAGTAGCTGGGACTACAGACACACACCACTACAACCAGCTAATTTTTCTTTTAGTAGAGACGGGGTTTCACCATATTGGACAGGTTGGTCTCCAACTTCTGCCCTCATGATCCACCCGCCTCGGCCTCCCAAAGTGCTGAGATTCAATGTGCGAGCCACCACACCCAACTGGGAATATGTCCTTTATTAAATGTGACTTCTAGAAAATTAAAAATTATTCAGTCATACACTGCACAATGGCATTTCCATAAACAACCGACCACATATATAACAGTAGTCTCATCAGATTTTAATAACGAATTTTTACTGTACTTGCTCTATGTTTAGATATGTTTAGATATACAATATTTAACATTGTATTACAAAATGCCCACAGTATTCACTACAGTAGCTTGCTGTATAGTTTTGCATAGGCTATACCACAGAGATTACATGTGTAGTAGGCTACCGTCATAATCTGTACACTCTGTGATGTTCACACAAGGACAAAATTGCCTAATGACACATTTCTCAGGACATTATCTGCATTGTTAAGTGAGGCATGACTGTACTTTTATCGACCAGTGCTGGTGAAGAGATCATATTCTCACACTATCAGTTGTTCTTGCTATCTGAGGTTTCTGAACATCATTCTTAATTAAATAAATTTTTAGAAATTTGTAAGTAATATTTATCACTCCAATCACATTTGGAGTGAACAAACATTTATTTATATGACAAAAAATTCTTCCACATTAAAATTGGTCACACACACTCACACACACACACACACACACACACATATATATGTATTAAATTTGTCATTTAACCATCATTTCCTCCATTTCATATATTTCATTATAAACTCTGAATGAATAATATCTCTCCTCTGTTGGCTTTTGTAATTTAAGATTATTATAGGGAAATTTACTACAGTTAAACTTCTAATTTACTCAAAATTAGAGTCAATATTGAATACTGTATTAGATTGTCTTTATTTTTCTTATCACTGTACACCTCTCCATCCCTCTGCCACTGAGCTCTAACAGGCTTCATCACTGGGATTTCTTATCCTTTGGCTTCCAGTTTGGTGTGTCCAATAAAAGTCACTGGTAGGAGATCAGGGCAAGAAGGAAAGGGACTCTGGGCATTTATTTATCTGTTTCTGTCACTGCCAACCTCAATGTGACCTTGGCTGTGTTTCTCTGCCTAAGGCCATAGCTGCTGAAAAGGAACTTCTGTTTTATACCTATGGTTCTCTCTGTGGGCTATGGTAGGCTCTAGCTGGTAAAAGCTTCCCATCTGTGTTAGTACTTCATCAATTCTTGCTCTCTTAACCTTGGCTACACCTTTGTGAAGAGTCCCTTCATTAAATTCTCCTCAGTCAATGGTTTGAATAGACCATTTGTTTCCTGACAGAACATTGATTGACAAAGAGTGTCCTATGTATATATCCATTATTTCCATAGTAGACTCTTCTAAGGGCTCGGTTTACTGTGGGATATCCCTGAGGAGATTAATCTTCTAAAGTTTACAAGTTTGGGCTTTTGCTCCTAGCAATTAAAGGTTCGTGAGAAGTGTCATGTCCAATTTTCTCTCTAGATCCTTAATATAATTTTGCATCTCCTGGCTGTGTAAGAGGCAATCAAATGTATTGTCTGATTTTAGTAGCCCTAATTTTACTGGCTGTAACTGACCAAGGTGAATATATCCAATGCTGTTTTTCATGTGTTATGGAACAACATGATCTTTAAGATAAGTGGTCACTAAATTTTTTTATCATGTACTCCTAAAATAATTTTCAAAAGCAATGGACCTCACAATGCATTTTTAATTTCATATATAAAGCATTGTATTCAATTTTAAATAATGCTGCAAGGGTCGTGATCTCTCTGCATTATAAACTTAGTTATTTTAAAGTGTCACTCCTAAATCATTTAATCATATATGTCCAATAATGTCAGAATATCACAGAAATCTGACATTACCATCATCCAATTTAAAAACTGATGAAAAAACTTTTTTCAATAAGTCAGAATTTTGCCTCATTTCTCTCTCCTCTTTGTACTCATATTTCCATTTTACTTCCCAAACAGAATTATATCAATATAGTATATCTCTATTTTTAAAAGTCTTTTCCGGATCCTTTTTAATGCTTTACTAAGTAATGTATGTGTATATAAATGTTTTTTTGTGTATAAACATTATAATTTTTCCCAATGCCTAGGTTATATGTGTAACTTTTTTCTCTTTTGTATTACAAGTTGATTGTAAATCAACAAAAATTAAAACTTTTAACAAATAACTACTAAATACAAAGTGTAAAATGTTTAATTATTCACACATTCCTTTATAAAATAAATGTGTTTTCTTTTTCTCAATTATTTTTATATCTATAGATATCTATTGTTGCTAGAAAGAGAAAAAAATTAGCTTCAAATCCATGTTGGTTTTGTTTTTATAGATTTAAGCTTTGAGAAAATGTGTTCAAATTAATTTTTAATGAGATTAAGAGCTTCATTTTACTGATGTCAGCCAGTTTTTTATTTTCAGTACTATTTTATTTTATTTTTAAATTTTTGTTTATTATACTTTAAGTTCTGGGATACATACGCTGAACATGCAGGTGTATTATATAGGTATATACATGCTATGATTGTTTGCAGCACCCAGCAACCTACATTAGGTATTTCTCCTAATGCTCTTTCTCCCCTAACCCCCCACCATCCAACAGGCCCCAGTGTGTGATGTTTCCCTCCCTGTGTCCGTGAGTTGTCATTGTTCAACTCCCACTTATGAGTGAGAACATGTGGTGTTTGATTTTCTTTTTCTGTGTTAGTTTGCTGAGAATGATGGCTTCCAGCTTCATCCTTGTCTCTGCAAAGGACATGAACTCACCTTTTTTATGGCTGCATAGTTTTCCATGGTATATATGTGCCATATTTTCTTTATCCAGTCTATCATTGATGGGTATTTGGGATGATTCCAAGTCTTTGCTATTGTGAATAGTGCTGCAATAAACATTCATATACATGTGTCCTTAGAATAGAATGATTTCTAATCCCCTTTGGGTATATACCCAGGAATGGGATCTCTGGGTCAGTAAGTTTGGTTAATTTCTAAGTGTTAGGGGCCCAGCTAAGTGGGGAGAAAGAGCACTGATGGGCCAGGTGTTGGAGTAACCATTAAAGCAATAAGCTAAAGAGAAAATGGTCAAGCTTTTGATCACCTACTATGATCCTATGAGGCGGATTCTAAAACAAGTGACAGCACCAGCTCCACTTCCCCCCGTAGAGTAGGGCACCAGAAGGAGGTCAGGTGTATCAATATAGATATGGGGATTGTCTCATTCTTCATGGAGCCCCAAACAAACGACTCTGGCAGTTTTATGGACTCTGGGGTTGGAAGAAGGCAGGAGGGCTAGAGGAGAGATCTAGGAGTGGAAAAGTACTTGGTACTGAGTAAGAGTAGGAAAAAGTGTTTTTAAAGTTTTTCCTGTTCCTCCCATACAGTGGCCTTAGCAGAGGTGTCTGCTAGATGATTCTGCACACAGTCTCAGATAAAGAAACCTAGGAATGAAGGAGCGGGGACTAGATATGCAAATATGCAGAGAGCATGACTGGTTTAAGCAGCCTGAATCCCTGACTGCAACTCCCTTCAGAGACTGCAATGCACTGGCTGTGCCTCAAATCTGATGTGGGGAGGACAGCTTTCACTTAGAAAGTCTGCCAGGTAAAGCTTTTGTCATTGCCTATGGTCAGGCATGAAAAATCACATATAGATTTTTAGTCAGGAAATAGATTTCTCACCATATTATATGCTGAATATCAGAGACTAATCTATCATCCAAAATTATCTTTAATGATATTTTATCTGACAACTGGATCAAGTCAACTTTCAATTACATTGAAAGCAATTTTTAAAATTTACATATACAAAGTGTTTAGCACTTGTTTTGAAAAACTATTTGGTATCCAGTTGTTAGAATCACTCACAGACAACATTTTTAATTGATCATTTATTAGTTGCCCAAAGGATTTTACTCATGGGAACAGTAGATTATACTACTATTAGTAGATTTTGGATGAGTTGGAGGCATGCATTTGTTTGGTAAAATGGCAAAAAGGAGGTTGTGAAGAGATAGGAAAGAGGAAAAAATCTCAATCAAACAAGGTGTCTTCATAGAGAAATTTTGGAAAAGCATATATACGTGTGTGTGTGTGTGTGCGTGCGCGCGCGTGTGTGTGTGTGTATTTGTATATATATTTATGTAGATTTGGGCTATAAAAATCAATTTCCTTGGAATAATTATGCCTTTTTGTTCATTCTAAGGCCTCCATGTGCTCTCAAGGGGTGCGTTGCTCATACCCAGCTTGAAGATTAGCATGATGATCACATAGGCAGTAAGTGGAAGAGCCAGGATACAAATCCTGGCAGTCTGCCTGGAGAATCCAAGTTCTTTATGCAACACTTACTTCCTGAGGTACAGGTTCCAAGATCTGCCTTGATGATAGGATTTAGCCATATAAAGAATAAAACATTTTACTTCCCACGTTTGTTTTCTTAGGGAGTCACTAGACTCTACCTAAGAAAAATGTAGACCTAACTCAGAGGAATAAAAAAGAAAGTTCACAGTGACAGCTGTGTAGCAGATCAAGAGAGCTGCAAGCTTAGTTGAGACTAAGAGGAGAGTGGCAACAGTAAAGTTCACTGGAGGAGCCATTAGCAAATGTGCTGGCAGAATTAATTCACTATTCTACCGAAAGCAAATAAAATGGTGTTTTTACCTCACTCATTCACAAAAGTCTGTAATAGTGGATTCAGTGTGAAGTGAAAAATTGAGTAACTTTTAAAGGAAAGCAGCTATAAAATAATTTCATCACCTCAAAGTGTGTTTTTTAAACAAGATACAAACACAAAAAGTATAACCTCTTAAGGAAAATTACATTAAATGTTAAGCAGTATATTAAAAACAACTTTTGTCAACCAAAATTATACTTTTAGACAAGTGCAAATTAAAGCCATACACTGGGAATGTGTAAAAATTAAATAAATATATATACTTTGAATATATTTCTTTAAAATCAATTTTAAAATGAATATATTCATTCAAAAATGACCTAAATACAATATGAAGATGACATTTGTAGAAGAGAAACCCAAATAGTGCTGGTAATCAAGTACATGCAAATTAAACAAACAAAGATATGTAAAACCTAGTCGTTTCCAAAGATTTTGTACATCAGACACCTTCAGCTGCTGGCAAGAATTTGGAGCAATGACTAGTTAGTTGGTGGGAACATCAATTATTGAAATAAATTTACTGTGTAATTTGGCAGTAATTTGAAGACCTACCCATATTCCTATGACCCAACTATTTTTCTCATATACATATTGGAATAATAATAATATGTGAAATCCTTCTTGAGACTCAAAAATATACACATATAAAAGTCTCCATTGCAGCATTGTTTATAAGAGAATAAAAAAAGGGGGAAGAGAGAGCAAAAATGTCTTAAGCTCACATCAAATTCAAAATTGATAAATAACTTGTGGTAGTTTATAGAATAAAGTGCTACTGTGCAGCTATGGAAATGAATGATCTGGAAGTTAATGTAAACATAAAAGCAAAGAAACAGATGAATAATATGCACAGTACAACATTTTAGCATATAAAAACATGTTATATAGTGTTTGGTAACATGTGCATATGTAGTGATATACATAATATATGTGTCTGTATGTATTTAAGAAATGCAGGAAGATAACTACAAATTCAGAGTATAATGAGCTCAGTCTAGTGGCTGAGAGGATAGTACAAGGATTGGAATCCAGGAAACAGAATTCAAAATTACACAAATGTATTTGTATTTGTTCCCTTTATTCTTAAGTTAGCTGGTAGAAACTTATCTTTCCCTATATCATTGTTCATACAATTTTAAATAATGTTCCCAGGGAGTCATCCTTTGGGAGAGAAGTAGACTCGAGAGGCTATACAGTAGTACTGGGAGTGTGGAATACATGATGACACAATAAGAAAACAGAGTAAGGAGTGAAACTGCACAAGAAAGTCATTACCCAAGAATAGCATGCAACCACTACCGAGGAAAGGCCACATTTCAACAGAAAGAAGAGGACTCCAGGAAAATTGGAATGGCTTCCTAACTATTGTTGAATTTCTTTTTCTCGCTCAGTGACTGTCTGTGCACACTTCCCAATGTGTGAATTCTTCCTTTTGTAATAAATAACTCAGCAAGCTATTTGCAAATGCCAGCTTGAGGACATGTTATTGAGAACTAGTCGGTCAGACAAATTCTTCTTTCTTCTCTAGTCAAAATAAGTAAAAACAAAAGTAATTATAGGTAATTTTTCAATCATTTTCATGGTATGAGATAGTGTGAAACACAGAAATTACTAGATAATGATTTTTTAATCTCTATCCTATAAATGTATATATGGTAGATTTAATGCAGATGTTACCAATGTTAGTAAAGTAAGGCCTGAACGTGACAGGATAGAAGGGAAGGAAAAACAGATGAGTTGAAGAGTAGGGACACTAATGCCGCATTATAAAGAGAGAAGAATCGATAGATATTTCTATAGTGAATGGTGTTTTTAATGTGTATACCTATGTAACAATCCTGCACAATCTGCACATGTACCCAAGAACATAAAGTATAATAAAAGAATTGTTAAAGGAAAAAAAAAAGAAGATCTAAATATGCTATTTGATATCAGAAAACGAACCTGTCAAGAAACTTAGAATACAGATATAACCAGGGGTAATATTTAAGAAATGTGTTAACATTTACATTAAGTAGACCAATCAGAATGCGTCTGCTCATGAGCTTTAGTGCCAGGCCAAAGTGCTAAAAGCTCACTTGTCCTAGAGAAGGATGGGGAGGGTCAGCAGAAACCATTCAAGGGTCTGAGAAACATCTTCTAGACTGTCAGGTATATTACAGTGTTTACTCACTTTATGGCTGTGCTTATGTGTATTAGCAGAACAAAACTCTCAACAAAATTGTTTTTGGAGATTGAAAGGAAGATGGTACAAGGAACATTTATGGTAATTAGGAGAAAAACAAATATTTCTATCATAGCAAGAAATCAAATAGCCTTTCTAAAATCAATAAAATATGTAGTAATTTAAACATACTATTTGAAATACTTGATTATATGACTAAGAGTTAAAGCTAAGAATGTCCAATATTGCTATCATTTAACAACTGTCCCTTTATTTCCACATCCTAATCGAAGTCCTGTGACCTCACTAGTTTTCTGTTACTACTCTCAGAAATACACTCTTACTTGCTTCTTCTCATATCTCTATTGACACTTCTCTCCTTCTCAGTCATTAACCCCTAAGCTTAACCGATTCCAAAATATCAAATATCAGGATATCAATTTCCACTCACTTGTCCCAGTCTTTCACACATCCAGCTCGCCTTTTAAAGTAGATCCTCATCATCTCCAAGATACTAAATGTACCATTCTCTATCAACACCTTCTGTCTTCTTAGATTTCATGATCCGTCAAAATACATTCTCCTTTGCAAATACATTTAACTCCCATTCTGCTAATCATCTGCCCTGCTCACCTGGAAACACCTTTATATTATAACAAAGTCTACTCGAAAGCAAGTGTGAATAGATAAAAGTAAAAGCTCATAGCCAGTTAGGTTGACTTAAAGTGAAACTTTAAATTAAATTTGTGATATCAAATGTCAAAAGGACACTCAACATTCTATGATACTTCAAAAACATTTATATGGAAAGCTTATGTTTTAATCTAAAAAATAATTTCATATATTATATTTTCTCCTCAAACACCTTAGCATTCTTCAACAATCCAATCTGCTTAATCAGTTTCAGAAAATGAACTTGCTTCCCATTAAGAAAACATAAATTATCAGTTTAGAATTCCCTCAAATTCCTACTTATCTTGTAATCTTGCATGTCCATTTATTTTGTTCTCTTGGGTTAAATTTAAATTTTATCCCTCCTTCTTATTCTATAATATTCTGGATCCCATCTCCCTTAACTATCTCAAGGTATTTTCCTCATTGTTAATTCATTCCTCTCCTCTCTTCAACCATCTGTGTCTCCTTCTCTAGCACAATATGCAAATAAGCATACAAACTTGTCTTGCTATTTCATATTTTTTATAAAAATCACATTTCTTCATAATTCTTGTCAGCAACTTCTCCATTTCTATGCTCACCTATATAGATATAATTCTGGAAATAATTAGCTTCAGGGACTCTACGTTCTCATCTTCTATTTATTCCTCAGTGCTCTAGAGTTCAGCTTCTTTCATTGTTACTACATGAAAATGGTTTTTTGTCAAGATCTCTAGCAACTCTACTTACGTCAAATTCAGTGATCATTTTTGCTCTTATTTGTCTAATCCACAGCCTTTATCACAGCTAAGTGTTCCCTTCTTATGAAAACCATATTCTTTCTTAGCTTCAAGAACATTGATCTTACCTTGCTTCTTTCTGGTAACATTTCTGGTAACCTTTCTGACAGCTTCATGTTAGAGTCTTAGGGCTTCCTCCCAAGCCCTTTGCTGTTTTCTCTCTGCAGTTTATTCTTACGGCTGCTAATGACTCTAATCTTCTCGTTGGATCTCTTTTCTGCCTTTTTTTTAATGCCACTTTGCTTCATGTGTATACAAATTTCAAAAATAACGTGTCCGTAGTGCACAGGACAATTTCTCCTTATCCACAGACATCTGAATGCACTTATCTTGGTAAATGACTCAGTTGTTCACACAACTTCTCAAGCAAGATCTCTGGAGGCTTTCTTTATTTTTCCCTGTCCTCTGTCTCCCTCTGTCCAAAATACCAGCAAGCATTCTTATTGTTGCTATCAAAATAAATCTAATATCTGTGTCCTCTTCTTCTCCAGTGCTGTTATTATAATTCAGGCCTCATCTTTGCTGAACTGTTGCCATAATCTCATATTGGTCTCCTGATTCCTAGTCTTATCCTCCACACCCTTAACTGCCAAGGATACTTAAAACACAAAGCAGTGTAAGTTATTGGTTTTTTGGGGTTTTTGTAAAGCTATAAATCAGACTGTCATACCTCATAAAACTCTTCTATTGACTCATCATAGAACTTTAGATAAAACCTAAATCCTGCACATAGCTGGTAAACCCTGGACCCTATGTACATTTTCAGTCACATTTTATACAATGCTTATTCCAATTCTCCATATTTCAATCACAATGAACTCTGTGCATTCTTCAAATACACCAAATCCTTTTCCACCTCAAGACAAACCATTTACATTGTATGGAAGTTATTATTTTGTTTCATTACACAGTTGTCTCTTTAAACTTGAAGTCTCATCTTAAATGGCATACATTGCCCTCGCCGTCTAGTTCTCTGTCCACCCCACTCATGTATTTCTATCACTGAACTCTTCCCAATGTCTCAACACATTTATAATTCTAAAATTATTTATTTGTTTCCATGTTTATAGTCTGTCTTCCACATTACACTTTAACTTCCTTGATGGAAGGAATTACATCTTTTTATCAAAATCAGGTATGCGTTAGATATTTTTTATTGTACAGATAAATAAATGATAGGTCATTATGGGTTTGAAATAACTGTACAAACAACCAACTTCATCGTGTCTAGAGTCAGATGATATTTTATACTTTTCTACATTTTTTGTAAGGCATCTAGCTGTGTTATACATGCTGCAACTAAATTTTTATTGACTGTTCTAAATTCATATTCGTACATAGTATCAACAACTACATTACTTTATATCAAATTTTTATCATTTATTTCTCTTTATCAAGTATTTTTTGCAGTGGGGTCAGTCTCACATTCCGTGGCTGGGCTAAAATGAACAATGCAGAACTAATAACTATAACAAGCTCATTAATTTAATCTCCCCTTCATCATTGCCAATTTGGAACCAAAATGTAAATTCTAATTTCATTGACTTTTTATAGGAAAAATAAATTAGTAGCATTTCCTTCAAGCAAAATAAAAAAACCCACATGGTTTCTATTTTTACATTCCCTTTCATCATAATTTTAAACCACCCACAACAATTCAGTCAAACAATCTGTGTGCTTTTTCCTCTGGGCCACTTCCTAAATTTGCAATTGAGATAAGCAATCAATGATCACCTCTGCTAAACTATACATAAATATTATTTAAAGGAAATTCCTTGGAGAAACTCCTTTATGGAATGTAACTTCATTAGTAAGTAATGGATTGCCCTATTGTAAGTTTTCTCCCATCAAGCTAATTTGGAAACTGTTAATTGTCTTACATTTCTTTCATATGGCAAAATAAATGATACCCCTGTGTGAGAATCGACCTGATTATAATTATAATTTTTATGAGTTAATAGTATTGACTTCGTTTGATTTCCATGTTCACATTAATCTATTTATTATAGAATATTACAGAATTAAACTGGAACAGAATTCATCCTTATCTCTATGTTCTTTGGTCTTTCATAGGCCTGGCAACAGGGGGAAAAAAATAAAAAAATTAGTAAACTGAATAATGAAACAGAAAAAGAAATTATTAAGAGCACTGAAAGAAAATATAAAAGAGATTATTTACCAAATAATAGTATTGCCATCTACCCAAGGCTCTCAAATATGATAAGAGAAAAAATTCTATGTATTCTTTTAACTCTCCTCAATATTCAAACAAAAATTCTTTTTCTTATTCCCATTATATTCTACTACATAGACTTTACATAGAGCTTGTTCTTTTGTCCTTTTTTGTATTAAGAAAATTATAAGATACTGCCTTTGCTTACCATTAGAAAATTTGCTTTTTCCGTTCACAATTTTTTTCACTACTGATTTTATTTACTAATTTGCTTTATTATTACTGATAAAATCCTGATTTTCTTCTGAGAATGTGTTAGCAAAGTTTTCACAAAAGTATCAGGGTATTGTAGGACGTTTTGATAAAAGAAAATTTGGAGAAATATAATAAACAAATAAATAGCATACATAATAGAGTTGAGACATGAAAAACTTAAATCACTGGCTTTAGTCCACATCACTGAAATTACAGAATTATAATCCTTGAAGACTGAAGTGAGGAAGATCAATCTTGCCTCTTATCCTATTTGAGAAGCTCTTGAATAGATGGCAATGTTATCATTTGGTAAATAATCTCTTTTTTATTTTCTTTCAGTGCTCTTAATAATTTTTTCTGTTCTGTTATTCAGTTTACTAATTTTCTCTTTAGGCTTATTAGTATTTTACTTATTCCAAGGTTCACTCTGAATATTAATGTTTATTTTCCAAATTTGATCTGATTCTTGGTATAATTTTATCTTCCTTGTAGGTATCATCAGGGTGGTGTTTTTTAAACCTTATTATATGCAGTTTATTTATAGTCTATATTATAGTAAAAGCAGAAGTCTGTTTTTGTTTTGTTTTTATTTTTCCTGTAGTTGTTACTCATGACATTGTTTTTACCTTTTGTATCTAATTATTCTTGACTATGTGATGAACACTGAACTTGAAATATATTGATAGCAATAATTTGAGGACTAGTTTGAAGTTTTTACTTTTCTTCAGAATATACAGGAATTTTTTTTGTCTCCCAAGGATCTGCAAACAATGTTGACCTAGGAATAAGTTAAACCAATTTCATAGTATAAAGTTTCCAGGATTCTCCAAGCAAAATTCTCTGAGAGAAGCCTTTTTTCTCTCTTCCTTTTTCCTTTCTCTCTTTCTTTATTTCTTTTTTCTTTCTTTCCGTTTTAAAATTCACTGTTCTCGGTTGCCCTTTGCTTTGAATTTGATCACCCTTACCAATGGAGTTTAAATTTCCTAAAACCTGACTATTCCCTCAAGGCAAAAGTAGATTTAAAACTCATTTATTTCTCAGAGTTTTATTTTCCTTGTGATTTTTTTATTGTCTTGTTAATTCTTGATATTTCTAAGAAAATTTTGATAATGTAAATTATCCCGATGTTACTCCTCTCCTCAGAGTTGGTGTAGTCCTAATGTTGTAATTTGTCATTACCAGAAACAGAAAGTCACAAGTGAACTTTGTCAGTCTTATACAACAGACTGACAAACTCAATTAATTTCAAAATACTCTTGTGTTCAGAAGGATTATTATATTCTTGAACATCAACTATATGAGAAAATATGACTATTCTGAAATGATAGTTATATTTAATAGAATTTCAAGAATGTTTAACAAGCAAATGTCTCAGAAAACATAGAGTTTTTTTTCTTTTCATTAATTCCATAAATTAAGTTTGAAACTGACAAGTATAATGGTAAGTATGTCATCTATGGAAAAAAAAACGATGTTTAAATTAAAAAAAAAATACATTATTCTAAAAAGAATCACAAAAATGGCATTGTATCTAGTCAGCTCTTCCACAGTTACTTGAATTCTTAACAACTTAGGGAATCTTATGGAAAAGAGACAAAACCTCCCAGGTATACCTTTTAAAGAAACCATGACATCTCTTGTGTTCTTTAAAAATCAAGATTAAAATGGCCCTGTGATAAATTAAATGCTTCTATATTTTACTTGTTCTCAGAGGATTTGACAGTTAGAGATTATAAGTTTCAGAGCATGCCTACAAGTTCCACAAACAAGAATGCCTTTTTCCTACAGGTGACAAAACCTGTCAAGAAGTCAGTATACTGTATACTTTTCACATGACTGATCATGGTTGAAAAGCCTTTCTTTGCTTATTTCTATAAGCATTCTATAAGTTGTATTGCTCTTTTATTCATTTAAATAGAATTGTCAAGGTAGACAGATTTAAAAATTTTTATATGATCATTTGACAGTTGAATACAATCCTATACTTATTAACTAATTTTTATCATTGTGCATTGAATTTTGAAATATGAAATGTTTTTTTCTTTGTTTTCATTAATAATGAAATACTTAACAGAGGTCTATTAATTTGTGTGGACTAAATTTGATCAACAAATATCCTTTGTGACTGAGGGCAAATTATATATCAAGCCCTTTGGAAGGAAAAAAATCTAAAATAGAGAGAAATCGACTTACATATTTTCAAACTTAGCTCATTTTAAGACTTAGAATTGTATATATTACAGAACAATTTTAAGGCTAGAATTATATACATTATAAAACAATTTTAAGGCTATTTATTTTATTTATACTTTTCATTTTTGGAAACTAAGACCCTAAATATTTACACAAAATCATTTAGCAAGTATGATATTTAGAATTATAATATTTACATCACTGGCATCCAAACCTTGAATAATCCTCTCCCTTTGAGTATGGCAGTAGCTGTAAATATAATGGGATGAGTTGAGCCATTAAAGCTAATGAAGAGAGGTTTTCTGCTGGTCTTAAAGGAACAAACTCAAAATAGGGGACAAGGCCATGTTGAAGAAAATGTTGGGCAAGCCCTAGGAGCTGGTTGATGAAAACGAAGAATCAGGAACCTCAGTCCTGCAACCACTAGCAAATGCATTCTGCTAACAAACCAATGAGCTTGCAAGAGGCCCATGAGCTGCAAGTAAAATCGTAGCAAAATTTGACAGTTTGATTTCAGCAGGTGAGATAATGAGCAAAAGACTCAGGAAATCCACAGCAGATCTATGACCCACAAAAATTGTGAGATAATAAATATGTGTCAACAACATATTAAGCTACTAAGTTTTTGGAAATCTGTCACACAGCAATAAAAATCTACCACACGAGTCAAAAGAACAGTTGGAGGTACAATGCTATGTCTATTTCTCATTATTTATCTGTGAGAAACCTATTATAAACTGATCTCGAAAAAAGTCCATATTAGCCTAATTTGCAGACATTAATTTGAAATTGTAACAATATCAATTAAGTTGTAATTTTAAAAAACTTTGGTCACTTTTTCTATTACTTTTTTCCAAATAATAACATTGTCATTTGTCCAAGCAGAGTGAAGTAAGAAATCACAAAGGGACACCTGAGTTCATGTTTGGTCTGTTTGCACACCTGCCACCACCAGCTTATATTCTGCTTCCAGAGATGAGGGACACACTCATGAATTGGATAAAAAAATATGTATTTAATCTACTTATATCCTAATACAAGATTGATCAGTAAGTGTCATGATGATTGATATACTTCAAGTATGTGGAAAATGGAGAGCTGGTTTGGTCAGCAAATGTGCTTTGGAGAAGATGGTTCAATGCAACCATAAAGAAATGAGGAAGTTTTAGATTACAATGAGTAAGCATCAGGTAAAGATGGCATTTATAGTAAGAAGAAAAATACTCCAAAGCACAGAACCATTCATTTATTTGAAGCACTTACTGATCATCTTATATGCCTATGATATATAAAGGAATGTGATAAGTTCTGGAAATAAAAGAAAAAAAAAGATGCTTCACTTCTTATAAGTTTAAATTTGTCAGTAAAATCTTAAACTTTAAATTCGTGCATACTAAGTATTAATAAAACTATGGAAAATGTATAGAACATGGAGAGTCAGAGAAGAGAAATGAGCCCTTGGGCTTGGGTGACAACAAAGTTCTAAAATAGGTACAAAAGTTTGAATTAGGTTTTGAAATAAGTAAGAAGTCTAGGAAGACAGATTTCCTGGAAAAAAGGAAAATCATGTGTTTTTGCTGAAGAACACAAGAAATTTTAATATGTTTTTACCATACATTGCATGTATAATGGGAAAAGAAAAGTAAAGAATAGAATCAGAAAGAATGAGTCAAACATGAAAGGTTTACATTGCATGAAAAGAAATTTGAAATTTATTCTGCTAGATATGGGCAAACCAGTTGTGAATTACTGGCAACAGAGACTGACTCATGGTCAGATTGTAATATCAGGAAGATTGCCCCAGAAGCACTGTAGACAACGATCAGTAGAAGATAAAACAGAGACTGGACACGGTGGCTCATGTCTGTAATCCCGGCACTTTGGCTGAGGCAGGCAGATCACCTGAGGTCAGGAGTTTGAGACCAGCCTGACCAATGTGGTGAAACCCTGTCTCTAATAAAAATATAAAAATTAGCCCAGTGTGGTGGCGTGTTCCTATAGTCCCAGTTACTCCGAAGACTGAAGCAGGAGAATCACTTGAATCTAGGAGGTGGAGGTTTCAGTGAACCGAGATCATGCCACTGCACTCCAGACTGGGCAACAGAGCCAGACTCGGTCTCAAAAAAAAAAAAAAAAAAAAAAAAAAGGAAGGAGAAGAAGAAGATAAAACATAATTAGGAAGACCAGTAAGGATATTAGTGCCACAAAAGTTACAAACAGGAGAGATGAAAACCTGAAATGAAGCAATAACAAAGGTGATTAAAACAAAAAAAAAAAGCGTATCTGTGACATGTTAAAGGGAAAGATAATACAACACTGTATTGAGCTATGAAAATTAAAATTTACAGGATTCAGTTAGAAATTTTGCCTATACTTCAGGTTCACTCATCAAAATAAGGCAAAAAGGAAGTGTGAGGAAAGTTAGAGAATTTATTCAGCTCATATTTTTTATATTAATTTTAGATGTTTAATAAAGAATGTGTGAAGTGCTATCCAGTAGACAGCATACAATTCTGGGTCTAGAAATTTAAATTTAGAAATTATAATCACATGATAGGAAAAGGCATGAGTAAAAGGATCTAGCCCAGGAGAGTATGTGGATTACATGAAGAAAACAGATGATGACCTGGCAGAGAATCTCAGTAATTACCCTGAAATGAATACATTTAGTGGGTGCATGAAGGATAAAAAGCCAGCTCATTTCATTAGGCTGCAATTGTCAAGATTGCAGGAACTATAATACCACTATCTCTATAACTTTTAAAATGAGATTATGATAAATATAAAAATTACCTAGCATGTTTTTAAAATAATAAAATATATACTTCTAGAAACAGAAGAAAACATAGCTGATATAAAAAAACTCCAAGGATTTATTTGACTTCAGATTAGACACTACTGAGTGAAAAATTAATGAAGTAGAAAGTATTTCAGAAGCAATTATTTAGAAAACAACAGTGAAAAACAATTAGATGGAAAATATAAACGGTTAAAATTATGAAAAATAATGTGAGAAGATCTTATAAAATATAAGGAAATCTACTAGGAGAGGAAATAGATAAGTGTCAGAACCAATTTAAAATGGGATTTATTAAAAATGCTACAAAACTGAAGTAAAACACCACATTTAATAAAACAAGTTTAGCCAAAATACATATTGAGAAAAAAAGGTCAAGAAAATGTCAAGCAGGATAAGCAAAATAAACTCATAAACAAAAAACTTAAAGGCAACCAAACACAGAAAGGCTGCCTTCAAATGAAAGACTTGAGTGAGAGCTATCTTCCCAATAATAAACATGAAAAAATAATGTTATTTTTTTTTTGCGAATGCACTAACATCATAGCAAAATACATAAGGCAAAATTTTACTCTGAGCATTTTGATATTTAATATTACATTAAGTAATTATACTAGACATCAAGTGTCTTATTTAGCTTACAAGTTTTTTTCTGTCATTTAATTAAACTTTGACAATTTTTGTGTTATATTTGTCCCTATCTTCCATAGCTAATGTGCAAAAGAATTTACTTTTTCCTAATGTGAATAATCAGTTTCTTTCTTTCAAAAATTAAATTTGCATACAAATTGGAATTTGAAGATGGGTATTTGATTGAAGTTACCCTAGTATGAAGACTCTTCTTAATTATTTTGTTTGGGACTAAAAAACCACATTTTTAAAAACTATACATTTGCTTCATTTATTTTTAGAAATTGTATGCACTTTAGAAAAATTTCCTCAGAGTTCTTTAGAGGTACCATGGTGGCGCTGCAAAGGGCTTGGGCACATGCAGTTTGGGGGGATATATAACTTTCTGCTTTTGTACTTTGATGGAATAATTATCCATAAATTTTATTTTAAATTTAGGAGTACATGTGTAGGATGTGCAGGTTTGTTACATAGGTAAATGTGTGTCAAGGTTTGTCATATAGATTATTTCATCACCTAAGTACTAAGTCTAGTATCCTTCAGTTATTTTTCCTGATCCTCCCTCTCCTTCCACCCTCTGCCCTCCAATAGGCCCCAGTGTCTGTTGCTGCCCTCTTTGTAGCCATGTGTTCTCATCATTTAGCTCCCACTTATAAGTGAGACTGCAGTATTCAGGTTTCTTTTCCTGCATTAGTTTGCTAAGGATAATGGCCTCCAGCTCCATTCATGTTCCTGCAAAGGACATGATCTTGTTCTTTCATATGGCTGTATAATATTTCATGGTGTATATGCACCACATTTTCTTTATCCAGTCTATCATTGATGGGCAGTTAGGTTGATTCCATGTGTTTGCTATTGTGAAGAGTGCTGCAATGAACAAAAGTGTTCATGTGTCTTTATAATACAATAATTTATATTGATTTGGATATATATCCAGTAATGGGATTGCAGGGTCAAATGATGTTTCTTGTTCTAGATCTTTGAGGAATTTCCACACTATTTTCCACAATGGTTGAGCTAATTCACATGTCTACCAACAGTGTAAAAGCATTCTTTTTTCTCCACAATCTCACCAACATCTGCGATTTTATTTTTTACTTTTTTATAACAGTCATTCTGACAGTAGGAGATGGTATCTCATCATGGTTTTGATTTGCATTTCTCTAATGATCAGTGTTATTGAGCTTTTTTAATGTTTATTGGCTGGATTTATGTCTTCTGAGAAGTATCTCTTCATGTCCTTTGCCCCCTTTTTAATTGTGTTGTTTGGTTTATTTTCTTGTAAATTTGTTCAAGTTCCTTATGGATGCTGGATATTAGACCTTTGTCAGATGCATAGTCTGCAAAAATTTTCTCCCATTCTGTAGGTTGTCTGTCTGATTAATCATTTCTTTTGCCGTGCAGAAGTTATTTAGTTAAATTAGATCCCATTTGTCAGTTTTTGCTTTTGTTCCCATTGCGTTGGTGTCTTCATCATGAAATATTTGCCCATGCCTAAGTGTTGAATGGTATTGCCTAGGTTTTCTTCTACAATTTTTATAGTTTTGAGTTTTACATTTAAGTCTTTAAGTTGATTTTTGTAGCTGGTATAAGGAAGGAATCCAGTTATAATTTTCTGCATATGGCTAGCCAGTTATCATAGAAATAAGAAATCTTTCCCCATTGCTTGTTTCTGTCAGGTTTGTTGAATATAACATAGTTATAGGTGTGCAGTCTTATTTCTAGGTTCTCTATTCTGTTCCATTGGTCCATGTGTCTGTTCTTGTACCATGCTGTTTTGGTTACTGTAGCCCTGTAGCATAGTTTGAATTCGAGTAGCATGATGCTTCCAGCTTTGTGCTTTTTGGCTAGGACTTCCTTGGCTATTTGGGCTTGTTTTTGGTCCCTTATGAAATTTAAAATAGTTTTTTCTTGTTCTGTGAAGAGCATCAATGATAGTTTACTGGGAATAGCATTAAATCTATAAATTTCTTTGGACAGTATGGCCATTTTCATGATATCGATTCTTCCTATCCATGATCATGGAATGTTTTTTCATTTGTTTGTTTCATATCTGATTTCTTTCAGCGGTGAAACCAACATAACTAATAAAGCAATTTATCAAATATTTCAGATCCTCCAATAATAAGCATATATAAAATATTAAGTTTTTGTATCAACAGAAATCTCAAACTGAGTAGTGATATAATATATAATAGGTAATATATGGTACATATTTCTATTATTGTATTTGATCCTATATATACATGCCTCAAAAAATTGATATGTCTGTGTGTGTATATATATATATATGTGTGTACAGTATTAGCCATTAATTCTGACTTTCTTAGTTGTCTGTGTATATCTGAGGCAATGGGGTCTGGCAGGTGGAATGAGAGCATGTCTTGAGATGGAAAGAACCTGTGAGATTTTTCTTTTCAATATTTTGGAATTCTGTTTTTCAGCATGCATAGTCCCTTTATTCAAGAAGCTCAGTCTGAAACATGAGAAGGTGAAAAAGTGAGCAAGCAAGCAACAGCCTGAACCAAGGGTACAGGAGTGCTGTCAATAAAATCTAACACTAGAAGTTGAAAAACACTTTGAAGAGAGGATACTTTACATCAGCTTTGAGAGTCAAGTCACATTTGCAAACTCACGAACAGTATTGGAGTTATTGCAAAGGTTAGCGTTGGCAGGATGAAGAGGGTAGAAGACCAAAGCATGAGGAAACTGGAGATTTTCAGAGGATTGGTGTTGGAAGGATTAACTGTTCGGGCTGAGTAGAGAAGTTTGTGAAATTAAGAGGTAGTTTATAGGTAAGCTTCTCAATAGTGATGCCCTCAGGTATAATAATCACTTATCTACTACCTTTAAATTATATCTCCTTGTTACTGAAGTATGCCCAAAACATTAAATTATGTACTTACGACACACATTCATTAAAATCTGTGGAAAAATAATTTTTAAAAGCAGGATACCTACACAAAGATTGTGGGGAGAGAAAGAGCAACATAAAAGGAGACAGATAAAATTATAGTAGATATTTTAAATAAATATGAGTACTATTTAATTAGGTTACCCAGGTATAATGTGTGCCAAAAAATTATGTACTATATAAATAATTAGATTCATGCATTTGGTTAAAAATTCATATATATTCTCAAAGATAAACAAAATTTAAATCTAACATTAGTATTTAAAATCTTTAAGGAAGCTCACCAAAAATATAGTTAATTATGAACTAATAAAAACAGTGAATTTTGTTTCTAAATAAAATATTATTAATTATTATAGTTTCTGGGTGAGGATAATCAAATTATTGAAATGCATTAATATAATGTTGGCAGCTCAAGATTAGTCACGATTTGCCAGTAAAAAACTGCATGCAATTCCTATTCTGAAAACCATTTGTACTCTGTGGTAAAAGTTACACATAATACTGAGAGCACTTTCTGAGAACAAAAAGATATTTATCACAAGTACTTGTGAATCAATACTATATGATTTTGAACAGATTCATCCAGAATTTTAAAGAATTCTTTAAAAATTAAAGTTTAACTATAATGTTTCAGGAAAAGAGAGTTCACTAAGTAAGCCATTTAAACAAGATTATTGGAGTCATTAAATTCATGTAAGAAAATGACATGTTTTCAAACTATAAAGTAACTTTTCAGATTGTTAGAAATAAATACCTTTTTTCCCACTCCTGGTACCTATGAGAAGGAATTTTCTCCGCAGTATTTATGCCTTTTCTTTGTCCTTTCCCTCATATTATCTCTAAGGACGTAAATTAATTTGATGATTGGAGAACTTGGAAAGAGTAACACTTCAGCCCAAGCCAGTCCCAAGGAGGACCTCAACTGCTGTTTCCCCAGGTCTGAGCTTAGCAGAGGTGCCTGCTTTCATCCTGCAACTTCAGAGACCTGGCAATCCTGGCCCTTTAAGAAGCAGCCCCACATGGCTGTCACATTGTGCTATCTCCACAAACTAGCCATTTTAAGTAATAATAATGACATTTTGTTTGCCTTCTTTATTGTTTTATATTATTTCTCAGTTTTCAGGCCATAAATAAAAGTGCTATTTATTGGCCACTGACTAAAACAGACCAACACATACAGATAAGATGCTATTCACCCAGAATTCTACTCTTCATTGAAAGAAGTGCTGGGAAACACTTGGCTAGTTATTAGTTTTCATTATTACTGCGTGTAGCTAACAATACAAAAATAGTATTTTTCTAATATCTTGGGTCAAAATTATTGTTCTTCTTGGAGCTGGAGCCAGGTGAGAGGAGCTTGATAGTCATTTCTGTGTACTTCAATAATATGGGAAATTAAGAAAATGCTACTGTTGCACTTCACCATCCTTCTGAACTGTGGGTATAATTTTGGAATATATGGCTAAAGTGAATGTCTGAACAAAGGTTGAATTCAAAGTGAATAATGGATCAAAAGCAGGTTTGAAACCAAATAACAGATTAAAGACAGGGCTTGTTTTCAAAAAAGTAATATGAATCACACTACAGAGTGTGCTGTCAGATTATCTCTACGGTTTCAGAGGAACAATTGTCATTTATTTCTTTCCTCCCCCTGAAAAATGGAAATTCAATTCCATTTTACTAGTAACTGTAAAGATAACATGTGTAGCTACAATTTTAGAAGTTCAAAATAAACTTTAAATACAGTTTATAGGGCATAAGCTCAAAAGAATAATTGGAGCAGAAGATGGGAGCTCAAAGACTTAGTACTATTTATTTCAGGTGTATATGTGTAAATCTTTATATGTATCCCTGTGTATGCATATTTATATTGATACATATTATATGTATATATATATATAGTAATATATATACTATATGTATTGATGATGCCAACAGAAACTGAATAAATTAATGTATTTTAAGCAGTTTATATTCAACATAAACAATAAATTTATTCAAAACCATGTTTTACAGACAAAAGAAAAATCAAATTTTTGTTATTTCTATTCTGCAACCCATAATCTTATATGAGGCAAATGTCAGGCACTCTAGACAGTTAAAGAAAAGGCAATAGAAAAATATAAGGTATAAAGTTATGAATAATGTTATGGCTTAATGAGGGACATGAAAGAATATTATGCCAGATTATATTCAGTGTTTTATACATTTTCAGAAAAATATACTTGTATGAGCAAAATTAATGAGAATTAAAACCAATAAACTCAATGTAGAGTCTATGTTCTCATTGTGCCATGTAGCCAGATGCAGCACCAGGAAGATATGGGCAATTTCTTTCTTGTAATCAAGCCAATCAAGAAAAAAAGACACATTATCAGAATTAACGTGCTGTATGACTTTGTGAATGCCCCTTCAAGCTGCCAGTCTTCTTGCCAGTTCTACGGCAGTAGCATTAACCAACAGGAGTATGGACTTATTTCAAGCCCAGGTGTCGAGCAATTTGAAATGCATGAATTCCTTGTTGTGAAACAATCATTCCCTCTGAGGCTCATATTGTTCTCATCATTCCATGAACCATGCACATGGCGAATATGCGTTTACTTGCTTTCCTACATGTAAATTTCTAAGAAGACTAAAATATTGCTCTCCCCTGCTCTCTGTTCAAATTCTTGTAGCCAGGATTAGGAAGGCAAGCTGCAGGAAAAGAGAAAGGCACAGAATTTGAGGACTGCCCTAAAAGATTCTTCAATTCTGGCATCACCAGTAAGCAACATTAATCTGACAGATAGCCTCAGACTTAAAACAGACAAGAATACAATTTAACATTCTTTAAGAAATTCCACACAATAGAAATAAAGTAAAAACTGTAAAGCTGTAAACACATTGAGATTTCCTAGATTGTTACTCTTTGGAATTTTCACTCTTTCTTAGCCTATTGGCATTTTCAGCTATCTTTTTTCTGCCACAGAACAACCGAACAAAATTATGAACAAAGCATTTAATATGTTTAACTTGGCTTTATTTGGAAATAAGGATTGTTAAAAAAAAAAAAAAAAAACCTGTTTTTTCTTTTTTTTCCAATTTGTTAGCAGACATCAATACCTTCTCCTCAGGAAAAATTAAAATGATAATTGGACAGATATAAATTCCTTTAATGATAGAGTCATAACTGTTTTCTGATATTGTATCAGTATAAAAAACAGACATTAGAAGACTTAACTGAAATATTGAGGTAACTGTAGCATTGTAATTAACCATGATATATTTGAAAAATACGAATTGGCCATTCAAAATCTGTTGAAAGATTATATTGAGAAAAATTATATAGCTGAAAATCACACTTTCTTTTTCAGTAATAGTTTATGGTTGGGGCAAGGGGGGAAAATTTTATTAGACTGACTAGGATTAGTAATGTGACTAGGTTATTCTATAGAAATGCAGATTCTGGTTTCAACAGCCTAGGATCTAATATTGGTTCTACAACCCACTAGCTATATGGCTTTGAGATAGTAAATACAACTCAACACTTCACTTTCCTCATTTTTAAAATGAAAATAATAATTGTTCCTACTTTACAAGGTAATGTACAATATTATTATGACAATTAGACTTGTTAACACTATTAGAGTAACAAGGATAATGCCTGGAATATTGTAAATGATCAACAAAATTTGAATATTATAATTATATTGGTTTGTTCAATTTAATAACATATATCTCAATTGTATTTAAAAAAACTAAGTCTGACTGTGCAGAAAATGTTTCCCAGAAATTAATATGGTGATTTATAATTTCATTTAGAAAGTTTATCTATACAAATATAAGGAAATTTTTTAGTTAAAAAAATACGACCTTTAGAAAATAATCTATCAACAACAGAAGGTCTCTGATATCATTCACTTAAGTATTTGTCTGAAAAACAAGTTGAAAAAATGTGTTATGACTCCCAGGAATAAGATATTTAAAAAATATGTTGAACGCATTTCCTGCATTCATGGATATATAAATAAAATATGCCCAAAGCTTTGTTGGATAGCTGTAAGCTAAAAATTTGCCTATGAGATGAAACTCTGAAATGAATGTTTTTATGGTTAAGGTATAAGCACTGTACCTTAATTATAGCAGCATGAATAGTGCTGGTCTCATGAATTTAGTCAACACTTGCCCAGGAACAGCATTCACCAATAGGGAAAAATAGATTCATGTTAAAAGATACATAGTCTTTATAAAATATGATGCTAACAACATTTTCAATGTAAAATAAGGTTGCTTTTAAAACAAGGAACAATAAGCAACATATTTGCAAGCATAAAAGAATTTTGAATTGCATCTGCAGCTTTGTTTGCAATTACAATACAAGAGTAGTTCATCCCATTATAAAGGAGCTTGTGAGCTCTGTTAGCTCCTTATTGGTGTTATGAGACAAACAAAAAATTGTTTATTGTATGTTAAGTCTGTTCAGAAATATCTGAATTCCACAACCCCCCAACTCAAGCTGTGCATTGAATGTTCCAAATAGTAGAAGGAAATTGTTCTTGCTTTCTAAGTATGTCATGGGTATTTCCATGAATTTTGTTCCTGACACTATGTGGAATTATAACCAAAAAAAGAAAAAAATGTTATTCTCCAAAACCGGTAATTTTTTTACTTTTTTTTTGTGGGGTTTTTCTCTGTTACTCAGGCTGGATTCAAAGTCTTGGGCTCACATGATCCTTCCACCTCAGCCTTCCAAGTGGCTGAAACTATAGGCACTTGCCCTTGTGCCTGGTCTTTTGTGTAATAAAAGAATTTATTCAAAAGCATGCTTTAAAACAGGTTAAAGTGTTGAGTTTTATAAGGGTAGGGTATGAGTATTTAGGAATCTGCAAGTTTTGTTTAAATTTATAGTTGAGTATTATTCATTCTCTTATAACACAAACTCTGTGGGATAATGATAAATTTTTATTGACATTCATTTAACGAGAGAAATGAATGTGTACGATAATCCTTGAGGTTCATGGCTATCACTTTCTACTAAACCACAGCCTGTTTAGTCAAGCAACTTCCTGAGTTTTTTTGTGTATTTCACTTTCTGTCAGAAGTTTTCATTTATGTTCGGGAAAGATGATAGACCTAAAAAGATAGTTAACATTTTCCACTTGTCATTATCATAATTTTTTTTTTTTGAGACAAAGTTTCACTCTTGTTGTCAAGGCTGGAATGCAATGGCACGATCTTGGCTCATCACAACCTCCGTCTCCCGGGTTCAAGTGATTCTCCTGCCTCGGCCTCCTGAGTAGCTGGGATCACAGGCATGCACTACCACGTCTGGCTAATTTTGTATTTAGTAGAGACAGGGTTTCTCCATGTTGATCAGGCAGCTTTCAAACTCCTGATCTCAGGTGATCCATGTGCTCCAGCCTCCCAAAGTGCTGGGATTACAAGCATGAGCCTCATGTGGGCCTCGGATTACATGTCCAGCCTCATAGTTTTTAATGATAGATCCTAAATGTCATAGAGAGGGACACTGAAGGGGCAAGCAATGTCCCTATTCTCTGGGCCCCAAGATCTCTGTGGGTTTTGCTCCTCTCCATTCTTGACCTCACTTTCACCAGCCAGTGCTTGCTCCTCAGTTTTTCTCATTTGAGGGGGCATCTATAATGTACTATCTTGTCTAGGCTTAGTGAGAAGGAGGCTAGAGCATGGATCACAATTATTTACTCTAATTGCAGTCATTCTTTCCTCTTACTCAATTTCTTCTTCAGGAGAAAACAGTTGCTTCCTAAGTAGCAGCACAGTGAATACTCAAAAATAGCCGTCTGTTATGCAAAGATGCCTGGGAAAGAAATACACGTAACCTTAAGTCACCATGGCCAGTCAGTCCATCAAGTAATTTTGTAAAAACTTAACAATGAAATAGGACTTTAAGAATCTAAAAATATACTTAATAAAATCTTGTCTTAATTATAACCCTGTGGTATACTTTTTCTTCTCTGAGTACCATAATGGGAAAAATGTACAGCTGAACATCACAGATATGAGTTAAGTTCCAAGCCATCACAATAAAGGAAATATCACAGTAAAGTGAGTCACAGGAATTGTTTGGTTTCCTGGTATATATACACAATTTATGTTTATAATATATTATAGTATATGAAGTTTTCAATATTATATCTAAAAAATAATGTGCATACCTTAATTTAAAAATATTGTTTTAAAATGCTAATTATTGCTGGGTGCAGTGGCTTATGCCTGTAATCCCAACATTTGGGGAGGCCAAGGTGGGCAGACCACTTAAATCTATAAGTTTGAGACCAGCCTAGACAAAATGGTTAAACCAGTCTCTACTAAAAACACAAAAATTAGCTGGATATACTGGCACATGCCTGGTCCCTGCTACTCAAAGGGCTGAGGCCGGAGAAATGCTTGAACTTGGAGGTGGAGGCTGCAGTGACCTGAGGTAGCGCCACTGCACTTACTCCAGCCTGGGCAGCAAAGTGAGACTCCATCTCAAAAAAAAAAAAAAAAAAAAAAGCGAATGATCATCTGAACCTTCAGTGACTTGTAATTTCTTGCTAGTGAAGAGTCTTGCCTCAATGTTGATGACTGCTAACGGATCAGACTGATGGATGCTGAAGTTTCACATGGCTGTGGCGATTTCTTAAAATAAAGCAACAGTGACATTAACTGCATCAATTAACTCTTCCTTTCATGAACAATTTCTCTGCAGTGGTGTTTGATAGCATATCACCCACAGTAGAACCTCTTTCAAAATTGGAATCAATCCTCTCAAGCCATGCTGATGCTTTGTCAACTAAGTTTATGCAATATTCTAAATTCTTTGTTGTTATTTCGGCAGTATTCATATTATCTTCACCAGGTGTAGATTACATCTCAGGAAACCATTTTCTTTACTGGTCCGTAAGAGGCAACTTCTCATCCATTCAAGTTATGTGATAAGAAAGGATCAATTCAATTACAGCTTCAGACTCCACTTCCAACTGTAGTTCTCTTTGTGTTTCTACCATATCTGTAGTTACTTCTTCCACTCAAGTCCTGAACCCCTCAAAGTCGTCCATAGGTGTTAGAGTAAACTTTTTCCAATTCCCTGTTAATATTGATATTTTGACCTCCTGTCATGTATCACAATGTTCTTAATAACATCTAGATCCTTTCCAAAATGTTTTCAATTTACTTTGCCTAGATCCATCATAGGAATCATTATCTATGGAAATTATAGCCTTACAAAATGTACTTCTTAAATAAGACATGAGGTAGGGTTTGGTGACTCACATCTGTAATCCTAGCACTTTGAGAGGCTGAGGCAGGTGGATTGCCTGAGTTCAAGAGTTAGAGACCAGGCTGGGCAACATAGTGAAACACCATCTCTGTCAAAATACAAAAAAAAAAAAAAAAAAAAAATTAACTGAGCATTGTGGCATGTGCCTATAATCCCAGCTATCAGGAGGCTGAGACAGGAGAATTGCTTGAACCTGGGAGGTGGAGGTTGCAGATAAAGAGTTTAAGAATTTTAAACATTGATATTTCAATAAAGTTGAAGAAGTTATTAAGTAATTAGTTAAGGGCTTAGATTACAACTCTGTTTTCCAAGATTTTGACTTAGCCACCTTTAATACACTATTGTGTATACAATGACTCAGCATTGTAATTGGATCATGAGGAAAATTTATTGGTATCTCCATTGATCTGAATCTCTGATTAAAATCTTAACCAGTATTTAACCTCAGCGATCTGACCAGTTGAACCAAATTTAAACCAAGATTGCACTACCACACTATAGCCTGGGCAACAGAGTGAGACTTCACCTCAAAAATAAATAAATAAATAAATAAAAATAATAAGACTCGAAATTTAACGTTACTCCTTGATCTATGGGCTGCAGAATAGGTATTGTGTAAGAAGTCATGAAAACATCATTAATATCCTCATACATCTCCATCAGAGTTCTTGGGTTACCAGGTGCATTTTCTTTTTTTCTTTTTTTTTTTTTTGAGTCTTTATTTTATTTATTTTTTATTGCATTTTAGGTTTTGGGGTACATGTGAAGAACATGCAAGATTGTTGCATAGGTACACATATGGCAGTGTGGTTTGCTGCCTTCCTCCCCATCACCTATATCTAGTATTTTTCCCATGTTATCCCTCCCCAACTGCCCACTCCCTACTGTCCCTCCCCTATTTCCACCCCACAGAGCCCACTATGTGCATTGCATTTTCAATGAGCAATAATATTGCAAATAATCTTTTTAACTAAGAAATAGACCTTAAAAGTGGGTTTAAAATATTTAGTAAACCATGTTGTAAGTAACGTGCTTTCATTCAGGCTTTGTAATTCCATTTTACAGAACACAGGAGAGTCGATTGGGAATAGTTTTTAAGGGCCATAGGATTTGGGAACGGTAAATGAACATTGGCTTAAACTGAAAGTCACCATGTGCATTAGCTCCTAACAAGAGAGTTAACCTGTTCTTGTAGCTCTGAGGTCAGATGTTGGCTTCTCCCCTATAGTTATGAAAGTCCTAGACAGCATCTCCTTCCAATATAATGCTTCCATAACTATAATACTTTGAAAATCTGTTGTCTAGTGTAATGACCTTCATTAATAATCTTAGCTAGATCTTCTACATGTGCTGCAGCTTCTACATGATCACTTGTTGCTTCCCCTTGCACTTTTATGTTATAATGACTTCTTTTCTTAAATCTCATGAAACAGTCTCTGCTATTAATACCTTTAAACTTTTCTTTAGCAATTTCTTCACCTCTTTCAGCCTTCATAGAACTGAAGATAGTCAGATCATAGACTGTGGCTTAAGGAAATGTTTTGGCTGGTTGTATCTTTTATTATCCCACTAAATCTTTTTCCCATAACAGCAATAAGGCAATTTTGCGTTACTATTCTTGCATTCACTGGAGTTGTATTGTTAATTTCCTTGAAGGCATTTCCTTTGCTTTCACAAATTGGCTGCCTGTTTGGCACAAGGGCATTAGTTTTCATCCTGTTTCAGCTTTCAACATTGCCTTCCTCATTAAGTTTATTCATTTCTAGTTTTTGATTTTAGTGAAATACAGATGACTCTTGCTTTCACTTGAACACTTAGAGGCCATTGCAGAGTTATTAATTGGTCTAACTTCAATGCTGTTGTGGCTCAGGGAATGCAGACACATGAGATGGAGAAAGTTGGGGCAATGACAAGTCAGTGGAGCAGTCGAAGCACAAACAACATTAACCAATTAAGTTCATCACCTTATATGGGCACAGTTCATGGCACCCCCCAAAATTACAATGATAACATTAAAAAACGGGGATCACAGGTAAACAAAACATATAAAATAATAATGGAAAAGTTTGAAGTATTGTGAGAAGTGTCAAAGTGTGACACAGAGATACAAAGTGAGCATTCACTGTTGGAAAAATTGTGCTAGTAGACTTGCTTGACGAAGACTTACCACAAAGCTTTACTTTGTAAAAAGCATACAATCTGTGCATTATGATAAAGCAAAGTGCACAAAAATGAAATAGGCCTATAATATCAAAATTCTAACTGTGAAAAGTTGATAAAATTACCTATGTAAACTAAGAAACATGAGTCACAATATTACCTATTAAGAAACACTACAAAATCTCAAGTTTTCATAAAGAACAAGAAGGAAAAGTTATAAACACCCTCACACAACTGATGATTATTTAATTTCATCAGATGTTCTACTCACCCCAGTAGGTCATGCTGAAAAACTTGTTTTTATGTGCATGAGAGCATCACTTTGCATTGCTTGGATCTTCTGCTTATTTGTTTGTTTTTTTACCCCTTGGTCAGTTATATTTTTTAATTAACTCCATTTATTTTAAAAGCAAGCAAAGCAAACGGTTGTATAATTGTATTCCACAGAAAACTCTGAAAGTTTGCCTAGTGAATAAATTTTACCCTTTTGATAAAAAGGACTAGAAAACACCAAGTATATAATCTCTCACTGGCTCTCTCTCTCTCTCTCTCTCTCTCTCTCTCTCTCTCTCACACACACACACACACACACACACGCACACATTCTGTCTCCGTCTCTCACAAAATCTGGAGTAAAAATATAGCCAGCCATTATCAACATGGGAAAGTATACATTTTCTAAACTAAACTCTTTTACAACATTTATGATTTATAAAAATAATAAATAAAATTACCAAAATACATGAATTTCAAGTCAAATAATAATTAGAATATAAGACTTTTTAAATGTTTGAGATATAATTTTTTATGTCACAATTTGTTACTTTTCTGAAGTATAATATGAATAAAGAGTGAAATATGAAATACTATAATTATTACATAGGGAAGAATTTTATTAACAATATAAATGTTTCTAAAACTGATTTTTTGTGACCCTGATAAAGAGTAACTCTGTTTACAGTGGTGCAAAGCTAATTTATTTAGGCCATTGTGATTTTTGTTAGTATAATTTTTATAATAATATATCTCCCATTTCATTATAATTATAATATAGCAATTTTATTTGGCCTCATAACAATAGATACATTTCTGCAAATGTGTGCACACACACACACACACACCCCTACATATATTTTTAATATGAATACCTATAATTATAAAACTTTGCAATAGGATTCTCCAAAGTGACAGAGCCAACAGGAAGAGAGAGAGAGAGAGAGTGTGTGTGTGTGTGTGTGTGTGTAAGGAAATTTTTAGAGAAAACTGGCTCACATGATTACAAAGGCAAAGGAAGGAATGCTTCACCAACCTCTTAGGCATCCCTCAATCCAGTCTACCTACCACTTAATATTAACCATCAAAACCTCAATGTAGATGTTATCATATTTTATAGGTCAGGGAACCAAGGTATCATTGCTGTTAGGGATAGGTGGTTCTATCAAAATGATTTCAGAAATGACAAGGGAGATGAATTCAAAACATAATTAGTTGTTTTTAAATTATTTAATTATTTAATCATAGAAATTTTAAAAATTCACATTATGGCAACACATACCACTCCATTGCAATTCATATTCCTCTTATTCTCACCCTGTAAGTTTTGTTAATTACATCCTAAGCCGATGACTGTGTTCACAATTTTTGGACAAATTTTAAACTAAATTATATTTCTTAAACAATCCTAAATGAATGTTTAAATGTGGTTTTGTGGTGCTATATTGTGATTGCAATATATCTTTTGGGATTCTGAGATGGAAAAAGGAAAATTTTAATGTAGGGGCCAGTTGCTATTACCAAGGAAGTAACTTCATGCTTCACACTGTTTTACAGTTCGAACATATTTTATAGCTGATCCAGCAAACCATTGTTGACAACCATGCCTGGTATGTAATTCCATTATAATTAAAAAGTTTGAAACATGCCTGTCATTCAGTAATATCTGAGGAACTGTATTTTCTAATGAAAAAATATATAATTGGATACAATTACTACAATGTAGTTAATTATGCTAAATACCATAAGAAACATTCTTATACCTAACCATTATGGATGTTACTAGATGAAAGTGCAGCTGAGGTATGAATCTGTCAGATCCTGTGATGTGTGAGCAAGGGACTGTTTAAACTTTTCTGAAGCTACAGGGTACAGAAAACTTAGAAAGAAAATGTTATTTACAAAAAAAGAAAGATGGAGCTGGGGCACTTTCTTCTTTCTGTTAAAATATTTATAAGCTCACAATACTGCTTGTAAAAAAATTAAAAGGCAAGGAAATAAATATTTTAAAATAGTTTTCATAGGAATAAAATTTAAAATCCACAATAGATTTCATTTCTGGTCGAGAAGTGAGCCAAAGTAAAAATGTGACTAAAATATAGGAAAACAGCTGAAAATTCTCTCTATGTATATATACCTGTAAACCAAATTATTTATTTATATACTTATAATTCTAAATATTGATACTAAATTATTTAAAAAGTACTATCAACTCGAATATTGAATTTCTTGAAATAAGGAAAAATGTTAATCAAGACTTAAAAACAAAAATTCTTGACTGATAAATATTAATACAGGAAACAAAAATAAATGTAAACATTAATCTACCTATCACAAAACATATAACTAAAGCATAGCTTAATGGTTTTTCTTAAAAATTACTCTGAAAACATGAGACTAAATTTCAACTTAACCTCTAACCCAAAATAAATAAAATTGTGAAATCTTTGTTTCTCCCAAACTGTATTCCTCTTAGGATGTGTTCTTAGGATATGTTTGTGTATGGGAGCTGACAAGGAAAACAAGCGTTGATAAAGCAATTATTTTTCTCTTTGCTCCCAAGAGATTGTAATTTTCTGGTTCTCATCTTACAACTAGGACTTCTCCTTGTAAAGCCACTTTACCGGTTTTTCCTTCTCCTAGGTGAGGGCTCTTTGAGTTTTAAGTTACAGAAACTTGGCTAAAATTGGCTTAAGCAAAAGAGGAAACTTACAGGATCTGTAAACCAAACGAAATACCATGCAAATATCTCTCATGGTTTTTCCCTACAAGACAAAAGGAATATAACATAAAGAAAACATAAGTAAAGAAATAAACTTGTTAGTTAAAACCAATATTTTGGTAAAGTAACCTGATAAAGACTTTAAGAATTTTAAACATTGATGCTTCAATAAAGTTGAAGGAAGTTATTAAGTAATTAGTTAAGGGTTTAGATTACAATGCTGTTTTTCCAAGATTTGGACTTAGCCACCTTTAACACACTAGTATGTATACAATGACTCAGCATTGTAATTGGATCATGAGGAATATTCACTGATATTCTTCTCCATTGATCTGAATCTCCAATTAAAATCTTAACCAATATTTAACCTCAGCCATCTGACCAGTTAAACCAAATTTAATTGAGACACTAATTCCAATTCTGTTGGTATAATATAATTTCTATCTCAGTGGTGATAACTCTTTAGTTATAGGAATTTTTCAATTCTATTTGCAGCAATTAACATGAGTTCTACTCTCAACAAATTTTTAAGTGTACAGCATGCACTGTTGACTACAGGCTCAATATTGTACAATAGATCTCTATCACTTAATCATCTTGTATAACGGAAATTGTATGCCTGTTAAAGAGTAACTCCCAATTTTCCTCTTCCCCCACCCACTGACAACTGCCATTCTACTTTATGCTCTAAGAGTTTGACTTTTTAATATACCTCATAAGAGTAGAATCCTACACTATTTATATTTCAGTGATTGGATTACTTCAATTATTATAATGTTAAGGTTTATCTATGCTGTTGCATATGGCAGGATTTACATATTTTTAAGACATAACATTCCATTATATGTATGTGTGTGTATATATATACACACACACAATATTTTCTTTATTCATTTGATGAAGGACATTCATGTTGTCTCCACCTCTTTCCTATTATAAATTGTGTTGCAATGAACAAAAGAGTGCCAACATTTTTTAGGAATTCTGATTTCTGTCATAATTATAGCCACCACTGTTTTCTTTTGGTTATCATTTGCATGAAATATGTTGTTTCATCCCTTTAGTTTCTAGCTATGTGTGAGCTTAAATCTAAAGTCTCTTGTTGACAGCATATAGTTAGATCTTGTTTTCTCAATTCATTCAGATACTCTACATTTTTCAAATGGGAGTTTAATTTATTTACATTTAAGAAAATTATTGATAGGAAAGACCTTACTATTGCTATATTGTTTATTGCTTTCTGTCTTGTAATTCTTCTGTCCCTCTTTTCCTTTCCTGCTATTCTCTCTTGTGTTTTAATAAATTTTCTTTTTTTATTGAAGGGCTTTGATTTTTTTTTTGTGTGTGTGCATCTTCTGCAGATACTTTCTTTCTGGTTGCCATGAAAGTACAACAAGTACAACAATTTATACTTATAATAGTCTAATTTAAGCAGATAATAACAACTAATCTCATAATAAAAACTCTACCTTGTTACTGTACTTCCTCACACTTTATATTATCAGTGTCACCATTTACCTTTCTTAACATTTTGTATTTATTAATACCTTTTACATGTCTATTTTTAATATTTTTCTTTTAACTTTTATACAAGAAATAAAAGTAATTTAACCACAAGCATTACAGTGATACTGTATTCTGTATATGTCTATATATTTACCTTCACCAGAAAATTTTATACTCTTATATTGCTGTTTAGTGCTTTTTCATTTCAAATTTAAAAACTCCCATTAGAATCCATCATAAGGCAGGTCAAGGAGTGTTAGAGTCCTTCAGCTTTTGTTTGTCAGTAGAAGTCTTTTTCTCACCTTCATTTTTTGGGGGACAGTTTTGGCAGGTGTAGTATTCTTAATTGGTAGTTTTTTTCTTTCAACATTTTGAAGCTGACTCACATCTTGCCTGCAATATTTCTGCTGAGAAATATGCTGTAAATCCCACGAGTGTTTCATTGTACATAGCAAGTTATTTTTTGCTTGCTGCTTTCAAAATTATGAATTTGTATTTGATATTTGACAATGGATTATAATGTATTTCTGTGAGTACATTTTTTGGGAGGAGGCTTATCTTATTTGTAGTTCCTTGGGCTTTCTGAATCTGAATGTCCATTTCCTTCTCTAGGTTTGGAAAGTTTCATCTACCATTTTTTGAATATGCTTTCTTTCCCCTTCTCTTTCTCTGTCTCCTTTTGTGCGACCAATTATTGGTCCACTCAATGCAATCCCATATGTTCCTTAAGCTTTCTTCAGTTTTTTTTTCTTTTTGATCTTATGAATTGATATATTCCAATGACCTGTCTTTTAGTTTGCTGATTCTTACTTTTGCTCAATCTCCTCTCCCATTGGACATCTCCAGTTAATTTTTTAGTTCAGTCATTTTATTCTTTAGCTCCAAGATTGCTGTTTGATACTTTTTCAGTATTTTCTGTCTCTTTGTTTACAATCTCCTGTCCTCATTGCCTGAGTGCCTTATTATAAACTCAAAAATGAGAAGACCATACTACAAACCAATATACAAATACACACATGGATACATACATACATACACACTTAACACAATAGCTCTGAAAGCAAATTTTCTAGATTTTAACCTGAGGATACTTTTTGATTCCTTTTAATAGTAGTAGTAGTAGTAGCAGAAGCAGTAGTAGTAGTACTGTAGCAGTTATGAAGGCTATACATTTTTTCTAAAATATTTCTTTCCAGATATTTGTTATTGATATTTTTCTTTTTAAAAATTGCATAAACTTACATTGTTTACACCCCTCAGAGATGGCAGGAGGAAATTTTATACCAATTCAACTTAAAAGACACACTTCTTTATACCAAAGGACTAAACTTACATAGCCATAACTGATTTTTAAAAAACTGGTTTTCAGACAATCTTGAGCATCACTTGCATTGCACACTATAAAGTGCAATGATTAGCCATTTTCCACGTTGGTTTCTTTTGGTATTGAACTAAACCATATCACCAGACAGTAATGAAGATTGGTGAGATTTGTAAAAACCACATTCATCACATAAAAGAGACAAAATAAATTAAGTTTATGGAATTGTTAATGAAATTGAGCTATGTGTAGTTTCCCTGAAAGCAAAATATTTTAGGATCACATTTGCTTTGGTTTTCTATTCTTTCAAGTGTGACCATTGTATATTTGGATATATCTTTGAATTTAAGTGATAGTTTAGAACATTATTTTATTTTGCTCTAATTATTTTCTGAAACATCTACATTCAAATTCTTATTGGATTATCCAAGCCTTAATACTTGCTATTAGCTATGTTGCCTCTGATAATAAAATGACGTAGCAAAGAATGAGAACTAACACTTTACATATTTTAAGTGTAGGAAACCTATCTAAAAATATACATTAATTTAAATATATTTGAAATGTATATGTAGATTTCTCTTTAAAAGAGAACTTTTTAACTTTGAAAACAAAATAGTTTTGCATAATTTCTACATTGTCTTCAAAATAAATTTTGAATAAATTTATTAATGCCCTGATTATAAATAAGAACATATTTTTCTAATGTACATACCATGTAGCAATTAATTCAGAAATATTAAACCAAAGATATTAAACTAAAGTTGGAGTTCTATTTGAATTGTTAGCCTTAAGAGATATATATTTGAATTATTAGATTTAAGTACTACAGTCAAACAGAATTTATGGAACTTATTTGGAAATTATTTATTTACAACTAAATCCACTTTCAAAAAGGTATTTGTGGGGATATTAGAGAAATATGTCTATATGTCCCATATTAGATAATATTAAAGATGAATGATTAATGTTGTTGAGTATGACAATGATGTTGTCATACTTTAAAAAAATGTTTACTTTTTCATAGTTAACCCTACCTATATTACTGGTCCTTTGTTCTCACTGCCATTTCTCTAGTTCATACTTGATATGAATAACTCCACTTTTCCTCAGTATGCCCAGTGGAATTGAGTTGAAGCCTTGAACAACATATATATATATATATACACATTTAGCATAATAGCTTCCAAAGCAATTTTTCTCTCAATTTGCTAGATTTTACTCTGAAAATTATCTTTAGCTCTTGTAGTAGTAACAGTAGTGATAGTAATAGTAGTAACATCATAGTAGTCATGTAGTGGTTTTGAGGGCTATAAATTTTCTCCACACTATTCACTGCATGATTATTGATATTGATATTTTTATTTTTAAAAAATCACATAGGAGAAGCAAACCTCTAACTAGAGTATAAAAAAATGGGGTTATTATTAACCTGTGATAGGTGAGTTACTAGTACTCCTTGGTATTTTGGGAAAAAATATTTGCCTATACCATGCATAAATCAGGCTGTAAAAGCAACACTAAAATGAGTTATAAATAGGGTATAATATTTCCTTAGACATCCCATGTAAACACTATATACCTCCCTCAGCCAGTATCTCTAAAATTCCCTTTCATTTTTAGGCTTTTTTTCTTAAGTATTTTAGTTCTGCTTCTGTAATAGAGGGGGCTCAGTGGGATATGCCCTAAATATTGGCATAAATCTGAGTGCTCTTCTTTCTCCAGATAGTGATAGTTCTAAATGGGAAGCTCATTAGAAACATTCTTTGCATCTTCATTTCTTAGGGTGTTAGCTAGCAATATACTCTTCTATATGCACAAAGAAGTCTTTCAGTATCCCCTGCTCCATGGAAGCCTCTGTCTGCCAGGAGCAACTCTGCAACTGAACTCAGCAGCTGGCAAGGGGAACTCTTTGGCCACACATAGCAGCAGGCCTACTGGCTTCCTATGTAAGTATTTTTGTGTGCATCATCAACCAAAGCGTTTATGAATTGCCAATTTGCTCAGGCAGGGCAATATTGAGAGGCAGGCCAGCTTGATCTTTGGCATATCACTCTCATCACAAACTCAATTCCATTCCTTGGCCAGACTGCCACATAATTATATTTCAAAAGATATGCCTCATGTTAAAAAGCTTAACATGATATTGCTTTAATGTAATATATATCTGTAACACTTGAGGCAAATGTCCATATTTAGGTATATGACCTAAATTTGCCATACAAACATTTATTTCTCAATTACAAAAATCATCATTAAAAATCATCATCTTCCTTTTTTCAAAGTATAGTAAAAATACAGAATTTGCAGGAAATGAGACAAAATAGAAGAGGAGAAAGGAGTTATAAGGAAAGTGGAGGAAAGAGTATAAGAAAGATTAGGGAAGAGATAAGACAAAAAAGCAGGGAAATATAAGGAGAAATGTGACAAAAGTGAAATTGGAGATAGGAGAGAAAACAAAAAACAATGAGTAGAGCAGAGTGGTGCAGGAAGGAGAAGAAAACATGTTTTGGGGTTGAAAGTTTTTCACATTTTTGTCTTTCAACTCTTCCCCAACTCCGTACTTAGGTACTTATATTGGGATCACCTTGAATGAAACGTCATTTAGTTTTGTAAAAAAATGTATGCATTAATTCTCAAATTTTCATGCTGTTATTTCAAAATTTTACTCATTAAAATATTTACTTATAATAAAAGCTGAATATGCATCTCAATCATGAATTAGTTTATGTGTGATATATCAGAAATATCTGTGAGCTATTATTTAACAGAGAGCTTCAACAGTTGCTTGGGTGGTATCCTAGCTTCAAATAAGAATGAGCTTGAGCAGACCATTTTCAAAACTCACATTACTGTGACTTATTTATTTTCTATTAAATAGTTTCAGTTTTTCACTACCCTACATAGATAGCCAGTTTCACGAGGAATCTATTTATTTGTTATTTTTTGAAATAGGGTCTTGCTTTTTCCCCCAGGCTGGAGCATGGTGGCATAATCATGGTCCACTGCAGCCTTAACCTCCAGGCTCAAGTGATCCTTCAGCTTTAGCCTCTCAAGTAGTTGGGACCACAAGCATGTACCACCACACCCAGCTAATATTTTATTCTTTGTAGAGATGGGGTCTCTCTGTGTTGCTCAGGGGGTCTCAAACTCAAACTCAAAAACTGACGTAAGCAATCTTCCAATCTTGGCCTTCCAAAGTGCTGGGATTACAGGTGTGCACTGGCTTAGATGATTTTTTAAAAGGAGGTTTTGTTCATACCAAAGAACTAACGTTTTGAATTACATCTTTTTTTTTCATTCTTAAGAAAAGTAACAATTTTCTCATATGACTTTTTATTCAGAGATTAGTTTTATGTCTTGTGTGTGTTTACTTCAAGAATATATATGTAATGCTTGATAATGTATGCATTAAAATGTCTATGCAGATGGAGACTTGCTCTTCTCAAAAATTTTCAAGTTAATATTGTGTTTTGATAGCACTATAGTGTTACATGTAATCAAGTATTTAGCATAGAAATATGTGTTTTTTCTAATTTAAATGTATTGCTTATATTTTATTCTCTGTGTAAACAAATGTTTGATTTAAGAGACTTCAGAAATTAGAAACATTTTCAGCAAGTATTAACTTGCTTAGGTAACAGATCACTAAATGACAATATGGGATATCTTCAAAAAGTTCATGGGAATGCATAATAGGAAAGATTTATACATGGATTTGATTTTTTTACACCAAAATAAACTTCTACTAACTTGCTATTACACGTTTAAACAGGATCTAGTCTGAATTAGTAAGAAGGATAAGAATCAATTTGAAAAGAGCCCCATCAGAGCAACACAAATTCTGCCAAAATTGAAACAAAAACATATAGCAAATTTGTGGTGATGTTATCACTGATGCTTTAAAAATAGTTTAGTAGAACAATGCTCCCTGCCAAAAGCAGCAGTTTACAAATGGGTCACTAATTTTAAGGATTGATAAAATGTTGAAGATGAAGTCTATCCACATCAATTTTCAAGCAAGACATGAATCTTATTAATGCTGTGGCTGAAGAGCAGCAGAATAATAGCCAACACCATAGACATCTTGATTGGTTCAGCTTCCATAGTTTGGACTGAAAAATTAATTATAAACATATATGCCACTCCACGAATACCAAAACCATTGTGTCCAGATCAGCTGCAGGTAAGAGCAGCACTTTCATTGGAAATTTTAAACAAGAGGGGTGAAGATCCTGAAGCATTTCTTTGAAGAATTATAACAGGAGATGAAACATGGCTTTACTAGTATGATCATAAAGACAAAGCACAATCAGATAGTGCCTACCAAGAGCTGGAAGTAGTCCAGTTAAAGCAAAAGTGGACCAGTCAAGAGCAAAGGTTATAGCAACAGGTTTTTTGGTGTACTGACGCATTTTGCTTGTTGACTTTCTGGAAAGCCAAAGAATAATAACATCTGCTTAACATGAGGTGTTTTGAGAAAATTAGCTAAAGCTTTAGCAGAAAAATGCTCAGTAAACCTTCACAAGAGAGTCATTTGCCAACTTCCTCTCATCAAACAAGGCCAATTTTGCAACAGTTGTGATCAGAAATTATTAGGCATTCCCTTTGGTCCTTATTTGGCTCCTTCTGACTTCTTCGTGCTTCCTACTCTTAAAAAAATATTTAAAGGGCATTCATTACTCTTCAGTCAATAATGTAAAAAAGACTGCATTAATATGGTTAAATTCCCAGGACCTATAATTATTCAGAATGGACTAAATGACTGGTATATTCAGTTGATGACATAAGTGTCTTGGACTTGATGGCACTTATGTTGAGAAATAACGTTTTTTAAATCTTTCAATTTCATTTTTTTCATGAGCTTTCTAAAGCTTCTCATATGTTGTGCAGTGTTGCCCAAACTTATTTGAACATGTTAACATTCTTCAAGAAAGCTGAATAAGATAGCTTTTAAGATGAAATCTAATCCTTGCTATATAATTAGACGAGTAGAGAAGCAGAAATCAAAAGTCATGAAAAGACATTAGAAATACGGGGTTAATTCATTTGTATGGTTTTATACATGAGAAATTCAACAGAAAGTTTATAAATTACAGGTATATGTCTGATATATGGCACATTTCGGTAATCTTAGTTCCTAAAAACAGTGCTTTGTTTTTAATGTCACTGCTTCTACTGACTGATAAGTTTATCTTACAGTCTCAATGTATAGTTCCATATATGAATATCCAAAATCAACCAATCAGACTACATACAGGCCTAATCCACCAGGTAAATCCATGCTGGTCATTTCATTTAATGAATGTGGCTCTCTGTAGCTGAACCTATGTTACAGGATAAACTAATGCAAAATATACAGTGGAAATGAAAGAAAGGAAGGACAAAAGAAGACACTTTGGGAGGCCAAGGAGGGCAGATTGCCTGAGGTCAGGAGTTCAAGACCAGTCTGGCCAACATGGTGAAACTATGTCTCTACTAAAAATAAAAAATTGGCTGGGCATGGTGGTGTGCGCCTTGTAATCCCAGCTACTTGGGAGTCTGAGACAAGGGAATTGCTTGAACCAGGGAGGGGGAGGTGGCACTGAATCAGGATCATGCCATTGCACTCCAACATGGACAACAGAGTAAGACTCCATCTCAAAAAAAGAAAAAAAAAAAAGAAGAAAAAGAGAGAAAAGCAGAAGAAAGGAAAGGAAAGTCTACAGAGAAAAAAACTGAACATCAATAACTTCTGTTACGGTATAGATTTAGGACACATTTTTGCAATATAGTGAACAGGAGAAGTTAGAGGAAAGAATGAAAAATAAAAGCAACCATTTTAGGATATAGACGTGAATTATTGGAAATGGACAGCTAAAATGTGCCAGAGTGAATCTCCTAGTTTCATAAGATAGTCTATTTTGGCCCATTTTATAGCAGCCACCCAAACTCAATTTCCTTTTGATAACTAAAATTGTTCACCTTTTCAAATCAATAACTTCCTTTTCTGCTTACAGCGTAATGACATATAAAGCCCCAAATAGCCAAAGACAGTCTTTGCTTCTAATTTACTGGAACAATGGATATGCTTCTTGGTGGAAGCATTCTTTCTTAAGACCTTCAAACTTGGCATGTGTATGATCATAGAGAGAAAAATGTAAATTCTTTAAGTGTCATAAATATAGAGAGAGGTATTCACCTCTACCCCTTGCTTCTGAGACCTCTGATCTCTGGCTAAGGAAAATACAGCTCTACATGTTGGTTTTAACTTAAAGATTATTCTGAATCTTGCAGGAGAGCATCTGTACCTTACGAGACGTTTTCCCCTCATTAACAACATAACTAGGCATTTAGTAGCTATTGCACCATTATTATATCAAGCCATATATTTTTATATAATGGAGTGTATCCCAAGACCACTGATTTTTGTGAATGTGACCGATTGTTGTACTTTTTCCTCCATAAAATAAGATGTTTAGTCAGATTCAAAGTTACATTTTACGTGGCTTTTGAAGGTCCCTCTGAACTTTATTATGAGATAAGATAGTAAAAGTAAACTTTTCTTAGAAATTGAAGGCAAACTGCTTTCAACTGTCTTTATTGATTGGAATTAAGAAAATCCTTTGCAATATAAAAGGCAGTAATCTGTATTTATTTGCCACTAAACAAGCTGTTTAAAAAAAAGTCCTCTCAAACAAGAGCCTGAGACAGGGGTTCAAGAACATGTAATTAATTAAGCCAGTGCTCTTTGGAGAAAAGAAGTAAGGCAAACAGGATAAAGTGGGGAAGTGAATCATGCAGGGATTTATCTGAGCTAGAGTTCTTCAGACTAATCCCTCTGGGAGCTCTGGATAGTGATTTAAAACACAGAACTGCTTCCATTGTTGAAGAAGGGGCAAAGCTTTTGTAACTTCATGATATGTTACCCTTAGGATAAAAAGGTAGGCATCCATTCCTGGGATTAAAAAGTGATGTATGTTCAGCAGAGGACAGTTCTCTGGAGGAGAAGCAGTTGTTAACTTTGAGTCTAACACTTACAGAAACTTTGATGCAGAGGCCAGGTAAAGAGAATGTGTGTTGAGCACCAGCAGTACACGTTATAAACTTCCCGCCTGAAAACAGCAGCTGTGATTGTCATCATGGTTTGATCATGTTTGTGATAATTCAAAGGTATTTTCTAAGACCTATTTTATTTTGCATCAATCTATAAGTAAATTAAATAAGAATTACCAGCAGTACATATTTCAAGTCACTGATGATGGCTCTAATAACTGCCATTTGCCAATGGTATGTTTTCTTTCTATTTGCCATTTTGGGGTTGATTTGGAATGAGTCCAGGAGTCCTTAGGTTTCACAATAAAATAAATATATGCCAAGGGCCTGTTTATCACATGATCACCATAGCTTTCTTTCTGACTAGTCAATCACTGTAGTGTTTTTCTGTTTCCCAGTAATTAGCATCTACTAGCGTCTTTTTGTTCCCCAGAAATAGGTATCTACTCAGTATCTGATACCCTTATGAAATCTAGGAATTTCATTTTACTCAGTGTACAGTTATCTTACAAAAAGTACCACAAGTTCTTCTGGGATTATTTGTTGAATAATTACATTGTATGTTGGTTGCTGCATTTGATAGACTTCCTAAGCAGAGTTTAGCCTCCTCCTGAATCAAGGGAATTTGGGTCTGTGATCTAGCTACATTTTAAGAATTGCATAGTAGTCTTTGAATGCTCATTATTGCAGCTCTATTCTGAAGGTCTACAGACTAAGATTATTTTCCTATAATACCTTAGTAGGTTGTCCAGATATTTCACTCCTAAGAATGTTGCTATCAAGTAACCATCACCAAAGAACCCTGGATGTCAAAACACTCTGATTGCCACTTGATGCATATAACTTACTGTGGCAATTGTTCCTACCATGTCTCTGATGATTAGGTGCTGCTACCTAAGATCTCTCTCTCTCTCTCTCTCTCTCTCTCTCTGTCTGTCTCTCTCTCTCTCTCTGTCTGTCTCTCTCTCTCTGTCTCTCTCTCTCTGTCTCTCTCTCTGTCTCTGTCTCTCTCTCTGAGTTAACTACTGAAACTTCGAAACACAATACTATGGCAACATATCCTACCATCATCTCCAACTTACAGAGTGGAGTCAAGGTAGAATTATTAAAAAGATGTTGGTGCTTCTTTCAACAGTGCACTTCTTAGCGACCTGGCAAAAGAACAGTCCTAGTCTTTATCAGTAGATATGCATAAGCAATAGCTGAGAGTATTATTCTTAATAAAATCACAATTGGCACATATACACCATGGAATATTATGCAGCAATCAGAAATGATGAGTTTGTGTCGTTTGTAGGGACATGGATGAATCTGGAGAACGTCATCCTCAGCAAACTGACACAAGAACAGAAAATGAAACACCGCATATTGTCACTCATAGGCGGGTGATGAAAAATGAGAACACATGGACACAGAAAGGGGAGTACTAAACACTGGGGTCTATTGGGGGGAAAAGGGGAGGGCCAGAGGGAGGGGAAGGTGGGGAGGGATAGCCTGGGGAGAAATGCCAAATGTGGGTGAAGGGGAGAAGGAAAGAAAAGCACACTGCCATGTGTGTTCCTACGCAACTGTCTTGCATGCTTTGCTCATGTACCCCAAAACCTAAAATCCAATAAAAAATAAAAAAAAAAGAATAAATAAATATTAAGAATTTATTATTCTTAATAAAAACACAATTCTGGCATGCCCAGAATGCCCTCCCTGCTCCAATGTGCACTTAATCTTTCATAGCCTACCAAGGATATTGTTGAGTCTTAATCTTATTAACTGTGGGATGCTTTAGAGTATAGACTTCAATGGACCTAAAACACATGTTAATAGAGCCATTCTATGGTCATCAAGCTAACACCATACAGGTCTAGTCCCCAGTGAATATAATCATATAGAAATAATTTATTAAGTGAATGTCATATTTAATCCTCTTCTGTAGAGTTCATTACTGCATATGATCTCTTGACTACTGCCATTCACATTGGCAAAATCTTGCTGTTACTATGCTCAGAAAAGGCTGCACTTCTCTCTAAGAAGTGCTGACCTTTATCTGTCATTATGGGCTTTGAAGTGATTAGGTGTGGCAATTGTGGGACTTGTGAAGATTGCTGTCATTGAAATCATTATTTTTTCAAAGGAAGGTTATCTGTCTCAAAAGAGGTGGGATGGTGGAAATAGCTTCCTCCACCAGCAAGGAAATTTTTGGAATAAGATGGGGTTTTGACTTTCCATGTGTCTACCTGAAGTCCCCAGTTCATAGTTTAGGATTTCTTTTATTCCCAAACAGTGCCTTCACATTGGCACAAAAGACTTAGTGAGTTGTGCATTTGATTGGAGTTGCAATTCTGCATACCATAAAACTGGGACTTAGTCCTCATCGCTACTTCTGTCTGCCTTATGGCTACATGAACATTACATATAACTCAACTACAGCAGGTGCTCTCAGGGCACTGCCCAATCGCTCTCAGCACATCCCAGAGATTATCTCCAACTCCAGTGGAAATTCTTTTGCCTGCCAAAGAATCTTTGCTTCTTTTTTTTTTTTTAATTTTTTATTGGATTTTAGGTTTTGGGGTACATGAGCAGAGCATGCAAGACAGTTGCGTAGGTACGCACATGGCAGTGTGCTTTGCTTTGCTTCTCCCCTTCACCCACATTTGGCATTTCTCCCCAGGCTATCCCTCCCCACCTCCCCCTCCCACTGGCCCTCCCCTTTTCCCCCCAATAAACCCCAGTGTTTAGTACTCCCCTCCCTGTGTCCATGTGTTCTCATTTTTCATCACCCGCCTATGAGTGAGAGTATGCTTCTTAACGCAAACATTGATTGTTCTCTGCCTTACGGTAGACTTCCAGGAGGTGCAAGCTAAAAGTGACAGGAACTTAAAACCCCCAGAGTGTTAAATTAAGAAGTGATGAGAGTTTATAAGTCAAATATGTCAGGTTTCTCTTCCCTCTGGTAAATAATTCTATCTAAGTTAAATGGTTAATATTCTGTAAAGTTTCCCACAGAATCCCCAATAAATTGAGTCCTAGTTGTCCACAGAGTAACCTGCTCATTAACATATGTTTTATATACTTTCTTTTAATATTTATTTTATTTCTATACTTTCTCACTGCACTTTCTGGGATTACATACAAAACAAGAAATTTATTCCTGAGGAAAGAGTAAACTACGAGTTAGTTTACTTAAACCCACATTCTTGTCTGAGTATTCTTTTGGACAAACCCAAAATTAAAAGCCAAACCCTAAAGCATTTTAGGTTTTGGGGTACATGTGAAGAACATGCAAGATAGTTGCACAGGTACACATGTGGCAGTGTGATTTGCTGCCTTCCTCCCCTTCACCTATATCTGGCATTTCTTTCCATGCTGTCTCTCCCCAACTCCCCACCCTCCACTGTTGCTCCCCTATTCCCCCCAATCGACCCATGTTTGTAGTACTCCCCTCCCTGTGTCCATGTGTTCTCATTGTTCAACACCCACCTATGAGTGAGAACATGCGGTATTTCATTGTCTGTTCTTGTGTTAGTTTGCTGAGAATGATGTTCTCCAGGTTCATCCATTTCCCCAGAAAGGACACGAACTCATTGTTTCTGATGGCTGCATAATATTCCATGGTGCATATGTGTCACATTTTCCCTGTCCAGTCTATCATCGATGGGTATTTGGGTCGGTTCCAGGTCTTTGCTATTGTAAACAGTGCTGCAATGAACTTTCATGTGCATATGTCCTTATAGTAGAACTATTTATAGTCCTTTGGATATATACCCAGTAATGGGTTGCTGGGTCAAAAGGAATTTCTATTTTTAGGTCCTTGAGGAATCGCCACACTGTCTTCCACAATGGTTGAACTAATTTACACTCCCACCAGCAGTGTAAAAGTGTTCCTATTTCTCCACATCCTCTCCAGCATCTGTTGTCTCCAGATTTTCTAATGATCACCATTCTAACTGCCGTGAGATGGTATCTCAATGTAGTTTTGATTTGCATTTCTCTAATGACCAGTGATGATGAGCATTATTTCATATGTTTGTTGGCATCATGTATATCTTCTTTTGTAAAGTGTCTGTTCATATCCTTTGCCCACTTTTGAATGGGCTTGTTTGTTTTTTTCTTGTAAATCTGTTTGAGTTCTTTGTAAATTCTGGATATCAGCCCTTTGTCAGATGGGTAAACTGCAAAAATTTTTTCCCATTCTATTGGTTGCCGATTCACTCTAATGACTGTTTCTTTTGCTGTGCAGAAGCTGTGGAGTTTGATTAGGTCCCATTTGTCTATTTTGGCTTTTGTTGCCAATGCTTTTGGTGTTTTGGTCATGAAGTCCTTGCCTATGCCTATGTCCTGAATGGTTTTGCCTAGATTTTCTTCTAGGGTTTTTATGGTGTTAGGTCTTATGTTTAAGTCTTTAATCCATCTGGAGTTAATTTTAGTGTAAGGTGTCAGGAAGGGGTCCAGTTTCTGCTTTCTGCTCGTAGCTAGCCAGTTTTCCCAACACCATTTATTAAACAGGGAATCCTTTCCTCATTGCTTGTTTTCATCAGGTTTATCAAAGATCGTATGGTTATAGATATGCTGTGTTGCCTCCAATGCCTCTGTTCTGTTCCATTGGTCTATATCTCTGTTTTGGTACCAGTACCATGCTGTTTTGATTACTGTAGCCTTGTAGTATAGTTTGAAGTCCAGTGGTGTGATGCCTCCTGCTGTGTTCTTTTTGCTTAGAATTGACTTGGATCTCTTTTGGTTCCCTATGAAGTTTATGGTGGTTTTTTTCCGGTTCTGTGAAGAAGGTCATTGGTTGCTTGATGGGGATAGCACTGAATCTGTAAATTACTTTGGGCAGTATGGCCATTTTCATGATACTGATTCTTCCTCACCATGAACATGGAATGTTTCTCCATCTGTTTGTGTCCTCTCTTATTTCATTGAGCAGTGGTTTGTAGTTCTCCTTGAGAGGTTCTTTACGTTCCTTGTTAGCTGTATTCCTAGGTATTTTATTCTCTTTGTAGCAATTGTGAATGGCAGTTCATTCTTGATTTGGCTCTCTTTCAGTCTGTTATTGGTGTATAGGAATGCTTGTGATTTTTGCACATTGATTTTGTATCCTGAGACTTTGCTGAAGTTGCTTATGAGTTTCAGGAGATTTTGGGCTGAGACCATGGGGTCTTCTAGATTTACTATCATGTCATCTGTAAATAGAGACAATTTGGCTTCCTCCTTTCCTATTTGAATACCCTTTATTTCTTTTTCTTGCCTGAATGCTCTGGCTAGAACTTCTAGTACTATGTTGAATAGGAGTGGTGAGAGAGGGCATCCTTGTTTACTCCCAGATTTCAAAGGGAATGCCTCCCGTTTTTGCCCATTCAGTGTGATATTGGCTGTTGGTTTTTCATAAATAGCTTTTATTATTTTGAGATATGTTCCGTCAATACTGAGTTTATTGAGGGTTTTTAGCATTAATTCATGCCATGAATTGAAATTTCAAGGCACTGTCATTACCTTTTTCTTATTGTAATTTTACCACAGTCAAAATGTGTCTTACCATGCCACAATCATTGTACTCATCATCTTTGTATTAGGGAACATAACCACAATCTAGCTCCCCACCAGCACACTTTCCATTTCTTAACTTTCATATCACATTTGGTTAATGCACTGTCACTGTTTACCAGGAACTTCAGCATCTTACTTGCTATGGTTGGGATATGAGTTGTGGGACTTGTTTGGTCCCAAGAAATTTCATGCTGTAATTTGATCCCAGTGTTGGAGATGGAGGCTGGTGGGAGGTGTCTGGGTCATAGGGATGGATCCCCCATGAGTGTCTTGGTACCATCCTTATAGAAATAAGTGAGGTGTCACACTCTTAGTTCCTGCAATAGTTGCCTCAGGAGATAGTTGTTAAAAAGAGCCTGGCATCTCCTCCTCTTGTCTTCATTTCATCATGCAGTCTCTGCACACATCAGCTCCCTTCACCTTCAGTCATAAGTAGAAGCTTCTAGAGGCCCTCATCAGAAGCAGACATTGGCACAATGCTTCTTGTATATCCAGAATAACTAGGAGCCAAATAACCCTCTTTTCTTTATAAATTACTTGGCCTCAGACATTCCTTTACAGCAATACAAACAGACAAAAACACTTCTATTTACTCATCAGCAAGGGAGTCACTGGGTTCATTAGATATGTGAGCAGCCTATTCCCAGAAATCCATCTTGATAGTTTCTGGGGACCATTCCTGGTGTAATTTTCAGTAATAAATAATAGTTTTAACAGGAAAGAGAATTGTACTTAAAAGATTTAACTGAAAAACAAATTTAGCAATGGGACCATTTATAGATATGTGTCCCAATGTAAAGGAAACAACAATATATGATGAGAAGTTCAGGGACCAGCAAGAGAAGGAAGCCGTGTCCACCTACAAGCCCGACATTTTTTAGACAGGCACTTTACCCAACTAAGCCACGAAGCTTCACACAGGCCTGATATTTTCTCACAGCCTGGGAAAGGAAGCTGTTGACACTCTAGTTGTAGGAGAATGCTGATACTAACAGACTGCTGAGCTGAAGCAGATAAGGAGAAGAGAAAGAAATAGCTGACGATCTTCCATTCCCTCTTACTTCTTGCTTATGCCTCCTGTGGGCTGCAACCAACTGGATATGAAAGGCCAATGAAGTCAAAGTGACAAAACACTCAGTCCTTTATGAACCAAGACACAGAGCAAAGCAGCAAAGGGGCAGAATGGATCTGATTGGGCAAATTAACAATAAATGGCATATGCATGTTGGCTATTTTTGTTGTTTTTATTATTAATCTATCTTCAGTGTGTTTTCACATGATCCTGGACCACTGGTGAATGTAGTCACGGTCAACCTTTCAAACAAAAATGAAAGTAATTCTGTTGCACAGGTTGTAACAGTTTTTGTTTTTGTTTTTTTAACTAGAACCAGACATTTGTCTTTACTTGAAATGTTTAAGGAGTTGGGTTCCAAGTCTTTATTGCTATATCAAAGTATTGTATTTTTGATACATTAATAACATGTACATCTTAAATAAATGCAGTTATGAGTTACTACGTTAAAATGAATTATTCAATATTCAGCAGAGGATCAAAGTAATTGAAAAACGTACTCCATATATCTGAAAAAGTAAGAGAAAGGAAAAAAAGAGAAAGAAATCTACATTGGTGCAAAAGAGCACTGGAATGTAATGAAAAACCTTGACAAAGTCCATCCCGGTTTATAGAAGAAGCAAGGGTTAAAACATTGCAAATTATTTTTTTAATTATCTAACTTTCATGGAACATTTAGGCTTAGAGTTATCTGACATCTTAAGAGTTATCTGACAAATTGGATTTTCTAATAGTTCAATATTTTTGGTTAATTACACAATAATTAATGGGGAGGGCCATGGCTTTTCTTTAAGCAAGCAAATTTAACGGTCAGTACAATATGCAAAACCATTTGTACAATCCAACACTTGGTTTCTTCCGTAGTGAAGAAAGAGATTCAAATGGTCACAGATGGATAATTAAGACTGCAAAATGAATATATTTTTTACTTAAAGTTACCACTTTTAATGTGGACTGCAAATGCATCTGAATTTCTCTTATCCAGTTAGAAATGAATTTAGGAAACTACTTCATTTTTTCGCATTCCTGAATTTTCATTAATAAATCACATATGGAGAGATATTGTTTTGAAGTAATGACAAAGTGCTTTCTGCAGCTTTCATTAGTGGTCAGCAATGATTCTTATATGATTAGATTGGGAAGTTACACTGAAGCATGGACCAGTGAACCCCACAAGGTCCTCTCGTCTTTGATATAGACAGCTGCTTGTCTTGCAAGTAAATTGTCTTGCATCCTGGGAGATGACAACTGTTACACATTCTCACTTAAAACCAGAACCTTACAATATCATGATGCACACTAATCACTGTATCACTGTGAGACTTATTAAAAATGAATGAAAATCAAACGACTAGCTTTTCATCATAATATTCATAAGAATATCTCCCCTCCACAAAGTGGAGAACTACTCTGCAGGCTCGGTGCCTTAAAAGCTCCCTCAGTATGCATTGACACAGTGGACCATAGCAGCTCTGAAAGAACCATTATAGTCTATCATGTCAATGGTCTGTGCAGGAGGACCCCCTTAGTATGCATTGACACGATACCTCATGATGGCTTCAGAACATATGATTATGATTTCAATGGAGGAACCATAATGGCTGCATTAAGATTTCAGTAAAATTTCAATGGAAGCATCTTATATACTTCTTATGAGATCATAATGATTCAGATGGGGTTGTTATGATCTTAGTAGAAGCTTAAAAAAGTGAGAGAGAGAGCCAGTAGGATTGAGTCCTTTCAAAGTCATATTTTTATTTCTCTGTTTAAAGCATTTTCTCATTTCCCACAAGCAACAAATAATCAGGGATGAATTTACTGACAGGCTTACAAAAGGAATGCAAATGGCAACAATAACATAGGCATTTATTGAGCACTCAAGCTTGCCTGCTGTGCCAGACACTGTGCTACATGCTTCACAGGTGTCATTTCATTTCGTACTCGAAACCACCCCTGAAGCTAGTAGTATGTGAGTATCTTATTTTTTCATGAGAAATAGGGGCTTAGAAAAGGCGAGTAACTTGCTGAAAGACCTACATGATCAAATGCTCCAAGAAAATGAACATAACAACTTGACTAATCTTACTTTCATTTATACTCGTTTGAATTTCTGCATTAAGAATTCTTATAAATGATTGCCATACAATCTGAGATTATTAGTAAGGCTTCTACTGTATATGACGAATATTTAAGGAATCATGAGTAACCTTTTCCAAAAGCCTTTCAATATACATATATATATATATATTTATATATATATATTTATTTATTTATATATATATATATTTTTGTTTGTTTGTTTGTTTTTGTTTGTTTGTTTGTTTGTTTGTTTTTGAGATGGAGTTTCGCTGTTGTTACCTGGACTGGAGTGCAATGGCACGATCTCGGCTCACCACAACCTCCACCTCCTGGGTTCAAGTGATTCTCCTGCCTCAGCCTCCCGAGTAGCTGGGACTACAGGCGTGCACCACCATGCCCAGCTAATTTTTGTATTTTTAGTAGAGACGAAGTTTCACCTTGTTGACCAGGATGGTCTCGATCTCTTGACCTTGTGACCCACCCGCCTCGGCCTCCCAAAGTGCTGGGATTATAGGCATGAGCCACTGCGCCTGGCCAATGTTTTCTCATTTACTTCTCCTAACAATGTTCAGAGTAAGAGGTTAATCATACCTGATTGTCTTATAGTACCAATACAGAGGTCTCTCTGGTGGGCCCAATTTATTCAAACTGTTTTAATGAAGGTAAGCAGCCCAGGTCAGGAATAAAGGGAGATGAATTTGCAAATTTTGTTCTCTGTATTCACAAACCCATTTTTTTCAAGTGAAATCTTAAAGAACAAATAATAGCTGAGCCTCTCCTACTAAGAAGCGGAAGAGGTGAACCTCAGCCTGTTTGTACCCACATCTAATTCACATTTATTATTCTCAGATAACCCCTCAGAGTCAAATTATAAACACAGTGCCTTAAATAATTGCAATATTTCACAATATGTGTTCTTATTTAAAGTATGAGCTAAATTCCACATAGATGTTGAGTTTGTTACAGTGGTAAATAGAAAAAAAGCTTGTACCATCACAAACATTCTCATTAACATATTAGAACTCTGGAAAAGATACAAAACCTTTCAAATGATCTCAAAAAGAAATTCTAGATGAGTGTTTTCTCTAGAAACAAGGCTTTTATAAAGGTCAAAAGTTGTATTCTTTCTAATTTGGGAGGGGTAATTTATAACAGGCTTTTTTTTTTCAACTTTAATTTTAGATTCAAGTCTACTATCAATAGGCATGGTGGTTGGTTCCATCTCTTTGCCATTGTGAATAGTGCTGCAGTGAACATGCAAGTTCGTGAGTCATTTTGGTAAAAACCATTTGTTTTCTTTTGATATATAACTGGTCAAGTGGTAGTTCTAAGTTCTTTGAAAAATCTCCAAACTGCTTTCCACAGTAACTGAACTAATTTATGTTCCCATCAACAGTGTATAAGCATTATTTTTTCTGTGCAGCCTAACCAGCATCTGCTGTTTTTTGACTTTTTAATGATAGCCCTTCCGACTGGTATGAAATGGTATCTCATTGTGATTTTGATTTGTATTTCTCTGATAATTATTGTTGTGGAGCTTTTTTTCATGTTTTTGGGCAATTTGCCTGTCTTCTATTGAGAGGTACATGTTCATGACTTCTGCGTATTTTTAATGGGATTATTTGTTTATTGTTTGTTCTATTGTTTAAGGTCCTTTGCATATAAGACCTTTGTCAGATGCATATTTTCTTCCATTCTGTAGGTCATCTGTTTACTCTTTAGTTTAATAGATCCCGCTGGTCAATTTTTTGCTTTTGTTGCAACTGCTTTTCAAGATTTAGTCATAAATTATTTCCCAAGATTGAGGTTCAGAATGCTGTTTTCTAGCTTTTCTTGGAGGATACTCATGGTTTGAGTGGTTTGAGGTCTTACATTTAAATCTTTAATCTATATTAAGTTAATTTTTGTATATGGTGAAAAGTAGGGGTCTGGTCTCATTCTTATGCTATGGCCAGCCAGCTTTCCCAGCATCATTCATTGATTAGGGGGTCCTTAACCTATTGCTTATTTTTGTCAACTTCATCAAAGATCAGATGGCTGTATGTGTGCAGCTTTATTTCTGGGTTCTGTATTCTGTTCCATTGGTTCATGTGTCTGGTTTTTTACCAGTTCCATGCTTCTTGTATTACTGTAGTCTTATAATAGAGTTTCAAGTCAGGTTATGTGATGCCTCCGGCTTTGTTCTCTTTCCTTATGATTGCTATGGGCTCTTTTTGTTCCATATGAATTTTAGATAGGTTTTTCTAATTGTGTGAAGAATGATGTTGGTAGTTTGATAGAAATATCAATGAATTTGTAGTTTGCTTTGGACATGTTCATAGTAACAATATCCATTCTTTTCATCCATGAGCATGGAATGCTTTTCCATTTGTTTGTTTAATATAGGATTTCTTTTAGCAGTGTTCTGCAGTTCTCCTTGTAGAGATCTTTAATCTACTTGGTTAGATGTATTCTTCGGTATTTTTTTGTGTGTGGCTACTGTAAATGGGGTTGTATTTTTGATTTGTTGCTCAGCTTGAATGTTACTGGTGTATAGTAATGTTTCAGGATATTAAAATTATTTTTAATATCCTGAAACATTACTGAAGTCATTTAACAAATCCAGGAGTCTTTTGATGGAGACTTTAGGGTTTTATAGATATAGAATCATGTCCTCAGTGAAAAGACATAGTTTGAGTTCTTATTTTCCTATTTGGATGAATTTTAATTCTTTCTCTTGGCTGATTGGTTTGTCTACCAATTCCATTACTATGTTGAATAGGAGCGGTGAAAGTGGGCATCTTTGTCTTCTTCCAGTTCTCAAGGAAAGTGCAACTAGTTTGACTAGTTTTTGCCTATTCAGTATAATGTTGGCTGTGGGTTTGTCATAGGTTGCTCTTACTATTTTCAGATATGTTCTATCATTACCTAGTTTGTTGAGGGCCTTTATTATGAAGGGATATTGGATTTTATCAAAAACCTTTTCTGTTCCTGTTGAGATGATCATATGGTTTTGTTTTTAATTCAGATGAATCACATTAATTGATTTGTGTATGTTGAAATAAGCTTGTATCCCAGGGATGAAGCCTACTTGATTATAATGAATTAACTTTTTGATGTACTATTGGACTCAGTTTGCTAGTATTTTGTTGAGGATTTTAATGCCTATGCTAATCAGAGATATTGGCCTGTAATTTTCTTTTTTTTAATTGTGTCTTTACCAGGTTTTGGTATCAGGGTAATGCTGCCTTCACAGGATGAGTTAGGAATGAGTCCTGTTCCTCAGTTTTTTTTTAATAGTTTCAGTAGAATTGGTTCTTCTTTGTACATCTGGTAGAATTTGGCTGTGAATCTATTGGGTCCAATACCTTTTATTTTATCTTCTGGTTAATAGGTGCTTATTATTATTATTATTATTACTGATTCAATTTCAGAATTTGAAAATAATCTGTTCATGGCTTCAGTTTCTTCCTGATTCAAACTCGGGATGTTGTGTGTTTCCATATAATTATGTGGTTTTGAGACATCTTCTGGGTATTGACTTATATTTTTCTTCAACTGTATTTCAAGAGTATGGTTGGTATGATTTCAATTTTTTTTATTGTATTGAGACTTGCTTTATGGCCAGGCATTCATTCAATATTAGTGTGTCATCCTTCATGTGCAGATGAGAGAATTGTATATTCTGTAGTTGATGAGTGGTGTGTTGTATAGCTGTCTATTAAGTCCAGTTGGTCAAGTGTTGAGCTTAAGTTCAGAATTTTTTTGTTAGTTTTCTGCCTCAATGATTTGTCCAATGCTGACAGTGGTGTGTTGAAGTCCCTTGCTATTATTGTGTTGTGGTCTATGGTTTTTTATATGTCTGGAAGTACTTGTTTTATGAATGTGGGTGTTCCAATATTGGGTGCCTATATATTTAGTTAACTCTATTAGTTAAGTCTTCTTGTTGAATTGAACTCTTTATCATCATGTAATTCCCTTCTTTGTCCTTTTTTTACTGTTATTTGTTTAAAATCTGTTTCATCTTTTGTGCCTTTGCACTCCAGCCTGGGTAACAAGAGCAAAACTCTGTCTAAAAAAAGAAAATCTGTTTCATCTGATATAAAAATAGCAATCTCTGCTCTTCTTTTTTCTCCCTTTGCATTATGACTCTTTCTCCAACCCATTACTTTGAGCCTATGAATGCTTTTGTATGGGAGAGTGGTCTTTTGAAGACAGTAGATAGAAGTGTCTTGTTTATTTATCTAACTTGTCACTTTATACCTTTTAAGTTGGGCATTTAGGTTATTTATATTCAAGATTAATATTGATATGTGAGATTTTGATCCTATTGTGAAGTTATTAGCTGGATTTTTTGTAGTTTCTATTATGTTGTTGCTTTATATAAGAGGTCCCCAACCCCCAAGCCATGGACTAATACGGGTCCATGGCCTGTTAGGAACTGAGCTGCACAACAGAAGGTGAGCAGCAGGTGAGCTTCATCTGTATTTACACTCATATGTATCTCCATTGCTTTCATTACTGCCTGAACTCCAATTCCTGTGAGATCAACAGTGGTATTAGCTTCTCATTGGAGCACAAACTCTATTGTGAACTGCACATGTGTGGGGTCTAGGTGGTATGCTCTTTATGAAAATCTAATGCCTGATGATCTGTCACTATCAGATCATCTGCTGGGATAATCTACTTGCCGGAAAACATGCTCAGGGCTCCCACTGATTGTGCATTATAATGAGTTTGATAACTATTTCATTATATATTACAGTGTAATAATAATAGAAATAAGTGCACAATAAATATAATACACTTGAATCATCCACCCACCCCAGTCCATGAAAAAATTGTCTTCCACAAAACCAGTCTCTGGTTTCAAAAAGGTTGGGAACCACTGCTTTATAGAATTTGTAGCTATATATTTAAGTGTGTTTTGTGGTAACTGGTATTGCTCTTTCATTTCCATGTTTAGAACTTCCTTAAGCATCTCTTGTAATACTGGTCTAGTGCTAAAAAATTCCCTTAGCTCTTCCTTCCCTGGAAAATACTTTATTTCTCATTTTCTTATGAAGCTCAGTTGTTGGGGTATAAAATTTTTGTATGGAATTTCTTTATTGTTTTTTAAGAATGCTCAAAATAGGACCCCAATCTCTCCTGGCTTGTAAGATTTCTGCCAGAAGTTCACTGTTAGATTGATTGAGATCTCTCTGATAATGATCTGACCTTTCTCTCTAGCTGCCTTTAAGATTTTTTCTTTAGTGGTGACCTTAGACAGTTGGGTGACTATATGGTGACTATGTGGCTTAGTGATGTTCATTTTGAATAGTATCTTGCAAATGTTCTCTGGATTTCTTGTGTCTGAATATTTACTTCTCTAGAAATATGAGGACATTTTTCTTAATTATTCCCTCAAATATGTTTTCCAGATTGCTTACATTTTCTTCTTCTCTCTCAGGAATGCCAGCTTTGTAGGTTTAGTCACTTTACATAATGCCATGTATCTTGAAGACTTTATTCATTTTTTAAAAATCTTTTTTCTTTATTTTTGTCTGTCTAAGTTAGTCCAAAACAGTGGTCTTTAAGCTCTGAAATATTTTCTTCTGCTTGGTCTAGTATATTGATAAAGCTTTCAATTGTATTTTGAAATTCCTAGGCTGGGCACAGTGGTTAACACCTGTAATCCCAGCACTTTGGGAGGCCAAAGCAGGTCGACAGCTTGGGCTTAGAAGTTTGAAACCAACCTGAGAAACATGGCAAAATCCCATCTCCACAAAAAAAAAAAACAATTAGCTGGGCATGATGGACATACCTGTAGTCCCAGCTACTTGGGAGGCTGGGGTGGAAAGTTAAATTGAATGCAGAAGGCAAAGGTTGCAATGAGCCAAATCACGCCACAGCATTCCAGCCTGAGTGACAGAGCCAGATGCTGTCTCAAAAAAAGAAAGAAATTCCTTAAGTGAGTTTTCAAATGACAGAAGCTCCAATTGTTTTCTTTCTGAGATGTTTATATCTTTCTTTATTTCCTGGATGGCCATGGGAATTTCTTTGCGTTGATTTTCAACCTTGTCTTGGATCTCATTATGCTTCCCTGCAATCCATGCTTTGAATTTTGTATCTGTCATTTCTGAATTTCAATTTTGTTTAAAGACCATTGCTGGAGAGCTAGTGCAATTTTGTGGTGTTACTACATTCAGATTTGTCATGACGTCAGAATTCTTATGCTAGTTCTTTATCTTGAGATACTTGTGCTTCTAATTTTTATAACTGTTTTTGTGCAGTTAGGAGTCTTTCTTTTTCTTTCATTTCCCTAATCTAATTTTTTTGTTTGTTTCTCTTGCTTTTCCTCCTACCTCATAGAGGTTGTGGCTGTAAAGTATTTCGGTTTTGCCTCCATAGCCCTATGTACATCTTTAGGCAAGTTTATATTGGGCTGTGCATTTAGACTCACAAGGCAGTAGATAGTGCTTACAGGTAAGAGCCAGCTGCAGCCAATGTAGCTGGGTATATTCTAGATCCTTGTTTACTAGGAGAAGCTCTTTGTTGCTATAGACAAAGGGCTGATCCATGGGGTGCACAGTGGTCTGAGCTCTTTCTTTAGCCCTGGGGAGCAGGGTAAGGCCATAATGAATGAGGCCAGATTGGGCAGCTCATCTCCACCTATAGTTTCCCTGATGGCAAAAAGCACTGACACTGAGGGAGAATCCAGTGGCTGGCCAGCAAGTGCCCAAAGGTGTGCCTAGGCATACAGCTTAAAAACCCTATTGTCCTTAAATTCTCTGCATGGGAATATGGAGATGGCCTAAATTCCTAACCCAGAAGAGTGGTTGCTCCGGAGACCTGGAGATTTACCTGGGGTTCAGAGAGGGTCCCTGCGCCAGGAATCTCTGCACAGGAAGGTAAGGTGACTCAGGCTATGGAACCAGGCAAGCAGATTCTCTGAATCTCAGAGCAGGTGCTCTGAATGCATGGAGATATGCCTGAATATAGGGCAGAAAGAACAGCACTGTACTGTGGGCTATGCCAAGGAAGGTTAGAGCAGCTTTGGATGCTGATTTAGGCAAGCAAATGCTTCAAATGTATAGATTTCTGCCTGGGGTTAAAGCAGAGAGGGCCCTACTGTACCACAATCTCAAAGGAGCAAACTGGGACACCCAACAATGACACACACCAACTGGTTTTGGGTCAGCAAGCTGGCCTCTGGCTGTAAGTCTTGCCACCAGGGAGAAAGTGTAGCTATAGCAGCTCTCCTCCCTTTCCAGGCTTGCAAGCAGGGAGTGCATGATTCCAGCACCTACTGCTGAGGCAATTTCCACAGTTCTGGCTGTGGAGGCCTCTATGCCACTCCAGATCAGGTGCTCCAGTCTCTGGCTGGATACTAAAATGCCTGAGTAGCCACATTATTGAACCACCAAAGAATGGTTGACATTGAATGTACTCAGATTAAATGTGGTGTTGTGCTCAGTCCCAGGTCAGGGAAAACCTCTGCCGCTTTTCCCCTTGTTTATCTCACACAGTATCTCCAAGCCTCTTTTCAAGTTAGCTCCAGGGTTTGGGAGAAACGAAGTGCTCTCCCTTGAGTTGCTTGAGTCCCCAGTGAAAAGGTGAGTCAAGAGGGAGGCTCTCTGCCTCTCTCATGCACTGGGTCTCCACTCACTTTTATCAGCCCTACATTGTCAGGGGGGCTGTGTGATATTGCTCTACTCTCCGGGATTGGAGTGTCCTTCACAATTCTGGTGGCTTTCCATTTTCCTTGGGTTTTTTTTTTTTTTTTTTTTTTTTTTTCTGAGACAGAGTGGCGCTATCTCAGCTCACCGCAACCTCCTTCCGGGTTCAAGCGATTCTCCTGCCTCAGCCTCCTGAGTAGCTGGCACTACAGGCACATCCCACCATGCCTGGCTAATTTTTGTATTTTAGTAGATACAGGGTTTCACCATGTTGGCCAGGCTGGTCTCAAACTCCTGACCTCGTGATCCACCTGCCTCAGTTTCCCAAAGTGCTGGGATTATAGGTGTGATCCACCGCACCCAGCCCTTCCATTTTCTTTCTTGAATTAAAACTTACAGAGTTCACCTTTATGCACTACTTTGCAATTTCCAGGTGGCTGAAGCACACTAAAATCCTCTAATCCCTCATTCTATAAAATAAAACTTTTTTCACAATAAGCTTTAACAAATGTTAAATATCATGATAGTATGTAGGTAAGTGGAATTTCAGTCAATACCTCATTTATTTGGATATTGACAAGGTTTTGGAACATCTTAGAATTGGAAGAATTATTTTTATCTTACATTGTCGTAGCAGAGCCTTAAATAAGACAATGATCCATGTCACTTTACTGAACATGTCATATTATAACAACAGATTAATTCACAGCTGAGAATAAACACTAAGGGCAGCTGTAAGAAGCCTTCAGTACAATGTCCAAACAACCATATATGACATTATGCATTAATATTGTGAAGCCTGGAAGTAACCCTGTTCATAACAAAATAATTCTTTTAACCAGAAAACAAATCACATGGAAATGTCATAATGCTCCAGGAAAAAAACCCTGGAGATGGTTATACATTGAGGGTGACCAAACAAAAGAAAAATAATTTGTCATCTTTGTTGCTGACATTTGACTCAGGTAGAAAGAGGGCTTTTGAAAAATAAAATTAGAGCAGAAATATGGTGAATGGGTTTAAATTGTTTAGGCTATGAGTGGGTTCAGTCTAACTGGGAGATTCAAGCATGCAAATGAAATTCACATTTACCTGCAAGAGTATCACTAGAAGAAATATGTACCTATTTTATCATAAATGTTTCTTCTCTCATGCATCCTTAAGAGAGGAAAAGCACATTCAATTTCACTGAGAAAACAGCTGCAGCCACAGTAGTGAGAGCACTGTGTCCTCAGTTATAATTTCTGCTTTAAGTTCACTGTGTGATTTGAGCCAGGCGTTGCCATGTTTCGGTAATTCAACCAAAGACTTCAGATTCTGATCACTGAGAAGAATGCAATTTGCTCCTTTTTACCCTTACAGGAATATTGTGATGTTTTGAGATATGATGTCTGTTAAGTGCTTGCTTAGAAAGCAAGTGATTTATAAACACTGATCTTACAGAAGAAAACGTAGGCTCTTGACAGTCCCAAGAAAATGCAATGACAGATATTGCTCTTTTCAAAATGCAACCCAATATATTTTCTTTTAATCAGAAAATAAAAAATCTTATTTTTCTTAAAGGAGTACACATTTAAAGCAGAAAAAGAGTTCAGAATAAAACTCTGAAAATTCTGAAAAGGCACCCTATCACCATCTGTAGCTGTGTTAAAGAATTTATTTGAGAAGTATGTATTATTATACCATAGTGCAATTATTTGTTAATTTTTATGCGTCCATAATTATATGTAATTATATGTACATATATTCACATACAGACACACATAGGAATACATATATATACCTATATACAGGTTGGCATCCCTAATCCGAAAATCCAAAATCTGAAAGGGTCCAAAATCTAAAATGTTTTGGGTGCTAACATAATGCCACAAGCAGAAAAATATATACATAAGTATTTAAAACAAATTTTGTTTCATGTACAAATTTATTAAAATTATTGTACACAACTGTATTCAGGCTATATGTATAAGGTTCATATGAAACATACATGAATTTTTTGTTTAGACTTGGGTCTCATCCCTAGAATATCTCATGTATGTGCAAATATTCTGAAATTTGAAAATAATCCAACATTCAAAACACTTCTGGTCCTAAGCATTTGGATAAAGTGTACTCAACCCATATATAATGGATAGATGATAGATAGATAGCAAGCTAGCAGCTAGATAGATAGAGAGACAGACAGTAGATGATTGACATGCACATATATATACATGCCTGAGTATATTTAATATAATCCTGAATATGGTTAGATGTGGAGAATGCACTTATGTTTTATGCTGTTTTGATTTTAACAACTTCAGAATTCCCTCCATTTTGATAGGTAGACAACTTTTTTTGTAAATTATCTTTCTAGCTAAGCATTTACATGTCTCAGCAGCACAGAAAATATAACCATATAAAACCCAATTTCCTGCAAGATAATGCACATTACTTTTTCTTTTAAATTTATAGAAGGATTCATGTTTAATTATTTTACTTAGGACATGTTATAAAGCAGCAGTTTCCCACAGATAGAATACAAGACAATACTTTCCATGAAGGTTTAGGGGAGAGACTTTTGTCTGACAGCTTCTATAGTTTTAAGTTGATAGTCAAACACTCTAGTCACAGAGAGATCCTCTTTTCTCTTATTTAATTATTTTAGAAGTCTGAACATTTGCTATATTTTTGTTATTTAAACCCAGAGACTTCAATATTTCAAAGTCATATTAGTAAGTTTGGTACTAGAATCAGACTGTTGTCTAATGAAGGAAAAACTGCATTTATGCTAAGATAGAATATGTTAGTTAATATTGTTCAGAGTCCAGGATGCCAATTAGGAAAGATGGCAGTAATTCTGATCTGTCTTCTTCTCATATAATCTTCACCCCTTTCCAAATTCATTTTTTATTGCAGGTAATTGAAAAGTTCAGGCCTTGTGTGTCTTTAACTGTATTTTCTAATTATTGAAATATGTTAGGAAAAGGTACAAAGTATATCAATTTTCCCCTAACTTAATTATTTGAAAAGTCCCTGAGTTTGTTTACTGAAGTACTTAAAACATTCCCAAGAAACCTGGAAAAATCAAGACATTGCACAGTACTCCCATTTGAGCCTCGAAAGTCTGATGCACAGTGATAGCTTGCCCAAACCTGACACAGCTTCCTTCTGCTATGAAAGTAATGGATGGGGGATTTTTTGGCAGCAGCTGAAAAGGCAGATTCCCCAAAGGTTGAGACAAGTAGAAGAATGGTTTTATCTTCTCTGTTCCTGGAGGGGTAGGATGCTCCCAAGGGTAAAGGCACAAGTGAAGCTGAGAAACCATACATTTGCATAGAAGTTCTAAGAATTTGAGAACACTTAATACATTATCAAGTTGATGCTGGAAGGCAAACTGAATTGCCCACATTCCTGCTTTCAGTTAGGTCATAGGAGGAAGTGAGGTACCTTAGAATCTGCAATTAACTTTCTCAGAACTCTGGGGTATCATTGAGCCCATTGCAGCAGCAATTTGCTAAATGTTACTCTAGTGATCAGAAAGAGTGAGTGCAGTACCCCATGTGCTAACTTATTCCCAGGAAGTCATTAGCACACTGGAAGAATCCAGCTGATTAGAGCCCATTTATCCCTCAATGTACTAGACATGGCAGAGCACATACAGTCAATTTTATGGCTTCAAAATCCAAGTTAGACAAAACAGCAGAGACACAGAAGTTGGAAACCAGATGCCAGAGACAATAAGGAAAGTATGGTTTAAAGATGTGTGTGATATGCCCTGTTCTTTCCAATGTATTAGGCATTAGAAAGCTGTAATGTGAAGTTATATATCTGAAGTTTCCTGATGCTTGAGAAATTTAACTAGAAGTCTAGCAAATATACATAACTCATTGCCAAAAATTAACAAGCTTTATAACATTAGTCCTCCTTACTCCTGATAGTTACAGTTCAATAGAGCTTTCAAAACTCTGAAATAATCCCATATAATGTATTTGTCAAACATTTAAGAGGGATTAATGATAGCACCAATGTTCAAAAACCAGAGAAGTAATATTTACAAATTCACTTCCCTGTTTTATTTGCTTATTTTTGTATTTAAGTTAATGTTGTAGCATTCTGAGTATTGCTTTTTTATGGCAAACATATTATGTAAAACTAGGTTTGAAAAGACTTTTAAAAAAAACTAATATAAGGAAACAGGATATGAGATAACCAGTCCTACACCATGTGTGGCTCCATAAAGAGTCCTTGAAGAATATGTACTGCAAATATTATTCCATTTATCATGTTATATACAGTGCTCATAAAAACTGGAAAATATGTATTTTCAGGGGAACATTAAACTTTTTTTTTGTGCCTGCTGCTTCAGAATTAGCTATAACCTTGAAGAAAGGCATTTATTTAAATTGGACAACCTGTTAAGGCAAAGGAAGCGCTCCTGAGTGTGCAGTTTTGATAGGAGTGTCATTTAATATAACTGCTCACAAAGTTTTTTTCTGAAAAGCTTAAAAGCAACTCACATGGTCCCAATAAAAAAAAAGTTCCTCTTCTGGACAGTATAAAATATTCATTCTAGAAAAGCATTTTTGTCTGAACTACTCTAGAGAATGACACCAACGCCAAAATGAGGTCTACAGTCATGTTATATTCAGTGAAAGAAAATGAAGAATTTCAATTTCAAGCAGGAAGCTAGTGATACTGCTATCAGTCAATAGGGAGGGTTTCCTTTCATCTCTCAGTTTGTAATACAACATCACTGTTACTGCAGTTGAATGCACAAATGAGCTGTAAAACTTCGTTACATAAAGGCAGTGCTTTCTGGCCGGGAGCAGTGGCTCAAGCCTGTAATTCCAGCACTTTGGGAGGCCAATGAGGGAGCATCACGAGGTCAAGAGACCGAGACCATCCTGGCCAACATAGTGAGACCCCATCTCTATTAAAAATATAACAATTAGCTGGGTGTGGTGGCATGAGCCTGTAGTCCCAGCTACTCGGGAGGCTGAGGCAGGAGAATTGCTTGAACCCGGGAGGGGGAGGTTGTGGTGAGCCGAGATTGTGCCACTGCACTCCAGCCTAGCACCTGGCAACACTCTGTCTCAAAAAGAAAAAAAAAAAAGACGTGCTTTCTGTACCGTAGTCAAAGTGAGAGAAGTATGAAAATAGAGAAGTAAAGAAAATGGGAGACAAATGAGTTAAATAGTGGCTACGTTTAGTGAAATAGCCCTAAGAAAATCGTTAAAATACCTATTTATGTTAGTGTAGTTTCTGTCTCATTATTTGAATGTCAGGACCAATCTTTGGGGGGTGGATGGGCATATTCTGTGTTCTGAGATTTGGGAACAGATGAACTATCCTTGCAGTCATGTTGACGCAGGGGCAGAGGTTGGGATCTCAGACTGGATAATGATGAGCCTTCTTGAGGGCGTATAATACTGAAATACGTTCCAGATAGCATCTATAGAATAATTTTATGTAACGTTCCCCCAAAACCTCATAATATCAAAACTATGTTTAGGGCAGCCACAATCATAAGGCAGAAGAATAAAATATATATTGCCATCTCATTTTTATTAAATATAGAAAGACTTCTATGTTTGAAGTATTTCCTGATTTATATTGTACCAAACTCAAAATTAGTAAGACACACACTTTAAGGAATTCATAGTGCTGCAGACTAAAAATTCAACTACGTAGCTAAAGAATCACAATACAAGGCAGAAGTAGCAGCAAAATCTTAAGTTAGAAAATGTTCTATACGTGGCTTAAAGGGATTAAGATAAAAACATGGTAACCACACCTGACTTAGTGGGAAGGGCATGCATGGAATTTGGAGGCAGAAGGATCTAAGCTAAATTGTGTTTTTTTCTAGAGATAATGATTAGTGATTGAGAAATATGATAAAGATGAAATAAACCAATTAGGATCAGTTACTATCATGTTGGAATAAAAACAAAAACAGAAGAACCTTACAAATTGAGTGTTCAATTGCATGAGTTACCTGCTTGTACACTTGTCAGGGAAAAATCCCAACCTCAGAGGATGACAAGGGGTAAACCTGCCACAACTCTCTAGGTGACAAAGTAAACAATGTGATGAGGAAAATTTATTACTTAGAGTTAAGCAGATAGTATGAGTATCAGCATGGCAATGCCAGTTCCTCTTGCCCTCCAGTCCCACAGGGTGACATCATGGGCCCAGATGGAGGTTATACATCTACTGGATTGTACCATAGTCAAGGAAGCTATGGCCCCATGTCTGACACCTTTTATGGCAAGCAGCAAACAAGCCATTCCTTCTCCCCAGGGAAGCAAGCCCTTGTCATGTTGGTATGCTCTGGTCACTTTTACCTAAGCAGTTGCTTATATGACTAGCTACTGAAGCTGCCTGGTATCTGGAGAGGATAACCCTTGTCATCTGGAACACTGAACAAGGAAGTTTAGGGATGCTCAGTGCCCATGTTGGACTGCCTCTCTCAATACGTGTGTTAGACTGGTGTGGGTCATTTTTTATAAAAATATTTTAAAGACATAAAAAGTAAAATAAAATTCAAGATTTGATGTTTATTTAAACATGACTGTGAGGGGAGAGAGACAAAAAATATAAATAAGAAGAAAAAGCAGGTGGCAGTATAGGAATGAGAATGGGATGTAAGTAGGTAAATGGTAAAAAAAGAAAACAAAAAGAACAGATTCTTGCAGAGTTTCTCAACCTCGGCGCACTGACATTTTGATCGTAGGCACAATGACATTTTGGTCTAGGTAATTCTTACTTTAGAGGGCTTTCCAGTGCACTTTAGGATGTTTGACACTACCTGCTGGTAGCTCCCCTCTCCCAGTTATGACAACTGGAAATGTGCCCAGACGTTGTCAAATGTTCCTAGGAGGAAAACACTGTCCCTGGTTGAGTACCAATGGATTATACACAAAAACAAAGCAAAACCAAATGACAAAATAGAAAGCCAGAATGAAAACACAACAAAACAAAATAAAATAAATAAAACATACTTTAAAACAAAATTGCCAATCCCTTTATTTATGCCAGGCACTGGGCTAAACCCATTAAATACATTATTTCACTTCGTATAGGATTACTCTGATAGACTGTTATTATTGTTGCTGTTTTAACTCTGAGAAAATAGAAACTCTTACAGTTTAAATAATTTACACAAGATGGCATGTCTAACTGATGCAGTTTCCTAACACTTCGCAAATCTGACTAGGAGATAACACAGTTCACTAACTGCTAGTTGCAGAATTGGGACAGCAAAGCTGTCTGATGCCAAAGTTTCTGTGCCTCACTAGCCTATGTAAAGGAACTGAAATCACTAAATATGAGACAGGAATCTTTCCCACTCACCATCAGAAAAGACACATTTAAAAAGGGGGGGTTTTCTAAGAAACATGCCGAAGCAATTACCTCCTTAGTTTTCTAAAGTGTTTATCATTATGAAAAGATAAAATTCTGCAAACTAAAACAAAAGCTAGAGATACATTTCTTTTTGTCTGTATTATTTTGAAGCCCAATAGGGAAATGATAACACAGTTAAGACAAATCAAAGAACACTACATAGAATTGCTTTTGTAATATATCTCTCTCAAAAGTGTAGATTTTCCCAACCGTTCCCACACTTCAGAAAAATATGAAAAAAAAAAGGATTACTAAACTTTTTATGAACACACTTGTTAAAAATAACATGCAAGTAAATAATTAGGCTCTCAACCAGTGTGATAAAGCTGGATCCACCTTTCAATTGAGAGTACATTTCCTTTGCAGAGATCATTGCATGGTACATTCTGAAGGGAACTAACAAATTGGAGAAACTCACAGAGTTGAGCTTTGTTGTTTAGTAGTAAAACAAGCCCAAATTTATTTTTTAGCCACTCTGATCAATGTCAGGCTTATCCACAACATATAAGCAGGGCTGATCTAAGTATCTGTTCATTACATTGCCAGATTCTGAGATCTGAGCAGAATGATCTGAGATAAGGCGTTACTCTTGGTAGTTTTCTGTAATGCTACAGACATATAAATATATCCTCAACCCAAAAGTGTCAGGAAAGTCTTAAAGACCAAGGATATATCAGGAATTGTGCTAGTTAGAAGTTTACACTCACAATTTGTGGTAGCCTGTGTATGTTTAAATGATTTATTTCATAACAATCTTATAGGAAAAAAATATAATTATGTGAAATTACATTTTTGAATGCTATTCTGTGTCCACAATGGATAGAAAAATGGCCCAAACTTCATTTATGAATCTAAATATAATTATTGCCATAATTAATACATTCTTGTTTAAATATTCAGATATTAATGGAACATTTTGCCACACACAAAGTGGAGAATATATTATGTCCCTCATCAGAAATTTTATAAATAGCAGGAGGGGACAAGAGAGATACAAGCAATTATAATACAGTGTTTAAGAAAAAGAGCATTATCAGAGAAATACAGATACATACTATGAAACCATGAGGGGAAAAATTAAATATTTTCTTAGAGAACAACATGGAGATTTGGGGAGTATGAACAAGAAGTGACTTGGAGAGACTGGCAGGGGGTGAAGCCAGGCAGATAGCAAGATCAGATTGTCTAGCTTTGTAGACTCATATGAAGATTGGGCTTTACTATGAGTGAAAATGATACCCTTTGGAAGGTTTAAGAGAAATAGTGAAATCAACTAATTTAATTTTTATCACAGTCAATGGCAGGTATGTTAATAACAAACTAAATGAAGAGACAAAGGTCTGAGCAGGGAATTCTGTTGGGAGGCTAGTATATTAATACAGAAGGGAGGTAAAAGTGTCTTGAACCGTAATGCAAGAGATCATAGAAGGAAAAGTCAAGTGTTACAAGAAATCCAATACTGCTATGAAATTTAGAAAATACAGTGTAGTCAGGCTGAAAACTCAAATGTGGTCTAAGGTGTTTGCATTTTATTCTGTAATCAGTTGAGAATCTCTGAGTGTCGTTTTAATTTAAAAGATTTTTAATGACAAATTTTGAAAATACATTTATAAAACATGTATCAATAGAACAATATAATAATAAATAGCATAAAATAAAGAACCAGTTAAAAGTTAATTCAGGTTAATTCAGGCAGAAATACACAGAAACACACAAAATGTGTTTCAAAAATACGTTTATAAAAAGTATATATCAGTAAAACAGAATAATATAATAATAAATAGCATAAAATAAAAACCAATTAAAAACTAATTCAGGTAGAAATACACAAAAGCTATTATATCAAATTAAAATGCTTCTTCCCAGAAGAGAAACAACAAAGCAAAGAGACAACCTACAGAATGGGAAAGAGTATTTATAAGCCATACATCTCACCTAGGGTCAATATCCAAATTATAAAAGAACCAACAACTCAAAATCAAAAAAGCCATAAACCCAATTAAAAAATGGGCAAGAGCCTGAATAGGCATTTCTCAAAAATAAGATACAAATGGCCAATAAATATATGTAAAAAATGCTCAACAACACTACTCATTAAAGAAATGCATATTACAACCACAATGAGATAGCACCTCACACTTCCCAGAATGACTATTTTCAAGAACACCAACAACCATATGTGTTGGCAAGAAGGTAGAGAAAGGGAACCCTTACAGATTGTTTGTATGAATGTAAGTTATTCTGTGTAATGTAATGTGAATACATGTGTATACCACACAAGGAAAATTATATACACAGTGGAATACTATTCAGCCTTTAAAAAGAAGAAAATTCTGTCATTTGTGACAACATGGATGGAATTGGAGAACATTATGCTGAGATAAACCAGATAATTCTTAAGACAAATAACACGTTATCACTTATATGTGGAATCTAAAACAATGAAACTCATAGAAGCAGAGAGTAGAATGGTTATTACCAGAAGCTGGGGACTGAAGGAGATAGAGAGTTACTGGTCACAGAGCAGAAAGTTATAGTCAAATGGGAGGAAATAATGATAACTATGTAAGGTTTTGTATATGTTAATTAGCTTAATTTAATTATTCCACACTGTACACCTATATCATAATATCACTTTGTACCCTATAAATAATACAATTATAATCTGTTAATAAATAATTTTCAGAAAACAAATATGTTAAAAAAACTGAAATGAATCCTTGGCAAATACTAGGAAAACATGTATTTTTCTAGAACATTAAATCAAGAAAAAAGAAAATGACAGAAGTAACTAAAAATGGCAAGGTGATACATAAGAAATAAGTAACAATATAAAAGACAATAGTTACTAAAGATTTTTATGACAATTTTATTTTCATAAATATGAACCACTTAATGGCATGTGTAGATCAACAAATAAAGGATTTCTAGAAAAATGAGCTGTAATCAGAACTGTACTTCACCCTGGTGAATGCCATTAACAGAAGTAGAGAAGTCAAAACGAATAAGGTGAATGGAAAATACAGTAAGCTTGGTTTTAGCTGCATTGAATAATGCATGACAGGAAAGTGAAATGGTGTAAAAAAAGTAAAAGATGAATTTATTCATCCTGGATATATATATATATAATTTTTTTAGACAGAGTCTCGGTCTGTTGCCCAAGTGCAGTGGCTGGAGTGCAGTGGCGTGATCTTGGCTCACAGCAACCTCTGCCTCCCAGGTTCAAGCAATTCTCCTGCCTCAGCCTCCTCAGTAGCTGGGACTACACGCACACACCACCACGCCTGCTAATTTTTGTATTTTTAATAGATGTGGGGTTTCACCATATTGATCAGGCTGGTCTCAAACTCCTGACCTTAGGTGAGCCACCTGCTTGGGCCTCCCAAAATTCTGGGATTATGGGTGTGAGCCACCATGTCCAGCCATTCTGGATGTATTTTAGGTTGATAACCAGGTTGGTCATTGGTCACAGAAATAAACTAAAGGAGACAGGGAACAGTACCGCTGGGCTATCTCAGCCCATCTGAGTATTGAATGTGTCAAATGTCAAAGCTGTTGCCTTTGCAATTGCCTATGTTTATGAGGAAGGAAAAGATATATTCTTTCATGAACCAACCTAAGAGCCCATGGCTTTTCTACTCTAGGTTTGCAAGAGATAGCATGACATAAAATGTAGGGCTGGTGTCAAAGTCAGAGTGTTCCTTCACTACTGCATTTACTTAGTCACGAAATTCTAAGATTTCTGGGATCTAGGGCATCACGTGACATTTTACGGGGTTCTTGTTAAAATATTGCCCCTAAAAATGCAATTAGGAAAACAAAACAAAACAATGAAGACCATTATAAATACAGATATTAATATTTTCATTATAATATATAGCTTTTCTTCCTGCTATGTATTTTAAATGTTATTAAAATATATTGTTGTCATCATCAACAGAGTCAGTTTACCAACTAATACATTACATGTAATATATAAGTGATCATTTCAAACCACCTGACAATCTAGTGATTTCAGAAATTTCCTAGAGCTATTTTTTAACCTTTCAGTTTGCAGTATTTTTTTTTAAATCTCCTTTAATAAAGATGTTCATGTCTTTCCTAAAATTAGAATAATAAATGGGACTATATGATGATAAAATGTTATCAGGGATATAGAAGATTAACCTTTACTCCTGGTTTAATTTTGATTGATTTTCTCTTTGACTGTTTTCCATCTATAATCTAAAAAGTTAATGTTTTTCCTGAGAAATTGAAAGTAATCTTATTAAGATGTCATGTGCTTAGACCACATTAGTTACATAAAAATATATAGGATAATTTTCTTAAATTTATAGTAATGTTATTTTTAGTAATGATTAAATTAACATTTGCATTTCATGGTATAAAAATTGCTTTTGTTCTCTGTGCAGTACTCCTTGTCATTCTCTTTTTGTCAAAAAGTAAATTAAATAGCTCAGAGAAGCTTTGTGCAGAAGTGTTTGCTCCTTTATAATGTTCTAGAGGGTTGGGAATACAGATATTGCCTTTCTTTGCAGAAGGCAGTATAAAAACTCTGACAGGAATATAAGCAGAGCTGTTAGCAAAGGCTAGATGCAAATAACATGGCTAAAATCCTGGCTAGGGAATAACTATCACAAGAGTGATCCATTATGACCGTGAGTTTAAGGTTTTATTTGCATTACTTCTAATCAAAGAAGGGTATTTGATAAAGTTTAAAATTTTAAATAAACTCTCTTTCATTTGTCTCTTCACTATTTAGAACTGGACAAGCAAACCAGCTTTGTTTCACTTCTTAAACCCTGCTTAATGATTTATCAATGGTTTAACAAAGGGAAGCTTTATTTTAATTCAGTAAGACTCTAGTATCTCTCACCATTACACCTAAAAATACCTATAACAAATTAACTGAGACAAATCCACTTTAGTTGCTTTATTTTCTCTGTAGTCGCAGGTATTACATGTACTGTAAGGCAAAGTTTTGGAAGCTCTGACATCTGAGGTTTTGAGTAAATGACTTTTCCCCAATTATTTCACCTACTTGATCTTCACTTGTATTTGCAGATATAGAACTAGCCTACTAGCTTAGCATATAGTATTCTTATTATTGGACCCAGGACTTTTATAAAAAGTAATTTACTATTTGCTTTTAATAAAATAAATGGTTAAATCTTTATAATATTTAGCCTAGAATGTATTCATCCAACATAAAAATAAAGTTTTTCTCATATTAAGACTTATTTGATCTTATCCCTAAATAACAACTTGTGAAAGTTTATTTAGGCCCTATCGATGTCAAACATGATTTTGGGAAATAATCTATGAGAATATTTCGTGACCTATTTTTTCATGTTGCAAAACCTCATACTTCATATTTTGTCAAGGACAAGTCAGTGGAAGAAGGGAGAAAATATATGCTGAAGAATGCAACAAATTAAGTATTAATTAAATTAAGACCTGTTTCCCCAACTGGATTATCAAATGTTCAAATCATTTGAAAAGATATTGAATTTAATTCTCATAATACACAGAGCCAATCAAATACCAAAGACAACTAAAAGTTGTCCAACATATATAAGCAGTTATAAAAATTTTTAAATAGAAAACAAAAAAAATAATGAATGTTTTAAATAAGTTAAATTTCATGTCCTTTACTAACTACTAGTCTTTTGTTTGAAAACATTTTGAAGAGACTTAGAATTTTAGGAGTCTCTTCAAAACAGCAAATGTTTTCCCAAGGACTTCCACGTATCTCCAATACTTAAGGAAAATATCTATAGTATAATAGTTTAGTTGAGAACTCTTCTCTGGTACAAGAGTTTAATATTTTGAGTATAAGAACCACTTATAGGTATTGATTGAATGAGTGTGTGTGAGTGTATGTATGTGTGTGTGTCTGTGTAAAAGGGATTGGGAAAACAAAGGATAATTGAAGGAACAATTGACTAGGCAACTATTATGTGCTAAGAATTCACAACATTATAGGAAAAATGAATTATTATTGCCATTTTAACATTTAAAACACAGTCGTGTTCTAAACATTCTTAAAGAAAAAGTAGATAATAGGCCAGGAACTCAGTAATAAAAATTACTCAATGTTCAAACAAATTTTTCAAAGAAATCAGTTTAAGCTACCCAATAATGGGTTACCAACTCTTAGCTTGAGAATTTTAACTTTTAAAACACAGTCATCTTCTTTAAAAGATTGAAGTGTTGGGAAAACTGGCTAGCCATGTGCAGAAAGCAGAAACTTGACCCCTTCCTGACACCTTACACTAAAATTAACTCCAGATGGATTAAAGACTTAAACATAAGACCTGGCACGATAAAAACCCTAGAAGGAAATCTAGGCAAAACTATCCAGGACATAGGAGTAGGCAAGGACTTCATGAACAAAACACCAAAAGCATTGGCAACAAAAGCCAAAATAGACAAATGGGACCTAATCAAACTCCACAGCTTCTGCACGGCAAAAGAAACAGTCACTAGAGTGGATCGGCAACCAACAGAATGGGAAAAAATTTTTGCAGTTTACCCATCTGACAAAGGGCTGATATCCAGAATTTATAAAGAACTCAAACAGATTTACAGGAAAAAAACAAACAAGCCCATTCAAAAGTGGGCAAAGGATATGAACAGACACTTTACAGAAGAAGACATATATGAGGCCAACAATCATGAAAAAATGCTCATCGTCACTGGTCATCAGAGAGATGCAAATCAAAACCACATTGAGATACCATCTCACGCCAGTTAGAATGGCGATCATTAAAAAATCTGGAGACAACAGATGCTGGAGAGGATGTGGAGAAAAAGGAACACTTTTACATTGTTGGTGGGAGTGTAAATTAGTCCAACCATTGTGAAAGACAGTGTGGCGATTCCTCAAGGCCTTAGAAATAGAAATTCCATTTGACCCAGCAATCCCATTACTGGGTATATATCCAAAAGACTATAAATCGTTATACTATAAGGACACATATACACGAATGTTCATTGCAGCACTGTTTACAATAGCAAAGACCTGGAATCAACCCAAATGCCCACTGATAATAGACTGGATTGGAAAAATGTGGCACATAGACACCATGGAATATTATGCAGCAATCAGAAATGATGAATTTGTGTCGTTTGTAGGGACATGGATGAATCTGGAGAACATCATCCTCAGCAAACTGACACAAGAACAGAAATTGAAACACCGCGTATTCTCACTCATAGGCGGATGATGAAAAATGACAACACATGGACACAGAAAGGGGAGTACTAAACAGTGGGGTCTATTGGGGGGAAAAGGGGAGGGCCAGTGGGAGGGGGAGGTGGGGAGGGATAGCCTGGGGAGAAATGCCAAACGTGGGTGAAGGGGAAAAGGAAAGCAAAGCACACTGCCATGTGTGTACCTACGCAACTGTCTTGCATGTTCTGCTCATGTACCCCAAAACCTAAAATCCAATAAAAAATAAAAAAAAAAATACTATGCTCAAGACTCTCATGTCTGGTGTTTCTGGTGGCACGGGTGATGGATGTTTAGGAAACCCATCTATCCTTCACTCCCTCCAAAGCTCTAGATATAGAAATGCCACATTGGTTTTCTTCAATGATTATCTGTAAGTAAAACAAGCAAAATATATTTAGTCTTCCCAACACTACAACTCTAAGAATTCTAAAAAATCAATTTATGCTAACTTTATTACTTTTGAATATATGTTTACTAAAATATTTTGTTTTAATTTATACTCAGTAAAATAGTGCTAACTTTGAAACAATGTCACTGCCTTATTATATCAAGAAGGTCAAGAGAAACAATAATATTTTACAAGAGAAATGTGTATGATTTTTCCTATTCAGTATGAAAATATAGCTTTAAACATTATTTCACTAAGAAAAAAATTTATAAAACTATTTTGCCAGGGATAGTAGATAAACCTTTAAAAGAGCCAAAATGACATGTACCCAGGAGCAAACCACACTGATCATAAGCATTTGGAAACAAAAATTATGGGACAATTTTAATTCCACTTTTAATTGGGAGTGACAGTGATTCTCTCAGGTTGCCTTTTCATTGTAGAGCTTTTGTTTGTTCAGTTTTAAAGATTCAGGTGTTCACTCTTATTTTGTATCCTAGTAGTAGTATACTTTTAAATCTGTGCTTAAGGTTTATTTTTCTTGTTTTGATAATATCCACCCAGCTGAGCTATGGTACTGGTTCATTGTAAGTCACAGTAGGAAAAATAAAATTGAAAGGTTCTCAATAAATGAAGTTCATATTTCTTGTCTATACAGTTGGACAAAAAGGAATCTGAAGCTTTAAAGCAAATTGTATGTCACTTACAATCCTTCTATTGTAAGTGACATACAAGTTGCATACTCAACTTATTGGGTAAATGATATCTCTAAAGAGATACTTAGTAAGTATTTTATGTTATAACTTCAATATTTATGATATACTACATTTATGGATTCAGAAAGTATTAGCCCACAAATTACTTACTCTTCCATGTTAATCAAGCAAGAGTTGCCTTTTAGACATTCTTAAAGAAAAAGTAGATAATAGCCCAGGAACTTAGTAACAAAAATTGCCCAATGTTCAAACTAATTGTTGAAAAAAATCAGTTTGAGCCACCCAATATTGGGTTACCAGCTCTCATGCTGTGAACAAACCCACTGTCTATTATTTACTTTCTTAACTTTGTTTTAGTATTGAAGAATTATGCCCTCTCCTTTTTGCTGCTGCATACATACAACTTTCCCTTCACCCATTCATGGATTTTTTTTTATTCCTATACGTATAAATTTGTTTCACCAATTTTGATGCCAATTGTGAATAATTTCCTTAGGGAAAAAAATAATATTTAGTATTTTAAAACACGAGCATTATTCTAATTATTTTACATAAATTACCTTATTTCATTTATATTACAACCCTTTGAAGTAGATAATAATTTCATTCTCATGTGACAAGTGAAGAAACTGACCCAATATAAGAGTATTAGAAAACACCTGTCACACATTTCATTTATTTGTTTGTTTGTTTATTTATTTATTTATTTATTTATTTATCTGAGACAGAGTCTCACTCTTCTTGCCCTGGCTGGAGTGCAATGGTAAGATCTTGGCTCACTGCAACCTCCACCTCCCGAGTTCAAGCAATTCTCCTACCTTAGCCTCCTGAGTAGTTAAGATTACAGGCGCTCATCACCACCCCCAGAAAATTTTTGTACTGTTTTAGTAGAGGCAGGGTTTCACCAGGTTGGTCAGGCTGGTCTTGAACTCCTGACCTCAGATGATCCACCCGCCTTGACCTCCCAAAGTGCTGGGATTACAGGCAGGAGCCAGCGTGCCCCACCCACACATTTTATTTGTAATTAAAGTTTGCCCAGATTTTTTTCTTTTAAATCCCACTCAAATTTTGCTATCTTTTTCTACACTAGTACTTAAAGTTGCTAATAAAGGTGATCATCATCAGAATTGTGTCCTCTTGCTAGGGTGGATTGTGGGAGTAGACAGAGAGTTGTATCCATCTCCTGGAAAGGTAGATTAAAATAACCTTTTAGATATTTTAGATGTGCCACCCTTGAGGAGTGCAGCTCTATCATCACTGTCAAGGTCTTAGATTAAACAACCACCATCCATTTCCCATATGATTTAAAAATCTTCCTAACTACTACTCCTGCCTTTAATCTTTTTTCTAATTTTACCCACACCCTCCTCAACAGCATAAATTGCTCTGATAATGACTCAATCACTTACTGTGATTTAACTGTATTCCACAACCATCAATGGCATTCTCGATTTTAACTATGATTACTTCATTTTGATTGGACTTTGCCCTCTATTACTCATAGATATCCTGCTCAGAAATAGCTGTTCAAAAGCATTTTCTTGCTTCATCATGTAACATATAGCTTCATCAATGCTATAATAACACAGTTGATCATGCATTTGCTTTTTACAAAACTGTGGCATTATAATTACTTGTTTATTACAAACTCAAAAATAGACTCTGCCTCTTGTTCACATGTGAATTACCTATATTTCTTACCAGAAATAAGGAAGTATAAGATGTGAAGAAAAGTTTATTTTACTAGTAGTTATTTGGTACTTGAATTCCCTAGAGGTGGAAGATGCATGTTGTTGCAAAGAAGCTTTGAAAAGTCCTCTGACAATGGAAGGTGGCCCGAGGTTGGATTTGCATTCTATTTTATACAGAAGCGACTTTGCATGCAAAAAGAAGCTGACCACTTGGAGTAAAAGCCACAGGATGGTGGCCATAGAAACTTTAGAGAAAATAGAAATATTTATTGGGATTAATTAAATAATTATCTTTGTAGTAAGCAATGTTCTGCTTCTAAGATAGTTTTGGTAAGTTCTGCTGGCTTACTTACTGGAGTAGATATTTTATAGTGAATTTGAAGAAGCACTGCTCCTTCTAAGTGAAGTCCAAGCAAGAACTCAAAACTTTTTTCAAATTTTTCTTTGTCTGTGAGTGTAAAAAGAATACAACTGAGCAAAAATTGTTGAATATGTATATTACATCAGCTTACAGGCATACCTCATTTTATTGTACTTCTTTTTATTTCACTTCAAAGATACTGAATTTTTTATGAATTGAAGATTTTTGGCAACTCTGTGTAAAGCAAGTCTGTCTGCACCATTTTTCCAACAGTATACGCTCACCTGATAGTTCTGTGTCCCATTTCTGGTAATTCTTATAATACTTTAAACTTTTTCATTAATATAGTATTCATTGTGGTAACCTATGATCAATGAACTTGGATGTTACTATTGTAATTGTTTGGGTGCTACATGAAACTCACCCATGTAAGACAGCAAAAGTAATCAGTAAATGTTATGTGTGTTCTGATGTTGCACAGACTGGCTGTTTCCCATCTCTCTCTCTCTCTCTCCCTTTAGGCCTTCCTATTCACTGAGTCACAGGAATATTAAAATAAGGCCAATTAATAACCCTATGATGGCCACTAAGTGTTCAAGTGAAAGCAAGAATTGTGCATCTTTCATTTTAAATCAAAAACTAGAAATGATTAAGCTTACTGAGGAAGTCATGACTCAAGTTGGGAAAGACTGAAAGCAAGGACTCTTGCACCAATCAATTATCCAAGTTGCGAATGCAAAATTCTTTTAGGAGATTAAAAGCACCCGTCCAGTGAATATAAGAATGATATAATATGAGAAAGCAAAACAGCCTTACTGCTGATATAGAAAGTTTTAGTAATCTGGATAGATCAAACTGGCCACAGCACTCTCATAAATAAAAGCCTAATCCAAAGTGAGGCCCTAACTCTCTTCAATTTTATGAAGACTGAGGAAGGTGTGGAAAATATAAGAGAAAAATTTGAAGCTAGTGAGGCTGGTCCATAAAGCTTAGCAAAAGAAATTTTACCCTCACATTATAGTGCTAGGTGAAGCAGCTACTGCTAATATAGAAGTTACAGAATATCATCCAGAAGATCTATTTAAGATAATTGATGAAGGCGGCTGCACTAAACAACAGATTGTTTAACGTAGATAAAACTGCATTCTGTTGGAAGAAGATGTATTCTAGGACCTTGATAGCTAGGGATAACTTTTCAAAGCTTCAAGGGACATGTTGAATCTATTGTTGAAACTAATGCACCTGGTGACGTTCAGTTAAAATAATGCTGACTTACAATTCCAAAAATTCTAGGACTCTTAAGAATTATACTAAATCTACTGTTCTTGTACTTTATTAATGGAACGACAAGGCCAGGATGACAGCTATCTTTTTATAGCATGGTTTACTGAATGTTTTAAGCCTGATGTTGGGTTCTCAGAAAAAAAAAATATTTGAAAATATTAATGCTCATTGAAAATTCTCCATATCACCCAAGACCTCTGTTGGAGATGTACAAAGATACATCCTGCTAATAGAACATCCATTCTGCAGCCCATGGACCAAGGAGTAACTTCAAGTCTTATTATTTAAGAACTGCATTTTGTAAGGCTATAGCTGACATGAATAGTGATTTCTCTGATAAATCTGGGCAAAAAAAGTTGATAACCTTCTCAAAAGGATTCACTATTTTAGATGTCATTGAGAAGTTCTATAATTAATAAGAAAAGGTCAAAATATCCATATTAAAAGAGATTTGGAAGAAGTTTACTCTAACTCATGGATGACTTTGAGAGATTCAAGACTTCAGTGGAGTAAGCAACTGTAGATGTGGTAGAAATAGCAAGAGCACTTTTAATAGAGCTAGAAGTGGAGCTTGAAGTTGTAACTGAATTACTGCAATCTCGTGATACAACTTCAATGGAGGAGAACTTACTTCTTATGGATGGGCAAAAATAGTGTTTTTTTGAGATATAATCTACTCTTGGTGAAGATACTCTTTTTTGAAATGGCAACAAAGAATGTAGAATATTATATAAATTTAGCTGAGAAAGCAGCAGCAGCATTTGAAAGAATTGACTCTGATTTTAAAGAATTTCTACTGTGGGTGAAATGCCGTCAGAGAGCATTGCATGCTACAGAGATATCTTCAGTGAAAGGAAGAGTCAATTGATGCAGCAAACTTCACTGTTGTCTTAGTTTAAAAAATTGCCACAGCCACCCCAGTATCCAGCACTCACTACCCTCATCAGGCAGCAGCCTCAAATTAAAGGCAAGACCCTTCACCAGCAAAACGATTAGGACTGAGTGAAGGTTCGGATGATCACTAGCACATTTTAGCAATAAAGTATTTTTCAATTAAGGTTTGTACGTTGTTTTTAGATAATACTATTGCACACTTAATAGAATGCAGTAGAGTGTAAACCTAACTTTTACATGTATGGGGAAACAAAAAGCATTGTGTGAATCACTTTATGGTGATTTTTACTTTATTGTGGTGGTGTGGAAATGAACCCACACTAGTTCTGAGGTATACAGGTAGTATTTTTTATTTTCTAGGACATACAACTAAAGGAAATAACATTTTATGGATTTTTAGTAGGATTTGGGGGAAGACTTCTTCTTCTTGGGTAAAATTTCTGTAGCACAGTAGCAATAATTTAACTATTTCAGAAGTGCTCATAGTCAAAATGCTCAAAAGTCTGCCAAAAAGGAGAGTAATCAATGAATTGAAAAAGTAACAGCCTAAGCAAGTTTAGAGTTCTTTAATTTGATATATATGTATACTTATAAAAATTACAATATTAGGTATTAGCCATCTTTTATTTGGCACTTACCCTGTTATGTCCACTACACAAAACATTGCACATATGTTCCTTAATCCTTATAAAAATCACACAATGCTATTATTCTTTACACATAACATAACTGAACGTGAAAGAAACCAAATATCATACAAGACCATGTAATAAATAGCAATATAGGAATCCTAATAAAAATTCCTTCTATCAGGTTTTTGGTTTTTTTTTTGGATTTTGATAGCTATGCTTGTAATCCTCACAAGTAACTATTAATTGATAGTGATTGGGTATGCTCCCCTTGGGTTCATTCAGAAACTACATAGAGTACAATAATTTTATCTATAAATATAACAAATTCAGGAAGATGGCCTCTTCATTGAAGAAAAATACATATTTATTTTTTGAAAAAAATTTAGCGAATGTAATAGCTTTTCTTTCTTCAATCATCTAAGAGTATGTTTGCCTATATTTTGACATGTCTCAAAACATTGTATTACAGTACTCATGTGTGTTTTCTTTGTGATTTTTTAATTCCTCATTTTCATTCCGTTAGACCCTCAGGTAAGCCAAGACTGTTAAAAGGCTGGAATAATAGATTTGATGGCCTTGGTTTCTTAGTATTCTCCTTTTTTTTTTTTTTTTAATTACAAAATACAAACTTCTGTGAAGCCAAAAGAAACACTTCATTTAAATTCCTCAGTAATTGTTTTAACTGAAAATTTTATCACAATAGTTTTACTAGATTTAACACAAATTTATCCGTGATTTACTTAGTAAAAGCTGGGAAAAACTGGCCATTAACACTAAAAATGCTTTTAAAAATGTAGGTAGTATTGATTGAGAGTGTATGACTGACCATTGACAAAAAGAGCTAATAAAAGAAGGATTGTCAGAAAAAGTCTAGAACATAAGTTACACAAAAGTATATTCTTATTACAGCAGCGACGCAAAGCATTTCACACATAAACAGTTCAGTCAAGTTCAGTCATCACCCCTGTCTCAGAAAGGAAGAGATAGCCTTTTTGATACTGATTCAACTGTGCCCACTTACTGTAATCAGTGGCTAGTGAAATTCCAAATACTCAAATCTAGTCCTTTAGAAGCAGTGCTATTAAGTCATAATCTAAATTATAACTGCTGTGGTGATTGCTCACACTTTGATTACAGGTTGCACTATGAGAAGACAGTGATACAGGTGTTAAATGATCATTCTAATGGACTCTCCATGAAGTGTTTGGCATAATGGGGCAGATGTGGCCTGGAATATCTTAGAATTTCTTCTCTATTTTCAAATAATGCCAGTAAATGCATTTTAAATTTTTTTAATTCCTTTATGGGATAAGTAATTCCTTTAGTTAGGCATTTTTGTTACTGTAGATTTCAGAGTAATTTTATCAAGTCAATTGTGCATCCATCTTCATAATTAAAATTATTTTTAAAGTTGTATCTAGAATGTACCATGCCTTAAAAGCAAGGTGAAACAGTCAAAAACATATTCAGGCAATTATTTTCTCCAAATGTAATTAACCATTTGTGCCCCTCAAATAATTTGAATCTTCAAAATTATTTCAAAATTCATAAGAAAGAAATGCAAGAGATTTACAAATTTCAGACTTTCTTTCATTATTTTTGATTATACATCCTGATATAATTTCGCAGTGTCCCCACTCAGGTCTCAACTTGAATTATATCTCCAAGAATTCCCACATGTATGAAAGCAACCCATGGGGAAGTAATTGAATCATGGGTCCTGGTCCTTCCTGTGCTATTCGTGTGATAGTGAATAAGTCTCATGAGATCTGATAGGTTTATTAGGAGTTTCTGCTTTTGCTTCTTCCTCATTTTCTCTTGCTGCTGTGATGCAAGTAGTACCTCTCACCTCCTGCCATGATTCTGAGGCCTCCCCAGCAATGTGTCCAATTAAACCTTTTTTCTTCCCAGTCTCTGGTATGTCTTTATCAGCAGCATGAAAAAGTGCTAATATAACAAATTGGTACCAGGAGTGGGATATTGCTGAAAACATATTTGAAATGTGGATGCAATGTTGGAACTAGGTAACAGGCAGCAATTGGAACAGTTTGAAGGGCTCAGAAGAAGATAGGAAAATGTGGGAAAGCTTGGAACTGCATAGAGACTTGTTGAATGGCTTTGAAAAAAAATGCTGATAGTCATATGAACAATAAGGTCCAGGATGAGGTGGTCTCAGATGGAGATGAGAAACTTGCTGGGAACTAGAGCAAAAGTGACTCTTGTTATGGTTTTGCAAAGACACTAGTGATATTTTTTCCCTGCCATTTATGTACTTTGAACTTGAAAGGGATGATTTAGGGTAACTGGCAGAAGAAATTTCTAAGCAACAAAGAATTCAAAAAGTGATTTGGGTGCTATTACACACATTCTGTTTTAAAAGAAAAATAGAGCATAAAAGTTTAGAAAATTTGTAGTTGGTGATGCGATAGAAAGGAAAAACCCATTTTTGGAGGAGAAATTCAAGACAGTTGCAGAAATTTGCATAAGTAGCAAGGAGCCTAATGATAATCCCCAAGACCGTGGGGAAAATGTCTCCAGGCCATTTCAGAGACCTTCACAGCAGCCCGGGCCATCACAGGCCCAGAGGACCAGAAGGTAAAAGTAGTGTCTTGGGCTGGGCCCAGGGACTCCCCTGCTGTGTGCAGCGTAGAGACTTGGTACCCTGTGTTCCAGTTGTTCCAACTGTGGCAGAAAGGGGTCAATTTAGAGCTTGGGCTGTGGCATCAGAGGGTGGAAGCCCCAAGTCTTGGCAGCTTCCATGTGGTGTTGAGCCTGTGGGTGCACAGAAGTCAAGAATTGGGGTTTGGGAACTTCCACCTAGATTTCAGAAGATATATGGAAATGCAAGATGCTCAGGAAGAGTGTGCTGCAGGGGCAGAGCCTTCATGGAGAAACTCTTCTAGGGCAGAGTGGAAGGGAAAGGTAGGGTTGGATCCCCCACACAGAGTCCCTACTGGGCCACTGCCTAGTGGATCTCTGAAAAGAGGGCCACCATCCTCCAAACCCCAGAATGGTAGATCCACTGACAGCTTGCACCATGTGTCTGGAAAAGCCACAGACACTCAATGTCAGCCTATAAAATCAGCCAGGAGGGAGGCTATACCCTGCAAAGCCACAGGGGTGGAGCTGCTCAAGACCATGGTAACCCACCTCTTTCATCCGTGTCACCTGGATGCGAGACCTGGAGTCAAAGGAGTTCATTTTGGAGCTTTAAAATTTGACTGCCCTGTTGGATTTCAGACTTGTATGGGCTCTGTAACCCCTTTATTTTGGCCAATTTCTCCCATTTGGAATGGCTGTATTTACCCAATGCCTGTACGTCCATTGTCTCTAGGAAGTAACTAGCTTACTTTTGATTTTACAGGCTGATAGGTGAAAGAAACTTGCTTTGTCTCAGATGAGACTTTGGACTGTGGACTTTCGGGCTAATGTTGAAATTAGTTAAGACTTTGGGGGACTGTTGGGAAGGAATGATTGGCTTTGAAATGTGAGAACATGATATTTGAAGGGGCCAGGGGTGGAATGATATGGATTAACTGTGTCCCCATTCTTTTTTTTTTTTTTTATTTTTTAGGAAGGGAGGAAGGCAGGAAGGGAGGAAAGGCGGAAGGGAGGGAGGAAGGGAGGGAGGGAGGGAGAGAAGGGAAAGAAGGAAATCGAGCAATGAGAGAGACATTGCCGACCTGTATCTAGAGGTCTACAAGTTGATTTCTTTTTTTTCTTTTTTTGAGAGAAGGAAAGAAAAAAAAAAGAGTGAAGGAGAGGAAGAAAGAGGAAGAAAAAGAGGGAGAGAGAAGGGAAATGTTGCTTTATTCTAAAAAAATGGGTATTAATAATGGCCAATCAATGTTTCATTTAAACCTATGAGTAGGTGTGATGTGGTATTGACAAGAATGTATATTTTGTATATTTAAAGTGGAGAGCTCTATAAATATTTATTAAGTTTACTTGTTCCAGATCTGAGTTCGAGTCCTTGATATCCTTATTAATTTTCTGTCTCGTTGAGTCTAAATCTCTTTGTAGGTCTTATGTATCTGAATGTTAGGATCATTAGCTCTTCTTGTTGCATTGATCCTTTTACCACTATAGCTTTGTTGCTTTAAGGTCTATTTTATCAGATATGAGAATTGCAACTCCTGCTTTTTATTTATTCATTTATTTTTGCTCTCCATTTGGTTGGTAAATCTTTCTCTATCCCTTTGTTTTGAGTCTTTGTGTACCCTTGCAAGTGAAATGGGTCTGGATGTAACATGCCATTGGGTTTTGGCTGTATCTTTTGATTGGGGGATTTAGTCGATTTTCTAATCTCGAGTTCAATTGTATCTCCTAGAATTCCCATGTATCATAGGAGGGACCAACGGGGAGGAAATTGAATCATGAGGGCTGGTCTTTCCTATGCAATTCTCATGATAGTAAATTAGTCTCACGAAATCTGATGGGTTTATCAGGGGTTTCCATTGTTGCTTCTTCCTCATTTTCTCTTGCTGTCGTGATGGAAGAAGTGCCTTTCACCTCACACCATGATTGTGAGTCCTCTCCACCATGATTCTGAGTCCTCCCCAACCATGTGGACCTGTGAATCCAATTAAACCTCTTTTTTCTTCCCAGTCTTAGGTATGTCTTTACTTCTATGGATTAGGCAGACAGAGTTCTGCCTTACCAATGGAATTTATCACCTTGTGCAAGAAAAAAAAAAGTAATCAGGCACAGTGGCTCACACTTGTAATTCCAACACTTTGGGAGGCCAAGGCAGATGGATCAACGGCAGTCAGGAGTTCGAGACAAGCCTGACCAAAATGGTAAAACCTTGTCCCTTATAAAAATACAAAAACTAGCCAGGCGTATTGGCAGTTGCCTGTAATCTCAGCTACTCTAGACGCTAAGGCAAGAGAATTGCTTGAACCTGGGAGGCGGAGGTTGCAGTAGGCAGAGATCATGTCACTGCACTCCAGCCTAGGCAACAGAGTGAGACTTCATCTAAAACAAACAAACAAACAAAAATTTTTCTCTCTTTTTGTGTCTGTGTGCCTGCTTTTATTAGAAATAATGCTCATGTAAACCCACATAATTGCAGAGCAGAGTTCAGTGAGACAGTGGACATAATTTTATCAGGCTGAACTACTACAGGACACAGACTGTATCTTGTTCAACATTATATGGTGATCAATGCCTGCTCAGTGACTGGATCTCCGATACTTCAAAATTGCAGTTTTATTGAATTTCTGAATGAGCAAATTGAAACCCAAAGAAATAAGCTATTTACCTAAGACCTTGTAACCAGTAAAGAATAGTCAGAAGCGGGTCCTAGATTTTAGAATATTAGTTCATTATGATTTTCTATTACAATTATTAATGGACTCAGATACATCTTAATAAGGTAACACAACATTTTTTATTCTTATTTCAAAGAGATGATTGACTACTTACAAAATGTAAACAGATACCAAATAGAAACGTACTTTAGCTGGATTCTGAAATTTCCAGTTGTGAGACCTAGAGTGTTTACAAGTTCTCTAGACCACTGTATAAAGTGTAATTTAGCATTGCAGGCAAGTTTGATTTAAAAGATAAGCCAGCATTCTCTAGTCTGTTTTGTGCTTGCTAAATTAAGAATAGCAGAAACACAGAGCTAACTAGCCATTGGAACTATCTAGAATTGACAGGTTGATAACCAGAGGCAACTGAATTATTTCTTTGCAGAATGCTAACTAATTTAATAGAAAACTTAATTGAAAGAACATCAAAGTGCACCTTTCCTCCTAATAGAGAGCACCTGCAACACGGGAAAGTGATTTGTTTGGATTGCTACATTTTCAATGTTACACAAGAAGTTGACTGCACACACATGCCCATTAAAGATATTTGCTGGTAAAGGAACACGTAAGAGTTGAAAGATGATTCATTCCTTAAAAATGATGAAAAATGACTCATTTCTTGAAAAAGAATATTGTTTGTGATATCAAATATGGCAATATAAACATTGCTAGCCATCTTCCCTGAGATCTGCCAAGACTGGACACAACAATTAGAAAAGCTAGTTTAATATTTTGTTTTATTTCTTGTAAGATACTTAGTAAGAAATCATTTTGAAAAAGTTACCTCAATGACACATGTTGATTATACTTTATCTTGAAATGAATACCATAAATTTTACTCTTCAATTGCTAAAAGTATCTGAGTAGTTTTCAATATGCCAATTTATTAGTCAGCGTGATACACCTGCCAAAATAAAATATGACATTCACATTTTTAGTCTATTATAAAGAAAATTTCTGGATTTTTTTCAGATGTATAGTACTAAATCTACCCACTGACATGTAAGTATTGCTCTTAGAAACAAATTAATATTTCTTTAGCTATAACAAAGATGAGAACATGGTGTGTATTCACAATGTTCTTACATATCAAGAGAGGGGACACATACTTAGATTAACAAATAGGGAATTCCCGTGTTAGTAATAAGGGAAATGTATTAATTTAGGTTAGTAAAATGATATTTAGCTCCCCATTTCCTTAAGATTTTAATTTAAGCTGTTAAAAATCATTAGATATTTCTAAAAAGAATCAGGAACATATTACTATTATTTCTTCAATCATAAATTAGCAACATGATACAATATGAAAAAGGAGAGTCTCAAATATAATCTACATTCTTTTATCTGATGAGCCCTACATGGTAATTTTGATTGCTAAAATACAAAGGAAGGGTAGGATATAATAGCAAAGAGGGGTAGGGTGACAGAAAAGTAAAGTAGATAAATCAAAAACGGTAAAAGCAAACTGAAGATTAAAGTTATTATTTTAAAAAAATCCTAAGCACATTCATAGCAGTATTATTTTCTCTAGCTTATCTTACTATATTAGATGAGAATATAATTTTGCTGAATTGATTAGACATTTGGTTCAATTATACAATAATACGTAATCGTATGATGACTCTAAAATAATTTCAAGGCTTATGATTGTATAATTTCAGTAAATCTGCATTTATGTATTTGTTGGACAGGGGAAACAATACATAGAATGGAATATATTTTTGTTAACTTTAGTCTTTGTTTTCCATACTGTTTTTTTTCTACAGATGTTATTGTTTGCATTTTTTTTTTTTAGTTTATATCAGTTATGTGGAAATTTATTTTCCATTATCCAAAGTCAGTTACTTTTTAGGGTCCTCATCAAATTCTACTCGCTCTCCTATTCCTCTTCCAGATTGCACTGAGGATTCTGTCACTGATATTAAGGTCTGTGTAAAGTTGTTTATGTAGGGCTTTGCAATTCTGTTGCCTCTTTGATTTCTTTCTTAAGTCCTTCTTATCTCAACACTGCTTGTCTCTTTCAGCCTAACTCTTAATCCTCAACTGATACCCTATAGGTAGAGTATCCAAAATGCTTCGGACAAGAAATGTTTCAGATTTTGGATTTTTCTGATTTTGAAATATTTGCATGTGCATAATGAGATAGCTTAAGGGTGGGATCCAAACCTAAGCACAAAATTCATTTAAGTTTCATATACATGTTATACACAATCAAAGGTAATTTTGTATAATATTCTTAATAATTCTGTGCATAAAAATGCTGTGTTAAATACTTATGTGTGAAATTTTTATTTGCGGTGTTACAGTGGCACCCACAAAGTTTGAAATTCTGAAGCATTTTGGATTTTGAATTTTTGGACTAGTGACGCTCAACCTGTATTTAGTCATATTGATATGAATGAACTTGTCTAAGAAAATTTCAAGATTTTGTATTTTAATCCTCTCTGTATGGAATGCCGTTTTCTTTCCTCTTTTTTTCTCCCAGTTTTTACTTTAGTATCTCTTGTTTATCCTTCATAGTAATGCCTAGTCATTAACTCTACCAAAAAGGTTTCCTGGATTTCACAAGTTGTGAGTGTGGAACCTCTGTAATTTTCTAAAACCGTAATCATCTTTACTCTACAAATAGAATAGAGTTCTGTATCTCTATCCTAGAGTGAACTAATGAGCACACTATAACATATTCCTGCAGTGAAGTTATTCTATCTCAGAGACTCTCCAAGTTCTGCCTTTGGATTTAAATTCTAACCTGGTTTCGTTGTCTTATTGAAGCCTTTCAGATTGACCCTATAGTCAAGAGTATCCACTTGGCACAATTGTAGAAGCTACTTCTTGTTCCAAGACTCTTGGTCTATGCTTGTTATTTAGGAACCTGCAGTGACTTGTTGCGGCACAGTGCTGACCCAATATAAGTCTCTGCATAACTGAAATGTTCTATATATGCATTGTCTGACACCTGACACACTAGCCATAGCTCCATGTGGTTAATGAACACTAGAAATATTGCTATTGTGAAAAAAGGAAGTGGCTTTTTATTTTTAAACAAATTTAATAAATTTCAATAGCCACGTGTGGCATATGGCTATTTGCATGGTACCAAGGGATACACAGAGAATATACAGTAAAGAAGCATTGGGGCTCCTTAGAATACCTATAAGGCCTATTGGACAGCATAGGTCTTGAGTATTGGAACCCCAATCCCAGGTATCTTTTCTGGAAATCAGTTAATGAATTACTTTATTTCTTGGAAAATGAACTCTCAGGATCTGGGAATGGAAAGAAACTTTACTAAAGGAATGTTAGAAAGCATAAGGAAAGAACTTCCCTAATCATTTTCTCATCTTTATGATAAAAAGGTAGGCTGTTATTTTATTTGGGGCTCTGTAACTATAGCCTTAGAATTTATAGGTAAATAACTACGAGGCATCACCTCACACCTGTTAGAAAGGCTATTATCAAAAGAACAAAAGATAACAAATGTTAGCCAGGATGTGGAGCAAAGGGAGTCCTAGTACACTGCTGGTAGGGACGTAGATTGGTGTAGTTATTGTGGAAAGCAGTATGGAGGTTCCTAAATAGAAAATAATCTGGGTATAAACACGAAGGAGATGAAGTACTCATCTCATGAAGACATCTGTGCTCCCATGTTCATTGTAGTATTATTTACAATAGCCAAGGTATGGAAACAACCTAAGTGTCTGTCAATGGACAAATGGATAAAGAAAATGTGTTGTGTTGTGTGTGTGTGTGTGTGTGTGTGTGTAATGGAATATTATTCAGCCTTAAAAAGGATATACTTCTGATTGCTAGAATGTAGATGGACCTGGAGAACATTACAGTAGGTGAAATAAGTCAGATACAGAAAGAAAAATATTGGATGATCTCGCTGATATGTGAAGTTTAAATTTTATGATATAGAGAGGGGTATAAAACAGTAATTACCAGGGCCAAGGAGAGGGATAAATTGGAGAGACGCATGTAGATTAAAGGACACAAAGTAGCAGACAAGTAGGATGAATAAATCTTGAGATCCAATTTACAATGTGAGGACTATAGGTAATAAAATTGTACTGCATTAGGGATTTTTGTTAAAGTAATAGATTTTAGCAGTTTCATCACAAAAAAAGTGACTGTGATATGATGGATACATTAATTTGCTTCACTATAGTAACTATTTTACTATTTATATATATTCCATAACATTATGCCATAAACCTCAAATACGCACAATAAAATATTTTTAGAAAAACTATAAGTATACAGCATGGAGTCATTTCCAAATCATGACTATAGCACATAGCTTTCTGCAAGCTACTTCTGAATTTTAAGATATTGTCTTTAACACATGAAGTAGGATAATAATAACAATATACATACATACTGACTTTTTTTCTGTGAACCTCTGATTTTACCTTAATCACTGCAGTATTTTGCCTGAGTACCATGCTTTTCTGGCAATAAAGTGAGATATGTAAAAAAATACATCTAGCTAAGTTTCAGACATATATGATGCTATTGATATAATATTATTTATTTGTTCTTTCTCTGGGTATGCTATCAGAACCTAACTGTGTAGATAGCAGGGTCAGATACCTGAATTAAAAATTATTAGCCAAGTGATCGTGGGCAAATTACTTGCTTTTTTTTGTATAATATCTACATCTAAAATGGGAATAATAAAGGTATCTAGTCCATTGGATTGTTGTTAGGATCAAATTGGTTAATGCATATAAAAAGCTTAGAGGAGAGGCGGTGCTGTGGCTCAGCCCTTAATCCCAGCATTTTGGGAAGCCGAGGTGGGCAGAACACAGGGTCAAGAGACTGATACCATCCTGGCCAACATGGTGAAACCCTGTCCCTACTAAAAATACAAAAATTAGCCGGGCCTGGTGGTGCGTGCCCGTAATCCCAGCTACTCAGGAGGCTGAGGTAGGACAATCACATGAACCTGGGAGGCAGAAGTTGCAGAGAGCCAAGATCATGCCTCTGCACTACAGCTTGGTTACAGAGCAAGACTCTGTCTCAAATAAATAAATAAATAAATAAAGCTTGGAGGAGCATCTAGCACAATTTTAGCACTCAGTAATTTTTATCTATCATCATCGTTGTCATCATTATCATCATCATCATGTAAGTGTTTTCATAACTTGTTTCTAAACCATCAGCTTCACAGGTCTAAATGTGAGGAAATAAGTGGGAGGTACTTTTGATTTTAAGCATATAGGAGTACTTTAACTATTTTACTTAGCTTAAACAACTGTGATGACAGTATTGTGGTTTGGTGAAAAGGATACGGAGTTTGCAGTAAAAAAAATGATATTACTTAATAACTTTGTACAAATTGCTTTATCTCTTTTATCCTCAGATTTCTCACTTATAAAAGAAAAAGAATAAAATCACTGATCTGTCTCACTGAGTTTTATTACATGAGAACATGTGCAAAGTATCTCTTTCACACATTACTCTGTCACATAATAAATCCTTAATAAATATTACTTCCTCACATCCTGCATATTTTAAGTTAGACTACATTTACTAAATGAATTTTAAGGAATTCAGAAATACACTTTGAATAAACACTAATTATACATGTCTTACAATTTTTAAAAGATAATCCTTTGTTTCTAAATCTTCATAGAGATCTGACTATACATACGTAAATGCACATAAGAAATTAGCTCAACCTCTCATTTATTGTCTCAGCAAAGAGACTAGACTGGTCCAGTGGGTGGAGTACTGAAATGGGAGTTAGGAGCCATTGCCTATGTGTCCTGCTTAGCTTCTGAGTTTTGCGGTGTTTGTTAGGAAAGTCACTTGTCTTCTCTTTGCTTCAGTCCCTCCAGCTGTGTAGGAAGTCTCATACTTTTCAATAGGAAAATGTATAAAATTAAGGAAGAACCCCAGTTGAGACACATGTCCTCTCCTTAGAATTTAAGCTAAACTTAAATTCCCTTACCATGTCTGGAGTACTAGCAGTGTGTCTAAAGTTGGCAACATGCCAAAGTCACACAGCCAGGATTAGGACGTTAAGAACAATTGGAGCTTTTTCACTGACCCCAAAATTACCACATAATATATTTTGCAAATGCATTGCCTTCTTTTCCACATGTCCCACCCACAGCCTGGCAGAGATCTAATGATTTTTCAAGGATCAGTTTAAATGTCAACTCTTCTTTGAAGGCCTTGCCAAAACCCTTTGGCTCTGTTACCTGGACTGAATCCTTCTAACCATCTTTTATAATTCGATGTTACTTAATACAAGTGATTAGAATTATGTAGGATAGTTATCACATAGTATATCATAGTCCACCTGTTTAGATGTCTGTTTCCGATCCTAGACTGGAAGTTTTGTGATGAAAAAGACCCTTTTGTGTCTGTCTATCTGTTTGTTTGTTTGTTTGTTTCAATTAGTTCCTCACACAGCCTGGAATACAGTTAAGTATTCTATAAATTTTATTTAAATTAAATGAAGATTTTTACTAACTTCTTAGCATATCCTCTAACTTACTTAACCCCACTGAATTAAATGCTCTTATTAAATTATTATGCCAAGTTATTATTTTGCTATTTGATGATAATTTGTGGTTTCAGGCAGTATTAGATACTAAACTGAAGATCATGAAACCATTGAGATAAAAAGAAATGCTCTTTTAAATTAATAATATCTAAGAAGTTATCAATCTCCCATATATATTCATTTTGAACAGATATGTGAATATTCACACACAGATACACACACAGTAAACAAACACACCTGTAAACGTGTCAATTTAGTATATAACAAGAGAGAGCAGTTTCAAAAAAAATTTCCCTCATGGCTTATATTTGGTATACATAATAGTAAACAGATTCTACTTTTGTTAAACATGACTGAGTCAAATATTATTATAAATGTGAAAAATATCAGTCTGTCAAATGATGCTATAGTATAAAGTTTGCATTTCACATATATTTGTTCTGGAAATAGGTTAGTACCCTAGGCACTTAATAGCTGTTTGGACTAGTAGTTTTCAATGCATATATTTAAGTTGTATCCATGCCAAACTAAAATACCTTCTGAAATCAGTAAAATGTAACCTTTCTTTCTCCAACATTGTACTAAAGATTTTGCTCTACTCTTTGCTCTACTCATTTCTGAACAACAGGCAACCAACCTTAAGACTAAAGATTTTCTAACATTAATTGGAAGGAATAGATACATTCTAGAATATCAGCTGTTTAATGATCTTGGCTGTACTGCTCTCCAATTAGTGCTGGGTCACCAATTAATTCTTTTCCAGGTGCCCAGGATTCCTGGATACCAGCACTGAGCTGAGTTCTCTTTCACCTAGTGCTCCAACTAGACTAATGACTTTGACCTTGGCCAGACTTGGATAGCAGTTTTCTCAATTTAAAGAAAAAGTACCCTTTCCACTTTAAGAATGAAGCAAATTATAGTAAACCCAAACAGAACTTCATGGCCATGCCTTTTTATTTGTAATCTAACAAAATTCACTTGGGACACTGACTTCGTACAGCTATCTTGCTTGTATTTTCTTCCAGCTGTATACTTTTCCACAATCCTTGAAAACATTCTGGGACTTTGTTTTACAAATTATTTCCTCCTTCTATGGTTTTTTGTTTTGTTTGCTTGCTTGTGCTGATGAAAAGAGTTGAACTCTGTAATAAATTTGAAAGAGATTTATTGTGAGTCAAACATGAGTGACCTAGGCCCATGACACAGCCTCGGAGATAGTGAGAACATATACCTAAGATGATCGGGCTACAGCTTGGTTTTATTCATTTTAGGGAGACACAGATATCAATCAATTTATGAAAGACATATATTGGTTCGAAGGGCAACTCAAAATAGGGGCCTTCTTATTCATAGGTGGATTCAAAGATTTGGTGTACATTTATTTGTTTTTTCATTTTGCACACTCTCTTCAATTTCCTGGTTTCTCCATGTTGTCAATTATTCAAGAAATCCCTTCACTAATAAGCAAGAGACCTTCTGTTAAATATAATATATTTCTGAACAAAATTTCTAGCTTTTGTAACTATAATTTTTATAAGGAAATTCTACCATTGCTGCCTGTAAGTCTTTATCTTATGACACATTTATTTATTAACACAAAGTTATATACCTCTTCCCATGAAAAAGAATCATGTCATTGATTCTTTCTTCTTAAAGGTAGTCAACAAACACAATCACATTTAATGATCTCATTCTATTCCATCTCAGCAGAGTTTCATATTGTAAATTGTTTTATCATAGCTTCCATCTCATTGTACTGCTTTTGTTTCTCTAGATTCTCAAGATAGTAAACTTGAATCTGGTTTTCACGACAGCTTTGCCTCTTCCTTACTGAGCAATACTTAAAATTACATAATGTCTCTTGGCTTCTACTTCTTCATGAGTAAAATCAGAATGAAAATATATACCCTTTGATCAACTTTTTGACAAATTCATTGCCAATTCTAATCATCTTTTTAACTCTTACTGTAAGTGATCTGTGTCTTTGATGATTCCATAGAGAATATGACCAAATAATAAATTGTTTAAATTTAATCACATTTTAAGTAAGAGAATATGTTATTAACAATTTTGGGGAGAATAATATAAGTAAGCAAGTACTATCTCAAATAAACCACCAGGTATGGTTAACCAATTGATAGTGTACCTTTTGTTTTTTTCACTTTGTATTGTTAATTTTTACTTTCCTGAGAATGCATCTTCCCTTTCTCTAAAATAAACAAATCTTTCTCATTTCTGTTCAGGTCTGTCCCTGAAACTTACCACAATTCATTCACCTCTAACCAACTAGTACTTCCTTTTCCATGTAAGTAAAACCAAAATGAAATACAGAGGTGTAGTAGCAATGCATTGCATTTTCATATTACTTAGAATATTTTGTATTATATTTAGTGTCAATAGCATATAATAATAGATTTTATTTCTAAAGTGTTTCTCACTTTGTAGCATATACGTTTTGTGAATGGAACAAACTCAGAAATTAGTGAATATTTATTAAATATCTGTTGAGGCTGGGTGCGTTGGCTCAAGCCTGTAATCCCAGCACTTTGGGAGGCCAAGGCGGGTGGATCACGTGGTCAACAGATCTAGACCATCCTGGTCAACATGGTGAAACCCCGTCTCTACTAAAAATTACAAAAAATTAGCTGGCACGGTGGCGCATGCCTGTAATCCCAGCTACTCAGGAGGCTGAGGCAGAAAAATTGCCTGAACCCAGGGGGCAGAGGTTGAGGTTAGCCGAGATCGCGCCATTGCACTCCAGCCTGGGTAACAAGAGGGAAACTCCGTCTCAAAAAAAAAAATATATATATATATATATATATATATATATATATATATAGATAGATAGATTGAATTTTAAATTTATTATTGTAACATTTTGGTTGAGCCTGGATAGTGGATATGCTGAGTTATTTTCTAAAATTATTCTACATTTTCTTATTTTGTGTTAAGACTTTTGTGTGTCAAAAGGCTAACAGTTATTTTCAGAAGGAAAAAGATTTCTTTAGGAGCAAAATTAAGGAAACAATTAACTTTCAGGGACTACCACATGATACTCAACTGGAACATAACATGAACATAAAACAAACAAAAAACAAAATGAATCAGCAACATGTAGTCTTGTCACATATGTAGAGAGGAAAAAGTTAATCTTTGGGGGATGAAAGAGGAATAATACAGCCTAATTTTTGGTATCATTTGATAGATTTCACCTCCCCCAGAGCTCAATTATTTTCTAGCCCTATCAGAATGAATGTATGAATGTCACTATTAGAATGCTCAAAGAGCAAAACAGAAACATAGTAGTTCCAAATAACTGTCTATCAAAATGAAAACAAAAACAAAACAAAAATCTATTTACTTTAACCCTCATTCTCTTATGTTTTTCTTTTAAAATCAGAAGATTCAAGAGGCTTCATTCGATTTGCATCAAATCTTTTTACCCACTTTATTCTATAGTAACAATGATCTAATTGTTCAAAATAGTCTGACTCCATTCCTTACATTTAATTGTTGAGAACATTCATGCCTCACCACTCCTCCTTCCATTGCTGTGCCATATCTGAGTGAGATAGAAGAGTCAAGATGCTCCCTTCTGTGCTGACCCAAGGAAATTTAAACCATGCAAGCCCTGACCTTTTAACAAGAACTCTCACCCCTGCCCCACCAGAAGCCACACTAAAAACAAACAGCTGATGGTTGTTTTTCTTTCTCTGCTCTCTCAAGTCATCTTTAGACCAACTTGTCAACCTGTGCTGCTATCTCACAAAAGCATTATTACATGAGAAATAAATCTTTCCATACTCTTTTAGTGCACATGTGACATCATCAGTGTTAATATCTCAACCACATATTGGATGGTGGATCCATCTTGGTTCTGTAGCATAATCACAGCACTGTGGGTTAAAACTGGGGTAAAAAGTTTCTAAATTTATATAGACATACAAATCACTAACATAAATTATTTACATATGAAAAATGAAAGAAGGGATATCATGACAAATACTACAGATTTAAAAAGAATAAAGGACTATAGCTTATAATATGATAATTTAGAAGATATGAACAAATTCTTTTAAAAAATTCACAAGCACAAGCCAGAAGAGAGTGGGGGTCAATATTCAACATACTTAAAGAAAAGAACTTTCAACCTAGAATTTTATATCCAGCCAAACTAAGCTTCATAAGTGAAGGAGAAATGAAATCCTTTATGGACAAGCAATTGCTGAAGGATTTTGTCAATACCAGACCTGCCCTGCAAAGCTCCTGAAGGACCACTAAACACATAAAGGAAAAACCAGTATCAGCCACTGCAAAAAAAAAAAAAAAACCAAATGGTAAAGACCAATGATGCAATGAAGAAGTTATGCCAACCAAAGGGCAAAACAACCAACCAGTAATAAAATGGCAGGATCAAATTAACACATAGCAATATTAACATTAAATGTAAATGGACTAAATGCTCCAATCAAAAGGCACAGGGGGCAAATTGGATAAAAAGCCAAGAACCATTAGTGTGCTGTATTGAGGAAACCCATCTCAGGTGCAAAGACACACATAGACTCAAAATAAAGGGATGGAAGAAGATTTACCAAGCAAATGGAGAACAAAAAAAAGTCAGGGGTGGCAATCTTGGTCTCTGATAAAATGGACTTTAAACTAACAAAGTTCAAAAGAGACAAAGAAGGGCATTACATAATGGTAAAAGGATCAATACAACAAGAAGAGCTAACGATCCTAAATATATATTCACCCAATACAGCAGCACCTAGATACATAATGCAAGTCCTTAATGACCTACAGAGAGACTTAGACTCCCGCACAATAATAGTGGGAGACTTTAACACTCCACTATTGACACTGGTAGTGTCCATATTAGACAGATCAACAAGACAGAAAATCAAGGAAATCCAGGACTTGAATGCAGATCTGGACCAAGCAAACTTAATAGATATTTACTGAACTCTTAAATCCAAATTCACAGAATATACATTCTTCTCAGCACCACATCGCACTTACTCTAAAATAGACCACGTAATTGGAAGTAAATCACTCCTTAGCAAATGACGAAGAACAGAAATCATAACAAACAGTCTCTCAGACCACAGCATAATCAAATTAGAACTCATGATTAAGAAACTAACTCAAAACCACACAACTTCATGGAAAGTGAGCAACTGGCTCCTGAATCTAGACTGAATAAATAATGAAATGAAGGCAGAAATAACGATAGTCTTCGAAACCAATGAGAATGAAGAAACAACGTACCGGAATCTCTGAGACACATTCAAAGCAGTGTCTAGAGGGAAATTCACAGCAATAAATGCCCACATGAGGAGCAAGGAAAGGTCTGAAATTGACACCCTATCATCAGAATTGAAAGAGTTAGAGGAACAAGATTAAAAAAACTTAAAAGCTTGCAGAAGAGAAGAATAACTAAGATCAGAGCAGAACTGAAGGAGATAGAGGCACAAAAACCCATTAAAAAAATCAACAAATACAGGAGCTGGTTTTTTGTAAAGATCAACAAAAAAAAGCTAGACCACTAGCCAGACTAATAAAAAAGAAATGAGAGAAGAATCAGATGCAATAAAAAATGATAAAGGGGACATCACCGCTGATTCCACAGAAATACAAACTACCATCAGAGACTACTACAAAAAACTCTGTGCACACAAACCAGTAAATCTGGAAGAAATGGATAAATTCCTGGACACTTGGACTCTTCCAAGACTAAACCAGGAAGAAGTTGAATCCTTGAATAGACCAATAACAATGGCTGAAGCTGAGGCAGCCATTAATAGACTACCAACTGAAAAAAAGTCCAGGTCCAGATGGGTTTACAGCCGAATTCTACCAGATGTACAGAGAGGAGCTGGTACAATTCCTTCTGAAACTATTCCAAACAATACAAAAAGAGGGAATCCTCCCCAACTCATTCTATGAGACCAACATAATCCTAATACCAAAACTGGGCAGAGACGCAACTAAAAAAGAAAACTTCAGGCCAATATCCATGGTGAACATCAATGCAAAAATATTCAATAAAATACTGGCAAAAAGAATGCAACAGCAAATCAGAAAGCTAATTCATCATGATCAAGTAGGCTTCATCCCAGGGATGCAAGGCTGGTTCAACATATGCAAGTCTATAAATGTAATCCATCACATAAACAGAATCAAAGACAAAAACCACATGATTATCTCAATAGATGCAGAAAAGGCCTTTCACAAAATTCAACAGCCATTTATGCTAAAAACCCTCAATAAACTAGGCATCGATAGTATGTATCACAAAATAATAAAAGCTATTTATGACAAACCCACAGCCAATATCATACTGAATGGGCAAAAACTGGAAGCACTCCCTTTGAAATCTGGCACAAGACAAGGATGCCCTCTCTCACCATGCCTATTCAATATAGTATTGGAAGTTCTAGCCAGGGCAATCAGTCAAGAGAAAGAAATAAGGCATATTCAATTAGGAAAGGAGGAAGTCAAATTGTCTCTATTCACAGATGACATGATTGCATATTTAGAAGACCCCATCGTCTCAGCCCATAATCTCCTGAAACTGATAAGCAACTTCAGCAAAGTCTCAGGATACAAAATCAATGTGCAGAAATCACAAGCCTTTCTATACACCAATAACAGACAGAGCCAAATCAAAAGTGAACTCCCATTCACAATTTCTACAAAGATAATAAAACTAACAAAGGATGTAAAGGACCTCTTGAAGGAGAACTACAAACCTGCTCAATGAAACAAGAGAGGAGACAAACAGATGGAAAAACATCCTATGCTCATGGTTGGGAGGAAGCAACATTGTGAAAATGGCCATATTTTCCAAAGTAATTTATAGAGTCAAAGCTATCCCCATAAAGCTACCAATGACCTTCTTCACTGAACTGGAAAAAACCTCTTCAAGCTTCATATGGAACCAAAAGAGAGCCTGCATAACCAAAACAATCCTAAGCAAAAAGAACAAAGCCAGAGGCATCACACTGCCTGACTTCAAACTATACTATGAGGCCACAGTAGTCAAAACAGCATGGTACTGGTAACAAAACAGAGACACAGACCAATGGAACAGAACAGAGCCCTCAAAAGCAACATCACACATCTACAATCATCTGATCTTTGACAAACCTGAGAAAAACAAGCAATGGGGAAAGGATTCCCTGTTTAATAAATGATGTTGGGAAAACTGTCTAGCCATGTGCAGAAAGTAGAAACTGGACCCCTTCCTGACACCTTACACTAAAATTAACTCCAGATGGATTAAAGATCTAAACATAAGACCCCAAACCATAAAAACCCTAGAAGAAAACCTAGGAAAAACTTTTCAGGACATAGGCATAGGCAATGACTTCATGGCTAAAGCAATGGCAATAAAAGCTAAAATAGACAAATGAGATCTAATTAAACTCCAGAGCTCCTGCACAGCAAAGAAAACAATCATTAGAGAGAACCAGCAACCAACAGAATGGGAAAAATTTTTGCAATCTATCCATCTGACAAAGGCCTAGTATGCAGAATCTACAAAGAACTAAAACAGCTTTACAAGAAAAATACAAACAAACCCATTCAAAAATGGGTGAAGGATATGAACAGACACTTAGAAAATAAGACATATATGAGGCCAATAAACATATAAAAAAAAATACTCCTCATCACTGGTCATTAGAGAAATGCAAATCAACATCACATTGAGATACCATCTCACACCAGTTAGAATGGTGATCATTAAAAAATCTGGAGACAACAGATGCTGGAAAGGATGTGGAGAAATAGGAGCACTTTTCCACTGCTGGTGGGAGTGTAAATCAGTTCAACCATTGTGGAAGACAGTGTGGCGATTCCTCAAGGACCTAGAAATAGAAATTCCATTTGACCCAGCAATTCCATTACTGAGTATATATCCAAAGAATTATAAATTTTTCTATTATAAAGACACATACATATGTATGTTCATTGCAGCACTGTTTACAATACCAAAGACCTGAAACCAACCCAAATGTCACCAATACACTGGATAAAGAAAATGTGGCACATGTCCACCATGGAATACTATGCAGCTATCAAAAACAATAAGTTCGTGTCCTTCATAGGGACATGAATGAATCTGGAAACCATCATTCTCAGCAACCTGACACAAGATCAGAAAGCCAGACACTGTATGTTATCACTAATAAGCAGATGTTGAACAATTAGAACACGTGGACACAGGGAGGGGAGCATCACACACTGCACTCAGTAGGGGGCTAGGGGAGGGACAACAGGGATGGGGAGGGTGGAGAGGGACAATGAGAGAAGAAATACCAGGTATAGGTGATGGGGGATGAAGGCCGCAAACCACTTTGCCATGTATGTACGTATGCAACAATCCTGCATATCTGCACGTGTACCCCAGAACCTAAATTACAATTAAAAAAAAATTCACAAGTAGCTAAGATGGACATCCTGAACTGAAAGCCATACTTTTTGTTTTCAATAACTTATATAGTTGTGTTATTACTACATGTACTGTTTTTGAGATAAATGTGAAAGAGCTGGGCCTTATGGAGGTAGAAGTGCAAGATTTGATGTAAAATGTGCATTTAACCAACAATCATGAAAACAGAGGGAAAAAAATATATCCTTAGTGATTTGGTAATAATTTTATATTACTTAATTATTATCCAGTATTTTTATTTACAACTATACAAACAATCAGTAAAAAAAAAAAAAAATGATGTTAATGATTTGCATACTATTCAATATAGAGTATTACTGTTATGAGTAAAATTATTTATTTCATAATATAAAAGCAAAACAAAATGAGGCTGACTTAGTCTGCCTAGTGTTACTCTAAAGGAACACCTGAGGCTGGGTAATTTATAAAGAAAAGAGGTTTATTTAGCTCACAGTTCTGCAAAAAGAGGTTTATTAGCTCACAAGAAGCATGGTCCCAGCACCTTCCTGTCTTCTAGTCAGGGCTTTTTGCTGCATCAAAACATGGCAGAGAGGGCCGGGAGTGGTGGCTCATGACTGTAATCCCAGCAATTTTGGAGACCAAGGTAGATGGATCACTTGAGACTAGGAGTTCCAGATCAGTCTGGCCAATAGTGAAACCCTGGTTATACCAAAAATACAAAAATTACCTGGGGTAATAGATTACATGCCTGTAATCCCAGCTACTCAGGAGGCTGAAGCACAGGAATCACTTGAACCCAGGGGGCAGAGGTTGCAGTGAGCAGAGATTGTGCCATTGCACTCCAGGCTGGGCAACAGAGGGAGACTCTAACTCAAAACAAAAAACGTGGAAGAGAAAGTCCAAGTAAAATGGAAAGGTTCCCCTGTCCCCTCTCAAAGCATGCGTTGGGAGTGTGGCTCACTTCTTCAGTGCTCCACTACTCAAACGTCTAGGCGAGCATACAGACAGAGAGACTGTGGGGCTCTGGCCCCACAGCAGCGTCTAGGGGTGAATGTTTACAGCTCCTGAAGCCCTGGTAGGCTTGTGTTACAAGGTGCTCTTTTAGTTTGCTGTCTATAGGTGGCTTGTATTAACCAGCTCAATTAAACCCTACCTTGTGGCAAGGACAGAGGGCTTTCTGTATCCCAGGTTCTTGCCCTGGTATAGCAGAAGAATCAGATCACATGAGGTCCTAGAGAATGAGTGCAAGTTTTATTGAGTGGAAGTAGCTCTCAGCTGATGGGGAGACAGAGGGAGATAGTTTTCCCCTAGAGATGGGCCACTTGGCTGCCACAGCTCTCCTCCAACTGCCCTAGCTGAACTCCACCTCATCCCCTCAGGTGATGGCTTGCTGGCATGCTGACATCTGTCTGTGTGCTCTTTTGCTGGCATGCTCCCTCCTCTTGCCATCCAGCTGCTCTTGTCTTCTTCCACTGAAGTGCTCCTCTTGATGTCTGGATGCCTGTGTGTCTGCCCACTAGGGTCTCTGGTTTTTATAGGCCCAGGATGGGGGTGTGATGGACCAAGGTAATCTTAGAAAATGCAACATTATGCCCTGAAAGCAGGTGTGCCCGTCATCACCTAGGTCTGCGGGGGTGGAGCCCTAGACAGGACCCTCATTTCTTTACCCAGAACTTCCCTGCCCTGCTCCCTATCACAAGGGGAAGCATGCAAGTATGAAGATGGAGCAAATCCAAGGGGCATCTAGGCTTTATAACAACCCAGCCTCTCAGAAGCTAATTCATCCCCCCAGCACCAATTCAGTTTTGCAAGAGCAAGAAATCACTCACTACTGCTGGGTTGGCTCCAAGCCATTGATGAGAGATCCACATTCATGACCCAAATGCTTCCCACTATGCCCCCCTTCCAAACACCACCACACAGAGGATCAAACTTCAACATGAGGTTTAGTCAAACACACCATATTTAAACCATAGAAATAATTACAATAGACAAAAAGAAAGATGGCGGGAAATACATGTGGGTACTTATGTATATAGGTGGAAGAGAGAGAGAGATTTGTGCTAGAGACTCACCAACCTACTAATCAATTATAGTTTTGCCATCCATCTTTTATTCAGTTTACCTTTTGTTAGAGTGTATGAGGAGGCTCTAGTGTAAAATGTACATGCAAAATATAAAAAGGACCTAATATTCAATGTAATGTTGAAAATAAGATTATCAGTCTTAGACAAAAATTGGTCAATTTAGAGGTAAAATGAAGAATGTTGAAATTTCTAGTGTAGGAAGAAATGGAAAGCATGAATTTATCAACAAACTAAGAGAATAAGAAAACATGGGAGATGTAACTACAGTGCGGGTGTACAATAGGACACAAATGTGTGGGGCGTGCATTTTGTTTTCACAGCATGTCAATGTTTTAGTTACATGGACTGAATTTTACATGGAAAATCAAGATTTTCATAGTTAGTTCTGGAAGTATATAAATGTCAACATTTATTACAAAGATTGCTGGACCCTAAACGCTTAATCGAAACTTTCCCCTAGTCAGTTTTTGCCACAGAAGAATTTCATTATGTGAATAATGAGGATGTGGTGATGATTTATTTGCCTACTCTGTTCTCACTGCTTTTCATCTTCCAAAGAGTAGGGAAAGACCTAAGGGAAATGGGACAGCATCCAGAAGGAAAAGAAAAACAAATGACAGTAGTCGATTAATATTTAAGAAACCTCTTGTACTCTAGCTCTTTTAGTCATTGATTATGCTTATGTCAAGAAATCACATATCTTTATTGACATTTATTTCATCATCTATGAAAATGAATAAAGACTTGATTTAAGTAAACTCTTAAACGCTTTTCCTCCCCTATTATATTATTTTCCCAGATATGATTTTCTCCTAACTTCTTTGCCTTCATATAGAAATATCTCTCTAATGTTTGAGGAGAGATTTTGGCTTTTATCCAAACTATGAAAAAATTAAGCTAAAAGTTATTAGCAACCAAGACTTTTGAATAAAAGGAAATCATTCATTTAATAAATCTGGAATTATGTGTCATTTAAAAATTAATATCGAGCAAAATGTTTTATTTCTACCTCCTTATCTACTTCTTCCCCTGATTTTCCTCATTTGAAAGAACCACATCATTCATCCACTTTACTTGCTTAAATAAAAAATCTAGAAAATATAATTGAGTATTCTGTTTTCCCCTACCACTTTCAACTCATCCGTAAATATTTTCAAATGTATAGTGAATCTATCTATTTCTATCCCTCTCTACTTTCATTGCCTATTACACTTGTTATCTGATATTCTGAAAGTTTCTCTGGTTTAACACTTGCCACTATCACATCCCCAAAATCATGCTGGCCAAAATCATCTGCTACAAATGTATAAAAACAATCACTTCCTATTTAAGGTCTATCATTGACTTCACTTTGTATTTGAAATAAATCCGGTCTCCTTATTCTGCTTACAAAGTCCTGTAGAGCTGGACTCTCTCTTTTTTTTTCGACCTTATCCAATAGCACTCTCCTTTGAACTGCTATTTTTAAGCAACACCAACTTTCTAGTTATTCAATTATGCAACTTCTTTATTTTAAATTTATGGTCTTCACACAAGTGTTACCTCTGCCTTGAAAGTTCTTTCTCTTCATTTTCACATTACTGGTTCTTTCAAGGCCATTTATCCACAAGGCAGTCACTCAGATATACACCATGACATCATTGGTCTCAATTATCTGCATCGCAGTTAATTCTTCTTTCTCTAGTTTTAGATGTTCTCTTTTGTCTTCCACTGGAATGTAAGATCCACACAAACTGACATTATGCCACTCTTGTTCACTTCTCTGTCCTCAGACCTTGAATGAGTGTGTAAATGAAGAAGTTGGCAACATAGTTACTGTTCTTGTGACACCTTATAGACTTACAGTTCCCTATGAACAAAGACCTGCTTATAGGGCAGGAGTTAAAAATAAAAATTTACAGTGAAGTTTTTCTGTTGTTAGTAGGCTGCCTATTGGAATTCATAGTTTCAAAATGCTTGCAAAAATGAATGCAGACAGCAAATTCTCAAAATAACTGCCTTCTAAAACAACATTCAGTTTAATGTAGATTAATGGATATTGTTTGGGAAAAAAGTTTCACTTTTTGATATTCACAACTAGTAGGTCATCACATACAAAAAAATATTTCAGGTTTGGGTCATAATGCGCAAAGATACAGTCTCAAATGTCATAAACATATGTTCTCGCTGAATGACTATTACGGCTATATTCTCATAATATTCTGATTCTCTTTTGTTAGCTTTATAGAAAGGTGAAGTCTGGGCAAGTTCCATGTTATATAACATTGGCATCTTGCGAATTTCATAAGTCGTATTTAGACAGTCACATAGAGGTTTAAAAGGATTTAAATTCTTAATTTTTAAAATATTGCTCAATTTTGCATAACTCAAAAGACTTGGCATACTCAGAACTCAAATACTAAGGTTGTCAATTCAAATAGCTCAGTTACTTCTACCTTAAAACAATTTCTTTTAGTAAGTACTTAATCAATTCTGGATTTTGATATTTCCTCGTTTCTCTAATAGGCAATTGGATTACATCGTGTTGGCAATGTAGGTGTCATTATGGCGTTCTGAGTTTGGGAGATAATATTCCTATGTGAAATTTCTCTGTTTTTATTGGAGTATCATTTGCTGATGGGTGTCCTTGGTCCCCCTATGTCCTCCGTGGTTAAGTTTACACACATTGCTTCTTCACCTCCTGAACCATCACTCCTCAAATGACTTGTTATACCTCTCAGCCATTTCCCCATAATTAGGGGTAAAGTGGGCACTCAGGAAACTGGTTATATTTACCTGCAGGTCAACCCAAAAGAAGAGACTGAGATGTTAGCCCCTTTTGGAAACTAACCAGCATCTAAATGCTAATTACATCTGTCATATCTCTTCTGATTTTCTCTCTTGCTTTTCTGCCTGATTAAGCTCTCATATACTTTAGGGTAGAAAAAAAATTGTCTTTTATGTCACCACACACTCCTCCTTATTATATGTCTTGTGACATAATCTCTTTAGTTTGAGTCTTCTTAGGATTTGACTCTTAACATTTAAAGTCAGCTTAGAACCGTAAAACGTTCTCTCTAATAACACATTTCTGCCTGCAGCAATTGAGTGCCATGGATTTCAGAACGATTCTGCTATAGATTTTCATTACTTCAGTACAGTTCAAAACTCAAAAATGAATGGTCTGCATCCCAAGGACAAAAAGAATTCCTAAAAAAAATGTTAGGGAGTAATATTGAAGAATATGGTATAAATCACTGATCAGCAAACTATGGACCTTGTGTCAAATCTAGCCTCTCACATGTTTTTGTAACTAAAGTATTATTACCACACAGTCATGCATTTATGTATTGTCTAGAACAGCTTTCATGCTACTATTGCCAAGAAAACTATTTTTCACAGAAACCATATGGCTGGAAGAACCTAAAATATTTAACATTTGGCCCATTTCAAAAAATCTTCATTTACTTCTGCTCTAAGTTTAGTTTAATATTAAAATATAATACCACTACATAAATAAAACCTACTTCTTGTTTTTCTATAGTTTTATCAGCTTCATTTTAATAATACATGTGATGCCTTGAGCTTTCCCATCCAATAAGTGAATTTCCAAGTAAGAGCACCAAAGGTGTAGTCAGGAACCTGGAATATACAAAGAGAACTGAATTTTAGTAAATCTTACTGTATCCCAGACACTGTGATAAGAAAGCTAATTAATTTAATTAACTGTGTTATCCTGGGTTCTCATCTCATATTTACCAGATGGACATCATCAGAAAAAAATTTGACACGAAGTATGTCAGTTACTGTATACAGGATCCCTTCCCTGTTCTCTAGCTCTCACATATTTATAGGGTTAATTCAAACAGAGATTTCATAGTGGGAAAGTCATAATCTGACTCAAAATTGTATTCATTAGATGAAGTGTAATTTATTCTTCTTAGCTTTTTAAATTTTTCTATTTTTTTCTCATGGTGGAGGGACCAGAGTTGTGATGTATCCCTCAATGTTGTTACTATTTTTGTCTTTTTCATTTTTCACATTATTTATAAAATTCAATATTTGGACATTTTCTATCCAAGTTTCATTCCAGCATGAAATTCAATGAATTTTTTTTTAATTAGGATGTTTTAGACAAGCCAGATGTTATTGAACAACACTCTTTACTCATGAACAATGAAACAATAAATATTTGGAGCTATCTGCTTTTAATTTTGAGTATTCTGTTGCTATGAAGACAAATGAGAGTAGTTTTTCTAGAGGGAAAGAGATGAGTTCTTGGTGCATCTACCTTTGCCATCTTGAGCTCCCTCTTGTATTTTTGGGGTAAAGTATTCAACGTTAGTTATCTTTGTGAGAATTTATTTTATCTATTCAAAATGAATTGATGTGTTCTTATCTAATTTTCATTTGAAGTTTATTACCTTCAAAGTCTACCTTATCACTTACAGGTGTTTTGTATTAACTTAATATTATGAATCAGTAAAATTGGCTTAAGGTGTACATATCTAAATAATTTAAGCACTTTGAAATTTGCTTACAGATAATCTTATCATATTAACTATCACGTTAAGCAAAAAGAAGAAAAAAGGCCTTATAATTTCAGACTTTATAGAATGCAATATTGAAACAAAAGGTAATAGAAGAAAAATTACAATATCTTGAAGGTGGAAATAAGGTAAAAGACAAGAGAAAAATAGTATCATACATTTCTAACGATTTAAAAATATATATATCTCTACTGGGTTACTGCTTCACTGGCTATTGTAAGCAATGGTTCATAGAGTGAGAAATCATAGACTTCCTTCTGCTACCTTTATTATCTTTTCTACAACCTTCCTGATAAGCATTAGCTAAATTTTGCTCAAAATTTATGGTATCTAATTACATTAATTACTGTATCTACTTACATTGATGACTTCTTCCCTACTATCTACTATACATTTCTAAGTTAAAAGTGGTTCTTGATAGTAATCTAAGAATTTGCCATTCAGTAATGTATCTTGATCTCCTATATATGTTTTTCTCTAAAGAAAAAAAAATTAGGAATAATGTGTTGCCCATCCTTGTGCTAGAGAGAGAGAGCCTTATAAATATTTAAAAATTAAAATTATCCCTAGCATTTTGGGAGGCCAAGGTGGGAGAACTACTTGAGGCCAGGAGTTTGAGATCAGCCTTGGTGATGTTTCAAGACCCCATCTCTATAAAAACAAGTTTTAAAAAACTGATATTATGTTTTCTCTTAGCCTTTTCTTCCTTAAGTTGAAAACTGTATGCTGATATAGCATGATTTCTAAATATCATATTGTTGTCTTTATATTCTTCTTGATTTATTTATTCATCTTTATGTTTAAGGGAGTCATCTCTACAAATCTGATTATTGATAATACTGTATCACTATATATACTCACATCCATTAAAGGATTATGTTGAGGAAAAGTTTATCTCTATAAACTGTCACTGTGTCTAGAGTGCAAACAAATTAAATTGAGTAGAAAAAAACATTATTTATTTCATTACATACATTTTAATTCCAAAAAGACAACCAAATCTAGGTGACCTAGTTTCTCTGTTATCTCTGCTATTCTTATTATTTGCTTTATTTTTAGGTAGACTGTCTCTACTTAACAGAAAATACGACTACCTAAAGCTGAAGACTGAGTAATCACAATCTCAAAAGGAGGAAGATCCTAACTCTAAATGTTTGTAGAAATCACTCCAATTGCACTTTGATTAGTCCTACTAGATAATGGGCTTACCTATGATCAACTGCTTATCTATAAAAAAGTTTTGATGGCTAACACTGAGCTTCTACCATGTGTAAGTTGGACTTATTAGGACCCCTTGGTTGGCAGTTCAGGGGATGGAGGAGGCATATTGTCAAAAAGAGATGTTTTTACCAACCAAAAACTGGAATAGGACCACTGTATTTACTTTATTTCACTTAGCACTAATGAGTAATATTTCAGATCATTCCATAACTCTTCATTAATTCAAATTAATATCAATTTGAATATATATGCCCCACCAACACCTACGTGTCACCATAAGGCAAAAAGCAACTATGGGCAGAAAACAAGGAGACACTAACCGGGAATCATTCCATTGTTGTCATGCACACATTTGTGTTGCCAACTCTAAATATATGTTAGAATTAAAGTCTCATTTAGTCATTGCCAGTAGTGACTATCATTAGACATAATGTTTTCAATTTTTTATTTCAGTTATGGATGCTATTAATACATGTATTTGTTCACTTAACAAATAATTGCTGAGTTCCTTCTCCATGATTGGCAGTTTTCCAGGACTGGGGATGTCATATTTGAGCAATCCCTGCACGGTCCCTGGCATTGTGAGCTTAAGGTCTTAAGCACAATGTGAATCACAAAAAGCATACCAACCGGTGCTAGAATAGAATAGTATAAAACAGTCAAGTCTAAACTATTCCGTGGAATCAAACGTGACTTTTTTTTTTTTTTGAGACAGAGTCTTGCTCTGTTACCCAGGCTATATAGTGCAGTGACACACTCTTGGCTCAGTGCATATTCCACTTCCCAGGTTCAAGTGATTCTCCTGCCTCAGACTCCTGTGTAACTGGGATTACAGGCATGCAGCACCACACTCAGCTAATTTCTATATTTTTATAGAGATGGTATTTCACCATTTGGCCAGGATGGTCTCAAACTCCTGATCTCCAATGATCCTCCTGCCTCAGCCTTGCAAAGTTCTTGGATTACAGGCCTAGCCAAGAGTGACTTTTTGAAGAAATGAGATTTAATACTTCATACATGGATGATGAGTAAGAGGTCTGTGTATGTTCTTGGCAGACAAACAGCAAGGACGTTTTCCAATGATTGAACCCAGTAGGAAATTCTCAGGATGGGTTGATAATTCTGAGGAGGGGTTCATACACTACAGGGAGCCAAGAGAAAGGAGTTATATGAGAAGCAAGAGGGAGGCACAGGCCAGACAAGGAAGGCCTTTTCAAAGATTTTTGGTTTTCCTAAGAGCAGTGGAAAGCCATGGAATTGCTTGCATTATAGGAATAATGTAGAAAGCTTTGTGGTTTTACAAATTTGCTGTGTTTGAGTATGGGAAATGCTTTGGAATGCTAGGTAAAGGCTTTTGCAATAGTCTTTTAGAGAAGAAGTTCTTATAATAATGTGGTGGTGACACAAGATTCTTTTGGTGCTGCTTCACTAGCTGGAAACTCCACAGCTGGCAGTTCCCCTACCTGGGCCTCACTCAGCTCTGGGCTCATTGCTGGGCTTGCTCCTCTCACTCAGCCTGGCAGGCTGCACTCAGCTCACACCATCAGCCCAGATTCCATGCTTGTTGTGACTGTGCACTCAGCTTGTCTGGAAAGCTGTGACTGTGTTCCACCTTAGATGCTAGTGTCTGGATGAGGGGAAGCATAGCGGCACCCAAAAACTTTGAAAGGTCAACAACCATGGAGCACCAGGGGATATTATGGCTCTTGCCCAGGAAGTTCCAAGTCCTGAGTCCCTGAGGACTGTTGTAGCTCTCTCTCTTTCCTGATGCCTGTAACATGGCTTGGGGTTATATTTCAGCTTTTTCATGTTGCAGATCGTATTTGTTCCCTCTGCCTGCTGTGCAGTGGACATGGGGGCAAGTTACAGCTCACTTATTCTCCCCGTCTGCACACTTCAGCAAACAGGGGAATGTCATGGCTTATTCAGTCCCACTGCCCTGCTCTAGTCCATGGCTCCTAGGCTATCTCAGGCATGCCACTACCTCTTCTTGTCATGTGAGGCAGTCATCCAGTGCTGCAGAGAATGGGAGGGCTACAGTGTTAACATTTCCTTTCACATCCATCATTCAGTAGGTCCTGGGTTCTTTTCCTACATCCAAGAAAAAGGAGGTATGTGGATACCAAAGAAGGAACAAGGCAGAGAAGAATTTCATTGAGCAACAGAAAAACTCTTGACAATGAGAGGGGACCAGACAATGAGAGGAAACCAGATGTAGGTAACCCTCTGTGTGAGAGGGGGCCTGAAAGCAAATAGGCCAATGGGTGGCTGAGTCTGGGGTTTTTATGGACTCAGAGTAAGGGAGTACATGCTAATTGGTCCATGGGTTGGCCTGGGAAAAGCACCATTAGATTGACTAAAAGGCACTGGGGAAGTTTCTAACTCTGGTCATGGACTCTGGCAGCTCGGTCTTCAGGCTTTAAGCTATTTAAAGCTTAAAGGTCAGGTTCTACCAGGGACCTGCCCCTGTCTGCCTAGGAATTTGTCTGCCTCCTGCTACTATCAGTGTCAGTAGAATTAGGGGTCAGAAATACAAACAGCAGGTCTGAGACTGCTTCTGAAAGTACAATCATCAGGACTTATTCATTGCCTGCCTTTATGTACATATGTATATATGACTCACTCTTAACCTAATGTTAATCACAATTAAGATATGTTTTAAAACAAAAGTAGCTGGTTGTGTTATATAGTGTTATATATATTTTACATGAGGAGCTTAGTTGCTGTGAGCTGAATATTTTAATGGACAAGAACTTTAATTGAAACTTTTGAAAATTATTTTTCCTCTTTGGGAATAATAACATATTTTGAGGTTTCAATACAAAACTAAACACCTATAAAGATAGAAAATGTATTCAAATATAACAGTCACATTTTTGTTTCACTGGATTCCTAAAAATCCAAAGAAAACATGAAGTTACCTAGAGTAAAGAAACAAGAAAAGTAGTAAGGAGAAAGACAGTTGAGAAAATAAACAGAACAAGGACACCCAGGGGGAACATGCAGTCTACCCAATTTTTGACCTTACCTGAATTTGAAATATCCAAGGAGACAACTCTATATACAGGAGAAATAGGTATCTAAGCATTCCTGACTTTTAAGGTTACATTGACCTCTTTTAAATGCTCCACACATCACACTCATTCTTCTGTAACTGAAATTGTCTGACTACACAGCAGCCTTCCTATGAACAATGACCTCCCCAAGGCTATTTCTCTTTTTCTTTCTAAGTAAGGACATACAACAAGAGCATATTGAGTACCTAAATGTGCCATGCCCTGTTTTAAATAGGTTTGTTTGTATTAACTCATTTATTCTTAACCATTCATTAAGGTGTTACACTCCACTCACCATTTGACCAGTGAAGGAACCATGGCACAATGAGTTTACAAGGCTTCCCTCATAGTCTCTGTGCTAGTAAATGGCAGCTCTGAGACCTGAGCATACATTGCTTAGCTCTAGAGTGCACATGCTTCAACACTTACTCTATTAACATCAATATAGCAGGCACCATGACAATAGCTACAGTTTATTCAGGCTGTTTATGCCAGGCACCATTAGTTAACAAAAGATATCCTGGACCCTTCAAATAATCAAAATGACATTTTTAAGGTAAGTATAATTTCCATTTTTGGAAAATAAATCAGTGGCTCAGGGAGCTTAATCCATTTGACATGGGTCACATAACTAGTGAAAAAAATAACCAAGCACTAGTCAGATATGTCCAAATATAAAAGCTATGCTCTTTTTAAAGCATCAAGAAAAAGCAGATCCTAGTTTTAGCTTAATCCCTGATAGTATGAACATGAGCATTACTTAATCTCAACAGCTTCAGCCCAACTCAACTGTACAATTGAAGAAATTCTCAGTGATTCTCAAATTTTTGTAGTTTTTAGCTTTATCTGGGGCATTTATTATGAATGCAGATTCTTCAGCAGGTCCTAATTTGCTTGATCAAGTAGATCTGAGGGTGGCCGTCTAATAATTTCTGGTTGGAATGATAATCCCTAGAGATACTTATTCTGCTTTACTCTGTTATGACTTTTACTAAAACTGAGCAATCCCAGGATAACCTATATGGCACCTTGTCACTTAGAGATTTAAAAATAATTGACTTGGAATCAATCCAATTGTGATAGCAGCAAGAGGCAGATAAATCCTAGGCCAACAGTTGTGGGTCCCCAGTGAAACCCTACCTTCAAGCCAAGGACTGTTTAAAGCATGAAAGCCACGCAACAAGTCAAATCCATGGATCAGGTTGAGAACCTCTCTTCCATTTGGTGCACTTTCCTCTGATTGATCTCCACCTTTCACCTGTTTTACATATACTTATTCTTCCCTAATTGTTTTTTTTTTTTTTTTTTTTTACACTATTGTGTTCACCTTTGAGTGGTGCCTTTCTTTTGGTCTTTTTGTGCTTACTCACCAACCAGTACTCACACTCCTCAATTCTAAGCCCATAGAAGTCCCAGGCCCAGTCACACAGGGAGGGAGACCACCTGACTTCAGTTAGGGGACTACCCTTGGATCCTCTTTCTGCTGAGAGATACTCTGTTGCTCAATAAAATTATTCTCTGTCCTCTTCACCCTTTGAGAGACAGCTTAACCTCATTCTTCTTGGATGAGGGACAAGAACTTCAGAACTGTCGAACACAGGTACAAGCTGTGACACAGGTGGGCTGGGGCATGCTGGACCAGGCATAGGCTGAGTAGAGCTCCCACAGTGAGTGTGGGATCCAGGCTGGTGCTCAAGCCAGGAGTGGCTTGGTGGGGTAATGAATAGGTTGCCTCATGTGGCAGGCCTGGGGCTGAGCATGTGGGAACGTCACCAGATGCAGAGGTCCCCAGTTGGCAAAATGACTGAAAAATCCTGCATCAATTGTATGGCCTATGGGAGTCAGATAGCTCTACTGACTTCTACAGTTCAAGAAATTGGTCTTGAGTACACTTCATATTTTTCTGTCTTGAGAGCATTTATGTTTTCATAATCCATGTTCATTGTCCAGTATATTGTCACTGATTTTTTGCATGAGATAAGAAAGGGTCATATGTGGAACTGAAAGTCCAGGTAGGGGTTCTATTTCTCTTGTTTCTGTATTGCTGCTTGCAGCTAAAATAACCCATTCTTAGACCCCTAATATTCTATTTCATAATCTAGCATTATTTACTTTATAACACATATCACTATCTAAAATATAATTTGTTCTTCATAAATACTATTTTTCTCCTCCCACTAGAAAGTTTTACAAAGCAAGGATTCTGACTAGAAAAGATGCTTAATGAGTATTTGCTTAACAAATGAATAATATCTGTAAAATGTTACTGTATTTCACATTTTAAGATGTAAAAATTTAAAGGAAACAATTTGATAATAAATGCATAATATATGTCACCCCTGTAAGCAGAAAATTCATAAACCATTCCCATGAATTGATTTAATATATATATGCTTATAGCTAACACCTAGTCTAGATTCTATTTAAATGACATCAGAATGACTGTCACAGCAGATCTCTCTCTCTCTCGGAGAGAGATCCAAGATTGGTGATCACTAGCAGCTCAGGCTTGTAGTTCCCAGTGAAAGTGCAGAGAACGAGAGGACGCCACACTTTCAGATGAATTTTTGTTGCTCAAGGACCAGGAGATTCCTAGCAGAGGAGCCCCACAGGTTGCCAGCAACTCTTTTTTTTGAGACGGAGTTTCGCTCTTGTTACCCAGGCTGGAGTGCAATGGCACAATCTCGGCTCACCGCAACTTCCACCTCCTTGGTTCAGGCAATGCTCCTGCCTCAGCCTCCTGAGTAGCTTGGATTACAGGCATGCACCACTATGCCCAGCTAATTTTTTTTTTTTTTCTGTATTTTTAGTAGAGACGGGGTTTCACCATGTTGACCAGGATGGTCTGGATCTCTGGACCTCGTGATCCACCCACCTCAGCCTCCCAAAGTGCTGGGATTACAGGCTTGAGCCACCACGCCCGGCTGCCAGCATGACTCTTATAGCCAGTGAGGAGGTTTTGCAGGTGCCCCAGTGCAGCGGTTCTTGGTGCAGAGTGAACGGGACTGGGTCCCCTTTTTGTTGGAGCTCCGCAAATGCAGAGGTGCCTATACAGCTGATTGAAGAAGGGATTCAAAAGGGAAGCCAGACTGGAGACTCCCGGACAGAAAAGCACCAAGAATCTTGATGCCGCTGTTTTAGCAGCACAGTGGGTTGCTCAGATTTCGGAGCTGGGAATTAAGTTGGGCGTCCACTCAGAGACCTAATTTGAAAGTTGGTAATTACAAAGACTACAGGTGGATAAGTTTACAATGATGGGAAGAAACCAGCATAAAAAGGCTGAGAATACTCAAAATCAGAATGCCTTTCCCTCTACAGAGGCTCATAGTTCCTCATCAACAAGGGAACAAGGCCTGACGGAGAATGAGTGCATTCCATTAACAGAATTAGGCTTCAGAAGGTGGATAATAAGAAACTTCTGTGAGTTAAAAGAACATGCTCTAGCCCAATGTAAAGAAACTAAGAACTTTGAGAAAAGGTTTGATTAAATCCTAATGAGAATAGACAATTTAGAGAGGAATATAAGTGAATTAATGGAACTGAAGAATACTATATGAGAACTCCGAGAAGTATGTACAGGTTTTAACACTCGAATTGATCAAGCAGAAGAAAGGATATCAGAGGTCAAAGACCAACTTAATGAAATGAAATGAGAGGACAAAAATAGAGAAGAAAAAGTAAAAAGGAATGAGCAAAGTCTCCAAGAAATATGGGACTATGTGAAAAGACCTAATTTACATTTGATAGGTGTACCTGAATGTCATGAAGAGAATGAATCCAAGCTGGAAAATATTCTTCAGGATATTATTCAGGAAAACTTTCCTAACCTAGTAAGGTGGGACAATACTCAATTCCAGGTAATACAGAGAACACCACAAAGATATTCCTCAAGTAGAGTAATCCCAAGACACATAATTATTAGATTCACCAGGGTTGAAATAAAGGAGAAAATTTTAAGGGCAGCTAGAGAGAAAGGTTGGGTTACCCATAAAGGGAAGCCTATCAGACTCACAGCAGATCTCTCAGCAGAAACCCTACAAACTAGAAGAGAATGGGGATCAATATTCAATATCCTCAAAGAAAAGAATTTTCAACCCAGAATCTCATATCCAGCCAAACTAAGCTTTATAAATAAAAGAAAACTAAAATTTTTCATGAACAAGCAAGCACTCAGAGATTTCATCACTACCAGGCCTACTTTACAAGAGGCCTGCTTCTTTCAGAAGCACTACACACAGAAAGGAACAACCAGTATCAGTCATCCCAAAAACTTACCAAAAGGTCAAGAGTATCTCCATAATGAAGAATCCATATCAACTAATGGGCGAAATAGCCAGCTAGCAATAAATGATAATATTAAACTCACAAATATCAATATTCATCCTGAATTTAAATAGATTAAATGCCCCAATCAAAGACACAGACACGCAAACTGAATAAAAAGTCAAAACACATCCACACTTTGTATCCAGATCCATCTCATAAGCAAGGACACACAAAGACTCAAAATAAAAGGTTGGAGGAAGACTCACCAATCAAATGGAGAGAAAAACAAAACAAACAAAAAAAATAGGAGTTGTAACTTTCATCTCTGACAAAATAGACTACAATAGTAACAAAGACTAAAAGAAACAAAGAAGGACATTACATAATGATAAAAGGATCAATGCAACAATAGGAATCAATAATCATAAATATATATGCACCCAATATAGGAGCACCCAGATACATAAGACAAGTTTTCAATAACTTATAAAGAGACTTGGACTCCTGCACAATAATAGCGGGAGACTTTGACACCACATTGTTAATATTCAACTGATCAATGAGATAGAAAAATTAACAGGGACATTTATTATTTGAACTCAGACCTGGAACAAGTAAACTCAGTGAATATTTATAGAATTCTATTCTTCACCGCAGGTCCATAGAACATACATTTTTTTTAGTATCACATTACACCTATTTTGAAAGTGACCAAATAAATGGAAGCAAATCACTCCTCAGCACTTGCACAGCATTTCACAGATTTAAATGAAATATTGGTTGGCTGTTGGTTTGTTATTTTCTTTCCCTATTCCTTCCTGTCTCCACTGTTAAACACAATTATCAACAAAAAGAGGTTTTTAATACCTACTTTTAAATTGCATTCCAGCCTGGGCAATAGAGCAAGACTTCTGTTCTCTCTCCCCCTTTTCATTTTCTCTTTCAAAAAAAAAAAAAGAAAGAAAGAAAAGAAAAGAAGAGAAAAAAAGAGTCTGGAGTCATTTCTTCAGAATTCATTCTGTATTTTTCATCATATTTTATAATCTTCCTTAAATATCATTTCAACACATTTCTAATGAGTAAAATACTTAAATTGCTCTCTTGTTTCTCCTATGTTAGATGTAAACTTCTCTCTCTTGTTCTGAGTTATTATTCATCTAGTTAGAGACTTTTTCTCTGCCTTAATAATTCCCTTGTCCCAAGAGCACATTTGTACTTCGACCAGAAGTGTCTCCTCACTATTTTGGGAAGAAGTCTTTGCTTATTCTCATGGTCTATTCTTATGGTCAAGCCTGTGGTTTATTCTTGGCCTTTCCTATTTGCATGTTTGCTTTTCCACATTCATCTTGCTATTCAGAGTCTGGCTCCAGTCTCATTTCTTCAAAGACAATTTCACTGATTCTTATTAAACTGTACACTGTTTCATGTTATTCTTCTCTTTTGACCTAGCTATCACCTTGAAGATAGAGCTTGTATATATATCATAATGATGTTTTTCAATCTGCTGGGCATGGGTCTCAATCAATATTTTTTAATGGAAGATAATATAATAACATAAAATAAATAGAATAAAAAAGAATAGTAGAAAGCAAAGACTGGTTCAGAGTGCGTCACAAATATAAAGAGGTTTAGATCCTTGAAACTTTTTTCTGTTGAAAATGTGCATGAATGCTGGTTCATAATATATGATAGATTTCTCAGCTATGAATCTTAATTTAAAAAGTTTGAAAGCTGTTGTTCTATAGAACTAAACACAGACTTGTTCACATCATAGATATTCATTAAGTATCTGCCTTTTGATTGGCTGAAATAACTCTCAATTAACATGTACAACTAATGGTGGAAAATTATGTCCAGTGTTAGACAAAATAATTATATTACTGCTGAAGCAGTGTACTAAAAGATCATTTCCATAATTATTTAAAACTACAAAGTAGGGAAGTTAGCTTGCAAACATAATAGGAGTCATTTGTTATCGCTCAAATTTTCCATTATTCTGGTTTTCAAATCTAATGCCCTCTCTAATAAAAAAAACAACTCTGGTTTCTGTATTTGACAAGAAAAGGAAGGCTAATGAGGCTATGTGGGTTTTTTTTCTAATTTATTTATTTATTTTACATTGACAGGTAAAATTTTATCTGTTGTGTACAACATGAGGTTTTAAAGTATATATACTTTGTGTAATGCTTAAATCAAGCTAATTAAAATATGCATTATCTCACATAGCCATCGTTTTGTGATGAGAACATTTTACATCCACTCTCTTAGCATTTTTCAAGAATGCAACATATCATCATCAATTATAGTCACCATGCTGTACAGTTTCTTAAGCACTAAGTAAGAAAAGGATTTAAGGCTGACCTAATACGTTTTAGTTTAATGAGTTTTGGACTCAGAGCTTTAGTTCACTTAATCATAAACAGATTCTAAAATTCACACTTCTTTCCTTGAGATTTTATATCATCTAGAAAAGTGAATAAAAGGTGTGAGCTTTTAAAGTAGCTGTAAAAAGTGCCTCATTTCAGAAGACAGGCCAACTATTAAAGGCAGAATTAAGCGTGATTAGTTTCTAGTGAAATCAGTATCATGCCTGTGTTATTGGCTTATATTTCAGCAGAGACCTTTGAATAAAACAAAAAGATGACAAAGGATAAAGACAGGTTTTTATTAATGAATCTTTAATGATATGTGGAAAACTATGAAGCAGTATGAATCAATAACAAACTGCTCTGAAGAACCAGTAGTGAATTAATTATAATCACTGCAAAATCATGTCACACATTTTCACACAGTATATTTTCTAGCAATTTTTAAATGATGGAACTTACTGATAATTTCCTTTCCTAATGTCAAATATTAAAAACAAACAAATTTTCAAAACCAGTGGAAAACGAAAGAACTTTTTTTATATATATTGAGAAGGAAAGTAAGGCAATCTAGAGCAAATAAAAATATTACAAGGCAACACAGATGAATTTTTTACCAGTGGTAATAAAATGTGAAACAATAAGAGCATTGAAGTCTACCAAGCCAGGACAGGAGAAGAAATGAGACTAAACTGGCATGTTGAGGACATCCAGGACCAGTATGAGGTTTTAGAGTACTAGGCATCACCAAACATGGGGAAGAAGAAATATACACAAATCACAGACCATATTTGGGAATCCAAGAGTCACAAAACCTTTGTATTCTAAAGCTGGAAGGGACTTAGATCAACACTCTCATTTCACAGAAGAAGAAATCGAAATATGTTCTGCCAAGTTATATAGTTCATATTCCATGTTTGCGCAAATTGCAAGCAGAGTTTTAGAAGCAGACTTACACACTAGATAAAATATATATTGGTCTTCTTCCTTAACATCTATTTCCATGACTTACTCTGTAAACTCTTTCTTCTTTCCCTCTCTTTCTATTATTATTTATTTATAATATTATGTGTCTTCGATTTTTCAATCATAATACTGAACATTGAAAATACGTGATCCCTCCTTAAAGAAGTTTATAAGCTAGTAAGTGAGAAAGGTGATACAAAAACAACAATGTAGAAATTTAAATTAAATAAAGGAGAATTAATGTATGATACTATAATTCCCCATTAAAGTGACTACTCACCCGTTCTCTAGATATATGATGAAGAATGTTATATCTAAACTGAATCATAAATCATTAATAAGAGTTTACCAGGTTTTATAAAGAATACACAGTGGGATTTCTTTATATGAAATGTATTGCAGAAGTGGGAAGAAGGGAGAATAATGTGTAGGTAGTGATTTTACTACAACAGTGTACATAAAGTCTATTATATTAAATACACTTTTTTTCTATTGAAATTTACCCCCCGCTAGGCACAGTAGCTCATGCCTGTAATCCCAGCACTTTGGGAGTCAGAGGCAGGTGGATCACAAGGTCAGGAGTTCAAGATCAGCCTGCCCAAGATGGTGAAGCCCAGTGTCTACTAAAAATACAAAATTTAGCTGGGCATGGTAGCAGGCCTGCAATGCCAGTTACTTGAGAGTCTGCCACAGAGAATAGCTTGAACCAGGAGGTGGAAGTTGCAAGGAGCTGAGATCGCATCACTGCACTCCAGCCTAGGCAACAGAGTGAGACACCATCTCAGAAAAAAAATCTGAAATTTACCCCCAAGTGATTCCATCCCACATTAAGAATTAAGCATCATTTATTTGCTGAACCTCAATTTATACCTCTACCCTGTTCTGTATATCCAACTGCTTACTCAACATTGAGAAGTCTAACAGGCATCTCAAGTAGAATGGATCCAAAACTATGATCTGTGATTCCCTTCCAAACCTTCAGTTCCTGCAAAGGTCCACATATCTAGTTACTCGGATAAATACCTTAAACTTACCCTAGGCTCCTTTCTCTCATAAACAAAATCTTTTTTGCTCTACCTTCTCAAAGAATTTCACTTGGTTTTCACCATCTGTACTACAACCAGTATTGTCTGTGCCACCTGGATACTGTAATAGCTTTGTGATAATTTTCCCTGAGTTTACTCTTTCCCCACTCATCTATTCTTGTCCTACCAGCCAGATAGATCCGATTTAAAAAATATATTTATATGTCCCTACTTTGTTCAGAATTCTTGAAAGCCTTCTCATCTCAGGTAGAGTAAAAGCCACAGTCCTTATGAAACCACATGGTCCTCCATGAACTGCTAATTTCTGATTTCTCTGCTCTTATTTCCATCTCCTTACCCCTGGCTATCTTGGCTCTAGCCATATAACTCTCACAGTTCCTCAAACACATCATGCACACTCATGCAGTGGGTTATCAGCACTTGTCATTCTTTACCGGAAATACTCTGGCCCAGATATCCATAAGGTTCACTCTCTTCCTTTCTTTAAGTCTTAAATCAAATGTCACCTTCTTAATGAGAATTTCACTCTCCATCTTTCTAAAATATATTTTTCATATATATCTTGCTTTTGCTTTTTTTTCTGTTCCTGGGGTTTTGTAGTTCCTGTTACCATGCACTAGAATTCAAGATATATAGGAGCAATGTCCCTTACCACTGACAATCAGTTCTTACCAATCGGTTCAAACCAGCTCCAACACATCATTCCTCACAGATACTTGTGATGAAAATGGAAGAAAATTGCTTCCACCCGGAAGCACTTTCTCATTATTGGAAATTCCTTTATGGAAAGTGGCTTCAAATAAAAAAGATTTTTCTTCCCTTTCTAAATGCTGTTACTCTGGGAAAGAGTAACACATCAATTTACCTGAATTGTTAATACATTAGCATAAAATAATTAATTGTATATTTTGCTTCCATGGCAGCTCCTTAAATTTCTCACTAAAATATGGGATTTGCACATGGAAAGAAGAAAAAATTGTGAAAAAATGTGGCAGTGTCTGTGTGAAGGAGTTTGGACCACTACTAAGGAAGCTAGGAGACATAGTAATATATAAAGATTCTGGTGAACATGCTATGTGTGGACACCTTATGTGATTAAAAAAAAAACTGTTAGGGTAGGACACAAAGAAACTTTCTTTCAATGAAGAAAGTCTTGTTTAATTCTGAGTGAAAGTCCAGATGAATTAATTCTGGAAAAATTAAACCCATGAATGTAATGTTGAACACTTCTGTCCAAAAACTGAGACTCAGACTTAACTTTGAGGGTTTTATACTGAAAACATATTAAGATCTTAATTGAATAATGTTTTTAAAACACTTAGCTTTATGTATGGCAAACAGCAGCTACTTTAACTGGAGCCAGCTATTAGGGTACATTGAGGATTCAGATATTAACTATTGATTTATATTGATACATTTCATTGCTCCCATGAGACACCATATTTTTTACATCTTATATTTAAAACATAAATAATTGGTAGTACCAAAGGTCTACATTATAGAGGCTTCACAGTGTGGCAATTTTGTATTCCATACTTGGTGAAAAAAATCTCCTTCCATAAAATCATTAAACATTGATTTTTTTTAGTTAATATAGTGTGCAAACTTAGGAATGTGGTCTCAGAAGCTGCAGGGTAGGTTCTGTTTTTAAATAATTTCCTAAAAATAGATACTAGAAGAGGTGAAGAAATTATTTCATTTCCATTTAGTAAATACATCACTCTGAATCTTAACTGACCTACAAGAGATGGGCAAAGAGATAATATCACAGATGACAGTTATAGTTCCAAAATAATTATAAAATGGGAATATAGATGTCTGTTTCTTGACTTTTTTTGTTTTTTGTTTTTTTTTTAGATCTAGCAATTAGCCATAGCTAGTGAATAAAAATAAAGCCCTAAGAATTCTCTGGACCTCCACTCTGTTATTTAAAATACCATTCTGAATTTTACATTTCATGTAAAGTTCTAGCAAAATAAAGCAAGAAATCATTACTATTTAATGTAAAGAAGTCAGAAATAACTGAGAGGAAGCAAAAAGTGAAAAGGCAAGCGATGTGAGAGATTGATCCAAATGAGTGAGCAATTATTAAGGAGTCTTGCTTGAGTAAGATAGAGTCAGCGTTTTAGGGGGCATCAGGACTGATTAAGAACAGCTGGTAAAGGGAGGAGCTGAGAACTGCATAAGTACCCTCTGTGAATTCAGCATAATTGACTCAGATTATCCCTGTAGTCTCAGCTACTTTCTAGCTCCACAAAGAACTTTTAGATTGGAATGAACTCTTTCTGTTATTACTTTTTTTCGATGTCCTGCAGAATCATCTTGCAGTAGCTCAAAGATAAGACTTTGCCGGAAAATGTTCATATGGATATACTACAGCATGTGTTAGTACAACTCAAAACAATTTCAAAACCACAGAAAAAAACATGTTCTCCCATTTTCCTCAAGAAAATGGCAGCAATTTAAAAGTGTAAAAAATTATTTATCATATTTAGTATTTGTAATATATTTTGTTTCTAAGAACTGTAAATCATTTTACCATGTGAGTTTCACAGTCCTCCCACCAACAACAAGGGTAAGTAATGTTTTATTATTATTATTAGATGGTACTCTTCTTAAAGCATCACTAAGACCTGGAAAAATCTAAATTTGACTTGTAAAGGTAATGTGGCTTAGCACCTCAGCAAGGCATAAATACACACTTGCACTTCAAAAGAGAAATGAACAGTGTGAATACCCAAAGGAAATTTCTAAAGCACTTTTGTCAGAATATGTAAGCAAAAAATAATTAGAAATTTAGTAATACTTGAAAGAAAATCTAAAGCAAACCTGTATTTACAAGTATATATATATTTTTAAATACATGCACACAGAGACTACCTTAAGCATGAAAACATTGATTCATTCATTTGCAAAGGAATAATGAGTTCAACCACTTGGGAAAAAAAAAGGTTGATATAAAATTTTAAAAGTGCTTTAATAAATTTAAAAAGATAATGAATTCATATAACATTTATTTAATATTAAGGTTCATCTTTTACATAAAGAATTTTGTACTAGCTTTAATATTTTAAAATATTATAGAACAAGGTAATAAAAAAATGCTGTATAACATGAACCAAGACCAGATATTTCTGCATTCCTAATGAACTAATTACTCTAGCTGAAATATGTCACCTGTTATATTTCACTAAGAATTTCATGTTCATGTCATAGGACTTAGAACTTTGAATTGCCAGTCCATGGCATCTCTATATTTACTCATGTTCTGCAGGCATATTTCAGCACCATGTACAATATTTGTGTACTTTGGCTCTTACAATTTTCTTTTTTTTATTTGACAATTTAAATTGTGAAATTAAAACTTTTAAATAAAAATTTGAAAAAAATTTAAATTTATTTTTAATACACTGTAATAGGGTGCAGTTTGATGTTTCAATACATATACATGTATAACAATCCAATCAGTGTAATTAACACATGTATCACCTCATGTGTATCACTACTCTCCTAGCTATTTTGTAACATACGATATTTTACTATTAGCTATAGTCACCCTGCTGTGTAACAGAACACCAGAAGTTATTCCTCCTATCTACTGGTAACATTATATCCACTGGCCAATATCTCCTCATCCTCCTTTTTGCTTTCACCTCCCCAGTCTCTAATAACCACTGTTCTACTCTTTACTTCTATGGGGTCAATTTTTTTTTTTTTTAGATTCCACATATAAATGAGATTATGTGGCATTTGTCTTTCTATGCATGGCTTATTTCACTTATACTATCCTCCTGGTCCATCCATGTTACTACAAATAACAGGATTTTATTCTTTTTCATGGCTGAATAGTATTTCATTCTGTATATATACCACATTTTCTCCATTCATCTATTGTTGGACACTTAGATGCCATATCTTGGCTATTATACATAGTGCTGCCATAAACATGGGAGCCCAGATATCTCTTCAGCTTCCTTCTTCAAAGAAAATTAATTTCATTTCCTTTGAATGTATAGTGAAATTGCTGAATTTTATGGTATTTTTTATTTTAGGGGGACCTGCCATGCTATTTTTCATAATGGCTGTACTAGTTTACAACAGTGTGTAAATATTTCCTATCTCCACATCCTCACCAATTATATTTCCTTTTGTTGTCGTTTGAGGCAAGGTCTCACACTGTTGCCCAGACTGAAGTGTAATGGAGCAACTGTAGCTCATTGCAGCCTCAAATTCCTGGGCTCAAGTGATTCTCCTGCCTCAGTCTCTTACAGTGGTTGGATTATAAGCATGAGCCACTGTAACTGGTCTCCAACATATGTTTTCTTTTGTCTTTTTGATAATGGCCATTCTAACTAGAGTGAGATGGTATCTCATTGTGATTTTGATTTTCATATCCCCAATTATTAATAATGCTGAGCATTTTTCATATACCTATTAAATATTTGTATGACTACTATTAAGAAGTGTTTATTAAATTATTTTGCTCATTTTTGAATTTGGTTATTTGTTGTTTTCCAAATAAATTATTTCTATTATCTGTATATTAATCTCTTGTTAGATATGTAGTTTTCAAATATTTTCTCTCATTCTGTAGGTTGTTTCTTCACTCTGTTAATAGTTTTTTGTTTTCTTTTTTTTTGCTGTACAAATGCTTTTTAATTCAATGTAATTCCATTTGTTAATTTTGCTTTTGTTGTCTGTGTTTTGAGGCCCTTTTTTTGAGATGGAGTCTCCCTCTGTTGCCAGGCTGGAGTGCATGGTGTGATCTCAGCTCACTGCAATCTCTGACTCCCTGGTTCAAATGATTCTCTTGTTGAGGTCTTATTTTAAAAAACTCTTTCCCAGCCCAATGCCGTAAGTTGTTTCCCCTATGCTTTCTATAAGTAGTTTCATAGTTTCAGGTTTTACATTTAACTCTTAAATCCCTTTAGAGTTGATTTTCATATATGGTGAGAGGTAGGGGTCTATTTTTTTACTCTTCTGCAACTAGACTGACATTTTTTTCAAGCATAATTTATTAAGGATACTATCATTTCCCCAATGTATATTCTTGACACTTTTTTTTTTTAATTTTTTATTGGATTTTAGGTTTTGGGGTACATGAGCAGAGCATGCAAGACAGTTGCGTAGGTACATGGCAGTGTGCTTTGCTTTTCTTCTCCCCTTCACCCACATTTGGCATTTCTTCCCAGGCTATCCCTCCCCACCTCCCCCTCCTACTGGCCCTCCCCTTTTCCCCCCAATAGACCCCAGTGTTTAGTACTCCCCTTTCTGTGTCCATGTGTTCTCATTTTTCATCACCCGCCTATGAGTGAGAATATGCGGTGTTTCATTTTCTGTTCTTGTGTCAGTTTGCTGAAGATGATATTCTCCAGATTCATCCATGTCCCTTTTGACCAAAATCAGTTTGCTATAGGTATGTGAATTCTTTTCTTAGTTCTCTATTCTGTTCCATTGGTCTCTATGTCTGTTTTTATTCCAGTGCCACGTTGTTTTAGTTACTGTAACTTTATAGTATATTTTGAAGTCAGGTAGTGTGATGTCTTCAGCTTTGTTCCTGTTTTTCAATATTTCTTTGACTCTTCAGGGCGTTTCACAGTTCCATATGAATGTTAGGATTTTAAAAAAATTTCTGAATAAATCATTGGTATTTTAGTAGGGAGTTGCATTGAACCTGTAAATTAGCTTGGGTAGTATGGCCATTTTAACAATCCATGAGCAAGATATATCTGTCTATTTAGTTTCATTGTCTTCAATTTATTTTATCAGTGTTTTGTAGTTTTCATTATAGAGATCTTTCATCTCCTTAAGTATATTGCTAAGTGATGTACTTTTTATGGCTATCATAAATGAAATTGTTTTCTTGATTTCATTTTCAGGTAGTGCACTATTGACATATAGACACACTACTGATTTTTGTATGTTGATTTCTGTAGTGTGAAACTTTACTAAATTTGTTTCCCAGTTCTAATAGCTTTTTAAGGAAGTCTTTAGGATTTTTTATACATAAGATCATGTTGTCTGCAAACATGTCTGCAAACTTTGACTTTCTCCTTTCCAATTTTAATGCTTTTTTTAAAATCTTGTCTAATTGCTCCAGTACTATGTTAAATAGAAGTGGTGACACTGGGCATCCTTGTCTTGTTCCTCATCTTAGAAAAAGTGCTGTCAGCTTCTCCTGTTCAGTATGATGCTAGCTGTGGATTGTCATATATAGTCTTTATTGTGTTGAGCTACATATCTTCTCTGCCTAATTTGTTGACAGCTTTTATCCAAAAGTTATGTTTAATTTTGTCAAATGCTTTTTCGGCTTGTATTGAAATAATTGGATGGAATTTGTCTTTCTCTCTGTTAATGTGGTATATTGCATGAATTGATTTGCATATGTTTAATCATCCTTGAATTCCTGGGATGAATCCCACTTGATATATTGAATAATCTTTTTAATGTGTTGTTGGATTCAATTTGCTCAAATCATGTGGATAATTTTTATATTTGTGTTCGTTGGTGAAATTGGCCTAAAATTTTCTTTTTTCTGTCATCTCCTTGTTCAGTTTTTAAATCAGGGTTATACTGATTCTGTAAAGTATACGCCCCCACTCCACTTAAAATTTCTGCAATATTTTGAGGAAGATTGCAATTAGTTTTCTTTTAACTGTTTGGTGGAATTCAGCAATTAAGCAATCAGGCCCTAAACATTTTTCAATGGAAAACTTTTTATTACTGCTTCAATTTTTTCACCAATTTTTGGACCATTCAGATTTTCTGTTTCTCCATAATTTAATGTTTGGAGGTCATATGTGTTCAGGAATTTGTCCATGTCTTCTGTGTTATCAAATTTAGTGGCACAACAGTTTGTGTATTTCTGCTGTATCAGTTGTGTAAGTTCTTATCTTACTTATTTGAAGCTTCTTTTTTAAATTTAGTCTAGCTAAATGTTCATCAATTCTGTTAATATTTTTTTTTTAAATTTGTTCCATTGACATTTTTGAATTTTTTAATCTGTTTTGTTTATTTCTACTCTGAGCTTTATTATTGTCTTATTTTTACCAATTTTGTGTTTAGTTTGGTTTGTTTACCTTGTTTCTTGAGGTACATTATTAGGTTGTTAGTTAGAAATTTTTCTTATTTTTTGATGTAGTTGTGTATTGTTAGAACTGATTCTGCTATGTCCCACAGGTTTTGTTATCATGTGTTTCTATTTTCATTTGACTTAAGAATTTTTTAAATTTCCATTTTAATTTCCCCATTAACCCATTGTTTGTTTAGGAGCATGTTGTTTGGTTTCCATGTGTTTGTGAAATTTCTGAAGTTTTGTTGTTGTTGATTTAGTTTATACCACTGTGGACAGAAAAAAAATACTTAATATGATGTCTATCCTCTTAAGTTTGTTAAGTGTTATTTTGTGCCCTAATATATGATCTATCCTGGGGAATGTTCCACGTGAAATTTAAAAGAATATTAATGTCTACATGGATTGGATAATACATTATTTAAATATATTTTAGGTTCATTTGGTCTATGGTACAGTTTAAGTTCAATCTTTCTTTGTTGATTTTTTATCTAGGTGACCTGTTCATTATTGAGAGTGGAGTGTTAAAGTTCCCTACTATTATTGTATTGTAGTCTGTATCTCTCTTTAAATCTAATAATATTTGCTTTGTGTATCTAGGTGCTCTAGTGTTGAGTGCATGTATATTTATAATCATATCTTCTGGTTGAATCATTTTTTATCATTATATAACAATCTTCTTTTTCTATTTTTAGAGTTTTTAGCTTAAAGTGAATTTTATCTGACTTAAGTAAGATAACTCCTACTCACTTTTGGTTTCCATTTGCATGGCATACCTTTTTTTCAGCCTGTCAATCTTTTTGTCTTTCTCAGTGAAGTATGTCTCATATAGGCAGCATATAGTTGGGTCTTTTTTAAAAAAACTTTTCATCTGCTCTACTTTTAATTAAAGAATTTATATTCAAGTTTATAATCAATAGGTAAGAACTTATTACTACCATTTTGTTAAGTGTTCATCCTCTTTTTTGATTAGCTTGTAGTTTGGTAGTTTTCTATGGTGCTAGCTTTGTTTTCTTTCTCTTTCTCATTTGTGCATCGGCTATAATTTTTTTCTTTGTGGTTAGCATGGGGAAATATAAACAGCCTTGTTGTTATAATAAACTATTTTTATAACAATAGGTGATAGAAATTTAATTCTGGTTGCATAAAATTACTCTAGACAGTTTTTCCCTGGGCAAAAGTCATACATTTGTTTCCTTATTTATTTCTTTATTTAAAAATTCATGTGTTCCTTAGCTATTAATTGTAGCTGCTGTTGGTTTTGATCATTTTGCCTTTAAGTCTTTATAGAAGAGGATTGAAGGTCTTACATAGAACCATCATATTACCGAGGAACTCTGAGTTTGAATTACGAATTTTCCTCTAGCAGTGAAAATTGAATTTGATTGGAAATATTTAGCTGTCTAGAGTAATTTTATGCAACCAGAATTAAATTTCTATCACCTATTGTTATAAAAATAGTTTATTATAACAACAAGACTGTTTATATTTCCCCATGCTAACCACAAAGAAAAAAATTACAGCCGATGCACAAATGAGGTTTGTGTTTTCATGACAGTAATTACTTTTTTCCATTTTCAGTTTTAGCATTTCCTCAATAATTTTTATAAGGCAAGTATGCTGGTGATGAATTCCCTTAGCTTTTGCTTGTCAGGAAAGATCTTTATTTCTCCTCCATTTTGGAATGATAGCTTTGCTAGATAAAGCATTCTTTGCTGATGAATTTTTTTTCTTTTCTTGTCTTTTCTTTTTTTCTCTTTTGAGACAGAGTCTCACTCTGTCATGCAGGTGGGAATTCAGTGGCACGACCTCAGCTCACTGCAACCTCTTCTTTCAGCACTTTAAAAGTATCATTCTATTCTCTCCTGGCCTGCAAGATTTCTGCTGATAAATCTGTTGATACTATAATGAGAATACCTTATATATGACTTAACTTTTCCCTTGAGGCTTTTAAAATTCTCTCTTTGCCTTTGATTTTTGACCATTTGATTATAACATTCCTTGAAAATGACCTTTTTGGGGATTGAATTTGATTGGGAATATTTAGCTTCCTGCATCTTGATTTCAGCTCTCTCAATACTTCAGAAGTTTTCAGCTATTATTTTTAACTTAATAGGTTTTCTGTATCTTTTTCCATCTCTTCTGTCTGTGAAAGCTTATCATGCAAATATTTGTTTAAAAGTGTTTCATAGGTTCTATTTATTCTTCTTTTATTTCTATTTATTTTTTCTCTGATTCAGTTATTTCAAAAGATCTGTCTTCAAGTTCATAAATTTATTCTTCTGCTGTATTTAGTCTACTTTTTAAGCTATCATTGTATTTTTTAATTTATCGAATTCTTCAGTTCCAAGATTTCTATTTGGTTCTTACTTACATCTATTTCTTTGTTGGATTTCTCATTCAGATTATGAATTATTTTTCTGATTTCACTTAGTCATTTGTTTGCGTTCTCTTGTACCTCACTGAGTTTCCTTAAGGCTAAATATTTTGAATTTCTTGTCATGCATTTCTGATACGTTCTTTTTTGGGGGGGAGGGTCTGGTATTAGAGACCTATTTCATTTATTCTTTGGGGATGTCATCTTTCCTTGGTTTTCCACATTTCTTGATTTCCTACATTGATAGCTGGACATCTAATAGAATAGTCACTTTTTACAATTTTTTTAAGTAGCTTCCATACAGAGAGATTTCCCTCTAGGTAGTTCCGAAGGTGTCAGTTGAATATAGTGTATTGGCTTTTATTCCAAGTGGACTCATAGTTTGGTTTCCATGCACCTTCTTTAGATTTAATCCACCTCAGCAATGTCTGCAATTCTCAATGGCCAAGGCTTTGGACATTTTTAGCAGCTGTGGTGCAGTTTTGCTGGGTGGAGGGACACTGAGCTGAGCCAGTGGGACATTGTTGAGCCAGGCATGATCAGGCATAAAGTGCTGACAGGCTTGCTGGTGGCTTCCCCAGGGAGGTGGAAACCATCACTGGACTGGCTATTCTATGTCATTTCTACAGCAATGTCCCCAGGGAGGCAGGACCACCACCAGACCTGCTCTTGTGCTAGGCACAGGTACATATGGCCTCAGCTAGTTGGCTGGCTATTTGGTGGCCTCCCTGCTGTGCAGGTCTGCCTATTTCCTGAGGGACGGGGCAGGGGTATGGTACATACATGATTTCAAATCCTGGTATCTCATCTGTTCTCTGGCCGAGTCTCTGGGAAGCCAGGGTCATGGTGCTGCAAGCACCTGTTTGAACAAGGCAAAATGATGGTGGGGCCTCAGGGATGGAGAAAGTTACTACTGGCCCCCAGAGAAGAATACACTGTAGCCATGGGTCAGGTTTGAAGATGGTGCTGTGACACAGTGGCTTGGGTCACAGGGATGGGAGAGGCTTAACATGGGCTCCTACTGAGAGACAGTGCAGATGTGTGAACTTATGGCTACTCTCCAACTGGATTTGGGGACTGAGGACTGAGTGGCTTTCCTGTAGCAAAGATGGCTACCATTTGTGGCAGCAGTAGGGTACCACTAAGCATCTCCAGCTTACCTATTTCCCGTAAGATGTTCCCCCTGACTCAGAGCCCATCTTGCGATGGGGAGACATTGTGGAAGAGGTAGGATGCCTCTCTCCCTTCTTTATAGTGCTTTCCTTGGCTTGTGTGCTTCACGGGGATTTTGTCAATAAGATGGTATCCCTTGGAGTCTTCCTCAGTCACTTCAGTTAAAATACTATTGTATATTCATTGCTTTGGTCTCCTTTTTTTAGAGGGGACAAGGGAAATGCATGCCAGACAACTGTAGTTAGGCATCTTGCTGATATGTTCCTTATTTTCTTGGTACCTCTAGAAACCAGTATTATTGGATCATAATTAGAAGTACTTAACTTATAGAAAACTAAGGGCATTTTAGAAAAGACATTATTAAACTTTACTATGCATACAAATCACTAAAACGTCTTGTTAAAATGCATATTCTGATTTAGTGGGCCAGTGGTGAGGCCTAAGATTCTGCATTTTGAAGCCGTCCTCCAGTATATAATGCTGATATTGATCTGTTGATCCATTAGCCACACTGTTCATAGCAAAGTTTTCAATCTTGGTTTCTGTTGATCTTCTCATTAGAAATGGTAAGTATAAGAAATTGCATATTGCCTTGCTTTAAGACTGTCTTCTGCTACCTGCATCTGAAATAGAGTTAACATGTGTAGAGGAAAGTGTTGACGAAAACACTTAGCTTTTCTCTAATTCCATCTTTAAATACTTTTGTTCTATTTTACCTGGAAGCTAGAAAACACCTTAAAAAGAATGAACTTCTACCAGTAAGTGCTGTTAATGAAGTTAAGCATGAAGCCTCCACATTATGGACTATTAGCTTGGTCATTTGCTTTCGATCTTTCTCACCTTTTCAAACCCCTATGACAAACAGGATTTGGTTCCAAACTTCTCTGGTAATCATTGCAAAATGTAACACTTAAATGGAGATTTTAGTGTCAACTTTCAGATATGTATTTACAAAATGTTTTTAAGATGAAATTTGCTTCTTTTTTGGTTTTGATTGACACGTGCATTATTAGACTTATTTGTATACCTTGAGCCTCTGAAAAGTCATGTTGAATTGCATTAATTTCCACACTTACTCAAAACTCATGATATGTACAAACTTTTCTGCTAATCAATGATGTAGTATATTTCATATCCTTTCCATGGTTACATAGAAAATATTGGTACTTACATATTATTCTTTGTTATAATGTTATCCTGTGTTGGTTTTTGCTAATGGATCAGAAAATGTATCAATCACTGTACAACTCCCCCCGAACCTCCAACCCCACCCCCCCCCAGCTCTGGAGGACTGATTGGATCAACAATACCATGAAAATGGCTGCATAGGCTAAAGAAAGCCTGAAAGTGTGATACATGTACTGAGACAAATATGGATTATGGGGTAGTGCACAAAGAAAAATTATATGAACTCACATACTGATTATAATTGCTAGCCTGTCAACAATTAAAACTTCATCTTTATATTTAGAAAAGTATAAAAATAACAAAGTCAAGTTTCCAAGTGAAAAATAATAAGTCTTCTTTCCTCTTTGTCCTTCATTTATCTTTTCCATTGCCTTTGAAGCCCTAAGCAAAGCAACATCCTTCTCCACTGTGCTAAGATCTTTTAAACAAAGAATAAAAGAATCCAATTGTTATAAAATGCAGAAACACACAATGCCAACTGTGATCTAGACTGTGATCACTGTGAATTAAATGACCCCAGGAAACCAAAGGCACTGTCTATAGAATGTCAAAGTAATTGCTTATGAAGACATCATGTACACATTGCCAGGAATAGAGATATGCAAAATTACTTCAACTGCTTGCTAAAATGAACAAATCTCTAACCTCAGATAACAGACCTGAGGCAGCAAAGGTGAATGCTTCAGCTAGAACGGCAATGGAGATATGTGGAAAAAATACAATAAATATAGCATAAAAATGGAAAAGAAAATGTTAGGGGCATTCCCTAAAGTTAGCTAAAAAAAAAAAAAAAGTCTCTTTTAAAGTGACAGAATAAGAAAATTATACAAATAATACATAGCTATTTTTACATATGTCTATATTTTATATTAATATCATGTTAAATGTATATACTAACACAAATCATGTAGAAACAGTTGAGTTTATGCTCCACTAAGAAAGCTCAGTTCAAATAATAGAAGCACCAGCATTACAATACTGAATAATTTAGTCAAATTTTACACTATCCTTGTGAAAATAGATTCATTTCTACCATTAGCTAGGACCCATTTTGATTTTGACATTTTCTATATCCTTTTACAATAGCTGGCCAAAGTTTTAGAGCAAGTTAGAAATTTTAATTTTAGAAAAGCAACCAAAACTTTTTAATGTTGCTTCATGTAACCTAAACTTTGTTTGGTAATATAGAAAGTAAAATTAGCCTTAGATCACTAAGGATCAATACAAACCCTAGTATTTATGAGAAGTATAAGTTCTCTTTAATGTTGAATTAACAATATTTTGTGCTGAGTGGAGTTGAATGGGGACAATCTCTTTGTGCTGCATCTTTCTAAACTTTAATTGCCCAATTAGCTGGGTCTGCCGTATTTATATGGAGCAAGTTATACCACTTGAGTTAGGTCTGGCAGTTTGCAACTAGAGAACAAATTACCCTGTATTCTTCATATGCAATATCATAAGGAAAACAATATATAATAACTTAAAAATAATGAATAGAAAAGATTGATGTTAACATTGCATTACTGCTTTACTCATTAAATATTTTACATTTTTTCAAAAAACATTATAAGAATATATTTTATCATAAGCCACTTTGATTAGAAAAAAACCTCATATTTTAAGAAGCTTTGTGAAAAATACCACATTCTATGGAACATAGGGTAGACCAAAAAGTATTTGATTGTTTTTACAAACATAGAGAAGTACATATCTTAAAGTAAACAGGTAAATATAATTACTTGGGGCCAAAAAAATAATTAACTAAGCAAATAATATCCAAATGTATAAGATCCTGACTTTTAAAATTTGTTTGTGTTATTATAATTCTTGGTTACTATTTTCATTCTTATTCTTTTTCATAAAAACGCTCATTATTAAAAAAAATATGGGCCAGGCACGGTGGCTCATGCCTGTAATCCCAGCACTTTGGGAGGCCGAGGCGGGTGGATCACGCGGTCAAGAGATCGAGACCATCCTGGTCAACATGATGAAACCCCGTCTCTACTAAAAATACAAAAAATTAGCTGGGCACAGTGGCGCGTGCCTGTAATCCCAGCTACTCAGGAGGCTGAGGCAGGAGAATTGCCTGAACCCAGGAGGAGGAGGTTGCGATGAGCCGAGATGATGCCATTGCACTCCAGCCTGGGTAACAAGAGCGAAACTCTGTCTCAAAAAAAAAAAAAAAAAGAAGAATCTGATTTTTAAAGCAATTTTTTAGATATTTATACTCAGATATTCATGTATTTTTCATGTATTTTGGGTGATCTTAAGTTATAGCAAATACTCTTTATTTAACTGATAGCAAATTTTAAATAATACAGTTTCAGATATTAAAGTAATATGCTTGTTTTGCGTTTAAAAATAAATCATCAATTTAATTTAAGGTGTTGAATGATGATATCTTAATAAAACAATATTAAGACTATTTAAAAAATTATAATAAATTACATATCCCATAGATAATACAATAAAAACTTACTAGAAATTAAAATATCAGAAGTATGCTATCAAATGTCAAGAAACAAAAAGTGAAAATAAGAAGCAAAAAGTAGTCAATAGAAAAAGTCTTTAGATATCTTAGGAGTTGGAATTAGCAAACAATATCTATTATTAGTTTGTCCAATTTTTTTTAATATCTTAATGATTAAACATATAGGAAATCTAAAAAATAAAAATTGAAAAACTATTAAAAAGAAGAAAATAGAAGTTATGAAACTTAAAATTATGCCACCTGAAATGAAATACTCATTAGGTAGGCTTAATGGCAGATTGGAGATGACAGAATAAAAATTAAGTAATATTGAAGACAAATCCACAAAAATTATCTAATCTGAAGAATAGAGACAAGAAAATTTAAAAAGCAAAAACAGGGCCTCAAGGACAAAGAATCTAATATATGCATGTTTGGGAAGCACAAAAGAGAGAAATAATGTAACAGAAAAAAATATAAAATAAAACAATGCTTTACAATTTTCTAAAAATTTGGTGAGAAATAACTACTTGTTTCTTAGTGAAACTAAAGGAGAATAAACACAAATCAAACTGCATTAAGGCATATCATAGCAAAAATACTGAAAGTCAAAAGCAAAGAAAGAACCATGAGTGTTTTCAGAAGAAATAAAAATATATACAAAGGAAAATGATATCAATTATGACAAACATCAGAAACAATAGAAGCCAAAAGATAAAAATACATATCTATGTTATTTAAACTACTCAGAAATCTATGTGTTGTATACACGTATATCAAAAGGAAAGTAAAATAGACATATTTAGAGAAACAACAGTAGTATTTTACTGTCAGAAACCTGCAATACAAAATATATTAAAGTCCTTACGTAGTCCTAGGTAAATGACAACAGATCAAATCTCAAGTCTATGAAAGGAATAGACAAAACAAAAAACTAGAAATGTGGATACATATTAAAGACTATTTTTGTTTTATTCATATTTTTTCTGAATGGTAAATATCTGTTTAGAACAAAAATAGTATCATTGTAGAGTGGTTAGAACATATCTAGAAGGTTTCTACATTTGTGATAATATATATAAAAACTGAAGTAGGTAATGGTGTAATATTAAACCTAATAGGCTGTGATAAGTTAAGAATGCATATTTTAATTCCCAGAGCAACTGTTAAAAAATATTAAAATGAAGTGTAAATAAAACTCTGTAACCAGTCTGCTGTATGGCAGTGCTATTTATTATTGTCATGCATTTTTATACTAATCTACAATCCTCGGGTTATATAATGTGTGCATTTCAGTTATTTATATAGGTAATTGTTTGGTAGGTAATGGTGATAGAAAGATTAAATAGAGACATCCTGATACGGCATAGTGAGTTAGAGCTTTACTCTGGAGTAGGACATCCCCAGATCAAATTCATCACTGCCATTTACTCCTTAAGTGAACTTGCTGAAGTTACCTACGCTCTCTTTTTCTTACTTTCTTAATCCATAAAATGGAACCAATAATATATCTCCCTTATAAGTCTTACTTTTACTTTTAAAAATTTTACAAATTAATTTGTGTAAATTCTTATAACAGCACCTGGCATACAGTAAGCACCCAGTAAATACCTAGGTTTTGTTTGTTTGTTTCTTGTTTATTGTAAGCAATATTAAAGACAATTTTACTTGACTTTAAACTCATGGTTTGCTACACTAGTCTTAATTTTCTAAGATCATTATATTATGTAAACATTTTTAAACATTATACGTTTCAGAGTTCATATATCTCAGAGTGATTGGAGCTTTTCTGCATGGCTGAAGGTAATAGAGAATGTGGTTCTCCCAGGTCCTGCCTCAACTAAGGCAGCTTTCATGTACTACAAAAATTCATGGTCATGTGGATAGTTATTACTGGGTCTTTCTCATTGAAGAAACATTCCTTGCACAAACAGATAGTACTGATAAAATATTCGGAAGTTTTAAGAAAATACATCATTCATCATTTTGGACAATAATGTGTAATAAATACATAGTGTGACCTTTGCCCTGGGGGGGCCTATGTGCTGACGTATTTGTAAGCATTACATAAGCATTATGTACATCCCAGAAGAAAAAACTTAAGGAAAAACAATTGAAACACATTGTATTAAGAACCAGGGAAAGTATATACTTTTCCTTAAGTTGAACTTAAGACAAATTACAAGCATCAAAGGCAGGTATTTTGTGTAAATTTGATTAATGAATGATTAAGTGAATGCTGTTTTTATTACTTCATTTTAAAAGAAATAAGAAACAACTAAAAGTAATTAAGCATTTTACATTTATATTGAATTGCTACAGTAAATGCACTGCCTAAGAACATGAAGACAATAAGGCAATTTTTGCACTACCTACACCAAATGCAAAAAAAAAGTAGTATCGGAGAAAGAAAATCGCATGCAAAATCTATGAATATAAAAATGATTCCAGAGCTTGCATTGTAAAGGAAAAATATGATAAGAAAAGGAAAGGTGACAAACGGAGAGAAGACTGCAGAAGACGTTACGATAAATAATAAGACATTTTTCAAACATGAAAGGAACAAAAGGTCAGCGTCAGAGAGAGTGGAGTTTCTCACAGATGGCCAGAGCAATTTACTGACTGAAAAGACAGGCATTGCTAAAACAAAAATCAAATGAGTTCATTGCCTTTCTATTCTCACAGAGGGCTTAGGGAACAGAGTCAGAAATAGACATAAGTCTCAGAGGAATGAGAAAAAAATACCAAAGGCTGACTGTGCTGTGCTGAACAAGTGCCTAAAAATAAGATAAGTAATTTTTTTAAACGTGAACTAAAAATTACTTACATCTTTAACAAATATATTATTTTAGAATTCTTAAATGGAAATCTATAAGGAGTTTTTTAAGGAAAGGTGAAGCAGAATTCTACCAGTCCCTTTTCCCAATTTTGTGACATAAGTGACTGAAATTGGGAGTCATTGGACAAATAGGCTCTCTACCTGGAATCCATTTCCCAGGAAGAAAAACAGCATTTGGAAAGAGCTTTTACAGGATTCTCAAAATCTATATTAACCACATGAAGGGACAGTCATCAGGTGGTGGGTCCTTTCTCTGAGTTATCATTGCTTCTGTTATACAGAAGGAAGTGACACCAAGAAAAAAAGTCTGCTTATATAGAAAAGCATACACTAAAAAGAAAAAGTTGTTTTTTAAAAAATATAACTCACAGCATCATTGCCATAATACTAGAATAAATGTATTTTGTGATGTCAGGATCCTTTTTCCCACTGCTAAGTTTATTGAACTGAAAATTTACCATATACTAGTCCTGAATGTTAAATACTGGAGAAGTGACTTTATGTTTCACCTGGATGGAGAGTGAGGTAGCCAGATAAAATTTCACTAATATTATTTTGACAAGTAACATAAGTAAACAGGATGGGGGAGGTCAGCCTTGTAAGAGGTTAATATATATGATAAGGTAAGAAAAACATTATATATTCATATGAATTTTAAATCTCTTTATCAAACCTGGCCTCATGAATAGCCATGTCCAGATGTACGCTGTCTAGATAAGCTGTCTTAGCTATGGGACCTATTCTACTCACTGCTTGGCCTGAAAATGATATTCCCTCCAAAATTACAGACAGCTTTAATAGCGTCTTGAAGCATAAGCCAAGTCAGGTTTTGAAAGAAAGAGTATCTAAGAGAAAAATCAAAGAGTAAATTTCAAAAGTGTTGAGAATACAAAGAGCAGTATCAAAAGGATCATGAAAAAGAGAAATTCATAGAATCCATGGCATAGGATAGAAGAAACTTTGGCCTCTTTTTTCTCCACACAGAAAACTCCAACCCAAAGTACTGTGTATAGCTCAATAGTTTTGTTGGTCTTAAATTAATCCATAGTAACTTTTTTTTCTCCTCAAGAGGATAAGAGTGGAGTACATCCTTGAGGTCCATCTAGAGCAATACTTCTGAAACAGCAGGACATATCAGATTAAAATAAGGATCTTTAACTGAGTACGGGCTAACATTTCATACATGGTAAATGAAGCCCAGATTTGCATGTATGTATTGCTATTACAGGATTTGGTGGCAGCATTATTTTTATAATAAAAATTTAAAATATGATACTTTATAACAAAAGGATTATAAATATAGGGACATAAAAATAGATTGAAATAAAACTGGTACAATAATGAAAGATATATATTAATGGTATATCAGAACTACAATATGGAAGATAATAATTCTGAGGTCTTAGCCATTGAAGAAAAGGGAATAAGTCTGTTCCTGAATCACAAAGTGGAGAAAATTCAATCATTAACCCACAATGTACTATTAGGTGAGAGGTTAAAATCTTTTATTGAGATATACCATGAAATCTGGATGCTTGTTGATCATAATGGTCAGCATTACTCTAACTACTAAAACAGAACAGACTAAATAAAATCAAATTAAAGACTAAAGACTAAATGAAATCAAATTAATGATGACTGTACATTGTAAAGTACATTATGTCTCTTTAAAACCAAAATAAAAACAGAAAATCCTAGTTTTAAAATAAATTGACCAAAGAAATACGTATTTTTATTTAAATATGCAGAAAATTATTTATTGCTTTGCATTTCACAATGTGTGAATTGTAGTGATATGTTCAACAGAAAATAATTATCTTGTAGTTATTTTAGTATGTAAATGAAACAACTGTGTATATTAATTTATCATTTATCTATGAAGTAAGAAAACATATAGCAAGCTGAAGAAAAGGAGGAAAAGTATGATGATAAATGTAGAGATAAATTGTAAAATTAAAATATACCTGTAAAATGCCCCAGAGCAAAATATATTATGTAAAAATATTAAAATTATAGTTGGATAAGGAAATAGAGAAAGCACACAAAAATTAACAATGAGCAAAATATATTAAAAACTATTAGATATCACTTGGGAAAATTTATACTATCATTTTAAAACCACAATAAAATGGGTTATTTTCTATTATGAATAAATTTTCAAATTTACAAATTAAATACTGTAAAACCGAGATTATTATCCATGAAAGATAAAAAATGCTATAAAATAGAAATCTCTAGTTCCATAAAGTCTTACATAAGATCTTTGTTAAATTTTCATTACTCTGCTAATTTTTACTTTCTCTAAACTCAAAGAAAAGCTATAGTTTCCACTATATTTTAAAAGCTACTGTATGCAAAAACAGTACAAAAGAAAACAGACTAACTTCACTAATTTCACAAATATTCCAAATAAACTATAAGCAAATTTAGACAAAAGGTAAAAATTATGACAAAGAATTAATGTCAAGAGTTTAATTTTATTCTAGAAAACATACTTTTGTAATTCATCATGCCAGTAAGTCAAAGGTGAAACAAAGCATATGGTCTTCTCCAGAAATGCCAAAAATGCATTTGATAAATTATAAAATTCATAATTTATATTAAAAACTACAACAGAAACAAATAGGTAGGAAACAGTTTTAATTAGCCATAGTCATTGGGTATTACTACTCAAAAAAGAAAGAAAGGAAAGAGGCTGCAAGGCAGGCACTTCAACTTAGGGGAGATGATCATTTCATTCAGGCAATTCCCTCCAGTCAAAGGTCCTTTCTGAATCAATTTGTCTACTAAATGACACCAAAGCACCAAACCCTCTTTGAATATTTTATATTTTTTCCAAACCTCTTTTCAGTTTTTTTAGTCAAAGATTTTACAATAAATAAACACATATTTATATAAATAATTAGACATTATTGATTAAAACAAAGGATGAAAACTTAACTGTAGCATATTTGAAAAGCATTAACATCTTTAACTTATAATCAATTTTTGCAGATTAGTTTTTAAAAACTACAAAGTCCCAATATGTAACTGGCAAGACAATAGCCAATATGCATATACACAAACTCATTGATGATGAAGAGAAGTAAAAACAATAAGAAATCATTTATGTAAATAAAACTGGTAATGATTTAAAGCTCACTTAAGTCTTAAAGCTGACAGTAAAATAGGGAGTGTAAATTGCTACAGCCTTTATGGAGAGCAACCTGGCAATGCTTAAAAAAAAAAACAGGACATTTTGATTTGGTAATTTAATCTGTTTCAAATGTGACTTAAATATTCACTAATTATATTTATCACAGCATTACTTTTAAATAAGTATATGTTTGAAATTAAGTATTAATGATGGTCAAATGGCTAAAGGAGAGAAATACTGTACAATCTTTTCAAAAGGGTAGTGCAGAGATATTAAAAATTATTATCTTAGAATGCTTTTAGTGCCCTAAGTAAAAGTTAATGCTAAAATGCTAAATGAAAAAGACACACAATATATAACTGTATGTAAAGTACTAATATAAGAGATGTTTTAAATATATGCACATACACACATATACAGAAAGAGAGAGAGCAATAAGAGCGCACACACTATGCTAAAATTTTAATAGTGACTTATTTTGTTTATTGTAATGTGGGATGATCTTTCTCTTTATATCATCTATATTTTCAATTGTCTAAAATAACTTTTTATTTTTCTTTATAATTAAGAAAAAATTTAAAGTTTATTTTAGTAAAGCATATAATCTTTGAGTCAGTAATTAGTCCTTTGAGATTTTGCTCAAAGAAATAATCCTCAAGGAAGAATACATGTGCATTAACATGTTCATTTAAATATTAATTTAAAAACTAAAATTTTACAATATTTTAGTATTTGCTATTCAATTTTTTAAAGTGATTATAAATTCCTAACCCTGAAATTGCCAGCAAAGTATGTCATAAACAAAAATGATTTTTTCCTAACATATTATGGAAAAATGTGAGTGGTGGATGCATATGTGACTGAGTTACTTAAATGACACTGAGCAGCAATGTAAGGGTAGACACAGGTTTTCCAGCACAGCTCTCATGACTCCATTTAGACAACTACTTGTATAAATCAAGGTTTTATCCACATTGTGGTAGCATCTTTTTTGTTTAGATCACTTTTATTTTGTCACTATCAGCCAGAAGCTTTATTAGATGTGGAGAAAATGAAAACTGGACCCTCATCCAAGCCTTGTAATCGGAGTTAAAGGAAAAACCAAAATTATTTACATATTTTATTGCTAACCCTATGCTACTTAAAGATACTGCAAAAGAGTTTGAAAGCAAAAGACAAATGTTCTACCTTGTGGAAATATTCAAAGTCATGAAAAGAATCATATAAGAGTTCCCTAAACACAAGCCTGGTGCTGGGAGTAGAGAGAATGACTAGAAAAATCTTCCTTTTAGCTGCACTTGGTAGATCTTTCAAAGTTTGTGATTAGATTAAACCCCTTTCAAGTCCTCACCTCTTATAATTGCAATCACTAATTTAGAATTCATCTCTGAATAAAAATTAACGGTAGAAGCATTTTATATTCCAGAAGACATGGGTGAAATTGCAAAATCTTTGCCTATGTGTATTCTTCCCTAGAATAAGAAAACAGTAGTTCTCAATGGTTTCTGTTTTATAGAAAAAAGATCCAAGATATGAGAACCCAACACTGTGCCAGACAAATAGTAGTTTTCACATTTTGTATTTCTGTTAACCAGTTGCATACACACTGTCAAAATTAGGATCACTTCCTGGGCAGGCAAACTGTGCAGTCACTTAGAGAATCACAGTCAGAAGGACACAATGCTTAATTTTAATGCGTTTCCGTCACTATCTTAAAATCTTTAACAATTTTTAAACAAGGGCCTTTAAATTTTCATTTCTCATTTGGCCTCACTGATTATATAGCTGGTGCTGGTCAACATAACTAATGTATGAACTCTCACTTTTATGTTATCCAGGGCACATGATTTAGGCCTGTTAATGAAGTTTGTGATTGCCTCTTTTCACAAATTGTCTATAGGATAAGAAAATATGAAGTGTCTGATGGATTTCAAAGAAGTGCAGTCTGTGCTTTTGTCTAAAAGATTTGAAATCTTTTTGAAGATTTATAGTGATTTTAGGAAATAACAATTTACAGTTTATAAAGTTGAACAATGTATGTTGACGGCACTTTGCAATCTGAAAGGCGCTTTGCTAGAAACACTTTATATAAGTAATGAAGTTGTAAGAAAAGTTTATGCAATTCCTTATGGCAAAACAGAACACTTGCATATTAGTAAAGGAAGTCACAATATGCAGTCTTCTACAAAATTATAAAATTTTATTTTAATAGTAGTAGAATAATTATTCATTTAGTTTCATCATGTAGCAAATGTCTACTACTGTGTGCATATGCTTTTAAAGGTCCCACTTTGTAAAAAGCACAGTACATTAGAGGGCAGAACTTCCTATCTACCTCAATCAAGTCTTAAAGGATCAGGATCAGATTTTTGAATTGGATCTGACAAGAAATTGATGGCAAGTACAGAAGAGAAGAGTGTTTCGTTCTGTAAGAAATCCATAGTAAATGATTTTTAAGAGGTCTCTTTCTAGGTCAGCACTTTGCACATGGTTTTTTAAAGTTCTAGTTACAATATGCTGCAAACATTAAAATAATAAATGACATTAATCTGGACATATTTCAAATACATATTATACATTATAACTGTGTATTGATATCTATATCCAAAATCTTTTTTTAACTTATTACTCTATAAAATTATAAACAAGGTCTGATGACATTTGAACAAATAACCTGTGACAGTAGTTATTCTTGCAATTTCCAAAAGTAATCTGCTGCAGAAATTAAGTAAAAGAGTATTTAATATTACTTTTACCAAAGTTACTCCATTAAAAGCAGAAAATAGAAGATAGATTTTTTTAAACTGCCATGTATTAAAAAACACTCCTTTTACTCATCTGAGGTAGGCAACCTGTTTTGGCCTGCCTGCCTCAGATTAGTAAAAGGAATGTTAAAACGTTTACTAAGTGAAGCGCCAATCATTGTCTATTGCAGCTCTCTGAATGGGCTAGCCAATGTGGTAAAATGAGACAGGAGGGAAAAAGGGAGGAGCAGAAGGGGCCTACGGTTACACCTCAAACTTACAATAGACCCTTATGTCTCTAAATTGGTAAATGGGTTAGAGGTCAACAAAACCCAATATAGAGGCATTGGTCCATTTGTTAAATTTATGATACTGCTGCAATACTCAAACTACAGTGAAATGAAGTATGGAAGATTAAAATGCTTAGAATAGGTCAGGCAAAGTAGAATAGGCTCATGCCTGTAATCCCAGCACTTTGGGACACCAGCCTGGACAGCATGGCGAAACCCCAACTCTACTAAAAATACAAAAATGTTCTGGGTATAATGGTGCACACATGTAATCCCAGCTGCTTGGGAGGCTGAGGCAGGAGATGCACTTGAACCCGGGAGGCAGAGGTTAGTGAGGTGAGATTGCACCATGCAATGAAGGTAGTATTAAAATAACAATGCATTCCAACATAGTGCTTTAAAAAAGAATAATATTCTTCAAAAAGGTCTTGTATCATTATTATGGGTACTTTAATTAACATAAAATTGTATGTATTGTTTTGAAATATATAAATATCATGGAATAACTAACTCTAGGTAATTAACATATGCACATTTAAAATTTCTTCTCAATTTAGACAAGGATATTTTGATTCCATGGCTGCTTTTTGTTAAAATAGATAAAAAAGTTAGCTTTTTGTATATTTATTTTACATCCAGTCATTTCACTGAATATTCTTATTTGTTCCAACAAATTTTTGATTATTATTGGATATTCTATGTATGCAACCATATTAACTTTGAGTAAAAACATTTTTCAACATTTCTACTTATTATTTCATTTTCATGCCTTATACCATTGTCTGTAGGATTTGAGCCAAAATAGTTTATTTTGAATTAGTTTCCATAAATTCTTATTTTTCTTAGTCTAATTAGTTGTGCTTGCTAAAAATATCAATTTTTGGCCGTTTTTGGACAAATCACATGGCAATTTTTTTTAATGTTGATTTCCAGGGTATAGCAATAAAAACAACAACAACAAAAAACCTGGCTTGCTATATGTAAAAAAAAAAAAAAAGTTGAATCTCTAAATTACATTACACACAAAAGGGCATTCTGAATAATTTAAGATTTGAATGTGAATAGTAATATTTTATAATAGAGAAAATATAGAATAATGTTTTGTAACTTTGAAATGAAGAAAAATTTCTTAAAACCCACATTTATTAAGAGCTTAATTTGTATGAATATAGCAAAATTAAGGGTATAAGTTTAATGCAGTACATCATAGACAATACTGACGAAGAAGATATTAGCAACATTAAAAACTAACAAGGGCTCTTTGTTACAACTATTTTGGAAATAAATTTGGAAGTATTTAGAGACATAATGTATACAGGCAGCTTATAATTCAGGGACCCAAACCTGGTTATGTCCAGAAGAAATTCTCACACAGATCACTAAGTGGATATACCAAAGGCAGTTTATTATAGGTTTTTCTGTGTCATTTAGAAATTAGAGGCAACCTAGATGCTCATCACTAGAAGAAAAAACTCTTAAAATATTATAACTTCTTTTAGTGGAATGTATTATTAATTACAATCAGTACACTGAATGAACATACAAGATAGATAGAGCTCAAAGTAACTAATAATACATTCCACTAAAAGAAGTTATAATAAGTTTTAAAAAGAAAGGATACTAAAGTGGATGTATAGCAAAATAAAAATTAAAATATACACATTTAAAGCAACACTGCATATTCTATGTAACATATGCATCCAAGATGTTGTAACAGATACAACATCTAAAAGGAGTGTGGGTAATGAACATAAGGATCTGCTAACCTTTCCGTTTTGGTAGTGGGAAGTGGATCCTCTTCTTCAAAGTTTAGAAAGAATCTTTATACAAAAATATCTTGGTGTTATTTGTGTATTGGGGGGGTACTTTGAAATAACTTCAGCCTCATCAAAACATGTATGTGATAGTAAAAAGAACTTCCATATTTGCAATACTCCATCATATAATCCAACATTTTATCATATTTGCCTTATTATTCATTAGTTACAATACCTCATCCAATTTTTCCTAAGAAAAACACTCTCCCCTTGTATTTTACATATAACATATATTGGATTATATAAAAAGGCCAGACCTATCACTGATTGGGGTACCTGAAACAGAAGGGGAGAATGGAACTAAGTTAGAAAACATGCTTCAGGGTATCATCCAGGAGAATTTCCCCAAACTAGCAAGAGAGGTCAACATTCAAATTCAGGAATTTCAGAGAACTCCAGAAAGACTCTATGAGAAGATGAAATCCAAAACATAAAATAATCAAATAGCGTCTCCAAGGTTGAAATGAAGGAAATAATGTTAAAGGCAGCCAGAAAGGAAAGCCAGGTCATCTACACAGGGAAGCCCATTACAATAACAGTACCTCACTGAGCAGACATCCTAAAACCAGAAGAGATTGGAGGCAAATACTCAACATTCTTAAAAAAAAATAATTTCCAACCCAGAATTGCATATCTGGCCAAACTAAGCTTCATAAGCAAAGTAGAAATAAAATCCTTTTCAGAAAAGCAAATACTGAGGGAACTTATCACTTCCAGGTTTGCTTTACAAGAGCTCCTGAAGGAAGAACTAAATATGGAAAGGAAAAACCATTACCAGCCACTGCAAAAACACACTGAAGCATAAAGAACAAATGACATTATGAAGCAACTACATCAACAAGTCTGCAAAACAAGCAGCTGGCATCATGATGACAGGATCAAATTCACATGTAACAATATTAAACTTAAATGTAAATGGGCTAAATGTTCCAATTAAATGACACAGAATGGCAAGCTGGATAGAGTCAAGACCCATTGATTTTACTGTGTTCAAGAGAAGCAAGTTGTGCAAAGGCACACATAGGCTCAAAATAAAGAGATATAGGAAAATCTGTCATGCTAATGCAAAGCAGAAAAATGTAGGGGTTGTAATCCTAGTTCCTGACAAAAAAGATTTTAAACCAACAAAAATGAAAAAAACACAAAGAAGAGCATTACATAGTGGTAAAGGAATCAATTCAACAAGACGAGCTAACTCTCCTATATATATAAAATCCAAGGGCACCCAGATTAATAAAACAAGTTCTTAGAGACATACAAAAGACTAAGACTCCCACAATATAATTGTGAGAGAGTTTAACATTCCACTGTAAATATTAGCCAGATAATTGACACAAAAAATTAGCAAAGATATTCAGGACTTGAACTCAGCTCTGGATCAAGTGGCCCCTGATAGATAGCTATAGAACTCTGCACCCCAAAACAACAGAATACACATTCTTCTTGGCACTATATGGCACTTACTCTAAAATTAATCACATAATTTGAAGTAAAATACTTCTCAGCAAATGCAAAAGAACTGAAGTCCTAATAGTCTCTCAGACCACAGCACAATCAAATTAAAACTCCTCACTCAAAACCACACAATTACATGGAAATTGAACAACCTGTTCCTGTTTTACTCCTAGGTAAATTATGAAATTAAGGCAGAAATCAAGAAATTCTTTGAAATCAGTGAGAACAAAGAGACAACATACCAGAATCTGTGCAACACAGCTAAAGTAGTGTTAAAACGGAAATTTATAGTACTAAATTCCCATATCAAAAAGCAAGAAATACAACAAATTGACTAACCTGACATTACAACTAAAAAGAACTAGAGAAACAAGAGCAAACAAACCCCTAATCTATCAGAAGACAAGAAATTACCAAGATGAGAATGGAACTAAAGGAGATAAAGACAAGAAAAACCCTTTTAAAATCAACAAATCCAGGAGATGGTTTTATGGAAAAAAAAAAGTAACAGAGCACTAGTTAGACTAATGAAGAAGAAAAAAAGAGAAGAATCAAGTAGACAAAATAAAAATGACAAAGGGGATATCACCACTGACCCCACAGAAATACAAACAACCATCAGAGAATACTATAAACACCACTATGCCAATAAACTAGAAAATCCAGAAGAAAGGGAGAAATTCCTGGCAACAATAGATAAGCAGAGAGCCAAATTATGAATGAATTCCCATACACCCTCCCAAGACTAAACCAAAAAAAAGTTGAATCCCTGAATAGACCAATAGTAGGCTCTGAAATTGAGACAGTAATAAATAGCCTATTAACCAAAAAAAGCCCAGGACTAGCGAGATTTATAGCTGGATTTGACCAGAGGTACAAAAAGGAGCTGGTGCCATTTCTTCTAAAACTATTCCAAACAATGGAAAAGGAGGGACTCCTTTTATGGAGGCCAACATCATTCTGATACCAAAACCTGGAAGTTACAACAAAAAAAGAAAACTTCCAACCACTCTCTGATGAACATTGTTGCAAAATCCTCAATAAAATACTGGCAAACTGAATCCAGAAGCTCATCAAAAAGCTTATGCTCTATGATCAAGTTGGCTTCATCTCCGGGATGCAAGCCTGGTTCAACATACACAAATCAATAAATGTAATTAATCACATAAACGGAACTGAAGACAAAAAAAAACATATGATTACCTCAATAGACACGGAAAAGATCTTTAATAAGATACAAAATCCCTTCATGCTAAAAACTAAATTAACTATGTATTGAAGAAACATGCCTAAAAAATAGTAAGAGTCATTTATGACAAACCCATCGCCAATATTGTACTGAAAGGGCAAAAGCTGGAATTATTCCCCTTGAAAACCCGCACAAGAAAAAGATACCCTCTCTCACCACTCCTATTCAACATAGTACTGGAAGTTCTGGCCAGGGCAAACAGGCCAGAAATATAAAGAGTATTCAAATAGGAAAAGACAAAGTCATACAAAATCAATGTGCAAAAATCAAAGCATTCCTATTTACCAGCAATAGATAAGCCAAGAGCCAAATTATGGATGAATTCCCATTTACAATTGCTACAAATGGAATAACATACCTAGGAATACAGCTAACAAGGGAAGTGAAGGAAATAACAGATGCTGCTGAGGTGGTGGAGAAATGGGAATGCCTTTACATTGCTTCTGAGAATTTAAATTAATTCAGCCACTGTGGAAGACAATGTGGTGATTCCTCAAAGACCTAAAACCAGAAATACAATTTGACCCAACAATCCCAAGGAACATAAATCATTATATTCTAAAGATATGCACAAGTATGTTCATTGCAGCACTCTTCACAAAAGGAAACAGATAAAATCAACCCAGATGCTCAATAATAGACTGGATAAAGAAAATGTAGAACATATACACCACGGAACACTATGCAGTCATAAAAAGGAATGAGATCATGTTCTTTGCAGAGATATAGATGGAGCTGGAAGCCCTTATCTTCAGCAAGCTTACACAGGAGCAGAAAACCAAACACCACATGTGCTCACGTGTAAGTGGGAGCTGAACAATAAAACACATGGACAGAGAAGGGAACAACACACACTGGGGCCTATTGCAGGGAAACGGGGAGGGAGAACATAGGAAATATAGCTAACAAATGCTGGGCTTAATACCTAGGTGATAGGCTGATAGGTGCACCAAACCACTATGGCACATGTTTACCTATGTAAGAAACCTGCACATCTTTCACATGTATCCCAGAACTTAAAATAAATATTAATAAAAAATACAATTTTGTATTGTTTATTTCTTGAATATTCCATTTAGTATTTTTGGACTGTAGTTAACTATAGGTAAAATGAAACCATAGTAAGAATAAACATAGGTAAGCAGGAAGTATTGTGTATGTAATTATACACACACACACACACACACATACTGTTATCGTCATGAGAAAATGATATCATTTTTCATCAGCAGCCTCTAAGTTGGTCCTTGATAATCCCTACCTCAACTTGGATGCTCATTCCTACTGTCTTGGATCATTCACATAGAAAGAGGTCCAGTGCCATGTGGTCGAAAGCCCTATGTAGAGGCTCACATCAGTGAGCTTGGATGTGGACTTTTCTACCCTTGAGTCAAGTATTTAGATGAGATTTCAGCCTGAAACAACAGCTTGACTGCAACCTCATGAGAGACCTTGAACTAGATGCACCAAGCTAAGCTATAATCTCATTTCTGACCTCCAAGAACTCTGACATAATCAATGTTTATTGTTTTCAACCAGATTGTTGGTGTGAAGTGAATTTTTTCATGCAGCAATATTTAACTAATACCTCATCAATGGTAAGACCATCAATTACCTCTTAAATACAAAAATCTAATGCATTTTTATTTAATGTGAATGTTTTACAATAAAAGTATTTAAACTTGGCATGATGCAATGATAGATTGAATCTAAGCTCTGCCATTTACTTGAAATGTTACCATCTCTATCTGTGCCAGTTTGTTAATGTGTGTAATAAAGATACTAGTAGTGCCTATCTCATAGTTTTTCATAACTATTAAATGAGATAATACCTGTAAGGCATTTAATAAGAATGTCTGGCACATAGCAAGTGTGAAATAAATATTAGCTTTACTTTTCACTGTTATTACTTCCTGCCTATTAAGATTATCATCAGCTTCTGCATCTATAATACAAATTCTTAGTTTCTTTTATTGCTTATTGCTGGGATTATTGCAACCATTTTCTAATTGGTTTTAATTTAAAAATTTTATTCATACTTCTATGTAGAAGCTTCAGTGATAGCTCAGATCCTTCAGATAAAAATGTTAACTCCTCAGGTTTGCCTTTCACACAACTATGGTCCTTCATTATTATTTACCTGCTTTCCTCTTCAGGCTAATTCACTACTTCACCCACACAAGCAACACAAGCTTTGCCAACTGCAATGAACTTCCTCAAATTTCTTATATGAACGGTACATTTTTATACCTTGATGGCTACATATTGTCTGTTGGCTTTGCTAAAAATTTTGCTTTCCTTATTCTATATTTCTTCTTCCTCTGTTCTCAAGACCAGCTCCTCTGAGACTTTTCATTCAACTCCCTTCTATAGCCATGTCTACTGGTGCCCTTTTTAAACCTTAAGTAACATCCTTCTTTTATGATAGTAGGTGGAGTAGTGACTACATAGAGTAAATTGGTGTGTTGAGGAATATTAGAGTAACTGTATTTGTTTCTACATAAAAATTACCCTGAAACATAGAATCTCAAAATAACTGTCGTTTATTATCTCTTAGTTTCTATGGGTCAGATATTTGGGAGCAGCTTAGCTTGTTGAATCAGACTCGGGGTCTCTCATGAGGCTGCATTCAAGATGTGGTTTAGGGCTGAAGTTATTTGAAGGCATGATTTGTGCAAGAGGATTTTCTTCCAACATGGTCCACTCAATGTCTTTTGAAGAGAAGCCTCCCTTCTGGCTACAGACAGAAGGCTTCAGTTCTGTCACATGGTTCTTTCCATAGTGGTACTTGAGTGTCCTCGCGATATGACAGTTGGCTTATTTCAGAGCAAATGTTCCAAGAATCACACAAAATCTGCAGAGTTTTCTAGACTAAACTTGAAAGTCACACTGCATCATCTTCCATGATATATTAGTTATACAAGCCATCCCTATCAAATGTGAGAGAAAACAGCATGATTATTAGGAGATCAGCATCATTGTGAGTTATCACAGAGGCTACTAAATTGAAAAACTTTAACATTAAAAAAGAATATATTAACCATTTAATAATATTTTAGACTCATCTTGATTATTTTAATTGCCGAAGAGTTTTCCTGAAAAGTTTTGCCTTCAAGGAAATCCCAATTTAAAATAAAGGGAAATAAATTTAAACATTATTATGACTTTTATGTGACATAAATGTGTACATGTTTAGCATATATTTCATTTTTACAACTGAACTTAAGCTTATGAGTAATCATATATTTAAAGAAAAGCTTAATGTGTCATGAAGAACAAAGTGAAAAAACGAGGATATTTTCATTCTGGCAACTGCCCTGGATTAACTATGGCATTCATTGTACTTCAGCTTTGTTACCCCTCTGATGGGTGATATAACTAATTGTCCTTACATCTTTTGAGAGTGTTATGAGTGTAAAGAAAATTACTTATGAGAAGCAGCAATGAAAAGTTAAACAATTATAAAAAGGTAAAGAGGCTTTATTAGGTCATTTGTAAAAGTGTCTCATAAATGACATTTGAATATTTGTAATTACCTAGCATATATCACAAACAAATAGTAATTAATATAATCAGACATGACATTAATTTCAGGTGACTTTTACCAAGATACCTTATTTCCCTTCTAGGGTAGCTCATCAAGAAGCTAGATTTACAATACCACATGTAAAGACAATACTGACTTTCAGGTATCATTAATCTTTGTTCAAACTCAATGCATAAATGCAATGAAATAGAAATGAGACAGAAAATGTTGGTAAAAAGTTTTCATCAGTGCTAAATTCTAGTGTTATTAACCCATTCTAGAATTATGGACAACATAAAGGCAGTGATGTAATTTCTGCTTCTCAATGAAGCAAGTTTCCAGTTTCTTCAATATTCAACTTGTGAATATTATTGCAAGCAAAAATAATTTTACTTTTTGATAATGTTTTATGGCATCCACAATTAGTAATAATTTCCACTGAGGTGAAGTAGTTGCACAGCCTAATCAATTACACTAGCTATGTGCAACACCTCAGTGACAGCTGCACTGTGGATGTAGATTGACTATTTTTCTCTCTGAAGTCATGTTTCTATCAAGAAGGATCATTTGAATGTATTAATTAGGGGGAGGACTCAAGATGGCGCTGTGAGAACAACCCAGGATTGGAGCTCTTCTCGCTGAATCTGCAAACGGTGAGTCAGAGCGGCATTTCCAGACTGATCTTTGTTGCCCACAGAACGGGGAAACTCCCAAGTATAAAAAAGACACGGGACGCCAGGCAGTAGGTCTGCCTGGTGAAGCCGGCAGCCGGGGCGGCGGCGGCCGGCCCTACCCAGCAATCCCCACAGGGCACGCTTGTCCGGGTGCCCTGTTGAACCGGCAACCTGAGACTTGAGAGGGCTGGTCTTGAGACTGAATGTGACTTGGACAGTAGCCCAGCCCAGGGGATTGCAGGAATTGGGATACCCAGTGGGACGAACAAAACCGCGATTTCAAACTATCCCGAGCAGACGGTCCGAGACGCTCTGTGGGGGAGGGGCGTCCACCACTACCAAGCAACCCGCCCCAACTGAGATACACGCCCACTGCTGACGCAGCCAGCCGTTGCCGAGGCAACCCGCCCCAACGGAGATACACGCCCATTGCTGACGCAGCCAGCCGTTGCAGAGGCAACCCGTCCCTACTGAGATACACGCCCACTGCTGACGCAGCCTGCCGTTGCTGAGGCAACACGCTACAACAAAGAGACTCTGCCACAGGGCGTGGCGGAGACCACAGCAGAGCCGGCAGGAACAGCACGAATCACACAACAGCAGGGCGGAGCCTCGGCAGCCAAACAGTGGCTAGTCTGCCTTCTAGCTGGGCAGGACACCTGATCGGACATCCAAAAATAAAGCCCAAACCCCTCAACACAGAGCATTTGAGAAAAAAAAAAAAAAAGGGGGTTTTTTAATGAGCACTGTTGCAGCAGAATCAAACATAGCAGCCTAACAGCCCTGAATGAACAACAGAGTGCACAGCTCAGCAATTAAACCCCTATAAAGTACAAACTGTCTCCTCAAGCAACTCCCTGACCCCTCTATATCCAAAAGACTGACATTAGGCAGGCATCATCCTGGGACAAAAAGAGCAGAAAAAGAAACTGGTAGCATCCCTCGCTGTGCCACAGCTACTAGAGGTGCACCCCAGACAAGCAGGGTCTGGAGCGGACCTCAGCAGTCGTACAGCGAAGGGGCTAGACTGGTAGAAGGAAAACAAAGCAACAGAAATACTTCATCATCAACATTCTGGGTGTCCACTCAGAGACCCAAACGAAAAGTCAGCAACTACGCAGACGACCAGCGGACACATCCACAAAGATGGGAAGAAACCAGCGCAAAAAGGAGGAAAACACCCGAAACCAGAACACCTCGCCTCCTAGAAAGGACCAAAACTCCTCACCAGCAAGGGAGCAAAGCTGGACGGAGAATGACTGTGACAAAATGACGGAATTAGACTTCAGAAGATGGATAATGACAAACTTTTGTGAGCTAAAAGATCATGTATTAAATCAATGCAAAGAAACTAAGAACCTTGAAAAAAGATTTGAAAAAAGATTCGAGGAAATGATAACAAGAATGGATACCTTAGAGAGGAATATGAATGAATTAAAGGAGCTGAAAAACACAATACGAGAACTTCGCGAAGCAAGCACAAGTTTCAATAGCCGAATTGAACAAGCAGAAGAAAGAATATCTGAAGTCGAAGACCAACTCAATGAAATAAAACGAGAAACCAAGATCAGAGAAAAAAGCGCAAAAAGGAATGAACAAAGTGTCCAAGAAATGTGGGACTATGTGAAAAGACCTAACCTACGTTTGATAGGTGTACCAGAAGGGGACAAAGAGAATGAATCCAAGCTGGAAAATACTCTTCAGGACATCATCCAGGAAAATTTCCCCCACCTAGCAAGACAAGCCAACACTCAATTGCAGGAAATACAGAGAACACCACAAAGATATTCCGCAAGAAGAGCAACCGCAAGGCACATAATCATCAGATTCAACAGGGTTGAAATAAAGGAGAGAATACTAAGGGCAGCCAGAGAGAAAGGTCGGGTCACCCACAAAGGGAAGCCCATCAGACTCACAGCAGATCTCTTGGCAGAAACACTACAAGCCAGAAGAGAGTGGGGGCCAATATTCAATATTCTTAAAGAAAAGAACTTTCAACCCAGAATTTCATATCCAGCCAAACTGAGCTTCAGAAGTGAAGGAAGAATAAAATCCTTTGCAAACAAGCAAGTACTCAGAGATTTTGTCACCACCAGGCCTGCTTTACAAGAGCTCCTAAAAGAGGCACTACACATAGAAAGGATCAACCAGTACCAGCCATTCCAAAATCACACTGAATGCTAAAGAGCTTCAACATAATGAAGAATCTACAACAACTAACAGGCAAAACAGCCACTTAGCATCAAAATGGCAGTATCAAATTCACACATAACAATATTAACCCTAAATGTAAATGGACTAAATGCACCAATCAAAAGACACAGACTGGCAAATTGGATAAAAATCCAAAACCCATCAGTGTGCTGTATCCAGGAAACCCATCTCACATGCAAGGATACACAAAGGCTCAAAATAAAGGGATGGAGGAAGATTTACCAAGCTAATGGAAAGCAAAAAAAAGCAGGAGTTGCAATTCTCATCTCTGATAAAATAGACTTTAAAGTAACAAAGATCAAAAGAGACAAAGAAGGCCATTACATAATGGTAAAAGGATCGATACAACAAGAAGAGCTAACGATCCTAAACATATATGGACCCAACACAGGAGCACCCAGATACATAAGGCAAGTTCTTAATGACTTACAAAAGGACTTAGACTCCCACACAATAATAGTGGGAGGCTTTAACACTCCACTGTCAATACTAGACAGATCAACCAGACAGAAAATCAACAAGGATACCCAGGGCTTGAACTCAGACTTGGAGCAAGCAAACCTGGTGGACGTGTACAGAACTCTCCACCCCAAATCCACAGAATACACATTCTTCTCAGCACCACATCACATCTACTCTAAAATTGACCACATAATTGGAAGTAAAGCACTGCTCAACAAATGCAAAACAACTGAAATCATAACAAACAGCCTCTCAGACCATAGTGCAATCAAGTTAGAACTCAGAATTCAGAAACCGATCCAGAAACACACAGCTTCATGGAAACTGAACAACTGGCTCTTGAATGTTGACTGGGTAAACAACGAAATGAAAGCAGAAATAAAGAAGTTCTTCGAAACCAATGAGAACGAAGACACAACGTGCCAGAACCTCTGGGACACATTTAAAGCAGTCTCTAGAGGAAAGTATATAGCAATAAGTGCCCATATGAGGAGAATGGAGAGATCCAAAACTGACACCCTATCATCAAAATTGAAAGAGCTAGAGGAGCAAGATCAAAAAAACTCAAAACCCAGCAGAAGACAAGAAATTACTAAGATCAGAGCTGAGCTGAAGGAGATTGAGACACGAAGAACCCTTCAAAAAATAAATAAATCCAAGAGCTGGTTTTTTGAAAAGATCAACAAAATAGACAGACCACTAGCCAGATTGATTAAAAATGAAAGAGAGAACAACCAAATAGATGCAATAAAAAATGATAAGGGGAAATCACCACAGATTCCACAGAAATTCAAACCATCATCAGAGAATATTACAAACAACTCTATGCGCATAAACTAGTAAACCTGGAAGAAATGGATAAATTCCTGGACTCCTGTGTCCTCCCAAGCCTAAACCAGGAGGAAGCTGAAACTATGAATAGACCAATAACAAGGTCTGAAGTTGAGGCAGCAATTAAGAGCCTACCACACAAAAGAAGCCCAGGTCCAGACGGGTTCACAGCCGAATTCTACCAGACACACAAGGAGGAGCTGGTACCATTCCTTCTAAAACTATTTCAAACAATCCAAAAAGAGGGAATCCTTCCCAAATCATTTTATGAGACCAACATCATCCTGATACCAAAACCCGGCAGAGACCCAATGAGAAAAGAAAACTTCAGGCCAATATCCATGATGAACATAGATGCAAAAATCTTCAATAAAATATTGGCAAGCCGATTGCAACAGCAAATCAAAAAACTTATTCATCATGATCAAGTAGGATTCATCCCGGGGATGCAAGGCTGGTTCAACATACGCAAGTCTATCAACGTAATTCACCACATAAACAGAACCAAAAACAAAAACCACATGATTATCTCAATTGATGCAGAGAAGGCATTTGACAAAATTCAACAGCCCTTTATGCTAAAAACCCTCAATAAACTCGGTATCGATGGAACGTATCTCAAAGTAATAAAAGCTATTTATGACAAACCAACAGCCAATAGCATACTGAATGGGCAAAAACTGGAAGCATTCCCTTTGAAATCTGGCACTAGACAAGGATGCCCTCTCTCACCACTCCTATTCAATATAGTACTGGAAGTTCTAGCCAGAGCAATCAGGCAAGAAAAAGAAATAAAGGGTATTCAAATAGGAAAGGTGGAAGCCAAATTGTCTCTATTTGCAGACGACATGATAGTATACCTAGAAGACCCCATTGCCTCAGCCCAAAAACTCCTGAAACTGATAAACAACTTCAGTGAAGTCTCAGGATATAAAATCAATGTGCAAAAATCACAAGCATTCGTCTACACCAATAACAGACTTAAAGAAAGCCAAATCAAGAGCGAACTGCCATTCGCAATTGCTACAAAAAGAATAAAATACCTTGGAATACAACTCACAAGGAACGTAAGGGACCTCTTCAAGGAGAACTACAAACCACTGCTCAACAAAATCAGAGAGGACACAAACAGATGGAGAAACATTCCATGTTCATGGTTAGGAAGAATTAATATCGTGAAAATGGCTATACTGCCCAAAGTAATTTACAGAATCAACGCTATCCCCATCAAGCTACCATTGACTTTCTTCACAGAACTGGAAAAAACCACCATGAACTTCATATGGAACCAAAAGAGAGCCCGCATAGCCAAGTCAATTCTAAGCAAAAAGAACACAGCGGGGGGCATCACACTACCGGATTTCAAACTATACTACAAGGCTACAGTAATCAAAACAGCATGGTACTGGTACCAAAACAGAGATATAGACCAATGGAACAAAACAGAGGCACCGGAGGCAACACAGCATACATACAACTATACAATCTTTGATAAACCTGACAAAAACAAGCAATGGGGAAAGGACTCCATGTTTAACAAATGGTGTTGGGAAAACTGGCTAGCCATGTGCAGAAAGCAGAAACTGGACCCCTTCCTGACACCTTACACTAAAATTAACTCCAGATGGATTAAAGACTTAAACATAAGACCTGGCACCATAAAAACCCTAGAAGGAAATCTAGGCAAAACTATCCAGGACATAGGAGTAGGCAAGGACTTCATGAACAAAACACCAAAAGCATTGGCAACAAAAGCCAAAATAGACAAATGGGACCTAATGAAACTCCACAGCTTCTGCACGGCAAAAGAAACAGTCACTAGAGTGGATCGGCAACCAACAGAATGGGAAAAAATATTCGCAGTCTACCCATCTGACAAAGGGCTGATATCCAGAATTTACAAAGAACTCAAACAGATTTACAGGAAAAAAACAAACAAGCCCATTCAAAAGTGGGCAAAGGATATGAACAGATACTTTACGAAAGAAGACATATATGAGGCCAACAGTCATATGAAAAAATGCTCATCGTCACTGGTCATCAGAGAGATGCAAATCAAAACCACATTGAGATACCATCTCACGCCAGTTAGAATGGCGATCATTAAAAAATCTGGAGACAACAGATGCTGGAGAGGATGTGGAGAAAAAGGAACACTTTTACACTGTTGGTGGGAGTATAAATTAGTTCAACCATTGTGGAAGACAGTGTGGCGATTCCTCAAGGTCTTAGAAATAGAAATTCCATTTAACCCAGCAATCCCATTACTGGGTATATATCCAAAAGACTATAAATCATTCTACTATAAGGACACATGTACACGAATGTTCATTGCAGCACTGTTTACAATAGCAAAGACCTGGAATCAACCCAAATGCCCATTGATAATAGACTGGATTGGAAAAATGTGGCACATATACACCATGGAATATTATGCAGCAATCAGAAATGATGAGTTCGTGTCGTTTGTAGGGACATGGATGAATCTGGAGAACGTCATCCTCAGCAAACTGACACAAGAACAGAAAATGAAACACCGCATATTCTCACTCATAGGTGGGTGATGAAAAATGAGAACACATGGACACAGAAAGGGGAGTACTAAACACTGGGGTCTATTGGGGGGAAAAGGGGAGGGCCAGTGGGAGGGGGAGGTGGGGAGGGATAGCCTGGGGAGAAATGCCAAATGTGGGTGAAGGGGAGAAGAAAAGCAAAGCACACTGCCATGTGTGTACCTACGCAACTGTCTTGCATGCTCTGCTCATGTACCCCAAAACCTATAATCCAATAAAAAATATAAAAAAAAGAATGTATTAATTAGCTCTTCTATGAACTACTTTTGAAATTATTCCATGAAATATGTGGTGACCTGTCATTAAACATCATTCCAGGTGATGTATCAGCTGATAACTTATTGTGTTTCCTCTTCAATGTTTTTTAGAGCAAAATGCAGAAAACTGCTTGATTTACACAAAGGATTTGATACCCATAATTTGAGTCATTATTGTTCTATTTTGTTTAAGCATAGCATAATTAAGTATGGTATGATTGACATAGGTATTGGTACACAGATATAGGATATTGCAAATTTGAAATATGAGTCATTTGCTTGGGACCTTGCTTAGGGTCAAAAAGAAACTGATATTAAATCTAGAAAAAAATAGATCCAGTGAATGCAATGATTAAAGCATTATTAATATAGTTTTCCATCATAATTTGGAAGGTAAATAATGTTGATCTAGAAGAAGGGGTTGGAATATAGACTCTTAGTGGTGTGTGCTAGATGTCATCAAGTGGATTTGCCAAGATCTTAAAAGAAATGGGTGATTTCAATAACTGTATATTTCCAAGTAGAAAAAAAAGTAGAAAATTCAGAAACCTGAGGGTTTAGAAATGGAACTATATCTGAATGTCAAATAATAAATTATAGAATTAGGTTTTTTTAATTCTGTTTAAAGGCAGCAACTGAAACAACATTTACCCTTTCACTCATTACTAAATTTTTCTGAGTAGCTAAGGTGGTACATAGTAATTCTTTTCATCTGGACAAAATAACTCTAGGGAAAAAGACAAAGGCTATGTCTCTCCTACCAAAGCTTAACAGAACAAAAGTACCCACAATTATTTCAAAAATATGAGAGTGAGAATGTGGGGGATGGTGGAAGAGAGAGTGCAAGGAAATATAGCAAATTTAAGAAGTAAATCAAAAAGTCAGGTTGGAGAAAACCCAGGTAGGTGAAGCTGGGAGTGAAAGAGAACCAGCAGTGAACCATTCTAAAGTATGGGCAGCTACTTCTGGCCCATAAAGCAGAATGCAGATTCAAGATGGCCATATGCAGCTAGTATGTGCCTCCTCCACAGAGAGGAACCAAAATAGCAATTAGATATTCACCATTTGAATAGATCATCTAAGAAAGGAAAACAGAGGAGTGATGAGAAGCACTGAAAGCAAAGAAGAAAGACCTGTGCCAGCCTACTCAGATGGGAATGGCTGGGAGCTATAAGAAGCTCTCAGCTGTTGGAAAAGGGTAGATGAGAGATACACAAGGCTGTACATTTCCACTATGGACATTTACAGTCTTAGCTACAGGAGAACCTCTCAACACATGGAGGCTTTAAGACTAAAATTGAGAGCTGCCCAGAGATTGCACAGAGGTATTTCTCTGGAGACATAACTAATGCTGAGTCTCATAGGCTTTCTAAGCCCTGAGAAGCTACAGCATAACACCATTCTGAGACCCAATACCCCAAAGAACTCTGCCTTGTCCTGGGGCCAGTGTCACGACTTCTGCTGCTGCTGCTGCTGAGCCAAGAAGGGAGGGAGAGGCCAGGCACTTTCACATACCTCAATAGCAAATCTCACTGCAGGCTACTGTGGGATCAAGATATAAGGATATCACCTGTTCCACAGCCACCTGCCTTCCTTGGGTACACTGAGGTGACCCTTTTTTCCCTGATGGCAAGCTCACAGTGCAGCTACACCTGCCCACATCTGAGCATTCTGCTGGTGGGTGGGGTACTACTTTGTCTATTACAACCAGTGTCTGAACACACAGCCAGGTGGCCTGAGGAAAAACCCACCTATCTGGTCCCATCTCCCTGATACTCCAGCATGCCATCCACAGGCTTGAGGATCTTACAGCCCAGTCCATCATCATTGCCACTATTTGTGCAGATGTCAACATAAGGACACAGAAACATGAAAAAGTGTGGAAATATGACACCTTCAGCAATAATTCTCCACTAACAGATTCCAATAGAAAAAATTCACAAAATTCCTGAAAAGGAATTTAAAATACTAATTTTTAAAGGAAGTCCATGAGATAAAGGAACTCTGAAAAACAATAAAGATAAATAAGTAAACAACTAAATATAAGAATAAGAAGTTTACCAAAGAGAGAGATTTCTTTTTAAAGAACCAAACAGAAATTCTGAAACTGATTAATTGGAGGAAATATAAAATACATTTAAAAGATTTGACAATTGACTAGATCAAGTAGAAGAAAGAATCTGAGAACTTGAAGACAGATCTTTTGAAATAATTTATAAAAAAAACAATTTTTAAAATAGGCAAAGCCTTTGTGACATTTTGGACAATATAAAGTGACTGAATATGTGAATTATCAATACCCTTGGTAAGAAAACATATGTGTAGTAAAATATTAGATGAAAAATTCCCAAGTTTATCAAAAGATATAGATATATAAATACAGGAATTCCAAAGACATCAAACAGATATAATGCAGAAAGATCTTTTCTAGCAGTACATTAAAGTCAAAGTGTCTGAAGTTAAAGCAAAAAGGGAATATAAAAACAGCATGAGAAAAACATCTAGTCCCCTCTAAAAGAACCCCATCAGACTAACACTGGATTTCTCAACAAAAACTTTAAAATCTAGGAGAGAATTGGTTGTCATATTCATGGTCATAAAAGAAAAAAACTGCTACCCAAGGATAATGTATCCAGCAAAATTATCTTTTATAAATAAAGTAGAAATAAAGTTTTTCCGAGATAAGCAAACACAAAGAGAATACATCACCACTATACAGCCCTGTGAGAAACTCTCAAGAGTTATAAACTTGGAAAAAAGGGGTAACACTCATCATCATGAAAACACACACAAAAGTACTAAACTCACTGGTAAACCAAATACACAAATGAGCAAGAAATAGGATTTAAATGGTGCCGCTATAGTGAAACACCAAGCCACAATGACTAATACTAGAAAAAGAAAGATACAAAGTATTTACAAAACAACCAGAAACAATTAACAATATGACAGTAACAAAGCCTCACATATTAATGATAACTTTGAATGTAAATGGATTAAATTCTCTAGATGTAAATATAGAATGACTGAATAAAGAAACTCAGTCCAACCATATGCTGTCAACAAGAAGCACACTTTCCAGAAAAGACACATACTGACTCAAAGTAAAGGAATGAAAGTTATTCCATTCAAATGGAAAACAAAAGAAATGTAGGAATAGCTATATCTATTCAGATTTAAAATTTTTGAGTTAAAAAACAGTAAAAAAACAAACAAGACAATGACAGTTACTGTATAATAAAAAAGCCATCAATTTAGCAAAATAATATAACAATTCTAAATATATATGCAAACAACACTAAAATACCCAAATTCGTAAAGCAAATATTACTGTATTTAAAGAGAGAGGCAGATTTTTATAAAATTATAGTGGTAGATTTCAACTATACAATATAATGGAAGACTTTTACTCTCATCATTAGACAGAATATCTAGGCAGAAAATCAACAAAAATAATTGGATTTCAACTGGACTTTGATCTAACAGACATTTACAGAACATTTCATCCAACTATTGCATAACATACATTCTTCTCATCAGCACATGGAATATTTTTGAGGATACATCATATTTTAGGACACAAACCAAGCCTCAGCATATTTTTTGAAATTGAAACCATGCCAAGTATCTTCTCAGACCACAGTTGAATAGAAATAGAAATCAACACAAAGAGGAATTTTGGAAAGCAAATACACAAAAACTTAAATAAAAACAAAACAAAACAAAAATGTTCCTGAATAATCACTGGGTCAATGAAAAAATTACTATGAAATTTAAGGAGGGCAGATCCAAGATGGCCTAATCGGAACAGCTCTGGAGTGCACTTCCCAGTGAGAACAATGCAGAGTGTGAGTAATCACTGCGTTTCCAAATGAGTTTTTACTGCCGACAGCCCAGGAGATTCCCTGGACTGAAAAGCGCCATGAGTTTCCAGCATGGCTGTTTCAGCCCATGCAGTGGGTCTGCACAAAAAAATTCATACAAATCTGGGAAGCCATTTCAACTGGTACCTGGAATGCCTGGGAGACAGAGCCACCAATTCAACTGAGAAAAAGGGGGCTGAAACAGAGCCAGTTAATCTGGCTTGGTGGTTACCACCCCCACAAAGATCAGCAATATGAAAAGCTCCAGATTGAGACTTTTGCAACAAGTGCATCTGGACCCAGGATGATCCAGCTCTGTGGGGGAAGGGTCATCTGCCATTACTGAGGCAGTCCACAATTCCGGAGGTAGTCCACTATTACTGAGGCTGTCCGCCATTACTGAGGCAGTCTGCCATTACCGAGGCAGTCCGCCATTACCGAGGCAGACTGCCATTACTGAGGCAGACTGCCATTACTGAGGCAGTTCTAACTATACCTGTGTAAATAAAACTGCTAGAAAGTTCACAGAGCAGCTGGGCAGAGGCCACAGCAGCTCACCAATGCCTCTGCTGGCAGACTGTGACTATGCTACCTCCTTGCTGGAGAGGGCATCTCTGAAAAAAGGCAGCAGCACATCAGGAACTTATAAATAAAGCCCCACCTTCCCAGTAGAGCACCTGGGAAAAGCGGCAGTTATGAGTTCCACTGCAGCAGACTTAAACTGCCCAGCATCTCTGAATGGAAAAAAGGAGCTCCGAGCTCAGCACTTGAGCTCCAATAGGGGACAGACTGTCACCTCAAACAGCTCCCTGACCCCCGTATATCCAAAGAGACACCTCATAAAGGAGATCTCAGGCTGACATCTGGTGGGTAGCCTTCTGGGATGAAGATAACAGAAGAAACTGGCAGCAATACTTACTGTTTTGCAGCCATTGCAGGTGATCCCCAGGAAAGCAGGGTCTGGAGTGGACCTCCAGCAGTCCTACAGTAGAGGGGCCTGACTGTTACAAGGAAAACTAAAAAACAGAAAGAAATAACTTCAACATCAACAAAAAGGACATCCACTCAGAGACCCCATCCAAAAGTCACCAGCTACAAAAACCACAGGTAGATAAAGCCACTAAGATGAGAAGAAACCAGTGCAAAAATGATGAAAACACCAAAAACCAGAATGCCTCTTCTCCTCCAAGGGATCACAACTCCCCAGTAAGTGAACAGAGCTAGATAGAGAATGAGTCTGATGAATTGACAGAAACATGCTTCAGAAGGTGGGTAATAACAAACTTCTCTGAGCTAAAAGAACATGTTCTAACCCAATGCAAAGTAACTAAGAACCTTGAAAAAAGGTTTGATTGAAATGCTAAAGAGAATAAACAACTTAGAGAAGACTATCAATGACTTGATGGAGCTAAAAATCACAGCAGGAGAATTTCGTGAAGCATTGACACATTTCAACAGCCAAATCAACCAAGAAGAAGAAAGGATATCAGAGATTGAAGATCAACTCAATGATATAAACAAGATGGCAAGATTAGAGAAAAAAAGAAAGAAAAGAAATGAACAAAGCCTCCAAAAAATATGGGATTAAGTGAAAAGACCTAATCTATGTTTGATGGGTATACCTGAATAAGACAGAGTGAATCCAAGCTGGAAAACACTCTTCAGGATATTATCCAGGAGAACTTCTCCAACCTACCAAGGCAGGCCAACATTCAAGTCCAGGAAATACAGAGAACACCACAAAGATATTCCTCAAGAAGAGCAACACTAAGGCACATAATCATCAGATTCACCAGGGTTGAAATGAAGGAAAAAAAATGCTAAGGGCAGCCAGAGAGAAATGTCAAGTTACCACAAAGTGAAGCCCATCAGACTCACAGAGGATCTCTCAGCAGAAACTCTACAAGCCAGAAGAGAGTGGGGGCCAATATTCAACATCCTTAAAGAAAATAGATTTTGACCTAGAATCTCATATCCAGCCAAACTAAGTTTCATAAGCAAAGGAGAAACAAAATCCTTTATGAACAAGCAATTGCTGATAGATTTCATCAACACCAAGCCCGCCTTACGAGAGCTCCTGAAAGAAGCACTAAACATAGAAAGGAACAACCAGTACCAGCCACTCCAAAAACACACCAAATGGTAAAGAGCATCATCACAGTGAAGAAACTGCATCAACTAATAGGAAAAACAACCAGCTAGCATCAAAATGGCAGGATTAAATTCACACATAAAAATATTAACCTTAAATGTAAATGGGCTAAAGGTCCCAATAAAAAGACACAGACTGGCAAGCTGGATAAAAAGTCAAAACCCATCTGTGTGCTGTATTCATGAAACCCATCTCACATGCAAGGACAAACAGACTCAAAATAAAGGAATAGAGGAAGATTTACCAAGCAAATGGAGAGGAAGAGAAAAAAGCAGGAGTTGAAATCCTAGTCTCTGGTAAAATAGACTTTAAACCAACAAATATCAAAAGAGGCAAAGAAGGGCATTACATAATGGTAAAAGGATAAATGCAACAAGAAGAGCTAACAATCCTAAGTTATATGCACCAAATATAGGAGCACTAAGATATATAAAGCAAGTTCTTAATGACCTACAAAGAGACTTAGACTCTCACTCAATAATAGTGGGAGACTTTAACACTCCACTGTCAATATTAGACATATCATCGAGACAGAAAATTAACAAGGATAACCAGGACTTGAACTCAGATCTGTACCAATCAAACCTAATAGACATCTACAGGACTCTCCACCCCAAATCCAGAGAATATACATTCTTCTCAGCATGATATCACACTTATTCTAAAACTGACCACATAATTGGAAGTAAATCACACCTCAGCATATGCAAAAAAATGGAAATCATAACAAACAGTCTCTCAGACCACAGGGCAAGCAAATTAGAACTCAGGACTAAGAAACTAACTGTACAACTTAATGGAAACTGAACAACTGGCTCTTGAATGTTGACTGGATAAACAATGAAATGAAGACAGAAATAAAGATGTTCTTTGAAATCAATGAGAACAAATACACAACGTACCAGAATCTCTGGGACACATTTAAAGCAGTGTCTAGAGGAAAATTTATAGCAATAAATGCCCACATGAGATACAAGGAAAGATCTAAAATTGATACCCTATCATCAAAATTAAAAGAGCTAGAGGAGCAAGATCAAAAACATTCAAAGCTAGTAGAAGACAAGAAATAACTAAGAGCAGAACTGAAGGAGATAGAGAAACAAAAAACCCTTTAAAAATCAATAAATCCAGGAGCTGGTTTTTTGAAAAGATCAACAAAATAGACCACTAGCCAGATTAATAAAAAAGAAAAGAGAGAAGAATCAACTAGCTGCAATAAAAAATGATAAAGGGAATATTGCCACCAATCCCACAGAAATACAAACTACCATCAGAAATTACTACAAACAACTCTATGCACATAAACCAGTAAACTTGGAAGAAATGGATACATTCCTGGACACTTGCATCCTCCCAAGCCTAAACCAGGAAGAAGTTAAAACCCTTAATAGACCAATAACAAGGCGGAAGTTGAAGCAGCAATGAATAGTCTACCAACCAAAAAAAGCCCAGGTCCAGATGGGCTAACAGCCAAATTCTACCAGACATACAAAGCGGAGCTGGTACCACTCCTTCTGAAACTCTTCCTAATAATACAAAAAGAGTGAATCCTTCCCACATCATTTTATGAGACCAACAATATCCTGATACCAAAACCCGGCAGAGACTCAACAAAAACGAAAACTTTAGGCCAATATCTGTGATGAACATAGATCTTCAATAAAATACTGGCAAACTGATTGCAACAGCACACTGAAAAGCTTATCTATCATGATCAGCTAGGCTTCTTTCTGGAGATGCAAGGCTGGTTTAACATATGCAAGTCTATAAACGTAATACACCACATAAACAGAACCAAAGGCAAAAATCACATGATTATCTCAATAGATGCAGAGAAGGCCTTCGGCAAAATTCAACAGCCGTTTATGTTAAAAAGTCTCAAAAAACTAAGTATCAATGGAATGTATCTCAAAATAATGAAAGCTGTTAATGACAATCCCACAGCCAATATCGTACTGAATGGGAAAAAAACAGAAGCATTCCCTTTAAAATCTGGCAGTAGACAAGGATGCCCTCTCTCACCACTCCTATTCAATATAGTATTGGAAGTTCTAGCCAGAGCAATCAGGCAAGAAAAAGAAATAAAGGATATTCAATTAGGAAAGGAGGAAATCAAATTGTCTCTATTTGCAGACGACATTATTGTGTATTTAGAAGACCCCATCTTATCAGCCCAAAATCTCCTTAAACTGATAGGCAACTTCAGCAAAATCTTAGGATACAAAATCAATGTGCAGAAATGACAAGCATTCCTATACACCAATAACAGACTTAAAGAGAGCCAAATCAAGAGCAAACTGCCATTCACAATTGCTACAAAGAGAATAAAATACCTAGGAACACAACTAATGAAGGATGTAAAGGATCTCTTCAAGAAGAACTACAAACCACTTCTCAAGTAAATAAGAGAGGACACAAACAGATTAAAAAAAAAAATTCCATGCTCATGGTTAGGAAGAATCAATGTCATGAAAATGGCCATACTGCCAAAAGTGATTTATAGATTTAGTGTTATCCCCATCAAGCTACCTATGAACCTCTTCAGAGAACTGGAGAAAAACCACCTTAAACTTCATATGGAACAGAAAGAGGGCCCACATAGCCGAGACAATCCTAAGCAAAAAGAACAAAGCTGGAGGCATCACGCCACCTGATTTCAAACTATACTACAAGGCTACAGTAATCAAAACAGCATGGTACTGGTATCCAAACAGAGACATAGACCGATGGAACAGGACAGAGGCCTTGGAGGCAATGCCACACATCTACAACTATCTGATCTATGACAAACCTGTCAAAAACAAGCAATGGGGAAAGGATTCCCTGTTTAATAAATGGGGTTGGGAAAACTGGCTGGCCATGTGCAGAAAGCAGAAACTGGACCCCTTCCTGACAACTTACACTAAAATTAACTCCAGATGGATTAAAGACTTAAACAGAAGACCTAACACCATAAAAACCCTAGAAGAAAATCTAGGCAAAACAGTTCAGGACATAGGCGTAAGCAAGGACTTCATGACCAAAACACCAAAAGCATTGGCAACAAAAGCCAAAATAGACAAATGGGACTTAATCAAACTCCACAGCTTCTGCACAGCAAAAGAAACAGTCATTACAGTGAACTGGCAGCCAACAGAATGGGAAAAAAATTTTGTATCCTACCCATCTGATCAAGGGCTAATATTCAGAATCTATAAAGAACTAAAACACATTTACAAAAAAAAGAACCCCATTCAAAAGTGAGCAACTGATATGAACAGACAATTTCCAAAGAAGACATATACACACCAACACACATTTGAATAAATGCTCATCTTCAGTGGTCATTAGTGAAATGCAAATCAAAACCAAACTGAGATACCATCTCACACCAATTAGAATGGTGATCATTAAAAAAATCTGCAGACATCAGATGCTGGAGAGGATGTGGAGAAATAGTAACACTTTTACACTGTTGGTGGGAGTGTAAATTAGTTCAACCACTGTGGAAAACAATGTGGCACTTACTCAAGGACCAAGAAATAGAAATTCCATTTGACCCAACAATCCCATTGCTGGATATATATCCAAAGGATTATAAACCATTCTGTTATAAAGACACATGCTTACGTATATTTATTGCGGCACTGTTTGCAATAGCAAAGACCTGGAATCAACCCAAAAGTTCATTGATGATAGACTAGTTTAGGAAAATGTGGCACATATACACCATGGAATACTGTGCAGCCATAAAAAATGATGAGTTCGTGTCCTCTGTAGGACATGGATGAATCTGGAAACCATCATTCTCAGCAAGCTGACACAAGAAAAAAAAATCAAACACCACATGTTCTCACTCATAGGTTGGTGTTGAACAGTGAGAACACATGGACACAGGGAGGGGAGTATCACACACTGGGGTCTGCTGAGGGGGACTAAAGGAAGGAAGGGACAGAGGAGGATAAGGAGGTTGGGAAGGGATAACATAAGAGAAATGCCAGATATAGGTGATGGGAATGGAAGCAGCAAACCACATTGCCATGTATGTACCTATGCAACAATCTTGCATGATCTGCACATGTACCCCAGAACGTAAAGTGCAATTATATATATATTAAAAAAGAGAGGGAGAAAAAAAGAAATTGAAGAATTTCTTGAAACAAATGAAAATGAAAACACAATCCTGTACAATACAGAAAAAGCAGTGGTAAGCAGGAAGTTTATACCAACACCCACATTTTTAAAAATTGGAAAGATTTCTAGTAAACAATCTAACAATATACCTCAAGGAAGTAGAAAAGCAAGAACAAACCCCATTTAAAATTGGCAAAGAAAAATTAATAATAAGGATCCAAGCAGAACTAAACAAAGTAAATTAAAAAAAAACCCACAAAGTTAATGACAAAAGTTTGACTCTTTGAAAATAAAAACAAAATTGATAAACCTTTAGCTAGACTAATCAATAAAAAAGAGAGAAGATCCAAATACACAAAACTGAAATGAAAAAAGGATAAATTATAAGTGATACCACAAAAAAACAAAATATCATTAGAGAGTATTATGAACAACTGCATGCTAACAAACTGGAAAACATAGTGGAAATGATAAATGTCTGGAGAAAAACAACCTGTCAAGAGTGAATCAGGAAAAAATAGAAAACCTGAACAGACCAGTAATGAGTAGTGAGATTGAATCAGTAATAAAACCTTCCAAAGAAGAAAAGCCTAAGTCTGAGGAATTCACTGCTAAATAATACCAAACAAAGAACTAATACCAATCCTCCTCAACCTATCCTAAAAAAATAAAGAGGAGAAAACTTTCCCTAACTCATCCTACAAGGCTGGCATTACCCTGATACAAAAACTGGACAGGGGTATAAGAAGAAAAAACTACAGGCCAATAATCCTAACAAAAACTGATGCCAAAATTATCAACAAAATACTAGCACACTGAATCCAACAGCACATCAAAAGATAGTACACCATGACCAAGTGGGATTTACACCAGAGATACAAAGATGTCAACATATAGAAATCAATAAATGTGATACATCATATCACCAGAATGAAGGTCAAAAGCCATGTGATAATTGCAATAGGTGCAGAAAAAGATTTTATAAAATTCAATATCCCTTCATGATAAAAACTCTCAACAAGGCCAAGCATAATGGCTCATTTCTGTAATCTTACCACTTTGTGAAACTGTAGGGTAGATTACCTGAGCCCAGGAGTTCAAGACCAGCATGTGAAACATTGCAAAATCCCATCTCTACAAGAACTACAAAAATTAGCCAGGCATGGTGGCACATACTCAGGAAAATTACCTGAGCCTGGGGAGATAGGCTGCAGTGAGCCATGATTATATCACTGCACTCCAGTCTGCGTGACAGAATGAGATACCCCCACCAAAAAAATCCCAATAATAACAACAGCAACAACAACAACAAAACAACTCTTGGTAAACTAGGAATAGATGGGACTTACCTCAAGATAACAAAGGTCACATATGACAAATCTACATTTAACATATTAAATGGAGAAAAACTTTACCTCAAGATAACAAAGTTCATATATGACAAAATTACAGTTAACATATTAAATGGGGAAAAGATAAAAGCCTTGCCTCTAAAATCTGAAACAAGATAAGCATTTCTGCTTCTACCACTAATATTCAAAATAGCAGTTGGAAGTCCTAGCCAGATAGAACAGTTAATAGACAGAAAAAGAATCCAAATTGAAAAAGAGGATGTCTGATTGGGCCTTCGCTGATGTTATAATCTTATATCTAGAAAAACCTAAAGACTCCACCCAAATACTCTTAGATTTAAAAAATAAATTCAGTAAAATTGTGGGATACACAACCAACATACACAAATCAGTAGCATTGCTATATACTAGTAATGCACTAAATAAGAAAGAAATCAAGAAGGCAATCCTGTTTACAATAGCTATAAAAATAAAACAAAATACCTAAGAATAAATTTAACCAAAGAGGCAAATGATCTCTACTAGGAAAACTACAAAACACTAATAAAAGAAATGGAAGAGGACACACAAAAAATGGACAGGTATCTCATGCTTATGTATCAATGGAAGGAATATTGTAAGAATGATCATACTACTCAAAGTTATCTACAGATTCAATGCAATCACTATTAAAATAACCACATCATTTCTCATAGAATTAGAATAAACAATTGTAAAATTTGTATGAGCCCTAAAATGAGCTCAAATAGTCACAGCAATCATGAATAAAAAGACTAAAGCTGGAAGCATCACAATACCAGACTTCAAAATATATTACATGTTTATTGTAACAAAATATATTACAAGTCTATTATAACTGAAACAACATGGTATTGATATCAAAAAAGTCACATACACCAATGAAACAGAATGGAAGTTCAGAAATAAATCCACATATTTAGATTCAACTTATTTTCAATAAAGATGTCAAGAGTACACATTGGAGAAAGGACAGTCTTTTCAATAAATGGTGCTGGAAACATTGTATATTTATCTGCTGAAGAATGCAGCTGTACCCTTATATATCCCCATATACATAAATCTACTCAAGATCAATTAAAGACTTAAACATAAGACCCGAAATTGTAAAACTTCTAGAAGAAGGAATAGGGAAAACACTTCAAGACATTAATTTAGGCAAAGATTTCATGGCTAAGACCTTGAATGTATAGACAACTATACAAAATAAAACAGATAAATGAGACTGTATAAATGAGTCTGTTCCACATGGCTGGGTAGGTCTCATAATCATGGTGGAAGGCAAAAGAGGGCAAAGTCACATCTTACATGGTGGCAGGCAGGAGAGCTTGTGAAAACCATCAGATCTTGTGAGACTTATTCACTACTTTGAGAACAGTATGGGGGAAACTGTGCCCATGATTCAGTTATCTCCACCTTGCCTGGGGTGGGGCCAAGCCAAACTATATCACTGTATTAAACTGAAAAGCTCTGCACAGCAAAGAAAACACAGCAAAGAAAACAATCAATAGAGTGAGGAGAAAACCTGTTCAATGGGAGAAAATATTTGCAAACTACTCACACAACAATGTATTAATGTCCAAAATATAGAAGAAACTCAAACAATTCAACAATAAAAATGCCCAAATAGTCGCAGTAAAACATGAGCTAAGTACATAATAGATATTTATCAAAGGAAGACATACAAATTGTCAAAAGGTATATGAAAAAACAACACTGAGCATCAGGAAAATGCAAATCAAAACCACGATTAGATGTCATCTTACTTCAGTTAAAGATTATTAAAAAGATGGAAAATAACAGATGCTGGCAAGGATGCAGAGAGAATGGAAATCTTATACACTGCTGGTGGGAATATAAATTAGTAAACCACTATAGGAAACAGCATGGCAATTTCTCAGAGCAACAGCAACAACAACTACCATACATAAAACAATTACCAAAAATAAAACTCTAATAGCCCACTATGGGTCTTTTTTTTTTCCGCAGCCTCACTGTCACCCAGGCTAGAGTGCGGTAGTACAATTTTTGCTCACTGCAACCTCCACCTTCCAGGTTCATGTGATTCTCCTGCCTCAGCTTCCAGGTAGTTGAGATTACAGGTGCACACCACCACACCCAACTAATTTTTGTATTTTTAGTGGAGACAGGATTTCATCATGTTGGCCCGACTGGTCTCAAATTTCTGACCTCAAGTGATCCTCCTACCTCAGTCTCCCCAAGAGCTGGCATTACAGGTGTGAGCCACAACACCTGGCCATCTTTACTGGGCATTTATCCAAAGAAAAATGAAAACTGCAGATCATAGGTATATCTGTATTCATATGTTTATTGCAGTGCTATTCACAATAGCAAAGATATAAAATTAAACAAGTGTCCATTGATGGATGAATGGATAAAGAAAATGTGGTATATATGCACAATGATATACTATTTGGCCCTAGAATAAGAATGAAATCATGTAATTTGTGGCAACATGGATAGAACTGGAGATTATTATTATTATTTTTGAGATGGAGTCTCACTCTGTCACCCAGGCTGGAGTGCAATGGTGTAATCTCTGCTCACTGCAACCTCCGTCTCCCGGGTTCAACGATTCTCCTGTCTCAGGCTCCCCAGTAGCTGGGATTGCAGATGCCCACCACCACATCTGGCTAATTTTTGCATTTTTAGTAGAGAAGAGGTTTCATTATGTTGGCCACAGCCAAGAACTGGACAATGATGTGAAGTGAAATAAGCCAGGCAGAGAAAGATAGATGTCGCCTATTCTCACTCGTGTGGAAACTAAAAACATGGATCTCATGGAGATAGAAAATAGAATGAGAAGTATTAGACTCTGAGAAGCAAGTATGAGTGGGAGACAGGGATAAAGAGATATAAATCAGTGTGTACAAACATATAGTTAGAAGAAATAAGTCCCAATATTTAATATCAGAATAGGGTTACTATAGTTATCAACATTATATAGTGTATTTCAAAGTTGCTAGAAAAGCAGGACTTGAAATGTTATCAACACATAGAAATAATAAATACTCGGTCCGGGCGCCATGGCTCAAGCCTGTAATCCCAGCACTTTGGGAGGCCGAGGTGGGTGGATCACGAGGTCAAGAGATCGAGACCATCCTGCTCAAAATGGTGAAACCCCGTCTCTACTAAAGATACAAAAAATTAGCTGGGCATGGTGGCGTGTGCCTGTAATCCCAGCTACTCAGGAGGCTGAGGCAGGAGAATTGCCTGAACCCAGGAGGCGGAGGTTCTGGTGAGCCATGATCACGCCATTGCACTCCAGCCTGAGTAATAAAAGTGAAACTTTGTCTCAAAAAAAAAAAAAAAAAAAAGGAATAATAAATACTCAAGGTGATCCATATCCCAAATACCCTGACTTGATTGTTACACATTCTATGCATGTAACAAATACTCACACATGCCCCAGAAATATAGAATACATTTTACATTAATTTTAAAAGTATATTAGTAAAAGAAAAGAACATAGCTATTGGCACATAGAAGTGACTTGTATTAAATAGATAAAAAGTCAAATAAATCTTTTGGAAATTCATTCTGCCAGAAGAAAGGCTAGTCCAAACTAAAAGATTGTTACTTTGGGGGAATGAAATTATTATTAGGTCCTCATCATTCTGCAGGCAAAAAGCAATTCAGTTATCTAGCAGGATATAGGTGATAGAAATCAGTTTAGTTGTGGTCAAGAGAATAAGAGGAAAGGAAGACCCTCTTGGCAATGAATTGAGGGCTACCCCTTCCAGGAAGCAGAATTGCACCTGGTCAAAAACCATTTCTTTCCCCCAAGGAAGTGTGGCCATTGTTGCCTTACAGGATATTGGAATTGGTATTGCTGTTGTCTGTCTTCCATTTAATCCTTTCTGTGTGAGTGACCATTGATATTATCCTGGCCCTATTTACTTATTTAAATTGGGTGTGTGGGACAGATCACTTGTCTCTTTGTTCTTAGTTTTATATATAATAGGTGTATTATATGTGTACACGTATATAATTCTATATATATATAATTCTATATAAAGGATTAGTGTAGCAAATATCATTCATCATTCCTGACAAAATAATATTAGTAGAGATCCTGAACATTAAGCTTGTTGCTGTGGCTAGTTGGGACTTCTTGATTGTCTTTCTTGGACAAAGGTGAAAAGTAATTCTGCTTGAAAAGGAAAGTGAACTGAATATTTGTTTATAAGAAGAGGCAATTCTAGTAGCCATTAACATGGATCACAAATAGTCTGCCTCCCTCTCCTAACTGCATAGTAGGTTTGAAGTTCTAGTGGATTTAGATTAATCTTCTGCAGAGATTTCCTGGTTTCAATTTTTAAAAAATGTATGTGCATAATAATGCTTTCTTTAATAAAATTTCCTTCCTTGGGTCATCTTTTTCCTATCTTTTAAATGGTGATAATCTTCAGGGTTCATTTTCAGCCTTAATCCCATACTACTTGCCCCCAAGTGAACTTTTTAATTATGGCTTCAGCTATCACCTGTACATTAGATTAATACTGAATTCCAGTCTATATTTCTATACTGAATTTCAAACTCAAATATCCAATACCTGATAGGCACTTCAAACCCATTATTTCTACAAATTGAATTAATATGATTATCACTGCAAACATGGTTATCTTCCTAAATGTCCGCTATCATTGATAGTCACTAAAGGTAAAAAGCAATGATATTCTTGGTGATTATTTCCTATAAATTGTATTGCTCACCTAGTCATGCCCATTCTATTAACTAAGTATCTCTAGATTGCATCTAATATTCTCTACCCCTACTGTTAAGTACATCATTAACTCTTTTTCATCTATTGCAGTTGTTCAACTTTGCAAAGAACTCAAAATATTATTAGAGACAGAAAAAGAATATCAGTAATTGTAATGAAACATAATAAATTATGTCATAGAAATGTGAAAGAAATAACATTGAGGAATAGCATCTGAAATCTATCTCATTTGGGGAGACAGGAAACACTTCAGAAGCATTATGTTACTTTCATTCAGTTATTTCAGTTATTTATGAATTGAATTTTCTATGACATATAAATTTCCCTTTGTATCAGGCAACTCTGCTGTGGACTGGGGTATCATAATAGACATGATCAGACAGCATCCCTCTTGAATTAACTGAATAAAAAGATGATAAATAATGGTGTACAGTACAATATTTTTTAAAAAACATCATGCTTCTCTTAGTATAATGAGACTGGATTGAAATGTACTTGATTGGAAACTGTGGAACATGAGCTCTGCAAACATCAATATTAGACTAGTTTATGAAAGACCTATATACCTTGCAATTCTTTTGGAACCTTATCTTTGTAACAACAGAAAGCCTAAGAAAAATATAGTTAACTTCTGAAGAGTGTGGTATGAGATGGCAACTGAATTCTCCCTGTGTTTCAGCCCTCAGGGCAAACAAATCTCTTTAGTTCAATTTATAGCAGGAGTAGCTTTACCTTAAGATAATGCTTTAATGAATTCAGCGAAAATAAAAATTAAAACCTAAGGTTAACCTCAAAACAATTAAGAGAAATAAGAATAAGATACGCTTCTACTGGATCAAAATGCACCTTACTCAGGAGGGTACTGAACATAGAAAGTGACTATGGAAATCAAGAGAATAAAGCCATGAAACACACAAATGTTTAATCTGTTGGATTATTTATAAATGGAACACAAATCCCTTAATAGTTTTTGATACATTGCAAATTTTCAAAAAGGCAAATGTATACTTTCAGAATTAGGAAAAATAATTTTAACTGTCTTAGGACTCTAAGGGACTTTCTAGGAAAAGTGTAGGATGAAAATTAAATTATTTCTTATTATACTTGACTCCTCTTAGGAAACAAGTAATAAAGGAAAACGTGCTCATTGCTTCCCATGCTCTCTGCTGAATTATTGTCCACTAATTGGAATATGCCTCTGTGTGTTCAAATGTCAAACATGTCAGGCTATGTATCACATTTCTCTATTTTTGTTCAATTAGGAGTCATAACTGTATACAAACAACAAGTAGAGAAAAAAAGAAGGAACAAGTCTAGAAAATGCTAGTACTGAATCTCACAATCTCGAATCCACATGATCTTGAAAAGCTTGAGAATCTAATAGTAGATTCTGGTCAAGTTTCCCTCTTTTAGGAAAAAGGTCTGTACATATTTGATAAATCTGTGGAGTTTATTACAGATGCTGTAGGTAAATAACCAACATTATTTGCAATGTGCCAGTCATTTTACTTGGACAGCACTAATTTTAAAATCTCATAAAGGTTTAAACATATGGTCAGGTGTTTAAGTCATTCAAATTTGTTGCTTGCTGTAATGAACAAATTACTTGGCTGATTATTGGATATTTAAATTTTAACTATAGTATGTACAAGAAAATTTTCCTAAAATATTTTATTGTATTCTTATGTTATTAGCAAAAATAAAATGCTTGAGAACATCTCAAGTCTTTAAATATTTTAAAAACTTTCTTTCTTTAGTTTCAGTATGAATAAAATGTGGCTCATTCCCTATCAAAGTTGATTTTATATTATAGAACTAAAAAAGAGGCAAAAGAAACATAAAATTTGCAGAATGTTTTAACCATGAAGGTAATAACTTAATGAGTGTGAGATCATGGAATGCTTCAAACTGTATATCCCTTTGGAAGTACTGTGTAGGTCCTTGGCAGTTAGAAGAACAAAGCAAGACTCAGCAGAGCCACAGATTTCAAATTCAGGAGTGTGTTTAAGAATTATCTTTTCTGACACTAGACTGAGAAAACTAGGTAAAGAATGTCTCCAAGGAACAGCCCTTATTCAGCAAGTGACAAGCTGGAAGAAAATACATTATATGTGTATCTTTGTGTTTGTACACTGTATGTTGTATAGACCTAATTCTACCTGATATGCCCCATGATGAAAAAGAAAATAAACAACACACACTCATGCACACACACACACACACGAGCATATAAAACAAGAATAAGGGAAAAAGATTCAAAGGATGACATATCACGAAATCCTCCATAATATGATTGCTCTTGATATTCTTTGTTTTCACTTATACCCTGGTGTGTTTTCAATTTTCTAGATAACAAAATAGAACTTTTAAATTCGTCCTTTGTAAAATATAAATGTCCTGTTTCTATTGCTTCCTTTTGCCTCTGTCTCAAGGGACAACGAGAGAGACAGAAGTATGAGATTTTTATCTTTGACTTTTTCCTTCTTCAAAAAAAATATACTCCAAAATGTAAGATAAAATACCTTATCCATAATAGTCTCCTAGCAGGTTATTCCAAACATAATATGTTTGTATTTTATGTATTTATGTAGAAAATGTATGCATTTATGTGTTATATATATTTATATTTGATAAATATTTTTAAAAGCTATTAGAGTTGGTGATATTTACTTAAACATGCAAAGTTGATCATATAAAGAATTATAAAACCAATATTCTGGTGAGCACACTCACGCATGCACGCGCGCGCACACACACACACACACACACACACACACACATCTATTGGTTGATTTGAAGCGTCAGCCATAAATTCAATGCTTGCAATTCTTTATGGCCTGTGTCTCCTTGCCTAAATCTGATTGAAAAAGGAACAGTTGGGCTTTGCCTAATTTTCTATAATCTATGGCATTTGCTTTCCTAGTTGTTAATGGTGAAACATTCAGTAAATTCCATATTTTGTTTCTTTTTTTAACTTTGTTATTTACTTGACTAATTCTTTGACTCTGTGATTTAGTCAAATAAAATAAAAATTACTGTTTATATAGCTATGATCTTAATAAAATTGAGAAATGGATGAAAATGACAATAAATATTTTTTGATAATTTTCATTGAGCTGGTAATATGTGTTGCTGCAACATTATAACCCTTGTTTCATTGGACCTTCTTCACTTATTACTGCAGGACACTTACTTTCTCGTTAAATCATGTGTGTTATTTCTGGGATTCAACAGAAGTTTTAAATATGCTCGTAAGAAAGTACATTTACTTCCCACCTCTTCACTGGAGGCTTTCTGTGATTTTCATAAACACATCCTCCTGTTTTCAGATTTGTTTAGCTATTATGTTGAAGCAGGGCAAACACTTTTCTTTGAATGCTATTCTAAGTTAGGTTATTAAAGCTATAGTGCCTTCCTCTTTACTATTTTAGAATTCAAACAACTACTTTTTCAGACTTTGCTGATGTCCTGGGATACAACCATGGACTCAAAGACAAATTTGGGTGCTAGCCACACCTTACTGTAATTAGAATCACTCCTTCTTTTTGTTGAGTGTATTTTCACTGTTCTGTTGGCTTCTCTACCTAGCCTCTTTCTTCTAGGAATCCTTTTCTTTGAGGTGGAGAAATGCAAAAGGCAGATTCCATACGTCTTCAAAACCTGAATAGGCACTTTGGATTTGCTTTGGTGAACACAGCTTTGATTCTCTACTACATGTAGCTGAGATGTTAGATTTATTTAAAATATATAATGATAATTCTTTTAACTAAATATATGGCATTTTTTCTCTTCAAATATTTATTCTCTCCACTGGAAAATATAGTTTCTATCCTGAGTATTAACAGAACTGGCTTAGCTTTGTCCTTTATTTTCTACTCAACTTAATCTTTATCTGGGTTATCTCACTCTTTCTAATTTATTTTCTCTGATAGCACTGAACCTAATTTATAAGCATTATGGACATGATTTAATGAATAATCCAAAAATTATTAAACACTTTTTTTTAAACAATTTAGGTAAGTCACATAAAACCTCAACTTACAAATGGATAATATGTTGTTCATAACAAGTAGACAATTATTACAAAATATGACAATATTACTGCTTGGAATTTAAACTCCAATGTATATGTACATTTCCCATTATATGATTAGGTTTCAAAAATATTTAACAATTTTCAGTACTATATTCAATAAATATTTAACAACTGTCTCTCTAAGGGAAAAAAATCCTGATATGCAGCACTTATCAATTTCCATGGGATAAATTCTCCCAGATTGATTCCAAACTACTAATATCATGTCACTAAGCATGCACGCGGGAAGAAATGTACAAAATCAGCTCTTACAGCTGGCGCAAGCCACTGTAAGCCTACTGCAAACGACTATTGTTTGCTTTTATATATATGTAGATAAGTATTGGCAAATTTTCAATTTTTAATTTAGTACATTTTTAATTTTGAAGTAAAATTCCACATATTTTAAGTACTAGTGTTATTTAATAGCCCTGAAATGTCAATCACTAGAGCCTGCAGCTGCAACTAAGATCCTGAATCCTGGATATCAAAGATAAATATTTCTATGAGTATAATAAGTAAAAATAATGGGACAAAGCTCTGTGAAAATCATAATGAATATCATAATAGTAACTCATGGGGGGATGGGTGTTATTTAGAAAATCAGTCCCAAGTGTCTTCTTAACACATGTACGAGTGACCTAGATAAAAATTAACATTGCTTAGAGAAAGTTTAATATTGAACTCAGCCTATTTTACGAGAAAAAGAAATTATAGTATATTTAGTAAAATCCTAAAAATCTTCATTTTTCATGAAATTCTTACTGTGACTCTTATAAGATTTTTTTTTAAATTTTGTAATTCAAGTACTACTTTTTAAATGTATCTGTATGAAGACTTATAATACATGAGATATAGTAAATAGACTAGACAGTTTTATTACATACCACTGTCACATTTACTGATTTTTCAGGTGTTCTATGATAAAATATATTTGTATAGGACTTAAGATATCAAGAAAAGATACCCCAAAATGGTGCTGTTTTCTGTAGTTTCATGATAGTGTCATAATCTCTAAGTTTTAGAAGAAAACGTACATTTAATTTTATTACATGTGTTCATTCCGTATATAAATAAGATGAACGAAGGTATTTCTTTGTAAATGTCTCTGTTCACTTTCAAATTTTATTCTATCATTGGACAGCTCTAAATATCAGAAATAGATACCATATAATTAACCAAAACAGGTGTCTATATAGGATCTTTTTTTTTGTTTTTCCTTTTATCCTACAGGGCAATATAAAACAATGTTTTTGGTCTAAAGTGTTCAAATAATTTAAGAAGTTTAATGCCATTTAGTCTTTCCTCATCTTTCTAAACCCACTTTCTTTGAACATTTGTCTGAAAAATAAACTATATTTTCTAAATTTTTATAACGTTGTAAACACCTTCTCTTAATGCTTTCCAATGTTTGATATTATTTTAATGTTTTTTGTCTAGAACTGAAAATAATTTTCTAAATGTGGTCTTGCCACTGAGGTTGGAAAATGACTTATATTTTATTTGTTATAGACAATTTCTAACAATTCTGCTTAAGAAAACTAGTAGTCAGAAAAGTATATTTTAAGCCTGTATATCACAAATAGATTCACTCTCACACACACAAAAACACACACACATGTTCATGTGCACACACACATACTGCCTATAGAAATCGGTATTTGCATTTTTTATGTCTAAGACAGCAGGCACACTACTCTTTTTTATTTTGCAATCAGGACTTTCTAACACTGAAAATGACCATAGAATTAAACCAAAAAATAATGGAAGCTAGGTACAGCAAAATAAGTAGAAGAAGAATGGAGTGTTCTTTCCCTTAGATCAGCAGTCCCCAAGCTTTTCAGCAGCAGGAACTCGTTTCATGGAAGACAAGTTTTCCATTTACCAGGGAGTTGGTGGTGGGGGAGAGAGGGTGGTTTCAGGATGATTCAAACATATTACATTTATTGTGCACTTTTCAACTATTATTATATTGTAATGTATAATAAAATATTTATGCATATTTCACTAAGTTCTCGTGTTGTATTTTTCAATGGGAGCCCCAGGATTGTTTTTCTGAAACTAGACGGTCCCATCTGGGGGTGATGGGAGAAAGTGACAGATCATGAGGCATCAGATTCTCATAAGGAGCATGTAACCGAGATCCCTTATATGTATAGTTCACAATAGGATTTGTGCTCCAGTGAGAAATCTAATGCAACCACTGATCTCACAGGAGTCAAAGCTCAGGTGGTAATGTGAGTGATGAGGAGTGGCTATAAATACAGATAAAGCTCACCTGCCAATCAAATCCTGCTGTGGGGCCCAGTTCCTAATTGCAACCACTGATCTCACAGGAGTCAAAGCTCAGGTGGTAATGCGAGCAATGGGGCATGGCTGTAAATACAGATAAAGCTCACCTGCCAATCAAATCCTGCTGTTTGGCCCAGTTCCTAACAGAGTATGGACCAATACCTGTCTGTGGCCCCGGGATTTGGGTACCCGTGCCTTATATAACTATTTTTCAATGATACAGTCTCAAATATGAATCTCCATGAACATTCCCAAAGAATGCCAGACACATTTTTAAGAGATTATAACTGTGCTCATGAAATTTTTTAGTAAGAATGTAAGCAAATTCATTTCCTCTATCCTAGCTAGCAATTTTATCATTTACTGATTATTTATATGCATGAAGACATTTAGGACAATTTCTGTAATTTAGCAGAGGTTATAAAATAGACACATAACAAGTACTTGTCAATGTTCTTGTGTTAAATAATTTGAACATTTTATTTGAAAAGAGCATCATTCTCCTCTTTTCTTTTTTTTATTTTCCCCTTTGACTATGGTCCTGATGAGTCAAGTACACATATAATAAAGGGTCTAAGTCCTGCTTCTCTCTCTTTCCTGTATTTCTGCATTGAGATTCTTTCCTCTACTCAGTTACAGCCACACTCTGTATTTCCCTATTCTGTTTTCCATTTAGCCATGGATGTCTAGCTTCTATGTTACCTCAGCAGTATTTAAATCAGAAAGGGTACTATAATATTCTCCTTATGTGTGGGTGTGTGTATAAGAAAAAATGGCTGACAAATGTCTCCTTAGGGTTTGTAAGAGACAATTCAAGAACCTTTGAAAATAATGATTCAAAACATCCTATCTTCATTTTCTTACATGGGGTTTTCTGTTCAACGTATGGACAATACTAAGTTTGAGCTTTCTATTATTTAAGTTAATAATACAAGAGTGAAATCAAAATTCCTAGTTTTGCTAGTTGTTGCCAAAAGATCTTAAATTCTCAATACACATTCCAAGGGTTTTAATTATATTACAACTCCAGGATTTCCTGACTGAAAAGTGACCCTCTCATCAACTCAAGGAAAAGAATTTATGGATCAAACCTTTACCCACTGTCATACACCTGCTGCCTGGCACTACCTGCTCTTTCTACCTGTTTTCAGCCAACATTTTATTAATATATTTCTATGCAACTCATACCATGAATTCAGTCATACAGGAAGTGAGAGGAGTACTATGTCACATATTAATGCCATTCTATGTAGGTGAAGATGAGAGTAAAGAAGTAAGGATTTGAGTTTATTTTGCTAAGCATTTCTGCCACTTCACTTAGTGCCAAGTTTTTGGTAGGGAGGGAGCAGGTTTTAAAATTTTTAATTCTGTTTTTCCCTTATGTTCTACAATTCTATTGCAGTTTTGGTGAGCCAGTTCTCTGAACTGACCCTAAATTAGTACCTTTTAAAAACTAAAAGTATCAAGAGGAGGAATTTAGATCTTCAGAAGACTTAAAAAGAAATAGTGAGCTGTTAATTAGTGTGGAATCTCATGCCTGCATTTGTCATGGCCCTTTATACCAGCTTCTATTTTTTGAATTTTTATATACACATTTTTATTTCTGTTCTTCTGTACTCCCTCTTCACTGATACCCTGCTATGCCAATTATAAGCATAAGTCCCAATTAATTTATTTCCACATTCCTGGTGTTGACATTTCTCACTCTGCTCCATGTTAAACTTCTCACCGCCTGCATCTTCTGCAGCAAGATTTCTTTCTCCCCTACATACATCCACCAGTCATCTGTTCTGATTTAAGATGAGCCAAAAAGAATTCATTGGAAATGACTACAGAAAGAAGTAGGAAATTATTGTCACATCCTGCTTATGGTTGTGATACAGTTATAATATTTGTCTTGTTAATGTTTTTACTTTGCTTATGTTTCAACATTTTCACAAAAATATTAGACTTGACTGAAAGCAAGAGAGAAGACTATTAGGTTCAATCCTATTGGAAAACATCCTTACTTCAACTTTGAATTATTTTTATAGGTTTAAAAAAGTAGTCAAAGGAATAACTTGAATGTGTTGAGTATTTTACTATACATTGATGATTGGGAAGTTTGTCCACAGTTTCTATCTGAGCCTAGAACAGCCTTTGGATAGAAAACAAATTAAGTGTAGGAAATTCCATGTGTAAACTGAAAAAAAAATAGTGAGTACTCTTAAAAAAAAACATCTGCAGTAGAACATGGTAAAATCATATACTTAAGACTTACCCTGTGCCTTCTATTTTTTAATAACATGATCTTTTAGCCTCAGTTGTATAATGTGATCATTTTTACAAAAGTAATTCAACTGTTACAATGTGCAGTCTGGGGTCTTATTTATTTTTATTTTAACAATTTAAACAACTCTATTTAGTCAATAGAATTACTTTTACCATCTCCGTACTAGTTGGAAAGCTTAAAAAAGGATTTAAGCCATCATGGTAGAATGTGGTATAGAAACCAATTTAGAAAGCCAAATGGTTTCTAACATTTGCCAACAATACGTAATATTTGTTGATCCAATGTAGCTGAAGCAGACCATAATAACCTGTTGGGGTTAGAAAGTTCATGCCAAAAGTGGATGATTTCCCTAGAGCCAATCGAAATGATGGAAACATTGGTGCAAAATCACAGCTGAGCAGGTTCAATACTCTCTTCACTAGCTACAGATGGCATGCAATTTAGGAATGCCCATTTGGTGAAATTTACCAGTTCCTCTAGAGATCACACATATGGGTTTGCATTTAAAAAGCAATTGCACCACGAATAGCTTTTTAAACAACAGATGTAAGTATTGACAGTGAAAGGATGTCCAGAAAGCAAAGTACGTCCACATAAGGAAAAAGAGAGCTTATGTTATACTTTACATGGCCTTTTAACTTTAAAAAATGAAAAATAATTATGAAATCAATGTTTTTCAAGCTTTTGAAATTAGTCATGAGATTCTGTCTTTATACTACGTTACTTTCTGGTTTTCTATTCCTTTTGTGTATTTCTGTACAACCACTGCACTCTTAAATACCCAAAGTGTACAGAAATACCTGTAGAGGCATTTCAGATCTGGGAGCTGGGAGTCAGTCTGTGTTCTCTGCTTTTAACAATACTCTTTTTTGTTTTTCGTTTTTGTTTTTGTTTCTGTTTTGTCTTGTTTTGCTTTGCTTTGTTTGGTAGCAAGTTCAAAATGGATCTGTGAAAATCCAATTGTCATTTTAAAATTGAATGTACTTGTGTGTTTAAGTGTACGCAAAGATATTTGTCTTACAGATGTGCACACTAGTTACTTAAGAATATTAGTATAAATTCTGAGGTTTCCAATTGCCTATCCTTTATTGCTTCCTTTAAAGAAAGAAATTAATTGTGTGAAATTGCCTTGCTGGTAAATTGTTACCAGTTTGCAATGGCGGCATTGACCTAATCTAACAGCGAAACAATCACATCTTCAGACACTCATAGAAATATTTGATTTCAGGAATGTGCAGGACCAAAGTTTCCCTGGAGAACAACAAACATAATTTTTATTCGGGTATTCAGCCATAGTTTTGTTGTGGATTTCTCCTGAGTAGCGTAAGCTCTCTTTGTTTTTATTAAGGGATCATCCTTTGCACCTCACAGTACAATCCCATATGGAAGGAAACTATAATTAAAAGGTTAGGTTTGGACATCAGGCTTTTGACACTGATTGTTTTTTGATTGAATAAAGTACAATGTTACTTTTTCTCCCATTCTCTGATACAATGATGCACTAGAATACTGATGGCTATGCAAATGATGACATTAACAGGAAGATTCCATTTTTTGGACTGTTTATTACTAGCATCAGGTGAAAAATTGTGGGAGACTGAATTGCTTTTGTTTGGAAGTGCAAAGATGGGCAATTGGTGCTATCCTAGGAAGCAAAGGAAAATGAAATTGCTTGTACAAAGGGATGAACAGATTCAGATTAGTACTGAAATATTTATGACACCATTATATGGGTGTAGTGAGAATGCAGAATATGGAATGCCCATAAAGTACATATTCAAATAACCAAACTGTTCTTATCATGCATCTTCTTACATATTCAGCTTTATTTCTGTACTGGATATTTACACAGAAACTACAATATTGCCCAAGCTGTATTAAATTTGTGTATTAAATTAATTCAAGTGTTTTCTTGTTCTGCAGAAAAGATTATATTAGAAAAACAAATGCTTATATATATTGCATATATAACCATAAATGCAATTGATTATTGTATTCCCACAGTGTGCTAACTGCTACCGTACAGTTAGATTAAGAGCTCTGATTTTAGAAATATATAATTTGAGAAAACAATGAAACTAAATAAGTCTTTTGCTTTAGATGCAAAATTATCCATTGCTTTCATTAGATATGGAATAATTTATGTATAATTTTCTGCATAAAAGTGTGTGCATTATGGCAAGTTTTGAAAGAAGAGAATGTCTACAGAAAGGAAGACAAACTGAAAATTACATGCATATAGACAACTCCAAAGGTAAAACGGAGAAAATAATTGGGTGAATAATCAAGGCAGAAGGATGGAGGTGAGAGTAGCTATAATAAAGCTGTTCCATGGTGCTCCAGGTGCTACAAAGGGCTGCTATGGAGAATTGGAGGATATGATTTTTCTTGTATTTCTGATTGCTCTGGGCTCTATTGCTTAGAGGCAGGCTGTCAAAGCAGACCCAGAAAGTAAATATATGCATTTTCGGACTTTATATTTTAAAAGTGGCATTTCAGGTGTAGAAAAAAAGACTTTTATTTCAAAAGTGGCATTTCAGCTATAGGAAAAGACTTGCCAATAACCAGGCAGAACAAATATTTGCTGTCAATCCCCTTTTCTCTACCTGCTTCACTCTCCCCAACTCCCCTTCCCACCACATACACATAAGACATACAGAGATGATATGAAGATCATTTAAAATAGTGATAGAATTAAAGTGGAAAGTAAAATAATGTACATAGGTGCTGGTTAAGTGTTCCCAAGGAGAGATCACGTTCCTACCCATCCACGGCTGAGAGGCAACCATAACACAAAAGAGTGAGTAGAGGCAAATATAAGGCAACCTCATGTCATCTGCTCCTTGATGGGGAACAGGAGAGCCCTTTCTTTTTGCCGGTGAATGTGGCCTAAACTAGAAGACCTACATATGCTTTCATCTAAGTCAACAAAAGCATGAAGTGTTCAGACATCTGCCCCACAGGCCACATAAATATTCTAGAACTTAGGATGGCTTGCTAGGGAGAACCTGAGAAAACATAAAGCCACCATTAATCAAGTTTATCCTGGAACAGCAGAAGAAACTCTCAAGCAACTGAGTTTGTCCTGAACTGATGACATTAACTTTTTCATTATCAGATAAAATGGCTCATTATATTAATTTTCTTCAGTTAGAGAAATAAAATAATATTATATTTTTACACATCTAAGTGTATAAGTAATTTATACTTGCTGTATAAATTAATCATTAAAAAAGCATCTTGAAAAATAGTTATGATTCTCAATGAAACTTTAGTTGTGAAGATGAAATTAGTGTACATAAAACAGCTAGTGAATCATCATCATGGGATATAAGTAAATACCGAAATACATGATACAGACAACAGTACTGTGAACCTTTGGAAAAGAGAAGATTAGTAAAAATTTGAGAGGCCACAAAGGGCTTGTTGGAAGTTCTGAAAAGACTGCTATAACTTGTATAGAGACATAGCTTGAGGAAGGAGAGGGACAGAAAAAAGTAGAGCAGAAAGAATAGGCTGTAATCAACAGGAGGGTAAGGACCTTGTACTACACACTGTATCCTCAGTACTCAGCCTGTCACACAATAGGCCAATTATGGATTGACACTACAATTTGATCATTATAAATTCCAGATATAATAGGATTAGCACAGGTTTCTCAGATTCTGCAGAACTGACATTCTGGGCTGAATAGTCGTTGGTTGTATGCCACTATCCTGAGCACCAGATGTTTAGTAGCATCTTTGGCCTCCACCAGTAAATACTAGTAGAAAATCCTATTTCTTTATTCATGACAAATCAAAAAGACATTGCTAAAAGGCCCTGAGAGTTAGGATGAATCCCTGTTGAGAACCCCTAAATTAGCCTGACTAGAGCCTGACAAGGAAATGAGGTATGAGAGGTAGAATAACTGAAGACATTTTTGTAGATGTAGGATTACATGCTTTATTATACTGAGTATTGCTTTGCTTTTTCAATGTGGCACCATTTATTGAGCTCACAATCAGGTCTGGCTATTGTATTAAGTATTTTATAGTAATTATTTAGCTCTGAAATAGGTACTGCTATTGTTATTTTGCAGACAATCAATTGCCAAAAGGCACACAGGTAAGATTTGAACACTATAATGTCTGGTTCAGAAGCCATATTCAATATTAGGCTGTACTGCCTCTCTGTAATGTTATAAGCTTATGATGTAGTAAGATTCTTAGATAATATAATACATTTATACATAAATGCATGTATATCTGTAAAGTGACAGATAGATGATAGATAAATGGGTAGATAGACATATTGGCTTTATAGCTTATGTTATAGAATATATTAATTATCTCAAAGATGGGATTATCTGAAATGAGATGAATCTCTCAATTATTACTTGAGCCATATTAATCTTGTTTTATTCAACTTGAGTATAGTGTTGACTAATATTTAAATTAGTTCCAGTTTGCTTGATTTCACACTCCATAAAAGTTAATGCTGGCTGTGTCTACACACTCAGAGTGAAGGTGAAGTGATTATTGCAAAATTATAAATACCAGAGACAAATTCTTTTATTGAAGGAAGGCAGCCTGATAAGCCTGAACTATTCAGATTGGCTTTCTACATTCAGTTGTCTTAGATAATGCATCCCTATGCTATTTTAAAATCGTAATAGCAAAAGACAGAGAACATTAATTGACCCTTGGTGAATCTTATTACATATTATGTTTATCTCAATGAAAGAAGAAAGGATAAAGTGAAGAGTATTTCTGACATTTCTTTATGGCTAATCTTAAAGTAACACAACTGTAAATCTCAATTTCATATGTTAAATAAACAAGTTATGAAAAATAAGCATTTGTGAAAATTTCCTGTGAACTTTTCACCCTTTTTACTCCTGGTGTTGGTTTTAAGGTGACTACTGATACTTCCAATTACCTTAAAGACTATCTTCAAGGTCCTCAGGTCTCTAAGGACAGACAAATTTATCTTTCAATGTGGAGTGACCACAACAGACTTTTTAATGTACATGACACGAGATCATTTGCAAAATGATACTGGACATTGCTTGCAGCTTCACACTTTGAGTTTAGAAGTTCCCCACTGTGCTGTCTTTTAGTACTTATATATAATTCTCCAGCTTTGACCCTATTCTCCAATTTTATCCCTTCAAGCAGGGAATCTGAGGGAGAGCTGTTCTTACTCCATACATTTCCATATTGTATGTTATTTCCACTTTTATTTGCCCATAACTCTAAAATAGTTGTCATGAAACAAATCTGACATTGCCTTTCCTTTCATAGAAGTAGTAAATATAGAGTGGCTAGAAGCATGACCTCCACTGTTTTACTGAGTAGATTTGAACTGTGGCTCCATCCTTGCTGTTTGTAATCCTTGAGCAAGTTATTGAACCTCCGAACTTTAGTTTCCTTATCTATATAATTAAAGTAACAATACAACATAATTACACAGAAATAATATGAGGCATAAATAGGGAAATTGTGATAAAACACTTACAATAGTGCCTAGAACATAGTAAGCCTTTGCTTAGCATTTTCTCTTATACATAATAATACTAGAGAAATAGAAATTCCAGGGCAGAGATGCATAGACAGCTGGATGGTTTGTGAGGACAAACATTTCATATTCCAAGATTACTAAGCTTTAAGTATATAAATTATGCCTGCTCTTTTCATTCTAACAAATATGCATGTAAAAACCATTTTATAAACTTTAAATTCTATGAAAGTTTTTTCTTCAATACAAATTATTCTCAACACTCTGAAAAGCATTAACACCTAATGTTCAATTTTAAGTCACCGCTTTAGTAGCATAAATATACCTCCTTTATATTTCTCCAAATACTTTCAAAGATTTAATTTTAGGGAAAGTGAGTAATATGGGTATTTTGTTAAATAATAAACTGTTTTTATTTACAAAATTACTTTCTTATTCAACTCACTTTTTCTCAAAATGCATTCATAAAGCAAAAATTACAGCCTTTTTTGTCTTTGTAGTATGATTTCCCAAGGTTGCTGGGTTCTATAAAGAAGGAGATTTTTTTAATGAAACAAATGTTATAGGAGCTTTCCTACATAATAATTCATGTTCTAAGTAACTCCAAGTCATGGCTTGCTTATATTATTTGACTACACTTATTTCTCAGCTTTATCTTTTTAATTTTCAAATTTATTTATTTATTTTTAAAACTGATATTTTAAATGGTATATATTTATCATGTACAGCATCATGCTATCATAAAAACAGAAACATAGAGCAATGGAACAGGATAGAGAGCTCAGATATAAATCCATACATTTAGAACCGACTGATTTTTGATGAAGGTGCCAAGAACACACAAAAGGCAAAGGACAGTCTCTGTAATAAATATTGTTGTTACAACTGGATATTTACATGCAGGAGAATGATATTAATCTCTTACCTTTCAACATATACAAAAATCAACTCGAGCTGGAATAAAGACCTGAAAATAAGAAAATACTAGAAGAAAACGTAGAGGAAAAGCTCGGTGACACTAGTCTGAGCTGTAATTTTCTAGATATGACCTAGATATGACCCAAAAGCACAGGCAGCAAAAGAAAAAATAGACAAATGGCAGTATGCCAAACTAAAAATTTTCTGTACAGCAAAGAAAGCAATCAACAGAGTAAAGAGAAAACCTACAGAATGGGAGAAAATATTCACACATCATCTCCAGCTTTCTTACTGTCTACTCTTTTTCCTCCCACTCTTAATTGACAATTTTTTGAATCAGAGAAAATTTCAAATAACAGTGTACTAAATACCCATATCCCTAGATTGTTATTCACATTTGATCACATTTTCTTAATATCTACCTATTTATTTGTTTATTCTGGACCACTTAAAATAAGTTGCAGACATCTTAACATTTTACGCTGAACACATATCAAATCCAAAACAAAACTGCAATGCATTTGGTTATTTTTTCTCTTTTGCCTCTCTTTGGCAGAACAGCTTCATTACATTTTTTTTCAAAGGATACTGAAATTTTAAGAGAAGGGGCCAGTCATCTTTAAATATTCTACATGCTAGATTTGTCTGTTGTTTCCTTATGGCTTCATTCAAACGATTTCTCTATTTCCGGCACTTTCTGTAAAGTGAAAACTAATTCTGAGATTTTGATTTGAATTCAAGTAAAACTTTTATTAAGAACGTACCATGGCTGGGCGCAGTGGCTCATGCTTGTAATCCCAGAACTTTGCGAGGATGAGGCAGATGGATCACCTGATGTTAGAAGTTCAATACCAGCCTGGCCACATGGTAAAATTCCAGCTCTACTAAAATTAAAAAAAAAATTAGCTGGGTGTTGTGGCAGGCTCATGTAATACCAGCTCCTTGGGAGGCTGAGGCAGGAGAATCACTTGAACCCAGGAGGCAGAGGTTGTAGTGAGCTGAGATCCTGCCACTGCACTGCAGCCTGGGTGACAGAGTGAGACTCTGTATATTGGGTGAGAGGGTGAGACTCTCTCTCTCTCTCTCTCTCTCTCTCTCTATATATATATATATATATATATATATATATATATGCACACACACACACACACACATATGTATGTGTGTGTGTATACACAATTATATGTGTGTATATATACACGTAAATATATGTGTATAAATACAGACTATGCACACATATACATATATAATGCATATATATACATATACATGCACACATATAATTCTAGTTCCTTTGTATTGTATATAAGAAGGCACATGCTGTAACACTTTCTAACTATCAGTGATGCTAGAGTCAAGGTTTCACTGTGATGCCCAAGCTGGAGTGAGATGGCAAGATCATAGCTCACTACAATCTTGAATTCCTGGCCTCAAGCAATCCTCCCATGTCAGCCTCCCAAGTAGCTGGGACTAGGGGCATGAGCCACTATGCCAAGATGATGCTAAATTCAATCAATATGTGAGAGTTATTTTTTCCCCCTTTGCAAAAAGCACTTAAATCTCTGGGCTTGCATTTTTCATTGTGGTAATACACAGTAATAATCTTTGCTTTTATAAATCATTTCAGTGCAGATTAAAACGTTTTTCCAATTTCTTCTAAATTTTTGTGCTAATATTCTTTCATATATAAATGCTTTCTTGATATTCTGGGGATAAACTACTGTTAGTCATTTCTTTAAAGGCAGGATAAGTGCTTAGTTATTTTAATTTGGTTACTAATTTTCAAAGTTGGTGTAATAGTTACCTTCAATGATGACTATTTTTGCCTTGCTCATTTCTTTACTTTCTTGAGTATCACTATGCTCTCATGGATTTTGTTTGTTCAGCATGTTACACTAACTATAGAAAGTCTATATTGTTTTAGAAATGCAAATTGTCCTAAATTTGGCTGATGGGAGCCAAGTCAAGTGAGTCTATGTCCTTTTGACACAATCTCATTTGTTTGGGGTCTTCTGGGCACAAATAAAATAGTACCTCATCGTTGTTTTCCTAGGCCTAGACGAAAAATAATTTTTTCAAGAAACTTGTTTATTTAGTTAGGGGTGGTGTTTGAAGGCAAGATCTAGGTTTTGGTGCGTCCAGAGTATCATTGCTTTTAGGTTACTTTAATAAACAGGTCTAAAAAATATATTTTTTTCCTGTAAGAATTATGGAGTCAACTGCTTAAGTGTTAAAAAAAAGTCATCGATACTAAGCAAAATTTAGATATTTACTTGGGTACAGCTTACATTTTTATTAAGCAGACTTGTCCAAACAAAGAACATGATATATCTTTTCAATTTGCTCAAATATACTTTTGTATCTTTCAGAAGTATTTTAATATTTCCTCATAGAGTTTGCTCACGTTTCTTGTCAGGTATATTTCTAAGGGTTTAAACCTTCTTTTTCATTTTCTTTCTTTTTCTTTTTCCTATTATACATGAGTTTTCCATTACACTTCTTAATTCTTGTATATATAAAGAAAATAGTATTTAGTGTGTTTATTTTGTATCTTGCAAACTTAGTAAATTATTTTATGTTGAATATTAATTTTGGTTTTGGTTTCAATGCTTTCTTTATTTGTTTCTTTTAGCTTTTTAATGTAAGATATTATGATTACTTTTCATACAAATAGTTATACTAACTATAGAAAGAGTTCAGTGGACCTGAAAATAGGGTGAAAGAATAGGACAGTAGTATGTAAAATGATAGCAGTAAAAATAAGACCTATTTTGTAAGCCTTAATAAAGACTTTGGCTTTTTATCTGAGCAACATGAGGAATTATTTGCAGGTCATGATTTCAAAGCATGACTCTGGAAATTGGGTTGATATACAGGCCTTGGTTCTCCTGAGAAACAGAACCAATAACACTAGATAGATAGATAGATAGATAGATAGATAGATAGATAGATAGATAGTCTGATTTATTATGGAAATTGGTTCATATGATCACATGACTGTGGAGTTGTACAAGTCCTACAGTCTGCTGTCTACAAGTTAACAAACCAGGGAAGCCAGTAAAATAATTCAGTCCAAGTCCCAAGACCTGAGATCCAGGAAAACAGATAGTTTAAGTCCTTCTCTTGGTCCAAAGCCATGAGAACCAGGAGTGCTGATGTAGGCGGGCAGGAGAAGATGGATGTCCTGGTTCAAAGAGAGAGTTAATTTGTTCTTCCTCCACTTTATTTTCTATTTGGGCCCTCAGTGGATTAGAGGACGTCTGCTTACACTGATAAGGGCAATCTTCTTTACTCATCTGCTCATGAAAATGCTAAACTCTTCTGAAAACACCATCCTAAATACCCATAAATAATGTTTTACCAACTGTTTGGGTATCTCCTAGCCCAGTCAAGTTGGCACATAAAATTAAAAGTCCAACCCCTGGCCAAGGTGGGTGGATCACAAGGTCAAGAGATCGAGACCATCCTGGTCAACATGGTGAAACCCCATCACTACTAAAAATACAAAAAAATTAGCTGAGCATGGTGGTGCATGCCTGTAATCCCAACTACTCAGGAGGCAGGAGAATTGCCTGAACCCAGGAGGCGGAGGTTCTGGTGAGCCAAGATCACGCCGTTGTACTCCAGCCTGGGTAACAAGAGCGAAACTCCGTCTCAAAAAAAAAAGTCCAACCCCTTGTCAACTTGATACCAACGTCTCTTTAAACTATATTTAATCCCCAAATGAAGATAAAAATGCAGTCATAATTTCACAAAACATGATACAACTATCTTGCATACAACTAAAAGAACAATAATCTTTTTCCCAGAAAATTAAAGTCCTTGAATGACATTTATTCTTCTAACAGCCTATAACCTGAATATTAAGATATAAAATTTAAAAATCTTAAAACACTCATATAAAGGTAAAATATCTTGTGTTCCATGATAAGGGAAGAAGAGAGGAAAGAGATAAAAGATAGTTGCTAATATATGTATATATACATATGAATGTATTCATAATAAAATAAGAAAGAAATACAACAATTACAGTCCTTAATTCTGTAACTGGTCATGTGGTCATAACTGGTATTTATGACTGTCATCTACTACTACTTATTCTGAATTCTCTGTCTTTACAAACACCTCAGCTGGTCATAGTCCTTTCCCTGACAATGTGACCCAATCCTTCATTTCTGAAGGGTCTGAGCCATCTGTCATTCTGCAAGGCTGGAGTTGTTGTAGTTTTCCATTGATCTTAATGACATAACATGGTAATACTAATAGAGAAGATCCTAAAGGATCTTCTGTATTTTAGCCATAGTCTTCCATTGTGGTCCAATTTCCAGTAGTAGTTCAACTTGCCCTTAGTAGCCCAGATGAATCAAAAGCTAACACTGTAACTCCTTTCTTTGCCTGTTGACTCAGGGGCATAAGGAGCCAAAGTGGCCAGGTGGCAGTATTCAACTTTCACTTCAGTGGAATCATTGTTGTGTCTCCTGGTGGATGTAATTCTCTGTCTAGAACCAAGACTTCTATGACAACAAAACAAAAAGTTGTAGAAACAGAAAGAAAACTTTTGCTAGTGGGTTACTGGGGGAAATAGTGAGTGACCCCACTACTATTTCCATCCCTTTAACATGGGTCTATGAATCCTGACTATCAGAAAAAATGGCACCAAATAATAGACAGTGATTCAGAACATACACACCCTTTCAGAAGAGTCTTGCCCAATTCCTGCAAGATACTGCCACCTAGCTTGTACTGTAATTGAGACTTCAAAACCTCCATTTAATAGCCATTCTATTAAACCTGCTGCTTCAAAATTGTGGAGAAGATGGTGAAATAAGTCATTTTCATGAATAGGGGCCGACTGCCACACTTCTTTTGCTGTGAAGTGAGTTCTGTGCTCAGAGGCACCATATGTGTGAAATGCTATGATGGTAAATAAGGAACTCTAAGTTTTTGGAAAGTAGTATCAGCAGAAGAAAATTATGTTCAGGGAAAGCAAATCCATATCCAAAGTAAATGTCCAGTCCAGTAAGGACAAAATGTTGCTCTTCCCTCAGTAGGGGCATTAAAATGTAATCAACCTGACAAAAGGTTGTTGGCTGGTCACCCTGGGGAATGGTGCCTTATCTGCGGTTCAGTTTTGGTCTCTGTTCCTGGCACATTGAGCACTAAGCAGGAGCCATACCCAGATCAGCTTGGTAAGTGGAAACCCACAGTGTTTAGCCCATGCATAACCTCCATCAGTGCCATCATGGCCACTTTGTTTATGAGCCCACCGGGCAATGACAGGAGTGACTTAGGAGAAAGGTGTCCATAAAACAGATTATTCTATTCACTTAATTATTAAAATCTTCTCCTGCTGAGGTCACATTTGGTGAGCATTCTCATGGAATACAATTATCTTAACATTTTGTGCCATTTTAGAAAGATCTCACCACATTCTTCCCCAAATTTGTCACCAGTTTCCCAATCATGTTCCTTTCAAATCTCTTACTATTCACCTAGACAACTGTCTATATACCGTGAGTTAATATATAATGGCAAGTCTGTCTATTTCTCCTTTCAAAAAAGGTACACCACCTGAGCTTCTGCCCACTGGGCGGGTTTCTCTTTACTATATCAATATGCAGGCCAAGGATTCCCATCATTTGCCAACTGCAAGATGAAGAGCAAGACAAACTGGTGATCTCATTTAGTTAAGGTCTGAAGGCCTGAGAACAGGAGGATGCTGATGGATTAAGACCTGGTCTGAGAGTGAAGGCTGTTGAACCAGGAGCACCAATGTCCAAAGGCAGAAGAAGATGGATGTCCCAGCTCAAACAAAGAGTAAATTTGCCCTTTCTACCTTTTCGTTCTATTCAGGCCTTTAATTGATTGTATAATGTCCACCCACTTTGGAAAGAGGGATCTTCTTTATTCAATCTGCTGATTCAAAAGCTAATTCCTGGCAACATCCTCACAGTCACACACAGAAATAATGTTTTATCAGGTGTCTTGCCGTCCCTTAACCCAGTCAAGGTGACAAATAAAATCAACCATCCTAGTTGAAAATAGACACTTTAAGGAAAAAAAGCTAGAAGCAGAAAGATATGTTAGAAAATTACAAAGTAACCCAGGCTAGAAACAATAATGTCTTGGACTGAAGTGGTTTCGTGGAAGCCTTGAGAAGTTAATGGTATATGAATACTTGAAAAAAGTGCCAATAGGTTGCCTGACAGATTGAATATTGTTGCAAAAACACATATCTCACAATTGAACTTTGCTTAAAATCTTACATGACCTTAAGTAAGTTTCTTAAGTTGTCTAAGCTTCAATATTTCCATCCATAAAAAAGAGATAGTGATGATAAGATATAAAGTATTTTTGAAATCAAAGGGATTGAAATTGTTAAAACAAATGCAACAAAACAAATGTTTCTTCTCACCTTCCTAAGAACATCTATGTTCACTTATTATACACATAAGATTAATCATATTTTTATGTTAAAAATGTGATTAGCATATATCCTTAAAATTCAATAAATGTTTTCTCTGTTGAAGTATCTTGAGTAATAAAGGGATTTCTTGATAATCAGCACTATCATTTAGAAAGAAATTAATATAAGCCAGACATTAAATTGTTGTACCTCAGATCATAAACAATTACACTTTTACCTTCACAATAACCTAATGAAGTAGCCATAATCATACATATAAAAATGACCCAGATAAATTCAATAAATGTCTCAATTTGTAAAAGTTTGAGATAGATTTGCACTTATATCCCTCTGATTTCAAAGTCTTTGTTCTTACTAAATGATATCTAATTATATCGCTTATATTTGAAGGAGGGCAAGTTTTCACTAAGAGTTAAAAAAAAGGAATGAGCATTTTAGGACTTGTTGTATAGTGAATCTAAAATATATTTGTTCTGCTTGATTGCTTCTAAGTCACATTATGGGCTGCTGCAATAAATAAATATAGATATCCATGTTATTCAATGTACAGAAATAATGCTAATTCAATATTTTAAAACTAATTCTATACAAATGAAACAACATTCAAAATGTGTAAGACAAATTGAGAGAAAGGCAGAATCTTAAAGTCTATCTCACAAATAAGATCTAAGGGCACCAAGCTAACCATGGCAAATATATATATATATATTTCTTTTTTTCCCTGAAATCTTCCCTTAGGGACGACAAGATCTGTTGTTCAAACACTGCCACCCACATCCATATGTATCGTCTTCTCTGCCAATGTTTTTTGCTTTGTTTTGTTGTTTTGCTTTGGGCCACCATGTAAATCTTAAACAGCCAATATGTACACACACTTATATATCATGAGATACATATGACCCATATGACATAACTTCAGAAAAGTTACTTTCAATTAAAGTGTAATTGGGGAATGCTTGCCATACTTCAGGACATTTGAATTCATTGCTATCTACTAAGTTTTTTAGTAATATAAAATAGGACCTTCTAGAACTGAGATAATTAATATAAATAACACATTTGGAAAACATGCCAAATTATCACTTACTTAGGAAGGAAATCACTTGTTTTCCTGGGGAAAAAAATCTGTCTTTTTGGAATAACTGGTTCACTGTAGTTTTAACACATTGTTTTGGCAGTTTATTAAAACTTCAAGTGGGAGTCATAGAGATTCGCCTAAATATCTTATTTTGCTTTAACACTAGATTTCTGTTAAAAGAGAACAGATGATTATATTCATTCATTATTATTTGACTACGAGGCTGCTGTAAGCCAAAAATAGTCAACACTTGTGGAATATATAGTAATTGAAAGCAATAGCAAATTACATTTTAAGAGCTTGTCAAGGTAAGAATGAAATACTTCAAGGCCACTTCTTGCTTCCTTGTTAGGAACCTTGCCAAGCCAGAGCAATTTAAAGATTTGTTAAGGGGTGCCTTATCTCTCTGGCCTTTATTTGGAAAGTTATGAAAGATTATCACTCTACCTAAATTTATTCTCATGGTGTGGAGGGTCTGTGGATGGCACTGGTTAGCTTTTTCCAACCAAATTGTGGATAAGGGCATGAATTCCACTATTATTTATGAAATCAAATACAATCATTAAAGCTATACCATGATTACATTATGTTTCTATGGCACATTCTATTGCATCTCACAATTTCATTCTTATATTCTGAATAAAACTTTCTGAGGAACAAGATAAGAAGAACAGTAAGAATTTAGGTTCAAATACCAGGGCATAACAAATTAACATAATAAAAAGTTCTTTCTATAATAATTTCTTTCAATTGGGGCCCATATGTTCCCTGGAATATGCAGATATATTCTTGGGTATTGGGACATTTTCTCCCAGAACTTTTAAAGTATAGGTTTTCATTTTTAAAATAATTTTTAAAAATTAGTAAGTTTGAACCAACACCATATTTGTAGGCTAAAGAGAAAAGAATAGAGACATAATTAATATGTAAATGATGCATTCATTCAGAAGACACCAGGGTATGTGTACTAATGAGTGTATTACAGTGGGTCAAAAACAGATGAGTGGTAGGAGATTTACGTCATTGTAAGATGCACAGTGCCAAACTCTAAACCACCTGCAGTCAGTCCCTAAACAGAGCACTGTGCTGTATTCATATTAACATTTCAAGTGGCAATTCGGTTTCAGCAAAACACAATTATTCATTATCTTAAATTAATTGTGGTTAATTTGAGTATTCTTTTTTAAAACTTTATTTTTAGATACTGTCTTACTCTGTCACCCAGACTGGAGTGCAGTGGCAAGATCACAACTCACTGAAATCTCAAGTGAGCTGGGCTCACATAATCATCCCAGCTCAGCCTCCTGAGTAGTCAGGGTACACTCATGTGCCACAATGCCCAGCTAATTTTCTTATTTTTATTTTGTAGAGACAAGGTCCCACCATGTTGCCCAGGCTAGTCTCAAACTCCTGTGCTCAAGCGATATTCCTGCCTTAATCCCCCAAAGTGCTGGGATTACAGGTTAATTTGCAATTTCTTGGTTTTGTATTCCTGTTTATATATAATTTTTAAATATTTTTGCTTTGTTCTGTTACGTGCTATCAATATATGAAGTCATATTACTTTGTATGTATTGTACACAGTTATATAAGTAATTTATTATTAATAAGACTTTTAGATATGTTTTTTAAGGAAGCCAAATGTTTTAAAGAGATGTTGAGAAATCCTCCTCTATAACATACTTGCCAAGAAGTCATTCAATGTGCTTGACAGCAACTGATCATTCTGGTAGAAAGCTTCCTACTAATATAATTTTCTAAATAAGTCATGATCTTTCAGGCATCCAGGTTTTGCATGTACTGCTTCAATTTCTTAGAATTATTTCTAGGAATTTCTTCATCCCTCCTTCACTGCACAAACTTCTACTTATTCTTTAAAACAGCTGGGTAGTTACTTTCTGTGTCAATTCTTTTGAAAAGATATTTGGAATATTCAACTTACATGTGCTTTGGGTAAAAAAAAAAAAAAAACGAATTGAGGTTGCATTTCCCAACATTGTCTTTAACAGTCTTAAAACCAAAAATCAAAACTACTATGGAACAAATTAGCTACAAGAACTGAAATTATTATGGTATACCCTTGTAATGGTATTAGTAATAATATTAGTTCAGGTTTTCCAGAGAACTAGAACCAGTAAGAAATAGATAGATAGATCTAAAAGCGTATCTATGTTTCTATCTAGAGAGAGAGCTTTATCACAAAAACGACATATAAATTAAATATTATGCTCCTCTATATATAATTCAAAATAAATATATTAGTAAAAGAAAACATATTTGTAAGGAGACCAATAATTATTCTCCCCATAATCAACTTGATCCTTTAAAGATATCAAATATGAAAAATCATTTTAAAACTTTGCCTTTATTTTTATGCCACTTCCTACTTTGTGTTCTTAACATGGGCATGGTCTACTTACTAAGAAATTCATTGTATGTATCACCTATACCCCCAGCTGACCTCCAGTTGTGGATTCATTAAGTTCTTAAGTACTTAATATTAAATTGTGAATGGCAAATCAACTTTAGTCATTATTTCTTGAGATCTCTAAAATGAAACAGTAATTGAATAGAGATGGTTTCATGAGAAAAGCAAAAACCAAGAAACTGAAATAAGATACAGAGAATCAGCAAAAGAACCTAACTTTTCATGAGAGATAGAAAATAAACTTTGTAGTAACTACATTTATGTTGTCAAAGTATTCGGCAGAGTCTATTAGTGATATTTAAAAGTGCAGTAAAGGCAGATCTGTTTTTGGCAGGTGAGATGTGGAGCTCTGACTTTCGTAAAACAATTCTTTCCTTCCCTTCACCCAATATTCAATAATGCTTCAATGCTGTTTTTCAAACGTTAGAAATGACAATATGTAAAAATTAAAGGACAAATTTGGAGGACTACTTTCCAGTGGTCTTTTATTTTATTTTTTAATTCTAGAACTGGCCTTGCAGGAACCTATACTTTGAGACATTTATTTGCTTTTAAGGATAATTTGGTCTCAACATAAATTAAAAGAATTACTTGTATTAAGTAAAATTATTCCTAAAAGTATGTGTAACTCTAACATCTAAATTATGTTTAATATTTTTATAAGGTTATGTTTTTATACCCATTATACTTTGTAAAATGTTATTGGAAGTGCATGATTTGTGAGATAATACCTATGTTAATTAGCTTGATTTAGCCATTCCACAATGCATACACATTTTAAAACGTCATGTTGTATACCATAAATATATGAAATATTTATATTGTAATTTAAATAACAATACACAGTCATATTGCATTTTATATTTTAATAAGTCTTTTATTTAAGTTTTTACTTTTAATGAGGTCAATCACATATAAATTGGTCCAATGTGAAATATTACCAAGAGTTCTTGTGGAATTCTGAGTTCAGATATGCTAAAAATACAATAATTTTATCATGGAAATTATCTTATTTCTAGATATGATTAAATATTTTGCTTTTCTTAGAAAAACTATTGAATAGTTGTTAGGTTTTCTGATTGGAGAATAAATCAGAAATTAAGTTGCTTTTTCTACATAAGATACTAAAATTTTAAAATAATGCTAATTTTGCTACAAAAATTTAATTTAATTCTATGTTCTTATTTTATATTGGTATTTAAAGCTGTTTTAATGAGTTTCAGTAGGGAAGGAAACTAAACACTTGCAATATTTTTCCTGATTTTTCCCTCTTAGCATCTTTTGTGTTTTAAATAATTTTATTGACCTTCAAGAAAACTTACTAACCTTTTTCTGTAGAGCTTTTAAAAAAATTTTAAAATAAAGAACGATTTATTTTTCCCCTATGAAATGATCTGTTCCCTAACCCCTTTTTTTCTTCCCCTCTTTTGAATTCTAAGCAAGCCTTTTCAAGTCCTTTTTACATTTTACCACCTCATTCATTTGTGATCCCTTTGTAATTTCCAGGTGCTTGGTTTCAGGGATTGCAAAAGCTGAAATCATGTAGAATCAAATGCTTGCTGCAGCACTTTCAGGGAAACAAAATTATAAGTGATTTTGAGCATAATCTGAAAAAAGATCAATTTATTATTTTAAATCAGAAATAGTTTCAATGGTGGTACTTTTTAAAAATTCCATTGAAAACAATTTTTTTGACTTTGGGGGGAAAATATACAGTTTAAAAAACTTTATTACATAACAGGACTCAATCTTATCAGGTGGTATTAACTGATGTGTTTCATAATGTAATAAAGATGCCAAATATGACAGAATTAGTTAGTTTGAAAATAGGGCAAAACGCCATTTCTTCCACAAACTTGGCTAATAAATAATATTGCTTACAATGTGACGAAGCCTGTCAAGTAAATTTATGATATGCAAAATTTATAAGCTTTCACGTGTTTCTTTGGAGTTTGCCAGCACAGGCAGTGTATACAGTGTACTCTCTTTACATAAGGGATAAACAAATTGAATGGGGCAGGCTGGCTAGTATGCAGTCCATATTACAATTGATTAACTGGAAATATGTCATGTTCTGTATCCAACTTTTGTCTAGAATGTTCTTTGAAGAGTTATATATTTCACATTCAATTTTTATGTTCACTTGCAAGTTTCTCCGGTCTCACAATTCAAAGAGATTCTGTTGAAGAGGAAATTAGAGGCTGTGATTCAGAATTCAGAGAGTCTAGTCCCTGCAGAAACTTGGCAGAGGCTAGAATCAGTTCTTGGGATGCCAAATTTAGTGGCCCCGAGCCAGATGCTAATTTTGAATGCATGGCACGCATCAGTTTGTGTCTCGATTAAGCCATGTCTGTGAGTCCCATGCAAGCCCAGCAACAGATTTTATGCAACATATGTATTAGTGTTCACGGCATCATTGATTTTATTCTGGCTTTAAACATGTGACAAAATTACTTTTATATATTATAACTTCCATCTCTTTGAAAAGAATAAGAAATGTTAATTGACTTTTTGTTACCATTTATTTTTCTAAATTTTACGTCAATTTTGATGATTTCAAATAAAGGCATATTCAGCAAAATAGAATTAAGCTTACCTAAAAGTAGATGATAAGCAGGGATGACATAAGAAAATTATTTTTCCTTGTCACCTTCCTGCTTTACTGTATTAGAAATGAATTCATGAAACTGGATATATTCAGAAGTATTTGAGAAAGCCAAGAAAAATTATGGAGCAGAGAAAATTAAAATCTTATCAGGGTATACCACTGGACTAAAAAGTTTTACTTGATTATTAATATTTTGACCTTACTTGAATCACACTGCTATTTTCTCACCTGAGTATCTTGCCAGAATGTTTGCTTCTGCTTTTGGCCTCAGGATCCTAAAGCTTTCAGCAGGATCTGAGCCTACAGAAACAGGACCTTTTCTGGAGAAATATTTAGTACTTTTGGCATTGTTTTGTTTGGAAGTCATTGGCAAATACGTACCTATGTATGCATTTTAAAATTAAAAAACAAAGCAGCTGATATATAATTTTAAAATGGAAATTGGAGCTACTAAATGACAGAGGATTGATGTACTGTCTTACGGTACTCACCTTGAACTCTGCCAGCTTGCTCAGTTTTTAGCCCCCCCACCGAATAAAAAAAAAAACAGGGTGATTCAGATACAGCTGGCTCTGTGAGTTACAACAGAGCACAGATTCTCACAAATCTATTGTCTGAGAGAGATACACAAGAGTCTTCTAGTTACACAAATACATTTTTTTACAAATAACCAATGTATGAGAAAACCTGACCTTTTGTTCAGTGAAAAAAAGTCCATTAGTTAAATGATTGATTATATGCTTTTTTTTTTCTACAGCAATTTTTTTTCTTTCTGTGTTCCTTTTCAGCGTGTTTTATGCAACTCTAAGTGTTTAGTCACCATTGGATACTTAAAAGAGAATGGTGAGGAAAAGGCAAGGACAAAATTAGAAACTCCTTTTGAATTGTTGGCTTTTATTCCATCCAATCTTCTGAGTCAGAAATAATGTTGCTTTTTTTGGAGTAAAGGGGGAGGGAAAGAATTCAGTGTAAATTACATCGTTATTTTATAACACGCTTGCACTCACTGAAGGAAAACACAAATTGAAACAGAAGAAACTTTAGAAGCATAGTGTGAAAAAATCAAATCATGTTTTCATCCAACACTGGGTTGACTTTGAGTGGAATTGGTCCAAATTGTGAGTACCGTGGTCATATATAATGGAGATGAGATTGGGTAGGCCTGACATCTCTTTATATGCTAGCCACCTCCTGTTTTTATTATACCAATTTAATGCCAGCCATTTCCTGTTTTCATTAGACCATTGTAATGCTAGCCTCCTACTGTTCTCATTAGTGCAGGACTGTGTAATGGCAGCCACCTCATGTTTTCATTATAACAGAACTGTATGGTGCCAGCTGCCACTTGTTTAACTTTACTGAGAAGCATTTGACCATGGACTACATACTTCTACAAGCTAGTGGCAAACAAGGTAAAGGCCTTCAGATTCTGGTGAAATAATAATGCTAAGTGTTTAAGTAACTTATTGGCTATTACCGTGTAAGGAATATAGTTTCTTGTAATGGCTGGGAGACTACAATAAACTCAGTCAATATTTGAACTGTTTTGTTATAGTTATTGTTTTGTCATGTTTTGTTTTAGAATTATTTGTCTGACAAAGACCTTCAACAAAATTTTGAAGTTATGTACTGTGGTTGGATGTGGATAGATTGATATTACTGAAAAGACCATTTGCAATAATGGATAACATTTCTTGAAAGATTATTATATGTACAAATAGTCCCAAGCTTTTCATGTATTACTTCATTTACTCCTTACAATTACCTCAGGAGTTACTGTTATCATTCATATTTTGCATACTAAGAAATTGAAGTAAATAGCAGTTACCTAATTTGAGAGCCAACCAATTTCTTTCATAAAAGACCAAATAGTTATCTTTTTAGCTTTTGGGGAAATACAGTTTTGTCTTAACAACGGAACACTTTAGCTGGAAAACAGCCAAAGATAATAAGTAAATCAGTGGGCATAGCTAGCTTCCAGTAAATTTACACAAACAGATAAGGGGGTGGATTTGGCCCAAAGGCTGTATTTTGCTTATTACTGATACAAGGACACATAGCTGAGTGTGGTAGGTGAGAGTTATGATTCTAATGGAGGTCGTTAAGCTACAGAGTCCATGACTCTCCATCCTCTATTTCCTTTCTGTGACTTTTTAACTGAAAATACTTCCTATTCCATTCATTTGGGAGCCTTTAGTTGTACAATGAGTAAAGTTTTCAAAGAGAAAAATGACTTTGCTTAATTATGTGCATTTAATTTTTTATTTAATTCTTTATACTTTATTGTTTTGTTCCTAATATTTTTATTTATTAAGCATATAAGAATTATCTTTAATAATAACATAAATATGAAATTTATCATTGAAAATTCAGAGTTTTTGCCTAAGGATTAAAAAAATAAACTTTCAAATATGTTTTCACCTACATTTTCTTTTCTGTAATGTAAAATTTTACGGAATAATGTTTCTTTTAATTCCAGCACCCCATCGTTCTCAGATTGCTGTATTTACTTTCCCAAATAGGGTAATTGACACATGTGTATAAGTTTGTTGAAATGATTAAAAGCTGTTGAGAATTGTAACCTGTCAATGCTCCCTGGAGAACAAAGTCCTATCTATCTCTTAGAGGACCCCCTAAATGACTGTGGTGAGTCACCTTTAAAATGACAACTGTCACACTAAATTTGGACTTTGAAGCAGGAAAAAAGCCATATATATACATGTATATATGGGTTTTTATATATAGGTTTATTTATATATAATGATACATGTGCTTCAACAAAAAGAGAAAATATATCCCCAGATATTGTGCTCTTAATAACATAAGAAAGTCAGGAAACATACTTTTTTTTTTTTAAATGATGTCTTGTTTTGTCACCTAGGCTGGAGTGCAGTATTGCGATCTCAGCTCACTGCAACCTCCGCCTCTCCAGGTCAAACAATTCTTCTGCCTCAGCCTCCCAAGTAGCTGGGACTATAGGCACACGCCACCACACCCAGCTTACTTTTGTATTTTTAGTAGAGATAGGGTTTCACCATATTGGCCAGGCTCGTGTCAAACTCCTGACCTCATGATCTGCCTGCCTCAGCCTCCCAAAGTGCTGGGATTACAGGTGTGTGCCACGATGCCTGACCCGCAATGCTCTTTATATTAGGCTGTGATCTATGGTTTGGACTCCTGTTTGTCTGAGGCCAATGAAAGTCAGGCAGACAGGAGTAATGTTAAGGATTGGTAAGTCATTCTAGGTCTGCATGTAACTTCTTACCTTGTCTTTAACATTTCTCAGTATGAATACCCCCTTGCAATGAATTTAGTATGGCTTAGCATCACTTGTAGAAATTACCTTTATTGAACTGCAACAGTAAACACAAGCACTTGCATGTAAGCACACACACACACACACACACACACACACACACACACACACACAAGAGAGAGAGAGACAGAGACAGAAACAGAGACAGAGAGATAGAGGTGATTGAAACAGAAAGCCGGTACAGTCATACGCGACAGGTAGAAAGCATCCGGGTTTGGCATGCCCTATCCTGGTTGCCAAATTCAGTATTGTCAAGTTAGGATGCCTAACTGAGATGTTTCCAATATTTGTTCTCTTCTTAAACTGTTTCTATTTTCACTATTAGTTTTGGTGTTCCATCTAAGATAGGGCAGGTGGAGTAATAATATTTGCTGTAAAATAAAATGTAAATTTCACTATGCAAATAAACCATTAGGAGATAAATTAGCTTGAACAGCAGTGGTATATCACAATTATATTGCTTTTTAAAATAGGAAGACATACACACGTTTGTATATGTGCTGGAGCGGGTACTGAGTCTCCACTGGAAGGATCACTCCCAAGGCTGAGGCTGTACTCTTTTCTTCTGCCTTCCTTTGAGAAAGTCTCTGTTTTTCAGGGTTCCTGGTCTGGTGGTAATACTAGGATTCACCGCAGTGTATAATAACTTTATTTTTAACACACTTTTTTGCATACTTAGCCAAATAAAATCCAGTCTTTAATGTGGATTGGCTATGGTAATTACTATTTATATTAATTAGCCTGTCAGTGTGCAGACTTTCAACTTTGCCACTGGAGTTCTTGTCAACCTTTTAGCACATTACCATTATTATTTTAAAACTAGAGTCATTTCAAGTTCAAATTCATAAAATGTGCATTGGAACCGCCTACCCTGCCTTACAGATGGGTAAAACAGAATATGTGTCAAGATAAAAAAATCTTTCAAGTGATGTTTGCACTCACCTTCCCCTCACCTCATTTAGAAAGTCAATCTGACTCTTCTTTTTTGGCATTTCATGTTTTACTTTGAAAGAATTAAAATCAGTGTTTATGGTTAGAAGATACCTAAGAGATCAATAAAGATCTCCACTCATTCTACAGCATTCAGGGATACATACAGTAAGCTAGCTTCCCAAAGTCATGGTAGAGACAGATTTCTCATACACATTCAGTCAGGTGACTTCAGATAGAGAATAGCTGGTATGCCAATCTGCCTAAAAAGCAACAGAAGGCTAGACCTTTGAGAGAGCCCCAGAGGCACATTATTTTCCCTCCTTTCATAGTTGGGAATTTTGTTTTACATTCCTTCCTTAAGGAATCCATTTAGATTTCCGCAAGAAGAGTAGAGAAGACTGAGCACAGTGGCTAATAACTGTAATCTCAGCATTTTGGGAGGCCAAAGCAGGGAGATCACGAGGTCAGGAGTTCGAGACCAGCCTGGCCAACATGGTGAAACCCTATCTCTACTAAAAATACAAAAATTAGCCAGGCACACTTGCACACACCTGTAATCCCAGCTACTTGGCAGGTTGAGGCATGAGAATTGCTTAACCTCAGGAGGCAGAGGTTGCAGTAAGCTAAGATCATTCCACTGCACGCCAGCTTAGGCAACAAAGTGAGGTCCCGTATCAAAAAGAAGTCATCTCAAGCAACACCCTTCCCTTACATTCCATGGGGATTCTACCAATATGCGTGCTTTCCTACTGACTAGGGCTTGAGATAATCCTCTAAGCTGCAGGAAGACACTGGCCCTGCCAACCTCCAGAGAAGAATATATTCACAAGAAGTTGAGAAGAAGTACTGAATGCTAAGGAAAGAATCTCCAGAAATTCTCTCTAAACTATGGGGAAAAAAAGCATGTTAATCTATTTAATATTCAATATCCAAAGCCCAGTGTTTTTCATTCCTCTTTTCTTAACTACGTCCTTTCTTTCTATGGCATGAATTCTCAAGCTGGGCATTATCGACATTTTTGACAGGGTAAATCTTTGTTGTGAGTGGCCGTCCTGTGCATTGTAGGGCGCTTAGTAGCACCTCTGGCTCTACCCACTGGATGCAAGCATCACAACTTCTCCACCCTCATGTCTTAATAATCAAAATTGTCTCTAGAGACTGCCACATATCTTTAGGGGGAAAATTGCCCCTAGTTGGAAACTACTTATATTCTATTTCAGTGCTTAAATAATCAGTTAGTACAAACCCCAATAAACATATACTATTATAGAAGAGCTAAGAAAGGACACCTCTATCAACTTGGAAGGTTCCTGGGACAGTGGAATATGTAAACAATTATTAGGAATGAAATTATTCTGCCTAGCAGAATTCATGCAGCAGATTTCAGGAGATGCTTGGAGAATCTGAGAATATTTAAAAGCCATTTTTTTAAGGCATAGACATCTTTCCTATCATTGCCGCCCTTGATCTTCACCTCTCCCTTCTGTCTCTTTGCCTGCCAAACCTTTAAAGATTATTTCATATTTCAAAGGAAGAATTATTTCTGGGAAGTTGGAAACATACACACAAATACTCTGATGATGGCTTGGAGCTGAGAATTGCAAGATTCAGCAAAGTTGGCATTGCCTCTAGGTAGTTGGACCTGGCCCAAGAACAAGGTGCTATTAGGCAGCATCTTATAAAGAATGGATCACCAGGCAGCAGCAAGCTGTCCTGATGTTATTTTCCTGAGTTCACATTCAGCTTGGCAAACCTTCTGCAGAACGCTCCAAGCTAGTGAGCCTAATTCAGGTGTCCTTAGACTCTTCTTCCTTGAGATAGACATCATGATGACATCACCTAAGTGACACATTTGGAACAATCCCCACCTCATTCGAACCTACCTTTCTAACCCTGTTTAACTTTCTGATCAGAAAATATCCTGACTTTATTTAAATGTCTTTATACAGGCTGCCTCTCTCTTCCTCCAGAATGTATTTCCTGTACTTCTCTGCTGCCAAAATCCTGTCCTACCTTAATTGCTCAATTCAGATGCTGCTGTCTCCAAGAAGCTGTTACTGATTCCCTTTTTGACCTCTCATTTCCTCCATTGAAAGTACCTGCTTTTTCTTTTGGAAAAAATTTTTGCTCACTGTGACTTTTACTTCTCTCATAGTACCAACTACAACGTGCATTTTGTAAATATTTTCATTTCTCAATACATTATAAATTCTAGAGAGACAAAGACTAGATCTAGTTAATATCTGTATGCCCCATAATGTTGAAATATACAATACATGCTCCATAAATTACTGTTGAATTGAATTGGAATGTACATTCTCTGGAAGAAAAGGCACCAGAGAAGTCATATTTGACCGATTTATTTGTTTCCATTCCTCCTCTAGATTATAAACAGAGATTAATTTTTGTAGTTGTGTAAAATGAAATAATGAAATACATATAACTTTGAATTTTATAAATTTTTAGAAAAAAATGAAGATTAAGAAATCATAAGCACATAATCTCAGAGATTACCTTATCTTACCTTCAAAACAAAGTCAAACACTTCATATGATGAGATCTTAAAATGAGGATTTCTTAATACATAGGAATTGGTGATAATATAGTAAGATAATTTACCTTCTATCGCTTTTTCAATCTTTCAATGAAATAGCTAATCACTCCTGCATAAAGATTTTATGTGAGATTTGTCATCCTAACCTGTTTATCACTTTTTAAACTTCGTTTTACAATTTATAATGCATGTTATCCATTTTCACACTCCATGTCGGTTATACCTGAAGACTACTCTTAGTTTTCCTTCAGATTTACATAAGTAGTTTGGATATTTTTTAACTAATGTAATTATTGAGTAGATCATTATTATCTCCATCGTTGCTTTACAACATGTGGATATAGAAGGTTATTTTAATGAAGAAATAAATAGATGAGAAAGACAACATAATGTTTAGTTGTCATTGAGAGAAAATTATGAAATGAAAATGAGTATATGATAATAATCACATGGGAGATAGTAAACAACCATTATAGATTGTTTAGTAATACAATGGACAAAAAGATATGGACATAAATTTGATTCTTAAAGGGAAAGGAAAAAATGAAAGTTCAAAAATTTTATCTTAAAGTCCATCATTACATTTAATACAGCTTTTAAACTGCAGTAGTAAGGAAAAATACTAAAATAGTATCAAAATATGATTTAATACTGTTAAAGAGGTAGTATTGGGATATTTAGCAGATCAATGAAACAAGTAAGTGAATATCCCATCTCATCTATTTTATTTGGATTTCTAAAATATAGAATAAGTAATTAGTGATTAAAGAACATTAGAAATGTATTACTGCATCTTTTGAGAATAAGATGGATCTCTGTAAGTTCTAAGGAGAGATATTGAACAATATTTTTAGCTAGTTAAATTCAGAATTAGGCCAACCTCACTTGATTAACCACCTGAAAGTAACTGCTCGCAATTGCAATATTACCTTTCCATCTGATCTTTGAAGAAGGCAATAACATTGCATTTATTTAATATAGATGAAGCACATCAGACGTTTTTAAATGTATTATTTATTTCTTATCCATATTGCTGTTACTTAGCTTCTCCTTCCCCTTTGTTTTATGATACTGCCTTTATATGTGTGGGTTAATTCATATGTATCGATGTAATATTTAAATATCTTTTTATATTACTAGAACTTATGTAATCATTTCTAAGAAGCCAATTGATAATCCTGTTAATTTAATATATGCAAAACTTTATGACATAAAGGAATTCAGTACAGTCTACATAATTGCTTCCACATGAAAATATACCAAGTTCACTCAAAAATTCTAATGTGCCATAATATTTTTTAGAGCCCATATCACCAGTGTTGTCAAACATCTTTAAAAATGGCAGTGAAAAATTGAAGGCAATCTTGGAGAAACAATTCTGACCCATTAAGAACCACTAACATAGAGATGATCTAAATATATGTTGTAACAATGTATTTGAAAAATCATATTAGTGGTATAATTTAAAATTTTTTTTCAAATGATAAATTGAAGATACTAGAAAGGTAAGATACTAAAAATGGCAAGATGGCAGAATTCACAAAGTCTAAGATAAGGGGAGGAATTGAACTTTTACAAGTCTGGGTAAAAGGCTTCCTAACTAGTTGCCCTTGGATAAGTCCATTGACCTCTTTGAGCTTCAGAATGTTACTTCTGTAACATCTTATAAATTTGTGAAAGTGTTCTGTGAATTGAAATGTGCTCTAAAAGCAGATTTTATTAGTATTAATTAAGGTTCTAGCTTCTCCTTACTATCTGTAGGAAAATAAGCCTAATCTTCATATAAACAGCCTTGAATGCCATTTTTTAACAAAATATAATGATAATCTACTTGAAGTGAATTAAAAAGGGTTCAATGTTTGGTTCTTTTTCTTTACCATCTTTGGAAAATATTATGAAATAATTTGAATTATGTAACTTCAGAAAGCTATATATTTAAATATGAATCAGAATTACAATTTAGTTTACTTGATTATTATACATAATTTAATTTGTATAAGAAAAGGAGAGTGGAACAAATAAATGATTCCTTGCAAAGTAAAATGTGTCATTTTGTAAGAGAAAAAGTAGAGCGTCTATTTAGAACTAACAAACAGCAAGTTGACCTGTGTGATATAGTTCATAAAAGCTTGCTAAGATCTTTCCTCCCCTACTTACTCATTGCATGTAAAATACTCAAATACTCATTGCCATAGTTTGACCAAAACCTGTTGTTTTTTGATAACTCTTTCTGATATATTAAAAATGAGGAACATTAAAAGAAGCTGCACCCTCTTTTAGGACTACTGAGAATTTGATCCCTAGTATAGAATAGATTTCTCAAAATATCATTAGTGTCTAAAATGAACAGAAAATGATACATTTCATTGGCAAGTCATGTGCATCCATCTCGAAAAGCAGGTAATAAAGAGTTTTAAGGTGGCCCATTAGCTGACTAATCTATTTGTATATGCCATATTGATGCTATATTGACCTCTACAAGTTAGTTTACTTCCTATTCTATAAAGAATGATTCTATGGCCAAATAACTGTATCTAGTGAGCATACCTACTTAAGTAAATATTATTTGGAGGATGTTAATGTTTCATTGATATTGAGGAATATCTGTAATAAATGTCCCATCCACAATTTCCTCCTAATTGCAGCACAGCCAGATAGGGAACTTCATTTGAATGACTCAGTACTCCCTCAGTCCTGAACAGATTGTTCAGGTAACTCAGTTAACAGCTTGGTCTGCTTGAGAGCAGTGAAGAAATGTCATTGTAAACACATGGTTTCTGTTATTCTTAAAAGTGAAGTAATTTTCAGTATGTAATGAAATTACTTTTATTAAGTAATAGTGTCAAGGTAGCATATGGTCAAGTCCTGTGTTGGTAAATATCATCAAGCAAAAACTATAAGTATTCTAAGGGCAAAATGTAATTGGCTTAGCTATTCTTTGTACCCTACTATCCTTTTATAGTGCCTAGTGCCTAAGTGGTCTTCAATAAAAAATAAAAAGCAAGCAAATAAATAAGCAAAAGAATAAATATGCAGGTTATTTTGTTTATAACAATAAATTAAACCCATAAACATCTTCTTAGATATGGAAAAGCAATGTACTCTTCATGATTTGTGTTATGCTACTGGAAGAAAAGTAAAATTTATAAAAATCTGAACAGGCAGAATATTACACTGGTTTGAAATTTAGAAGATGTCACTCAGAAAGATGGCAGATATATGGGATATGTGGATTAACTGAGAAAAAATGCAAACAACCAAATCCAATTTATAAAGAGTAATGTGTATTAGAATGTACCTAATTCCTTCTCCAACCAGATAGTAGCTCTAACACCATTCTTTTTTAATGTTTACTCCTGGGGCATTATAGCCCAAGGTAAAAATATAGTAGGAATGCAGTAGATGCTTGTTGAATGAAAAGAAAAGTAGATTTATTATTTTAAAATGCCATGATAAATATGTGTTTACTTTAAAATACTATGTCTACATATTATATATATTGGATTCTGTACTATTTGGAGTTTCAGGCATCTACTACGGGTCTCGGAACGTTTCTCCTGAGGATGAGGGAGGAATATTCTATGTACTTTCATCAGTCATGTAAGATATGACAGGGCTTATAAAGTCACTTTTGTGAAATCCTCTGGGATCTTAGATTATGACAGGGCTTATAAACTTACTTTTGTGAAATCCTCTGGGATCTTATGCCAAATTGTCTTTATGTCAATTGTAAATATTGAAAACCACAAATATAATTAGGCTATTACCCCTTGGTAATTATTTAACTAGCCATTTTATCTAAGCTATCTGAAGGATTGTTATTGAGAAACTAGTGATATTATTAATTTTTTTAAAGTCTTATTTTACAGGCAAACAGTTAACCAGAAAAATGAGTTGTGATGCCACCGTTTGCTTTTCCAAAATAATTATGATCAGGGTCCCTGTGGTATGCAGTGTGTAACACATCCCTTCTGTGTTAATGAAATCAAGGGAAGGCAACACCACTATTAGTAATAGCTTTTTATTCGGAATCCTCATTTTCCAGATAGGTCACATTAAACACAGCCATTAAACAATAGCGTTGAGATAAATCCAAACAATGTATGCTGCTTTTGTTGTTGTCCTTGTTCACCAAGCACTTGGTGCAGCTAAGAACCTTATGGAGCGATGGGGCTGATAATGGAAATAGCCAACCTGCAAAACACTGGGGCCAGGAAAGTCAGACTTTAATCAGGTCTCATTCAATTATATTTCGAATCAACACATCTTGATAGCCAAAACTCTCATTTGAATTAATGCTCTGATAAATGCTGTCCCTTGTCATGGGAATATAATTAGACAATTATGACTGGGCATATGTTATGCCAGACCTGTTTATTTGTTGACCTCAGTAACTTCTACTCTATTAGATAACAAGCAGCTTTTAACCTGGTTCTAAAAAGCATGTGCTCTATTACTACACGACTTTTTTATGGGGCCATATTTTAAACTGAACAGTGTCTAGATCCTTTCAAGGGAAGTCATGTTTAAGAGATTTCATCTAATTTTGGAAAACAAAACAAGTTTCTCAATGAGGAATTCAATTAACCTATGGAGTAGTGAGCCAATCTTTGTATATTCCCTGCGATAAAGTTAGGAATGTCAGGTTAAGAAATAACATGAAAGAATTCTTTGAAATTGCATGATATGTCTCTTTAATGTTTACTTTGGTATAGGTATACCTAACACAGATTCTCACTACTTTTAACTTTGATGAAAAGGTTATTTTGTTACTGATTTTTTATTTTTAGTTTGTCTGTAAGCAGTTTTTAGAAGTTTGGGTTTCTTACTGAAATTTCCATGAAGTGATTTTTTTTTCTGTGCTTAACTTCAGTTACTTAAGGACCTAAAAGACAAAGTGGTATCACATCACATATTTTGTATGTGTGGGATTTTTTTTGAGGGGTTAGTACTTGAAAGATGTGAATTGATATTTTTCACATTCTAAATTATGCTAAAACCCCTTCAAATCTCACTGTTTGCTTATGCACCACCTATTAGAGCAAGTTGCTCCCTAAAGGTGTGATTTTGGCATCTCATAGCCTTCCTTGAAAGCCAAGCACCAGAGGTCTGTGATAAAGGCAGTTGCCAGCTAAACGAATAAAAGCGAGATTTCCTCAATTCAACTATAAAAGCTTAGAGTCCTGACTGCTGAATTGCCACCAACTTGTAAATAAATAATCACTACTAAATACAGATAATGTGTTAAACAGCTAACACTAGTAAATCACTGGCGACAGAGAGCCTAAAGGTAAATTCCTCACACATTGGCACAACCAATTCTTAAAATCTTATGGTGTTTTCATGTCCTCAGACACAAATAATAAATCGAACAACTGGTTACTTAGCGTTAAGAATGTTTAAAAAATAAACCCTACTCTCTTTGCTGATTGCATTTACATACTGCTTTAGATTTTACTAAATGGTTATCTGTCTAGTCAGAGAGAGGCAACACTTGATAAGACTAAATGGAAATCAGTTTTGCATCAAATTTCAGCTATCAAGCTAAATCAACCTGTAGTCTTCTGGCAAAAATAACATTGTATAACAGAGACAACACATTTCAGATACATAAATTGTCCAAAATATAGAGAGTCAGTTAGGTTTCACATGTACAAGATCCCTTCTTTTCTAATTTAAACATTTACGAGTAATAAAAACCAAGAGTAGAGCTTTGGAAAGGCTGTTACTAGGAACCAAAATATAGTTCTCAAGAGAATAAGGCTGATGGGAGTTGTCCACTCTTCCCTCTCAAAGCAGTTTGCAAACGAGGTACAGTCCAAAATATTGATGGCATTTGACAGAAATATTTTCAGTAGAATTTTTTAAAGTTTAAAATTACAAAACTTAATTTAATTCAATGTTTGTTTTTGCTTTTGTTTTCATTTTAAATATAAGAATTTTTATGACATTTATGCTGTTTCTACACTGGCTTGGTGGCCAGAAGAGAAGGCACAAGATTCTCCACCAGTTTGCAAATAATGCATTTTTCTGCTCCAGTGCTCAAACAGCCTTTATTTAACTCAGCACCACATTTTCTAAGGTATGGGCACAAAACTGTTTGTCATGAAGCTGTAAAATGCCAAAAATTTTAAATGCTGAAAGAATATGTCAATCAAGGCATTTTCCCATCTGCTGCTACTTCTGCAAGTGCTAATTTTGTTTTTCCCAATTCCTGAAATTTGAGGTTTCTTAGACTCATATGTAAGTAAGTTTGAAACTCGCTAAATGTCACAAGAAAAGGTGTAACCCAACGAAAGAATAGAAGGTGTATTGTTCTCAAAGGACACCAACAAAAAGAGGCAGAAGAGCACTGATATAAAGGAAAACGTTTTGTTAAGACCCAGACCTCTTGAAAAACACTACACAATGCAAGTAACCACTGCTGGTACATACATGCATTAAAGCATTTTTCATGATTTTGAAATATAATGGAAAAACACATCTGAACCACTTAAAATACTTTTGAGAACCAACTGATGGTTTAATATCTACATAGGCAGAAGCTGCATGTTATTGAAAAAACATGAAGAAGTGTCAGGTATTGGTACAAATGTTAATTCTTGTGATTTAGCATGACTTTAATAAAAGCTTCTACAAGGACTTGCACATAACCATGACTGATGGATGTATTTTTTGACCTTTCAGTTAGCTCCATCAGCTCACTCAAACACATTTTGAACAGATTATGTACTGTAGTACTTGGTAGACTATACATTAAACGAGAGACTTTGCTCTGAGGCACTGCTTCCCACACTCCATGGGGAAAAGGAAGCAGGAAAAAACAAAACTCATAGAGTTCGACAGCTACCGAGGCAACACTTGCCATTTACAATATAAGCCCAAATATTTTTGCAACACAACTATATATTAATTTAATAAAATACACAATATAGCTCTTATACACTCAACAATTTGGCTCATATGCACTGAATCTGCAATAAATCAATAAAAATATGTCATTTGATGTAAACACATTGAATCTTCTTACATTTGCACATTTAAATGGTCATGTGATTTGTGTATGTCTAAGACATTTTCACTTTCCTGAGCTATTTTAGTGTCCACAAATGAATAAAACATATTTAATCAAGTTAATTTTATCTGAATCTTACCACTCAATGGTAACTATTTTTAAGAACTTTTCTATGTCAAATTTAAGACATACTCATCATTAGTTAAATCTTTGTTGGACACTAAAATGCTAAATAGGCATTTTAAATCTTTAAATTTTCTTCTTTAATGACGTGAATTAGTCTACTTGTGTGCAGGAACAAAATGGACTATATCTTTTTACATTTAACTTTTATACGACATGAGGTGTCTTACAAATGACCAGATACTTTTTTTGTTGTTTTTGTTTTGTTTTTGACTAATGATATGGAATGCTCTTTGTGTTTATATGTGTGTCAGGTAACTTTATACAGAAATGTTTACCACAAATATGTGTTAATGTTTGGTGTAGCTTGGACTACTGCAAGGTCTTTTCAGGACTTTCAGTAGAAGCCTGTGATGACTGCTAGAAATCCACCACAGATCACAAATTATGACCCTGCTTTGTACGGGGTTTTTAGGTAAACAGTTAAGTCAGCATAAATCACAGAGGACAGTCTGAGAGTGATCAGAAATACTTCAATTCTCACGCTGCATACCTTCCTAACAGATTGTCAAAAGGTAATTCTTCTCCTCATCCTCTTTTTCTTCTCTCCTTTTTCTTCTCTTTTTTATTCTTTTCCCTTTAAGCATCAATAATTCTGTCCTAATATAAGTTTGGACAAAACAAAACCATTGTTATCTCTGAAAAAGGAACAGCAGTGGAAAGAACATACTGTGGGCACTTCAGATGTTCACTAAAAGCCTTAAAGCAGCATTGGTCTTTCTTCATCCCTGTAAAATGGGTTATCACCAGGAGGGATCACTTTTAAATCAACAGAAGAAAGAAGAAAATGCCAATGCCCTTTTTTTTTCTTCACTTTCTCACAGCCACTGGGTCATTTCCCCGGCAGTCTTGCAAAAGCTTATCAATTTCTCTCACAACTTCCTCTGCATCCACGGACTCTCTGCCCAGATCCCTGTTGGGGTGGTCAAGCTGCTCAAGAACAGCACCCATCTCACTGGAATCCCGGCTGGTTCTGGAATGCACATCTGCAAAGACCCTTGCCATCTGATCGGAAGCCATGAAAGAAGGGTCTCTTGGTTGCTTACTGGGCGACAGATACTGACTGTCAGTGGGCAAGTACTGACTGCCTGCTTCAGCTAGGGCTCCTGGTTTTGCTTCACAACCATCCAGGGAGCCTTTTGTTGAGGTGCAAGGCTCCATGCATGCCTTGGTTGGGCTGCTTGATGCTGAGGGGACCTCTTGGAGAAGAGGGCTCAGGGCACGTTTGGCTTTTAAATAAGGTTTAACGTTGGCAATGAGAATAGTGTGCTCTCGCTTGTCTTTTCCAAATGTACAAAAAGTCTTTTTCCCAGTGGGATTCACAGTTTCATAAGTCTCAGTCTCAACATTAGCTTCAACTGTAGGTACAAAGAGATTTGTGCGGTAATCTGCATTTTCAGCCTGATTGGCTGCAGGGAACTGTGGCATCCAACACCTGTCAGAATGACCAAGCACTCGGCATTCATCTGTGCAATTAACACACTCTTCCGGTTCTGCAAAACAAAAGCAAAAACAGCAAATCCAATCATTAGGGTTTTCTTTAAATTTCTACAGAGGCTGTCATCAGCTCTTAATGGGCTTGCTTGACCTCAGGTCTCTTAATTAAAAAGGAAAAGAAAACAATAATTAAAACATTTCAGGATGGTTGCATAAACCTGCTAGTTGAGACAATGGTTTAATTTAAATCTATTCTCTAGATATTAACCAATTCCCACAGCATGGGAAGAAGTAAGAGGTGGCCATTGGAGAATAATTCTCAGTAGAATAGAGCATCACTGTAAACTAAACTCCTGGGGACATCAGTTAGTCTTTGTTTCGTATAATTCATCTCAGAAACAGTGAACTTCAAAAAGGATTATCAGGATTAATTTTTCAAATCAAAAAACACGGCAAAAACTGGATTGCAAAATTCTATAACAAGTTCTAAGCTGCTCTTTAAAAAATATTTTATCACTATTTTGCTTGTAATTGTTATTTAGATGACAGTCATGAAATAAAAGGTTTCCTTTAAATTCTTACTTTTCCTACTGAGAGTGGCAAATGGAATTTTTTATCAGAATGTATTATGAATAAGCTTGTCAAAAAGTGCACATCCCTATTATATTAGATAGGTGTATGGATCATGTAATCAGTTTTCTGTTCAGCTTTTTGTTTTGGGTGTAAGTAGGTGAAAATGCATTTACTCAACAGATATATATAGTTCAGAATGAATGACAAATCATGATTTCCCATTTTAAATAATAATACTTTCTGTTGGAATTTTTACTTTTTTCCTTTGCCAGTGGAGAATCTAAATAAAGCATTCTTTCAATGATGTTTATTTCACAGATGCTGAACGTAGAATATGAGAAAAAAATTCCTTTATTATAGTACAGCTGTATGCTTCTATTGACCCTAATATTTTTAACCATAACTTTGAGCTACATCCTCCCAGTTGTCCCTTTCATCTATAAGTAGTTGTTCCTCTTGTGGTTAATGAATGGCTGTTTTGAAATCAGAGACTTTTAGTAGAGGATATTTACAATTTACCTTTATGTAATGGGAATAGTAGTCCCTACACTTTTTGGAGCCCTTGGGATTGCCATTTAATTGGTGCTAGATGATCCCTACAAATTTAGAGTGTCCTGCGCAAGAAAAATAAGTCCACATAAAAGATATTTAAAATAGCAGCAAATGTAATAGCATTGATAAATTTGTATATTACTTCTCAAAGTTATATATGAAACCTGAATTTTTACTTAAAACATGTAAACAATTCTTTACATTAAAAAGCCCACAACCTGTTTTATCTTAAAAGATTTTAAGATAAGATAATTTCCTTATTTTATTTTAAATAAGATAAAATTTTGTGGGAAGAAAATTTTGTAGGAAGAGACTGAAATTTTGTGGGAAGAAATTGAAGTGGTATTTTGACAGAACAAAGATACTATGTTATTTATTCACATCTGTGAAACATCATAAAAGTATTTAAGTATCTTTCTTCTATTTTAATTGGTCACTTTTAAAAAGAAAAATTTATTATGAGTGAATTAAATATTCACTGTTAAAATTATTGTGCAGAAAAGAATGCTGAAAACTAGTCTCACAGTGCATCCATAGACCCAAAGCCTTCCTACAAATTGAAAAACTGTTAGACATACATAAAGAGCAGCAGAAACCAGGCATTAAATTTCTGTGAGAAGCCTCTATCTATGTCTTTAAATTAAGGGAAAGTTTTTAAAAGGGGGCATCAGAAAAGTTCAATATTGCCCAGACGTGATGGTTTATGCATATAATCCCACCACTTTGGAAGTCTGAGGCAGGAGGATTGCTTGAGCTCAGGAGTTTGAGACCAGCCTGGGCAACATAGCAAGATACACCTCTACAAAAATAAAAAAATTAAATTAGCCAAGTGGGGTGATGCATGCTTGTAGTCTCAGCTAGTCAGGAGGCTGAGGAAGGAAGATGGCTTGAACCCAGGAGGTCAAGGGTGCGGTAAGCCGTAATCATGCCATTGCACTCCAGCCTAAGTGACAGAGTTAAATCCTGTCTCTAAATAAATAAGTAAATAAATAAATAGAAAAGCAAAAGGAAATGTTCAATATCAGGTATCAGGCATTTGTTTCCTTTACCTATTCTAAATGGGAATCATAAATATTATCTCTATCTATATCTGTAAGTAAATGTTAGAAAAAACAATATAATATCATTTTGACAAATAGATAACTTTCAGCAAATTATCTTTCACAAAGAAGGAAAAGTAGAAAACCACAATCTACTTCACTCAGTAATACCTTTGTATCTTCTAGCATCATTATTTAAAAAAAAAATCCATTATAACTCATAAATTGTCTTTGAACTATGCTAACGTAGTTTTATGTTTCATATTGACTGGCCTTTCATTGCTAATATTGGATAGCTAATATTGAATGAATTCAATATTATTGGCCTTTCATTGCTAATATTTGGATAGCTAATATTGAATGAATTCAATATGAATTTAAGAGAGAGAGAGAAAGAAAGAGTAATGCATGCATATGAAAGTGTAAATCGACCTTAAATTTGAAACCAGCAACATAAAACGATTGTTTGCTTGTCACAGCTGAAAACCTGCAGCTTTTTACTTGACTCCTTTATGTCACATCCTGGGGAGCAAATTTTGAGTATTGATTATGATACATTACAAGCTGTTCACCTTGTGATTAGACTATAATTTTGATGGCAGCAGTTCACAGGCAGTGAAGAATATTGAATGGACACTTCTGTACAAATAGCAGAAACTATAGATTGCCTTGTAGTGAACTATAACTGTCAAGGGGCAAGTTAGAATTCATGAGAGAGGGGAATCATTTTTGAAGAAACATAAATAGATGACTAGGTAAATACCAGAAAAAGAGACATAGAGACATAGATAATATACAATGAATGACTGGTTGGACAAAAAAAATAGACAAATAAAAAAAAAAACAGAAATGAAAGGAAAGAAGCAAAACAAAGTGAAGGGAAGGAGGGAAAGGAGGATGAGAGGGACACAAGGGCTAGGGGGAGATGAAGAGGGAAAGGAGTGTTAAGGGAGGAAAGCTGCCACAAAGAGGCAAGAAAGGGTTTGTTTAAGGCAAGAAAAGTTGTATTATCAGTATTTCTGCCATGTATCCCTTCTATTGTACATTTTTAAATGCCCTCAATAAGTTAAGTGTGTATAATAAAAAGTAATGTTGAGGAGTATTTACTTAAGCCCTACAGTTCTAAGGTAGATGATAACACTGCTCACTGTACTTTAAAAGGAATGGATTCTGGAATAGATATGTTGAATTACAACTATAGAAATGAAAAAAAGCAAATTATTTAGATAGTCACCATTTGCATAGATTCAATATTTATACCAGAAAACAAGTCCAGAAACCCAGGACAGAAGAAATCAAAACAAAAACAGTTGACCCAATATTCACTTCTTCCTTCAGGTTCAATCTGGGATTACCAAGAGATTATTTACTTTTATTTTCCTACTTTCCTCAATATAACATGTTCACCTCTTCATGGACTGCATCCCTTGCCAAGGAACATAGCATAATCTAAATAGTATGCAGATGAGAGATGCTAACAGATATGCATGTTCATATTGCAGAGAGAAAACAATTCTAAAGTCCACCAAATGGGACTCTGGGCAGTTCTGCCTGTATTAGACACTGTAAACTGTAGTGTTTATAGTTATAAATGATGAGTTTATAGTGTCTTATCTTATAAAAGCATGATTCCCTGAAATATGTGACAATCAAATAACTTTAAACACTTGTTTAGTATTAAGAATCACTTTCTATACTGTTGTTGCATCCTACGTTTATGCAAGGCTCAAAGGGAAGTGTCTAAATGCAGTAATCTTAATTAGTTCAATTATGCCTCTTAATTTATATGACATTTTTGCAAAACAGAGAGAGTAACTCAAAAGACTATAGTATTTACAGTTTAGCTGCACCATAAACCAAACACACACTCATGGACACATATTCATATTGTATGTAAACCTCTATTTTTATGTTTGTGATAAAACTTAGCTTTTTTCCAAGACACAATCTAAAAATTCATTAATAAAATAGAAAAGTTTCATTTTATAACCAATGCATTTCTGATCATTAACTATTAGCAATTACCATAAGAGAATCACAGAAAGCTCTATATTCACAATATAAGGAGTAACAGAAATAAGACAATATTTTATTGTTGTAAATAAAATAATATTTTATATATTTATGTATTAACAAAGTATATATATATATATATATATATATATATATATATATACATTAATGTGGGGTCCAATGCAAAGGAAACATGCCTAGGAACCAGCCAAAAAAGTCTTGCTTTGGAGAGAATCTACCTCTTTATTCTATTCTGTCTTGCTCTCAGGCAGAAATTTGTCACAAATCAGAATTTTAAACTTTCCCTGTCTTCAAAGCACTACAAAAGTAATTTGTGACCACTTAGGGAAATTTTAGAGAATATAAAAGGATTTCCTCTCCTGAGTTTCAGACTTAGTTGGTGCCTTGGGAATTCACATACAACTGAAAACAGGCATATAGTTTCTAGCACTGGAGTTTCCTATATGCATCCAGTATTTGCCTCTGATTTACTTTTCTATAATGATGAGATAAATGTCTGCATTATAGATATTTAAAAGCCAAAATCTATAGATCATGGCGTCAATAAAGAAGGTTCAAATTGTGGCCAGAGGAAAAAGACATTTCTGACAGTTATCTGTGCTTTATGACTGTCAACAAAGTGGTCTTATTTCTGCTTTGTAAGCAAATTTAAATAAAGTAGTGCTCTTCTATTACTGTGATAGTTGGTATTGTTTCTAACAGCATCTTAAAATTAGAGTTGTTTCTAAGTAGACAACTCTATAAATAGAAGTCCAGTTTTTATTTGTTCCCACTGTTTTTTTATTTGTTTGTTTCTAATTTACCTTCTTTCACCAATGTAAGCTTTTATAATACCTAATTAGCTGTCTGGAAAATCAGAGAGCAAGTACTCATCTCTATTTATGGTCTGCACAAGTGTTCTGTAGATTAATTCTACAGAACCTAAGCTAAGTACCCATCACAAATTCTTTATCTATCTGCAAACAAAGCCAAGCCAAGACCATTGGCAGGCGGTTCATGTGCGGTTAAGTTTTCTGCTAAGAGGTTTCATGCTATGACAACAACTTGATTCTATGGTCTTTTTCTTTTTTCAGCACATACACACAATTACACACACACGCACGTGCACACACTTTCCTATGGTCAAAACAGATTACAATTTATCCCAATATATACTAACATAGAGAAAAACATCAATGCTAAAATAGAAATCTCGTCAGAAAATAGTCCAACAAACCTCTAATAAAATGGATTTTTCTTTCAGTGAGTTGGCATAACTTACAACATCCTGTGAACTGACACTTCTCTAACATAAACAGTTCTTTCTTTTTTTGACTATGTTGACTATTATTCATTTACTTCTTTTTCCCATCCTATAAAACCTTTACACTTGTTATAATGGTAGGGTGAGTCATTCCATATAAATGATAACAGTCTATATTCATACATATTATTCTTTACACTTATGACTTCTATGTCCCATTTACTTGTATATTAGTTAAAAATAAATATTCTGATCTCACTATCTGACTGAGAGGAGTAAAAATGTCACTTTCAATATTATTTCTAGAGACAGTTTTGGAAAAGTAAGTTGTCTCCAAATAATTTTTTTCCTGTGTCAGATTTTTAAAAACTGGTATTCTAATATTATAAATCTTCACAGAATTTTTTCCTACTTCCAAGTTTTATTTTAACACTATTTTTAATAAGCTTGTTTTATCCTTTATGCTGAGAAGAGCAGAGTTGGATAAGAAAAAATGTTAATGAGAAGAATCCATCGCTTGCTTAGCTAAACTATTCTTTAACATTTTATTTCCCATGTGTCTCACTAAGCACAGAGATACATGTTGTTTCTTAAGTAACTAACATACAGATACACAGATATGGAATGTCTTTTTGCTGCTTTGATTTTTTTAATATAAGGGGGAAAATATATGTTATGATACCCTTATTTCATGAGGCTGCCAGGTAACATGCTTGAAGTGATATAATGAGAAAAAATTAGACATAGGACCCCAAGAAAAATAATCAGCTCCATAAAGAATTAGAAATTTAAATATAGCTCAAATAGTACAAATACTATGAGAATAAAATGTATACATTTTGAGGACTATGCACTGCTTATCTGGCTTCCATATTTTACTTTAGTTGTGAAGTGCCATTCTATCTGCTTTTGATAGCAGAGAGCACATTTTGAAGGGGAAGTTATTATAATACTATCAAATAGTTAAACCGTGGCAGCTTTGAAGTACCAATCCTCTAGCGTGCACCTGCATCACACAATGCTTCTGAATGTATTGCCACGGCTGCATTCAGACATCAGAAATCACTGTCCTATATCATAAGCAAGTGAATCCAATCACAGCTGGGTATTTGGAGCTGCTTGGAGCATTTGCACTTACTATTCAATGCACCTGCACACCTTCAGGGATGGTGTTAAGTGTTTGTGACTCTTTGGACATAGTAAAATGTTTACCAGAGTGGAATTTTCTGGCATATATATTGACCACACATAGATAGTGCTCTGAGGTGAAGAGAACTTAAGTCAAATTGAAATGAAATTTATGTTAAGGAATAAATGCAATACAGTATTTGATACAGAAGTGCTAGGACTACATAGCAATGAGAATCAAAACCATGCATTGGAAATTTATGGCACAAATATAATTTGTGTCCCATGGCATGCCTCTCTGAGATTAACATTGAAAATTTAATCTCCTCCTTCCCTGAATTCCCTTCTGTAGGGACAGTCATCACCTGGGGCAGCAGCAGGTGCTTGGAAGTGAAGGCACAGCTAAATGGGACCATCTTTTTCCTAACAGGTACCCTGAAGATAACTGGCTCTAGGTCAATACTATACCACTAGAACAAGGTTTATATTCACTTTGAGAAAAGTACACTGACAGAGCCTTTCAAGGAAAAACAACACAATTCAAATGTCCCACCAGCGTAAGCACAGCTCGCATTTTCTGGGAGCATTAGATGTGTGTAGTTCAGCAGTTACTGTAAAGAAGTTACATACAATAATGTATAAGGTAAGAATGCATTAGACAGCTCCCCCCATGCCTAGGAATTGAAAGTTTTCAATGAGGGGTATCTTGGATAGAATGTTGTTGAATGAATGTTTTGTTGGGTAGAGGTAGATAAACCTAGGTCTATCTACTTTTAAAATTCTGAAGTCTGTAAGACTAAATCTCTTTACTGATGAGTTTAAACTTTGACTGGAAAATAAAAAGTAGATGTGAAACCACCATATGGGAAATAATTTATGATCAATTACATTTTGAACTATGTCATATGAATGTCAAGTAGCAGAAATACAGAGAAAAGCGTAGGTTGTAATATTGTGAAAGACTTTGTGCAAGAGGTGGTGCTTGAACTGTGCTTCAAAGGCTGATCAGGGTTTCAACAGTGTGGAGAGCAGAGAGAGGGCGCTCCGGGTAAAGGATTAAGGAAAGAAACACTCCTCACATAGGAATGAGCGCTTCACGGGGCAGTAAAAGATCAACTTATAGGTCAAAGGACTTAAGCTGCAATGCAAACACTTGACATAATAATGTACAGAAAATTTGCTAGGATCTGAAAAAAGAATGGAAAAGTTCTAAGTAAAAGACCAAATTTAATGCAGCAGGTAATGAAGCACTAGTATGAGTATTTAAGCAGCGTATCATGTGTCTCAAAGATTCTTGAATTATTTCCGTGCTTGTTTGGAAAGATATCAGACACCACTTATGAACTACAGAACTGGGATGAGCTATAGGATAAATAGAATCCAAATCAGCATTATTTCTAAAAATAGATACCTAGAGTTTTTGGCTCAAGTCATAGTATCTCCAACAGACCCAACAAGACCTGAATGATTCATTGGAATCATTCCAGCCCCCAAACTCAGCTTTCAGCTTTCATCTCATCCTGCTTCTTTTAAACTAAAGAAAGTCTTAATGTGCATTTAAACTGGTATTTTATGTTACCACCATAAATCTTGCATTTTTAAATTCTTCATTAGAAAAATGTTTCCTACATCTACTTTATATTTCTTCCCTCTTCCTCTAATTTTCTATTATCATTAACCAACCATAACATTTCATATGATAAAATATTTAAGATATTAAAGAATTATTTTAGAAGACCAGGAAATGGAGAGTCTGGGACAAAGGAAATTCTTTAGTATTGAAAAGAGAGGTAAAAAATATATCAACAAAGCAAAGAGAACAACAACACATAAGATGGATGTTGAATCTCGGAACACTTTTCCAATTTGAAACACCCTTGAAAAGGTTTTTGATACACTATGTAAACAAGAGTAAATTTTTTAAAAATTCCCATTTTTTTCCTAAATAAGCATTTATATTTTGTTTGAAGATAATGTAATAATTTTCCCATTGAATTATATATTACAACATTACTCAGCATTCTTTATTATTTTTTATCTGTTTACATAGAGACCCTAAATTCCCTTGAGATCAAGATACTACAGTATAGTCTTCAGCTTTCCATTCCTTGAATATATGACACACTCTATGTACACTCTGAATTTGAACAAAATGCTTTAATTGATGGAAAGGATTAAATTAAAAGGTGTCAAATACTATGGGTAACTTATAATGGGAACAACTATATACTTTATAAATTACTCATTTCAGTACCATTCATTTGTGAGCCTAAAATGTCAATTTTCAGAGTGATCTCAGGACCAAATGAAGTTGTACATAACAGCTGTCTATTGTTGAGAGATACACATTGCTTACAGTAATATCCGATGTCTGTTAGAAACAATATTTATATAGAAAATATAAAGTTCTCTATTTATTATTGAGGATACCATTTCAAATTATGAGATAAATAAATCCTGCCTGACATATATTCTACTCAAACATGGAGGTCAGAATAATTTCCCCTTAGGAAATTTTTAAAACCGGTGACACTGTTATTGAATCAAAGCCTCTATTTAAATAATCACCTCTTTATAATTTTAAATTATGGAAAACAGTGACTATTCTAAAAACTACACCTCAGCACCTATAGGTTTTTTCTTCTCTGTTAGGTTTCTCTTTTGCTTTTTTCTGCTACTGCATTGCTGTGTCAAATGAGACAGTTTCTCTTTTAAGTGATCTGTCTCTGTGTCTTACGCTTTAGCCAAAAGCTATCATCAACATATGAGTTAATAAGTCTTTGCAATTTTAGAGTCTGGAAAGGGTTAATGCAAATCCCAAAAGAGCCTGATTTATATGCAGTGAGAAACCTATGCTCTGGCATGCAGTAGTTAGCAAAAGCTGTTTGGTTTACAAGGACAAATTTAAAATTCTAGCAACTTAAATAATACTGTGAATTTCAGACTCAAGACTGTTTAGGTATTCTACTATTCTTCACCTTCAGAAAGGATGTTTTCCTTATGCTTTTATTGCCTCTGTAAGCTAACCCCATCTCTGATAATGACACCATTTTTGATGACATGGATGAATACAGCTAAGATTCAACTCATCCTCCTAGCATAGTGATAATCCTGTAAGGTAGGTCAATAAAAACATGCCTATTAAGACAAACTCGTTGTAAGAAGTAAGCAAGATAATCTGATTAGTGTTTTTCTCTGCCTGCTATCTGATTGCTATTGGGATGTATATCTATTTACTAGTTTAAATACTGTTGTTCATCTTGTTTCTAGCAGCTCTTGTCTTCAATTGCTAGAAACAAGCAAACAGAATCAGGTGTCATTTTTAGCACTCTCAGAACACAGTTAACTCAGATGCAGTTAATCTTCTCGGGCTTATTATTTAGCAATCAACCTCTGCCAATAGGATATGAAAGTTCCGCAAGACAGATTTTTAAAGAATGTTTTAAATATTGTAATATTTTTAATGGCATTCTAGTTTTCAAAAGCTACTTATCAAACTCACAGAATTCTACTCAGGATAGATCTATAGTTTTCTTTGTTAAATTAGATGGACATGTGCAGAAGAACAGATGGGTGTCTTGCTCAAACACGTATTTTCAAAAATATTATATTTTTGAAAAAAGAAGTAATACAAAAGGTTTTTCAAAAACATTCAAATGAGTGAGAAATATATATGAAACTATACTACTCCATAAATGATTCCTGCAAAAAGTACTTACGTAACAAAAATGTAAAAACAAACTATAGCTAATGCCCTCAATGTGCTTGTACACATGTGTAAATGTGCATCCATGCACAAACACAGAGAAATAATAAATATGTACTTTGACCACAAATGTCTCTTATGAAATGGAATCTTTCTGAGAGGACTATTAAAATGACAGTTTCTAAAGGTAACTTTAGGAAAATACAGGCATTTGGACCTAAACAACTTGGATTTGATCTTACTCAAACATGTATCCCTACCCCTAAGCTGCTGAAACCATGACTATTATGGCTACTATTATTTTAAATAGTCAAAAACATCTATAAAAAGTAGGAAAGGAACGATTACTGACATTTCAAATAAAGGCTGTTCTTGGAATTACCTACCTAAAACCACTCTGTTCTTATTACCTGTAAGTGTGCTATAAATTTATTGGAAGCTGATGTGTTTTATCCTGTATGATTGGTTCATCCCAAGAATAAAACTTTAAGTAAAATCAATGCACTCAATATCCATGTTCTAAAGTAAATATACAGAAATGTTTCTTGTAATACGTTTTACTGGCAATGACAAGCCATTTTTCTAGTAACAGCTTTAATGTTTTGCAATCATTAAAACACACTGAAGCAATGGAGAAATTGGTAAAAAGAGGTCAGGAAATTTACATATTAAAAGAGAGGAGATGTGGCTTTCTAGATTATCCTGCTATGTAATCAAACTGAAGGGGAAAAAAAAGCTACTGGAGAGGGCTTTTTAGAATCACAGTGAAGATAAAAATGTATTTTTAAAGCAAATGGTACCATGCATCCTGCAGTATGGAGATAGAAAAGTGTCCACGGTGTTGTTTTAAATACTTCCTTATCTTGGAGAATATTTTCTGTGATTCCATTGATAATCAGCCATAACCAGAACAAAGACAAGATAGATGGTAAGAGTGAAGTGCATTTCTCAAGGGTAACATTAACAACAAAGAAATACAAAAATATAAGGAATTATTTTATTTTCAGACTTGCAATCTGAATCTAATCTAAAAAGGAATTTGTATTCATATCAAAAAAGAACTAATTAAGACAATCTTTCTCAATTCAAGAATGCTATATTTGAGTTTTTCTTACTAAAAATCTTTGCAATCAATATTAGAAATAAGTGATTTTTTGTTGCTGCCAAAGATATTTTCAAGAAACTGTTTAACAGTTTCCATATTCACTACCAAAAATACATTTATGATGAATTACTCAGTTTGGTGTTCTAAGACCTCCATAATCTGGCAATAAAATAAATTTTTTAGGCAATTCCATTGTTAAAGAAAAAATAAATTTAAATTCTAGCCAGTCAGATTTTTAGATTGGCTTTCACAGCAAATTTCTTTAGAATGCTTAGGAAAATAGCAGTAATCTTCTAACTGGACCCTAACATTCCTTTAGAAATAGAATTAATAAATCAGTTGGAGAATGTGAACACTTCCATTGGACACATAATTGGGATCACAAAGTCTCTGCTCAAAGGAGAAAAAATCTTGAATTTAAGTAAATGTCACTCTAACCTTGAATGTGTAGGTGACTTAATTTTTCAGGTTCAGATGAGTTTTTGACTTGAGTTAAAATTACCCCGCATTAAAATCCAAGGTCTACCCATAAGTAACCTACAATTTAACTATTTGATTTGAGAAATTTTCAATAATATATTAATTTTAATACTCATGATTTAAATGATAAAATTATTTATGATCATAAAGGAAACCTACCTGATATAAAATGGAAAAATTGTTAGATTAGCAGTACTTGGTAAAAAGAAACTTTCCATCTAGGCCTTTTTTCTTATTGAGTATAGCTGTTTTATTACTGAAAATAAATCTATCTGCACAGAATTTTGCATAAAATCCTCAATATAAATAATGTATTGTTAGATTAATAATTTATTAAAAAGTGTACCTCCTAAGATACATAAGTAATTGATATATTTATTACCTATAAAACATAGAAATAATATCTAGGTGAACTGTGTATTTGGGAGAAAATTTAAATGAAAATAAAAATATTATTATTATGATTATTTTATAACATACAATGTGATTATATTACATTCATTTTATAATAATCAAAAATATATATGCAAAATTACAGTCTGTAAGCCTCAATAATTGCATTCTAAATTGAAGTTTTACTGTATTTTTAGCAAATATGTAACATATTTGCAAACTTTGCTATCCTGATTATCTTGATACTTTAACTGAGAAAATGTAAGTTTTAAAATAATATCTTCAAATATGTCACATAATTATCACCCAAGAAATACAGCTATAAAGCAAGTGTACATATAGTTATGCATGCATCCTTCATACACATGATTTTAAAAAATATCCACTTTCTTATAACAGATGGAAATGAATAGAATGGGTCTTGCCTAATGGCAACAATCTCTGAGAACCATTTAGTGGACATATAAAATAAGACAATTTACCTAACAACAGCTTCCAGTTTTTCTGGTGATCAATCACAACACTATCTCCATGTTTCTTGGTAAATGGCCATGGTTATACACAGGCGTGCATGTCCCTGTGCATGTATGCACCAGTGAGCATTCACATACACTTGAGCAGAAAATGGATGTGAAATTGAGACAAAAATATATTTATAAAATAATAGATGTGAATTTACATTCTGAAACAAAATGACTTATTGGTTTGAATGGTACCTTTGAATGTAATTTTTGCTGAATTAAAAAACATAGCTTATTCGAAATGATTAAATTTTAAATAATGTGGAATCACATCTATTCAGGGGTAACAAGGAAGATGTTATACACACCTTATATGTGTGTGTGTGCACACGTGTGCACACGCACACACTTGTGTTTCAAACTTCTCAACTTATGACCCCCAAATGAAGGACTAGTATAACTTTCCCAACTATAACCTTGTCTGTTTAAGGCTATTTTTCTTCTAATTTCCATTCATTTCCATACAAGTAATAAAGCAACTTTGTCTCTTTCTCTGGCATGAATAAAGCAAGACAAACTGTGATTCTTAGATTCCTATAATACACATGTATGTTTTTCAAGCACAGCAACAATCTGATATAATCATTTTCTCCAATAGCAAGTGTTATTCTTATGTAGTGATTAAACTATTTAGAAACCAATCAAATCTCCTAAAAGCATTCAAATGACTCAAAGACTTGGACAATATCCAGATATAGAATAGTATAATATGTTGAGCTAAAATTTCACCTGAGATAGAAATACTTTTCCTGTTTTTTACTTAACTTTTCCAGTTACTTCACCTGTTAATGTGTTTTTCAAAATTATCTGAATTACATCGAGAGCATGGAGTTCCACAGATTTAAATATTCAGTTTAATTAGCCATTATAATTTATTTAATTTTAGTTCTGCCTTGCCTTTAGGAAACTGTATGGAGGTGCTATCTAAAGGTTTTTAAAAGTATCATGTCAAGAAGCCTTTAATATAATTTCACAAAATAACACTAAGCTAATATGATGTGCAATTGAGTCAGAAATGAAAGAGGAATGTAGGAACTCAGTTTCTCAGGTGAAACACAGTTCTTTAGGTGGTAACAGTGAAGCAGCTTGCATCCACCCCAACTTACACCAAACTAAAAGAATCAAGTCCTTCTTTCCTGTACAGCCCACTTTCCATTCTATCAGTTTATTCTACACTATCTGCTAAGTGAAATTAATATAAGTGGTAGAATTTTCAAAATACAGAATAATTAAGAATTGGCACACTTAAACTCACTTAAGAATAACAAATATGAAAAACCAGGTGTAAGACTCGATTCTTCTTTCAACTGTTAACACTATATAGTTTTCCTGAAATACTAAGAGCATTAATGCAGAAACAATAAAGAAAATTATTCACTTACTACGCTGTTTTCCTTTAAAAAACTAAAGTCCACATGTTCTGTTTTGCAAATGTATAGTTTTATGAGTGCTATCATCTAACAAGTAAAATTTGGATCACAGAGAAGAAAGCTAGCAGATGAAGAAATTGCTCACCTGGAGGAAGCAGATCAACAGACTGAAGTCTACTTGTGATGGTGTGTAGGGTGAGGATAGCAAAGGAAAGCAAAGTCGGGAATGCTTGAAAAATAAAATATTTTTAGTTAACAAATAGAAAAAAACAAGTAGGAAAAAGGGCCAACTGAATTATGAATCCTTCTCTATTGATTTTAACTTTTATATTAAAATTCCTTAGAATGATCAATATCTAAAAGATATGGTCATTGGTATTCCCTTAGCTTCATAAAACTTAGTCTTGTTGGAAGAAAATTACTTTTGCAGGGGTATTTAAATTTAGATGAGATGAAAACAGTGCAAAGTTACCAGATGTATTCCTAGGCCAATGGAGAAAATACATTTATGATGATGATGCATTCATTTATCTTAAATAAAATAATTTTCTGCAGTAGTGGATAGAAGATGTGAACAAGCAGGCCACCAAAATTAAAATCACAAACTATTTTATAATGTCCCTAGTTACCAAGGTTTTAATAAAAATGTGTACTGCATCTTAATGTTAGTTATTCAATATATGGTGTCTAGAATTTGAAATGAGACTATTTGTAATTTATCTCTTACTCAGTCACCTATTTTAAGAATGTATTAACTTTAGCAATGAGAAATATATATTTATTTTTCTAACATCTTCTGTTTTTTACCTGACATGAAACATGTATGTAATACAAAATTAAGAAAATGCTGTAGTATAGTTTACCTTTTGTTTTCGTTGTGCTTTTTATGGGCCTCTAACTAAGATATATTATGCACATGCATATTTACTTCTTAGAGTAAAGCAAACAAAAAAAGAACATTTTGTTTTGCATTAATGTTATTGAAATGCACAGTGAATATGAGAAATCAATTGCTGCCTAAAAGTCCTGCCAAAAAAAAAAAACGCCTATTGGTGAGCAAGAGTAACTTTATTTTTAAAAGAGTCTCAATTTCTGAGATTCAACCTTTATTCAACATCTGTTGTTTGCCCCTCCCCTGGAATATAATTGTGTAGGATTCCAAGGTAAAACAGGTTGGGCAATTAATAACAGGCAACTCAAATGCTTTTTTTTCTCATTGTTGCCCTGGGGATGTTTCTTTTATTCTTTTCTTTTTCCCCTGGATTTGTGTTTAATTTGTATATGTTTCTGTCCTATTTTTAAAATATACTCTCACAACAGATGGAAACACCTGAAAATAAGTCTGCCTCACGCACATGTTTAAATGATGACTATTGGAATATTTAACAGAGTAAGGAGAATACAGAACGTACTGAATGTTCAGGAAAAAAGAATAATCTATAAATTGCCTCGTTATTATGTTCAGCTTGAAATTCTCAAAAAGCACTAGTTCTTGCTGAATACATATAAACAAAGTTCATAGTCTACAACTTTCAGATATTCTTACTTTGCTACCAAACTCATTTGTCTTCTTGGCATGTAACATGACCCTCTTAGATTTTCAGTCCTATCAATAAGGCTTTTTAATTTCCATTGACTGTTTTACTATGTAGAAGGTACTTTACATTTACTTGATAATACTCCAAACTCAATAGTCAATATTCAATGTATTTTAGATATTTTAAAAAAATTTCATATATTTAAAAAATCATATAAGCAGAGTCACATAAGTTACACAAGTCCTTTAATCAGAAAAATAGATCTCATCTGAGTTGGAGAAAGAACAGCTATAGGCTGTGTACTTGATTGAATACTTCCCCCACCTATCCTGCCCAATTTATGTCAACCCAGAACACCAGAATATGACCTTATTTGGAAATAGGGTCTTTGCAGATGTAATTACTTCAGAGGAGGTCATATGGGATTAGAGCTGACCTTAATCCAAAGACTTGTGTCCTTGTAAGAAGAGAAAACAGAGACACAGAGACAGTAACATAAGGTGAATATCACAGGACCATCGACACAGAGATTGAAGTGTGTGTCTAACTAAGATTGATGGCAATCACCAGAGGCAAGGAAGGGTCCTCTCCTAGAACTATCAGACAGAGAATGGTCCTATTGATACCTTGATTTTGGACTTCTAGCCTCCAGAACGATGAGATAATAAATTTCTGTTATTTTTAGCCACAGAGTTTGTAGTACTTTGTTACAGCAGCCCTAGAAAACCATTACTAATTTTGGTACTGTGAAGTGAGGTGCTGCTGTAAAAAATAGCTAAAAATGTAGAAGTGACTTTAGAATTGTGCCATGGTTAGAAGCTAAAAGAGCTCTGAGTTGCTTGATAGAAAAAGCCTACATTATTTTGAATATACTATCACAGAAAATAATGACATTAACTTGATTCTGCTGGGGGCTCAGAAAGAAGCAAAAAGAAAGCTACAGAGAAAACTTTTATTATGACCATATTGATATATATGGTCATATATCACAAACAAAGCTACAGAGAAAGCTTTTTTATAAATATATATATATACATACATTTCCATTTGAGACCATTTCCATTTATGCCCACATACACACACACACACACACACACACACACACATACATATGTGGTATATATATACACACACACATATATATATATATATGACCAAATACATATATGTGTGTGTGTATGTGTGTGTATATGGTCATAAATGGAAATGGTATCAAATGGAAATGTGTATATATATTCATAAAACATATATGTATATATATATTTGTACCACATATATATATATATATATATATGGGCATAAATGGAAATGGTCTCAAACGAAATGTTTTTGGACACTGAAAGTAAGACAACCTTTGTTATAAAGTGGCAGAAATCTTTGCCAAATTGTGATCTATTACTAAGTAGAAGGTAGAACTTGTAAGTGATAAACTTGGATGCTTAGTCCAGATCTCCAAGCTAAATGTGATGCATGTGGTGTGGTTTCTTCTTGATGCTTATATTGACTAGGTGGGAAAGTACTTGTGGTTTTGGTAATATCTGTAATGGCAAAAACCACTGTTACTTTGGGCCCAAACTATGTTAAGATGAGCAAAGAAAATTGAGAAAATTAATTAAAAGAATATAGAATAATTGAGGAGTAAACTGTTAAGCAAAATGGAAGCAGCACATGATTTGGAAAATTCTCAGCTGCCAATCAGATGGTATGCTTTGGAAACAGAGCCAAGGGTGGCTCAACAACCATTTGCTGAAGAGATCAAGCAAGTGACTTATGGATCCAATCTACCATTTCAACAGTGGTTAGAATTAGAAATGGAGTTATTGAAGAAAGATCTATAGAGAACTATCTTGTCTAATGTCGATCCTGTCAATACAGAAGAAAAACAAAGTTTTTTTGAGAATTTTATACTAGCAGAAACATTGCCCACTTAAACTCGAAGGACAGAGATGGGATGAAATGAAAAACATGCCATTAGGGACAGCATGGCCCTGCTAAACCTTGATTTTGTATTTATAGTCTCCAGAACTGTGAGAGAATGAATTTCTCTTGTTTTAAGCCACCCAATCAGTGGTACTCTGTTATAGCAGCCCTAGGAAACGAATCCAGGCTACTGAAAAAGAAATTTCAAAACATAAAATACCTACATAGCAATAAACAAAACAAAACCAAAAAACTGTTGCTGAAGCAGGGTGCTGTGGCTCATGCCTGTAATCCCAGCACTTTGAGAGGCTGAAGCTGGTGGATCATGAAGTCAGGGGTTCAAGACCAACCTAGCCAACATGGTGAAACCCTGCTTCTACTAAAAGTACAAAGGCATGATGCCAGGCACCTGTAATCCCAACTACTCAGAAGGTTGAGGCAGGAGAATAGCTTGAACCCGGGAAGCAGAGGTTTCAGTGAACCAAGATTGCACCACTGCACTCCAGCCTGGGACAGAGTCAGTCTCAGTCTCAAAGACAACAAACAAAACTGCTGCTGAGAATGACAGTGTGGCAATGTAAAAAGTAGGTTGTGAAAACATAAAACAAGATTGAAATGACAAAATTAAATTTTTGTCTTCTATATTATGGTTCATAAATGATTTGGCAAAAGACATAAGTACATACACCAGTAAAATTGATTCTGGTGACTGTAAGACTCTATTCACATCAGCCAAGAAACACATATGTAATTATTCCAAATCATACCAAATACTCTGAAAAAAAATTTTCTTAAAATATCTACAAATTAATTGCTGTGTTTGCTTATTTCTTAAGACTACTGAATCTTCTCTTTTCAGTTTGTGTACTGTGTTTGATTTCAATGTATATAATATCAGATGTTTGCCCATCATCTCCAGGGCAAATTTACTTAAAATTTCTATACATACTGGTGAGTTATTAAATGGAATGTGTGACAATACATGTTCACAAAATGTGCGCATATGAATATGGGTATTTGGGTTAATGATCAAAAGAGATAGTCTTCTGTAAGGAGAATACATGTGTCTATATTTGTAAATATGGCTTCATATACATGCATGCTCTTAGTCATATATTTAATATAGATAGTATGAATGGATGATGCCAATAGATGATACTCTGTGTTTTTCCAGACAATATATTAATACTTTCCCCACTTTCTAGAAAATGACAGCTTAAACATTAAAAATATTTCATATTTATACACTTATTAAGAGGTATTGCTTATATTTTTCATTTAGATAAAAAAGGCAGAAATGTATTTTCCTTAAGAAAGATAATGCTAATTTACTAAAATGTACTATATGTTAGCAATAGTTACATGGATTATTAGCAAAGACATTTTTCAATTTAGCACAAATGCACATATTTTGCTTCTTTTGGGTTTTATATCTATATTAATATTAAGTCACATTTTCCCTCTAAGGCATTCTACTACATGAAATAAATGTTATGAAGGAGGAGAGGAGCATAAATGTCAAGTAGCTTTAAAAAGAAATTGAGTCAAACTTTAAAACTGATTGGTTGTGGGTTGCTAAAGAAATTCTATATCACATGTATATAAATACACACATATATATGCATACACATATACACATTATATAATGTATATTTATATATAGTATTCACATGTCCTAGCAAGTGCAGATCTTACAAATCAATCTATAAGTTACATAATATACCTCAAAGTGATTAAACCTAACTGTGTAAAAACTGACAAGAGTATCTTACACACAAATGCAGTTATTGTTTTGTGATATTGTTCAAAGTAGAATGTTTCTGCCATGTTATTTCAATTTCTTTAAATGAAAAATCAATGCATGTTTTATTGTAGCATATCAAATTACCCCTTGTCACTTTGTTTCCAATCATGCCTTCCAATTATTGTGCCCATATCTTAGGTTTCAGTAGCTTTTTTTTTTTTTTTGGATAGAGATTTGAGTCAGCAAGCGAGGATTTACAATAGGGAATAATAGCTAAAATTATTTCTAATATTTATCTATCAGTCATTATGACGACTCAGAAATATAATGCAAAATTAGATTTTAAAAATGGTTTATGTTATCAGAATTATAATCAAAGGGAAAAACGCTCGATAGATTTTGGTTTTCTACAGAATTTTTGCGACCTACTAGAGTGTTTCAGAAAGCAGATTTTGTTATCTGTAATGCCTACCAAAAAGTCATGAAGACATAATAAGCTATGTAATCATCATTATTCTTGACAATGGCTACAAAGAAGAGAGAAATCATTTAAATCGTTTCACTTTGATGTCAAAACAAAATGGCACACTGACAGGTACAGCTGGGTTGTGATTAAATTTCAGAGACTACAAACCTATACAGCTGAATTCTCATTCATTTTAGTCTTGAAATCAGAGAACAGGTATCTAAAAGTATAAAAATATCCAACTAAGTCAAAAATACATCTTATCTCAAAAATTTTCTGTGACTTTCTCTAGCTCAACAATAGTAGCAGCAGCAGTAAAAATAAAAAGGCAAGTTAATATTCTTATGACAGAAAACAAATATCATTGGTCGACTATGCAATAAAAAATTCTGAGCCTATGTGTATTCCACAACTGAGAATAATTTATTTTCTGAAAGTTTATTCTTTATTTTGACGTTTAGAATTCAAATAAAAAATTTGCTACATTAAAAAGGCCACAAATAAGTAGATTCTTAGTTTAGTTTACGAAAACATGCTAAACTCATAGGGTGGCTGAATTATAGTACTAACTACAACAGTAACAATATTAGCTCAGAACATGAAGTTTATTCACTTAGCTATTGTTAAATGTATGGTACTTAATTGTTAGCTATATTCAACATGCAGTGCAATTGATCTAAAAAAGAGAATAGTAACTCAGGCTAATTAATTTGAAGTTCTAGCAATTAATCTGAAGTCTATGAACAGAACAATAAAACATAATAGGAAGTGCTGGAGAAAAAGAGCTAGTTTCATTCTTCTGGGACATACACATGATTTTATGAAGAGGCATGAAAAAAGAGTTTGTTTTACTCCAATCTCCTTTGCTCACTCCTCCTTATCTTTCCTCCACTATACACTTTCTTGCATCCCTAAATTTATTAGAATTTCTTTGTTTACCTAACTGGGAAATGTCACCTTTACTTATTTACTATGCCTAGAAGTTCTCTATGCATCCCAAATTACCTATAGGTTTTCCCTTCTCAATAAAAATTTTTGAATGCCAAGAAGTTTATATCTGGAGTTTGTTAGACCCAAAAGCCAGCTGATTAAATTATATTCAAAGTCATGTGGCTTAAAAAATCCATAACCTCAAATTTTAGAGAAAAAGAAGATGCCTTTTATGGACTTTTAAATTCATGTCTTTGCAAAAGAGAATGTGTCATTAAAAAGCAGGGAATATTTACAGAAGCCAGTAAACTCCATCGCTTGTAAAATGTTAATGAAAGTAGACTGGTGATATAAAAATGAAAACAAGGCAAAGCACACATATGCATATGTGCACATGCAAACACACCACCCACACAATACACTTACACACACTTACTACTTTTGCAAGGAGATAGGCAGAAAGGTCAGAGTCAGGTGGAGCCTGCCAGCATCTCTAATTGTGCCTGCTTCTAATAGCTATTTTTTCTAACCATTTTTTGAACTCAACATCAGCAGTAGCAGTTCAGAATGTGATAAAGACAATAAGAATAGGACAGTGCTCTCCTATGGGTCTATATGGGTCATTTACAGTCAGAGACTGGCTGTCCTGCCACATGCAGCTGCGTATGATACTGCTGAGCTCTTTAAGTACTTGGAGAGCACAGTGGAGGCAAAGGGAGAATATGTCTCCTATGCCTTGACTCTAGCAGCCTGCTTTGTTTGAGGAGTTGAGAATTTCAACTTGAAGATCTGGATTATTGCAAATATAAATGATGTCTGGCAGTTAGAACATTGGAGAAGGTGAGAGGTTGAATTTGGCAATCTCAACCGGATTTAAAGCTTTACTATAGGTGTTCTAGATCAAATATTTTATGCTCCATATTCTTACACTCCCTCCTCTGTGAAATGGGGATATCCTCACAGGGTTTCTGTAGGACTAAGTGAATACATGCATGCAAAGCACTCAGTGAATACTACCATTAGGTCATAATACCAAGTAGGGCTGGATGGGCCAATCATAAAAGTACAATATATTTCAGACACAAACTCTGTTTAGACATGGAGCCTTTTGCGAGTGAAAACCATTTATTTTGAAGCTATGTTTTAACATCAAAAAGTAAAACAGGCCGGGCATGGTGGCTCATGCCTGTAATCCCAGTACTTTGGGAGGCTGAGGCAGGTGGGTCACCTGGGGTCAGGAGTTCAAAACTAGTTTGGCCAACATGGTGAAACCTTGTGTCTAATAAAAATACAAAAATTAGCCACACATCGTTGCGCGTGCTTGTAATAATCCCAGCTACTAAGGTGGCTGAGGCAAAAGAATCCCTTGAACCCATGAGGTGGAGGTTGCAGTGAGCTGAGATGGTGCCACTGTACTCCAGCCTGGGCAACAGAGAGAGACTTCCTCTCAAACAAACTAAAAAAAAAAACAGTTACTGTTATTGCTTTTAATACACTTAAAATTTTAGTACACTTAAAACTTCTCGGGGCTGGGTGCGGTGGCTCACACCTGCAATCCCAGCACTTTGGGAGGCCGAGGCGGGTGGATCACGAGGTCAAGAAATCCAGACCATCCTGGTCAACATGGTGAAACCCCGTCTCTACTAAAATTACAAAAAATTAGCTGGGCACGGTGGCGCATTCCTATAATCCCAGCTACTCAGGAGGCTGAGGCAGGAGAATTGCCTGAACCCAGGAGGCGGAGGTTGCGGTGAGCCGAGATCTCGCCATTGCACTCCAGCCTGGGTAACAAGAGCGAAACTCTGTCTCAAAAAAAAAAAAAAAATACTTTTCACTCAAAATTTACATATGTAATAAACAAATACACAAAACTTTTGAGTGTGTCATTCATTTACAATTGAAACAAAAATGTCATAAATATTCTTTACTTCTATGTCATTTCTGTAATGAGTAGAGTCAGCATTCCAGAGCCACTGGTCATCTATAACCATACTTCTCTAACAGGAGACTATGTTCAGGATACACACAACTGAAAACAAACATGGCACATTTTTCTGAAGAATAAAATTACTAGATGAAAAATAATTTATAACATTACTTCTCTTAAATAATATTGACATTATAAGACATGTATGTTTTATTTTGCTTTAGCAAAGTCATGGAGGTCTTAAATTTAAAATATGAGAACCAAATACCTTTAGCAGTTTTTGGAAGGCCCACAACTATGTATTTACTCTTTTCTGTCTTTAGGGATCCTTTAGTGGAAAATTCTGAGAGGTGGGGCCCTACACACATCAGAAGCAGAGCAAAATGTAGAACAATATATGGCATCAGCCATAAAAGTTATTTTCCCACCACCCTTCACTTCACTTCTACAAGTTATGTTAAAAAACAAACAGACAAACAAACAAACAAACAAGAGGGAGAGACATAAAGTAGCACTATGACAAGTTAGTCTGATGAACTATGAAAAAGAAAAAGAATGCTAGCTTTTGTCTGTCTTTGACTTTTTCGGTAAACTATACTTCATTTTTAAAAATTATTTTTTATCATGTCTTAATACTGGAAGAAAATAGAAAGGTTTATTTTTAGTCTAAACACCTAGTTATTGTTTACATATTGTTTATTGACAATAAATGGTGACCCAAGAACATTATTGTTGCTGTTATTATTATTACTGAGATGGGGTTTTACTGTGTTGCCCAGGCTGGTCTCGAATTCCTGGGCACATTTTTTCTCCTGCCTCAACTTCTAAGTAGTTGGCATTACAAGCACAAACCACCAGGTCTGGCTTAAAGTACATCTTATTTACTTCTTAAGTAAACGCTGTGAAAATAACTCTATTTCAGAAGGGTTTGCTCTGAATTTTTCTAATCTGGTCTAGTTCAGATTTTAATGTGCATGACTGACTGCTTCCTTGACAGTCACACTAATAGATTTACTTCATATTTTTTCCAAAGACAAATGCCTTTGGACAATATCAACTTAATTTCAAATAAAAGAGAGAATATATTTACTCCTACAATTCAGCTTCTTTAATCCCTCAAAACAAATATATCCATCTAAACTTCTTCCCTTGTAGCTACTGTTCATATATGTACATAAACTTTGTGTAGTTCAAGTCTCAAAAGAGATGTAATTATGTGTGACAGTTTATATTTTAAGGAGGTAAGGCATGTTAGGTATCACACAATAAAATATATTTATTTTTCAGGTAAGAAAATTGAGATCCAGGATAGTTAGGGCAAAACAAGAATTATTCAACTTATGTCAACTCTAGTCTCTTCCCACATTTCATGTATCTCTATATTTTTCTTTTTATGTTTCTTTGTGGTAGTTACTCATAACAGGTAGACCACATAATGTGTTGTCCAAACCACGGCAATTTTGAAAGTGATAGGAGCTGCTATTAATAATTATGCGAGAATATGTATAAACAGATTTTTCTGAGTAAACCATCACTTAAGATATCCCTACTCATAAGGCAAAGAAAGATCAAGTTTAGCATCCTTCATTTTGTTTTGAGAAGGTTGTTTTAAAAAGTAAAAGAAATAAAAATTTCATTGGGTTGAATAATTTTAACATTTTTTCATGGAAAAGAATATAATTTTTTAATATTTTAAAATTTAAAAACAGTAGTATATTTATTGACTGAAAAGAAGGCTCCTTCCATGGATGTGGAAAAATGTGGTAGAAAATCTTTATCATTTTTGAGAGAAACAATAGGTACCACAAAGGACAGGAATAGGAAAATGGTAAGAATAGCCACAGAAAATATTAGGCTAATCAAAAAACTTTAAACCAAATAAAGAGGATAAAAGAAGCAATAAGAATACGCCTTGTTAAAACAAATGTAATATATAAAGTAGCTAGTAAAGAACAATAGGTAAAAACAGAAGGAGGATAAAAAGGCATGAAGATCCGGAATGAAAATGCAAGTTTGGAAAGAGACTGTGCAAATTAATCATACAAAACAGGAGAGAGAAATGTAATGTGCAAATTTGATGAAATAATTCTGGTGCCGCTCACTTGAGTAATCAAAGAATGACAGATCAATAATTAAAATTATAAAGATAGCTGGGAGAATAGTTTCTTAGGAATTCAGAAAATTAAGAGAAACTTTCACCTTTTTAAAATTTGGGGAATATAAAAACAGAGATATGAGTTATTTCACACCCATACACATATACACACTTTAAAGACACAAATCGATGAAACAGAGCTAAGTATGAACTTTCTGATAGCTCTGTGACAAAACATCATTGATTACAAGGGAATGCATACACGTTAAAATAACACAAGCTGAAACCATTAAGATGTACCATGGCTGGTAATTATCTAGGACACTAAAAGATCCTGGCAAAAGTTAATCTAATAAATCTGCCATTATCTCTAATACCTCAAATCTGTGCCGTGAGCTAAACAGTTGTCAAAATGGAGCTCTGTTTACATATAACTGAAACAGAGTCAGTGAAAAAAGATGTCAAGCCGTTTTTATCTACAGTTCTTTTTCCTTTTCCTTTCAATTTTTGACATAAAATAGCTAGTATTTAATTCTGATTTTCTACAAGGTGCCATAGATGACTATCCATTCTTTAATTTCTCATAAAGATATGCTACATATTGTGAAGGTGACTGCTCATTTTAGTTATTTCACTCTGAAAGCCCAGCATTAACAGTATTGAAGGCCATTTTATAAAGCATCATTTCTGATCATTATATCTCTATGACCTGAATGAAGGCTTGTCAGCTTCAGAGTGAGAGACAATATGATGGACGTATTCCTGAGAGGATCACATTATTCAATGATTTCTGTAGAATAGGTAAAATTATTTCACTATATAGTGCTCAAAATTAGCAAATGAAATTGTGAAAAGAACAATATGCTATTTGGTGTCTTTCAGTAACATGAGCAGGAATAGTGCCCATACTGTATAAACAGCCTCTGTTTTCCGGGAAGATCGAGGAAGCAGCATGATTTTTCTAAATCCCTGAAAACCAATATCTAAGCCCAAAATTTATCTCAAACAGAATATTTATGTGATAGGCTCTCTAGCCTCAATTTTCCTTTAAGGTCAATAGGGAATATTTGTTTCCATAAATATATTCTAGGAATGGTACTTAAGCATATGAATAAAGAATTTTGAATTTTTTTTTAAATAACTAAACAAGACAAAATCTATATGTGTGTGTGTATATGTATGTGTCTTTCTACATATATATTTCTTTATTCTCTTCATACTTATATATAGAAATGATTCAGTTCGATCAATTCAGAACAAGTTATAATTCTAGACACCGGAGAATACATTAGGTCAAGGTAAAATATTACTTGATGAAATGCTTGTGTGTAATGTTACATCAAATATATATTGCACTGCTTTTTGAAGGCCATAAATGTTCACTATTACTGAATTCAGACGCCCTACTGCTGTGATGTGGTTATCTATGGAAATAACTGAAGAATATCAGGACTACTAGAAAATATTTTAATATATGTGAAAGATTCACAGGAACCCAAAGTAAAATTATTATCTATTTAATTTCATGTAATAAGTATAATTTAAATTTATTTAATGTAAAGTACCCCCAGACTAGGAGTTTTGGTTCCGTGTTTTGTTACTAACTCCTTTTCCAACTTTCATTCATACACTAAAACAAAATCACTTTTGTTTTGAGCTCCAGGATGAATATGTTAGAGATATATACTGTGCATTTTATTTCATTATTTGCAATCTTCTTTTTTCTCCTAAATACCATTTTCAATTATTTAACTTTTGACTCTATATAGAGCATATGTAATGACAATCATTCTTATCCAGCCAATATGAATTGTTAACAGGAGGCTCACAGTTTCACTTTTGTTAGTAACATGTTATTACAAGCCTAAATATTAGATAATAATTGTAACATAGCTATTCATGCTGGATATAAATACTTGGCTTCTTAAGATCATTTAACCTATTTTTCTTATTTGGCAAGATCACTGAATTTTTTTTTTATGTGAGTTGTGTACATTAGATATTAAACCTGTTAACACAAATCTAAAATGATAACTTAAAAAAATCCAATATCTTTTGAGAAAAAGAGAAAATCATTTTAGATTTCTAGCACAGAACACATGCAAAAATTTGCTAAATCACTATTCTGCACCATGGCTAATCTGCATAAAAACCATTTATTTTATGAATAAATAAGAACTACTCTGTCTAGCCATGAGAGATCAGAAAGAATAAAAAAAACAGCCTGAATTCATGGGGTTTTCACTTAATGAAAACAAGCTCATGCAGCTTGATGAAGAGAGGGGCATCCGAAAACTGAAGCAGGTGCCCCATTGGATAGAAGATGGCCTCCATAAAGATTGGACTCCCTAGCTTAATAAAAGCAAATGATCCCACTTGATACATGTATTTTCTAACGATTTCTTCAAGTCTACTTAAAAATACAAAAAAATTAAGAATTATTTAAAACAAACCAAATGGGCAATTATCAGTTTGTTGAGACTGCCAGTCAGCTGTGGATGCGGGAAGAGTTTAAGTAGATGAAAGTACTGCCAACCTTTATGTTTGACTCTTCTACTAACACAGACAAAACCTTTAGCAATTTCACTGTCATTTAGAAGGAAAAAAAGACATTTTCCTTATTTTGAATCTCAATTTATAGATCTACTCTAATTACCATTGTTAATACACAAAATGTGTAAAATCTGGCATCTTGCTTAAAAAACAGAAACCTTAACTTTCTTTATCCCATGTAAGTGACAAAATAAATTTCAATTTTATTACTGATTCTTTGAAATATATTTTAAAATATATATTTTAATAGATACCATATAAGATAGACTGCAAATAATTCTTTCAAAGGCATGTAAAAACAGTCCAATTATATTCCACATTTGTATTTTTGCAGTGGGTATATATCTGTATTTTTCTTTATTAAAATGATCTATTTTAAGTAACATTGACATTTTCCATCAATATTCTATTTTATTGTATTTCTCTATACACTTATAATTCTCTTAAAATATTGGGAATAAAATACAATTAATTTACACAAAAATATAAATCTACTTTTTTGTACATTTATAAAATACGAAAAATTTGACGGTTTAAAAATAAAGATTTAAATTATTTTATATTATCTGAAGTTTTTCCTTTGTATTCTAGACAACGTAGTTAGTATTAGCCAGTATTTTCATCAAATGTTGTTTGTTAAAAGTCAAAAGTAACTAGTTTGGAAAATCAAGGTAGTAATTATAAATAAAATATAAAGATCAATTATATATTCCAGTTTTTTACTAAGAACAACTGTTATGTTATATTTATAGAGTTTTAAGGTTCACACATTGTATTCACATGTATCAATACACTTGAACTTTATCTTGACACAGAGATCACTGCTAACAGTTTCAGATTTCAAATGAGGGTCCTGAATCCAAAGAGTTAAAGGGACTTGATCTATGTTAGCAACCAACAAAGCTAAACCAGGTCCCAGATTTTCTGCTTCATTGTCTACTTCTATATGAAACAACAGTATACCCTGGGTAGAGCAGAGACTTAATTTACAAGAATGCTTGTTCACCCATAATTTTGTTTTAAGTAACATGGAAATAAGATACAAATTACAATGGTTTTAATCTGTGAGGATGGAAATGATGTATGAAAGGGCTGAATATAAAATAGAGACCTGGTAAGTGGTAATTATGAAATCTACCACATTGGTCCATAACACTTAAATTTGGCCCCAAGTTTCCATCCTTAAATTGATGGTTCTTCAGAAAAGTGTAGTTTTGAGAAGGGAATTATAACTGCCAGACTATATGTTAAAAATTTGTTGATTTTCATTAAAATGGAGTAAATGTATTTATTTCTCCTGAAGACAAAATTTACCTTTAGAAACCAATCTTTTCCATCCTTTCCTCCATTCCCCCCACCATTCTGTCTTTCCTTTTTTCTTCCCTTCCTTCCTTACTTTCTTTATTTCTCTTATTTTATCTGTAACCTGAAATTTACCTAGTGTGCCTTCAGACGAAAACTCCAGTTTAGCAGCATCTCAAAACCAAGGGTTTGTGCTAAAATTGCTAAATGCAAGAGAAAAATGTGCAAACTAAATATGATCATCTCCTTCCTTTTTGATAGTTACTGAATTTTTTTTTAATTTAATTTTTATTTATTTATTTATTTTTTTTTTTTGAGACGGAGTTTTGCTTTTGTTACCCAGGCTGGAGTGCAATGGCGCTATCTCGGCTCACCGCAATCTCCGCCTCCTGGGTTCAGGCAATTCTCCTGCCTCAGCCTCCCGAGCAGCTGGGATTACAGGCACGCGTCACCGTGCCCAGCTAATTTTTTGTAATTTTAGTAGAGACGGGGTTTCACCATGTTGACCAGGATGGTCTCAATCTGTTGACCTCGTGACCCACCCGCCTCAGCCTCCCAAAGTGCTGGGATTACAGGCTTGAGCCACCGCGCCCAGCCAGTTACTTAATATTTTAAAATGTAAATTATCAATGTACTTGAAGCTTTTGTTTGATAACAGATACACTACAATAAATAGATGGTAACTCAATCTTCCCTTTTTCTCTATATATTTGATTTTAATTTATTTAAAAAGAAAAAAAAAAAAAACAATTGATTTCGTTCTTTTTTCAGCCAGTGGGAGACTTTTCTAAAAATTTAATTCAATAAATAATTGAGACTTGCACTTACAAAAATGTGTCCTACTTAGCAAGTATCCTGAGCAGCAATCAAGTGGTTAATAAAATACAAAACACTAAATTCTATATAGCACAAAAGGCCAATATCTTTCTATTCCTCATCAGGGAATCACAGAAACATCCTGACCCAGCTCTTTGGACACACAGGAGTTGCCATCCTGATTCAGATCCTTGATTAATATACTCTAGAATGATACATCTGGCAATGGCCTACATAGGATCTCTCTGAGGACTGGGAAAAAATAGACTATTAAAATGGAACAATTATACTATCATATACTGTAACTGTTTTTTCTTTTTGGTTTTCAGAGAAATTTTGTAAAAGATTACGAATTTTTTAATAATAAAACTCTGACCACAAGAAAAAGGAGTTTACTACAACAAAGTATATATATAAAAAGAAAACACATAAAATTTACCATGTTGTAAACCAAAACCAGTGTTAAGTGTGTTTATGCAATAATTGAATTTGCACAGGATATATTTTGAAGGTTCAAATTTCCTTTTAACTTCAGCATTAGCAAATGTTTTCTAACACTTTCTGGACATGAATTTTTTAATGGAGGAACCTATATATAAGAATGCACAGATTAGAAAAGAGACAAAAGGAAAGAGAAAGTCCTTCATTCTCATCAAAATCTTTTCATATTCATTGCTCATTGAATTCTAACAATTGCTCTTTATGATAAGCATGCAAGGTACTGCTGACAATTTTACGAATAAGAAAGTAGGTATTATAATGTAGACTTCATATTGTACTCCAAAACTATTTCTCATAGAACTTATATCCATTGGGCATTTTTAACAGCAAACATCTTTAGCTGAGTAAACATAGCATAAACCCACACACCAGGACTGATTTACCAACTTCTATCTTTCACGTCTTGACAACTCAGTCAATACTCAACTTTTGCCAAATAAAGATCGGATTGATTTTATTCTACATCTAACTTGATCTAGATAGAAATACTAAACTTGGCTATGAAATATTCAGAATGTGCTGCCTAGACCTGCCTTGTATGGCACTGTTTAAGTCATTTACCTCAAAAAAGCAAAGAAAAACACTTGATTGAATGCTGCAATATCATTTCTAAGATTTACAACATGTAAGTTGGAAGCATTCCTACAACCTTCTTTGATTTAATTGGTCTCTGAAGAAATAACTTGGATTGTCATATAGAAAGAATGAAATCTAAAAATGTAATAGTTTGAAAAAAAAAAATTTTTTTTTGAGACGGAGTTTCGCTCTTGTTACCCAGGCTGGAGTGCAATGGCGCGATCTCGGTTTACCGCAACCTCCGCCTCCTGGGTTCAGGCAATTCTCCTGCCTCAGCCTCCTGAGTAGCTGGGATTACAGGCACGTGCCACCATGCCCAGCTAATTTTTGTATTTTTAGTAGAGACGGGGTTTCACCATGTTGACCAGGATGGTCTCGATTTGTTGACCTTGTGATCCACCCGCCTCGGCCTCCCAAAGTGCTGGGATTATAGACTTGAGCCACCGTGCCCGGCCTTAGTTTGAAAAATTTTTAAATGAAAATCAAGATTTTGCAAAACTTTTTTCTAAAGAAAATAAGAGATTATAAAATGTGAGAAAAATAACATAAAAACCTATATAATTTAAAAAGTAATTATTTAGACTGAAATGTTGTGTAATAATTTAATATTTTTATAAAAGATATCTGTGTAGCTGAAAGTTATAAAATTATGCAATCATCATTTTTAAATCATTGTGTCCCCCCACCATATTTAAAATAATAATATCCAAATGATTTTAAGTGAAAACAAATTTAAGAAACTTAAGAAATTTCATTTAAGAAATTTGACTTCATTCACCATTTCCAAATAATATATACAGGACTCACATCCACTCTAACCCATCTGCAATTCCTCTAAGTTAAACCTTAAAAAATAAAGCATGAAAGAGCAATGTAACATTTTTAAATGAATCAGAATCTCAAAATCTAAGTATTCTCTTAGAGAAGATATTTTGTATCCTAACTCCTTGATATATATATGAATATAAGTGAACAAATATACCAAGTTTCTTAATTTTTTTTCCTTCGAATACTACTTCAGTCCACAATTAGTTATTAAACAGAAATGAAAAAAAATGTTGGTCTGCATTCAGGTGTTCACCTTTTGTATTTATTTCAATGAGCACTAACTTTCTAGGAGCACTAACTTTCTAGGTGTTTGAAAATTGTGGAAATAAATGAAAGTGGAAATCCTGACAACAGCCACATCCCTTGAGATTAATACAGAAACTATAACCTCCCATCCAGTCTGAGTCATGGATTTCATTTTGGCTATGGAAAAGTTGACAAATTCCACTGTCTCTATTTCTTCTATCGAAAAAAATCTTTATGCCTCTTATGCCTACGTATTTCCAAGAGAAATGGGCATACAATAATTTGATTATAAAATAAGTTCAAATAAATAAAAATTCAAAGTTTTTACAATATGCATCATCTTACTGATGAAGATATATAACATATAAAATGTATAATTTGTTTTTTAATTGAAATGGTACTTTTTAAAATGAGATTTATGTTTATAACCTGAGCTGAAAAAACTAACCAAGCTTTTTTCTCCCCTTCAAAGAGGAAGGCTTGAAATGGTGACTAAAAAAGAAAAGAGTAAGAATGAAAGAAAAATATTAATCTAAAATAAGTGAATATTAAATTACAAGCTAATTTGTGTTATTTCCATCTTCTTTTCATATTGCCACTTATAGAGATGTGTTCCAATAAAACGATATGAAATGCATATAGCATTTTAACATTCCCAGATGTAGCTCTTACATATTGAATAAAACATTTAAATTACTATAAAAGCAGCTGAATTAGTTTATGGCACATCTTAACTCATTTTAGTACAAAGGCTTTAAATGTCTTAGTTCTTTGTAAATAAGATCCCTAAATGTCAGCCTAGTTAACTTCAAACATATTACAACATTTAAAAAGTAAAACTTTAAAGTAAATTAATACAGATATAATTAACTGTTGATAAACCAAGAGAGCAGTTAGTTAAGGTAACACTCAATTGATGTATGGAAATAAAAACTGCCAGTATGCTTCCTGGGCATGGCCAAGAAATTGAGACTCTCTCATTTATTTATCCATAAAATTGCAGACAATTTAATAATAAGCGTAGAAGTATTATTCAAGGCATGAAAATGCTAAATATCAGTGTATGGATACCAGAAAATAGAGGATGAAAAGAAATAGCAAGAGAAAATGTTATCAGCCTGCACCATGAAACATCATCAAGTTGAAATTATCTTCCTGATTTTATAAGCATTTTAACTTCCTGTTCTCACTGGCATTTATTAAACCATAAGTCACCTTAAATTGGTTTACTTGTATTAAAATTTAATAAGCTCTAGAATACTTTGAAAATAGAAAGACAGTCTGATATGCATTCAAATATAGGTTTGCCTTCAATTCAAAAACAAAATATCTTTATTAGTCAGCATAACAATAATGTGTTTATTAATTAGGCAAAGGCAAAATATGTAAGGAAACTATATTTTCATACTGGAAGCAACTAAAATTATCCTAGAGTGGCCACTTTCTTCATAAACTAAAATTTAAATAATTTTTTTTCTCATGGATTCCCTTTCAACTTACCCATTTCTACTAAATACATAAGGGAGATGTATAAAGTTTTTGTAAAGCTTTTAAACTTTTAATTGATGTATACACATACTACATCTATGAGTACCAAAAATAGCTTACATTCTTTTTAAAAATTAAAATGTAAATGTTAAAAGCTTTAACATTAAAAAATAATCACAAGAGAGGCAAATAGAATAATACTTAGTTTATTTCCCACTTTTTATCTCTCCGTGGTCCCTGTGTCTTTGGTTTTCCCTATGATTACTTTTTATTCCATTATTTTTAAGAAGTGATCTATTATTAGGCTGGCCATAAATTCAGATTTGTCCTGAAATATCTGTCCCAGTGAAAGAATTAAAGATGTCCCTTTCACCCTCCAAACTTAGCTATTTTGGATGGGGTGATGGTTGTAGCAAACCACCATGACACCTTTGTACCTATGTAAGAAACCTGCATGTTCTACATATGTACCCCAAAACTTAAAGTATAACAAAAAAATTAGCCACTTTGAATTATAAGCTGTATGATCATCCTACTAAATACTCTCAATATGTGGTATAAAAATGGTCATGTATTGAGTAAATGAAGTTCATTTTAAATGAACAAAATGTTTGCTTCATTTTTTTCTATTTCTTTCATTTAATAACAGAATTTTAGCTGAAATAATTAAATATTTCTTCATAATTATTTCAAATTTAATTTTGGTACATACTTTTGACTAATGAATTGGTGAATAGTCACCAAAGAATTATTAATTTTTATACTTCCAATGAGCAAGAGTAAAAGAAAAATATACATATTTCAGATACTATTCTGAGACTGTAATTTTTAACTCAAATGCATGTAATTTAAATGTCTGTAAAATGATACTGCCAAAATGTTGATACTGCATTTAAAAACCACAAGGGATACCATTTTCAAAGGTTATATAGTTATACTGTCAAATGAAGGGCACATAATATAGCTAGTTAGAGTAATGCAATTAGTGAACATGCTGTGCTTAGATTATCACAAAAACTATACCTGGCACAAGGTAAAGATTTCATGATTCATGTCACACATAAATGATACCACAAAGGACTTATATTTATAGATAATGTATTGTATCAAGTTTTCTTACCCATGAAAATTTCTGATTTTATTTAGAAGTCATATTCTTTGAACCTAAGTATACATTATATATACTATTTCACCTAATGAAATTCATGATTTTGCTCGTTTTCACCTTTCCTATTTATTTTCAGTTGCATAATTTGATCAAACAAGGTATAGTCATTCATAAATATTACAGCAATAATTTTAGGTTTTCTAATCGGCTCTATCTAAAAACTGAACTCCTTTACACATCATTAAATAATCTCTTTACATTCTAATTAAAGAACCTTTGAATACAATCTCCTATACTCTTTATTATATTAAAATAATATTATAGTAATTCTTAAAAGTTACTCTAGATTCTATTAGTTCAGCTGATATTGCTTCTTTTTGTATTGCCACTTTTAGAGTTGTGTCCCAGTAAAAGATTATAAAAAGGATATGTTTTCACTAGTTTGTGAAAACACTTGTGCCTAAACAATGCCAACAATACAGTAAAAACCCGGCATGAATATGAATAGGATACTAGTCTAAATATTAAAATAATTATTTTTCATACATGATTTTAAAATCTAATTAAATATGAAATATAAAAATCTAATTATATTTCCTTCTGAAGAGTGTTTCTTTTTTGGACACTGGTCTGGTTTTGTGAAAATTCTGAGGAATCTATAGTTTATTAATTTTATTTTAACTTGCTTTGGAGTTATCATTTTCATCAAGAACCTTTAAAAATATTCATATCCTTTGAAACAATAATTTTGCTTCTAGTGTCACTTCTTAAGAAAATAAAGATCTTCTTTTAAGATGTATATTTAACAGTATATTTACTGTATCTGTAAGTGTAATTAGAATAGCCTATTATTTATAAAAGTAATTATAAAATGCATGTGGATATGTATTTTTTCCCACAATAGAGGTATGCATCAACAAAGAATTCTTCACTCACAGTTCTGAATACTGAGTTGAATATGACTAATGATTTTGAAGAAATTTAGGAGTCAATGATTTGCTTATAATATAATGCTAAGTGTTAAAATAAATGTACAAATTACATATTTGAAATAAATCCAATTGCATTATGCATATACCAAAAAATACACTCAAAGATTCTTATTGAGAAAATATGCAATGTGTTTTTAAAGGTCTATGTAAATTTGATTAAAATTTATAATTTCCATGAATATTTTATATTTCACTGTAAGAGAACCTCATCTAGAGTATCCTTTTTAAAAACAGATTACAAACATCATCAGTAAGGTAATAAACCAGGAATTGTGCCTTTCCATTTTCTATAAAGTCCAATACAATCCTCTTTGACATTCTCCCTTCCCAAACTGAGACTTCCTCCAATCTCAGATTTGTCCCTTCTGCCCAGCCATGCTGGATTTTGTGTTTTTGATTCAGTATGTTAGACAATTGGGAAACGCGCTGGTCATTTTCTCTGCTCAGAATTCTTCCCCAGGGAGTTACTGGTTGTACTTTCTCATTTCCTTCATATGTTGACTATTGTTCCTAAGTATTGTTGTCTACCCCTTCTACAATGTACCTTGCACATTTGTACTCAGAAAAAGCTGTTAAATGAATGAATCTTGTTGTTCAGAAATATTTGTAATTATTAACACAGTATCATCTTTATCATCAGCAACAGCAGGATTGCTAAAATTTTTCTAAAGCAAAAATGAATTTCTTCACTAATGAATTTTTACTCATTAATATTATCCATGAAGAATTTATCACGGCCTCTTCTATACTAAGAAAATGATTGGTGAAATTCAAGTAGAGGATGTCAAGGCTTCAGTGGTGGAATTAGAGTCGAGGTTGATACAACAGCAAAACTTCTTCATATATCTGTATATACACTGCATTATGAGGTGTTAAGACAAATTAGAGATAATCTAGTTTGGTGCTCTCATTTATGGATAAGGAATTTAAGATACAGCCAAGTAAAGGAAAGTCTTAGCCAGAGATATAGATCTGTAGCTGGTATTATTACTGAGTAAATACTACAAGTGAGTCTAATTCCTGATCTAGCATTCATTACAATGATGTATGTTTCAAGTCTTCTGTTGTGCATTTGATGATATGTTAAAGTGCCTTGAGATAATATAACAGCATTTCTGCAAATACTCATACATTCTAACAGACATTTTAATGTCAGTAAATATTTGAAAACTAACTTGTACACACACATACTCATCAAAACACAAAATTTGAATGAAGGAGAAAGATCAGCCTTAATGAAAATAGCCATTAATCTTCCTTTTTTCTGATAAAATTTTTTAAATTGCATTGCTATGTGTTTATTAGTACCAAAAGAAAAATTTTATTATACTTATCACACACAAACACAATGTTTCCCAAATATGTTTTATATTTATTTTATTTTTGAGACAGGGTCTCACCCTGTCACCCTGGCTGAAGGACTGGAGTATAGTCATGTGATCACTGCAGCCTAGTACTCCTCAGTTCAACCCAAAGAGTCCTCTCATCTCAGCCTCCCGAGTAGCTGAGTAGCTGGGACTACAGGTATGCACCACAATGACCCTGAATATTTTTAAATGTTTCAACTACATAACTCTTGAAGGAGCAAGGCCCGTGACTTCTAAAGGTTTCAGAGAAAATGGCGGGGTCGGGCGGTGGGGGGGGGGGAGGGATTCCAACTATCCTGAATATATTTGCACTTGATGAAGGTGGAGTATAATCTGTCATGTGTGAGGACTTAGGTCCACTGGGGAGCTCCCTCCACAACTTCAGCCTTGGACAGGAGTGACAGAGGGAAACAAGGGGACTCATCATTATGGAAGAATTTATATTATTTATCTTTTCGTGTGGACAAAACTTTCATTATCCTTTTCAGGTATTCACAGTCAAATTGGGAGTCTAATATTTAGTTGTTTTATATATTTTAATCATAACATTTTAAATTACGGAATCCAAATGAAAGGCACTATACAGTGCAATAATGAAAGCAAATCTTCTTTTTAATTTTTTTCAAGCGAATTCCTTCATAGCTACTTCTTTGATAATATAATTTTTGATTCAGAAAAATGAAGTTAGCTTCATTATTAGAGAATGAGCCTCAAAAGTGAGTCAATCTACATAATGTAAATGTAAATCTAATTGAGATTGAGATTGTGTTTATTCCAATAGCCAGCTACTTCTAATTTGAACACATCACAACACTTACAGAAACATTTTAAGAAACTCCATTGAAATCAAAGGGCTTGTTTCACACACCTAGGAATAAGTTTTAGTTCTCTCTGTCTCACTCTCTCAAGTAATTAGCTGGTGTTTTTCTGGCCACTTTCAAATTTTTTAATTCCAACCATTTACCCTTCTTTTAATGTTCCAAAAGTAATTTACATTCCACTTGTGAAATACAGAACATAAAGTTGTTTTTAATAATGAAAAGTAGAAATGTAAATGAGAATAAAATAAAATACTTAAAACTGTATTTTATCAACTGAATTTGGAATGGCAAGATGTGCCATTTTTAGACTCCTATTACAATCATTATTTAACTATTCTGAATACATATTAGAGATTACTCATTAAAAAATAGTCTGGCAGTTGGGAAATTCCCTATTTTACTTCTAACCCTTAGCTATACATTTAAAGGATGTGGCTCACTATGTACTTAAGATAAAATTTCAAATAAAACACAATCGTCATAACAAAAAGATTTGTGAAACAGACCACAGTGGCATTCTAGGATGAAAAATTCTAAGTATCCCTTGTTGAGTATTCAAGAGGTTTTCAAATTATTTAATCATAGACCATATTTTGAGGAAATAATTAAACTTTCACTTTGACTTGAGAATTCAAATATAAGTTTTTTACACTATCTAGTTTAATACCATTAGCAACTGTAATTTTAAAGTCTGAATTTTATATTATTTTCATATTTCCAAATCTAGATTTTTTTTTGTTTTTTTTTGAGTCGGAGTTTCGCTCTTGTTACCCAGGCTGGAGTGCAATGGCGCAATCTTGGCTCACCGCAACCTACACCTCCTGGGTTCAGGCCTCAGCCTCCCGAGTAGCTGGGACTCCAGGCACGCGCCACCACGCCCAGCTAATTTTTTGTATTTTTTAGTAGAGACGGGGTTTCAGCATGTTGACCAGGATGGTCTCGATATCTTGACCTCGTGATCCACTCGCCTCGGCCTCCTAAAGTGCTGGGATTACAGGCTTGAGCCACCGCGTCTGACCGTGCCTGTCTTAAAGTCCATACTTTATTGTGATTTCCTTTTCCTTTGTTATTGCGATATATCCTTTTTGTGTTCTAAGATCCCATCCACAATCTGACTCCACAATTTTTTATTCTATTTAAAAATGATTATTTCATCATACAAACCAGACACCCACAGGTAAGATAAATTTTTATTTCAACCAACTTTTATACTCAACTCCTATGCATATTTGATATTCATATAGTAGATTTAAGGTATTTTTAGACTGGTTTTCATAACTAGCACAATCTCAAACTACATATTGTTCCAAAAGCTTTAACAAACACAAACACCAACTGAGGGTAAGTGAGGTTTAAAAGATCAGGAATTAGGCTTTAGAGTTGTTTGTACATAATTTCACACCTTCATTCCTTATATAGTGGTACACATATCTGTTGAATCACTTAATGCAAACTATATTTGAGAAGATTGAAAAAAAAGTTTCCACTTTGAAGAATCAGTAATGTTTTATATGTCAGTAGCATTATTGCTATATAGATTTTACCTTGTCCAATATTTTTGATAGATATTACATATTAAAAGCATAAAGATAATTATAAGGGTGTACTTATAGTACTAAGGGACCAAACTAGTTTTAATCTCCCTCAAGTAAATTAGGAGAAAATTATAGACAACATACTAATTACTATCATCTCTATTTATCTTTGAAGATTTTGATAAGAATTTATATGGCAACACCCTGTTGACTCAGTTTCAATTTCAGTATGACGTTGAACCAAAGGAAATAAAAATCTGACTTCTTTTTAAAGTAATTCATAATGCAGATAGATTCCCCCCAAGGCAGAATTAATTACTATGCTATATTATTAAGTGAATTTGGGTAGTTTGACATTATTTAACCGGTATCAGAAAAATTTGATTATGTTAGAAGAAAATGATAGCATATCACTCGAACATTGCTGGCACTAACACGTGTATCAAGCATATTCAAATGAACTGGTGATACGTAAGTAACAAATATAGTAAAATGAATGTACATATTTATATTCATAACACCATAGTTCTAAAGCCAATTAAGTAAACTACTTATCCTCTATTCATAAAAGCATAATACTCATAATGTAAAACCAATAACTTGCCCCATGGCTTTGAAAAAGCTGTTTCTTTCATTCTTTTCAACATTCAACATTTTAAAAATGATGGTTAATGAAATATTGTCATATGAACACAGAAATAATTAGGTTGATAAATAATGGGTTTTAAATACTTGTGTGCTAACAAGTCTGTGAAAATGCATTATTAAATATTGTTTATACATTTTGGAATTTCAAGGACAAGTTCCTAGCAACCTGGTATAATTTCCAGGCACAATTACAATATATTTAAGAGGTTAATAATATTCTGGTAGATGTAGGCTAGGTGTAATTTTAAAAATTTTAAAGAGCTTATGTCATTTAAACTTTGAATATAAAGGTAAGTGCATAAACAAAATAATGTATGTTTATATATATATATGTATGTGTGGCTATAAAGCAGAACATATATTTAGTAATCAAATATAGAAAGTCAAAACTGCATCTCATAAGAACAAATCTAGGCAGAGATTTATTTCTAACCTCTAGGATTCTATGTAGCCTAGTTTTTAAAAATTTCAATATATTACAGAAGGAAAGTGTCAGCAGAAACATAGTGTTGTTTTCCTTAGTAAAAATGCACAAAAGAAACCTGGAAAACTCTGGCCTCTGGAGACTCATTCTTTTAACCTTTATTATTTTAAATATGGGTTCTCCTACAGGTTTAAATTCAAGGGGCTCTCACCTCGTGACCTAGAGGCACATTACCCCTCTCTTTAGAAACTATGTACATGTGAGTACTTTGCTGCTATTCCTTTTCTTGGTGATGTCTTCTTATTACTTTCAGTAAATCTTTCATTTCTATCATTAACTTCTCTACATCTCAATCACTTTCGATTAACTGACCTAAATTGATGGTTTTTAAATCAGTGCATATATGTGGCTAACTGAATCAGCATTTCACAAATAAATTCACACTATTATCCGGGTATTCAAATTGAATTATTTACTTAGAAATGTGTCTTCTGGATACAGTAATAGGAAAGGCCATTTTTTAGTCCTGAGGAATCTTTATCAGCCTCACCTGAGGTCCTTATTATATTTACTTACAGGATAAGCTGTTATTTTGTTGATTTGTCTCTTGTATTTCACAGTGTCGATTTGATTCACTATTTTCCTGAAGGTGTCAGCTTATAACTTACTGTAATTTTTGCATATACTTTATAGCACAAAATCAGTTATAGAAAATCAGAAGCTAACCTAAGTTTTCCTATCTTTGTCTCAAGATTACATTATATTCTGAGCATCTGCAATCACATATTTCAAGGAGAAGAGTCACATGTTTCAAAATGGATTGCGCTCATTCTTTGCAATGTCCAGATCCTCTTTTCACCCTTCCTATTGAATCATTTGTTTTCTCTGTACATTGTTTTTGCCAGACAATAATACTTAACAGCCCAACAGTATCATTAAAACCTAGTAGAAGTTCTTAGTACTGAAAAACATGACCATCCTATCAAGGATATCCAACTCCCCAATAAAATGTTAAGGGCTTTATTCTCCAAATATAATCATCCTCATGACTCCCTCTTAGCTACCACCTAGGCTGGTTAGAACCTCATTATTTCTCACCTGGGCTGTTATTTCTCATGACCACTGTGAAATAATAAAAATACTTATGAAATTAGGATTAGACATCCTAAGCTAAAATTTTGACTTAGTCACGCAAAAGCTCTAGTGGCCTTAGAATGGTTATTTCCTCCATTCCAAATGAAAATAAAAATGCCTATCTTATAAAACTTCTGAAATATTTGTATGTTTCCTGAGATAAGTGTACATAATTTTATTCTTTGAATAGTTGTTAAATGTTGTATCTGCTTCTGACTTCAACAGAATTGCTCTAAGGCTTAAACATTATTAATAGTTTGATATCATGTCATTTACCAGATCAAGATCCTTTAACATCAACTTCACGTTCTCTAAATTCTTCTCCTTAACAGGTGTTCTCAGTCCTCAATCAATCTTTTTTTTTTCTTGTAATATAATCATTGGGAATATATTGGAGAATAACAGAAATATTTTCTTCCCCACACAAAGCCTCCAGACTACTTGTGGAGACAAGTTGATACAAAAACAACAACAATGAAAAAAAAAAAAAAAAAAAAAAACAGAAAACGGAAAGGAAGAAACTGCCTCAATGGCTGGTTGTAGAGCGAGCTAGCAGGGTGACAGAGAGGATTTGTTGGCCAAGGTTAAAAGTTTACATTGTTTTGTAAGTTGTGTGCATTGAAAGTGGAAGACCGAAATGACCTAATTTACATCTCAAGCAGATCACTTTCTTGCTAACTGTTGATGATTGACAAAGAAAGCATGTGAGGACCTGAGAGAGTATTTTGAGAAAGAAAGGTAGCCTGGGTAGGGAGATAAGCTGGGGGTTATCGAACTGAGGAAATTTAGAGTAGAACTGAGGGGTGGAAACAGGGCTTAATGACAGTTGTTAGCATGAGGAAGACAAAGGAAAAATAAGAGTTCCTTTGTTTTTAACTGGAGTGACTAGGTAAATGGGAGGATTCTAAGAAGGAGGATGGTTGGGGAGGACTTGGGATAGAAGTGAAGATAATGTTGGCAGGTTTGGGATGGAGAAAACAATTCGTTAAATGGAAATCAACCAGGAATGTGGGGTTTCTTTGTTCTTGCTCTATTTTAATTGTGCGAAACCTTTGATCAAGTACCTAGAGAACTGTGAAATGTCTTATGAATACAGAGGGACTACAATGTTTTGCACATTGTTGTCTGGTTAAAGGGGAATAAAATTTGTGTGTGTAATATAGATATCTTGGAAGAGTCTGAGATCATTCTAAACATAACACTCATACTAGCACTTAATAAATAACCCATTTAAAAAACAAAAAAAGGATCTTTATTGCTTAAAATTAGCAGAAGTACCATTTGTCACTGAAAGGCACTGAATTGGGAGAGAGACCATATACTTAGAATTGTTTGATTATATCTTGTTTTCACCAGTGGTTACATATTAATAAGCTAGGCCACATATATAAGGATGGTTTTAGAAGCATATAGAAATTAAATTATTTTTAAATGGTGTTAATGTGTCAACACAGAACTTTTTGTTCATTCTGTTCATTTTCAGTGAGACTGACCAGGGTTAACTGCAGAATCTGTAGCAATAAAATAGAGATTATTCTGGGTAAAGGCAACGCATCTATATAAGCACCAAAATAATCACAATTAATCAGATAACTATAGGTGGTGCTGAAGTACTCTCCATAAATCTTTAAATTTAGTTATAAAGTTCAACTTGCCTTTTAAAAGCAACATATCTTATTTCCAACTTAGAAATATCGATATAACTGCTCTGTAAACTCTCCTTTGCACATCATTATTTAAGACTGTAAATAAGCAAAAAAGGGTACAGACATGCCATAAGACAGAAAACTCCTGCACTGCTAAAGGCATCCAAATGGGCAAGTCACTTCAGTTCTCTGATACTCAGGTTTTCATCTTTTAAAGGTGGTAGCAGCAATATCATCAACTTGAGGAGAAATGTGTTTAAAAGCACTTGCTACAATGCTTGACACACAGCAGATGTTTAATAATTTTTTTCCTTCAAATTACCTATTATTACTAGCTGATCTTTGTTATCTGATTGAATAAGTTCATATGGTTTGTTATATATTTATACTCTTTTAAGAGTTTCATTAGGAATTATATTTAAGCGAGGGTGTCAGCTCTGCTGTAAAAGTGAGTGGGAAAAATCAACTCTGATTATCACCAACAAACAGAAATCGATATATTGTACAATATTTCTTGTGAGTTATGCTTATTGTTCAGAATAATTTCAATAAAAGTCTTGGGCACAGCAATTAAATTACATATTATAATACACAAAAATCAGAACGTTTTAAACATGCCACTGTCTACCTGAAACTTGATGAATGATTAGCTTGGGCATCAAGTTATTTGCATTTCCAATCCTCCTCAGGTGTATCATTAAATAATCATTCTAAAGCAACAACCTGACTAGGTAACCACACTGAAAATAAAGCTTTTGCTGAGTCTGCAAAATAAGATTTATACTCGTTAGTATAGCATTCAAAGTCCTTCATAACGTGACCCCAACAAATTATTTTGGTCCAATTTATCTCCATTATAACCCTACACTCCAATAAAAACTATTTTGATTTATTTGCCATTTCTAGATTATGCTATGACTTGCTGCATCTCCAGTTGTTTGATGATGCTGTTATCCCATCTTTAAACACTCAATTCACCTTTTAAATTACTGTCAACTTTTGTAATTTTTATATTTTCATCTGATAGAGCCTACTTTCAAGACCCTATTAAAAGCTCATCTAATTTGTGAAGTCATTCCTTATTTATCTCTCTAGCAAAATCAATTATACACAGACACACACACACACACACATATGTATATGTATATGTATATGTATATGTATATGTATATGTATATGTATATGTATATGTAACATTTACCTAGTTGAATTAAGGCTAGATTAATAGAGAGTTGATATCCTCAAAGACAAAACACTTTGATGGCAAAAGGGTCAAATACATGAGTGCTAAAGAAATATTCACCTAATTACTTTCATCATGTATTTATTAATGATAATGAGACCTGGCCTTGAACAAACATCAAAACATAACCGCATGAGTAAAGAAAAAAATATCAGATTTACATTTATTTAAGATATAAACTTTTGTCTGTTGTTTTTATAGCAGAGTGGAGTAATGATTGCATACATCATGAAGTTACTCTGTATGCATTAAAATTTTCTCAGGTTTTCTTGCCATCTCCCATTAAATACTATAAATGCTGCTAGCTTATAGGGGTAAAAGGTCAGGTGTCTGTATAAAGAATATTACATAATGAACACAGGAATTCAAATTAGAAAGAAAATGACTCAGAACAAAAACAAAACAAAACAATCTTTTTTTCAATATGAATTTTCAAACCCTCAAAGAAAATGAAATCTAGGGTAGACACATCAATTTCCATGAAATATATATTTTGTTTCAAAAATAAACCCAGTGTCAGAGATAAGAGTGTATTGGTTATTGGTCTGCAAATCCTAAAAGCGCTGTTCAAAATGATCCTATGCCATGATTATACATTGTCATGTGCTTAGATTACTTTTTAGCTTCCCAAAGTAAATATGTATAATATTTACTTCGGCTGGACCAAATAGTCCATCACCACTTATACTCCTTTTTTTTTTTTTTTTGTATTCAGGCCAAAGATTCCTAACTGCACAATTCTATTATGATTTTATATAATATTAGATTAAATAATTTTTCTTGATAGTGACTAATTTTTTTCATTATACAACTACTTAAATCATCATCAATTAACTTGTCATCAAGAATTTTTAAAAGGAAAAGCTGTAACATGCAAATTAAATATAGGACTGCATTCCTTATTCATAATTTTAAAATAAAAGAAATTCATATCTGGAAGTAACTGTTACTTTTTTGGTGAATAAAACTGACTTGAACTGACATAGGTTACTTATATTATTAGTTTACCCCATTTACGGTGAATATTCAGATTTTTCACTGGATAATGTTAACGTGTTTGATTATGGATACTGCCACAGATTCCAGTGGAAATGCTACATAATGTATTTATAGGCACTATGGCACCTTTCCAAGATCAGAAAAAAATTTAATTTTAGAAAGCATTCAGTTCCAAGAATTATAGGACTATATATTATAACATCAATTTTCAAAAATTCATGAGAACTATGAGATTGAAAAGTAAAGAAAGTATTAATTTTAACATGTTAAAATATTTCATTTGATATGTCATGCTCCTATTTCTTGTTTTTGTTTTTTTTTTTTTTTACCAATTATAAATATGAAATAATGGCCACATGTGTTTTTGACACATGTGCACCTTGTGGTAGAATATCTTGGTAATTTTCTGAGCTTCTCTGAATTTTTACATATCTGAGTGTCATTTATATAAATGTTTATGTGAAAGAAGAGATTAATGGACTTTGCCTTGCACTTCATAGAAATTGGAGCCACCTATTATAAACTATCAGTAATTGTTTACCCTTTTCTTCCACATCTCTGTTTATGTTTTTAAATTTATTTCTTTATTCTTTTCTTTACAGAAGAGTTTATCTTTACTTTAAAGCTAGCCTCCCCATTATGGATACGGTATCCTTTTTCTAGTCCAATCCTTCAATACTTCCTCCTAATTGGATCACTTGCCTCAGTATATTGATACTGTTTTCTTGAATAGTCAAAGTATTTTTTTCTTTTTTTTTGAGATGGAGTTTCATGTTTGTTGCCCAGGCTGGAGTGCAAAGGCACAATTTTGGCTCACTGCAACTTCCGCCTCCTGGGTTCAAGGGATTCTCCTGCCTCAACGTCCCCAGTGGCTGGGATTACAGGTATGCACCATCATGCCCAGCAATTTTTTTTTTTTTTTTTTTTGTATTTTCAGTAGAGACAGGGATTTCTCCATGTCAGTCAGGCCGGTCTCGAACTCCTGACCTCAGATGATCCACCCGACTTGGCCTCCCAAAGTACTGGAATTAGAGGCTTGAGACACCTCATCAAGACAGCATTTTTCATCCATAGCACTATCTTCCTTAGCTACCCCAGCTCCTTCTCTTCTCCATTACTTGCTAAGTGTTCTTGAAACAGGAGGAAACTTTCTGTCTCCAATCTCTGACCATAATTACTTGGCATATTTCTCTTAAAAAAAAAACCAACTTGTCATATACAATATGATGTTTTGAGATATATATACATTGTGAAAGAATTAAATCTGGTGAATTAACAAATGTATTACCTCACATAGTTATTATTTATGTAGGGAGAACACTTAACATCCACTATCTCTACATTCCTCAAGAAAACAATCTATCGCCTTTTACCATAGTCGTCATGCTGGACAAAAGATCTCTTGAACTTATTTCTCCTAACCATCATTACATATCCTTTGACTAACATCTCTCTAATCTTCTAGCCCAACCCCTCAACCACCTCAGCCTCTGGTAACCACCGTTTGACTCTTTACTTCTATGAGATCAGCTTTTTGGGATTCCTCATGAGTGCAATCATGCAGTATTTGAGTTTCTGTGCCATGATATATCCTTTTGAAATGTCTTATCTTTTAACTGCTTAACTTCTCTCATGGAAATCAGGAGTGACCTGTCAGATGTCAGATTGTATAGGTGTTCCTTGAACTTTATTGTGTTAGATTTCTCTAAAGAACCTAAAGACCTCAATGTCTCTAAAGACATTGTGTCTTCTTGCCTAGCTTCTGCCACTGTGACTAAGCAGCTTCCTACCCCCCCCTTCCTTACTGACCACGCTTTCCTGTTCTTACTGATAACTCTTGTTTCTCTGTCCATTCTCCTCTAAATACATCAAACAATTCATTATCCCTCAAACATTACATATACCTTCTCTATTCCATGATGGTTTATGCTGCTTAAGTTTCTCCTTACCACTCAAAGTAAAATATTGTTCATCTCTTAAGTCCCAGGTCAAATTTTAACTCATATAAAATCTTCACTGAATAATTAGTATTCTATCCCTTCTGTTTAAGTCTCAGACTTTTTCTTTTATATCTAAACAAAAATATTTTCTACATTTTACTATATTTTCAATATATATTTCATTTTCATTACTAGACTGTAAATTCTTTGAAAATAGGTTTCATGAGTCCCAAGCGAGTCTAGGGAATTTGCTAGAAGTCTTCCCTGGAATGTAAGCTCTACATGAGCAGGAATATTCATTTCACTTACTACTCAATCCTCAACACTTGAAAGAGTATCTGCCACATGCCAGAAATGCAATATATGTATGTTGAACAAGCATTCAACATAGCAATTGAGACAGTCCCATATGCATGGTGGGCACTAGACAGAAAGTTAGTTAAAAATAGTGACCTTGAAAAGGTTATACATTTATGCCAGTGACACATTATCACATATTTGATACTACTCTCAGGACTAGCTTGTGACCCATAAAATACAATCAGCTCTGTATATTTTGTTTTAAACAGAAACAGCACTATTCAACAAATATATTGACTTAATCTGGCTATCAATTATACTTGGCTGGAAATGAAATCTAAAAACTGTAGGATTCAGTGAAATACTTCACCTATGAGTGTCTATATTTTGGATTCCCACAGAACATACTGAGTATTTTTCTTAACAGGCTGAACTGTTACTGACCTCTTCCTCTTCCTAGCTTCTTAGTCTTGTGTTCTGTGGAATTTTGTTATAAAGCCTGTTATCTTTTCTCCCAATATTCTTTTACCTTAATTACTTGGATTTAAGTATAATTCTATGCCAGTGGTTTGCAAGTTTATACCTCCTGACCTCTCTGATTGCCAAACTGCAATTGCCAGCTGCCTCTTCTGATACTTCCATATGGGTGCCTCAGACATTTCTAATTAACATGTCTAAATCTATACTCTTCTTTAAACAGCCTAAATGTTGTCCCTGCAGTGACCTCACCCTGTCTTCACCACCTTAGTAAACTGGACCATTGTTCAGGCAGCTACTTAAGTCCAGTCTGAGATACAATAACACATCAAGTTTTATACTACCTAATTGTTTTCTGAAGGTTTTTCAAAGATCTGGTTAGCTGAAGTTGTGTTTTGATTTTTTCCTAACATCTCTGAAAAAATTTTAAATGCGCCACATTATTGAGTCAATTCTAATAAACATATAAGCATTGGACACTTAGAGAAAATTAACACATAAATAACATTAAAAACTGAATTAAGGCATTAAATAATTCAATTAAAATTCCATTTATTTAGATATTAAGTCATTTTTGTCTTTAGAATTCCTTATCCCCAAAACTAATTTCAAATAAAATGCTAATCCATCAATTATAATTATAAAAGTAGTGGCATATATCAAAACAAATTTTTAATTGTTTGTCTATTCCTCCTGCCTCTTCACTACTCTGGGCCTCATTTTGTCTTGCCTTGGACTACTTCCCAAGCTTCCTAATTTATTCCTTTCTCCTGACACATTACCAGAAACATCATCTCTTTAAAATGCAAGTTTGCGATGTTACCCCCTGAGCACCCCTAATGACTCTCTATCAGGCTTCGCATCACTGGGCTTCCAGCCACTTCCCCAGTCTCATATCTGCCATTCCTAGTCTCACACATCGCTACTCATCTGCACCTAACAGCAACTTGCCATACACTGGTTCACTTCATCTGTGCTCTGAGTGTTTCCTGTCATCCTGCCTCCTCCGACTTCACTCTGCCAAGTGCGCAGAAGGGTCTGCTTAAATATCTCTTACTCCACAAATTCTCTTTGATTCCCTAAATCTGGGCTGGGTTTTCATTGTACATGAATCTTGTGGACATATGTCTCACTGCACTGACCTCATACTTTGTGTGTCGGATTCTCTTATGACAGTGTGAGCTCTTTGAGGTTCCAGTCTGTGCCTCAGCTCATCTTTGTATTCCGTGGTCTAGCTATTTATTTTAAAACAGTGAGTGAATAAATAAATGAGTAAAAAGCTTTCCTGTTTCCATGATTCCTTACAACACTAAGGAAAGAATCAACAAGCAACAGGTAAGAGAAATGCAGATATTGTGCACAGATTAACAAAATATATACATCCTAGTGTTCGGTGATAGCACAGTAGTGTCAGTGGGTACATTTGGATTGATATATTTTAGAGCTTTCATTCAATATACGTTAAAGGATCAAGAATCAGGCTCTCAAACATGACCACTTACATCTTCAGATTTCCTTCAGGTAAGGAAATAAATCTAAATTCTTCCTTATACAGCCCAAATGTTGTCCTGGTGTGACCTCACCCTGTCTTCACCACCTTAGTAAACTGGACCATTGTTTAGGCAGCTACTTAAGTCCAAGCCTAAGATACTATTGTATCAAGTTTTATACGACCTAATTGTTTTCTGAAGGTTTACTCAAAGATCTGGTTAACTGAAGTTGTGTTTTTTTTCCTACCATCTCTAAAAAAAATTTCAAATATTCCACATTATTGAGGCAATTCTAAGAAACATCTAAGCGTTTTAGAGAAAATTAATGCATATTAACATTTAAAACAACTAATTAAGTAATTCAATTAATATTTCATGTATTTAGATATTGTCATTTTTTTCTTTAGAATTCCATATCCTAAAAACTAATTTCAAATAAAATACTAAGCAATCCATTATCATTACAGAAGTAGTGGTGTAGTGGCATATGTGCTGCTACAGATGTAATGTGCTTATTTGGAGACTTCAGAGTCTATTGTGTGTTACAGAAATGGCTTGGTAGGGTAGAAAAAGCCCTAGAGTGGAAAACCATAAATCTGGAACTAATATTGCCTTTGCCAGTAACCTGAAGACTCGACAGAAACTGTCTTTTTTTATGTATAAAATGGAGGTGTTATACTTAAAGGTTTCTTACCATAATGTTTTGTAATATGGCTCTTAAAAGAACAGAGGACTTCCAATATTGGAACATACTCTCAAAGTGAAGTAAGAGAACATTTTTGGGGGGATGTTTTAGAACTATTAACTTAACAAAATTATTTCCTTAAGTTCTTAATTAACTGATGCTGATAACTAGTCTGAATTTTAATAGTGTATGGGCACTCTCCTAGTTTCATAAAAGTGTACTTAATAATAGTACATGATTTTTCGTAATACAAAATAAGGCTGAGCATAGTGGCTCTGGCTTGTAATCCCAGCACTTTGGGAGGCTGAGGTGGAAAGACTGCTTGAAGCCAGGAGTTTAAGAGCAGCCTGGAAAATGAAACAAGATCCCATCTCTATAAATTTGAAAAATTACCCAGATGTGATGGTGTACGTCTATAGTTCTAGCAACTTTGAAGGCTGAGGCAGGAGGATTACTTGCCCTCAGAAGTCAAGGCTGCAATGAGCTGTGACTGCAATAATGCACTCTAGCATGGGAAACAGAACAAGACCCTGTCTCTAGAAAGAAATAAAATGAAATAAAAAATAAAAACAAAATATTGTCATTATATTAAACTTCAAAAGGAAAATCCTCTGATGTGTTGAGATATTTACTCGAAAGATACAATAATTATAAGGCAGGAGAGAGTACCCTTTTAGGACTTTTGGAAATACAGTAACAACATTCCCTAATTTTAGCAAAAGTCATTGTTGTCCTTACTAAAGCAAGAAGATTCTCAAAATCACGAGTCCATAGTAAATTATGCAACACTTGTGAGGAGGCTTACAATGAGCAACAAATATGAGGATCATAAAGTCTTTATTTTCATGATATCTGCCTCTTGATTCTAGAAGCAGATGTTTGCACCTATGAAAATGATATTGAAACTTTTAAAGTTAGGTAAACTGTGGGGCAGTTGCAAAGTTTGGTAAGCAAAAATAAACTGAAGCTGCTTAAAATTTGGGAAATACTTCATCCAGAAATATAAACCAAGATGAATTTTGAAACTCTTGAAAGACAGCACAGGAGGGTGGGAATATTGAAACAGAGATGCTATTAGATAAACGCATTGTAGAAAAACCGTACAGGGCTTGGAAATAATTGGAAGTCCTGGCAAATTGGGCAGTTTCTTACATGCCATCTATGTGAATTACAAAGCATCAGTGTCTTTAAAAATTTCTAAGTAATTTTTTCTGGCATTAAATATTCAATAGTTTCTTCCTGTCCCCTATATACAAATATGATAGTAATTTTCTATTTTCTTCCTAAGACAAATTTACTATTAATAGGCTTACAGCAGCATTTCTTTTAAAAATTGTTTTCAGAGACTGGCAGATGGCTGCTACAAGGAGGGACGAGGGACACAGTCATCTTGATTATGTGGAAGTGGTTTCGGGGCAGGTCAGGTCTCACTAACAGCTGAACAGCAGGCTCTCAAGACAACTATTTCAGCACTGGCTGTGTGGTGAGGTTAAACATTAAAAGCTGAAAGAGCCAGTGCCCCTAAACAAAGTCTGGAATGTAACAAAAGCCCACCAAGAGTCTTGCCTAGGCCTTTCCTGGGCCTTAAAGCATGAGAAGATAGCAAAGGAATTCTTAACAGGAATTCGTTACATATGATTACATAAAGGCAGGCTGTAAATCAAATTAAACCTTAGGATTAAACAGGTTTTATTGCGGGTCTGAAGAAACTTCCCAGACCTCCAGAAACAAGTTTTATTAGGGATCTAAAGGAACTTCCCAAACCTCCATGATTTACCAGGAGACAAGATGAGGGTAATCATCCCTCCACCCCTCCAGCACCTAAGTAAATTTACTGAGGCTCCAGAGGAAGGTCTTCAGGACTCTGACCTTTGTTATAGATTAGAAGAAGTTAATCACTCATGTCTTTAGACAAATGTACACTTATACGTAGACATATAGCTTAGAAGGTATGTAAGCTCTGGAAAACTGTAATTTTGACTAGGTTTAGTGATATTCTCCTAGGCCTTTCCCTGTACCCGGTTACAGAAATAAATTTTCTTCTTTCCCATTTCCTCTGCATCTTGCTATTGGGACATAAGAATAAGCAGCTCAACCCTCTCTTTGGTCCCAGAACAGTTTGGTTGCTGTGTGTTGTGGGAAGGTCTGGGAAAAGGCCTAGACTGCTTGATCGAAAGAGTCAGAACTGCAGTAACCATTATGCAGACTAGAACACAGAATTACTACATTTTTAAATTTAGTGCCAGCTGTAGGGAAGACGGTAAAGTAAGTGGTTTGTGTTCAGCAACTTAAACCTCTACCTCACGAACTTTACACAATCAGAATGTGTGGTTCTACACTCAACCAAGTGGGCACAAGCCTCAACTTCTACTTCCTTTCTACTGCTTTCTTAAATAGTTCCTTCGTGGTAGAACACAGGTGATGGAAAGTTTCTTAATCGGTTTCATTTCCAAACACAGTTAGAAATATGATGAAATATCAGTCATTCTATGGTGAATTAGAAACAGAGTTGAGGGAGTGAAACTCAGAGCTTCCCCCACCCACACCCCCTGGCAACTGTGAAATTACACAACAAAGACTGACTTCATTTAGACTAACCAAAGCCTATTTTGATTATAGTGCCCGCCCCCCCATCCCAAAGCAAAATTCAAATACAGACTTAAAGAAACAAACAATATCTATTAGCTTTAGTTTCTGTGATTTTCTAGAATGAAAAAAAGGTTATCCTTCAGAAATAAATTTAGTTTTAAAGCTAGAATTCACTAAAGCAAACCAAAGATATTTGATATTCCTATTACTGTCAATTGTTCATGGATTTTTAAAATTAGATTTGAATCAGGAATTTCATTATGAAATGTTTTTAACTCAGAGTGTAATTTAAAAAGTCAGATTTTCTAACAGCAGAGGCAGAAGAGGGAAGCCATAGAATTGAATAGAAAGCTAGAAATTACAAAGCAATTAAATAAAATGAAAAAATGAGAAAGAACTTGAATGGCAATTCCTGGGAAGCAGAGAAGTCTTTGAATCCAGTCACAGGAGAAGGGACAAACAACTGGCCACCCCACAAGGGCGATGTTAGAATTGGTGATGTTCCCACCACCACTTCTGGCCCAGGTTGTCAACAGAATTATCATGTACAATTCTGTTCCACTAGCTTCAGTCTTCAAGAAATTGGTTTCAGTCAATTATAAGGATATCAGAAGTCTGATAATCCCTGGAAGATTGAGAACTATCACTTAGCCATCATTAAGAAGCTCAGAGAAATTGTTGGTAAGCATTTATGAGGACTGTAAATTTGTTATTTAGAAATCAATGGAGACTACTAAATTTTAGAAAATGCTTATTAAATCTTTTAATGAAGAAAAGTGGTTACTAACAATCAAAATAATTCACAGGGCTTCTAATGGATAGAAATTCAAAGGTATACTACTTACTTAAGTACTAAGTAAGCTAAAGCGTGAATAATATTCTGAGGCTTAAGAAAACATTAGCTTCATAAACTCATAAAAGTTATATTCTGTATAGAAGTATTTGTGGCTCTTCTTTACAGAAACAATATTATATTTATTTTCATTAGGTTTTGATATAAATCAATTTATCTTCTCCTAAAATATAAAATCAGTAAAATAATAAATCAGATATATTTTGCTCACTATTCCTTTCTTTAATTTGCCATTTAAAAAATAAACAATGGCGGCCGGGCGCGGTGGCTCAAGCCTGTAATCCCAGCACTTTGGGAGGCCGAGGCGGGTGGATCACGAGGTCAACTGATCGAGACCATCCTGGTCAACATGGTGAAACCCCGTCTCTACTAAAAATTACAAAAAATTAGCTGGGCACGGTAGCGCGTGCCTGTAATCCCAGCTACTCAGGAGGCTGAGGCAGGAGAATTGCCTGAACCCAGGGGCGGAGGTTGCGGTGAGCCGAGATCGCGCCATTGCACTCCAGCCTGGGTAACAGGAGCGAAACTCCGTCTCAAAAAAAAATAAAATAAAATAAAATAAACAATGGCATATAGGTAAAAATACATATTTATCTTTCTTAAGTAATATGCTATTATGGTACTATACAACTTCCAAAACAATTGGAATTTTTTTTAATCTAGCCACTTACCTACTATATTTTATAAAAGATGAAGGGGGGTGTGGAGAAAATCTAATTAACTAATAGAAAACTAGGACACAAACATGCAATAAAATGGCAATAAACTGGGTACATTCTTTGAATTATTTCCCATCACACTAAAAGAAAAAATAACCTCTGTCTACTAAAGAGTTTATTAATGTTACATCCTTAAAGCCATCTTCAGCTATAATACAGTACATCATACGTTCAATTAAATGCTGAATTCTTTTAAATTATTTTGCAAAAATAATGGGCAATACATTACTTTTGCTATGTATTTGGAATTAAACTAATGGTGGCAAAAATACACAAATATGAGAAACAGAACAGATGATAGAAAAAATTTAACTGCACAAAAGATGAGAAAAAAAGTAATATTTGAACTAATAAAATCAAATCTCGAAAGGCCTAAGTCTTTTCCGAAGGAAAACCATTATTAACAAAGGAAGTACTGAAAATGTGCAGATTATTTTTTTAATTGATTTTCATTTCTAAATTAAAGAAATATTTCAATTTAAATATAACACATCATTTTTCTAAAATGTGATCATTTAAACTGGAAAACAATGTAATACAAAAATATAAAATATGCTACTGAATTTTAATTGAAATCTGTGTAAGGCACAGCTACAAATTTTTAGCAGGAGAAAAAGACAGATAAATGGATCTCCATTCTTTTAGCTCTAATTTTTCTCATAAGAAGAGACTTACTTTTGGTTTTTAGGATAATTTTGAAACTGTTAAAATTAGGGTTTAATGTTTGAAATCTACATGAAATAATTATTTGGATATGGCTGTCATGATCTCTAATCTATAAATAAATTTATATATGTTATTTATATATGTGTTTGACTTAATTGTGGAATTGTCTCTCATGATGTTTTTCAAACAAAATAACTAAATATATTGATCAAGACAATAGCTACCTGCTTCTTTAACACTTTAACATTATTTCTGAGTAAACTGCTCATTACATAAATGGTATAAAACATTGTTTGAAAGGGCAGGCTTTCAATGCATTTGTTTTTATTTCTATACTGCCTTTACTACTTATAACTGCAGAACATTTTAAAAAGTTACTTAACAGTTACTTAATATCTACTGAATGTGAGAGTAACAGTACTTTTCTATCTAGAAATGCTATGAAAATTAAATAAGATAATGTATTTCAGGTACTGAGCAGAATACAGTAGTTCAATCAATGCATATGAGCTATTTTAATCTTCTTCTCCTTGGTTTACAAACATTAACTCAGGTTTTTACTTACTTGTTGATGTTTATTCAATATCTTCTCATAGCAATGAGTCAAAATCATTATTTGAGCAGTCTCCGATTTAGAGACAAGGATGCGTAGAAGAGAGAAGAGATAGAGCCATACCCAGACCTAGGATTAAACTCCAACCTGCTATGCCAGTTAATAAACTTCCATTTAGCTCAATTTTTATATGTAAGATAAAAATAAAAACTTTTTGAAGTTTTCAGGTTAAAAAACCTAATGTTGAAATTAAATTTGCACTGTTTAAGGTAAGTGGTAAGAACTCAATAAAGTGTAGTCCCCTCCTCTAAATCTATATAGACAGATACAAACATAGATACTTGAAAGACAGGAGACTGACAGATAGATGAAATAGTTGACATAGGAAATGGAGATAGAGAAATAGGGGATAGAGGAAAGAGAGGAGAGAAAGCAAAGGAGAGAAACATGAAGAAGGAGAGGGGAAGAGAGAGAGGGAGATCACCTATCTGTAATTAGTTACATATGATTACATAAAGGCAGGCTCTAAGTCAAATTTATTTTTGACATTCCTGAATAATCTAATGTTTCCTTACATATTCAAAGCATTAATAGATATTTATTAGATGAATGAATACATCAATCAATGGATCAACCTGTGAAATATTATTTTAACTAACTTTAAAAAATCATGCTTTAAATTGGAAGTCATTCTTTTATGCATAATTCATAGATTACTTAAGAGTATCTTCTAGATTCATAACGATTTTCCTGTATTTACTAATAGGGATGTGTGGAAACTTCTTACTTTACAAGAGACATTTCTATAGGCATTCTTAATCTTGGACTAGCAATTATTTCCTGTGCAATATTAATTAAAATATATGCCACATTTGGCATTCTCTTAAGAATAATAGTCACCTTCCTTAGACTTCAGTTTTCAATATCAAAATTGAAAAAAAGAGTTTTTTAGAATAAGCTACACTTTCATACATAATAAATAAGACCATTTTCTTTCTCTATAAGAGAATATACATAAAATTCGCTCTAATCAACTACCTTGCTAAGTTAGTGGTTGGCAAGGAATTAAGCAGTTAATGTGAATAGCAGTTGTTTCTGTTGTTGTGTGCTCATTTTAAAAAAATTAACAGAGTTTCTCATAAAGATACACCAGTTTTTACTTACTTTAGGCAGTTTCATAAATAGTAGCCAATCAATTACCTATCAATCATTTTATGTACCATACACATAGATGGGTATATCTCATGCTGTGTATTTACATATCAAGATTCAACAACCCATTATTTAAAATGTGTCTTCAAGATTCATATATGTTATCACATCACAGAGCTACAACCCATCATGACCACTTAAGTCACTTCAAGTAAACATACAAATTTTCAGAAAATGAAAATAATGAATTAGTATTCACATTGCTTTGGTTAAAAATAATTGTAAAATGATATTGCAATATTAACTCAGAAAGTTGCTATGTTAAAAGATCATGAAAAAGCAATTGGTCTAGCAATTATTTCTTAGAAAATAACTTTTTGTGAGGTCAACCTTACAATAAATTCAGTGTAATTGCATTTAGTGCAAAAATATTAACATATATTTTATACTAAATATATACTAATTTTTTAAAAAATATATTAAACAGTGTATATAAACATGTATGTATATACTTATATATATGGATGTATTAATATTTGCATTAAACATGTTAATATGATTAGAAAACTTAACACTACATATGTTGATGTATATATGATAGAACAGACTGCCCTACAGGCAAAAATTTACTTTCTCTACATCATTAATCACTAAATGACTTAGAGGTTAGGTTCACATATTTTAAAGGTAGTTTCTTATTCAAAACAACTGAAATAATAAGTGTAAATATATTTCAATACTATTAATATTCTGAAGACTATTACTATATCAACTAGTCTTATTAGTGCATTTGTAATTGTAAAATCTGATTTATAGTACAGGTCTTCTCATTTGTTACAATAGAACATAAAAAGCTATTCAGTTTTTAAGTCTTATATGTAAGAATAGTTTAATTTACTTTGGATGAATCATTAGGAAACATTTAATTGTATTTGAAACAACAGAAACATTAAAATTGATAAAAAGCCATATGAGATGAATAAATAAGAGATAAAATTTAACAAAATAAATGTATTTATTAAGATACATTTCTTTATTATTGCTATCAGAGTAAAAAGTTCATGTTTATTTGATATCCACGTAGTCTTAGATGTAAATTAAAAGAAAGTCAAAACTCTGGTTTACCTATTACTCTTGAAAAACTGTTTTGAAGCTAAACATCCAAACAAAATAATAAACCAACAAACACTGGTAACAGCTATAAAATTCCAATGATTTTGTTTTACATAAAAAGTGTTGAATTTACTAATTTTTATACTGTAAATTTATAAACACAACTATCAGCTAATATACCATATTTTCCTTGATAGTATAACCCAAAATAGGAAAGGGTAGGAAATGTCTATGAAATAAGAACAATCAAGTGACTTTGGTCAAGTTCTTATTTTAGGATTAATGAATGAGATCCATGGCCTTCGTTTTTTGTTTTGACTGTGTTATTGAACGGTTGTTTCTGTCTGGGGCAACCTCAAGATTTGCTGTTTCTTTGATACAGTATCAGTGGTCCATTCCACTGCGATAAACTGCAACTTTAGCACTAATAGGTTTATAATGACTGCTTAAGCTTTTCACTTTGTAAGCATTGGAAGACTTCACTCACCTTGTTCAAGTGGTTGGCTTTTAGTTGAAGTCGTTTTCATCTTGAGTGCCTCCCTAACAGACATGTCACAGCAGGAGCCTTTGTTAGTGTCTTGGTCACTGTCAGCCTGATCACTGTCCCCGTGCCCACTGTCTCTCAGGCTGGCTCTTTCTGGGTCCTTAAACGTGGAGCTACTGAAATACATATAAAGAAAAAGAAGAGAAAGTGTTGTCTCTACTAGTTTGAATCTGAAGTGTAGTCTCTTGCAAAGCAATTTTGACACGAATGCAAATGGGGAAGCTGAGAAAAGTTATTTAATAGGCCTTACCTTTGAACAAACTGCTGCCTGCTGCCCATGTAATTGGGCTCTGCGGGAAAATTGTCTGTCTGTGAAAGAGAAGGAAAAAAATACGTATAGTTGTACACTGGACAAATCTCCTGCAGAGCAACAAGATTTCCTAGTGGAAAAATGATTAATAATTCAAAAATTCCCCTAATCTTCAGATTTGTACATTTTAATTAAATTGGAAATTGCTGACATGTAATTATGTACTCAGAACAATTAAATGATTCCGGTCCACAAATTACCTGTTAAAGTAAACAATGAGCCTGTCATAACTGGCATTCTCTTTTAGTACCAGGATGGATAACACCGTCTGTGTTGTTTCATTACTTAGATATTAAGATTGAATATTTGTGGGAGGAGTGGGAAAATGACCTAATTTCGCCATATTAAAAGAGTGAATTATTTAATAATACTCATTTTTAAACATAATTGCATCATCTGCTGGGATTCTATGCCTTTCTTGATGTAATATCATTTAAAGTCATCCACTCCTCAATTAAGAGATGCAGGGCCTTTTCTTCAAATTTGGCCAGTAATGGATACAAGCATATCACATATGGTTGAACTCATCTCTATAATTTATTCTCAGCTACATCCGAACTATGGAAATTATATTCAAACAATCCAGTGGAAATGGATTTCTATTTCACTTTCTAGTTATTAAAAACAAAGTAAAACAAAAATAAGAGAGCTAAAAAGTGTTACTTAAAACATAAGCGTAAAGACATTGAGAAACCAGGCTTGTTTTTGCAGTTGTTTTTACTGCTTCCAAACTGACGTGGAGGTCTGCCAAAAAGAACTGAATTCTCCTTGTATCATGGAACAGAGTCTTTTGGGAGAAAGAGACTGGATCTTTCATAGATTTTCCTATACTGTACATTCATACACATTACTTCTTCTTGCAGCTGACTCAGTGACAAAGCTTCTCCTGTTTTCTGCATCAGTTAATATCACGGCATTATACTCTGAAGCAGCTATGGGTTCCTACAAGATCATTCAGCATACAAGTATCAGTGACACGGGGAGGATGCAATTCATGAAGCAGAGGGCCCAAGGTAAGACTTTATGTAGTGCAATATGTGCTTTCTTTATTAATCAGGCTAATTTAAAATAAGATACTCTTTTTTTCTTCATCCCATATAGTAATACAGAGCATTTGGCTTTGTGAGCAATTACTGAAAAAAGAAAAGAACATGTTAAGAATGATAGTTTAAAGTATTATGTAAGTTTTAGTGTCAAGTTTGGGAACAGAAAAAAGCCCTCACAAATTTCTTAACATATAACCTTTTTTGGTTTGTGCAAATGACCTTTCTCAAAGTACATGCAAAGATAAAGTGAACAATGTGGATTCATTGCTCACTCCTAACCGTCTTTTACTAGCAGTTGGTAGCAGACATTTTCCATTAATGTATTATATCAATTTCTAGATTCACTGAAGCATCTTACTTTTTAAAAAGTAATGGAAAACTGACAAAACATCAGTTTTAAGGATAACTTGATGTTCTAGTAATGTTAATAGCAGTAGTCAACACCAGTGGCAAAAATGTTTGCAAAAAAAAATTTGAGAAATTTTAAAACTGTAATTACTTAGTCACTTCACATTTTAACTTAATAAAATCTAATTCATCCTTTGAATTGGTCAAACACATGTATCTAATCCACTATTGCTGTCAGTTGAGAGCTAAATATGAGTGTTTTAGAACACTTTAAGAAAACAAAATCCAAGTTATCAAAGAGACAATAAAATGTAATGTGAAATCAGAAACTCTAATTAGAAAATATAAGTACTATTATAAGTAGTGTTGCGATTTTAATGGTTTTAATTAAGTGGAGCCTCATAGGATGTGGATCCCTGTTCATTTAGAAACAAGGAATTGGGCTGAGGAAACTTTTTTCTCTTGCCTTGATAGGAACAGAATCTAAAAAGGTTTGCATATTATTAAAGTTCTAAGCGTTTCTAATTAAATAAGAAACTTAAGCTAGGAAATAAAATCTTATTTCCATTGAATGAAGAGTTATTAAAATTATATGTACACACACATGTATTTATGCCTGGGTATTTGATGAACTCTGGGCAATTGTACTGCTGCCAAATATTGTCCTAATGAAGATAGAAAAACAAGAAAAAGAGAGAAAAGAAGAGAGTTCGGGGAAAACAAAAGAAAAGCCAAAGAAAGGCTGGGTGGGATGTTTCATGCCTGTAATTCCAGCACTTTGAAAGGCAGAGGCAGGAGAATCACTTGAGCCCAGGAGTTCGAGATCAGCGCTGTCAACATATTGAGAACAATCTCGATAAATAATATTAACAGTAATAAAATTAGCCAGATGTGGTGGCGCCCACCTGCAGTCCCAGCCGCTCAGGAGGCTGAGGTGGGAAAATTGCTTGAGCCCAGGATGTTGAGGCTACAGTGAGCTGTGACAGCATCACCACTCCCAGCCTGGGCAACCGGTCTCAAAAACAAAAATAAACAAACTAAACAAACAAAAGTCTGAGAAAGAGAAAGAAAGAGGGAGATAGAAAGGAAAGCTACTTGAAGGAGGAGGAGCAGGGTGAGAGGGTGAAAAGAGGTAGAACAACGAAGTCAGTGTCTAATTATAAAATTTCACAAAGTACAATTTTAAAAGTTTACAATTTAATCACTAGCAGAGTAACAGAAGTTTACTAATAATGTCTGCACTCATCCATTAAAGTAGATAGGAATATGTGTATATAATTACCATAATGTAATAGCCATTTGGCCTTTAACAAACATATAACTAATTCACTATTAAAATCACACTGATTTAATATAGAAAGTAACATTTTCATTATCTAGACTCTAAGGGTGTCTGAAAATTCATTTAAAGTAATCTGAATGTAAAATAACAGTATTTGCATAGAAAAATAAAAAAACAGAGAAAAAACCATATGTATGACAGCATCATTTAATTAGAAGTAGAAGAGCTTCGAGCTTTCACATATTTTACAACACTAAACTCTAAATATTGAGTTTTACCTTGTCCATTTATAATTCTTAAATTTTAAGTCTTGGAAGAGAGTAGAATTTGAAGTCTGATACTTCTACATTTTAGGGCTTAGCAGGGTAATTGAATATGAATATTTACAATGCTTGAAAACCTTGTCTTTCATGCAAACTAATCACTACAGTGTTTTCTCTTCAAACTTAACTTGAACACACTGACTTTATATGATAAACATGTAAACATGAGAATTCGTTTATCATTAAAAATATCATATGAACCTACACTTGGTGAGTAATTCCATACATGTTTTCAAGTAGCTATTTTAAAAATTTAATGATGATCTATTTGCAAATCTACAAAAAAATCAATAATAAATGAGACAAAATTTATCTTTTTAAGAAATAGTAATTATTTGTTCATAACAAAATAGATGTGAAATAACATCATACTGATTTTTGTCATTTTTTGGTGGGTTAAAGATAATAAAAATGTAGATATCTTTGCTTATTTAATAAATAAGTGAGGAAGCAAGCAAAGACCTAAAGTGGATAAAGTTTGAAGAATATAAATTTTTTTATTATTTGCCTTTTTTTTTCTCTTCTAGTACCCAGCAACCTATCATGCATTTATAAATAATATTAAAAATCAACAATTTTATCAGCAGTATTCAGTAATAAACTAATCCTAAGGATATGCAATCTTCTACAACTTGCTATCTGATTCAAATTCTGAAAAAAAAATTATTGTAATTTTTAAGGAACTTGTCTGACAAAGGTCAAAAGCAAGCATGTAGTGAAACTGAGTCATGCTGGCTGAAACTAGAAAAGCTCTCTATTTGTGGAAGTAGGTTATTTTGATATAGTCACTTACATGTCTTTAAGAAGTTAATCTAAGAGGACAGAAAAAGTAGTGAAAATGGATTTTTTTAACTATTAAAATATTAAATACAAAAATATAAATATATTAATATTTGACAAAATTCAACATCTGTTAATAATATTTCTCAGCAAACCAGGATTAAAAGGAAACTCCCTCAACTATACAAAGGATATCTACAAAAAAATGTAGAGCTAGTACCATACTTAATACTGAAAGATTCAAAGTTTTCTTCCTAAATAAGGAGGTCCACTCTCATTGTTTCTATTCATCATTCTAACAAAAACCCTAATAAGTTCCATGAGGCAAGAAAAATACAGGGCATAGAAATTGGAGAGAAAGAAAAAAAAATTCACAGATGATATCATTGAATTCACAGACAACCTTGTTTAGGCAGAAAACAGCAAGGAGCCAAAACAAACAAAACTTCTTTGAACTAATAAGTAAATTAAGCAAGGTAGCTATATTTAAGGTCATCACACAAAAATCAATAATATTTCTATATTCTAGAATGAACTATTGGAAACCAAAAATTTTGAAAGCAATACACTTACAATAGCTCCTATCAGTTAATTATTTAATAAATATTTTTAAAAATGTATAGGATCTTTATGCTGAACATTATAAAAACAATGAAATAAATTTAAAGGACCTAAGTAAGTGGAGAGATATATGTTTATGAATTGGAAGACAATTCGGACCCCCAAATAATGTATACGTGTAACATAATTCCATGCAAATTCTTAGCAAAATTTTCTGTTTATTTCAACAAGATGATTCTTAAATTAATGTGAGAAAGGAGATGAACTATAGTAAAAACAATTTTTAAAAAGATGAATCAACTTATGAAGGAATTAAACTACTCTAAGACTTACTGTTGGGCCCAGTGTGGTGGCTCACGCCTGTAAGCCCTTTGAGAAGCCAAGGTGGGTAGATTACTTGAGGCCAGGAGTTCGAGACCAGCCTGGTCAACATGGTGAAATACCCCTTATCTACTAAAGAAAAATACAAAAACTAGCTGGGTGTCATGGCATGTGCCTGTTATCCCAACTACCTGGTGGCTGAGGCACGAGAATCACTTGAACCCAGGAGGCAGAGGTTGCAGTGAGCCAAGATCTCACCACTGCACTCCAGATTGGGCAACAGAGCAAGACTGACTTAAAAACAGAGAGAGAGAAAAAGAAAGACTTACTATTGAAACCACACTAATGAAGTCTGCATATTGCCAAACGAATGAATACAGACATCAATGGAACAGAAGACAGAAGCAGACCCACACAAATATGAACAATTGATTTTTGACAAAGTTGAAAAGACAATTCAATACATAATTCAGTAGAAATGAACCTTACACATTACACACACACACATACACACTGCCTCTCTTTGTCTCTCTCAAACATGGAGCATAGACCTAGATGTAAATCATAAAACTAAAAAAAATTAGTAGAAAATTGAGCAGAAAATCTTCATGATATGGCACTAGGCAGTTGTTAGACAATATCTCAGCATGATACACTGAAGAAAAAGTTGGACTTTATGAAACTAGAAATGTTGGTTTTACAAAAACACTGTTAAGAGAATTTAAAAATGAGCTACAGCACTTGAGAAAAAATCTCTATGGTATATGCAGACTGTATAAAGAACTGTCAAAACTAAGAAAAAAAACACTTGAAAGGCTTAACACTAAATCATATAGAATATATTGATGGTACATAAGCACATGAAGAGAGCTTTACTATAATCTGCAATTAGGAAAAACAAAATTATAATTACAACAAAATGACACTATATATCTATTACAGTATATGAAATTTAAAAACAATACTAAGAGCTGATGAGGATGTGGAACAACTAGAATTCTCATATATTTAGGTGAAAACACAAATTGGTACAGCTACCCTGGAAAACAATCTGGTTATTTCTTATAATGTCAAATGTAAATCTATCATACAACCAGCAATCCTATTTCTAGGGATACATCCTAAAAGAATAAAAACTATGCTTACACAAGATTCTGTATGTTTGCCCCAAACTGGAATCAGCATATCTTTCAAAAGGTGAATAAACAGACTATCATACATATTCATACATATGTATAATAAAATTTAGTAATGAAAAAATGAACTTCTGTTGTAAGAATCCAAGTGAATCTCAAAAGCTTTATGTTGAGTGAAAAAAATCAATCTTAAAAATTTGCATATTGTATCATTCAATTTATAAGACTACTCATTAAAAAAAAGCAAAATTATTATGAAAGAGAACAAATCTGTGTTTGCCAGGGTTAAAGGTTAGGGAAAGGGTGATAGAGAGATAGGATAAGGAAGCTTTTAAGGTAATAGAACTGTTCAGTATCTTGTTTGTTTCATGGAACAACACACTTATGAACATTCATAGAACTACACACCTGCAAAAAAGTTCACCTTACTGTCACTAATATTAAAAGAAAATGGTAATACCAAAATATACCTAATGTGATTATCTGTATCACATATATGCTGAGTATTCTTCTGTCTCAGAAAATAAATATAATACTACAAGTTATTTTATTGAATATTATCAACAAATAGTGCTTCTGAACTTGTCTTTTAAAATGATACTGAGCCAATTTCTAAAACCTATGTAGAAATTTCACATTTGTTTGGACAGAATAAAAATGGATTTGAATATAGATCTACTTAACCACACCAGCAAATCCATAGCAACAGATCCATAGCGCAAATGTTATTTAATTAAAATTTGTGAGACAGGTTCTCACTTTGTCACCCAGGCTGGAGTGCAGTGGCACTATCTTGGCTCACTGCAGCCTGGACTTCCCAGGTTCACCTGATCTTCCTGCCCCAGTCCCAGAAGTAACTGGAACTACAGGTATGCACCAACACACCAGCTAATTTTTTTTTCTTTTTTTTTGGTAGACCTGGGGTTTTGCCAAGTTGCCCAGGCTGGTCTGGAACTCAAACCCACGAGCTCAAAGGACCTGCCCGAATTCCCAAAGTGCTAAGACTACAGGCATGAGCCACTGCACTCAGCCTTCACATTTTATTTCTTTCAAAGAATTTATTTTTTTTGCGTGCATCTCTGATTTACCCAGTCATAAAATAAATACTTTATGTAAAAATTTCAAATTTCACTTGTTGCAAAGTAGTAGCTTCTCTTTTGACCAAAGGAAAGAAACATGGCTAGATCACGGAGGACTAGAATTTATCTTCAGAAATGGTGAATTATTTTAATTTTCAAAATGCCTCATAAAACTGATTTTACCTTTGGAAGTAAGTAAATGTAATACTTTGTGAAAACCCTAAAGACATGCAATACAAAATGGTTAGCCTCTGAGATGTACCAAAATGTATGCAAAATGTATTTTACGACTTTGGCAGCAATATTAAGATAATATAATACTATCTAAAACGTGGGGTTGTAAGTTTACATGAGATAATGTATGCAAATTTAATAATTTATAATACAATTTTCATTATAAGTTTTTAATTTTTAAATTGTGCAGTAGTGTAATGATATGAAATAATGGTAACTGGATGAGTATATGGTAAACTTTAATATGACAATTGAATTTCTATAAAATTAGACACCTGTGGGATAAGAAAAATAAAGACTTCATCATTTTAAATCTAATTTCTAACGAATTTCTAAGAAAAAAATATCAGAATACTAGGCTTCAAATGTATCCCTGCAAAAGGAAGAGAGAAGAATAATGTGAGCAGTAGGAAAACATTCTATGGCCAGTTTTTCACCATCATATATACCATTTAAGTAAATGCTGCTAGAATTCAATCTGGGATTAATTTACACATACTCTGGTAGTTATATATCAGAGTATACACACACTATGATGATTATATAGGTATATAATTAACCTTGGTGCTAATTAACCAGAATTATCTTATACTACCCATTATAGATAGAGTAGCATATTACAGATAGAGTAGCATTATATGTAGAGATACTAAAAATACATAATCATGTAGATATACAATGCTACTCTATCTATATAAGATATATCTGTATAAGATATAAATAACCTTGGTGCTAATTAGCCAGTATTATCTTATGCTACCCATTGTAGATAGAGTCATGAGATACTCAGGAAATTTCCTATGAAAGGAACAATTCTGACATAGAATTCTGACATTTTCAGAATTATTGGTGTGGGGACATAAGAGGCAGTGGATTATAAACTGCTAGCATTCTTTTGTATTTTTAGTAGAGATGGAGGCTGAGGCAAGGGAATCGCTTGAACCCAGGAGGTGGAAGTTGAGATGAGCTGAGATTGCATCACTACACTCCAGTCTGGTGACAGAGCGAGACTCCGCCTCAATAAAACCAAACCAAACCAACCAAAAAACCCCCCTAATAGCATTCTTCAAGTCCGCTTGCCTTTCTCTGTCCATTTCTTTACCAAACTGGAACCTTTAAGACAGAGTCTACTACTCAGCCCAGTGGATACATTAATTTCACAGATGTACACTTAGCTTAGAACATAGACAGTATCAAATCCAGTATCAACAATGTAAAATTCACAATATCTGAGATTCAATCAGAATTACAGGGCATGCAATAAACCAGAAAAATATAACCTAGATCTGGGAGAAAAATTAATAAAAACAGATCCAGGAATGAGAGAGCTGAAGGGATTAACTAATAGGATCTTAAAAATTTATTAGAAATATTAAAAATATGTTCAGGAATGTAAAAGCGAGACATGGAGAGTGTCTCCTTAAATCTTGTGCCTTAACTACCTCCCTTGCCTCACGTTAATTTTGATTCTGAGAGAAATAGGAGACATAAAAATGATTCAAACGGAAAGTCTAAATATAAAAGCTGTAGTATTTTAAAGTAAAAAATACACTGGATGAGAGTGGCAGCAGATTAGAGACCAAGGAATAAAAGATGCAGCATTTTGCAGCAAGTTCTAGAAAGATTTGCCTGAATAATATAAATAGATGGTACATAAACCTATTTTCTGCATTATCTGTATAAGATTTGCATGTTTGTGTCAACGTTATTTTTATACATTTTAAATAGACTATAAAGACAAGTATGTCAAACAGAAAATGATCTTCCACTGTTTGAAATATAAGCAGGAGGACATTATTAATTCTACTGTATTAATCTAGAATAAATGTAAGTATTTATGTCATTAAGAGAGCAACTCATTTCTTAAAATCTAATTTGTGGTTGGATGTGTAGTGAACAGAACAACATTTTTGTCTAAAAAATAATTGTTCTGGATATGGTGTTAAATCCTGTAATTATAAATTCGGTTAAATTTATATTTTCAGTGTTTTCCTAATCCAAGGATAAAGAGACATAAAATTTTGAAAAAATCCCTTTGAGTTAGGGACACCAGGTTGATTTCCTACCTTGATGCCATTGGATTAAAAACTACAAAACAAGTTTTTGCCTTAATTCAAAGCCATTGCTTTTCACATTGATAACAAGCATTCTGTTTGCAGTAGACTGAACACAGGGAGTGTTAAGAGGTGAATAATTCACTTTAAGCCTTTTCATACCGACATTGCTTCTGATAGCTTTGCCTTCCACAGAATATATGGTGTGGTTCTTTCTATATTGCTGAAGTAGGCAACAGCATTTTAAGCCACCACTTATAAAGTTATCTGACAGCACCTATGGCTGTGGAATTTTTAAAGTGCATGAAGTATAGCAATAACTGTTTTTATCAGTGGTTTTCAAAATAATACATTTTATACAAGTATAGTGTGGTTGACATTTGTGCTTTGCTACTAAAGGCATAATAAAAACATAGAGTATTCTCACAATATTGAGCAAAACCCAGCATTTCTTTAAATTAAAAATGAGAGTACAGCCGCATCCTGTAAGCAAGAATTTTAAGTCTGATGCTCAATGAGAATGACTTAGATTTTTTTTTCTTAAAGTCATCTGGGTATATATTAAGATCTCTTGCAAATGCTAACTCTTTGAAATGACACTGATAACTTTAATAATAACTGATGTGCCAGCATTTAATTATGTAATTTGTGAATCTTGAAAAAGTTATCTTTGACAAGAACAAAGAAAACTGAAATTATCAAAAGTTAAGACAAGCCCTAATTGTTATCTATGAAAGCACATAAAATAGAGACTGCCATACATCCCCTTTAAATATTTGCTGAATCGTGAATCCCAGGGCTAACTGAGATGCCACTAAATGCTGGAAGTGTTTTCTCCTTGGCAATGGCATAATGTTATGCCATGAGGACAGAAATTAAAATACTAAAGACTGCTAACTCCAACATCCTAAAATCACCCATTCTCTTCGGTGTTGTCAGCCTCTTCATCTCAGCCCTATTCAAAACTCAGTCTTCCCTTTTTATTCCAGTGGCAGTGTAGGAGTAAATTTGAAATTCTTTTCTTTTCTGTTTTTTGCTATCTCTCAGCCAGACTTATCTCCGGAGACTTTCCTCTGCTTTCTTCCTCCCATGCTATTTTTCCATCTCTATTAGGAATACTGAAGACTTTCCCCACTGAAAGAAATATCAAAAACTAGATTCTCTGCCATTGGGCCTCCTGGACTAATAATTCAAAGGTTATTTGTGGCCAGTGAAATTTTATTACATTTCTGAAACAGCTTCTTCCAATATTCTCAGCATATAAAGACAAAGAAAATGAATATAAGGAAGAAAGATAAATTAGTGATATTACTTTACTTATTATCCCTGAGAATGCAGTCTTTTGGTAGATATATTTTCTTAAAATTAAATATAATTATATTTAAGAAAGCTGCTAAGTCACAAAAATAAATTTGTACAAATTAAATTTTTATGATCAAGCCAGTTTTTAGTCTAATTCATTTAGCTGCTATGGACATGCTTGGAAACTATAGTTGACATTATAAACATACATTTAGACTCAATATAAATTATATTGTTTATAATGCAGCTAGAGTACAATGTCTTGTATTAGGGTCTACAAAATAGTATATTACTGTAGTGATGTTTATTATTCATTCTTCTCAATTGCCCTAGTAGATAAAGTGGAGGCATTGTTCACATTTTTTTTTTCAAACAGAGAAACTGCAGCTAAGTGACTTTCATAGATTTGTCCATCATATACCCAATTCATTATAGAACAAGGACACTTGCCAGAGCCTGCCAGCACCAGTCGGTTGCTGTACTGCCTCTCTGAGATAATGGAGAAAAATGAGGAACCATTCCAGTATTTTGGAAATAAGTTGATGAGAAATCAATGTAACTTGCCTTGAAAATACTTTTTACAATTAACTGTTACATAATAAACAAAACTAGAACTACTTTCACCCTTAATACCAAAACGATTCTTTGAAAAAATCTGCACTTCTACATTTCTAAACTTTAATGTTATTGTTTTAATATGCTGACCCTTATATGTAACTCTGATAACTAGATTTTTCTTTGATCAATGACATTAAAAGGCAATCATGGCCATTTATTATCAAATATTCTAATACATGCAGCAGGCTTATCCATATGATTACTTACCATCATTATACTCATATAAATTGTCAAACTAGGCACCTATGAATACCTACCTTTTTAAATGCAAAAGAAATTTAATATGCTACATTTATTCAATCATTATGTAAAATTCCTAGGTAAAAAAAAAAATAACTATTTTAAAAGGCGATCCAAACGTGTAACAGACTACAAGTCTATTATATATATTTCCATCAATTTATTTTTTCACAATATACTAAAATAAGAAACTAATATACTAAACACAAAATACTAAAATAAGAAACTTTATGAATACAATAATTTTGGTAAACACAATTCACCATTCTTACACCTTAAAATATTAAATTGTCCATTAGAAGACAAATCAATTATTATTTACGTAATGTTACCTTTGACAAATGAAATTTAAAAAATCAACAAATTTACTTGTCTCTCTGTTTTGCATCAGTCTTTCAAGCTGTCACATTTGTAGGTGCATTTTAATTCCTAATACAAAAAAAAAAACAAAATAAACAAAATTTAAGATGAAATGGACTGACACAATGCCTTTCTATTTTTTTTCCTTTAACTCTTGATAGGAATAAAGAATTTTTACTTTTTTATAACTATAAACAACAAGTCAGTCCACTAGCTAATCAACCAACATATTTGGCCAACCAAGCATATCTGGCCCTTAATAAATAGTTTGGGTAAATTTTGAAATCCTCGACCTTCTACATATAGGCTTCAAAGATAATTATTTACCAATTCCATCCCCCCCAAAAAATGAAAGGCAACCTCTGACATGACCTTTACATAGGAAAATATATTCCCAAATTTGAGGAAAAATATAATTATTAATCAAATTAATGAGTATTAGATTACTACAGTATTTATCACTTTCTCTCTGAAATATAAGAATATATATACCACATTTAAAATTATGACTCAATGGAAATAGTCTCTTTACTAGTGTTAACATATTTTTAATTAAACATTAGCATAAAATGAAACAAAACAGCTGTACTCTTTATTAGACTGCCACTTAATATCTGCAAGCATCTCCAGTTTTTTCTTTGCTTAAAGATTTTAATTTCAAGCAATCTTACTTAATGACAATTACTTCATGAGACAATAGGCCTGTGTTCTTCTATATCTAGCTTTAAAATAACAATAATTTTGATTTTGTTAGAAACTTTTTATAATCTACATGGTGCAATTTTTACAGGCACACACAAACAAATGGAAAAATAACTTAAGAAATATTGATAACAGTCATGCTTTACAACAATGGCTGTCGCATGGCCCATTATCTGTTTTTGAACATAAAGTTTTATTGGAACTCAGTCATGTCCCATTCATTTACCTGTTTTCTATGGCTGCTCTCCTGTTTCAATAGCAAAGTAAAGTATTTCTGATAGAGACTTCATGGACCACAAACTCTAAAATATTTACTATCTGGCCCTTAACAGAAAAAGCTGTTGACTCCTTACTTAGAAAATGTAGATCTAGGTTCTATCATATAATTAAAATTTTTACTCTGTACATTTTTGTAGATAATTTATTAAAGATGAATTTTTATGTATGCACTATGCTTAATTAGGTCATAGTTTAGAAAAAACACAATCATTTCCTTTCTCTGTAGGATGCAGACCTCCCTCACAGGATGTACATTTGGAAAGCACTTGATTGAAAAACTGTTCATATTTCTTTTAAGTGGATTTCAGTGTTAGGTGATTTGCAGCATGTTTATATTAAATTCCAAACTACTTAAAACTGCGGAAACAGTACCGCCATGGGAACACCTGAAAACAAAATGCACTTCGACACATGAAGCTTCCTGAAGCATATTACAAATTCCTCTAGAGTGTGCTTAGGATAAGAGTAAATATCCGTCCTTGCCAGCAGCATTGCTCTTCAGCTCTTGGTTACTTCAAAGGACTCACCCTTATACCCAGAACTTACTCTATTGTATCTCATACTTCCTTACCTATTTTATAGGATGATCTTACCACTATATTACAATATCTTTCAATCTATTTCCTTTTATCCTCACCTCTATAGGTCCATTATAATTATTTCTTTCTGTGGATGGGGAAACTAAGGCCTACGGAATTTATGGAAAGGTTAGTGAAGGTTTCAATATGAGTAAATAATATGAACAAGTTTCTTTTGACTCAAATTTTGCACTCTTTCAAGTACTATATGATTCATCTAGCTTTTGTGTGTATTGTGTTTTCTATTTCTGTTCTATTCTATTTATCGCTGTCACATCTATTTTACAGATTTATTATTCTCATTCTAATTAACACTCCCTACAGTTTCTAATACCAGGTCATACCCCCTGGAATGGCTTTGTTCCTAACTATTCAGCTCTGAATTAGATGAAACACAAATACAAGCAATGAGATCTACTGGACTGTTTTGACTAGAATAAAACAATAATCAGAACCATTTCTATGATTAAATCTGAGAATTGATTTAACTAAATAAATTTAATAAAACTAAGTAAATTTAATACATTAAATCTGAGATTGCATCTATGAGGATCCTCGGCTGCTCTATAGTATCCAAAATTTGTGAATATTTTTACTACACAGGACCATGCTAGAGAACCTCTTGAAACTACTGCCAGGTTCCTATTTGAAAGCTCCTGTGGCAATGTGTCATACATAGGTCACAGCATAGTTTTTAATGTTTAATATATCGAAGTCTTTAAAAATTCTCCTCCAAAGTGATCTGCAATCTAGGAACCAAGTTGCAGTACTTTATATCAGCAATTATTCATACTATATAAATTCTCAAACTCTATAGATACCTCAATGTGATAAACGCATGCCAATCATGAGATCCCAACTGGTATAAAAGCAAGAACCCTAAACTTTGAATCCAATGACATTAGTTCTATATTCCTAGCTGGCTGTAAATACGTGAATGAAATCTCTGTACTTCAATTTCCTTATAAGAAAAGAAGTATAAATGGAATCAGAAGCAATTGTATGCATCCAAATTTCTAATATTCATTATCCTACAACAGTTCTTCGGTAGAAACTTCCCTTCATTTTCTCCCTGGTGTGAGCTTTCCTTCCTACAAGGTCTCCTTCTATAAAAAAGAAATCATAATTTGTAGAGAAGCCTTAATATTTTTTCACTTTAGAATTTACTTTGTTATTTTAAGAAGTTTAAAATATCTAGAAACCACTTTTTGGAAAATCCTCTACCAAAAGCTTGTCACTTTTAAAATCATCTATTAAAAATTAAGCAAAGGTGACCAAGCCTGGTTTAGAGAGTACAAAATGAAATACATAATAAAATTAATTAGCAGTCCAGTAAATTACTTTTTTATAATCATAAGTGTTCTTGAATAAAAGCCTATTCTTATGCAACTGCTAACATTTAGGCCAAATGAAATATTGTTTTTATAGAGAATATGTCTGCCCATCGGTATCCTAAAGTTTAACTGCACAAGAATGCTTTATGTAATTTGCTTTTAACAAAAATAATAATATGTGTTAATATGTATTTAGCACTTACTGTTGATCATATTCTTTATATGAATAATTACATTTTATCTTTAATTTTTACAACCGCCCTATAGATAGTAAATATTATGCCTTGTAAGAAAGCAGAAAACAGCATAAAAAAGATTCAGCAACTTCCTGTGGACAGCATAGGTAATATATATTTTTTTAGTCAGGAATCTTAAAAGCAGAATCCCAGGCATAGTGGCTCACACCTGTAATCCCAGAACTTTGAGAGGCTGCGGTGGGCAGATCTCTTGACCCCAGGAGTTTGAAACCAGCTTGAGCAATCCAGAAGAACCCCATCTCTAAAAAAAGTACAAAAGTTAGCCAGGCCTAGTGACACATGCCTGTAGTCCTAGCTACTCAGGAGGCCGATGTGAAAGGATTGAAATGAGCTGATATTGTGCCACGGCACTCCTGACTGGGTGGCTAAGTGAGACCTGGTCTTGGAAAAAGAAAATCTAAAGTAAACAATATATCTATCAGAGAGTAACTGATTAAATGAATTTTAATATATCCATTGACTGGCCTAGAATTCCATTATTAAAATAATGTGAAACTACATTATTGACATGAAAAAATAAAATAGTACATAATTTTTCATGAAATATTATATAATTTTAAGGCAAATGCAGTTTAATATACAGTGTTTAGTATGTACCACTTTTTATAAAATATATAATTGTGTGTTTGTGTGCATGTGCACAGAATGAAGAAGTAGAAAGAGATACAGGTTCGCAATCCTTTTTTTCATTTTGTACGCCAATCCTCTTTCATATTTTAGAATGATATTTTGATGTGTATGTCATGTATTCTCCATCCCAGCAGGGGCTAGTAGAACACCTCAATATTAAACATACCAATATTTCTGCAGTAAAAAATGTTGATATTCACAGTAGGTAGAATAAATAAAGATGATAAGTAATGTTAAATCAGTCAGGTCTGAGTTTTTTGAATTTTATAATTGGAAAGGAAGAATTGCAGATTTACTCATCAAAAAATTAACAGTAGTTCTCTGAGTAGTAAATTATAGGCAGTTTAACTCTAAAAATGCAACCTTCTCTATCTTCAGTCCACAATTATGTAATGAGTTCTTCCTGTACACTAGACATTGTTCTAGATATTTATTTTAGTAGAATGTTTGCCATAAATAATATTGTCTCTTAAAATTAGGAAAAAATATAGTCATAATTTTGAAAAAAGTGAAAATTAAACTCAGACACATATTTGAAAACAACTTGAAATTATTTTAATATAAAAACATGTATATTTGAATATCAGGACTTTGTAATAGTTGTTGTTTTTCCCAGGTGTAAAGTATCTTTTTGTAGGGAAACTACTGACTTGCTAAACATCAAACAGGAGAGGAGTAACTGGCCCTGCAGTCAAATGCAGGCAATTCATCCCTGGAGGTTCACTACGGATTCCAGTTCAATGATAGACTAGTTAAAATCCAAAAGGCACTAGACTAGCAGTGCCTGAATCTCAACCACACAGGGCTAGAGGCACATAGTCTCAGTGGAGTAGCTTCATCTCTGGAATATGTCATTCTACAAAAAAAAAAATAAAAAATCAAGGTCCAGAAATCTCAAATGTTTCTCTCTCAGCTGGGCTTACAGAACTCTCTTTTACAGGTTGTTTAATTCTATGTTTTGTTTTGTTTTTTAGTTATGTCACCTTCTTAATGGTGCATTAGACACATAGTTGTATAAATATAAAACACCAAGTACATAATTTTCTCCTATGGGTAGAAAAGCAAAAGAGTTGTTTTCTTTTCTGAGATCCTGCTTTTCCCTTCCTTCTTTTCAAACCATGTAAACCAGGTTATTACATACAGCTTGGAAAATAGAGTATTCTCCTCGCTGAAGGTGTGTGAGCTTATTCAAGTAGAGTCAGGTAATTTATAAAAGCTATACACTTAATATAAAACAGACAAAATATGAAACTCTTCCCCTAGTCTAATTTGATTTAAGGATCTTGATACCCCTTTTCTTGGGAGGACAAAATATCACAAATATAAAACGGTATGCCCAGTAGCATAGTGCATAAATAGCTCAAGCTAAAAGCATAACAGTATACTCTCCTTCTATTATTATGGAACCAATAAATAAGCATAATGAAAATCATGACACATTATTATATTATTCTGTACTGCTTCTGTTCATTAAAAAAACAGATGAGGTCGGGTGCGGTGGCTCAAGCCTGTAATCCCAGCACTTTGGGAGGCCGAGGCAGGTGGATCACTAGGTCAAGAGATCGAGACCATCCTGGTCAACATGGTGAAACCCCGTCTCTACTAAAAATACAAAAAATTAGCTGGGCATGGTGGCGCATGCCTGTAATCCCAGCTACTCAGGAGGCTGAGGTAGTAGAATTGCCTGAACCTAGGAGGCAGAGGTTGAGGTGAGCCGAGATCGCGCCATTGCACTCCAGCCTGGGTAACAAGAGTGAAATTCTGTCTCAAAAAAAAAAAAAAAAAAGATGAGTGCATTTAAAATAATTTTAATTTTATGTCAAATGACAGTAAGTTTTTCCACTGAGAGGATACTGAAATGGACATTTGTAAAGAGCAAAGATGCATGGTCTTATGTGGCATATGTCAAGATTACGATAGACGTACAAGGGATCTGAGCACTAACTACTTCACACAAAAATGGTTGTAGCCTGGTATCCAAAACATGTACATTATTCACGTGTGCTATGTGTTTTCTGATATTATAGAGTCAATAAAAAACAAATTAAAAAGCTTTAGGAAAAGCTTCCTTGCCAATTTTTTGCCCATGGATGGATTGGATTCTCGTTTTTTTATTTTAATATAATAGATTATATTAACAGAACTGGCTTGTAAATAAGGAATATTTGAATCCTATTAATGCGGATATGCTGCCAAAATAATCAGCTTCATACTTAAGTTTCCAAGTATTTGGGAAAGCTGTGAAATGGGATTACAAGGTTAGGCTGTGTACATCTGGCTCATCACTATATAAATATTTCAGAAATTTGGTATCATAGGATGAAGAAACACCTGTCTAATCATGACTCTTTTCCAAGGTACATGAACTTCAGTAAGCAGAGCAATACACAAATGCTGGCAAGAAATCTTTATCAATTTACATAATGTGCCTCTTATATTAGATACACAGTTTTATCATGCATCATGCTTCTGAGTGGAGACTTAAAAATATTCTAGAAAAATTGTGTGGTATTATACTTATATTGGCAAAAGAATTGGGAGTGCCCAACATTTTAAAACTCAAGATAACCACCTGAAATACTAAATAATTTCATTGATTTTGTTTCTTATATCATGGTATGTGATTTTAGTGTAATTGAATGTTGTAGGTATAACTCTAAGGTAATATGGATCCAGAGAATAATTAATGGGAGGTAGAAATTTGCACATAAAATAACAATAAAAACTTGAGCAGTCCCTCTAGTTAACAGAAATGTTAATGAAGTTGAACATCAGTTGCTTTTAACCAGATCCAGGATTAAATAACTATGTTGACTCTTTGTCAAATATACACTTGTTCATTAAAAATATATAAAAATGGTATAAGCCTGCCTTTATTTTTTCAAATTTTGTTCCAAAAAGTAATTGGGTTTAAAAAAAATGCACTGAGTATGGCTCTTATCTAATTAACTTAAAATGTCCAACTCGAAAATACAGACTTTGAAACTGTTGTCCAATATGGCAGCTAAAGGTCAATGAATAAAATTTCCAATTATATTTCCTGGGAGCAGATGGGTGCAATGAAACCTAATGATTGAATTTTAAATGCTTTCATGCACCTTTTATCTGTTTTCCAACATGTTGATTCTACCTTAATGCTCTAACAAGATAATAGGTTTATTACAATTAACCAACTGAAAAGGTATCTTCACTTTCCAATTATTTATATTACCTGGGGATATTGAACCACAGCTTCTTCCCTTCTCTCACCCCTAGAGCCTTTCTATCACCATCCAACACTTCCAACCAAAAAAATCCAAACCATAATATCATTAAATAATAGATGTCTCCTTGGTGATTTGGTTTCTCTAGTTAAATAATGAGCATTTAACACAATGTCAAGTTTAAGTTCACTGAGACTCAATGGAAAATTTCAAATACAAATAAATTTAAGGAATGTGCTGACTGAGTTTAACTATAAAATTTATTTCCTTATATGATGAACTGATTCGTTAGCTTACACTAACTTGCATATCATAAATATAGAAAGAAGGTTTACCAAGAGGTTAAAAAAATTAACATTCAGGAGTAGCAGATGGAAAATTTTATCTTGACTATATCTTATTAGAGCACACTCTTGCCTGAAGAACCACAAGAGGAAATCATGTGGAGAAGTTTATTTTATTGCATTTATATAAAAGAAAATTGACATTTTATGTCTTAAAATATATACTCAAGCCTAAATTAAAAGAAATTGAAGAAACTTTTTATTTTAGCTAATAAACAAAAGTTTCCTGTCTATTAAATGCATTTTTAAAATGAGAAACATAACACTACTCAACCCAATCCATCCTTGTATATAGATGCACTATGTAAAGTCAACTATATAGATCCTAGGTCCAAATGTACATATAGTTAAATATTGATCTGATGATATTTACCACCACGCCTCATCAACATATTTATTTGCATTAAAAAATACATTAGATGTAGATATACAAGGTGCTCAAGTATCCCTGTGAAAAGCATATTTTCTGCTGGGATGTCACGGAAAAGAGACCAGATGGCAAGGATAAAAATAATAGAATTAGAAAAAGTCAACATAAGACACAAATAATAATTTATTTCCTTTCTCTTCGCTCAAAATTATATATTTTGGATGATACTTTAAAAATATTTAAATGACTTTTCAAAGTCTTTTAAACAAATGATATATGTTTTTAGATTATAAGGTTTGATATAAAATATAAAAAGTGCTTGCAAACTGGTGTATTTATAAATGTTTTTACCAACATTATTTGGAAGTCACATTGCCAGAAGATATCTAAGCTATATTCTTTAAAAGGAAGCATGTATGAGCCGGGTGTGGTGGCATACACCTGTAAATCCAAGCACTTTGGAAGGCAGGAGGTCAAGTGATGGAGACCATCCTGGCCAACATGCTGAAACCCTGTATTTACTAAAAATACAAAACTTAGCTGAGCTTGGTAGTGTACGCCTGTAGTCTCAGCTACTCGGGAGGCTGAGGCAGGAGAATCACGTGAACCCAGGAGATGGAGGTTGCAGTAAGTTGAGATCTAGCCACTGCACTCCAGCCTGGTGACAGACTAAGATTTCATTTTAAAGGAAAAAAAAACTAAACAAATTATGGAATATGACAGGCCCAATTTCTGGCCAAAAGTGTCTAATGGAAAACCTGTTCTTGGCACAGAAGGCTTCTTGTAGTAACATGTAGCCAAGACCTATTTGACATCCCCCTCAATAAGACTGAGTAGCACTGGTTGCTGATGTACCTTATTTTCAAAAATGCCAAATATTTCAGGGTGAATTAACAGATGAACTTGAACTATTGGTATAATACCTAGACAAATGTGGATATAAATTCTGCATTGATAACTTATTTGTGGAATAATCTTATATGATATTTAATGATGCTTAATCTTTAAGAAAATTTCTCTTTTGTATGAAGGTTGAAAATGAATTCTAAACATTTTAAAATTACATTTCTATGCTTCTTTCTATTTTTCCTTCACTTTTTATCTCAGCTACTCTGACTAATGAGGATAACTGAATTTTTAATACGTTTGAAAATTTATTCTGCCTAAACCTTTATTCCATAAAACCTCGTCATGGTTTGACCTGGATTTTAAAATGTAAAATTCAGACAAACAGTAACTAACTCTCACTATAGCTTAAAAGTACTAAACAATACAACTTCACAGATAACCCCTAAATTTGCACAAATAAAAAAATGAAAAACCAATAAACTATTTCAATTAATAGCTTTTAGAATTATTTCATTATTTATTCATTGAAGTGATAATTATGGATTAAACAGCTCTGAAAGCTGTGGATGTATTTTAAATAACAATACTGAAATGGACAACATACTTTTTATATGAAGGCTTAGCTTACATTTCCTCAACATTTGCATAAAAATTTCATTACCACATACAAATAACAGATTCTGAAATTTTGAGAAAAATTTTTAAGTTGGCTTATTACTATACATATACTTGATAATTGCCAAACATAGTTTTATTTTCTGATTATTGCATGTTAGATGATCAGTGCCTGATTAAATAGTAAAATTACATATTGAAAAATAAAAATAAATGTAATCCAAAAATAATTGTTTTATGGTTCAGAAATAATCTCATTTTATCAAAATAATCATATAGGAAATAAATATTTATACTTTATGGAGAATTTCCACAAATATAACAGCTTAAAATTAATTAATATATAGACAAAATTATCATATTAGTTTCTTAATAACTTACTAGGATTAGGTGATCCTTAAAGCCTTAAAAAATAGACATAAAATCAGAAGTGCATCATTTTAATACCATATAAACCAGACCAAGGAGTGAGACAAAAGATAAAAAGATAGCTACAATCAACACGATTTCCTCTTGATACACCATTTTCATGTTTGTGTTTGGGTGTATATATTATATATACCATGTCTAATTATATGTAATATAAACAAATACTGTGAGAGCATGATGCTCATAATTGTGAACCTTGATCAACTGTCTTTCTCCATGAAGTTGTAATATTATTAATAAAATTATATATAAATTTTCATAGTAATAATAATGTAGTAACTATAAATTAAAAAAATATCAAAATATGCCATATTCACATGAATTATTTACCAGCAGATCAATATTTTAGCATCTTTATATTAATATCTTAGACTTTAGCCTTAGTCACATCTAGATTTGAATACAAATTTCAACATATATCTGATGGGTGATTGTTGAAAATGACTTAACTATGGAAGTCTCAGTTTTTTCACAAAGAATTCATATTTTTTAAAGGGTATACTACATATCAGAAACTGCTATATTCTTTCAAGTACAGTGACAAAGAAGATGGATGTGGCTTCTGGTTTAAAGTGTTCTAGTCTCTAGACTGCTTGAAACAAAATAACTTAATCTTATGAATAGAGTTAAAACACTGATCCAGAGGCTTAATACTGTACAGACTTAATATCATTCATTATTTTGTATGTAGATCAATTAGGTCTTTATTAAGAACAGAGTACACACAACAACCACAAAAAAAAAATGAATGGAAATTAGTGGGGGTTCAATTTCCTGTTATCCATCCAACATTAATATATTTTTATTGTTCTTTAAAATCCCTAGGCATCACGTAGCTTTGAGATCACTTCCATAGTGTCTACTGTATTAGATATTATTTTACCACACATTTCTTATTCCCTCCTAGTCTAAGTCCTGCTTTCTCAACATTGCCAGATGGTCTTATTCTCTTTTACTTCAAACTTAACCAGGCAACAGAGGAAAGTGATGGAAAATATTATCTACTTCTTTCCTGAGACGTTATGTGTCAACTTTCCACCTAAGGCAAAATTTAATGGCTGATTTGTGGATTTTTATTTCTAGAGATTTACTATGGGAACACTGACATAACCTTTAACCAGAGCAAAACAGGCACTCTAATAAGCAGGCAACACCAAACCTAAAAATGCACGAAGAACAGAAAGATCCTGGCAGGAATTAATCTGCCATTTTCACACATCTGCCCAAGGGAGGTATTGTAATTGCAAAAATTTACTCTAAGACTGCTGAGACTCATAGTAATTATGTTTCTTTTTTTTTTTTTAAATAGAAATAGCCACAGGTGGTAACAAATTGGGTTTTGAGATGGGGAACTGGGCATGCATTCTAACCCAAATTACTATGTAATTGTCTTGATTATAAAAAATTGTGGAAAGTCTATTGCTCAAAATCAGAAGGAAAAAAAGTCTCTATAAATGTATTCTTTGTCTTTTCTAGTTTCTTTCCACTCGGGCATAGTGCTTCATTTGTTGGTATTGGCACATCTGATATCAGAGCCACACACCATCAAATAGACTTCTGCCAAGGATCCTTAAAATGTCCTGTGAGTGGGATTTGTTTAATAGGATGGTTCTCTTATTTCCATCCTTATTACCATCTAGGGATAAATAGTAGCTTTCGTTAAGAAGGTCAGAACCTGGGAACTTAGCTAATAATTACTACCCATGTATCTGCCAACACTAAAAAGTGAAAAGTTATGAATTTTTTTAAGGTATGCATTGATATGAAAATGATTACTGTTTTTCATATATATCTGCTTTCAACAATTCTGTATCTTACTCTACACTTTGGTGTATGGCATAGCACCAAAATATTTTTATTATTTTCCAAAATGATAAATGCATTCTATGTGTTCCATGCCAAGTAATGTGAATGCATATCTATCAACTTACTTTTTTTAAATCAGGAATTTCTAATTTAATCAACCAAGATTACAACATGAGACATTGGCTTAGCACAAAAATAAAAATACGCATTAATATAACACAAGGTAACACAAAGCTTCAAATAGGAATTAAAACAATCAAGTGTCTTGCCTTGAAACTACAGGAAGGTAAGTTTGTATAGAATCCTTAATTCTACCACAATGAAAATGATAATAAAGATGGACTATTGATTATTTTTTGTATGACTTACAGCTGCTGTTATTCACATTCTTAATGCAATGAATTGATTTGGGATATACTATTTTAAAATAGATGCATAACTGCAAGAGCAAAATACAAGGCATGAATTCTGGGACCCAAGAAGACACTTTTATAATAGAATGCACCCATATTTAGATGATACCTGTTTTGTTTTTATTTTGCTGACAGAACCATGGAAATCGAAGTAATTATTTTTAACATTCTTTAGGAAGTTTTCATGACTAATAATTTATATTAAATGTATCATTAAGCACTTATTCAAGTTTTAACTGGAAAATATTTTCTTTTAAACAAATTCCCTTTTCCAAAATACTAAAATAACTTTTTTCTCATTGTATTTTGCTAGGATTTTTAGTGTATAATTTCTCAAACATTCTAATGTCTGAATTTCATTTTATCTACTGATAAATAAGGACATCAGTAAAAATTTCACACAGCCATTTTACACACATGTGGTTAGGTAATTCTTTTCACGATAATCAAAGATGAATTGCTTTATAAATTCAGTAATGCATATCCAATTTTTCTGTCACCGTGAAAGAATAGCAAAAACATATCGAGTATTCAGGTACAACAATTTCAGTATACTTTGTTAAAATACGTTGTGTGAAAAATAAAATGAACTACTTTTAGCAAAGCTATTTGTATTGGGGACTATGATTTTTAAAAGAATGTTGTAGATTTAGGGTAAAAACTACTTTTAGGTGTTCAAAACTAATGCAAATGTTTGTACTGGAAATACAAATTTAAGAATTTACATGAGACATGGATAGTCTGAAATCATATTATAACAATAAAAAACTATTTTGAACCTCATAACTATTTCTGCCTAAAATAAATACCTGTTGAATTTTTATTGGAATTTCTAATATAAGCTGATTATTTCATGTACATATTTTGAATTTTTTTCTTAATTGAAGAACATGAAAATTTTAGGCACAGAAAAAACCAATTCATTGTTTAGAAATAATTATTAAGTATTCAGGTGGAAATCCTATATAATGAAATATATCAGTTCATGACACAGTGCCTAATTATATTTTTTAAAATTATCATCCAGAACAGCTGAATAAAGTACATCTAAAGCACCATAGTTGTTGGAAAGATATTACATTTTTAGGGAAGTTTTATGTTAAATCTGTTATTGTAAAGCATAGATGCTATCGAAATACCATAAGAATCTTTCAGAATATCAAGTTATTATCTACATTATGTATTAATAGAATTTACAAACATGTAACCAACGTTTTTTTAAAAGTATATATCTATAAAACCATTATGAATGTATAGCTTGAAACTTCAAATTGATTTTCATGCTCTCGCTTTCAAACACTACAAAGGTCGCTTTTAGCTAATAGAGTAAACAAGAAATGATCCTTTAAAATAGTCCCTTTAATGTGTTCTGCTAATTAAAAATCAATCAAAAACATTAAAGGTTTAAAAAGTATTAAATATTTTTCAGATAGGGTATATTTCAGAACCAAATAGAAGTTTACAATATTATATTTATCTTTACCATGGAATGTTTCACACAACTTAAAAATGGTGTATCACTACTGTATTAAATAGAACCATAAAGAAAATAAAATAATATAGATTGTTAAACATTTCAAGATGACTGAAACAAAATGAATTTCTAATACCATTAAGTTATTTTAATATATTCTACTCCTCTAATCAGACCAAAGTCTATTTATGTAGATTAGTTACATCTAAGGTGTCATTTATCCAACCTGTATTTATCCTTTGATCACAAAGCTTGTTAACTTAAATGGTCTTTTATTGTTATGATTCGTTTTCCCTTAATTATGCTGTTTAACTGCCTTATTTTTTGAATAAATATATGCAAACGCGCCAATCATATTCAGCACAGTTATGCTAGATGCTCAATGAACTGTAAGAACCATTTCATTACAATAAAATTGCTTGGAATAGATCCAGGGCAAGGCCTACAAATACCAGTAATCAGAATGTCACTAGGACCAGAACAGACAAATACAAGTATGTCATATATATATGCACACACACACAAATATATATGTATATTCCCTTAAACACTGTCTGAAACCAATTTTATAGTCTATCCCTGGAAGAACTTGGTGCATACAAGCAAAGGATGCCACCCACCGAGTCACAATTTTTCACTTGTATTTTATTATTGTTATTTGCTTCATCTTAAACATATTGATCTTAGTATTTCTGCAGTAGCAAGGAAGCATAAACATGCTTCTCTTAGTCACAGTAGGGATGTTGATATCATTAAGGACTCCTTTATTGTCCATAATTTACTTCAGAAAACCAAAGATAACAATATGTCATTGTGAAATGAGTGGTGAAAGCTTATTAACTGCAAAATACTGTATGTCACTGAAGAAAATTCTTGTCAAAGCCTCCTTTACTAAAGTAGGTTGACAATAAATTAGTGTAGGTCTAATGAACTTTAAAAGTGTTTTGTAGGTGGGTGGCAGAAGTCACATTATCTTCTAAATGATAGACAAAATGAACTTTATGCTATTCTCTAACTAATATACAGTCATTGGTTGAAGGAATTTAATACAAAAAAATCCCTTCCCTAATGGCTTTACTGAAATACGACCTTAGGATAATTCCCTGTGGGATTTATTAAACAGAAGTATCTCTGAGGGGAATACATTCTAGAGCAATGACTAATACTGTAATTAGCAGGTGCATTTGTAAGAATTTACCCACTATTGAGTGTATTGCATTCAATGACTTCTCAGCATTAGGGAGTTAAGTTTTACTTCCTAACTGGCATGAGCCCAGTTATGGTGGCTTCTTCTTTCTCCTGTTGGTGTTTCATCATCAGGCTGACAGCCTATATTCTCACAATGCTTCCAGGTCTCCTGCCATCTTCTCAAAAGAATCAGAAACTTGGGGAAGATTTTTGTTTCTCTCTGTCTGCATGGGCTCAAGCTTATTGTCCACTGGAGGCCAGGTGGTCCTTAAATCCTCCTCTCTAGGGTCACTAACTCTATTTTATGGGACTTCAAATTGTTTGAAACTTTAAAACAGTAAAGTTTTAACATATTTTCAAAGAAAAATAAAAGATTGAGCTCTTCCTTAAATAGAGAAGAATTGCTTTTGAACTAAAAAGTATAAAATTGGACTAGTATTTGAGCTTAAGTACTTACATATATTGAAAATATAAAGACATATACATTTATACAGATACTTAATTTTACCAAAAATGTTTATATTTTTATAAATATAGGCATAGCCAAATTTCATTTCAATAAATATGTGTGAACTTTTATTAATCTTAAATGTATTTTTTCTTAATGTATACCCTTTATATTTGTAGATACATTTCTATTGTGTTATAGTGCATAAGCAGCTCTAACTGAAAAATTTGAAACCTGAAACAGAAGAATAGTACTGAAACATGATAAAGTATAAATGCTATATATGTAAACAGAATTAAATATTACCTGAAATTTTTGAAGGGTTTTTCTTTTAAAATAAAATATATCTTTGGAAAGTGTACTTCTTAGTTTTTAAAAGAGAGATGATATTTGGGATTATTCTAACCTCATATACAAAATCTATATCTATGAACTTGAAAAAAGTGTATATGTTATAGCATAAACTTTATGGAGAAATCATTATGGAAATTTGAGGGTTTTTGTACGTGTTTTGTATGTTGAACAATGTATTCAAATGTGGTGATTTTTTTTCTTTTTCCTTGACTAGAAAAGTATATCCAAGTAGTTGAAATAACAATTTTAGGGCATACTTTTCTATGCTGGTCTTTTCATGATAAAACACAGCCTTTAAGGAACATGAAGATGCCAAGACTAAAATTCCAATTTTTTTTGCCATATGCTTACATATGGTAATATTTATTGAAATTATAGAACTCATATAACTCAAGTAAAATCAAAAATTATCTTACTCTTGGCATTTCCCAAAGATTGAAGGATTATAAGCTCAAATTAAAAATGATAAAATATTAACTTGTTTGCATTTTGAAAATTTTATTGAAAACCAAAAGCTAATGGAATCAAGAAGTTATTACCTTACAAAAAGTTGTATATAAAATAACAAAGTTCTCTAGTTTCTAGTTCATATTGTTATACTTTATACTTCCTGTGTTTTCATTTATTGGGAAATAGAGAAATGGCACATTAAAATTGGAGCTAAAATTCTCATAGATGCATATAAAAATAAAAGTAACAATATAATAAGCATGATGATACCAATTTTTAGATTTTTAGGGGTTTTAAACTCATCTCCCAAAATACTCTAAACACTGAATATCTTATTATATTTAAACTAAGTTCATTTACTTTATTTACACTTTTAATGCATGATAAAACAGAAAAAATGTAATTATTCTGTATTCATGTTAATCTCAAATAGGAATCACTCATTCTACCTTTTCAAAACCTTTTAGAAATAAGTGAGTGAACTAAACACTCTGGAAGGCATGCAGTAAGAAAGGGGCATTCCTTTCCTACTCAGGATACCAGAATGCCTGTAAGTAGAGATGTATATATAGGTTACGGAAACTACTGCATATACTAATTAAACAGCTGTCTTAGAATAAAAATCATTATAAAATATCTCCAAAATCATAAATGTCAGAAGAAATTGTTCACACACTTTGTGCTTCTTACTGAAATCATTAATAGGCTAGAGTATGAAATTTTGAAGATCATGATCTTGGGAACTTATCTGAGTAAGTTCTGTCGTGAAAATCTTCTTGTAGGAGAGACAAGTGGCAATAAAGGCATACAGCGGGTAATGTTGTGTTAAAGATGGAGTCTCCTTTCACCTTTTTATTCTGCAATATTGAGTTTATTATTTACACTATGATACTTTAGTCCTCCACACTTCAATATCATTTTTATATATTTGGATTGGCTCTAGGTATTTACCATATCCTTAATTCCCTGTTATTGAAAAGGCCATGTACGTCTATTAGAAGGATTTTACCTTGCTAGCATAAAGACTCTGAAGTCAAGCCAAATGTGAATCGTTTGAAATTGATTTGTAAAACACTGAGTAAGAATGTATTCCTTGTCAAAATTTATTTTAGTAGATCTTATTCTGCTGGCTCAATATATTTCCTTCTATGAGAGCATATTAAAATGACTTGTAGTAGTGCTACAAAAAATATGAAAACACAGATGTTCAAACAAACTGGGAAGTCTCCATCAGTGAGAAGTCCCCAGCCTCCTCCTCTCTTTCCAACAAGGCCTTTGTTGAAAACACCTGTTGTGAAGTCACCCTGAGACTTAGCAACTAATTATTGATAAATCATGATAAGCAGTTATTCTTGAGAACTAGTAATAATCTCTCTACTTGACTTTAGATTTCATATTAACACATAAAATAATTCACATGAAAACTGCTTTTATAAAAGTGCTCTTATGAATTTGGATAATAAACTATTTGCCTTATATACTCCTTAATCTGTGCTCCTGTTCTTCAAAATCAGTATTATAGGTTTAAAAAGAATTAAATATTTAGCTATAACTGTGTTGCATTATGATTCACCCTATTGTGGGTATTTAGTTGCTAATCTACTGTTTATATCCTTTATACTTTAATTTTTTCAAGGAACTTGAAGAAAATCTAAAATAAAGTTTCTTCTCACAAACGACACTGTTTCTATATCAGCTTATAAGAACACTTAGCATCTGTACTCAGTAGAAGTACTCCTATGCCCAAGGAGAACCTACAGAATTAATCTTAACATTTTAGACCCTTTGACCAACACAAAATGCTTTGATACTTAAACAAGTCTTATGTTAGCTGTAATGTGAACCTACATAAATCACAAAGTTTCTAAATTTCATATCACCACACTGTACCAGTGTATTTCAACACAATTATAAAATTCATTTCATTCCATCAATAGAAATCATCGTGCTTCCAAACAGAACACAGATGCTATAAAATAAAGATGAATCAGACGTAGTAGCAGTTAGGCCAAATGCACTCTGTGGATTAATATTCCACCTTCAGAAATACATATGAGACTAATAGTGTGTATCCTTAGGATGCTGTATTACATATATACACTAATAAAAGCATCTGAAAAAAATTGTGGAATACCTAAATGCTTTAATTTATGGATGTCACTTTAGCACAATGTGTTTGCAGCACACTAGTTAAGAAAAAAAAAAGGAAGTCCCTGTAGTTAATTTACTCTGTTCTCCATAATTAATTTTGAGATAAACCTGATATATTTAATAGAGAATTAACATATTAAGAACTCACAAAGCATCCCTTAAAGGATTATAAAATTTGAATAGAAAAAGTTCTGTTTAAACAATGCATGTTGGGGATATTTCTAGGGCAGAAGAAACATGGGAAAATGAGCCGCATTTCAAAACATCTCAAGAAGTTAAAACAAAAACATAGTTTGTGTCTTTATGGCATGAATTAAGAGTCTAGAAGAAAGGGAATGGGAAAACAAGTTCTCCCTTTGGATTCTGTTTAAAAATGTGTGTATCTGCTTTGGCTTGAGTTTTACTGCTAATGAGAGGAATCATCAGTCCCTCCTTAGAGCAGCATGGTGCAATATACTACAGGCATCACCACTTCTCAAAACCTCTGGATATTTCCATCGAAGATTGTTCCTCACTAGTCTAACCAAGGAAACAGGCTTGTTGAAAATTCTGCACCACCTTCATTTTCACTGGAAACTAAATAAAAATTTAACTCACATCACTTTAAATGGAAGCATTAACCCTCTGTGACATCTTTGTAATTGTCAATAACAAAAATATAAGAAAGGTACATAACATATGTGTGTTTATAAAATGAATGTAGCAAAACTATAAACACGTGTTTTAACATCTCATTATAAATACGTATTGATTATCATAAATACCAGTTTTGCAAAGTCACAGAAAGACTTTCAGACAAACCACATTTTTTTAAAGTGGGGAATTTCTTTTTCGGTTTTATATAAACCTCAGAAAACCATTATCACTGATGTACAGTAAACACTGTAAGATGTGAGATTTAATACTACAACTGATATTTTAATATTTAATAGTGTCAAGTGTGATATTGTTTTACAAGGACATTACTATAAGAAAATATATTTTTCTAAGTATTACTGTTTGGTATACTTATTATGTTAGAAATAGTAAGATTATGAAATTTTACTTCTCCATTGTATCCATAAAAACATTACCGAGTCAAGTGTCGTCAAAAGTTATTTGCTTTTCAAAGCATAAAATTATGAACAAATTATTTTCATTTGCCCCAAACTAATCTTCCTTGAGAAGTGTCACTTTCAGTTAAGCTCAATTTTGAATTCCACATACTGCTCATCCAGAGTAATTTGTTGCAACATACAATTATAATAAGCAAGAATTAAGTTTCTCTGTGACACAACTCAATAGTGGGTAAAAGAAACAAGACAATGACTAGGCATTGTATAGTCACGTGCTGCTGTTAGAATCTATGTTCAGGCTGGATCCAGTCATTTAGTTTTGTCGTATTATCAGTAACTTTAAATCATACTATCTAATATATATTAAATATCACTGAGATATACATAATAGACACACTATACAAACTAAATGCATCTTGGATTCTTTTTGGCACATCAAGTGCCTTCAGTGTAACTTTGCCTCCTTTTTTCAATAGCACAAAATGAGTCTCTGGTACTCTGCTATTTTCATTCACTCCTCAGTGACTCCAAGAAATGAATCAAGATAACCACAAGACAAAACAAATAAAAACTTTTCATCGATAGTTCTTGGTTATTATGCAGAGCCGGCATATATTCAAGCTTTTTCAAAGTGCTTCAGAATATAACTCACATTTCAAAAGCTTTAGATGTATTAATGCATTATGTGGAAGTTTTAGCATAATGGAATGATGAATAAGTGAGATTCATGTTCAAGCACCTCACCTTTAAAATATGAAACGACTTTTTAAGGGGTGAAAAGTTAGTTCAAATTGATTAAACTCTGAAATCTTGACTGGTTGCTTTTTTGTACTTTAAGAAGTTAACTTCTTAATGTTTGGTTATAAATTTATTTCATTTTTGGCATCACTTCAAAAAAGAATTAAAATATTTTCAAGACAACTAACTAAAACATTTGTTTCTGTTCTGGGAATTCTTTTTTATGAAAAGAAATGTAAACTAACAAATAAAAATAAGTAAAATAAGCTATGATTATTGAACACTGCTCACATTTTTAAACCTATAAAAATAAATTTTAAAATGAAACAGGAGTAAGATATTTACATCTTGTAGACTTTAGACTATTTACACAGGAGGGGTTATGTGTAGAATATGATGTATACAGTGTTAAAAGTGTAAACTGTTTTCATTTCAATGCTTTTCCCTCTCACAGCTGCTGGCAGAGTGGCTTGCCTCTCTGAAACCCAAAGGTTTCAGGGCAGCTCCAAACCAGCAATATAGTGAAGTCCCAGTTATGCTAAAAGTCTCCTACCTGAATTATGGACATCCGAGTGGCAGGGGTGTCGCTTGCATTAGTCCCTTGTCCGGTGAAGCTGGTGTGGCAGCCCGCGTGCCCCTGAGGGACAGTCAGGTTGTTGGAGGCCGGTTTGAGATACATCACCTCCGACCGGGGCGAGCTGAGGGGCAGGCGGGTCTGGTAATCGAAGTACATAGGGGAGGTAGCCAGGGAGGGGCTGCTCACCACGTTCATGACGTTCATGGCGTTCCTTTCCTCCACTTCGCTCTGCACCAGCATGATATCATTTTTGTTGATCTTCTTTTTCTTGCCCTTGCCCCCGCCCAGCTGCGGGTGGCTGTACTCGGCGATGCGGCAGTTATAAGTGCGGATCTCCTTGTTCTCGCGCTTGCACTTGACGGCGATGGTGATCATGGCCGCTAGGAGGATGATGGAAATAGTGCTCAGAGTCACGATGAGCGGCAGCGACATGTCCCAGTGGTGCTGCTCGCCATTCACCCGTGGTACCCCCTCGGGAAGGGAGCCGCTCACAGAACGGATGATGAGCTTGGCCACTGCGGACAGGGTGGGCTTGCCGTGGTCGGTCACCTTCACCACCAGCTCCACCACGGGCGTCACGTCCTCCCAGAAGGGGTGCAGCGTGCGGATCTCGCCGCTGGACGGGTCGATCTCAAACAGGTGGTCGTCGTTGCCGTCCACGATCTCGTAGGTGAGGCGCCCGCTCTCGCCGAAGTCGCTGTCTAGGGCGCGCACAGTGCTCACCAGATAGCCCAGGCCGGCGTTGCGCGGCACCTGCAGCTCCGCGGTGTCGTTCTGCAGCGTGGGAAGCACGATCACCGGAGCGTTGTCATTCACGTCTAGCACTGTCACCCTCACCGTGGCGTTGCTCTCCAAGTGCGCGGGCGCCCCCGAGTCCTTAGCAAGCACCTTGAACTCGAAAGACTTGGTCTGCTCGAAGTTAAAGGAGCGCAGGGCATAGATGGCCCCGTTCGTGGGATTGACAGACACATAGGTGTAGATAGACACGTCGCCGATGTGCGAGGGCAAGATAGAGTAGGACACGGTGCCATTCTGGCCCAGGTCGGGATCCTGGGCGAGCACAGAGCCCAGGTATTCTCCCGGGATGTTGTTCTCGTGCACCTGAAGCACGTAGAGCCCTTTGGTGAACCGAGGCGGGTTGTCGTTCTCGTCTAGAATCTTGACCGCGAACGACTTGGTGGAGTTGAGGGGAGGCGAGCCCCCGTCCCGCGCCACGATGGTCACGTTGTACTCGTCTTGCGTCTCGCGGTCCAGCGGGCGGTCAGTCACCACCGTGTAGAAGTTGTCATAGTTCTCTTCAAGCTTGAAGGGGACGGAACCCCCGGGTCCGCCCAGGCCCCCGCCGCCGCCGGTCCCTCCTCCGCCCAGGACCCGACACTGCAGCTGCCCGTTCTTGCCCGAGTCTCGGTCAGTGACCCGCACCAGGGCGATGACGGTGCCGGGAGGGGCGGCCTCGCTCAGCGCCCCCTGGCGCACGGAGACGAAACCGATGGACGGCGCGTTGTCGTTGCGGTCGATGAGCTTGACCGTGACCTTGCAGTGGGCTGGGATGGGGTTAGGCCCCAGATCTCGGGCCTGCACGTCGATCTCCAGCATCCCGTTCTCCTCATAGTCCAGGTTGCCCTTCACACGGATGAGGCCGGTCTTGGGGTCGATGGAGAAGAGCTCCCGCACGCGGTCGGGCACGTAGCTGCTGAAGGAGTAGAGCACTTCGCCATTGGGACCCTCGTCGGCGTCGGTGGCGTTCAGATCGATGACCACGGTGCCCAGCGGAGCGTTCTCGGGCAATTCCACCAAGTAGGACGGTGCCTCGAAGACCGGGCTGTTGTCGTTGGAGTCAATCACCTTCACGTTGATCTGTACGGTGGCGGAACGTGGAGGCTCGCCACCGTCCAGAGCAGTCAGCACGAGCGTATGGTGATTCTGCTGCTCGCGGTCCAGGGCCTTCTGGATGACCAGCTCTGGGAACTTGGTGCCGTCGCCGCGGGACTTGACGTCCAGTGCAAAGAGGCCGTGGTCGTCGCGCGTAAGCAGGTAGGTGCGGAGCCCGTTCTCGCCGGCGTCGGGGTCATGTGCGCTGGTGAGTGGGAAGCGGGTACCCGGGGCTGCGTTCTCCGAGATGTCCATTTCGATCTGATCCGAGGGGAAGGAAGGCGCGTTGTCGTTGATGTCCTGGATCTCTACCTTGATCATGCAGATCTCCTTGTCGTTGGCGAACACCTCGAGAGACAGCTGGCACTTGGCGTTGTGGCGACACAGGGACTCCCGGTCGATGCGCTGCTTGGTGTAGAGGAGCCCGCTGTCCGCGTCCACGTCCAGCAGGTGCGGAGCCGAGTTCTCCAGCACCCGGTAGCTACCAGACTTGCTGCGCCCTCCGCCGCCGCGCTCTGCCGGCGGAAGCCCAGGCTGCAGTCGGGCATCCTTGCCGATGTTCCCGATAACCGTGCCGGCCCCTTGTTCCTCTGGCACGGAGTAGTTGAGGTTCTTAAGCGTGAGGGCAGGGGCCCATAGAAGGAAACAGCAACAGATGGAAAGGTACATCCCAGACCTGTAAGGTGGGGGCAGGAACAGGCGGACTGTAGGGGCCAGAGAGAGAGTGAGCGCCAGCCTGGGGCCCTGGAGCAGGGTGCGCGCGCTACGAGAACCGCAAGTCCACGGGTCCTTCCTTCCCTCTGCACCCGAGCTGCGGCACCCGGTGGTCTCTCCTTATTCAGCTCAAGTTCCCTGAACCTGTTGATCTACAGCATCCGCACTGGGAGAGAAGCTGCGGTGCAGCAGAGCTGCAGGGGCTTGGAGCAAGGCGGCGGCTTCCTGCGGCTGGGGGCGAGCCGGGGGTCTGGTCTCTCCCGCCTGGACTTCGGGAGGCTTTAAACTTGAGCGATGAGGCAGGCGATAAGAAGGAAATCTCGTCTGGGAGAGATGATAATGAGCTAAAGAATCAGTAGGTTTTCCACGCTCCCGCTAGGGTGCTGCAAATCTACTCCCGCCCGGAGCCTCCGGAATACTCTTCACATCGAGGGGGGGAGGGAGCAGGGAGGTGTGTCTCTAGGCAGATCCGAAAGTGAAATTCTTACTTGCTGCTCGCCTCCCGTGATGAAATTGATGGGGATGAAGAGCCACGAATACAGAGTCACAGATAAATTCTAAGCTTCCCCAGTTCACCGTTAAATGTCTGCTTGCTGCGCGGGCTGGTGGGTTTTCAGGCAGTGTTTTGCTGCATTTAGAGATCTAATCTTGCATTGCTGGCTGAGGCAGCGGCGGCGGCGGACTGCATCTCCCAGCCAAGCGTATTTTTTTTTTCCTCTCTCTCTCTCCTTTCCGAGCAGCCAAAGGGAGGGGAGGAAATGCAGCGTAAAGAACTAGTGTCCCGATTTGTAGTTTCCTTTCCCCACCAGGCTCCTCCCTCTCTTCCTCGGAAAAGGCTCTCCCCCGAAATCAAGAAAGCCACAGCCTGATCAGCATTTGCTGTGTGAGTCAAATGGGAGGGGGGAAATAGAGAGATATATCTTCGCCTCTGTTCGTAGAACACACTCTGTGATTTCTCTACGCCAAGCCAGTAGCCGCCGCTACCATCCCATCCTCTCCCCGCGAGCAAGGACTTCTCTCCAAGCAGTTTAATTCCAGTTTGCTTTTCTTCCCAGGCGAAGGGAAATCAACAGGCAACTCATGGTTGGACGTGCAGATTTGAAGGGGGAGGGGTGGCAGAATAAAAAGGAAGGGGAGCCTCCCTCCCAGTCCTCGCACACACACTCTCCCTGTCTCTCGCTAGAAGGGAAACAGTCTCTGCATTCACAGGGCTGGGCTGTCAAGTGCCTCTCTTTTCTTTCTATTCAGCATCTCTTTCCAATAGCCCTGCCTCCCAGTCCTCTTCATCTAGAAAAGAAAACCTTGGCGAGAAATAAAAGCGATGAATATTTGAAGTAAATAAAGTACGTTTCCCCCCCCCCTTCAATTTTCTCTTATAGTAGAAGGAGTGGGCTGGATGAAAGCAACACATCCAGGTTTGGCGTGATGCATTCTGCAGTCTCGCTCTCAGTCTTTCTGGGCGACTCAGGGAGGGCAGGGGGTTCGGAGCTGCGGCCAAGGCGGTCCAGCCAGGGGAGCTCACCCCGGGGAGATGTTAGGCACAGGTCTGTGTACACATTATTTCGGGTTCTGGAGGCGCCTCGACATACGGGAATGACACATCCAGAAATGCAGGTGTTCCGATCTGCCGGATGAGTCAGAAGCAGCGGAACGAATCGTATTCACTCTCGCCTCATGGTCCTCCCTTCACAGACATTAGTTGCGGCTTCTTCCTAATGCTTTCTCTGACTCAGTCTATAGAAAAAAAAAAAAAAAAAAAAACCAGATTCATGTTTTGGGGTAAAAAGAAAAAGCAAGAGAAAGAGATGGAGGGAGGAAGGTAAAGCTGAATCCAGCAGCACTTTTACTCTACCTCTTTCTGCCGGAGTCCGAGGTTCTGGAAAACAAGGCGTCTGCTTTGCTAGGTGTATTGGTTTATTTATTTATTATTATTACTATTTTAAAAGGCTTTCCTCTTGGTTAGGCGAGAGGCACCCCGAAATCTTTCAGAGTCTTGGAATAGGAAAAACAAAATCAGGTTTCCAGTAATTGTTCCCAGCTTAGCCTCGCATCATAGTTCAAGATTTTCCTCTCAATTTTCTCTATTCACAAAGTCCAGCATCGGTGTATATAGTTAATTGTGCAGTCTGTTGTGGAGGGTTTTTTTTTTTTTTTTAAATTCCTCCTTTTCTGTCACGGGTGGTCTCTTTCAGTCTGGTGCCTCTCGGGATCACCCCACAGTCTGAGAAAGATGTGCGGATTTCAAAGCAAATAAATCCATCTCCGCAAGCAAAGTAGCGGATGAAAGGAAAGGTGAAAATTCAATTCAACAGTTGGAGTAGCGTCTCCCCAGCCGCCCTCCGCCGCTGCCGCATCCGCCGGGCTCGCGATCCCTGCTCTCTCCCCAGCGTCTCTTGCTGACTGACTCTATTCACCTCACGCCGCCGCTTAAACATTGATACTGATTCCCTGCCAGCCAATCTGAGCGGGGAGCAAGGCCCTGCCTTCTCGGCCCGCGTCCAATGAGAGGCGGAGAAGGGGCTGGAGGGGGTGGGGCCAGGAGCCCCAGCTCTTCGGAGTCATTGATTAGATCAGTTAGATGGGGAACCAGTTGGGCTGGCTAAGCCCAGCGCTCCGCCAAGGCGGACGCGCCCCGGGCTTCGCCTCCGGGTCTCGCGGGTCTTTAGCTATCGGGAATAGATTCTTCCACAGCCTTCCTTCGGAAAAGAGAATCGACAAAAAAAAGTTTAACAGCGATTTAGTTTTTTTGTGGTGCTTCATACACAGAATTGGGAATCGCGGCATGCTTGCAAAATAAGGTAGCTGCGATCTGCCTCATGGGTTTCTCTACGCACAGTCACAGACGCACGCACACACGCCCTCGCCGCACACACGCCCGTGCCAAGGGAAGCGCAGCCCTGACTCCGCGTGGACCCGTCTGAATGAGGTGCGGAGGCGTGTGTGTGGGTGTGTGCGAGTGCGTTTCCACGGGCTGAGATGTGTATTTTGGTGAGTGTGTGTGAATTCGAGGGCGCTCGTGAGCCCGTTTCTGCCCGCGCTGGTACGAACACGCCGCGAGCAACAGCAATCAATAGGTAACTTTCTTCATCCTCTGAGAAAAATCAGCAGTCCCCAGCTAACCATGCAAGGAAAGTCACTTAATTATGAAAGTGTTTCAGAAGAAAAGCAGACGCCTTTCAAAGAGAGGCCATGTCTCCTAAGAGGAATAGAGCCTCCCCTTTAAGGAGAAAGACTCCCTGTCAATACAAGCTTTGTAGCATGTTAAAACTCAAATCTGGCTGAATACTGCTTAAGGTTCTACCCTTTTGGGCATCCTTCCCCACCATCTCAGCCCAGGTTCAAGGTAAAGTGGATACCCACCCCCCAACCCCGACACACACGCGCGCGCGCGCACACACACACACACACACGTTTTGGTGTTCTGTTCACCTCCATTCTTGTTATTAAAGTGTCACATTGTAATTTGATTTATTCTCCTTAAAACCAAATAGCCATTGATGACCGCATTTGCCAAAGCTCCATGAAAACAAAACTGTAAAACATGAAGGCCAATCATTAGGAGACCTAAAATTCCTGTTTTGTAAACCGTAACGCACACACACACACACACACACCACATACAAAACACACATACACACACTACCGTCTGATTCATCTATTCTCCAATTTCATTTATTAATCTCAGAGCCGGTTTCTTCCCTATTATCACAAACATCTGCAACTGGAGACTGGTTTCCTCGTGATCCAGCAGTTCTGAGAAAGAGTTAAGAACAAAAAAGAAAATTGAAGTATTGAAATAGAAAAGGTGAGTGTTTTGATCACTAGAGTATTGATCGCAATTCATAAATACTGAAGTTAAGTTGCCATTTATAAATTGTGAATGACTAACATACAAGTCTGTAACATGAATCATTCAGCATTCAAAGAAAATCAAATCCAAACCAATTACAAGAAAGTTCTGAAGACTTGTTGGGATAATTGCTTAAAGATTCAGATATAGGAGCTATTTATTTCCTGGAGTATTCAATGAGATAACCTATAGTCTGAATTTGCAGTCTGATCTGTATCCTAAATTCGCCACTCCCTTAAGAGACTCTAACAGTTTAAAAATTCAAAGAGAAGCTGTTTACAGCCAGACTTTTAAATACTAAAGTGTCTTTGTATAGGTAGTTTGTCACGCATATACTATTGCTGAATGGGAGAGCTAGAGCTTTGTAGAAATCTGGATTTGTTTTCCTGAGTGGGTGCTTAGCCATACTGCCTTGGGAAAAACCAGTTTTATGTCTCTTTGGGATTCGTATCTCTGTCCCAAGGCATGTATTTTGGGAGCTGAGGATCAGAGGCTTTAAGGCTTTAAAAGCAGCAGATAACTTAAATAAAGAATAGTGACTGTACATTCATTTATTAATCCTTACATTTTAAATGTGGCAAATCTATGTCTTTTTTGCATTACACACAAATTCAAAGAAAGTTAAAAATTATCCTTGAGGTTTGCCAGAAAGCAAAAACTAAAGAATGGAAAAATTCCAAGGAAAGGGTATTATGGTTTATTGATTAGCCTTAATGAGATGTGCTGGCATGCAATTGAGAGTTGTTAGAAATACAGTGTTTAAGAGACCCAGCGATATGAAAATACATCCTCATAGAGATAAATTTGCTTATAACCCCTCCGGAGTAATTATGTCACATCGCCCCCTAGTGTATATAAGGAGAACTACCATGCTTTAGGTGACTACCACAGGGTGTCTACAGAGAAATGTATCACACATTTATTTAACCTGTAGTATTAACTTTTATTGTTGAATACTGAAATATAACCAAGGTAATTAATTTTCTTCCTTATGTCCCATAACTAGTTTATGTTCAAAGGAAATGAAATTAACTGATATCTCATTTCCAATGACTTGGCTTTCCTTTAACCACAATAATTACTTTTAATTTTTAACCATCTCTTAAGACTTATATTTTTGCCCAAATATTTTTTGTTTACAATATAGTTATTGAGAAGTATATTTTAACTGTATTTAAAATATAAAACTTAATTTTAAAAAGAGATAATATATATGGTTAAATAGTTCAGAAAATTATATATATATACAATGACTGCATTGTATGTTTATATTTGAGACGGACATATATATATTTGAGACAGAGTCTTGCTCTGACTCCCAGGCTGGAGTGCATTGGTGCGATCTTGGCTCACTGCAACCTTCCCCTCCCGGATTCAAGCGATTCTCTTGCCTCAGCCTTCTGAGTAGCTGGGACTATAGGTGCCCACCAACACCCTCGGCTAATTTTGTTTGTTTGTTTGTTTTTTTGTGTTTTGAGACGGAGTCCTGCTCTGTCCCCAGGCTGGAGTGCAGTGGCGGGATTCCGGCTCACTGCAACTTCTGTTTTCTTGTTTCAAGCAGTTCTTTTGCCTCAGCCTCCCAAGAAGCTGGGACTACAGGCACACAGCACCATGCTCGGCTAATTTTTTGTATTTTTAGTAGAGACGGGTTTCACCATGTGGGCCAGGATGGTCTCAATCTCTTGAACTCGTGATCCACCCGCCTCAGCCTCCCAAGGTGCTGGGATTATAGGTGTGAGCCACCGCGACTGGCCCAGAAACTTTTTAAAAAATACCATAGAAGGCTATAGACATAGAATCCCAAGCTGAGTGATCTATAAAAATGTATGTTGTATATAAATAACTAAAGATACCTGCAGTCTCACATTCCTAAGAAGAGACTGATTGATAATTGTTATTTATAATTACAAACGATGGTCTTAACTTTAAACAAAAATTATGTCTTTTAATACACGTACATTAAACATCAAAGGATTTTGTGAGTTATTCAAACTACTTATGTGTGCATACTCATTGAGAAAAGTATTTGGAAAGACATATAAATATATTGTGTCTAATTAATAAAATATGTTAGTCTAGGTAAGTTTTAAAGGTAAATCGATTGTTATGTTGGAATAGCTATAAAAAGACAAGGATTAAAATCTATTTTTATAGATGGATAACAATCATTAGTATCGCTATAGTATTCCAATAATTGAATGAATAGCACTATTATTAAAGAGTTTAAAAATGCTATTTTATCAAATTTTGTGTAATATAACTTATTTAACTTTGCTCAGAAAGACTTTAAAATACATATTTATTTGTCGTAGCTGTAGTTCTGAGAGTGTATGCACTCATACATAGCATCAGATGCAGCATCAGTTTTAACATTCTTCAGCCACTTGTCCTACTTGCTGTGTTCTTAAGTTCAATAAAATACAGTTCTTAAGAGACATTTTTAATGCTGTTGCTTTCAATGCAGTCATTGTTCATATGAATAAAAAGTTATTCTCTCCACAATTATTTTCTATTTTTCTATCATTTTTACCATCATTTCACTGCCTGGTTTTATATATTTTTATTCATTAACAGAAAAAATTCAAAAGTAAATTTAATATTAAAACTGTTTCAGAGAAAATATGTATCAAAGATTTCCATGTCACATTTAAATTATCAAATGAATGATATTAGTTCCTTCACAGCTAATTCCCCTAGATGCTCTTTTATTTTAGAGATATGTGTGGCTCTCCTCTAATACACAATTGACAACCATTTTCTGACTTTTTATCAAAGCTTTACCTTTTAACAAATGAGAAATCCACTGGACAATTGCTAAAACATATCTTTCTCCTTGATGATAAATGTGGACTGTATAAAAGCAATGTTATTTAACAAGAATTTTTAAAATTCTGGAAAAAAAATTTAATCTGTTTATAACTAAAAAATATATTTATTGTTTATTTTTAAATTTTTTTGAGAGCTCAATGTTGCCTATAAAGCAACATAAGAAAAAGTATAAAACATTTCTATAAGCAGACAGCATTTTACATTTAATATTGAACTTTTTCTGTTTTTATTACAATTGTGAAGTGTTGCTATTAGAAAAAATTTAAGTACGAAATATATTTTAATTTTCTTCAATATTATGTCTATGTTATGTAACTATGTAATAACATACATATCTATTAACATGTGTTTTTGTTAACACATATTAACCCTAAAAAAACAGGAAGTAACACATACAAGAGATTAATTTGTAATTCATGCAATAAATGAACTAAATTTATGTACTTTATGTACAATTTTAAGTTTGTAAGTCAGAAGTAAATATAAATTAGCAGTCAGTGACTAACTCTTGAATAGTGACACATATTTCAGGGCATATTCTGAAGTATTGAGACATTTAAAATTATTTTAAGATTTGTACATTTAAGTTTTAAAATTGAGCGTCATTTAGTGTGGTCAAAATAAATTGTGTACGTATAGGTAGACTTGACCATCGATAAAAAGCAATTGACCAAAAAAGATATGTTTCACTCTATCTGATGTACTAGCTAGTACATATTAAGGAGAATTAGATTACATTGTTCAAAATGTAATGCAGAGAAAAACTGTCTTGAGCTTCATGTGTTTCAAGTGGCATATTCCCATCCTTTTCTTATTTGTCAGCCAGAAATAAGATCAATTCATTACACAACCTCAATGCTCCTGCCCCATGAGAAGTTACATGCTAGCTCCCCCTTGTGGTCACATTGACAATAGAGAGAGACATTGAGGCATTAGGGAAATTTACTTCTTAGGAAAATTAGGTTTGTTTAATCTTTGTATAGTACTTTTAAAAAAACAAATGAAAAGCTTATGAATTAAATAGTTAATTTATAGATGTGACCGCTGGATTGTTAAAATAAAGTGTTAAAGCTGGAAATAAAGATAATGATTTCATGCATGGTGCAGCAATCCCATTATTTCTTATAGTTAAGCATGTGAGGGCAATTCTAAAACTGGAGATCAGCCCTTGGAGGGAACCCGGGAAATCTGATTCAGTAGGTGGCACTCTTTCCTCAGAGTCAGTTTAGTAACAATGACCTAAAATGATGTTTCAAAAAGCTGTGTCACAGGAGGTCCTGCCTTTCAGGTGAGGCAAAAACCAAAAGCTTATAACTTATGGCTATAACAAGCCATATGTTTCTTTCCATAAGTCTGAGATATTTAAACAGCCTGTTGTATAGCTCTCGAACAGAGATCAGTGAGAAAAGTATAAAAGTACGTTGAGCTCTTCAGAAAGCAAATAAAACCTCTACAAATCCCTGCATTTTAATCATCATCATAATCATTAACCCTCCCAAGTTTCAGCAGCAAGGTCTTACTTAGATAATTATGTTCTGCTTATGTAAATTCCTCTTTTCAGTGAGCTAAGCATATTATTTTCTCTTATCTTTTAAAATTCGAAGCATTTCAATTGAAAACCAAGCGCTGTTAAACAGCTATTGTCTGTCACCCTCAAAATAGCACACTCTTGTTTTAGGTAAAGGACCTTTGTCTAGTTTTTTCCCCCAAAAGATTCATACACAAGTACACATCCAATGAAATAATTTCTGTTCTTACTTGAGTGATGTTTTTGAAGTTATGTTACATATTAAATAAAAGGAACAACTGGAAAGAAACATCCTTAACATTACAATGGCTGAATTGATTTTGGGAGCTACTGAAATCTAATCTATCTCTATACTCAGATTTTTAAAGAGTATCTATAGCTTTCTGAGTCACTGTCACTTGTTTCCAGTGATAAGAGAAAAGATAAGAAGAATGTGTAGGGAAGAGGCCATGGTCATTTACAAATTGCCAATACTAAAACAGAAATAGAATGATTTATAATATTTTAATTAAATGTTGAAAGACTTAAGTAGAACTTTTGTAGTAAATAAGTGAGACATCCTAATTTCTTACGAGAATGCTTATTGTAATATGTATTTGATATGTGACAACCATAAGCGTAGTGTTAGAAAAAAGAAATTTAGATTCTCAAGTGCTTATTTAAATATTGGCCAATTTTTCTTAGAAAAATACAGATTAAGAAACATATTGGTTATAATAATTATATGAGTCAGGGTGATCCATTTTCCCCTCTTTGAATAATATGCTCAGGGAATAAGACCCAAGGAAAGGTACAAAAATAGATGAATTTAAAATTTATTGTACTGCTCAGCCATTTACACAAATATAAATTAACAATATTTTGAAAGTATATCAATAAGGAATACTGCTAATTAAACTCCTTTGTTATGAAGATCCATTCAAGAATATGCTGAATGCCACAAAACCTCTTTCCAATAATTTTGTTGGTGATCTATAAATTCAGTTTATACAAATATTTTCATAAATGCTTGTAGGAATTGTATATAGTTGACTAGCATACTCACTGTTTGCAAACATTGAAGTAGCTCTGTTGGAAAAATTGTCAGAAATTATCTTTGATCTGCTAATATTAAAATTTTAAAAAAGGTGAGATGAGTTTGTGTGATGCATTACACAATATGCTTATATTTTCATAATTGAAAAATCTATTTATATAAATAGATTCCTGTACTTATGACCAGAAACTTCATTTATAATGGGAAGCTTATAACTATTGTGGTTCAAGTGCATCTCACAACCTGGAGAGAATGAAAAGATGGTCCAGGGTCTTTTTACTTTACTATTCAGGCTTAGCAGCAGCAAATTCATTGAGATGTAGAGATCTTTCTCACTCTGACTGGTGAAAGATGGTTGGTATAATTCTGTCTAGTTAGAGGTAAAGGGCACTACTGATGTGAACAGGCAAGAGCAGTCAGAGAAGGGCATAAAAATGGTGAAGATTTAAAAGTTTATTTTATGGCTCAGCCATTTCAACAAACATAAATTAACAATATTCTAAAAGTGGTAACTAGCTTCTTAAGTCATGCACCCTTCCAAGAATCTGCTAAATGCATTTGAAATCCAAATACATTTCCAATATGTTTGCATATAAAAGCATTACATTTAAAATATGACATGCTTTTAAAAAGGTATTCATGAAGAAGCAAGCTACGAAATTGCTTATGATCCCTGGACTCCAGATTAGAAGAAACTTCAGCACCTAAGAACTACCTAAGATTAAACACAGTTTAAAGATTTGTCCTAGTTTTAAATTGAATTAGTGACATGTGCAGTTGTCATGTATTCCTCCTTTGCCTCAAATCTTGCTAAACTATCATTATAAATATAAGGAAAAAAATACAAAGAAAATTGTGCATGATTCTAGAAAGAACAACAGTGACATATTTGAATAACTAAGAGTGCTTTATAGATACAGGTGAGATGGGACTAGACTGAAGAACATTTCACAAGTCTTGACTCCCCAGAGTCACTTCCCTGGGAATAAGAAGAGATCCTGAAATAATGTAAATATGTCCATGAAGAGTAGATGCTGTGGAATGTAGTGGTTGCAAATTTTATTTTATCAGTAGCTATAGAATTGAATCAGAAGTTTCAGCCCTCACTTTTTTCTGGATTTGATAAAAATCTGCAGGCTCTCAGGGAATCTATCCTAACCCTCAAGGATCTTGCTCTGTGAAAATGAGCAAGGTTAAGTGTATCATCGTGAAAAATAGCACTATAAGTTAGAGTTTCAGGACCGCATTGAGGAATCAAAGTATACCTTCTCTTACAAAGTGGAATTAATGCAGAAACAGAAGAAAGTCTTTGTAAAAATTCTACATCATGGTGTAATAACCTGGCTTGTGCTGGCCTAACTGACTCTACCTTAGCTGTAAACTCCATTTTTGCCTCTCCCTCCCTGCCATGTCTCCCTCGGGTGCATAACTGGGCCACCCTGATGCTGTGCTTATGTCACGCTGACCCTGTGCTTATCCTGTCATATAACCTTTGTAACTACATCCTGCTTGGCAAGCACACCTGCTATTGTGAATAACTCTCCTTGGAACCCCCTTGGTGATTGTTTGGAAAATACCCTGGCCTGCAACCCCGTCCCGATAACCTGCTCATTCTCATTCTGCTTCTGTGAAATTCCGCTTCAGCTAGGCTCCCCCTCCCACACATAAATCAAGGTGTAAAAAGGAATCAAACCTCCTTCCTTGGGGCTGAGAGAGTTTTTTTTTTTTTTTTTTTGAACATCCGTATTTATTGGACCCATATTCACAAAAGACAAAAGGCTGAAGCAACTCAGATGTCCCTTGTATAAACAAATCAAAAATGTAACATATACATACAATGGAATGTTATTCAGTATTTTTTTACTTGGTTTTTTTTTTTTTTTTTTTTTGAGACGGAGTTTCGCTCTTGTTACCCAGGCTGGAGTTCAATGGCGCTATCTCGGCTCACCGCAACCTCCGCCTCCTAGGTTCAAGCAATTCTCCTGCCTCAGCCTCCTGAGTAGCTGGGACTACAGGCACGCGCCACCATGCCCAGCTAATTTTTGTATTTTTAGTAGAGACGGGGTTTCGCCATGTTGACCAGGATGGTCTCAATCTCTTGACTTTGTAATCCACCTGCCTCGGCCTCCCAAAGTGCTGGGATTATAGGCTTTACAGTCTCTCAGTCGCTGACAAATAAAGGACTCTTAATTTGGAACTCAGAGCGTGGCACTTTCCTTCTAACTCGCTCGGATATAATAATGGTTTCAAAAAGATTTTTGGAAAAAGTGAATCCATGAAACTTGAATAGGTGACCATGAAGAAAAAGTGACTAAATTCCAAATATCATGACTGCGAAATGCAAAGCTGCAGTAAGTGCAGAGTCAGTAGCAGAAAGAACATTACAGAAAACTAAATGCATGGGAAAGTTAAGATATTTTTCTACAGCTTAGAACAATGGGATGGATGAAAAGATAAATAAAATCAGAGAAAAATAAATATAATGACAAGTACAGGCTATCCATTACCGGAATATAGTAACAAATAACATAAAGTTTAAAAGAAGAAAACAAAATAAAATGGGAGAAGTGGGGAAAACCTGTAACCATAAAAATGAGGAAAAAAGATTGGAAAGGCCTAGGTTCATAAATTAGAACAGCTCATTGACTACCAGCAAAATCGACTACCAACATAGACATACTCCCCCGACATTTGAAATTCAAGGATGATGAAAAATTTCTGTTAAGAGGCAACCCCAATTTATGCTTTCCAGAACTGCTTGGGAGACCACCCAATTTTGCATATAAATTGCATTTTATGCAAAAAAAATACTTTTCTTTTCATTTATTTTAATTCTCATTAACTCACTTTCATGTCTTTTTCTTCTTCTATGAGACAGATTTGTCTTCTGAATTTCTCTCTCTCTCTTTTTTTTTTTTTTGAGATGGAGTTTCACTCTCGTTACCCAGGCTGGAGTGCAATGGCGCGATTTCGGCCCACCGCAACCTCCACCTCTTGGATTCAGGCAATTCTCCTGCCTCAGCCTCCTGAGTAGCTGGGATTATAGGCACGCGCTACCGTGCCCAGCTAATTTTTTGTATTTTTAGTAGAGACGGGGTTTCACCATGTTGACCAGGATGGTCTCGATCTCTTGACTTCGTGATCCACCCGCCTTGGCCTCCCAAAGTGCTGGGATTACAGGCGTGAGCCACCGCGCCCGGCCCTGAATTTCTCATCCTAACAAATACTAAGTATGTAATACCTGTATAGAAATTTGAGCTCCCACAAATCAATAAGAAAAGTGGAATTAATCCTCAAGGAAAAGAAAAAAAAATCTTCAGCAAGCGATATCAAAGAACAATCTCAAAAAATATATATATAATTTATTTATTGACATGATAAATGAAGTGTAAACTTTAGGGTATGGAATTATAATAGTAAATGAGGCAGACAAGGAAGGTGCTTCATCCAAAGTCCAAGTTTGTATAAATTCAGTGTGTCACTGTGGGAGTGTAGGTCCACATTTCCTTGCTGGTTCTCAGATAAGAGACTCCCTCAGCAGTCTGCATTCTTTACCATGTTGCCCTTCTGTATTCAAACCAGCAAAGCCTGATCCTTCTCAAGCTCTAAATCTGTCTGACTTCTCCTCCTGTGTTATTTCTTTGGCCTCTAGCAGAAGAAAATTCTCTGCTTTTAAGGGCTTACGTTATTAGATTGGGTCCAGTCAAATAACTCAGGGCAATCTTCCTAAATCAGTCTGCAACCTTAGTTAAATCTGCAAAGTACTTTTTTTTCCATATAATGTAACATTCTGACTAACCACAAAATAATTGGACAAATAAATTATACAACTTATATGATAGCATTGTACCAAAATGTTAATATAAAAGTTAATAAAACAGAAACAGTTAAAATTTATACTAAAACAAAATAGGAACAGAGTATATAATATTAAAACATTCTTAAAACGTGTGTGTACACATTTGTATGTTGAAAAATTAGTGGTGAGAAAAACATCAAGCATTTATAAAGGCATATTATAAGTATTAATGTCTGAGTGGTAGAATGGTGGGTGACTTCTTAACATCTTGTATTTTTATAAATTTCGTTTTATGAACACATATTAATTTACATTAAAGAAAATATAAAAATAGGTAGCACAATTTTCTCTCACCAATACATTTAATATCTTATTACTTCACTGCCTCTCATATAAGCAATATCAATTTCCATGTTTGCTTTTGTTCTTTTCACCAGGCAAATCTTTTCTTTCGCAGAAATCTGTTTTCCAAAACCCGAGCATTCCACAACAAACAGCTGATTATACGACTTTCTCTTGCTTTCCGTTATAGCAGTTGTAGTAAATGATTTATCCCCAATGTAGAAGAAGAGCAGCCTAGGTATAGGTGCATGACTAACAATCTTTTTTTTATTTTAATGCATTGCTGAGACACCAGTTAATAAAAAAGAGAAATTAATTTATAGGTAAATGAAATAAGAACCTATCGATATGCTATGCTGTAACTTAACATTACAAAGGAAAAAAATACTTGTTACTACTTTCGGCTTTTATTTCTGGTACTTAACTCCATAGATTAGGTATACTAAATTGTTATATTTTAATACTATTTTGTATATAAGGTCCAATATCTGATGAGTTTTTTAGTGGATCAGTTAGATTAGTGCTACACTGATAAACTATTGTTTATGAAAGTATGAATTAATTTACTGTAACTCACAGTTCTTTGTGTTGCTTTTCAATCAAATATTTTTATCTTTTATCTTGATAGGCTTAAGATATCTATGATGCAAGTCCAGGAGCAGTGACTCATGCCTGTAATCTCAATGCTTTGGGAGGATCACTTGAGCTCAAGAGATCCAGATCAGCCTGGGCAACATAGCAAGACCTCATTTCTGTTAAAAAATAATAATAATTTTTTAAAAAGATGTCTGCAACTCATTGATTTATGTGGACTTAGTAAACATTTTCCTCTTTCTTTCTTTCTTTCTTCTTTCTTTCTTTTTCTTTCTTTCTTTCTTTTTCTTTTTTTTTTTGAGACGGCGTTTGGCCCTCATTGTCCAGGCTGGTGTGCAACGGCGCAGTCTCGGCTCACCACAACTTCTGCCTGCTGGGTTCAAGCGATTCTCCTGTCTCAGTCTCCCAAGTAGCTGGGACTACAGGTGCGCACCACCACGGCTGATTAATTTTTTTGTATTTTTAGTAGAGATGAGGATTCACCGTATTAGACAGGATCATCTGCCTCTGCCTTCCAAATTTCTGGAATTACAGCCTGAGCCACGTGGCCAACATTTTCAATTGAACCATTTATAAGTTCATTTAACAATACATTCATAATAATAACACATAATAAAGCACACGGAATTATTGGCAGTCTTAATTGTATCTAAATGTTTCTAATAACTGTTGAGGTGGGGAGGGGGTGGATGGTTCATTAATAAGGTTGTAAATGTTATTGGAATACCTTGGTTTTAATTTAGTCTAGTTAGTAGGCAAGTTAGCTAACTTCACAGAGACTAAATTTTCTCATCTCAAAAATTGTTAATAAAATATCTGATATTCCTTCTATCCACATTTGTGGGAATCAGATTATATTTGAAAAAATTTTCACTAACTCTAAAAAATAGTTGTCACTATAATTATTGCATTCATAGTCATTGTAGCTAAATTATGACAGAAAGGAACATAATGAGCATTTGAGAATTAGAAATTTGTGCTCATAAGGGATATAGTTTTCATATCTATTTAAAATTACAACTCTCTTAACCATCCTATATGCTGTTTATTCTCAAATGTTCAAAATATTTTGAAATATGCTTTATACATTGGTATTTTATTTGATTAATCAGTTACAGATTTTTACATATTTGAGATTAACTTGCTTACAGATTTTTACATATTTGAGATTAACTTGCTTATGATTTATATGTTTATCTGTAAATAGCTAATGCAGTTATATTTTAACTCTTGTTTACTTTTTCCTTTGTTTGCTCCTGAATGTGTGGCAGCAGAAACACAACTGTAAAGAGCACAGATAAGCTTTCAAAATGTTACATGGCATTTTCCCCAAACATCTGTCAAGTGAAAGGTTAGAATTTTCACTTCTAAAAGAAAAACATATACCAATTAGTATCAATATTCTGCTGCCTATCACATGATTTTGGTGGGGGGGAATTGACATGCTTGTTTATTATACAGATGACATTTCTACATGTGACTTTTTCTGCTGAATGTCTGCAAGTTGATTCAAAAGATAACTTCACATTATTTTGATGTTTATTTGATATATATAAAGTTTTGGCCTATAATCAGTTTGATTATATACTAGACATATTACCAAAAATTCTTTGTTTAATTAATTAATAATACTCTTACATATTCCAAAGCACCAGTGGATACTGCTTTTCTGAATTTGTTTAGAGAATTTGTTATCAGAAGTCCTATACTGAATAAAATACATTAGAGTATAATATTTTTAGATGTCACTGAGATTGTTATAAATATCTAATATCAGAAAATTGTGGATTAGTAAAATTTAAACTTTTCTTTAGAATTTAGGACAGGTTTTAATTATTTAGATTATTCTTAAATATAACTTGAATAATATTTTGAGCATGTTTTTGATACAAAATTATGTTGACATAAACTTTTGAAATGTGATTGTCATAGGTTTTATAAAAGCAGCAATACCTTAGCAAACATAAATAAGACATAATAATCACATTTTGTATGATTTATTCTTCCTCCAGTAATGATATACCAAGAATATCTTCCATAGCAGAACATTATGCTTTTGAATGAAAATGTAGAATTTCATCATATAGATGTTAATATGTAACTAATTCCTTCTTAATAGGTATATAGACTGATTCTGATGTCCTTTTTTAGTGTTGAAATTGACATAGCATCTTTTTTATTCTATATTTATAGTAGTATAAACATTGCAACCTCTGCCTCCTGGGTTCAAGCAATTCTCCTGCCTCAGCCTCCCTAGTAGCTAGGACTACAGGCACTCGCCACCATGCCCAGCTAATTTTAGTAAAGACGGGGTTTCACCATGTTGGCCAGGATGGTCTCGATCTCCTAACCTCGTGATCCACCCACCTTGGCCTTGCAAAGTGCTGGAATTACAGGCGTGAGCCACCACGCCCAGCCAGGACTCTTTACTGAAACAAAACAAAACAAAAATTCTTTTTTTTTTGAGACGGAGTTTCACGCTTGTTACCCAGGCTGGAGTGCAATGGTGAGACCTCGGCTCACCTCAACCTCCGCCTCCTGGGTTCAAGCAATTCTCCTGCCTCAGCCTCCTGAGTAGCTGGGACTATGGGCACGTGCCACCATACCCAGCTAATTTTTGTATTTTTAGTAGAGACGAGGTTTCATCTTAACTAGGATGTTCTCGATCTCTTGACTTTATGATCCATCTGCCTCAGCCTCCCAAAGTGGTGGGATTATAGGCATGAGCCACCGCCCCCGACCTTAAAAAAATTTTTTTTTCTAAATGACAATATTGTATAAAATGACAAAATTTGAGTACACTTACTTGATTGGGCAAAAATAAATACACACTGTACTTATAGAAAATACTGTATTTTCTTTTTTTCCTTTTTTCTCTTTTTGAGATAAAGCCTTGCTCTGTCACCCAGGCTGGATTGCAGTAGTGTGACCACCGCTCACTGCAGCCTCAACTTCCAGGGTTTACATGACTCTTCCACCTCAGCCTCCTGAGTAGACGGGACTATAGGCACCTGCCGCCACACCAGGCTAATTTTTGTATTTTATAGATAGGGTTTCACCACGTTCATTGTACAGGTTGGTCTCAAACTCTTGGGCTCTGGTGTTCCACCCCTCTTCGCCTCCCAAAGTGCTGGGATTACAGACATGAGCCACTGTGCCTGGCCAAAAATATTGTAGTTTTGATCCATGGTTTGTTGAATATGTGAATGTAGAATTGGCAAATACAGTGGGCCATACTATGTCCTTTTATTTATTTATTTATTCATGAAGACAGGGTGTCATTCTGATGCAGAGGCTGGAACGCAGTGATGTGATCATAGCACACTGCAGCCTGGAGCTCCTGGGGGCTTGCGCTTAAGCATTCTTCCTGTCACAGCATCCTGAGTAGTTGGGACTACAGACACATGTCACCATGCCCAACTAATTTATTTATTTTTATTTTTTATGTTATTTAAAATAAGGGACTTGAGCATCCCCTGAATTTAGAATCAGCGTAGGTTCTTGGAGGTTCTTGGAACAAATTCTACACCACCTGTACCAAGGGATGACTGTATCATTCCTTAATGGCAGTCAGTCTATAAGGAGGTTATTTAAGGCAATATCCTTTTTTTGAGGAAATACACATTAAAATATTTGAGCGTGAATGGCTGTGATTTGTAAACCTTACTTTCAAATGATTCAGAAAGTAATGCATGTGTATACACAGATGATATGTATATGCAAATACACTTAACGGATGTGTATGTTTATACATACATGCCATATAAAGAAAAGAAAGATAGAGAATGAGAAAGCAAATGTGACAAAATGTTTACAAAAACTAAATCTGGTAGAGTGTTTACAGGTGTTATATCCACCCTGTTGCTTCTACTCTCTTTACTTCCCTCCATTGTCAAAAATCTGTTAGACAAACTAAAATGAGGTAGACACCATGATATTAGGCATGTTCAAGTCAGTAGGGCCCAATGTGAGGGTGTGGTAGCTTCCCAGCATTTGGAGATTTGCTACATACAGGAGGATTAAGATGATGCAAGCATATTGCATACTCCAGGAAGCAGGCTATAAATGTGGAAGTGAGTGGAAGTAGGTTGACTCCACAGTTTTGCAGTGGAATTAGAAGTACTAGTATTTACTCATGGTTATCAACATAGATATAAAAATAAATAGGAGTGTGTGAATATCACATACTTTTACACTGTCTCATCTCAATATTGAAATTTTTCCTGCCTTTTGTTTTGGGAGAGTTGAGTTCAGTCTTTCTTCCCTATCACGATACTCTTCAATAAAATTTTCCTGCTGGTAGAATTGTTCTTTTCCACACCTTATTATAGAAATTGTCTCTAGAATTAGATAATTTATTACTTATTACATATAAAAGGATTCTAGTAGTCTTAAATTTTCAAGGAAGAGAGTCATCAAAATTAAACAAGAATTTATATTTGTATTTTCATTTTAGGTAGATGGTTATCAGTTTTGTCATCATATGTTAAATACTTGACAGGATTAATTTTGGAATCATTTTATGACATGTCTTTTAACTTGCTTTATTGTTTTAATTATCCTTATGAAGTTAATTCCAGTTTTTACTGAAGTGGCAGTTCCACAAATTTTAGCAAACTGCTTTTCTCATATAAGTCATACATACAAATGACTTGATGCTACACTTTAAATGTGTTATGTTAATTAATCAAGTACTTAATTCTATTTTAAAAGGAAGACTCAAGAAAGCATTTTTATTTCTTTAGTCATTAGCTTGATCCTAGAATTAAAAGTAATTTACGAGATACCAAAATGTCATAAGCAAAAGTACTTGCTGTTAAAAAGTTTTAGATACACTTTTTGTGGTTCAATCACTATAACGAATATAATATTTACATTTCCTTGGACTGTTATAGAGATTCCATTTATACACGTGCCAAGTTTTCTATAAAACATAGATGATGAATGATAGGGTAAATGAAGTGGTGTATATTTAATGCCACACGTAGGGTAGTAGTAGGTATTGAATGGATGCCTTTGATATTTTTCTCTCTAGCTTGTCTTAAATTCTTCTTTTATATTTTATTTGAACACAATAGAAATGGTTCAAATGGCATAGGTAATGTTAGAATAGTGCATAAAATTGGCATAAAGTTGATTGTATATGGATATAAATAGAGGTAACATGGTTTGAAAGCTAACATTACTGTGTAAAGATCAATTAAAACATGAATAGGCATTATGTTATTGAACTGAATATTGTTTAGCTCCTTGCTGTCATAATGAAAAAAAAAAACTCGACAGTCAGTTCCATTCAGTAATATACAAACAAACTTCTGTTTTTAAGTCCAGTTAGGATTATACCTATTTTTTAATGACCTAAATATAATAACATATCATTTATGTCCCAACATAGGAGTCTCATAAATAAATCTAACAAAATTAAAAAGTGAAATGGAAGGCAATAGATAGAAGAAAACTGAATTATCCATCAATGATTTCACTATGTAGTAAAAACAACATGCATTATAACATACAAATTTTTTAAATGTGGATTTGAAAAATTTGTAATTACAAGCACAAATATGTCATCATGAGTAGAGACAATATTTGAATTTTTTCACAGCATTTCTATTGATTTTACAAGAATAAAGATACTCTTGGATTTCAACTTTAAGAAATAGAGTTGTTCCAAAATATACTTATTAACAGATTTTGAATTCCTAAGTATTTTTTTTTCTATTTTCTAGCTTGTAAACTATTTAGTGGAAAACAAGGCTTCCAATTATAATTGCAAAAGAGAAAAACAACTCATATAAAAACATGACTTAAGAATAATTTTCAACTTTAAGCAGACTATAGTCACATGATATAATTTGCAGGTGTCGTTTTAGAGACACAATAAACTATGTACCCAGTTACATTCCTTTTTCAGACAACAGTTTGCAATCAGGAGAATGTGTGATGAGGTTTAATCAAAGATTAGAACTTTTTAATTAAATAGGGCCTTTTGTGACTAGTCATTTGACATTAATTACTGTTTTAGTTGGATTCCTTTTGATTTGTAAAGGGCCCTGAGCATTGCAAAAATTATATTGCATCACAGAAATTGTTGATAATTAAAACAAAAGCTTGTCTTCATTAGCCCATCATACACCTTAAAAAGAAACATCACTTTAAATGTTAAATGGATGCCTTAAATAGACTAGAGGGTTTTAAAGAAAAAAATAACAGATGGCATGTCAGGCCAGTCGCTTTGGATGGACAGTTTGAAAGTTGTTAATTGTAATGACTTATAAGCTGTTTTGAAATTTCAGTCACACTTTTAGGGGCTAATGGTAAGAGGTGTATGTGCGGTTCTAAGGTCTCAACACTCCTATGGGAATCATAAACCTAACTCACGTACCACTGCCACGAATAGAAGTCATCAGTCAACCTGAATGGTAAAACAGAAACTGACCTAAAAGTTCAAATAATATTTTTGTTTGTGGGCTCATGGAGATTGAAAAGAAAGTTGAAACTCTTTGTAAGAGCTCTAAATCTAGGTAACAATAGGATACCCATAGTAAAAACTACTATTCATCTCTCTAATTTGGAGTATATATGCAGGGGTATCTTTATTAAAAAGACTCAGATTATTGGTGATTTAAATATTAATGAACTAATTTGTCTGAAAGTAATCTGAGAAATAAAGCAAGAACCTAGAGAGATAAAGGTAATTAAAAATGATAACAATGTGCTGTGTTTACGTAAGTGTATGGTGATTTGACCTGTACCATCATGGACACTGAGTTGTATTCCCAGTTGGGAAAAAGAATCACATATGTTCCATTTCTGGCTGCCTCGTAATAAAGGGCATTCAATTTTAGCACAGTTTACCTTAGTTTAGGGTTATGGTCTGTGGACAGAGTAAAGCTAATTGGCTGGAAAACTGATGTCACCCATGCCCTTGGCTTCATTAGCAACATGCACTAACCACCTGAGTAAAACAGATATGGTGTTAATAAAACTGACCTTGAAAAATACCTGCTTATATGAACAAAAGATACGCAATATCGAGAATGGAACATGTTGTGACTACTTTTGCCTTTATTACTGCATGTGTAAAAGCTAGTTAGCTAAAATGTGTTCAGTATAATTGTACTGAATTATCTTAAGGAAAAAGAGTCTCTCAGAACAGTAAAAAATACTTAAATGATATCAACTGAGTCCACTTCAATCTCTGTTGAAATAAAAACTGTAAATACAAGTTTTTAAGAAGGAATAATCTACGTTGCTTCTAGGTGTACAGGGTGTGCATTTAGACTTTTATTAGCAAATTTTCCAAGTTTATGTTTTATGCTATTTTCATGTCTAATAGAGAACTTCATATGAAAACAGCCAAGAGAGGAAATTAATTGCTCATTATGGTAAATAGCTCTAGGGTGTTGAGGAGATTTTATTGACCTCACTCTTCTCATCTCTAGCCCAGGGATTAAACAAGCTGGAACCACAACAAAGGAAAGCTACGGGCCAAATTTTCCAAGATAATAACTAGGTAAATGGACTGTGCCATTGTGATATGTCCAAATTATCATGAAAACAGATATTATATCTAGCAACCTGCAGAAATGTAAAAGTACAAAACTAAAAGACTAAAGGAAAATTTATAAGAAATCATTAACAATATTCATGGGGAGAAATGGCAGATGCAGATGAAGGGGAGGAAGACAGCAAATCACACTACCACGTGTGTACCTATGCAACAATCTTGCATGTTCTTCACCTGTATTCCAAAACCTAAAATGCAATAAAAAAAAGTTTTAAATATTTTTTCAACTCCAATGCTCTAGCATTCAGGGCTTTTAATTTATTTTCTTTGAAGCTAAAAAAAATAATATTCATCTACTTGTCGCTGACTACTTACCAGTTTACACATATCATGCCATTTAGTCCCCTCAACAACACTTTGAAGTCTGATTGTCCACATTTTACAGATGAAAAAATTTGAAGAGCTTAAAAAACTTTCCAGGATTACATAGTTAGCATGATCTACTTAATTTAAAATTAAAGTCATATTTGAAAAACAATTTTAAGATTCAAAAACAAGATTGGAAAAAAGATTAGCTTGAAATGCACCATTTGATATTTTAATAAGTAGATTACATTCCTCTTAAATGTTGAGATATGCATAAGATATGGAAAATTGAGTAAAGAAATTACAAGACCAGAGATACAGGGTTGAAAGAGCTACTGACATTAGAAATGTGTTTGTACATTGAAGTCTTACAAGAATAGACCAGGAATACTTTCCTGAGTATATGTGTATTTAATCACAGCCTGTCCAGTTCAACCTTCACCTCAGTAATTCCTGGCCAGCCTCAGCCACTGAGTTCCACTTTGGCTTTCTGTCTGGTGTCTGCATCAAGGATGTATAATTGTCATTGTCTGTCTTTCCTGCTTTTTCTCACTTACATAAACATAAATGTCTCTGGAAAAATCAAGTTTTCAGCCCTTCTTTTACCCTTTACAAAAAAATTCTACAACTCCATTTGGTTAAATATAAACCCTAATGGGAAGGGAATTCTGTTTTTGAGTTCTCATCTCTATTCTGCTGTATAGCCTACTCCTGTAGGCTCCACAAGCTCCTTTTGGAATTAGTCATGGCAAATTCCCTTTTGTTTAAATAAAACCAAAGCTTTTCATTACTATCCCGTAAGATAACATTCTCTTGCCCCCTTTAATGACTATGTTCAGGAATTTGTGCTCTACCTCTGTGCTAAGAACACTGTTTGTGGTTCTTTCCAAGGGTTCTTGCCATGTAGATTAAGAAACTAGGAGACAAAAATAGCAAACTCGACAAAATTCCTGTGAAATATACCAATCCTCTGATTCCTGTTGTCTGTAGACAATCTATAATATTTAGTCTTTGGGAGAGAACCCTTCTCAATTCTCTTGCAAGCAAAGGAACTGATTCCAGATCACTCATTGATAGCAACAGTCTTTGGCATAGCATTAATCAAAACAAGGTTAAACCTAAGAAAAAAATATTCATCTTGGTGTCAAACTCTACTACTATTACCACTTTTTCCTTTTTTGCTAGAAGAGCTGATGACCTTGCACTTTATTTTATTTTGCTCCCCAGGAAATGAAGGAAAGCTAAAAGACAGAAATAATAGTTTTGTAAAAAATCTGATTTCATAGTTTTGTGAATACGTTGATGTTTTAAGTTTACAATCAAAATTAATTCTATTTCTGTGTACCTGTGAAATACAGGCTCAGATCTAATCTAAGCACATAAAATATGAAATAGTTAAATTTACAATTTACAGATTGCACTGCATTTAAAAAAAGAAGGATGATAATTTTTTTACTCTGTGTTTAAAACTCAGAGATATATCTTATTAAAGACAATTAAACATAAAATCAATAATTATTATAAGCATGTTTACAATTGAAATAGTGAAACTATTTTTTCCCATAGAAAATGTATTTGGAAAAACAACAATATTAAAACTGCATTTGGCATTCTTTGCACTACTTATTTTCCCGCATAAAGCCTATCAGTTAAAATGATGAATTTTTAACCTTTTCCATTTCTCCCAGAGAACATTTAATTCATATTCTTCAGGCTTTTTGAAACTGGTTCCTCATACTAATGAAGAAATTATTGTTTTCGTAATATTTACCAAAGCCCTGTTACTGAACTTTTCTCAAGGACATCTCGTTTGCTTTTAATGTATAAATTTCTGATAATCATTTTAGTTGGGGAGGGAAAGCATAGAAAAAGCATTAAAATATGCAGCTAATGTGTAGTTTAATGAATTTGAACTAAGTTATAATGCATTATGTTAAACACAATGCATGTGGTGTATAGGAAATAAAAAGGTCATGATATCTAAGAATAGTACATCAACAAATGGAACACTAATGAACAAAAATATTCTGTATAAGTTATTCTTTTGCTCTGAGTCCCAATTTTGTTTCTTCCAAACTGACTGTTATTAAAACTGCCCAAGAAATCCAGCAATATGATTCTTTTGTGTTTTCTGACTCCAGGAAGGTACAGGATTAGGCTGTACATTAAAAATGTGCTATTTTTATAAATAATTGAAGTATAATGTTCTGAGCATGAATTATCTGAAAATGTACACAATAAGCTATAATTTAAGAAGAATAACTTCTTGACTCTCTTTACCATGACAGACATTGAAACATACTGCTCAGAATATGTTGACTTCTCTAATGGAAAGTACCACTGCAGATGGCTGTCCCAGAGCAGTTACCTAAGAAAAGGTACATGTGGAACTGTGGTAGCTGGAGTTGATCCTCATGACTTTTTTCTGTTTCTTCTAACCTAAGGAAGTTTCCACTCAGGAATAAGGTGAAAAACATCACATTTAAATCTTTACTCCATGGCCCTTCTGATATATGATTTGAAAATTTCTAAAGTGCATTTTAGGCCCAATATGGTGGCTCACACCTGTAATCCCAGCACTTTGGAAGCCAGTGGATCACTTGATGTCAGGAGTTTAAGACCAGCCTGGACAATATAGTGAAATCCTCTCTCTACTAAAAAGATAAAAGTTAGTCAGGCTTAGTGGCACAGGCTGTTTGAGAGGCTGAGGCATGAGAATTGCTTGAGCCCAGGAGGTGGAGGTTGCAGTGAAATGAGACTGTACCACTGCCCTTCAGCTTGAGTGAAACAGTGAGACCAGAAAACAAACAAAGTGCATTTTAGTGAGACAAAACCAAGCTACAAATTGCTAAATTACACAACATTTGGCCTAAAACTGCCTCTGTATTCTGAATTTCAACATAGAAAACTACAAACTAACTTAGTATATGGTTAAAAAAAAACAGTACTGTAACATAATTTAAGAGTATATTCTTGTAACAAACATCTGTGTCTCAGCCAAGCATAGCAGCCAAGTTTTAGTCAATCACAGGTGGGCAGCTGATCAGATCATGTTCATATAAGGCAAATGCTAAGCTATAGCCAATCAAGCTGTTTCTTTGTGTCCGTTTCTTTTTCTGTCTATAAATGCCACCTGTCTATGTTCCTGGATGGAACTGTCTGAACCTCTCCTTGTTCAGAGTGCTGCCTGATTCATGAATGGTTTTTTTTTTTGCAGAAGTAAACTCTGTTAAATTTAACTTGTCTAAAGTTTTTCTTTTAAATATATATATATATACACATACATACACACACACACACACACACACACACACACACACATGGTCCATCTTTCTCAGCTTTTATTTCTCTTGTGGTAACAGTAGAATGGGATTTTGCTTTTCTAGAGCTAAGAGTGGTGTCAGGTGAAATAAAGCAGTATTTATTAACATACAGCAGTTACATGCATTTCTCATCCTGAACTAATTGGCATTTCTTAAACATGCCTTATGTTTTCAAGTATTTTCCTTTCTAATTAGAATGTCTTCAGTACCTCATCTGTACATATGAAAATTACATTAATCCTTTTATTTTAAAATTTCTTAAAATTATGTCTTAACATCCCTCTAAGTCCCACCTAAGTGAAAGTGCTATTCTAATTCCTTATAATTGGATGTGATTTCTCCTTTCTTGGATTGCACAACTATTTAATTATCATTTCTTATGACACACATTTTGTTTTGTTTTTCATTATCATTTTTATTTAATTATTGTTTCACTTTAATCCATCACTACACTTTAAAGGACTAGAGAACAAAGATCGTTTTTGAAACTCTGTATACCTTATTGTATCTAACAGAAATAGCTCACTCTTAATAAAAATTGAATTAAATTGTTCTGCCCTTTTTTTGTGAGTAACCTTACCGGTATTTTGTTCTCTCTGTCAGGATACTAGTTGAACATCTGAAATTCAGAAATATAGTTTTCCAATTATCTTAAACATCATAAATACAAGAGAAGAGCTATGTAGTTATGGCCTCTAGAATGACTTCCATTAGTCCAAATGCCAGGTATGAGTATCACTTACTACAGCTGGGTCAAAATGGACTAGTGACAAAATGTTTAATAATTATGCACAACAGTTAAACCTATAAATTGAAAAAGATAAAAGTATTCCATTCTTATTTATAAATCATTATAAATAAATGACATTAAATAAATATATATATCTAGGATACATGAAAAATAAATGGTAGAGTCACAGATTAAAAGTCATCTTCTAAAATAATAGCCAATGTAACTCTTAATTTGTAAATGGAATGTATATTACTTTATTGTCCTAAAATTATTCTTAATATTGAGGGACTTCATCTAAGTTTCTTAGAATATGACATGGTAATAATTAGCATAATTTGTATGAATAACAAATAACAATGATGGTACTGCAGTTCTTCTAATGAAATAATTCGTTATTTAAGCTGTCTAAGCATTATGCTTGACAGCTACCCTATCAACAGCGGAGTTAATTCAATGCACATGGAAGAACAGTTTAAATATTAAACAATCAATCAATCATTGTCTCATCCTAGATAATGAGTAAAGACTATTACTTCAATTTTTTCCTCTTTTCTGAAAATCTCAACATAATCAAATTGAAATTTTCTAGATAATAAAGTGAGTTAACATTTATGCTCCTATTCATATATGTTTACATAGATTAGAATTACTTAGAAGTAGTATCTTTGGTAATAATCACTCAAATTCTTATATGAGCAAAGCATTTAGTTTGAATCCTTTGCATATATTTTATTAACTTGAAGGGTTTCTTTCAAAACTAGCAGAGATTGTTACTGATTTGCTCAAATATTGTGTATATGAGAGAAATTTTGCTGTGTTTCACAGTATGCAAGAACAATTTTTGTTACCACATGGTTATGAACTAATACTATGAAAAAGCCTGAATTATATATTGAACAGTTCCATCTTTAAAAATGTAGGCTATAAAAGTGAAGTAACTTAACCAAGATCCTTACTGGACTCTTGCAAATATATAAGTAGAGAATATCTGTAGATAAGGACAACATGTACTTCAATAAGGGCAAAGGGCTAAAAAAATTTTTAAACAAAAAGAGATAGTGTGCAGTTATGTCCCAGGCCTCCTAAGAATGTCCAAGAAATCAGCATATAAAAATGAACAGACTGGTAAGGTATCAGACCTTTTGTTTATTGTTGATAGGCTGGAATTAAAAAGTCTTATCATGAATAGCAGGCTTTTACAAGGAAACCAACAATCACTCAAGCCTTCCTCTGTTAAAAAGAGGTATGGTGAGAAAATGTTGGGGATTCTTAAATTAAGTATATAATAAAGAATATATGTATATGTAATTAATACACAGAAATTATATAGAATTATCTTTCATGATAATATAATGCTTTGAAAATAAGAACCATAAAGAGGTCATCTCTAAATTCTTATGTTGATAAGTTACTATGAATTGATTTGAAACTGTTTTATAAAAAGGATTGTAAGAAAAAACATTCCAGAATATTCAACCATGGTTAGACATTTAACTATTAACTATTTGAGATCATAGATTTTTATGAGGTCTAGAAAATAGTTTGTGATTTACAAAAAAACCTTTATGAAATAATTTAAAACATAAACAATGCAATGCATTTTTTAAAAAGCTTTTTCATTCTACTGAATTTATAAAATACATATCATTTATATTAGCTGTCACATCACAATTTTGTAAAGTATTTTCTCCTTCACAATCGAACAACCAACAATCTAATATAAATATAATATACATTTACAAAAATCAAAATTAAAATTCTGAAGATATATGCAGGATTTCTTGAAAGCAATGAAAGTGATATTAGAGAACTCCAAAAGCTGAATTTGTAAATTATTCAAAACTGATATAATACATGTCAGTATTAAAACAGCTAACCACTGATGAAAAACTTACCAAGGATCTTAAAAATATTTAATTTTTTATTTTAAGCTAATTTTCCACACAAACTTTATTGTGCCTTCTCCTTATATAAAATGTTAGTCTTTGCTTTAAGATGATTTAATGTGAGTGACTTTTTGTTTCTCCTGGGACTGATCATCTTAGATAATGAGAAGCTCCTTAATTAAAAGAAACTAGAAAGATGTAACTGTTAACATGCTAAAAGATAGACAAGCAAACAAAAGTATGCAGAAGTTGTTCCAAAAGATTTTTGAATATGTGAAAATAAACTGGGTTTGGACTTAGGAAGATGAAATAGAAAAGCAGCAGCACCTGTGAACACCAGAGATAAATGTTTCTTCCCATGTGACTTCAGACAAGCTCTAAGGTTAGGGTCAATAAATCTAAAGAACAGAAGATGAGAAGAAGAGATTGTCTAGGTAATTTATTACAGACCTTTAATTAAAACATCTCAGCCAGCCTGAGCTTTCCTCCTTTTATCCCTTTGCCCTACTAGGGTTGCAGCTGGATTTAAAACTAAGACCTGTTCTTTACATTCATGACAGATATGCTACAGGTTGCTGCAAATGTGGATGTCAAGGCCCAAAAGAAAGAAATCAGGGTTTCTGAGGGAAAAATTTACAAAAATGGAAGACCTTTAGTTTTACCTTGTAGTGAAATTTACTGAAGGACTGTAGTCGGAGTAAGCCCTCCTTCCTCTGCAAACTGTGCTATGTTTAGGCATTCTTCAGTGAAGCATCCTCTTAAATGGTGCTGTCATAGTCTTACTTACTAAGGAAGAGACCTCCTGTGGAACAGACTCGCATAAATGAGAAGGAAGTCTCTATCAACTCCTTATGTTAAACACATGGTCTTTTTATGTAAAAATGAACCAAAAACTATAATTACCATACCTATGAGGAATAACAAAGCCATGAAAAAAAGACCACATTGATACTCAGTTTGGGAGGAGAACATTAAAAATAACAGCAATACCAATAACACATGCTAATGAAACTCTGTGGAGAAGTTGGGTAGTCAAAAATACATATTAAAAAATAGACTTCATTATAAGAAAATAAGCAGCAAAGAGTGCCAGTAAAATTACCCAGTTTTTGGAATATAAAGGTCAATGAATAAAACAAATAATCTATTAGCAGGGCTAAAAGCCATCTCCTTGATAAAATAAATAGATAACGCTTTTCTTCATGGTTATAATAGGCTAGGAACTGTTCTATAAACTTGATATTGTTCTTAACTAATCCAATTCTCACAATTAATCCATAAACTTGATTCTTCTCTCATATCTAGTTTGTAAATGAGAAAACTGACGCTGAGTGAATTTGAGTAACTTACCTAAGTTAATATAGCTTGCGGTAGGCAGCTACATTTTGAATGCTGGTAGTTCTGTGACTAAACACACACACCTATCAATCTTCAATGATTTTGAAGGCAAAGTGAAAGAAATGCCCAAATGTTTATAGTAAAAATTACAAAGAGTTTTAAAATATTAAAGAAAAATAAGGTGAAGAGACTGATGAGTTCTGTTATTAATTCATTACAACTAAAATACAATTAAAAATTCCTGATTAAAAAAAAATGTTTCTTCATATTGAGAGGATCCAATGAACGAAATCAGAAGAAGAAATTTGAAGACTTACTCTTAAACATAACTAAGTCAAATCTTGAAACAAAAAGGAGGTTGAAAATTCTAAATCTATCCAGAAGCAAACCCAGGTTACCTGCAATGCAACAAAATAAGAATGACCGATTCAGTTTTGCATCATCAACAATTGCATCTTGAGGCAAAATAAAATCTTTTTTGACATGCAAAAATTTATAAAATATACTAATACGTTTAGCAACAAACACTATAATATTTTAAGTTTGTGTTTTTCAAGGCTCTATAAGAAAGGTCACAACGTGTATCAAGATTTGGCATTCCTTAGGAAAATGAATATAAAAGCAACTGTGTTCAAACGGGTCCTGCCAAATGGGGAAAAATGAATGTAAGACCTGCAGAGAAAAGTCTCTCAAAGTAACTCTTCAATAAGAAGAAGACATTAATTTAGGAATACCTTAAAAAATTGAATGACACTGAATAATAACTGCAATATTAGAATTTGTATAAGGAAAATAAATGTCTACATTTATGGAAATAATTAGCAATGCATTTAGAATGAAAAGGTATGCAAGATTCAAGAAATGGTGTAAGTTCTATGTGGTCTAGAAGAGGTAAAAAATTAAAAGGTGAATCTGTGAGATACTCGCTGTAGTCTGACCAGTTTAACCGTTTGGTTTTAATTCTGTGCTTCTTTTCCTTGGGAGCTGTCACATCACTGGATGTGCAATGACTCATGAACATCATGTTGCAAATTCTATTTATGTGTTTTATAATTTAAAAATTGACCTGCAAAACATTAACAGCTTAGCTATAGCCACTGAGTTAAATGCAGTATTTATAGGCAATATAAACATAAATTATTTTATATTCATTTAGTTGTACTTCTGTACAAACATAGTTTTCTATCACTGTTTCAATTAAAGCTGGTGGGTGTTAGTTTAATTAAAATGAGTTATATGTCTTCTAAATGTTCATATTAGACTCCATAAATTTTGCTTCCTTCGTATGGATATTTAGACATAGGATTACATAATAAATATATATCATGTCTTTTTTTTGTTTCATACTCTGCATATGACTATGATGTTTCTTTATTTTTCAACATCTTGATAGAGAAGCATTTTTAAGAGAAGGGATTGGGAAGAACTAAACTCGTGGGCAAATTAACGCTGGTGCACTTTCATTCTGTTGTAATTACTTTTTCTATAAATGAGAAACATGTTCCCTTTTTGCTTTCACATTTATTCCCATTGCCTCTCTTCACCCCGTCTTTATATACTAAATTAGCTAAAATGAAGAAATGAAAGTCAAGTATAAGACAAAGCTGGGAGAGAATACCATTGGTTTGTTTATTTTGTTTGCTTACTATACTCCCAACTTCTCTGTAGGTGAATTAATTACCTTTAACTCTCCAAATTTAATGCTGATATTCAAGTTCAGGTAGTTCCAATTCTATTTCAGTTGCTAGCTGATAATCAGTATTGTGAAAAGAGTTTATCTCTGGTTGAGGGATTGTATGTGGGAGTGAAAATGGTTAATGGTATTAAAATTCTTAAGAAACCCAAAAGAGGTTAGGTGATGTAAGAAAAAATATATCAAATCATTATTAGCTAACATTATGCCAAGTTCAAGGCCAATTTAATACAAAACAATTTGAAAACAGTGACATCTTTTGGTTGTGTTTTATTTTTAATTCTATTTGTAAATATGTAGTCTGCTCAACTGCCAGAAAAATAGACACTTTTTGGGTTTCATGGCTTTAAAATCCTAGGACATAAGCAGGATTGTCAGGTAACATAATTGTAGGAACAAACAATAAAATCTACAACTTAGCAGCTACATATTGCCACATTAAGTATTCCAGAGCATTTCTCCCTTCTCAATAAAAATTGAGTTTAGTTTAACTTGCTAAAACCCTTTGACTGCCGGAGGCATTGGAATTGCTTTACTGAAAATACTTTCAGAAACCTCAGGGGGTCTAATGTGGGGTGAGCTCCCTGGTGGTTGATTAATACTTTGTCTCCTAAAATACTGCTAGGCTTACATGTTGTTTATACTAGCCATTCCACAAATAACAATGCAGAATCAGCAGAGAAGTTTTGCTTTGAATTTGTATATCCACTTAACAGCAGTGGTTGTAACAGAGGTTCTTAAGATTTCAGCAACAATCTACCGTGAGGAACTATTTCATTCATGAATAAATTACATTAACTTGGTTATCCAGTCATAGCCAGTTTTTGGTGTTTTGTTTTACTCTTGTTTTCTTTGGGACTGTGTGGAGGGTAGAATATCCTCTAGCTTATGTGAGAACCACCAACTAGAGAATGAGCTGCACTAGTAGCCATACAACCATTTGTATTAAGAATTATAATTCCCTTGTTGTGCTTTCAACACAAATTGTAATTGCAATGTTACTTTAACAGACCTTTCAACTATGTCATGCCCCAGAATAAAATTTAATAAATATGATTCTGAAGTGGTGTAAGTGTGTGGTATTTTATATTTCAATATAATGGAGAGAGAATATTCTGTAGTCATCTTAATATTCTTGCATCTAAGAAAATCAAGTTAACAATCATGAATATACTATTCTTTCAAGAAGAAAAATTAAGCTGATTTTAAGCAAAGAGCTTCACATATACTGTACTGTAATAAATTCCTCATTAGGTATATCAACTCTGTGAAAAGTAAACATTTGGATTCGCCTTTTCACTTAATTTTAATTCATTTGTTCTGAGGAAAGAAAAGCTTGTGTGTAGTTTGAAAAGATTTGATGCATTTGCTAAAGGTGTGAAATTTCTGTACCGTCTTTACTCTTTGCTTTAACACCACTCTCCTTTTTGGAACACTTGATTATCTGAACTTCTTGCCTGCAAAAATGGAAATCATTAGTTTCACAAGCATTTATTCATACATGTTTATATTAGCTGATTAGTTGAATGAATCTTACAAATATGTATGTGGACTACTTAAATCAATTTAGAGGAGCAAAGAGGAAAATTATTATGATATTTTTGTAGGAATGAAACTCTGCCTAAAGTTACAGAGCTAGACTTTAGAGTATAATGATGTCTTAGAAGTTAATAGAAAAATGAATACAAAAACCATGATAGTGGTAAATGCCGTTTATTAGCACCATCTATGTTTCAAAAACCTTGCTTACCTCTTCCTTCATACTGTAGTAACTCATTCAGAGATTAAAAAAAAAGAAACAAACAAAAAAACAAAACAACACTCCCAGTGTCCCAATTATGGTGTAATCAAGACATAGCCGTAAAAACAATCAATCGCAATTGTTAAAGTGGCTGCAAATAAAAAAATCCAGCTGGTGCAGAGCCATAATTTGAACCCGAATCTTCTCATGCTAAATTCAACTTTAAAAACCATACCATACCTCAAAGCTCAGGGAAAAAGAAAAGAAAACAAAAAAAGAGTATACCATGCTAATATTCCATAATACAAAGAAAAGTGACAGTATTACAGTTATTGTTGTATATCTTTAAATTTCTGTTTCTTTCTAAGGATACCTAAGTTAAAATCATCCCACTCTTTAGAATGAACGCTACTTTTAGTGATCTGCGAGTAGTTAATATACCTTTCCAAGTTCTGCAAAATATACAATTAAAATAGTATTTTAATTCAAAGTAGTTTTGAACTAATTTGAATTTTGCTAAAAAATGAATCTGGTTTTATACTAATTTTATGAATTCTTCGCAGGTTCCTGATTTCTTTCTCTTTCTTATATATCTTTTTTTTTTTTTTTTTTGTAGAGACAGTCTCACTTTGTCACCCAGGCTGGAGTGCAGTGTGACACCATTATAGCTCACTGCAACCTCAAAGTCCTCCTCACTCAAGCAATCCTTTTTGCTCAGCATCCCTGGTAGTTAGGACTGCAGGTGCATGCCATTACACTCAATTAATTTGTACAATTTTTGTAGAGACAGGGTCTTACTATGTTGTCCAGGCTGTTCTAGAACAGCCTCAAGGATGGCCTCAAGCAATTCTCCTGTCTCATCCTCCCAAAGCACTGTGATTACAGATGTGAACCACCTTGCCCAACTCTTTCTTATATATCCTTTTAAAAAATAAACAGGAATTCTTTCTTGTTTGCAGAAAAACATTTTAGTGGCTTCTTTTTAACAAGCAAATGAGATTAACCCAAGAAAAATTCCATGGAATCTTTATCTAATGTTTGGATTTTTAAAATGGAATTCTCCTTCTTCCATTTAAATTTCATTTAATGGAAGAATTTTCTTCTTCCATATAGCCTGCTGAAGGAATAATTATATAATAATACTGAGTGCCACAATTATAGCTTGATGGTTTCTAAATATCACCTACAACACCATGGCCATTCGGTCATATACAACTTGTCTACAGTCCATCTTTTTTATGTTTCTTATAACAACTATTACAAAGATTTACTCTGTACAATATCCTCATTCAACTCGGTCCAGAGCAAATAAACAAAACAAATTCAATGCTCAACCTTTTAACTTTGGTTCTGAGACCAAACTTATCTGTATCTGAATTATTTTTTACATTCTTCTTGCCTGGCCTCCCTCCTCTTTTACTATATTTTCTTTTGATTCACCTCACTTCCAGACTCTCTGAAAATAATAACAAAAAAAAATTTCCATTTCCTCAAATTAATTCACAAATCTGCTTCCGTTGACTTCCACTCCAAAACTGCTGCTGAAGTAACTTATGCAAAAGCGTTATTTTAAGTTTTAATTTAATCTGACCTGTTGTTAGCAGTTGACATTGCTACTCACCCACTGTATTTGTGACTCTTCTCTTTTCTACCTCATAAGTCTACTCTTTCACATTGTCTCATTAATATAACTACTCCTTTTAGGATTCCTAACAAATTTCTCTCATTCTTCACAGTCAATACATTTTTGTTACTCTCTGTTCATTTACTCGTCAATCTATTGTTCCAGATGTTGTTCCTGCATGGTTTCATCTTTGAAGTAATCAATTATGCTTATGATTTCCAGGCAGTGATGATAGCTGTATCTATACTCTTCCCCTGTTTCAGGATACTTTACCTTCTGTGTCTCACAGACAACATACGATTCAGTTCTTTCAATCTAAATTAACTACTTCTTAGCCTACTTTTAAGTCTTGCCTCTTCGGTACTTGCTGTCTTGCTTAATGATATCATCATTTACTTAATTTTACAAATAAATTTCAGAGTAAACCTCAGCTGCTATCTTTCCCTCCACTACCTGTTCTACCTGTTCTACAATCAAATTCATCAATATTTTCTACTATTTTATTAATGATATAGATTTTGAAATATAGCTTAAATTTATCATCTAGGCATTGACTTGAATTCTTTTTTTTTTTTTTTTTTTTTTTTTTTTTGGGCAGAAAAGGTTTCACTCTATTGACCAGGCTGGAGTACAGTGGTGTGATCTTGGCTTACTGTAGCTTCAACCTCCGGGCTCAAGAACTTCAACTTCAGTTTCTCTAGTAGCTGGAACTACAGACATGTGCCACCACGCCTAGCTACTTCTTTATGTTTTATTTTATTTTATGATTTTTTTAGATATAGGGTCTCACTATGCTGTCCCAGCTGGTCTCAAACTCCTGGACTCAAGTGATCCACCCACCTTGTCCTCCTAAAGTGGTGGGATTATGAGATTGCAGGCATGAGCCAGCACACCCAATCCCAATTCAGATCTTAGAACATGAAGTTAAGAAAAAACGAAAAAGAAACATAAGCATTGAAGAAAACAGCATGGTGTATTTGTATTTGCCTTTTGAAGAGTAAACATGAGGCTAAATAAAAGTGTTTAATGTCACAGCCACTCAGTTTTATGCTCCTGCTTTAAATCATAAAGACCAATAGTTAAAAAAAAAAAATGCTGAAACTTATTTTTAATTCGTGTCTTTTTTTCATTATTTTTATTTTTTTTCAATTCAGATTGTCATCATAATGCACCAAATTTACTGTTCTTTCTGTCTTAGAAATTTTTCCACTGATATTCTTATATGTTCTAAGTTTTAAATAAGTAGGAGTGGAAAATTTTCTTTCCATCCCATGAAGGTACAGTAATTTGAATTCATAAAAGGAATGAACAATGGACAGATTGAAGGAAAAGAGGCCCAAATTTATTAATGTGCAAGTATGAGAGCCACGTGGAAGATTAAACTCAAAGGTCCAGATGGCTGGAGTTTAAAATAGCACCCTGAGCTGCAGAGAGAAACAGGGACCTCTGATGGATGGGTAGGGAGGTGGAGACGGTAACATGGGAGGGTAAAGGGAGAGAAATATCACAGCAAACAAAAGTTTTCTTATTATACAGATAAAGTCTCTCAGGTAGCAGCCATTAGAAGAATAGTTGAAAGAATAAGTAAAAGTCTGTATGGGCATGATAACGTGGGCATGGAGACTTTTAGTTTTCTTTCCTGCAATAGGAGTTAATCTTCTCTGATTAAATTAGATTCCAGGGAGAGGGTCAAAGACGATGGCACTTATTCTGGAGGAATTTAGAGAATTTTGGAGTATGCCACACTGGGCACTTCAGGAATGAAAAAGATTCAAGAGAGGAGAAGGGTCAGAGACACCTTGAGGCTGCTCTATTTGTTCAAAGTTGCCATACTTTTTTGGGTACTGTTTTTATGAACCCCAACAAATACAATACAGTGTGTACCAACATCATCATCTTCTCACAGGAGGACTTTACAGTTCAATAAAAATGTATTAATGAGAGAGGGTAAAAATTAAAACAGATAAAGAGAGGCTACATTATAATTTGTTTTCTTATTTATGTATTTATCTACCTATTTTTTAATTTATTTAGTTTTGCAGTGACAGGGTCCCATTATGTTTCCTGGGCTAGTCTCAAAGTCAGAGACTCAAGTGATCCTCCCTCCTTGGCCTCTCAAAGTGCTGGAATTACAGGAGTGAGCCACTATACCCTGCCATAATTTATGCTTTCTTATCCAATCACACTTTGTTTTTTAATAGCTGTATTCATTAACATTTATGATTTAATTTCTTATTTTGATATGCATTAAGTTATTTTCTTAAGGTGCTTTATTAATACATGTCTTTCTTTATTATATTGCAAGGCAAGATTTATCCTTTCCCCAATTCTCATGAATAAACACATTTCCATTTTATTTTGATAAACAGTTTTAACAAATTTTAAATTAACTTTGATGAAATGTAAAGTTTAAATTGGTATCATAAAAATATCCAACAGGCATATGAAAAAATGCTCAACATTCCCAACCATTAGGGAAATGCAAATCACAATCACAATGAGGTATCACCTCACTCCAATTAGAATGACTATTATTCAAAAGCCAAACTATTAACAATAGCTTGCAAGGCTCCAGACAAAAGGGAACGCTTATTAAATGTTGGTGGGCATTAGTACAGCTATTATATAAAATAGTATGGAGCGTCCTCAAAAAAATAAAAAATGGAACTACCATGTGATCCAGCAATCCCAATACTGAGTGGTTGTCTAATGGAAATAAAATCAGTCTGTTGAAGGGATAATTGTGCTTCCATGATTATTGTAGCATTATAAACAATAACCAAGATAAGTACCCAACCCAAATGTCCATCAATGGAAGAATGGATAAAGAAAATGTATATATATACATAATGGAATACGATTCAGCCATTGCAAAGAATAAAATCCTGTCATTTGAAGCAACGTGAATGGAACTGGAGAACGTTATGTTAAGTCAAATAAGCCAGGCACAGAAAGACAAATACCATATATGTGATTCATTTGCAGAATTCAAAAAAAGTTGACATGGGAGTAGAGTAGTGTAGTGGTTACCAAAGCCTGGGGGAGGTAGGGGAAAAGCAAGAGATGGGCAGTGATTGTTCAGTGGGTACAAAATTACAATTATATAGTAGGAGTACATTCTGGCGTGCTATTATAAGGTATAACAATATTCTATATTTCAAAATAACTGGAGAAGACTCTGAATGTTCTCACCACAAAGAAATAGGTATTTGAGGTGATCAATAAGCTAATATCCTGATTAGATCATTATACAATCTATACATGTATGGAAACATCACTCTTTACCTCATAAGTATATAGAATTATGCATCAATTAAAAATAAAAAATAAATAACTAAATTGGTAGGTCTCATTTTCATAGATTTTTTTCTCAGCACACCGGTTTTCATAAAATATATAGCAACATTTTTTTAAAAAGCCAAGTGAAGAAAGCAATAACAATAAAGGCTGCTTGACAATTTAATCTCCACTGTAGTCACATAAACCAAATAATATTAGAAGCACAAAACTTACCAGCTTAAGCATAGTTCTTTTTATAAATGAATGTTTGATAATCAGGCCATTGTTTTGCAGAAGTGTTTTTGTTTTTCCTAAATGTACTTATTGAATGTCTATCTGCCAACATTGTACCCAGTATGGGAGATTTAAAGATAAAATGATAGCCTAGAGAGATGCACTAAAAAGAGTTGTAAACATTGATAGAGTAATAGACACCCAGATCACGATAGTCTCCTCAGAAACATGTGGACTTGCTAATATGCTTTAATGAGCTATTGAGTTTTAGCACTACAAAGCCCTGGGAGTTTCAAATCTTCCTTATGGCTGTGTCATATAAATCTACCATTGATCTTTTTATAAACCCCATTTAATGTTAATTACTAGAATTGGGTCACCAATGAGCAAAATATTAAATTATACTCTGATGACAACTCACTGCAAAGTAATTCTGCTACTCTTAATGCTATCCTTTAGAATACTACTTACTGCCTTACTGACATATAGGATTAATAATATTCGTTAACATTTATTCAATGCTTGCTGTGTGGCTTATATACCATAACTCATTTTAATCTCAACTGTATGAGATATGCAAAAATTTTAACCCTATTTAATGGGCATTAGTTTGTCTGAAGATCTTCAGCTATTAAGAAACAGAAGAGGCACTTGGGCCAGGCCTATGCTACTGAGACCTTTTCCATAATAGCAATAGTTTCTGTATTATAACATAGAGCATCTATAGCATACATTTGATAAAACTGTCAAGTTCATTTAGCAATTTTCAGTGGCATACTAAGTGCTGATGTTGCAAAGATAAATAAGACGTAAATACTAATTGAAAAAGAGCTATGTGCCACTACACCCATCTAATTTTTGTATTTTTAATAGAGACGGGGTTTCACCATGTTGGCCAGGATGGTCTCAATCTGCTAACCTCGTGATCTGCCCACCTTGGCCTCCCAAAGTGCTGGGATTACAAGTGTGAGCCACCGCATCGAGCCTAGACCATACAGATATTAAGGGTCAGCCAAAACTAACTCAGGTGTGCAAGGCTGCATAATATAACCCCAGCTACTCAGGAGGCTGAGGCAGGAGAATTGCCTGAACCCAGGAGGCGGAGGTTTTCGTGAGCCGAGATCGTGCCATTGCACTCCAGCCTGGGTAACAAGAGCGAAACTCCATCTCAAATTAAAAAAAAAAAAAAAGAAGCAAAGCTACTAACACTATGAAAAATATCTTACTTAACTTCGGCCGTGCTTGTTTATTCTTGAATCCAGTGACTGTGTGGACATGTAGCATATGGTTGAGGAAACATGCATAACACTTGTTTTGTGTTACTTTTCCATGTTTTAAAAATTACATTTTAGGAGGACTCAAGATGGCGCTGTGAGAACAACCCAGGATTGAAGCTCTCGCTGGACACGCGGAGAGGGTGAGTCGGGGAAGCATTTCCAGAAGGATCTTAGTTGCCCACAGAACGGGGAAATTCCCAGGTATAAAAGAGACGCGGGACGCCAGGCAGAGGTCTCTGCTGGCGTAGCCGGCAGCCGGTGTGGCTTCGGCCCGCGCCGGAGCGCAGAGGTGCTCCACAGCGCTCCATACAAAAGCGCCCTGTTACGGGTGCCCTGTTGAACCGGCAAACTAAGACCCGAGAGGGCTGAACTTGAGACTGAACGGGTCTTGAACTGTGACCCAGCCCAGGAAATCCAAGGGACTCAGCGTTTGGGGGAGCGCAGTGCAACAAACAAAACGGCGATTCCAAACGCTCCCTGTGAAAAGGTTTTTTTAAAGTGCAGCTCCGCGGGGGAGGGGCGTCAGCCATTACCGAGGCAATCAGCCCCTACTGAGGTACACGCCCATTGCTGATGCAGCCTGGTACAACAGAGAGACTCCGCAGCAGGGCGTAGCCCGTGGCAACAGGGCGGAGACCACAGCAGAAGGGCAGAGCCTGCAGCAAAAGGGCGAACCTCACACCAGCAGGGCGGAGCCTCGGTAGGCAAAAAGTGACTAGAGCCCTGTTGAACCGGCAAACTGAGACCCAAGAGGGCTGAACTTGAGACTGAATGGGTCTTGAACTGTGACCCAGCCTAGGAAATCCCAGGGACTCAGCGTTTGGGGGAGCGCAGTGCGACAAACAAAACGGCGATTCCAAAGGCTCCCCGTGAATAGGTTTTTTTAAAGTGCAGCTCCGCGGGGGAGGGGCGTCAGCCATTACCGAGGCAATCAGCCCCTACTGAGGTACACGCCCATTGCTGACACAGCCTGCCATTGCCGAGGCAACCCGGTACAACAGAGAGACTCCGCAGCAGGGCGTAGCCCGTGGCAACAGGACAGAGACCACAGCAGAAGGGCAGAGCCTGCAGCAAAAGGGCAAACCTCACACCAGCAGGGCGGGGCCTCGGCAGGCAAAAAGTGACTAGACTGCCTCCTAGCTGGGCAGGACAGCGAGGCGGACACTCACAAGGAAAGCCCCAACCACCCCCAGACAGAGTATCTGAGGAAAAAAAGGGGTTTTCTTACGAGTTAGGTTGCAGCAGAACTAAACATAGCAGCCTAGCAGCCCTGAATGAACAACAGAGCTCACAGCTCAGCACTTGAGCTCCTACAAAGTACAGACTGTCTCCTCAAGCAACTCCCTGACCCCTCTATATCCATAAGACTGACATTTGGCAGACATCATCCTGGGACAAAGATAGCAGAAAAAGAAACTGGTAGCATCCCTCGCTGTTCTGCAGCCGATATAGGTACACCCCAGACAAGCAGGGCCTGGAGTGGACCTCAGCAGTCATACAGCGAAGGGGCTAGACAGGTAGAAGGAAAACCAGGTAACAGAAATACCCCATCATCAACAATCTGGGTGTCCACTCAGAGATCCAATCAAAATGTCAGCAACTAGACAGACAATAGGTGGATAAATGCACAATGATGGGAAGAAACCAGCGCAAAAAGGAGGAAAACTCCCAAAACCAGAACACCTCGCCACCTAGAAAGGACCAAAACTCCTCACCAGCAAGGGAACAAAGCTGGACGGAGAATGACTATGATGAAATGATGGAATTAGACTTCAGAAGGTGGATAATGAGAAACTTTTGTGAGCTAAAAGAACATGTTTTAAATCAATGCAAAGAAATTAAGAACCTTGAAAAAAGATTTGAGGAAATGATAACAAGAATAGATACCTTAGAGAGGAATATGAATGAATTAAAGGAGCTGAAAAACACAATATGAGAACTTCGTAAAACATGCACACGTTTCAATAGCCGAATTGACAAAGCAGAAGAAAGAATATCAGAAGTCAAGGATCAACTCAATGAAATAAAACGAGAAACCAAGATCAGAGAAAAAAGCGCAAAAAGGAATGAACAAAGTCTCCAAGAAATGTGGGACTATGTGAAGAGACCTAACCTAGGTTTGATAGGTGTACCAGAATGTGATGAAGAGAATGAATCCAAGCTGGAAAATACTCTTCAGGACATCATCCAGGAAAATTTCCCCCACCTAGCAAGACAGGCCAACAGTCTATTGCAGGAAATACAGAGAACACCACAGAGATATTCTGCAAGAAGAGCAACCCCAAGGCACATAATCGTCAGATTCAACAAGGTTGAAATAAAGGAGAAAATGCTAAGGGCAGCCAGAGAGAAAGGTCGGGTCACCCACAAAGGGAAGCCCATCAGACTCACAGCAGATCTTTCGGCAGAAACACTACAAGCCAGAAGAGAGTGGGGGCCAATATTCAACATTCTTAAAGAAAAGAACTTTCAACCCAGAATTTCATATCCAGCCAAACTGAGCTTCAGAAGTGAAGGAAAAATAAAATCCTTTGTGAACAAGCAAGTACTCAGAGATTTTGTCACCACCAGGCCTGCTTGACAAGAGCTCCTGAAAGAGGCACTACACATAGAAAGGAACAACCAGTACCAGCCATTCCAAAATCACACTAAATGCTAAAGAGCATCAACATAATGAAGAATCTACAACAACTAACGGGCAAAACAGCCAGCTAGCATCAAAATGGCAGTGTCAAATTCACACATAACAATATTAACCCTAAATGTAAATGGACTAAATGCACCAATCAAAAGACACAGACTGGCAAATTGGATAAAAATCCAAAACCCATCAGTGTGCTGTATCCAGGAAACCCATTTCACATGCAAGGATACACAAAGGCTCAAAATAAAGGGATGGAGGAAGATTTTCCAAGCAAATGGACAGCAAAAGAAAGCAGGAGTTGCAATCCTCATCTCTGACAAAATAGACTTTAAAGCAACAAAGATCAAAAGAGACAAAGAAGGCCATTACATAATGGTAAAAGGATCGATACAACAAGAAGAGCTAACGATCCTAAACATATATGGACCCAATACAGGAGCACCCAGATACATAAGGCAAGTTCTTAACGACTTACAAAGAGACTTAGACTTCCACACAATGATAGTGGGAGACTTTAACACTCCACTGTCAATATTAGACAGATCAACCAGACAGAAAATCAACAAGAATATCCAGGGCTTGAACTCAGACCTGGAGCAAGCAAACCTGACAGACATTTACAGAACTCTCCACCCCAAATCCACAGAATATACATTCTTCTCAGCACCACATCATACCTACTCTAAAATTGACCACATAATTGGAAGTAAAGCACTGCTCAGCAAATGCAAAACAACTGAAATCATAACAAACAGCCTCTCAGACCATAGTGCAATCAAGTTAGAACTCAGAATTCAGAAACCAACCCAGAACCGCACAGCTTCATGGAAACTGAACAACTGGCTCCTGAATGTTGACTGGATAAACAACGAAATGAAGGCAGAAATAAAGAAGTTCTTCGAAACCAATGAGAACGAAGACACAACATGCCAGAATCTCTTGGACACATTTAAAGCAGTCTCTAGATGAAAGTATATAGCAATAAGTGCCCATATGAGAAGAATGGAGAGATCCAAAATTGACACCCTATCATCAAAATTGAAAGAGCTAGAGGAGCAAGATCAAAAAAACTCAAAACCCAGCAGAAGACAAGAAATAACTAAGATCAGAGCTGAACTGAAGGAGACTGAGACACGAAAAACCCTCCAAAAAAATCAATAAATCCAAGAGCTGGTTTTTTGAAAAGATCAACAAAATAGATTGCTAGCCAGATTGATTAAAAAGAAAAGAGAGAACAACCAAATAGATGCAATAAAAAATGATAAAGGGGAAATCACCACAGATTCCACAGAAATTGAAACCATCATCAGAGAATATTACAAACAACTCTATGCGCATTAAACTAGTAAACCTGGAAGAAATGGATAAATTCCTGAACTCCTGTGTCCTCCCAAGCCTAAACCAGGAGGAAGCTGAAACTATGAATAGACCAATAACAAGGTCAGAAGTCGAGGCAGCAATTAAGAGCCTACCACACAAAAAAAAGCCCAGGTCCAGACGGGTTCACAGCCGAATTCTACCAGACACACAAAGAGGAGCTGGTACCATTCCTTCTGAAACTATTCCAAATAATCCAAAAAGAAGGAATCCTACCCAAATCATTCTACGAGACCAATATCACCCTGATACCAAAACCTGGCAGAGACACAACAGGAAAAGAAAACTTCAGGCCAATATCCATGATGAACATAGATGCAAAAATCTTCAATAAAATATTGGCAAGCTGATTGCAACAGCAAATCAAAAAACTTATTCACCATGATCAAGTAGGATTCATCCCGGGGATGCAAGGCTGGTTCAACATACCCAAGTCTATAAACGTAATTCATCACATAAACAGAACCAAAAACAAAAACCACATGATTATCTCAATTGATGCAGAGAAGGCATTTGACAAAATTCAACAGCCCTTTATGCTAAAAACCCTCAATAAACTCGGTATCGATGGAACGTATCTCAAAGTAATAAAAGCTATTTATGACAAATCAACAGCCAATATCATACTGAATGGACAAAAACTGGAAGCATTCCCTTTGAAATCCGGCACTAGAGAGATGCCCTCTCTCACCACTCCTATTCAATATAGTACTGGAAGTTCTAGCCAGAGCAATCAGGCAAGAAAAAGAAATAAAGGGTATTCAAATAGGAAAGGTGGAAGCCAAATTGTCTCTATTTGCAGACGACATGATAGTATGCCTAGAAGACCCCATTGCCTCAGCCCAGAATCTCCTGAAACTGATAAGCAACTTCAGCAAAGTCTCAGGATATAAAATCAAGGTGCAAAAATCACAAGCCTTCCTCTACACCAATAACAGACTTAAAGAGAGCCAAATCAAGAACGAACTGCCATTCACAATTGCTACAAAAAGAATAAAATACCTAGGAATACAACTCACAAGGAATGTAAGGGACCTCTTCAGGGAAAACTACAAACCACTGCTCAGCGAAATAAGAGAGGACACAAACAGATGGAGAAACATTCCATGTTCATGGTTAGGAAGAATTAATATCGTGAAAATGGCTATACTGCCCAAAGTAATTTACAGAATCAACGCTATCCCCATCAAGCTACCATTGACTTTCTTCACAGAACTGGAAAAAACCACCATGAACTTCATATGGAACCAAAAGAGAGCCCACATAGCCAAGTCAATTCTAAGCAAAAAGAACACAGCGGGGGGCATCACACTACCGGATTTCAAACTATCCTACAAGGCTACAGTAATCAAAACAGCATGGTACTGGTGCCAAAACAGAGATATAGATCAATGGAACAGAACACAGGCATCAGCGACATCACAACATAGCTACAACTGTACAATCTTTGATAAACCTGACAAAAACAAGCAATGGGGAAAGGATTCCCTGTTCAACAAATGGTGCTGGGAAAACTGGCTACCCATGTGTAGAAAGCAGAAACTGGACCCCTTCCTGACACCTTACACCAAAATTAACTCCAGATGGATTAGAGACTTAAACATAAGACCCGGCACCATAAAAACCCTAGAAGGAAATCTAGGCAAAACCATCCAGGACATAGGAGTAGGCAAGGAATTCATGAACAAAACACCAAAAGCATTGGCAACAAAAGCCAAAATAGACAAATGGGACCTAGTGAAACTCCACAGCTTCTGCACAGCAAAAGAAACAGTCTCTAGTGTGAATTGGCAACCAACCAAATGGGAAAAAATGTTTGCAGTTTACCCATCTGACAAAGGGCTGATATCCAGAATTTACAAAGAACTCAAACAGATTTACAGGAAAAAAACTAACAAGCCCATTCAAAAGTGGGCAAAGGATATGAACAGACACTTTACGAAAGAAGACATATATGAGGTCAACAATCATATGAAAAAATGCTCATCGTCACTGGTCATCAGAGAGATGCAAATCAAAACCACATTGAGATACCATCTCACGCCAGTTAGAATGGCGATCATTAAAAAATTTGGAGACAACAGATGCTGGAGAGGATGTGGAGAAAAAGGAACACTTTTACACTGTTGGTGGGAGTGTAAATTTGTCCAACCATTGTGGAAGACGGTGTGGCTATTCCTCAAGGCCTTAGAAATAGAAATCCCATTTGACCCAGCAATCCCATTACTGGGTATGTATCCAAAGGACTATAAATCGTTCTACTACAAGGACACATGTACACGAATGTTCATTGCAGCACTGTTTACAATAGCAATGACCTGGAATCAACCCAAATGCCCATCGATGATAGACTGGATAGGGAAAATGTGGCACATATATACCATGGAATATTATGCAGCAATCAGAAATGATGAGTTCGTGTCGTTTGTAGGGATATGGATGAATCTGGAGAACATCATTCTCAGCAAACTGACTCAAGAACAGAAAATGAAATACCGCATATTCTCACTCATAGGCGGGTGATGAAAAATGAGAACACATGGACACATAGAGGGGAGTACTAAACACTGGGGTCTATAGGGGGTAAAGGGGAGGGCCAGTGGGATGGGGAGGTGGGGAGGGATTGCCTGGGGAGAAATACCAAATGTGGGTGAAGGGGAGAAAGCAAACAAAACACACTGCCATGTGTGTACCTATGCAACTGTATTGCATGCTTTGCACATGTACCCCAAAACCTAAAATGCAATAAAAAAAAAATTCAGCATCACTCAAAGTACCCATGTAACAAATCTGCACATCTACCCCCGAATCTAAAATAAAAATTGAAATTATTAAAATAAATAAATAAATAAAAATAAAAATTACATTTAACACATTCAAAATTCTACGTTTTAAATTTTATTTTCTTCTCTGCAACAATGTATATGTGTAAGATTACTCTATAGTTGGTGGGCATATAAATGTGCAAATCCAAGTATTTAGCCATAAACTAACTTTGGAGATAAAAGCATGCTTAGCACAAGACAAAAATTTACACACAGCAGTGCATGCCACCATGTCTGTATGACTTCAGATCACAAATTTTGATATGTATATGGAATTCAAAGTAAGAATTTTTGTTGCTCTACCAACTTCATCTTTACCACACCATTTTTTAATCCATCAAAAGAAATTTATGCGTCCAGAATTATGTCAAGTTCTATTAATGATTTAAAGGGTTCATGGAAGGCATTTTGTCCTGAAAAGGCTTTTGTTTTTCTTAGAATAATAATGATTATTGTAATGAAAAAGTATATTCGTATCTCCCAGTCAGTAATTTAAAATCAGGAAAAAGAATTTTAACAGCAACCAAAGAACAGAAGGATACTTTTACCCTGAAGCTGGTCCTGAAGATTACCCTGGTACGCTTGACTATTTTCTACTTTACTCAAGAATAAGTAGACACATAACTATTGTCTCCAATAATAATATACAAAGTAGATAACAAAATAAGACACTATGATAGCATCCAAAGGGCATGCTATGAGAAAAATGCAAAGAAAATAAACATATTTTAAAAATCTCCTGCCTTTCATTGCCAGTAAAATTTCTCTCTCCCAAATGTCCATAAGAACACATGTTTTTAGAAAAACATATGTAACAGAAAACCTGCTAAAATGATATGGTAAATTACTAATTGTCCAGCTGAGAAGAAAACCAAAAGAAAATAGATCAATAAGTATAGAAACAAAATATAGTATTAGAATTAAAATCAACATGAATGATACAGATGACTAAATCTGAATTGTATAGAGAAAATATGAGATTATTGATCTTGCTGGAGAAAAGAACATACAGAGAACTGAGCATAAACAGCATTTATAATATAAATGTAGACTGGGTGTGGTGGCTCACATCTGTAATTCCAGAATGTTGGGAGGCTGAGGCTGAGGCCAGCGGATTGTTTGATGCCAGGAGTTTGAGACCAGCCTGGCCAACATGGTAAAACCCCATCTCTTCCAAAAATACAAAAATTAGTCAGGCGTGATGGCACGGGCCATTAGTCCCAGCTACTTGGGAGGCTGAGGCACAAGAATCACTTGCCCGGCAGGCGGAGGTGGCAATGAGCCGAGATCATGTCACTGCACTCCAGCCTGGGTGACAGAGTGAGACCCGTGTCTCCAGAAATATATTTTTAAAAAGATACAGTGGAAAAATAAAAATATTCTGCATTAAGACTCTTTCATTCGTCAAGATTTACTGTCTGTTAAAGATAATTAATTGAAAATAAATCATCAGGTAAAAATATGTTGAACTAAGAATATTTCTTCAAATGTTAAATATTACATAACAATAGACTAAGCTAAAGAACTGTGAAGTAGAAAATATAACTGAACAAATAAATATTAGGCAACTTGTTCTTTTTGAAGGGGCTGTGGTGGTGATGGGGTAGTAAAGGGATATTAAAACATAAATGAATTCAACAAAGATATCATAATATGCTCACCATTATAACAAAATACTCAAGGAATCTAATGGTGAAAAAAGGGGCTAGAATTAAGCATGCAGAAAGAAGGGGTTATGGTATAAAACAAACCACATAAATCAAAATAGCAACAAGGTAATAATAGAGATATAAGTAAAAATTATTAGATAGTAGAATTAAAAATACATAAAAGTTTGGTGAAATTGAATATATGACATTAATAAAGGTTGTGAGTAAAATACGAACTGAAAGATTATTTTTCGTAGGTCATAAGAATATCTATTGGCATGCCAACTTAATCTGAAGAAATATGACTGCAATTGCATTGGTTTTGAATTTTCATCCAATATAATAAGTCAAGAAATAAAATAATACAACTATTACCAAAAAATACAGCCCAATGTCCCTTATGTCGAAAAGACATTATGTATAGAATGGGTAAGAACATTGATTCACACACTCTCAAAAATAATTGTAGATATGTTACTAGTTATATTTTTTAAATGACTATTAAAAAACAATCGTTTTCCTATGATTGACAAAAATATATTAGGTAGAATAATAGAACAGAATTCTTTTCTTTACAATTGAGTAAAAATGTAGATTTAAAAATATTATTCATCCAGAAATCTAAATCCCAACAGGATTCAAGCACTGAAAATATTTTCCATGTTTATTTTTTTTCCAAAGCTTATTCTTTTTAATCTGTTATCTGTTTGTAATAATTTAAAAAATACCTTTATAAAATGCTTAGTGAATGACATAGTTATAATCTGCTCTGTGTGGAAGAGCAAGTGGTCAGGTCTTTCAGCCCAATTCACATGCTAATGACATGGGTGGGGTGGATTATAATTAATAGATTGTAAATGGCTCTGTCAAAAGCTTCTTCATGTTGCTAAAAAATGTCATACATTTCCTAGAACATAGGTCTTAAATTTGTGACTAGACAAGCTCCAGATATACAGACTGAAGTAAAAATGTCAAAAACAAAGTTATAATTAAGCTGATAAGATCATAAATGTACATTTTTAAAAGTGTCATTGTTTATTCTAATTTTCTGCAGATGCTTTGAAAATAAATTCAATTGAAATATGATTTTGTAACTGACTTAATGTAAGATTTTCTGTTAACTAAACTGGATTAATAACTTTTAAACTTTTAATGAAAATCAGTGACCTTTGCAATGTTTGAGTCTTTGTACAGGAACTGATAGGGCAAATATATTATTTCTGCCTAAGTGTCTACATTTTAGTTTTTCATGTAACATGACATTATATTATCAAGTAATCAAAATTATTTAAAATGGTTATAAAAATGATGAACTATTTCTTATTAATGCTTGTATTGAATGATATCATGTGGGGTTGGAGGACAACACAGATACCTAACACTACTGTCACAGATTACAGGTATAAAAATTTGGGAGGGGTAATAATTATCAATCACAGAGGTAGCAGACAACATGCTGACTCCAAACTCGAGTCCATAACATGGAGGGGTAAGGAGGGGTTCTGTATGCATCTTAGCCAAGGTTTCCACAGAGGAAAACCAGAGCATACCAAGAAGAGTGGGAAACATGCCTCCAGACCATATTTGTGAGTTAGCACCCTAACAGGAGGTAGGAAACACCTAGGTTTTCTATATGATGATATCTCTGGCCAGGAAGACTGATACGAAATTTAAGTGAGCTCTAAGGCCTGCATTCCTAGGCCTTGGGCATAGGCCTACTAGCCAGGAACAGTGAGAATAGTTTAGGTGAGCCAGTTTTGGCTAAGATACCTAAAGGGAGGAGAAAATGAGGTTCTTGAGCCATCACTATCTGACTCTCATCAAATATATTTACTGTATAAATGATATAATACAGTATTAGACTCTTTTATTTGTAGATTTTACCAGTTTGCCTTCCTTTTAATATCCATATGAATAATATTGAATCAGACTGTCAAGAGTACATTGCAATTAGGAAGAAGGTGGGTCTTCTTGCTGGAGGTTTATCCCCAAAAGCACTGACTGTGCCAAATATTAACACTTTAAACGTTGGATTAAGGAAAGTGACTCAAGGAAGGGGTGGTGGTGAGGAATTGAGCAGATCTGAGAGATTATAAACAGAATCAAACTTTGGAAGTACTTTAATAATTTAACATACAGTATGGCACCACAAATGTATATTGGTTGAATGTCAGCCTTGTCTTATATCCTGCATTATGTACCACATCTTAATGTGGTAAAATTCTCTTTTCATCACTTTGATCTGGGACTGTAGCGGGGGTCAAAGTTTGGGAGATAAGGGTATTTGATATGGTAGAAGACTGCAAATAATTTGTGGGCAGAGGGCCAACTATGCTGGATTAAAGATGGCTGCAGAATTTTTGCCACTTTTTCTTTCGGGCAGTGGGATCTAGTTCCTTCTCCTTGAATCTTAGCTGACTTGTGACCGCTTCAACTAATAAAGTACAGCAAAAGTGATTCTTTGCTACTTCGGGCCTATTTTTTATGAAGCTGGAAGCTTCAACCATGGTTTTTTGAACCCTGAGATGCCAGGCATGAGGTTTAATAACATGTGTAAGAGTCCATATGGAAAGGCCCTTAGACTAAATGGGGAGAGAGCACTCCAGCCATGAGGCTAAGGTATTAGTTATTGTCTTGGAGTCTCCAGACCGGCTCAATCGTAGTAGATACCACGAAGTGATCTTAAGTCTATGTGGAACAGATTGTCTAGCTAAATCCTCTGGAAATTATTGAGCCACAGAATCAGGATATGAGGATATGATAGAACGTTTGTCATTTTAAACCACTAACATTTGGGGTAGCTTGTTATAACTTAATTGATAATCAGAACAGAATTTATTTTGAATGACTATTGTATTTTCATGCAATTGCAGTACAAATTCAAAGGGTCTTTTAATTTATAGAAACATCTTATATAGAAGAAACGTGTGAAATCCAAATAAAATATTAATATGCAGGAAAATTAATGAAGAGCTACGAAGATAAAAAAATAAAATATGGGGCCGGGCGCGGTGGCTCACGCCTGTAAATCCCAGCACTTTGGGAGGCCGAGGCGGGTGGATCATGAGGTCAAGAGATCGAGACCATCCTGGTCAACATGGTGAAACCCTGTTTCTACTGAAAATACAAAAAATTAGCTGGGTATGGTGGTTAGTGTCTGTGATCCCAGTTACTCAGGAGGCTGAGGCAGGAGAATTGCCTGAACCCAGGAGGCGGAAGTTGCGGTGAGCCGAGATCGTGCCATTGCACTCCAGCCTGGGTAACGAGTGAAACTCCGTCTGAAAAATAAATAAATATGTTTTAAACTATAAAGAATTTAGTAAAGTGTCATGCTGGCCCTATAAAAAAAAGAATCAGAGCAATAGAAATAAAGCAAAGGCATAGACAAAGATCACAGTTTACATAATTGATTTTATGAAAAAATTGTGAATAATTGTTTGTATGAAGTATTTGGTATAGCACTGTGCATGTGATAAAATTCCAAAACTGAACAAAAGTGAATTGCCCAAAACCAGAAGCAAATGTGGCTGAATATAAGCATAGAATTTTTACAGTTATTTAAAAATATATTTCTTTATGCATTTTTTTATTTTCTAAGCTAAAAATGTTTTTTTGCAAAAATCATATATTTGTCAATTTAAGCCTCTACAATGTTTATCATTGAATATTTTTCATGAAAAATTTTATACTTTCTTCTAAAGGTGAACATTTCTTTAAAAATATATTGATGTGTTGATTTAGTAATGATCTTGCATTATATTATTAAAACTTGGACAAGTTTTTCTAAATAGTATAAGACAAAATAACATGCAATTAATTTTTGTTGTCGTGAGGAAGATTGCTTCCAAGAAATCAGAGTAGAGTCAGATTATTTTCTCCTTTACAGAAGACTGTTCTTCCAGGTAATACAGTGTCCTATAGTAAAAATATATAGTTTCTCATGTGCAAGTCTCATGATTTGTCAACTGACATTTAGCAGTATTTACCTCTTGGCTGCCAGTTCTTCATTTTGTATAATATATTTTTTCTTACATAAAAACTGAAACATAGGGAGATTTTAAGTTGACATTACCCCTGTGAGATGACAGTATGATCGACATATGTGTAATAAATGCAGACTTATAGTGTACAAAGACAGCCACACTCTGACATTTCCACACACCTCAGACTTACATGCTGAAATACTGAACAATTACAGAAGAAAAAAATCAATGAATGATGGAAAAAAGTGGTATAAGGATAGATAACACTAAGTAGAGTTGCCATATTGTATACTATTTAATACAATAACAGTTCTATTCTTTCTGGGAAGTATCTAAAATTCTAGTTAGTGAATAAAGCAATTGCTTTTGGAAGAAATTTGTATTTCCAGGCAATATTATAAAACATGTTTTAACTCACAGAGATTGGCTAAACAGCATTTTAACTTGAATTTTTTTTTATTTTTACCCTGACTTATTGGAAATAAAAATATACTTTTCTCCAAATTTCCACTGAAAAATATTCTGAAATGCCATAAGGTGAATACTAGTTGTTTGAGTTTATATTTATTAAATTAATGATAACACAAGTATTATCTGCTTGCTTACACTTACAGCAACAGGAATGGGGGTGGAGTTGAAGCTAGCTATCTCACACACATTGAACAATCATTAAGAAACAACCGCTATTGCACAAAGTTGATAGGCAATCGGGAAATAAAGTGGACATATAAACAGCAGTACTAATTAATAGATAGTAGAGTATTATATTAGGTATAGGAGGTGTTTTTAAATTATATGCTTTATTTCTAACCCACTTTCTTAACTGCAGCTACAAAACTAGAACTCATTTATTTACACAATTAAACATATTGGGTATCTGCTACCCATCATCAACCAATTGTGGGAAGAAAGTTGCCCAGGTGCCATGGCAAGAGACTGAAAACACAATCTGTCCCAGTATAATAAATAACTGATTACTTAGATATAGCAATATCATCAAACATATTTACTGGTTACTTAGTTATACCATAATTAATAACTGATTACTTAGTTATAGAAATGACACCAAATACATATTAGGTTAAATCACATCACCAATTATAAAATCAATCTTATTACATCATTATTCTCTATTAATCTTTGCTTTAGTGTAGAAACACTTTAGTCTTATAGAATGGACATAATCGGGTGAAATATAATTCAGAACTGAAGGGACATTGTGAGAAGTGATCAGGAGGCGAGAGTAATGCCTTGCGGTAACCTGTTACTTAGCAGGCAGGCCTTGCAGTAATGCCAGCCTCTGGGGAGGTGCCCTTGCTTAGCAGACCGTGAAGGGGAGTTTCCCTCTCACTGGGGAGTTCAGAGAATGCTCTGCTGGTTCTTGAGGAAGGTCTGACACTTCTCCGTGGTGTTGTGCTCCGATGGTCATCATCCTTGTCCACTCTCATGTTGCACTTTACCACTCAATGCTTCCTTGTAAATTCTTAGAGGTTGTGAAAAGTAAAAGTAGAGGAATGCTAAAAGCCTTTGATCTCTCTGATAAGTGCATAGAAAGATACTGACATATGTGCCTCCCCTGCTTGCAGGGGCTACCTGAACTGTGCCACGTGGCCCCCCATTTAAGAATATGATTTGCTTGACCCCTTCCAATCACTCTTCTGACCCTGCTCCCCTACCATGTACACAGTAAATATCAGTGCTTCCAGGGATTCCTGGCCACTGCTGGACTCCGCCCCTTGGCAGCAGTGGTCCCTTCAGCCCAGTTGAATTCTTCTCTTACGTCTATGTCCTTGTGTCTTTCTTTTCTATGATGTATCTTCTCGGCACACAAAAGAACACCCACTAGACCCGATGGGGCTGGACCCTGCAACCAATGAATGATAGAAATGTAAAGATCAATATAGTCTTTAAGGAGGTCACAATTTAGTAAGAGCTTGTGCCCGAAAATATGTGTATTTTGATATAAATTATTTTACTGAGGCTATAAATCAGACATAAAAAAAGGGATATGGAAAGACAGGAGGGGAGAGATTTAATCTAATTAATCTTCTCTGCAGAGGTATTGTGTGTGTGTGTGTGTGTGTGTGTGTGTGTGTGTGTGTGTTTTGGCTATATTAATGAGCTAAGCCTTGAAAACTAAAGTTTTGGAAAAACTTCCCTATGGATATATATGAAGTGAAAGGTGTTCCAGAAAGCAAAAGCCGGCAGAAAAGACAATATTTAGCATAACTAGGCTAAAAAGCAAGGAACATTTGGATTAATGTCTTGAAGAAATAAAGCTCTAATTTTAACTGAATCAGATGATGGAAGTCTGGGAAATTTTAATCTTAACTTTGCAACTGATTTTAGTTTTTTAGTAGAGATGTGCAACTTTTACATTTAGGTTTCAAAAAGAAAACATTGACAAAACCACAAAGGATTGCTTGGAATTATGGAATCAGTTAAGGTATGATTGTACAGTCCAGGACAGAAATAACAAGTATCAACTGAAATTAAGACTGTTAGGGCAGAAATAATTTGATAAAAGTCTCTGGAAGCCAAATGTAAGGATTGACCTAGTAAGACACACCAACAAACGTGAGCTTGTTCCAAAATCTGTTACAAATTGGAAGGTTTTTATAAGAATATTTAAGAAAAGGGAAGGAGACTTCTCATGCTAGATTGTTGTTGTTGTTTTCTCATTGGAGGGTACTATATAGAGGTTACAATTGTTGGCTACAGATGACAGCATAAGAGCTAAGATGCTTTATGCATAAAACAATCTGTAAAATTTCATGTTCCAGAAGCAAAACAGCATAACTTCATGATTTAGAAACACATCAGCGTCCTTCTCAATGTCAGTAGGTTATGGATTAGGTTATGGATTAATTAGTACATCAACAGTTTGAAGAACTCACAATAAAGCTGTATATTAACTAAATCAGATTATGGAAGCCTGGGAAATTTCCAGATATGAGGGACTCAAGATAAGATTCTTACTCAGTGATGGTGTGTAAGCCATCATAAGACCTTCCCCAGGCAGTTAATGTGGAAGTCTCCCAAATGTAATGTGTAGGTTACCACAAGCATAAAGTCTTAAGGTACTAAGAATTGCAGTTACACAAATGAAAGGACTTAGTTTTATTTATTTATTTTTATTTCCACTTTTATTTTAGGTTCAGGGATACACATGCAGGTTTGTTATATGGGCATATTGCCTAGTGTATGATTGATCTTGTCACCCACATAGTGATCATAGTTCCCAATAGGTAGTCTTTCAGTCCTTGCCCCTTTCCCTCCATCTCCTCTCTAGTAGTACATGGTGTCTTTTGTTCCCATTGGAAAGGATTTATTTATTATGTAAAATATTAGAATTTATGCAATTGAGAATATTGTAATACTGTTAACTAAGATAAAGAATTCAGGTCTGCAGGAGAAAATGTTGAACTTTCTCTAAGACATGTTGAGTGAGTCTGGGGTACTCATGTAATTGGATATGAGACTTGGAGAAACACTGTATACATTTGATAATCACTTAAAAGGTATGAGTATGGAAGTCATGTGAGAGAATAAAAGTGCTATAAAATAGTTTGTGAATTAAGAAGTAAAAATGGATGCAAAAACTTAAAATGTAGGTGGAGAGAAATAACTAACTGAAAGGATCAAACGTGGCTGGCAACAAGTTTAGAGAAATACTAAGAGATCTGTACTACAGAAATCAAAGAAGCAAAGGGCTGGGCAACATTAAGTGCTTAAAAGAGATCAAACAGGTGAAGCCACAAAAGAGACATTTGACTTCACATCAAGGTAGTCATTTGATGATCTTTGAAAACACAACTTTGTTAAAGTTTAATGAAAATTAAATGTCTAAAGTTTGAAGAGGGAATGAGTGAAAAAGAAGGGATACAAGTTGACTATGGACAACTCATCCAATTTTAAGTTGGAATTTATGTGAACAGAAAAGATATTGATAGTTTGATACACAAATTGATCTGAAAATATACTTCCCCTATGAAAGCAAATACTGAATATGTTTACTTACATCAAGGAAGTAGCTAATGAACATCACTTCAGTGTTTGCTTTACTATATTATAAAGTGACCTTAAAGTTAGCCTAAAATAAAGTGTTCTTATTTTAAAGTCTTAAAACTTACTTACTTTCCTATTGTTACTTCAAACAGTAGTACATGTGGAAAAATATAACTCTAGGTTAATATATATTTCATGGGTCACACAAACCATTATTAAACTGCTGTGATTGTTTCTGACTTCCTTGAGAAAATACATGATCATAGTGCAACGTTGGTGGGTTGAAGGGATGACAACATTGTTTGGTGAATAGCCAAGAATAATTGTCTAACTTAGTCGCCATGTATCTCTTTATGATAGGCATTAATTTTAGCTTTACGTGGAAGGAAAAAAGAGGCTGCTTAATAGTAACTTCAACATTTTGGAATAAGAATAAATCTACTTTTTGTCATCCTTTTTAGCCACTTTGTGGCCTTTTATATTCCTTCACAGATGTTATATATAAGCAATATAGTTCTTATTACCATATTAAATGGGTTCAACAAAGACACATTCATCCATTGCCACCTCCTAACATTAAAATGTTTAATGCTGCCTAAAGCATCCTAGTCACTTGCTAGATACAGAGCCAGTGAGGGACTGAACATTTCAGTACTGTTGCATTGTCTTCTTTTTCTACACTCTGGTTTTGTATTTATTTGTGAGGAAGACATTCTTTGATAGTATACATAATATGCATCACAGAAGAACTAGATGGTTCTGTAGGATTTGTAGTGTGAGGTATCCACCCATGTAATTATGAGTTTTCCTTAATGTTATTCCCATTATTCAGAAGATTGCTTTTGTTAGACTGAATCATATCCACTGGTGCAGTGAAACTTTATATTAGCTTTCTTAGGCTTTCTACACCTCAATGCATGCCTGATCTGTAGGCTTAGCTTGTTCTATTGTACTGCTGTGTATTTGCTATCCTGTGGTTTCTCACTGTTTTGATCATTTTGAAGTACAATGCTTTTCTCCCTACGAGAACATTTCTCATAATGCTTCATCATCAACACGGTTTCTTATACTCTTAGAGAAAAGAGTGTGTGTGTGTGTGTGTGTGTGTGTGTGTGTGTGACAGAGAGAGAGAGAGAGAGTGCGAGAGAGAGAGAGAGAGAAAGAGAAAGAGTACAATATTTTTAGAGTAGATTTAACTACATGTGTCCCATCCAGTGATCCTGCTAAGCTGCCCATAGAAGCACCTAGGACAGTGCATATAAGTCAGTACCTGGGACTTTCTATTTTAATTGTTACAGTATCACACAAAATTGAGTCCTTTATGATTTGTGTGATGTCTTGTGATGATGAGGAAAATGATGCAATCTGTTTCTTCACAGAATAAGGAGAGAAGAAGTTGGCGGAACAATGGAAGATTATCACTCAATTTTATAATTGGGAAACTCTATCATGATGATTCTAATATTACTAATATATAAGGAATTAGAAATAATCTGCAGGAAACTTATGGAAATAACCTTTTTTTAACAAAAAAGGATGTGGGCCTTACTTTCTCATATCTTACCTATGAGCAAATAAAATTCCCTTGTTAGAGTAGATTTGATTAATTTATGGATGACCATAACGTTTGCTCTTGGTAAACTTCTACAAAACATTTATCATCACCTACTGCACTCAAGGTCTTTTAGGAAAATCTAACAAATAAATATGTTTGATTTAACATTCTAATTATATTGTAAGGAAGGATTAGGTTTTGCTTGGTTAAAATTTAAATCTCAGGTAAAAATAGCACATAGAAAGAATATAATGTCAATAAAAGCAGTTTTTTTAACATTAAAAATAATAGGCTTTTAACTATACTAGGTAGTAACAGAAATATCTTACATGTTCACTAAATATATGAGATATTATAATTTATATTCTGCTTTATTTGCCTTTTTAGCTAAGAAATTTCTGAACACTACATTTTCTAAAAATCAAATGAAACCTGATTAATGCTACAGGCATATGAATGTGTGTACCTGGGAATGAATGGAGGGGACAAGATGGCCAGCTAGATGTAGTCAGGAAACACCACTCTCACTCCACGAGACCAAATTATCGACTAACCAGTATGAGAGAGAAAAAGCTGAGAGTGAATAGACAGGTAACAGTGAAACAAAGACTGAAGACGGGAAGAATCTGGGAACTCTCTGCTGGTTACCTGAATCCTAGGGCTAGTTCCTGGGTCTGAAGAGCTCCTGGGAAAGAGGTGAGTTGGGGAACTGAGAGACAGCATACTGTTGCCTCTAGGATCCTAACTACAGGAGACCCCGCATCCCCATGGACGTGTGAGCTGGCACGGGAATCTCCCTGGAAAACAAGCAGAGAGAGGAGTTGAATGGCGCAGAACTTGGGTGTTTTGGTGTTCTGGGCACTTTTGGCAGAGAGTGGTCATAGCTGCTCATCCTCCACGGCTTCCCAACCCCCTCTTGGAGGTGCTAGCTGCAATTGACCTTTGAGCCAGGAGAAAGTGGGGCCAGTTTCTTCATTGGACTGGGCATGTAAGTTTTGTAAGCGCTCCCGCCTCCCATCCTCGCTTTCAGGCCCATGCCTAGCCAACCTGCTGGAGTGGTGCACAATGCAGCCTCTACAGCCCAGCATGAAAATATTGTTCCACCTGAGTACTTTCCCAGGACCTGGGAGCCCATTGGATCCTCCAGTGCAGCTAGAACCTGATCTTGACACACAGGATGCCCCGGTGCCCTTAGGATTGAGCACAGCTCAGTAATACAGATTCAAGACCTGAGGCTAGTGCTGGAGCAAGGGAGAAGCTCACATAATCAGAGCACTGAAAAGGGCAAGACTTGCAGGTTCTTGGGCTGGGGCTGGAGCAGGGTGTACCTTCTTCTGCAAGGTTGATCCAGAAAGAGTATAGCATATTCCCTTTCAGTTTCTGCCTGAGGCCACCCCACTATCAGCAAACGCCTAACAACAACAACAGCAAATGCAAGCATGGTGCTGGTGTTCAGAGGGGACTTTCCCAAGACCCAGGAGTGGACCTGGTGAAGGGACCATCTCTCTTCTCTCCCACCACAGAGCATGCCTGTGAACACAGGAAGTACAGGAGTCACAGTTGGGGGATCAGCCTCACTATGGGCTATTACTCTTCAGCACTCTCTACTGGATCTCAGCCTAAACTACAACACCAAAAATTATCCTGCTTATACCTGTGAAACCAAGAGCAAGAATCTACCCACATGAAAAGATCCTTTACCAGTGGAGTCTGAGGAAGATAGTGGACAGGAGACAGGGCTAACATGCAGCTCTCACTTGGATGAATGGAACAACATTCAGAGACTCACACCATGAAATTTTGATCCAAGAACCACCACAGGAACACACCAAGAAAACCGAAAGAATCGACAGATCCTTAGAAAGAAGTGGCAGGCCTCCTGCAAATTCTGTGAGACAGGTGAAAACCTGTGAGTTCCCAAAGTGTGAGAGAGGAAATCCTGCCTCCAAACACACATCTCCACTGGAGAATCTGAAAATCAATATCATGGGAGAAGAATTTAACCTTACTGAGAGCTAAACTTAAAATTTAAGAATTTAAATTCTTAAATCCATTAAGAATTTAACCTTAATGGATTTAGGGAGGAGTGCAAAATATAAAAGTAGAAGCAGCTGCGGGAAGAGCCTTGTAGGTAAGCACTTTCAGTCTTCAACTAGAGTCCATGGGAGGCATTCCTGAGTACATTCCACAGTGGTCCTTGGGGAAGGCAGCCAGCTGAATTATGGAGGGGTCACAGGGTGAAAGAAGCTTCCAATTGAAATCTGTAGTAATTTTGACTGGGCATGAATTTTCTTAAGCAGAATTCGGGTGGAAAATGGGAACTGCTGCAAATAGGAGTGCAAGAGCTGCCACTGACGGGTGGCAGGTGGGGTGAGGACTGTCAATGAAAGCCCATCAACGAACGAGTGGATTAAATATATATATATATATATATATATATATACATGAACCAAGTACACATGCACACACACACACTCCATGGAATGCTACTCAGCTATAACAAGGAACAAAATAACAACAACTCAGATGTAGTTGGAGACCATTATTCTATTAATAAGTGAAATAACTCAGAAATGGAAAGCCATATATTGCATGTTCTCACTTATAAATGGGAGCTAAGCTATGAGGTTATAAAAGCATAAGAATGAAATAATGAACTTTGGGAACTTGGGGAAAGGCTAGGGGTTAAAAGACTATACACTGGGTCCCGTGTATGTTGTTTGTATCATGGGTGCACCAAAATCTCAGAAGTCATTTCTGAAAAATGTATCCATGTAACAAGAAGAAGAACAAAATAGATAGTCTTTACAGAGCCCAGCTCCTCTGGAAATACTCAGAAATAAAATTAACTGACTCTACTCAACTTACATCACAGTTAAGGAACACCAACACTCCCAGATGAGAAAAAATCACAACAATAATTCTGGCAAATCAAAAAGTCAGAATGTCCCTTATATCCAAATGTGTCCAGTAACTACCGAGCAATGGTTCTTAACCAGTATAAACATGATTGAAATTACAGACATATAATTCAGAATTTGAATGGCAAAGAAACTCATTGAGATTCATGAAAAACTTAAAAATCCAACACAGGGAATACATAAAATGATCCAAGAGCTGAACAACAACAAAAAGCCATTTGAAGAAAGAAACAAACAGAACTTCTAGACCTTAAATATTCACTATTAGAATTTCATAACATGATTGGAAGTATTAACAACAAAAAGATCAAGCTGAGGAAAGAATCTCCGTGTTCAATGACTGGTCCTTTGAATCAACTCCGTCAGATAAAGATAAAGGAAAAAGAATAAAAATGAACAGAACCTCTGATAAATATGGAATTATGTAAAGAAATCAAATCTACAACTCACTGGGATTTCCGAGAGAGAAAGAGAAAGGATATGTAATGTGCAAAATATATCTGAGGATATAGTTTGTGAAAATTTCCCCAGTCTCATTAGAGAGGTTGACATGCAAATCTAAGAATTACAGAGAACCCCAGCTAGAAACTATACAAAATGACCATAGGTTGGTCATCAGATTCACCATGATTAATGCGGTAGAAAAAATAATGGCAGGTATCTTCAAGTGACTCATTTTACATGTAACAACACCTACAAGTTCAAAACAAAAGGATGGAGAAAGATACATCAGGCAAATGAAAAAAAAGTACATGAGTTGTATTCTTATATCAGATAAAATAGACTTTAAACCAATAGAAATTGAGAAGAACAATGAAGGGCATTATATGATGATAAAAGGTACAATCCATTTAGAAGACTTTATTATCCTAAATAGATATGTACTCAATATTGAAGCATCAGATTCATAAGGCAATTTCTTCTTGCCCTATGAAAAGTTTAGATAACCACACGATAACAGTGAAATATTTCAACACTCTTCTGATGGCATTAGACAGATCATTGACACAGAAAATTAGCAAAGAAGCTCTGGATTTAAACTGAATTGACCAATTGTATCTAACAGACATCTGCAGACCACCTTGCCCAACAACCACAGAATAGATATATTTCTCATCCGCACACAAAACATATTCCCCAATTGGGCACATGCTTGGTTATAAAGCAAGCTCAATAAATTAAAAAGAAATTGAAATCATACTGAATACACTCAAACCACAGTGCAGTGAAAATAGAAATCAATATCCAGATCTATCAAAGCTACACAAATACATGAAAATTAAATGATTTGCTTCTGTATAACTACTGGATTAACATAAAAATTAATATAAAAATTTTAAAAAATCTTTGAAATTAATGAAAATAAAGATACAAGTTACCAAAATCTCAGGTATGCAGCTAAATCAGTGATAAGAGGAAAGTTTATAGCCCTAACACCTTTATCAAGAAGTTAGAAAGATCTCAAATTTACAATCTAAGTTTGTACCTGAAGAAACTAACAAAAAAAGGAAAAATAAAAAAAGAAAACCCAAAGTTAACCGAAGGAAATAAATAAGTAAAATTAAAGAAGGACTTAATGAAGTTGAAATGAAAAGTTAATAAAAATGAAAAACTAGTTCTTTGAAAAATAACATTAGTAGTTCGCTAGGTATATTAACAAAGAAAAAAATAGAAAATCCAAATAAGTACAGTTAAAAATGACAATGATGACTCTACAACTGATCCATTGGAAATACAAAAGATCCTCAGAGACTACCAGGACACACAAATTAGACACACAAATTAGAACATCAAGAGAAAATAAATTTGAAACACAGAAACTCCCAAGATTGAATCAGGAAGAAATTGACATTCTCAATAGATCAATATCAAACTTTGAAACGGAATCACTAATAAAACAACCTAACAACCAAAATAAAGCTCTGGATCAGATGAATTCACAGCTGAATTCTACCAAATACATAAAGAAGAACCAGTTCCAGTCCTACAAAAACTATTCCAAAAATTTGAGAAGAAAGGACTCCTCTCTAACTCATTTGATGAAGCCAGTGACCGTCTAATAACAAAATCTGGCAGACATACAATGAAGAAAGAAAACAGCAGGCTAATATTTCTTATGAATATAACCACAAAAATCCTTAATAAACTAATAATGAACCAAATCCAGCAGCACATTAAAATGTTAATTTACCACAATCAACTAAGTTTTATGCCTGGAATACAAGGTTGGTTCAAAATATATATCAGCCAGGTGCAGTGTAGCTCATATCTATAATTCCGGCACTTTGGAAGGTCCAGGAAGGAGGATTACTTGAGCCCAGTTGTTCAAGACAAGCCTAGAAAAATAGTGCAATTCTGTTTCTACAAAAAAAATTTTAAAAACTTGACTGGGCATGAGAGCAGGTACCTATAGTCCCAACTACTCAGGACGCTGAGGTGGGAGGATCACTTGAGCCTGGGAGGTCTAGGCTATAGTAAGCCATGGTCTCGCCATTGCACTCTGGCATGAGTAACAGAGTGAGAACCTATCTCTAAATAAAAATATATTTTAAATTTCAAACATTGTAATAAATAAAATTTACAAATTCAGAAGTCAATACATATGATTTACCACATAAACAGAATTAAAAGTAAAAACTATATGATTATTTCAATAAATGCACAAAAAAATTTCAATAAAATCTAACATCACTTCATGATAAAAATCTTCAACAGAAAAGGTATTGAAGGACTGTACCTCAAAATAATAAAAGCTGTTTATGACAGACACACAGGAAACATCACACTCCATGGACAAAAGCTGGAACCATTCCGCCTGAGAAATGGAACAAACAAATGATGCCCATTCTTACCACTCCTAATTCAAACTAGTACTGAAAGTCCTAGCCAGAGCAACCAGACAATGGAAAGAAATAAAAGGCGTCCAAATAGGAAAACAGGAAGTCAGACCTTCTTTCTTCCTAGATCATTTGATTCTAAACCTAGAAAATGCTCCAGTTTTCAACAAAAGTTTTCTGGAACTAGTAAATAATGTCAGTAAACTTTCAGGCTACAAAATCTTGTACATAAATCAGTAGCATTTTTATAAACCAATAATATCCAGGCTGAGTGTCAAATGAAGATCACAGTCTCATTTACAATAGGCACAAAGGAAATGAAATACCTAGAAATACTGCTGACCATGGAGGTAAAAGATCTCTACAACAAGAACTACAAAACACTCCCCAAAGAAACTAAAAATGACACAAATGGAAAAACATGTCATGCTCATGGATTGAAAGAATCAGCATTTTTGAAATGGTCATACTGTCTAAAGCAATGTACAGATTCAATGCTATTTCTATCAAACTATCAATGTCATTCTTCACAGAAATAGAGAAAAAACTATTCTAAAATTCATATAGAATCAAAAAAGAGTCCAAATGGCCAAGGCAATCCTAAGCAAAAAGAACAAAGCTGGACACATCACACTACTAGATTTCAACCATTCTATAAGGCTACAGTAACCGAAGCAGCATGGCAGTGCTAAAAAACAGACACACACACACACACACACACACACACACACACACACACACACTCAGAAATAAAGCCATATACCTACAATCATCTTATCTTGAGCAAAGCCAAAACAAACAAACAAACAAAAAACAAAGTAGAGAAAGTATTTCCTATTCAATAAATGGTGCTAAGATAACTGGCTAGTCATATGCAGAAGAATAAAACTAGACCTTTACCTTTCACCCACCACATACAAAAATTAACTCAAGAGGGATTAAATATTTAAATGTAAGACCTCAAACTATGTAAACATCCTGGAAGTAAACCTAGGGAATAACTTTCTCAACATCAGACTTGACAAAAAAAATTTGGCTATGTACCCAAATAAACTTACCAGAAAAATAAAAATTAACAAGTACGATCAAATTAAACTAAAGAGCTTTGGCCCAGGCAAAGAAATTATCAACAGAGTGAACAGATAACCTACAGAATGGGAGAAAATATTCTCAAAGTATGCATCCAGCAAAGGTCTAATATCCAGAATCCAAAAGGAACTTAAACAAATCAACAAGTTAAAAAACAAAAAATTGTCAAAGGACATCAACAGACACTTCTCAAATGAGCACATGCAAGTGGCCAACAAATATATGAAAAATGCCTATCATCACTAATCATCAGAGAAATGCAAATCAAAACCACAAGGAGATACCATCTTATACTAGTCAGAATGTCAACTATTAAAAAGTGAAAAAAACAACAGATGTTGGCAAGACGTCAGAGAAAGGAAATGTTTACACACAGTTCAGCTACTGTGGAAAGCAGCTTGGAAATTTCTCAAAGAACTTAAAACAGAACTACCATTTAACCCAGCAATACCATTACTGGGAATATACCCAAAGGAAATAGATTATGACACCAAAAAGATACATGCACTTGTATGTTTATCATCATGCTATTCACAATAACAAAGGCATGGAATCAACAATATGCTTATCAATAGTGGATTGGAGAAAGAAAGTGTGGTACATAGGCACCACGGAATACCATATAACTGTAAAAAAGAATAAAGGCATATCTTTTGCCACAACATGGATAAAGCTGGAGGCCCTAATTCTAAACAAGTTCATGCAGAAACAGAAAACCAAATATTGCATGTTCTCGCTTATAAGTGGAAGCTAAATATTGAATGCCCATGGACATAAACATGGGAACAATAGACACTGTAGGCCACTAGAGGGGGAAGCAGGTAATGTGGGTCAAAAGACTACCCACTAGATATTGTGCTCACTATCTGGGCACAGTATAACCATTTAATAAACCTGCACATATACTCCCTGTATCTAAAGTAAGAGTTGAAATTTTTAGAAGTTAATTTAATACATGAAGGCTCTGCACTTTCAGTATGTCTGAAATATTTCATTATCATCATTATAATAAAGAGATGAGGAAAAATAGAATAAATAGAAGAATTTGAGTGAGGAATAGGCTTACAGTGTAATCATATTATAAAGATATAATGTTTATAAGAACCTAGAATAGAAATAGGAAATCACTAGAAATCAAGGGGTTTCTAAAAGTGAGTCAATCACATTTATAATAATATATAATACACAGTTACTTAGGATGCTTTAATCTTATTAGCTTTTAGTACAGTATCTTAATGTAAAACACACTTGGTATTTTCTTGATTTGGTAACATTGTATCATGTTAATTGACTTATGATTTCATAGAATAGAGTACACACATTTAATGATGGTTTAAAACACGTATTTGAAAATAAGCCATACTGAATATTTGCTTATTGTATAAGCAAACTTCACCTCATGCCCTTCATGATTATCTGCTGAACTTTATGCCTCCCAGTTCTCTGTCGCACATGGCACTTCACTGGAATGGAATTCCTCTGAGTTTCATGAATACATTAAACTCTTTCTCTCTTTTATGGCTTTTCACAACTTCTTTCTGATCATTTTCTTTTTCATGTGTGCCTTGACCTCTTACTCCAGTTGATGCTTACTCAATGGATTCAGCTAATATTCACTGAGAGGTATTTTGATCAAAACAGACTTAGCGTTTAATCTTCAGAATTTAAAGTGAAGATAAACAGTAAAAAAAAAGAAAAAGTAGATATATAATTATAATGTTTGCCAATTTGTATAAAAATTAGGATTCAATGAAATAGAATAATAAAAGGGCCATAATTGAGATTAGAAGAAAGTACAAAAATGGCTACTGAAAAAGTGGCAGGTAAACTTAGAATTGCAGGATTAGTAGAAGTTAACCAGAATAAGAGTTAGCCAGATTGAAGAAAATGCCTGTGATATAGCTAATCCTTCAAATATTACTGTTTCTGGGAAATTCTGACTTCCTAAGTGGTTTAAGCTGCTCTGTGCTCATGGAAAACTATGCATGTCTTCTTATCATAACTGGTTCTTAAAGAGTAACAATGTGTTTTCAATGTGACTCTTGAATTTTCTATTTTATTTCCTATTTCTGGCTTAAGCTGCCCCATTGTGCTTATATACATATACACATATACATTTTACTTTATTAATATATTGATACATAATATATTAACACCAGGAAGGTTATTACATTCTTATGGACACCTATTTTGGAACCATACACTTGTGCATAAGAATAGGTTAACATGCCTTCAATTAAGATAGAGTCTTAACTAGCAAAGGTCACAGATTTTCTTTGTCACAGAGCACCTAATCATAGGCCTTATAGACTTTCATCTTTGTGTCATGTTAAGGTTTTATTGGCATTCATAACATTTAATACAGAAGCATAATCCATATGTCTTATCTGAATTATAAATGCTTATGTGCAAGGTTTCCTATTTATCTTTAATCACAGCTAAAGGCCAGTATCCTAGTCTATATTTCTGTTGCAGTAACAGAATATCAAAAACTGGGTAGTTTATAGAGAAAATAAATTTATTTCTCACACTCCTCGAGAATAAGAAGTCCAAAAGCATGGCATCAGCATCTGGTGAGGGTGTTTGCACTGCATTCTCCCATGGTGGAAGGAGTGGTAAATGAACACATGAGACAGAGAGAAAATAAGGGGTATGTACCCAGTATTGAGATTGCTGGATTAAATGATAGCTCTGTTTTAATTATTTGACCTGGTTTTCATAGTAGTGGTTACCGCATTCGTTTTACTTTTCCCTTTTATAATTAACCCACTCTTGTGATAACTCACCTACTCTCATGATAATGACCTTAATTCATTCATGAGAATGGAGTCTTCATAGCTTATCTCCTAAAAGCCTGACCTTCTGCAACTGTTTCCATGACAACTAGTTTCAAAATGAATTTTGGTGGGGACATTCAAAGCATAACAGTCAATCACATCATTCACAGCAACTGCTGGTTAGTGCTTTACTGATTTAGTGCTGAATAAATACATTTGAGCCATACTAATACATGTTTTATTATACAGGTGTAATATTTGATAAAGCCACTTTGAACTCCTTGCCAAGGGTATCTTACTACATGGTCTTTACTTTCTCTGGGTGCAGCATGCTTTTCCTCCCAGAGTCTGCATGACACCCTCCATCACTTGCCTTCAGGTGTTCACTCAACTATCATCTTCTCAATGAGATTTTTCTGACCATACTAATTTCTATAGCACTCTTCTGTTACCATTTATTCCCTTGATATTTCTTCATAGCAGTAAATTTAACACCCTTAAGTTGGATGGGATGGGATTAGTAGCAAATACAAATATCTTTCTAGGCCTACTGCTCATCCCTTGATGGAGATGACATGTTCTATATGCTTAGCTGAGAAAACATTGTCACTTGTCCAATGAGAGTTTCAACTCTGTCACCTTAAGATTCATAATTACCTTACATAGTCGTTTATTACGTTTTGTCGAACATCATTTCAAGACATTTCTCCACAGTCCTTGCAAACCCAACATTGTCCATATTCAGCAGTTCTTCCAAATAGCTCATATTTCAACTGTAACAAAATGACCTCTACCAGATGATCAAAAATATTTTCTCAACTATTATGACCCTGCTGGACAAGGAAAGGCTTGTTACTTCTTATGCTTCTTTATAATGAGGTGCCTACTAGTAACAGCTATTAAAATCTAACTCTGGCTTTGTACTAGAAAACTCGAAGTCTTCTGAATTTAGAGAAGTGTAATTTGCCATATCTTAGTTTGCTATACTTTAATTAACATGGATTCTAATTTTCCAGATTTTTTTTAAAGTACTGCTGCATTCAGCAATGCATACAAAACTCTAAGAAAAGGATATAATGCTATTAATAATGCTATTAATTAATAGTTCCTTAACGTTGCTTCTTAAATAATTGATCACAGGTCTGTAAAACTCCTGGTTAGTTTAATACAATTTCTTCTAAGTGTCCCATGCTTCTCAGCTCACTTCGCATTGAAGAAGAGAGAACACTTTGCTCCAAGAGTGTCACTTTCGCCTTATCTTCCGTTTTCATTTCCCTGGCATCAGGAAAAGTTAAAGAAATCAAAACTGTAACACTTAGAACTTCGGTGCTAATCTACCAGTCATCTGACTGTGACTTTAGTGATACCTTCCTCATGCTTTTTTATTGCCATTTGAAGGCCTGAGTTTGTGAACTGTGCACATGGAGAAATAGGCAGAAAAAAACCATAGTCTTGCCTGTTTCAGGTTCATGGAGGCTCAGACATAGACCCTCAACTTCCTTCAGTGACTCCGGATTTATCACAAGCTTATCAACATGCAGATAAAATGAAGGCCTAAAGTTTATTGTTGGAAGCCCACTGTCAAGAATGGCTTTTCTTTTTCTCCCTTTATGAATATGTGAAATTGCTGTGGTCTTACTTGTCTCGAAGAGATAGGGAATGAAATAGACAGTTCTGCTGGATGTGCTTCTGTTTTATCAATCAGAATTATATCAATTGTTTTTTAGGGCTTGGCTAACTTTTTGGCAAAGTCTGCAGTCATGTCTTCTAAAAGCCACATGGAATGAACACATTTTCTCAAAAACAGGGTTAATGTACCATCAGGCAAAATCAATTGTTTCAGCAAACCTGTCACCAACCCAAAAAAGACTTTTTTAAATAAACAAATTCCATTTGTTATTAATGCCCCAATTAGTAGCTTTTTTGTACCTCATCATAAAAGACTTTGGCTCAGATACAACATGTTACTGCAATGATGCTATTCTGTTGTTATTGCTGAATGGAGAGAGAGAGAGAGAGAGAGAGAGAGAGAGAGAGAGAGAGAGAGAGAGAGAGAGAGAGAGAGAGAGTGTGTGTGTGCGTGTGTGTGTGTGTGTGTGTGTATTAAGCAGTTCATGCCTTGCTATAAATAAATACCTGAGACTGGGTAATTGGTAAGAAAAGAGGCTTATCTCATTGTTCTGCAGGCTGTACCAGAAACATAGTATTGGCCTTTGCTTCTGGTTAGGGCCTCAGGAAGCTTCCAATCATGGTGGAAGCAAAGGAGGAGCCTGTGTATCACATGGTGACAGAAGAACCAAGGGGCTGGGGAGGGGCCACACACTTCTGAACAACCATATCCTGCGTGAACTCATAACGAACAGTCACTCCTTATCATGAGTACAGCACCAAACCACTCAGGAGGGATCTGATCTGTCCTCCATGACTCCAGCACCTCCTGCCCCACAGCCAACACTGGGGATTATATCTCAATATGATAAGTCAAAACCATATCAGTGTGTGTATGTGTTTGTGTGTGTGTGTGTGTGTGTGTGTGAGAGAGAGAGAGAGAGAGAGAGAGAGAGACAGAGCGAAAAACTCCCTTTTCTGTTTTGTAGAAATACTGTCACTTTTTTCTTCCATGACAATACATTTTAACAATAGAAAGATTCCAGGTGGAGATGAGAGGCTTTCTGTCTCTTGTGTAGCTTCAATCTGATCAACCCACAGGAGTCCCATTGGCATTCCCCCACCTGCAATGCATGAGTCAAGCCATTCTATACCATCACCACTGGCTGCACAGCCTTTGTCTGATGTAACATTGACTTTTATAGAAATATATCTTCCAAAAAAGAAGCAGGGGAGACTTTTTTTTCACAACTTGATCATCAAGTAGAGATTTGTTTTTCTTTTTCAGAAATATCTGCCTTACCAAATGCTTGCTCAGAGCCAAGGAGCCAAGGAAGCCGAGTCCTCTGCTTTTACCCAGTGTTCTATCTTCCTAACAGGGCCTTTGTAACCGCTAAATTAACCTGGTCATCACAGTTGCTGAGGAATTCCTGTCCTATAAACTTCCTTTGATGGTGACCCCAAATTCTTTCTTTCTGAAACTCTTGCTTTTTACGTTCCTAGGTCCTTGTTTCTATCTTTCCACCAGTCATAAAAGATCAGTATCTGACTGCATTGGGTACAGCTTCAGTGATTGTTCTGTCACTTGCCATGCATTTTTTCCAGAGCTCCACCTGAAAGGAGCTGTATTATGATGTTGACTTGGATCTTTCCTGAAGTTTGACTATTGAATTCTTTTTAACTAAAGAATGTTTTAAATACATAGAAAAAAACCAGAAAATATAAGACAGACTGTTGCATGCATTTTAAAATTATGTGTGTGTCAATCCATGGGCTTCTCTGAGGATCCCCTTCTCTTACTATTGCCTGCAGATTATTTTCTGATGAGATCACTTTGCTTTCTTCATGGAATTGTTCATGCAAAGACCAGTCTCAAATTTCTTGTGGAAACACCTCTCCTGTACCCTCCAACCCTCCAAAATAATAAGGAGAATGAAACCTCTATGATAACAGCAGTTAATCTATTTGATTCACTAATGTATGTTCAGGACAAAAACAGTGGTGATACTAGACAAAGGAATGACAGAATCATGTCTGTTTCTTTCTGACTTCTCTCGCGCTTCTCAGTACCATTAAAAATTATCTAGTTATAAAATATAATGTTTCTGACAGTTTTTGGTACCTGAATTTTGGTTCTGATTAACAAGAACTAACTTTAACTGAGTAGTCATAGTGTGCCAGGCGTGGTGCTACTTGTAAGCAATTTACCAGTATTACTTTACTTAATTATCCCTATTCCATTGGTTAGGTGCTGATGTCATATTCACATGCAGTGGTTCAAGCTAAACAAATCCCTTCTTGTCTGGAGACTAGACTGCCTTTGTGAGACTAACAAATTAACTAAAGGATTAGAAATTATGGTTTAGGAGTCATGCGACGGGCGGCTACAAGGTTCTAACCCTTCCCAAACTGCTCCTGGGTATCACATCACAATTGTAAATCCTAAGATCAGTGCTTGAGATATTTTACATATCCTGCAATTGTTGAATCTGCTGGCATCATCCAGATTGATAAACTGGCTCATCTGATCCTCTGACCCACACCCAGGAACTGACTCGGTGCAAAAAGACAGATTCGAACCCCTAAGATTTCATCTTTGCTCATCATGCGATCAATCCCCACTCCCATCAAACTGGTCTCTCTTCACCCACCAAGTTGTCTGTAAAAATTCTGATCCTTGAGTGCTCAGGAAGAGTGATTTGAGTAATAATAAAGCTACATTCTCCTGCACACACACACACACACACACACAGAGAGAGAGAGAGAGAGAAAAGACATCATACTAGGTGACTTACCTAAGGTCATATAGCAGCACACAATTTGAAACCAGCAAGTTCAAATACACTATTACTGACTTTTAGACCTGGGTTCCCACTACATTATTCTACCACCCTCATTTACATATTATTTTATTTTCATGGAGTCTATATGGTATCATTAGCACTATTTTATAGATAAAGAAATGAAAGATGACTTCATGTCCTTTGCAGGGACATGGATAAAGCCAGAAACCATCATTCTCAACAAACTGATGCAAGAACAGAAAACCAAACATGTCATATTCTCACTCATAAGTGGGTGCTGAACAATGAAAACACGTGGACACAGAGACACAGGGAGCATCACACACCAGGACCTGTCAGGGGTTGGGAGGCATAGGGGAGAAATAGCAGGAGGTGAAGAAATAGGGGAGGGATAACATGAGGAGAAAAACCTAATGTAGATGACGGGCTGATGGATGCAGCAAACCACCATGGCACATGTTTACCTATGTAACAAACCTGCACGTTCTGCACATGTACCCCAGGACTTAAAGTATAATGAAAATTTAAAAAAGAAAGAAAGATAAAGAAATGAAAGTCCAAATGGTTAAGTAACTTAAGTCCAAAACAAATCGATGGTTAGGTTTGTCTTTCTATTTTTTGATTTCTACTCACACCATCTGCCTGGGTTAGTAATGGGACCCTCAAGAAGTGGTTAAGCCCTTTCTAGTCACAGGTAACTGAAGTCTGTCAAGTCAGTATCACACTTCTGCACATCCCAATTCGGGATGACAAGATGATGCAAATTTTTCTTGGTCTGGGTTAGAGGGTACAGAAAAGTGCGACTAGAGGAATTTTACCATTTTGAGTACAGAACGAATTGCCTAGAAGATAGTCCTTATTTAAGGCTTCACAGCAGATGGAAAATAAGAGTACTGATGGAAAGGAGGGCCAAGGAAAAGAAACTGCTGGGATGTGTGCAAAAAATTATTGAAGAGAAGGAGAAACCCCAGGGTACTCAAAGGTAAATAAGGGAACCTACTCTATCCTAGGGAGCACAGAAATTGCTTTCATTTCAGCTTGATAAAGAATGGGAAGTATATACTAAGAATAAAATGCATCCTAAATAATTGCAAAATTTCCCTTTCACCCTGCATCACAGAACAAACTTCTTGTTCATTTTACGTTAAAATGACTTTTTATTGTAAAGTTTTATACTTTATATGTTTTAATATCTCCATTAGGACTCAGAAATAAGGTCTGAGTAGATCTTATATCTCAGAAAATCTGGGTTGTATATCTCTGTGGCTACTCAAAAAATGCTAATTGATGGTGGTAATTCGGATTTTTATCATCTTTGGGTGGTTGTAATGTGATCTGGAATTCTATTTTGATATAGTTCATGCTTCTGGCTGCATATCAAAGGAAGCCTATGAGTAAGAGAGCACTAAATGATCAAAAAGGAAAGAAACTAAGCACTCCAGGCTATAGATAAAATTAAGTATGGCACATAAATGAAAAGATTTCCACCCTATAATTTGAGAGTATCATTTTATTATATGAAATGTAATAAAATAAACTACTTAAAAATACTAGTGTTTTGATTTTGATCAAACTATGCATATAGAATAAAATATCATGATTCATTAGTCAGTAGAGTCCCGCTGACTTTTTTATAACAGATTTTTTTTTTTTTTGCACTGCTTGTCATGAAATCAGAGATGATACAGGCAGACAGAAAGAGAATGTGCTAAATAATTTTAGTTTATTTTATTTGAATAGGAGATAGGGTTTCTTTAATTATTTTTAAAATCAGAGAGAAAATAATTATATTTATGGAGTCTCAGTTTGGAAATACCTCCTCAGTTTGCACATTCTACCAAAAGTATTGACTAATTATATTTTACAAGAAACAAGAACATAATTTCCAATGTTCTGACAAGTAACAAATTGCACATTAGTCAGTTGTAAATAAATTTATTAGAACCAGTTGTCCTTGTTTATAGATTCTCCTTTGAAAGGGTATATTAATTTAAGCCTCATCATTCAGAAGAAATGTATTATAATATCAAAGCAATAGTTATAAAAACACAGACACCAAAGCATACCTACTAAATAGCAGAAGAAATGTGATATCGCAACAAGATGAAAGAAGAAAGTATATGAGGTCTATGATATCAGCATGGTGCCATCTGGTAATCAGATTTTCAGTCATGATTCATTTGACTCGATTATTCTGCTAATAATGTTATCTGTGCTATAATATGAACATAATGTTAGTTTCCACTGAGAAATGTAAATTACAGATTGTTGAGCATTTTTTTTTCTTGAGGATTCTTTCATTGTCAATTAATTGGTGGAAATGTCAGCTTCAAGATGCAGTACTATGGTTTTTGAAGTATATTCACAACAATGAGTAAACGAGGACCCTAATATGTCTACAATGAAATTTGAATAACCTAACTAAAACAGAAAATTTACCTGGTAACTGCCAATTTAAGTATGCAATTACTTAACTTATGCGAAATTCAGTCATAAACATTATTTTCTCTCTGAGAGAGGATGAGTCATAAATTGTCGGATTTACCTAAAGATATTTACTAAGTGTTTTCCATTTGCCAGTAATTGAGTTATCTATTTTACATGAATCTTCCCAATTAATCTTCCAATTACCTTCATAGGCAGGGCTAATGAACTCTATGTTAAGAATGAGAAAATGAGGCTTGGGGAAGGTAACTCACCTAACTTCACAAGAGATAGTACCTGTATAAATTTCAAACTGGAAGGAAAGGTGGATAGATGTATCCATTTTCATTGGTTAGGTATTTCAGGAAGGGAACTCCGACACAGAGATCAGCAAATAGTAAGTTTACTAGACATACTTGTGAGATCGTCACCTTTGGAGAAGGGGAAAAAAGCAAGACTGCCCAGAAGAGAAATTTGGGCTAAAATGCATGCTCAAGAAGCCCTTACTTTACTCCCCAGGGATCTTTGAAATTAGGATAGCTGTTTAGAACTTCCTAAATTTAGGGGAGGGGACCTGCCCATTATATCTTGGCATTACTTAGGCATTGGATGTGAAGTGACCTGGAAAGGGGCATAGCCTGGAGCAAGCAAGAATCTTCAGCAGAAGTAATTCTCAAGGAAGACTGGATGTTGAATGGTCTCTGCCTCAGGACTCCCTTAGAGGAGGAATAAACCTTCACTCCTGAAGAGGGATTTGAGCTACATAAAAACTGCTGTTAAGCAGACAGAATGTCTGCTTAAAACTCTTGTACTGGTAAAACTGTGGTTCATACTAGGAATTAATGTGTAATGATGGGACAGTAAATGTATTAAAATGGACTGCTATAGTCATGACTGGAAGATAATTGCCCAGTAGTATACTCTTTCAAGATTAGACTTTGAAATGAAGAGAATGGCTTTTATGTATTAAAAAGTGAAAGATTGCTATGGGCGTAAGACCTGCTGGAACTCTACCTTTAAAGGTAATCATTGAGCAACTACGACTAACTACAAAAGTCACTGTATTTCTTGCTTTTGTTTCTTTGTCATTCACAAAATAATAAATGATAAGAAATGCCTTAGATTACATGTCTGAGTGAGCATATTCATGGATTATATATAACACAAAATGTTGACAAAGACTTAAATATAATTTTAATTGCAGGCTATTAGAGGAAATAGTATTTTTAAATATAAAGAAAAATTGTTATGATAGTCAAACTGTTATTTAGTCTAAAGGAAGAAATGTATTTATAATGTATATTATACACACACACACACACACACACACAGGCACACCTATATGTAACACATATGATATATACAGTACTTCCTTTTATCCATGGGGGATATGTTCCAAGACCTTCAGCAAATGCCTGAAACCATGGATAGTACTGAATCCTCTATATATTATGTTTTTTTAAAAACATACTTACCTGTTGTAAAGTTTATAAATTAGGCACAGTAAGAGAGTAATAATAATAACTAATAATAAAATAGAAAAGTTGTAACAATATGTAGTATAATAAAAATTATGCAAATGTGGTTTCTCTCTCTCAAAATATCTTATTGTAATGTACTAACCTATTTTCAGACAACAGTTTACCACAGGTGAGAAGCTGTGGAAACCAGATTTTGGATTGGGTAGACTATTGTGTGTGTGTGTGTGTGTGTGTGTGATTAATTTCGAAGTAACAGTGTGATAGTAAAGGATATAAATACGTGTAATATTAGTATCTATGATATAATCTGTATTCTGGAAGTGCCCTTAGATAGTAATGACAAGTGACTAAGAATAAAAATTATGTTAACTATTATGAGTTATAATGGGAGGTCACAATAATAAAAAAATGGTCCTTCCTGCTTGCTATTTTCAGTTCAAAATATTATATGCCACCTATAGAAAAGCTAAAGAAAAAAATTGACTTGTAGTCAAGCAATTATATTTTCAGAGTAGAATATGGGGCTTGAAAATTTGAAAATATGTTCAAAAGCAAAAAGGAAATATTTTAAAACAGAGTAATGTTTTATAAATAGAAAATAGATCATGCTATGGATAATGTAAAGTGTTTAAAATCTTAATAAATTCTTGCATTAATATATATCATATTTCGTCTTTGTCCCAAAAACCAGCACTGAGCAATAAAACTTTCTCCCTATTGAAGCTTTAATTTAATTTTAACTCAATAATTCAAATGTGAGTTGTGGCTACTGTATTGGAGAACACATTTATAAATCCTTTTCTGTTTAAGATAAATGTAGACATTGTAGTCGCAATGGAAACAGGAGAGTGATTCATGTACTCAAGAAACAGTGAGTATTTTGAGTCTTAGATTAGCTGTGTTGATCTAAATTACATTAGAAGGCTCACCAAGTGTGCTTTAGTGTGACAATGCCAGAAATCATGTTATTACTTTTATTGACCACTAGGAGGCACTGATTTGATAACACATGAGAAACAGAAAATCCACTCTGTAAAATAAACATGCCAGGTTAGAGCATCCTGACATTGACCAAATAAGAAGAAAGATAAGTAGAGCTTGTTTGACTGCTCACTCTATGTTTCGGTGAATTGTGTAAGTGAGTCAGAAATAAAGACCTTAAATAACATGTGTGTTCAGACAAGCAGTTCTTCTACAGAATTTCTGCTTTGAATGCTTGTCATGAACATGATAAGCAGGAAGCCATGGCAACTAGAAAGATGTAAAAGGCATCAGAGAGCAAAGCTAAGCCACTCCTCGGACATGACAAATACTGTATTTGCATTTTCCTCATTTACTGAAATTAAAGCTTTTCAAATCCATTTGTGCAGCCTTTTTTAAAAATTATTAATACCTTTCAAAAAAAAAATCAACACGACCCTGGAAGACTGTGGGAAAGAAAAAAGGCATATACCAATTTAGTCTTACTTTATATTTTCTTTTCACAAACAATTTTCCCAAAGGAAAAGAAAGCCATTGAACAAATACTATTTTAGTTGATACTAAAAGCAATGCATATTTTGCACAAAATGTTATTCATAATAATAAACATTAAAATGTCTGTTAACTATAGTTTGGAATTGTTTTAATCCTTTGTTTACATAATTTAACAAATGGTTGATTGGCCATAAACTCAGATTTATAAAACTGAAGCTGGCAAAGAAAATAAATCAAAGATGGTAGAATTTTATAGAAACATTTATCTTCTCTCTCCAGCCTTTACTTTTCCCCATTCAATCCCTAATTCAAAGCAACATATGACCTACACAACCCCTATTTTAGATAAGGCTGATTTCTGACATATTAGAAGCCCCAATCAATTTATTTTAGAAAGATTATATTATATATTATATATCATATTTGAAGATCACTACTATAGTATTCTCCGTTTTTAACAGAAAGAAACTAAGGGCATACAATATTAAAAATTACAATCTTTGCTCCCAGTGTAAAAGGAGCAGACCACTGGTGTGAAGATTGCTGACCCTAGCTTTTGTATTCTTTCTTAACTGAAGAACCATTTACCTTTGCCCGTTGTTAATTAATTATAGTTTCCTGTTCTCATCAGAAATAATAGAAATGCATCTCTGATGAAGAACTTGAATATATCATCCAATACCCTAGAAAGTTTTTACCTGAGCAAGAACCCGGATTTTGTCTCAGTTGCAAAGTATAAATATAGCAGAGTAATTAAAAATAGTATCTTTGAAGTCAGTTTGCTGGATTTGCTACCAGCTCACTTTCTTCAGTTATACTTGCTTTCCCTGTACATAATGAAGGCTCTAATCTCATCCACTTTATAAGTTTCTAGATGAGAAATCACCCAGATTGCTTGGCACACAGTGAGCCCTTGATAAGTGTCAGCTGTTGCCTGCATCATAGCCCTGTCATTATATTGTCATCGATCTCATCTTCATCAACGTAATTTTCACATAGGGTGTCATTGACTATCTCATTTATTTTCAGTAATTTGGCAGTAGTTCAATAGAAAGAAATAAATTTATATATGTACTTTACCAAAACTTTACAAAATTTATGTACTTAAGGTGTCTAAAACTTTGTGTTTATTTTTTAATGGAGTAGCATCAAGTTAACAATAGATGTCCTATGAATAGCCTGTGGTCCAAATAGCTTTCTTATTTTTCTCAGCTAGCTTTGCATAAGTATGTTTCTCACTCAAATAGATTTTTCACTCAGTTTTTGAGTTTATTCCAAACATCAAAACCGCCTTTTGGGGAAGTTTGGCAAACTTATGCCTAATCATTATTGTCTGCAAACTAGCACCATGCAGGACAAAATGTTCCCTCATAAGAATGACAAATGTTTCTTTAGAAAATTTGAGAGCATAACAAATGTTTCTTTAGAAAATTTTAGAAAATTTGAAAAATTCTAAAATTTAAATTTTAGAAAAATTAAAGAATGTATATTAAAAATACCATTCAGGCTGGGTGTGGTGGCTAACCTGTAATCCCAGAACTTTGGGAGGCTGAGGAGGGAGGATTGCTTGAGATCAGGAGTCCAGATTCACCTGGCCAACATGGTGAAACCCTGTCTCTACTAGAAATACAAAAATTAGCTGGGTATGGAGGTGTCTGCCTGTAACCCTAGCTACTCGGGAGGCTGAGGCAGGAGAATTGCTTGAACCCAGGAGGCGGAGGTTGCAGTGAGCTGAGATGGTGCCACTGCACTCCAGTCTGGGGAACAGAGTGAGACTTCCTCTCAAAAAAAATCATTTGTAAAATCAAGGAAGGCAGTACAGCACAGTAGCTACAAACTCAGGTTCAGGAGCTATACGGGCTTGGCTGTAATCTAAGCTCTCTCACTTACTGTACCAGTTAGGATAGGATATGTTTTGCTGTAAATTACAAACACATTTTAAATTTTTACTGGATTGAGATAATTATGCTTCTTTCTCATTCACGCCTCACTTATCTTTTTGTGTTTGCAAAGGGCCTCTATTCTACACATTCTTAATTCCTCACCCAGCTGACAAAAGTTCTGCTTAACATATCAACCATGATCACAGAAGCAGATAAAAGAGAACATGATGAATTTTAAATCAGTTTGGAAAGCTTATGTACAGAAGTGATAGATTCTCCATTGGCTAAACAAAATCACATTGCTATATCTGAATTCAGGAAGAAGTTGTATAATTCTTCCGAAGGAAGTTGTTGCAAATATTTATAAAGTGAAATGCAGTCTACCGGTTTGGATTCTATCTAGCAACAGATAGAATTCTAAAAGGTGAATTTTTATCCTTTAATTATCTTATTAGTAATGTGGAAATCATCATAAAACCCAGCTCATAGTTTTGCTGTGAAGACTCAAATTAGACAATGTTCAAAAGAATTTAAGAGATTTATTGGCACATGACAAGTGGTTAATAAGTAGGTACTGTAATTCAGATTCCATGTGAGAAAATTATAATTTAAAAATCATGGCTTCTAAAAATAACTAATATCTTCATAGTTATTTCACAAGGAATAAGTCACATTTATAGCACTGTTTTAAAGGTAGAATAGACTATAGTATTGTCCTCACTTGACAAATGAGAATATTGGTTAAGATAGACTGAATGAGTTGTTCAAATCATAACTCAAATACAGCTCTCTGATTCTAGACAATGAGACATAAAATTTTGAAGGATCTCCAAATATTTCGTGGACAAAAACTGAGAAAGGAGCTGTCTTCTCAGAAAAAAAAATTATATTCTTACAAATTTGCATACAATTTCAAAAGTTCTCTGACTCCCTTGAATTCAGGAAGGTTAGGAAGAGTGGTTGATTAATGGGTACAAATAAACGGTTTGATAGAAGAAATAAGACCTAGTGTTTATAGATTAATAGGGTGACTATAGTTTACAATAATCTATTTTATACTTAAAAATAGCTAGAAGAGAATGATTGAAATGTTTTAGCATAAAAAAGATAAATGCTTAAAATGTTGAATATATTAATTATACTGATGTCACCTTTACAAATTATATGTATGTACTAAATTATCACATAACCCTGAAAATATTTACATCAATGCGCATAAAAAATGTGAAAAAATCTTTTCTAGGGTATATCATTTCTTTCTGGTGGAAGCCAGTCCTACAGTCAACTTGCGTTTTGGACTATGAGGAAAATAATTGCTGAGTGCAGTGGTTTATGCCTGTAATTCTACCCCTTTCATAGGTCAAGGTGGGAGGATCTCTTGAGGCCAGGAGTTATGTGGAGAGGTCTTGTAGAGGAACATTGTGTTGTCACATCTGTATGTGAACCTGTCTTGGATCTTTAATCAAGCCAGGGCACCTGCTGAGTGCAGAAATTGAGTGACTTCAGTTGATGCTTACTATTGCAGAAGAGCCACCCAGCAGAGCCCAGTCAATATGTAACATGTTAAGAAATAAAAATGCATGTTGGTTCAGGCCAAGAAATTTTACAGTGGCTTATCATGCAGAAATATATAATTGAAAGATCTATTAAATATATACAACTTATGCAGTTTAAATAATCTTATTTATAGGGATTTATTAGTTATTTAAAAAATTATGCCAGGAGACTAAAAGCTTATTTTTATTGTTTAATAAGATAGCTGACTTATTTCATATTGTTACAATATATGTATTATGGGTGTGGCACATTTTTAAACATATATAACCAATTATTTTCTATATTTACATAGTTGAAAGTATTTTTAAAAGGTAGTGACTACTAAAATAAAACCTGAATACAATGCACATATACATAATTTTAGACTAAGTAAAAGAATGGCTTTTGTATAGCTTTCATAATTCTAATCAAGTCACTCATTTACTTCAAATTCTTCATGTCTTTTTCACATGAATTCTGTGCAGATTTCTGCCTACATTTCCCGTCACATTTCTTTGTATGTATTCCTTTCATTCTAGCAATATTGACTACTTCTATTTCCTTCCACACACAGGCTTTCACACTTCTATGCCTGCTATAACTCCCTTTCCTTCCATTCTTGGCTTTCATAAATGCTCCTACTTATTTTTTGCAAATGTTCTTAGATATATAGTCTAGTGAGACAGATACTTTCATAAGTCAGGAAAAGCAGAATTTTTGCTCATTACTCACAGATAGGCAACAAAAAATCAGAATCCTAGGATCCATGGCTCTTCAGCCCTTTAAGTCTCAGGAAAGCTGCCCAGGGTGGATGAACTTTCCTCTACATGGGCTTCATGTCACACAGGAGTGGAGGGACCTCAAAAGCACTCCATTCTAGATTTATATAACCTGGAAGACATTTGGATTGCTGAGCTGAAATGTTGCAGAATATCCTGTTCTTGGAGGAAAAACAATATAGCCTAAATTGATCTGGACATTTCCTCCATATCTCAAGATATTGCAATCTCAGTGCATAATGACTAAAAATAACAAGAGAAGGAAGAACTGGGTGAGCCAAGGACATCTAGGGACCTCTCTTCCTGCAGTCTCAAAATTGTGCTCTGGCTTAATCCTGTATTTGAAGGCTTCCATGAAATCTGCTATCAAAAAATTAATCAGTTCATCATCCATACTTGTATTATTTACTTATTTCTGTGTAACATTACCACAAATATACTGGCGTGAAACAACTCACATTTATTGCCTCCCAGTTTCTGTAAGTCTGGAGTCTGGGCATGGATTAACTGAGTCCCCTGCTTCAGAATCACACTGTGCTGCAACCAACTGTTGATCATAGCTGCATTTGTGTCTCATGCTAGCCTGGAGAAAGATCTGCTTCAAAGCACATATGGTTGTTGGTAGTATTCAGTTCCTTAGCAGACCGAGAACCTCAGTTTCTTTCTTGTCCAGCGATCACTCTTAGTTACTTGCCCTGTGGCAATTTGTATAAGCATCTTACAAGAACATGGCAGTTGGCTTTGTCAAAGACACAAAGGGACAGAGTCTTTCAGCAAGAGAGGCCTTACAATGCTATGTAGCATTACCACTGTGACATCCATCATTGCTATGGACTGAATGTTTGTGTCCTCAAATTCCTATGTTGAAATTCTAACCCCTAGTGTGGCTATTTTGGAGATAGAGCATCTCAGAATATAGTTAAGGTTAAATAGGGCATAATAGTGAAACTTAATCCAATAGGATTAATGCTTTTTGTAATAACAGATAACAGAAAGTGCTCTATCCCACCCTTGCATGTTTCTCCCTCCCCCTCCCCCTCCCCCTCCCCCTCTCCCTCTCTCTCTCTTGCTCTCCACCCCACCCCAAGTGCATGAGCTGGTATAAGACCATGTGAGTATATAGTAAAGAGTCAGCTACCTGTAAGCCAGAAAGAGAACCCTCACCAGAATTTGATTTTGGACTCTTCAGTCTCTAGAATTGTAAAAAATAAATTTATATAACTTAAGACACTCTGTATGTGGTATTTTGTTATAACAGTCCAAACAGACAAAGGTAATAATCACATTTGTAATATTATTTGGTCAGAAGCAAGTAACAGATCCCAACCACACACAAGGGGAAGGGATTTATACAAGGGATAAATACCAGAAGGTGGAAATCATGGGGGCCATCATGGGGGCCACAATAAGGTCTTGTAACTAGTACTCCTGGTTTTCGTTGTTGTTGTTCTTGTTGTTTTGTGTGTGTGTGTGTGTGTGTGTGTGTGTGTGTGTGTGTATGTGTGAGTTTTCCCAAGCTGGAGTGCACTGACATACTCATAGCTCAGTACAGCCTTATACTCCTGGGTTCATTAATCCTCTGGCCTCAGTCTCCCAAGTATCTAGGACTATAAGTATGCTTCACCTTGCCAGTTAACTGTTTTTTTAATTTTTTAGACATGGTGTTTTGTTATGTTGCCCATGCTTGATTCAAACTCCTGCTCTCAAATGATCCTCTGACTTCCGCCTCCAGAGTAGCTGGGATTATAGGTACAGCTGTTTATCAGGTCCACTACTCCTTTTTTTCTCTGTGTTAATCTAGTATACATGCATTCCGCTTTAGGGCCTACACTAATCATTAGAAGTATTCATATGTATTTCCATTGTATTATACTTCTTGGAATCTGGCAAGTTTGTGTCAAACAGAAGGCCCTGTTTGAAGTTGGTGATGATCATACGACTTGCTTTGACCATTGAAGTGTTCGTGGATGGTATTGCGTTATTTCTGAATGGAAGCTTTAAAAGCCATTGAGTGGTTCCTTGTTCTTTCCACTTGCTGTGGTGATCATGGAATCATAATACAAAATGGAGCCTTTCCCAGCCTGGGTCCTTGAGCCACTATGTTGAGAAGAGCCTGACTCCCAAACTCTATTGCACAGACAGCATCAACAAGGAAGTATTGGGCAAATCTAATAGAATGTTAGAGATGTTTTTTAGTGAAGCATAAATCAGGTTATTCCGACACAGTGTTTTGTACATGATTTTTACTGTACTAGATTCTAAGCTCCATGGGAATAGAAACCATGTCTGCTTTGTTTATCACATAATAACCAATTTTAGTAAGTATTTGGCATATAGCGGGCTCTTCACTAGTATTTATTAAATGAATCATGAAGAAATGCATCTGACTTAATTTCACTAATTCTTTTACATACTCTCTCCCTTTTCCTGGAATATAGTAGACACTACATAATTTTATTGAATTATACCATCTATCTTTTTTTTAAATTGCACTTTAGGTTTTGGGGTACATGTGAAGAACATGCAAGACAGTTGCATAGGTACACACGTGGCAGTGTGATTTGCTGCCTTCCTTTCCTTCACCTATATCTGGCATTTCACCCCATGCTATCTCTCCCCAACTCCCCACCCCCCCACTGTCCCTCCCCTATTCCCCGCAATAGACGCCAGTGTGTGGTGCTCCCCTCCCTGTGTCCATGTGTTCTAATTGTTCAACACCCAACTATGAGTGAGAACATGCGGTATTTTATTTTTTGTTCTTGTGTCAGTTTGCTGAGAATGATGGTCTCCAGTATCATCCATGTCCCCATAAAGGACACGAACTCATCATTTTTGATGGCTGCATAATATTCCATGGTGTATATGTGCCACATTTTCCCTGTCCAGTCTATCATAGATGGGCATTTAGGTTGGTTCCAGGTCTTTGCTATTGTAAAGAGTGCTGCATTGAACATTTGTGTGCATACGTCCTTATAGTAGAATGATTTATAATCCTTTGGATATATGCCCAGTAATAGGGTTGCTGGGTAAAATGGAATTTCTATTTCTAGGTCCTTAAGGAATCGCCACACTGTCTTCCACAATGATTGAACTAATTTACACTCCCACCAACACTGTAAAAGTGTTCCTATTTCTCCACATCCTCTCCAGCATCCGTTGCCCCAGATTTTTTAATGATCACCATTCTAACTGGCGTGAGATGGTATCTCAATGTAGTTTTGATTTACATTTCTCTAATGATGAGTGATGATGAGCATTTTTTCAAATGTTTGTTGGCCTCATATTTGTCTCCTTTTGTAAAGTGTCTGTTCATATCCTTTGCCCACTTTTGAATGGGCTTGTTTGTTTTGCTCTTGTAAATCTGTTTGAGTTCTTTGTAAATTCTGGATATCAGCCCTTTGTCATATGGGTAAACTGCAAACATTTTTTCCCATTCTGTTGGTTGCTGATTCACTCTAATCACTGTTTCTTTTGCTGTGCAGAAGCTGTGGAGTTTAATTAGGTCCCATTTGTCTATTTTGGCTCTTGTTGCCAATGCTTTTGGTGTTTCTGTCATGAAGTCCTTGCCTACTCCTATGTCCTGAATGGTTTTGCCTAGATTTTCTTCTAGGGTTTTTATGGTGCCAGGTATTATGTTTAAGTCTTTAATCCATCTGGAGTTAATTTTAGTGTAAGGTGTCAGGAAGGGGTCCAGTTTCTGCTTTCTGCACATGGCTAGCCAGTTTTTCCAACACCATTTATTAAACAGGGAATCCTTTCCCCATTGCTTGTTTTTGTCAGTTTTGTCCAAGATCAGATGGTTGTAGATATGTTGTGTTGCCTCCAAGGCCTCTGTTCTGTTCCATTGGTCTATATCTCTGTTTTGGTACCAGTACCATGCTGTTTTGATTACTGTAGCCTTGTTGTATCGTTTGAAGTCCGGTAGTGTGATGTCTCCTGCTGTGTTCTTTTTGCTTAAAATTGACTTGGCTCTCTTTTGGTTCTATATAAAGTTTAAAGTGGTTTTTTCCAGTTCTGTGAAGAAGGTCACTGGTAGCTTGATGGGGATAGTGTTGAATCTATAAATTACTTTAGGCACTATAGCCATTTTCATAATACTGATTCTTCCTAACCATGAACATGAAATGTTTCTCCATCTGTTTGTTTCCTCTCTTATTTCGTCGAGCAGCGGTTTGTAGTTCTCCTTGAAGAGGTCCTTTCCTTTCCTTGTTAGTTGTATTCCTGGGTGTTTTATTCTCTTTGTAGCAATTGTGAACAGTATTTCATTCTTGATTTTGCTCTCTTTAAGTCTGTTATTGGTGTATGGGAATGCTTGTGATTTTTGCACATTGATTTTGTATCCTGAGACTTTGCTGAAGTTGCAGGTTCCAGGTCTGACTTCAAGTCCTGGATATCCTTGTTAATTTTCTGTCTCGTTGATGTGCCTAATATTGACAATGGGGTGCTAAAGTCTTCCACTATTATTGTGTGGGAGTCTAAGTCTCTTTGTAAGTCATTAAGAACTTGCCTTATGTATCTGGGTGCTCCTGTATTGGGTGCATATATATTTAGTATTGTTAGCTCTTCTTGTTGCATCGATCCTTTATCGTTATGTAGTGTTCTTCTTTGTCTCTTTTGATCTTTGTTGCTTTAAAGTCTATTTTATCAGAGACGAGAATTGCAACTCCTGCTTTTTTTTTTTTCTCTCTATTTGCTTGGTAAATCTTCCTCCATCCCTTTATTTTGAGCCTTTGTGTATCCTTGCATGTGAAATGGGTTTCCTGGATACAGCACACCAGTGGGTTTTAGCTTTTATCCAATTTGCCAGTCTGCATCTTTAGATTGGGTCATTTAGTCCATTTACATTTAGGGTTAATATTGTTATGTGTTAATTTGATACTGCCATTTGATGCTAGCTGGCTGTTTTGCCCATTAGTTGATGCAGATTCTTCATTTTGTTGATGCTCTTTACTATTTGGTATGTTTTTGGAGTGGCTGGTACTGGTTGCTCCTTTCTATGTGTAGTGCCTCTTTCAGGAGCTCTTGTAAAGCAGGCCTGGTGGTGACAAAATTTCTGAGTACTTGCTTGTTCACAAAGGATTTTATTTTTCCTTCACTTATGAAGCTTAGTTTGGCTGGATATGAAATTCTGGGTTGCAATTTCTTTTCTTTAAGGATGTTGAATATCAGCCCCCACTCTCTTCTGGCTTGTAGCATTTCTGCCGAGAGATCTGCTGTGAGTCTGATGGGCTTCCATTTGTGGGTAACCCAACCTTTCTGTCTGTCTGTCCTTAGCATTTTCTCGTTCATTTCAACACTGGTGAATCTGACGATTATGTGCTTTGGGGTTGCTCTTCTTTCAGAATATCTTTGTGGTGTTCTCTGTATTTCCTTTACTTGAATATTGGCCTGCCTTGTTAGGTTGGGGAAGTTTTCCTGGATAACATCCTGAAGAGTATATTCCAGCTTGAATTCATTCTCTTCGTCACATTCTGGTACACCTATCAAACGTAGATTAGGTCTTCTCACATAGTCTCATATTTCTTGGAGATTTTGTTCATTCCTTTTTATGCCCTTTTCTCTAATCTTGCCTTCTCGTTTTATTTCATTGAGTTGATCCTTGACCTCTGATATCCTTTCTCCTGCTTGGTCAATTTGGCTGTTGAAACGTGCACACTTTGCGAAGTTTTTGTGTTGTGTTTTTCAGCTTTATCAATTCACTTATATTCGTCTCTAAGTTGTCCATTCTCGTTAGCATTTCAGCAAATCTTTTTTTTTAGTCTCTTAGTTTCTTTGGATTGGGTTAGAATGTGTTCTTTTAACTCACAGAAGTTTCTCATTACCCACCTTCTGAAATCTGATTCTGTCATTTCATCACACTCATTCTCCATCCAGCTTTGTTCTCTTGCTGGTTAGGAGTTGTGATCCCCTGTAGGAGAGAGTTGTTCTGGTTTTGGGTGTTTTCCTTTTTGTGCTGGTTTCTTCCCATCTTTGTGGATTTATCCACCTGTCGTCTTTGTAGTTGCTGATTTTCAGATTGGGTCTCTGAGTGGATGTCCAGTTGACGATGAGGTTTTTTTTCTGTTTCTTATTTTTTCTTCTAATAGTCCAGCCCCTCTGTTGTAGGACTGCTGAGGTCCACTCCAGGCTCTGCTTGCCTGGGGATGACCTCCAGCAGCTGCAGAACAGTAAAGGTTGCTACCACTTTCTTCCTCTGCTATCTTTGTCCCAGAATGATGCCCACCAAGGGTCAGTCTGATCAGTTATTTGTGAGGTGACTCTTTGGATATATGGGGGTCAGGGAGGTGCTTGAGGAGGCAGTCTATCCTTTAAAGGAGCTCAAGTGCTGACCTGTGAACTCCATTGTTCAGAGCTGCTGGGCAGGTATGTTTATGTCTGCTGCAGCAGAACTCATAAACCCTCTTTTTTTCCCCCAGGTCCTCTGTCCTGGGTAGTTAGAGCTTTATTTATCAGTTTCCATTGTGATTATGCTGCTGCCTTTTTTTTCAGGGCTGCCCTGCACAGCAAGGAGGCAGCCTAGTTATTATCTGCCTGCAGAGGCTTTGCTGAGCTGCTGTGGGCTCTGCCCTGCTGCCCTGTGAACTTCCCTGCAGTCCTGTTTATATGGGTGCGGTTAGAACTGTCTCAGCAATGGTGGCCCACCTCTGTAATGGCAGATTCTCTCTTTCGTGGCAGGTTGCCTTGGCAAAGGCGGGCTGCCTTAGCAATGGCAGACTACCTCCATATGGGAGGAGTGCCTCAGTAATGGCAGACACCCCTCCCCCACAGTTCAGCTTTGCTTGCCATGAAACTCTCAACCCAGGCATTTGCAATTGCTGTTTTGTGTGTTTGTGTGTGGGGGTGGGACCCACCAAACCTGATCACCTGGCTCCGTGCCTCTGAGCCTTTTTTTTTTTTTTAAAGTTGAATGGTTGTCTCTCTCCCATGTGTTCCAGTCACCTGTTGAAAAGGCTCCGGGATCTGTGTGATTTTCTATGTGGTGACCCACTGCACCAGCTGAAACAATGGTGCTGCCTGGGAATCTCCTGGCCTGGCTCCCTATTTCTGTCCCCTGTTTAATCAGATGAATGGGTGACTCTGCCTTCCTGGAGCTCCAATTGTCTGCTTACAAGCACAACCAGATCAGTGTATTGTGTATGGCAAACTGCCGTGCCAGGGCACCAGCAATATAGCTGCACCAGCAAAATAGCCGCACCACCCAAAATAGCCACGCTGGTGACCCATGGGGCTCCTCCGCCTGGGAATCTCCTGGACTGTGGGCAATAAAGATCCATCTGGAGATGCAGCATCCACTCACTCTCTGTGCTTTCACTGGGAGCTGCAATCCTGAGCTGCTCCTAAACCACCATCTTGAATCTTCTCCCTATACCATTTATCTTAATGAAGTCAGCACCCTCTCTGTTAATCCTTCTCAAGTATCAGCATATGGATCCCTTGACTTACACTTCAAAGTAATGTACCTTATGGTTTGCCAAGCAACTCCTTTGCAAGGTCATATCCAGAACACACTCATTGTTTGAATTCTTAAATTTTGACTTTCTTCTGGTGCCCTCTTCTTTCTCTTCTTCTGTACTTTAATTGAACACAGCTGATCAACTTGATCATGACCTCTAGCTATGCAAGCTCTCCTTAGTTTAACAGTCTGTTAATATTTCCTGCCACCACCGGGCGTAGTGCCTCACAATTGTAATCCCAGCACTTTTGGAGGCTGAGGTGGGTGGATCATGAGGTCAAGAGATCGAGACCATCCTGGTCAACATGGTGAAACCCCATCTCTACTAAAAATACAAAAAAATTAGTCTGGCATGGTGGCACGTGCCTGTAATCCCAGATACTCAGGAAGCTGAGGCAGGAGAATTGCCTGAACCCAGGAGGTGGAGGTTGCAGTGAGCCGAGACCGTGCCATTGCACTCCAGGCTGGGTAACAAGAGCGAAACTCCATCTCAAAAAAAAAATATATATATATATATATTTCTTGCCACCAATTCCACCATCACCACTGCTGGGGTTTACTGTTTTTCTCTGTCTGTCATAGACATCTCAGCCAACAAACGTAGTATACTGCTCCTTAGTCCTTCTGTCTCTAAATTTTCCTATTTATCATAAATATGTGTTTCTAATGTGGCCAGAAGTTTTTATCTTCTCCTGCTTCTCGTATTTAGAATTCAATAGAGATAACTCTTGAGTGGCATGATGAGCTTCTACATAACCTTACAGGACCTATCTTATTACATTATTTTTAGATGTTACTATGTCACCTCTAACTTTAGACTGACGTTATCAAGAAAGTTTATGTTTTCATTCATCTGTAGGATTTTTTGCCATAATCTAACATAGTAGATAAGCATAATCAATCAATAATCTATAAATAAATATTAAAAATTAAAGTGAAATAATGTTAAATACAACAACTAAATTTTTACTCCTTATTATGATGGCTTTACATGTATAAGTTTAAAAGGTAAATCTAAGCATACTTCTTTAAAGATGCATGATTTGCTGTTTTCTTTCCGTGAATGAAAGTATGTGATGAAGAGAGAACGTTGTAATCAAGTATTGAGAACATGCTATTTAAGGACATTGCTTCACATTATTCCTCAGGCTTCCTTTTGATTGGTCTACATACATATTTACATATTTAGGTGAATAATAAGGTAAATCTAAGTATGCTTTTCAAAAAAATTTTATTATCAATAAATGAATAAAGAAAATGTGGTATAGCCAGGCATGGTTGCTCATGCTTGTAATACCAGCACTTTGGAAGGCATAGGAGGTTGAATCTCTTTGAGCTCAGGAGTTCAAAACAAGCCTGGGTAACATGATGAAACCTCATCTCTACAAAAAATGCAAAAATTATCCAGGTATATGTGGCTTACACCTGTAGTCTTAGCTACTCATGAAGCTGAGGCAGGAGAATCACTTGAGCCCAGGAAGCCGAGTGAGCTGAGTTGCAGTGAGCTGAGATCATACCACTGCATTCTAACATGGGTGACAAGGGACTCTATCTCAAAATCAAAAAGAAAAAGAAGAAGAAAAAAGAATGTGGCAAAAACACTTAATAGAATATTGTTCAATCAAAAAAAAAAGAACAAAATTCTGTCATTTGCAACAACATAGATGGAACTGGAGGACATTATGTTAAGTGAAATAAACCAGGCATCAAAAAACAAATATAACATGTTTTCACTCACATGTGGGAATCTATAAAAGTTGTTTTGACAGAGAGCTGTGATAGTTACTACAGGCATGGAAAGGTAGTGGCAGAAGGAATAAAAATAGAAGGAATGAAATCGAGTGTTTGGTAACACAATAGGGTGACTATAGTTAACAGTAATTTTTTGCATATTTCAAAACATGAGTGAATTTAGAATATTCCAAGACAAATAAATGATAAACGTGAGGCTATGGATATCCCAATTACCCAGATTCGATCATTGCACATTGTATACATGTATATAAATATCACATGTACCTTATAAATATGTACAACTATTATGTGCCCCCCAAAATAAAAAATGCAAACACATTTGTACTGACAGGTTAACTACTATTAAAAGACATATCTTCAGGTGCTCATAATACTTTGCTAAAGATGGATAGAAATTTAAGCAGCAGAGAGTGAGCTACTTCTTTTTAAACTTAAAAACATATTGTAATGACTTAGGTTAATTTGCTTAACTTCTGTGAAGTTCAGTTTTCTTATAAATTAAATAGAAGAAAGTAATATTAAGTATGCCATTCAGTTGATGTAAGAATTAAATGAGATGATATGTTTGCACATACTTTAATCTCATGCAAACATAAATTAATATAAACCAACCTTTTAACATTCTGCAGAAACCAACTGTCTCCTGAATTTAGGTATTATTGTTATTGCCATTTTTCTAACAACTATGTATTTTCTGTCATCTTTTCTTATAGCTGAAGGAAAGACACAAATACTAGATGCTTAGACTGATTTCCCCCAAAGTTTTGAAGACCTGTGGGTAGAATTTTAAGAAAATGTATAAGGAAAACAAAATATGACAGGATAATTATATGCCTTCTAATACTGCCTTCAAAAATATGTCAGAAATATAAGCTTAGGAAAATAAGCCTGTAAGTTCAAAGAGGTGGTTATTTTGATACTATATTTTGAAAAATTGTTTAGGAATAGCTCATTTCTGATACAATGTAATCCCACTTATGTTACAAAATCCCTGTTATTCTCCAGCAAAGGTTATAGAATCTTTACACAATGTTGTATCAAAAGCAGTTTTATTTCTTGGAGCTCCAGAGGACTATTTTTATGTTCCTGATTACTCTAAAACTCATAAAATATAAGAGCATATTCATTTCTGACTATCCTATATTTTCTAAGTAACAAACAAAACCAATCTATCTTTGTTTCGGGGTAAATAAGTTTTCCACACCATATAAAAGAATTTTAAAATAAAACACTAATTCAGTTGCTGATGCAATAAAATTGCAAAGCTTTATTTTGATATATTTTATTATATATAACCAATAAAATCTGCTTAAGAATACAACCTACCATTTCATGCTGTCAAGAATTTTGAAGAAGCTATTGTACTAAATTCTTAATAGCTTCTTCTAAAATATGTTAAGAAAATTAAGTTTGGGCAAAACAATTTGATGAGCAATGTGATAAATTATATATTTTATTTATACATTTATATGTAATTCACCAGTACAAATTTAATAGAATGCAGTTGTTTAAAAAAAAGTATCATAGTTATATAATGCACTGTTTCTCATAGTTTAGTTGAAAGATGAAAATAATGTCCTTACCATATCGAAATAATTCTCAGATTCCTTGTTGACCCTTTAGGATACTCCAAAATAACCATAATACATGCACACAGAGAAGGTAAAGAATATTTAAAGGAAATTGTAGTAAATCACTTCTATAGTAATCAACACTAGTCTTAGCTTAAAATATTTTATCTAAAATGTTTAAATATATCATACTTCATCAAAGTCTAAGTCAGCCCAATTTCCTGTGACTTCTATGGTTTTGTAGTGGCAACATTTATATTGATGCAAGGAAAGATGTCTTACCACAATGTAGATAAAATAACTCAAAAGAGTGACAGAAGAGTCAAGCATGCTAATGTCTGCTTTGTCACTATCTGTGAGATTTCAGGCAAAAACATATCTGGCCATATTTTTCCAATAACATAAGAAATCAAAAAGTTTATTTATGTTCTTAATATATTTCTTGCTATAAAACTCATCAATATTTTGGTAATCATGAACTACATAAAGTTTCATGGTTGTCAAAAACATACTCCTAGTTTACCTCTGTTCATTATAATATAAGACGATAATATGGTATATGTGTAAAGGAAATGAACAGGAAGGTGGAGACAATGGAGATGGAAGAGAAATTCACTGTTAAGGAGTCAAGGGAAAATAGTCTTTGGCAACCTATACACCTAATCTCAATTAGTGCAATGAGTTTCTACAGATACTAATTAACTTCTCTGAGCTTTATTTCCCTCATTTAAAAATGTAAGTCAATATGATGGTGTCTGATATGGTTTGGCTCTGTGTCCCCACCCAAAGCTCATGTTGAATTATACTCATCTGTGTTGGAGAAATGACCTGATGGGAGGCAACTGAATCATGGGTGCAGATTTCCCTCTGGATGTTCTCATGATAGTGAGTTCTCACGTGATCTGGTTGTTTAAAAGTGTGTGGCATGTCCCCCTTTCCCCTTTCCTGCCACCATATGAAGATGTGCTTGCTTCCCCTCCACCCTGTGCCATTATTGTAAGTTCCCTGAGGCCTCCCAAGCCATGCCTCCTGTACAGCCTGTGAAACTGTAGGTCAATTAACCCTCTTTTCTTTACAGATTACCCAGTCTCAGGCAGTTCTTTATAGCAGTGTGAGAGTGGTCTAATACAGTATCTATGGAGTTTTACTGAGTAAATATGTATGTGAATTTACATGTGCTGAAGATGCTACTTCTAAGCAATACTGTTCTTGTTTTGCTCTATTGCTGCCTAGCAATTAAATGTTTTAGAATTTTAGTTTGGATATTATGTGATAAAATGTGGCAAATGTAAAAGAAAGAAAGTCATTTTTTAATGTCATGAATGCATTAATTTTTATTTTAAAGACAAATATTTTTAATACTTTTGTACAAAAATAAAATTGAATTATAGAAGTCACATAGCTACCTCTAGTAGATTTGTACTTTATTTGTGAGTAAAATTTAGTAAGGGTTTCCTAAATTAGGTTGTTAAATAGCAAGTTACTTCTGGATTAACTATAGAGAGAGTCAGCCACCTTAAAGAGTGGGGCAATTACAGTTGCAGGGGACTTGAGATATGTCAACTCATTGAGCATTAATAATGACCACCGAGATAATTATTATTTCATATACTACTTCATTAGATATAATTTGACATATAAATGAGGTATTTGAAAGATGAAAGATGGAAGTGAGTTCTGGCACTGAGGTTATGTCAAAACTGAGCCTTCATGACCTTCATTATTCCATCCTTTCAGGCACTGATCACTCTTCTGGGCTGACATTCCTTATGCAATTTATACACTACTCTATTTTCTAGATTTATTTTTAAAAGGCCTCGCGTGAAACCACATAAATTTGGTCTCCTTAGAAGCCAGTCAGATTGAGGAGGGCAGTTAAAGGGATAAATGTCATGTGGTGAGTTTTAGAAGGCCTTGTCCCTGAGAACAAATAATTTTTAAATTTATGATTATAACCATGCTTTCCTCTGAAGGTTAGCTTTTCTCTCCCTCTCACCTCTGTAAACTCAGTTACAGTTTGCAAATATTTGCTGATAAGAGCTGCTGTTCATGTGCAGGGTTTGGAGGGATCTTCTGCCTGATCTACAACCTCAAAAAATTTGCCTTCTTGTTTACTTGACTGAAAAATTTGAAGAGAACTGGAAGGTCTATTTAAATTTCAACAATCAAATACTGGGGTGAGGAGTGGGGGTCAAGACAATCTGTATTGTTTTTGTTGACTGGGGCAAGGCATAGCATATGTATATATAGATTTAAATTGACTATTTTTGTAAACTTTATTCATTTTTCTACCAAATCCAAACTGGCCAGTACAGGGTTTCTAGAAAAAAATGCATAAACAAAAATCAAAGTAAAACAAAACAGACTTGTAGGAGCAAGAATCATCATATTTTAGGCTCAGTATCCTAAATGGGATTTCGAACAAAAGTTTAAAAAGCATATGTCCAGACAAAGCAAAAGAAGGGACTATGGTATCATAAATATTTTTTGAAATAGGCTAATTTCTGCAAGTGCAAATATTTTAAAGTTATTTAAAAAGTTAAAATTCATTGTCCTTTTTGAATAAGCAAAATTTTTTTTTAGTACCTGTATACAATCAAATCCTGTTGGCAAATATTATTGGGATCTTATTTTCATTATTGTGTAAACTTGTGGATATTATACATATCAATCTTTATTATAATCCTTGAAGAATATGTGGTTTTACATAATTTTTGTTTTTTATACATTCTTAGAATTGTATATATTGGACAAATGAACAGACTTGGTGTTTTCCTTAGAGAATAATTATTATTCTGAGTAACAGTCAAATGGTAATAGCTTTTTTGTTTTTAAAAATTCATCTTTATGATGGTGGCTTACTGAATTATAAAAGTTTTTAATAACATTTACATAGATAATTATTGCTTTAGTTTTGTGTTTCTATTAGTTTCATAAATTATAGTAAAAATTATTAAAGAAAGTTCTAACAGACTCATAAAGCTAGACAATACATAATCACATGTGTTGTTGCATTCTAACTCATCATTGCATGTATTAGAAAACTTGGAATCATAGTGTACTAATTGACTTACGTGCCTAAGCATTGCACTATTTTCTTAGAATATAAGGAGAAAACTACTTAAGAAAGAAGAGACATAGTTAAGGTAGAAATGTATTTTTTTGTATTCACTGAATACACTGACTAATTTTTTATTTTTCGTGTTGACCAAGTTCCTTTCAGTCGCAGGAATGTTGGTGAAACCCCATCTCTACTAAAAATACAAAATTAGCCAGGGGTGGTGGATTACATACCTGTAATCCCAGCTACTCAGGAAGCTGAGGCAGGGAGAATTGCTTGAACTCCGGAGGTGGAGGTTGCAGGGAGCCAAGATCACGCCACTGTACTCCAGCCTGGGCAACAGAGTGAGATTTTGTCTCAAAAAACAAAAACAAAAACAAAAACAAAAATCCTAGGAATCTTGTTCATTTTATTCACTATTTGGAATAGTTTAACCTCTTCCCTGGACCTCAATACTTTTGGTTTGACAATTCCTTCAAATCTCAACTTTACATATAACTTTATAGGAGGGCTTTGACTGATATGTCAACCTAAATTAGATTTTAAAATTATGCCCTAGCAGTTTTCTCTACATATCTTTCATAGCCAGAATCACCCTTGAAATTACACTTGTAGAATAAATAATTTTAACTGTACTTAACAATGGTATGGTGCCTTAAAGTTTTAAGTATCTTGAAAACAGCAAATAATTCATGGAAGTCCCTAACACGAACAACAAATGCAAGCAAAATTGTATCACTCCGTTTTCTGATAGTATGAAACCATATGTTTAGGTTTTTATCTGAAACTAGTACATATAGAGTTCTAGAGTAAGAGACACATCTAATCCTAATCATTTCTATGTTTAAATATAATGTTTTAAGACTTTGTGCTGTGTCTTAGTTTGTTTTCCCTCAAAACAGACCCTAAGGCAAAGATTCCTTGGCAAATGGTTTATCAGGGAAGTGTTCCCAGGCATATCCAGTGAAAGAGTGGTAGAAGCAGGACAAAGGTGAAGAAGAAATGTAGGAAGAAGACAAGAGTGCAATCTGAGGCCAAATATCAAAATGTAACTTCAGCCTGATAATGTCAGGGAAAATCCAGAGTGTAAATGATTATTCAGTGACTGTCTCAGACAAACTGAGCTGGGCTTTCTTATAATTAACCCATCAGTTCCTGTCCTGGGACTGACCGGATTGTGCGTGAAGAGAGAGAAACTGTTATCCCCTAAGCAATTCTGGCTCTTGGTTTCTAAGAGACTGAGGTCAGCCCTCTAAACAGTTCCAGCTGTGAGTTATTGGAAGCAGAAGCCAAAGAACAGCAAAGTTCCCAGAATGGAACCAGTGATGCTACAATGAATCTGAAAAGATCTGAGTAGAGTAACAAAAATATTCTCTGCAACGAGGTTGACAGAACAGTTCCATTTGCATTTATATGTAAGAATCTAAAACACTGAGAAAATAGCAAGGTGCTCAAAATCATAGCCTCATAAGTACTTGAGCGGGTATTGAAACAGCCTTCTGACTCCTTTTTTTTCATAATACCTAAAATTGTACCTGTTAGCTATTTGACTAGGTGACATATGTCTATGTGTAGGGGCAAAGAACTAGGTTTATTATTGAAGCCCACCGTTAAGACCAAAAGTTCTCTACATCAAACTCGAAGACTCAGTTCACTATGTTGGCTGTTAAAAATTTACATACCTGATCTGTATCTATAGTCTTGAATTCCCTGGACTGAGAAAAAGTTTCAGAAACCACTTCCTAGCCTCATGGATCTGTGGAGGGCTTCAGACTTAAACAACCATCTTTTGCTTCAGAATTCCTAGTTTTCGCATGATATCCTCATTCCTATACTTCACGCTCTCTGGTCATACATACAGTTCAAGCCAAAGGAGTTTTCAATAACTTGTGAATTGGAAATTTCAGGAACAACTTTTTTTTCACTTGGTAAAATATATCAATTTTAACTTATCCAGTGAGTACAGGAAATCATCATGTTATTTCCAAGAACAATCAAGTCTTTATTAGATTTGCCATTTGTACAAATTTACCTGAATATCAACCCCTGCCCAAAATCATTGACAAGTTTTAAATTGTAAAGTTTTAAGATGTCTACATTTGACAGAATATTTTCAGATTATATTGGCCATTTTTTCATCCCCTGCCTCTAGAAACCTATGATTTTTATATTTATTATTGGCTCCGGGTTTGAAGTTAAATTTACGGGTTTCATACTATCTCTGATATCATTAGGATATACAGTTTGATTTGTATCTTTCTTTCACAAACCTTCATGAGTTCTGATACCGCTCATTCATTTCAGTCCCATTATCATCTGGAGAATGAAGCAGGAGTGATTTACAGGGTGACTGCCAGGTTTGTGGCCTTCTTCACAGCTTTCTTGTGGCTGCTATGTGCATATATATAGATCACAGTGACACTTTGTACAAGGCTAGACATTCGTTTATTAACACATTCAGAATCTCCATGAAAGTTCCACAGTAAGTCTGAACTAATTAGAATTTTTCTCTTACTATTCCATACAAAAAGGGTATTGGAAATTTGCTACTGCTTTTTAATATCTTTAGAACTATTCTCTGCTGGTTTCAGAAGGTGAAACAAAAGTGACTAAGCTAATAGACAGGCACCTACATTTACTCATTTTGCTTCTGCAACTCTTCAATATGTTTTTGTTTTACTTACTTTTGAAGAAGAGTCCTCTGATATTTCATAGTTGTAAAATATTGTTGTTTCTAAAGTAGAATTTTTGTTGTAACCATTCATTATTTAAGAGATAAATGGAAGCCAAAGTTATTTGAAAACATCTTTATGTGTATAATTTCTCACTCTACAAATATATAAAATATAAAAGAATAACTTTGGTATAATTTAAAATAATGTAATAGAAATAATGGTTCCTACCACAGACTTCTTAAATTCTTCATTTCAGTTCAGAAAGCAACAATATTGGATTAATACAAAAACTGAAGTGTTATATTCTCCCTAGAAGTTCAAATACAGTTTTAATAATTGCTCAAATGAATATCAGAAACTTTAATTTAAAAGAACAAATTAAAAATTAGTAATCCTTCCACTTTCCTTTATTAATAAAATTTAAGAGAATTGTATCTTAGTCTATCGTAGACTACTTTTACTTAATTCTCAAAATAAAATGTTTGGTAATAGCAATAAGGTAAGAAGAAATAGTTGAAGTTCTTTGTTGACTTTTTTTTTGTCTTTGTCTTCTAGAGACTGCTCTAAAAAAAAAGAAAGATAATTCCTAAATTTAAATGCTATAGGTTTTTTCTTTCTCCTGATCTATTTTATTTAATGACTTTTTACATTTTTATTTTTTAATCAACAAATTAAATTTTATTTGAAATAATATGTATCATGTACCACACACTGTCTTGTAATATGTGTATGTTGTTGAATGGCGAAGTTGGGCTAATTAACATATGTATTATCTCATTTTTTTAAATGTGTGGTAAGAATATTTAAAACTCTAATCACTTAGTAACTTTCAAGAGTATAATACATTGTTATTAATGATTATCACCAGGGTGCACAATAGGCCTCTTGAACTTATTTTTTCTATGTAAGTGAAATTTTGTACCCTTAACCAACAAGTCCCCAAGCTCCCCAACCCCCAGTTCCTGGCAACCCTCATTCCACTCTCTCTGCTTCTCTGAGTTCAACTTTTTTAGTTTCACAGAGATAATGGGGTATTTGTCTTTCTCTGCCTAGCTTATTTCACTTAACACAAAGTTCTCCAGGTTCATCCGATTTGGCACAAATGACAAGATTTCTTTCTTTTTAAAGGATGAACAGTATTTCATTCTATGTTTTCTTTATCCATTCATTTGCTTACGGACACAGATTGATTTCATATCTTGGCTATTATGAGTAATGCAATAAATATGAAAGTGCAGATATCTTTTTGACATGCTAATTATATTTTCTTTGAGTAAATACCCAGTAGTGGGATTGCTGGATAATACAGTAGTTCAATTTTAATTTTTTTGAGGTCCCTCCTTGCTGTTTTCCACAGTGGCTGTATTAAGTTACATTCGCATCTACAGTGTGCAAGGCTTCCCTTTTATCCTTGCCAACACCTTTTTTTATTTTTTTTGTCTTTTTGATAATAGCCATTTTAACAAGCATAAAGTGATAATTCATTGTGATTTTAATTTGCATTTCTTGGATTAGTGATGTTGAACATTTTTTTCATTTACCTGTTGGCCATTTGTATGTCTGCTTCTGAGAATGTCTATTCAAGAACTTAGTTCATGTTTTTAATTGGGTTGTTATATTACTATTAAGTTGTTTGAATTCCTTATATATTTTGGACATTAATTAACCCCTTAACAGATAAATGATTTGCAAATATTCCATAGGCTGTGCCTTCACTTTGTTCTTTTCTTTGGTATGCAGAAGCTTTTTAGTCGATGTAATTCCACTTGTCCACTTTTTTTTTTTTTTCGCTTTTGTTGCCTCTGATTTTGGGGTCATCCAAAAACTCATTACCCAGACCAATGTTATGGAGTCTATTCCTTGTGTTTTCTTCTAGTGGTTGTACAGTTTCAGGTCTTACATTTAAGTCTTTAATGCATTTTGAGTTGGTTGTGGTGTAAGAATAAGGGTATAATCTTATTCTTTTGCATGTGGATATTTAGTTGTTCCAACATCATCTATTAAAGAAATTGTCATTTTTCTATTTTGGCACCTTTGTCAAAAATCAATTGGCTGTAAATGTATGGATTTATTTCTGTGCTTTTTATTCTGTTCCATTGGTTTATTTGTCTGCTTTTATGCCAATACCATGCTGTATTGATTAAAACCACTTTGTAAAATGCTTTGAAATTAGGGAATGTGGTATATCCAGCCTTGTTCCTTCTATTTAAGATTGGTTTGGTTATTTGGAATTTCTTGTGGTTCTATTTACATTTTAGGATTGTTTTTCTATTTTTGTAAAAAATGATATTGAAATGTTGATAGGGATTGCGTTGACTTTGCAGATTCCTCTGAGCCATGTCTTAGTCCGTTTGTGTTGCGATAACAGAATGCCACATACTGGGTATTTGAAAAGAAAAAGAAATTAGTTTCTCATAGTTCTAGAGGTTAGGACAGATATAGAAGCACCAGTAACTAACAAGAGCGTCCTTGCCATATTATCCATGTGGTGAAAAATATCACATGGTGAGAGAGCACGAGAGAGAAGGCAGGAAGGGACTAAAATCATCCTTTTATCAAAAACCCACATCCACAATACTAATCTACTTTTTAAATAACAGATTTAATTCATTCTTGAAGGTAGAGTCACCATGATCTAAATGTCCTAAAGTCCTCACCTCTTAACATTGTTCCACTGGATATTAATTTTCCAACACTTGAACTTTCGGGGACACATTCAAATCATAGCAGGTAGTATGGATGTTTTTAGAATGTTGATTCTTACAATCCATGAGGATGGGATATCTTTTTATTTACTTAAGTCTTCTATTTCTTTCCAATATTTTATAGTTTTCAATGTAGATATCTTTTATCTTCTTGTCTAAATTTATTTTTAATTGTAGCTATTGTAACTAGAATTGTTGCTTGATTTTATTTTCAGATTGTTGTTAGTGTATAGAAATGCTATAGATTTTTGTATGTTTTTATATATGCTTCTATGTCCTGAAACTTTATTGAATTTGCTTTTTAGTTCTAATTGCATTTGATGAGATTTTAATGGTTTTCTAAATATTAAATTATGTTGTCTGCAGACACAATTTAATTTTACTTTTTCCAATTTGGATGTCTTCTATTTTTTCTCTTGACTAATTTCTCTGTCTAGGACTTTTAGTACATTTTGAATAGAAGGCAAGAATGGCATATTTGTCTTGTTCCAGATCTTTGAAATAAAGCTTCAACTTTTCTCCATTCAGTATGAGCTGAGCTGCAAGTTTATCATATATGACTTTTATGTCCAATGCCTTCTAAAGGTTGCTCAAAAAACCTGACTTCTAAAGCCCCCTCTATATAGCAGCAGTTTTCAAATTCTGTGAACAAGAATCATGTTGCAATCTTTCTAAAAGTTTACCAGGCTGTATTCCCCAAATTCTCATTCAAAGGATGGGGAGAGTCCTGGTGATCTATATAATTAACCATCAGTCCAAGTGTTTCTATATGGCTGATCAAGAACAACAACAAAAAATGATACAGGAAGAGTAAGCTAGAAGCTGGGAAAAAATTAGTATTCTGAGTACTATAATCTGAACATTGCATTTTTAGCTTTTAGGTCCTCTAAAGCAGGGGAAGCTAAAATATCAGTGATCAGTAGGATATAAATACAGGTGGGTCTGCCAGTCTTCAGTCTTTGAAGCACATATCTGGGGATTTCTTCACCTTTCCACCCGTCATAATGTTGTGTGGGCCCTTTAGATTTACAGTGACGTAGGCAGTTTTCAGGGCCTATTCCTAAATGTTGTCTCTGCTTCCTTTCTTACTCTTTTGTTGACTAATTCCAGATTGGCATTTTAGCAGATATGGCAACCAGAATAATGTCCCTCTAGAGGTGTCCATGTTTCAATCACCTGAACCCGTGAGCAGGTTACCTTTCATAGCCAGACAAACAAACAAACAAACAAAAGCAGACATAATTAAGGTTACAGACCTTGAGATGGTGATGTTAAACCTGATTATCCAAGGAAGTCCAATCTATTACCGTATTCTGTGATAAAGAAAAAAATCTTTTACCAAGAGGGACAGAACAAAGAGACTGGAGAAGAAAGAAGTGCTTGCTACTTTGAAGGTGGAGGAAGACAACCACAAGTCAAGCAATGTGAGTGGTCTCTAGAGGCTGGGAATGACCCTTATCTAATAGCCACGAGGAACTGAATGCTGTCAACAACCCAAATGAACATGAAATAGATTCCCCCGAAAGCCTCCAGAAAGAAACAGTTCTGCCAACACCTTGATTTTAGTCTAGATCCTTATCAAACTACTGACCTATTAAAAAGTAGGAAAATAAATTTATGGTATTTTTAGCCATCTGGTTAGTGGTAATTTGTACTGTAGCAGTAGAAATACAGAAGGCAAACGTAACTGTTTTTCTTGAAATATGTTTGTCATATGTTTGTTTTTCGGGACAAATTTGCAGACTAATTTCTTTTTGTAACCTGATTTTACTTGATTCTTTGAGGATCCAACAGGCTTTTCACCTGTTTATTCCAATTCTAATACAAATACTATGATACACATATCTTTCAACCTTAATTGCAAGTTATTTAACAAAGATGCTGGCCATTAAACTGGTAGCTAACAGTGATTTTCTATGAAGTAGTGTCAGTAATGTAATGTATTCACTAAGTTTGTTGGTGATTGCTTTTGGTGCAAAGTTCAGAATTCTGACTGCCGCATAAATAAACCATGATGACTGAATCATACAGCTCCTGTTGTCTTCCACCTTAGCATACAAACCCAGCTTCAGTGAGTCGGCTGTTGATTGAATGTATTTCAGATTTTGACTACTGTTCTTATTTTCAAGTTCTCTTTGCACACATTATTTCTTCATGTATTCCTCTAGTTCTTCAGAGAAATCTTATTATTCTTTGCTGCAAATATTTCCCAATAGAAAACTCAGAGGGTTAATAATCTTACTTGCACTGTCGCTTAAATATGTGACCATAAATCTCTGTTGCAACTTTTATGGCAGGTTTTAGAGCTTCAGCATCATTAAGAAGTTACTTTTCTTAGAAGTAACTAAATCTTTATTTGTAAGATGTTGGCATAATCCTATCAATTTTCTCAGTAGGCAGATATAAAACAGATGGTAAGAAGGCTTTGTTTGTCCTCACTTATCAAAAATATAAGGTCTATTATTCATGTTATTATAATTATATTTAAAAACAAGTAATTTAGTCTTTCTTTGGTTAAAAAAAGGAAAAGATGGTGGCTTTTAACAACTTGTCAATTTCAGGTACCTGTGTCTGTATTACACTTACCTTTCTCACAACTATAAACCAGACTGAAGGATCTACCTTTATTTTGTATAAGATGTTCTTGTGATGCAGCTGTAGACAGAATTGTACATTTTGAAATGTAATTCCATTTCATCTACACTTTCTTGGTCAAATCAAGTCACCTGCCAAACTATAGCATCAATGGGCTGGGAAAGATTCCTCCCACAGAAAGCACTGAAGGTTTCAAGGCAATGGTTGGGATGTTACAAAGAAAGAAAGAAAAAATTGGGTACAGCAATATAATCTAGTTTCTTCATAATACATTTAATATATTTATATACGATTCCCTGTTTTCCCCTCTCATATATGGGCAAGGAATGAAACACTTCTTGATTTCTGAAATGAATAAACCCTGTGGTAACCCAGTTAATTATTCTCTCAGATAAGGCATAAGCAAATACTTCTAATTCACTTTTCTCAATTTCTTAAAAATCTATAGAGGAAAACTTACAAATGTGAAATGGGGTATTACATTAATGAATGCCATTCTTAGCTATGATTAATTATTAAGATTTCCATTGTGTCCACTATGTAGATTGGCTTTGCACTTGTTGTTAATAAAATTCAAATCCCAAGTTTCAAGGACTACTGGTGGGAGTAGGGAAGGATAGAAAGAAAATTATATCCTCTTTTTATAGAGAAAGAAAGATGAGCCACTGAGCATTCTGCAGGAAATTAAGATATATATGGACATTTGAAAAAGCAGAAAACTATTTTTTTTTTTTGCTTAAATAGGTATGAGAAGCCTGGCGTGAAAATCTGTCATTTGGCTCTAAAGTTTAGGTTTATCTTTAAGGCAAGTTCATTTTCTCCATCAGACTGGGAGGTCTGAAGGAGAAACTACACACAGAGATATATATTATATACTATATACTATACTATATATATTATATATATAATATATCTCTGTGTATATGTATATAAGATATATATGTATATATATATCTTGTATATATAATATATATATGATATATATATATCATATATCTCTGTGTGTGTGTGTGTGTGTGTGTGTGTGTGTGTGTGTTTATCAGAAAGCTGGAAATCTTTCCCAATGAGGTTTTATTTTCCCATTTCGTTTTTCTTTATTTGAACCATGAGTACAAGTGCTTATGCTCTGAAAATATCCTTCATGTGCAGTCCAAACAAAATTTTCTTATTTACTACCTCACAAATATAAACAAATATATACTGTTACTGGGGCTCAGAAAATAGTACCCCCAAAATGAAGGCCTCAGCAGCAGCCTCAGAAGGAAATTTTTCTCTGACCTTTTCCCACCCTCTCGTCTCTCACTCCCATTCTTCCTTGAGGCTAGCCACAGAAGCTAGAATCTCTCTTCCCCAAGGTGAGTCACAGCAAACAGAATTCTTTTTCCCCAAAGCTAGCCATAAAACCTAAAAACATTACTCTAATTTTCTCTCCACATTTCTGTGTAAAAATTTTCTATAAAGAAATTATCTGACTTAACTTGTATGACTATAGATCCTAAGACTCCAATTCCAGAGGGGGTACTATCCCATACCCAGAAGGAAGGAACGCTGCTCAAAGAGGCCAAGAAGAATCCAGATAGGCAGCCCTGGCTGGGTTTCTCACTCAGTCTGTTTGTATCAGATCATACCCTTTGGTTCAATCATACTTCTACATAGCTGTCCAAACTTGGTTCAACCTAAGCATAAAAATGGAAAATTCCCAATGCATTTTGGGGTCTTCTTTCTGAAGCCTGTGTACAGAAGTTAAACATACCTGCATGCCTTTTCTACTATTAATTAATCTGCCTCATGTCAATAACTTACAGCAAAACTCCAGGCCCTTGGCCCCTACACCACACAGCTCAGAAATACCAACTTTTAAATTTCTTAAGTATAATATCTGTGAATTAATAAAACATCAGTGTTATATAAGATTATATGAAAGTAGACTTTTTAAGAATAAATGTTTAAAATGTTATCACATTGTTCATTTGCTTGTTTTTGTTTCTATAATTTTTTTCTTCTATAATTTTCTATGGGAAAACAGTACTATATCAGTTTGTTATATGATTATACTACTACTTAGTGTGAAAAAGCATTAAAGTAAGATAACAATCCTGTCACATAATCTAATTATGAGATGGCTCTTTTCTTAACCAAATAAACTTAATATCACATTAGTACTCTTCAATTACTTTCTTTATTTTAAAAACATTTAAGTAAAGAAAAATGACAGAGAAAAACTAAAATGGATAAATCATACTCAAATTCACATCTCATGATAAATGTAAAGAAGATAAAAAATTCTTTGTATTTCTTGGGGATAATTCACACTCCAGTTTAAATTATATTCTAGTGACTATAAATTTGAACACAAAAACTGAAAATAAGTAAATAGACCAAGCTTGGTGTCTCACATCTGTAATCACAGCATGTTGAGGTGCTGAGCTGGAGCAATTACTTGAACTCAGGAGTTTGAGATCAGCCTGGGCAACATGGTGAGACCCTGTCTCTACCAAAAATATGAAAAAATAGCCAGGTGTTGGGGTGTGTGCCTGTGTGCCTCTGTGATCCCAGCTACTCAGGAGATTGTAATGAGAGGATCACTTGAGCCTGGGGAACAGAGGTTGCAGTGAGCCAAAATCGCACCACTATACTTCAGCTAGTTGACAGAGTAAGACTCTGTCTCAAATAAATAAATAAATAAAATTGAAAGTAACTCTGTAAGGTTTTTTTACCATATGGATAGCATTGTCCAGGTATTTTTCTTTATTTTGAATATTTCTCTCTTATCAACCATAAACTTAGTAAGTAGTAGACTATGTGTTTTAATGATGTACAGAGGCAAAAGGTCCCGGTTTGTTCAGAAATCACATGGAGAAGTGGTTTCAGATATTGATGAAATGAGAGCTCCCAGGAGTTGTTAATTTTTTAATATAAGTGACAGGTGCATAAAAGTTTATAACAATTTCCCATCTATGTTTGTGTCTGTTTGAAATTCTACAGAATAATCTTAAAGTTGTACAGAATTGAAACAGCTTTTGCAAAGATTATGACAACAGAAGTCTAGCATGGCTGAAGCCATATTCCCTCTAGGCCCCCAGGCTAGCTGTCCTCACTCATTCCTGAGTGTAAGCCAAGCTGACTATGAGAAGAATGCAGTTTACAGTTTAACTTTGAGGCAAGGTTAATAGTCTCTTCTTAAAACTGACTCCCTTCTTGTTCAGGGACTGAAACTGCCTTTGTAAAACTAATGGAAGTCCACAAGATTAAGATTATGAGAAAAGGTCTAAATTCTGCTAAAATGTAGACACAGTTAAATGATAAGCAGCCACTGTTCCCTAGCTTGCTTTTCTATAATCCCTTACTGTTTAGGAGTCATATGGCCAGAGGTCACAAGATTTATGACTTCCCAGTGGCTTCTTATAGAAAATATTAGTATTGTAGATCCCAATTTGTCTTTTGGGAGATTTTCAGACTTTTGCTTGCTGATGACTGACTGACTTCAAGCAGATCTATGACTCATGACTCAGTTGGTCCCCTGGCCTCCACTCTGAGGCTGACTTAGTGCATAAGGACTATTTTCTATACCCCTATGATTTCATTCCCAACCGTTCAGCAGCACCCATTTTCTAGACCCCTGCCCACCTAATTTCCATAAAAACCCCAGTTTCTGAGTTCTCAGGGAGGCTGATTTGAGTAATAAACTCCTGTCCTTCCATTTGGCTAGCCTTACAATTATTAAACGTTTTCTCTACTGCAATGCCACTGTCTCAGTGAGTTGGTTCATCTGTGTAATGAGCAAGAAGAGCCTGTTGCATGATTACAAATGTGGGAACTCACCCAGTATTGCCCTCGCAGTTACCTGCTGGCAGTTCAGCAGCCCCTCACTGGTAGAGCAGACTTACACAGAGTCCTGGTGGCTGCTCATTTCTCTTGAACAGAGGGCCATTTATGGCGCTGTCCCAGCTTGTAGAGCACTGTCAAGCCATAGTGGTTTTGCCTGCTTACAGTAGAGAACCAGATTCTAAAAGGCACCTTTCAATTGGTCTAGTGAGTATTCTAAGGTAACTAACATCCCCTTCCTTCTCCTGATCTGCTTGGTCTCTTTTGTGCGTTCTGGTTGGCCCTTTTTCTGGTTGTGTTTCCTCTCCTTTGAAGCTTCTGGTTGGCCACTTTTGTAGCTTTTGGGTGGCTCTTTTGTGGGTGCTAGGAGCTCTCCCTAGGTTGTGGAAAGAGTCATGGTTTGTGGAGATTCCTTCTTACTTGAATGGAGAAGAGGGTTTTTTTTGTTGTTTTTGTTTTTGGATTTTTGTTGCTGTTGGTCTGTTTGTTAGTTTGTTTGGAAGAACGTGCTTTCCTTGTTTGGATTCTGGTTCTGGAAGGCCTCTGGCTTGTCTTTGATATCTATATTTTGTTGTGTGTATATCACTGTGACTGAAATGAGAAATCTTAATACAGTTCCCCATGCAGCTTGTTGGACTGCCTTTTGCAAAATTGGGAGTCTGTTGCCTATGGTTCCATGAAATGAAAAAGGATGATTTTCTTTTGTAACACAGCATGGCCCCCACAGCTGTGGTGCAGTGGGCAGGGTCACTGAAAGCTGCTCTGTTCTGGAAGCCACAGAGAAAGAAAACCCAGGATCCTGACAAGCCAGCAAAATAGTAAAAATTTCTTCCCGGCCAGGCTTCTGTCTTCTCTCTGTGCACAAACTAGTTGAGTGGATAGTAAAAATAGCTGTCTCCTCTGCAAAGTTTTGATTAACGACAAAAAGGATTTGTGTAACTAGTCTTAGGTTGTAGCAACTCTGATGTACTTTCAGTACTTTGTGCTAGGAATATTCACATTCTTTGACCCACTTTCCTCTCAGAAATAGCCCTTACTTGATTCTTATCCTTTGATTTTGTCTTTTGGTATTGTTCTGTCGTAAAGAGAGGTATTATAGAATAGAACATGGGCCTAGAATCTCTATTAGCCCACTATTCAAGCCAGCCCTGTGGACTGGTCAGTTACAAACTTTGATGCGAGTCCCTGAAACAGATGTCAGATGAGGCTTCCCTCTTATCTTGCTTTATAATCTTGAGAGCTTGACTTTATGACTATGTGAGGGTATGCTCTCTTCTATCTGGAGTGCATTAATTTTTGGGTTTATATCAAAGAGACCAGTGTGAAAGGAGTGGAAGTCTGAGAACCATCAGCATATTTTTTTCCCCAAGTATCTTAAGCCCTTAAATGAGTTTTCTCTTAAAAAAAAAAGTCCCATCCCCATGGGGTTTTCATCATTTTTTTCTCTTTTAAGCCCAATCCTGAAAATGAAGTTTTGAGGAACATGAGGATGTCTCCTCTATGCTCGCTCTAGGAACATTTCTTGTTTATCTGATAAAAAGCTATAAAACTACCATTTGGCCTTTAAAAAGGACTTTGGATTGAGTCACTATTTGAACTAAGAACAACATTAAAAGGAAAATAATTTTAGAGATCTCTTATTCTAAACAACTGGAAAAATGTTTAAGTTAAAGAAGAGCACATAATAACGTCTTGGGTAGCCTTAAATATTCTCTTGAGAGTTGAAATCCTTTGCAAAGTCAAAAAGTAACTTCTTTAGATTCCTTCTGGGAAGAGAAATGGCAGACACCCCAGGCTGTAGCTCAGGAACTAAGGTTTTGCACTTTCACTTTGCTGTCGTGGCTTGGGTTTGATTCCTGGCATTGAGAATGAGTTCGTTCTGGTTTGATATTTCTGTGACTTTTGCCACTTACTGATTGTTTCCCCCTCCTGGACAACTTCCAATGTTCTGTCTTGAATTTTTCACTCTCTGAGCCACCTCTGTGGTGATTCTAGATGTTGTAAAAATTGCTTACTGCCTCTTTGGAGACATCTCTTGCAATTGTGGTTAAATCATAACTGTAGGACTCACTAGTTTCCTGTGGGAAGTTACCTCTGATAAAGAAGTTCAAAAGCCAGAAATATTGTTCGTCTTGGCAAAAATTTGGTAGTAAAAGATCTGGAAAAATTTCTTTTAAGAGCTCCATTGTTGAAAGTCAATTTAGGCTATATATGCATGTATATTGTCTTAAAGCCTCTGCTCTCTTTCTCTGTAAAAACGTAGTCAATTGAATTCTGCCTGTTTCTCCATTTGCTTCTGTCCATCCTTCCTTCATCTTGTCACTATTGATGCCTACATGAAAGGATCTAAAATAATTTCTAACAGGCTGGGACCCTTTGGGGAAAACAGAAAAGGCATCAATGACTGTTTGGGAGGAATCTGTTTTGTCTGAGTTCTAAGTGGACAGATTACTATGAAAAGCTAAAAATCTGTTATCTATTACATTGCATTTCCTGCTGCTTTTTACTTTTGGGGGCATTAGAAATTAATTTATATTATGAGAAAATTCTAACCTTGGTGTATAATAAGTAGGTAAGAGATATGCTTTTAGAGATGGCTAATGGCAGTTGCTTATAGTGAGTGATTATTACCATAGGGCAATACTCTCTTCTTTGTGTGTTTATGTAAGAGAAGTGTGCTCTTGGGCACTTAGAATGTATGGAATCGGATAAGTTTCCAGTGGAGGATGGACTGATTGGCTTTGTGTTGCCCACAAGCATGTCCTTGCAATGAAGTGTACTGTAGAAGTATTTTCTTGTCTCATCCTATTTTAATGCTCAATCCTGGATCCCCATAGGAGTGTTTCCTATTTAGGGAATTTCTTCTGCCTGCCATCTGTGCCTGCATTCTAGGCCCTAATAATTGCATGTTTTCCTTGCCCTGTTCTTAAAAGGGTTCCACCCTAAAGCCAGTAATCCAATTAAGAAGTATCTTTAAGGAAATCTCCATGTGAAAGAGTGTCTGCTTTTCCTGGCTATCTTAACTGAACCTTTACTTACACCATTTTTCCTTGGTTTGAGTAAAATATACATTTTCTGTTTCATACTACCTAAGAGTTGTCCCTTTAGAAATGCAAATTTGGAGATGTTTACTGGACAGTTGCTTAGGGCAGAGAACAGGCGATCAAGAGAATAATAACAAAAATGAGAAAGATATACTTTAGGAATGGTACCTGAAGAATCTTATAAATCTATAAAATCTGCTTCTATCTGTGTGTTTGTATGTCTATGTGATATTTCACTATAAAAATATATAGAAGAGCCCTAATCTATTGGCTTTAATGAAAAAAAAGTGCTTAAGCCAAATATTTTGTCAGAAAAATAGAAACTCAAAGGTTTTTTACTTCACGTGACTTTAGTAGTGTTTTGTAAATAAAGGTGGTTTTATAATTGGTAAAATAAAATAGAAACATTTTCAGAATGTAGACATTTGGTCTCAGTTAGGTCTGACATTGCCTGCCGGAATTTTTAAGGTCATAAACTACTTCTGTAACATTTTTGATAATTGTATGACTTGTCTGTTTTAGAGCTGTTAGATTTTAGGTAAGGCCTGGGGATATGAGCTGTTAGGCAAGCCCCTTGGCTACGCTGAGAAGATTCAGACGTTGTCGGCAGCTCTGTCCTTTTCCTGTACTCTGTAATCTGATATATAATTAAAATGCATACTTATCAGGTTTTTCACTGAAAATAAAAATTGCTAAGAGTAAACATTGTGACATATGTAATTTAGACTATGGGAGAATGAGTTTACATGCAAGTTGTATAAAGAAAGTAGAATGTGTATTTGGTAAAAGGTTATAAGAAGGCATAGAAACATGGTTTTCATTAAAGGGAAAATAATTTTTACTTTGGCAGTTTTTAAGAATTGTGTTAAGTTAAAAGAATAGTAGGACAAGACTGAAGTTGTGGAAGATTTGCAAACAACTGATATTTTAAAGGAAGTTCTGCATATGATCAAGTTGACCAAAATTTGAAGATTTGTTATTATTTCTATAAATTAAACATTAAGGTAAAAAGCACAGTGATTCAAGGCCAGAATCTGGACCCATGTCTCAGAGTAACAGGGTTTCCTTGGAGTACTGATCTGCTCATTAATACAAAATTGTAAAAGGTTATAAAAGGCATATGGAAATCCTAACCATTACCTTATGATTAAAATGATTAAAATTAGATAGATTTGTTTATAATATTGTATTAAAAGTTAGTCTTAATGTTAACAATGCACTAATTTATAGGTGGAATTTGATTTTCTCTTTTGAACAAGATTTTGTGTAATATTGAGAGATAATGAAAGATTTTTGTTTGCATTTTGAATAAACTAAGCAAAAATAGAATATTGAAGAAAAGGAGGGAGAAGAGACAAATTCAGTTGGCTTCATGTAATCTTTATTGGGTCTTGTTTGGAAAGCTGTGTCATCTCTATCAAGGAATAAAAGGTTTTGGTTTTTCAAAAATTTTGAGTTATTATTTCAGCTAAATAAATGACCTATGATCCTTTTCTCTGATATTGAGTGTTTAAAATGTTTGATATTTGACAAACCTCCCAAAATACAAATTTCAAGTTCTAAATTTAGTTATTTTTACCTCATTAACTTTTTTTTAAAAATAGATATTTAGTCCTCTGAAGTCCAAAAAAGACTAATTTGGGTTATTTGGTAAGTTACAATTATACAGGAAGCATTATCAAGTATAAAGTGATGTTTGCCTTTCTTTGAGTGGTATTTGCATGAATTTGTTGTTGGCATGTGTTCCAGAATTGTGTAAAACCCATAATTCTGATAACTGGGTGCATATTATCAGTAATAATTGTGATTGCTATGTTAAATTGTTGTATGCCACAAAGATGAACAGATTTTCTAGTCAAATATGTGTTTAACCATGGCTATCTTTCATCATTTACAATTATCATTTTACATCTTTCAAAACGTCAGTTTTATGATCAGCTCTAGGACTCTCATGGGTATTCTTGAATGCTGGTTTCTGATAACTTTGTAAATGGTGTCATTGGAATAGAGAGAAAAGCTTCCAAGAGAAGTTGTGGAGAGGTAATGTATTCATGAATATTGAATAGAAAAAAAAAAGTTTACTGCATGGATTGAATAGAATACTGAAATAATCTTTTTATAAATTTTTGCCTGAAACACTGCTGATTCATTTTGTTTTGCTTTTCAGAGTTAAGAAAACTTTCTGTTTTGTTTTGACCAATTTAGAGTTTTTAACCATTGAATAAAGTATATGCTTTTGAGCAAAATTTAAGTTTCTTTCTCTTTACCTGATTTCTCCAGAATTTCAAAAACTGTAAGTATTGTAAATTTATAGCAATATAATTATTTGCATACATTCAATGAGACTTTGACTGGAATGGCATATTTTCAGATATGAGTAGACTGCTTTAAGGAATTGATGTTGACTTATAGAGCTAATAATAAATAATTATCTATTGGAAAAACTGGCCTTATTCCTTGTCTTTGCAGTCTCTTTGCAGAGCTCCTGACTTGTAGTATGTAAAGAAAATTCAGGCTTAGGAACCCCAAGTTATTTTAGAAGCTTGAGAGGAGATGAATTCACCTGATTCATACAGGTATTTGCAGGCACAGATGAATCCTTGGCTGGGCCTAAGAGGCTTTTAAAAGGCCTAATCAGATATCTTAAGAAAACATTCCAACAATGCCAATTTAGGAAAAGGAGCCTATATGGCCAGTGATTATTCTTGCTGCACTTTATTCAAACAATCTGGCAAAATATAATGTGACTGTAACTTGTTTTTCAAATACATTGATCTTACTGTGATTTCTCTTTGTTAAAATGGGGAACTGGAGAGATAAAATATATTTCAGGAAAAATCTATAGTATACCTCTTATTAGATTCTAGCTTCATTCATTGTTTTTGATTCTTTACTGATGACCCCATATCTGACTGGTTGTCTGTGTCATTCACCTAGATCCCTCAAGATTTTAGGTCAGTTCTATAGAGACTCTGGAAACTAGTACTTTCACTCCTTGTGTTAGGGCTTATTTATCTTACGGTTTGCTGTTGACTTAAGGGCTGTACTAAAGCTGTGAATAAGAGTGCTATGTCTTTGCCATACAGACACTGAGACCTTAGCCAGGCACACAAAGACAACTACAAAGTGGTTTTATTCTTCTCTATCTAGGCCCAACTTCAACCCCAACTATGTCCCCGGTCAACAGCAAGAAGTTGGAGTGGTCATCAGCCTTCCACTAGCTCTATAGTTTATACTTTGAAGTATGCTTAAGCCAAAGAGTGGTCAAAGAGGGGTGACTGAGGCTGCCACTGCAAAGAATATGCCAACAGAGTTTAGCATGGTAGACTTCATATTGCTTCTATCCCCACAGGCTGGCTATCTTCATTTATTCCTGGGTGTAGGCCAAGTTAACCATGGGAAGAATTAATAGCTCAACTTTGAAGCAAGGAAAATAATATTTGTTGCCTACAAATGATCCCCTCCTTGCTCAGGGACCAAAACTGCCTTTGTAAGACTAACGAAAGACCACAAGATTATGATTATGAGAAGGGCCTGGATTCTGCTAAAACATAGGCATAGTTAAATGATAAGCAGCCATTGTTCCCTAGCTTGCCTTTCTATAATCCATTACTGCTCAGGAGTAATGTGGTCAGAAGTTACAAGACTTGTGACTTCCCCAGTTGCTCCTATAGATAATGTCACTATTGTAGTACCTAAGACAGGTCCTTGGAGACATTTTTCACACATTTTCTCATTCTGGCAATAGACTGAGCTCACCCAAACCCATGACTCATGATGCAAACAGTCCTATGTTTCCCTCTCAAAGACTAACTCAGTGCATGAGAACCATTTTCCACATCCCTATGATTTTATCCCCAGTCATCATCATCTGTTCTGTAGCTCCCTGCCCACCACATTATCCATAAAATCCTAGCCTCTGAGTTGTCAGGGAAGTTGATTTGAGTAATAAACTCCTTTCATGTTACTTGGATGGCTCTCTGATTATGAAACTTTTCTCCACTGCAATATTGCCATCTCAGTGAATTGGCTTTATCTGTGCAGTGGGCAAGAAGAACTATCGGTTGTTCTAGAGTTTACCTGTTAACTTTCATTCTGTGCAAAATCCAAAATTTGTTGGTTAAAGAACAACCACCAGTCATCATTGTCATGGGTGTAGAGTCAGTCATATGAGTAGTTCTATTGATTTTTGGTAAAACATAGTTGAGACATGGATCAATGCAAAAATTCCTCTGCAAAACATACAGAAAAAAAATGCAATTATCAAACCAGCTGTAAACCAGACAAAATTGTGCATCACAGACAATCCACTAATAAGACTACAAAGACAGAAGAAAATCTTACTCGGTTACATAGTCAGGAAGATAAAACCCATCACATACATATTCTCATAATAAACTATAGGCCTCAAATATCCATACTGAAATAAGGGGACCATTTGTCATATATAATTAGTTGTATACTTATCTTCCAATTAAAATGTTAGTGACTTGCCTTTACCCAAAAGGAAATCATACTTTAACATCTTGATGACAAGAGGTAATTTTAACAACTTGCAAACCTGGAGCGGAAGCTAAGCTAGTTAGGCTCCCACCCTCCAGGCTCCCATTCAGGACTGACAGATAGCTACACAACCTTTGTTCATGATTAGATTTCAAAGAGATGGCTCCTAGGTCCTTAAGAAAAGCATTTCTGGGCTTTAAAACTGGTAAGAGGCTTATTTACCATTTAAAAAGATTTATATGTATCTCAAAGGACAGATAAATAATTTACAAAAAAAATTTCAAAGAAATGCTCTAAGAAAAGGGAGGAGTGTTTTTTTATTTGTTGTTATTTCTGAGATGGAGTCTCATTCTGCTGCCCAGGCTGGAGTGCAGTGGTGTGATCTTGGCTCACTGCAATCTCCATCTCCTGAATTCAAGCAATTCTCATGCCTCAGCCACTCAGTGTGCTGAGATTACAGGCATGAGCCACCGCGCATGGCCAGGAGGGGTGTTCTTTCTTTCTTCTTTTTTTTTTTGTCTCATGGCGAATGGCATGACTTTACTTTTGATTTGTATGTATCCTTACAGGATTGGGACCAGGTTCATCTTGATCTGAAATAAGCCGGCACCTGAGTCTGCAGTAACCTGTCAGGTATGTGGACTTTGGATCATCTAGAGAGTCTTCACCCATGTGTTTTGTGCATAGCTTGTTGTGAGATGCTAACCAGGGATGACATGTGTCACTCTTTATCTAGTTGTTTAGCCCAGGATTTCCACATAGCACTGGTGAGTTTTCAAGAACCAGCAGAAGCATTCAAAACTCCTTGAGGCTTATGTTCAGAACCAGCACAAAACATTTCACCAACATTTTGTTAGTCAAAGCAAATCATAATGTCAGTCTAGAGTTAAGGGATAAGGAAATAGTTTCCACCTTTTGATACAAAGTGTTGCGAAAGGGGACATGGATACTTGAAATAAAAAAAATACTGAATTTGTGAGAAAAATTCTAACATACAGAAAATATACAATTTTCAAATACATTTCATGGGGTGGAGATAGTTCTTTCTTACAGTTATTTCATGTGGTTCTCCGATTTCTTATACTCCCATGTGATGAGATTGTGATCATCTGTCTAATTCTGGCCAATGGACCCTATAAAATGACATGTGTTTCTTATTCTCCAAGAGAGTCAAGATGAAGATATGCCTCCTTCATTATTCTCTTTCCCTACCCTGGCAGCTTTGGAGACCACATGGTCCAATTAGCTTAGAACTTAGGAAGGCACTATAGTTACTGTTACTGGCTTACTTTAAGGGATACAAATAAATAGACAGGTAAAGAGGTACATAGGGTGAGAGGTCTATAAGGGTTCTGAGTGGAGAAACTTCTGTCCCATAATGTTTCAGTGTACCACTCTCCTGAAATGTGGATATGTTCTTCAACTCAGAAGCTCCCTGAACTCTATTGCTTAGTAGTTTTATGGAGGTTTCATTAAGTAGGCATGATTGACTAAGTCATTGGTCATTGCTGATTAGCTCAATCTCTAGCCCTTTTCCCATTCCCAGAGGTTAAGGGAATGGAGCTGAAAATTTCAAGCTTATAATGAAGGCCACGTCTTTCTGTAGACCAGCCTCCATTCTGCAGGCATCTAGGAGTCAGCCCTCCAAGAGTCACTTCATTAGAAGAAATGATTCTCCTATCACCCTTAGCACACAGAAAATTTCAATGGTTCTAGGTGTTCTGTACCAGGAGCCTAGACAAAGACCAAATGTCTTTATTTGTGATTTTTTTTAACATTTACATGCCAATTTTTCTCTAACAATGTGTTTTCTATTTTGGAGATATACATAGGAATGAAATTGTTAGTTGTATTTGATAATTCTATGTTTAACAATTTAAGGAACTACACAATTATTTTCCAAAGCAGCTATACCATTTCATAATCACAGCAGTAATGTACAATGATTCCAATTTCTCCACATTTTAACCAACACTAGTTAGTGTCTGCAGTGTCTGTCTTTTTGATTATACTAACCTAGTGGTTATGAACTGGAGTCTTGTTTTGATCTACATTTCTCTAACAGCTAATAATGTTGAGCATCTTTTCATGAGTTTATTGGCCATTTGCATAATTTTTGGAGGAATATCTATTTGTATGCTTTGCCTATTTTGTGTTGAGTTTTTAATATTTTGATTATTGAGTTGTAAAGTTCATTATATATTCTGAATACAAGTCTTTTACCATGTATATAAGAAAATATTTTATCTCATTTTCTAGGTTGTGTTTTTAGTTTCTCATGGGTATAGATTATAGCACAAAAGTGTTTACTTTTGGTGAAGTGCAATATATTTGTTATTTCCTTTTGCATATTTTGTTTTCATATAGTATTAATGAATTATTTCCTAATCTGAGGTTACAAAAAGTTATTATTATGCTTTCTTCTAAAAGTTTCATAGCTTTAAATCTTACAACTATATCGATGATATTTTTGTATTAATTTTAGGGTATGATGTCAGGAAGGGAGTATTGCACAAATATATGCGTATGCACTCATATATATATATATATATATATACACACACACACATGTATATATAAGTGCAACACTCTCCTAATTCGTTGTACTGATATACATATCCGTATGAGTGCAACACTCTGTTGATTAGTCTAGATTTTTAGTAAGTTTGAAGATGAAAAGCATAAGTCCTCAAACTCTTCCATTTTTTCATTTTTTTTTTACAAACAGCTTTATTTGAAATTCTGTATTAATTTTAAGGTCAATTTGGGAGTTTCTGTAATTTGTGAAATGTATATATCAATACAGAAATTATTCCCCTTTTAACAAAATTAAGTCTGGTCCATTAAAATTGGATTTTTTTCTAATTTATTTAGATATTAATTTCTTTCAACTATATTTTATAGTCTTCAGTGTATAAGTTTTTTGATTTTTTGTTCAACTGTTCTTAAGTAGGTTATTCATTTGGTGCTATTGTAAATAAGTTGTTTCCTTGATTTCAGTTTTGAATTATTCATTTTTAGTGTATAGCAATCCCACTGATTTATTTATTTTTAACTATAAATTGACAAATTATAGTTGTATATATTTATGAGATATATGGCGAAATAATAATTTGTAAATACAATAATTAAGTCAAGATAATTAACATATTTATCATCTCAAATTCCAATCCTTTTTATAATGGGAACATTTAAAATCTACTTTCAATAATTTTGAAGCGTACACACATTATTATCTACTATATTCCTAGAATAAACTTTAAAAGCTACTAGAACCAGTAAAAGAATTTTTAAATACCGTAGATTTTTATATGCTGTTTTTGCATTCTGCATACTTTATAAGTTATCTTATTGATTCTAGTTGCATTTTTGTTTATTCTGTCAGATTTTCTGTATAGATAGAATGTTTGCTGCAAAGATATGTCTTCAGTGAAAACTTTCACTCTTTCACCATTAAGCATTTTGCTGCCTTTTTTTTTTTTTTTTTGTGGATGACCTTTCATCATGTTAAGGAATTCCCTTCTATTTCTTTAAGAAAAAAATTTTTTTAATTATAATCAACTATTAAATTATAAGATTTTTTTCTGTAACTATTGAAATGATTATATTTTGTGTCCTTTAATTCTGTTAATATGTAATAAATCTGTTCGAATTATCTCATTGTTATTGAGTCATTTTTAGTAGCTTATGCTTTTCTAGGAATTTATTTGCTTACAAAGTTACCCAATTTATTAGCATACAGTTTTCTTTAATAGTACTGCTTTTATTTTTTTCTTTTTGTCCTCTAAGGTCAGTAATGATTTATAATTTTAGTAGTATTAAAGTCTTCTTTTTAAATTTTCCAATTTAGTAAAACAATTGTCAGATTTTGGTTTTATTAATTTTCTTGATTGCTCTTTTAGTCTTCATTTTGTTTGTTTATTTTGTAGGCTTTATTATTTTCATATTTTTTGCTCATTTCAAGTTTTTATTGCTGTTTTCTTTTTTCCCCCCTGTCTCAAGGTGCAAGACTATGAAACTGACTGGACATCTATCTCATTTTTCAACATAGGCATTTACAGCTATAAACTTTCCCCTAAATGCGGATTTAACCTGCATCTCCTGAATTCTGCTCAATTACATTTTCATTCTAATTTAGCTCAAAATAATGTCTCTTCTCTCTTGTGATTTATTCTTTGACCCAGTGGTCAAAGAAGTATATTTATTTAATTTTCTATATATTTGTCCAAATTTCTTTCTGCTACTGATTTCTAACTTCATTGCATACAAAGTACAATCCTTTTGAATTTATTGAAGTTTAATTATGGTCTAGAATATTGTCCATCAGATAATATTTTATGTGCATTTCAGATTTCTTGAGGTATAATATTCTATGGATGTCTGTTTCATCTGGTTTTACAGTGTTCCTCAAGGATTCTATTTTTTTGTTTCTCTTCTGCCTAGTTGTTCTAGTCATTATTAAAAGTGAGGCATTGAATGCCTCCAACTAGTACAATTGAAGGGTCTATTTTTTCCTTTATTTCTTCCAGATATTTTTGTCATGAATTTTAAGTCTTTTTTTTTTTTGGTGTACATATGTCTATGCTTTTTATGTTTTTCTGATGGATTGATTTTATTATACAATGTCACTACTTATTTCTCATGACATTTTTGGTTTCAAAGTCTATTTTGTCTAACATTAGTATCATGACTTCAGCTTTCTTGTGATTGCTATTTGCATGATCTGTCTTTTTTATTGTTGTTTTCTTTCCTTTTACTTCCAGTCTGCCTCTTTTCATCTGAGGTCTACCTCCCAAAGCAAGTATATAGTTGAGTTTTGTTTTTTTATCCAGTCTGATCATCTTTGTTTTTTAATCAACTTACTTAATTCATTCACATTTAATTTTATTATTGGTAAAGATTTAACCCTACCATTTTCTTTTTGAGTTTTTACTTTTCTCATATCTTATTTGTTCCTCTAGTCTTTCTTTATCACTTTCTCTTGCATTAAATAAATGTTTCCTAATGTAACATTTTAACGTTTTTAGTTTTCTTTTTCTGTTGCATTTTGAGTTATATCTTTAGTAGTTGCCCTGGGACTTACCCTATATATCTTTATTTATCAGCATTTACTTCAGATTTATACTAAATTCTAATCAGATTATAAAAATGTTACTCCTGCATAGTTCTATTTCCTTCTTTTTGTGCTATTATTGTTATACATAGTATATCTATGTATATTATAAACCCAATAATATCTTGTTTTAGGTATCAGTTTTATAATTGATGTCTTTTAAAGAAGCTTAGAGAAGAAAGGAGAGCAAGTGTATATTTATAGTGTCTGTTATATTAAACTTATAATTTTCCATTTTTGTATCTCCTCCTTTCTTCCTGAGGATTTAGTTACCATCTGGCATCGTTTCCTTACTCCAAAACAGCTTTATTTCTACATGCTTCCTTTGAGCTCTTAGTGCTAAATATGTTACAGTCCTGTGTGTTATAGGCCAAACACTATACTCATGTACACATTGTTTTATAAAACTGTATTTCAAATAAATTAAGATAAAGAAGTCAAAGTAATATTCATTTATACAACCTTGTATAATTACATGTAATATACATACATAATTCTCTATCATTACTTTTGCTTGTGTTCTTTATTTACCGTAGATTTGAATTTTTATCTCTGTTTTCTTACTTTCTCTCTGAAGAACTTCCTACACCTACAGGGTTTTTTTTTTTTTTTTATACGGTGGGTCTTCTAGCAGTGAATTCTCTCAGTTTTTGCTTTTGGAGATGTGCTTACTTCACCTTCATTTTTGAAACATACTTCTCCTGTATATAGGATTCTTGCCTTCTTGACATTATTGTTCATAAGGAGATATCAGCTGTTAATTTTGTCGTGGGTTCATTGTGAGTGATGAGTTCTTTTCCTTTGTTGCTTTCAATATTTTCTGTTTGTTTTTTAGCTTAGCAACATATTTAGTATGATCTGCCTGAATGTGCATCTCTTTGATTTTATTCTACTTAATTGAGCATATGAGATGTATAATTTAATCTTTTTCATCCATTTTCAAGAGAATTCTGCCTTTAATTTTTAAGGTATTTTTGTCTGCTTTTATCTCTTCAATCCTCTGGCACTCCTATTACAAGTATGTTAATGTCATAATGGTGTCTTACATTTCTTTGAGGCTGTGCTTATTTTTCTTTATTCATTTATCTCTTTATTCTTTAATACATGATCATTATTGATATACTTTCAAGTTCATTAATTTGTAGGACTGTTCTCTGGGTGGGCTTGGACTGACCTAATTTTTCTCCCAACCCCTGTCTCCTTCTTGCTTACAGTTCTAAAATATAACTGTGGAATGTCCTGGGATTGCAATATCTTGAGACAGGGAGGAGCTGTGTGAAATAGCCTGGGCCTTGTTCCTGTGTCTCCTGGAGAATGTAACATTTTGAGATAGAGAGGAACTACAGGGAAAGTGGGGGCTTTGTTCCTTTCTCCTCTGGAAGCCAAGATGTCCTTCAAAGCTTTTCCCAGTGAGTTTCATAGCCAATGACATATGTATAACTGCCTTTTGGGGTCCCCGGTCTGTGATGCAAGTGGGTCATGCAAATCAAAACTCCACTACCCCGGGAAGCCTACTTGAGCCTTGAGGGACCAACTCATAGTGGATCTTGGGCTTTTGTCCCTTGCTGCATATCTATAAGTAATATATCTACTTCATATAACTTGGCATTTCAGTATGCTCTGTCTCACTCAGATAAGTGGGTAACAAGTACATGGTGCGCCTGCTTCACATAAATATTTCCTCTACCAATTCAAGTCTTCTGTTGAGCACCTGTCGTGTATTTTGTCTCATTTATTATACTTTCTAACTCCAGAATTTTCATTTTGCTTTTTTAAATAATTTTTTATCTCTTTATTATTTTCCATTTGATGAGAAATTGGCTCTATGCCTTTCTTTACTTTTCGAAACATAGTTTTCTCCAGATTTTTAACATATGTATAGTAACTACTTCATAGTTATTGGTCTCTAAAGCCAACATTAAGGTTACCTCAACTGCAAACAATGTTGTCTGCTCTATCCTGTTTCTTTGCATGTCTCATAGGCTCACGCTTGTAATCCCAGCACTTTGGGAGGCTCGGCGGGTGGATCACAAGGTCAAGAGATCGAGACCATCCTGGTCAACATGGTGAAACCACGTCTCTACTAAAAAGTACAAAAAATTAGCTGGGCACGGTGGCGTGTGCCTGTAATTCCAGCTTCTCAGTAGGCTGAGGCAGGAGAATTGCCTGAACCCAGGAGGCGGAGGTCGCGGTGAGCCGAGATCGCGCCATTGCACTCCAGCCTGGGTAACACGAGTGAAACTCCGTCTCAAAAAAAAAAAAAAAAAAAAAAAAACCACACACAACGAAAAAGAGATACTTTTTATTGTTTATTTTAGCAACTCAATATTGCAACACCAAACTGAGGATGAGAGATACCTCTGATCTTTCCTGCCTGGGGTGACACTGTATCCCTAGACTGAAAACTAGATGAAGAGAAGACTTACTTTCTTGACAGAATCTACCCAAAGTAGAGCTTCTGTTATACTCATCTAGGGAGGGGAATGGGACTGGCTTATGGCTCAGATGCTATAGATTCACACTGCCCTTATCAAGATTTATTACACCTTCTTAAGTAAATTTTTATCCACTTCCTGTATGTTATTAGGAAATTCACATAAATTTCAAATGGTTATTTTAATAAAATGTTTATCAGTAAATGGTTGTTCAGCTTAGAAAGGGTCTGCCAACCTCCTATCACTGTTATTCTAAAAGTTTTACTACTTTACTTTTCTTATATATTTATATATATATTTGCATATAATTAAAAGGTGTCTATACTATCATTTTATTTTGTTTCATCACTATTCTAAGTTAGCTAATTGCTATTTAAACTACTTTTAAAATATTATTAGTAGCTGCATGGCTTAGCTAAGTTTGCTAGGTAGTCTTTGGCAAATTAATATTTTAATACAGAAAATATTACTGATTTGTAGAGTAGGTATTTAATCTATCCATTGTTCATATGAATTTTAGGAATTTTTATTATAATCAATATATTTTTGTCTTTGGCTTGGTTTTCTACACACTTTCTTTCCTTCTTCTTCTTTTTTTTTTTTTGTTTTTTTTCCTTTTTATTGACAGAGTCTCACTCTGTCAGCCAGGCTGGTGCACAGTGGGGCAATCTTGGCTCACTGCAGCCTCCTCATCCCGGGTTGAAGTGATTCTCCTGCCTCAGCCTCCCAAGTTGCTGGGACTATAGGCACACGCCATCACGCCTGGCTAATTTTCTTATTTTTAGTTGAGACAGGGTTTCACCATGTTGGCCAGGCTGTTTGGGAGCTCTTGACTTCAGGTAATTCACTCGCCTTGGCCTCCCAAAATGTTGGTATTACAGGCCTGAGCCACTGTGCCCAGCTCACTTTCTCTCCTTCTTTTGATCTTTTGTTCTTTCTGGCTTGCTCAAGTTATAAAAACTACTTAGAAAATATATATATATTTATTTAAAATATTTGGTAAAAGGTTGACATTCTCACTTGCAGTATATGTCTATTTTATAAGTAATAGAAAACTTAATAAATAGAATGTTATCACAACTACATATGTTAATCTTTCCTAGATGTGAATGTCATATGGGAAATAATTTTTTTAACCTCTTTAAGAGTGTTCATATTTTAATCTATTTGAAATTAAGAAATAAGCTCCTCTAAGGCTACCTTCAGGGATCACTAACCCTCTCAGGATGTGAATGATAATTTTGAAGAAAAAAACAATTTTCCTAAAGGAAAGCAAATTGTAATTAATTGAAATGGCTAAGTTATTTGACAACTTGAAAAAGAATTTCAATTAAAATAAATTAACAAAATTTTCAGCAATATTAATTTAAAATTAAGTGTAATTACTGATACATAGAAATGTACTGATACATTTTGCCTTTGGTGATATTTTAACATAGACTGTTTATGTACTCCTTACAGACATACAGTTTAACAGTTTAGACTATCTGAAGCATAGAATATTAAAAAACCTAATGTACAGTAATAAATAAGACCATGTCCTCAATGGTCACTTCTTTCACAGGCTAACCCAGAAATCTCAGTACTCCAACAAAGTAGTGTTTGGGACTTGTTTATTTGAAAGCCAACAAAATTACTAGTTTGTAAGCGTGGGTTTCTATCTGTGGTTATCTTTCCATGTTATTGTTTTAGTTGCTTTTACAACCCTGCTGTGCTGTAGACTGGAGTCCTGTGCATCATAGAAAAAAGCATGAAGAGTCATAGTGGGCAGGTTTGATAGATGGCAAAGTGTGACACGTTCTATTCATATGTAGTCATACCTAAATTCAAAAGAGGCTGGGATATGAGTTCTAGCTATGTGTTTTAGAGGAAAAGAAAACAGATATGGGGAGCAGTCATTCAGTAGACCACAATGTGCCACCCAGTGTCCTGATCTGCAGAAAGGAAATTCCTAAGTTATTTAGAAAATATTTCTAATACTTTACTTAGGAATTTGCAATTCATCAGATACTGAAAGACAATCCCAATGTCTCATTTCTGTTTTTTGCATGCTTCTGAATGCTTTATATTAAAATCATTTTCTCATTTTTTGGTAATTAATAATTAGGGGGACATAAAAATAAACAATGTGACAGCTGAAAGGCATGTTTCCTCATTTTGCAGATGTTAACAAGAAGACTTTGAGAGATAAAGTGACTTGATCACATCACAAAACTAATTAGTGAAAGACTGTAATTTCTGTAAAAATTCCTAACTGATGATAAGCAGTGAAACAATACAAGATAATGAATAGAAAATTAGATTAATTGAAGTAAACATGGATTTAACACTGGATAAACTTGGGATTTGAGTGAGAATTCTTTAAATTTCTTTTCAGATTACCCATTTTACAAACTCTGAGCATAATAGTTCATGTTACAAACCACAAAAATGAAGGCAGAAAGGATTAACATAAAGTATATGTATGTATGTTCTCAAAAGTTATCTTCTCATATCCATCCAGTTTATTCTGAATATTTTCTCTGTATTGATGTCTCTTGAAAATTGGAAGTATGTTTTAAATGTGCTTCATTCCTCAGATCTTCCATTGTATTTCTCATTGTGAGGGACTGGAATAGCTCTGTTCATTGCTCCTGTGATTGGGAGTGCTCAGGCTGTTGCTTTATGAACTTGTTTCTAGAGGTGAACACTATATTGAGCAGGAGTTAATTTTAAAGTTTTTTCTTTTTTGAGACAGAGTCTCACTCTGTCACCCAGGCTGGAGTGCAGCGGCGCAATCTCCACTCACTGCAACCTCCTGGGTTCAAGCTATTCTCCTGCCTCAGCCTCCTGAGTAGCTGGGATTACAGGTGTGCACCACCACACCTGGCTAAATTTTGTATTTTTAGTAGAGACGGGGTTTCATGATGTTGGTCAGGATGGCCTTAAACTTCTGACCTCGTGATCCTCCTGCCTTTGCCTCCCAAAGGGCTGGGATTACATGTGTGAGCTACCGCGCCCAATCTTTAAAGTTTTTTTTTTTTTTTCCTAAATGTATCAAAAATAAGTTTCCATTAAGTTACTTTTCTATTCTAAAGGTTGAATTTAAAGACAAGAAACATTTAAAATATCACATTCTATAGGAAAATATAGGCATTTGAGTTAAAATGGAACACAAGCTAAAAAACTGGCACTCCTTTTACTATAACATGTATTCAATAATGATATTTTCTGATACCTTTTGTACTGTTTTACACTTAGATTTCAGTACTGACTATATGTTATATCTTTGAGAAAAATCACATGGGGTGAATACCTTCTTGATCTCAGGCATATGCTTTAAAACTTGAAATTGTATTACCTTTATTATTCTTCATTGGTATAATTATAAAAGTGGTTAGTAAGACTAAAACATAATTACACAATATCTCAAATAAAAAGGTATTAAAATCAGCATATTGATCTGCCTTCCCATGTTTATTGCAGATATGGGATATGAGTTCTAACTCATATTCACATTTTCACACAAGTAAATAGATCAAGAAAATGCGGCATACATATGTAATGGAATATTATTTTGCCATCAAAATAAATAAAATTCTGTCATTTGCAATAATATAGATAGAACTGTAGGATATTGTGTTAGGTACAATAATTTATTTCTAATAAAATATTTATTAGAAAGACAAGTGTTGCATGTTCTCATATGTGGAAGCTAAAAAACTGATTTCATGGAGGCAGTGAATAGTGACTACCAGAGGCTTCGAAGGGTAAAGTGGATTTGATTAATTCTTTCCTCCCTTTTTTCTTTCTGTTCTTTTTTCTTTTCCTTTCTTTCCTCTTGGAGAATTGGTTTACAAAAACATTTAAAAAACATCACTGATTTAGTAATAAAATATTTCTAATAAAATTATACACTAAAATGTGTGCAAAAACATACAGAACTATAATTAAGCCACTGTGGAAATGCTCCTGAAAGTCTCTATTACTCATGATTATATGTGATATACCTATGCTATAAGACTTGGAAAATAGTGACAAACACAGGATGAAAAGCTATTAGGTAATCATAGTCGTAAGATGAGTCTGATGGATTTGTAATAGGAATGAAATTTGTGACAAGGAAACCCATCATTCTGCATGGTTTACTTTATTTAAAAAGAAGAAGAAGAAAGAAAAGAAGAAGCTTTCCTTGTTTTCTGGGAGTTTTCAAATTAATTGCTTAAAAAGTTTTCGAAAAGAGAAGGAACACAGCAAAATCAGATGCAGTGCCCAGGTGTTCTCATAGAGAATTTTAGAAGTTCATGAAAAGTAAAGAAGGTGTATTCAAGAGAGTAACTTATAATTTTCCCTAGATCCAGCAAGGGGCTTTGGTATAGCATGGGAAAGGGAAGCATTTGTCTTCTTTATTGTATTATAATAGCAATGAGTAGCTACTATTGTCAAAATCTGCAATGCTTATATTTAACAGAAGGAGAAATTAGAAGAGAAGCATAGAACACCTTTAAATTATGGATACAGAAACTATCTGGGTGAACTATTCAATGTTCTATTTGTCTATTGCTCAGGCAATAGGACAAGACAGTGCTTACTTCAGGCTGGTAAAGAACTGCCGACACTTTCTAAGCTATTGAAATAACTTCTTTATTAGTAAAACATTGCAGTCTCACCACTTAACTTTCATAGCTTTGTCTTCTTTTAAACTATTTAATTTCTTGTTATAATCTTGAGTGCTTGGCAGCTAGATGTATATAAAATAACATAATAGACTTTTTATGGGCTATTCAACTAGTGATCTTTGAACTCATATTACTAAGTAGTCTGTGGAAAATAAGCCATTTTAGCAAAATTTTTAAGGCAATCTGCATTTCCAACCACCCTGATGGTGTACTTTTCAGTTCTGGTAAAATATTATACGTTGTTAAACTTTAAAAAATGATATGAGACTCTGTCAGGTTTAGAAAGGAGCAATTATAATCCCTTCAGCTCACCAATCATAAATTTCATGATTGAATTCTGGTATATTACCTTTCCCACACTCATTTTGGTTGTACTCCAGGAGTCTAGAAGATTCAATTTAAGTAAACTGTTAATATAAGTATAGTATACATGAATTAGTTTAAATATTAAAGCCATTGATTCAAGAACCCTTGTACTGGTAGGCATTAGGATGTGAAGTACCAGCTGCCAACTGTATTTGTCCTTAAAAATACCAAGTTTCTGAGTAGAGATGGAGATCCCATGTAGTTTAGAAGGCTCTATCTCTGGATCATCTTCTTCCAGTAAAGAGGGAAAATGAGCCAGAATGATATAACCCTAAATTCTCAGTAGCTTGTAAATATCCAGGACAGACTGGGACAAATCATGTTAAGAACTGTAAAAGGTCTGAGATCTTACCTACATGTAAGCTAACAAATTGTCCTGCCACTGGTTCATAAATGCTGGCAGAAAACACAGGACTCTGCATCGGAGACAAAAGACTTTATTACTCAGCACAAGCAGCAACATGAGCTTCAATTTTTGCATCAGTTCCTCTTGGGCACTGTGATGAACAGACTTTAAGGTGACCGTTTCTCTCCACAAAGATTTCTATTTCCTGATGTTTATTTATTTGTGCAAATTCCCTTTATTTGGGTATTGAGGACAGTTATGACTTGTTTATAACAAATAGAATATGGCAAAAGATATGGGATAGCATTTTTATAGTTAGATTATCAAATGGCATGAGTGATCAGATGAGATGCCACTCTTATAATTCTATTTATTTAAGTGACACTCTGTCTCAGCAATTTGGAAATTCTTCCCATGGGCTTGACCAAAAAACAATACAATGCAAAACAAAACAAAACAAAACAAAATGGCTTTTTGGAGAACTCATATTTCAAAGAACTGCTTGTGGCCTTTAGAAACTCTTGGTACATGGTAAACTCCAGCCAACAGTTTATAAAACCTGAGGTCCTCAGTCATACAGCCAGAAGTAACTGCCAATAACCTGAATGAGCTTGAAAACAGATTCTTCCTCTGTTACGCCTGAGAGGAGTGGGGATAATAAAAGCATGTTGTTGTTTTAAGCAACTATATTTACGGTCATTTGTTACATGGCATAGAACTACTGCTCAAGTCCCATGGGAACAATGAAGAGGCAGACCCAGGTAGATGCTGCACACATCCTAGGTTTGTGTTGTAGTTGTAGAACCTCAGGCTAGAAAATTTTAATTTTATAAGAAGGACTATTAGAAAATTTGCTTTAATTTTCTCATTAGAGAGAAATATTAGCTTGATTATCCCAGACAGTTAACAAATCTTTCTGGCTGTGAGGAAGCTAATATCTTAATTTTCTAGGCTGTTTCCTATGCCAATATTCTTGCAAAAATAGTCCAGAAAAATTGCTGTCACAAGCTGCATAGAAATACCATGGAGAATAGCTTCCCATAGGGCAAAATTTCTTCCAGTACTCTAGGAGAATTTCCATACAGTTAGCTTTATACAGTTATATTATATATATAACAGTGGAAGAGACACTGTTATATTACATCCATGCCAAAAGTTCCATTTGGGGCTAAAATAATGGTAGACAAATATCTTAACACATATTAGAAAATTAGATGTGTTTATGTATGTTTTCTCCTTTATAAAACTTTATTTACAGTCGCTGTTACTGATATCATACTTTAGGTAATATCGTACTTTGGTGTAGAGCAATTCTGGGAGTGTACGTGAACTGAAAAATTTCATAAACCACACGCAGAAAGACAAATACTTCCTGCTCTTACTTATATGTACAATCTAGAAAATGGTAAACTTACAATAATAGATGATAAAATGGTAGTTGCCAAGAACTAACGGGTGAAAGGAAAGGAGACATATTGTTAAAAAAAGTACACATTTTTAGTTACAAGTTCTGGAGACCCAATGGACTGCATGGTAACTAATAATGAATTTTATACTTGAAACTTGCTAAGAGAGTAGATCTCAAGTATTATCCCCATATACACATACACAAGAGATAGCAATGTGAGGTGATGGTATGTTAACTAGCTCAATCGTGGTAATCATTTCACAAAGTATATGTTCATCAAAATATGTTATATACCTTTTATATATATATCATTTTTGTCAACAATACCTCAGTAAAGCTGAAAAAAAGATAAGGGAGAAATTTTCTTCTTTAACTGCTTCGAATATAAAGAAGAAATAAATATAATTTTTTAAATTCTGAAAATACTGGAATTTTAGGATAAATATAAGGATCTGAAAATATTACCCAACATTAATAAAATCTAATTGATTCATTTCAAATATTCCATTTTATACTACAGTTGTTTTAGTTTTTAACAGTTGTAATGCAGAGAGTTTGTGGCTTCATACATGCATGACATGTGAACTTAAATTCCAGGTGCTTGGTTTTGAATGTTGAAACATCAGATAAATGAGCTTTATTGATTGAGAAGTATTAGCTCAAGATACAGCATTTAACATCCCAACAAGGGTCTCAGGAGATGATGTAAATTTTGTGTAAATTACATTTAAAACTATGAAAAAAGAGACAAAGTAAGTGAGCGCTTAAGAATGATATTACTTCACTTTTACACCAAGAAGAAACTTTGAAAATAGATTTTCTGGAGACTGAAGGAAGTTGCTTTATTAAAAAGTTAAAAATCTTTTTCCTAGTTTCTGAACTTGAGCCACTGTTGGATTCAGAGCTCACTTGTTAAAGAGGAGAGGATGGTGGGTCCTTTGGGAGAAGGATTCTGTAACAGCATGCAAAATGTTAAAGACTTTTTGCTCAGCCATTTTAGTCAAGTTGATGTACACTGGGAAATAGGGATATCCAAACATTTTGAGGACTTGTGAGCATTGACATCCAGATATAATTGGTCAAGTTCAGCAAAAATTCCACCATCAATGGGAAGTAGTATATCCATAATTAAGTAGTACTAGGAAAAAGGATGCAAACTTCTTGAATGGGTAGCACAGACCCCATGCCGTCAACAGCATAAGCATCATAGCCCCTTCCTCAGCACACACCTAAGGCTGCATTTAGAATTCTATACACTGAGCTGATGAAGCAGTAAAAAAGCTTGACCTGGATTCCTGGATAGTTTCTCTCAGTAGGTGAAGATAAGCTGAAAATGGATAGTAGCTACACTAACAAGCCTAATTCAAGGGTAGCCTTGAAAAACTTTACAAGGGAAGTTCCCCCAGTGGGTAGACTTTCAGGCAGTACACTTTGATTTGCTTGCATGTGGCTTGAAGTTAGAATATATACTGACTTGTCCACATGGCTAATCACCTGATCTCCTACTCACGGACCTAGGTTGAGAAAAACTGAAAGACTGGGCACAAAGAAGCCTGTGAATGGAAACATAGGAGTGGGCAGAAAGTGTAAAGCTTTTTGTATTATGTTAACACCCACCAGACAACATTCATCACAAAAGGTGACACTAGCCACCAACTAAGCAAAACTATTCTGTCACCTGTTTACTTCAGCAAGTCTCTTTCATCAGCCACCCAGTCCTGGAACAGTGGGTCTGTCACCATGAACATATTAATTGAGGGGTCGTGGTGGCAGAGATGTCACTTCAGTGGCCTGACATCATAGGCTCCCACTTAAAGCTAATCAAGCTATTGCAGTGCTGATTGCTCAACCTGTCAGAAATGCTAAGTCCCCAGTGTGGCACAAACCACTGAGGAGATGAACAAGCCACTTTGGTAAGTTCACAACCTAAGTCTCCTTCCACCCTTCAGGCCAGGGTTCATTCAGACAGGAATAGAGACATATTACAAACATGGATTTGGTTTTTCTGCCCACAAGACCTCAACAAACACCACAGTTAGAGAAGGCTTGTAGTGTATTTGATGGTGACCTCTTGGAGATGAAGGTCTGTGTCATGCTACCAGGAAATACTACAAGACTGGCATAGAGGCCAGCTGATGGGGAGCAGATGCCAGAATAGATAAGAGTGAAAGACAAGTATCTGTTGCCACATCGAGGCATTGGGGACTGTACTTTTCTTACTAACCTCCTACTTCTAAGATTCTCTTAGCTCCCCTGTGGTGAAGGAAAAAAAAGAGATTCTCCATGAAGAGAGGCCAATTTGCTACCTGGCTGAACTGCCATCAAAATCCATTTGAGATGGATCTAAGCATTACAAAGGGTGAACTGTAGTGGACACTATCATGTACCCTAAATCCCAATTAAAGGAAGAAGTGAGGGTGATGATGGGATTGCTATTGGAATCTACCCTCAGCTCCTTCAGGGAGTGCCTCTTCAATAGAGAGGTGGCTCTTTCAAGTGGCAGTAACACCACCACAGTCCATACTCAATGACTGATCTAGGAACAATATGTGTCTGATAGTTTTGGTCCCAAATAGGACAATTCTGATGGATCATTCTAGATATGAAGATGCCTATAAATTTGCTCTCAAGACTTATCCCTCTGAATAATCCAGCTTCTTTCCCCTACATTCTGCAGTCATTGATTCCAAGCACACTCACTGAGTCTGCATAGCAAACTCCAATGTGAGTCTGATGCCTGACTATACACCTGTGCCATTACTTATTTTAAAATATGAAAAGTCTGATGACTCATAGGCTGAAAGTATAATCTGCCATAGTCTAGTTATATTTTCTACATTCACTTAAATGCCACATATTGAATTACTTAGATATAAGATTGATAGTGGCATTCCATTTACACTTCATACTGTAACAAAATGTTTCATGTGTTTGCTTCTGAAAAATTCTGAGCTATGACTATATGAGAACATATTTGAACCAATCTGAAAATGGAATTAAATAAACTCTAATTGTCTTATATTATGTATTTGTATAATACTCAAAGTTTGTAGTTTATGTTTTCATAAATGGCAGGTATACTTGTTTACTGAAATTACGAGTTCCAGAAATTTGCTGCAGAAAAAATTAATTGTAAATGAAACGTGCTTTTGCATTATTAAAACTTTATTCCACTCGGGACCAAGTTTTGCCTGTGGAAAAAATAAACTTATGCTTTACTCTTTTTTTGGTAAATCAAATAAATGCAAATGTTAGGAGATGCAGGCATGGCAACACACTCGTATTGTCACATACACAAACAGCAATGAAATAAAAACACTTGTAACTGGCTTATTTGTGTCATTTTAATGATGAAACAGCCTGCAGTTCAGATATGCATATAATTATAATTATATGTAATACTATGTATAACACATATTTATGTATTACATAGAATTAATATAATTATATTATAATTAGAAAGGATAATTATAATTATGGTTATGTTATAATTACAATTCATCATAATATGAGTCTTGGCTAATAAGCAAATTCCCAGTTCTCCAATTCTAGACCTACTGAGAATCTGTGTCTTTAGTGGGAAACCCATGCAATTCTTATGTGGATAAGAGGTGCTTCATTTCCCCATGGCTCCTTGCTATGACAGTCTAGAATTGCACTACTTGCTAGTCCCAGTGCTCTGGACTGAGTAGAAGGGTGATTCATGGACAATGCTAAACTATTTTTCTGCTGTCCTCGGACTGAACCATCCTCCATAGTTCACCAGTGTAAGTGTGCTATATGTGCAGTAGCCTTTCCTGAAATTGGAGAATTAAAAAGAGAATTCTAATTTATTGGGAAAAATCTTCAAAATATGTTCTAAACAGACTGCTAAAAATTGCTTCCTCAGTATTACCCTTTATTCCTCAGGCTAAACTTACCAGAGGTGAAGTGAATGAATATGCAAATAAAACTTGTAGATACGCCTACTAATAACAGTGTCTTATTTAAAAATCTGCTTTCCAAATGCAACAAAAGCAAAGATAAATAGACGGGACTTAACTAAACTAAAAAGCTTCTGCACAGCAAAAGAAACAATCAGCAGAGTTAACAGTCAACCCACAGAGTGAGAGAAAATTGTCACAATCTAGACATTCGACAAAGGACTGATCTCTAGAATCTGCAAGGAACTCAAACAAATTACAAATAAATAAACAAGTCCATCAACAAGTGAGCTAAAGAGATGAATAGGAAATTCTCAAAACAAATAAAATGGCCAAAAAGCACACATAAAAATGCTCAACATCACTAATTGTCGGGGTGAATTCAAATCCACAGTGCCATACCACCTCACTCCTGCAAGAATGACCATAATTAAAAAAATAGATGTTGGTGTGGATGTGGTGAAAAGGGAACACTTTCATATAGTTAGTGGGAGTGGAAAACACTCCCGCTAAACTACTGGAAAACAGTGTGGAGATTCCTTTAAAAACTAAGTTCTACTATTATTTGATCCAGAAATCCCACTACTAGGTATCTACCCAAAAGAAAAGAAACCATTGTACCAAAAAGATACTTGATGTGCATTTATAGCAGCACAATCTGCAATTGCAAAAATATGGAACCAGACCAAATGCCCATTAATCAATGAGTGAATAAAGAAAATGTACTATGTATACATAATATATAGATATATACACATATGTATATATGATATATATGTATATGTGTATATATATACACACACAACACCATAGGGCCTAAGCTATGAGGATGCAAAGGTATAAGAATGATACAATGGACTCTGGGGACTTGGGAGAAAGGGTGGGAGGGAGGTGAGTGATAAAAGACTACACATTGTGTACAGTGTACACTGCTTGGGTGATGGGTACACCAAAATCTCAGAAATCACTGCTAAAGAACTTACTCATGTCCAAACACCACCTGTTCCTCCAAAACAAATTGAAATAAAAAATAAATTAATAAATAGAGCAAAGAATTTTATATAAAGGTTATATGTCATAAATATATCAAGATAAAAATACAATTTTAAATAACAGATTTATATGTACTAAAATTTTTATATATGCAAATTTAAAAACAATGAAATATTCAATTTAAAGCAGCTATATTAATTTTGAATATTAATTACCTCATATACATATGTATAACAGTTTTTAATACACACATGCTAATAAACCCACACAGGCAAGAAAGATTTAGGAAATTATAAATATGTATAAAATGAACAGTGATTTATTTTTTACCTCTAGCATGGTTTGATATAGCCTCTTCAGATTAAGGATGTGCAGATTTCCAACAACTGGCAAAGGCCTGGGTCCTGGAGGAGAATGTTTCTTGGAAGCTTTAGTCATACATTTTTTTAATATTAAAAAAAAATAAAAATCAGGACCAGAATTGAAAGTACAGCAGAAGCATCGTACTAACTCATTTTATTTAAGTTGAAGTAATTATTAAAACAATAGATATATTTTTGATTGCAATAAAACAAAATTAGTAGCTTCCAATGCAAATAAAAAACATGAAGATGTTGCTAATAATCTTTGCTGTGTCTTATAGTCTATCACCTGTTTTATAATTAAAGTGAACTAAGCCTTAAAAATAAAATAAAAAAATTGCTCTCCTATCTTGGCATTGCCTCCTCTCTCTAGTTTCCAAAGAATTTCCTTTCTTCAATCTTCTGTATTTTGAGTTTTTCTCCCTAAGTTGAAAATCTTTAGGGGTTTGTCTGAACACCTACTTCATTCACTCTTAATTATCAAGATTATCAATATTCACTACAGTCTATAACAGTATGCAACTCTATCCCTGTGCTATTCACAGCATATAGTGGTAATGTAGAAATGTACTTATATAGACAGAATGTGTTTATCCAATTGACTGATTATTATCTTACATGCGGTGTATATATTTGAAGTCCTACATAATAGTTGCAAACTAAATTTAGCTTTTTTTTTTTTAATGACCACACAATGAAAACAAACACATGAATGACTACACGAATTCGTGGTTGAATGAAGAATAGTTGTCAATCGTTTTCAGCAACAAAGTGATGTCAAATTTTCCAAAAATGTGGAAATATCTTCAGTCTCATTGTGCAGCATAGTGTCTGACATACTGCTGGGTGCCTGTTTGGAATTTGGCATGGTGAAGAAAATAGTGCAAACTACATAATAAGTAAGATGAACGGAGAAAAGAGGTTAGAGAAGTAGAGAACAACTTCAAAAAGTCGAATTGAAGACATAATCAAGGACAGAAGATAAGAAACTTTCCTAGGTGAGGGAATTTATAATCTGCAGATGGAAAGAACACAGTTATTATGACAAGAAATAATCAATGTAGAGATACTTCCAGGTGAAATTCAGAATTAAGAAGGAATCTCATGGCCAGTAAGACATATATTGCAGGTCACCACTAAGGGGAATAAATCAAGTTAAGCTAATTCTTCCACAACATATTGAAAGGCTTTGTAACATCTACCAACATCTGAGGAGAAAGTTAAGTGTTACTCTATAAATTTACACCCATCCAAGTCTAATAAAAGCAGAAAAACAATGAAAATGCAAGGCATACACAAAAGTATTTCAAAGGTATAATAGCTAAGAGCTCTTCTTGAGGATGGAGGAAAGAAAATACTACTTGGTAATCAAAGATATGCAACATAAAATTTTAAAAGTAAACGAAGTTGGGATAAAGGAAGATACTACGTGAAAGCATAGTGGGAAACATTTGTTTAGTCTAACACAGATGTAAAGCTAAACAACTGCGATATGATTTAATTATTAAATTGAATGAAAGTGTTGTAAGTTTAAAAGAAAAAATACATTAAGAAAAAATTATAGCAGAAACATAATACACCAGAGTAACACAACAACATTTTAGTAAAAATAAAGGAGTAGAGATAGATTTCGTGGCCGTAGTAAGGAGAATGCTTTTATTGTTTTTTATTGGGTGTTAAAAGATGTTATTTCATCTTTAAAGAAATAGCTGTATCAGTAAGAATAGTCAATGTTTTCTTAATTTAAATAAAGAACTTTGTTTAACCTAAGCATATATAGCTGAATAGGTGAGTTTCATACTTAATGATGAATCCTTCAAAATAGCTTGATTACTGTCAGGAAAAATCCAAGCACATTGATTATTTTTAATACTATATAACATTGTTCTGGAAGTACTGACAAATATAATCGAGATTTTTTTAAAAAAAGAAATAGAAAATACACTTTAAAGGAGGAAGAAAAAAATACTATGTAAGGGTATTATTATAACTTAAGGCACAAATAGACTCAGCTGAGAAACTACTAAAAAGAGAAACAAAATTCAGAAATTTGATCAATTTTAATAAAGACTTACAAAAAATTAACACCAGTTAAAACCAAATAAGATAAAGTATAAGAAAACATCATTCAGCATAAAATTTTTTAAGAAATTGAATATAAAGATAAAACCTAACAAGAAACTTATCATATCTAAATGAAAACATCAACTGAGATATAAAAACTGCTTTAATAAATAGTCATGTCTTTTCCAAGCCACCCAGTTTCTCGTTCTTTGTTATAGCAGTAGAAGTGGACAAAAAACAAGGCCTAAAGTCAGGGTGTCAGCTTGGCTACATTCCTTTTTGAAAGCTCTAGGTAGAAATCTGTTTTCTTGTCTGTTTCTTGCCTTTTCCAGTTTCCTGGGGCTCTCTGCATTCCTTAGCCAAAATGTTAAGAACTCCAATGGTTGCCAGTATTGTTTCCAGTTCTCCCTAAATTAACAAATAAAACCAATAAGTGAATCTAATTAACAAATATATATTATTCTTATGAAGCACAAAAATCCTAATGTTAATTTAGAAGAGTAATTGTCATTTCAGTCAATAAAAGTGGAACACTGGTACATTAGTTTCCCATTGCTACTGCGAAAATTACCACTAAGTTAAGGGCTAAGGAAATACAAACTTAATCTCAACATTCTGCAGGTGACAAGCTCAACACGGATTTCTCTGGAATTGCTATGTTCTGAAGCTCGTGTCTTTCCCCCAATTCATACATTGAAAACATAGTCACCAATGTGGTGATAGTAGGAGGTGGGGCCTCAGGGGTGATAATTAGATTGTGAGGACAGAGCTCTCACAAATGGGCTTAGTGCTTTTATAAAATAGGTCCCAAGAATTGTTAGTTTCTCTTATCATGCGAAATGCAGTGAGAAGTTATCATCTATGAATCAGTAAACAGGTCCTCACCAGATTTCAAATCTGCTAGCACCTTGATCTTGTACTTTCCAACTCCTAGAACTACAGGAATACATTTCTGTTGTGTGCATGCCACCCAGTTTATGGCATTTTGTTACAGCAGTACAAATGGCTAAAAAAAACAAAGCTTAAAGTCAAGGTGTCAGCTTGGCTACATTCCTTTCTGAGGGCACTAGATGGAAGTCTCTTTTCTTGCATTTTCCAGTTTCCAGAGGTTCTCTGCATTCCTTGGATTATGGTACCCTCCCTCTATCCTTAAAGGTAGCAATACCTGGTAGGGTTCTTCTAACATCACATTATGCTGAACCTCTCCTCTGTCATTTTCTTCCACATTTAAGGACCCTTGTGATTGTGTTGACCCAACTAGAAAGTTCAGGAAAATCTATCTTTTTAAAATTCAGCTAATCTACAATATTAATTTTAGATTCAATTTAATTCCCCTCTGCCATGCAACCTAATGTATTTACAAGTTCCACAAATTAGAACATGCATATCCTTCAGAAGACATTATTCTCTTTTCCACAACTAAGTAATTTCATTCACTATTTCTTTATGTTTCCCCTCTATTCACTTCCCTGCCCCTGAGTTTTCCCTAGTAACTAAAAAGATCATGTGTAAAACTTTATAAAGCATGAAGCACTGAGATAACATATAATCATTATTCTGCTTATAGAATTGACATATTCATTTATTCTATATCAGTGATAATTGTTTTCATTCATATTACTCAGCCTTCCTGTAGCAAATGCCAACAAGTGTATCAAGTGTAGCAGCCAGCAAATAAAAAATTAAATATGATTCTTTTGTGGTCAAACAAACAAAAAGTGGTGTCCTTATTTGCTAGGACAATCTCGTTAAACCATACTAAATTTCCTTTTAATCAAATCAGTTACAGAAAATAAATTCAAAGTTTATTCAAATGTAATGCCATGCAACTCTATTCCATTAAATAAATACATTAATCTTTGGTATATAACTGATCAATATTAATAAACAGAAATCATATTTCTGAATATATTAAGCATAGCTTCTTAAAAATTAGCATAGTGCTATTAATTGTCAATTGGATAAATTAATAAGTCAACAGAAAAATTAAGATCCAACATATGTTAATGCTTAAAGTTAAGAAATTTTACATGTACACATTTTATTCAATAATGTATAACAGAGAATCTTACCTAACTATATTTCTATATGTCTCATAGAGATTGGTTTAATGTCTTTAAATTTTAAATAAAATGATTTTTATGGTTTAATTTTGCTTCAATTCTGTTGTGTGAAAGTTATCATCTGCACATTTCTATGAAATTGATATCCTTTTCCAAATTTAGAATGCCAGAAATATACAGACAGACTTAAGTCCTTTCTTTGATCCAAAGAATATGTAAAAAGATGTAATCACCTTTGATTATTCATCTAGCCTGCTACGTTTTGAAGCATTCTCAGGTTATTCAATAATATTAATTTACTGACACAAAGCAAGCATTTTGAAAAACAGTATGTCATATTTCTGAATTAACTCTTAAGTTTACACTTCTCAATTTCCTCCCAGAAAACAGCGAAGATATGTTGAGAACAACATGAAAACCTGCTTGAAGATAAATTGTGTATTTTAGTCATTGCTCATCAAAATTCTCTTTATAACCATATAATTAGCTTTGAAGATTCCCTTGTTATATATTTCATCATTGAAGTAAATACTGCAAAAGAGTAAAGTGTTAAAGAAAAATGTTAAGAAAGAACGCAAAGAAATAAGGAAGAAAGAAAGGACAGAAAATAGGAGGTGATGAAAGAGAGAAAGAAAAGGAGGAGGAAAAGATGCAAACTTTTAAAATTTCTACTGCTCTAATGCTAAGTGATAAGAGTACAAGTCTCTCAAGTTTTAGAGCAGGCAATATTTCTCAAATCCCTAAAATCAAATTTTAGAAATTATTTTCTTTACTGTGTTAAATGTTATCGAATTCTCTTACAAAAATCAACTAGTGGAACACATACTGTGTATCTCTATCTCTGGTTGATTTAAGGCACATATACACCATGGAATATTATGCAGCAATCAGAAATGATGAGTTCGTGTCGTTTGTAGGGACATGGATGAATCTGGAGAACATCATTCTCAGCAAACTGACACAAGAACAGAAAATGAAACACCGCATATTCTCACTCATAGGCGGGTGATGAAAAATGAGAACACATGGACACAGAAAGGGGAGTACTAAACACTGGGGTCTATTGGGGGGAAAAGGGGAGGGCCAGTGGGAGGGGGAGGTGGGGAGGGATAGCCTGGGGAGAAACGCCAAATGTGGGTGAAGGGGTGAAAGTAAACAGAACACACTGCCATGTGTGTACCTATGCAACTGTATTGCATCCTCTGCACATGTACCCCAAAACCTAAAATGCAATAAAAAAAATAAGAAAAAAAAAGAGTACTAAAAGAAATAATCCTTGTTTAAAAAACTATTTTTATTTTTTTTCAGCATTTGTTTTTCTAATTTCAAAATTATCTTTAACATCTTTTCTGTGTAAATAAACTTTTGTTTAACAGATTTAAGCATAACTTTTTGCCTTCAATGTTATTAACAAATATCCAAGAGAAAATAGATTTTTAGGTATTAATTTAGTTGCAAAACCTTCATAATGGTGGTACAAAAATGCCTGTAAGCTACAAAAGCAGTTAATTGAACATAATTGTGACTCTCCTGAAAGTTTACATTTTTGTAATGATCTATGATAGTTCATACAAAATTGTATATTTAGATTGAATCACAAAACAACATATCCAAACAGTATTTTTTGAAAAGATAATTGTAAATGCTACTTCTGTATCATAAGGCAAAGATCAAATTAACAGAATACCTTGGAATTAATAAAATATTCTACCTATAAGTAGTCATCACTTTCTTCTCATTTTCCTCCCAGATTAACACTTACTAGTAAAAGAGATTGATATGAAATTAACAAGACTATTTTTTTAATCACAAACTACACTTCTAATAGACCTACTCTGTAAATTTTTCAAACAAGACAAACTTTCATTTTTAGACCTAGACCTGGATTTTTCTGCTGAAACCTGGCACCTTTGAGCTTTGAACTCTATTCAGTATTTTCTGATCCTTATTTCTGCTTTCTGGTTGAATGAAAAAAGCAGTGGCTGGACGTGGTGTTTCTTCAGTCATCCCAGATGACCAAGATATTCCTTTGGAGGAGCATTTTTTTAAAATTACAAATTACTGTAATTGACTGCAAAATAAAGGAAACTGGAGTTGCTTAATTCAGCTTCCAGTCTCTGGGAGGATTAAGAGTCATAAGCATTCTGGATAAAAAAAGAAAATAAGACTGTGTTTATAGGTCTTGTTCTGCCATATTCTTTCTTTCTTTTTGTTGTACTTTAAGTTCTGGAGTACATATGCAGATCTTCAGGATTGTTGCATAGGTACCCAAATGCCATGGTGGTTTACTGTCTCCATCCCCCAGTCACCTACATCAGGCATTTCTCCCATTTATCCCCCACCTCCCCACCCACCACGGTTCCTCTCTCAGCCCCTATCCCCCAAAAAACCCCAGTGTGTGATGTTCCCCTCTCTGTGCCCTTGTGTTCTCATTGTTCAACACCTGCCTATGAGTAAAAACATGCGGTGTTTGGTTTTCTGTTTGTGTCGGTTTGCTGAGAATAATGGTTTCCAGCTTCATCCATGTCTCTACAAAGGACACAAACTCATCTTTTTTATAGCTGTATAGTATTCCATGGTATATATGTGCCATTATTTTCCCTGTTCAGTCTATTACTGATGGGCATTTGGGTTGGTTCCAGATCTTTACTATTGTAAACAGTGCCACAATGAATATATGTGTGCATGTGTCTTTATAATAGAATGATTTGTAATCCTTTGGGTATAAACCCAGTAATGGGATTACTGGATCAAATGGAATTTCTATTTCTAGATCCTTGAGGGATCACCACACTGCCTTCCACAATGGTTGAACTAATTTACACTACCACCATCTACAACCATCAGATCTTTGACAAACCTGACAAAAACAAGCAATAGGGAAAGGATTCCCTGTTTAATAAATGCTGTTGGGAAAACTGGCTCGCCATGTGCAGAAAGCTAAAACTGGACCCCTTGCTTACATCGTACACTAAAATTAACTGCAGATGGATTGAAGATTTAAACGTAAGACATAATACCCTATAAGCCCTAGAAGAAAACCTAGGCAATACCATTCAGGACACAGGCAAAGACTTCATGACTAAAACACCAAAAGTAATGGTAACAAAAGCAAAAATAGACAAATTGGATCTAATTAAACTTAAGAGTTTCTGCACAGCAAAAGAAACAATCATTAGAGTAAACTGGCAACCAACAGAATGGGAAAAAAATTTTGCAATCTACCCATCTGACAAAGGGCTAATAGCAAAAAACTAGTTTTCTTTATGGTCAGACAAAATTAACTTACATGAAACCATTGGAAATCAATGAGATTTTCTTAAAAAATTGAAAACACTAAATTGTGTGCTTGCTTTAAATGCTACCAAATTCAGAAAAGAGTGGTTTGTTTGATATTTCTAAAAATTTGGTCATAATTTAGTTGGCAAAGAGGAGACAGAAGTTTTTTCCATGTATACGAAATGAGAAAGGCCATGCCCATCTGGCAAAGTGACAGTACAGTGCTAAACTTATTTCTCCATGATGTAGCCCAATATCTTAAAATTAAATAACTGACTTAAATATCTCATAGGAATTGGAACCTTTGTGTGCATGTGTGATGGAGATCCGCAGCCATCTCACCTTTGGTCTGTCTTATAGCATCTTTCAGTCATATTCAGGTAGAATTTCATTATAGTAAATTTCCCTTAAGGGGACCAAAGTTATATAAAATCTATCATTTTGATTCTAAATGGAATTATTTCTGTGACTTGATGTAATATTGCTTTTTGATTCTGTGTAATAAATAATAATATATAACAAATATTTTCTTAGTCTTTCTCCATGCCACAATCTCCATGAGGAAAAAGAATCTGACTCATGCTGCTTAGGATGTAATTTTAAAATAATGTATCAGCAACTGCAAATATATTAAATCAGAAACAATAAAATTAATATAGGTAATTTGAAAATTGCTCAGGTTTGTGTTCATCCTTGCCCATCTGAAAGGCAAAGCATCCAAAGTAAAGAAAAATTAATTTTTTTAATAATTGTTCCAGGAGGGACAGAGTCCTGCTGCCCTTTACTGAAGAAAATGTATGGAAGAGGGAGGCTAAGTGACATCTCTTCCCCTTTCCATGGTATAAGAAAAGAAATTTTCAGTGAATACGAATCAAATGAAAATAAGCTCTAAATTTGCCTATTATCCTTTGTAAATCATTTTTATTCAAGTACCTGCTTAAAAACTTGAAATTGCAATCATATATGACAAGAAGATTTCTTCCTGACAGTAAATCTCATTTTGCAGTTTGCTTTTACACTTTTAACAAAAATTCTACAAACATAAAATAAATCTCAGTACCACTGATTAGGTAAACTACCATTATGATGGGTACATGCAAAACAAACTAAACTCAAGTTAAAAAAAAATAGAAATATGTTTGAACTTAGTGAAATTTTACAAAATGGATAGAGCTAGTATTACTACTAGAGTATTATTCTAGCTAGTTTTACTCTATCCAAAAACTATATTTGCAGTAAAATAACTTTCAAAAATCTTGGTCTCAGCTTTAAAGCTGCAATTATGATATATACAAAGCATTATTAGAAAAAGAAATTGCTTTCTCTCTATTTTCCCTGTTCAGAAAGCAAATTGTTACCCTTTAAGAAACAGTTTTAGCTGCCATTTTCTTTAAGTAAAGGGTAAAAAATGTCAATGTAAAAGAAACCTCTTTGCAAATCAATTAATGAAAAAAATAGGGTTTTTTTATGGCTACATAGTATTCTATGAACAAATATGTACCAGATTTTCTTTTTCCAGTCTACCAGTGATGGGCAATTAGGTTGATTCCATGTCTTTGCTATTGTAAATAGTGCTGTAGTGAACATACAGATACATGTGTCTATGACAGAACCATTTATATTCCATTAGGATATATACCTAGTATTGAGATGTCTGGGTCACATAGTATTTCTTTTTTAGGTCTTTGAAGAATTGCCACACCTCTTTATTTTAAAAATTCTCAACTAACTAGGTAATGAAGAAACATACCTCAAAAATAATAAGATCCATCTATGACAAACCACAACCAACATCCTACTTGTTGGGAAAAAGCTAGCAGCATTCCTATTGAAAACCGACACGAGACAAAGATGCCCACTCTCAGCATTCCTATTCAAACAAGTATTGGAAGTTCTGGCCAGAGCATGCCAGCAAGAAAAAGAAATAAAGGGCATCCAAATAAGGAGAAAGGAAGTTAACTATTCCTGTTTGCAGATAACATAATTCTATATCTAGAAAATCCCATAGTCTTGGCCCAAGAGCTCCTTAAGCTGATCAACAACTTCAGCAAAAGCTCAGGCAGAAAATTAAAATTTTGAATGGTTACCTATGGAAGGACATCTGGTAGGTGGCAAAGCCAGGACTCCAAATCAAGTATTTCCAATATATAGCAGATGTGTATTAACTTATGTGTTAACTTTGTGATAAGTTCACACAGAAGTGAGTTCACACATAAGCAGTCCTGTCACCTTGAGCAAACAGTGAGCAAAGTAAAAATATTTGAATTTCTGCCAATAAAATATTAAGACTATGATAACGTGTCATTTGACTCTGAGTGGCTGTGCATAGAATGTATCTTTGTTTACTATTCTAATTTACAAATTGGATAAATTTAAAATAATTTTTATTATCACATTCAAATACATTGTTACTACAAGAAAAAAATAGGTAAAACCTCAAAATAATTAATGCCATTTGAATAATCAGTTGATAACATTTCAATATACTCTTCTATTGCTTTACCAAATTTACTTTTCTGACCCAGTATCAAACATGTTTAGAAGAAAAACTATATTTTTCTTTTTCCCAAACAGTAATGGTATCAGACAAAAATAACTCAGCTACACATAGAAATAAATATATTACTGAAATTCAAGACTCTGAACAAACTAAACAGTTTTTTATCAATACTCTGCTTCAAGACTCAGGCTTTGTTGGAGCCACCAATCCAAAGCTGTAAACTCTGTCATAATCTGCCCAATTTCAACCTCTTGTCTACCTTATAAGACCCATGAAAAGATGTTCAACATCGTTAGCCTTCAGGTACATGCATGTAAAAATGACAATGAAATTTCAAAGCAAGCACTTAAAATATAAAATAGTTATAACACCAAATTCTGGTAAAGATGTGGAGAAACTTTGGATTCTTTGTAACTGCTGATGGAATGTTATAGCCTTTGATGAAAATATTTTGAAAGTTTCTTATAAAACTAACCATACTACCCAGAAATGTCACTCATGGGCATTTATCTCAGATACTTCTGTTCATATAAATACCTGTACACTGAGGGCCATAGCAACTTTATTTTTAATGTCAAAAATCTGGGAACAATCTCCTTCTTCACCAGGTGAGTAATTAAACTGTGGCACATACATATAATAGAATTCCACTCATCGATACAAAGAAGCAAGCTATTCACAATTGCAAAAGTCTAATAGTCAAGACAACAAGTGTAGAAACTCTCCGTACTACTTTTGCAACTTGTCTCTAAATCTAGAATGATCCCAGAATAACAAAATTATTTGAATGAACACAAATTAAAATGTCTAGGATTCTTATATATTTTTCAATTGTAATATCATAAATGTTTTAAGATGAAAATCACAATGTAAGTTGGCTAAGACGCTACTGTTTGTAAGCTAGAAACCAGATAAAAAGTGATAAAACAGGGTTCAAAGCTGCACATTCACTGTTAACATTTTAATTCTTGGTATCTACAAATTATGGTATTCTAGGTGATAAATTTATTTAAAAATTATTTTAGAACAATTTTTTTTATCTTTGGAAACCAGGATGTTTATTATTTTAATTATCTAGTTTTTTCTAGTTTCCTCTAATTAATTTGGACAAAAATATTTACTGAACACCACACTATGTGCCAGCTCTTCTCTGGGCACTGAGGATCTGATTCAGCATTTTGTAAGGGACTGAGGGCAGGAAGTTTTATTAAATACACGAAACATAGGATGGTTACATTATTTACATAAGGAAATAACATACTACTTACAAAACAGTTAAGAAAACATTTTTCTCCAATAAAGATGGTTTAAATTAAATGTTAGAAAATCTCATAACTTAATAGAAATGATTTACCTAAGAATTTTAGGACCAAACTGACAGGTGAAAAATAGCCTTAAACATCTCCATCAATGAAATAATATAATTTAAATTAAAAAAAGAAAATGAACTGTTGGTACACACAACTTGGATGGATCTCAACAGCATTACACTAGTGAACAAAGTCAATCTGAAAATATTACATACTGTATTATTGTATTTATAAAACATTCTCAATATGACAAAATTCTGAAGATTGGAAACAAATTAGTCAGACGTTAGTTGACAGGAGGAATGGGTGTGCCTATAAAGCATAGGGATCCTCTTGGTGATAGAACACTTCTGTATCTTCACTGTGGTGGCATTCACATGAGTCTATACATGTAATAAAAGTTCATAGAATTACACACACACACACACACACACACGAGTTTGTGTAAGAACTGTGGAATCTGAATAACTTCTGTAGATAGTACCAATGTCAATTTCTGGTTTTGACATTGCACTACTGTTATCTAGATGCAACCATTAGGACAAATGGATGAAAGGTGCATGACCTTTCTGAATTATTTTTACAAATTCCTGTGAATTTATTTTGTTTCAAAATAAAAAGTAAAAACATAAACAAAAACAAAAACAACACCCAGTCCAGGCCACAGAACCCTATAAACATTCTTGCATTCCATCTATCTGAAGCACTGCAAAGCCTCTGTCTAGGTGGTGTTCTTTTTTCTCACATAAATCAAATAAATTTACCAATGCTTAACCAGAATGTTATTCTGATGGTGTATTGAGTTAACCACTACTCTTTTGAGTAGTTAACCACTGCATAGGAAACATTTATTGAGTCTCTATTGTGTGCAAGGAACTGCAATGTAAAGATAAAATTTAAAGAAAGACACTTCAAATCTTTTGGAGCTTAGAGTCATGGAGTAATAGAATGTGAAAAATGGATAAATTTACAAATAAATAAATGAATAATTGCAAACTATGTTATGTGCCATGAGATAAACAAATACAGTATTTTTATTTAGAACAGGGGTTGGCAAACTCTTAATCTGTTGTATTAAATAACATTTTATTAGAACACAGCCACACTCATTTGTTTACATATTGTCTATGGCCACTTTCATGATACAAAAATAGAACTGAAGAATTGAAAGAGATGTAGGCCACAAAAAGCCAGAACTATTTACTAACTAGACTTTTAAGGAAAGCTTGGTACCCCTTTGACAGGGACAAAGTTGTTTTGAGTCTCAAGCTAGAACTCAATAGTCTTCCTCTTCTCCCTCTGTTAGTCAGATAATCTCTGTGAATGCCTAATTTAAAATTAATTATTTTTACAATTGTCTTAGTCCTCATATAGCACATCAAGATTTAGGTCTAGTGGTCTATTATATTGTAGAATTTCTTCTAATTACAGCCAGACTATGAACTTTGCTGCCTTATGGTAGGTAATATGCAGAGAGGGAATGTTTGGGATAATTAATGCTGTTAATAATTTTTCTATTCTCTATTTTGTGTTCTTGTGCTGTGATTTTCTTTTTTTCTGGCAACTTTTGGCCCTGTTTTTTCTTTCTTTTAACTAACTCTTTCAGCTATAAAGTTAGGTTATTTGAGATTTATCTTTAACGTAGGCATTTATTGTTACAAACATTGTTCTTAGTACTGCTTTTGCTACATCTCACTAATTTTGGCATTGTCATCTCAAGGTTTTTTCTAATTTTCTTTTTTATTTCCTCTTTTACCTAGTGGTTGTTCAAAAGTGTTTTATTTAATTTTCATGTTTATAAATTCATCAAATTTTAAATCTTCCATTGAGTTCTAATTTCATTCCATGTGGCTAAAAAGTATGTTTGATATAATTAAATCTTAAATCTGTTAAGACTTGTTTTGTGACCTGTCATGTAATTTCTCCTGGACAATGTTCTGTCTGCTCTTGAGAAGAATGTGCATTTTGCTTTCATTGGTAGAATGTTCTCTGCATTTATGTTAGGTTCATATGGTCTAGAGTGATTGTCAAGTATGCTCTTTCTTCATTGATTTTCTATCTGGATTTTCTAGCGATTATTGAAACTGGGGGACTGAAGTCTTCTAGTATTATTTCATTATTATCCTTTTATCTCTTTAGTTCTGTCAATATTTATTGTATATACTTTGTTGCTCTGTAGTTGGGTACATATATATTTATAGTTTTTACATCTTGACTAATAAATTGACCTTTATATTATTATATAGTGTAGTTATTTATCTCTTCTGACAGTGCTTGACTTAAAGTCTATTTTACCTGGTAATAAGTATTGCCATATTTGCTCTCTTTTGATTGTCATTTAATTAAAATGTTTTTTCCAATAATTCACTTTCAGTCTATGTGCAACTTTAAACCTAATGTTAGCCTCATTAAAAAAATATTACTGGCTCTTTTTCTTTTTCTTTTTTTAAATCTATTTGGCTATTTTCTGTCTTTTGATGTTGGAGTTTAATCCATTTCATTTGAATTAATTGTTGATTGAAAGAACTGCCTATTACCATTATATTGTTTCCTACCTTTCTTATAGATCTTTTAAAAAATCTTTTCACCTTTCTTGATGTCTTTCTTTTCATTTAATTGAATTTTTCTACTAACAATGCTTTGATTCCTTTTTCTTTTCTGTATCTTCTATAGATATTTTCTCCTTGGTTATCACGGGGCTTACATATAACATTGTATTTTTAAAAGCAGTCTGTTTTCATCTGATAATAACTTACTTTAAGTCATATATAAAAATGTTACAATTTTATGCCCCTCCCCACTTTGTTATTTTTGTCACAATTTAGATTTTTATATTGTTAATCCACTAACATATTTCATATAGTTATTTAATACATTTGTCTCTTAACTTTTCTAGAAATAATAGTGATTTATTACATAATTTATTGCTACAGGGTGAGTACTTTAATAGGCATTTATTTACAGTAATGAGCCTTTAAAAACATAACCAAAACCATCAAACCTGAAATTTAAAGTATACTGTTGTACAGGGTGAAGGTGCATTTTAAATTTGTGTTTATTTAAAGCTTGTTTAAATGAAGTATTAAAGAAATAATGGCACATTATACAGAGCTTGGTTTCGATTTAAAAAAAAGTGAAGGTGGGAAATGAAGTACTGAATAGTGGTGGTGATGATAATGATAGCAAACTGTTCTGTAACACTTATTTTGTGTCAAATACCTTGTAATATTAAATAATTTATTCTCATAATAAAAAGTAATTTAATACCACCATTACAATATTACAGTATTCTGTTTTTGTCTATGTTTACCATTATCAGAAAGTTGTATATTTTCATATGCTTTTGCATTGCTGTATAACTTACTTTGGTTTCAACTTGAAGAACTCCCATTAGCTTTTCTTTCAAGGCAGTCATAATGGTAATAAAATCCTTTAGCCTTTTTGCTTTATAACAATGTCTTTATCTGTACTTAAGATATCTTACATGTGGTTGACAGGTTTTTTTTTTTTTCACTTTGAATTTATCAACCTACTTTCTTCTAACATGCAAGGGTTCTACTGAGAAATCTTGTGATAGTCTTGTGAAGGTTCCCTTGTATATGACAAGAAACTTTTGTCTTGCTGCTTTCAAAATTCTCTTTAGCTTTGATTTTTGATAATTTTACTATAATGTTTTTGGTGTGAATTTTTGGGAGTTCATGCTATTTGAAAAGCTTTGGGCTGCCTGAACTTAAATATCCATTTTTTTTTCTTTAGATTTGTAAAGATTTTCTATCATGTTTTCAAATAAGCCTTTCTCACCTTTTCCTTCCTCTTTTTCATCTTCAATTTTCTTATTGTGTATACTAGTCTACTTAGTGGTGGTCCATAGTTTAGTGGTTTCTTCACTCTTTCTTTTCTTTTTCTCATTGCTTTTCCTTGAGTCCACTAATTCTTTCCTCTGTTTGATCAAGTCTGATGCCGCTGAACCACTCTATATCTTCAAGTTCTTGAGGCTCAAAATATGTGTTTGGTTTCATGTTTTTGGTTTAAGTTATCATTTTTACATGCATTGTTTTCTTGAGGTCATCAATTTTCTTTATAATCATTATTTTGAATTTACTGTCAGGTAATTTATATACCTTTTTTTTTTAGTGATTGGTTTCTAGAGATTTATTTTTCCCCTGGATTGGGCCATTATATATATATATATATATATATATATATATATAAAATGTTCCTTATAAGTTTATTTTGAAATCTGGGAGTGGTGGTGTATGCCTGCAGTTCCAACTTCTCAGGAGGCTGAGGCAAGAAGATCACTTGAGCCTAAGCGTTTGAGTCCAGCCTGGACAACTTAGCTCCATCTTTAAAAATATTGACATGTAAACATTTGAAAAATTGTCACTTTTCACGGTCCTTATGAAGTGGGTTTATACAGAATAAGACCTTTTACTAATGAACCTAACAACAAATTCCAAGGTCTCATTAAACTTTTCTGTGGGTATGTCTTCTCTGGACTTGTAGATATGTATTTTTAATTAAAATAATTTTTTTTATGATGTCATGATTTCTTACTTGCTCTTGTGTTTGTCTGCTCTTCCATGTAAACTCTGAAGCAGCAGTATGCCAATCAGCTCTTAAAAATTTTTTTTCTCAATGGCCCCTTGGAATCTAGTATATGCCAGGTGCCCATAAGTGTCTTGGGTTGGGCTATGCAGAATTTGATCTCTTAGGAAGCTCCCAAAATGCTGACCTTTTGAATATATGCTACACCCTTCTCTTTCCCCTCTGAAGGAAAAGTCACAACACTGTAAAAACCTCTTTCTGCTGTACTGAAGATTCTGTGGAGCAGTAACATGCTGAACAACTTTATTTGTTGTTGGTGCTGTCAGTGTTCTCCAGACATCTAAAGAATGCCAGGTTATATCAGTGTTTTGCCACAGGTTGAACAGAAGACAGTCCCTTGGACAGCCCCCTCAAACACTCAGAACATTGGTACATATTCTAACCTTCCACTTTTTTTCCTCTGGAAAAAGCGAGGACCTGAGTTCCTCTGTATTGTGCATCTTATTTATTTATTTATTTTTTCTGTGAGAGTAGGTATGGCCAGAGGGTGCCACAAATTTTTCTGCTGTTTTGATATAGCTAGTTTAATGTTTGCTTTAGATATAGAAGTCTCTTTAGTTTTTGTATTTCTGATAAAGGAAATTGTTCTATGGATTGTTGTTTAATTGGTGTCTTCATGAAAAGAAATAGGGCCTGGAGCTTCCTATTTTAACCATATTGCTGATGTAACTCGAAAGTATCTCTTACAGCTGAAATAGTACTATCTAGTACACAGACTTCAGTAAATTGCAAAAACAGATACCTCCAGAATAGGACCTAGTTTTATATAAAGACAACAAATATGACAAAGTATTGAAGCACAAGGTTAAACAAAAAATGTTTTGATACTGAGGTAGCTTGAACAGAAACTCCTCTCAAAATTTTTTTCATTTTGAACTTACTGATCAATGTAGATAAATCTTCAGAGATTTAGCAACATGAGAAAAAAATGTTTGCTGGCTTCACAATCTCAAAGTAAATAATGACATAGCATGTTAATTAAAAGTAAAAATACAAATATGTTGTTCAAGTAGATACCTTATTTTTCCCAGATAATGTACTTTGAAAAGATATTTTAGCTCAAATACATTTAAGAAATCGTCTACATGGGGAGATAATGCTTTTTCATAGATGCAACTCATATGCTGTTTTCACGCATTTTATGAAAAATATTCTATCTTTGTTATCCTCCTTGGTCTTAAATTATCCTTTCATCAATTGTTCTGCTATATCACACCATAATCTTTTTATATACCAGGTTCATGGTAAAATTTCTTGCCTGCACCAAATCTATATTCTTCTGATTCTCTTTATAATTCTTTTTTTTGAGTATATATCTACATTCTGATTTAAACTAGCAACAAAACATTTAACACAGTACCTAGAACATTGTTCCGATGCAATAACTGCTTGAAAATTATTATTATTTAAAACTATATGTCTCAAACTGAAATGTCTGTTTCAGTCAGTGAACTCTGATTGCCTCAAAAATAGAGCACACTGTCATTCCTATAACATGTTTCTAGGTTTTTCTCAAGTATATACCCTTTATGTTCATTCACCTCAAAGTCCACCTCCTTCACGAAGCTCTTCATTTTTATTCTGTGAATCAATGAACTTGACTTTCTCTGAATTGTATCATTCACAATGTGCTTCGTGGATTTGAGGTCTTATATAAAGGTTCACATCAGGTGTTATTATTTTTATTTCAACTATATTTTCTGATTTTATATTGTAAAGATGAAGTCTCATGCTCCTGTGTTCCTCTCACATAAATCTGTTCATAATTTAAAACCTCTAAATAAATTTATATAGACCATTCATTCATTTAATAACTTTGCCATTCTTCTATGTTAGGCAATGAATTGACAACTTTAGCTACTACTTCTATACTACTTAAAATTTTCCAGGGACTATTTTAAGTGTTTTGTGTTTATTAGCTCACTTTAACCTTATAAAAATTATCAAATAGGTGCTATTTTTATTTTACTCAAATATAAAGTTACAGATGGTAAAACTGGAGTACTGACAGATTATATAACTTCTCTGGATTTTGCACACAGAAAATATATTGTAGAGCCAGGGGTAGAGTTCAAGTAGGTTATAGTACTATTCTGTGCTATATCCTCAGGTGTTACAAAATATTCATTTTATAAACTTATCTTTTCCCTCAAGAAGGTAATAGTTCTATAAGGGGGGAGTCTTATATCACCTAGTGAGTACAATACAAGTTCTTAGGTGGTAGGGTAGTAGTCTGTCTAAAGAAGAGGAGAAAGTAATAAATTTTATGTGAAGTGGTGTGAGTGGAACAATGTGTTTTGTAGCTAATCTGATAGTTGGGCTGAGACTTGAAAGGTGATTTAGTTACTAGGCAGTTTTATAAAGGCACATAGAAAAAGATTCAGCATGATGTGTTTGGGCAAATTACAGATCGTTTGGTATGTGGAGATAGTTGCTAACTAATACTTATTCTCTATTTTGTATTCACTTTATTGTACAAATTTTGTTTGGAAGGGCAATGTGGTCAACCTCCCTTTTTGCTGTTTTTGTCCCTATAATTAATTTCTGGTCAATGAAGTGTAAAATAAAGGGTTGTGTAGGGCTCTGAAAACACCTTAGAGCAATCAATGTATACCTTAAAACTTAAAAAAAAGAAAGACTTTTTTTTTTTGGTTTAAGACTCTGGTCTGCGGTTATTCTGTTACATGAAGTGGAACAAAATTCTAATTGATGTAGTATGACTGAAACATATAGTGAAGGAGGAGTCCTTGTTTAGGAGAGAGATAATAACATGTATTGTAACCTATGCTAAGGAATTTGTACCTTGTACATAACCTAAGTTTTTCAATCCTGGAAACTTTGTAATCATCTATGAAATTAAAACTAAAACATACACCTTCAAGATCCCACCCCAAACCAATTAAATTAATCTCTAAGGAAGGGATTTTCAACCTTGTCTACCTATTTAAATAGTGATGCTTAGGACACACCTGTACTTAGTATGTCAGAATCTCTGGTGGTTGTTTGGGGGATTCAGACATCATTATTTCTAAAATTTTCCCCAAATTATTAAAATATTCAGCTTTGGGTGATAGACACTGCTATAAGCAATAGGTTTAGTCTCATAATCCTTCTCAAATCATTTTTCAAGACCAACATCATCCTGATACCAAAATCCGGCAGAGACTCAACAAGAAAAGAAAACTTCAGGCCAATATCCATGATGAACATAGATGCAAAAATAGTCAGTAAAATACTGGCAGGCCGATTGCAACAGCACATCAAAAAGCTTATCCACCATGATCAAGTAGGATTCATCCCGGGGATGCAAGGCTGGTTCAACATACGCAAGTCTATAAACGTAATTCACTACATAAACAGACCAAAGACAAAAACCACATGATTATCTCAATTGACGCAGACAAGGCCTTTGACAAAATTCAACAGCCCTTTATGCTAAAAACCCTCAATAAACTCGGTATTGATGGAATGTATCTCAAAATAATAAAAGCTATTTACAACAAACTAACAGCCAATATCATACTGAATGGGCAAAAACTAGAAGCGTTCCCTTGGAAATCAGGCACTAGACAAGGATGCCCTCTCTCACCACTCCTACTCAATATAGTACTGGAAGTTCTAGCCAGAGCAATCAGGAAAGAAAAAAAAATAAAGAGTATTCAAACAGGAAAGGAGGAAGCCAAATTGTCTCTATTTGCAGACAACATGATAGTATATCTAGAAGACCCCATTGTCTCAGTCCAAAAACTCCTGAAACTGATTAGCAACTTCAGCAAAGTCTCAGGATACAAAATTAATGTGCAAAAATCACAAGCATTCCTATACACCAATAGCAGACTGAAAGAGAGCCAAATCAAGAACAAACTGCCATTCACAATTGCTACAAAGAGAATAAAATACCTAGGAATACAACTAACAAGGAATGTAAAGGACCTCTTCAAGGAGAACTACAAACCACTGCTCAACAAAATCAGAGAGGACACAAACAGATGGAGAAACATTCCATGTTCATGGTTAGGAAGAATCATTATCGTGAAAATGGCCATACTACCAAAAATAATTTACAGATTCAATGTTATTCCCATCAAGCTACCAATGACCTTCACAGAACTGGAGAAAACCACCTTAAACTTCATATGGAACTAAAAGAGAGCCCACATAGCCAAGTCAATTCTAAGCAAAAAGAACACAGCAGGAGGCATCACACTACCAGACTTCAAACTATACCACAAGGCTACAGTAATCAAAACAGCATGGTATTGGTACCAAAACACAGATATAGACTAATGGAAAAGAACAGAGGCATCAGAGGCAACACAACATATCTACAACCATACAATCTTGGATAAACCTGACTAAAACAAGCAATGGGGAAAGGATTCCCTGTTTAATAAATAGTGTTGGAAAAACTGGCTAGCCATGTGCAGAAAGCAGAAACTGGACCCCTTCCTGACACCTTATACTAAAATTAACTCCAGATGGATTAAAGACTTAAACATAAGACCTGGCTCGATAAAAACCCTAGAAGAAAATCTAGGCAAAACCTTTCAGGACATAGGAGTAGGCAAGGACTTCATGACCAAAACACCAAAAGCATTGGCAGCAAAAGCCAAAATAGACAAATGGGACCTAATCAATCTCCACAGCTTCTGCACAGCAAAAGAAACAGTGATTAGAGTGAATCAGCAACCAACAGAATGGGAAAAAGTGTTTGCAGTTTACCCATCTGACAAAGGGCTGATATCCAGAATTTACAAAGAACTAAAACAGATTTACAAGAAAAAAACAAACAAGCCCATTCGAAAATGGGCAAAGGATATGAACAGACACTTTACAAAAGAAGACATACATGAGGACAACAAACATATGAAAAAATGCTCATCATCACTGGCCATTAGAGAAATGCAAATCAAAACTACATTGAGATACCATCTCACGCCAGTTAGAATGGCAATCATTAAAAAATCTGGAGACAGCAGTTGCTGGAGAGGATGTGGAGAAACAGGAACACTTTTACACTGCTGGTGAGAGTGTAAATTAGTTCAACCATTGTGGAAGACAGTGTGGCGGTTCCTCAAGGACCTAGAAATAGAAATTTCATTTGACCCAGCAATCCCATTACTGGGAATATATCCAAAGGACTATAGATCATTCTACTATAAGGACACATGCACATGAATGTTCATTGCAGCACTGTTTACAAGAGCAAAGACCTGGAACCAACCCAAATGCCCATCGATGATAGACTGGATAGGTAAAATGTGGCACATATACACCATGGAATATTATGCAGCAATCAAAAATGATGAGTTCATGCCCTTTGTAGGGACATGGATGAATCTGGAGAACATTGTTCTCATCAAACTGACCCAAGAACAGAAAATGAAATACCGCATGTTCTCACTCATAGGTGGGTGATGAACAATGAGAACACATGGACACAGGGAGGGGAGCACTACACACTGGAGTCTGTTGGGGGGAATAGGGGAGGGAGAGTGGAGGGGGGAGTTGAGGAGGGATAGCATGGGGAGAAATGCCAGATGTGGATGAAGGGGAGGAAGGCAGCAAATCACACTGCCATGTGTGTACTTATGCAACTATCTTGCATGTCCTTCACATGTACCCCAAAACCTAAAATACAATAAAAAAATTAAATTAAAAAAAAGAATTTTAAGTAAGTTGAAAAGATTTAATTTATATCTTACCCTTCTGATTGCAGTGTGGAGGATTGTTTGATTAAGAAGAAACATGTTTCAGAATGAAAAGTACTTCTTTTCCCTAAATTGTTCAAAAGAGTAATACAAATCTAAAAATTTTTATTACCTTAGAGTAATAAAATCTAAAAATTCTATCTTAATATGAGTTGTAAGTTAACAAGTTATAATTGTATATATTCACAAAGTAAAGAGTGATATGATTTGATTTTTGAAAGACACCAGACAAGAAATCAGAAATCAGGGTATCCTAGCAGTGGCTTATCTCAACCATATCATTTCGGGTGCTCATGACTGCAACTAATGGCAAAACCTATTTAAAAATGACTAACCAATAAAAGTATTTATTATTTTACCTCACAAATTCTGTGGATATGGTGCTTCAAGATTCAGTTTATTTATTCAATTAATGTTGCTGTTAAATTTTTTCCATTCTCATCTACCATTCATGGTATAAGGCTAATGATTTGTTGTATATCCAGGTGCTAGATATAGATGGCGCTGTCTGGATGCAGAAAAAGAGGATACCTGTATTTATATTCTTTATTAAGAGAGTCAACAATTTCTGAGAAAGCCTTCAAACCTATTTTCTCTAACATCCTACTGGTCATAATTACATGATCATTCTTTAAACAATCACACTCAACAGGATGGATTGACCCAATTCCTTTTCTTGTTTCTGTCTGCTCTCTGTGGATCATATTGAAATTTGAGCTTAAAGTAGAGTCAAATTGTAGAATATCCTTTAGAAAGGAATCTTGCCACGATTGGGAGATGGTTTGTTTGGCCCTATCAGATTTTATGTTGAAATCTGATCCCCAGTGTCGGAGGTGGGGCTTGATAAAAGGAGTTTGTATCACGGTTGTGTATCTGTCATGAATGGTTTGGTAAGTTCTCGTCCACAAGTATTAGTTGTTGAAAAGAGCCTGGAACCTCTTACTCTATTATCTCTTTCGCCATGTGACCCTCACACACCACTTCCCATTCACCTTCCACCATGAGTGGAAGCAGACAGTCCTGCAACAGAAGCAGACGCTGGTGCCATGCTTCTTGTACAGCCTACAGACTCATGAACCACATACAACTCTTTTCTTTGTAAATTACCCAGCCCCAGATATCCCTTCATAACAATACAAACTAAGATAAATATCTGTGATAAAATATACAAGCAGAAAAAATCCCAACTACAGGAGATTTAAAACACAGAAGGACAACCATAACTGAAACTGTGAATGCCTCAAAAGCAAGGAGTGCGTGGAGCCTCTTTATCTAGAGTCTGCCAGATGGAGAGCATGTGGAGATAGAAAGCTGAAGTGGCAGGGCTTCCAGTCCTAATGTTGTCAGCACAGTGTGGTAAAAGAGCACATAAGGGAGCCTATAAAGACCTACAGTGACTCTGTTATTAATTATACTGTGATCCTGAGCAAGTCATTTAACCTTTCTTGATCTCAGTTTCTTCAACATTATGATTATAATACTTTCCAGATTTTTTCATAGATTTATTTGAAAACACATGAGGAAATTGGGTTCTTTCACAGTTTATCATCTGCAAATTACAATTATTATAGAAGATTTTATACATTTTTTATAGATAGATACCATAATAATAAGTACTTATAAGAAAAGGTTTATAACATCAAAATAGATTCAAACTTTTATCTTTTATGTAAATTAGATTGTTATTTTTACTTGAAAAGGAGACAAATGGCATTTATGGATTGTCGGCTATGTACGTTCCGAGTACTCCACTAGAAACTTTGCTTATTTCAATTCTGTGAAATGGATCTCTACTTTAGCCTTGTTTTAGAGATGACGGAAAAACTGAAGCTCAAATAAAGCTGAATAATTTGCCTGATATTGTACAGATAATAAGTGGCAAAAGTTGGATTTCAACATAGTACTAACAAATTACATAGTTCATGTTCTTTTTGTTTCTTTTTTTAAAATGTGTGTGTTGGGGGAGATATCATACTCTACTAATGTATGTATTTTACAATCTTTGTGCGAGAAACATTTTAGAATGATAAACATGGTACTTCATATTAATAATACAAAGCTATCATTTCTTTTCTTATATCAGTATCCATACTATATCCATGCTATATACTGTTTGAACACTCCCAACTACAGGAGATTTAAAACATAGAAAGACAACCATAACTGAAACTATGAATGCCTGAATGCCTCAGAAGCAAGGCGTGCATGGAGCCTCTTTATCTAGAGTCCACCAGATGGAGAGCATGTGGATATAGAAGGGAATGGGAAGGGAAGGGAAGTTTGTAGGAATAGAAAATAATTTTGAAACCTCAGTTTGCAGAAGAGGAGGGCAAGTTCAGTTAATGCAGCATACAATATTGGACGACAAATATATGGATAGGCAGAATCATGTCCAGGCAGAGATAGGCAATACCACGACATAAGGAGTAGGAAGGTTACAAGACAAATTTTACCTTATTTTCTTTCATGCCCATCCCTTCTTCCTCTCATATCTGACCTACTCTTTTCTCTGATTTGCATGGTTTAGAGATGATAAAGTGGTATAATTCTGTCAAAGCAGGCATGCCTTATGTGGACTGTGGAGACCAGAAGATTCTCAATGCCCAGAACCATCTGTTATTCATGATGCGATTCCTCATCACCCAGCACAGTATCTAACCCATAGCAGATGGAGAAGAAATTGTTGTTGAAATAAATCATTATTTGTTATATTAGTGGTTCACATATAAATGAGCAGAGTGTGTATTAAATATAGAAATTGTGCAAAGGGTATGTTATGGCCACTGGAATTGAACAGAAACTAGTTAGTGGCCTCATCCTGAGTAAGCATTTAGTAAGTACATAATAAGTATATAATTCGATCATTTCTCAGCTCTGGATTTGGGCTGATGCAAGATTGCAAGGACAAATCAGAAAACACAAAGTTGAACATCAGTAAAAGAAAGGAAAAGTGATAAATCTGAGGCAATAATTTTGTAAAGAGAGTCCTAAGATTACAGCAATAAGTGATAAATTCCAAAATTTACAAATGTGAAAGCTAAATCTTTGTAATAGCCTTGAAAATGGAAGCAATAGGAGAACGTAGACAAAATTTGATCCAGGGTATAGTTATTGGTAGGCCATAGTATTTTTTCTTGGTGTGATGATCTTTGTGTGAGAGCTTCTTGGAAAATACCTTGAAACTCTTTCTGTAAGATACAGTTTTACCAACATTAATGCAAACCTCTTTCATTCAGATTCTTGACATTTCCATGGTTAGAATTTTTTTTTTGATATTAACATCAATTTAGTTCTTACTTCCTATAATATTTATAGAACATGAGCGTTTAATGTTTTACATTGCCTTAAAATATTGATATTGTTTAAAGAAAACAGTCTACACTTAGATCTTAAGTAAATGTTTGATTAACCCTTTGGGGCCCCAGTTTTTGCATCAAAAAATTAATGTGTTGACCTCTATTCTCTCAGGATTTGAAACCTCTCTACATTTGATAAAAGTAATGCACAATTTGATCATGATGCCCAAAGGTGTTCTGTTAAGTAATCCTTGCTGATTAAACTAGGTTGTTCTTCAACCCTAAATCCTAATCACATGAGAAATTACGTGAGTCTTGGCATAGAAAATGCTACAAAGGAACCACCATCCTAAGTGTATATTTACATAAAGAGCAGCTGTCTATAAAAGACTCACATTAACAGATAATTCAGATACCACTTTTTAATTCAAAATCAATAAAAGTCTTAGCAAAATGTGTAAAGAAGATTAAACTCTGGCTCTACTTCTGTACGCTCATCTCTGAGTTTTAGTTTATGGTACAGCAACAAAACAGCAAGTACTAAAGTCAGTGAAGTATCTACATCTTGAAGGCAATGCAGCAGCTCTAGCAATCGTACATGATTTGACAGTGATGTGAAACTCCCTGATGTCTGAGCATGAGCAGAATCCTGGTGAATACCCATAACCAGGAGCTATAGATACTTAGGGACATCAAGAGGACAACTCTAGTTCTGCAGGGCACATGTAGGGCCAGCTATATAAGTTAGAGTATCTTGAACAAACAAAAATGTGGGATCTTGTTTAATAAACAACAAAAAAAGTGTTTTTCTTTCTCTGGAAATCTCTTTTTCTTTTGACCTCTCTCTCACCTTTTAATTTGCAATTTGTGTGGTGTTCCTTTAGACACAGGATACTCAGTGGATGAGTGTAGACTCTCAAAAGTATCTGAGGTCCTGACGCTGTGTAGAGGGTCTTTCTGAGACTCACGTGGAACCATATGTGATTTGAAGCTCCTAGCTCCCAGCACATGCTCCATTGTCCCATTATAAAACTTACAAACACAAATTCAAAAGTAAAAGTACTAAGAATTCCAAGACAGTAATCACAGGACATTAAAGTCCAAGCATGGGGACCTTTCTTTGTTTGGAGCCCTGTGTGACTGCACTTGTGGCATGCCCAATGAGGCCAGCTCTGCACACACACCCACAGTTGGCATGTCCTCAGTGAGACAAGAAAGGACAGGAAGACGTGTCAGTTGTAACATGGTCACCTATAGAACTACTTCATAAACATGCCTGCAATAATTCATCTGGGGAATCCCAAAACATTTTGGAGGATTTTGATACATCAGGAATAGAATTTCTAAAGATGAGTTATTGTGTTTTGGTTGCTACTGGGAAATAATCCAAGAACTACAACATTGTTCTTGGAAACAGGTAAAATATAAAGTGAAGTTAAGGTCAGAATTTACTTATCTGAAAAAACAAACATTGATATCCAAAAATTTAAAAATATTATTAGTAATACAGATATTTGTTATCTTAGAAAATATTTGATATTCAACAATTTTACAAAATGTATTGTAGTTTTTTTCTGCTGGATCACTTTTCTCCTAAACAGTACTTATATCATTTGGCCTTGTGTCCCCACCCAAATCTCATGTCGACTTGTAATGCCCATGTGTCCAAGGAGGGAAGTGATTGGATTATAAGAGTGGTTCCTTGCATGCTGTTCTCATAATAGTGACTGAATCTCACGAGATCTGATGGTTTTAAAGAGGCAGTATTTTCTGTGCTCTCTCTGCACCTCTCCTGAGGGCTTGTGAAAAAAATTCCTGCTTCCTTTTCCATCATGATTGTTAGCTAAAGCCTCCCCTGCCATATGGAATTGTGAATCAACCAAACATTTTTCCTTCACAAATGCTTAGTATCAGGGAAGTTCTGTGTAGCAGTGTGAAAACAAACTAATATAGAGTAAAAATTTGAAATGACGTGTGAAGTCATAGAGTGAAGTTTAGAAAGTAATGCTATATTTTAAGTGTCTCTCCTTATCACCAACTAAAATGTTAAATATTTCTATAGTTGTTATTACTGTTATTTTAATGAAATGAAGGGGGAAGTATTGTTTTATATTTTTATATTATTTACATTTTACTTCATTTAAGGTAACATTCATTTTTATAATTCAGCTACCTTTTTCCCACTCTTTAAATGTGTGTGTGTGTGTATGTGTGTGCATGTGTGTGTGCGTGTGTATACTTACACAGTTGGCCCTCCATATCTATGAGTTCCACGTTTGTGGACTCAATCAACCATGGATCAAAAATATTTGGAAAAAAATTGTTCTGAGCATGTACCGTTTTTTTTTTTTTTAACTTATCATTCCTTATACGATACACTATAACGACCATTTAAATAGTATTTACACTGCCTTAGGTATTATGAGTAATCTAGATATAATTTAAAGTATTCAAGGAGATGTGCACAGGTTGTATGCAAATACCATTCCATTTTATATTAGGAACTTGAGCATTCTTGAATTTTGATAACTGCAGAAGGTCCTGGAACCAATTCCCAACAGATACTGAGGGATGACTGTAAATACATGTGTATACGTGTGTTTGCATATTGATTTATTTGTTTTGTATTTTAATATTTTTCAATGATCTCTTTAGTTCATTCATTTGAGGCACTATTTTCATGTCTATGTGTATGTGGTAAATATCCTCAATTTCTGTTTATATTATAATTCTAAAATTGATTATTTCTGTCTTTTGTATTAAAGAGAAAAAAATCCAAATGTTATTTACAATTAAAAAAAATCAACTCATATACCAATTAGAATTGCATTATTCTTTATTTATACATCATCTTGCTAATGCTTATTTTAGTTAAGATGTGTACATTACAAGACCAGATGAGGATATAAAAAAAGAAATGTATTTGCTTTCTTTTAAAATACAGTGTTAAAAGAGATGGTGAATAATAAATACCTGTTATGTTGCTGCTGCTCAAATTGTTTAATTTAGAAATCATTTGTCTGACTGCTTAGAACTTTTGCATGCTATTAGTCTAATAACTTTTCTTCTTATTGAACTTTCAAAATTTCTCATAGAAAGCAGCTTACTTTGGATGGCATCTTTATATTTCCATATTAATAGCTATTAATTTAATTGATAATTCTTTTTTAAGAAGCAGCAACTATTAAATTGCAAACAAATCATTAAAAAGCAAAGATACATGATGTAATACAAACATTTTGACATACATGTAATAAGACAAAAGGAAAATTGGAGGCAAGGATGCTTTACTATTGGGCGGTATTAGTTTTATATTGCTTCACAACATAGCTGCTTAAAACAGTACCTATACATTCTCTGTCAGTTCTGTAGTTCAGAAATTCATCTATGTCATGATTAACTCTTCTGCCTAATTTCTTACAAGGCTGAATTTAAGGTGTCAATCCTGTGTTCTCATCTGAAGTTCAAAGTCCTCTTTCAAACTCAGGTGAATGTATCAGACTTAATTTCCTTGCTGTGTAGACAGAGGTGCCTCTTTCCTTGCTGCGTGTTAATTGTAGGCCCTTATAAGGTCTTTTTGAGGCTGCTCCACATTCCTTGCCACGTGACCCTCTTCATCTTCACAGTCAAGAAGAGAGACCTTCTGTCATGTCAAATATTTCTTATGCTTCAAATCTCACTTCTAGAAGGTCCCAGTTCCTCTTAAAAGTTCACCTAAGTCAAACCCATTTAGGATTTTAAAGTGAGTGCTTGAGATCTTAATCACCTTGGCAAAAATCCCTTCACAGCAGCATTTACATTAGTGTATATTTCAATAACCAGTAGAAGGTGAATTATACCAGGTGTAGGTGATTTGGGGGTTATCTTAAGATTCTACCTATCACAAGGACTCTGAAAAATATACACAGATTTTATGCATTTTAAGGCCTTTCTTGCCTGTTCTCAACCTTTTCTTCTTTTTTTAAATACCACAAATCTTTACGCAAACTAATGCCATCCAAACTAGTTTAATTGCTTATATAAAAAGCCTTATGTTTTTCTACATTTCTCTTTTGCACATTCAATTTAATTTGCCAAAAAGAGCCTGATTTTCTTTTCTTTGTCTTGGTCTTTTCATCTTCTGTTTTCCAGAAGGCATTAGTTTAAATTCTGACAAGTCTATAATTTATTCCTTTAACATTTTCACCTAAAATGATTATTTTTCTGTTTAAGTGTGCTATGCCCATCACTCACTTTTAGATTTTTGACAATATAGAAGTAATTCAGAAGCAGCAAACTTTATTTTTCTAAGATAAGGAAAGGATTTGGAGGTCACTCCAGTGCTATATATTGTACATAAGTATTACTTAATAAGAGGAAGATTTTCAACAGAGGATTAAAAGGACTCCAATTAGCTTAAGTAGGCATTGAAATAACTTCCTGTTATGACATTTTTCTTTGATCTGATTCAAAAATACATGAATTTTAAATATTAATTAACAACTACTTACTCATCTGATTAGTACTTACATCCTAATTATCAAACAATACAATAGCAATTATGCATATTATTAAATGCATAGAAGATTAATATTTTGGGTTTAGTAGTCTCTTTTTTGTCTCTACAATGAATTGCTCATGTTTAAGTTTCTCTGCTTATTAGACACAGTATATACTGGAGAGTTCTCTTTGAAGTTAGATCTAGGTGTATATCTTGGCTTAACATGTGATCTGGGGAAGTGATATAAAATGCATGAGACCCAGTTCATTTGTAAAAGGGAGATAACAAATATACCTCAAATGATTACTCTGAAGATTTGTGTGGTGTTTTCAAAGTGTGTGGAACAAATAAGCAATAATTTTTTTTTCTTTCCTCCTCTTCACATTCCCAATAACTTGAAAAGGTATGCATTTCACTTTGGATATTTAAACTTCTATGTAGCAATATGGGAAAATATTAAGTTACCCTTCTCCAAATAATATTAAAATGTAAGATATGAAAACCTGCTCTGAAAGATTTTAAAAGGAACACAACAATCTATAATAAATCCCCTAAAACAGACGTAATCTGGTTAAAAGTACTAGTATACTCAACAAATAACACCGTAGAAGACTAACAAACCAAAAATCCAAACTGAGGTGAAGGGTTTGGCTGACAGTAGAAACTTGTTCTTAAAGATCTATGTTCTTGAAGAGTCTTAGGTTCAGAAGATTATTGGTCTTGAAGACATGCTAAAATTTGCAGTTTCTGCTTTAGTAAGAAACAAGGGAGAAAATGCTGACTTAGAATAGTTTACACTGGTTCCTTTATTTTTCTTTCAGTAACTTAAATACATTGTAGTAACATAAACTTACTTATTCTATGAGTATCGATACTCTTCTCCACATGATAGTTTATTTTTTCTTGTAACTTTATTCATTTTAATATGATAAATCAGACTTTGTATGCTTGGTTAATGTGAGTCATTTTCTGAAAGACAGAGATGTTTTTATAGGGTAATACATTTAGGTACTTGAGACTGCATGACTGATTCCAAACCCTTTTGTAGACTTCATTTTGGCCTAATGATGGAACAAAGAAGTGTGTGGGTGAGAATGAAAGAACAAAAATTTGTTTTCTTCTTCTATCACGTGATCACTAACTCAAAAAACGACGACATAAATTTGGTGCTTTCTGCAGAGGTGGAGTTAAGGCACTTCTTTATACAGCTTAAAGCATTCCTCAAAAGTTAGCTACTGTGTTTTAAAACCTAAAGTACATTTAAAGATTTTGTAAAGGTATTTTAAAGTATGATTAATCACTACTGTGTTTTAAAACCTCAAGTACATTTAAAGATTTTGTAAAGGTATTTTAAAGTATGATTAATTATTAAAATGCTGGCCGGGCTCGGTGGCTCACGCCTGTAATCCCAGCACTTTGGGAGGTCGAGGTGGGTGGATCACGAGGTCAAGAGATCGAAACCATCCTGGTCAACATGGTGAAACCCCGTCTCTACTAAAAATACTAAAAATTAGCTGGGCATGGTGGCACGTGCCTGTAATCCCAGCTACTCAGGAGGCTGAGGCAGGAGAATTGCCTGAACCCAGGAGGCGGAGGTTGCGGTGAGCCGAGATCGTGCCATTGCACTCCAGCCTGGGCAACAAGAGCAAAACACCATCTCAAAAAAAAAAAAAAAATCATTAAAGTGCTAGCAAGATAACTAGAGTTATGTACTATTTTGCCTGTAGGAGGAAACCATCTTTTCCCTCTGATCTGTTAGTTCTATACGAAGTATTTTATAAGAGCACAGGAAAGAGATATTGTAGAAAAATCCTGAAATATTGTTAGAAATGAATAATAAAATGAACAAAAACTGATTAATGAATGAAGAGATTCTAAAGAGAGCACTGAGAACAACGTGGTAAACAAGAGAAACAGGACAAAGAACCTGAGTAGAGTAAGAAAACTGTCTACAGGGATGTGAAGAGGCTCCAATGTCAATGTGTCTCTTACTTAAAGACATAGACATACCATGAGCTATACATTTTCAACTAAGTTTAAAGTTTTTATTCAAGTAAATGAAGTATGTATGGAATGGATATTATATATTAGCAACTCTGCTAATTTATGTTGATAAAAAATGAATAAAATAGTATCCCAGTATTCTGGTGGTTTACTATAGTGATAAAATTTATATGATGACAAAAACTGTAGTTCAGGGTTATAAAGTATAATAAAATGTGATAATAGTAGCAAGGTCAGGGTGTGAGGAGATCATGAAGCAGGAGTTAATACCTACCTGCTGCGGCAGACAAGTAATCACAAAATATTAAAACCACAGCTTAAATTTGAAAATAAGTTGGAGTTCACAAACTAGATAAGGCAAGAAGGACAGATTACCTGGGAGGGTAATTTGGCTTCAACATCTGTTATCCCCTTAGGAGCTGATTCTGGTCCAAACGACCTGGCTGCTACTATCTCCCTGTTTGATCTGACCACTTCATGTACATCCATCTTGAACTTGAAACATCAATCAAACAGCATGACCTTTCTTAATTAAGACATACCATTCTTTGACTACATTGTCTCAATTTTTTAGACTATATTATTCTAACTTTTGGTTTTATGTCTTAGTAAAAGTGCTTAGTTTCTTCATATAAGGTAGAGTGATTCATGTTCATTAAGTCACAGAATCCATAAACAGACAAAATATATTTAAAGCTAAGCTTACTGTATAATTGAAAACTGGTATAATAATAATTAAATATAAGAAACAAACTATCCTATACCAATTCTCACTATTCCTGTTTTGCAGAACTTACATTGCTTTATAGCATATCTGATTTTCATTTCTAAATGACTGTGTGACCACCACATTTATTATGTTTTTAATGTCAGGGCCTATTTCTACACATTTACAAATGTAAGTAATGTGGTGCCATTTATCAGGAAGACTATAGAGCCATGGTGTGTATCAGTTATTTAAGAATATGTTGATTCCAATTTGTAAAGAGATTGACAAAACCATAAGCCTTTGTTCTATCAGCAGTTACAATTGCTTATGTGCCACCGGTATTTTATTTACAAATTTGAGATTACATATATTTAGCAGAAATACGTAAGGTAAATTTTTTTTCTCCTCCTTGGCCTTTCTGTATATAGGTGTATAGTTTTTCTTTGCAGTTTCTGAAACTGTTTAAATTATAAACTTGATAAATAATTCATTTGCATGTGTCTATCTCATCAATTTTAGGCAGTGTAAATTCTTTCACAACTTTGTTGGTGCTTCTTATTGCTTCACTATTCATTTTAAGGGATTTTTTTTATAAAGAGAGAGAAAGATTATATTTAGAATGTAATTGCCCTATTTGAATAAATACATTGAAAATATGTGTTTTTCTGAATCAAGTGCAACACTTATTTTGAAGTATTTACTACTTTGGAAAGGTGATAAAGTCTTAAAAGTCATTTGTGCACGATAGATTTCTGATTATTTTCCTTCCAATGAAACCAAAATAACAACAGTAAAAGACAGACCAATAGATTTTATTTAGAAAAAAAGGGACTATTAAGGTTAATAAGTATCAAATAGAGCTCATTTTGTTCCAGACAATTTTCTAAGATTTTTATATTAAGACACACATGCAATATTTGGATCCTCTTTTCACAGAAGAGACACAGAGGCATAGATAATTAGTGAACTTTTTGGGGTTGCACTGCTATTAAGAAGCAGGGGCCTCTTAACTCAGGCAGTCTGCTTCCAGACCCCACATTCTTAATTACTGTACTTTCATAGCTCTTAGGTATAATCAGATACTTTTTGGAAGAAGTACATAAATAGTACATTCTACTATTATCTATAATTTTCAACGTGAATCATGAAATGTCTGCATTCGGAACACACAAGCAACATTACTAAAGCAACTACCCTTGGCAAAAATTTGTCTTATAGCCTGGAGATAATAAAGAGAGTTATTACATTCACCAAAAAGATCCTGGAAATCTTTTAGTACAATTCTTGACCTAGACCTTTTGATGTGGAAGGAGGTAATAATATTAAAGAATCTGAAAATATTTATAAATACATTATAGGTTACCAGTATGTCAAATATGGCATTTGCTAGTACTAATTAGTTTTATGATAACGATTTGTGATGTCATATACCCCAAGCCCTGGACTATCTGGAATGAAGGTGGCTATTTTCATTAGATTTTGCTGGTGAACTGTGGGTGTACATTATTATATTTTCTATATATTGTGCTTTACATAAAATAAACTTTATAAAAAGTAAACACTTATTTTTTTCTTTGTATTTATTGCAAATGTTTATAAATTTTATTCCTCTGCTAATTTTCTTATTATTTTTTCAAACCTATACTGTCCAAGCATTCGTCAGAATATTTATTTATGTCAAGGCAACATTTGTGACTTTGAGAAGTCTCATGTGTAATATAGAATAAACAGTATTGTGTAATAGAAAGACAGGATTTGAAGAATATAATCCTGCTCTATGATTTATTAGCTAGTGGTCTCGAACAAGTTACCTTATCTCTCTAAGCCTCATTTTTTCATCAATAGAAATGGAATTAACAATTATTTTCAACTTTTTTCTGAAGAAGAAAAGGTATTTAAAACCTGGCACAGTTTAATCAATTATAATATCAATTCTCTCCTGTACAGTTCATATTTCTAAGAAATCACTTTCATTTTTAAAAATAACTTCCACCCTTTATCAATACAAATCAAGCTTAAAGAATTTCAGGGCTCTAAGGCAAGAGAAAATCTAGAAATTATTTATCTTGGCCTATTTCGTCTTCAGATAGTAGTAATTATTAGAATATTAAGTAAAAATCTTCCTTCTCTCCAATTTTTATCCCTGGATCCAATATGTAACTTCTGTGGCCAAACAAAACAAATAAAATCATTTCTAATTATATCTAACTTGCCTTTACTGTTAATGTTTCAAATAGAAATTTTGTCTAAACCAATATTTTATTTTAATAGTAATAGTGTTTCACAATATACAAAACATTAAAAACTACAATTTATGGATGTTTCCCTGTAAAACTCATCGTGCATATTGTTATTAATGCCATGAATATCACTGATAGTCATATTTTTGAGAACAAGTGCCTTACTAAGATGCGTAAAAGAGAGATTTAGTGACTCATAAATCAAGGATTAGTAGTATACATCCAAAGTGGAAAGGAGTTCTTTGATCTTGGAATTTTCCCTTTTCCTCACACTCCATCTTTACACTGGTAGTGAACCTGCAGCTTATGCTACAAAATAAAGCGTGGACTTGATAAAGGAGTCTTAGTCTTATCAGTTAAAAAAATTATCTTCTCAAAGAGAATACAGAGATCTTTGTAGAAATTATAAGTATTCTTTTCCCATACTTCCATTTGTTTGATTATTTAGTTTTCATGACTGACAGGAAGGTGTTTGCCTTGTTGCTGTTAAGATCTTCTATTACTCGAGACTGTTTTAGGAACGCAGGATCCCACTTTGCAGATGTAAGGGAATAGTTCACTGGAAGGTTCATGTTAGATCAGGCTTATCTGGATCCTGTGGCTGATTTGAGGCCATCAGGACTTGGCTGTCTCAGTTTCTTGGCTGTTTTCCCTTCTGCCGGACTACGCAGGTGGGAGGATGTCTCAGTGAGGTTCTAACAGCTCCAAGTTTTCACTCTGTCCTCTCAAACAATAAACTAAAAGATGTCTTTTTCTTGCAATTGTCAGAGTGCTACCAAAATAGGTCACATGGGGTCTTCGGCAGCAGCCTCTTGCCCTGGTTAAGGGCTGGGGGGATAAAAAGTTCCGATTAGTTTTTTGGGTCACGTGCCTACTCCCAATGCCGGGAGTGGGATCATCTCAGGCAAACTACCTGGCCTGTGAATGAGTTAGAATGTTTCTTTCCTCAAGGAAAATGAGAGTCCTCTTATCGAAATGTGAAGCAATTAAGATAAGGAATAGGAAAAATATCCATTACAACCCTCTTTATTGAGTTGTTAATAAAAGCACGGTGGCGCACTCCTGTAATCCCAGCATTTTGGGAGGCCAAGGCGGGTGGATCACGAGATCAAGAGATCAAGGCCATCCTCGCCAACATGGTGAAACCTCATCTCTACTAAAAATACAAAATTCAGCTGGGCGTGGTGGTGCATGCCTGTAGTCCCAGCTACTCGGGAGACTGAAGCAGGAGAATCACTTGAGCCCGGGAGGCAGAGGTTGCAGTGAGCTGAGATTGCCCCACTATACTCCAGCCTGCCTACACTGCGAGTCTCCATCTACCAAAAAAAAAAAAAAAAAAAAAAAGCTTGTTTAAAGTCACACCACCGGCAATTGACTGCTGGAGTCCTCTTCCCTCATCCCTTCCCCTTGCTCTTTAGGCCCACGTTGTGTATACAGCCTGCCCCACCATTCATGTTGAAATTCTTTTTTTTTTTCATTAGGTTTTTTCAAATGCTCAGATACTATAAACATATGAACATAGATAAAAAAAAAAAAAAAAAAACACTCAGACCTCTACTTACCAGTAGAGTTTAGTAGCCAGCAAAAGAAAATCACTTCCAGAGCAACATGTAGGAAAACCAAAGATGAATTAAAAATGTGTGTGTTTCAAAACACTGGAAGTGAAGAATACCAGATGAATGAAAACAGAGAGAAAAGTGCCCTTTTAAAAGTAAGCTTGAGATTGTCAGACATTTTCTGTCCTTTGAGTATTGGGCTGCAGCATGAGCATCAGGCTTTGTCTAGGTAAAGATAATTAGTTTTGGGAAATCCTATAAATTTGTGATGGTTATGGGCTGATGTGCTAGTTTATAATCTAGAGAATTTCAGGTGTATGCTGTGTTTTATTTTCCCTCTTTTCTAAGTGCTGCGATGATGATATAAAACACCGGAGGGTTGAGCTGGACAATCAAACCATGTTCTCCTAGCCCAATGGTGTTTAGGAGACACAATTCCATGAAAGGCCAGACCTGAAACAAACATAAAAACACATCTTGTCCTGAAGACATTAGGAAAGATAAGTGGGCTAAATGTACCTAAAACTTCAACCTATACACGATCTTGATCGATGTTTGATTGGATTGAGGTGATTGGTGCTCTCTGTCATCTAACAGGGAAGAAAGAAACCTTCTGAGAAGGAGAAAATAGCATCACCTTCAGTCTTCATGTTTCTTTTGTATACAATGTCTAGCAAAGAATATTATATTTGAATATATATAACATATATTATAAAATATATTTGATATTATACAATAAATTAACACCTATATTACAATATTATATAATTATATAAGCAATATATAAGATAGAACATATATAATAACTACAACTGAAATAATTAGAACAACGGGGCATTCTTCCTTCTTCATTGACTAACTTTTCTAAGTTTTTCTCCTTCATTCCATCCTGTGTTCTCAACCACAGAATATTGAAGTGCCTAACTCCCAACTTCTGCTCCTCTAACCTATCTGCTTTGTTTTCCACACTCACTCTTTTAGTGAGCTCATCCATTCCCATGGCATTAAATATCATCCAAAAATTAATAATGTTCAACTTTATATGTGTGTATATACATACGCATATATATCTGTGAACTCCACACTTGCATATGCAATGATCTATTCAAATTTACTGTTTAGGTATCTACAGGCAAATCAACTTAATGCTTTCCTAACTAGACTTCCAATTTCCAAGCAAAACTTGTTTTTCCTACAGGTTTTATTTTGAGAAACTCAATTCTCATTTTTCAGATACTAAGATCAAAAACCTTGGAGTCAGCATTCACACATTTTTTTCTCTTATACCAACCCAATCTAAAATCAAATCCTATTTTTATATGCTAAAAATATGGTCACTTATCATTTCATCCACCCTGTTCAACCCATAATTATCTCTCCTTTGGAGGCTTGTTATAGCTGCAACTGGACTGCAAGGTTACAACCTTGTTTTCCAAAAGGCTATTCTTGACATAAGGCCCAGAATGAGAAATTTTCCACAATGCTGCTTTAAATCTCACAGTAACTTCCCATCTTACTCAAAGGGAAGCTAACATACTTACTATGATCCGCAAAGCCCTATACAATCTGTTTCTCTGTTATCTCTCTGAACTCATTGACTGGGACTGCCTCAACCATTTGCTACTGCCCGTGCCTATGTGCTTTGGCACTTGCTGCTATCCATGTCTGAAATACTCATCTCACAAAAACCAATATGGACATCTCCCCCAGATCTTTCAGGTTTTTAATCAAATGGCATATAAATGAAGCCTTTTATTACCATGATATATAAAAATTACATTCTCCCTATTTTATACCGTATGACTCCTTTGTGCTCTGTATTTTCTCCACAAAACCAAATGCCACCTCTCTCTCTCTGTGTGTGTGTGTGTGTGTCTCTTTCTTCCTATCTCTCTTTCTCTCTCTCTCTCTCTCTCTCTCACACACACACACACACACACACACTCACATTTTACTTATGTATTTTTCTATAGCTTGCTACCATTACTAAAATACGACCACAACAAGGGTAGGAAATTTTTATTCTCCTTTATCTGATGCTATATGCCAATCACTCAGAACATAAACTGGCCACATAATAAATACTGAATAAATAATAGTTGTATAAACAAATATGAATGTAATTAATATTTCCTTAGCAAACTTTGTTTATATAATCTGATTTTCTCTTTATTGAAAAAATGTTCATAATATTGAGTTATTCAGAAACAACTCGAAGAGTATTGAATTTATTTCATGGTAAAATAAAGATGTTATTTAAATCATACTTTTCAATTGTTTATATAATGTACCTTTGGGAAGAAAACACTCAGTAATTCTCCATGAATGTATAAAATACATGGAGAATTAACTTAGGCAGGTGGTAGCAGGAAGCCAGATATTTTTGTATTAAAAATTACTGATCCTTTTATTAAATCTTACAAACAGAGTTAGACTAGGAAGAAAATGGAAAGGACATCTGATATCCATTATTAGATACTCCTTTAACAATTGCGGGAAATAGCAATTCTCATTCACATTTCCGTTAGTATCCTGAAAGTGGTCCTGTCTGACAATGCAGCCATGGCAGACTTGTTTTGATCAAGTCTGTTGCTTTTTCTTTCTAAGTGAACTAGATAATGCACCCGTGTAACTTCACTTCTTAATCGGATCAGCAGGATCCCATTGAAAAGGAATGTAATGCTTCTATAAGTTGAGAATTCCTTAAAATAAGTGTTCTAATCCCTTTTCTTCTTCAAAAGAAGAAATTAGACATACTTACATTCTGTACCCTAAATTTAGTAAAGGTGAGCAAAACTTTGAACAATATCACTTGCTGTCCTTGTATTAGACCTGGCACACAATTTACCAGTAAAATAATCTTTCCAAAAAAAAAAATGTGCTACATTCAACTCCAAATCACAGAATTTCATAGAAAAATATTTAATCCAAATTATGTTCTTAAAACCTCACTAATAATCTTAGGTTGCAATTGCTTTGAAAATAATATACTGTCAGTAAGGCTAGCCTCTGGACTAAATGATTAATGAAGCAAAATTTATCTCTTTTTCTTTGGCTAATTTCTGTTTTTGTATATCTCTTTCTTTATGTGTTTGTGTTTATTTTTCCTCTTCATCCCTGTATTAAAATTAGATGGTTCTAAATCAATAATTTTAAGTTAATCATTTACATACATTTGGAGTATTTTCATTATTATCATGTTTTATGATAGCATAATATATTTTTTGTTATGCTAAATTAATGATGGAGGCCATAGCAGAAATTGACAAAATATTTTGAGGAGTGAGGAAACTCTAAAACATCTTCCTGACATTCCTGATAATATAATAATTTGCTCGCTTGTAAAAAAATTAGAGGAGAATGTTTCAGAAAACACAGTAATAACAACAAACTACTATATTCAACCTCGTTTATCCGCATGCAGACTCATAGGTATACCTACACCTTAATGAGTAAATGATTATAGTTTGTAAATTCTTACTTGCTTTTTTTTTTTTTGAGACAGTCTTGCATTGTCAACCAGGTTGGAGTGCAATGGCACAATCTCAGTTTGCTGCAACATCTGTCTCCCAGGTTCAAGCAACTCTCCTGCCTCAGCCACCTGAATAGCTGAAATTATAGGCATATGCCACCTTGCCTGGCTAATTTTCATATTTTTAGTAAAGACAGGGTTTCACCATGTTGTCCAAGCTGGTCTCAAACTCCTGACCTTGTGATCCACTTGCCACGGCCTCCCAAAGTGCTGGGATTACAGGCCTGAGCCACCTCACCCAGCCAGAACTTGTTTTATACATCAGTTATCAGGAAAAGTGTTAAGGATTTGGGAAAGCTTAGGAAAATTTGAGTGGAAAAGAAAGAAACCTTAACATTCAAGTAATCACAACACCAAAAAGAGGATTAAGATTCTTATTTTATATATAAGGGACATATTGATTTAAATGAAAGTTAAGTCTCTTACAACATATTCTAACTTCCCAAAGCTTTAATTTCCAGAATATTCATCTTTCATCAGTGTTTCAACCTTCATTAATGATTAATGCAATCATCTTTATTCTTTTGCACATGACCAACTGAATTAATGTAAACATTCTTTGGATCATTCACACGTCAGTCTTTAGCACAGAGTAATTGACTTCCTTCAACATAATTGTTATCATTTCTAGTTTGTGTATCTCAATTCCTATAGATACTATACATCTGTATCTTTATATTACATGTTAAAAACAATAATGAACATATTAGTATTTTAGTAAGTAAATAGTATTTTAGTAAGTAAAACTAGCATTTTTCAAAGATTCAGCTACAGACATTTACTGAAATAGTTTACTACCAGTATGCATTAAACAACATTTTTTAAATTTGTGTGCATTTCCAAGTTGCTTATATGTATTTGTAGCACAACAAAATACATAATTCAGTGAAAAATAAATCAGCGCATGTCACTGTCAATATTAAGAAATTATTAGCGAATGTTACGTAAAACGTTTGTTTGCAGCACTTGTCCTTGGGCACCTACTCTGCACTAGGAAGTATGCTGCGTATTGAGGCTAACAGGATGACCTGAAGAAACATGATGAGTCAGACTCTTGACTAGTAATAAGTTAATAAGTGAGGAAAACTTTTACCTGTATTTTTTTTCTGTTTTTGTCTCTTGCCTTGAATACCACGTTTTATGAGAAGAGTAGAGGGGTGAACAGCTAAGATATTTAGTAATTGTGTAAATTGTATTAGCAATATATATTGGATACATAACAGAATAACAGATTCCATCTAGAAAATCACTTCAAATCTCCTTGATTCCACAATTTTTAACATAAAAATGGGTAAGACACTGAACCACATATAAATATGAATACCATGATTATATAAACAATAAAGAATTGATGTGACAAATAGCTTTATGTATAAAAATCAAGGATTTATACCTCAATTATTTTACAGAATATGAGTTAGAATAAGGATATAGATGTTAAGACTTCAGAAATGTCATTAAGAGTTATACTTGATTACTATCACACTGGCCTTTAAGTTAAAGAAGAAAGGTCTATACTTGATCAAAATATGAGAGGAATTTTATCTAAGATTAAAGTGAACATTTACCTAACTTTAACTTTCTCTTAATCATGAAGCCTAGTTAAGGCAACATTGTATCTTTACGGATACTGGAAAACTTTGTCCCTGTTTTGAACAAAATATTAAATATCTTTTAAAATATTTAAATCCATGTTTGGTCACTGCATCTTATTTATCGTTGTAAATAAGTTTTCAAAGATAAGTTTTAGTTATCTATTGAAACACATGGTAAACACATTATTTAATAATAATGTTATTATTAAGAATAATGACAATGTATTTTTTAAAATCATTTAAATAGATTTTAAACATTCTCACCATAAAAATGATACATTGATAATATCTCCAAGCTAACAGATATATTAGCTTGACTGACTCTTTCTGTTATATATGCATAGATCAAACATCATAGTGTATTTCATAAGTATACAGAATTATTATTTGACAATCAAAAATTTGAAAAGTCAGCATCTATTATATTTGAGATTAGCATCTTTTTTTTTATTTCCCCACCCCTCCCAGTACCACAGACCACTAAGATTAGCATCTTCTAATGAGCTTATGTCTTTGGAAGATTATTTGCATTCACACTGTAATAGAATGAATACATCTTTTAAAAAATTACAGTATTCCTTTGAATCAATAATAGGACCCTTTGGACTAATGACTTTATACACATTGCACATGAAATTAAGAGAAGAAAGGGGAAGAGGTAGGGGTGAAGGAACGGGGGGACTCTTCCTGCTATGTATAGCATTCTACATTTCTCTTCGTGAAAACACATAAGTACAGCATTAGAAATGTAATTGCATATTATAGCTCTCTTTAGTAAGAAAGCCAAAGGAATCTGAGTCCTAGGAAACTAGTGGGAAACAATAAATGTCACCAAGAGTGGTAACATGTACATCACACATTGTCAAGACTCCAAAGAAAATAGTATTGTGTCTAAATTTTAGTCACATTATGCATTATTAAAAGCTGTGCAAATTACAAAATGGCCAATATATAGAACTTCTCTTTTGTTGTTCACCTGACAGACATTTAAAAATGGTTATAACATTGACTCTTTGAAGAATCCAGACTAGTTGGTTTACAGAATATCCCAATAGCTGATTTTGCTTGCTCTTACCTTATGATCAATTTCACTTTAAACACCTCAGGCCAGAATACTACAATAGATGTTTCTTTGCCCCTTTTGCTGCATGATACTAGATGGCAAATGGTGTTAGTTTTTTCTATAATATCATTAGGCTTTGTGCCCCCATTCAAAGTTCATCTTGAATTTTAACTCCCTAATCTCCATAATCCTCATATGTCGAGGGAGAGACCAGGTGGTGGTAATTGAATCATAGGGTAGTTTCCCTTATCTTGTTCTCATGATATTGAGTGAGTTCTCAGAAGATCTGATGGTTTTATAAGGGGATCTACCCTCTTTGCCTGGCACTTTTCCTTCTTGCTGCCTTGTGAAGATGGTGCCTTGCTTCCCCTTCATCTTCTACTATGATTGTAAGTTTCCTGAGGTCTCCCTGTCATGTGGAAGTGTGAGTCAATTAAACCTCTTTCCTTTATAAATTACCCAGTCTTGGGCAGTTCTTCATAGCAATATGAAAGTAGACTAATAGAATTGATGTGGCCTAGCTCTGTGTCCCTACTCAAATCTCATTTTGAAATGCAATCTAAATCGTAATCCTCATGTGTTGGGAAGGGACCTTGTGAGAGGTGATTAGATCACAGGGTCGGTTCTCCCATGCCATTCTCTTGATAGTGAGTTCTCATAAGATCTAATGGCCTTATAAAGGGCTTTTTGCCACTTTGCTCTGCACTCATTCTCTCTACTGCCACCCTGTGAAGAGGTGCCTTCTGCCATGATTGTACGTCTCCTGAGGCCTCCCCAGTCATGAGGACCTGTGAGTTAATTACACCTCTTTTCTTTATAAATTACTCAGTTTTTGATATTTCTTCATAGCAGAAATGGTTTTGTCTATGTACAAAAAAGGAGGTTTATTACAGAATTTTTGAAAGTATAGCATAATGAGGCAAATCAAAGTCACATATAATCTTATTACCCAGATTTTACACACATCTGTTAGAATTGTTTTACTTACAGGTAACAGTTACATGATGTGAATCAGAATAAGCACAGAAAAAAATTATGTGAAAATTGTGTTGTGTTGTAAAACAACACAATTCTTTCTGTAAAGCAAGAAAGTCAGAAAATGCAGGAGCTCAGCAACAGTTGAAGCCAGACACTAAAATGCAAAGAGGCCTCTCCCTATCTTTCATTCTCCTTTCCTAATGTGGCTTCAGTCTGTGTCTCCTCCTATAATTGCATAAACTCTTCTGTGATTCACAGAGCTGGAAACTGTGTTTTTTAGGTTCAGTCACAGAAAAAAACACATGAGGTAATTAAATCCAAAATACCAAGAATGGGGGCTGAACTGTTTTAGATTTCAAATGCATAGAGTTAAAACAATTGTCTGTAACCATGTCAGTGTCATGGTACTGTTCTAACTTGGAGTGGCTGACAGAAACAAAGTACTTAGAGAAAAAGAACTTAGAAAAAATGCTGAAGGGAAAAACTAGTAAGTTTACTCCATAAACATTCTTAATATCTTGAAGTTTTGTTTTTTCTGCTATAAGACATATTTTCTGTTTGTTTTTGTTTTTCGGTTGAAACCGAGAAGTGATCTATTTAAGAAAAGGAGGAAATAGGATAGTATAAGGAGGAAGTCTTATTTGCTTATGCCTCCAAATTTTCTGGCACATCCCCGTCTCTACTAAAAATACAAAAAATTATCTGGGCATGGTGGTGCGTAATCCCAGCTACTCAGGAGGCTGAGGCAGGAGAATTGCTTGAACCCAGGAGGCGGAGGTTGCGATGAGCCGAGATCGCGCCATTGCACTCCAGCCTGGGTAGCAAGAGCAAAACTCCGTCTCAAAAAAAAAAAAAAAAAAAAAAATTAGGAACAAAGTGTTTTGTTTGGTTGGTTGCTTTTTTACAGAGTTTATCAAAGTTGTCAAAGGCTTAACAATATCAGGACAACTGATTAAAAAGTTGAAAATTATAAAGAACTGCTTTACTTTTGTAGAAGTAGAGAGTGGTAGAAAGGTTTCAAAAATACTATACTGTCATATTAAGAACTCTGGGAAAGTTAAAAATGCTAAGAAAAAATTATAAAGATGTATGCCTGTATTAAAAAAGGTGAATGTGTTTTAGGATTTTTGTTGCAAAGGAGGAAATAAGATTTCAAATGTTTAAGACTGTAAGGGATCTACTCAATATAATTCTAGGTAAAATGCCAGGAAACATTTAACATTTGCTTTATTAGTGTGCTATTGTTTTTGTTGATGCTTTATTTATAGGATTTAACAGAATTTAAGCAGACTGGACCTTTCCCTAATTTTTCCATATATATCATTATTTTTAGCATGTAATTTTGGACAATGATTTCTCAGAAACACGTATATGACATATCAGCAGAAATGCCTGTATTTGCATTCTTGCTATTCTTTTTCTGTTACTGTGTATGCACACACATGCACCACATATATACCTATATGTATGTATATGTATATTGTCATAAGTTGCTTTAAAAATACAATTAAATATATATTCATATTATGCTTTCAATCGTTTCCCCTCCAAAATTCATATGTTGAAGTCCTAATATCTCAGGATTTATTGGGAGATAAGGTCTTTACAAAGGAAATGACTTTAGAATAAAATTAGTAGAGTGGGCTCTAATTCAATATGAGTAGTGTCTTTATAAGAAAAGGAAATCTATTGATTGACATGAAATAAAAATTTTCTCAAAATTAAACCACTAAAATGATAGAATTTGCATTTGTCCCACAGGGTTTTATTACAATTGAGGAATTTGACTTTCGATGACAATTTTTCAATTGAAGAATTAAGAATCAATCAAAGATTTGGACCTATAAGGACAATTTTTTCAATTGTTCTTCGTGTGTGTGTGTGTGTGTGTGTGTGTCTTTTTACTGTAAATTCTCTATTTTCCTTTTTTTTTGAGATGGAGTTTCGATATTGTTACCCAGACTGGAGTGCAATGGCACTATCTCGGCTCACAGCAACCTCCGCCTCCTGGGTTCAAGCAATTCTCCTGCCTCAGCCTCCCGAGTAGCTGGGACTACAGGCGCACGCCACCATGCCCAGCTAATTTTTGTATTTTTAGTAGAGACGGGGTTTCACCTTGTTGACCAGGATGGTCTCGATCTCTTGGCCTCGTGATCCACCTGCCTCGGCCTCCCAAAGTGCTGGGATTAGAGGCGTGAGCCACCACACCCTGCCCTAAATTCTCGATTTTTATCAGGTTTTGTTTTTGGCTGGTCCCAAAAGAGGCATTCAACCATAATACCCCCTGTGTTTCCCAGTTTTCTATTACCGACTATGGAAACCTGAATTATGTGAGTTATGTAGCCAAAAATCACTTAGTATTTATTTGAAGGTTATATTGATCACATGACACCTGGGGAGCAGGCTTCATTCTATCTCAGATCAGCCTAAGAGAAAGACTGTCACAGTGAATTTTATAGATAATTCCCTTATGAGATTTCAAATTTCTCTTCCTTAATATAACTCTCATGACGTATATTTTATCATAAACAAATAGACTTACCAACTAAAGTGGCAAGATAGAAAGTTTTTGATGATGGCATTTTCCATTGCCATTATGTTAGGACTTCCTGACCACCAAGTTTCAGACAAAAGTATGAAGTGCTTATATTAGAATTATCCTAGACTTATTTACTCCAGTTGTGAGTTTTTTGCCTAGACACTGTAGCTACCCTGTTGCCTCTTTTTCAGTCTCAGAACCCAACTCTTCCCAGGTCCTCATGATTTATTTTACCTGTCAGTCAATATCCTTTCACTGAAATTTCTTTTTGCTTGGAACAGTCATGTTGGGTGTTTGTTGCTAATGACTAAGAATGCTGACTTAATATTAGGTTGGTGCAAAAGTAATTGCGGTTTTGCCATTAAAAGTAAAGACAGGCAAAATTCCAATTACTTTTGCACCAATCTAACAGTTGACTGCTGAAGTTGCATTTTTGGAGATTGGGAAACTGTTAAGTGTGTCAAGTTTTAGACAGTCTGCTGTGGATTAAGACTTTTTGCAGAATATGAGTACCTGAGAAACAGGTCATAGAACTTCTACAAGGTTTCAGGGAGATTAAGAAGGGATATAGGAGGAGACCAAGGAGAGACATTATCTGCTTCACAATTTTGTCTAAAATGAACTTAAGTACATAAACCAAGCAGAAATATTAAAGCAAATTGAGCACAAGGGGCAGAAAAAGCTGGGAAAAATCAGAAACAGATGGTTCTAATCCCCCAACTAAGGTCATGAACCTGAGTTCAATAGACCACTGGGCAAATGACCAAATGCCAGGCATATTGCACTGTCCTTGATAATTAAGGCTAATTAAATTGTCCTTTCATATAAGTCCAACGTTGGAGCATTTAGTATATTATAGACAAATCTTGTTTTATTGGGAACATTTATGTAACAAATTTACTGATCACATACTAAGTGAAAATTATAGTATTTTCTCTTAAGTGTTTATCAATAGCTTAGGGTAAATTTGAAAAGAAAAATTATAGGATTTCTTCACCTCTAAGAATTAATACAGATTTTTAATTGTCACACATACATATACAAAGATATTGACCAAAGTAAAATGTCGTCTTTCTTTACAATTTTTGCTTTTCAGATGTATTTTTTTAAGTTTCTGTACATTTAGAACTTAGAAACTAAATTACAGAGAATTATATATGTTCTTAAATTAACCATAGCTTTATTTGCCCATAAAGATACAATTAAACTTTTTCCAAAATAGTCAGTGTTTTCTTGCCTTATATACATCTATATTTCCTCCACTGCATTGTTTGAGATTCAGTTTGACAATCTGCATTAAAAATAATGGGATTAAGCTTTGTACTTTTTCACCCACAAATGCTTGTTTCCTGACTTGTATTCTTAAATTTCTTAAAATGATTGTTTTTGTATGGAAATAAAGTGCATTGTGTTTGCATCTCAAAAGACTGACTGCTCTTTACTCATTGTGTTTTATCTTTGTGGGAAATAAAATGAGACTTCATTAAAATGTTTTCATGAAGAGCTTTATTAGAGATGAATTCCCCATGTCAGGAGCATGTGCATTTCTGCTTCATATACGTAGCTCATATAAAAGGCTGATTATAAGAACACACTCTGGATGTGCCACATTTTTACTATAAGAAAGAGAAGCTATTTTAAGAATTTGCTTATTATTTTTGTTTGAGAAAATAAAAATTGCTTGCCATATTTATTTAAATCATTTATATCAATTGTATTACCCATTATGTATAGATTGATGTTTGCTGACACATGCAATAAACATTCAAGAAATGTTTATATATTTACTTTTAAAATACTTAACTATCATCTTTTTGTGCCCTCATATCTTGTTCTTTTGCAGAATCGTTTGGCATAAGGAGGCTATTATATTAACTCAAATGGAAAACCTGATAAAGACTCACATATATAAAAAACACTTGGACATACATAAGCTTTGCTTTAACTACACAAACACATGCACATTCACATAAATAGTATTTTTCAATATGGCCAGCATGCATTTATGAAATTTTTATACATGTGTTTGCTTAACAAAAGGCTACATTTTTTCAACCTTTTAGTGTCTTTATTCTGTTCTTTTAGTAAAACGCTTCAGATACATTTGAGCTTTTTCTTAGGTGTGCATTCAGTATCTATCACTCAACTGCTACTTCTGCCAATCTTACCCTGAAACTGAACGTCCTCTGGAGTAATGGTTGGCTATTCTACTTGATAGTGGTTGAACATCATTATTAATCAGGCAATGCTTGCTACCCACAGAGCACCCAGTACCTGCTGTGATACATTTTTTAAGGTGATGCTCAGAAAACATAGAGGTGTGCTTCTAAATTATAAAGTTATAATTTATAAAGTTATAAATGAGCTCAAGGGTTCACAAGAAAATATTTATTTTTTTAATGAATAAGGATTTTCATCAGTGATTATCTTAATGAATAATTACTCTGATGAATGATTTCTCACAACTAAGCTTTCGGTGACTACTTTCTGTTAACTGATTTATTTCTCAAAAATGACAAGAAAAATATGTTATTATATAGTTAAATACTTCTAGTACTTTTTCAAGATTGATAAGTGAATGGAACATTTGTTAATGATTATAATAATGATTTTTAAAGGAAAAATAGTTAATTCAATTGTTTTAAAACAAGGTATAAATATTTTAGAAGATAATCTCTAGCAGAAATAATGCAATTAAATACATATTGCTAATTGAATTATGTTGTTTATCACTACCCTGCTATTTCTGAAAAGGAAAAATGAAAGAATTATAGTAGATTAAGGGCATTCTTATTTGAATCTTTTACAGTAACTGAATATATATGTGTGTGTGTGTTTATACATTTCCTCTCCCCCCACAAACACCACAGTTACTTCCCCACACACAGAGTAACCACTCCTGAAGTTTACATAGATTCTGTTGAATCTACAGGCAAAATACTCACTTTGTGCTTGGTGCTATTTTTGTGAAATATGATAGGAGAAACCATAAAATGCTATAGCATATCCTATTTATTTTCTTCAAACTGGGGAATTAATAAAGAAACATGGAGAAAAATATTATTTGTTATCTAATCTTAAATTTTACTAAAGTATGATGTAAATGTCACGTAACCTGGTCTTCTAGATCTGGGCATAGCATTCAGATTTTTTTTTTTAAGATCCCAGAGCAAGCCATTTATTATAACATGACTATTTTAAGAATGTTCAGCTCATTATTTATGTCTTTAGAAAATGCAGTCTAGGCATTATCAAACAAACCTTAAATGTAATTATAATTGATTTTAAAGAGCAAACTGATTATCAAATGGTCAAGTTGAAATATACTACAGTGTTATTAAATGTGATTGTTTTTGTGACTATGCTGAAAAAAGGCCACATAGAAATCTGTTGTGGTTTTCTGAAGTATTTTATTTCTGTTTTCTCCTTATGAATTCAGATAAAACTTTGGTAATAAATAAGAATCTTCTCTCACAAAAGCCAGACTTTGCAAACAGCTTACATCTCTATAAAAAGGAATATTTTGCATATGAGATGTGCATTCTTCTTGGTTCTCGTTAGGAGTGAGTTGTTACACAGCAAGTAAGGCTGTAATACAATTTTGGATATTACTTCTGTGGTTATGATCAAGTGTGCAAAAACATCTTCAGGATAAGATGCCCGTGACAATAACTGTTTCAGGTGAAGAAATGAGAAAATTATATAAATAACAAAAGTAAAACCCAGGTATCTCAGTTGCATGTCAATTTCTCTTAGACTCATTTGGTGTCTGAATTATTTTTAAGATTACAATTTTCTTACTGTACATGAACAGGATTGATCTGGACTTGCTTTCATCGCTTTTTCTGAGTAAAATTTTTGCTAAAGTTAAGAAAACTCTCAATTACTAGATGAGTATTTTCCATATTGTCAGAAAAAAGTAATAAATGAAGAAAAAATTAGAGTAACTTGATGATTAAATTGAAGGGTATAAATCTAACTCAATGAGTTTAGAGGTTTTAATCCTTTTCATTCACTGATGCATCCTTTGCATGCAGAAATGCTTCTGTAACATTGTAGAAGTTTAATAAATATTTGTTAAATGAGACCACTTTGATATAATAGTAAATATATAGATCTGCCAGCCTTCTCAATATTTTAATCAAACCCTACCTTGTTGTCTGTACATACACATAGTTTCCTTCTCTGACCTCTAATTACCATCCTAACTCCCATCAAGAACTGCAACATAACCAAATCACAATTAGTTGGCTTGAAAGAGGCATCTATCACCTTTCATATCTTACATGGATAAAAGTATGCCTATTCCTAAAATATACAGTGGTAAATATCTTAATAAAAGGGTAAAAGGCCAGGTGAGGTGGCTCATGCCTGTAATCCCAGTACTTTGGGAGGCCAAGGTGGGAGGATCACAAGGTCAGGAGATCGAGACCATCCTGTTTACTAAAACTTCTTTAAGGTTAAACCCTAGAATTTAAAAATTTCTAGAGGTAATTTTGAATTTAGATTCTTAGACATTTATTATTGATTTCAATTTTTTTTAATTCCAAAAGGGCTTTAAACACACGAGCATCCAGATATTCTGGGATATATAGCAATATGGATCTATAGGTTACTTCCAGTTTTCTTGGTTCAATGTTTAACAAAGATGTATGTAATTTTATCTCTGAGAATAAACCCAAAATATTGTTGATAGTGCACTGTTTACTTGTTTGAGAAAACTAGTAAACTACATATGTCAAGTGTAGCCTGAATTTAAATCTAGCTCACTATAAATAAAAGCTTTAGCATTATTTTTCTAAGAAATAAATATTCCTTTTTTATTTTTCATCTCATAACTGAAAAATTATAATATCTCATGAATGAAGGATAACTGACAGGTAGGGTGCCCTTGTTAGATATAAACTACGATGAATCAGATGTCATCTGTCATATTCATCAAAATGTTATGTCACTTTGATGATGTCTGATTTATTTTCTTTTGTAAGGTGAACAGCCTGACATGAATAAATTTTGATTTAATATATGAATTGAGTAAAAAGAGAACACAGTACATAATTTATTAATGGTATTCATTTTTATTATGTTTAAACTTGGGTTCCTATTTTCTTTTAATATTGTAATAAAAAATAATTGTTTTAATTCTCATGATTAAAATAGCTATGCTATGCAAAAATAGTTAATAGAAAATTATGACAAAAAATTTAACAGTAACTCAATTATTGCATTGCTCAAGGCTCGTAAATACCAATTTAAGTTTAAATTTATTTGTAAGCATGAACATAATACATAAAACTCATTCTGGGCTGTTTTAAAGGTACATTAGAAGACATTTTTAGAATTAAGCTAACTAAAATAATACGTGAAATAAAAACAAAGTAGGCCACATTTGAAATTCAGTACCCTAATATTTCAAATTCATCAACAATTACAGACAAATTCAACTCAGCCTTCAATTTTCTGGAGTTAATTGAAGTTTAGATATGGCTTTTAGGATGACAACTTTAATTTCCTTTTATTCTTTGGTATTTCACAAGTTGGCCATTGCAAAATAAAATTGTTATATGGAAATATTGCACAGTCAACATTTTCACCATTTTTATATTGCAAATATGAATACCAAAAAAGATGGAAGAAATCCAAGGCCACATGAAGATCCCAACTAGGTTCTGTTGTGCTCTTGGCTCTATTTCTAAGCTGTTATCTTGGATTATACTCATTTTGCATTTTCTTTTAATTGCTAGGAAGAAAACTAGTCTAAGAAAAAAATATTTTGTTATTACATATTGGAATATAAAATTTATTTCAAATACACCAGGTGCGGTGGCTCACGCCTGTAATATCAGCACTTTGGGAGTCTGAGGCAGGTGGATCACAAGGTCTAGAGATCAAGACAGTTCTAGTCAACATGGTGAATCCTCATCTCTACTAAAAATACAAAAATTAGCCAGTCATGGTGGCATGCGCCTGTAGACCCAGCTACTCAGGAGGGTGAGGCAGGAGAATCTCTTGAACCCAGGAGGTGGAGGTTGCAGTGAGCCGAGGTCATGCCACTGACTCCAGCCTGGTGACAGAGCAAGACTCCATCACCAAAGAAAAAAATCTATTTCAAATAACTTAAACTTTAAAAGCAAATTTATGTTACTTTGATTAGAGATGTGCTGAACACTAACAACACAAATGCAGTGGTAATTGGAATAAAAAGCTTATTTACTAATAACCGATACTTGTTTCAGTCTAATCAACAGAATCAGTCAGAGTAACTAAAATTCTGTTTTACAAAGTTTTAAAAACCTGCATTTTATAGTATTTCCACAGGACTGCAGATACTTGAAATAGAAAGACCATTGGATTCACCTAAAGAGTACTGTCCAATGGAAATATAATGTTAGTCACAAAGGTAAGTCAACGTGTGCAATTAATTTTAATAATATAATTTATTTAACTCAATGTACACAAAAATTTTCTTTTCAAAATATAATTGATGTAAAAACGCTAAGATTTGTTGTTGTTGCTGTTGTTGTTCTATGTCTTTCAAATCCATGGTGTATTTTACACTACATCTTCATTTGGAATAAATATTTCCCAGGGCTGATAACTACATGTGTCTATTGTCCACTGCTTTGGATGGCAAAGACCTACAGCACCCCATTACCTTGATATTCAGATGTGAGAATACTTTTGTTGAAGTGAGTCAGATAAAAGAAGGCTATAAATGTCACGTATTTTGATAAGCACTGTTGATATTTCATAATTTCATAGCCATCCATTCCACATCCATAGATTCAACCAACCAAAAATCAGAACTATTTGAAAAATAAAAGCAATAAAAATAAGAATACAACAGTAATAATATTTTTAAAATACAGTATAATAACTTTTATATAGCATTTACATCGTATTAAGTAGTATAAGTAATCTAGTCTATTTAAATTATGCATGAAGATTTGCAAAAGGTATGTGCAAATACAGTTGACCCTTGAACAACAAGGGTTTGATCTGGGTCAGTTCACATATACAGAGATTTTTTAAAAATAAAAGTTACATTGAATATCACTTCCTCTCCTGCTTCCCCTCCCCCCTCCCTCTGCCTGTCTTCCTTCTCTGCCAACCCTGAGACAACGAGTCCAAAACCTCTTCTTCTTCCTCCTCCTCAGCATATTCATTGTGAAGACAATAAGAATGAAGAACTTCATGATGTTCTCTTTTCACTTACTGAATAGCAAATACATATTTTTTCTTATTTATGATTTTCTTAATACCCTTTTCTTTTCTCTAACTTGCTTTATTGTAAGACACTTATATTATTAGCAAGACTTCCAGTCAAAAGTTAAGTTTTGGGGGAGTAAAAAGTTACACACAGATTTCTGACTGTGAGAAGGGGGTGAAGTCCTGGAATCAATCCTCTGTGGATACCAAGCTACAACTCTACTGGTCTCCATAGAGGCAACAGAGTTGCTGGATACAAGTATAAACATTAGAGCCTACAGTGGCTGAGTGTATTTATCAGTTAGCATTAATTTTGGCATGTTATCTTTCCTCTTATTTGCTCCATTTACCCAACAATAGAATGAGAATAAGATTAATACTTATTTCAGAGTGGTGACTCCAGATATACAATTTTTTTAATACAATGTCCAGCACATAGGAGAATTATTGTAGGTATTCCTGTTTTAGTAGACTTGCTATCTTTACATAATCATTTAACCTCTATCACTTATTTTTATGGTTAAAAATCAGTTTGGAGTAATTATTCATTGTAGACTGCATTGCAACATAATAAGCCTTTCTTGTATGAATACTTGATGGTCAATTAAAAGGTGTGCATTTCCTTTTGAATATACTTTTTGGAATTCTGAGTCTCTCGCCTTCTCAGAACTATTAAAATCCAAAATCACTTACTAAAATTTTGACTATTTCTTTGATTTTCAAAATATTAAAAAATATAGTATTACAAGATGCTACATATTTTAATACCAAGTGTGTTAGTCAGGATTTTCTAAAGGGAACCAATAGGATAGATGTATATATAAAGGGGAGTTTATTAAGGAGTATTAACTCACACAGTCACAAGGTGAGGTCCCACAATAGGCGGTCTACAAGCTGAGGAGCAAGGAAGCCAGTCCAAGTCCTAAAGCTGAAGAACTTAAAGTCTGATGTTCAAGGGCAGGAAGCATACAGCACAGGAGAAAGATGTAGGTTGGGACACTAAGCCAGTCTAGTCCTTCCATATGCCTCTGCCAGCTTTTATTCTGGCCTTGATGGCAGCTGATGAGATTGGCCCCACCCAGATAAAGGGTGGATCTGCCTTTCTCTGTCTGCTGACTCAAATGTTAATCTCCATTGGCAACACCCTTACAGACACACCCAGCAACAAATTTGGAATCCTTCAATCCAATCAAGTTGATGCTCAGTGTTAATCATCACACCAAGTTATCAATTTTTTCCCCTTTCATAGTATTTAAATTAAATTTCTGAATATGGTCATTTAACTTTTTGATTTTCACTTGACCATGTGATTCATCCTTGTTTATCGTCCACTCCTTTTTATTATATTTATTTATTTATTTATTTATTTAATTTTTGAGACAGAATTTCATTCTTGTTGCCCAGGCTAGAGTGCAATGGCACAATATCAGCTCACTGCAAACTCTGCCTCCTGGTTCAAGTGATTCTCCAGACTCATTCTCCCAAGTAGCTGGGATTATAGGCACCCACTATCAAACCCAGTTAATTTTTTGTATTTTTAGTAGACACACGGTTTCACCATGTCAGCCAGGCTGGTTTCAAACTCCTGACCTCAAGGAATCCCCCAGCCTAGGCATCCCTTTCTATTGCTTTTTAATCTTTACTTGTCATGCCACTTGATTATCATTGTCATTATGGGCTTTTCTTTCTCTGAACTTTTAATCTATCTACATTTCTCTGCTACTGAAGCAGTCCAAATTGCATGACACTTTGATGTAGTTCAACAGAATTACATAAGGAAGGCTATCACCCATGTGTCCCAGGGTGTTACAATTCTTTGCCTGCAGATCAAAGTAACAGTGAACATTTTTTATGAATTTATTGAAGCATCAGACAGATATTTTCACGGGATGACTAAGGTGATCTTAGAAGAAAGAAGTCAAAATTAATAATATTCAGGTAGAAATTCCAAAATAAATAAAATCTACTTGAAAGTATATTCTTCAGAATTTCTTTTTAAGAGAAAGAGACTTTGGGTTTAGAATTGGACTTTGCCAAAATTTATTTTAGAAAGACAGATATTTGTCAAGTAAATAGAAGTGGGAAAGTAGGAGGAGAAAAATATGGAAATGGCACATGTAGACATAACAATAAAATTCTGCATTACTAGAGAGTTTATAAATAACCCATTTCTATATGTATCAGTATACAGAAAATATGTTCATTCTTTTTTGGTCTTTTGTGATGATATACCCAGATTTTTCTTGCCTAAAATTTTAAAAATGATCTACTAATAAGTTAATTTTTTTGGTAATTGCTTGATTATAGCATTATTATATTTTTAGTGCTCATAAATGTAATCAAATCTTTTGCATTTGTGTCCATTTACAAAATTAGCAGGGTACATACAAAGTACATATCTGGAAACTGAACTCCTTAGGCTGTACAATTTCAATTAGCTGAAATTAGCCACCAAATGGTGGATAAGCTTATTGGAAAAGTACATTTGATGCTAAATTTTTTAAATAAAGGTGTTTTAAAATGACTTTCCTTCACTTTCAAAAAGTTGTGAATGGCAAAAGAGAATACAAATGCCTAATGCAATCAGGACTTTTTATGAAAAGTATAAGGAAATGATCAGATTTAGGCCATAATAACATTACCATTCCATGGTATTATTTTTAACTAATTAAAGAAGAGCATTATTTCAGTAATTATTTGTGATCCTCCTTTGAGTCTTAAATTTTATTAAATTTATTTTTATATCTATCATCATAATGAAGCTTACAAAAACAGAAAGTCTCATTTTTCATTGATTAATTTACCATATCTAGTCCAAACTTAAGCTTTGATAATAGGTAAATGCTGCTGAAGAGTAAAATAATTCATTTTGTAACTGTTGTTAATGCCTAGTACAGAAATTACTGAATAAGTGAAGAGCAAACTAGCAATCCCTAGAGGACCCACAGACCCTCTGAAGGAAGTGGACTGCTCCTTCAGGGCCTGGCTGAAACCCCAAATACTGTGAGTACCCCAGCTGTGGAAGTGGGAAAGGGAGATCCTCCTCTCCCTAACACACACCAGCACTGGTGAACCTAAAGGTCTGTTTGGAGGAGAACTTATTGACTTTACCTGGAGCGGAGTCAATTTAGAGAGCCATGCATAATACAGGGGTAGAGGAAGCTGCAGAAAGGCGTGGGAACTCACTGGGTCCCCAAGCAGCCCATTCCTTCCTGGCACCACAGGGATTCATCAGGATGGTGGCCATAGGAGCATGGAGTAAAACTCCACAGGGAAAAGGAAATCTCTAGCTGAACTTTGTAACAATTTGAACAGGGTGAGAAACCTCCTGGGCAGAACATAGGTGAGGGCACAAATTTGGTGTGGAGACTCCACAGGCAGGGGAAGAACCAAGACCTTTTCTTTTGCAGCTAGGAGGTGGGCAACCTTGGGTCAGTTTTCAAGTCTGTCTTGCCCTCCACCAAGAAACAGACTCAGAATTATTGTGGGGTTGACATGGTAGGAGTGAGACTGGGCCTTTGTTTTGTATGGAGCTGAGTGAGGCCGGTGATTGCCAGGTTTACCCTACTTCCCTGACAACCTGATGACTCAGCAGAAACAGCAGTAATCCTCCTAAGTACACAACTTTAGTGACCTGTGTATCTCACCCCATCCCCCACAGCAGCTGCAGAAAGACCAATCCAAGAAAAGTCTGAGCTCAAACACACTTAGCCCTGGCCCCACCTGATGGTCCTTCCCTACCCACCCTGGTAGCAGGAGACAAAATGCACATAATCTTGGGAGTTCTAGGGTCCTGGCCACAGCCGGTTCGTCACTATACTACTACATCTTTCTCAAAAGCATCACCTCCTGGTGGGAGGCCAACCAGCACAAAAATAGAGCATTAAACCACCAAAGCTAAGGACTCTCACAGAGTCCATTGCACCCCTCGCCACTTCCACCAGAACAGGGGCTAGTATCCATGGCTGAGAGATCCATAGACAGTTCACATCACAGGACTCTGTACAGACAACCCCAGAACCAGTCCACAGCAGGGTAGACTCACTGGGTGGCTTGACCTAGAAGAGAGTCATCAATCACTGCGATTAAGCCCGCAAGAAGCCACATCCATAGGAAATGGGAGAGGGATCTACCTCAACGGAATACCCCGTGGGACAAAAGACTCTGAACAACAGCCTTCAGCCCTAGACTGTCCCTCTGACAAAGCTTACCCAAAAGAGAAGAACCAGAAAACCAACCCTGGTAATAGGACAAAACCAGGCTCTTTAACAGCCCCAAAACTCAGACTAATTCTCCAGCAATGGATCTAATCGAAGAGTTATCCCTGATTTACCTGAAAAGGAATTCAGGACATTAGTTATTAAGCTAATCAGGGAGGGATCAAAGAAAGGCAAAGCCCAATGCAAGGAAATTGAAAATATTCAAGAAGTGAAGGGAGAAATATTCAAGGAAATAGATAGCTTAAAGAAAAAACAATAAAAATTCAAAAAACTTTGGTAACACATTTAGAAATGTGAAATCCTCTGGAAAGTCTCAGCAGCAGAATTGAAAAAGTAGAAGACAGAAATTTAGAGCTTGAAGACAAGGTCTTTGAATTAATTCAATCCAACAAAGATAAAGAAAAAAGGAATAAGAAAACATGAACAAAACCTCTAAGAAGTCTCTGATTATGTTAAATTACCAGACCTAAGAATAATCAGTGTTCCTGAGGAAAAAGAGAATTCTAAAAGCTTGGAAAACATATTTGGGGAAGTAACCGAGGAAAACTTCCCCAACCTTACTAGAGGCTTCGATATCCAAATACAAGAAGCACAAGGAACATCTGGGAAATTCATCACAAAAGCTCTTTGCCTAGGCACATTGTTATCAGGTTATCCAAGGTTAAGATGAAGGAAAAAATCTTAAGAGCTGTGAGACAGAAGCACCAGGTAAACTATAAAGGAAAAACGGTCAGATTAACAACAGATTTCTCAGCAGAAACCCTACAAGCTAGAAGGAATTGGGGCCCTATCTTTAGCCTCCTCAAACAAAACAATTATCAGCCATGAATTTTGTATCCAGTGAAACTAAGTATCATTATAAAGGAAAGATACAGTCATTTTCAGACAAACAAATGCTGAGAGAATTTACCATTACCAAGTCACCACAACAAAAACTGCTAAAAGGAGCTCTAAATCTTGAAGCAAATCCTGGAAACACATCAAAATAGAACTTCTTAAAACCATAAATCACACAGGACCTATATGGCTATTGTAAATGGAGATACATTCTTTATTTTGCTCTGTTTGAAAGCTGTTGGTGTGTAGAAATGCTACTGATTTCTGTACATTTATTTTGTGTCCTGAAACCTTGCTAAAATTATCAGTTCTAATAGCTTTTTGGCATAGTCCTTAAGGTGTTCTAAATATAGAATCATATTGCCATTGAAGAGAGATAATTTGATTTCTTATTTTCCTATCTGCATCCCTTGTAGTTCTTTCTCTTGCCTAATTACTCTGGCTATCACTTCCAGTATTATGTTGTGTAGAAGTAGTGAGAATAGGTATCCTTGTCTTGTTCCAGATTTCAAGGGGAATGCTCCTCGTTGTTGATAATTCAGTATAATGTTGGCTGTGAGTTTAACATAGATGATTCTTCAAGGTATGTTTTTCCAATGAGGGTTTCTATCATGAAGAAACGTTGGATCTTATTGAAAACTTTTTCTGCTTCTGTTGAGATAAACATATGGTTTTTGCTTTTGATTCTGTTCATGTGGTGAATCACATTTATTGATTTGCATATGTTGAACCAAACTTGAATTGAATTCCAAGAATGAAGCCTATGTGAGCATGGTGATTTAACTTTTTGATGTTTTGTTAAATTCAGTTTGCTAGAATTTTGTTAAAAATTTTTACATCTATGCTTATCAGGGATCAGGGATATTGGCCTGTAGTTTTCTATTTTTGTTTTTTCTTTATCAAGTTTTGTATCAGGGTGATGCTGGCTTCATAAAATGAGTTAAAGAGGAGTCCCTCCTCCTCAATTTTTTAGAATAATTTCAGAATTGGTACTATGTCTTCATTTTACATCTGGTAGAATTCAGCAGTGAATCCATCATGTTTGGTTTTTTTTGTTGTTGGTGGTGGTGGTGAATTTTTTATTACTGATTCAATTTTGAAACTTTATATTGACTTATTCAGTGTTTCATTTTCTTCTGGAGTCAATCTCAGGAGACATTATGTTTCTAACAATTTATAAATTTCCACTAGATTTTCTAGTTTTTGTGCATAGTGGTGTTCATAATAGTGTCTGAGGATCTTTTGCATTGCTGTGGAATCAGTTGTGATATGACCTTTGTCATTTCTGATGTGTTACTTGGATCTTCTCTTTTATCTTTGCTAATCTAGCCAGTGTTCTATTGATCTTGTTTATCCTTTCAAAGACTCAAAATTTTGTTTTGTTCATTCTTTGTATACATTTCTGGGTCTCAATTTTCTTCAGTTCCACTTTGAGTGCATAGCTGTTTTTTCTTTTTCACTGCTCACTTTTAGCCTTAGTTTGTTCTTATTTTTCTAGTTCCTCTGGCTGTAATATTAGAATATTAATTTGAGATCTTTCTAACTTTATAAGGAAGGCACTTAGTGCTGTAAACTTTCCTCTTAACACTGCTTTTGCTGCATCCCAGAAATTTTGGCATGTGTCTCTGTTTTCATTTATTTCAAAGAATTTAAAAAATTTTCTGCCTTTATTTTGTTGTTTACCCCAGAGTCATTCAGGAGCAAGTTGTTTAATTTATATGTAATTTTGTGGTTCAGAGAGATCTTCTTGGTATTGATTTCTATTTTTATTCCATTGTGGTCTGGGAGTATGGTTGGCATGGTTATGATTGTATTGAATGTATTGTGATTTGCTTTATGACCTGTATGTCGTTCATATTTAAAAAAATAATAATTATTTTATTTTATTTTTATTTGTTTTAAAATTCCAGGGTACTTGTACATGATGTGCAGGTTTGTTAACATAATTAAACTTGTGCCATTATGGTATGCTGCACTGATCAACCCATCATCTAGGTACTAAACCCAGCATGCATTAGCATTTTTTCCTGATGTTCTCATTCCCAGCCCTCCCAACAGGCCTGAGTAAGTGTTGTTCTTCTCCCTATGTCCATGTGTTCTCATTGTTCAACTTCCACTTAGAAGTGAGAACATGTGGTATTTGGCTTTCTGTTACTATGTTAGTTTGCTGAGAACAATGGCTTCCAGCTTCAACCATGTCCTTGCAAAGGAATTCATCTCATTCCTTTTTATGGCTGCATAGTATTCCATGTTTTATATGTACCACAGTTTCCTTACCCAGTCTATCATTGATGGGCATTTGGGTTGATTCCATATTTTGCTATTGCGAATAGTGCTGCAATAAACATATGCATGCATGTATCTTTATAATAGAATGATTTATATTGCTTTAGGTATATACCCAGTAACAGGATTGTTGGGTCAAGTGGTATTTTTGGTTCTAAGTCTTTGGGGGAATTGCTACACTGTCTTCCTCAATGGTTGAACTAATTTACATTCCCACCAACAGTGTAAAAGTGTTCCTATTTTTTTTCAATCTTGCCAGCAACTGTTCATTCTTGACTTTTTAATAATTGCCCTTCTGACTGGCATGGGATGATATCTCATTGTGGTTTTGATTTGCGTTTCTCTAACGAGCAGAGATGTTGAACTTTATTTTCATGTTTGTTGACTACATGTATATTTTTTGGAGAAGTGTCTGTTCATTGAGCTTCCTTGAAATCTATGCTTCGAATTCTTTATATTTCATTTCTGAGTTTCTCCTTTTTTTTTTTTTTTTTTTTGAGATAGGGTCTTGCTCTGTCACCCAGGCTGGAGAGCAGTGGCATGATTTCGGCTCATTGCAACCTCCACCTCCTGGGTTCAAGCGATTCTTCTGCCTCAGTGTCCTGAGTAGCTGGGACTACAGGTGTGTGCCACCATGCCCGGCTAATTTTTGTAGTTTTAGTAGAGAGGGGGTTTCACCATGCTGGCCAGGCTGTTTTCAAATTCCTGATGCTTCCTGATCTGCCCTCCTCAGTCTCCCAAAGTGCTGGAATTACAAGCATGAGCCATCGCACCTGGCCCTGAGTTTTTGTTAGGGATCATTGCTGGAGAGCTAGTGCAATCCTTTAGTGGTATTACTACACTCAGATTTTTCATGGTGCAAAGATTCTCATCACTGGTTCTTTCTCATCTGGAAACATTGGCATTTCTAATTTTTGAAGTTATTTTCATGCAGGTAGAGTTTTTAAGATTTCTTTCTTTCTCTGTAATATTATTTTTCCCCTTTCCATTTTTCCCAATCCCCAGCAGGTACAACTCTAGAAAATGCTGGGTAAGGTCTTTTAGCTTTGCTTCTATAGCTCTATGCACTTCTTTTGGCAGGTTTTATATTGGGATGTGCAAGGATAGACCTTATAGGTAAGAGACAGCTGAGGCCAATGTAACTGAGTGTATAACATGAATCTTTTTTACTGGCAGAACTTTCTGTTGCCTCAGGAAATGAGCTGATTGATGGACTATATAGTGGTCTGAGTGCTCTACTCAGCTCCGAGGGGCCAGGCTAGGCCAGTTCACTTACAAGTCCCTCCGTGGCAGGCACAGGCAGTAGTGCCAATGGAAAAACCCAGTCAGCAACCACCAAGTGCCCAAAGGTGTGCCTAGGAATGGAGCTGAAAACCCACCTCAGCTCCACGTTCTCTGCACAGGAAAGAGAGATGGCCCAAACTTCTAATTCAGAGAGAGGGCACTCCAGATGCCTGGAGATCTGCCTGATCAGAGCAGAGAAGGCTTTGCCCAAGCAGGATTTATGGCCAGGAAGAATGTGGTAGCTCAGGCTGCTGAACCAGATAAGTGGGTATTCCAAATGCTTGGGGATCTGCATGGACAAGAAGCCCAGATGGCCGATCTGCACCAGGATCTTTTTATCAACCAATACCACCACAGGGGCCATTTGCTAACATTATCCTCTCTGAGATAGGGGATGTCTTTCATGATTCTAGCATAGTCACAATTTTCTTCTTGAATTAAAGTGCACAGAGTTAATCTTTATGTACTATCTTGCTGTTTCCAGGTAGTTGAAACATGTTGAAAGCCTTTAATCCACGATTTATCCAAAATTATTAAAACAAAGACAAAAAGATTATTTAAAAAAATTCTACTTTTAATGTTCTAAAGAAAAAGGAATATTTAGTATTCTGCCTTGTGGGAAGTGCAATTAGTAATACATTGTGATTAAAATACAATTATTATATAGGAAGACAATTAGAATTCTGTTATTCTTATATGGCTCCTTTCAGCATGAGTAAACATGATTTCTAATTTTTAAGATTATTAGTTACCAATTAATGTTTCACATAGTGGGTTTCTACTTGTTTTTTCTTTACAAGTTCCCTTTAAAATCAGTAAATAAACCTGTAATTGAATATGCACATTTCTACCATGTCAGCAAAGATAGTTTCCTAGAGAGAATGCTGAGGAGATAATTTTGCCCTTTGTACTTTGCTTCTATTAAACATTTATTTTAGGATACATGTGGAGCAATCCCAGCTACCTGAGAGGCTGAGCCAGGAGGATTGTTTGAGGCCTGGAGTTTGAGATTCATCTGGGAAATGTAGTGAGACCCTGTATCAAAAGAAACAAACAAAACAACTTTCAAAAATGTTTTCCCTTAATATTTTAACTAAACTTCTTTATGTAATATAATGAAATAAATACATGCCCCTTTTTTTTCCCTCCAACTATTCATGATAATTTGTCAAAAATATATTGGGGCATATAGTTATATTTAACAGATAATTCCACAAAATATTTTTGGAGAATATTTTCTCAAAATGATGTGTTCTCTTGTATTAAGGGGAGTGCTATTAGCAAACATTTGTTTGGAGAACTGCGTGGTAGGCGCAGTTTCATGCCAACGTTGTATGGATCTTAACTATATGGAAAGTAGCTATAGATTCCAACCTAAATCAGTTGAGTAAGAAACAAGTTCAATTGAAATCTACAGATGACTTCTAAGCACAGATCAGATATTATATTCCCTTTGAAGTGGCTATTGATTTGTTTGCTTGCAATAATCTTCTGCAGTCATATCTGATAGTTGGAGGGGCTGCCTCCTCACAAGTAATTCAACTTGTATGAAAAGGCCTCTTCATCTTACATTTTACATTTACTTGATATTTCTGTGGCCACCTACATGGGTTAGCTAATAGAGCAAAATATTAACAACCAAGTCTCTTCTTGGTGTGATTTACACAAAATCTATGCATTTGTTAAGGCTTATCATATTATACTTGAACTATCTTTTATGTCTGCAGTTTTATGCCTTAAATATAAGCCCATTGAGGACAGCAATGTCTTATTCAGCTTTATAGATTTAACACCCAAGATAGAGTCCTCCACCTAACATTTGCTTGATCAAGAATTAAAAATGGCTCATACAATTTAGAAAGATGGACATTATATAGAAGTCAAAATAAGTATTTTCAAAGATAAATTATTATTTTAGAAAATGGCATAGCTAATTTTTAATAAAACCTTTTCTAGAAACAAATTCACAATTCATTTATATAGCTTACTGACTTCAATCACTCCTTTTTTATATTACTGTGATCTTTGGAAGAGTTTGAAAATATGTCACTGTGGAAAGTTATTCTTTCTAGATGAAAAGCTATCACAAGTACTTTTCACCAATTAGACATTTGCTTCAGGAAAAAATGAATTACAAGAATTTGTATATATCCCTAAAATTAGCTGTAACAGTTATTTTTTTATTACCCACATGGTCAGACAAAATAGAATATTTCTTCTCAGGTATGTTTAGCATTGTTCAAGCTGTATGGTAATGAAAGTATTTTGTAATTCTGTTTGGAATAATAACTGAAAAGAGAAGCAACTTTAAAAATACGACATTTACAAATTTTCAACCAGGACTACTAAAGATGCATTCATAGATTTTTCTGTAACATGGTACAGGGCTTAGCCTTTATAGAGATACTCATGATGTTCCTTCAAAACCTCATACTTGCAGCCACTTTTCTTCACAAGAAAATAAACTTCATTGTTATAAAAAAAATCTGAGTAAGCATTTATATACAAAATGGAAGTCTATGAAGAGTCCAGAATTGCTGATTTGAACCACTCTGAGCTTTTATGTTTTCTCCATAAAACAGAAATTCAGCAACTCCTGTTCCTTGTCTAAATTTAAAATTGGGGTTTAGACATCTAAAAATGAGGAGAAAATGGGGAAACTTACATTATTATAAAAGTGAATTTTGAATAAACTACTTAAAATGCATTTCAAATTAAATGGCCTTTTACATACATGTATGCATATACATCATACTAATGCACTTAGAATACACTGCTGACAACAGATGCCAATGCTGACCAGTATAGGTGTCTTTATCCAAAGTAAAGGATCTACCTCTACACACAGGACCTGGCACACAAAAACACAAGATGTATTCTTCAAACACATAGTCAATACATTTAAAATAATTATATTTATTTGTACCTGTTTTAAGAATTTTGTGGTTTTCAGTTTTATTATCGTAAATTAGAAAAAAATCTTTATTGACTTTAATAATTAAATGTTAAAATTAATAAAAATTTAACTTTTTGTTCTCATTTACTGTATTTTTCTTAACCATTTATTATTTATAACACAAGGTTAGCATCTTCATATTATAAACGCAGACAGATAAAATAGGTTTTCTTTCTAAATCTACACCCTGCACTGATTGGCAAATAAATTATAATCACAGACGTACCATGCTTCATTTAGGTTTCAACCCACTTTCACTTGATTAGGAATTTGACTACAATTTTCATTCATTCTGGAATTTCTCAAAAATGGCCTTTTAAAGTTTGAATGATTTTAAAATTCTCTTTCTTTTTTTTTGTTTGAGATGGAGTCTCACTCTGTCACCCATGATGGAGTGCAGTGGTATGATCTCAGTTCATTGTAACCTCTGCCTCCTAGGTTCACGCGATTCTCCTGCCTCAGCCTCTTGAGTAATTGGAATTACAGGCACGCACCACCACATCTGGCTAATTTTTGTATTTTTAGTAGAGACTGGGTTTCACCATATTGGTCAGGCTGCTCTTGAACTCCTGACTTCATGATCTGCCTGCTTCTGCCTCCCTCTGCCTCCCAAAAAGATGCTGAGCCACTGTGAGCCACTGTGCCTGGCCAGAATTCCCTCTCTTTATCCACACATACATGCTGCATAATAAAGTGTTTTGAAGATTACCCAACAATTAATATAAAACAGCAGACACACCATGTGACATTAGTAAATGGTAGCTATTATTATTACTGTTGTTGCTGCTGTTGTTATTTACCTCATGTCAACATGCCAGGTAATGAGAGCACATCAGCAGTAAAGCTCTAATTCTCCTCTCTCTAAATTTGTTATCTTGATTCAAACCAGTGGTTACATTCTTTGCAAGCTCTGTATTTGTTTTCCTAGCTTCAAAACTTTTACTGCCTTTCTCACAGAATTGGAGTTTAATAACAATTATATCAATAATAAAACATTAAGGTTGGTAGGAACTGTGTTCAGTACTTTTTAACATACCTCATCTCATTTAATCTCCACAACTTTGTGCTACAGGTATTATTAGCTCTGTTTTACAGGAAAAAAACATGAAGGCTCAGAGTGGTTTGATAACTTGCCTAAGCCAGTATAGCTTGTAAATTGTTAATTCAGAATTCAATCCCAGCTATGTTTCACTGCCAAGGCAAAAACTTTAAATCCCCCATAGTATAATTGTGAAAAAGAAAGAAAGAAAGAAAGAAAGAAAGAAAGAAAGAAAGAAAGAAAGAAAGAAAGAGAGAGAGAGAGAGAGAGAGAGAGGGAGGGAGGGAGGGAGGGAGGGAGGGAGGAAGGGAGGGAGGGAGGAAGGAGTTTAAGGTAGAACATTTCCTGTGCAGCAACATCTAATTAATATATTCTAGAAAACTACAATCTCTTAAAAGGTAATGTCTACATAATATGGCTGCAATCTTTTACCCAGGGCAGAGAATTGAAACACCTTAAAAGCGTGTAAGTATTATATGAACTGTTGAGCATATAGAGTATAAAAATTGAAGGTAAAAATTCTGATTTCTTGGTGATAATTTCTTGATATCTCTAATAAGTCTGAGTTTCAGTAGAACTCCCAATTTAATTGGACCTTTTTTTAAAAATGGAGATATTTGAAGTTAAATGTTGAGCTTCCGAATAGAAAATGCTTTTAAAGCAAAATGGCCTTTGTTCTTTCTTTACTATGACAGAAGCCAACTTCTTAAAAGACTGAACACAAATGTAATGTGATATTTTGCACATCCTGGCAGAAGAAGTCTGAAGTTTTATAATTACTTAAGTTCTACGTATCATTGGACATCATGACATTATGTTATTAGTAAAAATGATGTGTTCCTAGTGGTATAATTAAGGGATTTCATTTTTGTAATATAATGCAATTGCCTCAATGACCTATTGCATTATAACCTGACAATTTTAAGTGTTAAAACTTTGAGAATTTTGCCTAGGTCCTAATAGATGTAGCATATATGATGCCTTACAATATTTAAAAGGACCATACTTTGAGCAATATTTACCAGCAAAGAAGATAGATGGACAAAACCAAAGTGCAAGCTAAATAGTAAGTCACCGAATACGTATTCATTAAATGAGTGAATAATAAAAGTAGTGGTAATTTTATATGGTATTATAGCCTATAATGTGCTTTCAAAAATATTCAGACACTTGTTTTTCTAACAAATACTTATAATTATGGAGAAAGTATATTTGGTAAGTATAAGGTTATTAAAACAAACATGATAAGCTCCTTTTATTCAAGAATGTTATGGTCTAATAGAAAATACAGATAAGTAGGTAATTTTAATAAATTTCCCAGCACAGTATCTAATACATAGTAAAATATAATGCTTCTGCATTTAAGAAAGAGTAAATAATGAGCATAGCATAACTGAGTGATATTGACTAAAGTGGTATGATTAATAATGCTAGCAACAACAATAATAATAACTAAGTATAGTAATAAGGCTGGCAGCTGACATTTATTGAAGGATTACTTCAAGGCCCAATGCAAAAGAAAATGTTGGGCCTTTCATTCAGAAACTGTTAATTTTAAAATGGCAAAAGCTAAGCATCTATATTTTTAGTAAAAACGTGGTTTCACTGTGTTGGCCAGGCTGACTATTCCTATTTATTGGGAATGCTTGCTCATATATTTTTCTAAATGTGTGTAAACCACTGCTTTATGAAAATATTATTGCTATAGTATGCAGGATTACTTAAAATGGATAAGATTGGATTCAAAGTCCATTTCAGAGGCTGTTGAATTAATCCAAGCTGGTGATGATTTACTATATGTTATAACTCTAATTTGTTCACATGGAAAATTAGAGTTATAACATTAATACTGATGCCCTAGTATATTCCTTTTCAATAATGAGATTATAAAGACCTGGCTGGGTGCAGTAGCTCATGCCTATAATCCCAGCACTTTGGGAGGCCAAGGCAGGCTGATCACTTGAGGTCAGGAGTTCCAGACCAGCCTGACCAACGTGGTGAAACCCCATCTCTACTAAAAATACAAAAATTAGTTGGATGTGGTAGCAGGTGCCTGTAATCCAAGCTACTTGGGAGGCTAAGACCAAAGAATCACTTGAATCTAGGTGGCAGAGGCAGCAGTGAGCTGAGATTGCACCACTGCACTCTGGCCTGGGCAACAAGAACAAAACTCCGTCTCAAAAAAAAAAAAGCCCTAAGTACTACCTTTTCAAGGCTATTCTAGATCACTTTATTTGTAACATCCTAAGCCTAAGTATTCTTTAACCATTGCTCTCCAAGGGGAGTTATTATAAAAATATTTTAGATTGTTCTCAGTAGTGTAATATCTGAATATTGTTTAAATATTGAAATCTACCAAAATGATCTACCAAGTTTCTGGTGTTAGAACTTCAGCTTGGATGAACTGTTCTTATAAGTCCAGTTAGTGTAGTAATGTTACTTATCTAGGACACCAGTAATATCATAAGCCCATCAATTGTCCTTATTCATGCCACCATCACAATCCTGTTTCTCTTACATCATCCTACCATAGGTCATTTCTTTCATTGTTGGCCACCTTCACACTCTTTATATTTTATTTTATTGAAATTGTCTTCCATTTAAAATACAGCTTTTGGACTTCCGGGTAAACACAGATGATCTCAGCTTCCTACCAAAAACAACGCACATTAAAACACTAAAATGCCTGAACTAGATTATAGAAAGAAATATACCCAAAAGAATAAGAGGAAAAGAGACAACTGGATATCAAAATTTTAAAGCATACATATCATTAAATTATGCCAAAAGAAAAACTAAGAGCTAAGTGTTCACTGACAGACCAGGTGAGACTGAAACCTACGTGTTGGCAGAGAGGAAGCCCATGAGGACCAAGTCAGTCTCTCGCGCAGAACCTGCACATGTGTGTGGAGTGGAGGCACCAAGAACTCAGAGTATGGGAGTGAGGGGAAGTTCTGAAAGAGAAAAGATCTGTTGAAAACCAACATCACCCAAATATACCTTGTAGGAGAGAATACTTTTATACTCTTAAGGCATAAAATCAGAGACTGTAGATCAGTGACTTTAGAAACTACTGAAAGGGTGGTAGGTTCTGAAAGTGAGGTAGGTTCTGAAGTTACTGATCTATAGTATCTCTGATTTATGCCACAAGAACATAAAAGTCTTCTCTCCGACAAGAGAAGAAGCATAAAAGTATTCTCATATTGCACAAAAGGTGGAGAGATTAAGACAAATTCTCCGAATTAAGTAACAGTTGCAAGCCCCTTGCCACACATTTGGCTTCCAGTGCATCTACATATATGCTTAGAAGCCTAGGGCAAGAGCAAGCTGAATTCCCCTCTGGAAACAATAAAAGACCAGTGACAGATTAAGTGAAAGATGTAATTACAAGTATTGATATTTGGAGGCCATTCCCTACTCTTCTACATTGACTTTCATTCATTGACAATTTCTACCAGGCTCACAGAACTTCCAGAGAGTACATTAATGCCTCACAGTTTATTATGAAAGTACAACTAAGAAATGTGACACATCTGAGGGAGTCAATATCAAACAAAAATGGATATGAATAAAACAGATACAAAGGAGAAGGCAGAAGAAATTTAATTCTTATGGCGAGAATAACAATAGATGATCAGATAATAGAAAATTTTTTTATTTGAAATTTGCTGGAATATGAATTACATAAACATAAATAGTGAAAAGACATTTTGGAAAATCACTGAGAAAGCAAAATGAAATAGAGGGTTATATAAATTAGTAAAATCATAAATTATTACAAAACCTGAGGATTAGTTGTGGGAAAGCCTGATGTGGAGGAAATTGTGAAATAAATGATGTAAGAATAATTTACAAAGTTAAGGGACATGAAATGTTCAGTTCAAATAGCACACTGAGTACTTGGATAAAGAATTTTAAAATACCCATATTAAATTATCAGTAATGACTATAAAAATCTCAAAGCACCTGAGGAAAAAATGAACAATCTTAAAAACTTCCAGAGAGAGAGAGAGAAGGTATACACAGAAAAATATCATGTTAAATAATGGTGTAACTTTATTAAAGCAATGATGGAGATTAGAAATCACTGAAGAAAACTCTTCAAAATCCAAAGGACATTCATTTTCAATAAAACTGTTATTATCTTTCCATTTTATCTATCATGTATCAGTGTAGAATAAAGATGTTTCTATAAATGCCTCTCTCAAAAATGTTGCCTCTCATGCTTGCTTTCTCTAAAAGCTACTTGGATAATGTTACTTTAACAAACAAACAAAATCTAGCAAATTAAGTAAGAAGAAGAAATACATTCTCGGAATGGCAAGAACTCTCCAGCATAATGGGCCTGGAGATCTGTCTGAAAAATCACTACAGATTGCTAGACACTGGGTGCATAGGAGGAGACAGGGTTCCCTACTATCACAAACACCAACAACAAAGACAAAACCTGCTACTTCATATGGGTCCAACAGGGGTTTTACTATTACTCTGAATAACTTTGAGGAAACATAACAATTAGTGTCTAGAGAATCAAGCAAATAATAAACAATAGCAAACATTATATTAAAAAAAAAAAAAAAAAAAAAACGTTGAAGGCCAGGAGAGTGGATCATGCCTGTAATCCCAGCACTTTGGGAGGCCAAGAAAGGTGAATCATGAGGTCAGGAGTTTGAAACCAGCCTGGCCAACATAGTGACACCCCCGTCTCTACTAAAAATAAAAAAAAATTAGCTGGGTGTGGTGGTGGGCACCTGAAATCCCAGCTACTCAAGAGGCCGAGGCAGAGAGTCGCTTGAAACCAGAAAGCAGAGGTTGCAGTGAGCTGAGATAGCACCACTACACTCCAGCCTGGGCAACAAGAGCCAGTCAGAAAAGGAAAGGAAAGGAAAAAGGAAAGAAGAAGGGGAGGGGAGGGGACGAGAGGGGAGAAGTGATAGCATTACTTCCTAGGCTCAGCTGTTTTACCGTCTTTGCTCTGACCCTCTTTTACCATCAATGCCTTAGTTTATCTCCATTCCATACTATGACATTTGTATTGTGAATAGTTTTCCTACTGTCATTATTACTTCTCTCTAATCTATTCTTCAGCTTGCAATTAGAATGATTTTAAAAATAAAATTTAAAAACTGGTTAAATTACTCAGAGAGGAAACAGTTTTACATAACACATGGTAATTACCAAATGTGAATGTTTTTGCTTAAGTAAAGGGGACAACTTGAAAAATAAGTTTAGAGATAAGGCAATAAAACTTTAAATTATTCTTTATGAGTTTTGATTCAATCTGTGAGAAGTTAGCTGATTAAATAAGGTTCCGGAACAGAGAAGAGGTAGGAAAGCTAAGCTTAAAAAACCCAAACTGTTTGCAATATAAAGGTACATTTTAGTTACAGGTATTTGTTTGGTGTTGCTTACAATTGTTTAAAAGCAAAATGACAAGAAGCTTGGTTAACTCAAGGCTAGTGGAAACATAAAAACAGAGGTTAAAAAAAAAAGCATTTAAGGTGGCGCGTGCCTGTAATCCCAGCTACTCAGGAGGCTGAGGCAGGAGAATTGCCTGAACCCAGGAGGCGGCTGTTGCGGTGAGCCGAGATCGCGCCATTGCACTCCAGCCTGGGTAACAAGAGCGAAACTCCGGTGTTATAAAGAGGAAGGAGGCAGTTATTTTTTTTGTGGGGTATTATTTAAGATAAAGTTTTTCTCCATGAAAAAAAGCTTTTTATTTACAAAAGAAAAAATGCATAAAATTGAAGATATATTTAATTTTTTTTTAACGTCTAGTACAGGCTGCATCACCAGGTTCTATTGTTAATGAGAAAGGAGAATTTAAAAAAAAAAAGCTGCTCAGTAATTGTTGTTCATTAATTTACTCAGTTATTCACTAAATAATTGGCGACTTTGATAACACAATAGAAATATTATTTAAAAAATAAAGGTAACAAGGGTCTACATATTTATGGAAGGATATGTCAAACACACAATACAAATTTACAGGTAGGGTTCTATTCATGACCGGTAATAGCGCATCACCAGAAATTGATCTGACTGTAGCCATATTTATCTAAGGAAATTGTTATAATTTTAGTCTATATTGTATTTCTCTTGAGCTGATACTCTAGTCTGAGGTCCATGCTATTTGGGCTTACTTCTTTTTTCAGGGAACCTCTTACAAAGATTGTCTTGATGCTGCATATAACACCAATTTGTTTCCCACCAATGTCAGTTTTTAAATATCTGTATGCAGTTGCTAAAATATTTATTTCTCAAAGTAGTTTTTACTTTTTTTCTCTCTGAGAACCCTGATTTATGCCTTTATGCTGTTATCCTGTGTTCAAGTATGGATTTTAAATAGCGGTTTTCTTTGGATACAAGTTAAAAATAATCCTTCCCTCACATTATAGTTTTTAAAAATCACTATTGAACACACAATTTTTTAAAATGATTATCACTTTCAGCTAATAGCTCACAGGCCACATAGTGTGAGTTATGTCAGCTCGACCCAAGTAACTGACAGAGAGAGTTTTCTTATCTTCTAATTAAACTGCTTTGACCACTGATTATGGTTTTCACATGAATACATTTTAGACTGCTTTCTGGTCATATGCAAGATTTAAAATTCCTCAGAAACTTAATACTTTTTCTTCTTTTTCCTTACCTGTCTCCTGGGAAACTCTCTGAAAACTGTAGCCTGAATGGGAAGAGTTTAAATGTTTATATTAGCACATGCTAGTCCTCACAGCAGAAAAATTTGCTTGCTTTTGTTAATTGAATCCTATCTTCTTTTATGATTTATAATGTGCCACTGTTTCTAAGAATTATATAATATACATAATGACTTACAACAGACTACTTTCTGACATTCTCTTTTTAATTTAGTTTTTATTTTTGTGGGTGCATAGTATATAGTGTAAATATGAGGTATATGCCATATTTTGATGTGGACATTGTGTATATATTTATGGGATACATGAGATATCTCTTCAGTATAATAATTTCATTTCTTTTGGGTATATACTCAGCAATGGGATTGCTGGATTATATGATAGTTCAAGTTTTAGATTTTGGAGAAACCTTCATTTAAGTCTCCGTAGTGGTTGTACTATTTACTTTCTTACCAACAGTGTATAAAAGTTTTCTTTCATCTACATCCTTGCCAGCCTGTGTTGCTGCCTGTCTTTTGAATAAAAGCCAGTTTTACTGGGGTGTGAGGCTATCTCATTGCAGTACGAGTTCACATTTCTCTGATGATCAGTGATGTTGATCATGTTTTCATACACCTGTTTGTCATTTGTATGTCTCCTTCGGAGAAATGTTGATTCAGAAATTTTGCCTATTTTTAAATTGGATTATTAGATTTTTTTTTTCTTATTGAGTTGTTTGGGCTCCTTATATATTCTGGTTATTAATCCCTTGTCAGATGGATAGTTTGCAAATATTTTCTTCCATTCTGTGGGTTGTCCCTTCTGTTTCTTGATTGTTTACATTGCTATGGAGAACCTTTTTAACATGGTATAATCCTATTTGTACATTTTTGCTTTGGTTGTCTGTGCTTGTAGGATATACTCAAGAAATCTTTGCCCAATGTCCTGGGGAGTTTCTCCAATGCTTTCTTGTAGTACTTTTATAGTTTGAGGTCTTATTTTTAAGTCTTTAATCCATTTTGATTTGTTTTTTTAGTAAGTCAAGAGATAGGGCTCTAGTTTCATTCTTCTGCATATGCACATCCAGTTTTTAAAGTGCCATTTAATTAAGAGATTTTCCTTTTCACAATTACGTTCTTGGCACCTTCTTCAAAAATGTGTTCACTGTAGATGTATGACTTTAAGTCTGGGTTTTCTATTCTGTTCATTGGTTTATGTGTCTATTTTTACACCATTACCATGCTGATTTGGTTAAAATAGAGCTCTGTAGTAAATTTGAAGTCAGGTAACGTTGATTCCTCCAGTTTGTACATTTTACTCAGGATGGCTTTGGCTGCTCCAGGTCTTTTGTGGTTCCATATGAATTTTAGGATTGTTTTTTCTATTTTTGTGAAGAAGTTTTGATATTTTGTCAGGGATTTCATTGAATATATAGATTGTTTTGGGTAGTATGGACAGTTTAACACTATTGATGATTCCAATCCATGAACGTGAAATATCTTTCCATTTTGTGTGTATGTGTCTTTCTCAATTTTTTTCATCTGTGTTATAGTTTTTATTGTTAATATCTGTTACTTCTTTGGTTAAGTTTACTCCTAGGTGTTTTATTTTATTCATAGCTATTGTACATGGGATTATTTTCTTAATTTTTTTTTCACATTGTTCACTGTGGTTGTATTGAAATGCTACTGATTATTGCACATTGATTTTATATCCGTCAACTTTACAGAATTTGTCTTAATATCTTTTTGGTAGGGTCTTTAGGTTTTTTCAAATATGAGTTTTATCATCTACAAGAAAATGATTTAACTTCTTCCTTTCCAATTTGGATGCCCTCTCTTTCTCTTTTCTGATTATTCTACCGAGCAATTTCAGTACTAAGTTGAATAACATAAATGGAAGTAGACGTCCTTGCTTTATTCCAGATCTTAGAGGAAGGGCTTTTAATTTTCCTCATTGAGTATGATACTAGTTGTATATCTGTCATATAGGGCTTTCTTTGTGTTGAGGTAAGTCCCTTCTATACTGAGATTTTTGAAAATTTTTACAGTAAAGGGATATTGAAATTTATCCAATAAATTTTCAGCATCAATTGATTATTATCATATGGTTTTGTCCTTCATTCAATTGATAGATGTATTACATCACTGGATTATGTATGTTGACCCACACTTGCATCCCTGGGATAAATACTATTTGGTATTAATGAGTCATCTTTGCAATCAGTTGTTGAATTTTATTTGCAGGAATTCTTTTAAACATTTTTGCATTTGTGTTTATAAGTAATATTGGCCTGCAGTTTTTTTTTTTTTAAATTTGTCTTTGTTTGACTTTGGCATCAGAGTAATATCAGCCTTGCAGAATGTGTTTGGCAGTAATCTCTCATATTCTGTTTTCGGGATAGTTTGAGTAAGAATAGTATTAGTTCTTTTTAAAATATTCAGTAAAATTCAAGAGTGACAGTATTAGATCCCAAGCTTTCCTTTCCTGAGAGTCTTTTTATTATCAATTTAATTTTGTTACTTGTTCTTGCCGTTCAGGTTTTGAATTTCTTCATGGCTCAATCTTGGTAGGTGGTATATGTCTAGGAATTTATTTATTTTTTCTATGTTTTCCAATTTATTGGCATATAGTTCCTCATAGAAGTCTCTAATAATCCCTGGAATTTCTGCCATATCTGTTGTCATGTCTCTTTTTTATTTCTGATTTTATTTGGGTCTTTTCCCCTTTTTTCTTGGTTTGTCTGACTAAAGGTTTGTCAATTTGGTTTATTATCAAAAAATCAAATTTTCTTTTGTTGATCTTTTGTATTTTTAAAATTTCAATTTTATTTATTTCTGCTTATATTTTTATTATTTCTTTCCTTCTATTAATTTTGGGTTTTGTTTGCTAATGCTTTTCTAGTTCTTTCAGATGCAACATTATGTTGTTTATTTGAGGTTATCTCATTTTTTCATGTAGGTGTTTATTGCTGTAAACTTTCATCTTATTACTGTTTTCACTGCATCACATAGGCTTTGTTACGCCATGTTTCCATTTAAAATTGTTTCAGAAAAATTTTAATTTCCTTCTTAGTTTCTTTATTCCCCCACTTGTCACTCAAGAGTGTATTGTTTAATTTCAAGGTGTTTATATAGTTTTCAAAATTCCTCGTTATTGATTTCTAGTTTTATTCCATTGTGGTCAGAGAAGATACTTGATATAATTTTATTTTAATTTAAATTTAAAGGTTTGTTTTGTGGCTTAATATCTGATTTCACCTTGAGAATAATACATATACTGAGGAAAAGAATATACTCTATAGCTATTGAATGCAACATTCTGTAAACATCTATTAGCTCCATTTGGTTTACAAGGCAGATTAATTCCAGTGTTTCTTTGTTAAGTTTTTGTCTGGGAAATCTGTCCAATGGTGAAAGTGGAATGTGAAGTGCCCAGCTCTAATTGTATCAGAGTCAATTACTCCTGTAGCTTTAATAATGTTCGCTTTATATTTTTGGGTGTTCCAGTGTTGGGTACATATATATTTATAATTGCTATATTGTCTTGCTGAATTAAGCCTTTCATCATTTATCAGCATATTCTTTTTCTTTTTTTAGTTTTTGTCTTGAAACCTATTTTCTCTGATGCAAGTATAGCTACTCTTGCTCTTTTTTAGTTTCCATTTGCATGGAATATCATTTTTCTTTCTTTTATTTTCAGTCTATGCTTGTGTTTATCAGTGAAGTATGTTTCTTGAAGGCAACCGATCATTAAGGTCTTCTTTGTTTTCTTTATTAAAATCTATTCAGTGAGTCTGTGTTTTGATTGGAGACTTTAGTCCATTTATAATCAATATTATTATTGATAAGTAGGGACCTTCTTCTGCCATTTTGATATCAATTTTTTTGTGGTTTTTAGTATCATGTTTCTTTTTCCCTTCCTCATACTGAAGGTAATTTTTCTTTTGTGGTGTATAATAATCTCTTGCTTTTATTTTTGTGTACCTATTATATATTTTTTGAGGTTACCATGAGGTTGACAAATAATATCTTATAACCTGTTATTTTGAATTTATGACAACAGTTAATTATAAACAAGCAAAGAGACACTTGAAAAACTATACACTGTATCCCTTTTGCTTTTTAACTTTTTGTTGTTTTTATTTATGTCTTTTGCACAGTCTATGTCTTGAAAAGTTGTTGTAGTCATTGTTTCTGGCAAGTTTATCTTTTAGTTGTTCTAATCAAGATATAAGTAATTTACACACCACAATTACAATGTTGTAATATTTTGTGTCTGTCTGTGTACTTACTAATACCAGTGGGTTTTATACATTCACATGATTTCCTACTGCTCATTAACATCATTTTTTTTTCAGATTAAACTTTCTTTAGCATTTCTTGTAGGACAGGTCTAATGTCAGTAAAATTCCTCAGCTTTTGATTGTCTGGGAAAGATTTTATATTTGAAGGATATTTTATTACTGTATTGTATTATTCTCTCTTGGCCTCTTCCCAGTTTTCACTGGGAAGTCAGCTGCCAGATGTCTTGCTGCTCTTTTGTATGTTGTATTTTTTTCTTTTTGTGTTTTAGGATACTTTATCTTTGACCTTTGGGAATTTGATGATTAACTCTATTGAGATAGTGTCTTTTGGGTTAAATCTACTTGGCATTATATAATCATCTTCAAAGTGGATATTGGTATCTTTCTCCATGTTTGGAAAGTTCTTCGTTATTATCCCTTTGAATAAACTTTCCACCTCAATTACTATTTCTACTTTCTCTTTAAAGCCCTTAATCTTTAGATTTAATCTTTTGAGGGTATTTCCAAATCTTGTAGTCATGCATCATTTATTTTTAAGTTTTTTTTTTGTTTGTATCATCTGAATGTGTATATTCAAATAGTATTCTTCAAGCTCACTAATCTATCTTCTGCTTGGTCATTTCTGGTGTTGAGGGACTCTGATTCATTCTTCAGCATGATAATTGGATTTTTCAGTTCCAGAATTTCTGCTTTTTAAAAAAATATCATTTTAACCCCTTTATTAAATTTATCTGGCAGGATTCTAAGTTCCTTCTCTGGGTTATTTTGGATTTTATTGAGCTTTTTTAAAACACCTATTTTGAATTTTTGTATGAAAGGTCACATATCTCTGCCAATCTTGGATAAATAACTGGTGCCTTTGGTGAGGTCATATTTTCCTGCCTGGTAATTGATCTCTGTGTGTTTCTCAACATCTGGGTATTAAAGAGATAATGGAAATGTTTATATCTATCCTTTTTGGGATGGCTTTCCAAATATTCATAGGGTTTTGAGTGTTGTGATTTATGTCCTTGGTCACTACAGCCATATGTGCATTAGGGTACACTTCAAGGTCAGTAACATGGGGACTCTTACAGACTCATGGAGGTACTGCCCTTGTGGTCTTGGTTAAGATCATAGAAAATACCCTTGATTTCCAAGAATGGGCTCTTTATCTCTCCCCTTACTTTTCCCCAAATGGTTAGAGCCTCTCTCTCCTTGCTAAGCTGCCTGGAACTGGGGGAGGGATGACACAAGCAGCTCTGTGATCACCACCACTGGGACTGTGCTTGATTAGAAAGGAAGCCAGTACAGCACGGAATCTCACCCAAGAGGTATGGTAACAACTGCCTGGCTATTGCTGATGTTCATTCAAGGCCCAAGGGCTCAACAGTCAGCAGGTGGTGAATCCAGCCAGGCTGTGTTCTTCCCTTCAGTGTGTCAAGTTCCCCTCTGGCCCAGGGCAGGTCCAGAAATGCCATGTGGGAGTCATGGCCAGGAGCTAGGAATCTAAGGGATCTACTTAGTGCTCTGTTCTACTGTGGCTGAGCTTCCACCCAACCTGCAAAAGTTCTTCCCACTTGACTCTCTCATTTTCTGACACAGAAGGAGCCTCTCCCCATGGCCACCACTGCACTGGTTCCACAGTGAGTACTGCCTGGCTATTGCTGATGTTCACTTAAGGTCCAAAGTTTTTTCAGTCAACTGTGGTTAATGCTACCACACCTGGATCTCTCCTTCAAGGCAATGGGCTCTCCTCTGGCCCAGAGTGGGTCCTGAAATGCCTTCCTAGAACAGAGGCCTAGAAGCAGAGACCCCAGGAAACAGCTTGGTGCTTTACCCCACTGTGACCAACTGATATGCAAGCTGCAAGACCAAGTACTCACTGCTTTCCCTTCTCCTTTTCTCAAGAGGGTGTCTCTCCCTGTGGCCACCACATCTAAGAATGTGCCAAAGTCATGCCTGAAGTTAGCATGGCACTTGTCTCACCTAAGGCCTGTGGCAAATACTGCTTCACTGCTGCTGATACTTATTCAAGCCCAAGGGCTCCTTAGTCAGCAGGCGATAAATCCTGCCAGAACCGGATCCTTCCCTTTAAGGCAACAGGTGCCCTTCTGTCCCAGGATGTGTCCAGAAATGTTGTCCAAAAACTAGGACCTCACATAGGAGTCTCAGGACTTTGCCTGGTGCCCCATTCTGTAACCTGGTATCCCAGGTTCTTGGCCTCCCCTGTCCCAGGAATGGGGGAAGACGCCCTGGAGGTGTGGTGGGCTTACTGTTAGTATAAATATCACAGATCCAAAGAGTTTTGCAGAGAGCGATATTAGGCAGAGAGAGAGGTAGAAAGAGCTCCCACGCTGTTGTGGGAGGTGATCCCAGAGAAGGAAATTTGCAAAGGTAAGGTTCAGAGGAGTTTTAACTTTGAAGTTATTCCCGCCCCATTCATGTTCTCAATTAGTGAGAGAAGTTCTTTCGAACTTTCTCTGGAGTGATTGATCTTTGACTCCAATAATGGATTGGCTGCTTGTCCCACAATAGAGTCCCTTCTTCAAGGGCTTTCTGAACAAAGGAAGGTCACCTGGAATTTTTCCAGCCCTTGGGTGGAAAAGTTAGACAAAAAACTCTGGGTTCCCAGATGCGGAGGTGGATGGAGGCATGGTGCTGGGAAGTTCTTGCCTTTGAAACCATGCCCCTTATGGAACCCGGAAGAGTAGTTAACACAGTCCCTCAATTCTACTTGGCTGAGCTGGTATCCAAGTTGCAAGACATGTCTTCCTAACCCTTTCCTCTCCTCTCCTCAAGCAGAAGAAAGAAGGCATCTCGCCCAGAACTATGAGTTGCACTGCCTGGGTTGGCGGATAGGTAGAGAGAGGATGGGCAGGTGGAGTATCACTAGGTCACCTGTACCCCAAGTCCACTGGGGCTCAGCACAACAGCAGACTTGCCCAGGAATTCCAGTCTCTGTGGCCTAGACTTTCCTCCAAGTTTATTTAGGACTCCAGAGTGCTTTAGCCTGTGGTGATGGGGTCAGATGGAATTCAGGCTCTGATTTCTATGCTGAATGATTCTTCCCTGGATAGGGCTGGCCATAATGCTCCCTCTGTGTGTACTGGCTGAATTCTCCCTCTGCTGCTTTCCACTGTGATAAGGTAGCACTGAATTCCAATGCAAAGTCTCACAATCACTGTGCTGTCCCTTTCCTAAGCACACTGATTCTCTCTCACAGGGCTATGACTAGGGCATAGGGGAAGGGTGGTGTCAGTGGTTCAAAACCATCTTTTCTACTTTCCTTGACATAATATTAAAAACAGGTACTGTTATTGCTCACCTGATTTTTGTTTTTTCTGAATGTGCTTTCTTATGGTTGTTCAATTTGGTGTTTCTGCAGAGGGTTCCTTTTGGCTATCTTTTTCCATCTCTTTTTACATTCCCTTTGTTAATGTGTGATTTCCACTATAAAATTCATATTTTATAGAGAACTAGTTTTTTTGTTTGTTTGTTTTGTTTGTTGCAGTGATTGAGATACCCATTATCATGGTAGCCCAGAAATGTTACTGCTAATGTTATTGACATTATGATCTTACTGATGTATTATTTCAAATATGGCTTCTGTCTAAAGTACACAGAAAATTAATGCTAAATTTTGTCGCTTCTCTTTGGTTTATTTGTTCCTCTCCTCAATTTTTAAAATAGTCTATTGCTTAGACTTCTTAATCTTAACAATATAATTTGCCAGGCCATAGTGAGAAAACTGAGAAACTAAATTTTCCTTGTTACTTGCTTTCTTCAAGTCTAATGCCCCAGGGCATAAACCTACCCAAAAGGAGCTTCAGATAAAGCTTTGAGCTGAAGGAGAAAAGGCTAAATTGCCCCTCTGGGTTAGAATATGCTTCCAGACAATATGTTTTCTTGACATCTGTAGATCTCACTGATGAGCTAAAAAAGAAGATCTCCCAAGAGACATCAGGCAGAAAATCCACTCTGAGAGGATCACTTCCATCATCCTGATTGACAGAGTGGGCCAGCTCTTCCCTGAAGTCTGCAATGCTACAATTTAGATCTTAGCAAACAATTGATAAAGAATTTTTTCTCTTTTAGCTTTTTGTTTTTCTCCCATTTTTCATTCTAGCACAATTGTAACAGAATTTGCTAAACTCTGCATTCTTCTGTCATAAACCTGCAGTGGAATATCAGGCATGTGACATATCTCAGTTCATCGTCTTGGTTTCCCTGGCAATTGGCTGAAATGACAAATTATGAAAAATGGCTACGAAGCTGAAAAAGTACATTAACACCGTCATTTCTACAAGAAGAGTATAACTGATGTCATAAAGATTTACTATATTATAACACAAACAATTGCTTTGTAGCAGGACTCTCTAACTTTCTAATTTGACTGAAATAATTTAAACAAAATCGAAAATGTATGAATAAAAGGTGAAATAGGGCATCAGTAAGAAAACATGTTTTGCTAGTGTATGGATGATTTTAGGATGAAAAACTGAGAAATAAAAGAAGAGATGCAAATTTAATGAGTTAGTATTCATGGATATGTGCTAAAAAGTTTTGCAAAAACCATCTATATTGGTCAGGTTCTCTAGAGAGAAGGAACTATAGGATAGATGTATATATAAAGAGGAGTTTATTAAGGAGTATTGACTCTTACAGGGTGAGTTCCACTATAAGCTATCTGCAAGCTGAGGAACAAGGAAGTTAGTCTGAGTACCAAAACCTCAAAAGTAAGGAAGGTGACAGTACAGCCTTCAGTCTGTGACCAAAGGCTCAAGAACCCCTGGCAAAAAACTGGTGTAAGCCTGAGTCCCAAAGCTGAAGAATTTGGAGTCTGATGTTCTAGGGCGGGAAGTATCCAGCATAGGAGAAAGGTGAAGGCCAGAAGACTCAGCAAGTCTGCTTATTCTACCTTCTGCCTGCTTTCTCTAGCTGTATTGGCAGCCAAGGGGATGGTGCCCACCCAGAGTGAGGGTGGGCCTGCCTCTTTCAGTCCACCGATTCAAATGTTAATCTCCTCTAGCAACAACCTCAAGATACACCCAGGAATAACACTTTGCGTCCTTTAAGCCAAACAAGTTGACGTTTAATATTAACCATCGCACCATCTTAGTCAATCTTCAAAAACACATTAGGCAATTAATAAAAATTTTAAAGCAGAAGGACAGATCTCAGCCCAGGTGAATGCTTTCAAAGAAAGGAGAACTGCACAACAGTTTGTGGAAAATGATACTGTTGCTGCATATGAATTATGTTTTCATTTTCTATTGGTCTTGAATACGGCAAAGAGGAAAATCGGGTGACAAATTGCTAGTTAGTGAGCAACTAAGTCATTCAATTTAATGTGGGAACTGTGAAGGTGAATGAATGATTACATCAAAACTGTTCTAAATTATCATAATCATGAGAGGGGGCCATCTCACAAGTTTTGAAGACAGTTTATTAAATTGATAATAAGCAGACATCAGGTAGTAATACATAGCTTTAAAATGAGATGATTAGCAAATTGAGATCACTTTATTTAACATGCTAAAAATTCTGCTGTGGGGAAGAATAACATATGTGTAATTTGGCTTATATTTCAGATAATAATTTTATTTTTGTTTATGTGGGTCATGTGAAAGAAACAGTTTTAGAGCCTTTATATAATAATCATGTCTTCAATAGCACCTCCACACTCCCTGCATTCAATTCTGAGTTTCTTCTTCAGGGATCTTCATTTTGTCTCTACAAATAAAAATGGAATGCATTTTTGCCAGACATGCATTGGGAGAATTATTTTCATGGCTAGGTATTAAAAATAATTTGAACTTTCTAGATCTTGATTTGAATTAAGTTTTGGGCAGGTGTGCATAATTTAAATTGTGACAATATCACCAAAAACATACTTTTTTTGTATAAAAATATGTACATTTAATCATCTGGATTGGAAACCAGGAAAATGTGTTCAAAACAATGATGTTGGTACTTTACAGATAGAGAATTTTGTGGAAGAAATTTTGTTTCTAAAATCCAACATTGGTATTTTTTTTTTAAAGATTGTAAGTTGAAATGCTACAAGAAAATTATTAACACATCCTTGTCTTCCTTTTACCTGTTTACTTACTTGAAGTTATAATTAAACTACCAAAAACATATATTACAGATTACCTGCTGTATTACAAAGATTATACTACTTGTTATTTTTTAGCAATAAAAATATATGTCTATACATTTAAGGTTAAAAAATTGGCTAAGATGAACTTTCAATACTTCTATTTATTTAAATACCACCAAGAAATCCAAGGAAGATATTTACTATAGAAAATATCATATATATTGTTTTCCATTGTATTTCTTCTTTTGTGATGATTTTCAGGGGTCTTCAATGATCTCAATTTCTAGGTATCCATAGGATATAATCATATTTAGAAATCCATAAAAATGAACAAGAATGGACTCTTTATTGTATAGAATTCTCTACACTCTCTATTGCTTGGTTGAAACTACCTAACAATTAGCACAATGAGAGAATCAAAGACAGGAAATGTTCATTAAAAAAATGTATAAACTGCATAAATACTAGATTACCTTTTGTCCTATTAATGTGATGATATGAAATATGGTTTATAAAAAGTCATCTCAGCGTTTTACACACACACAGACACACACACACACACACACCCCCCTTACCAATTTCTACAAAAATATGCATTCACCCGTAATTTAAATATGGGCATAAAATAACAAGTAGTAAAGTCCATATGAAGTAGAACTTCTTTAGCATATAGAAGAATGCTATAGAGTAGGCATGTTATAAGGGTTAAAAAAAAAGAGAAATTGAGAAAGGTATATTGAAATGGATTTATATCTGAAGACATCAATATACACCCCCCAAATCAAAAGTAAATAGGTTCCTGTAGAAAGTGTAACATTTCACCATTCAAAGTCAGTTTCATAACCTGTCTTGGTAATTAATCAATGATAAAGTATATCTGTCTTCTTGTAAAACACTATTTGAAACACTGATGATTTCACAATTTAGAAAATGATTTAGGCAAAGATGTATTGACGCCTTTAAAAACAATGCAAGCCTGTAATCCCAGCACTTTGAGAGGCAGAGGCGGGTGGATCACAAGGTCAAGAGATCGAGACCATCCTGGTCAACATGGTGAAACCCTGTCTCTACTAAAGATACAAAAAATTAGCTGGGCATGGTGGCACGTGCCTGTAATCCCAGCTACTCAGGAGGCTGAGGCAGGAGAATTGGCTGAACCCAGGAGGCGGAGGTTGCAGTGAGCCGAGATCGTGCCATTGCACTCCAGCCTGGGTAACAAGAGCGAAACTCCGCCATAACAACAACAAAAAAAAAAAAAAAGAAAGAAAAAAAAAAAGAAAAGAAAAAAAGAAAATGCTGTTATTATACAGGGCACTTGTTAGTCTTTAAGATTTTTTAAATGGTACATTTTAAGTGTTTATCAAAAATATCATCACAGTGTTTTCATGATAAATAATTACATCAAATAGTATTTCTTATTTTTTAAATATACTAGTAATTATCGCTAAGAAGTAAAATTTATATTGCTGATTGTCAAAATGTTTTAAAAATGTACTTCTACCTTGGAGATTTATTTTAACTAAATTTTATTTAATATCAATGATCCTACATTTGTTTTGGAAACTAAATCAGATACAGAAAAACATATTCATTAATTTCGATAACTTTTCTGTTAAATGTGTAAGGGAAAACCTGAATGAAGTTGAGTAAGTAGAGGCTGTGTCTTCTTTCATTTTTTCCTAAGTCTCTAGAGGCATTTACCAAAAGGATACTTTTGATTTGTTTTTTCAGGAACAGAATTGTATTTGTTAAAATGCGGCCAATCATAAGAATAATGTGTCTATTACTTTCTTAATTAAAAATGGCATTATTCCTATTATGAATTTTCTAAATGTTTCCTGTCTAAAAATTTAGGGAGAAATTATAAGTATTTATTTTTAGAAATGTCTATTACAAATATGCCATAATCAGTAACATTAAAATATTTTAAGCTCTTTAATTGCAAAGCAACCTATGTTTTTAGAGATGGAGTTTTTCTATCTTGCTCAGGCTAGATTTCAACTCGTTGGCTCTAGAGATGATCCTGTGGCTTCAGCCTCCCAAGTGACTAAGACTAAAGGTGTTTGTTACCACACCCAGCTAAAGCATCCTTTTGAATTAAACATTGTGGGAAACTATGAACCTTATGTGTCTGGAATATTTTTTGACAAGGAGGATATTTTAATTCATTCTTTTTTATTGAAATTACATATTTTGGAATATTTTCCCTTCCTCCTACTGAAAAATGCTTCTGTGTGCCAGGAAATAAATATTTTGTTATCTCAGTTTTGTATCTAGAACACAAAGCCCTCATAAGAACATGTTGAAACAAGGCAAAACATATCAATGCTAACAAAATTTATAACTGAAAGGAAATATATAGAAAAACTTTATTTCTTAATGCAAATATCACATTCATAAAAGAAAATGACTAATAAAAATATACATAATATTAGTACCACCTTTATGAAATTATATTGAGCATATTTACATCTTCATTCATTTTATAAGTGGATACAAAGAATCAGATTATCTTATTTTCACATAATTTTAAGTTTAAATATTTTTAGTAATAAGTTTAGAGAAAACTGAACATTGCCTTGTAAAAGACAAATGAATCAGGTTTTTGGTCAGAATGTGGGCCCTTAACTTAATGGAAAGATACAGGTATTTATAATTAATCTTTAGTATGTCTTTTTAAACTCTATGGCATTTAGTAAATACATTTTTTAACTCATTCTTCAGACTGAGTTATGGCAGTAGAGAAAAGATGTGCACCATTAGCTTTTGTGATATTTTTTAAGAAGCACTAAACTAAAGTAGTATAATTTAGAACTGAAGAACTTTGAGATATGCATGACAGAAAATACTAAATATTGTTAACATTTTAGTTAATTGCCCCAGTTAATTTTTATCATTTTGGATAACCTAAAATTATAAGCTGTAAAAAGTCAATTATATCTTCAACATAATTTTTTAAAGTAATTTTTAAAATGCAAAGATAAAAATATCATCAAAATTCTTATTAATTTTTTAAGATTAACTTAAGGGACATTTGGGGAGAAAGGCATTAAAGGATATTATTTATATCCCATACTGTGCTTTATTTGGAAATATTTAGGCCATTGATCATTGCTACTTCAGTCTGACTTAATTGCTAATTTAAGAAATAAAAGAAGAACACTGAGTTGAAGTATGTAATTTTCATGTATAGAAAAATACATTTTTATTACTTCCTTTTTTTTGAGACAAAGTGTTGCTCTACTGCCCAGGTTGGAGTACAGTGGCACAATCTCAGCTCACTGCAACCTCCTTGGTTCAAGGGATTCCCGGGCCTCAACCTCCCAAGTAGTTGGGACTACAGGCATATGCCACCACGCCTGGCTAATTTTTATATTTTGAGTAGTAGAGATGGGGTTTTGCTATGTTGACCAGATTGGTCTCGAGCTTCTGATCTTAAGTTATTTGCCCACCTCAGCCTCCCAAAGTGCTGGGATTATAGGCATGAGCCACCACATCCAGCCCTTTTATTACCTTTTTACAATCAGAGTATTACTGTGTGTGGAGAGGAAAAAGGGAAAGAAAAAAATAAAAATATCAGATACAGAAAAATAGATTTATTAATTTTGATAAATTTTCTTTTATATGTGTAGGGAAAACCTGCATAAATTTGAATAAATAGAGGTTGTGTCTTCTGTTATTTTTTGCTAAGTCTCTAGAGGATGCAATAAAAATTTCCATCAGAATCCCAAAGGCTTTATTAAGCAGTGGTAACATAAAATGAAAGGGAGAAAATACAAGAAAGTACACAAATATAAACTAATATTATCAAGCTGGTAAATGCAAATATGCTGTTCAGTACAATGTGAAACAAAATGGGAGAATAAATAACTTTGTACAAAGAGATTTCCTTGAGTAAATGACAGCATGCATTTCTTTAAAGAAAGAAAAAATAGAAAGTAATTGGGTAAACAATTATCAAAAAGCCAGTTCTGGACAGGAGGTAAAGAAGAGTATACCTTCTTTATTTTATTCATACATATGTTCTTACAATAAAACTTTATTTTATGCATATGTATGTACATATATTTATTTTGTACTTTATGTTATACATCCATATATATAAATATATATTTATATGTTTTTATAAAATAAAGTTTTATTGTAAGAACATTAAAAATAAGAACTGCAAAGGTAGGCAGGGTCACCATTAGAAAGTGTATTAATTCCAGACTGAACAGCTTAAACAGCATCTTTGAGATTATAGGAAAAATATTTAATCGTTTAAAAATGTGGAAAGAGAAGATTCAATTTGTATTTGAGAATGTGTGACTTAAATGTGTATCAATTGAATGAGACTGGATGAAAGAAATCCAGTTCTTTAATAATGGTTGAGCTCATAATAATGAAGGCCTGAATTAAGTTATAATACTAGGGTCAGAAATTAGAATTGACAGGTCTTGACAATTGATTAGATGAAATAGTAATGAGGAAAGTTCTCCATATAGAACGATCACCAAGTGAAAAAAAAATATTGATGGCAGAAATTAAGAACGAAGTGTTGAAAGATCAAGAAGAATCCAGAAAAAAGTCAGCTTTCAGAAATTATGGAAGTAGAATAGAGATTTCACAAAGAATAATGTCAACCATCACACAAAGATTCAGAAAATTTATAAAAGAGCATTTTAAATGGATACAGCATATAATTATTGATGATTTATTCAGTTTAATTATATTTAAGTAGTCTGATTGCAAGGAGATAAATGGAGCCTAAAAAGCTTTGAAGAAGTGACAGTTAAAAGATTCTAAAATGTATTGAAAACATTAGCATACATATCCAAGAAGTTCTACAAAAGTAAAGCAGAATAAATATAAAGAAAGCCACATCTAGATATATTACAGTTAAACTACTGAAAATCAAAGTAAAAAAAAATATTTTGAAAGCACAGGGAAAAATAAAAGCTTACATGCAGGGGAACCATGATCTGAAAACATGACTTCTCAGCAAAACAATGGAGACTCAAAACAGAACACTATTTTAAAACTTCTTTTTAAATAAGTCAGTCCATAATTCCTTATGGAGTAAAGATAGCTTTTAAATCATAAGGCAAAGCAAAAACATACAAACGTACATAAAACTTGAATTTCTTTCTTTCCTTATTTTATTTATTTATTTATTTATTTTATTTGAGATGGAGTCTCCCTATAGTGCAGGGGCGCGATCTGGTCTCACGGCAATTTCTGCCTCCCTGGTCCCCCACCTCCCTGGTCCTGGTTCAAGCAATTCTCCTACCTCGGCCTCCCAAGTAGCTGAGATTACAGGCACCAGCCACCATGCCCAGATAATTTTTGTAAATTTTAGTAGAGATGGGATTTCACCATGTTGGCCAGTCTTGTCTTGAACTCCTGATCTCGTGATCCACCCACCTTGGTCTCCCAAAGTGCTGCGATTACAGACGTGAGCCCCTGCACCTGTCCAAAAGTTGAAACAATTTCTGGCCATTAGACCTCTACTATAGGAAATGCTGAAGAAGATCTTCAGTATGATGGGAATGACATAAAAGAAGAGTTCTGCCATCAACAAGAGGGATGACCAGAGGACACTCATAAATGCACTTATGGAGTGGGCTTCAAGAAGCATGCTCCTTGATGACTCAGAGATCCAGAAATTTTCCATGAAGAAGATGGGAATGCCAGATGTACCATTGACACCAGGTTCAAGAGAGCTGTTTGAATCAAAGAAATAAGAAATGTCTCATACCATATTCATGAGCAGTTGTCCAAAATATAACCAAGATAATAATTTATTAAACAAACTTTATACATTGGTTAACTGTGCACATTGAAAAATCTACAGATAGTCAACGTGTACAAGGAATAGCTGCTCATTATCACACAATGTTAGGAAACCACACACACAATGAGTGCAAGGGAGAGTGCTGTCACATAAATGAGGTTTTAGAAGTCACAGTGAAAGTCTAGAAAGGGAGGAGAATACTTGAAGGCTGAATATGGAATTAATTTGGATCAAGGCACTATGGAAATAAATTGGAAAAACAATAACAAAACAATTCTGCATATTGCATGGTGAAAGGAAAATTAGGAAATATGGCATATATTTTTCTCTCACAAGTTTGTAAGATAATTATTTTAGCCAGAATTATCTCAATTATTTAGTTAAGTCACTTGAACATCTAGTTTTAAGATATACTGAGTGCAGATCTTTAATTAACATTGTTTATGATCCGGGAATTTTCTTATTAGGATTTCTTTTGGGAAATATATTCAGCATAACTCAAAGAGTTTTTATTCATGTTTGTTGAATCCACATATTTAATGAAAATCTACTTGTTATTTTAATGTATAAAACAGCAATACATCATTATAATTTTGTTCAAAGTTAGAACTGAACTAAACTGGTCTTAGGTTTTTTTTTTTTTAAGACAGAATAGCAAGAAAAATATTTCTTATAAATCTACGTGAAAGGGTTTGCCAAGTGCCATCATTTATTAATCTTGCTATAGTGATGAAATAGTTTGGTGTTTTTACAAATCACTGTGAACATACCATTTTTAATGTCATGCTTTAAATTTTGCTAGTGAGCATGTCTTTATTAGGATACTGCTACCTATGTAACAATGTGCTAAGGGCTTTTGGAGACTAATAAGAACATACTCTCTAAAGGCTTAAAGCTTTATTACAGACAAATGGCCAATACAATGTGTCAGGTTAAAAAAACAATATGAATTATGAAATGTTATGTGCTAGATTATATGCCACTTTTACAAAACAGTAAGCTATGGTTTGTGTGTTTGTCCTCTCCAAAACTCATGTTGAAATTTAACCTCAACTGTGACAATATTAAAAATTGAATCCACTCATTGATTCATGAATTAAAGGATTAATGAGTTAATCAGTTATCATGGGAATGGCGTTAGTGGCTTTATAAAAGGATGTGATACCTGAGCTAGCCTGCTGAGCTCCTTCACCATAGGATGTCCTGTACCATTGCAGAGCTCTGCAGAGAACCAACCAGTAAGAAGTCTCTCACCAGATGATGAGAATTTCATTTCTCATTAGTCACCCAGCTTCAGGTATTTTGTTGTCAACAGAAAACAGACTAAAACACATGAAAATAAAATCATAATCAAGTAAGCTATTAGGAAGAACTAACTGGGAATAATTTTTATCACTGTGATTTGCAGCTCTTTTGAAAATTAGTAGCTCATATTTATAATGAATGCTGTCTTCACAACAGTTGTAACAGAATTCTTTAGCAATTAACACAAGTCCAGTGATAAAATCAGATGAATAAACTTTCTTTTTTTTTTCTTAATTTTTTATTGCATTTTAGGTTTTGGGGTACATGTGCAGAACATGCAAGACAGTTGCATAGGTACACATGGCAGTGTGTTTTGTTTCCTTTCTCCCCTTCACCCACATTTGGCATTTCTCCCCAGGCTATCCCTTCCCAGCACCCCCTGCCCCACTGGCCCTCCCCTTTTCACCCCAATAGACCCCAGTGTTTAGTACTCCCCTCCCTGTGTCCATGTGTTCTCATTTTTCATCACCCACCTATGAGTGAGAATATGCGGTATTTCATTTTCTGTTCTTGTGTCAGTTTGCTGAGAATGATGTTCTCCAGATTCATCCATGTCCCTACAAACAACACGAACTCATCATTTCTGATTGCTGCATGATATTCCATGGTGTAATGTGCTACATTTTCCCAGTCCAGTCTATCATCAGTCGACATTTTGGGTTGGTTCCAGGTCTTTGCTATTGCAAACAGTGCTGCAATGAACATTCGTGTACATGTATCCTTATAGTAGAATGATTTATAGTCCTTTGGATATATACCCAGTAATGGGATTGCTGGGTCAAATGGAATTTATATTTCTAAGGCCTGGAGGAATTGCCACACCGTCTTCCACAATGGTTGAAATAATTTACACTCCCACCAACAGTGTAAAAGTGTTCCTTTTTCTCCACAGCCTCTCCAGCATCTGTTGTCTCCAGATTTTTTAATGATCGCCATTCTAACTGGCGTGAGATGGTATCTCAATGTGGATTTGATTTGCATCTCTCTAATGACCAGTGATGATGAGCATTTTTTCATATGATGTTGGCCTCATATATGTCTTCTTTTGTAAAGTGTCTGTTCATATCCTTTGCCCATTTTTGAATGGGCCTGTTTTTTACCTGTAAATCTGTTTGAGTTTTTGTAAATTCTGGATATCAGCCCTTTGTCAGATGGGTAAACTGCAAACATTTTTTCCCATTCTGTTGGTTGCCGATTCACTCTAGTGACTGCTTCTTTTGCCGTGCAGAAGCTGTGGAGTTTGATTAGGTCCCATTTGTCTATTTTGGCTTTTGTTGCCAATGCTTTTGGTGTTTTGTTCATGAAGTCCTTGCCTACTCCTATATCCTGGATGGTTTTGCCTAGATTTCCTTCTAGTGTTTTTATGGTGCCAGGTCTTATGTTTAAGTCTTTAATCCATCTGGAGTTAATTTTAGTGTAAGGTGTCAGGAAGGGGTCTAGTTTCTGCTTTCTGCACATGGCTAGCCAGTTTTCCCAACACCATTTATTAAACAGGGAATCCTTTCCCCATTGCTTGTTTTTGTCAGGTTTATCAAAGATTGTACAGTTGTAGATATGTTGTGTTGCCTCCGATGCCTCTGTTCTGTTCCATTGGTCTATATCTCCATTTCAGTACCAGTACCATGCTGTTTTGATTACTGTAGCCTTGTAGTATAGTTTGAAATCCGGTAATGTGATGCCCTCCGCTGTGTTCTTTTTGCTTAAAATTGACTTCGCTATGTGAGCTCTCTTTTAGTTCCATATGAAGTTCATGGTGTTTTTTCCAGTTCTGTGAAGAAAGTCAATGGTAGCTTGATGGGGATAGCGTTGATTCTGTAAATTACTTTGGGCAGTATAGCCATTTTCACAATATTGATTCTTCCTAACCATGAACATGGAATGTTTCTCCATCTGTTTGTGTCCTCTCTTATTTCGTTGAGCAGTGGTTTGTAGTTTTCCTTGAAGAGGTCCCTTACGTTCCTTGTAAGTTGTATTCCAAGGTATTTTATTCTTTTTGTAGCAATTGTGAATGGCAGTTTGTTCTTGATTTGGCTTTCTTTAAGTCTGTTATTGGCGTATAGGAATGCTTGTGATTTTTTCACATTGATTTTATATCCTGAGACTTTGCTGAAGTTGCTTATCAGTTTCAGGAGTTTTTGGGCTGAGGCGATGGGGTCTTCTAGGTACACTTTCATGTCGTCTGCAAATAGAGACGATTTGGCTTCCACCTTTCCTATTTGAATACCCTTTATTTCTTTTTCTTTCCTGATTGCTCTGGCTAGAACTTCCAGTACTATATTGAATAGGAGTGGTGAAAGAGGGCATCCTTGTCTAGTGCCCGATTTCAAAGGGAATGCTTCCAGTTTTTGCCCATTCAGTATGATATTGGCTGTTGGTTTGTCATAAATGGCTTTTATTACTTTGAGATACGTTTCATCGATACCAAGTTTATTGAGGGTTTTTAGCATAAAGGACTGCTGAATTTTGTCAAATGCCTTCTCTGCATCAATTGAGATAATCAAGTGGTTTTTATTTTTTGTTCTGTTTATGTGGTGAATTACATCAACTTGCATTTGTTTATAGACTTGCATATGTTGAACCAGCCTTGCATCCCCGGGATGAATCGTACTTGATAATGATGGATAAGTTTTTTGATTTGCTGTTGCAATAGGCTTGCCAATATTTTATTGAAGATTTTTGCATCTATGTTCATCATGGATATTGGCCTGAAGTTTTCTTTTCTTGTTGGGTCTTTGCCAGGTTTTGGTATCAGGATGATGTTGGTCTCATAAAATGATTTGGGAAGTAGTCCCTCTTTTTGGATTATTTGGAATAGTTTTAGAAGGAATGGTATTAGCTCCTCTTTGTGTGTCTGGTAGAATTCGGCTGTGAACCCATCTGGACCTGGGCTTTTTTTGTGTGGTAGGCTCTTAATGGCTGCCTCGACTTCTGACCTTGTTATTGGTCTATTCATAGTTTCAGCTTCCTCCTGGTTTAGGCTTGGGCGGACACAGGAGTCCAGGAATTTATCCATTTCTTCCAGGTTTACTAGTTTATGTGCATAGAGTTGTTTGTAATATTCTCTGATGATGGTTTGGATTTCTGTGGAATCTGTGGTGATTTCCCCTTTATCATTTTTAATTGCATCTATTTGGTTGTTCTCTCTTTTCTTTTTTATCAATCTGGCTAGTGGTCTGTCTATTTTGTTGATCTTTTTGAAAAACCAGCTCTTGGATTGATTGATTTTTTGAAGGGTTTTTCAGGTCTCTATCTCCTTCAGTTCAGCTCTGATCTTAGTTATTTCTTGTCTTCTGCTAGGTTTTGAGTTTTTTTGATCTCGCTCCTCTAGCTCTTTCAATTTTGAAGATAGGGTGTCAATTTTGGATCTTTCCATTCTCCTCATATGGGCACTTATTGCTATATATTTTCCTCTAGAGACTGCTTTAAATGTGTCCCAGAGATTCTGGCATGTTGTGTCTTCGTTCTCATTGTTTTCAAAGAACTTCTTTATTTCTGCCTTCATTTCACTGTTTATCCAGTCAACATTCAAGAGCCAGTTGTTCAGTTTCCATGAAGCTGTGCGGTTCTGGGTTGGTTTCTGTATTCTGAGTTCTAACTTGATTGCACTATGGTCTGTGAGACTGTTTGTTATGATTTCAGTTGTTTTGCATTTGCTGAGGAGTGCTTTACTTCCAATTATGTGGTCAATTATAGAGTAGGTGTGATGTGGTGCTGAGAAGAATGTATATTCTGTGGTTTTGAGGTGGAGAGTTCTGTAGATGTCTATTGGGTTTGCTTGTTCCAGGTCTGAGTTTAAGCCCTTGATATCCTTGTTAATTTTCTGTCTGGTTGATCTGTCTAATATTGACAGTGGAGTGTTAAAGTCTCCCACTAGTATTGTGTGGGAGTCTAAGTCTCTGTAAGTCATTAAGAACTTGCCTTATATATCTGGGTTCTCCTATATTGGGTCCATATATGTTTAGGATCGTTAGCTCTTCTTGTTGTATCGATCCTTTTACCATTATGTAATGGCCTTCTTTGTCTCTTTTGATCTTTGTTGCTTTAAAGTCTATTTTATCAGAGATGAGAATTGCAACTCCTGCTTTTTTTTGCTCTCCATTTACTTGGAAAATCTTCCTCCATCTCTTTATTTTGAGCCTTTGTGTATCCTTACATGTGAGATGGGTTTTCTGGATATAGCACACTGATGGGTTTTGTTTTTTTATCCAATTTGCCAGTCTGTGTCTTTTGATTGGTGCATTTAGTCCACTTACATTTAGGGTTAATATTGTTATGTGTGAATTTGATACTGCCATTTTGATGCTAGCTGGCTGTTTTGCCCATTAGTTGATGTAGATTCTTCATTATGTTGATGCTCTTTCACATTTAGTGTGATTTTGGAATGGCTGGTACTCGTTGTTCCTTTCTATGTATATTGGCTCTTTCAGGAGCTCTTGTAAAGCAGGCCTGGTGGTGACAAAATCTCTGAGTACTTGCTTATTCACAAAGGATTTTATTTTTTCTTCACTTATGAAGCTCAGTTTGGCTGGATATGAAATTCTGGGTTGGAAGTTCTTTTTTTTAAGGATGTTGAATATTGGCCCTTATTGTCTTCTGGCTTGTAGAGTTTCTACCGAGAGATCTGCTGTGAGTCTGATGGGCTTCCCTTTGTGGGTGACCCGACCTTTCTCTCTGGCTGCCCTTAGTATTTTCTCCTTTATTTCAACCCTGGTGAATCTGACGATTATGTGCCTTGGGGTTGCTCTTCTTGCGAAATATCTTTGTGGTGTTCTCTGTATTTCCTGCATTTGAGTGTTGGCCTGTCTTGCTAGGTGGGGGAAATTTTCCTGGATAATATCCTGAAGAGTATTTTCCAGCTTGGATTCTTTCTCTTCGTCACATTCTGGTACCCCTATCAAACGTAGGTTAGGTCTCTTCACATAGTCCCACATTTCTTGGAGATTTTGTTAATTCCTTTTTGTGATTTTTTCTCTAATCTTGGTTTCTCATTTTATTTCATTGAGTTGATCTTCGACTTCTGATATTCTTTCTTCTGCTTGGTCAATTTGGCCATTGAAACTTGTGCATGCTTCGCGAAGTTCTCTTATTGTGTTTTTCGGCTTCTTCAATTCATTCATATTCCTCTCTAAGTTATCCATTCTTGTTATCATTTCCTTGAATCTTTTTTCAAGGTTCTTAGTTTCTTTGCATTGATTTAAAACATGTTCTTTTAGCTCACAAAAGTTTCTCATTATCCACCTTCTGAAGTCTAATTTCGTCATTTCATTACAGTCATTCTCCGTCCAGCTTTGTTCCCTTGCTGGTGAGGAGTTTTCATCCTTTGTAGGAGGCGAGGTGTTCTGGTTTTGGGTGTTTTCCTCCTTTTTGCACTGGTTTTTTCCCATCTTTGTGGATTTATCTTCCTGTCGTCTGAGTAGTTGCTGACTTTTCGATTGGGTCTCTGAGTGGACGCCCAGATTGTTGATGATGAAGTATTTCTGTTACTTGGTTTTCCTTCTACCAGTCTAGCCCCTCCACTGTATGAGTGCTGAGGTCTACTCCTGGCCCTGCTTGTCTGGGGTGCACCTATAGCAGCTGTGGACAGTGAGGGATGCTACCAGTTTCTTTTTCTGCTATCTTTGTCCCAGAATGATGCCTGCCAAATGTCAGTCTTCTGGATATAGAGGGGTCAGTGAGCTGCTTGAGGAGACAGTCTGTACTTTATAGGAGCTCAAGTGCTAAGCTGTGAGCTCTGTTGTTCATTCAGGGCTGTTAGGCTGCTATGTTTAATTCTGCTGCAGCAGAACTCAAAAAAAAACAAACCCTTTTTTTCTCAGATGCTCTGTCCCGGGGGGTTTGGGGCTTTCTTTAGGAGTGTCCATTGCACTGTCCTGCCCAGCTAGGAGGCAGTCTAGTCACTATTTGCCTGCCGAGGCTCTGCCCTGCTGGTGTGAGGTCTGCCCTGTTGCTGCAGGCTCTGCCCTGCTGCTGCAGTCTCCTCCCTGCTGCCATAGGCTATGCCCTGGGGTGAAGTCTCTTTGTTGTGGCGGGTTACCTCAGCAATGGCAGGCTGCGTCAGCAATGGGAGTATGCCTCAGTAGGGGTGGATTGCCTCGGTAATGGTGGACGCCCCTCCCCCACCTAGCTGCACCGTCCTGGGTTCAGCTGTGCCCGCAGTGAAACTCTCCACTCGTAGCATTTGGAATCGCCGTTTTTTGTCCCACTGCACTGGCCCAAATGCCGTTTCCCTGAAATCTCCTGGCCTAGCTCACTGTCCAAGTCCCATTCAATCAGATGGATATGCCAATCTGCCCTCTCAAGTCTCAGATTGCCAGTTAAACAGGGCACCTGGACCCTTGCACTTTGTGCGGAGCGCTGTGGAGTGCTGCTGCGCTATAGCGCTGGCTGCCGGCTGCACCGGCCTCCAGCTGCACCCAAATCCACTGCGCTGGTGTCCCATGTCTCTTTTATACCTGGGAATTTCCCCGTTCTGTGGGCAACAAAGATCCATCTGGGAATGCGTCCCTGACTTACCCTCCGTGCATTCACCGAGAGCTTCAATCCTGGGTTGTTCTCACTGCTCCATCTTGAGTCGGTCCAGCAAATAAACTTTCTTAAAGAGTGCCAGTAAAAAGATTTGAGCTGATACCTAAGCTCTATTTTTATCAGCTTTTTCACTTTTGGCAATTTCATTTTGTGTGAAAATACGAATAATAATTAACTAGTGTAAATATAAGGATTAAGTAATATGCACTGTTATTAAATGTATGTTAACCATTGCTGAGAATACAAAGATGTGATTCTCGTCTTCAGAGTTTGATCTGATAGAAATACTTTGCATCAGTATTTGTCTTCCATGTGTTTGCATTGTTTAATAGCTGTAGGGAACAAACTACATAGCTGCTTAAAGAACTCAATAGTAGGAGCTATTCTACTGCAAACCAGAGCTGTTACCTTTTTATTTGGTTTTATTCATGAACACCTGTTGTTAAGTATATGTTACCTGCACTGTTGCTGCTAAAAATATGGAACACCATATGTGAAATATATGGGAAAGAATAAAAGAATGGTGAACAAATGGGAACACTAAAATGTTAGTTTTATTTCTGCAGTTTTTTTCAAGTTTCCAAGCCTAAGAGAGAAAAGAATCATGATTCAGTATTGATTATACACACCAAAGCATGATGTGTCCCCAAACAGTACTGTTAACAAATGTAGGAACAAAGAAATAATTATACATCTGAGGTGAATTCATACCAGAAAAAAAAAGTCACACACCAGTAAAGTTCATTTCTTAAATAGGTTTTGTATATTCTTACAAAAAGTTGTTCTTTAAGTTATTGCTTTACTTTTATTTTGATGTGTAACTTCTGGTAAGCTCAAGGTGTTTTTTTTTTTTTTTTTCCACAATGGGAAAATTTTCTCCTTTTCTGAACCAAAATCCAAATTTTGATGTCTAATTGAACGTGTTCATACCTCATAGCAAAGTTCAGTAACAACATGCACCTGGTCTACTACGTTAGGGTTCAGTAAACCTAAGGAACAGATGAGCTGATTGCTAGTCAGCCACTGGTAGCTCTTTGCTTCAGCAGAAATTTGCTTTCTAGTGGCCCATGTATACAACAACCTTCATTTCACAAAGAGACTTCTAAAACCGTATTTTCTCTTGCTAAGGCATACACCTTTTCTCTGGAGTCTTACTTTCTGAATCCAGAACTGTATAATAGCAAAGCAATACAATAGATGAGAAAAATGTCTTTCTTGTGTGGTCCTTAATGACCTCAGAAACTACTTAGCCTGACCACATTTTGGTAAATGTTAGAGATCTTTCCCGCCCAGCCACACACTGGCTGGGATTATTTGGAAAGTGCAATTCAAAACCTTCCACAAACGTGTTTGATGTATCTCTGGAAATACAGGAAGAAGCTCTAAGTGCTCTTCTTAGTCCTATCTACATTGTGTAATTTTGTGCAATAACCTTTGCCATACTTTATCTTAGCAGTTCTCCTTTCAATCAATGCCATTATGTTCATTCAAGAAATTCTGTATTTAGTATACAATTCTCTCCATAGAATAACCTTTCCTAACATTGTGTTTTAATATATTATGTTCTTAGCATTTTTTCATGAAAACCATTTTATGTTTATTTAATTTGAGATGCAAATAGGACAATCTCAGTTACATGTCAATATCTAACCTAAAACTACATTTCAAATACTCTTCTTTGTATTCTTTGTTCCTTCATTCTGACATAACACAGTTAGAAATATCTTCCTTTCTTAAGAAAAATACTGCAGTTTCTATAGGAAAAGACTCAGTTATATTGCAGTATTATGTCTAGCTCCTTTTGAAAGCCACGCTGTATTACATAATTTTGTTTACATTAATAAAATTATGTGATTGCTATATATTTTTATGTATAATTGAAATATTTTATGTCTTAGATTTTTTCTTCAAAAATCAGATTGTATGTCTGTAATAATCATTTTAATACAACCAAATGCAGTTGTGTGTACAAAAATGCAGTATTTAAATATAAAATTCACTTGTCCACATTGTATCCTTTACATTTTCTTGTAAAGTATATAATTCAATTTATATTTTATTTTTATATAAAGAACTGTAAATAAAGGAAGTATAAAAAAAACTAAAAATGCTGAAGTATGTGGTCTCTGGATCTCAGTGACTGAGTTATTATTTTGTCTCAGTCTTATACCATCTGAAGTTAAAAGTGGATTATTTTTAAGAGAAAAACAATTATTCATAGTTGGGCTCAGTACCTTTATGGCACCCCCTTGGTTGTAGTGTTCTGAAAATAAATGTAATTGACTGGAGGGAAAATAAATTCATTCCACAAGACCTGTGATCTTTCACAGTCAGTATTGTTTTCTTGTGCCAGTGTTATTACAGCATAGTAAAAGACTGATAAAATATACCCATATAATTTCAGTGTGGTAATTCAATTTTAATATAAGAAATGAACCTAATAAAAAGAAAGGTCAAGAAAGCATCTTATCTCAATAATTAACTATATATTTGAAAGAGCTAGCTCAGAGAAAATTCACAAAATTAGTAAAGTTTGGCTTTGGAGCTTTTCAAAACCTCAGTTCTTCTCAATACATTTTCCCAGCTGTACACTGACATCTCCAGGTCCTTCTGCCAAGGAGCTATTTTCCCAATATTTACATCCATGTTCAATTTTCCTTAGAAGTTTTTCAGGGATGTTGTTATGTGTTTGCCCACACAGTTTGACTTGACATTCACTGTAGAAGGGTCTGGTGCCTGGGTCCCAGCAGTCCCCAGACAATACTCCCAGGATATAAATCACTTCAAAACTATTTTTACAATATTCAGACTGTTTGGTGTCTTTTAAAGTTAGCGTGATGTCATAACAGTACAATAGGTTGAAATCAGAACTTAAATGGCAATTTAATTGTCCTCTTTAATCCAGATATTGAAGAAATTTACAAAAATGTAAAACAGTGACATTCTCATCATTTTTTCAGAAAAACATTTTTTCATTAAAAATATGGTACTTCTGTTAATATATATGGATTTGTTATTGCCATTTTAAAATTAGTATATTAATATTTAAAAATTTATTAGTTTTAATATCAAATATTAAATTTAAAAAGCTATCTCCCACACAAACAATAGCTTGTTCTTGGGAACCTTAGTAAGTTTTAAGGGTCTAAACAACTCCTAAACAAATTTTAGGAATCAACATGCTAGGCTGAAGTACTGATGGTGGCAAGTAGGATATTAAGTGAGTATTTCAGGCGATAAATTTGTATTTTATAAGCACCTACTGGATATTAATACTTTACTCAAAGGAATAAAGATAAGTATGATTGAGTTATTTGTGGCAAGCTATTAAATCATATTTTATTGTGGAGGTGGGAGAGGTGGATGGGCACGGAAGTCAATAGATGATCTACAGAGGAATCTACCTACGTGTTGCAGGGTTGGCAGACATAGGTGTGTCTCGGATTCAAAATGCATCTTGCCAAATGCCACCATGAGATGGTCTTTACACTTTAAAAGTGGAGCAGGTAGCAGATGGAACCCCATGTGTTTAAAACCATTTTCTGAAATTGTGAATGTTTTTTCTGTTCTGAAAGGATCACTATAATTACATGTACTATTTTGGTTAGTTCTATGAAGGAAAAAGTTCCAAGTATGTCAAAGAAGCTTGATCTAATTGTATTTAGTTAGTTATGAAAACATGACAGCATTTCCAGGTACCTGAAAAATTGAATTTTATTAAGCAATTAAAATGTTTATATCTGATTTTCTGTTGAACTAAAATAATCTATCAATAAAGTGTGAAAATATTAATATGCAGCTAACTTATGTGGAGTCTGTGTTGAAAATCAAACTGATTATTTTTTGGAAGCTTAATAAAAGTGGCCTTTGAACTGCCCAGATAGAAAAAGTTTAAATACAACAGAAACAGCAAAAATGTGAGATGGAAATACTTTAAAAAACCTGTTAAATGGTCTGTTTATACAAATACCATAACTGTTAAAATTCTATTTTAAATTTGGCTAAAATTTTCTGCTCAATATTTTTATTTATTTTAGTATATTTTGCAAACATTGCACATAGACTGCCTATGTATTTTTCTTGGTTCATTTAGTCCAAATCATTAAACTGAAAAAATTAAGATAGGTTACAAATTTTATGAGTATATGTATGTGTGTGTGTGTGTGTGTGTGTGTGTGTGTGTATATATATATATATAATTATAAAAAATATAAATAATGTATCCTCAATTCTTTAAAGGATAAAAGAAAATATTCTAGGCAATTTTTTCAAACATTTGTTAAGATAAATAGTGTTCCCATGGAATTTCATAAGGACTTAGCCAAAAAACATTTTTGTAAAATAAGCCTGGGAAATATCGCATACTTATCTGTTGGAGATTTAAAATACATGTGATTATTACACGTTGTGTTCTTATATTAACATATTTCATGTATATCATAAATACATAAATTATGTACAAAGAAAAATTTAAAAATTAAATTAACAAATTGCATACAAGCTTTATAAATGCACAGACATATTCCAATAAAAGAAAATGGGTATTTTCTCTCTATATATGTCATTTAAATATAAAATTACTTGTTTTGGAACATTAATAAATAATTACAAATTTAGTGCTTTGAAGAAAACTGATTTCAAAATGTGCTTTGAGATTATTTCTGTTGCTTTTAACTTGAGTAAAGCTTGAATTGATCATTTCTGGATTTCTTTTTGTCTGATAAAGAATAATACATTTTCATCTCATTTGAGTAAAAATTCTGTAAGTGTTTTGTGAACAAACTTCATTTAGGCAAACAAAATATTTCATATATAAAAAATATAGTAATTATATTATTCAAATGTGAAGATATAATCCTCAGCACTTTTCATGCTTTCTACATATCATTGGTCCCTATTGGTTCAGATATAGAATCCATTTACACTGATGAATATACTTTACATATAGTTCTGTCTTTTTGAAAACTGTAATGTTACTACTTTTTTGGTACATTATCTCTTAGAGAATGTTTTATTGAGTAGTTTTAAAAGATTCTAAATGATTTATGACTTTGTGTGGATAATTAGTGGAGAGAGTTGAGGTGAGACTGCTTCATATTGAGTACTACTATCCCATTCAGTATCTTGGTTAAGTGTTAATCAGTTACTCATTAACACGTAGCATAGAGTCAGAGGAAGCTAGTAAATCCCTCATCCCATGTTATTGGCCCAAAATGAAAAACATTTTAAAGAAAGAAAGAAACACATTTTGACAAAATATAAAATTAAAGAAAATGATATCATACATTTGCAATTCTCAAAGTTGGAATTCAAGACAAAGCTTGCTTAACTGCATAAATTTGCAGGACAACACAAATATGTTGTTCACTTTGCAGCAGTGAGATTACCAAATTTAATTATTAGTTTATGTAGCTGTATTTCAAACTTGTTAGAATTTTCAAACACTGAGTTGCACAATATTGCAGCCATTCAGTCACATTTGGTTGTTGACCAATTGTAATGGGGCTCTTCCAAACTGAGATGCACTCTAAGTGTAAAACATACATTGGATTTTAAAGACAGTAAGATAAAATGATTAAAATATTTTAAGATCAGATGTATTCTGGATATATTGCATTAAGTAAAGTATCTTATCAAGTTAATTTCACCTGCTTCCTTTGATTTTTTTTAAGTGTCATTACTAGATATTTAATGTGCTTCTCATTATATTCCTATTGTAAAACTTTGCTCTAATAGATAATTGTATAGTCTGTGCGTAAGGAAAGTTTTACCACTTCTTTTCCAATCTGTATACCTTTTAAAAAAAACTTTCCTTATTACACTTCTAAGAGCCACAGTAGACAGTTAAATGAAAATGGAGAAACAGAAAACATTCTGAATTTGCTTCATCTCAGATTAAAAAAAAAAAAGCTTTTGTTATTTCACTGTTGTATAAGAGAAGATACACCAGAGAACCAATAGGAAATGCACACTGCACTACACACACACACACACACACAGAGAGCAACATTGACATTTTAAGAAATTGTCTCACGTGATTATGGGTCTGAAAAGTCTGAAATTCTAGAGCAAGCCAGCAGGCTGGAAATTCAGGTAGGATTTAATATTGAAGCCTTGGGGCCAGTTTTCTGCTTTGCGAAACCTCTGTCATGGTTTCTAAGAACTTCAACTAATTGAATGAGATCCCCCCATATTATGGAGCTTAATCTGCTTCACACAAAGTCTACTGACTTAAATGTTGATTACATGTGAGAAATACCTCACATATAGAAATACCTTATATATAGAATGGTATGGACCAAACAACTGTAAACCATAGTCTAGACAAGTTGACATATATTTTGACCATTAGAGCATTTAAATATGATGTTAGATGCTGTTTATATTTTGAGTTATCATATTGAACAAGCTTCTATATTTGCCTAATTTTTTGAGATGTCATAAATATTTTATATCTTTTTCACATTATTTTATTGCCTCTGATAGGATAAACTTATTTTTGGTATTTTATTCTACAAATACAGCTATTTTTATTGATTGGTATTTGAATCATAAACCAGCCTTGAATTCCTGGGATAAGCCCTGTCTTCGTCAGCTTGGGCTTCTGTTACAAAGTGCTATAGATGAAGTAAATTAAACATCAGACATTTATATCTCATATATATGGGGCCTGGGAAGTCCAAGATGAAGGTGTTGGCAGATTTGACGTCTAGTAAGGGATTTCTTCCTGGCTTGTAGACGTCCCTCTTGCTTTTTGTCCATTCTGACAATCTTTGCTACTTGATTGAAATATGTATTACTTAGAATATATAAGTATATTACTTATGCATTCTTATACTATTTATTTTTACTTATATAAGTATATGAAATAAAATACATCTTTGTAATGTGATTGAAATATATATTACTTAGAATATATACTTATATATTCTATAAATTATTCTATATTAAACATTATTAGTAGATATACACATTTATATATTATCTACTACATAATATATAAGTAAAATAAGTGGCAAAGATATATTTTATTTAAATTTAATATAATTATTGCTGTAGTTGAATTATGTTATTTTGTGAGTTAATCTTTACTGGTCACATTTTTTCTATGTCTCTTCTTTCCTGTTAACATCTTGGTTAATGTATTACTTTAATTATTACATTCTAATTATTCTATAGTGTTGCTATATTTCCTGGCAATCTTTTTATTTTATTTTATTGTTTGTTTTCAATAATTTATATATGCATTCTTATTTTATCATCAATAGATAACTGGAATGACTATCTAAATATTAGACATAATAGACTTTAACATAAGAAATTTTAAGTTATTTTAAAATAATAAGAAGATCAAACATCAAACAGGTATAACAGTTCTAAAAAAAAATTGCACCTGAGGATAGAGCAAATATACAAAATAAAAACTGTCAAAATAAAAGGAAGATATGGCAATTAAACAAAAATAGTTGGACACTTAAATACTCCATTTTCATTAATGGATACAATATCAAGACAGAAGATTTCAATAAGTAATTAGGAGACCTGGACACACTGTTAACCAAATCTCCTAACAGACCACTTTTCAAACAAGAGAAAATGACACATTTTTTTTTTTCTCAAGCACAAATGGACACTTCCCAGGATAGCACAAAATAAGCCTCCACAAGGTTAGGTAAGGAATTCCATTCTTACAGAGGATCTTCTCTGAAAATATTGGGATAAAATTAGAAATCAAAGCAGAAGAAAATTTGGAAAATTTATGATTATGTGGAAATTCATCAGAATACTTCTTTAAAAACCAATGGGTCAGCGAAGAAATCACAAGAAAAAACCTAGAATATATAGTGCAGTGATCTATATCTCTCTTTGGGTACCAGTACCATGCTGTTTAGATTACTGTAGTCTTGTTGCATAGTTTGAAGTAAGGTATTGTGATGCTTCCAGCTTTGTTTTTTATGCTGGGGAGGATGTGGAGAAAGATAAATGCTTTTACACTGTTGATGGGAGTGTGAATTAATTCAACAATTGTGAAAGACAGAATGGCAATTCTTCAAGGATCTAGAAATAGAAATACCATTTGATCCAACAATCCCATTATTGGATATAGATCCAAAGGATTATAAATCATTCTATTATAAAGACACATGCACACGTGCATTTATTGCAGCACTGTTTATGATAGCAAAGACTTGGAACCAACCCAAATGCCCATTGATGATAGACTGGACAGGGAAAATGTGACACATATACACCATGGAATACTATGCAGTCATAAAAATGATGAATTCATGTCCTTTGCTGGGACATAAATGAAGCTGGAAACCTTAATTCTCAGCAAACTGACGCAAGAACAGAAAACCAAACACTGCATGTTCTCACTCATAAGTAGGTGCTGAACAGTAAGTACACGTGTATTCAGGGAGGGGAACATCACATACCCACTGGGGCCTGTTGGTGGGTGGAGTGGTAGGGGAGGGATAGCAGGGGGTAGGGGTTTAGGGGAAGGCTAACATTAGGAGAAATACCTAATGTAGATGATGGGAGACACAATGTGTTGCCACAGGATAACTTGATTTTTTTTAAAAAATGAAAATAACAGTTGGAGAAGATTCAGAGAAATATGAATCCTTATACATTGCTCTTGTATTAGTCTGTTCTCATGCTGCTAATAAAGACATACCTGAGAATGGGTTTTATTTATTTATTGGGTCAGAGTCTCACTCTGTTGCCCCGGCTGGAGTGCAATGGCATGATCTCGGCTCATTGAAACCTCCGCCTCCTCTCAGGTTCAAATGATTCTCCTAACTCAGTCTTCCCAATAGCTGAGATTACACCCATTTATTGCCACCACGTTCAGCTATGTGCCACCACGTTCAGCTAATTTTTGTATTTTTAGTAGAGACAGGGTTTCACCATGTTGGCCAGTCTGGTCTTGAACTCCTGACCTCAAATGATCTGCCTGCCTCGGTCTCCCAAAGTGCTAGAATTACAGGCATGAGCCACCACGCCAGGCCGAGACTGGGTAATTTATAAAGGAAAGAGGTTACAGTTCCACATGACTGGAGAGGCATCACAATCATGTCAGAAGACAAAGGAAGAGCAAAGGGACATCTTACACGGTGGCAAGCAAGTGGGCATGCAATAAAATGTTATTCTGTGAAAAAGGAATAAAGTACCAATACATAACACCATGTGTATAAAACTTGAAAATACTGTGCTATGTGAAAGAAGCCAGACACAAAAGATCACATATTCTGCGATTCTTGAATTGATAGGTAAAAAATAGGCAAACTTAACAAAAGTTAAAAGCAGATTCGAGTTTAGCAGGAGCAGCTGGGGCATGTAGGGGATGAGGATGACTACCTGAAAGGTATGTCCTGTTTTTATGAGGTGATGAAAAACTTTTGAAACTATAGAGAGCTGGTGATTGCACAGCATTGGGAATACACTAAATACCAATGAATTGCGTGCCGTAAAATGGTCAGTCGCATTATTATGTGATATTCACCTCACATTTTAAAAGTCATGCATAATTTTCTTAATATATCTTTGTCAAAATAAAATGTAACTAAAACTTGCTTCTTAAATTTCCAAGAGTCTCCAATATTTCATATTTGAAATATGAATTTCAAATCGGAGTGTATTATAATATTTTACCATTTATATAATTTTTTTTCAGAATGTAGCATCTGGTATTTTACTCTTGTTACTAATATAAATTTACATAGATACATTTTTTCAGTTATGAAACTATTACATATTTTATTAACCTATGTATCAAGGAGCAACCTTTACTGATCTGGTTATAGTATATAAGGAAAATCTTAAAATAGCATTACTTGTAATTAGAATGCTATTCTTTTTCTTGCCAAATTTCACGCCGTGGTTCAATATATTTTATGTGACACATCTTACTCAAACCTATTGGAGTTAGTGCTTAAAATAATAACAGAACATTTCATACATTATAAAATGAATGTAGAATAGCAAATAAAAACTAGATGTGGACTTCTTTATTGTATAGTTTAGTATAAATTCCAATAAAATTCTAAAAAATATCAGTGGTGTTGTTTGTGCTTGTGAACTCAGCAAACTAGAGATTAACAGAGATATATACTAAATATAATACAGTTATGTGTTATTTTATGCGATTCTGTTTTATTCATTACCTTGAATATTTAGAAACATATGATGCACTGTACTAACACTGTCTCTCTCCTTTTGTCATAAAAGACACATTAAAACCAGTAATTATAATTTACTTTGAGTTTGTATTTCAACTTAACTGATATTTATTTTTACTCTTGAATTGTACATAAGGTCATTGTGGGAGAAACTAAGTTAATGCATTTAGTATGTCTGTGTTTTAGGAACGAAATACTATTGATTCAGTCATAGTGTTCATCTACAACCTTAAAGGGGTTATAGTGCATATTGTGGATTCATTCTTCTGTTTTATGATGTATTTCTGGCAAGAGTGAGCTAAAAGTAGAGTTAGTTTACTATGTAATTTATAGATGATAAAGAATAGATACCCAACTTGAAGTACTTTTAAGAAATATACCAATGTGTGTGTATGTCTGTATATTATACATGTGTGTGTACATACACACACACACACACACACACACACACACACACATATATATATATATGACCTCATGCTGTTAAAAGGATTGTTTTGGCTTTGGAAATATTTGGATCCATAGGCTGAGATAATTCCCTGGGAATCAACGTAGCAATCAGTCAAGTCAATCCATGGCTCCACATATCACTCTTGGGCATGATTCCCAGGCAGGCCCTGAGCAAATAGCCATCAATGGCTTTAAGATTCAACTCCACTATTTTGGCAACTTCAGAAGAAAAAGTAAAACTTTTCTCAGTATTTCAAGTAACAGTTCTTGTAAGGTACTTTTTGATTTGGTTTACTTCTTTTAAGATTCTTCTTGGCTATCCCTAAATCACTGTGGTCAATCACTTGATGCTCTAATGAGCCATGCCTGCATCATGTGCTTCAGGAATTACAGAAACTGAATGAAAAGGCAGCATTTACCAGAGAAAAATCAAGGGACTTCACCAAACCAAAGGTATATAGATATTAGTCTAAAAAATTTATGTCTATATTATTTAATAATAATTGTTATGATCTTTATGCAGCTGAAACACTGCTTCCTTCATACACATCCAACTGTTGCTATTATAGATTAATTTGTACACATGAATATTAAAAAGAAAAATTCTACAAGGAATGTCCACAGAAACATACCTCAGGTTTTACATGTGGTACATTTACATCTTAGAAAATAAAGCATTCTGTGTCACTGAAATCAGCAATTCAGATTCAATTAATGTTGAAAGAAGAATAGAGTTTGCACATTTCGAAGATATGTATGATACTTTGATATTTATAATAATTAGAAATAAAGATCAACTAGCAGCCACTCTAGGATGAACAGTGTATCAAATAATGAGAAAGTCAGCATATTGCTCAAGAATACTCACAAGCATATATTTTTAAGAAATCAATTTATTACCCATCAAAAAAAGTTATGACTACTATATCCTCAAAATAGCAGGAAGAATGATGTTAGTAGGCTTGAATATAAAGCAATTAGACAACCTAAAATATACTGTTATCTCTCTGTTTGAAATATCTTTTACTTTTAAATAGTTCTTATTTTTCAAAAAATATTAATGCCCGATCTCAGTTCTAGGAAGGATTTACCATTAGAATTCAGTAGTTTATTTTTCATCAGTATGTGCCAAATACCTTAGTATGAGCTTTAAAAAAAAGTAAAACTGAGTAATATACAACAAACTTGGCTATCAAATGGCTCTCAGTCCACTAATAGTTATCAACACAAAAGAGCACTAGAAGATATGGATTGAGAAAACATACGTGAGAAAGTAAAGGATCCTATATTTGGTTGGGCAAAAGAAACAATATAAAAATATTACTTAAAAAGTGTTTTCTTTTTGTAATATACATAGAAGTATATCTATTATAGGAGAAAGCATTATAAGAAACAGGAATGTTGTAAAAAATTGCACGTATAAGGTATAAGGCATTTGTGTATGGATAAGGCATTTGTGTACAGATAAGGCATTTCAATGAAATTGATTTATTTAGTGTCTACTGGAGTCACTCAAAATTTCTGGGAAGGGAAGCTGTTCCCAGGATTTTAGGACTCTGCTTAATAATCTAATGAACTTGGATTGTATCCCATTAACTTGCAATCATTCAGTATTTTTATCTCAGGAAGTTTTCACATTCTTGAAAAGACCAATGAGTCCAAATAGCTTTAGTTGAGTTGGGTAATTTAGGTGGATAGTCTCTATGGTAGAGATTAAAAAGGAGAAACTCTTTTTTTTTCTTCTCTCTCTTTTTTTTTATTGCACTTTAGGTTTTGGGGTACATGTGAAGAACATGCAAGATAGTTGCATAGGTACACACGTGGCAGTGTGATTTGCTGCCTTCCTCCCCTTCACCTATATCTGGCATTTCTCCCCATGCTATCTCTCCCCAACTCCCCACCCTGCACTGTCCCTCCCCTATTCCCTAAGTTTTACAGATCTTCCACATGTTGACACATTCCAATATAGAACTAAATTAACGTTTATTAATATAATTACTAATCTTTTCTGTGAGATCTTTAACTATTGAGTAGCTGTGACAGATAAAAAGTTTTCAAGATTTTAGTTTTCACTTTAAACTATACATTTTAGTGTTGTTATCAGATAGTCATTTATTTTCATTGGAGTGACTGACTTTATTGGTTCATTTTCAAGAAAATATCTGTCAAACACCCAAGTCTGAAAAGTCTTGCTGTCTGCCAGTCTTTTGAATAAAAACAGTGATCAATGAAAAGGTAGCTAATTCAATGCAAAAAGCAGAAAATCACTCATGTGTTTCCCCAAAAATAACTGTCATATGGTATGTAGCAGCCGTTCTTTATGTTTTCTTCCATTTTGTTCCACATAGAATAATGTAAAAAGTTGTATTTAAGGATCAAGATTTAATAAAATTAGTGTTTTGAATTGTTTTAATCAAGGGAAAACTTTTTTTTATTATACTTTGAGTTTTGGGGTACATGTACAGAACATGCAGGTTTGTTACATAGGTATAGATGTGCCTTGGTAGTTTTCTGCATCCATTTCCCCATCATCTACATTAGGTATTTCTTCTAATGTTATCCTTCCCCTAACCTCCCACCCCTGCTATCCCTCCCCTACCTCCCCCACCCCCGCTATCCCTCCCCTACTTCCCCCACCCCCCAATAAGCCTCAGGGTGTGATGTTTCCCTCCCTGTGCCCATATGTTCTTATTGTTCAACACCCACTTATAAGTGAAAACATGTGGTGCTTCGTTTTCTGTTCTTGTGTCAGTTTGCTGAGAATAACAGTTTCCAGCTTCATCCATGTCCCTGCAAAGGACATGAACTCATCCTTTTTTATAGCTGCATAGCATTCCATGTATAAATTCCTAGGAATGCAACTAACAAGAGATGCGAAGAACCTCTTCAAAGACGTTCTTTACATGTGTGCCACATTTTTCTTATCCAGTTTATCATTGACGAGCATTTGGGTTGGTTCCAAGTCTTTGCTATTGCAAACAGTGCCACAATAAACATACGTGTGCATGTGTCTTTATAATATAATGTTTTATAATCCTTTGAGTATATTCCCAATAATGGGATTGCTGGATCAAATGGTATTTCTATTTCTAGATCACCACACTGTCTTCCACAATAATTAAACTAGTTTACATTCCCACCAGCAGTGTAAAAGCATTTCTCTTTCTCCATAACCTCTTCAGCATCTGTTGTCTCCAGATTTTTTAATGATTGCCATTCTAACTGGCAGGAGATGATATCTCAATGTGGTTTTAATTTGCATTTCTCTAATGACCAGTGATGATGAGTTTTTTTTCATGTTTGTTGGCTGCATAAATGTCTTCTTTTGAAAAGTGTCTTTTCATATCCTCCCACTTTTTGATGCGGTTGTTTGGTTTTTTTTCTTGTAAATCTGTTTAAGTTCTTTGTAGATTCTGGATATTACCCCTTTGTCAGATGGGTAGATTGAATAAGTTTTTCTCCATTCTGTTGGTTGCCGGTTCACTCTAATGAAAGTTTCTTTTCCTGTGCAGAAGCTCTTAAGTTTAATTAGATCCCATTTGTCTATTTTGGCTTTTGTTGCCATTGCTTTTGGTGTTTTAGCCATGAAGTTCTTGCCTATGCCTATGTCCTGAATGGTTTTGCCTAGGTTTTCTTCTAGGGTTTTTATGGTGTTATGTCTTATGTTTAAATGTTTATTCCATCTGGAGTTAATTTTTTGTATAAGGTGTAAGGAAGGCATCCAGTTTCAGCTTTCTGCATAAGGCTAGCCAGTTTTCCCAACATTATTTATTAAATAGAAAATCCTTTCCCCATTGCTTGCTTTTGTCAGATTTTTCAAAGATTAGATGGTTGTAGATGTATGGCATTACTTCTAAGGCCTATATTCTGTTATATTGTTCTATATCTCTGTTTTGATGCCAGTACCATTCTATTTTGATTACTGCAGGCTTGTAGTATATTTTGAAGTCAGGTAGAGTGATGCCTCCAGCTTCCCCCCCTCTTAGGATTGTCTTGGATATGTGGGTTTTCTTTTGGTTCCATATGAAGTTTAAGGTGTTTTTTTCCAATTCTGTGAAGAAAGTCAGTGGTAGCTTGATGGGGATAGCATTGGATCTATAAATTACTTTGGGCAGTATGGTCATTTTCATGATATTGATTCTTCCTAACCATGAGCATGGAATGCTTTTCCATCTGCTTGTGTCCTCTCTTATTTCCTTGAGCAGTGGTTTGTAGTTCTCTTTGAAGAGGTTCTTCACATCTCTTGTTAGTTGCATTCCTAGGTATTTTATTCTCTTTGTAGCAATTCTGAGTGGGAGTTCAGTCATGATTTGGCTTTCTGCTATTGGTGTATATGAATGCTTGTGATTTTTGCACATTTATTTTGTATCCTAAGACTTTGCTGAAGTTGGTTATCAGTTTAAGGAGATTTTGGGCTGAGATGTTGGGGTCTTGTAAGTACACAGTCATATCATCTGCAAGTAGAAACAATTTCACTTTCTCTTTTTCTAATTGAATATCTTTTATTTCTTTTCCTTGCCCGATTGCCCTGGCCAGAACTTCCAATACTATGTTGAATAGGAGTGGTGAGAAAGGGCATCCTTGTCTTATGCCTGTTTTCAAAGGGAATACTTCTATTTTTTTCTCATTCAGTATGGTATTGGCTGTGGGTTTACCATAAATAGCTTTTATTATTTTGACATATGTTCCATGGATACCTAGTTTATTGTGAGTTTTTAGCATAAATGGGTGTTGAATTTTGTTGAAGGCCTTCTCTGATCTATTGAGATAATCGTTTGGTTTTTGTCTTAAATGAGGCAATAAAAAGATCATTTAAAAAATAATTCTCAGTGTGCCACAATAAATAATGAAATGATTTGCAGAACAGTTTATTGCTACTGGCTTGATTTGTGCCAAGGGGCAAGAAATTTTACCCAATGTCATTTTTGCTCCATTAATGCAAATTTCAACATAGTAACAAAGGAAAAGAATATAATTATGAATATATTTTGATCTCACAGACCCTCTAAAAATGTCTTGCAAATTCTTAGGGACTCTGCATCACATATTGAGAATGGTTATCTGAGATAATTAGAACAACAGAAAATCCAAAGCTGACATTTATGAATTCCAAATACCTGCCAGGGATGTTACTCAAAGGTTTAAAATTTTTACTGTATATGATGATTTTATTGTATTTGGATTCTAGATATTTAGTTAATTTCACCCCAAATTAAACATGATTGGAGAGAGGCGAGGTCCAGAGTTCTCAGTTAAGTGGGTTACACCTGTAATCCCAGGATTCTGAGAGGACAAAGCAGGAAAATCACTTGAGCTCAGGAGCTTAAAACCAGGCTGAGCAACATTGTGAGACCCTCATCTCTACTAATACACACACACACACACACACACACACACACGTATATGATTTATATATTAACATATATTTTAAATATATTATATAATATATATAATAATTATGTATTTTAAATATATAATATATACTAAATACATGTATTATATGTAATATATAAAATATATAACATATATTTAGCATATATAATATATATTATATATATCATCTATATAATTTTATCTGCATATATATAATTATATATTTAAAATTATATATATATGTGTGTGTGTGTGTGTGTGTGTGTGTGTTTGTATATGTAGATGAGTGTGGTGGCATATGCCTGTAGTCCCAAACACGTAGGAGGTTGAGCTGGGAGGATCTCTTGAGCTCAGTAATTTGATATTGCAATGAGCTATAATCACACCACTGCACCCATGTGGGTGAAAAAAATGATGATTTGACATTTCAGGTTAAGAAGCAGCAGGAGACTGAAATGGATCATAATGACAATTATAAAAAGAAAGAAAAATGATTATTTTAGAAATTATCAAAAACTGGTAATTGATTTAATGGAAGGATTGAGCCAAAGTACAGAGTTCATTCATCCTTCAGGTGTCATATTTTTTTGACCAAGTTAGTAATGATATTTTTACTTGAGGCAAAGTTGACTGGCCAAAGGTGTATTGATTTAATTTAAGACAATGGGTGACTCTACATTTCACATGGTTTTTAGAAACATGTTGATGTGATGGTACTTCTATGGAGTAATGGTCAAGTAGAGATATATAATGAAATAGAATGGATAGTAAAAAATATTCTTGTGAAAGAAGGGAGCTATAGAACCAATTCAGGCATCAGTCATATAGATGAAGGAGGCTATGATGATTCCTCCTCTAGCTGTGAGTATTACAGTCCTAGTGTCTGAAGCCTTCTTCTGTGTTCCCCACTATTCAACACACTGTGATATAGAGTAAGTAAATAAACAAATAAAAAGCATCAAAGGACAAAGGAAAAAAACAAAACTCCAGAGAAGGTAGTATTTTTGGAGACAGCAGAGCAGGTACATAATGCATGGTGAAGGTACCATCCCAGGAATAGTATTAAGTAGAATCATAATAACTTGATTCTAGAAATAATTGTAAAAATTATACAGGCAGTATTATAAATGCATGGTGAAGCAATACTTTATATGCTAATGTTAGGAAAATTAACAAGAAATTAAAATAATTTAGTTTCGCACACTATAAAACAACACAAAACAGTCAAAACAATGTGTTAATGTTAACAACACAATCCACCAGAAAAAACACAGAAGCAAATATTTACCCGCAACTATGCAAGGACTTTCTAAGCATAAAAACAATGATAAAAAATAGAAAAATAATAATTAGTGTGACAAAATAAGCAAAACACAGAAAAGAAAAATGAAAGAAGACAGGAAAAATGCTAGCAACAAAGATAAAATATCAGCAATCTTATGGAGATATAATTTTTAAGACATGAACCTGTAATTTGTTGCTTTACCTATTCCTACTTTTATGTCATGTACCACGAAAAAGGATGACAGAGAACACATAAGAAAAAATTCTCTTCCTAGTTGCCACAATGGAAAGAAAAGTAATGTTTATTGTATGATTGATTAGAGCCATATCCTCTTTCAAACTCTTTATATTCATGTTCTCATTAAATTACAATTTTCAAAAATTAAAAGTGGAGAAATAAGGATATTTTGCTAGGAAGATTTGAGGTATAATTTTTGTTAATGAACATTTGAATTAAAGCTCAGGAGAATTTATTTTTCTAAGGGTTAAAATGTTGAAAATTGACACCACTCAGGGTGAGTGGGGTGAAAGAAACATTCCAATTTATTGCTTTTGTAAGGGTAAAATAGTGTAATTTTTATTTTTAATTATTTATGTTTATACTAAATGCATAATAAATATTGATACTTTATATTTATTTTAGAAACATAAATAATGTTGATCAGACACGGAGATGGTGAATAGCCAAAATTAGCATTAAGAAAGAAAAGGGAAAATAAATGTTCAAAAAACACATGTAATCAGTCAACGTTGTCAGATGCTATGTATCTGTGGAGACAGGAGAGTCTCAAGCACTGAGTATGTGGTTATTAGTGACATTTCATATTTTTTGATTACCAGTTTTCTAGGTTTTATATGCAATATCATAGTGAGAGAATGAGCAAGAGAGAGAAAGAGAAACTCAAGCAATACAGAGTAAGCACCTTCCTCACTTAAATAAAATTCCTTACCACCTCCTGCTATAGAAAATTGGAGGGTATTTCTCTGTAATATTCAAGGTGATGCTTAGCTATCTCTCTGTTCATAACTCATCCTCTTCAATAGTTTGCTATATTAATTTTCCTCCTGAGTAATTTTGATATCATTATATTTCTGCTTATTTTCATGTCAGCGTTTATAATTGAATGCTTAATACTATCTCTGAGTATGAATTTGTTAAAATAATAGGCACCATATAACTGATGAATATTAATTGATGTAATGATAAATATTTCTTCAATAGACATAAAAATGTCAACTTTGAATATCTCTAATGCTTCTCATAATAAACTGTAATGTGAATAAGAGACCTATGTACAATAATGTTAAATTTTCACATGCTTTTTTTTCATCCTTCATCTCCTGCTTTTCTTTCACCTTTACTACTTTTGCAAAACATAAGTCACAAATTTAACATATTTTTTTATAGTAAGGATATTAACAGGGAAGCAATTCTAGAAAAGGATAACAAAATAACTACAGTTCCAGTAATTCATCAAGTAAAATAAACAGTTCTGTACAGGTAATTAAGAAAGATCAGCTGGATCTTCCATCTGCTCTGGGAACATGAATTCCCTGCTCTCCAAGAAAATAGTAGTTTTTTTTTTACCCCTCCAGGAACCTACATTTTATCAAATGAAAGGCAATATTAGCAGAGTAATTTGAAAAGCCCTGATAAATTTAACATATTCGTCTCCTGTCATTCATATTCCATGATCGTAACTAATTAAATGTCTGCTTATATTGGCACTTAATTACCTTGTGTAATGTACGGATACACAATAACAGTTTGTCAGCAAATGAATATGCTATGAGCAAATGAATATGAGCACTTTCCTATTTTTCAAAATAAAAAAAAACTGTTCCAAGATATCATCATATTTCTCCTACCTGATTTATCCAATTTTCCCCCCCATGTTATCTTCTAGCTATGGTATCTAGCTATTGCAATACCATAGCTAGAAGATAACATGGGTAAAGAAGTATGCGTAACCATTGGTTTACTAATGAGTGTTTAGATAGACACCAAAAGCTCAATCATAAAAACATCAATGAACTGGACGTTATTAATTTTGACAAATATACTAATCTAATGTAATATGTTTATAATAGAGAAACCTGGGTGCGAGATATACTAGATCTCTATTATGAATATATTGCAATGTTTTGGTAAATCTAAAACTGTTATGAAATCAAACATTTATTTTTAAAAAACTCAGAGAAATATTTTAAAATGTAAAAAACGGAGAAATTATTAAAATCCTGTAGTACACTATGTTTAAAATAAAAAGTTCATTAATATGACTTGTAAGATCTTTTAATATGGTTAATTACATCCTGAATAATATATTATTCATCAATCACTGTCCCAGCCTTATCTGGAACCACTCTTTGTCTTAAGGCACATCATTGCTACCTCCCTTCTTTCAGTGTCATGGTTTGTAGCTGGACTGTTCACTCATAGGGATCTTCTGGAAGTGACATCTGCCACTTCTAGGCCTGGCCTATAACCCTTCCAAATGCCTCTTCATTTCATTTCTGCATTCTAGCTAAATAGAATGGAAATGTTAATGACAACTTTGGAAACTACCAGTTGATAATGGTAGAGATCAAGTTTCTGTATAACTGTGTGAAGCAGGCCTTGATTAACCTGAAATGTAACTTGAAAAACAAATTAATGTCATACTCTAAATCACTAAATGGTGGGAATTAATTTGTTATTTTAGCATAGTCTTTCAAAACTGACACAGGATTGTAGTGAATAATATATAATACATATTAAAGTTAATGGAACAAAGACTGAAACATAGTAAGCACTCACTCATAGCTTTTTAAAATTAATCTTATTTTTAATTGATAAATTATAATAGTGTACATTTATGGGGTACAGTGTTATCTTTTGATGTATGTATACAATATGGAATGATTAAATGAAACTAATATCTATTCGCTTACATCATTTTTTGTAGTGACACATTTGAAATTTACTTGCTTAGTTATTTTGAAATACACAATACAGGGTCAGGCGTGGTGGCTCACTCCTGTAATCCCAGCAATTTGGGAGGCTGAGCGGGTGGATCACCAGGTCAAGAGATCAAGACCATCCTGGTCAACATGGTGAAACCACGTCTCTACTAAAAATACAAAAATTAGCTGGGCATGGTGGTGCATACCTGTAATCCTAGCTACTCAGGAGGCTGAGGCAGGAGAATTGCCTGAACCCAAAAGGCGGAGGTTGCGGTGAGCCGAGATCGCGCCACTGCACTCCAGCCTGGGTAACAAGAGCGAAACTACGCTTCAAAAATAAATAAATAAATAAATAATACACAAACATCATTATTGACTACAGTAATCTTGGTATGCAATAGATCTCAAAATCTTATTCCTCTTGCTTAACTGGAACTTTGTAGACTTTGACAAACATCCCCTATTCCCACCCTTCACTATTAACTTCTATTACTATGAGTTCAACTTTTTTAGATTTCAAAAATAAATTATATCATGTGGTACTTGTTTTTTTGTATTTGGCTTATGTTACTTAATATAATGTCCTTCAGTTTCTTCCATGTTGTCAGAGGTGACATGATTTTCTTCTTTATAAAGGTTGAATATAATTCCATTATATACAAATGCCACATTGGTCTGGACAACAATGTTTCAGATAAGATCCCAAAAGCCCAAAGCAACACAAATTAAAATAAACAAATGGGATTACATCAAACTGAAAACTTCTGCACAGCAAAGGAAACAATGAAGAAAATGAAGAGACAACTGACAGAGTGGGAGAAAATATCTCAAATTGTCTGTCTGATAAGGAACACATAAAAAACTCAAACAATCTAGTAACAAGAAAATAATCTGATTACAAAATAAGAGAAAGACCTGAACAGACATAAAGAGGATGTACAAATGGCCAACATGTTCATATACAAATACTGAACATCACTAATCGTCAGAGAATTGCAAATTAAAACCAGAATGAGATATAATTCATATATATTGTTGTTATTCTGATTTTTAAACGTGCTTGTTTTAGTTATCATCTGCACTATATACTTTTATATTTTAAGTCTAAGGTATAAAATATGATAGATTTGAAGGTCTAGGCTGCAGAATTTGTATCTGATTTATTCTCTAATTTTCTACAATACCATTTCACCTTTTATGGTTAAAGCACTTAACATGACAGGAGTTAAGATGACTTGTACTGATGTTCTTAAATTGGAAATGTGCCATGAACTATGCATTATTTATAAGAAATATTTTCTTAAACTTTGACTTCCTTGTTAATGCATAATTTAAAATAACAATATTAATAATTTGTGAGCATTTTATTTGATTCCAGGACATTTTTCTTTACATTTTTAGACTATAAAGTTTTTAGGGCAGAATAGGAAACTGTATATATTTAGGTATTATGTTCTCCAAATGCGTGAAACAAATGCAGAAATATATTTTGAAACATTTTTATTCCTCTTGCTGTTGTTGATATCCTATCTAAATAAATATATATATTTTAAACTTATTTTTTCTTATGTTGCCAAGGGAGTGGCATGGTGTTATAGATGAAGGCATATAGGAGCCTGACCTCAACTCTGAGGCTTAAAAAATTCTACACAGAATTAGGGAACATTGTGTAGCTACATTATTTAAGGCATGGAAACAATTCTTTTTGTTGTAACCTGATACTCATGCCAATATGAACTGTTTAAAATATTTCCCTAAACATATGTTAATTGTTATGTATACTAGTCTGTAGAGAGAAAAATAGAGAAAAGCTGCTGCTTTTAATGAGGTTAGCATTAGAATCAGTAAAAAATGTCATTGCATCATCAAGAACAATCTTAATTAGACTTTTCTTTAGGTTGTATCGAGGTGTAAGAATGCCAATAAAACATTATTAATTCTTCGTTTGAGAAATATGGACATGTACTTCAAAATTTTCTGCTTGCACTACCTATGGATAAAAATAGCTTAGAAAGCAGTGTCACAACATGAAAATAGAACTGTCTCTTTAATAAGATTTAAGTTATATTTCACACCTAACAGAAGGTTTAAATTCTAGAAATAGCAGAAAATATATTTTGTATTATATCAGTAAGGTAAAAAGACAAAATTTTTATTGATATACATCTCATACATTTTGCTGAATTTTATTGTGTTCTAATTAAAATATTTTTATACTATTAATAAATATACTAATGAATAAAAGAATGAATAAATGTGTGAATATGTATAAATTCATGAAATAAATTATCCCTCAAAAGTGATGGGATAAATACCACTTTTATTTTGTAACTCTTTCTTGTATCAACATAATTATGTTCCTCTAGACATTTGATTCCATCTTCTAAGCAAGGTATTATTTTAAGAAGTTTTCTTTTTTAATATAGTCTTCTAAAAATAATTGTATTTTTAAAAATATTTATATAATGCTTACTACATGTCTTGTGATATTCTAAAATCATTTAATCCTCATAGAAACTCTATGAGGTGTTACTATTATTCCATTTATGTGAGGAAAATGAGAGAATTTAGATAATTAACTCAAAATTACTGAGCTGGTAAGTGTCACAGTAGGGAATTGAATCATGTCTACATTTCAATTCTAAAGTTTATTTGATTAAACAATATATTCCAATTTTAAACAAATACTAGCTCTAAAAATTATTTTCATTTCCCAGAAGACTGACCTCACTAGTGGGGCTTATCTTACTTACAGTGAATGTTTTTAAATAGAAATCTTCTAACAGTAATGCTGACGTACTTGTCTTTTATCATCAGCTACTTCATGAATATGCTGTTGTATATATAAAAGTTATGCTGATTGTAAGCATATTTAATATCTGTGGGGTAATATATATGAAATATTACTTTTGGTAATATTTGGCATTATTTTTACAACACATTTTAAAATATGCTCTCTAAATCAGCCACTTAATTTTGTCATTCCAAGTTGATCAAAATGAATAAAATTAGAATTAGATTAACAGTATTAGATTAATCAATGTTTTTAGTAATGCTATATTTTTATTATATTTTGTTTTAAAATTATTATTTTGTTTTCAATTTCTTAATTTTCACTTTTTGATCTATGTCTTATAATTAAATTTTCAAAAAGCCACAGTCAATAAAAGAAATATATATTTATGTGATTACAGAAATAATGTTGGTTGTCATCAAAAAATCAAATGAAGTTTGATCACTATTGCCATATTTCAGGTTTGAAAATATACTGAAGAATGAAAAGCAAAGCTAGTAGAGGTCATTGAAAATAATAAATAATAAAGTTTGAAAGGTTAAAGTTAGAAAGTAGAAATATCAGGAAGCCTAATGGTGGCATGATGAGAGCTGAGCAAATCAAGAATAATGACTCAAATCTTATAGGGCTGTTTCTCAATCTCTGTAAATCACTTAAGGTATCACCATGCTATTACACCGTTATCAGCAGTAGTACTCTTCATCTTCACTACACCACCGACACTGAAAATAAAGGACAGAATATTTTAGACAGAAATATATAAAATGAGAGAAAGATATATTTGAATGGCAAAATTCAGGCTTTTTAAAGAGAGACGTCCACTTTTAATAAATATTTTCTAAAAATTGAATGTAATAATTAATCTTCCTCTTAACTGAGTAATGGGAATAAACCTAAGAGTATGAATTTGGTTTTGAGATTAAAGAACATGTGTTATATATTAGTACAGTAATTATTCACAAAACTGAAAATCCATAAAAGAAAATGATTATGCCAAGAGAAGAATAAGAAAGGCTGTTGCATTCCTGAAAAATATTGAAAAGATATTTTTTCAGCTAAAAAAAGTAGATGATAGTGCAGAATTTCAGCTATTTTAGAATGTAACAGAGTTAAAATTTATTTGCCTTTCTTTGACTTTACTCTTGGCTATAGAGCTCTGCTAGGTAAATAACATATATATTATAGTAAAATGTAGCACGATTTGGGATAATCTCTTAAGGGTAGGAACAAACTTATCAAGATGGATTATTAAAGCAGTGGGAATCTATTCATAAAATATGTTTTATAGACAGAAAACACTAAGGGTATTTCCCTTTGGCAATCTTTCGGAGCTGCTTCTATGCTGCGTGTGGAAACTGAAATGAAAAAAACATCTATGCTACTTTTGGGGGATGGGTATCTTGGGTCATATAATCTGGAAAATGTTATATTTTGTGATCCACTAAGGGTATGAAAGGAGGAGGAAATATGTATTCAGATATGCTTAATATTTTCTATCCAAAGTCATTAAATATTTCACTATTTTAATGAAATAATAAATTGTCAAAACACACATCTAAGGCAAGTTGTGTTTTTGGCGATGTTATTTATTTAATTCTTAGACCTGTGGGTAAGATGCAGAACTCTATCTTTTCCATGGTCTGCAGGTTTGTAATGAAATCTGACTCTATATTCCCTATGATAGGAGTGGGAGGTGGACAGTTTCTTCTCTGGGATAGCAAATTCCAGAAGCATTGTTGAAGAATTTGTGGATTTTTCTTATTTTAGCGCTAAACAGTCAGAGGGAAACTTCGTTTTTTCCTATATGATTTCCATGAATTTGACTCCTTGTCTTATATAAAACCATATATTTTAAACCAAATTTTTTTTTTGCTTTTACAAACGGCTGAGAAAAAAATATATATTTTTTTCCCTGCTTCAGTTACTTTGAATATCAATTTAAACTCAATTGAAAAATTAACTCTTTTCATGAATGTTGTTGACTGAAAATTCTGAACCTACTTGGAGTCTCTTATTATTACTGTTCTTCAGAATTTGCCAGAAACTTACAAACTATCACCTTTCCTAAAGCTGATTTCTACAGAACAAGCAAAGAGGAGACATTTTTTTCTTTTTCCCTTTTTTTTTTTTGAGACGGAGTTTCGCTGTTGTTACCCAGACTGGAGTGCAATGGCACGATCTCGGTTCACTGCAACCTCTGCCTCCTGGGTTCAAGCAATTCTCCTGCCTCAGCCTCCCGAGTAGCTGGGACTACAGGTGCGCACCACAATGTCAAGCTAATTTTTGTATTTTTAGAAGAGACTGGGTTTCACCTTGTTGAACAGGATGGTCTCGATCTCTTGACCTCATGATCCACCATCCTCGGCCTCCCAAAGGGCTGGGATTATAGGTGTGAGCCACCGCACCCGGCCAAGATTTGGTATTTTTACTCTAGCCCTGAGAAAAAAATTATTGCTTGATATGGAGGAAGATCACTATATGATTTTAAATAAGTTACTAGTGTTATATTATAAAAATTTAAAGAAAGATGTTCAAGTTAGTAGAATTTTGATGAGAATAGTTTCGTAAGTCACTACAAACCATTCATATATGATTAAAGACCGCGCGGTGGCTCAAGCCTGTAATCCCAGCACTTTGGGAGGCCGAGGCGGGTGGATCACCAGGTCAAGAAATCGAGACCATCCTGGTCAACATGGTGAAACCCCGTCTCTACTAAAGATGCAAAAAATTAGCTGGGCATGGTGGCGCGTGCCTGTAATCCCAGCTACTCGGGAGGCTGAAGCAGGAGAATTGCCTGAACCCAGGAGGCGGAGGTTGCGGTGAGCCGAGATCGCGCCATTGCACTCCAGCCTGGGTAACAAGAGCGAAACTCCGTCTCAAAAAAAAACAAAACAAAACAAAGAGTGGATTTGACTGTGGCTACCGAGAGTTATTTCAAGAACCTACATATTGTAATGAAATGGTAACCGGTTGTGGACTGAGAGGTATATGTTATTTTCTTTTAAATTTATTTTATTTTGTAGAAGCAGATATTCGAAGGAAAAAAAAATGACAAGTTTTTTTGTGTTTTTTTTTTTTTTTTTTTTTTTTTTGAGACGGAGTTTCGCTCTTGTTACCCAGGCTGGAGTGCAATGGCGCGATCTCGGCTCACTGCAACCTCCGCCTCCTGGGTTCAGACAATTCTCCTGCCTCAGCCTCCTGAGTAGCTGGGATTACAGGCACGTGCCACCACGCAGCAGCTACTTTTTTGTATCTTTAGTAGAGACGGGGTTTCACCTTGTTGACCAGGATAGTCTCCATATCTTGACCTCATGATCCACCCGCCTGGGCCTCCCAAAGTGCTGGGATTACAGGCTTGAACCACCGCACCCAGCAAAAATGACAAGTTTTAAGAGATTAAAGAAAGCAATGAACTAGCTAGGCATGTAGTTACAACAACAAAAAAAAATAGATTCCAGGAAACAGTATAGGTTACACTGTTTAAGTAATCTTCAAATAGCTAATAAAATTATATTTTTCTTGATTTGTAACATTGTTTATATTTATTTTACTACAGTTTACAAGTTGCTGAAATGACATGTGATTTTTATTTAACTATGAGTGTTTCATTCAAGAGAAGGTAAAGTTGTTCTCTATGTGTTATGCCAAAATGTTTATTGCATTTTCAATAATAAGCATTTTCTATAATGTTTTATTTACATTTTCAAATCCAGAGTAAGTTTGTCTCAAAAGAGAAAAATTCATGATGGCCATTATTGTAATATCTTCTGAATAGTAACAGGCAAACGGAGTGTATGTACTTTTGGTTTCTTATTTGATTTTAGAGTAATAATGATGATGATGATGATATAACAAAATAATATGTATTAAAAAATTCAATTTGGGGGATGTGAATTATGTAATATCAAATATATTTATTGTGAAAATAAATATATTTTAAGAATATGTTCATAGAATACATAAGATAACTAAGAATTCATTAATAGATTTAAAATGTTATATTGGAAAACATACTGTGTATGGGGATGTGGGGCTAGATGTGAGAAATCAGTAATAATACAATAAATTCTAATCAGGTCAAAGGTCAAAGCTCTTTGTGAAAAGGGTTGTTTATTTGGTACCCCAAGTCTAAATATGTTTTAAATAACCGTGCAAAACAAACAATTACTAGTCATTTTATGTATATTTGGTTGTATTTATATAATTATTTGAAGTAGGAAAACTCATTTACTTATACTTGAATGAATCTTTTAAGTTCTAAGCAAAATATCATTATTAAATACATTCTCCTAAGAAAAGGATAGAATAATATATCTAGAAATTTTTGTATCTACCAATAATTCTATAAATTGTTAAGAAGTTTCTACAGTCACAGATTTGATTGCAGCACTACTTAATGCTATGATAAAAATGTAAAATATTTGCAGCATTATTGTTTATAAATTATTTTCAATGAGATTTAGCCATACATTTTTAGGAATTATTCTTATCTTGGCACAATGAAGGCATTATCTATGGGTTTTAATCTAACATCACAGATGTTTATTGAAATTATTAATTTTATAACTGAAGATTAGTGGAAATCAATAAACACATCTTCATTATATAACTCATATAAAACACAAAATTGTTTAAATGCTTATCTTAACACATTTTTGAGATTTTTTTCCTAAGCTTACTATACTTTTTTCTAAAAATGGGTTTAAATGCAGGAGAATATATTTAAAACAACTTTCACATAAATATAGTATGCTTCAAACTGGCCTATTCTATGTAATTATTACCAAATAGGTTTTTGATACATTTCAGAGGAATATTTTTTCTTGAGTTATTTGATTTGTTAATCATCCATTGTCTTGATCTATTTTTAAATTGATTGTCTTTTATATTGGACATCAGAGATGATACTATGAATTATTACTTCAATATTGCAAAGCGATGCTTCACAAAGTATAGTTAAACATAAAAAGAAAGCAGAGGGTAATGAACGATCTAAAATATTCAAATTAGTGTATGTTGAATTGACAAATTGTTAAACATATATGGTTCTGAAACACCAATCTTTTATCTGCAAAATTTCTGTAATTTTTTTTTTTTTTTTTTTTTTTGAGACAGAGTTTCCCTCTTGTTACCCAGGCTGGAGTGCAATGGCGCGATCTCGGCTCACCGCAACCACCGCCTCCTGGGTTCAAGCAATTCTCCTGCCTCAGCCTCCCGAGTAGCTGGGACTACAGGTGCGCCACCATGCCCAGCTAATTTTTGTATTTTTAGTAGAGACAGGGTTTCACCATGTTGACCAGGATGGTCCCCGTCTTTTAATCTCGTGATCCTCCTGCCTCGCCTCCCAAATTGCTGGGATTACAGGCATGAGCCACCGCGCCCGGCTTCTGTAATTCTTAATTACTGAATTTCTCTCACATTTGCAGTCTAAAATTAGCTCTCAGAAATGTAGACATGGGGTGGGGTGACTCACGCCTGTAATTCCAACATTTTGGGAGGCTGAAACCGGCGGATCATGAGGTCAGGAGATGGAGACCATCCTGGCCATGGTGAAAACCCGTCTCTACTAATATACAAAAAATGAGCCGGGCATGGTGGCGCGCGCCTGTAGTCCCAGCTACTCAGGATGCTGCAGCAGGGGAATCGCTTGAATCCGGGAGATGGAAGTTTCAGTGAGCTGAGATCATTCCACAGCACTCCAGCCTGGCAAAAGAGTAAGACTCAGTCTAAAAACAAAAGAAATGTAGACACGACGGGAAATTGATTGGCTTACTCTCTCATCTGATTGGACAATTTCGTGAAGTGCTGAACAGTGGAAATTTTTCTTAATTATTTTAAGCAAATATTTACTGTTGCTCTGGGAAATTCATTCACCTTACTTTGTGAATGTTTTACCAGGAAACAATGATTCGAAGATGAGGAAGAGGTCATGTCCTCCAGCAATTTAATTTCACTCAGACGCACAGGCTATCCAATAGAAATGATACAAAAAGTGTACTTCTACTGCCAAGGATTGAGTAAGATGTTAAGGAAAACAAAATTTAATGGACTAAGTAATGATTATTTTGCATTCTACAGGATGAATGGGGAAGGGTGTATGTCAGGTAGAAAAGAGGACTAATGCCTTTCTAGAGAAGAGCAAAAAAATGTCAAAAATCTGTAACAGTAAGCTGCTCTGGGAAATTCAGTTAGTTGATAGCTCTAGAGTATGAATGGTGATGATGTAAAACATCTGGAAAGGAAATAATCAGAAATCAGAGTACAAATATTTCATTACATGAAAAGAAATAAATTAGTATTTACTTCAGAAGGTATGTGGTTGTTCATATGTGTGTGTGTGTATGTGTGCACATTCATGTGTACAAAGCTATTGTAATTCCCTTAATATTCAAAAGGGATTACTTAACCCTTAATATCTTTGGAGTCTGGACCTTTTATTGGAAGATACCAATTATTATGTATGGAGATCTACAGGTACATGCCCTCTGTTCCCTACAATCTTTTACACATTTAGATTTCTTTTTTATGTTGGATACTATTTCACTTTAATTTTTATTTCAATAATTTTGGGGAAACATGGTATTTGTTTACATGGAAAAGTTCTTAAGTGGTGATTTCTGGGATTTTGTAGCACCAAAGCAGTGTACACTGTACCGGATGTGCAGTTTTTTATCCCTCATCCTCCTCCTCCCTTCCCTACAAGGCCCCAAAGTCCTTATGCCTTTGTGTCCTTATAGCTTAGTTCCCAATTACAACTGAGAACATATGATATTTGATATTCCATTCCTGAGTTACTTCACTTGAAATAATGGTCTCCAGCTCCATCCAGGTTGCTACAAATGGAAATGCTATTATTTTGTTTTTTCGTATGGCTGAGTGGTATTCCACGTGTGTGTGTGTGTGTGTGTGTGTGTGTGTGTGTGTGTGTGTGTTTATATAATCTCACGTTTTCTTTACGTATTGGTTAGTTTACCAACTCTTGCTAGTGATTCTCAATTGAGAGACATAACAATTGATTTCTTCTTGCAGAATAATTCTTTTCTGCAATTCATTTTTTTATTTGCTGATTATTCACATGGCCAGGCTTAGTGTTTTTTTAAGAGAAATACTTATTGTAAATAATGAACAAATTTAGAACCCTGGGGCAAGTGAAAGCCACTGCAGTATAATCTTATTATTGAATTCTATTCTTTACTTCTCACAACTGTTTTATTCCTTGGTCATGCTATTTCTATATAGAGATTTAATATTGTTTTTTTTATTTTAAAAGATAACATGCATAAAGAGTGAGCATATTTAATGAGACCTTACTTATCAATCAAATCAGATTATAGATAAATTGTTACTAAAATATTGTGAGTAAAAGTTACTAAAGACACTATAGCTTGTATAAGTTTTGAAAAACACTTGAAAAAATAACAGAAGTTATAATAAAATATACTAACCCAGTAGAAAGGCATTTTACTCTCTCAATACTTAATTCAGAAACCTGTGTGCCATTATATAAATTATGTGAGGTCAAAACAAAATGCTACTATTTGGGTTTCATGTTCCTGTTCCTATAATTGTGCATTCCTTTTTATGTCAACTCAAATATCTTAGTTTTTACAAAGTCTCATTGAGACAACATCTTTTCAGGAATTTGTTGTTTTTTAAATTACTTTAAAAAATAAAATAAAATTATGTACAGCATTTTGCTTTTTTAATGTTACCAGCTTATTTTATAACAAGGATTCCGAAACCATTCAGAGAAATCACTCAAAATATTACATAGGGTTTTAAAGGTTGAAATCGTAAACCTCTTGACTTCCTGTCACACACTTGAAAAGTTATTTTCTTTTTCCTGTTCCTTTCCCTTTCTCTCCTTCGTGTGTTTCCTTCATTTTCCTTTTATTTTCACTTCAAAAATTAATCAAGTCTGGGCACATGATAGACACTGAGTGTAAGTTTTTGAATGAATGAATGACATATGTCATTATCCTGTTGCCATAGAATCATTTTTATTAGGATGTATTATGAATTTGGCAAAACAGAGTAAGAAAAGCAAAAGGAGATTGTTCGATCGTGAACAGCCCTGAGTTATCATAAAATAGTTGTTAAAACAATGTAGAACTCAAGAAATATAATATTGTCATGTCATTATAGGTCATTATACAAAATTTTAGTTGCTCAAAATGTTAAACAGGCATTCATTGATGGAAAACAAATATTTGCATGTCTTAGTAATTAAATCTTCAATAAGTTGTTTTAAATACTTTAGTAAAAATAGATAATGGGCTATAGCTTCTTCTAATATTTAGCTTTTATAAGTTTGCTTTTTATATGGTATATTTTAATACAGGCTCCCAGATAGGGAAATGTATCTATATATACAATTTTATTATATTGCAGTGGGTACTCACCATCATTTTTTTGACACTATATTTAGTCATCAATGACTCTTCAAATATAAAATCTGGTAGAGTCTCTTTGGTAATTTTTATAAAAAATCTGTTTATATATTTATAGTTGTATTTGATGACAGTATTTTATATTATTTACTTATTTTTAAATGGTATTTTTTAATAGGAAAATTGATAGGAAGTTATGGGGAATTCCCTTATATTCTTCATCTTTCCTTCCCCTCCCCTCACTTTTTCCTACTATTTAAAACTTGTATTAGAATGACACATGTGTTATGATTGATGAACCAACATTGACACAGTATGATTAACTAGTGTTATCATCAACATTAGGATTCACTCTTTATGGTGTACATTCAATAGGTTTTTACAAAGATCTTGGAACTTGTGTCCATCATTACAAAATCATATAGGATGGTTTCACTGCCCTAAATACCCCTTGCCCCACCTATTCATCTTTTCCTTACTATGAACCTCTGGCTACCAATGATCTGTTCACTGTCTCCACAGTTTTGCCTTTTCCAGAAAGCCTCATAATAGAATTTACACAGTATAAATCTTTTTCAGATTGGCATCGTTCACTTAGCAATATATTTTTAAATTTCTTCATCTCTTTTTCTAGCTTGATAGCTTATTTCTCTTTATGGCTGAATAATCCTCCAGTGTATGGATGTTGCCACAGTTTGTTTATCCATCTTGGCTGCTTCTGTGTTTTGACAGTTGTAAGTAAAAATGTTCCAAGCATTCATGTGCAGGTGTTTCACATCATTTGTGTAAATAACTATGATTGTGATTCTTAGATTGTGTGGTTTAGCTATGAAAGAAATTCAGTCTTCCAAAGTGGCTTCGTCCATTTCCACCAGCAATGATAAGAATTCCTGTTGCTCCACATTCTTGCCTCCAGTATCTATTGTCAGTTTTCCTCCCTCCGTCCCTCCTTCCCTCTTTGCCTCCTTTCCTCCCTTCCTTCCTTCTATTATTTTGCTTTTCAATCTCTCCATATTTAATTGACCATTCTCTCTGTAAAACTGTCCTCTGTAATCCATGACAACACTTCATTTTGCCCTACAGACACTACTTCTAGTTCTCTTCTCTTGAATGCAATGCCTTCCCTCTGAGATCTCATAAATATATATGTTCCTCAGTATGTCATCATAGGTACTCTTCTTCACTCCCCATAAACCATTCTTAAGAAAGTGCATATACAAAAATGACTTCACCTAATGCTAATGCTTCACCTAATGCTAAAGCATAAATAATCTGTAGTGGGTGTCTCTACCTGACACTTTTCCTCCAACTTTACATGCAATTATCAAATTAATCATATTAGATTTTCCATCAAACTTATGTCTTGATTATGGCACTTCTTTCTGTCAGAAACAAGCCAGGAACACACTTGCAAACTGACAATAATTCTTATGCCTTTTTCTTCGTCTCTTGAATCTGACCATTAAATAAGACATGTGAATGCAACCTTTTAATTACCTATTTTTTTGTGTACCATCCTCTCTATTGTTGCTTTTATCACTCTAATAATAGTTTAGGTCATACTTATGCTTTGCTCAGTTGGTTACTCATTGTCTTCAAAATAAAATCACATCTCAGCATGCCCTATGTTGTCATATTTAATATTTTTATAATCTTTATTTCTTAGCATTGCATTTTATATTTTAGAATCATAGATGAATGTGTCACTTTTTAAATAGGCTCTTAAAATATATTTTTCACATTGTTCCTACATCTTAGAATGACCTTCTTTGTTTGTTCATTCGGCTGCCCTAACAAAGCACCATCAACTAGGGTTGGCTTATAAACACAGAAATTTGTTTCTCACAGTTCAGGAGGCTGGAGAGTTCAGTATCAAGGCAAGATTCAGTGTCCAGTGGGGTCCTGCTTCTTGGTTCATAGATGATATCTTCTATCTGTGTTCTAATGTGGTGAAGGGGCAAGGCAGCTTCCTGAGGCCTCTTTCATATGGACAATAATCCCATTCAATGAGGACTTCACCCACAGGACCTAATTATATTCCCAAAGCCCTGCTTTCTAATACCATTACTTTGGTGATTAATTTCAACAGATGACTTTTTGTGGGGACACAAGCAATCAGACTATAATACCTTCTGTATTTAGTGCTAAAGTACCAGAATATTTATTTCTATAACAATTTATGCAAGCATTGTCACTTTATCAAGTCTACCTTAACTCTCGTAAAATAGTTATCTAGCATTTACACTGCATTTTGTTGCTTGAGAATTTATCACATGCTGTTTGTCTACCTGTCTCTTTACTATGTTGTAAACACTTGAAGGCAAAGATCATGTTTTCTCAACTATGTAGACAACAAGCAGCCTAATTTTTTGTTGAATGAGTGAAAGTAAATGGTATAATACGAAGTGACCTGAAAGATTTGATTTAGTCAACATCACAAAAAAACTTTAACTTTAGGGCAGTTTAGCTTATTGTGTTTTTATCTTATAAAGAAAAATGCATGCAATTAGAAAGAAATACTTCGAAAGGTTTTGCCCTTTTCTTGTTTGAAAGGGCAAAGATGATATGTATTTCATACAACTTGTGAAAGAGAAAATATTTCTTTCATGGACAGAGAAAAATGTGACTGGTTTTGTCTTCTTACAAAAAAAAGGAAAGAAAAAGGAAAGGGAAGAAAATAATAGATTGTTGGACTGGTATGAGTAAAAAGAAGTCTTAGAGGAGAAAACTTAAGACAAAATAATTATATATTATTTTAAATAAACTAAATAGTAAAAATTAAATGGGGTGATTCAAAGTAAGTATATAATTTCAAAAAATATTTATATTAGAGTTGTATTTTTCAGTGAATGACACTGGTCACAAATGTATAAAACTAAATATACACTAAAATGAAATATAGATTGTGACCTTTTTGCTTTGTTTTTGCTTATGCTTTTGTATAAACTTTGCAGCACATTTAAATACTTTAACCTAAGCTATGAGCACATCACAATAAATTAAAAAAAAAACCCTAAAATATCAGGCTTTTGCAGAAATTTTGGTTCTATATGGATGGCATTTCTATTTAAAGTTTGCTAAAGTTTACTGCAGTATGTTGTGATAACTTAATTATGTGTGTGTTAATAAACAAAACAGATACTGCCCTTGCAGAGTAGAAGTCGCAAAAAGAGGAACAACGGTACAATTTTCTGTTAGATCTCCAGTAAAAAATGAAAATGGTCTGCCAAATACTGCTAAGTTCTATTACCCGGGACTAAGTTCAACTACCCTGAAGGAAAACATACGTATTTTATCTAGCGTTAAGAAGACATCGTTTTTCTAAATAATATAGAGAACTGGAAGAAAAAAACCCCACTCCTGTTAGTTTGTTTAAGAATTTAACCTCCCTTAAGTGTCCTGGAAACTAAATGGTTGAAAATGTTTCAAATTTGACCAAAAATTGAAATTGGAATGTTTTAATATTCTAGGGAATTTGGTTGCTAATACAAAATGTATGTCAATTTGAAAAGTCAATTAATCTGTCTGTTTAATTTTGGTTGTGTACATTTACATAATATATAAGACAACAGCCTATGTTTGGGATATCCTCTTACCGGCTGGTAGTAAGTTCCAATTATCTTCTAGAGATCGTCAAACTGTTTCAGTAAAGGGTCAAATAATAAATCTCTTAGACTTTGTGAGCCATTTGATCTGTGTGACAATCACTAACCTCTGCTAGGGTAGCATAAGAGCAGCCATAATAGTATATAACAAATGAGTGTGACTGCCTTCTCATAAAATTTTATTTACAATAACAGGTGGTGGAAGGTATAGTTTGCTGACCCTTGGTATGCATTGCCAAGTCTCTCTTGGAGTGGGAAACAATATCACTTACAGCTGAGAATTACTGTTAAAAAGGAACAAGGGCCACTATAGTCATGGCAACTTACTACATTATATTCCGTGTATTTAAAATAGTCTATGTTTAACATAGTATATATTTTAAAGATGCATCCTCTGACTAAAGGTGCACAAAAATTATGGAATTAAAAACTCAGGATACAAACACTATGAAGATGAGAAATATTTATTCATCATACCCTCAGTACTTAACATTGTACCTGGCATCGAGTGAGCTACTGTATCAATAATCATTGGTTGAATAAGTGAGTGGAGAAAAGTTTATAAAAATAACTACACTATTATATGGAGGTATGTGCCAATTACTGTTTCCATCTTTTAAATACACTTTTCTATATTCTTAGATCTTACAAACCACATTTCCCTTGGTTAGATAGCTCCCTGTAAAGTTTATGACAATAGAGGCTGATATACAGAGACCACAAGACTGAAGGAGAAGGAAGAGATATGCCATATCTTTTCAATTTTATGTTCCTGTGAATATTGCCTTACCAAAGCATTTTCATCTTGGCAGTGGCACTTTGTTTCACTACTAGAAATTTCCACAATACTCTTGAAAGTGGAACCACAGACTCCACTACAGAGGCTCTTTCTCAGACATCTGAGTTCCAGCTTGAAGGCCTCCTCCTCCTCCAAGTTTCTTAAGATTTAAACATTGCAACCTTTCTTTTGTTCCTTCAACCGTAAGAATATAGCTGCTTTCCCACCTAAAAAAATAAGGTCTTCTTCTACTTTTTTTGTATTTTCAATGATTTTGGTAACTAGTTAACACATTTTTATGTTAAATTATCTTTGCTAAAGTAATTGCTATGATTTCTACACCCAGAGTGAACTCTGAATGATGGAAGTTACAGCACAAATATGCACATAGAAGAGCAAATAAAAAAACATGAATGCCAGGACAGTCCAAACAATTTAATTAAAAGATGATTCTTAATTTTTTCTTGAAAAATTTACAGGTGTTTGTCAGACTAATCATGTAAGCCCTAAGGGCATCTGAGGAAAAGGAGAATGAGGCTCCTGATCAAAAACAGGGAGAGAAGAAATAATCTGGCAAACGTAGAGAATATGACAATGGTATGATTGTTGGATGGGAGAAGTTAGTGTGAGCACAAGCATGCTGGGAGTACATGACATTAGATAGTCTAAAGTATCAATCATTCATTCAGTCAGTGTGCTTTTTTTATGGAGTAAACAAAACAGAAAATGTTCCCAAAGACACGGCATTTTCAGTCTGCTGTGAAAGACTGACATTAAATAATTGATTTGACAAATATATGTAAAATTAAAAATCCTTAAAAAGGAATAAAAATTCAGAAAGCTGGGATGAGGAATTTATAAGAAAACTGATGTAAAGACTGGAAAGGAAGTCATTCTTGACAATATGACATTAAAACTAAGATCCAAATAAGAAAGAATTGGTCAGAATTAGGTAAGGAAGAGGAGAAGGAAGGGAATTTGCTCTAACTTTGAGCTGTATCCTGTGGCTTGGTTGAGAGATTGAAGTAGGGAAGTTGCACAGCTATAGTTGGGTTTTGAAAAAGTTATCTTGGGAGTAGAAAGGATACATTGAAAGGAACCAGGCGTGCTCTCCAAAAACCACCTTGTAGGCAATTGATAATGATAGGTTGATAAACTTTTGCAACATGGGCAGGTAAGACAGGAAACCTGTGAGTGCAGTTATGGAGATTCTGCAGTAAGGATAATGATGTGGGCAATGTGGAAGGAGACAAATAGCTGTAACAACTAAATTTCTGAATTTGGTGCTGACATTAAATAATGCTCTTCACCAAGATTAGAAGTATAAGTGATCTGTGCTACTGAGATGAACAGCAACAAAAAAGAAGTCTAAGTGAATAAAGGATAAAGTACTTATTGTCAAAGTTAGAGATAATGGGTATTACACAAAATTAATCATTTATTTATACTCAATTTTATATTTTGCTGTGTCCTGTCAACTTGAGTTTTAATGACAGAGGGAGGTGTTTTAAAATCTCTAAATGTGGTTATGGATTGTATATTTTTATTTGGAATTCTGGTAAGTTTTATGTAATTTCATATTTTGCTTTTTGTTACATATGAATTTAGAATTATTGCATAAATTAATCCAAAATCCGTTCACCACCTAACCTCACTAATTTTTTCTGTTATAAAATCCCTCTCTATCATTCTACTTGAGCCACTGTCCTCTTTGTTTTTCTTGGGATATGTCTAGCTCCTTGTTTAGACCCTGTGCAAATACTTCTCTCCCGTCTTTCTAAACATTGTTTATCATCCATGACTTTCTTGAAGTGTCTTTGAAAATGTCAACTCTCTGCAGAAATCTTTTCTCTGAAAACCCCACAGAAAACAGCCTTTCACTACATCAAAATCCATTCACTTGGGATGTTTTATTTTACTCTCTAGCTGTTATCAATGATTTGTTTATTTGTTTGTTGTTTGTTGATACTCATTAGAGTGTGAGCTTCATAACAACCAGAACTATTTATTCTCTATAGTATTCCTGGTGTCTGGCATGTTGTAGGTACTTAGTAAATATTTGTTAAAGAATAAATGTGAATATTTTAACACTACACAAAAGCTCTCTTTAAGTGCATTAATAGGTTTTGTTTAAAATATATTTTGTATCATATTAAAGTAAAACAGTGGTTCTCAACTGGGTGTATTTCGTAATTCAAGAGTCATTTTGTAATGCCTGGTGACATTTTTGGTTGCCAACACTTGGAGTAGGGGTGGTGCTATGGGTATCTAAGGCATAGAGGTCAAGGATACTGCTAAACAAGCTGCAGGGACACCACCTCAAAACAAATATTCAGTCTAAAATATCAGTAGTACCACTGTTGAGAACCCCTGATAGAGCTAATACCATTTTCATTTTGATTAAAACTTTTTGTATCATTTTGCATTATTTTACTTTCATCCCTTTGCTATCTTATGATTTGAATTTAACATTTAAAATAATTCTGAGACTTTTATTTTTATATTATAATTGAAAGTGATTCCTTTACATTCGATATATTTGGACTAAGTTTTATATGCTAATTGTTTCTTTTTTGTTTTCTTATTTTCTGCATTTTTTTGTAAAGAGACTCTTTAGAGGGTTTAATTACTTTATATCAAATTATACAGACAAAAACGCACCTAAGTGTATGACTCATTAAATTCCCACAAATTGAACACAAGCATATGCCCAGACCTCACATTAAGAAACAGACTATGAAGGGGCCAAGGGAAAACTTGCTTCTTGCCCTCAAAAGATTCATGAAAATGGAAAAAAATATATTAATAGGAGAAAAGACACTCAAGTTTATTTACATGCATAAGAGCCATACAAAATATCAGAACTCAAAGAAATGGCCAGATGGCTGACATTTTTATACCATCTTGAAGTTACAGAAAGAATGGGGGCTGGGAGCACAGCTGAACACAGTTTATGAAATCAGATTTCAGGGGCAGGATAGGAGATGGGAGAAAAGAAGAGGCGTGGCTAGGAAACGTGGTCCTGTTATATAGATAACATCTTACAGGTAGCAGCCCTCAGAGAGAATGGATGGTTAATGTTTTTTTCAGACCTTTAAAGATGATAGACTCAGATCTTTCCCAGATCCAGACAGGGAAAGGCCTCAGAGTAAGCCCGGCTACTTCAGCATAGGTTCCCTACAGATCCAAATCTCTCCCACAAAAGACAACTTTGCAGACATATCTCTGTTTGCAGACCTTCTGAACTGCCATTTTGTCAAAGAAGTATATTCTGGGGTGAAATATTTTGGTTTCCTTCTATCACTATCACTCCAGAAGCCCCATTATCTTCCTTCTAGTCTTTAGACAAAAGAGGAACTATTCTTCAGGTTTCTAGTGGCACAAATGAGAGTTGTCGTTTTTTGTACTTTAGATGCGTAGATTTATAAGGTATGTATCCTTCAATGTCTGTTTTCTCTTAAATATTATGGTGGTGAGAGTCATCTTTATTTTTTCCGTGTGGTCATAGATTGTCTATTCTTGTTATTGTATTGTATTTTACTTGTGAATATATTCCTGTTTTGTTTACTTATTCAGTCTATCATTGCTGGGTGTGATGGTTAGTTTTAGGCATTGACTGGATAAAGAAATGTCTAGAGAGCTACTAAAGTGTTATTTACCTGTGAAGGTATTCCTGGAAAGACAGGCCTGTGTGTCAGTGGACTAAGTGGGTAAGATCTGCTTTGGCTGTGAGCTCAGATTGAAGAAAAGGCAGAGACAGGAAGAAGTCTTCTTCTCTCTCTTCCAGAGCTGGGAAGGCCTTCTTCTCCTGCCTTTGCATATCAGAACTCCAGGTTCTCTGGCTTTTGAACTCCGGGACTCACACCAAAGTCCCCTCCCCCAATGCCCCCTGTTTAGAGTTCTCCTGCAACCTTTACTCTGCTCTATGGCCTTTGATCTTGGACTTAGAGTGGTACCATAAAGCTCTGGTTGTGAAGCTTTTGAACCAGAACTGAGTCATGCTGTAGGTTTCCCTGGTTGTCCAGCTTTTAGAAGCATATTGTGGCACTTCTCAGCTTCCATAATCAATCATGTGAACCAAGTTTTCTAATAAACCTCCTTTCTTCTATTTATCTATCTATTATCTATCTGTTTATCTAACATCTATCTATCTGTCTACCTTCCTATCTGTTTATCTATCTACTCTATCACCTATTCATCCATCCATCCACCCATCCATCCACTCATTCTAGTTCTTTGGGGAATCCTGACTAATAAATATAGTAGGCATTAGACGTAATTAACACTTTGAGATTATGATGAACAGTACTTCTATGAACATGAGTATGTATTATTTGGTAAACCTATGTCCACATTTAATTTAAGGATAGACCTTCACGTGAAACACAGGTCACCCCTTATCTGTGAGGGATACGTTGGATGCCTCCAGTGGATGCCTAAAACCAGGGAAGGTACTTAATACTATATATATTATGTTTTCTCCTATATGTAACTACCTATGATAAAGTTTAGCTAATCAGTTAGGCACAGTACTTTTGCGTTTTGGAGCCATTATTAAGTAAAATAAGAGTTATTTGAAAACAAGCACTGTGATATTGTGAAAGTGAGTCCAATAATGAGACAGCTACTAAGTGACTCAGGATTTATCAGTGGGTAACATGAATGTGTGGATATGCTGAACAAGTGAATGATTCATGTCTCAGCTGGCAAAGAGCAGAGCATCATGAGATGTCATCATGATACTCAGAATGGGGTGTAACGTAATATACAAATTATTTACTTTTGGAATCTTCCATTGAATATATTTGGACTGTGGTTGGTCACTGAAACCTTGGAAAGTAAAACTGTAGAAAAAGAAGAGTACTGTACTGTCAACTAACTTTCCAAAATGGTTATTTAAATATATAACAGTGTACATACATAGTACACAAAAGGGTTGTACAAATGACAAACTGTGTACAGAATTCTAGGTGCTCCACAGCCTGACATTTGGCATTTTTCATCTTTTTCTACATTTTATACATTCTGGTGTAGAGAGTTCTGTTTTAATTGGCATTTTTGATGCCTAATGAAGTCAAACAATACTTGTAGATTTGTTGTCTATTTTAATAATATTGCCTTTTATCCAGATTACTATAACAACTAAATTTAATTTTTAAATTTAAATTATTTATTTAAATTTCAACTTTTTTTCAGATACAGAGGATATATTTGTAGACTTGTTGCTTGGGAATATTGTGTGATGCTGAGCTTTGCGGTATGGATCCTGTCACCTAGGCCAAGAACATAGTACCAGATAGGTAGTTTCTATAACCCATGTCCTCCCTCTTTCACCCTCTAATAGTCCAGAGGGTCTGTTGTTCCCATTTTATGTCCATGTGTAGTCTGTGTGTAACCCTCTGTTATGAGTGAGAACATCTTACATTTGGTTTTCTATTCCTTTGTTCATTTGCTTAGGGTCACAGCCTTCAACTCCATCCATGCTGCTGCAAAGGATGTGATTTCCTTCTTTTCTATGGCTGCATATTTTATAATATTTTATAATATTTCATGTGAATTTTTCTCTTTCTTCTATTGGATTGTGTAATTTCTTTCTAATAATTTATTGACATTCTTTATGTGTTTTTGTAACCACCCAATGGATTTGTCTTGTCCACTGCCCAGAAAAGCCAATGCACTGAGAACAGCAGATATATATATATATATATTTTGTACTTTAAGTTCTGGACTACATGTGCAGATCTTGCAGGATTGTTGCAGAGGTACACACATGCCATGATGGTTTGCTGCTCCATCTCCCCATCACCAACATCAGGCATTTCTCCCAGTGTTATCCCTCCCCAACCTCCCTGCTCCTCACTGTCCCTCCCCTAGCCCCCCATCCCCCAACAGACCCCAGTGTGTGATGTTCTGCTCCCTGTGTCCATGTGTTCTCGTTGTTCAACACCCACCTATGAGTGAGAACATGTGGTGTTTGGTTTTCTGTTCTTGTGTCAGTTTGCTGAGAATGATGGTTTCCAGATTCATCCACGTCCCTGCAAAGGACACAAACTCATTGTTTTTTATGGCTGCATAGTATTCCATGGTGTATATGTGCCACATTTTCTTTATCTAGTCTATCATTGATGGGCATTTGGGTTGGTCCCAGGTCTTTGTTATTTTAAACAGTGCCACAATGAACATTTGTGAAACAGCACAAATGTAGAGAAAGTGTTTAATGAATGCAGAGGCTGCTAAATGGGAGAACAGAGATTATTACTCAAATCAGCCTCCCTGAAATTTCAGAGACTAGGATGTTTTAAGGATAATTTGGCAAGCAGTGAGCTAAGGAATGTGAAATACTGATTGGTTGGGTGAGGAATGAAATCATAGGGGGCATCCAAGCTGTATTCTTGCTGTCTCCTGTTCCTGGGTGAGATTGCAGAACTAGTTGAGCCAGTTTACTGGTTTGGGTGATGCCACTTGGCCCATCAGAATGCAGTGTCTGGAAAATATCTTTAATACCAGTCTTGGGTTTTACAATAGTAATGTTATCTGTAAGAACAAGTGGGGAGGTTAGAAAACTTGCGACCTGTGGCTGCATGACTCCTGACCCATAATTTCTAATCTTGTGGCTAATTTGTTAGCTTTACATAGTGCTCCATTCCCCAGACAAGGAGTGGTTGCTTAGGGAAGGAGCTGTTATCCATTTCAGAGGTAAACTATAAGCTAAATTCTTCCTTTGGTTTGCTCAGCCTACACCTAGGAATGAACAAGGGCAGCTTGGAAGTTAAAGGCAAGATGGAGTCAGGTCAGATCTCTTTCACTGTTAAAATTTTTGTTATAATTTTTGCAAAGGCAGCTTTATTCCAAATTTATCAAATATGTGTATTGTGAATTTCTTCTTTCTTTGAGTTGCCAATGAATTGACTTTCATCATTTTATTTATCCTAATTTTTGGGTTTAGAATATAAACATTCTAATTAAATTACTTTAGTGATTACCCTTACAATTTTAATATACACAGAATTCTATAGTTAATAATTTTCTCTAACTGTTCTCAAAGCATATATGTTGTATATCCACTCACTCACCTTATGAGAGATATGCTATTTTTCCTAGTATTTTATTTATATCTTTGGTGTTTTAACCCTACAAATTAGACATTAGTATTTCATTATACATTCAATGTTACCAGAAATTCATTCACATACTGGATTTTTTCTTGTATTTCAATTCTTTTGTGTTAAATTTACTTTTTTCTGAAACTATCTTTTAGAACATTTATTCTCAAATTTACCATATATAAGAATAAACTGGAGGGCTTAATAAAACACAGATTGTTAAGCACCAGCCTACAGTTCTGATTCAGTAGGTCTGGAGTTAAGTCTGTTAATTTGCATTTCTAACGAGTTCCTAGGAGATGCAGATCCTGTTGATTTGGCGACCATATTTTGAGAACTACTGCTTTGGAAGTTCTTTCAGTGAGAATCTGTTGATAGCAAATGTTCTAATATGTTGTTGCTTGCTTTTTTCGTTTACTTATAATTGTCTTCTGTGCCTAGCAGAGTCCCTGACACAATGTAGGCACTCAAATTTAAATATTAATTAAATGATAAAACTGAAGAATGATGCAAAATTGATTTCTAAGTATAATGACCTCACAAAAATAAGTGATTGGGATATTTAAATTTCTTGTGAGGTTATAACATTAAACTTAAGCCACAAACTATGTGTTCAATATTTTGAAAATAGTTCCTTATGAATTTGCCTTAAAGAGAGAATGCATTCTTAGTAAACACCTAGAGGCTTTCTCATTCTGCAGAGAATTACTTAAATGTTTCTTTTTTTCTCATTCTGCACAGAATTACTTAAATGTTTCTTTTTTTCTTCTTCTGCAGAGAATTACTTAAATGTTTCTTTTTTTCTCATTCTGCACAGAATTACTTAAATGTTTCATTTTTTTCTTATATTTATCTTAAAATTGTACATTTCGATCTCTTTTGGGTAATATTTTACATCAGTTATATTATAGAATTCATAATACGTAAAAAGTGGGAAGAGATGCAGGGTGAATTTCTTAAGGCAGTGATAAAGGTTGGAATCAGAACATGATCAACATCAGCGTTAAATATATAAATTATGTAGATATTCTTATGGATTGCTTTCATTAAAAACTCATTTAATTTTATATTAAGAACTACAGAGTATTTTATAAGTAGGATGTGCAGAAAAATTTCTAAAAATGTTCTATAAACATAAAAATATGTTTGCAGGGGGTGTGTGTGTGTAAACATTCCCTGAACTTTAAACTTCTAAAAATCCAGGTATACTAGGACCAAGGATAGGAAGAAATTTGAAGAGAGAAATAATGACACAGTGATTTTTTTTAAAGGCATATATTAGAGTTACAGGTCAGTACTTTATGGATATTAAGAATCTTATGGATGGGCACAGCGACTCACCTCTGTAATTCCAACACTCTGGGGGGCTAAAACAGGAGGATCATTTGGGTCTAGGAGTTCAGAATCAGACTGGGCAAGACCCCATATTTATAAAGAATTAAAAAATTAGCCAGGTACAGTGGTGTGCACCTGTAGTCCAAGTTCCTAGGGAGGCTAAGGAAGAAGGATCATCTGAGCCTGGGAGGTCAAGGTCACCAGTGAGCCAACATCACGCGACTTCATTCTATCCTGGGAGACAGAGCAAGACTCTGTCTCTCCCTCTAAGAAAAGAATTCTCTATTAGATTATTGATAAGCTATCTGATTTAGAAACTATTGAAGAGAAGATAATTTTAACAAAGACAACCTCTTTTCCTAATTTAAATATGTTCATATAGTTATAGCCCAATTATCTAGGTAGACTTTATTGCTATCATATGATAATTATTTTACTATCAAACTGAAATTTCTACATATTACATTGTTGTTGTTAACCAAATTAATTTTATACTCATTGAATTAGAATATAATCATAATTATTAAAATTACTATACATCAGTTATAATTTACTAATGTGTTATGAAATTTTGTATAGTTATTAGACTAACTATTTTATACTTTAGAAGAATTTCAAAATAACATAGCAATTTTTTTCTCATTTGTCATGTAGAACTACTTAGCAGCTAGTTAACAGAATGAACAGAAAAGATGAAGTCATTCTGAATATTCTCGAAGTATTTAAACAAAATTTATAAGAACAGAGATAATGATAGTAGGATGAAGAATCTAGTCTAGTGTAATGTAAGATTCAAGAATTCAGTGGCAAAAAGAAATGGTAGCAAAAAGTATGTGCCTTGGCTCTCTGCTCCTCCTGTTCGACAGACAGCCGCATCTTGTCTCCCATCGCCAGCCACATCCCTGAATCACCATGGGGAAGGTGAAGGTCGGAGTCAACGGATTTGGTTGTATTGGGAGCCTGGTCACCAGAGCTGCTTTTAACTATGGTAAAGTGGATATCGTCGCCATCAATGATCCCTTCATTGACCTCAGCTACATGGTCTACATGTTCTAGTATGATTCCACCCATGGCAAATTCCATGGCACTGTCAAGGCTGAGAACAGGCAGCTTGTCATCAATGGAAATCCCATCACCATCTTCCAGGAGTGAGATCCCTCCAAAATCAAGTGGGGTGATGCTGGCGCTGAGTATGTGGTGGAGTCCACTGGCGTCTTCACCACCATGGAGAAGGCTGGGGCTCACTTGCAGGGGGGAGCCAAAAGGGTCATTATATCTGCCCCCTCTGCTGATGCCCCCATGTTCGTGATGGGCGTGAACCATGAGAAGTATGACAACAGCCTCAAGATCGTCAGCAATGCCTCCTGCACCACCAACTGCTTAGTGCCCCTGGCCAAGGTCATCCATGACAACTTTGGTATCGTGGAAGGACTCATGACCACCGTCCATGCCATCACTGCCACCCAGAAGACCGTGGATGGCCCCTCCGGGAAACTGTGGCATGATGGCCATGGGGCTCTCTGGAACATCATCCCTGCCTCTACTGGCACTGCCAAGGCAGTGGGCAAGGTCATCCCTGAGCTGAACGGGAAGCTCACTGGCATGGCCTTCCATGTCCCCACTGCCAACGTGTCAGTGGTGGACCTGACCTGCTGCCTGGAAAAACCTGCCAAATATGATGACATCAAGAAGGTGGTGAAGCAGGCATCGGAGGGCCCCCTCAAGGGCATCCTGGGTTACACTGAACACCAGGTGGTGTCTTCTGACTTCAACAGCCACACCCATTCTTCCACCTTCGATGCTGGGGCTGGCATTGCTCTCAACGACCACTTCGTCAAGCTCATTTCCTGGTATGACAATGAATTTGGCTACAGCAACAGGGTGGTGGACCTCATGTCCCACATGGCCTCCAAGGAATAAGACCCCTGGACCACCAGCCCCAGCGAGAGCACGAGAGGAAAAGAGGCCCTCACTCCTGGGGAGTCCCTGCCACACTGAATCCCTCACCACACCGAATTGCCCCTCCTCACAGTTTCCATGCAGACCCCTTGAAGAGGGAGGGGCCTAGGGAGCCCCACCTTGTCGTGTACCATCAATAAAGTCCCCTGTGCTCAGCCAAAAAAAAAAAAAAAGTATGTGCCTTATGTTTCCAACTGAAGGGAATTATAGACTTAAGCCTATTAGAAAGTGAGATATAACCAGGATCATAATAAAAAAAAGTATAAAGTGGATTATTTTATAAATTTGGCTCAATAGTTAATTCTTATTTTATCAGTATTTTTTATATTGATGTATAAATGAGAATTATTAGAAGAATTTATGGATTTTACAAATTTACAAAGGCTTTATTTAGCTCTTTTGTTACTTTCACTTACAATGCTTAATTTCATTTGGTAAGTATATCTTATTATGGCATCATTAACTGTTGCAATTTTTTCATGAAGGTGTTTTAATGTTTTAAGAATATTCTCACCAAAATGTATGCTAACTCTAAAGCAGTCAATATGTTAGCTTTTTTCTTTGCTTCCTCTTCTTCCTCTTCTTTCTCTTTCCTTCTCTTTGTCCTTTTCTTTATGTTTGCTTAATACTTCAGTTTGAATTTTTCTATTGACCTGATATATGGAGGCTATGTATGCAATTACCTCATACATAAAATAGTCTTCACCCAAAATTTACATAGGTAAGAGGAGCATAAGAGAATCCATAGCAAATTGAAAAGTGAAGAATCTCTTTGTTGGTATAGTTTATATTAAAAATCACACCTTTATAATTTAGTTTGTCAAACAGAATTTGGTAGTACCAAAACAAAAATTGAGTTTATGAAAGAAACCTACTCTGATAATTTACTTTTTAAAAGTTTTTTCTTTGTTTAATTGGTACATAATAATTGTACATGTTTATATGTCACAGTGTGATGTTTCAATACATATATATGATGTGTAATGTTTAAGTTAGGGTATTTGCATATTGATCACCTCAAATATTTATCATTTCTTTATAATAAGAACATTCAAGTTTCTCTTCCAGCTCTTTTGAAATATCCAATGTATCATTATTAATTGTTGCCATCCTACTGTACAATGACACCATAAAACACTATAACTTATTACTCCCAACTGTAACTTTGTACCCAGTAACAAACCTTTCCATATTTATCCTCTTCCCCCATATTCTCACCAGCACATGGTACTCACTGTACTATTCTCTACTTCCTGGAAATCAATCTTTTTAGATTTCCCATATGAATGAGCTCATGCAGTATTTATCTTTCTGTCCCTGGCTTATTTCACTTTACATAATATCATCCAGGCTCATTCATGTTGCCACAAATAACATGAATTTATTCTTTTTTTAAAGGCTGAATGGTATTTCAATGTGTACTTATACCACATTATCTTTATGAATTCATCTGTTGATGAACATACAGGTTGACTATCCTGGCTATTGTGAATAATACTGCAGTGAACATGGCAGAGAATATATCTCCTTGAAATATTGATTTCATAGGCCTTACATGTATATATAGTAATAGGATTGCTGGATCTTACGTTTGTTCAATGTGTAAGTGTTTTAGAAACTTCCGGCCCAGGGTGGTGGCTCAGGACTGTAATCCTAGCACTTTGGGAGGCTGAGGTGGTGGATCACAAGGTCAGGAGTTCAAGACCAGCCTGGTCAAGGTGATGAAACCTCATCTTTACTAAAAATGCAGAAATTAGCTGGGCATGGTGGCACATGCCTGTAATCCCAGCTACTCAGGAGGCTGAGGCAGGAGAATTGCTTGAACCAGGACCTGGGAAGTGGAGGTTGCAGTGAGCTGAGATCACACCACTGCACTCCAACCTGGGCTACAAAGTAAGACTCCATCTCAACAACAACAACAACAAAAAAGACATTTCCATAATATTTTTCATAATGGTTGTACTAATTTTTATCCCTCCTGACAGCGTATGGTTTTCTTTCTTCACATTGTCACCAGCATTGCATTTGTTATTTCTTGTCAGTTTGAAAATAGCCATTCTAATTGTGGTGAGACAGTAGTTTACTGCGGTTTTGATTTGCCTTTTTCTGATGATTAGATATATAGAACATTTTCTCATATACCTTTTGGCTGGTTGTATGTCCTTTTTTGAGATATGTCTATTCAGATCTTATGCCCATTTCTTTTTTTTTTTCTCTCTCTGCCCACTGTCCTAGTTTTAATTCTCACTGCTACACTGGTAAATCCTGACTCTATATATCTAGTCTTGAACTCGCCTCAGCTCCAGACCCATAGATTCGAGTGAGTACAGGGTATCTACATCAGGGTGCCCATATGTAGACTCCTACTGTGCATCCTGTATCTTGGGTATTAGACACTCTCCACTGTACTCTGCCTGGAATTTGAAAGTCATCCTCCCTGAGCTCAGTAACCAGTAAAACAAGAAATTAAACATCTTGGCACTTATCTTATGGCAGACATTGTATTGGGAGATACAGAAATGAAAAAAGACATTTTCTTGTTTTTTTTTTGACCTCAAATTTATGTTTATTATAATAATCATAACACCCTATAGTTACATTTTGTTTAATCTTATTTTGCCCATTTCTAAGACAGATGATGATGATGATGGTGATAATGATAATTTGTTATTGAGTTTTTTGAAGTTTTATATATTCTGGGTATTAACATCTTGTCAGGTGAATAGTTTGCCAATATTTTCTCCCATTCTGTGGTTTGTCTCTTTGCTATGTTGATTGCTTCCTTTGCTGTGCTGAAGCTTTTTAGTTTCCCATTCCCATTACAAACAAATGTAATCCCATTTGTTTGCTGTTGTTGCCTATACTCTGGAAGTTTTATCCAAAAAATCCTTGGCCACACCAATGTCATGAAGAGATTCCCCTGAATTTTCTTATGGTAGTTTTATAGTTTCAGGTTTTACATTTAATTCTAATCCATTTGAGTTATTTTGAGTTGATTTTGCAAGTGGACAGAGATTAAAGTCTAGCTTCTGCATATGGATATCGAGTTTCCCATAGCCATTTATTAAAGAGACTCTTTTTTTTTTACCCCAATGTGTGTTTTTGGCACCTTTGTTGAAGATCAATTGGCTGTAAGTTCATGGGCCTCTTTCTGTAATAATTTACTCTTTAAAATGTCATTTATATTTCTTAAGCAACATTAATGATTAATACAATTCTATTAAGTACACATTTACTGAATCCCTACTAATTACTAGGCATTTTCATAGACACACATGATATAAAAATTGCATAAGATATATTGTTTCAAGGAGCTTATATTTCAGTGAGAGGGAGTCAGACAAAGAGATATAAGCAAAATGTCCTCTTCGGTCCATGAATACGTTCCAAGGGCTTCCCTCTCAAAAGCGGTTTCCTGGATCACAGATCAATCTATGTGGTCTATTCTTTTTCTATCCAACCTAATTTAAGTTTCTTGAAGGAGCTAGCTTAACTTCACTTTACACTCTGTTATCTCTCAAAAATTCCTTAAATGACTGACACTAAACTTTTTTCTCCTACATTGTTCTTAAACTGATAAGAATAAAATCACTAATAACATAGTAATTACCAAAGTCAGTAGACATGTTTTGATCTTTATCTTCATGGACATTTTGCAGCGTTCCATCGTAGTTAATGATTCCTTTCTTTCAATCACCCTTTCCTCTGTTACCTTTCTTTTCATGTGTATGAAAATTGTCATTCAATCTTCTTCATAAGACACTTTTTCTCTGCCTTTTCCTCAAATTTGGTATTCTGAGTTTCATCCTAAATTCACAGTTCTTAATAATTCTGTGTACCATAACGATTTGAATTTGCCTACTCAAATGGATGCAAGTTCCACACAAATAATAAAAAATTCAAAATCGTTGCCTCTGAACATATTTCTCTGAGCTTTTAATTATGATTTTAGTTCAATGTCTACTTGTATGCCTAATAGCTATCTCTGTCTAGCTCAACATATTCCAAATTTATCATCTTTGCCTCTTAATCTTATCCTATTTTCCTATTATTTATCTCAGTGGCATCAAGTTTTTAACTTAATCATTGAAGCTGAAAATCAAGAACTGTCTCTAAGCTACAATATCATTTTTATTTTTATTTTTTGTGACGGAGTCTCCTTCTTCTTGCCTCGACTTGAGTACAGTAGTGCAATCTCGGCTCACTGCAACCTCCACCTCCCAGGTTCAAGCTATTCCCCTGCCTCAGCCTCCCGAGTAGTTGGGACTACATGCATATGCCACCATGCCTGGCTAATTTTGTATTTTTAGTAGAGACAGGGTTTCTCCATGTTGGTCAGGCCAGTCTCGAACTCCCAACCTCAGGTGATCCACCCCACCTTGGCCTCCCGAAGTCCTGGGATTACAGGCGTGAGCTACCTCCCTCAGCCTGTAATATCCTTTAAAAAAAAAATCATCACACTATGCCTGGCTACTCAGCAAATGTTTCTACACATGTCAAGTCACTCCTGACAGAATCATTAATATCTGCCTCGAACACTAAATCTCTTCAATGTAAACATATTCTTGATTCTTCATATTTATCTCTACGCTCTTGTGCATTTAAAATGCAGACTTGACAATATACCTGATAAAACCTTTTTTTGAGTAAAAGTCCTTTTTCCCTATACATTTAACACTATAGAATCCACATTCCTACCTATAAAGTTAAGAGTTAAATGAATGTCTCTTTACTTTCCAGCCTCATGTTTTACCATTTCCAATCACACAGTGTTTGAGGGGAAAAACTACGCAAACAGTGTCTTTCCTTTGTTCTAGCACCCAGGCCCAAAGGGAGCATTTAAACCAGCACTAGCCAGAGGGGAATCGCCTATCCCAGTGGTCCTTGAGCTCCCACAACCTCCCACTGAGGTTTATGGCCAAAGTGCCATATACATAAATAAAATGAATTTGATTTTTATATATGGCAAAAGATGGGTGGTCTGAGACTTAAATTTAAGACCTCAATCTATGAAGACTTAAATCTAAGACCTCAAACTACTACAGGAAAATCTCCAGAACATTGCTCTGGGCAAAAGTTTCTTGAGCAATACACCACATGCACAGACAACCAAAGCAAAAATGAACAAATGGGATCACATCAAGTTAAAAAGCATCTGCTCAGGAAAGGATACAATCAACAAAGTAAATAGACAACCCACATAATGGGAGAATATATTTGCAAACTATTTACTGACAAGTGAATTAACCAGAATATATAAGGAGCTCAAACAACTCTATAGGAACAATTAATAATCCAATAAAAAATGCCAGAAGATTTGAATAGATGCTTCTCAATAGAAATACATACAAATAGCAAACAGGCATGTGAAAGGGTGCTCAATAGCACTGATTATCAGAAAATGCAATATCAGAACTACAAAGAGATATCATGTCTCCCCAGTTATAATGACTTATATCCAAAAGATATGTAATAGCATATGCTGGCAAGTATGTGGAGAAGAGGGAACCCCTGTGCACTGTTGGAGGGAATGTAAATTATTACAAAAGCTATGGAGAACAGTTTGGAGGTTCCACCCCAAAAACAACTAAATAAAAATACAGCTATCATATGATCCAGAAAACCCACTGCTGGGTACATACCCCAAAAGAAAGGACATCAGTGTATCAAAGAGAACTGTACTCCTATGTTTTTTGCAGTCTGTTTATAATACTTAAGATTTGGAGCAATCTTAGTGCCCATCAACAGATAAATTGATAAAGAAAATGTGGTACATATATACAAGGGGTACTATTCAGCCATAAAAATAATGAGATCCTCTCATTTGAAACAACATAAATGGAATTGGAGATAATTATGTTAAGTGAAATAAGCCAGGCACAGATTGACAACCATTTGCACTTTCTCACTTATTTGTGGTATCTAAAATGAAAATAATTGAACTCATGGACATAGTAATTTGAAGCAGAGTTATCAGATGCTGAGAATTTTAGAGGGAACTTGGAGGGAGGGTGGGGGAAAGTTAATGGGTCCAAATATTAGAATGAAGAATATATGCAATTTAACTGTGCAACAGGGTGACTATAATCAATAATAATTTAATTGCACATTTAAAAATAACTAAAAGTGTGTATTTTGATTGTTCATAAAACAAAAGACAAATGCTTGGGAGAATGGATAAAAAACAAATTTAATATCCAAGCCTGAATGTAAAAGTGATTTTGTAGCTCCAGAGCTTATCCCCCTTACCAAATACTAGGATTAAGCAAGTCATTGTGTATTAGAGTGACCAGGTCCTCTTCCTCACTGCCAGGGACTCCTAGCCAGTCTTATTACAATGCTGGGTCCTTGGAACCAACTGCTGGAGGGATGAGCCAAGGACAGACAGGGTGAACTCAACTCTCTGGCGTCTGTGCACTGGGCCTCCACATAACCTACACATCATCCAGTAGCCCCACAGCAGGGGACCCAGGTCAGGGCCCACAGGCCATGTGCTTTCCTGCTTTTTCGTTGTGATCTCACTGCAGATTTCAGAGCCTTTGCTGCTTCTAATGTGGTCTTGACTGAAAAACTGTCCTCCCACCCCCAAAAAAGAACTACATGTTGAATTAGGGCCAGAAACGTAACATGTCCAAACTCAGTTGTTAATCTTCTCAATAATCCTCTTCATCTCATAATCATCCGAATTGTAATGAATCAAATCTCATTTTGTCAGGTACTTATATTAAAAACATTAATTTTTCTCAGATATTCTCATGACTCTTCCCTTGGTATAATTTCAAGCTACACCGACTTTCTCACTGTTTCTTAAACAGGCCAGTGACCTCCTGTTTTCAGGGCCTTTGGTTTTCCTATTTCCTCTTCTTTTATCCAGATATCTTCATGGCTTATCTCCTTCAGTTCTCTATTTCAAATGACATTTTGTTAGACTTTTCCTGGACACAAGTTTAAACTAGAGTTAATTCTCCCACGTTTCCTATCCCCTTCTTTTGTTTCAGTTATTTTCTCAACATGTACCACTACTTAACATGATGTACTGTTTGTTCATTGTATTTCTTTTTACTGGAATTGGAATATAGGCTACATGAAAGGAAAGATTTTTTTTCTTATGATCCATAATATATGTTTAGTGTTTTCAACAGCGCATGACACATGAAATATTTACTGAATAAAATAAATTGACCTTAAAATTCTATTATTTCATTTTCTTTGTTCCCCAATCACCTTTTGTGTTCTAAACTTTTCCCATTGTTCATCTTTATATAATTTTTCTTTTTTGCCTTCTTCATTAAAGGAAGGCAAAAACAACTCCTTATAGTGTTGGTACTATATTGTATTCAAATTATCTCCTCCTTAAAATTAGGTGTAAGGTACCTAGTTCAAGGAGATTATTGTTTGCTCATGTGTCACTTTTTGCAACAAGATATTTTTAAGAATATGAATCCATCCTATATAATATAATTAATTTATTCAATATAATGCCTGGCACATACTTAATAAATGTTGTTTTATGAGTAAACAATAGAAAAAATTTTATAATATTTTCATTTTCCCCAAATTTATAGCAGAATATAGACTCATTACTCTTCTCCTTTATTGTAAATACTGCTCAAATATTTGGAGTTACCTGTATCTTATTCTTCCCATATCTAATTTCTTATACCTTTGAACATAAATTAAACCTTAAAACTTAAATCATGTTTGCCATTCTCTTTATTCCTTCTTTTTGACTAGTTCTGATGATGAGGTTTTTACAAGTTGCTCATAGTATATGGGGTCTCAATAGTTACTCTGATGTACTGATAATATAAAATTCTCCTTAATAACCAACATGATTTTATTTATGATATTAATATTTATAAGACAATAAACAGCAGCAAAATGTAGAATATATTTTGATTCTAGTTCAGAGTTACACATACAAATGTTCCAAAATGCATGATAAATGGAAGGCTGAGTTCATGTTTTAAAAGCTTATTGGTGAAAGACTTGAAGGAAGCATGAGAGGCATAAATGGGATGCCTCAATGGGGCAGAGCAGGGAGGAATTAACTGAACATTCACATTCATAATGGAGAATTAACACAGGTCAAAAATTATTATATTTCAGAGAAGAAAGAGTAGAATCTACAGAGTTATTGCGTTACGGATGCCAATTCTTGACCTGTGAGCTAGAACACGTGCTATTATTTCTTTCTGAATTATAGTGAGGTTAGAATGTATGCAAATGATTCATGAGAAATCTTTAATGATTTTTAAATACATCTAAATAACAAGCAGTACAAATTTACTAAAGAATATGTTCCATCATTAAAGACTCTTGTAGAACAATCCTATGTGGATATATTTAAGACAATTGTAATTTGTTGAAATTAATCCTCTCATTCAGGGGAGATGAAAGCTGATATAAAGGTCCTTTTTTTCTGTTTAATTAGCCCTTGTTCCAAATCCTCCACTTAGCGCTGAAAAATCTATTTGTACATTAGTAAAATCCAGTAAAATTAAGGGGTGGAGATGAGGGATTGGAGGAACTAAACCCTGTAAAGAATAGGCATTAGGAGAGTAGATAATAGAGTCATGGATCTTTCTAAAAGTCACTGTATTTTGGTGTTAGAGAGTGCTTTGGAGAGGAATTGGTATATAACCAGTCCTGACTCAATTTCGGGTTAAGGGTGATAGATATGTGCTTATACAACTATTGATTAAGCCTTTTAAAAAGTATAATGTTACTAATTTCTTGTTAACACTTTCCTTATGTTTCACCTTTTAAAAGATGCAGCTAAATTACGAATTCCTGGATATAGGGGTGATAATTTATGCTAACGTTTTTTTTCTTTTGTCATTTACAATGGAGCACATATCATCCATAACAGAAGCTAAATATCTCATGAATCATGAATTCTACACTAGATGGCTCTGAATATTAATTTAAAGCAAACACTAAGCACATTTCCTTTCATCCTACATAATTAAAATTTGTAAAGATGAACAATATTTGGAAATCATTGTTGTGTGTTACATTTCTTACATTCTCAGATCTTACAGGTAAGTTTCCTAGGAACCATGACCATCCTCCAGAGGACTGCTTACAGCTACTTTTATAAATTTTACTTCTCCTGGGGAAGTACAACACAGTGCAATGCATTACTCTCCAAGATTTATTGTAAAGAACATTTAGCATTTTTCAGTTAAGTTTTTATTCCAGACACATCTTCATAAGCCCTTCCACTTTTCCAAGGGGAAAAAATGCCTTGTATTTATGATGTTTTGCATGCTTTAGAACTCAACTGTAAGAAATCTATTTCTTTTCAAGGAAAAAGCAAAAGAACAGCACTGAATAAATGCAGCAGTGAAACATTACACCAAGGAACACAAGTCTGAGAAAGAAGGAATGAGAGGTAGAGAAAGACATAGAGACACAGAAAGAGAGAGACAAAGAGAGAAAGAATAAAATAGATACTTGTGCTAAAAATACTAAAGATTAACTTAAAATTGTATACATGAAATGTTCCAAGAGAATAGATCCTAAGTATTCTCATTACAAAAGAAATGGTAACTGTGTGAGGTGATGGAGATGTCATTTAGCTTGATTGTGTTCATCATTCCCAATATCTATCAAAACATTACCTTGTTTACTTTAATAAATATAATTTTTTTATGTCAAGTATACCTCATAAAACTGGGAGGAAATTTTAAAAATATATTTGTCTCTCCCAAAACAGAGTAAGAACTGTACCTTTTGGATAAAAGAGTAGACTTTATAGGATGAAATATGTATATAGGTTTCACCAAAAGAAGATATTTCTGTAAGTTTCAGTTCAAACAAGTTCTAAATCTCTAGTAAAGAAAGCCTTTGACTCTGTGCCGTTGCCACTGAATATTGATTTTTTGGTACTGTTCAACAAAAATCAACTAGAAGAACAAAAGCTATCCACATCTTGACAACAATTATGATCTCAAAATTCTTTAGATTTTGTGTATTTGAAAATTAGAACAAAAATATACAATTCACTTGGAAATCTTCTTTATCTATAAATGTAAACAGTTATTTTTTAAGTAAAATAGCAAGTAATTTTTAAAGTGTCTTACAGTTTCTCCAATCTAGTTTGTCTTCCGCTTGGTCCAAATACAACAAAAAGAGGTTTTATTATATCCTAAATGAAGATCTACAGAACTTCAGTGGTGAGTCAAGTTAAAGTATGAGTGAAGAATCCTGGGAATGGTATGGTTTGCATAAGGGAAGGAACAGATTACAGAGCGAAAACTGTGTTAGAAGGCAGTTTCGTCCAGAAGGAGGCTTGCGATGAAAAACTTGCTCATTTGTTTTGAAGTCATCTCCAATGTCCCTGCATTTTGCCATAAGAATTTACAAGCATCTTTAGGCTTCTAGTTGCTCTGCAGAGCAACATTTGTGACCTTGAGAACACAGAGAAGTTCAATTGACACAAAAAGGAAAAAACATAGAAATATTCTACAAATGGAATCAATTTATTAAGACTTCAAGTATTGAAAAGAAAGTGATTTAGGGCTAACACAACCGGTTTTAAGCTGTTAGTTAGAAATATTAAAGTTATAACTTTCTAGTCTGATTCTGTTCCTAACCAAATTTATGTTTAAGAAGTTGAAGGAATTCTCACAGTATTTTATTAGCACCAAAAGAGTAAAAAAACTGTAAGCAAGATGTTACAGACATTGATGATGACTGTCTTTTGGAAAGTGATGAATAATAGAAAGTTGAGTAAAATTAATATGATGTTGAAATTAAAATTCATTACTTTGTGTTAGAAAATGGATAAAACTCTGATTATTACATATATTTATTAAGCACTTTTTAATATTTGCATATGCACTCTCAAATACTCACAGCTCTAGTATAGGTTCTTAGTATTTTTTAATCAAGTGTTTGCACAAACAATGATAATGAATACGATCATTTAGAGGATACCAACCACATGCAAATCACTGCATTACATGCTTTTCTTATTTTGAATTCTCACAACGATCTGAGTCAAGCATCTGAATCTCCACTTAATAGATGATGAAGCCAACTCTCAGACTGCTTAATTTACTCAATTTTGTAAAACCAAAGAGTGACTAAGAAGCTCTTTACACTTTGTATGAATCCAAAACCAATTCTTTGTATATAAAAGAGCATTGTTTTATAAATAAACAAACAAGTACATCTATTTTTATTTGCTTTCTAGTTTGTGGCAAGGATAACCATTCCAAGCTACTTACACTACTTACGTTTTCTCCTGGTTACACAAAAAAATATTTATTCGTATTTACATTCTAGCAACCTCTCATTTGCTGCCCTCTCATATTGGTCTAAGCCTCTGTGAAGAAAATAACTGTTAAGTTGCTATTTACTGAAGTGTTTGCTATCACAGCAATATTATCGTGTCTATTTGAGGCTGTAGCAACATGCTGGTAAGATGCATTTACAAGAAAGAAAGCCAGAATAAAATTTAAAAACTTATAATTCATTGTTTTGTCATATTTCCATACTTTACATTTTCACAGTGCAATGTACTTGTTTAGTATCTTTTCTTTATAGTTCCTATATGAACTTGATTATCTACATGTTCTTGCAGCATGTGGAAGCCAAAGCACACTCATGTTAGGTGACCACCTAACATCACAAAAGATTTTAAGAATTTTGAACTCAAGCACATCTATTTCACTAAGTAGAGACTATTCAAGGTAGTTTTGCAAATGTAGAATTAAAACTTAAAATGCACTGTAACATATGGGGTTATGTTCTTAATGTAGCTACAGGCTATAGCTGATGCCTAGTGACATAATTACACAGTATCAGTAGAACAGGACAAAATGATATTGAAATTTTACGAATAGTGTCAAAAATTTAAAAAAAAAATCTAAGCTATAGCCGTTATTTTAGAGAGTATCTTTAATATTTTGTAGCAGTACCATCCAAATTGAATTATCTTTTAATACCTGAACATTGTAATACCTATAAAGTCTAAAATAATAAGTTTATAAATGAATGCCGTAATTAAAAAGCAGTATAAAAATAAGTAAAAATATGACACGGTGTTACATAAAAATACCTTCTAAATAATACAATAAACTAACTGAAAATATCTAAAGACAATAGCTAAACCAAATGATAGCCTGGTGGCACAAAGTAACTTAAAAATTTAAAAATAGCTTTAATAAGAAGTTTTAAGATGATCATATTGTTTGTATTATTTAAATGAGTTGAAAACGTCAAAAATACCTATTTTATTTTTGAAAATTTAATTTTACATTTTTAGTTCAGGCCATGCTGTTTATAAAATAAATAAAAATACTTATTGCCATAGGCAGTTCATTCTCTGGTGGATAAAATACCTGCTTTCTGATGTGGGGCCTCGGGCCCGGCATGATCTTATCCCTCTTGCTAGTTTCAGTTTCATTTTCTATTTTGGATGAGGTTGTATGTTTAAGTAACAAGCATTCTGCTAGACTACACCAAAAAATTATACTTTCACCTACTTGTTTTTTCTCTCTGTTACACCATATTAATACTAATTCAATAAATTCCTACCATGTCTTGCAATTGGTGTCTTCTGACTCTTGGGGGCAAAGTATGCTTTATTTATGTCTTTTTTTTCCAAGTATAAACTATAGTTTCTGCTTGGGTGTGAGTACATAATAAAATTTTTGTTATATTTGTATTCTATGATGCTGCATGATGTTCTGGAAAAAGAAAGATAGTGTTTAAATGACCACTACCAAGTATCTTTATTATTATTATTAAGATTATTATTATTTTACAATCAACAATTTCACTAAAATAGTCCCAGGAAAGTGCCTTTTTGCATTACAGGAAACTGCTAAACTCCTGCAATTGAATCAAAAGTATGTACCTATGAGTATCTGTATTTTAAAGGGTATTTAATAGTTTTTATCAGATTCTCAAAAGAATTGTTACACAAAAATATTCCAAAAGCCATGGACACATTTTCCTGATGATATATCATATGTGCTGAATTGTCTGATGTCACATATAATTGTCTCCTCTTCAGATCCCTCTACCTATAAACAGTTCAGAGTCTTAAATCTCTACAACAAATGATTAACAAATTCTTAAGTTAGGTAATTAAATAAATAAGGCAGAAAAGAGGGGAAAAATGCAAGTAAAATATGAGCACGTTGTTAATGATACAAAAGGATTGTTCCTGTAAGTAATGGGTATGGCTTTCTCTGTTTACTGAACTCTGTATTTTAAAATTAATTCCTCTAAATGAGAATTTCATAAGATGAAAGACAGAATAATGCTACGAATTTATAAAATTCCTTTTGCAATTAGGGTACTTAATCAGTACATTTGTTTTCTCCTACATAAGCTAAATGTAATAAGAAAGTTTAGAACTTATATGATTAAAACATCAAACATTTTGAACCACAATATTTGTTAAAAAGTGGACTTCAGAGGCAGATAAAGAAAACAGCAATAAGTGTGCTCATAACTACTGTGTTCATATACTTTTGATAGTTTATACTATTTCTGTTATTAAAAGGATATAGTTTATTTGAATCTTATTTTTAAAATGAAATATGATAATAATATAAGTGTTACTTTTACAAAACGTGTCAACTTATTTAAACAGACTTAGCAAATATATGTCTCTAAAATCATTTGTATTTAACTTGATGCAAAAAATTCAAGTGTAAATATTAGGGGGAATTATAAAAACCTAGAATTACTTTTCCTTCCATTCTACTAAAAGTTAACCAGGATGTTGTATATGCCTTTACAATTCTCGAACATATTTTGATGCCACTATTATATAAGTCTACATCTGCCAAAATATACTATTTTTTTTCATAACTCTCCAAGTTTTAACAAGTGTCTGATACTCCATGTTTAAGTTTTTACCTTATTTTTTAAAACTATCATCATGTTTATAGGCTCATAAAGAAATATTGAAACCATAATTTTGGTTCATTTATTTTGGTTACAATGTTTACGTTTAAAAATATGCCAATTACCATTAACCATCCTTCTATCAAAATCATATTTATTTCATATATTATTGTTTTTTTAATAATCTCCATAACATTTCTGAAAATATTTTGCTAGATTCATTTCAAGTCTCTTCTCAAGGCAATACAAGCACACTGTTACATTTAAATATTCCAGATCTACTTTGTCAAATGTTAGTTGGTTGTAGGTATGTGGTTTTGTTTCTGAAACTTCTATTCTATTCCATTGATCTATACTTTTTTTGCTGTTGTGTTTGAAACAGTCTCACTCTGTAGCCCAGGCTGGAGTGAAGTGAAATGATCTCAGCTTACTGCAACCTCTGCCTCCTGGGTTTAGGCAATTCTCCTGCCTCAGCCTCCTGAGTAGCTGGGACTACAGGCACACACCACCACATCTGGCTAATTTTTGTCTTTTTAGTAGAGATGGGGTTTTATCATGTTGGCCAGACTAGTCTCAAACTCTTGACTTCAGGTGATCCACCCACTGTGGCCTCCCAAGCATATGTTTATATTTACACCAGTAACACACTGCTTTGTATACTGCCGCACTGTAGTATAATTCGAAGTCAGAAAATGTAATGCCTCAGGTTTTGTTCTTGTGCTCAGAATTGATTTGACTATTTGAACTTTTTTGGTTTGAGTGAATTTTAGGATCTTTTTTCCCAATTCTGTGAAAAATGATGTTGGTGCTTTGATAGGGGATAACACTGAATCTGTAGGTTTCTTTGCACAATATGGTCATTTTAAGGATGTTGAGTCTGCTGATCCATGAACATAGATGCTTTCTATTTGTGTCAGCTATGATTTCTTTCATTAGTGTTTTGTAGTCCTTTGCAGAGGTCTCACATCTCCTTGGTTAAATATATTTCTAGGTGTTGTTGTTGCTAGTGTAACTGGGATTGAGTTCTTGATTTGGTTCACAGATTAATTGTTATTGGTATTTATAGGACTGGAAAAACTAAAGAGCCATATGCAGAAGAATGAAACTGGAGCCCTGTCACAATATACAAAGGTTAACTCAAGACAGATTAAAGACTTAACTGTAAAACCTAAAGCTACAAAAATCCTAGAATAAAATCTAGAAAAAACTCTTCTGCACATTGGTATTGGCAAAGAATTTATGACTAAGTTCTCAAAAAGGAAATGCAACAAAAACAAAAATAGACAAATGGAACTTAGGTAACCTAGAAAGCTTCTGCACAGCAAATGAAATGATAAACAGAATAAACAGAAATCTACAGAATGGCAGAAAATATTTGCAAATTATGCATTCAACAAAGGGCTAATATCCAGAATAAACACCACCACCACCTAAAAAGACAAAAAATCAAATAATTGAATTAAAAAATAAGAAGGGACATGAACAGACATTTTTCTAAAGAAAACATGTAAGTGGCTAACAAACATATAAAAGAATGCTCAGCATCGCTAATCATCAGAGAATTACAAGTACAAACCATGATGAGATGCCATCTTACACTAGTCAGAAAGGCTATTATGAAGAAGTCCAAAAACAACAGATGGTTTATACTCTTTTTATTGCAGCACTATTCACAATAGCGAAATCATGTAATTAAGCTAAGTATCCTTTAACAGATGATTGGATTAAAAATGTGACATATATATATATATACACACACCATGGGATACTACTCAGCCATTAAAAAAATGAAATCATGTATTTTGCAGCAACACAAATAGAACTGGAGACCATTATCTTTAGTGAAATGACTCAGAAACAGAAGATCAAAAACAGCATGTTTTCGATTATAAGTGGGAGCTAAACAATGGGTACACATGGACATGCAGAGTAGAATCATGGACAATGGAAACTCCAAAAACTGGAAGGGTGGGAGGCAGGTTAGAAATGAAATGCTTCCCACTGAATACAATATACACTATTCCAGTGATGGGTACACTAAAAGCTCAGACTTTACCACTATGCAATAACTCTGTGTAATGTAACTGCACTTGTATCCCTAAATCCATAAATATAAAAATACTAAAAATAAACATTACACATTTATAACAAAGTATGAAATTTTTCTGTCTATCTCTTTTAAATAATAGTTTCTATTCCATTAAGGAAAACATTTTTATATTTTAAGTTTATTCTTCCAATATTTATTCAATGTTAATGAATTTTAAATTCTACTAGTTTGGGCTTTTCTCTCCCATTTTAAATATAACTTACTGCATTTCTCCTTATTTTATTTTGCAAACACATCCTAAATTCTAACAAAAATTTAACACAATTTTTGGATAATACTCAATGTCAATATATTTATGTATATATATTGTCTACAGCTGGACCATTACAGTATATGACTTTCTGTCAACATGTTTAATTTTTCTGAATTATCTGAGGCTTACTTTTCTATGTTCTCTCTCTAACTGAACTGCATATGTCCTGACAAACTAGTAAAAGGCTAATGGAATCATGTAATCTATTAATTTTATTTACTTATTTATTTATTGCTAAAAACCTTACTCTTGAAGCCCTTTGAATTCTTGCTCTAACTTGGGGTCAGTATTAACTATTCCTACACGTATCTTATTGTGGGACTTTCCTTAACTCTCCATTGTAGGGGTTTATTTTGCTTCTCTCCTGTGTTGGGTGCCCTGTTTTCTGAATTTTCAGGTCCTTTATTGACTTATTTCAATAGTCCATGTCATCCTGTTTCTGGAAAAATTTTTGGAAAATGCTATATGTAATGTCTAAACTTAATATGATACAGTATAATATATAATAATATATTTTACTACTTATACTTTTGAGTAAAATTTGTTTACAATTCTATATTAGAAATACTTTTTCTCTCAGAGTGGCTCCATTGTCTCATTTTCCTTGGATGGGGTAACTCATTTACTTTGATTTAGAGAATTTTTTCTCCAATTATTATTTTAAAACAGCCTTTATTTTTTATAATTTTAAATAACTATTTTTGAATAATTCAGGGATTTAAAAGTTATAAAATAGTATAACAAATGAACCTTTACCCAAGAAAAGATATTATGCAAAAATATTGTAGCTGTACTGTGATGCCAATGAGATTGTTGGATCAAAGAGTATGTCTATCTTTGATGAAATTAGACATTGCTAAATTGCTCTTATTTTCCTAATTTGACATATGAGAGTTGCCTTTGTTCTACATTCCTCTAAACGCTTAATTTTGTTAGATATGAAAATTCTCCCACCTACAATCCTAGCACTTTGAGAGGCCAAGGTGGGGGGATTACCTGAGGTCAAAAGTTTGAGACCAGCCTGCACAACATGACAAAACCCTGTTTCTACTAAAAGTACAGAAATTAGCTGGGCTTGGTGGCAGGTGCCTGTAATCCCAGCTACTCAGGAGGCTGAGGCAGCAGAATAGCTTGAAGCTGGGAGCAGAGGTTGCAGTAAGACAAGATCATGCCACTACACTCCAGCCTAGACAACAAGAGAGACTCTCGCTCCTCCCCACCCAAAAAGTATCTCAACATTAAGAGCAGATATTGTGTTCCATTACTGTTTTACTTTGCATTTTTCTGATTGAGTTAGAACATTCTTTATGTTTCATGCTCTTTCCTCCCTTCTGTGCAGCTCTTTTAGTGTCCTCATATTAGCAGAGCCTAACCCAGCTTCTAGTTGTGAGGCATAGATGACATTGATGTCGTCTGCACATTGATGTCTGCCCGCCCATTGATGTCTGCCCGCCCATTGATGTCTGACATTTAGAATATTTTCTTCATTTCTGCTATGCACAAACTCATTTTGTTTCTTTAGATCAATTATGTGTTTGGGGCCCAGAAAAATACACATACATACACATGAACAAATATGCATACACTTATACACACCTACAAACACTCATATGTACATATACATGTATTTCTGTCATTTCTGTGTTATAAGTCATGTGAATCCAGTATATTTTTTCAATAAATTAGTCAAATACAGATTTAAATATTTATTTTTTACTTGATTAAAAATAAAATTATAAACATTTGAATCTATGTAATATAACTTATCAGTGTTTTAAATCAACTAAATTCTTTTGATTTTCTCACCTGTAATACCTATTAATTCATAAAATTAGAGTTGCCATATTTAGCTAATGAAAACACAGGATCTAGTTAAAATTGAATTTCAGATAAACAACTTTTTTTTTTAACGTAAACATTTTCTAACTGTGCTTAAATTTATTCTGTATATTTTGTGGCAATATTAACTAAATCTTATTTATAATAAATTTTTTGGCAAATATTCAAGCATTTTTTAACAGTTTCTTGAATATTCCTTCTCTGGGTGGATTTTTCTTCTTTCCTATTATTTTCTAGTTTAGCAACATCAGCAATTCAAAGAGAAATGTATGCTTTTGAGTGACAATAGCTATCCCGGATGATTACAACATGTGATTGCAATGAGGGTAATATCATATGATGCCTCAGAGATTTCTGGGCTGAATTTTGGCCTCGACATTTAATAACTTTGTGAATTTTGGCCTACGACATAAACTCTCTGTGCCTTAGCTTCTTCTTCTAGAAATGAATTAGTATATGTATTAAGTATAAAATACATGGCTCAAAAACAGTGTGTGAACCAGGCTTGGTGGTGTGAGACTGTAATCCCTGCTACTGGGCAAGCTGAGGTGAGAAGACTGCTTGAGCCAAGGGGGTTAAATCCATCCTAGGCCACATAACAAAACTCCATCTCTAAAAAAAAAAAAGGTAAATAAATAGTATTTAGTTCATAAATATTACTCTAGTATTAGATAGTTTTACCTTCTCTCTTGACATTAATTTTTAAGTCTATAAATATGTATGCATTTTTAAAATTATTAGAATGAGAACAGGAATCACTTAGTGATTCTTGGCTTCCAGCTTAAATATAATACATGAGAAGGCACTGAGACAAGCCATCAGATTATCAATTTACAATTTCCTAGAATAAGAAAGTTTGCAAGCAGCATGTTATTGGAGAGAGATTTATGAGCCCAATTGATATTCATCTGTGATAGAATGGCTTTGTATCTGGATAGAGAAACATCAAAATGTAACCAATAAAATCTTCCATTTTATATTGAGATTTTATCTAATATCATATTTTCATAAATAGTTAAGAGCATACAGTTGAAATTGAAATATTATTCTGTGAGATTCACTGCCTAGAGAATGCCAGAGATTCCTTGCCAGTAGCTCACTGACAAGTCAAAAGACTGGTAACATTTAATTACTGTACTCCCTTCTGGATTCATTTTTACAATACCACTTAAGCCCACATAATACCTTAACTGGTGAAATTCATGACTACTTAGGCGCAAAGTTTGGAAACCACCGGTATCCAATAAGTTTTGTTGGAACAAAATCTTAATTTTAATTGAACCACACAATGAATATTGATGAGATACGCATAGTTGTCATTTGGAAAGTAGACCCTGTGCCATTTTCCTACAGGTATGAAACAGAGAACATAGACAAAAACTTACAATGTTGCTGAAAACCAGGACAGACTGTCAATGTATGTTCAAAATATAATAGAAAGTTTTACTGTGAATCAAATGCAGCTAGATAGAGAAAATGGGATGACATTTTCAGCCTGTATTTTCTCTCTGCTTCTGTCTTTTTTTTTTTTTTTTTGGTTTGGTTGCATTTTGTTTGGTTTGATTTCCCAAATCTAGAGACAGAATCTCCCATAAAGCAAAAAGAAGAAGAAAATGCCAACGTATGCTGATGGAAAAAGCTTATGTTTTCCTGGGCAAAAATAAATCTTAAAAAAATTGAGCTGCTGTTATTTGGTGCAGGACTGCTGGGTGAAGGTGGTGTCTCCTCTTCTCTTTTTGTATTTTCTGAATGATCCAGAACAACTTATTGAATGAGCTACTAGAAAAGCCAGTGCCCTAAGCCAATAGCCACAGATACAGTTCACAGTACATTTACATTCACTACCCCTGTGTGAGCTGCTTTTCTGTAGGCAGACTATTCCCCTATTTCTTACTATGTATTGTAATAACATTTGAAGATTGATACTCTTCCTTAATTAAAATAATAAGAAATAAATTTGAGGGAAAGATCCAGCTATGTATAATCTGCTTATAACTGGCTCAGATAAATTTCAATGGGATCCTGAAATTAAATGTAGACAGTGGGAATAGAATAAATATTTTGATTGTTGTTTCCCCTAAAATCTTTCTTTTCTAGTGCAGAAAGTAGAATATGTGATTTATGGTCTAAATATGAGGTTTAAAATATAAAACTAATAATACAATAATCAATTACTCATCTGTATTTACTATTTTACTTTTTCCTTTCTATTTATTTATAATATTGCTGCCTGGTCGTCTAATCTCATTTTCTCAGTGTTATTCTTGTTCCCATTGTTCTCGATTTTGACCTCTATGAGTATTTTTTTTAATTTTATGTTTTATTTGTAAATTGACAAGTTATAGTAAATATTTATTGTAAATATTTAAGGTGTACAAACAAGTTTAGATTTGTTAATACAATCTCGAATCATTAAATCAAGCTGATTCAAATATCCATCACCTCAAATACTTATATTGTGAGAAAATTTGAAATTTAATTTTGACAATTTTGAAATGTACAATATATTGTTATTTATCACATTCTCCAGGTGGTGCAATAGATCTCACTAGAAAAATTCTTATTTCTTTGGTCTAATTAAAGCTTTGGGCTCTTTGACCCTTATCTTCCCACCCTATCTTCCCTTTCCCCCATACTCCTTCCAGTCTCTGGTAAACGCTTAGAAAGTATAGCACATCAGGTGCATGTATTTGCAAGTCACATTAATTTTTCAGACTCCTATTCATAAATATTGGCCTGTTTTTGATTTGGGATTATACAGCTTTTTGGCTAATAAGCAATGGATCAACCATTTTCCCTAAGTGACAAAATTCTCCCATTCATAAATTCTCAGTTTCGGATTTATTTTATTTTGCTATGTTTTTAAAAACACATAATCTAACTAATTGTTATAAACATATATTTATGATATTTGTAAATTTTATATTTTATCTTTTTGTAAAACAAAACCATGAACTTATTATGTAGTTATAAGGGTGAGTTTTGAAAATTTGAATGTTTTTCTTTTTTTTTCTCTTACTATACTTTAAGTTCTGGGGTACATGTGCCGAATGTACAGGTTTGCTACATAGTTATACACGTGCCATCGTGGTCTGCTGCATCCATTACCTCATCATCTACATAGGTATTTCTCCTTTTTTCTAATAATATTTTGGCCTTTTTGTAATATAAAATAGAAAAAAGTGTAGGACTGAACAGGACTTAAGATGATCAAGTGTTATCTGTGAATGTGAATATTCCAGTTTTTCTATACTGAAGGTAAGATATGAAACAAATATGTGTGTGTGTGCACGTGTGTGTGTTCATCTGGGTACATGCACATGCACTTAGAATGCTTGCTTAATTTTAGATCAGCTTCTCACAGATCTGTTAGGTTCTCTGAGAGATTTTATTTTCTAATATTTATTAAAGAAAATTTAACATAAATAACTTTGAAATGAACAATTTGTTTGTTCTTCAAATACATCATTGAAAATCTTTAAGAGTTTTGCAACACCATCTAAAAACAAGTGTAGCCACTGAAGACTAAAAATGTAATGACAAATAATATCTATCTATGCCTTCTCTTTTCTTCTCAGATAAAAGTGCAATGATCATGTATTTGGCAAACATGTTCAGAAATGTTTCAAAAAGGACATTTCAAATAACAAAAGGTCTACAAAAATTTTATAATGGATAAAATTTCTGGAAATGTTATATAATTCATTTCTCAATACTGTGTAAAAGAGGTTTTTCAAAACTTTCTCATTTTTATTTTTATCTCTCCGTATTTCCAGTTATTTGATAATTGGCTGGTTACTAAACCTTTTAAGTCTTAGTTTCTGCTTGTGAATGATGAAAAATAATAATGGAAATTGCTTCATAAATGTGATTTAAAGTGAGCTGAGCAAAAAGAACTGAGCAAATTTCTGACTTGTAAATTACCCTGTATATGCTCATGTTTATTTTATTATTTATTTTTAATCAACTTTTATTTTAAATTCTGGGGTACATGTGCAGATTTGTTACATAGGTAAACATATTCTACGGTGGTGGGCAGCACAGATCAACTAATCACACATGTATTAACCCAGCACCTATTAGCTGTTCTTCCTGATGTACTCCCTCCCCTGCCCCTGACTGGCCTCAGTGAGTGTTGTTCCCTGACTATGTGTCCGTGTGTTCTCATTGTTCAGCTCCAACTTATAACTGAGAACATGAGGTGTTTGGTTTTCTGTTCCTGTGTGAGTTTGCTGAGAATAATGACTTCCAGCTTCATCCATGTCTCTGCAAAGACATGATCTTGTTTCCTTTTGTGGGTGCATACTATTCCATGGTGTATATGTACCGCATTTTCTTTATCCAGTCTATCATTTATGGGCACTTAGGTCCATTCTATGTCTTTGCTATTGTGAACAGTGCTGTAATGAACATATGTGTGCATGTATCTGTATACTAGAATGATTTATATTTCTTTGGGCATATAGCTAGTAATGGAATTGCTGGGTTAAATGCTATTTCTGCTTCTAGATCTTTAAGGAATTGTCACAGTGTCTTCCACAATGGTTGAACTAATTTACATTCATACCAACAGTGCAAAAGCATACCTTTTTCTCTGCAACCTCACCAGCATCTATTATTTCTTGACTTTTTAATAATCACCAACCTGCCTGGCATGAGATAGTATCTCATTGTGGTTTTGATTTGCATTTCTCTAATGATCTGTGATTTTGAGCTTTTTTTCATATATTTCTTAGCCACACGAATGTCTTCTTTTGAAAAGTGTCGGTGCATATACTTTACCCACTTTGTAATGGGGTTGCTAGTTTTTTTTCTTGTAAATTTGTTTAAGTTCCCTGTAAACTCTGGATATTAGACCTTTGTCAGATAGACAGACTGCAAAAATTTTTTCCCATTCTGTAGGTTTTCTGTTCACTCTGATGATAATTTATTTTGCTGTGCCAAAGTTTTTAGTTTAATTAGATCCCATTTGTTAAATTTTTGCTTTTGTTGCAATTGCTTTTGGCATTTTGTAATGAAATATCTGCCAGTGCCTATGTCCTGAATGGTATTGCCAAGATTTTCTTCTAGAGTTTTTATAGTTTTGGGTTTTACATTTAAGTCTTTAATTTATCTTGAGTTAATTTTGTATAAGTTATAAAGAGGGGGTCCAGGTATTATTTTCTGTATATGGCTAGTCAGTTCTCCCAGCACCATTTATCAAATAGGGAGTCTTTTCCTCATTGCTTGTTTTTGTCAGGTTTGTGGAAGATCAGATGGTTGCAGGTGTCACATCTTATTTCTGAGTTCACTATTCTGTTCTGTTGGTTTATGTGTCTGCTTTTGTACCAGTATCATGCTGTTTTGGTTACTGTGTAGCCTTGTAGTACATATTGAAGTCAGGTAGTGTGATACTTCCAGCATGGTTCTTTTTGCTTAGGATTGTCCTGGGTATTCAGGCTCTTTTTTTGGTTCTACATGAAATTTAAAAATAATTTTTTTTCCTAATTCTGTGAAAAATGTCATTGGTAGTTAAATAGAAATAGCATTGAATCTACAGGTTACTTTGGGCAGTATGGCCATTTTTGCAATATTGATTCTTTCTATCCATGAAATAAAATATATAGTTGAGTCCCATCGTCATCATCATGGAAATGGCTATAAGAGAAAACTATTTAGATGACTATTACTGCTTCCTATTTTCCACCAGTAAATAGTTGTCACTGATAAAGTGACAGCCATGAGTCTGACAAGAATGCTTAAGATATTTTATATAATACAACATGCCTGTTTACAGGGGGAAAAATTCTAAGAAACAACTTATGTGTACTTTTTGGTTTCATAATATAAAATAAGCACAGAAGCACCACCCATGCCACTGAGAACGCTGGTCAATGCACCCTTGAAAAACATTTGCCTCCTTCATCATGCACATTCTTCCTTCAGCAGTCAAAAATGACTGTGTACATGACGTCAGATCCTTTGTGCCCTAACTGTATCATCATTCAGCAGTGAACAGTGTCAAATGGAGAGGAAGTCAACCCAACAACGACAGTGACAGACTGTGCAATCATCCAGCTGATGACGATGTGAGCACTTTTCAGATCTGGAAGCATTCTCGTTGCGGTGTCACAGCTACTGAAGTAGGCAGCTAGCTAGCTTGGACAGACATGGTAAAACCATGGGACAGGTCCTTAATCCTATTAGATTTGTAGGCATTAACCAGGCAGTCTGCAAGGCTTCTGCATTCCCTTTCAGCTCCAGCTTTACCCATATCGGCTGGTTGATGGGTATGAGCAAAATCAAGTAAACAAAACACAAGGATGGTGGCCCCAGTGCACTGCCTGATGCCAGATTCCTTGACACGTAATGCCAAAAGTGGGTCCTTTTGTCCACACCACCTATGAAGATCCGCTAGTATTTATTTTTGAAGGCAAAATTGAGAGCCTGGGTGGGGAAGTATCTGATGACATTGGCCAGGTTACTGTGCCAGAAGGACAGGACTCCCTGCTCCTTGGGAATGCTGACCATGCAGTCTATAATGCCCTTGTATTGCTTATCTGCAGAAATTTGCTTACTGGCATGCTGCACCCACAGCAGCAGCTTGAGCCACTCGATGGGTGCTACTGCCCCCCTGGAGATGGCTGCAACAACTCCACCTGCCAGGAAGTCCCTGTTGAAGGACACAGTGATATCTGCCATGTTGAAAGAAAAGAGGAGGCAGCCTGCTGTGGGATGAGATTGGGCCAGGAACTGGCTTTTTACTCCAGGGCTCTGGAGCCTCATGTTATTTCAGAGTGTAGGCTTGCTATTTATAGGGCACATCTAGAGTTTCTAGTAAAAATTAGGGAACTGCAAGTCTTCTGAAATATTAAGTTTTGTAGCACTAATATATTATCTTTTTCCCTTATAAGTTCTGGTAATAAAGATAATAAGCTTGATATAATCAATATATTTAGAATAGCACGAAGCAAGTTCAGAATACATATACTTTTTAAGTACAAAATAATTCTTAAATAAAATTGGCTATGTGTTAGGCCATCAAACATGTCACAACAAATATCAAAAAGGTAGGCTTTTAAGGACCGTATGTAGTTTAGGGAAAAAACATTTGAGCAGGAAAATACAGATTGAAGTTCTCACCGTGGACCATGGGTTTTAGGCTTTTTAGCTTGAAGGTGGCGTTTTGCCAGGGACCCAATACAGTGTGCCTAGAATTTCTCTGCCTCCTTTCACTATCACAATAACCAATTAGGTAATATAAAAAATTGATTTATGAAAATAAATAAATATATAAATATGAGACTATTAGGAAGAAAACTTCACTCCTATGTAAATAAAATTACAACTGTGATCGAAGAACTTGTTAAAAGAAAATGGAGAGTCCTGTCTCCCCAAAGAGCAGTCATTTCTCCACTTCACCATCTCTGTATATATTTACATGTCTATCACCCACTAAATATGACTAATAGTCTGTGAGTGCTTTGGTTTATCATGATTCCTTCTTATTTTTTTCTGTAGTCTGAAAGTTTATCTAAGGTATTCCTTTCACATTAAAATTATTTTCAACAAAACAATCCAGGAAGTGTCACTTACCAAGAGAGCTAATATCTAAATAATTTAGAAAATTGTTTTAATTTTTTTTCTTTATATCTAAAAGGGGAAGATGTAATTCTTTTCTACATCAGTAGAGTTTTTGGTTTGCTTTTCTTCTTATTTCGAATCATAATTCTCATAGCAATGAATTCATTTTCTATTACTTAATTTATTAATATACTTCCTTTTTTCCTTGCAAATATAATGAACATTTATTTACATTTGCTTCAGTCTTTTTTTTCTACTCTGTATGTCACTTTATTTGTGCTAATGTTGAGTACCTGTATTTTCCCTCCATAGAGTTCCCATAACTATAGGAGCCAGGCCACACACATGCCTTCCTATTGAAAACAGACTAATTTTGAAGGGTTGTGTAAATTACCCTAAAAAAAAAGTGTAATAGTATTCTAAATTTCCAAGTCGAATTTTCTACTTTAATTTGTCTTTCATAGATTTAAAAAAACAACACATTGAGTTGTTTGGTAGTACAAATATAAAATTATATTTAAGTTTGTAGTTTAATTTTTGACTTCTCACAATTGAGGATAACTATATTCTTGTAACAAAAATGATTTTTGAACAAAAGTGTAAGGAGCATTTTTTAACCCTGAAAGATGTTTAAAAAGTAATAAAATGGAGATATTTGTTAATATTTATTTGCCACAATAACCTGGTATTTTTCTAAGTTAAAAAATAAATCTATGTGCATTCTTTTGAAACAGTAGAAAATAATATAGAGGAAAACAGTTACTCATGATGATCTCTCTACTTAAAATAGTTTGTCAGCATAGTTACATATTTTCCCAGTCAAATATTTTCTATACTTTTGTGTACATTTTTCTATACTTTTAAAATGAGTTAAAAATATTTTAGACTTTTCATTTTTTTCTACTCTTTTTCTGTATATATTTACTTTTAGAACATTGAGCTAATTTTATTTATAAAGCTTGGCAAACTCTCATTTTTTCCTTTGGTAGACATCACATTGTGAGTAACTGTTTTATTAGCTTTTCTTTCTTCCACTGTCCACAAAGGGAATCTAGATTTGTTCCATGCTCCATATTTTTGGTATTGCTAAACAAGAAAAACAGCTAGGATATTTGGAAACAACTCTGATTGAGGTTTAGGGGTTAAACAGAGATTACTTGAGAGGGACAAACAGAGAGGGAGGAGAGGAGAAAAACAAAAGGAGAGACAGGAAGAAAAGAAAGAGGAGAAAGAAGTGGGGGAAGAGGAGGAAAAGTAAGAGAAATTAGGTTGAAAATTGGCTTCTTGAGGACTGTAATTGGGCTCAGAGAAAGAATAGGTTAATATGCTTGAAATGTTTGTAGAAAGTAACTCAACCAACAATACTTTAAAGCTGAAATGTTAGAAACACTGAAAATCTGCAATGATCCATTTGCATGTGAAAATATACAAATTGAATTGTAGCTTTCATTGTTTGCTGTAAATAAATTTTCTTGACTATTTTAATGTGGTACATGGCAAACTTTGTGTGACTTTTCTTTGAACCCCACATTCTCGTTTTCTGACCTATGTTTTAGAGTTTGGAAAATACACACAAATGACTGTTGTACTTGGAGCCCTTTACAGGTCTTCACACATTCCGTGCAAAATTTCAACATCCACAGCACCATGTTTTGCAGTTCTTAACCATGCATATAGAGATATCTTTGATCTTTTATTGGGTAATTAATAAATAATTACTACAGCCACATTTTTTAGTGACATGCTTAAAATATAATTGATGTTGGAGGGGCAATTATAAGTGTGTCTTAGAAGACATGTAAATTTATGATTTATTTATTTAAAATTAAATCCTTGGAACTTTTCTATTTTGGGGATACTTTTTAATTTTGTCAGTATTAAAATAACTTCAGTCACATATATATATGTATATACGTATATACACACACTTATTCATATATATATATATATATATATTTTTTTTTTTTTTTTTTGAGATGGAGTCTTGCTGTTGCCATGCTGGAGTGCAGTGGTACGATCTTAGCTCACTGAAACTTTTATCTCCCGGGTTCAAGGGATTCTCCTGTCTCAGCCTCCCTAGTGGTTTGGACTACAGGCACATGCCACCACGCCCATCTAATTTTTGTATTTTTAGTAGAGACAGAGTTTCACCATGTTGGCCAGGATGGTCTCAATCTCTAGACCTCATGATCAGTCCATTTGGCCTCCCAAAGTGCTGGCATTACAGGTGTGAGCCACCATGCCCAGCCAACTTCAGTCATATTTTTGAAAATGGACTATTTTTATTAATAATTATTAAACATTTTAGAATGTTTTTGAAATATTTTTTCTTGTTTTGAAGATAAATATAAAGATACTATTAAAATATTTCACTATCCAAATATTTACTTCAAAACACAGCGTGATATGATATTGCTCGTGATTTGAAGTAAATATTTGAGTAGTGAAATATTTTAATCGTATCTTTATATATAGGAAAAAAGGGAAGAAAAAGCTGGGAAATGCATTTTAATGATGAGTTTTAGTCCTGAATACAGCATCTATTTTAACTAAGTTTCAGTAATCATATAATCCTTTATATTATTATATTAATGCATTATTACTAATTATGCCTTTATTGTTTTAAAAATCTCTAGAAATTATTTAAATATTTATAACTCATATATCAGCATAAATTTCAATATAGCATAAATTATAGGAGTAAATCAAGCTATGATTTAACACTATACATCCTACTCTGTGGTGGCAGTATATTTTTAGAAATACACAAATATATCTAAAATACACAAATATATCTAAATAGCAGTATATAAAAGTAATTTTCCAAACATTTTAATCTACAAATAATTAAATCATTGTATAGAGGAATCTTTAAGACATCTTTTCTTGATCTGTTCAAAAAAAAATTAGTTAATGCCTCTAGTCATGAGTGTAATGTTTCATCCAAGACAGAAAACTGCCTTTCTAATTTCACATATTTATAATTCATATAAATGTACTTATAGGTATTCATGTTCTTGAAGAAAACTAACCAATTGGTTGTTTAAATATATTTTTATCTTCCCTGAAGAGAAAATTCTGCTTATTAGTTAACAGTGAGATAATGACAATTATTTCTCCACTAAACAACAGATGAAATGAAAAGAGATTTCATTCTCTGTCACAGAAGAGCAATTTCAGTAAATCATATGTTTGACAGTTCCTCATCTGATTCTTATTACAGCCTCACAAGTATCAAGGAGGTGTTACACATATAGTAGGGGCACAAATGCTTTAAAATCAAATAAATTGATATTGACCCTGCATTTTGAGAGACCTTGAGAGACATAGTCATGGAATAAAAGATAGCAGCATGCAGTCTCCTTTTGTATTCACTTTTTCATTATTGATAGATAAATAAGACAGAAAACAAATTAATACATATTCAATATTTCAAGTGGTAAAAGGTGATGTTTAGGAAAGTGAATCAGGGTAAAGGGAGAAATCTTGATAAAAGGCTTTATACATGTGCCATATAAATGTGTGTGTGTATGTGTGGGTTTACGTACAGATGATATATTATTTAATATTACTATGATATCTTTATTATAAAAATAGCTTGTTCATCTTTATGCTATCCTCTTATCCCTTCTAATTCCCATCTGGGAAGAGGTCAAGTATTCATTTGAGAAATAGCCAATGGTTCTAAATTTCTAACCTGCTAAGAAGCATTCAGATTCTGAAAACTTAAAATCTCACCCAAAGGTGTAGTTTAAGGGCAATAGTTGGATTTATATGCTTTTGGATTTCTTCTGAATGTATCACCAAGGCATAATACACTTTCCTAAGGCCTGTAATGCTTCCAAATACTGGTGTTATGTGTAGCTTCAGGTCATATTTTCTATTACAGGAGATATGGGAGTATAAAAATTGCATTGCATAGTGCATCAATAAAAGAACACTATGGGCTTTATCTTATCTTACAGAAATTTCCAATTTGAAATGTGCATTTTTGTTGTGAAAATGCTTTAAAAGTTCACAGTACTTTCTGCCTCTATTGTCTGAGTTATACCCAAGCCATTTTAGTGTAAGCTTTTGTTCTGGTTAAAGATCTATGAACCAAAGTGATGCTCTGCTTACGAGGAAACTGAGGAGAGTGTGGCTGAGAGCACACTGCTGCTGATAAACCAAAAGCAACTCTTAAAAGCATTCGGGTAAGAGATGCAATGAAAGTATATATCAATTTTCACTGTAATACTGTTTTTTCCAAGAAGAAAACAATAAAATAATTTATTATAAAATCTCCTATCTTCCCTCCTCAGATACCATCTTTTAAAGAAAATTTCTATGTGTATTGTCAAAACAGCATATTCTATGGGGCTATTTACTTCACATTGGGAAGAAAACTAAAAAGAATGCAACACATCTGTTTAATTTTTTGCTTACATCTTAGTATCGGCTTTGAAATAATTTTATTATTCTTTAGTTTCTTGCTGTTGCCTCTATACAACCTATTGGAGTAATATTAATTCTAGTTGATAGCATATTGTTTATCCTGGGTCATGCTATGGTGTCCATTACTGACAGATGTTTGTTGAAATATTAATGAAAATAACCCTAAAAATGATTTCATATTACCTAATAAGATAAATTGAATTCTTATGAATCCAAAAATAATTAGTGAAATATAGCACTATTAGGAGGAAATAAAAATAAGCTAAAAGGAAACAAAAGGAATATTTCAGTGTTGTCTTCGTGTGAATCAGTGTTACAGCCTCAAAGCAAGAACATATTGGACATACTTAGCAAATAAATTAATTCCATGGCATAATGAGGAATTCATAGGATTTATTTACTCTTAGGATGCCTGGAGTGTCAGTCACAGGAAATTAAATATACAAGTAAATGTGCAAACAAATTAATTTATTAATTTCTTCAGACATGCACATAGCTGTAGTATGTTACAGTGACCTAGAATTTGAAAAAGTGAATAGATCCTTTCAAGATTCTAATTTTTATACTGCATATGTAGTATTATTTTGACTCTATAGCATATGTGATTTTTTTTAAGATGTTTTTTTCCCAAATGCCCAAAACTATGATCTCACCCTGGAAATATTCCATAAATGCTTGCTATTTGCTCTTTGGAATCTATATAGTTTACGCTAAACATTTGCTTCTCCTTCTTGTCAGAATATTGTAGTTCTGGGTTCTTTTTAGCCTTTATCACATAAAATATTTATGGTAATAAAAAGGAACAAACAATTAAAATTAAGTAAAATAGTATGTATGTGAAACATCTGGATTTAACTCCACTGAAAAAATTAACCAACATGCTATTTTGAATTGCTTGTTTGCACTACTTCCGGCTTTTATAGGTACACCCCCATCTTTAAATCTCTAGCAACAAGCATACAAAAGTACAAAAGTAATACGAACCATCACTACCTGAAAGTCAACAATAAATAGATCAGCATTTAATTGAAGAATGTGCATTCTAATTCTGTCACTGAGTGACCTTGGGAAAGTAATGGAATTACTTTTAGCTTTATTTTCTTAAATAGTTAACAATAATGAAATACAATCAAGGATTAAATTTAAACTTAGCACACAGACTGGCACAGGAAAAAGTGAACTAGTCTTCATCACTCCTTCATTACAAAGGTAACAGCTAAATACTGAAATTGTGCCCCTTCCAAAACCTGTATATTGAAGTCCTAACCTCCTACAATAGTATCTGTCTGTCTATATACCCTTTAATGAAGTAATTAAGGTTAAATGAAGTTAGAATGGTGGGACCCTGATAGATTAAAAATAGAACTGGTGTCCTTATAATAATAGATACCAGAGAGCTTGTTCCTTCTCTCTTCGTGTGCCCACAATGTAGGTCATGTGTGCAGACAGCAAAATGGCAGCTGCCTACAAGCAGCTCACTGAAAACTGACTGTGCTGGGATCCTTATCTCAGACATACAGCATTGAGAATGTGAGAAAATAAATGTCGCTTGTTGATATCACCCATTCTATGGTGTTTGTCAGGGCAACCTGAGTATCCTAAGACAGTTATGCAAAGAACACACAAGCAATATTTTGTGCTCACAGTTATTTTTCAATGAAGAGAGATTTACATTATTTGTTACTTTTGTGACCTATCAAAGAAGACGACCTATGAAACATATTCATTAAAACATTACATCTACTACAACATGTGTAGTTCCTGGCCCTGATTCTAGACATGTGATGCTATCACATCCTGGGTTGAATTTAATCTAGGTTCTAGGATTCTGAACTAATCACCACAATTAAACTCTATGTGTTTAAACAACCACCTAAGAGAATATACTGGAACAGATAGTTGAAGTTTTAATGAATCTCTAACTAACAGCCCTCTTTACTGTCCATGCTTGGAATAAATTGAGAAATAAACACAGAAGTCAGACAGATGGAGACCAAATTGTCAGCTTTAGTGCTGATAAAAAATAGATCAGAAGGGTAAAGGACATGGCTTAGATACGCAGCCAAATGGACTTGAGAACCTCTCCTAAAATTGGCCCAACTTGTTTACCTAGTCTTTAGGAAAACAGGAAAACTGCAGGCTACTCCACCAGAGCATCATCAATAAGCTTACCACAGGTTGAGAAAGCAGGGCAGCACCCATCTGTTTGTAAGGCAGACTTGCTCCAAAGAGGAGTGTTCTTCCAAACTCATGAGTCAGATAACTCATTTCTTCTACCATGGGAAAATACTAGTGAAGAGACTGAAAAGGGTGCCTGAAAGGAGTATTCCTCCAGCTAAAAGTCTCGCCACAGAGAAACCTGAGTAGGGATAATTGTTTTTCTTAAGGAGAATATCATTAAACTGAAAGAGATTCTGTCTGCCTGGCTGAGTCTACGAGTGCTTTGTTCAGTTGAAATTTCACCTGCTCTTAGAAGTTCCTTAATTCTGCTTCTATTTCCCTCTTCCTAATTGTGCTTAAGCAACTCTTTGAAACAAGTATTTATCTTCATCATCCAGGCTGACAGTGTTTTACTTGACTATTCCATTCTTGCGTCAGAACTCTTTGTGGACAGAGACTGCTACAGTCTCTCTTACTGACTAGCACATAGGCATTAAATAAATGTCTGTTGAATTTAATCTGGTGTTTTATTAAAACAATCCTTTTTTTCCCCAAAAAATACTAAGCAGAGATTAAGAACATGCAATTTGGACCATATTCAATTAAAGGTTCATTACTTAATTTTGCCTTCTACGTGTGTCAGTATATCAAGGCATAAGTGAAGAAAAATCTTTTAAAATGATCGAATAAATACTGAAAGCCATATATATTTTACTTCAGTATTTAGAAAATATAAGATAAATGAAATACTCTTCCCTTTAATACCATTAAATAGCCAGTTGTGATGGCTCATGTCTGTAAACCAGGTATGGGAAGCCAAAGCTGGAGGATTGCTTGAGACCAGGAGTTTGGAACCAATTTGGGCAACAGAGTAAGATCCCATCTCCAAAAATAAAAATAAGAAATAAAAACTATCCACAGGGTACGGTGGCATGTGCTTGTAATATCAGCTGATGGCTGATCCCAGGAGTTAGAGGATACAGTGAGCTGTGACTGCACCACTGCACTGCAGCCTGGGCGACAGAGACTTCATCTTTAAGATAATCTCTTGGTAGCTATTAAAGCAATTTATCAGTAGATGATTCTCTCTGCTTTGAACACATGGTAGGACTGACCTCCCCAACAAGTTGAACTCAAATTTACTCATGCTTTTTCTGTCATGAGCCATGCATTTTCTAGAGCCTTCATGTTTGCTTACATGAGTTGTTTATTCATACAATCATTAATTATATTTTGATCCTCTAGTAAAATTTACAGAATCTTTACTGCTAATTTTTTATTATCAGAATATGTAATTATTTAACAACTGAAACAATACAGGTACTATTTATGTCATCCTTTGATTGTTAGATCATGGCTGAGCTGAGGGGCTCTGGGGTCGGGAGCCAGGGCAATCTGAGTCTGTGTGGTCCCACTAAGTGACTTGTGGCAACAACTACTTTGTAACTGATAAGAAGTGTTTAAACACAGATATATTTTTGTATTTTATCAATTGGTATGACTAGACATCAGACTTACTTTTATTGCAAGTAATTTTTCTTTCTGTCTTCATATCACTTACTCTCCTATTCATTCTCCCTTTTTCTCCTGTCCCATTCCCTTCTCTGTTCATTTCTTTGATTTTTGTTATTCTACAGTGATTTTTTCTGTAGCGTATTTTCTTTAGCCCACGGACTCTGTGTTGTCCTCTCTTGTGAAGTTAAAATTAAAGTTTGTTGGTTTTTTTTGGCTCATTTGTTTGTTTTGTTAGGAGGAGAAATTTCTTGAACTAAAAATACCTTTTTTTTGTAGCACAATGTGGGTTTCATGACTGCTGTTGACTCTGCCTCAGCTCAAGGTTTGGCTGCTTTATTCTGTCATAAACATTGTCCTGTGTGCTACATGAGTCACATAGTCTTAGACATTTCAAGTACGTGTTTTTTTTTTCTTCTTTCTGACAAATCTATGGAAACCAATAAGGCAGGTGAAGAATGAAGTATTCTGAGTTAATGCTTCAGTAATAAACTAGCCCATCAGGGTCTTTAGTCCAAGAGGCAAATAGAATTTTAACTCTCTTGAGAATTGTTAGTCATATTTGAAATTAGTCATGTAAAAGTTTGTATGTAACCTTTTAAATAAATCTGATTCATTACACAATTGGAAAGAAATGTTAATGTTGTCAAGGTCAGAACAAGCAGCAGGTGAAATTACAAAATACTTTAGAATAATGTTTTTTTTTTTTTTTACATGATCTTGAGAGTAGGACCCAGGGTTTTACATTTTAATAGTCTCACCTGAAGTGGCTTCACATAATTTACTTGCCCCTAAAACTATAAAGAGGCATAGCTAACATTAAAGGTATTCCTTTTCAGGCTAATCATTCAGGTTATTTTTTTCTACCTTGCTTCTCATCTTAATGCATAATTATAATAATTTTGCTCAGAGTGGTGCCAGCCTCGAAAAAAATTTAGATTATGAGCAGGGTCAACAATTACATTTTCTTTTCTCAGTTTATTCTATTAGTTCAGAAGAAAACATATGTATGTTGTTCCAAAATTTAATCTCTTTTCAGAGACAATAATGATAAGACAATTTGCCTAATCCCTATTTCCACATTTTTTTCAGCCATTTTCTCCAAGAAAATGTAAATGGCACTTCCTATTAGGATAATAAAGTGTAATAATAAATAATTTATTATGTTTTCAGGGTGAATTTTAATATTTTTAACCAAACACTTATATGTTAAAGTTTGATAAGTACATATCACATAGGAAAAAAAATTGTGATTTTGAGATATATTCAGACTACAATTTTTCATTTTTACACATTTGAACATGCTAATATGCTACTTTCCTCAGCCTTCAATTTCTTTGGAGCCCTCCAAAAATGAGATTGTAGTGGTAAATTGGATTGTCCAAGATCAGTATGCTTGTATATTAAGTACTTAAAATATAGGATATAAATGCCATAAAAATTATTGGGAGTTCTACAAAATAAAGTAACCCACAATTGAATGGAGATATAAACTTTTTCAGAGCAGGAGTTTTCCATTAATTTATGGTATATCCTTATGCTGAGCAGAAATCTTGGCAGTTAAAAGGTGCTCAACAAATATCTGTTTGGTTAAATCTCACTAACTTGAAGTATGCAATCCTGAAAAATTGTGTACAATGCGCAAGTTGTATGCTGATTTGTTTTTTCTATGTAATTTTTTAGTGAAGTACTCCAATGGAAAAACAATTATTTCAAAATACAGTAAAATCACATGCAAGAACACTACGCTTGCTTCAAAGTGTATACCCCATACAAAAAAATACTGAGTAAAAAATCACATATGTTTGTGGGTATCTATGCACTGTTTACATTCTGGGCCTAATGAATATTTTGACATGAAAGGTGAAGACTAGTAACAATATTATCTCTGACTAAAACAAATCAACCATGGAAAGTATCACTTTGAACATGGCTGGATGTAGAGAATGAGAAAATCACAGAATCTTGGAATTGTAAGGCATCTGAGAATGCAGTCTGTTTATTGGTCATCATTCATTGCATAATGTGTGAGGACTGAAGCCTCTGGGTCCATCGCCAACCAATTTAAGTGGTGTCTGGAGCTTGTCAGTATCTGTCTAAGGTCAGCTTTACCAAGTGAAGTGACATGCTATAACCATTGGATAAATTAGGATGGCAACACCTGAAACCCCTAGTCAATCTTAACAGTCTTCAAAGAGGCAGAGACTTTCTGTGACTCCTGATGTAGTGCAATAGGAAGTACACATCATTGTCCATTAAATTAGCTGTGCCAATAAATCAAAACTGATCTCACCAAGCCTCCTGCTCTAAAAATTCAAAAGGAATGCAGGGAAAAGAAGATGGCATTAAGTCACATCATAAAGAAGCAGTTAACCGAATCCAGCATGTGGAGAATTCTTTAGAACAGAGATCCTGAATTCTTTATTAAATATATTTCCAGGAAAAAGAAATAGTAGGGGGAACTTATATATTTAAAAAGGGAAAAAGAGACACACATGTATGAGCATTGTTTGATAGGGATTCCAGCAAACCAACAGTAAAAACACACTTATGAGACAGGTGAAGAAATTTGAATTCTGGCTGGATATTGATATTGGATAATAATATCAATAAACTATTGTTATATTTCTTAAAAGTGATAAATTAACCATTCTTACATTTTAAAATGAGGACATTTTATTGAGAGTACATAGTCAAATATTTACAGGTATGATTCTATACCTTTATAATCTTAAAAAATTATTTATTCCATATTTTATTTGCTTCAGGCATTGTTTTCATTTGTTGTTGTTGCCAATCTTTTTATATATAAATGTTCATTAAGGCTGTTGGGTAATCTTAACCACATTTAGAAGTTGGCTGTGATGTTGATAATGGGAATCATAAGATGAATTTGATTGGGGTCAATGATTCAACGATTTTACATATGTTTTATAAGTTATTGCCAGATTAGTGGTAAATATTCTATTTATTTTTAAATTGAAGAAATAACTTGACAGGCTTTTTAAAAACAGGCCTTGGGGAAGAAATCTCTGTGAGAGCTTTTAGCTCTGAACTCTCATCATAATCTTTATTAGTGTATAGCATTTTCTTTGTATAGGTTGAGATGTGACCTCCATCAATTATCAGACAATAAAATTCAAACAGTGAAATAATGCAGCTACATTTCTCAAGGATACATTAACTAAGTTGTGAATTTTATATCCTGTGTGGGTGGTAGGCAAAAATTTGAGGAATAATAGCAAGTGCTTATGATTTAGATTGTGTCTCTCAAATCAGAGATCACATGGTAAATATATTATCTAAAGGTAAAAATGCCCTTCAAACCCGGGTACTTATGTAATTGTGGGTGCCTTTCTAACTCATCATATATTTAACAGGATAAAACTCATATTGATTTCAAGCCGGTCATAGTTCATAGAAGGGCAAATTTTTATCAGTTTGTATTTAATTACCTTTTCTGAATTATTCAAGCCCTTTGTTCTCTTGCTTCTTTTTTTGTGGCAATATGTCCCTAATAATTATCACATCTGTCTGATGATTTTCTTAAACATGAAAAAGAGCTAAGGCTCAAAGATAAACTTGATTATTGTTCTAGTGAAAATTTTATGAGGTCAATAATAAAAGAATTAGGTAAAATAAAGATTTAATGACTTTAAACCTTTTCAATTTTTTTTTCTTTTTTTAGTTATCACAACTACTATAGTTTTTAGAGTGAACAATTCTCTTTATGGGAGTGTAGCACAGGGTTTTAGAGGCCATTATGGTCAGGATAGATGGGTGCTTGCTCTGCAGTCCACTGTGTTCAATTTACAGTGTTATTACAATTTCTGAAGTCTCAATTGCCCTGTTTGTTACATAAGTATAAAAATAATTATCTCGCAATACTTTTGTAAGAAGTAAATAACTTCTTGTGTGTAACATACCTAATAAATGGTTTCTGTTATATTATAACAGCTAAGAGACAGTACCTACATTTGAGTCCTCATTCTGACATAGACTTTTCATAGTTTTGCAACAGTTGCAAAATGTGCCTCTGCCTCAGTTTCCTTACATGTATAGTGAGGATAATAATGGTATGTACTTTCTGGAGTGATCACATTAACTGAGTTAATGTAGGTAAAATGCTTTAACACAGTGTCCAAAACATAGTGATAAATCAGGAAACACAAATTATTGTCATTGTAGGTATTGACAATTTAATGTTTCTTTCCATCTATTTCTCCTTGTCTTATATAAAAGTCTTGAAAACAAGAATTTTCACCAATAATACATCCTCTACTTTTCTAATTTAGTGCCAGCAAATGCTACTAAGAAGTAAAAAAAAAAAAAAAAAAAGTAAAAGAAATCTATATTCCTGAGCATCATGACTGAATATACAGGGTTTTCCTAGAATAAATTATTTTCACTTTAAATATAAGTACTTCTGCTATTTTTGCATTTCTCAATATTGGGGGTTAGGCGGAGCAACATATTTTTTGAACATTTTTGGTATTATAATAATCTTTAAATGTAATATAAGTGAATGATTGTCTCAAGTGGACCTATCAATTATATTCTATGCTTTGTGTCAAAGACAACTTGGATCTAGATGAAAGTATTGTACCAAGAAGTGCATTTATTATAATGAGAATTGGTGGTTGCATTAGCAGCTTTAAATGGCCCTATGCTGTGGACACCCTCTAAATTCCTACATAAAGCAGCTGGTTCAGCTTGTGAAGAGACTGGCTGTATCAGCAACTGGCTGTAATTCTACTATGAAGGCCTATCCATTTGTAGAGGCTTCCAAACCACCTGTGAAGTTTTATAGAATTACATTTCCAATCGCTGATGAAATATTCATAAGATACTTCTGGGAACAATGGCTATTTCTTGAAATTACCATTCTAGATATGGTCATACACAATTACTAAAATAAATACAATCATTGCTATTTTATTCCATCAAATATGTAGTTTTCCCTATAAGCACATTTCTTTTGAAATATGATGAGTTAATTCACAAATAAATAAGTGTAATCAGTGAAGGATGGTCTTATCATTTACCTTTTAAAATTATGTTAAAACAACTTAGAAACATGAAAGAAATGATAGAGAAAATGTGGACAGATTTTCTGACAAAAAACATGCTTAACACATTGTAAACAGAAGCAAACATACTGGAATAGTATATGAAGTGATTATAACATTTAAAATATAAACATGATGAAGCAGCCAAGGCATGCCTGAGTATGCTTCAGTCTAACGTGCACAGCCTTCATCTTATGGTGCCTGCTCTCCTGTCATCCTCCTTCACATCCTTCTCTTCATGCTCTGCTTTAGCCGTGCATGATTTCTTGGGAGCACCATGTTCCTGATCCTCTGGCGCTACACACTTTACTTTCTAAATTGAGAGTAAAAACATTTCCACCTCACCACTAAGTCCCCATCCCTTTACCAAGCAGTTTGAAATCACTTTATCTGGGCCTCTGAGAAATGAGATATTTTTCTCTCTCTTCGCCCTTACCATACTCAGCACTCAATCACAGTACCCTGTGATTGCTTTAAGTACCAGTTGACTTCCCTCCATGGTTAGAGAAAATGCTTATGTATTAACAGAGACCAACGCAGAGTAAATGCTCAGTAATTGTGAAAAAAAATCAAAATAAAATTTAAAAAGTGGGGCAAGAATGTTGACACTTTACAGAAAAAAGATACAGATTGAAAAAATAGCAAACAGAAACATGGAAACCTGTTCCAGTTCACCAAAGTAACAAATAAAATAAAGTATAAATATTAATGTCGTAAACAAATAACATTTTGCCTATTAGAATAACAAACATTGAAAAATTATAATATTAAAAATAAAATATTCAAAGAAATAGGCCTTGTCCTACCATGTGAAAGAAAGTACAATCCCTTTTCAAAAAAAAATGGGGCAAATGTGACACAGTAGTTTTTACTTAAACCTAGGTTTAGGAAATGACCTGATATTCAGGAAAAGCATTAAAAATATATATAAACTCTAAAATAATATGAAGTAGAGATTTAGAATCATTTTTATTGTCACATTACAATAAAATGGTTATTAAAACTAAGGTATATCTATGGAATAAATATCTTTAATTTTTTAAATTAAGTTTTATAGAGATAATTTTAATTCATAACAATAGAACAATTATGACATATTTATATTATGTGATAATTACAGACATGTACAAATAGTGAAAGGAGCAAAATATCTGTGGTAATGAACTTCAGATATACACTCATTGGAGAAAATGCCCACTGAATAAGAAGGCTAAGAACACAGGCTCTGGAGAAAGAGAGCTTGGACTTGAGGCCTAGCTTTGATATTGACACAGGATCTTCAGCAATTGACTTAAACTCAATATTTCTTGGTCTCCTTATCAGTAGATTCATGATGCTACCAATCCCCATCCTACCTGCCTTTTTTTTTCAACTTTTATTTTAATTTCAGGTGTATACATGCAGGTTTCTTACATAGCTAAACTTGTGTCATGGGAGTTTGTTGTACAGATTACAGATGATTTCATCACCCAAGTATTAAGATTATTACCCATCAGTTAATTTTCCTTATCCTCCCCCTCCTCCCAACTTCTACTGTCCCAAACTCCCCAGTGTGTCTTGTTTTCCTCTCTATGTCCATGTGTTCTCATCATTTAGCCCCCACTTATAAGTGAAAATATGCAGTATTTGGTTTTCTGTTCCTGTGTTAATTTGTTAAGGATAATGGCCTCCAGCTCCAATCATGTCCCTTCAAAGAATATAATCTTAGCTGCCTTAAAATGTTAAGAGGTTTAAATGGCTTGATATTTTCAAAGTACATACAAAACTATTTCAAACAGAACATGTGCTTACATGATGTTATTACCATTATTATGGTTTTATATAACTATAAGTATTTCTTACAAGTTTTTGTTACTGCCTGGCTTGGAAAATTTCTCTGCTTAGGTGATTTTAATAGTGCCTTTTATTTTTCCTATCACTGCATTTACAAGAGTTTAGCACTCTAAATTCAATAAGAGCATTCCGTGTCTGTCTTGTTCATTGTTACATCTCCAGTGTGGAGAAAATTTCCTGATAGGTGGGAGACTTAATAAATATTTGCTGAATTAAATAATTAATGTTTGAACCTAACATGAACACTTTATTCTTTTATTGACATTCCCTTAATCCGAGGAGATTTTCCTCATCCTCATCATCAAACTTTACTCACTATTTCTTGATGTCGTTTACTTTCTGTAAAATGACAGTTTCTTTTGCAGAGGGCCTGTTTCTGAAACAAATGCAGCTAAATAACTTTCTCTTTATCCATGAAGTGAAACCCCATCAAAATTATAAGCTACATGAGAGTAGGGGATTTGTCTTCTGTTTTTTTTTTTTTTTTGTATTATCTCATGAATCTTCTATGAATAGTTTACATATAATAAATTTTTAAACATATTAAATATTAAAACAACATCTCATAAGAAAAGTGTCTATCTTTGAACTGGAACCTATTTGCAATTTTATCTTCTCACATCTAGATGAATACATTTATAAAATGATATCTGTGACTGTAATCTCTTTCTTGTGTTCAATTAAACATAGGAAATATTTAATAAAAACACACACGTTTGACTTGAGATAGGATATGAGTGGTTTTGTAAGCTGATTGTTTTTATAAAAATAGTTACTTAAAACATTTCCTAACTATCCAACTAGCCATCTTTTTTTTTAAATGGAGACCATTAGTTTAAATAAATTCAAAAAGTATTTAGTCAAAAGTTTATTATGAGGCGTGTGGTTAATTTATGATGTGCTTTATCCGCTGTGATTTTATATGTTGATGTTAATTACAACCCAGAGTTTACAGTATATTTTTATATTTAAATTATTCCAATTTTAGGCTATTTTCCTTTCAAGAAATTTTAATCACTTGGTGGTGATTAAAATTTAATATGTTTAAAATTTTTTCATTAAGTATCACATAGAATAATACAAAAAAACATAAAATATATTTGAAAAATTTCAATAATATTTAAGGTTTAAACTATGTGTTCAGCAGACATCTTAAAGAGGTACCATTTCAAATTATATTAACATAGTGACTATTATACAACATATCAGCATAAGGGATGGCAAATAGAAAGCCGGAGAGATTGTGTAAATTTTTAACATTTGAACATGTGACCAACTTACAAAAACAACTTAAACCTTTATGACATCTTATCATTCTGAGACAGTTCCTGGTCTTTCACAATGACATTAAAATTAAAATTTATTTTTTTTGCAGAGTAAATAATTAGCCAATGTCAGGGAACACAGATAGTAAGAACTTATTAATTTTTATTGCTGTTTTGAAAAAGGGAAAGGGCAAATATTCCTTCTGTCATGGGTCACTGAATATTACCATGTGATGGTGCTAAACTGCTGTGAATATAGAGATGAGTATCTCTCTATACCACTGCTGGTCCTATTTTAGGAATTTAGGAAACTAAATTAGATCTTTCTTCATAAAGTGAGAAGTTATGGAATCTGTATACATCCAGATGTTAACTGAGTGTTAGAACTTCTCTTCATTCTAAGTTCAAAATTTTAAATATTAAACACCACAATGAACAACTTTCTCATATTCAAATATATATTACTTGAAAAATTAATGTACTTAGCATACAGATCTCTAAGATGATTTGAATGAATACATTAATTATTCCTAGTAACATATTTGTCTTGTTGGATGATACCAATGAGAGCATGTTCCTCAATATTATAAAATAATGGGGAAGTTGAGCTCAGACTTCCTTATTTGCTGTTTGGCTAGCCCTCTACATATTGAAGTACCATTTAAAGACTCTTAGGATAATATGGTCAGTTCTTAACTTACTGCTAGCTCATTTCTCTACTTAACTATTCTTGTGACCAATTTGTTGCTCCCTGAAGCTTTCATTTTTCTACAATGTTGAAGACTTGCTCCATATTCCTTTTTCTAATATCTTCCTCTAGTTCTTATTTTATTTTACTTTGCTTTTTGTTCTCTGCAGGCTCGATTACTAATGCATCTATCCCGGATCTTCTGTTAACTGGCACGTTCGCACATCCCCTTTGATTTTATAATTCTCGAAGCTTTATAACTTGCCAAACTAAGTTCCTCAGAATACTCATCACTGAATACTCTTCTCCCATTAACACATCATAGAAAAATTAATGAATGTTAATACAAATTAATTTTTCATAAAACTATTATATATAGATATCTTATATATTGCCAAAACAGTATTTATGGCATTTATTTATAATGCAACTTGAATTCTTTCAGGGACAAATCTTCCTCAAGCCGTTTCTCTCTCTTAGTTGATATGGTAGGCTGAAAAATGACTCATAGAAAAATAGGCACGACCTAATTCAGGAGCCTGTTAATATGTTACTTTGCATGGCAAAAGGGACCTTACAAATGTGATTTAATTATGGTCTTCAAAATAAGTGGACTACCTTAATTTATACAGGTATGACTACAAAATGACTATCTTGATTTATATAGGTATACCACAGTAATCAGTTTCCCAACTGAGCCTGCCTGAAACTCTAACCTTGACCAAAACAATGATCATACCTGATGAGAGACCAGGAAGCCGGGCACCTACCCATGTAAGAAATCTCAGGATTCCTGACCCACAGAAACTGTGTGATAGTAAATGTGTTTTATTTTAAGTTGTCAAGTTTGTGGTGGTACTTTAAACCGCCATTAATAACTACTAAACATAGGGACAGAATAACTCAATGAAGGAAATTGTTATTTTCCCATAACTTTCAGGTTCCTTTCAAATCTTTTGGCTTAGCAGTAAGGAATCAATTTTCTTCCACCTCTGTTTCCAAATTTGCTATATTAATTTTGAAGTATTTTCAATTATCAGACAGCACAGTTATTTCATGCCTTTGTGCCTTCATATATTTTGTTTTAGAAAAGCTTCTTGAAAAGTGTTATGCCTTTATCAAAATGGTTAACTTTTATGTAGTGTCCAATATGTACCACAAGCCTCCTGTCTCTGAGAATACTTCTCTGACTACCCAGACCTACTGAAAAGTCCATGTTCTGTGTTGATAGCACAGGCAAATTCTTTGTTATAACACTAATTCTATTTTATACAAACAGTTTGCACATCTTTCTCCAACATACATCTGTAAGATATTTAGGGTACTAGCCACATCTTAACTAATTTCATCTTTGCATATGTCCTAACAACAAATTAAAGATTAAACACATTTTTTAGATAGAGACAAGCAACAGTGTTTAGTAGTAAGACTCCAATAATTTAGTTTAAAAGAAATACTTCAAGAATAGAACGTTTTTTCTCAAATATACTTGCCACTATTTATCGGTTCCTTTTTCAGGGATGCTATCCTTTATTAATGAAATTCATTAGTTTTGTGCTTTGATTTTAATTTTTTTCTGACATCTTACTGCAAACATTATCAAACACAAGAAAACTTTGAAAGTATTTTATAGTGCATACTCCCACAACCAACACCTAAATCCTGCAATTAATTTTTCTAATCTATTCATATATCCACACCTGCCATTTATCCCCCAATCCATATTATTTTTGATGCATTGCCAGTAAATTACAGGCATTGAGATAGTTTCTACTGAATATATCAGTATGAACGTAGTTAATTTGTGTTACCACTCTTTGTTTAGTCCTTTTGAGGTAAAATTTATATACAATAAAATGAATATTAAAATATTCATTTAAATGCATTTTAAAATGCTATTAAAATATGAAATATTGCCAAAGCACTAGAATGTTTTTCTAGATCTTTCTGGTCAGTTCCATCTCTTTACCCTGGAAACAAACATTGCTTTATAATTTTTTCGACCATACATTAGTTCTGCTTGTGCTATATCTTCATATAAGTATAACACAACATGTACTCTTTTCTGTTAGACTTCTTTTACTTAGCATAATGACTTTGAAATTCATCGAAGTTATTGTGTACATAAGAAATTTATTTCTTTTCATCTCTGAGTGATATATCATTTTATGTATATGACACAGTTTATTAATTATCTAATTTATCAATTACACTTGTTCTGAATTTGGTTTTGCATATTATGAATATATGTCCTATGAAAACTCATGTGTATGTATTTTTAGGGGTATTTCATTTTTTCTTGGGTAAATACACAGGTTTGATAGACAGCGTTTAGGTCACTCTATGACCTAAATACTCTAGGTCATAGAGTAGGTATATATTTAGTTTATTAGAAAGGCTACATCTTTGCCTAAGTTTGTCCCATTTTACAGTCTTCAGAAGAAAAAATTATCAAAGTTATAGTTGCTTCACATCCTTCTAGCTTTGCAAACATTTTGTATTACCAGTTCTTAAAAATTTATTCTGTTGGGGAGTGTATCTCATTGTGGTTTTCTAATATGCATTTCTCTAATTATTAATACATTTGTTTGTTTTAATATGTTTATTGGATGTTCATATATTTTACTCCATTAAATATCTGTTTAAAACTTCTGTTCTATTTCTTTTAAATTCAGTTGCAGAAGTATGCTATACAGCCTTTATGTAATTCTTTGGCAGATGCATATTCTGTAAATGCCTTATTTCAGTATTTTAAAGTCTTTTAATTATGTTTTCTGATGTACAGATATATTTGGCTTTAATGAAAACTGATTTGGCTAATTTTTTAAATTGTTTTCTGTGTCCTAAGAAAATATTACCTTCTCTCAAGGTACAACATATTTTCCTATGATTTTTTAAATATCTTTAAAGTTTTAGTTTTATGTTTACGATCCATCTTGAACTAATTTTTATATTTAGAATGAGGTAGGGATCCAGTTTCATGTTTTCCCTTAATACTATACATACATTCTAGCTATATTGTTTGAAAATACTTTCTCCAGTAGGTTACTTTTTTAAGGAAAATCATGTGTATTCACTCATTTTTGATATATACTTAAAATATCATCTTCTGGAATGTACGATATAGCATTCCTAAGATATCTTAGCTATGGACGTTTGTGTTTTCATAGGTGTGGCCCATCTCTAGTATATCTCTGATTAGTATCCATTACCTTATTTATTTATTTATTTATTTATTTATTTATTTATTTAGAGACAGAGTTTCGCTCTCGTTGCCCAGGCTGGAGTGCAATGGCGCGTTCTCGGCTCACCGCAACCTCCGCCTCCTGGGTTCAGGCAATTCTCCTGCCTCAGCCTCCCGAGTAGCTGGGAATACAGGCGAGTAGCTGGCGCGCGCCACCATGCCCAGCTCATTTTTGTATTTTTAGTAGAGACAGGGTTTTCATCTTGTTGATCAGGATGGTCTTAATCTCTTGACCTCATGATCCACCCGCCTCGCCTCCCAAAGTGCTGGGATTATAAGTCTGAGCCACCGCGCCCGGGCCTCCATTATCTTATTTTTTAACAGAACTATTTCACGTGATAAAAAATCATCTCCGATGTCGGAAGAAAAAGTTCTTGTTAATTTTGTTGTAACCATAATGTATAATTCTAATTTTGCACAACACAGACATTTTATTTTGAATAAATGAATGGAGAAATGGCAAAATAAGGTACTGTTTTAGCCATTGAAACTTAAATATACTAATCATTTTTAAAAGATAATTTTATATATTTATTCTTAAAAATACGTGTATATACCTATAAGATAGAAGCCAATTTTATCTTAACAAAATACATATTTACTTTAAAACAACTTTGCATATCTTTACACCTTCTTTTGGAAATAACATAAAAATGAATTAAAACAAAAGAAGAATGTTTGAAGAACGTTGAAGAAGTCAATGAAATGAAGAATTCAATAGCAGTCTATGTTCAAAACTTACTAATTTGACAGACATAAAATTAAATACTGATAATACAGATATAGCATCCTTGCAACAGGTCATGATCTAGTGAAGTACATATGTTTTTCTTGGGGTTTAATATTTTTATTTAAGTAACCAGAAGTTTCAAATAAGTCATTGGCTTTTTGAGAAACTGTTTATTTTTCACCACTTGCTTAGTTATTCAAAGTATATATATATATATTTTTTTCTTTTTACATAATATTGTTTGCTCTTTATGGGGGCTGAAAATGTTATATATAATAAAGTGATAAGTACAAAAATGGTGAATCCTCAATATAGGACAAAATGTTAATACAAAGGAAACTACAGCATGTTTCTCCTTTTACTATGTTACTTATGGCCTATAAATAATTTCATCCTTTTGGATATAGGTCACATTCATATTTTTTTTTCAAGTGGCATTTGTTTCTTTCTTATATGAGGAGTAATTACTTGTTATGTAACTGATGAATTTGAAAAAAAGGACCTGAATATATATGATTATATTCTTTCAACCTGTTTCAAATTTCTACCTAAAAAACAAAATCTATGCTTGTGAAGGTTTTGTTGTTATTGTTACTATTTTTGTGCTTGCTAGAACAGACCCTGTAGGTAGAGTCAGACTTTATTACCTTGGGAAGATCAGTGGTAAGTTCAACTTGGGATGTGATGGAGGGATTAGTTATCCTGTTCAAAACCATATTCTCCAAATTCCCTTTGTTAGTCATTAAATGGACATATTTATTGACCTTTATCTCATTTCAATACATGTTTCTAATATGCTTTCTAATTCAGAGGAAAGAGTCTACAGAGTACTTTAAACAAGTCCTGCAAGATAAGCAGTGTAATTAATAAGACTTTAACAAAGCATTAAAAAATACTAATACTAGCATACCCCATACTAAGGACTCGCCATTTTGTACTTATTGCTTTATTATATATCAGTCCCCAGATGGAGCAAACAATATTATGTAAAAAGAAAATAAAAGATTATACTCTGAAAAACTTAAGTATGTTGAGGAACTAACCAGGTTACTTATGATATAGTTAATAAGCAATATTAGATTTAATTTTATTTTAATCAATATCTAGATTATATTATAAACATGTGAGAGTCTGGGAATTCTTGTTGAAATTCACAACAGAAGTATATAAATGTTCTCCTCATGTTGTTCCTTATTGAGTTCTCAATCTGTTTTACAAGTTAGGTGAGTGCCTACATACATGTTTTCTATGTATTCAACTTGGATGGAAATGTTTCAATTGACTTTGTGTTATAATTACAAATAAATATGAGCATATTCTAGATCAATGGGGAAAGAATTTAAAGATGGATGATTTACAATTTTAAATACATCTATTGGAGTTTTGTTTTCATCCCTTTAATGTCATGCTGTCAACTGATATATATGATATTGCATTCTCTGTGTTTATTTGGTTTGGTTTCTTTTCTTGATCTTTAAAAGTATTTAAATACATTATTTTAATTGAAAAATGATATATGTATATAATTATGATACATTGATTACATATACATTGCAGCAAGAGCCAATCAAGCTAATTAACATATCCCTTACCTCACATACATACTATGTTTTTGTGGCGAGAATGGTAGAAATCTACTTATCACAATGCTGAAATATAAAATACATTATTAATTATGGTAACCATACTATGCTCTAAAATGTATTTTCTATCTAGTGGACATTGTGCCTTTTGACCAACGTCTCCTCTTTCTCTATTCTCTGTCCACCTAGTCTCTGGTCACCATATTTTCTGCTTTTATGAGTTCAACATTTTGAGTAAACTCATGAAGGATTTCTCTTTCTGCACCTGGCTTATTTCACATACCATAATGTCTTTCAGGTTCACCCACATTGTTGGAAATGACAGAATTTATTTTTTAAAAGTTGTGTATATATACATTTTCTTTATCTCCTCACTCACTGATGGTCATTTCAAAATTTCCCCATCTTGGCTATTGTGAAAAATGCTGAAATAAACATGGGAGTCTTTTCTTGAATTTTCCTGCAGCAGATTTAAGTAAAGATCTATAGTTATACACATGAGGGTTCTTAAAAAATACTTTAAAATAAATCTGTACATTATTCAAGTTTGAGTAACGTTGTTCTAGAAATTATAATCTGTTTTTTCCAATCATCAATTTTTATTAATAATATTGTTTCTTTCTTTTTTAGAGATAATATCTAATCTTTCTATCTCAGTTGGAGTATCTTATAATATAGCATCATTATAATTTCTCTAGAGGCTTTTACATAGAAGACATAACTTCTATAATAACATAATGTTCAGTTGTTGGTTTGAATGTCAACTTCTACAAAACTGTCACCCTCTCTCCACACAGCCACTGATGAAATAGAAGAGGAAAAATATCCACAATGGTTTTTATATGATTTTACTGTGTTAAAAGGAATTCATTTTATAAATGCAATATATAAAGTATCTTCCCACAATTGTCTCTGATGGCAAAAGCTTTTTGTATAGATGCGTAAAGAAGGAATGGTAGGATTTTAAAATACAAAAAAATATTTCTACATAGTTATACAACAGATTTTTAATACTCTCAATTTCCTATCCTGTCAGATTTGAAATGACTTAGCATTAATTAGAAATAACTTTGAAATACATTTTAATCACTATTGTTTTACTTTTACACTCTATATACTGCCAAAAATCAACTATTTTATTTCATTGCTTGAATATCTTTAAACCAAACTGATTTTATTTGCTAAAAAAAATGTTCAGGTGAAGTTATCAAAAGGACATTGATATTTTTCCACTGACTGACAATTCAACAGTTGCTCAGACAGCTTTTCTTATTCCCAATTTTACAACTGCCAATCAATGAGGAAATCAACCAAAATAGGTTATTAGTGCTGTTTTCAATAGAAGTCAGATACCCTCCATTTGTTGAACTTACGTTGTTTTCTGAAACTAGGATTTTTTGGTTGTTCTCATATAGTAACTTATATAAAACTGAAATAAATAAGAAAATGAGAGTTAATTCCATATAGCAAACTATGAAATAATTTTAACACAAAAAATGCTGAAAATTTTATCTACAAGGAAGACTAGTTAAGAAATATATTTCTTACATATTTACACAATAGACATCTGAAAGCTCTGGTTTCGCTATCAGTAAATGTAAGGTGTTTAAAAATAACTCACATTTAAAAAACAAGAAGAGTTTACTTTGATGCAACTTTTTATATTAAAAGGGACTTTTTGCTTGAACTGTGCCTAGAAATGTTGTACCTGTAAATAAAATTCTACTTGCATGAAACCTATGACATAAACTGTTTTTATAAAGTTATTTTTGGGAGGACTCAAGATGGCACTGTGAGAACAACCCAGGATTGGAGCTCTCGTTGAATCTGCAAAGAGGTGAGTTGGAGCAGCATTTCCAGACTGATCTTTGTTGCCCACAGAATGGGGAAACTCCCAAGTATAAAAAAGACACGGGACGCCAGGCAGTAAGTCAGCCTGGCGAAGCAGGCAGCCGGGGCAGCGGCAGCCGGCCCTACCCAGCAATCCCCATGGGGCGCGCTTGTCCAGGTGCCCTGTTGAACCGGCAACCTGAGACTTGAGAGGGCTGGACTTGAGACTGAACGAGACTTGGACAGTAGGCCAGCCCAGGGGATTGCAGGGACAGAGCGTCCAGGGTACCCAGTGGGACAAAAAAAAACCGCGATTTCAAACTATCCCGAGCAGATGGTCCGAGACGCTCTGTGGGGGAGGGGCGTCCACCACTACCGAGGCAACCCGCCCCAACTGAGATACACGCCCACTGCTGATGCAGCCAGCCGTTGCTGAGGCAACCCGTCTTTACTGAGATACACGCCCACTGCGGACGCAGCCTCCTGTTGCCGAGGCAACCCGTCCCTACTGAGATACACGCCCACTGCTGATGCAGCCTGCCGTTGCCGAGGCAACACGCTACAATGAAGAGACTCTGCCACAGGGCGTGGCGGAGACCACAGCAGAGCCTGCAGGAACAGGGCGAATCACACAACAGCAGGGCAGAGACTCGGCAGGCAAACAGTGGCTAGTCTGCCTCCTAGCTGGGCAGGACACCTCAACGGACATCGAAAAATAAAGCCCGAACCCCCCAACACAGAGCATTTGAGAAAAAAAGGGTTTTTTTAATGAGCTCTGTTGCAGCAGAATCAAACATAGCAGCCTAACAGCCCTGAATGAACAACAGAGCTCACAGCTCAGCAATTGAGCTCCAAAAAGTACAGACTGTCTCCTCAAGCAGCTCCCTGACACCTCTATATCCAAAAGACTGACATTTGGCAGGCATCATCCTGGGACAAAGATAGCAGAAAAAGAAATGGGTAGCATCCCTCACTGTGCCACAGCTGCTAGAGGTGCATGCCAGACAAGCAGGGCCTGGAGTGGACCTCAGCAGTCGTACAGCGAAGGGGCTAGGCTGGTAGAAGGAAAACCAAGTAACAGAAATACTTCATCATCAACAATCTGGGCGTCCACTCAGAGACCAAATTGAAAAGTCAGCAACGACACAGATGACAAGTGGATAAATCCTTTGCGAACAAGCAAGTACTCAGAGATTTTGTCACCACCAGGCCAGCTTTACAAGAGCTCCTGAAAGAGGCACTACACATAGAAAGGATCAACCAGTACCAGCCATTCCAAAATCACACTAAAAGTTAAAAAGCATCATCATAATGAAGATTCTACAACAACTAACAGGCAAAACAGCCACTTAGCATCAAAATGGCAGTATCAAATTCACACATAACAATATTAACCCTAAATGTAAATGGACTAAATGCACCAATCAAAAGACACAGACTGGCAAATTGGATAAAAATCCAAAACTCATCAGTGTGCTGTATCCAGGAAACCCATCTCACATGCAAGGATACACAAAGGCTCAAAATAAAGGGATGGAGGAAGATTTACTAAGCAAATGGAGAGCAAAAAAAAGCAGGAGTTGCAATTCTCATCTCTGATAAAATAGACTTTAAAGCAACAAAGATCAAAAGAGACAAAGAAGGCCATTACATACTGGTAAAAGGATCGATAAAACAAGAAGAGCTAACGATCCTAAACATATATGGACCCAATGCAGGAGCACCCAGATACATAAGGCAAGTTCTTAATGACTTACAAAGAGACTTAGACTCCCACACAATAATAGTGGGAGACTTTAACACTCCACTGTCAATATTAGACAGATCAACCAGAAAGAAAATCAACAAGGATATCCAGGGCTTGAACTCAGACCTGGAGCAAGCAAACCTGGTGGACATTTACAGAACTCTCCACCCCAAATACACAGAATACACATTCTTCTCAGCACCACATCACACCTACTCTAAAATTGACCACATAATTGGAAGTAAAGCACTGCTCAACAAATGCAAAACAACTGAAATCATAACAAACAGCCTCTCAGACCATAGTGCAATCAAGTTAGAACTCAGAATACAGAAACCAACCCAGAACCGCACAGCTTCATGGAAACTGAACAACTGGCTCTTGAATGTTGACTGGGTAAACAATGAAATAAAGTCAGAAATAAAGAAGTTCTTCGAAACCAATGAGAACGAAGACACAACACGCCAGAACCTCTGGGACACATTTAAAGCAGTCTCTAGAGGAAAGTATATAGCAATAAGTGCCCATATGAGGAGAATGGAGAGATCCAAAATTGACACCCTATCGTCAAAATTGAAAGAGCTACAGGAGGAAGATCAAAAAAACTCAAAACCCAGCAGAAGACAAGAAATAACAAAGATCAGAGCTGAACTGAAGGAGATTGAGACATGAAAAACCCTTCAAAAAAATCAATAAATCCAAGAGCTGGTTTTTTGAAAAGATCAACAAAATAGACAAACCACTAGCCAGATTGATAAAAAAGAAAAGAGAGAACAACCAAATAGATGCAATAAAAAATGATAAAGGGGGAATCACCACAGATTCCACAGAAATTCAAACCATCATCAGAGAATATTACAAACAACTCTATGCACATAAACTAGTAAACCTGGAAGAAATGGATAAATTCCTGGACTCCTGTGTCCTCCCAAGCCTAAACCAGGAGGAAGCTGAAACTATGAATAGACCAATAACAAGGTCAGAAGTCGAGGCAGCAATTTAGAGCCTACCACACAAAAAAAGCCTAGGTCCAGACGGGTTCACAGCTGAATTCTACCAGACACACAACGAGGAGCTGGTACCATTCCTTCTAAAACTATTTCAAACAATACAAAAAGAGGGAATACTTCCCAAATCATTTTATGAGACCAACATCATCCTGATACCAAAATCCGGCAGAGATCCAACAAGAAAAGAAAACTTCAGGCCAATATCCGTGATGAACATAGACGCAAAAATCTTCAATAAAATATTGGCAAGCTGAATGCAACAGCAAATCAAAAAACTTATTCACCATGATCAAGTAGGATTCATCCCGGGGATGCAAGGCTGGTTCAACATACGCAAGTCTATCAACGTAATTCACCACATAAACAGAACCAAAAACAAAAACCACATGATTATCTCAATTGACGCAGAGAAGGCATTTGACAAAATTCAACAGCCCTTTATGCTAAAAACCCTCAATAAACTCGGTATCGATGGAACATATCTCAAAGTAATAAAAGCTATTTATGACAAACCAACAGCCAATATCATACTGAATGGGCAAAAACTGGAAGCATTCCCTTTGAAATCTGGCACTAGACAAGGATGCCCTCTTTCACCACTCCTATTCAATATAGTACTGGAAGTTCTAGCCAGAGCAATCAGGCAAGAAAAAGAAATAAAGGGTATTCAAATAGGAAAGGTGGAAGCCAAATTGTCTCTATTTGCAGACGACATGATAGTATACCTACAAGACCCCATCACCTCAGCCCAAAAACTCCTGAAACTGATAAGCAACTTCAGCAAAGTCTCAGGATATAAAATCAATGTGCAAAAATCACAAGCATTCGTCTATACCAATAACAAACTTAAAGAAAGCCAAATCAAGAAAGAACTGCCATTCACAATTGCTACAAAAAGAATAAAATACCTTGGAATTCAACTCACAAGGAACGTAAGGGACCTCTTCAAGGAGAACTACAAACCACTGCTCAACGAAATCAGAGAGGACACAAACAGATGGAGAAACATTCCATGTTCATGGTTAGGAAGAATTAATATCGTGAAAATGGCTATACTGCCCAAAGTAATATACAGAATCAACGCTATCCCCATCAAGCTACCATTGACTTTCTTCACAGAACAGGAAAAAACCACCATGAACTTCATATGGAACCAAAAGAGAGCCCGCATAGCCAAGTCAATTCTAAGCAAAAAGAACACAGCGGGGGGCATCACACTACCAGATTTCAAACTATACTACAAGGCTACAGTAATCAAAACAGCATGGTACTGGTACCAAAACAGAGATATAGACCAATGGAACAAAACAGAGGCACCGGAGGCAACACAACATATCTACAACTATACAATCTTTGATAAACCTGACAAAAACAAGCAAGGGGGAAAGGATTCCCTGTTTAAAAATTGTGTTGGGAAAACTGGCTAGCCATGTGCAGAAAGCAGAAACTGGACCCCTTCCTGACACCTTACACTAAAATTAACTCCATATGGATTAAAGACTTAAATATAAGACCTGGCACGATAAAAACCCTAGAAGGAAATCTAGGCAAAACTATCCAGGACATAGGAGTAGGCAAGGACTTTATGAACAAAACACCAAAAGCATTGGCAACAAAAGCCAAAATAGACAAATGGGACCTAATGAAACTTCACAGCTTCTGCACGGCAAAAGAAACAGTCACTAGAGTGGATTGGCAACCAACACAATGGGAGAAAATATTTGCAGTTTACCCATCTGACAAAGGGCTGATATCCAGAATTTACAAAGAACTCAAACGGATTTACAGGAAAAAATCAAACAAGCCCATTCAAAAGTGGGCAAAGGATATGAACAGACACTTTACGAAAGAAGACATATATGAGGCCAACAATCATATGAAAAAATGCTCATCGTCACTGGTCATCAGAGAGATGCAAATCAAAACCACATTGAGATACCATCTCACGCCAGTTAGAATGGCGATCATTAAAAAATCTGGAGACAACAGATGCTGGAGAGGATGTGGAGAAAAAGGAACACTTTTACACTGTTGGTGGGAGTGTAAATTAGTTCAACCATTGTGGAAGACAGTGTGGCGATTCCTCAAGGCCTTAGAAATAGAAATTCCATTTGACCCAGCAATCCCATTACTGGGTATATATCCAAAAGACTATAAATCATTCTACTATAAGGACACATGTACACGAATGTTCATTGCAGCACTGTTTACAATAGCAAAGACCTGGAATCAACCCAAATGCCCATTGATAATAGACTGGATTGGAAAAATGTGGCACATATACACCATGGAATATTATGCAGCAATCAGAAATGATGAGTTTGTGTCGTTTGTAGGAACATGGATGAATCTGGAGAACGTCATCCTCAGCAAACTGACACAAGAACAGAAAATGAAACACCGCATATTCTCACTCATAGGCGGGTGATGAAAAATGAGAACACGCGGGCACAGAAAGGGGAGTACTAAACACTGGGGTCTATTGGGGGGAAAAGTGGAGGGCCAGTGGGAGGGGGTGGTGGGGAGGGATAGCCTGGGGAGAAATGCCAAATGTGGGTGAAGGGGAGAAGGAAAGAAAAGCACACTGCCATGTGTGTTCCTACGCAACTGTCTTGCATGCTCTGCTCATGTACCCCAAAACCTAAAATCCAATAAAAAATTTAGAAAATAAATAAATAAATAAAGTTATTTTAATACATGAAAGACTTCTTTTTCCTTAAGAAAGATTTCTGGGCCAGGTGCAGTGGCTCATGCCTGTAATCCCAGCACTTTGGGAAGCCCAGGCTGGCAGATCACCTGGGAGGTGGGAGTTTGAGACCAGACTGACCAACACAGAGAAACCCCATCTCTACTAAAAATCGAAACTTACCTGGGCATGGTGGTGAATGTCTGTAATCCCAGCTACTGGGGAGGCTGAGGCAGGAGAATAGCTTGAACCTGCCACTGCATTCAGCCTGGAGTTTTCTATATATGGAATTATGTCATCGGCAAGTAAAGATAATTTTATTTTTGTTCTCCTTTTGTTGTTTTTGTTGGCTTATTTGTTTGATTGCTCTTGCTAGTACTTCCATGTGTTGAATAAAAGTGATGAAAGTGGGCTTCCTTGCCTTATACTGGATTGTAGAAGAAAAGATTTTAGTTTTTCTCATTGATTTTGATGTTAGCCATAAGGTTTTCATAAACGGCCTTTACTATGTTGTGAACATGTCCTGTACTTAAATACTGATAGTTTTTGTAAAGAAACATTGCTGGACTTTATCAAATGCCTTCTTTGCATTTAGATTATCATGTTTTCTCTTTTATTTTGTTAATTGTCATATATCACATTGTTTGTTGTTGTTGTTGTTTGCTTTTTGTTTTTTGTTTTTTTTTGTTTGTTTGTTTTGAGACGGAGTTTCGCTCCTTACCCAGGCTGGAGTGCAATGGCGCGATCTCGGCTCACCATAACCTCCGCCTCCTGGGTTCAGGCAATTCTCCTGCCTCAGCCTCCTGAGTAGCTGGGATTACAGGCACGCGCCACCACGCCCAGCTAATTTTTTGTATTTTTAGTAGAGACGAGGTTTCACCATGTTGACTGGGGTGGTCTTGATCTCTTGACCTCGTGATCCACCCGCCTCGGCCTCCCAAAGTGCTGGGATTACAGGCTTGAGCCTCCGCGCCCAGCCCATATATCACATTGTTTATTTGCACATGTTAAACCAGTTCCATATGCCTGAGATAAATTCCACTTGGTTATGCTGTAGAATTATTTTGATGGATTATTGAATTTGGATTACTTGTACTTTCTTGAAAATATTTAAACGTATGTTCATCAGAAATACAGGTCTATAATTTTCGTATCTTTCCATGTCTTTGTCTTGCTTTGGTATTGTATTAAAGCAACGATGGCCTTATCAAATGTGGTTGGAATTATTTCCTCTAGCTCTATATTTTAGAAGAGTTTAAAAAAAATTGGGGTTAATTCTTCTCTGAATGTTTGGTGAAATGTAGTGTTAAAAGCATCTCTTCATGGGCTTTTCCTCGTTCAGAGGTTTCTAATGACCAGTGCAATCTCTGCATTTGTTGTTGGTCTCTTTATGTTTTCTATTTCTTCCTGAATCAATATCAATAATTTGTATTTTTCTAAGAATTTATTAATTTTATCTAGGTTATTCAATTTTTTTGTCATATAATTGTGATAGTCCTTTATGATCATTTTTATTTCTTAGGCATCCATTGCAATGTCTCCACTTTCGTTTTCTATTTTATTTGTTTTAATCTCCTCACTATTTTAAGTAGTGTAGTTTATGATTTGTCATTTTTTTAATTTAGAAGAACAATTTTAGTTTTATTGATTTTTTTTTCCTACAGTTTTCTACTTTTTATTGATTTTGTTCTGATCTTTGTGATTTTCTTCCTTCTGCTAACTTTGTCTTTAATTTGTTTTTCTTTTCTAAGTTCTTGAATGTGTGATATTGGGCTACTTGAGATCTTTCTTTTTTAATCTTTAAAAAGGATATTGCTGTAAATTTCCCTTTTAAAACTGTTTTTGCTATATCTCCCAGGTTTGGCATATTTTGTTTTTATTGTCATTTGTCTCAAAATATTTTTTATTTCTCTTTCAATTTCTTCTTTGACCTATTGGTTGTTCAAGTACATGTTGTTTAATTTCTACATGATTGTTAATTTTCCAAAATTTCTCCTGCTACTAATTTCTAGTTTTATAACATTGTGGTTGAAAACAATGCATGATATGACTCCAGTCTTATTAAATTTGTTAAGACTCGTTTTCTTACCTAACATATGGACTATGTTGGAGAACATTTCATGTGCATTAGAGAAAAATGTGTATTCGGCTTCCATTAGATGAAATATTCTCTCTCTATATATGTTAAGTCTCTTTAGTCTAAACTGTGGTTCAAGTCCAATATTCTCTGTGTGGTTGATCAATCCACTATTGAAAGTAAAGTGCTACTATTCACTTTTAACAAGTAAAGTTTACACATAAGTTGAACACATTAAAATAATGTTTTTAAATATAGAGACATAATTTTGTTTTAGTATCAGACAGGTTATGTCGACTTAGATAATTACATATGGTTAAAATATCAATGTAACTATTACTAGAGACAGCATAGGAGATACAACTTTGATTGGAAAAAAGTTCCCAAGTTTTATTTTGTACAGAGAGTTTAGTTTTTTATAAAGGAAAAAATAGTAATATAATAGTAGGTTGGAAAATTAAGGGTTTCATTTAGAACATTGTGGGTATTATGTTGGTCTTTGTTAATAATTTTGTAGGCCATAGAGTGAGTATAAGTTTTAAAATTGAATTATATAAAAATAAATGTAGGAAGTGTGTAGGATGGACTAAAATGGGAGGATACTGAAGGATGGAAGAGAAAATGTATTAGTTTAAGGATGAGGGAACTCTATACTGAATTAAAATGGCAGTAAAAAATGAAAATAATATTTTTTAAAATTCAAAATATTTTATCCTTAAATTTTCTTCAATTGATTTTAAAATTATAAAACTAATTCACACATCTTTTAACAATTAAAGTATAACACAGAATGTAGAGATGCAAAGTTAATTTTCTTCCTTGTTTCTTCTCCAAACACACACACACACACACACACACACGGATATACGCTTGACTCTGTCTCTCGTCCTTGAGGTAATCAAATTTTGACCACCTATTATATAACTTTATATTCTATCTATATAAGTAAAGATATAAAGACACATGTGCCTATATAGTGAGGATTATTTTGTCTTTTTTCAGTAGAGAATTACACTATATACATCAAAGTTTTAGCTGACTTCATTAGAACTTGGTAATAGATTTGATAATAAATGAGAGATGAAAATAGATCAAGAAAATAGGAATTTTTGGCCTAGGTAGGTAAAAATAGCTCCTTGCAAAGAAAGGAAAAAGTGTAAGAAAAAAGTGTTTTTTTTTGGTAGAAAGGGGTACTTTAACAATACATAATCATATTAGTATGTGTTCCTAAAATACACTATTCAAATGAATACAAAGCATATAATAAGACTATTATCTTTATATATCTTTCTTCAGAAAAAAAACAATAAGAAGTTTTAAGCCTCATTTATTTCATTTATTCGGCATTTATTTTACAATCTCTATGTCAGAGATAAGCTTGTTGCCCGCATGATGCTTACTTTCTCTTGGTGAGAAACAATGTACAAACAATAGAGATACAAATAAATAGAAGTGATATTCAAAGGTGATAACTGATATATATATTAGTAAACAAGAAAATATAAAGGAGAGTGAAAGGAAGTAGATAGGAGAGGTTACAACTGAGTTGAAATCTAAATGATTCAATGGAAGCCAACATTTTCTTGTACATGCCTCTGAGTATTGGTTATTATTGTGTTTGTGTGTGTGTAATTACATACATGGATATAATTATTACACACCTGAGGCTGCATAAACAAATTACCACACACTTGGTGACTTAAAATAGTAGAAGGTTCTACTAAAATAATAGAAGGTTCTCTCAGGTTCTCTCTAGAACTTCTAGAGGCCAAAATTTGGCAGGACCATTCTCTATTTGGGGTTTCTGTGGGAGAACCCAGTCTTTGCCTCTCATCTTCTGATGGCTCAAGATGTTTCTTGACAATGTAGCTGCACCATTTCAATCTCTACCTCTGTAGTTCCATTACCTTGTGTTCTCCTCTGTAAAATAACCCTCTGCCTCACTGTTGTAAGGTTGTTGGTCATTGGACTTAAGGTTTACTTGGATCAACCAGTTAAAGTACTTTCTTTCAAAATCCTTGATGGATCACATACCTTTGCCATTAGGTTGCAATCACCCTTTACCATAGAATTTGATATTGATAAATATTCCTGGATGTTAATATTAACATTAATATCCAGGAAGTAGGACATAGGCATATCCTTTTTGCGGGCACCATATAACTTAATAGAATTTATGTACTGTATTAATGTACCATAATTTTATATACATTCCCATCATCCAAAAGTTTATGAGAAATTTTACTCCCCTTTTTTTCTAATTATTATATACAATGACTGTCACAAAATAGTTGAGTCATAAATAGCCATTTGATTTATCAAGTATTCCATTAAAAAATCAATGATATGCTTGATGAAGTTATCATTGAAAAAAAAATAAATAAATGGCTTGTTTGAGGAGAGAAGAAAAAAATAGAAAAGAAGAGGAGGTCCAGCATTAAGTTTGAGCCTGTTAGCTAGTGAACATTATCTTCTTTATTTGTGAAAAATGACATATATATTTTCTCTTGAATTTTTTTTTTGTTATTTCTATATCCTAAAATTTATAAAATACTTTGTGTAATAGTTTTTCCTTTATATTTACTTTAAAATTATTTAAAAAGGGTTAATAGGAGTTGCTTCTAGAATGCACTAAGGACATCAGTCAGTGTCATGAGTCTTCATTTTCCATGATTAAAAAAAAAATGGTTTAACTAATAAAACTCAGTGTCTGCTACCTAACAGATGTTTCAATGTGCTGTGGATAAATAAATGGATGAATTAGTGAATTAAAGTAGCTAACTTATAATTCATGGCCAATATAACAATAGAGAAAAAAGAGCTCCAGTTTAAAGAAAGGAAGGCACCCAACATATCAGCAATTTTTTTTGGGGGGGGGCAAATTTAGTAAGAATTACATTAGGTAAAACTACAACTATAATAGAGAACATTCTTATTCCTGGCCTATGTCGTCTATTAAGAAGCAACAGACTATGTAATAAATGAGGTGGTATTTAAAAATATTATAACTCATTTGAAATCAAAATGTCTTTAATCTAAATTACATTATAGCTATCTTCAACTCAAATTTGTATTGAATATTGAGATAGATTTCTTTAAGCTTCATTTTTTGTTTTATAAAATAAAAAAGTGGTTTTCATTTATTGCATTATATTTGTGATCATATAATCATTCAGATACACTGACTGGGGAAGTATGTGAAGTTTAAAACAAAGAAAGCACTATCTCCTGGGACTATATGAAAGTGATAGGAATGACTAAAAAAGGTATAGAAACTTTAAAAATTCTGCTTTTAAATTTATTTCCTCTAATTTGTAGTCCTTAGGGTGTCAAAACTTTCTACTTTCTAAAGATTTAAGATAATTTTATTTAGATTTTAGGCAGAAATGTTAATTGGACCGTTTTGTTAATTAATAATGTGTGTTGTTGTTTATAGGAATTTGAGGACTGCTACAGGCTTAAATGGAATTCTTTTGGCTCTAGGCATTATTATGTTTCACTGGTGTTATTTAATTTAAAAAGAAGGAAAAGGGCAACTTATACATTTTTAACATTTTCATCAGTGTCATCCCGAACTGTATAGCACATATGTCAGAATCTTGAAGAAGGAAATTAACATTTCTGATGGAGATATGAATCATATTATAGAAAATCTTCATTTCAAATACTTATAATTAGGATAACACTAGAAGGAAGTAGATATGACAGATATTTCCAAAAGCTTTGCCTTAAAATTTATGAATCTCATTTGCATATAGATATCTAATCAATTATATCTGGAGTTTCTCAGCTCTTACTAACAGAGGTAAGGCAATTATGTATCACATTTTATACATTCATCACAATACAAAAGTTGCATATGCCATGATGTAAGTTGTATTTTAAAATATTGCCCAGTATATTACAAAGTTTATGATATCGTGGTCAGTCTGTTAGTATATACATCATTTATATAACAAAAATATACAGCCTATGGCATAATTAGTTATCAAAAGAAGCACAAGGAGATTGAAATGAAGAAAATAAACTAGAAACCTGTTGAAAACTATGTCTATACGAAAACAGAATGAAAATGTGTATAGTAGCATCACTCAGAATCGTTTAAAGATGGAAACAACAGAAGTGCTCATCAACTGATGAATGGATAAACAAAATGTGACATACTCATACCATAGAATATTTTTCTACCACAAAAGATGAAGTACTTATATAAGCCAGAATATTGGTGAAACTTTATAATTTTATTCTAGTGAAAGAAAAAGGCAGTCGCAAATGACCACATAAAGTATAATTCCATTTAAATGAAATGTCCAGAATGGAGAAAGCTGTAGAGGCAGAAGTAGCCGCTTAGGGCTAGGGAAGGAGGATGGGAGAATAGTGGGTCAGAGCTTATGAAATTTATTTTGAGGTGAAGAGACTATTCTAAAATTGTGGGTGCTTTGCATATATCTGTGAATGTACTACTAATCATTGAATGACATTTTCAATAGTTGAATTGTGTGTTATATGAATTGTATTACACATTTATGAAAAGCTGTAAAAAGTACTAGTATGAAGAGTTTTTTAATATACCACACTCTTTTTTATTAACATCTTGCAACTTTATGACATATGTCAAAAATAATTAACCAACATATATATTTGTTATTTATATATTTAATATATATATATATTTAATAAAAATATATATATTTGAGACGGAGTTTCGCTCTTGTTACCCAGGCTGGAGTGCAAAGGCACGATCTCGGCTCACCGCAACCTCCGCCTCCTGGGTTCAGGCAATTCTGCCTCAGCCTCCCGAGTAGCTGAGATTACAGGCACGCGCCACCATGTCCAGCTAATTTTTGTATTTTTAGTAGAGACGGGTTTCACCATGTTGTCCAGGATGGTCTCGATCTCTCGACCTCATGATCCACAAGTCTAGGCCTCCCAAAGTGCTGGGATTACAGGCTTGAGCCACCGCGCCCAGCCCAAATATTAAAATATTATTATTAATTAGTGCCCATATTTATTCAGATTTCCTTGATGTTACTCTAAATATTCATTTTCGATTCCAGGATCTCACATTACATTTAGTCATTTTGTCTCTTTAGGCTCCTCTTGGTTGTAATAGTTTTTCAGACCTTTCATGTTTTGATAAACTTATAAACTTTGATGAATTCTGGTCAGATATTGTATAGATTGCCATTCATTGGGATTTATCTGGTATTTTTATAATATTACAACGAGGTCATGTACTTTTGGAAAAAGTCCACAAAATAAAAAGTGATATTTCCATCACATTAGGTAAGAGTATATACTATTAATATGACTTATCACTGCTAACACTAGCACTAACCATATATATAGCTTAAACTAATGTTTGTTAGGGTTTGCCACCATAAACTTATTATTTCTTGTCCTTTTCTTATTTATTCTTTGAAAGGAAATCTCTGAACGTGGCCAACACTTAATAATAGGTGTTATGAGGCCCTCTTTAAAGGTGAAATATCAACCTGTATTATCTGTACTTTTATAAGAGATTTATTAATCCATTTATTTATATCAGTATGGACTCATTGTTTTTTTTTGATACTTTGCATTATGACTCCATACTACCTTATTAGCTTTGTTCCTTAATTATTGAAGCTTTGTCAAATGGGAGCGATTTCAGTTGATTTCTGTATTCCTTTGACATACTACTATTATCCTGGATTTTCTTTTTCTGCTTTTTCATCAGTATTTTCACCCTATCTGGCAATATGATATGTCTTGTGCTCATTTTGTATATTTTCCCTCCCAATCTTAGTCAGTTATCTAATAAGCCATCGTTTCTTTTATTGGCAAATTATGTTAGAACCAACAATTGTGAGCTTGTTGCTTCTGGGATGCAATTAGGTTCTACTAGCTGGCATAGTAAAAAATGTGTATGAGTACACATATTTCTAAACATTTCCATGTGGAAGCAACTGTATCTATAGTAAATGGAATATAAATTTATACTGATGTCTCAAACTCTAATCTATTACTCCGTGGGTACTTCTTGCTTCCTCCCCTTGTTTATTCATAAATTCCCAGTCTAACAATGAGAAACCTGGGGTTCTAAAAATATGCCATCAGTTTATTGAAATGTTCATTTAAAGTATAAATGTATCATAGTTTCAGAATGGTTAACATGTACACTCATACCATCATGGGAATGACTTAATACTGCTGTACAGTGTAAGTATAGTTTATTTTGCCTTTACTTTCATAAACTCCATTTTTTCCAAAATTACTCATTAGTCCATTATTTCCCCACCTTTCAGTGAGGTTGTTTTATACATTTGTAATGTATTTAGATTATTTGTCACATTCATACTCCACTCAGGAAATCTCTGTTCTTCTACATGCATTTTTAAAACTTGTACATAATGGGGTTTAATTTTTGTGCTATAAAGTTCCATAGGTTTTCACAAATGCTTAATTTCTTTTTTTTTTATTGCATTTTAGGTTTGGGGGTACATGTACAGAACATGCAAGATAGTTGCATAGGTACACACATGGCAGTGTGTTTTGCTGCCTTCCTCCCCTTCACCCACATTTGGCATTTCTCCCCATGATATCCCTTCCCAGCTCCCCCCACCACTGTCCCTCCCCTATTCCCCCCAATAGACCCCAGTGTGTAGTACTCCCTTCCCTGTGTCCACGTGTTCTCATTGTTCATCACTCGCCTATGAGTGAGAATATGCGGTATTTCATTTTCTGTTCTTGTGTCAGTTTGCTGAGAATGATGTTCTCCAGATTCATCCATATCCCTACAAAGGACACGAACTCATCATTTTTGATTGCTGCATAATATTCCATGGTGTATATGTGCCACATTTTCCCAGTCCAGTCTATCATGTTTACCGTTACAGTGTAATACAGAATAGCCTCAGTGCCCTAAAGTATTTCCTGTGCTTCATCTATAAAGTCTTATTACCCAGGATTCTGGCAATCACTGATTTGTTTACTGTCTCTATAGGTTTACAGAATGACATGTAAATGGAATCATACAGTATTCATCTTTATCAGTCTAGCTTTTTTTAACTAGCAATAAGAATCTAAGATTTTTCTATGTATTTTTATTATTTGATATATTATTTTATCATGGAATAACATTTCATTGTACAGACACACTGCAATTTGTTTATTCCCAGATTAAAGCATATTTTCATTGCTTCCATTTATTGGCAATTATTAACAAAGCTGCTAAAATCATTCACATGGAAGTTTTTTTGTGTTGACTTAAGTTTTCAAATCAGTGTACAAATTCAGGAATCAATGTATCATATGGTAAGATTGTTTCATTTTTGTAATAAACTGCTAAACTGTCTTCCCAATTTTCATTCCTACCAGCAACTGAGGAGAGTTTCTCTTGTGCTATATGCTCAGTATGCATTGTCAGTTTCTGTTTTGATTTGTTTTACATTTAGCCATTGAAAATGTGTGCAGTTTAACTCATTGTTGTTTTAATATTCAATTCCTTAAAGACAAATAATTTGAGTATTTTTACATATTCTTATTTGTCATCTTTATGCATTTTTTAGTGAGGTGTCTGTTTAGATAATGGCTTTTTAAAAAAATATTTGTTTTGTTTTGTTTTTATTGTTGAACTTTAAGGGTATTTATATAGTTTGGATACCAGTCTTCTATCAGATACACATTTTGCAAATATTTTCTACCAGTCTGTGATTAATATTTTTAGTTCATTCAAATGACTTTCAGAGAGAAAGTCATTAATTTAATTAAGTTAGACTTAATTTTAATACAGTCTAACATTTTTTCTTTAATGGATATTGTTTTGGTGTTGTATATGAAAATTCATTACCAAATCCAAGTTCATGTAGTTTTTTTTGTTATCTTTGGAAGTTTCATATCATTGTGTTTAGCATTTAGGTCTATGATTACTTTTGAGTAATGTTTTGTGTAATATATTATGTCTCTGTTAAATGTATGTTAAATTTCTTGCACAAATGGTATGGTTCTGGCATTTGGGGTTAAAAAATATGATTTATTGTTTTCCCTTTGATATATTGTCAAATGTTTTTTGTAGTCAATCTATGTTCAAGTAGTCAAAATCCATGAGTATTTTGGTTTGTGGATGTGATTATAAATAATATTTTAAATTAGAAATTCTAGTTGTTCACAGCTACTATGTAGGACAATAACTGACATTCATATATTAACCTTGTATCCTGTAACTTTGAATAACTTATTTGTTCTAGGAGTTTCTAATTGTACTACTTAGGAATTTGATTATAATATTTAATAGGGCTTGTAAGAGAAGACATCCTTATTTTTTCAATAGTGTGGAGAATATGATCAGTGTCTTTACCTTAAGTTTACTGGCAGCTGAAAGGTTTTTTTACAGATTTCTTTTTAAATAAAACTGAGAAAGATCCCGTTGATGTCTAGTTTTCTGATAAGTTTTTTCATGAATGATTCTTGAATTTTGTCAAATGCTTTTTTGCATCAATTCTTAAGTACATATATATGTTCTTAGTCTGTTGATGTGGTGGATTAGATTGATTGTTCTTCAAATGCTGAATCTTTTTTTCATATTTGAGAGACAATTCTAGTATCATACAACACAGAAATAAATTTCACTTGGTTAAGGTTTATAATTACTTTTATTTATTGCTACATTTGTCTAAAATTTTGTTGAGGGTTTTTGTGCCTGTGTTCATGAAAGATATTAGTCAGCAATTTTCCTTTTTAGTCATGTTGTTATTTGCTTTTGGTATTAAGATAGTTATGCCTTTATTGAAGGATTCCATATGTTTTCTGTTTTGTTTTGAGACAGGATCTTGCTCTGTCTCCCAGGCCGGAGTGCAGTGGTGTGATCACAGCTCACTGAACTCTTAATCTCCTGGGCTAATTGATCCTCTCACCTCAGTCTCCTGAGTAGCTGGGATCACAGTCACATGCCACCATGCTTGGCTGATTTTTCTATATTTTGTAGAGTCAGGGTCTCTCTACAAAATATAGAGCAGCCTACACTGCTCTCAAACTCCTGGGCTCAAGCTATTCTCTCATCCTGGTCTTCCAAAGTGCTGGGATTACAAGTGTGAACTACCATGCCCAGAGTCCATTTGTTTTTATGTGTAGAATGACATTGTGGAGAATTGGAATCATTTTCTCCTTAAAAGATTGGCATAATTAACCTGTGAAAATATAACAAAGTAATGTTTGATTGTTTGGAGAGTTGTTAATTACTGATTGTATTTATTTAATAGATAACACACTATTGAAATTATCTTCTCCTCGTATGAGTTTGGTAATTTTTGTCTTTCAATTTGTTGTTTATTTTTATTTAATTCAAAAAATGCATACAAAGTTTTTGTAATATAATTTATTATCCTTTTAATTTCTATAAGTAGTGTCTCATTTCTGAAGTTTATCATTTGTGTATTTTCTCTTTGTATCTTTGTTATCCTGCATAGAAACTTACCCATTTGGAAAGAAATTGCTTTTGGTTTGGTTGAAATTCTCTACTGCCTTCCCATTTTTAATTTTATTGATTTATGCTGTTATGTTTATTATGTTCTTCTGCTTACTTAAGACTTGTTCTTCTTTCTCTAGTTTCCTAATAAAAGATTAGGTTATGAATTTTATATTTTTCTTGTTTTCAATATATGCATTATATCTTAAGATGTTTTTCTAAGCACTCTTTTCACGACATCCCACACATTTTGATAAGTTGTATTTCACCTTCATTTACTTCATAATATTTAAAATGTTCTCTAGAGGTTTTATGTTTACATTTTGTATTATTTAGAAGTGTTTTGCTTTATTTTCAAATATTTAAGAACTTTTCTTAGATGTGCTGCTAGATTTGGTGTGTTAATATTTGGTTAAAGATTTTTGTGTCTACATTTATGAGAAATAATGCCCAGAAGATTTTTCTTTTCCATTGTGTCTCTCCCAGATTTTGGTATCAGGCTGATGGTGGCTTCATAGAAAGAGTTAGGAAGTTCCTCCTCCTTAATTTTTCAGAATAGTTTCAGGACAATTGGTATCAGTTCTTATACATCTGGTAGAATTTGACTGTTAATCCATCAAGCTCATCCCTTTTTAAATTGGTAGGTTTCTTTTTTTAATCACTGATTCAATTTCAGAAGTTTAAATTGTTCTATTCAGCCCTTCAATCTCTTCTTGATTAGATCTTGGGAGACTGTGTCTTTCCAGGAATTTATCCATGTTCTCTAGACTTTCTAATGTGTGTGAATAGAGTTGTTCATAGTAGTCTCTGAGGTTTTTTTGTATTTCTGTGCGTCAGTGGTAATATTACCTTTGTCACTGTTGATTGTGCGTATTTGGATCTTCTCTTTCTTTTTCTTTGTTAATCTAGCTAGCTGTCTATCAATCTTATTTATTTTTCAATAAACAAACTCCTTTCACTGATCTTTTATATGGCTTTTTGCATCTCAATTTTATTAAGTTCTTCTTTAACTTCAGTTATTTCTTTTCTTCTACTGGCTTTGGGGTTGGTTTGTTCTTTCTTTTGTCTTTCCTTTAGGTGCAAAGTTAGATTGTTAATTTGAAAACTTTCTGACTTATTGATAAAGACACTTAGGGCTATAAACTTCCCTCTTAACACTACTTTGGCTGTGTCTCAGAGATCTGGTAAGTTGTGTACCTATTTTCATTAATTTTTAATAATTTTTAAATTTCTGCCTTAATTTCAATGTTCACCCAACAAAGGTCTAATATCCAGAATCTATATGGAGCATAAATATATCAACAAGCTAAAAACAACTCTATTAAAAAATGAACAAAGGACTTGAACAGATGCTTCTTAAAATGAGACATATAAGCAGCCAACAGCATGAAATAATGGTCACATCACTAATCAACAGAGAAATACAAATCAAAACCACAATGAGATACCATCTATGGCTATTACTACAAATGTGGTCAGGATGGCTATTATTAAAATATGTGGAAAGAAGTTTGAAGATTTTTAAAAGAACTTAAAACAGGTACAATTTAACCTATCAACTCATTCCTGGGTATATATTCAAAGAAAAATAAATCACTCTACCACGAGGACACATGCACATGTGTAGTCATGAAAAGGAATAAAATCATGTTATTTACAGCAACATGGAAGAAGTTGGAGACCATAACCCCAAGCTAATTAATATAGGTACAAGCAGAAAAGCAAATACCACATGTTCTCACTTTCAAGTGGGAACTAAACATTGAGCACACATGGACATAAACATGAGAGCAATAGAATCTGTGGACTACTAGAAGGTAGAGGAGAGAAGTGGGTTGAAAAGCTACCTAACCGGTACTATGCTTACGACCTGTGCAATGGGATTTATACCCCAAACCTCAGACAATATTCCCATGTATCTAAAATATAACTTGATATTAAAAATTTTTTTGAAAGTTGATTAAAATAAATTTTCAACCACTTTTCTATTATGTGCTTCTAATTTAATTCCAGTGTGGTCTCATAACAAAGTTCACATAATTTCTATTCTTTTAAAATTGTTAATATGTATTTTATGACCCAGAATATAGTGTTTTGGTGAAAGTTCTATGAAAGCTAGAAAACAGTAAGATCTTCCTGAGGCTGGATGAAGTTTTCTATGAACCTCAATTTGATCAAGCTGATTTATAGTGCTGTTAAGATCAATTATATTCTTACTGATTTTCTGCCTGCTTGATCTATCAATAACTGGTGGGAAATGTTGAAGTTTCCAATTCTAATAGTGGAATTATCTACTTCTCTGCTTAGTTTTACTAGTTTTCATCTCATGTATTTTGACATTTGGTTGTTAGGTGTATACAGACTTAGGATTGTCAGGTAGTCTTGGAGATTTGATTGTCGTATCATAGTGTAATGCCCCTCTTTACTGTGATAACTTTTTTTAGTGAGTGTGCTTTGTTTGAACTTAATAAGACTCCTCTAGCTTTGTTTTGATTAGCACTAAAATGGTACATATTTTTACTGTTAGAGTCTTTAAATTTAAAGTGGGTTTCTTTTAGATAACATATCATTATTGGGTCCTTTTCCTTTTTCTCTTTTGTGTGACAGGGTCTCCCTCTGTTTCCCAAGCAGTCCCCCCATTTCAGCCTCCTGAGTACCTAGGACAAACATGCACATTATTTAAAATTATTTTGTAGAGATGGGTCTCTCTATGTTGCCCAGGCTGGTCTTAAACTCTTGGCTTCAAGTTGTTCTTCCACCTTGGCTTCCTAATGTGCTGGGGCTACAGGCATAAGCTGCCAGGCCAGGCCTAGTTAAGCCTTTGTATAATATTCTCTGTCCATCCCTATCTTTTAATTGGTGAATGTAGACTATTCTTATTTAAATTTGTTATTGATACAGATAGTTGGATTAATATCGACCATGTTAGGAACTGTTTTCATTTGTTGTCAGAGTCTTGTTTTTCTATTCTCTCTTGTATGATTAAAATATATATATGTATAATCTCATCTTTTAATGTATCAGCTATGATTACATTTTTAATTTTTGTTTCTAGAACTAAAAATGATTATTTCTGACTTATCTTAGTTCACTTTTAATAAAAACCAGTTTGCTGTAAGTTTAGTGCAGATTTCTTTTAACCCAGTATTTCTACTTCTTCCCTCCATTTTGTGTGACATTACTTTTATATATTTCACTTATCTATGCACTATAATAACCTAACATGTTACCTTTATTATTTTGAACAGTAGTCTTTTAGATTAATTGAAGGTGATAAAAATAAAATGTTTTATTGAGTTTATTTTTCCTCCTCTGATACTCTGTTGGAAAAAGCAGCAGAGGAGAAAGGACTTACCGAGTGCCTATGTAAATTGGTTATGAGTAACATAAACAAGGAACAAGAAACTGAGGAAGGCTGCAGGAGGCCTCTGAGGAGGAAGGCCTCTCCATGCTTCATGTTATGGTGCAGAGTGACCTAGGCTTTGTTACCATAAACATTGGGCTCAATGATGTAAAACCCCTTTATAGCACTACAATGTAGCCAGACTTGTAGGCTCCTTATAAGACCCAAGATCCATCAGCTGTATATAGATTATAGGCTAAAGATAACCACATGTTCTTGTTTTATGAAACTCCCAAACTGCCACTGTTATCAATCCCTGGAATGACACACCAGTTCCTGCTCAATGAATCAATTCTAGCTCACTGATTCACTTCACCATAACCCTTTCCCTACTCTACCCTGTAGATCAAAGTGATTGTAACCAATAAATAGTGTGGATGATCAGAGTTTGGGGCCTTCACTGTCTTCTCCAAAGTAATGATTGATGGCCCCTGGTGCCACTCTCTCTCTCTTAATCTGTCTTTTTCTCATTCCTTTGTAGCCACTGAACATGGTGTACCCATGGGTCATGTAGGGCTGGTTCCCTAATATACTCTGTCTTTATTTATGCAGATTCCAATCTCTGCCAGTATTATTTTTCTTCTGTCTGATAAAAATCTTTTAACACCAGGGAAGATCTTTTGGTGATTAATTTCCTCAGATATTTTTGACTGAGAATGTCTTTATTTCTTCTTTTCTTTCTTTTCTTTCTTTCTTTCTTTTTTTTTAGGTATGGGGTTTCACCATGTTGCCCAGGCTGCTCTCCAACTCCTGAGGTCAAGCAATCCACTTGCCTCGGCCTTTCAAAGCTCTGGGATTACAGGCATAAGCTAGCACAACCAGCCCTCTCCTTTACTTTTGAAAAATAAATTTGCTATATACAGAAATCTAATTGAATCATGATTTGTTTTTCTCTTTCAAGACTTTCTAACTCTACTCTCTTCTTGCTTGCATGGATTCTTATGAGACACCTTTTGGAATACTTATCATTATTTTTCAGTAAAGTGTTTATCCCTTCTGTACACTGGGTCCTTTAAATTTCATTTTAGTTATCTTAGAATTTTCCAAAGTTTCAGTATGATATGACAATATATGATTCTTAAGGTATTCATTGTACTTTTTGTTAGCTGAATCTGTGTTTTAGTGTCTGTCACTGATTTTGGAAAACTCTTGATTATTATTATATCAAATATTTCTTCTCCATTATCTCTTTCTTCTAAAGGTATTATGATTTCATGTAAGTTATATATTTTTTTAATTTATCACAGTTTGTATATTATAACTTGATAATGTCTTTTATCCAATATGATAATGGAAAACAACCTTGAATAATTACTTGATGAAAGGTGACCTACAAGTGGTGAATAAACACAAAAATGTGTTTAGTATTAGTAATCATGAGGGAAATTAAACTTAATTCACAATCATGTTTTACTTTCAACCCATTAAAAAATGACTGAAGTTAAAATGACCCACAATATAAAGTTTTTACAAGGAGTTTGAACAACTGTAACTCTCATGTGTCATTGGTGAGATTAAAAAATAGTACACCCATTTTGGAAAATAGATCTTTCTTCTAAACTTAAACTGTACTTCAAGACTGAACACTTGCACTCCAAAGTCCAAGTAGAAATTAATACATAGGCCCATGCAAAAGTGCACACGCACACACACTCAAAATTGGAAGCATTATTTATTAAAAACTGGAAGTAAAATATTCACTAATTGTAAAATTAATACAATGATGATATTACCGTAAGATGTTCTACCACCTGGAATTAACAAAACACATAATATCAATGTGCAATAGACGGGCAGATCACAAAACATTAAGCTAAGTAATAAAAGTATAATTCAAAAAAAGTATTATTTTATTCCTGCTAAAGTATACTAATGAAAAATTCTACTTACATAAAGCCGAGTAGTAGTTGCCTGGGCTTCCAGGCAGAAGATGGAGGGGGTTACAAAGTGGAAGAAAATGTTTTAGAGATTGGAACTGTCCTAGGTCCTGATTTTGGTACTGTTCCTGCAGTTCTATCCAATTACCAACTACATCCAACTAACTATACATTTAAACTGGATGAATTTGATTCTATGAAATAAACCTTATGTATTATATTCCATAAACTAGGAAAAGAAAATTACTTTGGAATGTCTTTGGACATAGTAAAAAAAAGAAGCATTTATTTCCATTTAATGCAGTAGATGTCTTCTTTTAACTGTAGAAACTTGACTCCAGATTGAAAACAGATTGCTAATTTTGTGCCACCATGGAAAATAATTTTACTTACTTTGAGGCTCAGAATTTTTTAATTAAAAAACTCCATCTTTGCCACAAAGCTGGAAACTTTGTCCAAAGTAGCACTTTCTATTTTAAGTTTTTTTAAAAAAGGTTTGTGTCAGATAAAAATCAGTCTACAAAACTTATTGCTTCAGAATTTTTGTCTCATTAAAATAAAAAGTAGTTAGAGAAGCAAAGAAAACACTGGTTGCTAAATCATCGTAGTTTCTAAATCTACATGCAGTGTAGAAACTTTCAGATACTGACCCAAAAATAGTTAAGTATTTTCAGTAGTAAAAGTGTTTCTAGGATAATTTTTACTGGATTCACTTAAACAAATTTATTTCTGAAACATGGCCTTACAAATGTGGAAAAATATAGATTGCAAATAGTAATAATAGTTAAGGAAAAATTCATAATTTCTTATTTGTTGTAGTTATTTTCACAATTTTTCCAATAATACACAGGTGGCTGGTAAAATCTGTATTTGAAATTTGCTTTGGAATCATCTATTATTATAATTAGAGTTCTCTATTTTATTTATTTATTTATTTATTTAATTTTATTATTTAAAATTTTTATTTTTGAGACAGAGTTTCGCTGTTGTTACCCAGGCTGGAGTACAATGGCATGATCTCAGCTCACTACAACCTCCACCTCCTGCGTTCAAGCAATTCTCCTGCCTCAGCCTCCCGAGTAGCTGGGACTACAGGCAGGTGCCATCATGCCCAGCTAATTTTTGTATTTTTAGTAGAGACGGGGTTTCAACTTGTTGACCAGGATGGTCTCGATCTCCTCACCTTGTGATCCACCTGCCTCAGCCTCCCAAAGTGCTGGGATTATAGGCGTGAGCCACTGCTCCTGGCCACATTTCTCTATTTTATTCTTATATTAGTATTTTAACTTTATGATAGATGCTGCATACTACTACTATAAAGCCCAACATACCTCACACCCATGACCCTGGCTATCACTATATTCTCCATACCTATAACTTTTCATTGAAAGAATGTAATATGGCATTCATTAAAAAGTCAGGAAACAGATGCTGGAGAGGATGTGGAGAAATAGGAACACTTTTACACTGTTGGTGGAAGTGTAAATTAGTTCAAGCACTGTGGAAGACAGTGTGGCGATTACTCAAGGAACTAGAAGTAGAAATTCCATTTGACACAGCAAACCCAATACTGGGTATATATCCAAAGAATTATAAACCATTATATTATAAGGATACATTCACACGTATGTTCATTGCAGCGCTGTTTACAATAGCAAAGACTTGGAATCAACCCAAATGCCCATCGATGATAGACTGGATAAAGGAAATGTGGCACATATATACCATGGAATACTATGCAGCCATAAAAAGATGAGTTTCTGTCCTTTGCAGGGTCATGGATGAAGCTGGAAACCATCATTCTCAGCAAACTAATACAAGAACAGAAAACCAAACATTGTGAGAGTTGAATGATGAGAACAAATGGACACAGGGAGGGGACCATCACACATGGGTCTGTCGAGGGTAGGAGGCTAGGGGAGGGATAGCATCAGGAGAAACACCTAATGTAGAAGATGGGTTGATGGGCACAGCAAACCACCATGGCATATGTATACCTGTGCAATAAACCTGCATGTTCTGCACATGTACCCCAGAACATAAAGTATAATAAAGAGAAAGAGATTAATCACCTGTAAAAACAAAGAAACAAACAAAAAGCAAAGAACAGAATTTATAATATTTAGCCTTTTGAGACTGAATTTTGTCACTAAACAAAATTCCCTTTAGATTCATCCAGGCTGTATGTACCCATATTTGGTTCTTTTATATTTCTGTGTAGTAGTCCAAAGATAAATTTACAGAAGTTTGCATAACTATTCACCCATTGAACAACATCTGGGAGGTTTCCAGTTTTTGGCTATTAAATATAAAGTTGCTATTAATATTAACTTTATGTTTCTGTCCAAACAACCACAGGTTTTTGTAAATAAGGTGTTTTTAAGAAATAGTCACAGCTAATTTACATATTTTCTTTGGCTGCTTGCATGTTGCAATTTAATTTCATAATTGAATAATTGCAATAGATATTGTATGATATACAAGTTTAAAATATTTTTTATCTATCTGTGTCTTTTAACTCCTGCTAAAAAAATTGAAATAAGAAAGTATGGGCTGGGCGTGGTAGCTCACGCCCATAATCTCAGCACTTTGGGAGGCTGAGGCGGGTGGATCATGAGGTCAAGATATCAAAACTATCCTGGTCAACATGGTGAAACACTGTCTCTATAAAAATACAAAAATTAGCAGGGCATGGTGGCACACGCCTGTAGTCCCAGCTACTCGGGAGGTTGAGGCAGGAGAATTGCTTGAACCCAGGAGGCAGAGGTTGATGTGAGCCAAGATTGTGCCATTGCACTCCAGCCTGGGTAACAAGAGTGAAACCCTGTCTCAAAAAACAAAAACAAAGAAACAAAAAACCAAACAAACAAACAAAAAGAAAGTAAGCATTTATTAACTTAATTAAACATATGTCTTCATACTGAAGAAGCGATTTTTGTATAGACTAGGATTGAGGAAATTTTGTTTTTGGGCCAAATATGGCCATTAGAAGTTCTAGGATTCAGGAAATTTAGTTTGTGGGCCAAATATGGCCATTAGAAGTTGTTTGTTGTGTGGCTTTTTAGCTAGAAATAACTTTTATATTTGTTTAAATATCATAAACAATAAATTTTTTAAAATGAAAAGATGGAAGTATAAAAAAAGAAGGAAGGAAGGAAGGAAGGAAGGAAGGAAGGAAGGAAGGAAGGAAGGAAGGAAGGAAGGAAGGAAGGAAAGAAGGAAGGAAGGAAGAAAGAAAATGTAGAAATAAATGAAGAAACAGACACAAAATAAAGTTTAAAGAATTCATTAGATCATAAGAGGAATAGCTGCCTGGAATACTCAGATCCAAATAATCCTACACACTAGGTCCATTTATAGCCTTTGTTACAAGCAAGTGTGTATATACCAAAAGCAGAAGGAGTGGCTTGATACAAAGTTGTTTGTTAGAAATTCTCGTCTGTTTATAGAAATAACATTGATTAGTCCTTAGCTATACATGAGTGAGCTACAAGCTATGGGCTATGGTGTGTGGCATGTGACATTGTTAGGTTAATTTGTATCTACTTGTGGCAATAGTAAGCAACTTCAAGGATGATTACTTAGCTCAAAGGGGAAAATGGGACATGAAGACTATCTCATTCCTATTTGTCTCCAGGCCTGATAATTTAGAGGATGTTTGCATTCCTCAGTTAAAAGTTTGTTTTCTTTCGCATTTTCCCCTCTTGATCAGAATTTTTCTTCTCAAAAGTATTGAGAATAAAAGTCTGAGTGTCAAGGTGTTCCATGTTGCCAGGAAGTCTCATTCCCGAGTATTCCTGTTCCACATTGGAGGAAAAGAGGAGACATCTCAGCGAGAAAGTTTAAGAGTACCCAAAAGCCAAATTGGCATGACATCACAGAGTGGTAAAAATGGGATTGTAGTCAAGTAATTGATTCACGTAGCTGTTGTCATTTGTTGAATCATCTTTATTCTTCATAATACCAGGATTTTAGTTTTCTGGGAAAAAGTAAAACAACAAGGAATGTATAGCGTTCGTAATTTGAATAGCAGAAATTTAGTGCATATGTGAATAATCAAAAAGAATCTCTATGCCAGAATTTAAAAAGGAATCTATTCCATTAGAGTACCACTTTAAAGTATTATGAAGAAAAGTGAATCCACATTCTTCTTTAGAGACTTGTTATAGCCTAAATGCTTCTTTTCTAATTTTTCCTAGACAAGTTTCTACTTCATGGGAAGTTTAATATATATATTAAATACAGGAGGTATTTGCCATCATACGTACACCTCCTTGCTCAGCTAATATACAATCTACAGTGATGCTATTATTGCCTATACAACCTTAGCCAGTGAATCAATCGATTTTTGAGCTGTGATGAAGGCAACGGTTTTATTAGCAATATTTCCTAAAGTTGTAGAAAGTTTACTGAGCATGTATGTGTTCATGAGAAGTGACACCTCACAGAAGCAAAAGTGTTCTCCTAATAAAATGCATGGAGTTATCTTCTTGATGGCTGCACAGATAATTGGTAGGTTTTTCCCAAACAAAATATTTGGTGTAAACTAGATCAGTAATCATGAATAGAGTAATAGATCTATTGGACAATAGATAAAGACAGTAATAGGGTAGGCTTGAGGAAAGTTTGAGGGAACTAGTGCAGTTTGTGGTTTCTTTAAAGCTACGTATAGATGGAGGATGATTAAATATTCTGAGATATTGCTCATCCTCATTCCATGCTCTTAGATATTCACAGGCTTATGAATGGCAAACTACAGACCAAAATAAATCCTTCTGGAACCCAGGTAAGTATACTGTAATTTAGAGTGCATCCATTTTGGGACACTATTAAACCATGGCTCAGACACTTTAAAAGCAAGAGACAGTTTGGATTCTGATGACAGGAGAGATTGTTTTTCTTTTGACTTCTAACAGCATCATGCATTTTAGCATTGTCATTTCTGTATAAGGCTGCAATCATTTTGACAATAGGACTCTGATGAGGAAAACTGAAAGATGGTGCAAGCAGATTGGGATGAGTCAGGCAGATCCCATAAACGGGTTTTGTTTTGTGTGACCCCTAAGTTGTGCTGCAAGTACAATTAGGACTACCAGTGAAATTTAAACCAGGATGTATCAACGTATCACTGTTGTCAGAAGTGTCTGTGGTAGGATGGCAAGCCAACATCTTATCAAGTTTTCAGCAGGGGCAATGCTCTGGGAAATTCTGATCAGAGAATTATTTCTCCATGTTATACTCAAATGTATTAAGGAGAGCAAAAACAGAAACCTTACCATAGCCATTTTGTTACATTGTATATGTATATGTACTTTAACATATATGAATAAGACAAGTGTGGTGTAAGAAAGTATATTATATACAAAACAATTTTACCAAAACAACCAAGAAAGGATCCTCATAGTATGAAGGAGGCCTAAAGGCATAAATACGCCAGTCAAGAGGGAAAAAAACAAAAGACCTAATAGTTCAGGTGCAGTAGGCATTAGAATCATTCAGAACTGAGTTTATAACGTGGTCCTGTGTTTTGGGTGAAATTAGAGTAACACAGATATCCCGCACTTGACACTGTAGTTGGGAAGACTGAGGTTCAGTTTCAGGTGAAGATCTCAGTGATGCAAGGTTTCCACTTTGGTTAGGTTGCCTTTTTTAAATGAGAAACACGAATCTATGAGTAAATGCCCTTATGTTTGCAGCACAGAGATTGATCAACAATACTTGATATGGTCCCTTTTAAGGAAGTTGGAGGGAATCTTTTATTTGATGTTTTTCCCAGTAAACACAGTCTCCACATTGTAGACCATAATCTTTGATGTTTTCGTTTCCTGAGAGTTTGCTATGAAAGGAATTCTTTATCCATTTGGAGTTCCTTAGAGAGAAGTTTTGTGAGACTTTAGCAACAATGAAGAATATACCTTTAACAAGTGCAACTTGAAAACTCCTTCATGTAGTCACACAGGCATTTCTCTTATTATTTCAAAGAGATAAAGCTGTTATTTTCCAAACTTAGTAGATCAGAGGTTTGGCAGAACCAAAGAGAGAACCTTTGACCAGAGGTTTAAAAACTTCAGTTACTTTTGCCAATTGAGTTTTTAACTAAACTATTGGTGCATTTTGCCATTCCAGAGGATTGGAGGGGATAGGCACAATAGAAATGTTGGAAATTAGGCCAAATGTTGCAAATGGATCAACTTAATAGACAAGTAAGATGTTTCCTCAGTTGCTATGGAGATCAGATGGAACTCCCCATGAAGGAATTATCTTTTCTAATAATAATTTGTCTAATGTTTGGGCCATAGATTCTCAGCATGGAGGTGCTTCAACCCAATGAGAGAGGAGACAGATTAGCACCAAAGTTGTAAATTTGTTTTAGTTCTTTGTAGATTCTGGATATTAGCCCTTTATTCGATGGAGAGCTTGCAAAAAATTTTCTTTTATTATTTTTATTGCATTTTAGGTTTTGGGATACATGTGCAGAACGTGCAAAATAGTTGCATAGGTACACACATGGCAGTGTGTTTTGCTGCCTTCCTGCCCTTCACTCACATTTGGCATTTCTCCCCAGGCTATCCCTCCCCAGCTCCCCCTCCCTGCTGTCCCTCCCCATTCCCCGCAATAGACCCCGATGTGTAGTACTCCCTTCCCTGTGTCCATATGTTCTCATTTTTTCTTACCCGCCTATGAGTGAGAATATGTGGTATTTCAAGAACAGAAAAAAGCAAAAATTTTTTTATGTGGCCAAAAACATATAAAAAATGCTCATTATCACGGGTCATTAGAGAAATGCAAATCAAAACCACAGTGAGATACCATCTCACGCCAGATAGAATGGTGACCATTAAAAAAACAGGAGACAGATGCTGAAGAGGATGTGGGAAAATAGAAACAATTTTATACTGTTAGTGGGAGTGTGAATTAGTTCAACCATTGTGGAAGACAGTGTGGTGATTCCTCAAGGATCTAGAACTAGAAATACCATTTGACCCAGCAATCCCCTTACTGGTTATATACCCAAAGGATTATAAATCATTCTAATATAAAGACACACGAACACATATTTTCATTGAGGCACTGTTTACAATAGCAAAGACTTGGAAGCAACCTAAATGCCCATCAGTGATAGACTGGATAAACAAAACTTGTGGCACCATGGAATACTATGCAGCCATAAAAAAGACGAGTTCATGTCCTTTACAGGGACCTGGATGAATCAAGAAACCATCATCCTCAGCAAACTGACACAAGAACAGAAAACCAAACACTACATGCTCTCACCCATAAGTAGGTGCTGAACAATGAGAACACATGAACACAGGGAGAGGCACATCATACACCAGGGTCTGTTATGGGGTAGGGGGCTGGGGGAGGGAAAGCAGAGGGTGGGGAGATTGGGGAGGGATAACATTGGAAGAAATACCTAATGTAGGTGACGGGAGGACGGAGGCAGCAAACCCCCATGGCATGTGAATACCTGCGTAACAATCCTGCAAGATCTGCACGTGTACCCCCAGAACTTAAAGTATAAAAAAAAAATTAAAAATTTAAAAATAAGAAAGGAAGTAAGAAAATTCTGTCATTTGTGACAGCATGGATGAACCTGTAAAACGTTACAGTAAGTAAAACAAGCCAGATACCTGATCTCACTTATCTGTGTAAACTAAAAAATTGGAATTCATAAACGTACGGAGTAGCGTGACGGTTACCAGAGGCTTGGGGATGAGGGGAGTGGAAGGAGCGAATGGGAAGTTGTTGGGCAGAAGATATGAAGTTTCAAATAGGGGGAATAAGTTTTGAGATCTATTGCACAGCAGGATGACTATAGCCATTAATATTTTTTAAAATAACTAAGAGACTCAAATGTCTCACAACAAAAAAATAAATAAGTGAAGAGATGGGTATGTTAATTAGCTTGATTTAATCATTTCACCTTGTTTACATATATCAAAACATCATATTGTACCCCATAAATGTATACAATTATGATTTGTCAATTTAAAATAATATTAATTTTAAAAATAAAAGCTTTTTAAAATAAAAAAAATTAGCACCAGAACATAGCTCTAACTCTGAGATGGAGGCAGCTGGATAAATTCCAAATGCCACATCTCAGACAGTCCTGAAAGTAAAGGAAAATGTTCATGTGAACTATAAAGGGATTGTTTAAAGTTGTGTTTGGAAGAAACAGTGCAGTGAGAATAAATCTTTGTGACGCAGTAGAGGATGATTTTCAATAATATTGCTTTCTCCATACTATCATTTTTTCTGATTTCCAGTGAGTCAGCTCATCAACATATTGCAAAAAGTGTAACTGAAGCCATAAGAAAAAAATCAGTCTATTGGTTCAAAATGTAAACCTATTTCTGGAGGAAACTTGTCTCCTTTATCTTTCTAGAGGTCTATTTCTTTCTTGGGAGCTCCTGTTTATGCCTCTTTTAATAAAGTTTCAAATGAGCAATAAGTCTGTAAAGACATTCATTTCATGATGTAACCTTCTGGGATATATTCTATGCTACGGCTACAGTAAAATAGTTGTCCTTACTCTCTGGAATATCTAGTATTGAGTGACCACAAATTTTGATGATAGCAATAAATTTGACTTTGGAAATTTCTTTCAAGCAGTCAGAGAGGTTGTGACCATTTTTGGTGGGTTAACCTTATGAGATCCAAAATTGTGTTGCTTCCAAAGCATGCCAGAATCATAGGGTGCTCTAAATGCATATCTATTATTATTATGAACATTAGCCATTTTTTCCTTTATCAGTTGACAGGCTCACTTTACAGCAACAAATTCTGCCTGCTAAACTTAGTTTATGTTTGGAAAAGTTTTATTCTTTATCCTCAGTTAGAAGCACTATGGCATAACTAGCCTGATAAATCACAGATAGATCTTTCAAACAAAAACAATGAGTAAATCAGATTACTTAAGCATTATCTGTGGATGTCTCTTGTAAGTCCTATCTAGGTGTGAGAAGTTGGCAGGTCAGAGTGATGCAGTCATATGACATCTCATCAGTAGACAAAAACAAAGGAATGGCTAGATTCAGATTACTACAGCAAGAGATAATAACACTGTGGGATGACAGAAGGAGAACTTCATAGGAAATGAGTCTATTAACTGAGTAATGCTGGATATGATGTGAGTTCAGAAGAGTTTTCACTGAGTGGGAAACACAGATGGTAAGAGGAGATCCCATAACTATTTTTTCAATGGTTATAAAGAACAAGGTGGTGCCAGAGGTTTCTCTTTTAAGCACAGTAGCATTCTTCTATTGGCTGCATCAAGTTTCTGGCTGTAATAACCAACAGATCTATTTTGGTACCCATTTCTGTGAGTTATGACTTCCTAGCCATTTCCCTGGTCTTCATGAATGAACAGTGAAAACAGAAGGGTATAATTGGGATGCCCTAAGGCAGGGGCAATTGTAAGATTGTCCTTGATAACTTACAGGGATTGCAGTCCCTCTAGAGTCCAAAGATCAGGCTGTCAACATTCAGCAGGGTATATAAAAACTGAGCTATTAAGGAAAATAGGCATCCAGTTCTGACAGTATACAGCCATTTCCAGAAATCCTTAAAATTGCTTCTTTGTCAAGGGCTTAGGGAATACTAGAATGTCTTTAATATTTTCTGCATTTATAAACAATTATTTCATAGAAGTCAAATGACCTAAGCATTTTACTTGCATCTGGCAAAAATGGAGTTTCTCTCTAGGAACTTTATATCCCTGAAATGCCAATTGTTTTCAGAGTTTCATGCTGTCATTATTTGAGATTTGCATAGTCAGGTGACAAAGGAGGAGATCATTCACATATTAGATGAGGATATGTCCTCTGAGAAATGCATTATCAGCCAAATCATATTTCAATATATGATAAAAATATGTAGGACTTTCAGTACTACCTTGGGGTATGATGGTCAAGGTATTCTGAGGCTCACCTAAGTTAAGGCAAATAAGTATTTACTCTCTGTGTGTACTGAAATATTTTAAAAGTACTGCATACATTAACCACAGTAAATATCCTGCTTTCAGTAGAGACTGCTGTCAAGAATACAGGGGTTTGGTACCATCAGATGTCATGGGACCAAAATGTTGTTGATAGCTCTCAAATCTTGTAAGAAATGTTAGCCCTACGCATTTGATTTCCTTATGGAAATGATCAGAGTTCCATACTGGCAAGAGAAAGAAATAATTAGACATTTTTAAATATAGTATTTTATTGTGGGTCTGAGTCCTTCTGTTTCTTTAGGCATTAGAGAATATTATTGATACTAGATAAAGGTTTAGTCAGGTTTATTTCCACTTAAATGGGGTGACTGAATGTATTTTACCAACATCAGTGGAAAATTGAGACCCTAAGTGAGACAAAGCCATTAATACCACTCATTAAACCTAGTTTAGAAAAATATTGTTGAGTCTGCAGTTTCATAGTTTTAATAGTTTTATTCTTGTTCTGTAGTTGTTCTGTTTGTTCCTTTTGTTCCAAATTTAACACATTTAGAAAAAAAGAAAAAATTGTACACTGTGCTTAAGAAATGTATGGGAACCAAGGAAATCAGCAGAAAAGAATGAAGGCCACTGAGTGAGTTTACCTGGAATCCTAAGGCTGTGATATTCCTTCCATTTGTATAAATTTACTACTCTGAGGAAGGGGACAAGTTAAAGCGGTAGTGTTGAGGACAGAAAGAGCAGCCCAGTATCTCTAAGGGAATATATCTGTTTTCCATTTACGGAAATTTCTCTTTCTCCTAGGGCAAAAGGGGAAAGCCTCCTTTTGATCCTATGAGCAATCCTATTCATCTTGCGGTATCCTAGCTTTAATTGGTCCTGCCGTCTTTTATGTTTTCTATGGTCTTTTTTGAAATGACCAGACTTCTTACAATACAAACAAACATCTGTTTAATAGTTAAAATGAGGCACCTATCTTTTCTTAAAATGCTTGACTTTACTAGTCAGTTGTAGTTGTAAATTTATAACATTTGAGGCCTTAGTTTTTACTTCTTTCTGAACAGTTTTATAAAGTTGATCTGCCACCGTTACTAATTTGTGAGTTACTAATTTGCCCAATTAAGCTGGTGTCTTTTAACTAAGGTAATTAGGTCCTCATTTAAGCTACTGGGGCATGTAGGATTTATAAGGAAATCACTCTGATGATCATGCTAGCCTTAGCCATTCCAGAATATCATTTAAAGATTTGTTCAAAATAATCAAGCACATTTATCTGGCATTTGAGTATATTATTGAATTGTCTTCCAATCTACATTTTTTTAGGAAAGGCCAAGGGAATGGCATCATTAAAATCCTTGGCTAAAGTGCAAACCATTTCACGATTGGCTTGTCTGTTTTTGAAAATCTACCAACAGACTATACCAGCTTTCCTTTTTGAATCATTCATTGGCCCTGCCTTCTCATACCAGCATGTAAACTAACAGACAAACATCATAATATCCAGGCTCATAAATCCAGACAATTGAATTAATATTTTTGCAAATTCTATGGGATTTTGGAGCAGGTGTGGCAAGTCTTTTATGATATTCTTAAGTTCATACTTTGTCTAAGGGGTATACACAATAACAGGCTCACCTGTTTTTGTGAGTTTTATCTTGAAAGGAGCTGCCAAAATAGGAGTTTCAGGGAGGGGTGTCAGAAATCTAGGAAGTTTTCTTAGGTATTGGTGGTAGTAATAGAAGGGAAGGGAAATCAGAACAGGAAAGCCCAGATAAGAGAGGATATGAATGCACACTGTAGGAGGAGAAGGAGGAATAGTTGGAAAAGGAAGGGTGAAGACCTCTGAAGCCTTTGAAGTTTAGACATAGTTTCACATAAATTTTTGTTTACTTCTTGAAAAAAGGCAATTTTCTCAGAATTTCTTTTAGAGGCTTCTAGGTGCCATTAGCACTAAGTCTCCCACTCAATTTGTTTCTAAAAGCAGAAAATTTCCAATTATGCACACAAATAATTTTAGTCATTTTAAAGGACTCTCATTTCAACCATTGCTGCTATGACTATCCCAGGGTATGTGAATACATTTTTATAAGTATTTACGAGAGAATACTCCTTATGTGTTATACATAAAACTAGCTAGTGTTTCTAAAGGAGGTTGTCCTTTAGAAGAATGTTTGGATTCTGAAACTTGATTTCCGCTGATGTAGGAACTTTTTGAAAGTGACCAAGGCTAGAAATGTGTTTTGGGTCAAAGTGTGTTTCCTATGAGTGTCACCTGACATGTTGTCATCTGTGTCATGAATCAATCTCTCACATGTCTTAGAATCACTAATTGCCTTTCAGCAGCATAGTGCACAAGGTGTAAACCTTTATGTGCACCTTCTAGCTAAGCTAAAAGTCTCTACAGGTGTTCTTGTGGAGAGGCTCCATGAGACTTACACAGGTCATGGATAAACTTCCTGATACCCGTATAAAGTATCTAGCCACTTGGACTACTCAATCAAGTTTGGAAGGGAAAAGTGTCTTTTAACTTCTGGGAGAAAGAGTTCACCCTCCTGCACCTATAGTTTTGAAACTAACAGGAATTGGTCGCAAGTGCAAAAAACAAGTGTGAATTATAAGCAATAACAGTTATAAGCTTCACCTGAAGCTGACCTCAGGTGATCTGCTTGCCTCAACCTCCCAAAGTGCTGGGATTATAGGTGTGAGCCACCACACATGATCTATTCTTAAGGAATTCAGAACCAAATGGCAGTTTCACAATGTTTCATTTAGATCATCTGTGGACAGATGGTTTATTGAGTATAAGATTAACTAACTTTCAGAGTTTTTTCTATAAATTTCATTATAAATTTCTCATTAAAATTTTATTCTTTGAAAAATGTTAATTTTATTCTCAAAAATTTTTTTTTGCTTGAGTTCTTATGTTATGACTCTCAAGTTGCTGCTCTTCATTATGTTTCTAGCATGCTACATTATACATTTTTAAATGCTTTGTAAATTTCCTTTAGAAAATACTTTATTGTTATCTGGTATATTTATAGTTAACATAGCCAAAATTATCTGGATAATACCCTATTCCAAATGTCTAGCTATATCTTATTTTTAAAAGTTAATTATTTTGTGTTTAAGACATAAGAACAAATAACAGTTGTAATGTTAATTTTAAAGTTTTATTGTTGTAATCAGTAACAAATGTTTATGTCAAAAAACTGCCTGATTAACAGTATGTCATTTTAACATTAACTATGGTTTTACCTAGTGCTTTGTTATTAAAATATAAAATATTGTTAAGTGTTGGAAATAATATATTCTGTAAAACATAATTAAATTTTCTCATTACTGTATTATATTAATAAGACTTCACAGACATGTCAGAGTTAAAAAGTAGGTGTGCTTTCTTGGTAAATAAGAAAAAAAGGTGAAACTTGCTAAGAAATCTGTATGATGATTAAATGAATAAAACATACTAGAACTTTTTGAGATCATCATCAATAAAAAATTTTAAGAACCCAGTGAATTAGCTATGATGTCAAATCCCATAATAATGACTGTGTTTTCTTCTCACTTCTGCTTTACAGCATTTTATGAGGATAAGATGACCCAATGTAGTAGAATTTAATGATGGAAATGAATAGCTCTCAGGGAGGGCCAGCAAAAGAATCTTATTTCTTTAGGAAAAAAGAGTATAGCTTTCATTTTATTAATATAAACAGCATAGTAAAAAATATCCAGCATTTTCAAAGAGAGACAAGGATAAGATTTAAAGTTTGTCAAACTTTTTTCTTTTTTTTTTTTTAGATGGAATCTCACCCTGTTGCCCAGGCTGACGTGCAATGGTGCCATCTCAGCTCACTGAAATCTCCACTTCCCAGGTTCAAACAATTCTCTTTCTCAGCCTCTTGAGTAGCCGGGATTATAGGCACCTACCACCAAGTTTGTTCAACTTTAATAAGGATAATTTTATTTGGGATTCAGACTAACCACCAGAGAAGACCACATTTCCTGGTCCTTTCTCCAATCAGACCCACAACATCAGAACAGATCTGAACAACCCTCCTTTTTATTTTTTCTAGACAGCAATTTAGAATAATTAGGGTAATTTTTACACAAGACTCTTTGGCCCCGGATCTTATATAATATATCTTGAAAATGACCATTATTTTAAAGGTGACATAATTAAAAACAGTGACAGTAGGCATGAAGTTTAAAAGCACAGGCTGTGCAGTCATGCATATTGGTGCTGTTAGGAATTTGTCTCTCCCAACTACATGCTTTGTAGCTTTAGAAAAGTTATTAATGTTCCTAAGCCTCCATTTGCAAAACTGGAATGAACATGAAAAGATTGTTGAGAGAAATAAGAATGTAATCCGTATGAAACCCCTTGTATAATATCTGAAATAGAATAAGAAGTTAATTATTTATTATTATTAAGCCACCTTTGAACTAATTACCTCAAATGACACTGCGTCTGAGATCTGAGTTTAGGTTTACTGTATATGTCTTAAAGCCAACTCTAAACTGAAAATTAAAAATAAGTAGATCTGCTACATAAAATCTTTGAGCATTTCTATTGATTTCAATTTGGTATGCTTATGAAACTTTAGCTTATTAGCCATTAGTTGAGAGTAGTGAATGCTACTCTTAGCTAATGATGTCATGATCACATTTCTTTATCCTCTCACACCTGCAAGTTTTGCTTCCAAGCTAAACACCCACACTATCTTCTGCTTGATTACATTTTTCTTAATTAAATGGTGTGTACAGCTTGCATTTTCAGTTAACACAGCAAAAGGAGCTTGCATTCTCATAAGTCATTTTTATGAGTTGGGCCTCTATAATTTTAATGTGGCAATTAATTAAGTGCTTAATAAAACTGTGCTTTATTATAGCAAAGCCTGGTTGCAGGAGCCAAGTAACGGATTTGTCAGCATTTTTGTTACTAACTCCTTTATATCCTCTCTATAATTGTACTATAAAAATTTGCTTTGGGTACAAATTTTGAAATAGTGTAAATTGCAACAACAAGCTGTTTTTCAGTTATAAAAATAATCAATTTTAGGTGTGACCCTAAGTATGAAGAGATGGTTGACCGAATTATTTTCCTGTTTCCCTGGAGTATTGCATACATTACATCAAATTATGTATTATATCTGACTATATGTTAATGACATTTGGTCATGCTGATTAATTCTTTTAATTCTTTTGATTAAATTGTTATATCTCTAATAATGATATGCTCTTAAAGAGGATAAGATTTTAAAATATGGCATCAAATTAGGATTATAACTTAGTTATATTTCCATTAGGAAAATACTTATACACTCCTATGAGTGCATGGATCTTCCTAAAATATATTATACAAAGAAATGTCCTTATGGCAATGTTTTTCAATTAAAAACATCCAAATACAATAATTAATTTTGTTACATTTTAAGAATTATATCATGAGCAATGGTTCAGAAAATTGAGCCTTCAGGAATTCTCACTGAAATATTTATTATGCAGTGATATAAAATAATTCAAAATATGAAAAATTAACTCTAAAATATAAATATTTATGAAGGTATATTCCTATCTAGTTTGTCAGTATGGGCATTTTAGTAAAATGATGGAATTTTTCAGGAATTTTTAACTATTGGATTAGTATAAGAAAAGTAAAGAGTACATTTAAATGACAAGCTAAACATAAAATTCTTGCCGCTCTTCAGAAATAATTGAAACAAAGTGTTATATTTTTTTTTTCAGAGTGGTCCATTTTAGAAAAAGCTGAAACATAACAATAGAGCAGAATTATTCAGTGTGTGTAAGAATGTCTGCTTATTTTTCCTCTGCCTCTGTGTAAGGCCCTCAACTGTGGTTAGATAAGCATGAAAACATAAAATTTGTTGATTTAGCAATGATGAGACACAGAACAACTTATATGATATTGGTAACATCTAACAGAATAATACATACGAATGTAGGTGAGTTTAAGGGATACTTCTACCCTCTGAACTCATGGAATATGCAATCATACCCATAATAGAAAAAGCTGGAAAAAATACATGGATGGAGATTATATGTATAGCTGATAAAAGGTTTTGAAAAATTACCCCAGATTTCAATCTCTTGGCCACATTTACCAAACAAATTTTAAAATATGTAAATCAAGTCAATAAAATCAGGTACAAAAATTTTGCATGAGTGCAGTCGACTAATATTCTCATGTCTACTTTATGAGTGATTTTGTCCAAAGTGCTTTTAATTTAGAATAGCTAGTAGGTGCTTATAACTTTAGGCTAATGGACATAATGTACAATTTAATAGGCTAACCTATTACCACTATACTCAATAGTAATTTTGACATTTCAATAATATTTTTCAATATAATTTGTAATAGAATGTTACAAGATATGTAAACAGATAAAAAGTAAAGCTTGCATGTATCTGTACTCAAATATTGGAAGTTTATGTTAAAAGCACAACAGACAAATGTATATATTTTCCATACAATTTCATATCACTTAGTTGTACTGTGATTCTCCAACAACCATCAACTATCTGAATGAATATTGGCAATATATATTTAATGAAAACAAAAAGAAGACTAATGTATGTAAAATATTTCTGTAAATATCAGAACATATCAAACACTATCAAAATTATTTGATTAGGGGAGGTGGGGAGGTCGGGGAGGGATAACATGGGGAGAAATGCCAGATGTAGATGACAGGGGAATAGAGACAGCAAACCACATTGCCATGTGTGTACCTATGCAACAATCCTGCATGATCTGCACATGTACCCCAGAACCTAAAGTATAATAAAAAAAATTATAAAACTTTAGTTTACACTGTTGGTGGGCATGTAAACTAGTTCAACCATTGTAGAAGACAGTGTGGCACTCCATCAAGGATCTAGAAATAGAAATTCCATTTGACCCAGCAATCCCATTACTGGGTATGTACCCAAAGGATTACAAATCATTCTACTATAAAGACACATGAACACTTATGTTCATAGCATCACTGTTTACAATAGCAAGGCCTGGAACCAACCCAAATGCCCATCGACAACAGACTGGACAAGGAAAATGTGGCACATATACACCATGGAATACTATGCAACCATTAAAAACGATGAGTTCATGTCATTTGTAGGGACATAGATGAGTCTGGAAACCATAATTCTCAGCAAACTGACACAAGAACAGATAATCAAATGCTGCATGTTTTCACTCATAGACTAGTGTTGAACAATGAGAACACAGGGACACAGGGAAGGGAGCATCACACACTGAGCTCTGTTAGGGGGAGCCAAGGGAGGGAGAGCGGGGAGGTGGGGAGGTCAGAGAGGGATAACATTGGGAGAAATGACAGATGTAGGTGACAGGGGGATGGAGGCAGCAAATCACATTGCCACGTGTGTAACTATGCAACAGTCCTGCATGATCTGCACATGTACCCCAGAACCTAAAGTACAATAAAAAAAAAAGTGCAGAAAAAAATATATTTCATAAGACTAGACAAGAGTAACTTTAAGGCATAATAGTTGGAAATGGAGAGAGTTGGAAATGACTTCTCTGCCTATAGTTAAGTGACAGTACAGTGAAATGCTAGTAACCTGCAGAGACAGGGGCTAATTAGAAACAAGACAGTTTTCCCTGAAGAACTCTTTAAATATATAGAAAGTAGTGACATGAGGTACTGTGGAGTATAAAGATGAGAACAGGTACAAAGGCAGGAGGCTGTTCTAAAGACTAGGTAACACTTAAACTGCCAGAAAGCTACAACAACCCTAAAACCCAGATGTCTCCTCTACCCAGTTCCTCCTACTACAGAGAAGCACATAAATTGGGGAAATTGAACCAAACATATCTGAACTGAGAGGCAAAGTAGAGGGTAGAATTAAACTATGAAGAGAAAGCAAGCTAGTAAATAAAAATTAACTCAATAGGGAGAACCCAACAGGATTGATTTCCCATCAGTTAGACGATTGTTATCTGTAAAAATTAAAGTCTCAGAAAGTAAGCATATGGATACTGGAATAGCGGAGAACTCCACAAAAGATTTCTAACTTGCTGAAAATCCTACACTTAATTGCACCAGTTAAGGAAACCTGTCCTTGCAAGTCATCTTTTTTAGTACTTAACATATATTAAATGGCAAGAATGAATCAGTAGAAGGTGTTGAAAGACTCAATCAGGAAAGACAAAACTGAAACCAAACTAAAACAAAAATATTAATACAGAGCAGAAAAGACAGTAAAAACAGTAAATTGTCAAAAATCTAAACTATGACTAATATCTTCAGAGAAAAAAGTTATTGGATCTATGATTCTCCCCAAAAAAACACATTGAAAACAAAAAGAAAACATGGAATGTGAGAAAAAAAGGTATTATGGTCAAAATAAATAATTTAATAGAAGCTTTGGAGCATTGAATGATAAAATCACTGAAAATAGAAGAAACTTTGAGAAAAAAGAAAATATATAGATGAAATTCAAGAGGTTTGATATCAAACTAATGTATATTCTGAAAAAAAATGTATAAAACAAAAGAGGAAATATTCAAAGAATAATACAAGAAAACATTTTTGGACTGTAAGTAATAAATCCTAAGACCGAAAGGGCTCAGAAAAATCCCTGAGAATTAAACAAAAGAAAAAGCCAGCCCGAAATATGTAACAATGTGAATTTTCAAAACACCAGGAATAAGATAGAGATTTTAACTCCTTCCAGCATGAAATAAATAGTACATAGAAAAAATACAAGAAAAATAAACATCTTAATTCAAACAGAAAAGAGAGAAGACAAAGGAGCCATAGCTTCAACATTCTTAGTGAAAGCAATTTAAGTGTAAATTTCTTTTTTTCTTTTAAAATTTGTATTTGTATAAATTTGGGGTAGAAGTGTAATTTTGTTACATGGATATATTACATAGAGGCGAAGTGAAGGCATTAGTGTATCCATAACCTGAATAAATGAACATTTTACACATTAAGTAATTTCTTGTCATTTACCCTTCTCCCACCCCACACCTTGTCAAGTCTCCATTTTCTATCATTGGCCACTCTACGTCCATGTGTGCACCTTATTTAGTTCCCACTTGTAAGTGAGAATATTTGGTAGTTGTGAGAATATGTGGTATATTTCTTTCTGTTTCTCATTGTTTTACTTAAATAATGGTTTTAGTTCCATCATATTGCTAAAAAAGACACAATTTCATTCTTTTCTATGGATAAATAGTATCCTATTGTATATATATACCACATTAAAAAAAAAAGATTATCCACCAATTGAAAGTTAGGTTGACTTCTTATCTTTGCTAATGTAAGTAATGCTACAATAAATACATAGGTGCAGGTCATATATTTTGGATATAATAATTTCTTTTCTTTTGGGTAGGTACCCTGTATTAGGATTGCTAGATCAAATGGAGTTCTATTTGTAATTGTTAGAGACATTTCCATACTGTTTTCCATATAGGATGTACTGATTTACATTCTTACTGAGTGTATAAGCGTGTTCTCTTTTTTCTACATCTTCACAAACATGTTTGTTTTTGACTTTTTAATAATAGTCGTTTTGACTGTGTAAGGTAATACCTGAATGTGGTTTTAATTTGGATTTCTCTCATTATTAATGAAAATGAGAATTTTTTTCATATGCTTTTGGGCTATTTGTGTATATTCTTTTGAAAGATGTCTACTCACATCCTTTGCAAAGTTTTCAGTAAAACTATTTGGGGTTATTTTTGTTGTTTTTCTTGAGCTGACTTTGTTCCTTGGAAATTCTGAATATTAGTCCCCTGTTGGATGTATAGTTTGCAAATATTGTCTCTCATTCCAAAAGCTGTCTGTTCATTCTGTTGATCATTATTTTTGCTGTGCAGAAACGTTTTAGTTTAACTAAGATCCATTTGTCTATTTTTGGTTTTGTTTCTTGTGTTTCTGAGGTCTTAGTCATGAATTTTTTGCCTAGACCAATGTCCAGAAGGGTTTCCCTAGGTTTTCTTCTAGTATTCCTATAATTTGGGGTCTTGAATTTTAGTTTTTAATCTACCTTGAGTTGAATTTACATATGGTGAGACATAGGGGTCCAGTGTTGTTCTTTTGCATATCACAATCCAATTTTCCAACACCATGTATTGGAGAAAGTATCATTTCCCCAGTGCATGTTGTTGTTGACTTTCTATTTTAATCATATGAGATTATAGAATACATTGATTTTCTGATGGGCAACAACTTCAAAGAGATACTTCCAATGGATCCACTTTTATGAATTAGCTGGGGAATATTATTCCTCAAAACAAGTATAAACCCAGAAAAGAGGGTACATAATACTCTATGAATAAGAATGAGAAAGAGTAGGAGAAAAATGTGGAAAGAAAAAAAAGATAGAGGTGAGGGTAGAAATACTCCTAACGATAGCTAAGATTTCTTTAACACTTATTGCTAACTATAACAATATATAAATAAAAATATAAAATTAATATTTAATTCTCTGTAATATGGATAAAACCCACATGTATAATATTAAATAGGAAGAGCTTGCATAAGAGAGTACAAACTGTGTTATTTGATTTTCTGTAAAATTAAAAATCAGGCCAATCAACACAGCAATCTTTATTCTAGTAAAGATTCTGAATTACAATGATACAAAGTGAGTAATAAAACAATTAAAAGCCTATCTTTTTAATCCATAACTAGAGGGCCTTGACTTTGTAAACATAGAGAGATATGTGTTTGTTTGTTTTAAGAAGGAAATTTCTAGGTCAAAATGAGGATTTCTGAGGCACCAAATTGTGTATGCAAAGAAAGAGGATAATTTTAAGAAGTATATATAAATTGCTTGCTCCTACTGGAAATCGTTGCATGCCTTTGTGTACCACTTCATGAATCTAAATGATTGCTACTAATTTCAGGAACCACTTTTCCAAAGATTTAGAAAAAAATCCTTTGTATGCTTATAATGTTTTGGACTAATTCTTGCTGTCATTAACATACCTCCTCCTTTCATTTTTTACCCTCCCTTGAAAGTTGTACAATTTGTAACAATTCCCTATTCTTTTCATTCATATGCTGACCTTTGTATTTCAAAAGAAAATTTATAGTAGAGAAAGATTTTTATATCCTCACAAAGCAGAGGGAAAGTGATTATTTAACATAAACTTTGAACATTTTTCTCTCTTAGTTCACATTTACTCTACTCACAGAAACTTATATTTTTCATCCCATACCTGTGATGAAGATGATCCTCACCATTTAGAATAACACTAACTAATTCAGTTGTAGAGATAATATCTGTTATTTTACATTATTATACATATAAACTGTATTTCAAATTTATTTTAAATTGATGCATAATAATTGGCATATTTATGGGGCCCAGTGTGATGTTTTGATACATATACACAATGTACAATGATCAAATTAAGGTAGTTAGCATCTCTATAACCTCAAATATTTATCCATTTATCATTTATTTATAGTGAGAACATTAAAAACCTCTCGTTTAGTTATTTTGAAACACATGATATTATTAACTATAGTTACCTTTCTATGTCATGGAACGTCAGAACATATTCCTCCTATCTAACTATAATTTTGCATCTGTTGACCAACCTCTGCCTGTCGCTTTCTCCCCCTTGCACTTCCCATCCCCTGGTAACTACTATTCTACACTATACTTCTTTTTTAAAAAATTTATTTATGATACTTTAAGTTCTGGGGTACATGTGCAGATCATGAAGGTTTATTACACAGGTATGCAGGTGCCATGGTGGTGGTTTGCTGCATCCATTGCCCCGTTATCTACATTAGCTATTTCTCCTAGTGCTATCCCTCCCCTTGCTCTCCACCCTCTGCTATCCCTCCCCTAGCTTCCCACCCCCCAGTCCCTGGTGTGTGATGGTCCCCTACCTGTGTCCATCTACACTATACTTCTATGAGATCAACTTTTTAAGATCGTACATATGAATGAGATTATAAGATACATATCTTAGAGGTTCTCAGAGTAGCCCATGTTATTTCTCATTTTATGAGTATCATGGGCTACTACCATGTGCTAGTATCATGGGCTAGTATCATGTGAGATAAAAATGTCTTTGTAAGAGTGACTCATTACCAGATTTAATTGAATTAGACATAGTAATTTTATTGTTTTATTTTTGACAGGTACATTTTATTTGAAACAGGATTTACACACTTTAAGTTAGTTTTAATTTATAAGAGATAGGTGTATGACTTTGTCAGCCGTGTGGATGTAATCTTTATTTCTGTGATATTTAGTTGTCTCTTTAATGCACGTTTTGTGATTGTAGTTACCTTATTTAATCTGTAAACACATTAATGTCTATGTAGTTTTGATAGTAATAGCAAAAATTCTCCAAAGTTAACAATATATCTTCAAAATATGATTGTAGAAATGGAGAACAATCCATTAAAACTGTGTATTCTTCATAATTCATATTTTTTTAATCATTCACATCCATCACCTCAGTTAAAGAACGATCTGTCCTTATAACTCCATTGGAAATGTGCTTATATGTTTAGACAGATGGGCATGCCCTGAGGTTCATTTTCTAGCTTAAATGCACAATTGACTTTATGCTTTTAAGAAGCAGCTGATGGAAAAGAATTACATATACAAGAGCTTGTTCGGAATGTACAGCAGATACTCAATGTGACAAATCAGTCCATAGTCTTGACTCCTAAAAAATAGTGGTTGTATTAAGAATACATTGTTTAAAATTCAATTGCTATATATACATATAAGGACAATTTGAAAAATGTTACACTAAATTTTGGAAATACAAAACCCAACCCTTAAAAAATGAATAGTTAAACTATTCACAGTTCGTGTTCTTAACTCTTAACCTATCCTCTGGAATGTTGAGTCAACACTACTGCTGACATATCTAAAAAGCACATTTCAAAAATATTGCAACAGATTGATAGACATTATTTTTTGCCCACATTTTTCCAGGATTTATTGCAAATGCTAAAGATCAGTTATTTAAAGCTTCCCCTATTCCAGATTAATGTTTATTTTTATATTTGAAGGTATTGGCTAAATTCTTGACTGTCCACTTGTCTTCATTGCTATAATAGCAATGTTTAAGGCACATGCCCTGAGCTCTTCATCGTAACAAATCTTACCTTGATTTTAACATATTCTTGAACTACCTTTTCATATAGTCCAATGATGAGGATAAATGCATCAAATATCAGATTGATTTCTGCTTCCCTTTAAGCTGAAAATGTATTTGGATGTGGCTGACGATACAAAATCCGTTATTTTGCAGTTCAGTCATACTGATACCTTGTATAGGTAAATTATGCTATTATTCTAATCATCAGCATCATCCTTACATCTGGGTTAGAGTTTGGTATTGAAAATAAGTTAAAATAATACAGCATGGACTACTGTCTAAGGCATATAGTTTGTTTTTTAAACTTCTGATGACTCAAAAGAAAATTTATATTTATTTCATCATAATTTTAGGAAAAATTCTTACATGTAATATTTCTCAGAAAAAATGAATATTCTTGTTATTATTTTGCAACATTTTTCAAATTTTATAGCCATGTGTAAATAACTTACAGCACAGATTGCAAAGACCTTATCATTGCTGCCAATGGGCCAGTGTTGGTTCAGTTAAGTTTAGAAAAGGTGAGCAATATAATTATCTAAGTTGTCACCATCATTACAGTCCATGGTTTTGTTGTTATTGTTACTGTTTTTTGTTATGGTTAAAAAAAATTCTAAGCTGTTCTGAAGTGATTTCTTAAGAGGAAATAGCCAAAATTTGTTTATCTTTGGTTGTCTTTGCCCAAGGCATCACTCAATGTCTAAAATCAGTGGTGCTAAATCACAATGATTATATTGGCGCTCACTCCTATTTTACCCATCCAGACTCACTTGATCACTTACAGCTCAAACAAGAGGTATACTTTCTTATTCACATAAACCACATTTCATTAAATTGACAGAGGTGGTGTTTATTAATATAGAATGCTATTTTTTTTAGATAAATTTTGGCTCTTGTTGCCCAGACTGGAGTGCAGTGGCATAATCTCAGCTCACTGCAAACTTTGCCTCTCTGGTTCAGGTGATTCTCCTGCCTCAGCCTCCCAAGTAGTTGGGACTACAGGCATGTGCCACCATGCCCAGCCAATTTTTGTATTTTTAGTAGTGAAGGAGTTTCACCATGTTGGCCAGGATGGTCTCAACCTCTTGACTTCATGGTTTGCCCACCTTGGCCTCCCAAAGTGTTGGGATTACAGGTATGAGCCACTGTGCCCTGCCTAACATAGAGTGCTGTTTATTCATTTGCTGGAGCCATATCATGTCTGTTCATTTTTCATTACACTTAACATTTACAGAATATGCAATAGAGAGAAAACTCTAGAATCAGAGTTAGCAAACTAAAGCCCACAAATGCAATCCAGCCTATGGCCTGTTTTCTACAGCACGTGAACTAACCTGGTTTTAACATTTTTAAAGAGTTGCAAAAAGCAAGTAAGGACAAAACAAAACACAGTGACTAATACACGCAAGAGACTTTAGGTGGCTTGCAAATCCAAAATTATGTACTATATGGCCCTTTAGTGAAAAAAAATGCTGACCTCTGCTTCAAATAGTAGAGTATTTTTCTCTCATAAACTCATTTGTAAAGACATTATTTATTTAAGAAAATCTTATATTCAGAGAAAAATCTAGACAAGGTTTAGAAATTTCCCATATACCAAAACCCGCTCTCGTATAGCCTCCCCAATTAACATACCCCACCAGATATATGATGAATCTACATTACTACCACATAACCACCCCATGACCATTGTAATTTACATTAGGGTTCACTCTTGGTGCTGTACATTCTATGGGTTTGGACAAAGGTACAATGACATGCATCCATTGTTAAAGCCTCATACAGAGTATTTTCACTGTCCTAAAAATTCTTCTGTATTCTTTGTTTTCATCTCCCTCTTCTTTCTAATTAATCCGTGGCAACCACTGCTCTTTTTACTGTTTCCATAGTTTTACCTTTTCCAAACAGTATGCAGTTTTTTTCAGATTGGTTGCTTTCACTTAGTAATATGCATTTAATTTCCTTCTTGTATTTTCATGATTTGGTAGTTCATTTTTAGCACTGAGTAATATTCCATTTTCTGGTTGTACTAAAGTTTATCCATTTATCTACTGCAGGACAGCTTTTTGCTTCCAAGTTTTGACAATTATGAATAAAACAACTATAAACATGTTTGTGCAGGTTTTTATGTGAACTTAAGTTTTAAGTTCATTTTAGCAAATACCAAGGAGTGTGATTATTAGAACTTATGTTAAAAATACTTAAATGAACGATCCAAGATGGCCGATAGCTAACATCCCGGGATTGCAGCTCTCAGTGAAGGCACAGAGAACTAGAGGACCCCACACTTTCAAACAAATTCTGGTCACTCACGGAGCAGAAGATCCCCAGTGGAGGAAACACACGGGTTGCCAGCACGATTCTCGTGGCCAGCGCAGCAGTTCCGGCACCTCCGCACGGCAGCCCTCGGAGCAGAGTAAACAGGTTTGGAGGACCCACATGGGCCCCCAGCACAACACCAGAGCCTGGCACAGCGGCTGTGATGGCACCTCAGCATGCTCGGCGCAGAGCAAACGGGACTGGTTCCCCTTCTGACCGAGGTTTGGAGCCCCGGGAAGGCAGAGTCGCCTACTACCGACACAAAAAGGAAGTCCGACAGGAGAATCCTGGGAAGAAAAGCACCATCAGTTTTAACGCCGCTGCTCTGGCCCTGGGAACTAATAACCTGGATGCCCACTCAAGAGACCTAATCTGAAAGTTGGTAAATTCAAAGATGACAGAAGGATAAATTTACAATCATGGGAAGAAACCAGCATAAAAATGCTGAGAATACTCAAAGTCAGAATGCCTCTCCCTCTAAAGATGAGCACAGTTCCACATCGACAATGGAACAAGGCTTGATGGAGAACGAGCGCATCCTGATGACAGAATCACTCTTCAAGGGATGGATAATAAGAAACTTCTGTGAGTTAAAAGAACATGTTGTAGCCCAACGTAAAGAAACTAGGAACTTTGAAAAAAGGTTTGACAAAATCCTATTGAGAATAGACAACTTAGAGAGGAATATAAGTGAATTAATGGAACTGAAGAATACAATACAAGAACTCTGAGAAGTAAGCACAGGTTTAAACACTCGAATTGTTCAAGCAGAAGAAGGGATATCAGAGGTCAACATCCACCTTAATGAAATAAAACGTGAAGAAAAGATTAGAGAAAAAAGGATAAAAAGGAATGAGCAAAGTCTCCAAGAAATGTGGGACTATGTGAAAAGACCAAATTTACATTTGATAGGTGTACCTGAATGCGATGGAGAGAATGAATCCAAGCTGGAAAATATCCTTCAGGATATTATTCAGGAAAATTTTCCTAAACTAGCAAAGCAGGTCAATATTCAACCCTGGGTAATACAGAGAACACCACAAAGATATTCCTCAAGAAGAACAACCCCAAGGCACATAATCGTTAGATTCACCAGGGTTGAAACGAAGGAGAAAATACTAAGGGCAGCCAGAGAGAAAGGTCAGGTTACCCACAAAGGCAAGCCTATCAGACTTACAGCAGATCTCTCAGCAGAAACTCTACAAGCCAGAAGAGAGTGGGGGCCAATATTCAACATCCTCAAAGAACAGAACCTTCAGCCCAGAATTTCATATCCAGCCAAACTAAACTTCACAATTGAAGGAAAAATAAAATCTTTTATGAACAAGCAAGAACTCAGAGATTTTATTACCACCAGGCCTGCTTTACAAGAGCTTCTGAAAGAAGCATTACACACAGAAAGAAACAACCAGTATTAGCCTTTCTAAAAATATACCAAAAAGTAGAGAGCACCAACATAAAGAAGAATTTACACCAACGAATGGATAAAACAGCCAGTTCACATCGAATGGCAGTAACCCTAAATTTAAATTGACTAAATTCCCCAATCAAAAGACACAGCCAAAACCCAACGGCATGTTACATCCAGACCTGTTTCACATGCAAGGATACACAAAGACTCAAAACAAAGGGATGGAGAAAGATTTACCAACCAAATGGAGAGCAAAAATAAATAAATAAATAAAAAGCAGGAGTTGCAAATCTCGTATCAGATAAAATAGATTTTAAAGCAACAAAGATACAGTGGTAAAAGGATCAATGCAACAACAAGAGCTAACAATCCTAACACCCAGATACATAAAGACTTAGACTCAATGAGACAGAAAATTAATAAGGAAATCAAGGACTCGAACTCAGATCCAGAACAAGTAAACTTAATAAATATTTATAGAGCTCTCCACTTCAAATACACAAAATATACATTGTTGTCAATACCACATCACACCTACTCATAAGTTTAAATGAAACATTGATTGGCCATTATTAATATCCATTTTTTTTTCAGAATAAAGAAATATTTCTATTTACTCTCCCTCTTTCTCTTCCTCTCCTTTACTTATTATTTTTTTTTTTTCTTTCCTTCTCTTAAGAAATCAACTTGTAAACCTCTAGATCCAGGTCAGCAATGTCTCTCTCATTGCTTGATTTCCTTCCTTCCCTTCCCTCCCTCCCTCCCCCCTTCTTTCCTTCCTTCCTTCCTTCATCCCTTCCTTCCTCCCTACCGTCCTCCTTCCCTCCCTTCCTGCCTTCCTCCCCCCCACAAAAGAAAATACGTTAAGTTTTGTGAGAAACTGTCAAACTGCACAGACTGGTTGTTTTGTTTGTGGTTTTATTGTTTTGCTTTGTTTTTAATTCCTCTCAAGTTTTTTGATGGCTACTAACTGGTTTGGAAAGAATACAACCAAAAGTCCTTTCTGTCTCTTCCCACTAAAAAGATGAGTGAAGAGAAAATTTTCAGCACCTAGTTATTCGTATTTTTTTCAAATATATTTTTCCTGGTTTTATCTTGTCTACCTTTAAGTTCCCATAAGCGAGCTGTACCCAGATGACTATTCTGCTATCTATCATCTATCTATCTATTTATCTATCTATCTTTCTATCTTTCTATTATCTATCTATCTCAGCTATCTTCTGTCTAATCTATCATCTATCTACCTATTTACTAATATATCTATGTATCAATTATCTATCACTCTATCACTCATCTCTCTACCTATCTGTCATCTAACTTTCTATCTATCATCTGTACATGTGCCTATCTATTTATCTTATCTGTCTATCTAATCAACTCTCTGTCAACATCTATCTACCTGTCATCTACCTATCTGTCTACATATCTATCATCTGTCCATCTAGATACATATTCATTTAATTTCTCTATCTATCTGTGTGTGTGTGTGTGTGTGTGTGTGTGTGTGCATGCATTTGTGTATTTTGGGAAGCAAAAAAATGTGCATCTCTCTCATTCAAATTGTTTACCCTATATAAATATTTTGATTACTTGGGAATAAGAAACAGAAATGTCTTCTTTTTTCAAATGAGAGTTCTTTTTATTGATTTTTTTTGAGATACTAGTACCACAGAATAAGCTTAACAGATCTACAGAAAATATTTTGCTGAGTAGTTGGCACTATACCATAGAAGTAACATTATGCTTATTTAATGTGTAAAGAAATCAAAATAAAGTGTTATAATTGCCATAAGTATTAACTCTTCAAAACAAGCAAACGAAAACCTGGGAATAAATGATGAAAAATAAAAAACATAATGAAGAAATGAGGAAATCTTGATCATTTTGAAGAAAAGGAATTTCAGAAGCTGTCAGCTGAACTCCTCTGGCATAACATTTCTTGCTGATGTAATTCAAGGCTCATTAGGACTAAAAAGTAAATGAAGCAGAAAATCTACTCAAGACTCTGAAATCATATATAGTCCAGTAGAATTGTACTTTGCCTACTAGTACAGCATCTTCGGACAGTTTCCCTAGGAAATGAACTGTGAGGCAGAGATTTGCAAGCCAGTTAGTTATTTAGATTACTGTTAATAAAATGCATGCAAGAGGATAAGTGGAAAAGATTAGGAGAGGAGACATTGATTTGTGACTCAGTAGTACCAGAAGACTCAGCCAATTTCATCAGGAACTCTGGAGCTGACATGATGCCTCAAATTGCTGAGAATTTAAATAAGAAGGGTAGTCCACTGTATTAGTTCATTTTCATGTTGCTGTTCAGAACATACCCAAGACTGGGAAATTTAGAAAAGAAAGAGGTTTAAGGGACTCACAGTTCCATGTGGCTGGAGAGGTCTCACAATCATGGTAGAAAATGAAAGACAGCAAAGACCTGGAATCAACCCAAATGCCCATCGATGATAGACTGGATTGGGAAAATGTGGCACATATACACCATGGAATATTATGCAGCAATCAGAAATGATTAGTTCGTGTCGTTTGTAGGGACATGGATGAATCTGGAGAACATCATTCTCAGCAAACTCACACAAGAACAGAAAATGAAACACCGCATATTCTCACTCATAGGCGGGTGATGAAAAATGAGAACACATGGACACAGAGAGGGGAGTACTAAACACTGGGGTCTATTGGGGGGAAAGGGGAGGGCCAGTGGGAGGGGGAGGTGGGGAGGGATAGCCTGGGGAGAAACGCCAAATGTGGGTGAAGGGGTGAAAGCAAACAGAACACACTGCCATGTGTGTACCTATGCAACTGTATTGCATGCTCTGCACATGTACCCCAAAACCTAAAATGCAATAAAAAAAAAGAAAAAAAAAAGAAAATGAAAGACACATATCACATGGTGGTAGACAATAAAAAATAGTTTGTACAGGGAAACTCCCCTTTTAAAAACCATCAGATCTCATGAGACTTATTCACTATAATGAGAATAGCACTAGAAAGACCTGCCCCTAGATTCAATTATTTCCCACTGTGTCCATCCCAGAACATGTGGGAATTATGGGAGCTACAGTTCAAGATGAGATTTGGGTGGGGACACAGCCAAATCACATCAACCACTGTACTCTGCATGAATGAATCAGTAGGTATACTTCTGTTTAGCTGTGATATAATTTGGCTTGTTTGTCCCTTCCAAATCTCATGTTGAAATGTGATCCCCATTGTTGGAAGTAGGGCTTGGTGTGAGGTGTTTGGGTTGTTGAGGTGGATTCTTCATGAATGGCTTGGTTCCCTCCCCTCGATAATGAGTGACTTCTCACTCTATGGGTTACCTTGAAATCTGATTGTTTAAAAAAAATAATGGGTATCTCTTGCTCTCTCTCTCTGTCTTGCCATGTGTCATGCCTGCTCCCCCTTTTTTTGCTTTCAACCATGAGTAAAAGCTGCCTCTGAAAAAGCCAAGCAAATGTTGGAACCATGAGCCAAGTAAACCTCATTTTTAAACCTTGGCAGTTTTTTTTTAATAGCAGTGCAAAATGAACTAGTGTGAGCTGGTTAAGGGCTGTAACCTTATCCTCACTGAAGGTCAAATTCCACAGAAGGGCTCCACTGATTGTCACCAGCAAACAAGAGTTTGGCTGGGAATGAGCACCAGATTTCTAAAGGGGAGACTAAGTTGTCAGACCACAGCACACACTACAGTCTACTCTTTGCTCTGTTCAAATCTTCTATATTCACATAGTAATTTTATGCCACCTGGAAACAGTTTCTTAAGATTCTGGAGTTTTGTCATTGCTGATTTTTATTTCCCCTCTAGAGAATCATAAACTAGAAAAATTCGTGACAAAAATACAGCACTGGTGATGAGGCTGTGCCTGTTGTTTATCACTCATTTCCTCCTCATTTAACCATTCTAAATTTCTCTTAAATTTGGCCTGTGCCTTTGCAGATTTAGGCACCTCACCTGTAGGGGTGAGCAAGGCCCTCATGCTTGAGGGGTTAGAGTCACTGGATAACATGAATGATCAAGAAGCTGTGGGAAGTGGTAGCAATAAAAGGTCATGATCCCTTGTGCAGTTACAGATCTGAGCCAGTATTTAAATATAGAAACCTTTGAGGGGAGGCTTGATCCACACAAGAAAAGAAAAGGAAAGCCCTGGAGCAACAAAAGATTTTTGGTAATGAATCTCATCATTTTTTTCCTAAGGAGAACTACAACCATGATTTAAGTAACCATACACGGAGGAAAGAATATCTAGATATACTGAGAAAGTCATAACACAAAACCATATATGGAAGATGCTCCGAAAATGTATAGCAATATATTTTGTGATAATAGCATATGTAAGAAATGTAAGACAGCACTAAACCAAAATATGGAAAAGAGAAATTGGGAATGCACTATTGAAAGGTCTATATTTCATATGAATTGTGTCCTTCCATTTATCCTCTATTACTCTTTCTTTTTCTTGAGTTATGGCAATGGTAAGTAGAAAGATGTAAAAGAAAATAATTAAAATGAAACAAAGACAAATTAAGATAGAAAAAAAGTGGGAAATTATTAGTTACTCTGGGATATCATTTTTGTCATATTGTAAAAAGTAAAAATAGCTGTCAACTTCTGAACACTTATTCTCATTTATACTGTATAACAATCAAGTCATACCTACATGATTATACTTCACTATAATAATTCAGCACAGGCATCAACTCTGGTCTAATCCATATCCTCTACTTATTGTACAATGCTGTGTCATTTTTCCTTTAATATTTCAATTCTTAGTGAAGTACCTTCAATACATTATTCTCTTTATGTTGCTTGAAACAAGAATTATTCTGAAATGTTTTCTTAAGATGAACATAATTTTAAGAGCTACTATGTTAGCCTTTTGCAATCAAACACATGAAATATACATTCTTCCAGATTTACTGATGTGCATTCTAAATCATAATTTAACCAGATGCTTTAAATGTGCTTTGGAAGGAGGTGAAATATAAAGTCAACAAAATGATAAGTATCTATAGTCTATCATACTCTATTAAAATATTCATTGGAACACTATCAAAATTCCATAACTAAATATCTATGACACAAAGTGTGCTTTACAAGATGTGAACATTTATGAACTAAGAAAATGCAGTGCCTTATTTACAAATATATATATATCCAAGGTGATTCACTCTCCACGGGAATATCCAGTGCCCCTCTCAGGAAAATAGCAACTTGGAATAGAATCTAGCATACCTAAGGTATTTGGGGAACAGGGATGCTTATTTCCTCTGCCTGTCTTGGCTGCCTGCATGGATACCCATGTGTCATCCCTTCAGGATAGATTCTTGTGCACATGCTGAAGACTTGTCTTTCTTGACATAGGCCAGAGGCATTGATGTGCAGCAGGTTTCTTTAGTCATCAACCATGACCTTCCCACCAGCAGGGAAAACTATAACCACAGAATCGGTCAAGGTAGACGGTTTGGCCCTAAGGGTGTGGCTATTAACATGGTGACAGAAAAAGACAAGCAGACTCTTCAAGACCTAGAGACCTTCTACAACACCTCCATTGAGGCAATGCCCCTCAATGTTGCTGAACTCCTCGGAGGGGCTGTCCTGCCACCTAGCCCCAGCCAGAGTTCAGCTTGCGGGGTGACGAGAACAAGCAGGAGCGGGGAGGGAAGGGAACTAAGGGATGAACATCTTGTCATTTCTTTTCTTTGACTAAATGTCACTTTTTGAGGAAAAAAAAAACCCCACCATATTCTGGAGCTTATAAATATGTATTTAATTTAACCCTTAACAAGGCAAATGACTCATACATAATACATAAAATATATTTAAGAGAAACATTTACTCATAAACTAATTGTCAGTATTAAAAGAAATAACACTTGTTTTGATTTGCTAGCACTTTACAAGGTATTGTAGGATTTAAAAAATATACAAATACATATCTCGAATTCATAAAAATAATTTCATGCACACTATAAAACTATATCAACATTATAATAATGGATTATCAACCAACAGAGCCTAGGAAAACATTACTGGTAAATATCAATATAAGTATCAACTTCCTGATGCTAGGTGCAGAGTTAGATACCTTTATTAATAATCTGAAACAAAGAAGATATTTTTAATAAGATCTTACTAAATTCATAAAATTGGTATTTAGAGTGGAAATTTATGTAATATATTACACAGTAAAAAGATCAAAGAAATATATTTTACAGTGATAAAGGTATAATCATTTAAAGTGGAACATATGGAATTAGAAAGTAAAGCTTCTGTGGAAAAATAATCAAAAGGATGCTATCAGTGAGATGGGTTGCTTAGAAAAATATAATTTATTAAAATCTATAAAGGCTGCTGCTGAACTGTAAATTAAATGAGTGAGCATTGTGCTGTGACACCAGGAAACATCAATATATGTGTGACTCAATATTCAGAGTTTGTGCCTCATTATAGAAAGCATTTCTATTTCTTTTCAAGTGTTCCTGGTGAGAACTAAATTACATATTTAAAAAAACAGAAGCTGTTATGATCATGAAATATAAACAGCATTAAACAGCTTTACAATAAATGAATCTAACAAAGCTTGATCTCATAGAAGTAGGTAGTAGAATGGTGGTTACCAGAGGCTGGGATGGTTGTTGGGGGAATGGAGATATTGGTTAAATTATGTATAGTTACAGTTAGATAGGAAGAAGAGTTCACGAAATCTATGGCTCAACATGGTGACTATAGTTAATGATGATGTATTGTTTTCTGGAAAAATGCAGAGTGAATGTTAAATGTTTTCACCAGAAAAATGATAACTATGTGAGTTTTTAATTAGCTGAATTTAACCTTTCCACAACATATGTATATTTAGAATCATCATGTTATACATAATATATGCATACATTTCTGTCAATTAAAAAATTTGAAAAGAAATACATAGCACAAAACCATGGAAGAAATAATATATTACAATGACTTTAAAAGATGATTAATTTTTTCTGAGCAAAATCTTCACAGTAACATTTTTAGATATTACAAACTGGTAGGCATTTCAGTACTTGATTTGAGCACCTTCAGTATTACAAAGTACATATTACCTTCTCATTTATTATTTACTTGAACATTAAAAATAATTTTGAGGTGCCCCAAACATTCACTTTTTATGGGTTCATTTAGAAACACTTAACAAGGTGGACTAAAATAATCCTGCAAGTTGACACTGCTTGAGAAAATGTAAATGAACTATTAGGAATCCTAAGTGATGGGACTTTCTTAAACCCTTCATCTATTTTTTCGTTGGAGTGCCTTCTTACCAGAAAGAATAAATATGTATTTTCCCCAGTGTAAGCTCTTCCCCTGATTTTACTGATTCAAAATGTTAGCTAATCTTTAGTATGCCTTTAGGTTATCTTTTTCACTAATAGTTTATTAGTTGTTGAAAGCACAATAGAGCAGAATCAATGGCTCAAAGAAAGAGCTAATCCTGATGTAGTATAATTCTTGTTAGAATATTAAGAAATAGCTGGCTTTTTTTCTCCATAGAGGCACAAAGAAGCAGTGTAAATTTAACATAGTTTCATTTAGTCTTTAGCAATATTTTAATCCAATGGTACTACCTAATCAATTGAAAATGTCTGACTATGCATACAATTACTCCATTTCCAGATCTATGACCTTATTCTCTGTCTATTGGCTTTGCTAGAAATGCCCTTAATTGTTTTTCATGGAGCATTCCAATTCACAGCCCAATAATAAATTTGAATTAATAGTCTAATTAAAGATTATAAAATTAAAACCATGTTTGACACGTATAGAGCGTATCAAAATTTATCTCCATGAAAATTTAGCACAAACCACTTAGAGTATTTTTTCAAGTTCTGAAAACAAAATCTGAAAGTTAAATTAATAGAAAGTGTTGATTAAATTAGCATAGCTACACTGTGCAAATAAAATATATTACAAAGACTCTTTTTTCCCCTCTGAGTATGAAACATTCTTCCAACGTCTATTTATTAGAAAATTTAATCAAGATGAAAGTAAGGTGACTTCAGTTTGGTCACAAACACAGTACACCTCATTTTCAGAGCTAAATAGGAGTGAACTGTCCTAAGTGTGAAAAGCTATTTTTCAAATAAAATAGGAAAAGATCAGATCAGACCACCTGTGACCATTATCCACATCTAGCACAAATAGCCCTGGTGAGAGAACAAAATCAGTTCATTTTCTTCTTGAGAACAAGGTGTATTTGCCAGAGAAGTTTTGTTGTTTTCTGTGACTCTCACAGACAAATAGAAATAACAACCAGATTCTCCTCAGACTGATAGTAAGGTTAGACACTAAAGATCAGACATACCTCCTTCTGATCCATAAACTTACAGTCAATTCATTGTTACAAAAGGGGAATCTTTAAAATAAATAGCATAGCTATGAAATGTTTGTTTTTCAATTGTAAGTTTCTGTATTTATATATATGTACACAATATGTATTTATATATGTGTGTGTACATATATAAATACATCTACTTATATGTATATATGTATATTTATTCTTATGTATGTTATATGAAATAAAGATTTTACAGTTGCAATTTAAGAAGTTATAATTTTTACATAGATTATTTATTTACATTTATATTTGACCAAATAGATGCATTGAATATATAAAATAATGTAACTGACATGTCTTAATGTGTTTTTAGGATTTGATACCATTAATATAATTGTTCAGTAGCAAAAAATCACAGTTTTTGAAATACAGGTTTTAAAGAAACTTTCTGATTTTTCCTAAGCATTCATATTTAGAAGGGGATTCTTTGATCTTTGTGTGCTGCTAGAGAAGTAATTTTACCTTTCTGAGTATAATTTTCCTAATGACTAAAGTCAGCATGTCACAACATTTGCCTTCTGTGATTACTTCTATAGTTCTCTAATTCTCTAATTCAATGAATTATTTTAGCATCATATATGTGTTAACTTTACATATTCATGCTCTTTGTCTTTCAAATTTAAACTTTCCTTTATGTAAGATATTGACCATCTATTATGTATTAGAATCTATGGTGGACAGAGAAGACAAAAATATATTAAATTTATTTTATCAACATAAAATATACAATTAAATTATTGCACTAACATATCTTGAAGCTGTCTTAAAGATGACTCCGAACAATTTTATTGTAATAAAAATAAATAACTTGAGTCAAAAAGATGCTAGAAAATTAATAAAAGTGCACATAGTTCTTTTTTTGCCCTAACCCCATCTCTCCTATACCTTGTTTCCTTCATAGCCCCTGCTAACCACCATTCTACTCTGCTTCTATGAGTTTAAGTTTTTTAAGATTCCATATATAAGTGAGGTCATACAGTGTCTGTCTTTGTATGCCTAATTTTTTTCACTTAACATAATATGCTCTAAGTTCATTAAATTACACATAGTTTTTTGCAAAGAAGTAATTCTCCCATATTTCTTAGGATTTTTGTTTTATTTTTTAAAGAGTTTATTGTATTTTGTTTTGATTACACATATATTATATACTCACTTAAAAATATATACTCAATATACACTTAGTGGAAGTTTAAAAAACAGAAAAGTTAAAAAAAATCACTGTTAGTATTTTGTTACATTTACACATCTTTTAACTATGTACTTTATGTATTATTTTAGACTTTACTTAGCATTATAAGTAATTTCCAAGTTCAGTTTTTGAAAGTTGTAATCTAAATGCTTTCATAATATGCCATAAGACACAATATAATATTTTTGCATGCTGAATTTAATATTAATTCCCATTTATTTCATGTTCACAGAAGACTAGAAATAAATATCTTTATCCATATACTTATATATAATTTAAGTATCTGAATTGAAATGTATTTTTTCTTATACTTTCAGTTATCAAAAATGTGATAAGAATATTTATGATGATGAATTATATTTTCTCATTACTCAGTATTTCCTATTGATAATTTCATTTTGTAAGTCTCCAATTTGTGTCAACCTATCTCCTGAAAGCTACAAATGTTAGTCTATACAATTTGCAACTTCCTTCTCAATTCATATGATGATCAGTTTCTCCAATATACCCTTGTAACTGAAAAAAATCAAATTATTTTTACAAAAACAAAAAATGCTATTTACATGTATTTCTTTCAATACCTTCACTGGTTCTTTTTTTATTAGAGTAGGAAATATGACTCTTCTGACTGCTCAGAATGCTCTCATAGCTTGCCTTTCCTAGTTCTTCATGGATTTCTCCAAGAATTATATTACATTTCCAGAGGCCAAAAAATCACATTTTTTAATAATTACATATCTATGCTCTTGATACCCTCCTACTAATCTGAGTTTCCACATCTGTCTAAACCCATCAGGAAAAGCAGCCTTTACTTATTAGAATTCCTGTGGCATTCACTGACACCACTATGCATTTAATGCCTACTTGTATGAAAATTTCTTTTAGTTTTTAAGTAAAATTTTAGTTTTACTCTTTATATACCAGCTCATATGATGCTCTTTGGAAATCAGGGTTTTATATGACCCTATTTCTTTGTCACAATAGCTGTGGTAGTGTATAACATGCAGCAGATGCTTGATAAAATAATTGTTTTTATACTCACTGTTTAATTCACCTACAGAAAAGGTTGTGTTTATATACAATGATGCATAATAGAGAGGATATTAGTCAACAGTATGAACAAATATACTTTTAACTTTGTTCCACATTACTCGTCACAGATATTTCTCATAATTTTATTAAACAGTGAATAGATCCATGTGAAATAAATTGAAGGCACACTTAAAAATTTTTACTTATAGAAACATAGAATAAATTTACATATTCCATTTTATATGTAATATAGAAAAAAACTCTGAAATTGTTGTAAGAAGCCCTTTTTCTAGGTTAACCTCTGTCTTTTATAAGCTAGGGATTCAACTCACGTCACTGAGACAGCTTTATCATCTTTAGAAAAAAGGCTGTTTCTCATGGTTATTCTGGGAACAAATTAAATAATGAGTATTATAACACTTTAAAAATTGTCCAACATCCATTAAACATCAACCAACATTTTTCCTTGTACTTGTTCTTCTACCGTGTTTGGTATTATTCTACACGTTCCTAATAATACAGTTAAAAATTAGTCACATGTGTGCTCATAGTATAGACAAATAATCAGAGACAATGATATAAAAAAATCTACAATATTTGTAAGTTGACTATCCTGTTGGTTCCAGTTACTGGAAAAAGTAGTATTATGAATTTTGAATTTTACCCTATAAAACAACACAATTTCAAAAGGTAATAAAATGAAACACTTCCAGGATTTTTCACTGCATTCAAAATTCTAAAAGGAGTCATAGTTGCTAGCAATTATTTAAATATGATTAATAAATAAATGAAATTAAAAATAAAATAAAATGAAATTAGAATAGAGCATGTGTCAGTTTTGTTATACAAGGTGATGGCCAAGCAAAATAAAAATAAAAAATAGCTACTGGCCATTTTTGAATATCATTATAAATTGGTTTGTGGAATTATATAATAAAAATAATATAGATATAATATGATAATTGAAAGATTTAAATAGGGAAGCTTCTTATGAGAATTATAGAAATTCAAATAGGAGGGGTAAGATGTAGAGGCTTTGATATCTTTTTACCTCCCATATTAGAAAAATTATGGAACTGAATTGTAAGACAACTTATGAATGTATATTTACTCATTAAGCTTCTGAGAAATTTATGTGTGACAGAGAAAGTCAAAGTTTTTTTCAAAAGCAATCTTTTAGATGCATTAATATTTGCTGTCATTACTCTGGAAATCACCAATCTGATAACTTGACCTTAAAATGTAAAAAGAAGTCCCCATTCTTTTCCTTTTTTTAAGCTATATCAGTTAACAATGAAAGTGAAAGATAATTGGCAGATAGTAGGTCTAAATATTTGTGGAATAAAATAAATAAATGTATTATTTAATTATGGTTGAGTTTCTATAAGACACATATTTGTTGCCTATTAGCTTAAATTATATCTGCTTAAATAAATGATCACCCAGAAACTGAAATTAAATACTTGATATTCTCTTGAAATTTTTCTGTAGAAATGTTGCCAACAATGTAACAGATCTTCCATCTCTCTGGTTAGCTGCTAGTAACTAAATTGCTATTTGCTAATAAAACAATTGTGTTTTCTACATTTGAAAAAGAGAAAAATCGCAATCGTACTTTCTACAAAGAATTTCAGAATGCAACAAAAATAGTGTGTAACTCTTTAATTCTCCTTTTAAAAATGTTAACATTAGAAGGAGTGATATCTGGTAAGGAAGAGTCCAGTCTGTGATTTTCAAACAGCTGTGACTTCCTGAAAACTGACTTTCAAAACCTAGGCTATTAAATTGATCCAATTTTATTGGGGGGAAAAAAGCCCTAGCTAGCTCATATCTGGATTAGCACTTTCATGTCTTCTAATCTGCAGTAGGATGACCTCAGGACAGACATCTGTGTGTATGTCTTGGATGAGTTCACATACAACCATCTGTTCATGGAAGAGTAGCCTCCTCAAAATTGGTCAGAACCTTTGATAAGAGACACAGACTGCACAATTTTTTTTTCACGATTGATGTACTCTCCTATTATTTTATGCTGAAATAAAAACATGGAAAATGCTGTGTTCTAAGGTATATCAATTCATTTTAAAATAGCTAAAGCAGTGGAGTCCTACTACAGTTTATTTCCAATATAAATGAAAGCTTTAAAAAAAATTAAATCTAATATTTAAAGTTTGAATGAGTATCATTTAGAAATATATAAAAATAACAAATACATTATTAACAAAAGCAAATTACTGATTATAAAATAGCACTAATTGTTACATGTTAAAGAAAATGGGGCAAAACCTGAAAGAACAAGTACAGCATAACTATAGTAACTAATACCTTGTTTCATACTTGGAAATTACTAAAAGTAAACGTTAAATATTCTTATCACAAAAAGTAAGTATATAAAGTGATGGATATGTCAATTAGCTTGCTTTACTCTTCCACATGTATACATATAATCAAAACACCACATTGTATGCCACAATATATAAACTTTTTCTCTTGTCTATTAGAAATACTCATTTAAATAAATAAATATATATTTTTAAATGAGTTGAACTTGCTGTGATTGAGAAACAAAAGCAACAGAAGACCTACCATTTTTCCAACAGGCAATAATAAATCTGTAGGATACAAGTTACCAGGTGATCAGAATAATGACTATTTTAAATTTTCCATAGAATAATACAACCACAATAAACAGTATTTATTTTTTAAAAAGCAAACATTTTGTTAGAAATATGTCATTTTTGAGCTACTTGAAACAGCACCAGCCTATTGTTAAGCTGTGTCTCTAGTGGATTATTTTAGGGACTTTCAATTTGTTTAATGAAAGCCTCAGTAGTTAACACAATAAATGTCATTTTTCTATGGTGAGGTTTTGCTTATTTGTCTTTATTTTTACATTTACTTTACTCATACAAGTTCACTGCATATCTAGGTAATTTGGCAAGTGAATTGACTTTCATATTGTGTTTTCATCTCAACCCATCCTTGCATGATCACTACATATATATGTTCACATATATATGTATATATATATATACGTAAACACACACACATATATATATAATTTTTTCATTTACATATAGTTATGTACATACATATACTCACTATATATGTGCTGATCTATATATACTATGTGTATATATGTATGTGTACATTTGGAAGAAGGTTATGTATTAACCGACATGCCAACTTTTGGATGAGCTTGAAAAATGATTTTAATTTTACCATCTTGTATCTTCTGTCAAAACCTTTAATATTAGTCCTAGTTAAAACAATAAAAAAATAGATTATGTTCTAATTCTCTTTTGTCAAAACATTTTTCTCATACTATATACATGAGTTTCACCTTCTGGGAAAATATATAATTTAGGCTTTATGCCTTTTAAAGTAATTGAGATACAGATTGAATTGTGGTATTTAAAAGAAACAAAAGGTTACTTTAAATGTGGTGATCAGGTTATCAGGTTTGTGAGTTCCAAATACATCCTTTATATGCCAGGCACGGTACTAATCGTGAAGCATTTGTTTCATTGCATGTCTTTCTAAATTTTTTCTACAAAGGGAAAAATTATGATTTGTTTAATTTTACTTTTCTGGAGAATAAGTTCTTAAAATAATGAGGTTCTTTCTACTTCCATATTATGCAGGGACAGATATTTTGGGGAAAAAATTCACTGAAAAAATACAGGAAACTCTAAGATATAGATAATATCTAATGAATATGATCCTAACTATATAACTTACATAATAGTTATATTACCCATAAGAAGATCAAAACAAATGTTAACAGTATATAACATCCTTCATTTTATTCACAATAATAGGTACAGCTTTGCTTTTGGGTAAATAGGTGCAGCTATATATAAAATTGATCCAATTAATTGCACATATATATGCAGTGTGGAGTGCAGTGGCATGATCTTAGCTCACCGCAAACTCTGCCTCCCGGGTTCCAGTGATTATCTTGCCTCAGCCTCCCGAGTAGCTGGGATTACAGGTGAGTGCCACCAGGTCTGGCTAAGTTTTGTATGTTTTGGAGATACAGGGTCTCACCCTCTTGGCCAGGTGGTCTCGAACTCCTGACTTTAAGTGATCTGCTGGCCTTGGCCTCCCAAAGTGTTGGGATTACAGGCATGAGCCACAGCTTCCAGCTGAGAGTATATATATTTTTATTAAGTAAGTTGCTAAATTCTTTATATTTTCTGCTGTTACTAGAAATGGTATCTTCATTTTTGCATGACTGTTTCTGTATTGAAACAGTGAAATGCACAAGTCCTAAATGTATATTTGTTTCTTCTTTGAAAAACTTACAAACCTGTATAATTCACACATGTATCAATATATAGACTGTTCTCTCAACCCCAGAGATCCTTCTCTTGCCTCATACCAACCGATTACCATTTTTGCTGAAGCAAGTATTTTTCTGATCCCTGTCACTATAGATTGTTTTCCTATTCTAGCACTTTGTACTTTTACGTGCCTGACATCTTCCACTCAAGTTTAATATTCTTGAGATTATCCATATTGTTGTATTAGTAGTCTATTCACGTTACTGATGAATAGCATCTCAGTGTATGACTAGGTCAGTTTGTTTATCTTCCTATTGAAAGAAATATGGGCTGTTTCCAGTTTTGGAAAACGTGATTAAAGTAACTGAACATCTTAGTGTAAGACTGTGTGGACTCCTTCATCTTCTTCCTTTCTTTTTTCCTTCCTTCCCTTCCTCCCTCACTCTCTCCCTCTCTCTCTCCCTTCTTGCCTCCCTCCGTCCCTACCTCCTACCCTTTCTTCATCCTTCCTTCTTTCTTGTTTAATTTATTCCTTCCTCTTCCTTCCTCTTTCTTTGTGTTTCTGTATTTCTCCCTCTCCTCCTTTCTTCTTTCCTCATTTCCTCTCTTCATCCTTCTTTCTTTCCTTTTTTTGTTTTTTGATAAATATCTAGAAGCAAAATTGCTGAGCTATAGAGTAAGTGAATGTATAACTTCATAATAATTTTTCCAACAGATAAAAAATAAGTTTGGTCCATTTTGTTCCATCAGTAAGAAAATTCAGATGGCTTCACATTCTTGCCAAGTTTTATGATTGCCAGAAGTTTGTTTTAACTGTATTTGTTTCTTTACTATTTTAGAAATTAAATGTAGTTACCTCTAAGAATTGCCATTGCTATACTCACAAATATGGGATTTTGTGTTTTTATTATTATTATGTTAAAATGTATTTTAAAATTTTTGTTTAGATTGCTTTCTTTGGCTCTTGGATCACAAATGTGGTTTGTCTAATTTTTAGTTTTTTGAAAATTTTTAAAAATATTATTTGATTAATAGTTGTTTCATAATATAGTTTTGGTGAACATAATCTGTATTATTTTGATTCATTAAAATTTATAAACTCTTTTAAAAATTATAGATTCAGTGGGTACATGTGCCAGTTTTTTACATGAATATATTTCAATAATAATGAGGTTTGGGCTTCTAGTGTCTCCATCACTCAAATTGTGAACCCTGTTCTCAAGAGGCAATTTTTCATCCCTCACTCCTCACCTCTTCCCCTTTTTTGGATCTCTAGTGTCTATTATTTCTACCTTCATGTCCACGTGTACCCATTGTTTAATTCATTTATAAGTGACAGCATGTGGTATTTGAGTTTCCATTTTTGAGTTATTTCACTTAGAATCATTGCCAACCTTTTGCTTGCTGCAAAAGATTTTGATTTCATTCATTATTTTGGCTGCAGAGTATTCCATGATGTATATATACCACATTTTCTTTATCTAATCATTTATTGATGGACACTCAAGTTGATTCCATGATTTGCTATTGTGCATTATAGTGCTGTAATAAACATGTAAGTCCAGGTGTCTTTTTTATATAATATATTTTTTCCTTTGGGTAGATACCCATTAGTGGGAATGCTAGGTCAGAGAGTAGTTTTATTTTTAGACCTTGAAAAATCTCCTTACTGACTTCCAGAGAAGCTGTACAAATTTACATTCCCTTCAGCAGTGTATAAGCATTCCCTTTTCCCCACAGCCTCACAAACATCTGTTGCTTTTTGACTTTTTAATAACAGCCATTCTGACTATTGTAAGATGACATCACATTATACTTTTAATTTTCATTTCTCTGACAATTAGTGATGTTGAGCCTTTTTCATATGTTTGTTGGCTGCTTTTATGTCTTTTTTGAGGCATCTGTTTAAGTCCTTTGCATACTTTTTAGGGTTATTTGTTTTGTTTTTCGTATTGAGTCTTATGTCTTCCTTGTAGATTCTGGATATTAGTCCTTTATATCAAGTTTTGTTTTGGTCCTCTTTGGTGAATGCTTTTTACAGCAATTAGTATTTGCTTACAAAGAAACCTCCAATCTATTATTGCCAGGTAGGCAAAACATATGCGATTTTTCTTAACTAAAAGTTTTATATTGTTGAGATTAGATTTAGCTTACATTTAAATTAGATTAGATTTAGACTGGCAATAATTTTCTGGGCATCTTTTCTTAACTTTTCTGAAAAAGGCAATCTTTTCTCTGTGCTGTATGAATTTTGAAGAAATACTTAGGTTTTTATAATTATTTTTACTATATTATAAATTACAACAGGACTTAATCATTTTACATATTTAATTCTAGGTGTACTTTATTTTCTTATAAGACTTTTATAAGCTACAATTAGTCTGGTTTCCATTACTCTTCAAATGTCCACATTCCTTTCTCCCTTTGTTCTCTTTTCAAGACAAGTTTAAAATATTATTCCAGTAACACGGCTGCTAAAAACTCATTATTAATTTTATTTCCTTCCTAATTTATAGCAAGCTGTTATCCTTCCTGTCTCATTCCTTTCAGCTACATTTGTTGCCTGTAGCTTATATTTATGTTCTTCCTTGTTTTCCTTTGCTTTTCAAGCTTTGGCCAAATAAATGTGTGTGAATATGTATGTGTATATATATTGCATCTTATTACTTTTATTTTGTGCCAATTAATGATTTTTGAGATTTTATATATTTCTAACTTTGTGTGTCTTTTTATTTTAAATATTATTATATTTTTTGATATGGAATACAGCCATAAATTAAAATTTCCACCCTAACAATGGCATAAAAGACATTCCCTTTGAAGGATAATACATTCTCCCTTTTTGTTTTGTTTCTCATCAAACTCTGTAACAGAATAGGAAGCCACATTTTAAAAAATGAAGCTTAGAAGTTAATGCTGGATAGACTGTCATGGCAGTGAAAATATGGTGCCAAGAAAATTGGCAGATTGTTGGACAGGCAAACCAAAGTATCTACATAAGCCAGCCTAGGGAAAGGAGAAAAGCAAAGATAGTTGCTTATATCTTTGGCATAGTGTGCTCTTGTAAGTAACAATCATGAACCATGAACTATTAATATACTTTTTGTTTTGTTTTGTTTTGTTTCTGAGACAGTCTTGCTCTGTCACCCAGGTTAGAGCGCAGTGGCCAGCTCACTGTAAGCTCTGCCTCCTGGGTTCAAGTGATTCTCCACCCTCAGCCTCTGGAGTAGGTGAGATTACAGGTGTGGGCCACCACAACTGGTTAATTCTTATATTTTTAGTAGAAACAGGGGTCACAATGTTGGCCAGGCTGGTCTTAAGCTCCGGATCTGAAGTGGTTCAGCCACCTTGGACTTCCAAAGTGCTGGCATTACAGTCATAAACCAGGATGCCCAGCCTATTAATATGCTTTTCAATGACTGCTTATGAGCTGCTTTATTGTTTAGTCAAATTGAAAAGCAGTTTTTATTCACGTCTTGCTTCAACATCATGGCTCTATTTCAATTTTCTGGCTGATTTGCAAGCAACACAAAGAATTTCTAATGACAGGGATGATTAGTAAGAAGTTATATATACAAAATACTAACATTCCTTTTTCAATTTCTCTTGAAAGCACACTAATTTATTAAGTTTTTATCATTTAAAAACCATTATTTGATAATTCAATAGGAGGTAGTAGATGAGGAATCATATTTTATGAGTTAGTTACTCAAATCAATACTGAATTTGAATATGATAGGATTGTTCGTTGATAAGAAAAGACCTATGCATACCCTATATTCCTCTTAACTTTGCTGAAAAACAGATTCCCTTTTCAATTAATCCTATGTGATTATTATGTGAATGAGGAAATTACATCCTTCAAAATGTTTGCAAACCAGGAAAGATCATATTTATATTTATGTTAGAGGAAAAAGTGAAAAGAATAAGGGAAATTCTAGAAAAATAAAGATGCTGTGTGAGTGCAATCATGATTTGGAATTGCCATCCTAAACAGCATATTTATGACTAAAAAATCTAACATTTAAAAATTTTTACAAGATGTTTTATTCAATCGAGAAAATAATGCTGCAATTTAATGGGATTTCTGCAGATTTTACTACAATTCTATTTATGTGGTATTTTCATTGCCTCCTGGATTAAAAAAAGAACCAAAAAAAACTCTTTCATAAGAATTTTATGATTGAAGACTGGAAACTGAATACTCAAACAGAGCAAATACAAACCCTGTGGAATTGGGTGGTGGATATTTGGAAGGAATGTCCCTTTTAGCCAAGACCACGTTTTGGAAACAAACTGACAACACTAACTGCGTTTTAATAAAAATAATTTCACTGCCTCAATATGCATGGCAAACGGCTGCAAGTGTCAGGTTCAGATAAGCTGAAAGCAAGATGGCTGAAAGGTACATTTTCTAATCAACTACACGAATTCTCTTTGACTCCTGGTATGGCCTCACATGTGACCTAATTATGAAGCATAACATGCCAATATTTTCATAACAAAAAAATGAAAATTGGTCTTTTAATTCTTTGGAAATGGTTCATGATGTTATCCTTGCCCTGTTACTTCAATGAATTTCAGATATATTCATCCCCTTAAACTTTGTCTTCTGACTAAAAAGTAGCAGACACCTATTTTTGGTGACATTACTTTATTCTGTATTCTATTATGGACATTTTGCAATTTTTCAAAGTTATATACTTCAGTAGCTAACTTTTTTTTCCCGAGGCCATAGTTCAGTAAAGTTTTTTTTAATGCATTTTATCTGGTCCATGGCCAAAGTGGTTAACTTTTTTTTTAAATGAAGAGTAAAGACTTCAAAATAACATGCAGAGGTGTGTTTATTAAGAGTATGATAGAAAAATATGGTTTAGATTATTTTTCTTTCCTGCTCTATACTGTAAAAAGTTGTAGTGGCTTCACATTTATACTAATCTTCCTTTGCCCTTACTTGTTCCATTTCATTCTATTCTTCCCTCTTTGGATCTTTCTTTCTTTCTGAAAGACATATTTAGACCAAGAAAAGACATAATATAGAGTCTGTCTTTCTGAAGCTTGACCTAATGCTGAGAAACCTGTGCGTAGAAAGATGACTAAGACCATTTTAGGAAATAGGTATGAGTTCAGAATTTAAAAAGGTTGACTAGTTCAAGAAACTAAAAGGAAGCCAGTAGAGGCTGGAAATGGTGCCTCATGCCTGTAATCTCAGCACTTTGGGAGGCCAAGGTGGGCAGATCATGGGGTCAGGAGTTCAAGACCAGCCTGACCAAAATGGCAAAACACCATCTCTACTAAAAATAGAAAAATTAGCCAGGTATGGTGGTGTGCAACTGTAATCCCAGCTACTCAGGAGGCTAAGGTAGCAGAATTGCTTCTTGAACCCAGGAGGCAGAGATTGCACTCCAGCATGGGCAACAGAGTGAGACTCCGACTCAAAAAAAAAAAAAAAAAAAAAAAAAAGGCCAGTAGAGTAGAGTAGATAAATGAGAGTTTTAATCGGTAAAACTTTAAAATTTTAGCCATTAGATTTTGATGTAACTGTAAATGATAAAAATGGAGAGGAGAAATATGATGCACATGTAATTTAATTCCTCAGTGTCTGTCAGGGGAATGACTGAGAAGTAAACAGGTGCCAGTGACATCCTAGTTAAGAAGGGATGAGAATAGGTGAGCCCTGCATAATGCACAGTAAAAAAGAAATTTTTCTTTGATGGTTTCTGTGGTTAATCATGGTCGTGTCTTTTAGGACACTAATGATCCAGACATGGCAGCTGTGGTATACAGTTTACCCTCCAACTACTGGCATGTGAAACAACAGAAATAGTTTTAGATTGGTGGGGCTATAGAAGTATTGCCCAATTGACAGCTGTTTTCCATAAAAGTAAAGAAAGAAGGTATAATTTAAAATATTATAGATATAGACATATAGGAAATTTACTATAATAATAATAAAGTAGTGAAAGGTATGAAGAAAGCAGTAAAAGATGGAGGATTTGACTGGACTGAGAAATGTTCAGAAAAACATATTTTAGGTTGGATTGAAGGGATGGTTTTTCTGTCCGGGACTGGGAATGGCATCAATTTGGGGGAAAATGAACTAATTCTGACAGTCTGAGATGATAAAGGATAAACAGATCAAATGCTATGCCTCTAATAAATTCCCTTATCTATAGTAGGATTTATATAAAGATTCTTGAAAGCTTCATGATACTTATACACAGAAAATAACTTCTTAATGTTTTTTGTTTTCGAACTGGTTACTTCAGTGATTGTTAAATGTGGGTAAGTGTTATTTGTAACAAAAAATAAAACAAATCAAAAGGCTCAAAATAATGAATTTTTCATGATGTATATTCACAGTCTAAACAGGCAGTATATTAATTTTCTAGGGCTGGCATAACAAAATACTGAAGAATATGTGGATTAAACAACATATAGAATTTATCATAATCCTGGAGTCTGAAAACTGAGATCAAGGTGTTGGCAGGGTTGTTGGCTTTTTCTGTCTCTTTACTTGGCTTGCAGATGGCCACCTTCTCATTGTCTCTTCACATGGTCATCTCTGTCTCTGCACATATGTGTTGTGTCTCTCTGTGTGTTCAAATTTCTTGTTTCTATAACAGCACGAGTGGCATCGGACTGGGACCCACCCTAAAGACCTCATGTTAACTTAAGCACCTCTTCAAAGACACCATCTCCAAACATGAGGCGCTAGAGGTTAGGATCTCAACATATGAATTTTGGGGAGATGCAATTCAGCCTCAAACAGAAAGGTAAGGTCAATATGATTTTATTTGAGGATCATTCCATATGGAATGCCTTTGTACAGTAGATTTTGTATTCTAACATCTACTCACAAGTTGGTGATGTGCAAAGATTGCAATATATCTATGGAGGGTGCCATTACTGCAGTTTATTCTTTGCTCCCAGCACTTTCTGAAAATGTAGCAGTAAGTATAGGCAACTTCAATAGACACAATATGTGATGTTTCATTTATAATAGCCAAGATAAAACTGTAAACAACTCCAAGAGTCTGTGTATATATAAATATTCTAAATTTGCACATGTAATTCAACCTATCAGAGTGTTAACAAAAAATAGAACATAAAAATCAAGTAAAATTTGAAGAAAGGTAATGTATATACAACAGACATATTATATTCATGGTAAATTATTTTTTTCTAATAGTACAATATTGTGTTTACGTTTTGTAATGGGTAACATTTGGGCATAATTCCAAGTCTGTGTAAAACTTCTAACACCACTTCACTACTCATGTTTAAATTACTTAAACAATATTATTTTTATTACTCCAGAGAAGCATCACTAACTTTAGCATGCAACTTGCTTTAATGGAATGTATGTGCTATTGGCCATTGGGAGTGTGACCCATTTCCAAATACTGTATTTTACGTCATATGACCAGGTTTTTATTTATTTTTCCTTTTCTAAGATGCAAGATTAATATGTTTGATCAAAAAAAAGGAGTTACCCTAAGTTGTAGACTATTTAGGTTTCCATCAATTATTATTTTTCTCTATTTTAGTTTTTTAAATTGGTAAATAATGACTGTATGTATTCAGTGGATATGATGTGATGGCTTCAATACATGTATACATTGTGGAACAATCAAATCAGACCAATTAATATATCCATCACCTTAGATACTTATCATTTCTTTGCGATGAGAATATTTAAAATTCTTCTAAGTATTTTGAAACATAAAATAGATTATCAACTCTCATCACCATGCTGTGCAACAGAACACCAGAACTTACTCCTCTGATCTCACTGAAACTTTCTACCCATTGACCAGTTTTAGATTCCACATATAATGAAATCATATGTTGTTTGTCTCTCTGTGGCTGGCTTATTTCACTTAATAAGCCTCTAAGTTCACCTATGTTGTTGCAAATGACAGAATTTTCTGTTTTTTTAAGGCTGAATATTGTGTATATATACCACTGTTTCATACACATTGGAATGTGTATACATACAAAATCAGTTGTTTCCATATTTTGGCTATTGTGAATAATTCTGCAATGAACATAGGAATGCAGACATCTCTTCAACAAGCTGATTTCAATTACTTTGGATACATACCCATTCAATAATTAATGAATGTAAAAAGTCATACTAAATGGAAACAGCAGAAGGTGACTTTGAATATGCAGTTTGGCTGATCATTTTTCTACAAATTTCTTAAAACTGTTAATGTTGGCATTTATATGAGCTATATAAACTGTGGACTATATGGATTAAGATAATTATATTTGAAAACATTTATAAAATATTAAAAACGTTTTGTTTGTGTTGATTAAACAAACTGTTATCTTTTCATTGGATTTTATTGTAATATATAATTAAAACTTGAGTTATTTAATAATTAATTCAACTTATTAAATTAAAAATAGTGCCTGTTATATTGTTTTTTATAGTATTCACTCTTAATTTTAATGCCAGATCATCTCTTATGAGAAAACATGAATGCATAATGTTCTTGCACTTTCTTAATTCTAGAGAATAAACCAAAGTTATAAGTGTTGCTGCCTCACCATGGACATCCCACAGGACAATACACTGAACAAATAGCCCTCTTGTGTGGATCCAGGATACTTTTCACTTCCTGAACATAAATCCCAGCACATCTGTTCCACCAACTCTGCTCCAGGTTAAAAAAATGTGTCAGGGAATTGTAAGCTTTGTTTCATATTGTATTGTTCCTGGCAGCAAATTTCTTTTTACAGTTGTAAACCACAAAGTCATTTTTTAGTGCTATGTCTTTTGTTTTATAAAATCTTCCATATAAAGACAAACTGCAAAGCATTATCAAGATTTTATGTTAAACTGTAAAGTTCTTTATATTTAAATTTAAATTAAGATATATTCTTTAAGTGACAAATGATATTTTTAAATTTATCTAAGAACCTGGTGGCATATAAAGACAAAAAGAAAAAAAACTCTTAAAGAGAGACACCTTCACTGATACCGGCAAATCCTTGTTTTTCCTGTCTGAAAGATGATCCATGAATGTATTGAGTGAATACATACTCACTTTCCTTTAGAAAAAGAGTGCATTCTTAAAGCAAAGCAATACATATAACAAAGCAGCTTCAGTTTTTTTCACACATTCAAATATATATATATAATATTTATGTATATTGTTCTAAATCCCTTGCTCATTCTGAAAAGTTTTTCTTCTGACTTGTTTACAATGACTCTCTTATCTTTGTCTTTTTACTGTAATCAAGTTAGCACTATCTGCCAAATGACTAGTTTAAAAAGTTTTTAGCATTAAATTTTATGTAAATTTTTTACCTAAATATGTTTTTTTTTAAATCACCAATGGAATCAGTATAACATCTGAATTGAAAAATATACTGTATGCATCGCCTCTTATATAATAAAGCCAACAGAGGATATTAAATGTCTTGGGCTAATAATGTTTAATTACTTAAAAAACTATTTTGCAATATTGGTTATTTAACATGTACTTAAATACCTTTAAGAGACACCTCCAAATTATTATAGGCACTTTTGGTCTATTTTGATGAATTTGATGTCATTCCTTTCATGACTGAAAATATATCTTACTAACTTCTTGATAGATTCTAATTATTTTTATATATCAATATCATATACAATACAAATTCCCCCCCCCAAAAAAACTGAATAGATTTATTTATAATTGTTGTAAAGTTGAACTGCTGAAGCTTATTCATGGAAACATTTTGACTTGCATTAATGTTAAGAATTCAAACACAGAACCAGGAGTGGTGGCTAGTGCCTGTAGCTCCAGATACATTCAGGATGTTGAGGTAGGCAGATGGTTTGAGCCCAGGAGTTCCAATCCTGACTGGGCAATAAAGGGAAAACCATGCCTCAAAATAAAATGAAATAAAATGAAAAACTGCCAATGTCTTATATCTGCCTCCTATTTTTCCTCTCACAATCTATAACATATACATTATTATTAAATTTATATAATTATATATATATATTTAAATGGGGCAAAAGGTACCTGAATGTATTACACACACACACACACACACACACACACACATTGTTAATATGTATATATTAACAATAAATGAGATATATATATATATATATACACATACACACACACACACATTTAAGCAATACCTCCTGTTTCCTTCTCAAATCAGCATAATTATACAAGCTTTCCCAGGATTTTCTCCAATTTTCTCTGCCAAAACCTAATGGAATTAATGGAGGAAATGTCTAGGAGTGGATATGAATCCCCCACTTGAAGGCTTCAAGTTCCCTCATTAATTCACACTTGCCTTTCACAATTTATTACAACTTTTCAACTGTGTCTCTGAAGTGATTTACATGGTAGATGGTAATATTTACTCCAGGTAAGGCAAATGTTTGTGTTGTTTTTCTCTCTGCAGTTACCTATCTCTTCCTGGATTTTGAGTTACATGGCTTGCCTGCAACATCAATTCTCTGGTAGGTTAAGAAAAAGTAACCAATTTGCAATTTGACCATCTTTCTCCTTATCGTAAAGATGGGACAACACTCTTTCCAGCTTTCTACATCCTTGAGATGAAATTCAGAAAGGTCTTATTAGAATGTCTTATTGTAAGTTTCAAAAATTCTGCATGAGTTTGCTCTTATGCCTTAAACTAACCAGCTTTTGATATTTCTCTCTAATTCATGCACTCCGAAATCTATTATCTCTTTCTACAAGTTCCCCCTGGCCAGTATTATACCCAGATTGATAATGGGCATGTAGCAGGAAGGAAGGAAGCCTAGAACCAATATTACATTCACCTTCACAAATAAACTTGAATGGATTTGCAATGCATTAAGAGCCTTCGGGGAGGGGGCCTGCCTTTGTCAGCATAAGCTCAACCACACTTAATTTGCCACACTCCTTCCTTCCTCTACATTTATAAGGGTGACTGACCATGAGCCAACCAAAAACTTCCAGAAGTTAGATTCTAAGCAAGGCTGTTGTTCAAAGATGACTTATTAGTAATTGTGTAGCTCTTTGGTTTGAGAGGTATAACAAGTTTAATATCTAGCTATCCATTTTATTTAACCTTTTTCACTGCTCTGTACACCTTCTGGGTTTATACAACTGATTATCCCTGCTGACCTGGGCATTTATATTCTCTTACTCTGAACTGATGAGCAGGTGGGCAAAGCTGGGAATAGGAAACGTTGCTGTCAGAAAACTCAGTTCATGGAGGCTCTTTCACTTTCTTCCTAGGCTTCTTTACACATAACTGCACATTTCCAGTCACTACCACCACCACCAACACCACCACACACACACACATACATTTTCTAATTTCTAAGTCAAGGTTGTGTGTGTGTGTGTTGTGTGTTTCTGTGAAAAGTCTGGTCTATTAAACTTCCTGGTTGAGTTATGGTAGAAGCTTGTCACCTATGCTAATATGCCATCCTGTTTGGAACAACAACAACAAAAAGTTATAAAGTTATCTTTCTTTTCTATGGGAAACCTCCCTTGCTTGAAATTTTAAAAATTAATTTAACTATTCCTAGTAAAACCCTCCTTTGATGTTAACTTCACATGTAAAAATCAGTAATGTAGCTTTGAGACTTTCTGCATGAACTTTACATACCATGAAGTAATTCAGAATGTTCTTGGGTCATAATAATAAATTCAAGGGCATACATGTTCACAGAGCAGATCGAAATCACGACAGGACATGAAGGGAGCCCAAAGAGCTGAGTGTAAGCTACATAACACAATGTTGATATCTGGGGTCTCAAATACTCGAATGTATTTTCTTAGGTGCTGACTTTATGTATTATTTTTAAGGCAATATAGCTCCCTAAAACTAGAGAATAGATTCATATTTGAGACTTAAGTCTTGTATTTTTCTTTTTGGTAAAGTCAGCAATATTATCTTCCTCAGTTATCAGAGTCTATGAATACAACTTGCTATTTTAGATTATTATTGTTTTGTCACTTGTCCAAAAGAGCTAGGGAAAAATAATTCAGATATGCATTTGAAAGTCTTTTTTATTAATTATGCTGAATATTCCAAATATGCTTTTTGGATAAAATTAATTTATTACTAATGTTAAATTTCTACACACTTTAGAAACACTAGAAATAAGCATTTTTGGTTAATAAAATAAGCATATGGTTTTAAATAATTTTTACACTAGAGTAGCTGCTGTGTGCCTTACTTGATATATCATCATTCTGTCCCCAGTTCCTGGCATGTAATATGTACTCAACAAACACTTGTTAAATAAATGAACTATTGACAATGAGTTAAGGCTACTATTTTCTACATTTATATTTTCAGATAGTTGTTTTTTCCATGTAGATCCACTTAATCCATTTCAGATTATCCTGCTACTTTTTGTTACCCAACTTGGACATAACTATTTAAAGCTCTTACATCATATTTTCTTTTCAGTTAAACACATGGAAAAATTATTAAAGAGACACCCAGTTGCTGGAAAACCACATTAGAGTAAGAACTATAATATATGAGAGAATTAATTGCATTTTAGCTTAATCGTATTATAATATAGGAAGCTTATGTAAACAAATATCTCTATTTCCCAACAAGAAATAAAGTTCCATTCTCAGTTGGTAATTTGTAGTCAACACTGTTTTGCTGATGTGACTTTTGTTAGAATAAGTAATTTAAATGTTTCATAAAGACCACCGATACATTAAAATACTACTTAACAAATAAGCACATTTAGTTTGAAGTTAGTATGTAGCAATGCTTGAATACAAAGTGATAGATATTCTTAAAAATGTTATACGTGTTTCAGAGTATTGCTAACTTGCATCTAGAAAGAGGCTATATTTTACATGTCTGCCAACACATACTTTAAAAGAAGTATTTTTAATAATTGTCATTCTATATTTTTCTAGGTATAAGTAGAAAAAAATAATAATAGTTGCCATTCCAACTGGCATGAGAATGGCACCTGTGTACCTATGTAACAAAAGTGCATGTTCTGCACTTGTATCACAGAACTTAAAGTAAAATTTAAAAGAGGAAATATTTTGTGGGGATATTTGGGGGCTACTGGCCCCCACAAAATTTCAGAATTCATATTTTATTCTAGTAGTAGACAAAATACTTTAGATAAACCTGTTATTTATTTTAAGTGAAATTACAGTATTCATCAGATACTGAAGGATAAAATTCATTTAATTAAGGGATCTTTGATTAAAAGATCAGAGAGAAATTTTAAACTATTTTAAGCAACCCTTGTGAATTACTAAGCTTAATGAAATTTGGATGAAGGATGTATTTTATAGATGAGGAAATTGAGGTGCAGAAAAAGAAAAGTTTAACCATATCCCAATTTAATTTTCCTCATTCTTTCTACTTTGGTGTATTTGTGGCTGAGTCCAGAAAACCAGTGAAATTATCACTGACTAGATCCCCCTAAGAAGAAAAAATAAACTGAAAATTGTGGGGACCGGGGCAGATCCTTTTCTGAATAAAGTATATAGTCTTGCTGCAATTGGACATACAAGAACAGACTGATAAAATATTGTATTTTCCAAAGTATTATGATTAGAATTTATTTTCATATGTTAAAAACCTTTGGTTTTTTTTTTAACTTATTGATGTAGAAAAATGCTTTATTTTAATACTAAGTCAACATTATTGGAGACAAGCTACATACTACAATTAAGAGGCCTACATAGCATCACTCCAAGAAAGAAAAGTGATCACGTTTAATAGGTTTTATTTTTTTTAAAATTTCTTCCAGGAATCAGCATTATGTTCAATATGTTACTGTTGTGATTTCTGGAATTGTGATCTCAAAAGCAAACCTTTGGTTGTTAGGCAAACAATAAAGGAATACTTTTAAGTACAATTGTTCATATTACACTTCACACTTAAAAAGTTATAAATGTTTTAATAATAAAAAGTCAAATATGTTCTAATAATTTCTGAATGTTTCCTCATTGAATAGAGATTATAAACTAGCTTCTCTTAGTAAAGAGTTGGTCTCAGCGTAACTAGTAGAACTTTTTAACAGGGAACTACACTTGGCAACTAAACCCACAGGTATTGATTTTATACTTATTGAGTGGAGTTAGAGCAGGTATGTTTTAAAACTTCCACAAATAAGTCCTTCTACAGCCAGGAATGAAAATTGAAGCTGTAAACAAACTCTGAAGAGCTGTCTTGATCACTTTGAACTAGACAGATGAGCCCTCAAATAAGAGAGACTCCCCTTACTTCTCTCTTTATTTCTGTCCTCCCCAATTTATTCTTCTATAATTATTTCTTCCTGACTCTTCCTGAGAATGCAGAAGTGGCTGAGAAGACCTTGCAATAATCAGAAATGTATAATACGTTATTCTTTTTAAAGCAAGAAATTTTTGGAGAAACACAGGAGCCTCTTTGAGGCTTGCCACACACAGAAAAATAAAATTAAAAAATAAAAACAGTAAAGCAGATGAATGTAGTACTTCTAAAACATTCACAGAATACTACAATTCTAGGTTCTTCCAAAAATTAGTTGTCTACCCCACATACTTATAATTTAACATCTCAAGCTTTTCCTTAGGTCTTCAATTTTATTTCACTTTTTACTTTAAGAGCAGTTGTGAAACAATTTTATAGGCCAAAGTGATCTGTCTCTTTGTAAGGCATGGATCAGCATCACAGAAAAATTATAGAAGGAACTACATTAAAATTTTCAGAAGACTGAGACATTGCCCTATGCTCTTAACTTCAACCACTGTGGCAGACACTGATGATTCCTCAAGGATCTAGAATGAGAAATACCATTTGACCAAGCAATCCCATTACTGGATATATACCCAAGGGATTATAAATCATTCTACTCTAAAGACACATGCACACATATGTTTACTGCAGCACTGTTCACAATAGCAAAGACTTGGAACCAACCCAAATGCTCATCAGTGATAGACTGGATAAAGAAAATGTAGCACATATGCATCATGAAATACTATGCAGCCACAAAAAAAGATGAGTTCACGTCCTTTGCAGGGTCATGGATGAAGCTGAAAACAATCATTCTCAGCAAACTGACACAAGAACAGAAAACCAAACACCATATGTTCTCACTCATAAGCAGGAGTTGAACAATGAAAACACATGGACACAGGGAGGGGAGCATCACACACTGGGGCCTGTTGAGGTGGGGGGTTGGGCTAGGGGAGGGATAGCATTAGGAGAAATACCTAAGGTAGATGGCGGGTTGATGTAGGCAGCAAACTACTATGGCATGTGTGTACCTATGTAACAAGCCTGCATATTTTGCACATGTATCCCAGAACTTAAAGCATAATAAAAAGTATTATGAAAATTCTAGAACATTATAGCTTTTTGTTCATTGGTCATTTCTGCTTGAATATCCCAGGCACATCAACATTTATGGTCAAAATTGAATGCATTTTATTTAGTTCTAAACTGAAGTTTTCCTCTCACAATAAATACTTCTATTTTCAAAACTATTTCCAAAATTAATAACCTAGAAATCACTTGTGATTTCTCTTTTACCCTTGGTGACACTATTCAGACCCTGAGTACTGACAATTTATTTCTGAAGCTTCTCACAAATTATCTATAGTCATCTTTTTGATAAAGACAATGATCAGATTATCTGCTGTCTGAACTAGTACAACAAAATATTAAATGGCTTATCCAATTTGCAGTGTAGTAGAATTTTCCCTTAAACCATGTCTACTCTGCTTTAATTTAGTCATTAGATTCCCAAGTCCTAAGCATAAAGATGCCTGACTTACGCAGCCCTGAATCATGGAGGTTTGCCTTCTTTCTAGCATTGTCTTTTGCTTTCTCCCATTCACACATTCAGTGCCCATAAACTCTGAACTTCAGATGTACTAAACTATTTTGCTCATCAAAGTGACCTGTTCTGTTTTGTTTATAGGTTTCTGCATATGCAGGATTGTGTCCAAACGCCAGCCTCTCACCATTCATTCCCCTTGACCCAATTCATTCTTCACATTTTTCTTTCAATCTGAGCAACCCTTATTATCCTTCAAGTCTCTGCTTTAAATAGTGCTTCTTTTGAAACACATTTCTGGCCCTGAGACTAAGTTAGTTGTTTTATTATTTTTTTTTTATTTTTTGCTTCTGTTGCATCCACTATTTCCCCTATGATAATACCTATAAGACTTACTACAAATGCCTATTTTTGTTCTCTTTCTATTCCCAAATTCTATGAGAACATGGCTATGCCTACCTTTTACCTATCAAAGAATATGGATACCAAACGAGTAATAATTTTTAAAATGGAATAAAATCCCACAGTTAACAAACTATACCAATAGAAATGGCATTTGAAAGACTCTTTATCTTCAGTAAAGATAGGGAAATTTTGTAAAATGAAAGAAAACAAAATGTCATAGGAACAAGGATGTCCATTTGTAAGCATATCGGCATTTTAATGTGCTTGCAGGAACCAGGGATCATGCTACAACTTAAAATCTTTTTTTAAAAACAAGAGGTATGGAAGGACTCTGAGTGGAACTTTTCATGTAATTCCTGTGACTAACAGCTTTTTGATTAACATAATCACATTACTCTGAGACAAATATTGTGGAACCCTGTGGAGCACAGAGGTCAAGGGCCAGTTATTCAAAGTTTAAATTGGTAGCACCTTACAAAACTGTAGGAATGTGCTTTCATAATTAACAAAGAAATGAAAGAGTATAATAATGCCATGTATCAATTTTATTAGGACTGGATTCCAAGCTCAAGAGCATAAAGTGAGTGCTAGGACAAGGAGTCCGTAGCTTCTTTCAGTTTTATGGTTTAACTGCTCATACAATCTAGGGCATCATTTTTTCTTAATACAATTTCATCAGCATTATAATAGCTAGTAGATTTTGATGCAAGATTGTAGCAAGATTATGGTTTCTTCTTACACTATGGAGCCTGCACTTTTGTTGTTGTTGTTGCATGTGCTGCTTGGAACAATTCTCTGCCTGCCTTTTGGTATCACTTATTTGTCATTCAGAAAGCAGTTTAAAAAGTTACTGCCTAGGAAGTAACTTTCTAGGTTTCATAGGAATTATTCAATTATAAATTAGGAGACTAAATGATGGGAATACAATGTTTTGGAATAAAATATATTCTAAGGTAATTAGAATAACTACAGGTAGTTGCATTATTGTTGGGATAATGAAAGAGATGAATTCATTTATTTTAATTCTCAAGGTGTCTCCTGTTTCTGTGATTCAAGGTTTTTAGCATGGGGTTTGACTAGTGAGCAAATTTTGAGATTTTTTTTAATGGAAGTAGCATGAACAGTGATATAATTATAGATAAAATAGTAATATGTAGATGTGTAGACATGTGCAGTTGAGGCATTTCACTGGGGTGAGATCTTGGCTCTTAGTCTTTAAATTAAAAGGTTAATGCTAGTTGGCTTTACATTGATATTACAATACAAATGCTGACAAGGTTTGAAGTGTTTTAGGGATACTAGTTCAAGAGCAATGGGTATAAAGCTATGTTTAGACCCACAGATTTCTGTGTGTTGGCCATATAGCCTAGTCGTGTAGATATTAAGTTTGCTTTGGAATTGCAGCTGTTTTCAGGCCTAGTTATGATATGGCTCATGAAAGTAAAATATTTGATGAAATTAGTATATGAACTGATATTTCTATAGGGAGGATTACTCAATTGCCTACTTGAAGTAATCATCATTCTCCTGGCTCTAGATCTGTTATAGGAATTATGTATAGTCTAAATTTAGACTTCATGATCTGAATATTCATAGCTTCAGTGTCATTGGTGGTATACATTTTTGACAGTAAGGGAGGTGTTGTAATTGCATCTGTTATATGTAGAATACATAATGATGGGAGGGGCTTTCTTGACAGACTCATTCCTAAAATAAATAGTCTACCTGCCTCATAGAATTTTTCTTTACGTATTTAAAGCACTTATTGCAATATGTTGCTAAATATTTATTGACTTAACTTCTCTCTTCCTACCCTTCTATATGGGTCTGTTAGCATAGGAATTATGACTGTTTTAATTTTTTTCAATAGTATGTCCTCAGTATTTAATCTTATGTTTGATAGTACACACATAATATAGCTTTAATTATTTCACAAATAAATTCACTAATTTGCACAAACACATAGCTGGAAGAAATGGTGTTATTTTTGTATTATTGAATTATACTTTTTCTTTTTTATATGTAAAGTTTATGGGACACATGAGAAATTTTGTTACATGTATATAATGTGTAGTGGTCAAGTTAGGGTATTGTACACCAGTACAGTCTAGGTTTTTTAAGTATAGTCACCCTACTCTGCTATATAACACTGAATTTATACTTTTCTTTTTATATATTTTTATTGTTGATGTTTTAAAAATTATCATATATTTTTATTGTAATTAAAACGTTTTGATATTTTATAAGCTTTTACAGTTTTAATGTGACAATAAATATAAACTGGGCCTTGTTATGTACTAGACATTAAGAGAGTTCAAAACAGTAATGCTTCTGCTCTCATTTTACTAATTCATGAGAAATGTTTTTAAGTGGTCATTGAATTAAATTATGTATCATATCTGTAAGTTCTATTAGATAATTTTACCTTTATAGTTTGATTTCTGTACAGTATGGATATAACAGAAACCTAAAGTTTTACATGATGACAGAAGTAAATCAAGCTAATGAATCATGTATGTTTGCCATGCTGATTGTGACATTGTTATAAAATGCCATTTTACAAAGTCTGTGGCTAAGTTACTCACCATCTTCTACCAATGTTGTTAAATAACTAGCATTTTTTAAGCTTTAAAACCACATAATATATTGTTGAAATTGAATCAATTGTAATATGTATTAGCCATTATTTAACTTACATCAGCACCGTAAGAGTAACAAAATACCAATAAAACTTTTCTTTGCCCTACAATCAATCATTATGATTGACCTAGTAGTATTAATGTTGTAGTCGCCATGACATTTACATCACCAATGATATAATATTAAAGCCCTTATTACACAATTTTACTTCATTAATTCATTTACACCAATCAGTTTGCTGAAAGTGGGAAAAAGGAGTATATGGATACAGCTTATAATGATGAAACATGATGATTTTCTTTCTCCAAAGAAGATACTAACATCTTGTGAATATTGTTCAAAGACACATTTAAAATGAATTCCAAATTATGTATCTGTTTTGGTAATCTATTGCTGCATAAAAATTATCTCAAAATTTCGTGGTTTAAAATAGTACCATTTGTTATCTCACAGTTTCTATGAGCCAGATATCATAGGATGGTTTAAATGGGTCCTCTACTTTGGATAGTTTATAAGATATAGTCAAGAAACCAGCCAGAGTTGCCGTTTTATATGAAGATTTGACTGCGAAACTATGTTTCCAAGCTCACTCACATGACTAGTGGCTATATTCACTTTCTCCAGGGCTGTTGGATATAGCTTCTTGCTACACGAAGCATTCATTCTGTAGGGCAGCTCACAACATAGTAACTTGCTTTATCAAAAAGTAAGCAAAAAGAGCCAAAGGAAGAGTGTACCAGTCAAAGCTATATCACAGTCTTTTACAACCTAGCATTCTAAGATATCTAATGATATCCTAGCATTCTAAGAATGTTGCTCTAATCTATTCTTAAGAAACAAATTACTAGCCCTATTTTATACACAGATGGAGGGTGTTACACATTCATATGAATGCAAGGAAGTGGAGAATATTGGGAGCCACTTCAGAAGTTGCCTATTACAACATTGGTGCAAGCACATAATGCCTGTGATCATGTACTCTCTGCCAAACTACCTGAATTTGCCTAGATTCAAGTTCCAGTTCAATTATTTATTTTCCATGTGACCTCAGAAAGCTGTTAACACTATAATTTCCTCATTAAGAAAATAATCACTAAACTTGTCATAATAGCTATTTATCTCACAGGTTTTGTAAAAATAAATTATGGTTTCTCAGTTTTGACACTATTGACATTTTGGAACAGATAGTTTTTTTTCAAGAGTTAGTCCTTTCTATGAATTGCAGGATGCTTAGTAGCATTCCTGGTATCTACCCATTAGATACCACAACTCCAATATTGACAAACAAAAAATATTTCCATTGAAAATGTCCCCTGGGAGGTAACATTACTTCTAGTTGATAACAAGTGGATTAAATGACTTATTGCACACGAAGTTAAGGCAGTTTATGTAAAAAGTGTATAATATCAACTATTTTTATAATACTGCATATGATTTCAATTATGTTTTACTCACTTAAGCACTTAAAGAAAGGGTAAAATATCCTACAACAAGATTAAAACATCTGAGCTGGAGGTCAAATCAGATTGTTAAATGGAGGACAGTACGACATACCCCAGGCAGCACAGTTTATTGGGAAACTCTCATGGGGATATCTACCCAGTTAGTTTCCATGTTGCTTAAAATTTGGGCAATGTTTGTTATTTATTTCCTTTAATACTTTTTGTTTATAGACACTCAGGATATCTTTTTCCAAAATACAAATTACTTTAAGTATAGGAATCCTTGAATTACCTTTAAATATTGTTTTATAACAATCTATTCAAGTTTGACTATGAAATGCTTTGTTCATCTGTTCAAAGAGTTTGAAAGTGTACTGAAGAAACATGAGAATCAGATACTTGAAGTCTAACTAGAAGTTTGAAGTCATTAATTGTGTAGGACAGAAAGACAGAGAGAGAGGGACAAAGAGAAGTTCTGAAATATCAGTATAAGAAGTAGCTCATGTCATCTTGAAGAAAAAGTGCTAGATATAATTATAGACTTGTTTTATTTCACTTTTGAAGAGAAATCCAACTTTATAAGATATTTTAATAAGATGTTTTTTAAGTTACTCATTTCAATCAAATGTCATAATGTTTGTGAAAGCTTTTCTTTTCAAGATTGGAATATATGCCTATGTAAGAGTTCATGTTAATGCAAATAGTGAAAATGTCACAGCTAAAGCAGTTTTTACTAGTAATTTATTGTGTAGGTGTAAGAATATGGTTATTAAGATTTACCAACTATGTGTTGCATCTGATATCTGTAATAAAATTTCCTTGCTTATTGAAATAGGCCAATTCTGAAGCAGTGAACCTAATTCTGAAGCAGTGATACTTCTCTTCATGTCTTAAGTGAATAAAAGAGGAAAGAAGGTAAACAAATGCCTTTTGCTGGGGGAAGGTGATATAGCTGGTTACAAAATAATAAGCTTCCCAGACCCATCATCATGAAAATCACTACCAGACCTCGGCCATCTCTGCATATGAGAGGCATTAATAGGATGTCCACTTTACTTCCTGCCTTGCTTACTCCAGAAAACACATGCTTTTGCTAAAGTCAAACATATGCATCAGTTTTTATTGTTTCTCATATTTTTAAATGAATCCTTACCTTTCTTTTATAATGATCTTTCTCAGTATTTTCGGAGTGCTTTAAATTCTTGATTGCATTTGTATTTGGCACTATCCCAGAAAAGTAGTTTACATCTCAGAGCCCTTTTAAATTAAATTATAATAATACTTTCTCTGCACCATAAAAGTTTACTTATTTATTTATGTATTTAATTGATTTCAAATTATATTCAAAATGCTATGGTCAGTCCAGTGGAGAATATGAAGATTGGTTAGACACAGTTACTGTTCTCAAAAATTATGGAAGAAAATATTTGTATACATTCTATCACATATAAAGCAAAGTATAATTGTTTGCTTGTTGTTTTTAAAAGCTGAAACAAGGTAGAATATTCATAGTACATCTGATTGGAGTGAGGACAGGAGGGAGGAATTTGCCTTTGAAATAGGCTGTACATAATAGTTATTAGGGAATCAGATAGAAATGAGGAAATTGGGCCTGGCGCAGTGGCTCCTGCCTCTAATCCCAGCACTTTAGGAGGCTAAGGAAGGCAGATCACCTGAGGTCAGGAGTTCAAGAGCAGCCTGTCCAAAATGTTGAAACCTGTCTCTAATAAAAATACAAAAATAGCTGGGCATGGTGGTGTGCACCTGTAATCCCAGCTACCCAGGAGGCTGAGGCTGGAGAATCACTTGAATCCAGGAAGCAAAGGTTGCAATGAGCCAAGGTCATGTCACTGCACTCCAGCCTAGCCTATTGACAGAGCAAGACTCCATATCAAAAAAATATTAAAGACAGCAGATGCTGGAGAGGATGTGGAGAAATGGGAACACTTTTACACTGTTGGTGGAAGTGTAAATTAGTTCAACCATTGTGGAAGACAGTGTGGTGCTTCCTCAAGGATCTAGAAATAGAAATTCCATTTGACCCAGCAAACCCATTACTGGGTATATATACAGAGGATTATAAATTGTTCTATTATAAGGACACATTCAGATGTATGTTCATTTCAGCACTATTTACAATAGCAAAGACTTGGAATCAACCCAAATGCCTATTGATGATAGACTGGATAGGGAAAATGTGGCACATATAGACCATGGAATACTAAGCAACCATAAAAAACGATGAGTTTGTGTCCTTTGTAGGGACATGAATGAACCTGGAAACCATCATTCTCAGCAAACTGACACAAGAACAGAAAATCAAACACTGCATGTTGTCACTCATAGGCGGTTGTTGAACAATGAGAACACATGGACACAGGGAGGGGAGCATCACACACTGAGGTCTGTGGTGACAGACTGGGGAAGGGACAGTTGGGGGTAGGGAGTTGGGGAGGGATAAATTGGGTAAAAATGCCAGATATAGGTGATGGGGATAGAGGCAGAAAACTGCATTGCCATGTATGCAACTGTGCAACAATTCTGCATGTTCTTTACATGTACCCCAGAACCTAAAATGCAATAATATATATATATATATATATATATACATATATATATATATATATATATATATGTATGTGTGTACGTGTGTGTGTATAAATAATTGAAAACAACAAAAAAAACAAAAACAATCCATTTCTGCTATACTGGTAGGAATTTCAGAAACTATTTTGAATTGATGGGGCATATTTGAGGATATGCTAGCTTACAAGCAAATTCCAGATCAGACCAGATAGAAAGCCACCTAGTCAGGTTATCAGTAAAGTGAACTGATATCTCTGCTTCTCTTCTCCACCTTTTTTTCATCCTAACTTTACAAAAAATAAGGATTCACATGAGTGTCGTACAAACTGCAAACATAAAACTTCTACACATGTGCTTGATTAGTAATACAAAACAGAGAAAGGCCAGGGCTTTGAGCTCTGCTGTTGCAGAACGGGTGGCACTATGCCCATGGCGGAGACATGAGAATCGAATTAATAGTATTTCTAATGTAGAGATAGAACTTTATTGTGATTAAAAAGTATAATAGATGTGTATTACTGAAAAAAACCTTTAGAGAAAAATGAAAGGACAAGTCTTCAATCACTACATTCTCTTTCTCAACTTCATCTTATTATAAAGTTTTTTTAGATTATATATTCCAAATGGAGAGCAAAGTAGTCTGTGACACTGAGTTCACTGTAGACACTTCTTATAATGCCCCAGAAGCCTTACTTTATACCCTGAAAATACAGTAATATAGATTTATTTTTAAGAAAGTTTAGTTTATTAATTTTTCCCATAAAAAATATGGCTTTGTTAAAGGATCTACAAAATTTCTGTCACAAATGAAAAAACAATGCAATAAGAGCAAGAATAAAAAGAATTGATGCACATTACTTCCGCATTTGTAAGTTCCATGGCAGATTTGTTTGTTTGTTTTGCTTTCCCGGTTACTGTTAGTTAGAGTTTTCTCTTAAGACAAAATAGAAATAGGACAGAAAAATAAATCCAAACATACACTTGGGGGTTTTTGGTGTTGACATACAAGAAATTGTCCTTTTAGACTTTTCATCCTTAATTACCATTAACACTTCCTATAGTTCCAATTTGCCATAGACTTTCTTATCTGTGGAAGGCTTATTTCATTCAGAAAATGGTTTTGAATTTATAGTGTGAAGTAATTTGTTAACTAAGTAAATGAGGTTGAACTAATTCAACAGAAAGCTATTAATACTTTTTAAATAAAAACAGAACTTCAGCAAATTTTCAACTTATTCCATACCACCATCAAATATTTAAAAACCTTTAAATAGCCTTAAACATGTTATTTATTAGCTCAGGGATCTAGTTAAACAAAATCGTTCAAAATTGTACCTAGGAATGTTTTATCTGATTAAGAAAGAATCTGTAAAGCAAACCACTCACACTAACAAAGCGATAATTAAGAACTACACTAGTGTTAATGGAGTTCTCTAAGTGACACGTGTAGAATAGGATGTAATAGGAAACCATAAGCAAATGAATATGTCAGTGAGGACTTCAGAAACTAAGTAGGTTGCATAGAACTTGCAAAAGGCACCATAAGTCAGAAGCTCTACACCTATTGTCCCCACTTAATAAATTTGTGACCTGAGATTGAGAATTAATGAGTCTTCTGTCATCTGGAAAAGCGGGAAAAAAGGCACAGAGAATATAGTTAAAAAATGTTTAAAAACTGGAAAAAAAATGATGGCAAGCAGGTATTTAAAAACATTAATATAGCAATATTTTATATGAGACCATCCAGAAACACAAGAGTAAAATTATTGACTACATACATTTTTATAGATAGCATGACTTTTTCCCCTTTTTGGGGTAGACCTTTTATAGAGAATGTATGAAAACATAGGAGAACAAACAGCACTTTTCACACAACCTGCCAAATTGGGAAATTTGTTTTTAAGAAAATATTTATACAATCTTGGATTATTTTATGTGTACAATTTTCCAGTCAGGCAAAGAAAGTTTTTGGCCAATTGCAATTTAAGATACAATTAGATGTGCTCTGATTTCTAGATGCATGTAATCTAAAACTTAGATATAAATGATTTTTTGTTTCCTGGAGACTGAATGCTATGTGTGAATTTAAATAAATGCTCTTAAGATCTGGAATTAGATATGTATGATATCTTCCTAGTTCAACCTTCAAATTCCTTCATAAAACAAGCGCTTAAAGAACAAAAGACATGGGGAACTTAAGAGTAATCATGGATATTATCAATATATAAGTGACCCAACTTCAAAATTGGGAACAAAGTAACATGGCCAAGGAGTCCTAGAAAAACATGTTTTTCTGTGTATAGTAGATACCAAAATCCTAGTTTCAGAGTTCTGAGTGGTGACAGATTATCATGAGCTGAGGCATAATACAAGTAGAGATAAACTCTAAGAATTAGAATTCACTCCAGGGCTATAGCCTTGAAGTTCAGAGCTGAAGACTAGTTCCATGTGGAAAATGGACAGAAAAACCATGACTCAGATGGAAATCCAACAAGAAATATGGATTATATTCTGTGTGAATCAGAGGTTGTACTATATTTGTGATTATATATCCGTGATGGCATTCAGGGTGCATTTCCTTTCCAAGAACCAGGGCTGTAGGGTTGAGGCCAAGCCAACCATATCTCTTTCATAGCTACAGTCTGGATTCACAGAATCCGTGCTGTTCCCTTGACATTAATTTTTCATATGTACTGTGCTACCACTCACAAAATTAATTAACCACGTGGATACCTCAAGTAGGAAAGATACACTATGGAAAAAAATGACAGACAAGACCTCAAAAATAATATAATTGATCAGGAATTTTCTTCACAGGGACCTTGGCAAGAATAGAGAATGAGTCAATTTATAAAGATGAAGTTTTATGTTGTTTCATAATGGAGAAAAATAAGGGGCATCTTATTTAGAATTTCTGCAAATAGCTGTTTTGGGTTATTGAGTAGGAAAATATAATCAACAGAACAGCTGCCATTTTTATCAAAATATCTTATATTTTCATACATTTCATATTTTGATATATAGCAATTATAAGTAAATTTTAAAAATATGAACTGAAAAATAAACAGTTTCAGAATCTATAGATATATACTGTTGTCATGTTGTTTTAAATATGCATTTATATATTAGATATAATATTTAAAGAGATATTGATGCAATTTAACTTAACCTTATCTCTACTGAATAAATTACTAGCCATGTCAGTGCAACTACCTGTTAAACGTCCTTTACACTTTTTTTTTTTTTTTTGAGACGGAGTTTCGCTCTTGTTACCCAGGCTGGAGGGCAATGGTGCAGTCCTGGCTCACCGCAACCTCCATCTCCTGGGTTCAGGCAATTTCCTGCCTCAGCCTCCTGAGTAGCTGAGATTACAGGAACACACCACCATGCCCAGCTAATTTTTTGTATTTTAAGTTAGAGACGGGGTTTCACCATGTTGACCAGGATGGTCTCGATCTCTTGACCTCGTGATCCCTCCCAAAGTGCTGGGATTACAGGTGTGAGCCACCGCACCCGGCCCTTTGACATTTTTTTGTGGTACACTTTTCATTGCCATCCTTTATCACAGACACCTATCAATGAATATCTAGAAAACAGCATTTTAAAATTGCTCTCTCTGTATTTATGTGGTTTTTATGGTTGTTTTTCTTTTCAAGATAGTCTTTCTCTACATGTAGTCAGAGTCCTTCTGAAAAACAAAGTTTATTTATGTAAAAATATAAATCAGTTCATGTTACTGTCCTGCTGAAGTGCTTCAATCCTCCCTTTCAAACTTTTCTGGAAAGACTCCTGAGGAGGTAAACTGCTCTATATTTCTGTTCAGCCTCAACTCAGGCACTACTTATGCCTCTTCCCATTTCTCCTGACCAACTCAATCTGTAATTAGTTTGAGTATGTCACTTCCTCTGAGGATTCTTCCATGTTGAAGCACATAGGTTAGATTAGATTTAGCACCCATACTTATCTGCCATGTTTGCTTTTGACCTTCCAGGCCAAGTGTAAAGTTTCTTCAATAACAGAATGAAATGCATCTGGGAAGAAGGGGAATTTTTTAAATAGCAAATTTTTAATAGTATGTATCCTCTTTCTGTGCACATATTATTTCATCTTCTTGGCATGTTCTTTTCCTCTAATATACCTGACTGACTTTTTACCCTTAAGTCCCCAAGTTAAATGCCATTTCTTCAGAGTCCTATCCTGGATCCCAAACCTAAAATCCATTATACAGCGCTTTAAGAGAGTATGGCAGAGCATGGAGCATATCATGTGTAATAATAGATTTATTACCTTGAATATTTCTTTCATTCCATTTCTCCTGCTATACAGTCCCTAAGAGCAAGAAGGTGATGATTCACTTTATTTTCTCTCTGCTGTTCCTAGGAAACTGCTGCACAGCATGAAACGGGTGCTCAGCAAACATCTGGTGAACAGCAGATAGTAAGAGTTTGTTTGTTTGTTTGTTTTTTTTAATTTGGCACTGGTTTTTATGCCTTGGTTTAGCAGTAATAAATTTTTCTAAAAATATGACAATCCACAATTGTATATACTGCTTCTAGTTTATGAAAGGAACAATCTGAAAGACTTTGCTGGGGAAATACATTTTTATATCAATAGGATAAATGCAAAGAATTTGGGGTCTATTTAATTGGACATTGAAATCAAAGAAGTAACTTTTAAACTTGCATTTTATAAGTAGAATACTGTTTGCAAAGGAAATATATTTCTTATTTTTGAAACTGTGATATGACAGAACTCACCTGTCACTCAGTTAGGGTTGTTTTATCCTAATAACACAGATAAACTGATTCTGGATTATTCCTTTGTGGTCACTGTGATTGTAAGGTTTATTGCTGAAGTAAAATGAGGAAACTGAGGCAAGTATAAGAAAATGAGAAGCTAATTTATTCAGCTCCTGGGTGAGGTTCTGTGGTCTAGGAAGGGGCCAAAGAAGTAGTACCTGGCTGTTTAGGACATGAGGTTTTATGGGGAGGGAAGGCAATTGATTGGCTATTGCGGTAACAAAGGGAAGGCAATTTCATTGGCTGTTGAGAGGCAGGAAGTGTCTGGAGCCAGCTGTCATTGGTAGGTGGCTGGGACCATGGGTAAGTGGGCCCTGATTGGCTATAGGGGAAACAAAGTGAAGGCAATTTCATTGGCTGTTGAGAGGCAGGAAGTGTCTGGAGCTAGCTGTCATTGGTAGGTGGGCGGGACTGGGTAAGTGGGCCTTCCCGGGGGTACAGGGCAGACCGTTACCAGGCAGGGTTTGGTGGGGGCTTCTTTTAAAAAATTCTTTTGTAGGTTTTTCAACAGCAGGCTGGGGGTAGGATGCATAGCTTAATGCTGAGTGTGGCCTTGGGTATGATATGCAGAGGCGAGTGCGGGAAAGCCATATGGCAAGGCCAGATAACGAGCTTGAGTGATGACATAGTTATCAGGCATGGAGAGGGATGGATGTGTCCGTTTGATTCCAGGCAAGGCAACTGGCCTTACAGTGGTTGTACATTAAAAAGCACAAGTGGACATTGAAGCTTTAAATTGCCTGACCACTATTGGACAACCGTAAATGTTCCTGCTTATTTATATAAAAGACTAACTCAGACCTGTAAGCTAAATGTATTAGCATTTCAGTGAAAACCAGTATGCAAGGTGTGTAATATCTCTAAGAGAATAGTAGATAATACATATTCCTTGGATAATGTTAAGTATATCATTTCTAAGGCCACCTTCAAGGAGACCAGTGCAAGAAAAAACAGTTATGTCTGGCAGTTAACCGTGAATGATTTATTTATAATAATGTGGGAATTGTAGTCACACAGAATTTTTTTTAAAGAACAGTAACTCCTATACACATGTGTCATGAAAAATAAGTTTTATAAAATCAGTTTTAATAATGTTTCTCCAAAAGTACAAATAGGTTTCAACAGTAGAAATGAATTAAAAATGTTCATCTATTATTAATACTGAATGAATAAACCCTATTAAGAAAAGGGCAGAAATAGTTTAATAAGATACTATCTTACAGATATAGATGTGTCAATAACTCTCAAGTGATTGGTATATTCATCCATGCTTTATTAAAAATTCATGGCTATTTAATTTCTGACAAACTCAAATATGAACTCTGCATTCCAGAAAAGGAGGCAAGCCATTTAATAATAGATTTTAGTTTATTTATTTAAATATAATTTGTCAGTGATACTTTTGTAGCAAAATATTTGTCACTTAAACTGGAAATTTCGCTAAGAATTTATTAAAATTTCATTGCTAGTTCTTTGTAGAGGAATGTTTACATGATATGCATTTTAAAATACTAGAGAGTAACAGAAAGCTAAAGCAGAGATATATCTCCTGAAGTGTTACTGTGTAAATAGATGCAGGCTTTGGTTTTGCACCATAGCAGCTTTCATTTGTAAAGGATCACTTTTCACATTTATCCAATTTTAAGGGATTTTAACCCTAAAAATGTTGAGTTAACGGCCAGGTATGCTCACTGAATTATAAATGAGTTTACACTGTTTAGTCAATAGAGGTTGGAAACTAAGCGGTGTGTTTCTAATGATCTAACTTAATACAAAATTTTATATATAGGAGCAGCAATAACAAAAGAAGAGAAGTTATTCTCTTCTTAAAATAACAAGCAAACACTAGGAAAGAGGTCAAGCTATAAGAAAATATGAGCATTTTCGGCTGTGACACCACACCATGTATTTATCAGATTTTCCTTCATTGAAAAGATATTTTGGGCAGATTCTTCTTCTCCATTATATGGAGATTTGTGTAGTAATTTAGTGCTATTTTGTAGACTATTCGGCCTAATATTTAGTGTTAACGTTTTATATATTACTGTCTCTAAAATTATTATATGAGAATAAAATGATTTTAGTTTTTGAAAGGCATATAATATATTATAATACTATCAGCTATTTTACTATCTTGGAATATTGCTTAAATATCAATTATTATCATTATTTTTATTTTTGATACAGGGTCTTGCTCTGTTGCTCAGGCTGGCGTACAGGGGCATGATCAGGGCCCACTGCAGCCTCAATCTTGTAGGCTCAAGTGATCCTCCCACCTCAGCCCCTGGAGTAGCTGGGACTACAGGTGTGCACCATTGCACCCAGTTAATTTTTAAATTATTTGTACAGACAAATTTTTTTAAATACTTTAAAAATATTTTATGCTTTTTCTGAGTACTAGGCATACAATGTTGATAGACATAAATATGAGCCTTATTTTTGCAAGAGCTCACACTGCAGTAAGATAAAAAAAATTAAACAAATATTAAACAAAAAATATTCACAAACTTGCAATTTATCTAAGGAAAATATAAATAACATGAAAATTACAACAGAATTACAAAAGTTGGATTGAGCTCCTTAGAATGCATGATTGAGAAATTTATATATAATATGAGATATGAAGGATAAATAGAAAGTTTGTCAGCAAAAAGTCAATGAAAAATACTGCAGTTTGAAGAAGTATCAAATGTTTCTATCTCAGAAGTGAGAAAAAAAGTTTAGTGGATTCAATCACCTGAGAGTAAGCTAACATGAATGAAAATTAAGGAGTCAGGTAAAACTGCTGCAGGAAGAGACTACAGTGTTTCCAGATCACAACAGAACTTGTACGAGAAATGTGGAAATTTGTATTTTGTACAAAGATCAAAGCATTTTAAGAAAAAAAATAATTTGAATTTACTTCCTTCCACTTTGTGAGTAAAACTTAACTTTAGGAGACTAGAATAGGCAGTGTATTAAACAGTGAAGATGCAAATAGGAGCATTGCAGGCAGTATGTAATTGTCAATTAATTTAGAGAAGTCACAATTGCAATGGAGAAAACTGGATGAATTTGAGATACATTTTAAAGTTAAATCAACATAACTTGGTAATCCCATGTGCCTCATGGAGAGAGAAGACCTGAAGGAGCCTGTACTTTACTTTCAGCTATGGCTGGAGGGTATCACCTCATATTTATATTGGGAAGTTGAAAAAAGAGAATATTGATAGAAAAAATCATACATTACACCTCTGATATATTTTTTTCTGAGATCCATTGAGACATGTGTGTGGAAAAATACCTACTACTTGATTAGAAACAGGGCTAGAATGCAGAAGAGTTTTGGACTCAATATATATTATTAACTAGTGGTCAGAGGTCAGAGTTCATATGTATTTTAACATATGAGAGAGATACCATAACTCACAGATGAGAGAGAGAGAGAGAGAGAGAGAGCACCTAAATGAGGATTGACAAACTACCACTTGCTGGCCAAATCTGCTTGCTGCCTGTTTTTGTAAATACCGTTATATTGGAACACAGTCATGCTATTAATTTCTGTATTGTGTACCGTTACTCTTATAAAAACTGAAAGCAGTTTCATCAGAAACCATATGGCCTGCAAAGCCTAAAATATTTACTATCTGGTCTGTTTAATTTTCCTGAGTCTAAAATAAAATACTTGAAGAATTTTAATACTGAATGTTTAGGTGGAGGAATATTAGATTAAAAGATAGGATAGAAGACAAGAAGGAGAAACAGAAGGAAAGAGAGACACAAGAGAATAAGAGAGGAAGAAAATGACATAGAGATGGACAGAGAAAGAGAGACAGGTAGAGAAAGAGGGAGAAGTGGAAGGAAAAGTAAGCTAATGAGAGAGGGAGAAGGAGAGAAGGAAAGAAATTGAGACCAAGATTCAAAGCAAGAGAGATTTTCAAAAGAAGAGTGGCCAAATGCTGTGAAATCTGCCTAAAGACTATATTAGTCAGTTTGTATTTGTTAGTTTGGGCTGCTATAATAAATGTAACATAGCCTGGGTAGCTTTTAAAACAAACATTTATTTCTCACAGTCCTGGAAACTAGGAAGTCCAAGATCAAGGTGCCAGCAGATGCAGTACCTGGCCAAGTCCTGCTTCCTGTCTGAAGTCCTGCTTCCTGCTTGCACCTGGCTGTCTTCCTGATGTATGGTCATATGGCAACGAGATGGGAAACAATCTGTCTTATGATGCTTCTTACAAGGGCACTAATGTAGTTTATGAAAGCTCCACCCTCATGATCTAATTAAATCCCAAAGTTGTCACATCTAAATACATTGAAGATTGGATTTCAACATAGTAATTTTGGGGAGCCCAAAACATCAGTTGATAGGAAGGATTAAGTAGGATGATAATTTTTTAAAGCACAGATATCAAAAAAAGAGTATAAGAAAACAAGATAACAGTTCCCTCTTGTCTAAGAATTGCATAACAACTTAATTAAATATAGTACATTTGCTTTAAAATACATTTTGAAAGTAAATGTATATAAAAAAATAAGATAAACAGTTCTCTAGATTAAATACAGAACAGAATCACATCCTGCAAGTAAGTCTGTATCAACAGATACACATTTGTTGCAAAATTAGAAACGATACTGAGACCAGGATATCAACTCTCCTCTCCAGATATATTGCAAAGCTTAATGTACCATGTGTTTCAAGGAAAGAAAATTGGACTTGTAGAACAAACCTGCGGCATTGGAGAATTGTCTCAACTGGGATGGAGAATGGGAAGAAGGATCTTTGTGTGGTCTTGATAAAATTAATCAGCTGAATTTGGAAGACCCAACAAAAGTGGCCTATGTTGTCAGTCTGAAAAAAATGGGAGCTACTATATACCTTAACCTCTATGGCTGAAATACATAAAACAACTAGCATTCTGTTAAAATTTTTAGAAAACACACCACACATACACACACACACACACACACACACATATGAGTTAACATACTGTAAAAATAGAAACAAACAGAATCAGATTCATAAACAGCCAGATGTCAGAACTATCATACAGAAAATTTTAAATAACTATAATAAAAAATGTTAAAGCTTTTGGTGAAAAAGGTACACAACATGCATGAAGATATGGAGATTTAAGCAGAGAGATTAAAACTATAATAAAATAAATATTCTAGAAATGATTATGAATTGTCTGCTATGAAAAGTCTTTGATAGGTGCATCAGCAGGGTTGAAAGAGCTGAAGATAGAATTATTGAACTTAAAGTTAGGTTAGTTGAAAATATTCAAAGTAAAATATCCAGAAATAAAAAGAGGGAAAGAAGAAAAACGACAAAGCAGCCAGGAGCTTTAGTACAATACCAAATATTTATAATATGTATAACTGTAATCAAAAGGAAAGAGCAAGAGAATGAGGTGGAAGTATTATTTATAGAAATAATAGCCAAGAATTCACACCTCTTCAAAATGAAAGGCATCAAGCCACATTCTAAGAATCTCAGAGAAAAGCCGAATATGTAACTTAAAAATAACCATGCAGACAGATCATAGACAAACAGTTAAAAAATGAAGCTTAAAAAAAACTATAGTGAAAGCAACTAAGGGAAACACATTATATACAAAGAAATAATAATAGTAATGAAAGAATACTTTTCAATAGAAATTGTGCAAACCAAAGGACAAAGTAGTGAAATTTTTAAAGTATTAAAAAGAGAAACAGTCATCCTAGAATTTTGTAACAGATAAAACATTTTCAAAAACTTAAAATAAAAATCTGAAATAATTTATTGATCACAGAAATAGTTTATTGATAGTGCAGCAAGAAATGTTAATGGAAGTTCTTCAGTCATTAAGCGATGATATCAGATGAAAACAAATTTAAACAAAGAAATGTAGAGTTCCAAACATTGTAAAATAAAGTTAATAAATTATTTTTTATTAAGCGTATTCACAATAGAAGACTTTCAATATATAAAGAAAAAGATTTTTTAAATGCACACATATACATATATATAATGGTATATAGTTTCTCTATATACAGTTATAGAGAAACTTCAGAATGCTAAAGACAAAGAGGAAATTGTAAAACAACCCAGAGAGGAACAAAAGTTTGCTTCCAAAGAACAAAGCTTGAACTATCAAGAAGTTTCTGAACAGCAACAGCTGTGGCCTAAAGCATCAGAATAATATCATCAAAGCCCTGAAAGCAAATGAACGCCAAACTAAAAATTTGTATCCAGCTAAATTCTTATCCAAGAGTGACAGTGAGATAAAGACATTTTCAGACAGGCTGAAACAGTTTACTGCTGCAAGTTCTTTACTGAAGATCTCTAGAGTGTACTTCAGGAAGAAAGAAACTGAGCTCCAAACAAAGGAGTACTGAATGAAAAGACAGCAAATGAACTGGTAGAACACAGACTGGTAGTGAAATAAGTACTGACAGTGAATATCAGTGGTATTAATCAGGATTATCTTGGTGATTACAAAATGAAACCAAAACATTTCCATGTAAATTGGAAAAGATGGTTGTCAAGGTAAACATATTCTAAGGTTCTTAGAGTATTTAAGAGAAGGTAATCATTGACTAACTGTTTTTGTTGAGTCTAATATGCATGTTAAAAAAAGCATCGGCAACAAAAGCCAAAATAGACAAATGGGATCTAATTAAACTCCAGAGCTTCTGCACAGCAAAAGAAACTATCATTAGAGTGAACTGTCAACCAACAGAACGGGAAAAAGTTTTTGCAATCTACCCATCTGACAAAGGGCTTATATACAGAATCTACAAAGAACTCAAATAAATCTGCAAGAAAAAACAAACAACCCTATCAAAAAGTGGGCAAGGATATGAACAGACACTCTTCAAAAGAAGATGTTTATGTAGCCAACAAACATAAGAAAAAATGCTCATCATCACTCGTCATTAGAGAAATTAGAAAAATGCAAATCAAAACCACATTGAGATACCATCTCATGACAGTTAGAATGGCGATCATTAAAAAATCAGGAGATGACAGATACTGGAGAGGATTTGGAAAAATAGGAACACTTTTATACTGTTAGTGGGAGGGTAAATTAGTTCAACTATTGTGGAAGACAGTGTGGTGATTCCTCAAGGATTTAGAACTAGAAATACCATTTGACTCAGCAATCCCATTACTGGGTATATACCCAAATTATTATAAATCATTCTAATATAAAGGCACATGCTCACATATTTTCATTGCAGCACTGTTTACAAGAGCAAAGACTTGGAAGCAACCTAAATGACCATCAATGATAAATTGGACAAAGAAAATGTGGCACATATACACCATGGAATACTATACAGCCATTAAAAGGATGAGTTCGTGTTCTTTGCAGGGACATGGATGAATCTGGAAACCATCATTCTCAGCAAACTGACACAAGAATAGAAAACCAAACACTACATGTTCTCACTCATAAGTGGGTGTCGAACAATGAGAACACATGGACACAGGAAGGGGAACATCACACACAAGGGCCTGTTGCAGGGGGTGGAGAAGTTCGGGAGTGGTAAGATTGGGAGAAGTATCTAATGTAGATGATAGATGGGATAGATGCAGCAAACCACCGTGGCATGTGTATACCTATGTAACAATCCTACATGATCTGCACATGTACCGTAAAACTTAAAGTATAGTTTTAAAAAAGGGGATAATCATTAAAAGAATAGAGGTATTGGATTGAACCATATGAAATTGCTGATATCTGACCAATTTTGACCAACATATGGCAATGTCACACTGTTCAATCTAATACAGTAGATAACTTTGCAACCAGAAAAGATGAAATGGAGAAAAAAAAATCCAATCATACCAGCAGAAGGCAGGAAAGGTGATGGGAGGGTCATAAAGAAAAGCCATGCTAAATGCTCCGAAAGGAGATGACAGAAATAAATGGAGGACTAAACCTTCAAAGTAGGAGACAAAGTCACAGGTGCGATAAAGCTAACTTTGTAAATGTGCTAACTATAAGAACCACACTCACAACAAATTGATCCAAACTTTAATAATAAAAGGATGAAAAAAGTATGAATAAATTTTCAGCATAGCTATAGCTATATTATTATATCTCAAGTGTACAGTTAAAAAAGAAAGCACATAAGTTGGAAAAAAATAGTGAGTATATAATGATATCAAAAAAACTTCACTAGGAATTCACCAAAAATATATAAAAATGGAACTTGTATGCCTCAACAATTAGCTTTTAAATTGCTAAAAAGCAAAGATTGGCACAAGAAAATAAGGAAATATGAAGAAATTCCTAATTATAGTGGGAGATGATAGTATGTATGCCCCAGCCATTGATAGATAAGGAAAGTTAAAAAGTAAGAAGTTAATTAAGGATATAGAACATATGCATAATTCAAGTAAAACCTTGATACAATGTATACATATGAGTGTCACAGTGCAAACATATAGAGTACTTGACATCCCCAGCAAGCAGGCACAGACTCATTCCACTTCATTTCATAGCCTTATTTAATTGATAGCACCTGTTAGGGAAGTGATGTTTTTATTGCCATTTATAGATTATGACATGATGGGCTAAGTATGACAGTGAGAATTCCAGAAAGAATGAGAATGAATAGGGATTTTTGGAAGAGCTTCTCAATATCACTGCTCATCAGGAAAATGCAAAATCATGTATGAAGTTAGAAGCCTGGCTATACCAAGCCTTGATGAAGAACAGGGGACATGCAAACTGTTGCTGGCTGTGGAAGTCAGTGCGCATGCCCTGTCTGGAAGGGCAGTTGGGAGATACTCAGAAAAGTTGAAGATGCACTTGCATTACTATCCGGAAACTCCACTTTTTAGGCACCCATTCTAGAGAGATTGTTATTCACATGCACCTGGAAGAAATGTGGGAGGATGTTTGTTGCCACACTATTTGTGACTAAAAACAAGAAAAGCAAAAATGTTGCCATTGGCAAGGCTCTGATACTTACACTTACTTAAATTCATAAAATAAAATTTTTCAGCATGGATAAATACCAAAGATATAGTGGTGACCATATGAAATAAAGCAAGGTACAAAAGTGATGGCAGTAGCCACTCCAGATAGCCTGCAACTGCCATCGTGCTGGCTGCAGCAGGGTGGTGCAGCCAGGGCTGCATGCGCCATGGAGTCTGTGGGAACCAGGGACAAGTGCAATCCCTGCCCCTTCTGAGTTGGGGCAGGAGCTCCTGGGTGCTGCTGACCAGTGAAAAATAAAATAAAAATTACACAAGAATCAAAAGAATCAGAACACCAGCTAATAGCAATAGACAAAGGATTTGAACAGACACTTTATAAAATAGATATCCAGATGGCCAAGAAAGGTAGGAAGAGGCATTAGGCAACATCACAGGGTCAGCATGGAAATGCGAATGTTCTGAAACACAGGGATGTGATGTGCAGCCTGTACTAAGCTTCCTGGTTCCTAGACTTGCCTCTTCTCCCTCAGGCTCACTTCTTTCTTCCTATGCTTGGATTCCCCTAAGGTGAAGTCTCAGGGGAGAAGGTCCTACGTGGGGGCATTGAAGCCTGTTCTGATCAGGTAGGGTCTGCCCTTCACCTTAGGGGTGGAGGTGGCCAGTGAAACTTGAAGAGGGTGAGGCAGCTTGCAGAGGGTTACCACAAGAAAGCTTCATGTGCTCTAAGCATCACTTACTGTAACCCATAGGCTGAGTTGGCTGTGGTCAGGGTCCTTTCCAGGGCACCAAGAATATCCCCCATAGACTCAGCAAAGAATCTGGTCTCCTCCAGGGTGGGGAGATCATCAACAGCCTGAGGACTCAAGGAGTCCCGCTTCCATGTGAGCAGCTTGTTCTGACGGAATGTGTTCTCTTTCTGGGTCCACAAGGGGGCGTAATTTTAAGGGCAAGAACTTCCCAGCGCCATGCCCCCCATCCCATGCCTCTCCATCCGGGAGATTTAACGGTTTCTGTTTTAATTTTTGGGGGCACGGGAAAGAATCAAAAAGTCAATCACTCCAGAGGAAGTTAACGGAACTTTCATTGGTCAGGGGCCTTGGAGAAGGTGGGCATCCATCCCACGTTATAAGTCCCTGTCTTCCTCATTCGGGCAGATATCCCCCCTGGGGTCCCTTCCACTCTCGTGGAAGCTGCTTTTCCTCTCCTGGATTCATACTTGGGTCCCCGTCCACACACTGTTTGTGGAAGCTTTCTCTCTTCTTCTCCTTTTTCTCTTTCTCTACCTAACTTTCTGCAAACACTATTTGGGTTCGGTATTTACCAGTGTGCACCTGCTGTGATCTCCTCTGCCATTCTTGAGAGAACGAGAGACCAAGAGCCTGGAGCCCACCGGGGAGCGAGCTGAGCGCTCCCCTGCACCCCAAAACCCACCATCAGTACTACCCAAAGGACTGTCCTGTACTCAGGTCCCACCAGCCCAGGACCTGCTCACACACCTACCTGCACCCTGAAGCTGGTTCCACATATGGCGCAAGACAACTAGCTCCACAAAAACATCAGCATTTCCAAGGGAGAAGCAAGATTTCCAAGGGTGGGGAAGCAAAGGGAATCAGGTCTTGTTTAGCAAAGTGTTGGAGGGATGAGAGCAGGGGACTTACAGGATGGGTCAGGAGAGTCCCAGGAAGCCTGAGGGATATTGGAAGATGGAGCAGAACTCAGAAAAATAACCAGTCACATAGCAATGGCTGCGGGCCAAGGGTAATTTATGCTCTGAGGTTTCAATAAGTTATCACTTTAAATCCTCAAAATGGCCCTATCACTCCTGATAACACGTGAGAAAACTGAGGCTCAGAAAGGTTCATTCACATGTTAGGAAAATGCTGACTGTTACGCTAAGGGCCAGGTGAGGCTCCCGATGCTGGGAATACAACTGTGAATCCTTTGGAACTGGTCCCTGCTCCTGCTCAACAAGAGGAAATGGCTCAAGGTGAGTGCATGCCCAGAGGGGTGAGAGGGAGTTGCTAAGGAGCACTTAGGGGCCACCTGCCCACCTATCTACATGCACATGGGTCACAGAAGCCACACAAGGGTAGTGTTGCCCAAGTCAAGGTGCAGGCAGGTCAGCAAGGCAAAAACGAGTTCAGGCAGAGGGAGCTGCCTGTGGGAGGTTCCTAGAAAAGTGCTACTTGGGGGCTGGGGCAGGAGAGTAGGAGCAAGTTATAATACTTGGAACATCAATGAGTCAGCTAGAAAATTTTGTTTTCCTTCCTCCCTGGCAGCAGGTGTGACCGAAGTAATGTTGTTAGTTTGGGTAAATACTCACGGTTTGTCCTCTCATACCAAGAAAATTATGGACACACACACACACACACACACACACGCACACACATGCAGTGAGTTTAGGAATGGAGTTATAATAGGCAGAAGAAAGAGAAGGGGAACAGCTCTCTTTCTTGCAAAAGACAGGGGCATCTGAAAGAGAAAAGCTGGCCTGCAACAGACTGCACCAGATTTTATATGCAGGCTTGAGGAGGCAGTGTCTGATTTACGTAGAGCACACAGATGGGTTGTACCAGGTGCGACATTTACACAGTGTGCTGGGAAGGCTGGCCACCCCACCCTAATCTTATGTAAATGGGCTTTCCACTTAGCTAAAGCCGTGTGTTCTGCTTCCTATTGTACACATGGCTGGCAAAGAGAAGAGAAGATGAAGCTACATTTTTGAACATTTCTACTCCCAGGTAGCACAACTGTTTCCTATTGGCACAACTGCCTGCATTCACCTGTGCAAGCTTCCAGCATGCTTTGTCTGCAGCTCAATTTTACAGGCTGCTCTTTGTTAGAAAAGAAAATTTGGGGGCTGCTTTTCATTAAAAGGAAACCTTACCCTCAATATCTGCCTCAATAATTTCTTAATCACTTTCTGCAAACACTCTTATATCATGATCATGTAACAGTTTGGGCTACTGAGCCAGAAGGGAAAGAGTACAAGACGTAGACTTCCAGGAAGGCTGTTCTAAGGGTGATGACTCAGAGGTTACTTTTATGTTTTTTTTATTTTTCTTCCTCCACTCCCTGCTTCTCTGAACTAGGGCACAATGTCTGGAGCTCCAGCAGCTATTGTGGACTGTGACGTGATTTTAAGTCTGGAAGCCACAACTTAAAATACAGCACCAAGATGAAAGACCCTAAAGCTACATATAAGACCTAGACTACAAACCAGCAGGCTTCTTCCACGTGAAAGAGAAATAAGTTTAGATTTTGTTCCAGCCAGTGTTACCTTTGTTTTCTGTTATGAGCCACTGTGATCTCACTTGTTATGCCCCATTCCTCCTCCCAATGTTCTGAACTCATTAGTAGCATTCTACACTCACATTCCAATAGAGGGGCAAGGCTATGACACCTTTTTAAACTCAAAAATCATGAAATAACTCTCTGCTGCTGGGGTATATGCTTTTTAAATAAACTTCCAAAATGTACTCTTGAAATCAAATTGTTAAAATAAAATTGAGTCTTAAAATTCTAGTTTTTGATTATCAAAATCCAAACCCCAAAGTACATTCTGGAGAGAGTTTTGCTTCAGAGAATAGGCATAAAAAGATCTTTAACCATCTGGGCAGTACTCCTCCACTTGCAGGACAAGGTAAGATCCTGTGAGCTAGAGGGAGGGAGGGAGTCAGGCAGAGAGTTGGAGTGTTGGATCTGGACAGAGACTCCTGAGAGGGGCCTGGGACTTGCCCCTCCAGCCCAGAATGGGTGGAACTGGGAGGGAAATAACAGAGCAAAGAAAAGCAGAACAATGGGTTATGAGCTAGAATCCTGCCATCTCTGAGTAAAGGAGTCGAGGTAAATGGATTTGGGGGGCATCTTGGAAAAGGAGTCTGAAGTAGACAGGAGGACCCCACCCAACTGAAGTCAGGAGGGTCATCCAGGTACTCTTGGAAAGACTCGAGTCATTTGAAGGAAGATCAGAGGACCCAGTGTGACATACGTAGAAGGAAAAAGATCTCTCAGCAGTGGATCTAGAAAGCCAATGTCTTCCTAAGACTGGAAGAGCCTCTTAATGCCTAAATCTTGGCAAGCCCCAAGAATGTGGGTGATCTCCCCCCAAAGAAAACGGAGTGCAGGAGCTCTGAGCTAGCAGTGAAGCTATGAACTGGCCAAGTTTATTATAAACTATGATCAAATCATGAAATGACTGAGAGTGATCTTGAAATGACTAGAAAATTCTTTCCCACACTGCTGTGCAAGGTGGGCCACCTGTGTGGCAGATGTGGCCCTCTGGCCCTCAGGTGGCAGGAGTGGAGCCCATGCCAGGAACCAGAAAACCAACCGAGGGGGCAGGGCCAAAGGAGGGGTCTGCTATCAGCTGAGATTGGACACACAGACAGGCCACACACAGCCCAAGCCAAGCCAAAAGAGGAAGGCTGGAATAGGGAGAATACCTGCAGAACTTACACACTTCTAATGCGAGTTCCTACAAATTAACAAAAGATATAAAATTCAACAGAAAATTGTGTAAAAATTATATATTAGCAATGAACAGAAAAGGATTATAAAAGTGGCCAAAAAATCCATGCGAAGATACTGAACCTAATTAGTGGGAGAAAATTCAAATTAGAACAACAATGAGATAACATTTCTATCCAAGAGATTGGAAAATATTATAGAGTCCTAGCATGTATTGCTGGGGAGACAGTGGGTGGAAGAGGTGCCCTTAACACTGCTTATTGAAATTGGCATTGATGCCACCTAATTTGAACACAATTTCTTCGTATATATTAAAATAAAATATATAGCAAACACATGGAATCAGCAGTGAATGAAATACTATGCAGACATGACAAAAAATGAGATCATGTCTTTTGCAAGAACACAGATGAAGCTGGAGGCCATTATCCTTGACAAACTAACACAGAAACAGAAAACCAAGTACCACATGTTCTCACTTATAAGTGGAAGCTGCATGATGAGCATACATGGACACATAGAATGGAACAACACATACTGGAGCCTGTTAACTTAAAAGTTAAATCAAGGGCTGGGTGCGGTGGCTCATGCCTGTAATCCCAGCACTTTGGGAGGCCGAGGCGGGTGGATTGCGAGGTCAAGAGATCGAGACCATCCTGGTCAACATGGTGAAACCCCGTCTCTACTAAACATACAAAAAATTAGCTGGGCACGGTGGCACGTGCCTATAATCCCAGCTACTCAGGAATCTTAGGCAGGAGAATTGCCTGAACCCAGGAGGCAGAGGTTGCTGTGAGCCGAGATCGTGCCATTGCACTCCAGTGTGGGTAACAAGAGCGAAACTCTGTCTTAAAAAAAAAAAAAAGTTAAATCAAAAGGTAAATGTTTTAAAAAATGTGGCCATACTGATTGGTGTTGGTATAGGAATCTCACTCCAAGAACTTATTTCACAAAGTTTTTTTGTTTTTTGTTTTATAAAAAGGCCAGGTGTGGTGGTATACACCTATAATTCCAGCACTTCCAGAGGCCAAGGCAAAAAGATTGCTTGAGCTCATGAGTTCAATACCAGCCTGCACAACACGACAAAAACCATTCTCTACAAAAAACACAGAAATTGGCTGGGCATGGTGACTCATACCTGTAATTTCAGCACTTTGGGAAGCTGAGGTGGGCACATCACTTGAGGTCAGGAGTTCAAGACCAGGCCGGCCAATATGATGAAACTCCACCGCTACTAAAAATATAATATTAGCTAGACATGGTGGGCTAACTGTGGTCCTAGCTACTCAAGAGGCTGAGGCACGAGAATCACTTCAACCCCGGAGGCAGAGGTTGCAGTGAGCTGAGATCACTATACTACAGCCTTGGTGAGAGTGAGACTTTGTCTCAAAAAAGACCTAAGAAATTACCAAGGGGTCTTGGTGCCTGCCTGTAGGCCCATATATTTAGGAGGCTGATACAGGAGGACTGCCTGAGCTCAGGAGGTGGAGGCTTCAGTGAGCTGTGATTACACCACTGCACTCCAGCTTGGGTGACAGAATGAGACCCTGTCTTACTCTATACACAAATGTTTAATGACATATTTTGGTTGTAGAAACACCCTGGAAGCAGTCTATCAGCAGATGATCACCTATACAACCTAAAGTCTGTTCATCTTTAAGACAGTTATACAGCAAGAAGATAGTGACACGTGTGCTTAAGAGGACTGCCAGGGTGCTTTCAGGCATGCATGACAGACCCTGATGGCAAGTCAAGCAGCAGCTCCTACTTCTTAGTACTTATTGGGATCCATGTTATGCTTCAATACTAAGTCGCTTCTGCCCAGTTTAGAAGGGCATGGGCTCCACAGAGTCACTGGTCCTGCCCACACCTGTGTTACCTGCCTGGACCCTATAGTCACTTCAGCATGATCTCTAGCAGATGGCAGGCAAGATGCTTGAAAATTAAGCCACCAATGATGCTTTCAATGTATATGTTTGTTTATATAGACTTGTGTGATTATGGGGAAAGACACAATAGGAATGGAGAACAGAGACGGTAGACATTCTTTTCTTTTTCTACCTTTTTTTTTCTTGTTTTGGAGGCACATTATATATTTGTAATTTGTGAAATTTTAGTAAAAGAACTGTAGTACAAAATAAGTTAAATAGAAGGATTTATTTAAAAGGATTGAATACACAAGAAAAAAACCTTTGATGGAAAACATTCTCTTTGTTTTACTTGGACATTTTCTCTTACAAATGAGTGAAAACCAGCTAAGGAAAGCCTACTTAATAAAATACAAAATCCAATTCATAATACACCTTTATAAAACTCTGAAAAGATGGGAACCAGCTCAACTTAAACATCTATGAGAAACTTACAGCAAACATCTTGCTTAACGGTGAAACATTGAACATATTCCCATTGAAGCCAGCCAAGGATGCTGCCATCAAATTACTGATTCCTTAATTATCATTTCCAGTGAGTCATGCATTCTCTTTGTTTCTGTTAACCCCCCAACGCCTTTTGTTTGATTCATCAAATGTTCTTTGATCACCTCAATACATTTGAAATTTTACATTCTATTCCAATTCATTTAGCTATTCCCAATGGGTATCTATATTGAGATTTATAAATGTGTCAGAGTCTAGAATTTCATTGCTCCCTTATATTCAGCCACTATATTATCTCCAGGAACTAGATAAGAACTTCATTAACTTCTAGCTTCTTCTGAATTTCCTTATATCCCACATGTCTATGTCAAAGTCTTGTGGAATTTTAATTCTAGGTCACCCATCTTTCTTCCAGAATCATACTTAATACAGTTTACTAATTTCCTTGCTTACTGATTCTTCTTGCATCCCACTTCTCCCAGGCATATTGTCTGGTTTGGCTTTTTTCTAGATGAAAAATATGACTTGTACTTTCACTGTAGGTAACAGCTCCATTCAAATCACCTTGTACAGAAAGGAGGTTTAGCTGCTTGCAGATTATAAGTTGTGTACTGTAAGTTCAGGGGAACTCTTTCAGGTTCAAGCAATTCTCCTGAGTAGCTGGGACTACAGGCACAGGCCACCATGCCCAGCTAATTTTTTGTATTTTTAGTAGAAACCGGGTTTCACCATGTTAGCCACGATGGTCTGGATCTCCTGACCTCATGCCCCACCCACCCAACTCAGCCTCCCAAAGTGCTGGAATTACAGATGTGAGCCACTGCGCCCAGCCAATTGGTTTTTAATGTAAGCATGATGAAAAGACTAGGGGAGCTGCTGGCTTATTTTGACAGGCATTGAGGAGCTCCGTGCATGTGTAACTTTTACAGAAGGTACAAAGCAGAGACAAGAGGGGCATTGGAAGCAGGTGGATGGCGTTCGGGATCCTGAGAGGAGGGCTTGGAGGCTCGGTCCTGACTACAAGGTGAGGGCTCCGGTATGGGAGGGAAGGAGTGGAACAGAAATGGGGCTGGAGGGAAAGTCCGGGTGGAAGAAAGGGAGGCTGGCGACAATGTGAGTGACAGAGGTCAGTGTGTAATACGGCCCATGAACACTGGGACCCCATGCACGTAGGTTCCCATGGAGGAATGTGTGACTCCTAAAACAGATGAGTCACCCAGAGGCATAAACCCAATCAACGTGGGCTGCCAAGCAACAGCCTCAGGCCCAGAGACAGGGGGCAGCCCCTGAGGTCCCACCCGAGGCACTGCCTCGGGTGGGACAGGGCCTTCCAGCACGGTTCCGCGCACAGCCCCTCTGCCACGGCCTCCGCCTCGCCCTGCCCGTTGGCTTCCTCCCCGGCCTCGGCGCCGGCCTCTCTCTGCAGGACGAGTCGGCTGGGTGTGAGCTGCGGGCTCCCATCGGAAGGGCTTCACATAAGCAGTGGGTTTTGTGGGTTGGGCTGGTTCTGCGGGCCCATCTGTTTCCACGGGGTCTTCACGGTCCACAACCGAGTGGCCTGGCTCTGTAGAAGGCCCACCTGAGGCTAAAAGAGAAGCAGAGTGTTAGGAGAATGAGCAGGATCTGAAGCCTTCAGGGAAGAGTGACTAGAAAAGGGGTTCAGGGAGGGCCCAGGGGAGTCTCAGCAAACAGAATGAGGGTCACGAGGGACCTACAAGGTAAGCTCTCAGGAGTTCTGTCTGCCTGAGGGCCTATCCTGAGCTCAGCACTCCATGAGCTTTTCATCGTGAGTCCCTGCAACAACCTTGCCAGCGTGATATTATAATCGTCATTTTCCTTATCAATAAATGAGTCTACAGTTCTCTAGAGAGATTGAATTTGAATACAAGTGGGATACTGCCTGCCCTCACTGCCTGCCCTCACTGAGGTTAAACTTCAGTAGGAGAGACAAACGCAAGACCAAAAAATGAATGATGCTAATGAGCAACAAACTGGGAGGTGAAGGGTATGGCAAGGGAGGTGGCTCTGGATCCAGAATGCCCGGGCTGTATTCCCAAGTTGCTTAAAGTATCTGGGCATCAGTTCCCCTTTGAATTGGTATAATAACATGCCAACCTCTAGGTCCTTACAAGAACTGAGTTACTATAAGTGAAATGTTCAGGTTAGTATCTAGTTCAAATATCTTAACATGTATTGGGAAGGAGATGGTCAAAAAGTCTTGCTGGAGTAGTATACATAAGGTAGGACATCAAGGATGGGTAAGATTTTGCAAGGCAAAGGCAGGAGAGGATTAGTAGGGATAGCAGGGAGGGGAAGCATTCCAGGTGACAGAAGGACCTGGGCTGGCTGCATGACTTCCAGGAGGAAAGAAGCCTTTGGTGGCTATGGCATAGCTTAACAGGGAGAGGAGGTGTTGACACAGATACGTTATTGAGCAATGGAACAGAACGCAAAGCCCAAGACAAGACAAACTTCTATAGAAATTTTATCAATGACAGAGCAGGCATTGAAGATCATCTGAAGATTCTTCCCTGGGAAACCTGCATAGCTTAAGAGTCACACAAAACTGACATCTGGTGTTGCTTTTTTTGTTTTGAGATGGAAGCTCACTCTGTTGCCCAAGCTCAAGTGCAGTGGCCAAATCTTGGCTCACTGCAATCTCTGCCTCCTGGGTTCAAGTGATTCTCCTACCTCAGCTTCCCAAGTATCTGAGATTACAGGCACCCACCACCACGCCCTGCTAATTTTTTGTATTTTTAGTAGAAACAGAGTTTCACCATGTTGAACAGGCTGGTTTCAAACTCTTGACCTCAAGTGATCTGCGTGAGTGCTGCGATTACAGGCATGAGCCACTGTGCCTGGCCTGGTATTGCCCAATTTGATACCCCAAACATATCAATGCTGTGGAACCCAATCAAGTAGCCCTACCCATGGGTTTGGAGCTCTCATCAACTTCTTCCTGGGCCCGATTAAAAAAAATACATGCATATATATATATATATGCAGCAGTCAGATATCACTAAACATCAAAAAAAAAAAAAAAAAGGCTCTAACACTAGAGACAGACAATAACACAGGAAAAAAGAATTTTATCTATAAATCAATTAAAATTATGAGAAAGGAAACAAAAATCTCCATGGAAATTTTAAAGAATAAAGTTGAGAAGATATCCCAGAAAAGATAGCAAATATCTAAAATAATGGAAAGAAAGGAGGATAAAATATAAGAAAATTAGAGGCATATTGTCACTGACACATATCACCATAAAATTTCAGAGTGCTGATGACAAAAAGAAGTTTCTAAAAGCTTACAGAGAAAAGGAGAAAGAGAAAGGGAGGAAAGGTTATATGGAAAGGGGTAAAATTCAGACATCTCAAAAGCAGCAATTAAATCTATTAGATAATAGAAAATGTCTTCAAAATTTCAAGGGAAATGGATTTCCCACCTAAAATTTGATATCCAACCAAAGTTTCACTTAGAAGTCAGGAAGGGTAGAATGAACATGTTTCAAACAAGCAAGATCTTGGTTTTTGGTTTTTTTTTTGAGATGGAGTCTCACTCTTTCACCTATGCTGGAGTGCAGTGGCCTTATCATGGCTCACTGTGACCTCTGTCACCTGGGTTCAAGCCATTCTCCTGCCTCAGCCTACCAAGTAGCTGGGGTTACAGGCACCTGCCACTGTGCCCAGCTAATTTTTGTACTTTTAGTAGAAATGTAATTTCACCATCTCAAGCAGCCAGGCTGCTCTTGAGCTCCTGACCTCGTGATTCACATGCCTCAGCCTCCCAAAGTGTTGGGATTACAGGGGTGAGCCACAATGCCCTGGTCAGACAAGCAAGATCTTAAAAAATTTCCTTTCAATGCATGCTTTATTGTTAGGCATCTATCAAACTGGACAAAATTAAAAGATTTAGGACACTCAGTGTATGAAGGGAAATGTTTTGGAGAACAATGTGGCAATAGCCATAAAATTCCAATACCTCCAGAAAAGAACAGGGTGCAAGTACTGGTTTATCATAGATCAAGATGTAGCGTGAGGACTTGCTTCACTGTAGAGAAAAAGTAAAACAAAACTAAACAAAACAAAAAAGACACAAGATTTGGGAAATGGGATACAATTAAAAATAGGAAAAGGAGCTTCCCAGATGATGAGGGAGCTGGGAGCTGACTTAGAACAGCCAGTCCAGGTTGGAGCAGGCTGTGAGGTGAAACTGAGAACACTTGATTGAGTTTGAATTTAAACAATTGGGAAAGAATTGGCAAACTGACTAGTGATAAGTAACCATTTAATAATCCAAGGTAGGTATTAAGTCCTGGAAAATTCAAGTTATCCTCACTCTTTCACCTAAAAATGCAGGAGGGGAAAAGTAATTCTAATACTCTCTCCGCTCTTGGGCAATGGGGGATGGGCGGAGGGTGTGTGTCGGGGATGGGTGTGGCATGGCGCTTGAGTGATTGGTGGTGGTGGGAATGTGTAAACTACAGCTAAATATTCTTCTACTCTAGAGGGAAGACCATAAAGGAACTCTAAATAGAAAAATAAATAGTAGTGTTCGCATGTTACTTAAAGAATGAGAGGGAATGCTAAAAGAAATGGCTACATAGATGGAGGTGGTGTTCCCAAAGTTGTGGAAAATTAAGAAGGAGCAGAGTCTGCTGCTGCATTTCATAACACGCCACATTTGCGTCTCTAAGTTCTGTAAGTCAATAACAAAGTTAAAGTAAAAATCCAGAAAAAAATTAAAAAGAGAGTGGCAGGCGTTTGACATACCTTGATTAGAGTCCATGGAGCGAAGTCGCTTCGAACGCCTCGGTTCTTCCATAAGGAATCTGCAGGAGGGGGTGGAGAGAAAAACACATCAGTGGAGTTAAACCACAGCCTCATTTCCCAAGCCCCACGCAGCGATGCGGACCCCCACCAAACACCCTCCTCCAATGCCTCCGCTGTCCCCAGGCCTCAGAGCACTTAGCTGCCTGGGCACCGAACCCAAGAGGCCACTCAAGACGACAGTGTGAATGAAGGTGGGGGTTGGGACTGGGGCTATGGTTGTGGGAAACTTCCATACCATAAAGGGGAAGTTTAGTAGCTAGCAGAGACTGGCCTAGAGGCAGTTTGTTTAATTTATCCCAGTTCCTACAAGCAAAGCTGGGAGAGGGTAGTCTAACTTAGGCCTCCTGGAGGAATGATCCCTCTTTAGGGGAAGAGGGAAGGAAGGTGGGGACAGACAATGGAGTTAGGAATACAGGAGAGACAAGGGAGGTGGCCGTGGCCCTTCTAGAGGAATGAGAATTCTGTCCCCATCCGCACCCATGCAAGCTCTACCCACGCCCCAGGGACACCCAGACACACACCTGATCTCCCTGAAGCTGGCTCTGGAGATCTGAAAATTAGGAGACCTTTCTACGAAGAAAAGCCGAGGAGCTGGACGTGTCCGCGGGTTCACAGCGGTAGCTCTGAGGTCGTCCTCCCACAACCAGGCAGCAGGAGGGAGCTTGCTGCAGGTCCTGGCTCGGAGCTCAGCAGAAAGCCGACTGATCGAGAGCCTGAGAGGACCGTCTTATAAGGCCCCAAGGTGATTACGTAAGGGGAGTGGTCATAGGGGCTGGCCTGAATGAGCTTGGAAGGCCATTGGGCCAGGCCTCCCCCCCCGCCCCCCCCCCCGCCACCCCGTCAAATGAGGCCCAGCCAAGGGGCCGCCATTCATAGATGTTAATGGTTGATTGATTAATCTAATCATTGAGGGAAAAAAAGCATGATTACATTTAAGTGCCAACAAAAGGGATGTGTGGTGGTGCCCTGAGAGTGGCTAATAGGAAGATTTGATTAGACTAGATCTGTGGTCGAGGAAAGCATTCAAAGGGGGATATTTGGGCTGAAATCTGGAATATAAAATTTGAAATTAGTCAATGTAAACTGGGTTGGTAGAGGCAGGGAGAGAGGCAAGGGACTGAAGAATGTGGGGTGAGGCCGGGACTGGGAGGGAGCCCGACCCATTCCGGGAATGGAGGAGAGGCCAGGGCCAGGTCCAGAAGTGGTGCAAGGTGGGGCGGGGGGAGGCTCAGGAGCTCGTCTTGTTCCAAGGCAGCGGGAAACCATGGAACCGTGTCCTGCAGTGGGTTAACATTTCAAAAACCACTAGCCTGGCTGTGAAGGAGAGCAAACCCAGGGTTCTCAGATTAACTCAGAAAAGGGAAGAAGGCTATTGCAGCCCTCGTTGTTGGGTGCAGGGTCCTATTAGGCTAGGACTGTGGGCAGCAGAGGAGGAGAAAGTTCCCTGGTGGGAGAGAAATTTACAAAAGAAAGAGCCCCAGTGTGGACAGCCCTTGGAGGGAAGGAGACTGCACCCTTGGCAGCCAGTTCATTCAGACAGAGGAGGATCGGGAACCTGCTCTGAATGGGAAGATGTGGAGCTTGGCTTGCGTACATTGGGTTGAAGAAGGTTTTGAGCTGCCAAGTGAGGATGTCAGGTGGCCTTTTGTAAAAAGAGACGAGCTTAGAGAGATGGCGATGGGGCTGGAGACGCGTGTGAGACACACACCACTAAATTTTATTGCTGTGGGTGCACACATAGGCCGAGGAAGAGAGCAGGAAACACACCAGGACACTGGAGGGGAACCCACAGTGGGTTGGTTGGCTTGCTTGCTTATTTTTTAGAGAGACGGGTTCTCACTCTGTACTGTGGTGCAATCTTGGATCACTGCAGCCTCGACCTACTGGGATCAAGCGATTCTCCTGTCTCAGTCTCCCGAGTAGCTGGACTACAGACACACGCTACCACACTAGGCTAATTTTTGTATTTTTTTTTTTAGAGATGCGGTTTCGCTATGTGCCCAGGCTTGTTTGTAACTCCTGAGCTCAGATGATTCTTTCTCCTCAACCTCCCGAGTAGCTGGGACCACAGGCGCAAGCCACCATGCCCAGATAATAATTATTATTATTATTATTTATTTTTTTTTTAATTATTTGTCGAGATTAGGTTTTGCTATGCCTGGGCTAATCTCAAACTCCTGGCCTCAAGCAGTCCTCCCACCTTGGCCCAAATCACTGGGACTACAAGCATAAGCCACCACACCCTACTCTCATAGTGCTGTTTAAAAAATTCTAGCCAACCACCGTGGCTCATGCCTATAATCCCAGAACTTTGGGAGATGAAGGTGAGAGAAATACTCGAGCACAGGAGTTTGAGAACAGCCTGGGGTTACAGGGCAAGACCCCATCTCTATAGAAAAAATTACCCATGTGTGGTGGTGCCTGCCTGCAGTCCCATCGGCTAGGAAACCTGAGCAGGGAGGATTGTTTGAGCCTGGGAGATCAAGACTGCAGTGAACCAAGAATGCACCACTGCATTCCAGTCTGGGACACAGAGTGAAACCTTGTCTCAAAAAAAAAAAAAAAAATCTAAAAATGGTGTACAAATGATGCAATTGCAGTTAGATTGTCAGTATTTTTGTTGTTGTTGTTTTGTTTTTTTAAAAAGTCAACTTTATTAAGGGACAATTTACACACAGTAAAATGCTTTCATTTGAAGTACACAATTTGGTGAGTTTTGATAAACATGTAGGCTTGGGTAACCACCTCCACAGTTAAAATAAGAATAATTTCGGGCCGGGCGCGGTAACCCAAGATTGTAATCCCAGCATTTTGGGAGGCCGAGGCGGGTGGATCACGAGGTCAAGAGATGGAGACCAACCTGGTCAACATGGTGAAACCCTGTCTCTACTAAAAATACAAAAAAATTAGCTGGGCATGGTGGCGTGTGCCTGCAATCCCAGTTACTCCGGAGGCTGAGGCAGGAGACTTGCCTGAACCCAGGAGGTGGAGGTTGCGGTGAGCCAAGATGGCGCCATTGCACTCCAGCCTGGGTAACAAGAGCGAAACTCCGTCTCAAAAAAAAAAAAAAAAAAAAAAAAAAGGATAATTTCATCACTGGGACAGTTCCCTTGTGTCCCTTTACAGTCAGCCCCCTCCCCACATCCTCTGCCCTAGGCAACCACTAATCCACTTCTTATCTCTACAGATTATTTTTTCCGGTTTTAGAATTTCACATAAAGGAAAGCATACTGTTATGTACTTTTTTTCTGACACATTTCTCTTGCTTGACTTAATTTTGCTAAGGTCCATCTATGTTATAGAATGCATGAACCATTCATTCATTTTCATTCCTGGATGGTGTCCCATTCCACAAATAGACCTGGGTTTATTTATCCAGTCACTCGCTGACAGACACTGATTAGGTTGTTTACAGTTTGGGAGTATTATGAATAAAACTGTTAAGAACACTCATATACAAGACTTTGGATACACATATGCTTTCATTTTACTTGGGTAAATATCTACATGTGAAAAATCTGGGTCAAATGTCAAGAGTTATTTTTAGATTTATAAAAAAAAAATCAAATTGCTTTCCAAATTGATTCCACAATCAATTTTACATTCCTTCCCAAAGTGTATGAGGGTTTTAGGTGCTCCACTTTCCCTGCCAATGCTTGGTGTTATTGATCCTCATTATCTAAGCCACTCTGGCGTCCATTGGAGTGGTGTCTCATTGTGGTTCTAACCTGCCTTCCCTTGCTGACTAATGATGTGCTTACTAGAGTTTTAAAAATAAGTGTTTTTATTTTAGAATAGTTTTACACTCACTGAAAAGTTGGAAAAAATACGGAGTTCTCATATGTCCCACACCAAATTTACCCTGTTTCTAGCATCTTGCAGTGTAGTACATTTGTTACCATTATTATGGCAATAACAATTATTGGTACATTAATAAAATACATCATTATTAACTAAAGTTTATGTTTTGTTCTGATTTCCTTGGTTTTGACCTAACATACCTTTCTGTCCCAAGACCCCATCCAGTGTACCACATTACAGTTAGTCATGGCTTCTCTTGGATGAGACAGTTTCTCAGGCTTGCCTTGTTTTTGATGACTTTTGACACATTGCCATCCCATCCTGTCTACAGTCTAACACCATGGCTTATCACTGCTGGTATTATCCTGGTCACCTAACCCGGGCAGTGTTGGTTAGATTTCTCAACGATAAAGTGATTTTTCCCCCCGTCTTTCTCTACTGTACTTTTTGGAGGTCACTATCTATAGCCTACACTTTTAAAAAAGGAAGTTAGGCTTTATCTCCTTGCAGGGGAATAGCTACTTAAATTATCTGGAGTTCCCCTGTGTGGAGGATTTGCCTATTCTTCCCCATGTGCTTATTTATTTAATTATTTATTTATATCGGCATGGACTCATTGATATCTATAGTATACTTTAGAATATAATCCAATACTTCCTGGAATTAGTTATTTAATAATTTAGCTAATTATTTTGTTAAATATTTTACTTAAATATTTAATTATTAATTAGTGAATTATTTTGTTACTCAAACACTTCTAGCTTTGGCCATTGGGAGCTCCTTTAGTTAGCTTCTGGGTCTTTTTGTCACCCTCCATCACTGTGGCTTTTGGTTTGGTTTGGTTTGGGGCCCCTTCTTGTTCCCTGGCACAACTGGGTGTTCCATGCTTATTTGCATAATTCCATTCTTATTGGGGTTTCATGTGCTCAGGGACCACACTCGTAATATTTTGTGACATTTCTGTTCAAAACCTTTATCATTATTATTATTTTTACTGGGTTGATTTTTTCTTTTTCTTTCTTTCCTTTTTTTTTTTTTTTTTTTTTTTTTGAGATGAAGTTTTGCTCTTCTCACCCAGGCTGGAGTGCAATAGTGCAATCTCCAGTCACTGCAACCTCTGCCTCCTGAGTTCAAGCAATTCTCCTGCCTCAGCCTCCTGAGGAGCTGGGACTACAAAGCACCCACCACCATGCTGGGCTAATTTTTGTATTTTTATTACAGACAGGGTTTTGTCATATTGGCCAGGGTGGTCTCCAACTCCTGAACTCAGGTGACCTGCCTGCCTGGGTCTTCCAAAGTGCTGAGATTACAGGCATGAGCCACTGTGTCCACCCTTATTCGGTTGACCTTCTATTCTTGAGTTTTAAGAGCTCTTTGTATTATAGATACAGGTCTTTTATAAATATATGTGTTGTGAATATATTTTACCAGTCCATTGCTTGCCTTTTCATTTTCTTAACAGCGTCTTTCAAAGAACGGATTTTAATTTTAATAAAGCCCAGCATCTCAGCTGGGATTTCCAGGAAGCCAACACAGAGATGGAAATTAGAGTACAGAAGGTATATGAGGTATGCCTTTTAGGGATGTGGGAGGGAAAGAAACAGGACCGCACAGTCTCAATGTTGTGCCTCAGCGGCCCCCATTGGATGTTCTAAAGTGAACCTACTAGAGCTATTCTGAGTGGGGCAACAGGGCCTGGTTTTAATGTTCCCAATGAACATCACTAGATGCAGTCTGCCCAGTGGAGGGTGCCCCTGTGGGTAAGAGCAGGTGAGCCTCTTCAGCCAAGGCAGTCAGTCCCTTAGGGTCCATCTGCAAGGGCTGAGGGCAGTCTGCTCGAGGCAATTCTCACAGCTGAGGTTACAAATCCTTTATTTCTTAAGAAGGGTCTGGTGGCAAATCACAGTTCTCGTTGCATAAAATGCACCAATGCTTTCTTCTATAATTCATGGTTTTTGTGTCCCATCTAAGGAATGTGCCTACTCCAAAGTCATGAAGAGTTTTGCTATATTTTCTTCTAGAAGTTTTATAGTTTGAGCTTTTACTTTTAGGTTAACACACAATTTTTGTTAATTTTTGTATAAATTGTGAAATAAAGGTTGATATACATATATAGACAGAGAGACGGAGTTTCGCTCTTGTTACCCAGGCTGGAGTGCACTGGCGCAATCTCGGCTCACTGCAACGTCCGCCTCCTGGGTTCAGGCAATTCTCCTGCCTCAGCCTCCTGAGAAGCTGGGATTACAGGCATGCGCCACCATGCCCAAGCTAATTTTTTGTACCTTTAGTAGAGACGGGGTTTCACCATGTTGACCAGGATGGTATCGATCTCTTGACCTCGTGATCCCTCCCAAAGTGCTGGGATTATAGGCTTGAGCCACCGCGACCAGCCGAGATTTCTATTTTTAATTATGGATATCCAGTTTGTTCCAACACTGTTTGTTAAAAATAAATGCAGTTTTTTTTCTTTCTTGAAAGTTTTGAAATGTTTTAAATTTTATATAGTGAATTTTTTTAGAGGAAAAATGTCATAAAAAAGAACAATAGTGAGTTGAGCCTTTCCTGGCTATCAAAATGCTATGGTATTGGAATTAGGTGATGAGAATAGATCAGAAACCTATGACAGCTAACAACAGCTAATGTTTATTGGACACTGCTGTGTGCCAGGCATTTTCTCCAGTACATTTCACATATTCATGCATTCAGTCCTCCCAACAGCATTAGAAAGATAATTGATTGTCTAAAGCAAAAATAGTAAGAAATATGTAGTGGGTTTTAGAACATATGAAAAGTAAAATCTGTAGCAACCAAAGCCCCAAGGAGAGAGGGACTGAAAGCATACTATTGCAGTCCTTACACTGTACATGAAATAGTATAATATTATGCAAACTTCCAAAAGAGAACGCTACCACAGGCGTGGCTTTACTGGTTAATTCTACCAAACATTCATTGAGGAAATAATACTAATTCTACAGAAATACCAGTGGGACAACCATTTTGAAAGAAGGGGTTTGGGTGAGGCTGCATTGTATGGAAAGATAAACTAGAGGAAAATGATAGAACCTAAATGGCTTTAAACTGGTTGGGCATTATTAGGACAGCTCAGGAAATTTGAGTATGAACTTCATATGGGAAAATAATATTGTGTAAAGAAAAGTGTTAAATATTTTGAGTGTGAAAATTGAATTGCAGTTTATATACAAAAATTTGTTTAAGGTTTTAATTTAAATAAATTCAAGCAGTCTACTAAGGTGATGGCATTAAAAAGGATGAAGACAGGTAGAAGGGGGAAAGTAAAAACACATTTTTTTATTTGGGAAGATAATGAGTTCACTTGTTAACATTTTGTTAGAAGCCATTTGTAAGGAAATCAAGTTAAAATTTATAGTAGAATAATATCATCTAATACAGTTAAGAAATTAATGTAGTCTTTTCACATCCAATTGGTTTGCTTTTAATGTTAAACTTAATTATTGATTGAATTTACCCATTCTCTTTCCCAAAACCATTTTCTAGTGTAGATTCCCAAAATTGAGCTTAAGTAATAATGTCTGGTGTTAGTAACTCCAAAATATATTTTCTCAAATTGGTCTTCTAATTGTATATGTAATAAAGCTTTATTATCTGTTTAAAACTTTTCAATATATCTCTTTTGCTGTAAATATTTAATAGATAGCCTGAACTTACAAATAGCTATAATCTTATCTTCATGAGACTTCCAAACCACATTGCCAGTTAAACTTACCCCAGCACTAAATATTTAATACACCCAGCTATTTCACGTTACAGAAACATACCATATTGTCTTGCAACATCTGAAATTATGCATATAGTTTCCTTTTCTAAAAATCCCCATTCACACCCAAGTAAATTTTACCTTAACTCATCTCTCAAGAGACTTAGAGTCTTCCTTGGTTTCCAGGCTATGTTGGTAGTAATTCTACTAATATGTACCCATACTGCTACCAACTTAATTTTACTGTGGTATATATAATAATCTATTGCAAATGTTTCCTTATAGAAGTTTTTGCAAATAGCTAGTAAATCTTCTAAGTTTGAAAATATGCTATAGTTTTTATATATTTCTCTTTCTAATTCAATGGTCAGAGCATGAAAGATGTTTGATAAATGTTCACCTAATTAATAAATGACTAATTTAGTAAGAAAAATAATATGATAAATGATATTAATAGTAACAAGAAAAGCATGACTAGGTAGCTATAGGCTTTAGTGTAGTATTTTTGTGTTTATAATTATCTTTTAATGTTCAACACAGTTTTATTCTTCTATGAGCAGCACATTTGTAAAGATTCACAACTTGCCAAAATCTAAGCATCAAAAGCTAAGAATATAAAAGAGCAATTTTACAGTTTAGCAGTCTATAAAAACACCAGTAAGCAGATATTGTAAATCACTAATAGACACAAACTTTCTCAGAGCACAACATAACCATGCTGAAAAGTGCTGTAGATATAACTTGTAGCAAACCTTTCAAAGAAAACTCTATTAATCTTAATTTTTACTGTTGCATTTATCAGAATTAATGCATGGAAGATTATATATGTGAGCTATTTATATGATAATGAAATTGTGTAAAATCTGTGGTAAGCACAAATCAAACATTTATATGTGCTTCCTTTCTTGCTATGCTTATTTTGTTGTATTTGTGACTTGTAATTTATTTTCATATGTCATATTTATGAACAGGAAATTATAATCTATATAAACTATATTAACAGAAGATATTGTATTATAATGACTTTTTCAGTATTTTCTGATGTATTTTCTCATTCTCTAATATATTATAAATGTATGCTTTAAATCGTTGTATATATTACTATATTTTTAACAGATAAAATCTACTTAAGTATTTCTAAATGAACTTGGAATTTGGTGAGGTCATGCCACAGAATGTGTTAAACATATTCAGTCATTTTGTAAATTTATACCTACTTAATAAAATCAGGAAGTACTGTCGTCTTTTGAATTAGGGAAAGTAATTATAGAAAAATATTTCTCAAGTTTAAAAGGGACATTTCCCTACCATCCCCACACCCTGAGAAATGTGAAGATAATGAGAATCTGCCATAAATCAAATTACTTCATCTACATCTTGGAATTGCAAAATTTATCTCTACTCTGTATTTTGTCCTTTGACTTTCTATAGAACTTTCTTACACAGCTGCCCAGGAGCACAATACTATCCTTCATATTCTAATGAAAATTCAATCTCAAAGGCATTCATTTCTTAGTATCCTTTTAAAGTTGTGAAGTGGTTGTATTATCCACATATTTTTATGCATGATATTATTTTGCCATTTCTCTTTTCTTCTAACTTTTCTAATTTTTCAAATGTTATAAACTGGGAAATTTAACTTTTTTGAACTACCTCATTAGGTTGTTTGATTTCTTTCTAAATCCTTGGTTTTTTCTGCAATTCTTTGTATAAACACTTGCGACCTCCGATCTTTTAATCCATTCTACATCTTCTGTATTCTTTCTCCTTTCTTTATTCATTTATTCCTAGACTTCAAAAGGCTTTTTTTTTTTTTTTTTGGACCGCAAACTTAATTATGTAATAAAATTCGGTGGAAAATCGGTTACCAAAAAATTGTGATTTACAAGTAACTTCTCAAAACTTGTTCGTGTATTCTCTTTTGTAACATAAAGACTGTAGTTTCTACTAAAATAAAATATTTAAATTTTTATTATGTATGTACATACATCTATCTAATATATCAAAGTTAAATAATATTGTTTATCACAAGAAGCTGAAAATATTAATGATGTTTTTCAAAGCATTTTTCAGGTAGAAGTTTAGTCAGTATGTACAATAAAATCAATTTCATTTTTGGTTTAATATTCTGAGCTTAAATTAAGTCATCAGAAATTCTGACAGAAGTGAAGCATGTAAAGATTAGAATGCTTTTAATTGTTTATAAATTTTCATTTTGAACATTACTATGGTTACTGAATCTAATTCACTGTAAGTCAACTTTAGCTTAAATTATATTATATATTTGGTCATAATTTATCTAAAATTTGCAGTCTGAGATAGATGACTAAATAATATATAAATATGTATACATATAACAACAGCTATTGTCAGAAACCTTTCAAATTATGAAGATTTCTGCTGAATATTAAGAGTAAACCTTTTAACTTTATGCCACTATTAGTTTCAAAGGCAAAACAATTTGATGTGTTTTATTTCCTATCCATTATTTTCCCTCTTATATTTCAAATCTCTGTTCTTATTAAAATACACTTTAATTTATGAAAGCAATTTGAGTACACTTATTGAAATAATATTGCAACATTAGAATAAAACAGATATTCCCACATGACCCCTGAGCCTATATTTGATACTTATTCCAGTATTTGTTTAAGAATTAGTGGCCTATTGTCAAATAATATTTGTATTTTCATATATGGAGTTTTCTTTTACTAGTACTAAACCTACATTTCCACTTCTACCATTATTCAAAAAAGAGTATCAGTTTTTGGATTACTATTTAGAGCTTTCATTATTATTACTATTAAATGTTGTTGACAGCTAGATTGGTATAATTGCATTTCTGTTATTTTGATTATATCACTGATTTTTATTTGCATTTGTTCTCAAGGGCCTGCTGATTCTTGGATCTCTGTTCATATATTAAAAACTCTAAATGTGGTTCTGAGCTTGACTTCTTTCAGAATTCAGGGTAAAGAGAAGGTCAAGAACTGAATCGTTCGCTTTGGAGAGACTCAGAGGTGAATGCATATTGGTCTTTTTAGCAAGTCTTTTAATCATTTTATCCAGAGAAAATGCCTCCAATCTGCTTATAGTTATGAGAATTCTGAGATGTTAGCAGGGGAAGGGGCTGATGTTACTAACTATTCAATATGGAAACTTTCAATTAATTCTCTTGTTTTATTGACATCCCCCAATTCTTGCCTCCCTGAGGTCTTCCTGGTATTTCTAGTCTGAACCTCCATCTCAGTGATGATCATTTTCCCTTTGCCTTGGTTGGGGCTTCACGAAAATTAAATTACCTACCTATCTGAACTAAAAGTAGGATTTGGGATTCTATCAGTATCTCTGAACGAGGTCTACCCAGCTGTCTTCTTTCCAGCTGCAGTTCACACTCAAACCTTTGGGGAAACAGTACCTAACAATTCAAAGGTTTTATTATTATCTACAGTAATAATAGTCTTACTGAGAATTATAGTCAAGACTCTTCACCTTAGCCTTATAGGCAAGTCGATATTAAATTTCTTTGCTTTTTTGAATCAGTTAACAAAAATTATTGATTTTTATTTTCTGAAATTATATTCAAATTTCTAATTGGCTCTCAGGTTTATTATCATCTGATGGAATTCTAAATCATTAAAAAAAATTCTTGATGCTACATTAGTAAGATTGTGAAAAGAAACATTAATAAATATATTAAACAAATTTGCCATTTTTACCAGAAGACTCAAACTATTCCTTTTCATACTTTAGGGTGATATTGAACACCGACACATGCTCTGATAATAAATTTTTATATAGCTAAATGTATATATATATAACATATGTATACATACCTCATATGTCATATATCTATATAGAGTATATTATGTATCTCTATATCTGTATCTTCTTGCCTCTATCTAAAGAATAATAGGGTTGAAAAAGAAAATACTGTTATGGTACCAAAAAATGATGTAAATTCATTCATTGTTTTTAATTTTCACTTTTCAGATATCACTCAGTTTTAGTTTATTTTGGTCCAGTAGAAAATGTCCTTGTGACTATTTGTGTTTGTTTTCTAGGGATTCCATAACAAATTACCACAAATGAGATGTCGTAAAACAAGTAAAATACATGCTGTCAATAGGGAAAACAATTCCTATTCAATAAATGGTGCTGGGATAACTGGCTAGCCATATGCATGAGAATGAAACTGCCCATTACTATAAAAAGAAAACCTGCCTATCACCATATACAAAAATTAACTCAAGATAGGTTAAAGACTTAAATGCAAGTCCTCAAACCGTAAACATCCTAGAAAAAACCCTCAATCTTTTATATTCCTTGATTAGCAGCTGAGTAACTGGAATCTCTGCCTCCTCTCTCCCTTGGCCTTCTTCCCAGTGTGTGTGTGGTGTGTGTGGGGTGAGGGCGCTTTCTAATGGTGACACCAGTATTGGATATAGAGACCACCCTATCCAGTGCGACCCCATCTTAACCAGTTATATTTGCAAAGACCCATTTACAAATAAGATCACACTACCCAATTCATTTTCTGATTCTACTGACTTTCAGATTGTTTAAGATACTCTTTCTCTTTCTGAAATTCATTTTACAGTAGGTGATTTTACTGTACATTATATATTTATGATTTAGATCAATCATAAAATAAGCAAAACTGCTTTTTTAGTTGATGCTAAATTACCAGAACAGAAAAGGCTACATTCTCTTAGTTTGGGAGATTCCAGTTGCTTGTATGTCCTTCTTTTGTATTTGGTGTTATTTTAAAAATATAATCAAATGAGTTTCTAAATATAAAGCTTGCACTATGTCACTTTCTGATTTTGATGATATAAGACTCTATGAAATCTAAAAATGTAAAGCTTATCTATTCTTATTTAGTTATAAATTTCCTAGTCATTTACATAACACCTAGATAACAGATACTTTAAACATTTTTTATCTTTCCATCTGAATTAAGTAGAAAATGCTAAAAGCTTACTAGAGAGTGAAATAAAACAACTAGCTCATAGCTTCTTTTTAATTAAAGAAAATGATAAAATATAGCTCTGTGGTAGAATATAATGATCTCAGCATATGTTCATCTGCCTTGTATGTATAATCACTGTCTACTTGTACCAAGTCTTAGATAAATTATTATTTTAATATTAAGAAATCACAGGTATAATTACCAACAGGGCAGTATTAGTTTACACATTAAGCTATGATTTTATATGTACACATGTGTATGTTTTTATAAAATTAAATATGTATTAAATTTATAATATTAATAAATAAATCCCCTTTTTAATAATCACCTTATTTAAATGGGGTTAATTGCGGGTACATGGATTTGAGAAAAGTATATTTTAAGCACATCTGGGGAAAATAAACGTATTTGTCGTGGAAGACATGAAAATTTGTGATCCAAACTTCTCATAATGTCCATTATTTTAGCAAGCCTGTAACTAGCACAAAAATCATGGGCTCCCTACTAGACCCACTAAACATAGTAGATGGGCTTATTACAATAGGAGTGTCTAAATAAAACCTGATGATCTTCAATACCTTCCCTGGGGAAGGAGCAACTGAGGGATGTCATGAACTGACAACTCAGATATGAAGAAAAAGTGGAATAACATATGTAATCTATTTTTTCATTTTTTCTTTTAAATTAATAAAAATAAGTAAATGTATTACATATTATTATATCATATACATTATATATTATATTATAATATTATTGTATTACATAATATTATATATTATATAACTTAGCATGCATAACAAATAGAAGTGGGAGCAGCAGAGATTCTAAAATCCCTCAGGGTTGATAATATCATCATGCTCTGGCAATTTTAAGCAAATCAGTTATAAAAGATTCCCTCACTCCTACTCCACCCATTCCACAATCCTTCCAGCTTTTGTACTACTGGCAAGAAGTGTTCCTGATGCAACATTCACTGCTTTATGCTTTAAAGGAATCCTCTGTACTGTGAATATCTCTCCACAGACAGTAAGTTCTTAATACAGGGAATTGAAGGGCACACACAGAAGTGGGAGGTGGAGGATACGATGGAGAAGGTGGACAGGGTAATGAAGATGGCATGGAAGACTACATGGTATTTCATATATAATTTCTAAATGTGTATATTTTGCCTTTGAATTAAGATCCCAAAGATTTTAAAAAAGTTCTTAATCAATTTCATGCAGGTCAGAGAGAAAAAGAGCAATAGTACCTAATGTTGAGACTTGTAAATTTTCTCTGTGTGTTTTCAGAAGTATTAGACATGATTGTATTACTTGATTGAGAACCCAACATCTAACCTGGCTCACCCTCACCTTTCTGCCTTCCTTCTTCTTCCTCAGTTTTATTCCTTTTTTGGTCCTTCCCCCATGTCCCTTTAATGACTATGGGCTAAACAGTGTCTACGGACAAGAGGTAAAGTATTGAGCAAAAGAGGTACTACCCTGCTTCACATTGTGTTTATAATCTAGAAACAATGTTGCACTTGGTGACACTTTAGTTTTTAGCAATTATCACTGTCTGAAAAGAAAAATTATGTAGTAATAAACAATTTTGTGAAACGTATGTACTTGGTTCAAAATGTTGTAAAGCCCCCAAATTTAGGTTAATGCTCCTGATACATAGTAAACCACACACTGACACATCAACACTTAGAAGCAGAGAGAGATTTATTCAATTTGGCTAAAAAAAGAGAGCAGGAGAGAGAAATCTCTCAAATTCTATGTCTTTGAACATATTTGGTGGCTTTTATGAATAAGGTAGGTATCTGAGGAGTCCTGATAATCAAACTTCTAGATCCCATCAAAGAGGTCTGCATGGTCTAAGGTTCATTGTTCTTTGAAAGACAAACAAGTTTATTAATCCTGTGGGCGGCCCTTGGTGGTTAATTTCTGGAGACTATTCCCTACTGAGCTACTATAGGCAAGCAAGTATGCATGGAGAAAGAAAAGAAGAAAGAGAAAGAAACTAAGTAAAACAAAGTCTTGTGATTTTTATAAAATACAGGCTTGGTTACAAAAACACAGAAGAGATAAAATAAATAAACATATAAATGGAATTACAGACACTTTTATTGAGATATATTTGCTTGAATAGGCATTAGCTATGAGATAATTTACTAATGTAAATGCATTTAAATGATTCTAACTGGTTGACAACATTCCAAAATACAACTAACTAGCATTGTCCCTGATACAGAATGTGAAAATGTTGTACTATGGAAATATATTTGATGTTAATGCTAGCAATATTCACTACACTGATTCACATTAGTGATGAGACCTTGGAGAAGCATAAAGTTATAGTACAACAAATGTGAAAGGCAAGCTAAAGACAATAATTGCTTTATAAAAGCCTTTCATTAAATATCAAAATGCTGAGTTGGCCAACACCATGATTCTGAAAGCAAAAGCTAAATTTTTAAAAAAGGAAGTGATCCTTAAGCTCTCCAAGACATGTTTTTTTGTTTCGTTTTGTTTTCCTAGGAATTCAACTTTGAAGGTTAGGAGAAACTCTATAGTGAAGACAAACTCTCAACTACATGAGAAAAGAGTAAAACTTTGATGTGTTATGAGATTATTGCATTTCTTCTTAAATTATAGTCAGAAGATTCTAATTTTAGAATTGACTTTTTTTTCAGAAAACATGACAGATGTTTTGTTTGCTATCGCATTAAAAGCACTGTATATAAATCTTGTGCATGCGTATTATGTAATTTATAATGAAGATAATAAATAATTGGAGGAAAATTAAAGTCAACATCAAAAAAAGACAAATTCCCCAAAGTAACATAACCCAGTTGTGAAATAAATAATAATATATTCAAGTTGATGAAACAAATATGTAATTCAAACTCTTTATTATTCTGTATAGTAAAGAACAGATTATAATCAATTATAAACTATTAAAAATGTACCAGATATAGTTTTTGATTATTTCAGTTTTTCAAATGGCATTTTGGTGTCTAAAGGATTATTTTATTTTATTTTATCTCCATACATACATGAATGCCCCCTTAATGGTAATTTGAAGTACTGGCCAGAAACAACAATAACAAAAAAATGTATAGGCATACTTTCCAGTTGTTCCAGCTTTTAAATAGTACTGAACATTCAGTGCTTATATTATAATAGTACAGTATTACTCAGTTTTGTTTCATTAACAAACAAGTCTTAAATCTCAGTGATATACACAAAACATTTATTTTCAGATTACTCATCAGAAATTGCAGTCCAGCCACTGAATTTGCTCCACATTTATTTTTCTAAAATTGATGTTGAAGTTTGAGCCCTTATTTGGACCTTATTGCCCTTGAGGACACATGGAAAGGGCAAGCAGGGGCAAAAACATGAGATTCCTTTAAAAGTCTCAGCTCAGAACTAGCACCTTGTCACTTCTGCTCACATTGGTTCCAGAAAGCCACATGATCATGCCATAAAATGAGGTAAGGAGGTATACTCTGCCTACATGTGACAATGGGAGGGGATGCTTGATCTTCCAACAGGGAAGAGAATGAATTAATTGTTGAGAGAAATAATATAATTCATTATTGAAGTATTTTTAATTTCCTGCTTCCCTTCCAGTATATCTTTGAAAACATTTATGAACTTTTAATTATCCTAATAACTCCCCTTCTCCACTCTAATTCATAGAGCTTTTAAGGTATATATGCATAGGCAACCCTTGTATGTTAAATTAAAAGAGAAAGTAATTATGAATAAGCTATAGGGTCTCTCTCTGCCTAATTCTGTTATTGCTATTAATCTTTCCACTTATCTTTTGATACTGAATACAAAGAAAAAGAAGAGAAAAAAAAACCAGCTTGATGTTCTAGGAAAAGTTGGTCATTTTCTAAAACAATATAAGCCTGTGTGTTCACAATTGATGGACACAATAATGTGAGCAGAAAGGAGGAAATTGGTAGGGTCACAATTTATAAAAGCTCTGCATCCTGTTTCCAAAGTCTAGAGGGACATTCAAATGCTGAAACTGAGGGTCCTCAGTAGTTCGAGATGGATAATTTCTATAATTGGGATTCGCAGTGAGAATATAAGAAACATTAAAATGCCATTAACTTCAACTACTCACACTCAGATAATACATTGAATTTGATTATTATGACAGTATAGAAATATGTATAGTATCCAAATGTTCTTTAAGCTATTCATGAAAGTGAATATGAAAGTGCATTTGGTCCCAGCGAGCATGTTAACTTAATTATACACACACAGACACACACACAGACACACACACACACACACACACACACACACATATATATATATATATATATACCACCTTACTCCATGTAGGGAAAATGCAGTACAATGTATTGGGTATTCACTATTCTTATGAATATCATGGCCAATTCAGTTTATTGAATGCCAGTGACTTTCAAGTGGACTGATTTCACAGGACTAAAAACTGGAACAGAAGCATGAGAAGAAATGGAGAGTAGTATACCTCAGTTACTTATTGGTTGTTTTATTTTCTTCAATTATTGTTTGTCGCTCTGTTTTTTCTCTTTATACGTTGCCTTTTGACTGGCATTACTTTGATATCCTGCAGACAGCTGCTGCCAAATTTACCAACAGTGAAATGTTGCAAACTGCCAATTGAATTTTTAATGCTTTGTTTTATGTTAGTGTTGTTACAAATCACGAAATCATTTTCTAACAAATTACACCAGTGGGCTATGGTTATTTCTTCCTCAAAACAATCTGCCTGAGCAAAAACCTCCCTGTTCTGATAATAACTTGAAACAGGTATGCATTTAAAGTTAAATATCCTAAGTGTATGCTTAAAACTAGACGTAAAACACAAAAAGGAATAATTAATTGCATAAAACTGATTCATCTGGAAAGGATTGCAGTTTCTCTCTCTCTCTCTGTCTCTCTGTGTCTCTCTTGATCCCAAACATTTCAGTCATTTTATGAAGAGTCTAGCCATCATTGAATGAAAAGAATATCCTCCAACCAATGTGCAGGCAATGTTCTATTTTCTGTTGTGTACATGTGAGAGACTGGTTTAGAAGCAAACAAGAAAGTGGACCTGTGCTATTTGCTAATATCATTAAAACATAAGCCAATGAAACCTCCCCAATTTATAATATGATTCACAATATAAAATTGCTCATTTACATCTCATATCCAGAAAATGATAAAACTTTACTGTCTCCATAAAGTGTATCTATAAAGCAACTTAGAAAAAAAACTTGTTTGCCATTCCAAAAATTTTTTTACACCATTTGGATAGATCACTGAAATTAAGTTTAACTATAAGTCAATATAAATATAAAATGCATTTTGCTTACTATATAATAGAATGTATAGTTCTACAAACATGTTAAAATTCTTTTTTTTAAAATTTTTTATTGCATTTTAGGTTTGGGGTACATGAGCAGAACATGCAAGACAGTTGCGTAGGTACACACATGGCAGTGTGTTTTGCTTCCTTTCTCCCCTTAACCCACATTTGGCATTTCTCCCCAGGCTATCCCTCCCCACCACCCCCTCCCACTGGTCCTCCCCTTTTCCCCCCAATAGACCCCAGTGTTTAGTACTCCCCTCCCTGTGTCCATGTGTTCTCATTTTTCATCACCCGTCTATGAGTGAGAATATGCGGTGTTTCATTTTCTGTTCTTGTGTCAGTTTGCTGAGGATGATGTTCTCCAGATTCATCCATGTCCCTACAAACGACACAAACTCATCATTTCTGATTGCTGCATAATATTCCATGATGATATGTGCCACATTTTTCCAATCCAGTCTATTATCAATGGGCATTTGGGTTGATTCCAGGTCTTTGCTATTGTAAACAGTGCTGCAATGAACATTCGTGTACATGTGTCCTTATAGTAGAACGATTTATAGTCCTTTGGATATATACCCAGTAATGGGATTGCTGGGTCAAATGGAATTCTATTTCTAAGGCCTTGAGGAATCGCCACACTGTCTTCCACAATGGTTGAACTAATTTACACTCCCACCAACAGTGTAGAAGTGTTCCTTTTTATCCACATCCTCTCCAGCATCTGTTGTCTCCAGATTTTTTAATGATCGCCATTCTAACTGGCGTGAGATGGTATCTCAATGTGGTTTTGATTTGCATCTCTCTGATGACCAGTGACGATGAGCATTTTTTCATATGATTGTTGGCCTCATATATGTCTTCTTTCGTAAAGTGTCTGTTCATATCTTCTTTCGTAAAGTGTCTGTTCATATCCTTTGCCCACTTTTGAATGGGCTTGTTTTTTTCCTGTACATCTGTTTGAGTTCTTTGTAAATTCTGGATATCAGCCCTTTGTCAGATGGGTAAACTGCAAACATTTTTTCCCATTCTGTCGGTTGCCGATTCACTCTAGTGACTGTTTCTTTTGCTGTGCAGAAGCTGTGGAGTTTCATTAGGTCCCATTTGTCTATTTTGTCTTTTGCTGCCAATGCTTTTGGTGTTTCTGTCATGAAGTCCTTGCCTACTCCTATGTCCTGGATAGTTTTGCCTAGATTTCCTTCTAGAGTTTTTATGGTGCCAGGTCTTATGTTTAAGTCTTTAATCCATCTGGAGTTAATTTTAGTGTAAGGTGTCAGGAAGGGGTCCAGTTTCTGCTTTCTGCACATGGCTAGCCAGTTTTCCCAACACCATTTGTTAAACAGGGAATCCTTTCCCCATTGCTTGTTTTTGTCAGGTTTATCAAAGATTGTATAGTTGTATGTATGTTGTGTTGCCTCCGGTGCCTCTGTTTTGTTCCATTGGTCTATATCTCTGTTTTGGTACCAGTCCCATGCTGTTTTGATTACTGTAGCCTTGTAGTATAGTTTGAAATCTGGTAGTGTGATGCCCCCGGCTGTGTTCTTTTTGCTTAGAATTGACTTGGCTATGCGGGCTCTCTTTTGGTTCCATATGAAGTTCATGGTGGTTTTTTCCAGTTCTGTGAAGAAAGTCAATGGTAGCTTGATGGGGATAGCGTTGATTCTGTATATTACTTTGGGCAGTATAGCCATTTTCACGATATTAATTCTTCCTAACCATGAACATGGAATGTTTCTCCATCTGTTTGTGTCCTCTCTTATTTCGTTGAGCAGTGGTTTGTAGTTCTCCTTGAAGAGGTCCCTTACTTTCCTTGTGAGTTGTATTCCAAGGTATTTTATTCTTTTTGTAGCAATTGTGAATGGCAGTTCATTCTTGATTTGGCTTTCTTTAAGTCTGTTATTGGTGTAGACGAATGCTTGTGATTTTTGCACATTGATTTTATATCCTGAGACTTTGCTGAAGTTGCTTATCAGTTTCAGGAGTTTTTGGGCTGAGGTGATGGGGTCTTGTAGGTATACTATCATGTCGTCTGCAAATAGAGACAATTTGGCTTCCACCTTTCCTATTTGAATACCCTTTATTTCTTTTTCTTGCCTGATTGCTCTGGCTAGAACTTCCAGTACTATATTGAATAGGAGGGGTGAAAGAGAGCATCCTTGTCTAGTGCCGGATTTCAAAGGGAATGCTTCCAGTTTTTGCCCATTCAGTATGATATTGGCTGTTGGTTTGTCATAAATAGCTTTTATTACTTTGAGATACATTCCATCAATACCGAGTTTATTGAGGGTTTTTAGTATAAAGGGCTGTTGAATTTTATCAAATGCCTTCTCTGCATCTATTGAGATAATCATGTGGTTTTTGTTTTTGGTTCTGTTTATGTGGTGAATTACGTTTATAGACTTGTGTATGTTGAACCAGCCTTGCATCCCCAGGATGAATCCTACTTGATCACGATGAATAAGTTTTTTGATTTGCTGTTACAATCAGCTTGCCAATATTTTATTAAAGATTTTCGCATCTATGTTCATCATGGATATTTTAAAATTCTAAATTGTCCAGGGCTTTATATACATAAATAGAATTTCTAACATATGTGACAATTCTATATTCTGGGGGATATATATATATATACACACACACACACACACACACATAATACTTATATGTATGTGTATATAATATATATAATTATTCAATCCTGAACTTTTTTTAAACTTAAATGGAAAATAATAGTCTTTTATATTTTCATAGCTATTCACTATTTCCTTTGCTCCTTCTCCATTTTTGAAGGTGCATGTTTCCCTCAAGTATCATTTACTTTCAGCCTGTAGTGTTTCCTAGAGACCAGTTTTATTGGCAAAATTTTCTAGTTCTGTCATTTAAGAATCTCCTTCTTTCACACTCATTCCTAAACAATAACTTTAAAGATATTAAACTTGGATTTGACTGTTCTTTTCTTTCAGAATTTTATGTATATTGTCCAAATATCTTTGCCTTATGTGATTTCTATTGAGAAGCTTTGTGTCATTTGAATCATATTTCCCTTGTATACATTGTTTTGCTTTATGTTTTTTTGTTTTGTTTTTTTTTTTTTTTCAGTTCTCTTGCAAACACCTCGGCTTCTCGGAATTGCTCCAGGATAACAGCTCAGCCCCTTAGAAGGGGAATGTGTGATTTCCTGTCTTTGCCCACCACCCAGATCGCCAAAAGTGAGCTGTGAGCTCCTCCTGGAGGGATTCACTTTTCGCTCCCTTTTTTTTCTTGAAGAAAGAGAAAGAAAAAGAGGGAAAAAAAGAAAAAGAGGGAAAAAGAAATATTACTTCACTCCTAAAATGGGTATCAATAATGTGAGAGATGTTTTATGCTTTATGTTTTACTCTAGATGCTTTCAAATTATTTTATTTATCTTTTGTGTTCAGCCATTTTATAATGATTTGACTTGTCATGGCTTTCTTTTAGATTATCCTATTGAAGGTTAAATGAGATTTTTCTGTAAAACTTTACATTTATGAATTTAAATATAAACTTTAAATTTATGAATAATCTAGGAATTATTCCTTCAAGAATTTTTCTCTGTCCAAATTTTAACTACTTTCCATTGTTTCAGTGACACTTGATATCTAAGGGTTATGCATAACCCTTGGATATCAGAAACTCAAGTCCCTGAAGTTCTAACTTATTTTTCTTTTAAAATATTATCTGTTTTTCAGATTGGATAATATCCCTTGTTTTATCTTTAATTTAACTGAGTTGTCTTCTGGAGTTTCCATTCTGCTATTATGCCCATTTAGTTTTTTTTCTAACTTTAAATAGTCTCCTTTTCCACTGTATAATGTCCATATGATACTAAAAATGTATCATATGGAAATTATATGTTATTTGTTATTATATGTTATTTGTTGAAAGCCTTTTTTCCTATTCATTGCAAATGTGCTTACCTTAATTTCATGGAACATAGTTATAATAATATTCATTTTATAATATTTGTCTGATAATCCATTATATGTATAATATTAAGGCTTAATTTCTGTTGATGTTTTTTCTCTTGAGAATTTGTCCCATTTTCTTATTCTTTGTATGGCAGGTTGTTTCGGACTATATTGTGGACATTATAAGCAATGCGTAATAAAATACTATATTTCAATCTTCAACATAGAAAAGGAGTAAATAGAAAATGCAAGGAAATACTGCAAGACAACAAAAACGTCAGGAAAAATAATGAACACATGCAAAGAATATGAATGGCAATTTCTCAAATTAAAATTTTAATTTAAATAATTAAATGAAAATACACATGGTAATTATATATGGACAAATAAAATACCACAGAATTTGTAAAAAAATCAGAATTCAGTAATACCAAGTGTGAGTCACTCTGCACTGCTTGTAGAAGTAAAATCGATGCAAGCATTTTTAAGAAAAAATTGATAAGAATAATTAAAGTCAGATAATATTTTTCTGTGAGCCAACATTCTACCTTTGGATATATTTTTTGAGGAAAATGAGTCTTGAGTTACAATGGTCTTTCATCATTTATTGTTTTGTCAGATAGATGGAAAGAATCTTGATGTCCAGCATAAAAAAATCAATATATAACATGTTAGGTGTATTTGCTATCAAATACTATGAATCACTTAGAAGTGATTAATTCACTGTCATGGCATACAGATAGATGTTTAAAGCATATCATACAAGCACAATAGATAACTACATAATGGAGAATATTGGTAAAAATATCTGGAAGATTATAGCCATCTCTGCTGGTGTCTCAAACATATTATCTCAGCATTCATATTTCTGTACATGGCAATGGATTCTTAGTGAAAACACCTGAGTTTCTGCCTAAGAGCTTTCTCTAGTTTTATTAATGTGCACAGTTCATGTTCAGGGAAAGTCAAGTGAGAGGGAGTTAAACCTCTAAAAGTCAGTCTCAACCCATAATTACTAAACATTGGCGAATACATGCTGCAGTGTCCTTATTCCTTGCAAAAGACAACTCGGCCGAATATACTTTTTCAGGAGGTCCCAAAGGAAACTACCTTTACAAATGCATAAGTAATAGAATAGTGAGGTGGGATCAATGATGTATCTGAAAAACTCGGTGGCTCTGCTCAGCAGGCCAGGTGGTAGAGAATAGATGCCACTAGAACTTGGTGGCCTAAATGTAAATTGGTACAATAAGATTATAGAATTATAGAGCTGGTAACAATGACACTTAACTGTTGGAAACTGGTTGGATGTAATTCTCTTATTAGTCTCCAAACTAGCAATGGTCCATGGAAACACTGATGCAGAAGTATTAAAACATTGATCAATGTCACAGAACATTGATCCTATGACAATGGCTAACTGAACACAGTATTTCTGAAAGGCATAAATCGATGGTCCATGAGAGAATTATTTTATTTGTATAGCCAAGAAGTTAAAGACATGATCAAAATTTCAGATTCTTCAATAAGGAGTTCAAATATCCTTGTGCAATATCCAAACTTGAGCCATTCTTGAATCCAGAAGTTTACCAGTGTAATGGAAGCTTGTAACTTCTGGAGGTCTACGTATAGCATTCATTGGCCCAATCCTTGCCTAGAGGGGTATAAGGTCATTTATCAGATTACCATACACTGACAACAGGAGGAAAAGGCAGACAAATATATTGGGTGAATGTTGTTCTTAGCTGACATTAATTGTAGGAAACCACAAAAAACATCATGTACCTATTATTAACAGTAGGACCACGTGGAGACAAAATGACAAATGGAGCCCTGAGCCAGTTTCTTCTCCTAATGAGTTCAATGGACAGGGAGCACCCTTGGCCAAAACCATTTGCTTGGTTCCCTAATTACACACTTAGAATATATATGTAATATATAAATCTTACATTGGTCCCTGATTGTTTAGTAAGAGCGGGTATGAAAAAAAAGAAAACCTCCGAAACTCCCACCCAGCACAGCCAACAAAGTAAATCTGAACCACAATTAATCCTGGCTGAAATGACAAAATTAGCTCCACTTTCAAAGACTCATAGATGCAAGGGCAATATTCCCAATAAAATCACAATTTACTCTGGACTGGTTCCTGCAAAACTTCAGATGGATCATATTCAGAATCACAGCCCACAGTGATAACTACTGACATCTTTATTAGAATAATCATAATATACCAGCAACTTGATATGTGACTCTCATGTGATTAATCAGTTTGTTTTAATTTTAATCAGAAAGAGACATTAAAGATCACTGTCCTCATGTTTGTATCCAAAGCTCTGTTAACTCACATATGTATATACTATATAATTCAAAGAAACTTTAATTATCTATACCTGGTCCAATGCATCACACTATGTGGATAATGTGTTGCTCACATTTCCCCATAATATTTTAGTAAATATTCTAGATAATAGAAATTGTACATTACAAGAGAACAATACTGTCTAAATTTTCTTTCTTTTCTTTCTTTCTTTTTTTTTTTCTTTTTTTTTTTTTTGAGATGGAGTTTCACTCTTGTTTCCCAGGCTGGAGTGCAGTGATGCAATCTTAGCTCACTGCAACCTCCATCTCCCGGGTTCAAGTGATTCTCCTGCCTCAGCCTCCTGAATAGCTGGGATTACAGGTGTTTGCCACCACACCCAGCTAATTTTTTGTGTTTGTAGTAGAGACAGGGTTTCACCATGTTGCCAGGCTGATTTTGAATTCCTGACCTCAGGTAATCTGCCACCCTTGGCCGGCCAAAGTACTGGGATTACAGTGTGAGTCACCACACCCAGCCCACTCTCTAGATTTTCAATAATTGATCACTTTATCTTGTCTTTTCTTCCCTCACTACTCTAGGAAAAACTGAAGCTGATATTGTATTCACCATATATTATATTACTTTTGTTTGCATGTATTTACTCTGTTAAATTAGAGTGTACTAATGAACAAAACCATTTTATTTCATTTGCATCTTGATATTATTAAAATTAAGAAGCATTGCTATATATGGTAGGCCATGACAATTGTTATTGAATTTTATTTCATTTAGATTATAATTTCAATTTTCAAAGTTTTTATACAATTTTAGCTAATTTAAAGTCATACATTAAATAGCAAGCTGTTTTTTCTTTCTTTAATACAAAGATAGATTATCATTGTCCTAACCCATTTTGTGTTGCTCTAATAGAATACCAGAGGCTAGATAATTAATAAAAGGAAATTTAGCTCAAAATCTTGTAGGTGGAAAAGTTCAAGAGCATAGCACTTGATCTCTTAGACCAGCTGCTGGTGAGAACCTATAACTGGGTTAAAACATGGTCAAATTTGTTCTTTTTTTTTTTTTTGGCTAAATAATACTTCATTTATGTATATAAAAGCAGAAAACCAAGAGGACATTTGCACAGAGATCACATGGTAAGAGAGGAAGCAAGCATGAATCTAGGAAGCTTGATTGCTTTTATAACTACCCACTCTCATTGTAACTAATCTAGTCCTGAGCCAGCAAGAACTCACTCCTGAATGAGTGAGACTTCACTTCCACCAGAGGATATTAATCTGTTCATGAAGAATCTGATCTCATGACTCAAGCACCTCGCTCTTGGACCCACCTCCTAGCACCGCTGCATAGGCAATTACAATTCAATTTGAGTTTTGGCAGGGATATATGACATCCAAACCATAGCTCTCATCAATATGAAATTCTTCCCCAGGATCAAAAGATAACAGCTTGTTTTCAAAATTACTTTTGCAAGAAGTTTGCAGGAAATTTCGTAGTGAGTGTTCTCACAATAAGGAAGATAGTTTTATTGAGATACTGCAAATATCAAACAGGAAATTCAATAGATTAGCAGTTGTTAAAAGAATTTAAAGATGGAGATGACCAGTTTCATAAGAAAAGTTTATTAAAATATTCAATCAATAATAAAGAAAGCATAGAAATAACCAAGGAAAAGTTTTGTTTAAATAAGAAATATGAATATTTTTTCATTATGCTTAATGAAACCTATTAAGAAGTGTGGATATCAGCCAGGTGCAGTAGCTCACGCCTGTAATTCCAGCACTTTGGAAGGCCAAAGCTGGCAGATCACATGTCGCTAGGAGTTCGAGACTAGCCTGGACAGCATGGTGAAATCCTGTCTCTACTAAAAATACAAAAATTAGCCGGGCGTGATGGTGGACACCTGCAATACCAGCTACTCGGGAAGTTGAGGCAGGAGAATGGATTGAGCCTGGAAGGCAGAGGTTGCAGTGAGCTGAGATAGTGCCACTGCACTCCAGCCTGGTTGACCAAGCAAGACTCTGTGTAAAAAAAAAAAAAAAAAAAAAGAATTTGCGGACGACAGCTGTGAATAGAAGTTTAGAAGAAGATAGTATAGAGGCTTCAGTATTCTGAATCATCATTTTCCTTCCTGTATTTCTCTTCAATAATCTAAGTTAAATTTTAGAGGTTTTGCATTTTGTAAATTGTTGTTGTTTTGGTGGTAATACTATAAATCAGCTAAGAAATGAAGACACACACATGCCTATACTTCATGTATGCATACACACACACGCATGTGCGTGCATGTTATACCGATATATTAAATAACATATACATATAACAAAACCAGTAGCAAGAGATTTTTGATAATCAAGCATTCCTGTCCCAAATAATAGAAATTCTCCGAGTTAAAAAAACGGTAAAATTTTGCTCCTTAACTGACAACACTATACTGTTTCCTATTCTTCATATAACAAATATTTACTTAATAGAATTACAGAAATGAAAATGTTTATTGCACTGTTTTATCCCTGTCTGTGTCTTGAGGTTGTGGTGTGGATGAGAGAACAGTAGGTATAGTTAAATTTATAAGCTAGAAAGGACAGAGGTATATGTCCATGGTATCTTAGCTGTTTTTTCAGTATAGAAAATAAAGCCACTAGTCCAAGAAAGCATGTAAGGAAACTATGTCAACAATGAGATGCTATAAATTTATAAAGGTGACAGTAACACAATAAGCCAAGTTATTTTAAATATTATAAATTATCTGATGTATTAATATATTTAGAATGGAAAAACATGATGAGCTATTTCATTTTTCTTACAGATAGTTTAATAAAATTCAAATGCAACATATATGACATTGATAATCACATAAGATGACTGCAAAACAAGAATCTTCCATTAAAAATTATTAATTATGTAAAGAGATAAACCTTCAAGAGGCAAAATTTTTCTTATGCTGATCCATATAATTCTCTTTCCTACCCCTCCTGCCAAGCAGCTAGAGAAATTAAATAGATACTAAGGACAACTAGACTAGGCAGAATCAGGGACTTGCTTTGCTTGGATAAAAAACAGTTATATATTTTACATAAGATTTATATATTCCTTAGAATCTTCGGTTTGATGGGATGGAAAGAACATATGTCTCAATTTTATTCTTCAGGCACAAACTGCTTCATGTTTGCCACAGTAACATTTAGAAGCGTGTCATCTTATTCCTTTCAAGGATCCATAAAAACTAGCACCATCATTTAAGAATTTTACTTTTTCTTAAAGTAGGCTCTTTTCTCAGATTTTGAAACATCCCTTTTCACAGTATGTGGAACACAAATAACTTTCACTTTAAAAACTACTAAACCCTATGTAGGCTCAATGCATTGCACAATGTAGCCATTTATTTTATCACATTTGTAAGTGAACATCATATGATGCTATCTCTAAACAGAAGTGTTTATAGAGCTCATGAAAGAATACAATGCAGACAGTTGGTAAACTGCCAATTAACAGAACCAAAGTGCAGGGCATATAAGACTCCAAGAGAAAAAGAGTGATGACATGGCTAAAAATCAGTGCAGCATTATGTGATATCAGATAAATAATTTTAAGTAAATACAGAATTCTATATTATGCTTAGTAATTTGTATTTTAAACATGCATTCATTATTTTAAATGAACATACTAAAATATTAGCTTTGTATTCTAATATTTCTGTTAGCATTTAATTATTGGAGTTATTAAATTCTAAGGATTGGCAAAGTAAAATGAAGAAAAAAATTTAATTGTTATAATCTTTCCCTTATTTTCACTGGTTTGTTCAGAGTGCTGACCATTGACATATTTGGTACTTAGTTTGAAAATTTCAATATTTTTTTATTTCTTGAAATTATTATATTATTTTCTATTAGAAAAATATCCTTAAGTCATAACTTTATTGCAATTTTAGTTTTTCTAATAATCTCAAGATAGAGATGAGAATTTATAAAATTGTAGTACATTGATATCAGATTCATAATAGAAAGGCTCTATTTCTTTGGTCACACTTCTTCTGATATATCTTGATATGAGAAAAGCATCATAATCATACCTTATATAATTGGAATATTAAATATGAACAATTTCTCTAGTGATTTATCATTTCTCTTTATCAGTTGCTATTATTTCTCTCCAACATAAATTACTAATCCCAAATCCTCAAAACCTCTTGTTCATAAGTAGCATATTTGCCTACTTCTCCCTGATTTGACATTTAAAAATTTGATACCTCTGTTGCAAAGTTTGATGCTTTTGTAATTTAAATATTTTCACATACTTATTTAGTATTTTTTAAAGCATCATTTGGAAACGACCATTTCTTCTTAGTAAACATTTTTGCCAACTCAAAAATTTTCTGCTAATCCCCTTCTACTAGCAAATTAAAGTCAGCATTCCTCAGATGGCACCATATTCAAAACTCATTATTTCATATAGAATAGTCTAATTTTAAGTAATACTTTTATTACTTAAAAAATCGTTATTGCAATATCTTCATTGTGAACAAAAAACAAATCACAGTCATCATCTTTTGCTGCAAATCAGTCCTGAACCTACTTAGAATTTTGGAACACTTTGATCTATTTTTTCTTCTTGTTAGTTATCAACCCTACATCAAATTACAATAAAATATGTTTGAAAAGCAGTCCTTGTAAAACATGATGTTTAATTGGACAGCTAAGTCCCAATTTTCTTTCAAATCCAAAATAATTAGAGCTTTTCTTACTAAAATAATAACAAATTGCCTAAATTTTATTGGTCTGCCTGAAGCTTGAAAACTAATTATGTGAACAAATAGAAAAGTGATTAACAAGTAGGTAGATACACTAAATTAGATAAAATAGCAGCCACTAACAGAAGTATCTCAGATTCTAATATTCGGTTAATATTAAACAACCCTAGTTAAATATAAGAGGTGTATATATATATATATATATATGTGTGTGTGTGTGTGTGTGTATGTATATGCCTTTACTTACATATTATTGTATGTTGTCAATACAGATATCTTCCCTATGTGTAGAGACTATTATGTAAGTCCTTTTACATCAATTGCTAACTTTTTTCTGTATATACCTATATTTATATATTATGTAACACATGTATATATACCTTATATTATTATATTAATTATATAATTTATTATTGTAATCTAATATATATTTAATATTATATTTTAATATTAATATTATATTTATATAATATATGGTATATATAATATAGTATATATGTATAATGTATATAGAAGATATATATAAAGTTATATAAAGGTATATAAAGTACAAAGGTATTATAAGGTATGACTTATAAGGCATACAATGCTTTTGTATATATAGCTTATATATTACATAATTAATATTTATGTCTGTAAATCATATATGTAATTATGTTGTTATATTTACAAATTATATAATTATGATTATATAATACTTTATATATATATATATATACCTTATGTACTATGTTAATATGTAAGTGTATATATATGCCTATATATAGGTATATATAAATGTAGCTGTATGTATGTATATATAGATAAATGTGTGTATGCATACATATAAATACATATGTAATGCTTTTAATTGACAAAAATGTCATACATTTATCATATATATTTTTCCTGAAACATGTATCCATTGTGTAATCACCAAATTGAGCCAACCAACATATGCATTACTTCAAATAGTAATCATTTACTCCCCTAAATTTCAATCTTTTTGATACAATATTTTTTCTACTTCTATTTTCTAAATTATTAAATCCCTCAAAAGAACTAAGAGCTAGATTGAAGTGAATTTCTGGAATTGTCTGAGGCCATCGATTAATTTTGTGAACAATATAAATAACTATTAAGGATACAGAATCATAGTAATATTTTCTTCAGTACTAGAACCGTCTAACTGATGATAAATTTTATTTTTCCTTTCCATCATTTTTTGCATCATATTTAAAATCACTTCTGAAATAATCTAATTCTTATCAGCCAAATAGAGCTGTGGTTATTATAAAAATATTGGCTAATTTGTTTAAGACATCATTGCATATTTAAAAGATAATTTTCTCTAACATAGTTTGAGATAAAAATTGAAGTAGATTAAAAATTATAATAATTAAACTTTTTCTTGTGTGGTGGCTCCAATTATTTTTTGATGCACTGTGATTACCAAAATTGGAGTCAATAGCAAACCAGATACTGGGAGATGTGACTTTTGGCTGAATATATCTTGTACATGAGAATAACAACAATATACACTGATTCAGAATGAATTATGCCCATGCTGGCAATGCAGGTATTTGCATTTTGTCATCAAGTTTCTCTTCTATTTAATTATGTCAATGACTACCAACACATCTACTTGAACTTAGAGGCTATCTTTAAATTTAGTCCTGAAGACTGTGAGTAGATAATCTTTTAACTATTATGGTTATTTGGAATTTCTGGTCTTATTACAAAATATTTTGAGATTAATTAACTGTTATTGTCTTTAATCTTGTTTTCTCCTACTTAAATTTGGTAAACCAATTGCCTCCTCACTCATATTTCCCAAGACTATTAATTCAACTGGTCATAAGTAATTATTTCAAATGTAAAATAATTTTCATCCTGTTTTCACATAGGAAGCAGCAGGATCCCTTTTTGAATAGTTTTCCAACTATCAGTGGAATTCAATTAATATAGTATGTAATTATATAGGAGAAAAAAAAATTAAAATCTCCACATATTTCTCTCAAATTCTGGCTCTTTGCCTTCAGTACAGGGTTGAGTGAAAAATATGGCAGTAAGCCAACCTGCCCTTATTCCAAAATCAGCCACAATAGAATTTGGTGGATTGAAATAGAACATTAGGAGTTTAGTTTGGCACTCAGCATATTCAACCATTACTATATTTGTGACATGATTCACTGGGCCTGCAGCCCAGAGGAACTCTGTGTCTGGCTGCCCAGTTTTGAAATATGGAGAAGAGTTCATGACCACCATGCTTTGTAAATCCGTATTTCTGAAAATTATATTTCTCTCTTTAAAAAGGCTATGAGATAGCCAGATGTGTTTATTGGGAAAAATCAACCACTTTATGAAAAGGCTTTAGTGTATAATTTCTAAAAACTCATTTGTATCTGTTGAATTGGTTACATGTTGCTTTCTAGCAGAGTAATTTCTGTATTTCTATAGTTGGCTAAAAATGATCAGCATTCACATTGCATTCAAAGATTCTACAAATATATTATCAGAGATACTGTGCTTTATTAAATATGCTATTAGAAAAACTATATCGCATAGTGGAAAGAACATGAACTTTGTATCAAAGAAACCTGGATAAGAATTCAAATTTATTCGCATACTTATATGAACGCATGGGCAGATTTATTAACTACATTTGCCAATTTAGTTTTCCAACTATTTGAAAAAATTGCCTCAACGGGAGGTGATAAGGATTACATGGAGTAACCTATGGAAACCCTGTTAACAACCTCCCTATGAGATAATGACTATCATTTTGCCCATTTTTCAGATAAGGAGATAAAAGCTTAAGTAATTTCATGATGGTCAGAAAGGAGGCAACTAGCAAAGTTCATGTTCAAATGTAAACACTGTACTACTAAAGCCAAACTATATCTAAACAGTACTATTCAATAGCCCCCTAATCATCATCATCATTTTTAATATCATTGACATCATTTTCTCATGGTCATTACACTCACCCAGTCAAATATGACACCATCATCAATAGCAGCCGCATTATAAACACAAGTTATAGAACCTAGATCCCAGTGAATGTCGCAGCCTTACAATTTCTTAGTCATATAAATGTGGACAAATCATAAGTTTTCTAGATTTTTGTGTTCCCATTTTCAAAATGGAGGCCATATTTTTACTTTCATCATAATATCACTGTCAAGTTTAAGTGAGAATTTTGAGTCAAATATTTAGAACAATGAGTAGATACAGTGATTGTAAAATGTGGTTATAAAAAAGATGTGAATGATTATTGATTTGATGTATGACTCTTGAAGAATATTTGGCCTTAGTAGGTGCCCAATAGTGACAGTTTTTAGTAGGGTTACTTATACTTATTTTAAGTTGATTGACAAACTAAAATGCATCAAGTTTAAGCTAGTATTTGTGATTGATAATGAAATATATGAGAAGTCAAACAACTGTTATATCTTAACATTGTCATTAATAAATCACATGATCATTTGCAAAAGCTGTAATCAGTTAAAGCCTTAGCTTCATCACCAAAATCTTTCAGAGTGGCAAATAGAATCTTTCACACTTACCTTGAAGAAGACTGAAAATTATTATATTACATCATCAATAATGTGAATTAAAATCCAATATTTAGGTAATAATTGTAAATTATTTCCAATAGCTATTGTCTTAACTAATTTTTGGATTGCAGTAAGAAAGATGACTAGGCATGTATCTTGATCAAATCATGTGATTGATGAATTTGATTAATATAACACAAAGGTAATTAGTTTTGTGGGTTTTCAAAGAAATACAAATAGAAATATGGCCATAAATGTTACCACAAATATCAGTGTTCTTATAAATAAGTGTCACACATCAGAAAGCAATCTAAGATAAATGGCAATAGTTTTCTCCACATATGAATATAGCTATTAATAATGTTAATAATTAGAATCACAAAAGCACAACAGACTACATGGATGAAAAAATACACTTCTTTTACTCTAAAAAGTATTTAGTTTTTATTTATTCAAATGATTCTAATGAGGACAGTGCTGATTGAGTATTTTGACCCTTTGCACATCACTTTTTTCACAAGGCCAAATTTTGCTTGGTCTCATTCTCATTAAGCTTGTGTTTAAAATTGATTCATATTCAGAACTGAAGGTGAAGAGACCTGGGCATTCATTAAGATGATTAATTAAGAAGAAAAAATTTATTCAGTCTGAAAAAATGATACACAACCCTATTAGCCACTCAACATCAGCTGAGAATGATATGTGATTCCCAGAAGTATGATTCACTTTCCAGGGGATAATGAAATTGATATCTGGATTAAACTTATACAAACTGAGTTGACTTTACCACACTGGCAAAATATTCCAGATGTGCTCATGACATTGACTTACAAGTATTTGCTTATTTAAAGCACAAAGTTTGAACTGTGGGACTGATTTAGTCACATCTTTCATATTTAAGTTAAAAGATGCAAAAGCTTTTTCTAAAACAGAATACTGATATATACAATATAACTGGCTCTTGCTTAAGGTTTAGCATTTTTATTCTACCATAGAGGTTAATAAATAGTCTAGATTTTAGATATATAAATTGCATAGATATCTATGGTGGGTTTTTTCCATCTATAGATTTAATTTCCATTTAATATACTTCACTCACTATAACAGCCACAGGTAACGAAGACGTCTACTTTACATGTTTTTCATTACATTAAACAATATTATGATATAGTGCTACTTTGTGCTGCATAGTCTTCTCAGGTACTGATAGTTTTCAAATAAGAAACTGAAATAAATTTAATGGATAATATGAAGAATTAGCATTTTCATTAGCCTATTTATTTCTAGATTTTATATTAGTTATATATCTCTGAAACAATTAAAGAAGTAAATCTGTGTTTTGACAAATACAATAAGCCATCACTGGATCATGTTAATACATTTTTTTCTAACTAAAAATAAAATCTGTTGCTATAATACTATGATAAGGCTTCAGGATGTTTACTTGGCACAAAGTGTTGAAAAATGTAGGACATTTAAAGATGAAGGGAGAAATAAATGAAATAATGAAATAAATGACATTTGTGGTTTAAGAATATTGTAAACTGAGTTAAAACAATTTTTTAATAATATTTATTATTACTTTCTTTTGTCATATATATAAAAAAGTTAATAATTATAGTCAAGCGAGGATAAAGGTCTCCCATCTTCCCCTCTACTTAAACCTGCTACTAACAGGAAGCAAATCCAGAATGATATTTTGACACACACCAACAGATTAGTAATAGTGCAACTCAAATGGCCTATACTTTTGAAAAAGCCTCAGCTCTGTAATTTTACCATTCTAAAAAGCACCCTGCATGGAAGGTTTATTTGAGATTACTGTAACAGTATACTAGAGGAAGATTTTAGTTTACGTTTTAAATTGACTATGTGAGACTATTCATATCGGAAAAACACAGGACAGGATGGCGATACATACAGGTCCAGGGCATCATTCTGAAGGGTCACCTTCTGATTTGCATAGGATCTTAAACTTTATTGATGTAAGTTGAAGGTACTTGAACAAGATTTCCCTCCAAACCACATCTTGAACACCATTTCAGTGGAGAAAAAAATGTATAATATATACTATGCAAATTAAGAGACTATTATACTGATGTTCAGAAATAATAACAGTTGAAATATCTATGATTCAAGTCTTTTAATCTTAACTAAACATAACTATAGTGTGTGTGTGTGTGTGTGTGTGTGTGTGTGTTTGATTTCTTCAAATATAAACAACCCAACTCAATGTTGTACAGTATTAAAACAGATTTAGGGGCAGAGCAAGATGGCAGAAGACTCCAATCATCCCTCTGACAAGAGCACTAAGTTAACAATCTACACACATATAAGAACAAAAATCAGGTGAGCACTACAATACATGGTTTTTACTTCACATTACTGAAAGAGGCACTGAAGAGGTGCAGAAATAGCTTTGACTCACTGATGCCAGCCCTCCCACATGACCCAGAAGTGGCGATGTGGTGCAGAGAGCAATTCTGTGGGCTGGGGAAAGAGAGAGAGCAGCAATTGTGAGTCATGGAACTCAGTGCTGCCCTGTTGAAGCAGAAAGCAAATCTGTACCAAACTCAGGGGATGACCACACAGGAAGGGAATATTTGAACCAGCCTCAGCAAGAGGGGCATTCTGATCCCAGTGGCTGAAACTTGAGTTCCTGCCAGTCTTGCCACCAGAGGCTAAAGTGCTCTGGGGCCATAAATAAACTTGAATTGCAGTTTAGGCCACAATGACTACAACTCCCAGGTGACTGCTAGTGCTGCACTGGACGTAGAGCCAGTGGACTGGAAGCATGTGACTCACTGAGATATCAGACTAGGGGGCTAAGATAATTCTGGCATCACCCCTCCCCTAACCCCAGGCTGCACAGCTCGTGGCTTCAAAAAAAGATCCTTTTCTTTTGCTTGAAGAGGGAAGAGGAAAGAGTGGGGAGGACTTTGTCTTGCACCTTGGATACCAGCTCGTCCACAGCAAGATAGGGCACCAGTTAAAGTTGTGAAGCCCTTTTTCTAGGCCTTATCTCCTGGACAACATTTTTAGATATACCATGAGACAGAAGGAAACCCACAGCCTTGAAGGGAAGGAACCAGTCCTGGCCAGATTAATCACCTGCTAATTGAAGACGTGCTGGGTGCTGAATTACCAGCAGTGATAGCCAGATAGTAAGACTCTGAGTCTTTATGGCTTCAGATGTGACTCAGAACATTATTATCTGTGGTTGCTAGGGTACAGGACTCCTTCCACTTAAGAAAAGAGGAGGGAGAAGTAAAGTGGACTTTGTTTTGTAACTTAGGTACAAGCTCAGCCACAGGGATGTAGAGTACTAAGTCGGCTCTTGGGGCCCTCAATTCCAGGACTTCAGTGGAACATTGATGGTAGTCTGGCAGTACCACCCACAGTGGTGGTGGCCACAGCCTGAGACTCCTCTGCCTTGGGAAAGAGGAGGGAAGAGTGGGAAGAATTATGTTTTGTAGTTTGAGTGCCTGATGAGCTGCAGTACAATAAAACAGGCAGACACCTAAAGTTTTTGACTGTAATCATCTCTGGCTCCAGAACAGCATCTTTGGAACTGCCTGGGGCCTGGTAGAACTCATTACCCTGAAGGAGGGACACAGGCTGGCTCTCTTTACTAACTGCTGATAATAGAGCCCCCAGACCCTGAGCAAACATAAGCAGTAGCCAGAGAGCAGATACAGGAGGCCTTGGGTGAGACTCAATCCTATACTGGCTTCAGGTCTGACCCAGCACAGTTCTAGTGTAGGTGGCCACAAGAGTGCTTGTGTCAAGCTACTCCCAGCCTCAGGTGGTTTAGAATAGAGAGACTTAAAGTGACAAAAACAAGAGTCTCCTCCTGGTAATATAAAGAATTCTGGATCTTGTTCAGGGTCATCAGAGTGGTACCCACATGAGTCTGCAGAAACCACAGCATGACCCCGGGCTCAGTGTGCCCCATATAACAGATACAGCTTAGATTACAACTCTTAAGTCCTTTTGAATATCTGGAAAGCCTTCCTGAGAAAAACAGGTGTAAACAAGCCCAGACTGCAAAAATTACAATAAATACCTAACTTTTCAATGTCTAGACACAGAACATCTACAAGTATCAAGACCATCAAAGAAAACATGACATCACCAATTGAACTAAGTCACCAGGGAACAATTTTAGAGAAACAGATATGTGATCTTGCAGACACATAAGTCAAAATAGCTGTTTTGAGGAAATGCAAAGAAATTCAAGATAACAGAGAGAAGGAACTCTGAACGCTACCAGATAAATTTAAATAGAGATTGAAATAATTTTTCTTAAAAAATGAAGCTGAAGCAGGGGCCAGGCACAGTGGCACACACCTGTAATCTCAGCACTTTGGGAGGCCGAGGTGGGTGGACCATGAGGTTAGGATATCGAGACAATCCTGGCCATGGTGAAACCCAGTCTCTACTAAAATACAAAAAATAAGCTGGGTGTGGTGGTGCATGCCTGTAGTCCCAGCTACTCAAGAGGCTTGCATCTAGGAGAGGGAGGTTGCAGTGAGCTGAGATCCTGCCACTGCACTTCAGCCTGGTGAAAGAGCAAGACTCCGTCTCAAAAAAAAAAAAAAATGAAGCAAGAATTCTGTATTTGAAAATGTGGGCACAATGAGGGATATATCAGAATCTTTCAATAGCAGAATTTATTAGGCATATATAGAAATTGTGAGCTTGAAGATAGGCTATTTGAAAATACAGTCAGAGGAGACAAAATAAAAAGAAATAAAAAAGCAGCACACTTCAGGATATAGAAAACAGCCTGAAAGTAGTAAATCCCAGAGTTGGTGGCCTTAAAGAGGAGGTAGAGAAAGAGATAGGGCCAGACTGGTCTTGAACTCCTGACCTCAAGTGATCTGCCCACCTCAGCTTCCCAAAGTTCAAAGTGTAGGGATTACAGGCATGAGCCAACCTGCCTGGCCCCATTACTTCTTATGTTGAATTCTTACCAGTCTTTTCCTTGTCTGAATTTCTTTAGCAAATTACAAAGAAAGGACCCATAAGAACACTATCCTGAGACAGTGTTCATATTTAAGTACATTTGTTATGTTTTAAGATAATTTTGCCTTTATAAAAAATTGTATGACAAATATTTTCCTTTCTTATCTACTATGTGTATTCCATTCTCTTTAAGCATAAATAATTCCTAGCAAAACCTCTGATGATGATTTAATTTACTGTCACTGAAAAGTAAATTGATGTTTTTTAACCTGGATACTTTAGAGACATTTTCAAAATCTAAGTTTTTTACTATAAATTCTCTCAGGGTTTTTCACTCTCAGTTGACATTTTCTTAGGCATATAGTGACATGACCCTGTATAGTTTCCACTTCATTTTTTTTTTTTAGTAAACTTTTCTTGTAATACTATTCATATGTGTTATATTTCATTCATTTCTGCTTTTTTCTTAAAGGTTTTTGTAAGTATGTTGTATCATTTTTCTTGTCTACCAAAACTCACTTCTTTTTAGTACTTTTATTTCCTTTTTCACTTCCTTTAATGTTTAACATTGTACTACTTTGCATTTTTGTTTCTCTTAAGTCATGTATTAAATTTATACACTCCTAAGTTGTTCTAGAGTTGTATTTATATTTATTGTAATTTTTGACATATTATTTTGTTGTTTTATTGAGTTTTAACACTTCTATTTTAAAATTTTGTAATCTTATCAACTGATTTATAAGTTTTTCTGATATTTATTTTTGTTTTCTCTGGTTCTATATTTTTAAAATTTATTTTATTGTATTATAAAATGCTAAATTATTATTTTAATCTATTGTATAGCAATGTCTTTCTGGCATTCTTTCATGAACTGTAGGGGTGTTATTCTGTTCTTAATTTCATTTTTCCTTTGGTAACTTTGCGTCAGACTATCAAATATATCAAATACTTTTATCCTGCCTACTTTTAGTGTGAAACATAATTGTCCTGTTATTTTAGAGGGAGAATTGGGTCAAGATTACTTTTCTAGCTTCATGGTTTATTTTATTTTTTTTTTAATTTTAATTTTAATTCTTAAGTTCTGGGGTACATGTGCAGGATGTGCAGGGATGTTGCATAGGTAAACACGTGCCATGGTGGTTTGCTGCACCTATCAACCAACCTCTTAAGCCCAGCATGCATTAGCTATTTTTCCTAATGCTTGACAGGCAGGCTCCAGTGTATGTTGATCTCCCTGTGTCCATGTGTTCTCATTGTTCAGCTCCCATTTCTAAGTGAGAACATGCAGAGTTTGGTTTTCTGTTCCTGTGTTAGTTTGCTGAGGATAATGGCTTCTAGCTCCACCCATGTACCTGCAAAGGACATGATCTGGTTCCTTTTTATGACTGTGTAGTATTCCATGGTATATATGTACCACTTTTTTTTTTAATCCAGTCTATCATTGATGGGCATTTGGGTTGATTCCATGTCTTTGATATTGTGGATAGTGCTGCAGTGAACATATGTGTGCATATATCTTTGTAATAGAATGATTTATATTTCTTTGAGTATCTACCCAGTAATGAGATTCCTGGATCAACTGGTATTTTAGGTTCTAGATCTTGAGGAATCATCACACTGTCTACCACAATGGTTGAACTAATTTACATTCCCACTGATAGTATAAAAGTGTTTCTATTTCTCCACACCTTCCCCAGGATCTGTTGTTTCTTGACTTTTTAATAATCACCATTCTGACTGGCATGAGATGGTATCTCATTGTGGTTTTAATTTGCATTTATCTAATAATCAGTGATGTTGAGCTTTTTAAAAAATATGTTTGTTTACCACATGAACACCTACTTTTGAGAAGTATCTGTTTATGTTCTTTGCTATTTTTTAATTTTATTGTAGTTTTTTTTTCTTGTAAATTTGTTTACGTTCTGAAGAACAAAGTTGGAGGCATCATGCTACTGGACTTCAGACTACACTACAATGCTACAATAACAAAAACAGCATGATACTGGTACGAAAACAGAAATATAGGCCAATGGAATGGAATAGGGAACTCAGAAATAGGACTGCACATCTACAACCATCTTCAACAAACCCAATAAAAACAAGCAATGGGAAGAGGATTCCATGTTTAACAAATGGTGCTGGGAGAACTGGTTAGCTATACGCAAAAAATTACAACTGGACCCCTTTCTCACACAGTATTACAAAAAGTAACTCAAGATGGGTTAAAGACAAATGTAAAATTCAAAACTATAAAAACTGTAGAAGAAAACCTAGGCAACACCCTTCAGGACATAGGCACAGGTAAAAATTTCATGATGAAATTTCCAAAAGCAATTGCAGAAAAAAAAAAAACCTGACAAATGAGATCTAATTAAACTACAGAGCCTTGGAAAAGTAAAAGAAACTATCATCACAGTGAACAGGCAACCTATAAATTGGGAGAAAATTTTTGCCATGTATACATCTGACAAAGGTCTAATATCAAGAATCTTCAAGGAAGGCACATCATGGTTTTCAAATGACATCTCTTGTTGTTTTTGTAGAGTAATAAAATAAATGACCTCCTATTTCTAAGCCATTTTCTTGACCAAACCTCTAGAACTTTTTCTTAACTCTTAGTTATTTTTCTAATGTAAAATAACTAATTTTCTAATGTAAAATAACAAATTTATCTTGCCCTGATAAATTTGAATTTACTATTAGTAATTTCTCTTTACTTTCAGGTTTTGTATTAAAAGAGAAAGATTATATGGCTTAGAATTCTATAGTTATAAAAGTCATCCTTGTGTCACAATCTTCCTTGAAATCACTAATTTCCATATGCAACCACATTCTGCATTCATTTGCTGTTCTCATCTTCACTTACATGATTTCTAGCTAGCTCTTTTAGGCTCTTTTAGGATTTCTTCTACTCAGGAACCATTAGAAACCATCTGATGTTTTCTGATGGTTCTTGAGTAAGAGAAACCCTACTCCATTAACTATAATGCAGATGTATTGATAACTATAAGAGGAGAAACCAGAAGGAAATCATCATATTTCTTTTTGGTTTCTCCTTATAGTTATCAATGTTGTAGCTATCATACCTCATCTACTCATATTTGACAAGTGGTACAAATTATGCATTTCTTCATTAATGAGACTGATCAGCTAATTGCTCCTCTCTCTCTCTCTCTCTCTCTCTCTCTCTCTCTCTCTCTCTCTCTCTCTCTCTCTCTCTAGGGAGTAAGCAAGGAGATTCCCAAATCATGCTAGTACTACCATTTCCAAGACTTCTCCAATCTGCTTATATTTAAATGTGAGAAATATCATTTAAATTATTTGTGAGTGCAGTACTGAACAAAGTAAATACTAGCTTAAAATGCTCAGACATTTTCTAGTCAATGGTGAGTATGTGTGACACTTACTGAATTGTGTAATTCATTTGTTTATTAGGTAAGGTCTTTTTATGTAATTTTGGAAAGGTTTCTATATGCATCTCCCATTGCTTAGTAGTTCAACTAATAAATACGTATGAGTTAAACCTGCTCTTTCCTAAAGTTTGTATTTAAGGAGAAAGAAAGCATCATATAACAACGTTTCATAATGCCCCAAATTCTTCCAACATGTTATTTTTATTATTTTTGTCAAATAATGTCAAAATTGTTTGACAAAGGTCATTGCTCTGAATGTTTATAAAACTTACTAGTGAGCTGGACATGGTGGCTCATGCCTGTAATCCCAACACTTCGGGAAGCTCAGGTAGGAGGATCACCTGAGCCCATGTGTTCAAGACCAGACTAGGAAACAAAGTGAGATCTTGTATCTTTAAAAAAAAAATGGCCAGGCATGGTAATACATACCTGTGGTCCTGTCTACATGGGAGGCTGAGGTGTGAGGATAGCTTGAGTCTAGGAGGTAGAGACTGCAGTGAACCATGCTTATACCACTAAACTCCAGCCTGGTTAACAGTCAGTGTGAGACACTGTCCAAATTTAAAAAAAAAAAAAGAACGAAAGAAAGAAAAAGAAAGAAAGAAAGAAAGAAAGAAAGAAAGAAAGAAAGAAAGAAGAAACAAAGAGAGAAAGAAAAACTGATTACTGATGCTCATGTGAAGTCCCTTAAAGCAGTTGCTATTAATTAACCTCTCTACTCTCTGAGGCAGATAAATGTAACTACAACTATAAAATTTTTAAAATTGATAATGTCAGAATATAAACACCGAACAATTTTTACCCTTTGTAGTTGTGTCGTAAGCTTAGAACTCTGATCAAGTCCATATTTTCCTGTGATCAAGAATTTCTATTTCATTGTTAAAATAGATTATCTGAGTCCTAAAATATAGTATTTGTAGCTACCTATATTATTATAATTCATGTAAACCCTGAAAATTGTTTCTTAGAAATCTGTAGTTTTATCAAGCCTATAAGGAAAACTGACATAAATATTTCCTGTGTAAAATTGTCGATACTTGCTTTTATTTGTGACAAATAAATAGTAGATTTGCTATTATCGTGATATAGCACCATCTCAGTTGTGAGGAAAGGGAGCCTCACCTACGTTTTACTCTTTAACACTATTGATATCAATCAAAAGAATCCAACAATAGTGAATAATCAAATTAGATTGGTTTTGTTAGTAACAGAGAACACCAAAATATTAACATTAACGTTAGTAATGTAGGTTTAAGGATGAATAACATGAGAAAATTTCAACTGCTCACATCTAAAAGATTGTGCTAAATTCTAAAAGAGTAACATTACATCATGACTAAAACACCAAAAGCATTGGTAACAAAAGCCAAAATAGACAAATGGGATCTAATTAAACTCCAGAGCTTCTGTACAGCCAAAGACACAATGAATAGAGTGAACTAACAACCAACAGAATGGGAAAAAATTTTTACAATCTACCTATCTGACAAAGGGCTAATATCCAGAATCTACAAAGAACTAAAGCAGATTTACAAGAAAAAAAAAGCAAACAAACCCATCCAAAAGTGGGTGAAGAATATAAACAGATACTTTTCAAAAGACATATATGAGGCCAACAAACATATGAAAAAATGCTCATCATCACTGATTATTAGAGAAATGCAAATCAAAACCACATTGAGATACCACATCATGCCAGTTAGAATGGCGATCATTAAAAAAATCTGGAGAAAACAGATGCTGGAGAAGATGTGGAGAAACAGGAACACTTTAATGCTGTTGGTGGGAGTGTAAACTAGTTCAACCATTGTGGAAGGCAGTGTGGCACTTCCTCAAGGACCTAGAAATAGAAATTCCATTTGACCCAGCAATCCCATTACTGGGTATATATCCAAAAGATTATCAATCATTATATTATAAAGATACATGCACATCTATGCTCATAGTGGCACTGTTTACAATAGCAAAGACCTGAAACCAAGCCAAATGCCCATCGACAATAGACTGGACAAGGAAAATGTGGCACATATACACCATGGAATACTGTGCAGCCATAAAAACTAATGAGATTGTGTCTTTTGTAGGGACATGGATGAACCTGGAAATCATCATTCTCAGCAAACTGACACAAGAACAGAAAAATCAAACACTGCATGTTCTCACTCATAGGCGGATGTTGAACAATGAGAACACATGGACACAGGGAGGGGAGCAACAATGAGACCCCAGAACACAACTGTGGTCTGTTGGGGGGGCCAAGGGAGGGACAGCGGGTGGAGGTAGGGAGGTTTGGGAGGGATAACATGGGGAGAAATGCCAGATATAGGTGACAGGGTGATGGAGGCAGCAAACAACATTACCATTTGTGTACCTATGCAACCATCCTGCATGATCTGCACATGTACCCCAGAACCTAAAGTACGATAAATAAATAAATAAAATAAAATAAAATAAAAAGAATAACATCACATTCAAATTGAATAGGCTGCCCGGATACTTAAAAATTTTACAAGCTCTCTCATCTGACCAAGTGTATCATATCAGAGATAAACAGATAATTTGAGAAAAGTATTTAGACATTCTCAGTCATCATTTATTTGAAGCAATAACAGGGATTTCAAAGAGACTATAGTCTTTTTTAAAGCATTTCGCTTTAGGTGCAAACCTACAAATTATATCACTAAATTTTCTGAAAGATCTTTAATCCTGTATCCTGAGATAATACTGTTCCATTGATAAAATTAAAATTTAATATGAATAAATTTAATTAGGCAAAGCTAATTACACATATGAAGATCTTTACTTATTTTTAAAATGAAAACCTACCTTAATCACATGGCATTATTATAAAGACTTTATCATCAGGTTTAGGAGTCCCAATATAGTAAAATTATCTTTAAGAGATCTGTAAGAGATCTATTATACATAATAGTGGCAAGAGTTAATTACAGTATATTGTATACTGGAAAACTGCTGAGAACATATTTTGTGTTCTCACCACACAAAAAGTATGTGAAATAGTGTGTATATTAAAGAGCTTGATTTTAATAATGTATACACATATGAAAACAAAATGTTGTACACCATAGGTATATACATTTTTTAATTGTCCATTAAAAATTAACTGTAAAATGGTAAAATGAATGAAACATTTTAATAGAAAGCTCATGAACAGCATAGCAGGGAAGCACTGAAAAAATATTTAACAAATGTTACATTTAATGTTATTACCTAGTAGGTCCCAGTCATTCCTTTTTTTTTTTTTGTACTAAGGCTAATTTTATTAGTAATTTAGATAATCTGTTTATTTTTTATTTTAATTTTAGTAGTTTTTTGGAGAACAGGTGGTTTTTGGTTACATGGATAAGTTCTTTAGTGATTTCTGAGATTTTGGTGCACCCATCACACGAGCAGTGTACACTGTACACAATATTTAGTCTTCTGTCCGTGATACCCCCAACTCTTCCCTCTGAGTCCCCAAAGTCCATTATATCATTTTTATGCCTTTTCTTCCTCATGGCTTATCTCCCACTTAAAAGTGAGAACATAGCAAGATTTGGCTTTCGATTCCTAAGTTATTTTACTTAGAATGATGGCTTCCAACTCCACCTAACTTGCTGTAAATGCAATCATTTCATTCTATTTTATGGCTAAGTAGAGTAGTATTCTATGGTGTATATATACCATGTTTTCTTTATGCACTCATTGATTGATGGGTGATTGGGTTGGTTCTATGTTTTTGCAATTGTGAATTGTGCTTCTATAAACATGTGTCTACAAGTGTCTTTTTCAGACAATGACTTCTTTTCCTTTGGGTAGATAGCCAGTAGTGGGATTGCTGGATCAAACAGTAGTTCTAGTTTTAGCTCTTTAAGGAATCTCCATACTGTTTTACGATGTTGTACCACTTTACATTCTCACCAGCAGTGTAAAAGTGTTCCCTTTTCACCACATCTATGCCCACATTTATTATTATTATTTTTTAAATTATGGCCATTCTTTCAGGAGTAAGGTAGTATCTCATTGTTGTTTTAATTTGCATTTCTCTGATAATTAGTGATGTTTAGCATTTTTTCTTATGTTTGTTGGCTGTTTATAGATCTTCTTTTGAAAATTGTCTATTCATGTCTTTTGCCCACTTTTTGTTGGGATTGTGGCTTTTGTTTTTTGTTTGTTTGTTTTTTTCTTGCTGATTTGAGTTCCTTGTGGATTCTGGATATTAGTCATTTGTTAGATGCAGTTTGTGAAGATTTTCTCCTGCTCTGAGGATTGTCTGTTTACTCTGATGATGATTTCATTCGCTGTGAAAAAGCTTTTGAGTTTCATTAGGTCTCATTTATTTATTTTTGTTTCTGTAGCATTTGCTTTTGACTACTTGGTCATGAAATCTTTGCCTAAGCCAATGTCTAGAAGAGTTTTTCCAATGTTATCTTCTAGAATTTTTATGGTTTCAGGTCTTAGATTTAAATCTTTGATCCATCTTGAGTTGATTTTTGTATAAGGCGAGAGATGAGGATCCAGTTTCATTCTTCTGTATGTGGCTTGCCAATTATCCCAGCACCATTTATTGAATAGGGCACCCTTTCCCCACTTTATATAAAACATCATAAGCAAAGATAACTAAAAGATGCCTAAGCAGTGCTCAGATTGTGCCTGTTTGTTTATACATGCAGTGATATATGAAATGAATAAGGATGCTATATATTCCCCCTTAAACACTATTTTTTAGAGCAAGTTTAGAATGCATTTATTACTAAGATAAATAAGTATTGAAAAAAGAAATCACATGACTATCAACTTTCTTCAGTGGAGAAATAATAAAGACCACTGCTTCAATTACCAGTTACCAAATCTGACATATATTTAATAATAAAATGCATCTCTTTATAAATGTATTTAAATTAAGAAAAGAATAATGTACATTAACCTATACTCCAGTTGTTTCTTTTCATAAAAGCTAATGATATTCTTGCCATATCTAACTCTATAATCCACAAAACATAGATGCCAGGCTTACGATCATACAGGAGAGAAGCTGGTATTTCTTCAATGAAGAGTGCTGGAATTTTTGTGTAAAACGGGAGCCATGTTCATGCCCTATTATATATTATTAAATTTCATAAGCTGATTTTTGGGGAGAGAGAGTGTTTCCTCAGCCATGCAGCTGAAAGGCTTTGATGTCTGAGTCTTTCCTGCTCTCTGACATCTATCTAGCTTGGCAAGATTAGTAGATTATCCTCCAAAATGCAATACATCCTGGGAACCTACATTTCTGCTACTGCTCCAATGTCTGCCAAATTTCACAAATAAATGCTTCACCAAAAGTGTTAGTGTACATATTTTTCACTTATACCTTTGGAGATTTTATACTTATTGAATGAACTATTTTATTAAAAATATACTAAACTGGGCATATATAAACATAATAAATATACATGAAAAACTGAGTAAGAAATATCTAAACCTTCCCTCTCATTCATAGTCTAAATCTTCTATATTTTTTCTAGTAATAATAAACAATCTTATATGTTTCTATATAATATCATATTACATGCTATCAAGAAAGTTTATCCAGCATTTTTAGATATGTATTTAATTATTGTGTCCAGAGTTTTCTTCCAGTCAATGAAATCCATTTTTTTTTTCAAGCTGTAATGCTTATACTACATCGGTATATTTTATTTGACTATGTTTATTTTCCTCAAGGTAATTACTTGTTCCTGAAAGTTAAGCTGGTTCAGTACAGTCTCTGGGAAGTTATATGATAACATAGTAGAAATCAAACTGATAACTTAATATATAAATTGTTTACAGTAGCTTCTCTCTGTATTTTTTTCTCTTCAAATATTACTAGAAATTTGACAATTTTCTTTGCTTCATTTTTTTTTCCCCATGGCCAGTGATTGAAAATCCTTTGCATATTTTAGGGTAATAAAGCAGGATAACTTCTCTACTTGGGAGTGTCTTCCTTTTCATGTCTATTGCTTTTTGTTTTCAAGACAATTTAAAACTGCAGCCATTCCTTCAACAGTAAATATTTGCTTCACTAATATCATATTTATGCCTTGGGGTTCTGCTTCTGTATCTCTGCATGCACAATAACATTTTGTGCTTCAGTGCTAACACAGAGTTGGACATTTTCAAATTCATTTTAAATGTTATCAAACTTGACATGTGTAGTTTCGACAATGTACATGATTCAATTGAAGTAATTACAATATGAATAGCTAAGACCAAGGTCATACATGGCAGGTAATGACAGCTCTATTATAACTGTTAATAGTCTTACAGTGATTGTAAAACAACAATTGTCAGATGCATCCCACTATTTAAAACAGTAAAATGTGTAAAATATGATTCTTAATGTAAATGAAATATAACTTAGAATGAATAAAATTTAACATTTTATGCAAAGGTTTTCTCCTAAAGTTTAGTTATAATGACTTTCATTTTTAAACTGATTTTTTCTACTAAAATCATGGTGATTATCATTATTAGAATATAATGACTACTAAGTATTACATCTAGTGGTAAACATATAGCATTTATACCTTGAAATCTATCCAAATAAATCTCATGAATATTTCAAAAAATCTAAAAATGTCTTTTTGAATAAATTTAATTAGTGATATAGATAAGTTAAAGATTTTGAAAATCTTTTAGAGAAATATCAATTTCTCATAAAAATAGTTAACTCAATGCTGAATACACTGCTAAAAATTTCAAAAATATGTAGCTTTAAAATGTAAGGGGAAACATGCTTATATATTACCCATGTTGACACAAGAAGTTTTGATAAAATGTCATTAAAACTTTGTAAACATCCAGGCATGGTGGCTCATGCCTGTAATCTCAGCACTTTCGGAGGCTGTGGTGGTGGATCACATGAGGTCAGGAGTTTGAGACCACCCTGGCCAACATGGTGAAACCCTGTTTTTACTAAAAAGACAAAAATTAGCTGGGTGTGGTGGTGGGTGCCTGTAGTTCCAGCTACTCCAGAGGTTAAGCCAGGAGATTCGCTTGACCCAGAAGGCAGAGGTTGCAGTGAACCTAAATCTCGCCATTGCACTCTAGCTTGAGCAACAACAGCAAACCTCTGTCTCAAAAAAACACAAAACAACTTTGTAAGCAATAAACTCTACCAGAAGTAAAAATTTTACTTTGAAATGCAGGCTGAGAGATTTACCTGGATAATGAAAAATTGATATAATTTCTATCAATGGAATATGAGGTACAAATAAAGATTTATTTGATAAAGGAGGCCATTGTCACATGGCAGCCTGTAAAATTAAAAAAAGTCATCAATACAGAGGTTATAGTCACGTATGTGATGATCACAATTTTAAGTATCTTTATATTAGTGAATAAGAGAAATGGAAAGTTTTGGGTTTTACTATTTTTTATTTTTAGCTTTTTCTTAATTACATTAAATTTTCTACTTTTTAAATATGAGTTTCTCTTTTTCATTCCCTCCTTTCTTCATCCTTCTCTTTCTGATTTTCCCCATCTTCCTCTCTTTTCCGCTTATCCATCAATTGTTATTTTCACTTTAGAAAAATGTAATAACAAAGGCAAATCTAAATGCACTGTTAAAGGCTTTGCTTCTTTTCAGTGAAAAATATTTCTATGGTTTATTCTATTAATACTCATTTAAACTTATTGGCTATAGCATTAAGTAGCATTAAGTCATTCTTCCTTTCACTGAAGGCAAAAGAAATGAGAGGCCAGGGAGGTATATGTTTATGTCAACAATAAAAGAAAACATAAAAGAGAGAAGAGTATTTTTAATGTAAGGTTTTATGCTAAATAAAATTTATGTATAAAAGGTGAAAAATTGTAAATATATGCTCAATGAATTTATTTCAAATTAAATATATTTGAGAACATCATCAAATTTAAAGAAATAAGATATTCCTGAGACTCAATATCCCTCTCTATTTCCTCCCGGTCACTCTACTTGTCACTCATAATGTGATTTAAGTCACTATTCATTAATTGTGTTTGTTTTAAAATTTATAATAATGAGATTATACACTATCTTATTTTCTGGCTGAGTTACTTTGTTTAATATATAGAAGTTTACTTATGCTGTTGCATGAAGGAGTTGGCTGTTCATTGTCATTGCTTTATACTATTTCATTCTAAAATATACCATCTATTACTTATCCATATATATTTTCAGGAACGTTGGATTGCTATCAGTTTGGGGCCTCTATAAACGAACATTATTGAGAATATCTTTACAAACACACACACAAACACACACACACACACACACACACACACACACACACAAGTTTTGCATTCTGGTTCAAGACCACTAGTATATGTTCAACTCTAGGACATACAGTAGAGTTTTCCTATGTGACCCTCTCAATTTAAACTCCCAACAGCAATGTTCAGACATTTAGTTACTCTACATCTGGTATCTTTCTGATGACTGAGGATTATGCATACTTCATAGGTTTCTTGGTCATTTTATATAGCTTTTTGTAAAGTTCCTATATATATATTCTGAATATTTCTATTGTTTTTGTGTTTGTATTGATTTTGGGAGAGTCATGTTACTAGACTGAGGTCTAGGAAAGCATTTTCTTTTCAAAATGGGTAACTGTCACCAATTTGATGAATTCAACATAATATATTCTGGGTAGAAATACTTTGCCAAGGAGTGCAGTTGAAAATGCTTTCTCCAAACCTGTGGCATTTAGAAGTCATATATTTAGTTATGAATAATGCTTTATACTTTTTTCTCATAGGAATTTTCACTTCCTTTGTTTACTTTTTGTACTTCATTTTCTTTGTTTTTTCTATCTACATAAAAGTGTATTTATCTTTCAGCTTTTATAATACATTCTTCAGAATCTATGGATTTTTCTATAAGCAGCTTTAGCTTCTTTCCACACCTTTTAATATGTCAAATTTAATTTTTATAATAGTTGAAAAAGTTTTATAATTCTCCATTTGTAATTAGGCCAACTTTTTAACATTTTTCTAATTATATATACATATTTTTAAAGTTATCTCATGTTATGGAGGTCAAGAGAATTGCTACTACTCTATTCTTTTGGAATTGTTGGAGACTTTTCTTTAGATTTCCTTTTTTTTTTTTTCTGGACAGGTAAGAGGTTTACTCTTTCTATATTTAAAAATCTTTTACAAATTAATAAGAGAAGATCACCCATTAAAATGGACCAAACACATGATAAACAAGACAGTTCCATCCAGTAATACATGTGATAAATCAACATGAAATAACATGAACAAGCATAAAAACATATCCAATCTCACTAGCAATAAAATTTTTAAAAGCTTAAGACAATTCATGTTGAACTGATCTTATACCAATTTGGGAAATAATTTAAAATAATACTCTTTCAATGGTGTAAAGAAACTAGACACTCATATTTTTGATAGGAAGTAAATTTGCATAACATTTCTGAAGAACAATTGGATAAAATATTTTAAAGACCTTACAAATGTACATACACTTGAACCCAGAAATTTTTAGTTATCAGGATTTATCTTATGTTAAAATTGTTAATGTACTAAAAGATGTTTATTGCAATAAATTTAATACACATTTTAAATACCAATAAAATAGGATTCAACTTAAATGCCCAAATATAGAGAACTGGTTAAATTATACTGCATTCTTACAAGAGAATATTTTAAAGTCACTTAAAAATATCATGTTGCAGGATAGTATAGAATTTTTTCTTTGTTCTTTTTAAATGTTTAATTGACATGTAATAATTGTATATATCTTTGGGGTGCAGTGTGATGTTTTGATACATGTTTATAATGTGGAATGATTAAATCAGGTTAGTTAACAAATTATCGCCTCACATACTTATCTTTTGTGGTGAAAACACATAAAATCTACTCTTTTCGCTATTTTTAAATAAGCAATGAATGATTATTATTGTCACCATGCTATGCAATGGATTATTAAAACCATTCCTCCTGTCTAACTAATACTTCATATCTTTTGATCAATGTCTCCCTTCACCCATCTACTGTTTACAATAGCAAAGACCTGGAACCAACGCAAATGCCCATCGATGATAGACCGGACAGGGAAAATGTGGCACATTACACCATGGAATATTATGCAGCCATCAAAAATGATGAATTTGTGTCCTTTGTTGGGACACGGATGAATCTGGAAACCGTCATTCTCAGCTAACTGACACAAGAACAGAAAATCAAACACCACATGTTATCACTCATAGGTGGGTGTTGAACAATGAGAACACATGGACACAGGGAGGGGAGCATCACACACTGGGGTCTGTCGGTGGGAAATAGGGGAGGGACAATGGGGTGTGGGGAGTTGGGGAGAGATAGCATGGGGAGAAATGCCAGATATGGGTGATGGGGAGGAAGGCAGCAAATCACACTGCCATGTGTGTACCTATGCAACAATCTTGCATGTTCTTCACATGTACTCCCCAAACCTAAAATGCAATTAAAAAATGAAAAAGACAGTGTGAAAGGTGAGCTCACAGAAATAGAGAGGAGAATGGTAGTTACCACAGGCTGAGGAAGGGGTGTAGATACACCTCTTTTTTATGAGTTTCATTAAATTTTCCATGAGATATTGCAAAGAATGTCTATTCTCTCATTTTTTGTATAGTCTTATTTATGCCATTTATGTGAGTTTTCTGAATTGAATTGTTCAAATATTTTATCTTTTTAAACATTTTTGTTTATTTTTTTGTTCAATCTGCTACTGGGAGGTGCTACTATTATGGATTTTATTTCTCCTCTGATATCTGTCAATTATCCATTTATACATTTTGGAGCCAAAGTACTAGTTACATGCAGATTTATTATTGTTTTATAAGATAGTAGGTTTAAACTTCTAATCATTTCATATATTCATCTTTGTTTCTGTACAACCATTCCTTCCTCAACTTATACTTGCCCTATTGGTAATAGAGCAAAATTAACTTATTTTTGTTAGGTTTTTGATGATATATCTTTAGGGATGATTTTGCTTTAAAACGTCTCATCTAGTTTTCCTTGCATGTATCTATTGTAAGTTGTATGTACTACTGTTTTCTTTAAATTTTGATCTAGACAATATTTATAATTGATGCTATGAGCATTTTATGTAATTGTTAATATTTCAATTTATAGCTTTAGTCTGAGCATGAGTTTTCTGTTTTTCCCACCTGTTCCATATTTTTTAGGTCCTCTTTAGAACACATTTGGATTAAGCATTTTTATAATAAATTTTCCCTTAAAATAGCTTTTATTTGTTAATTCTTCTGCTCTTTTGTGTTTGTTCATTCTAATGCAACAATGCAAATTCTAACTTGTTAGTAGTTTTGCCACATTTCTGTTCAATAGCAGGGTCTTGTAAGAACTTAAGTTTCATAAACCTTTTCTTTGGACTCTGATGGTTTTTTTTTTATCATGAGTTTTAGTTCTCTATATATTTTAGGCCTATTAGAGATCATTAGTATTATGTTCGTACACCATATTCATTTAGATATATTTACACATTTTCCTTTTAATTTGCTCTTTAACTCATTTTATCTGGGAAGATTTTTCACTGGATGAAACATTCTATCCATAATATATTCTATTATGATTCTTCTTGAGATGAATTCTTGCTGATTTTTCTCCTCTTTTCACTTCCAATGGTCTGGAAATTTTTTTTTCACTTTGATAGTTTAAATATTTTCCCACCAGGCGCAGTGGCTCATGCCTGTAATCCCAGCACTTTGGGAGGTCAAGGAGGGTGGATCACAAGGTCAAGAGATTGAGACTATCCTGGCCAACATGGTGAAAACCCGTCTCTACTGAAAATACCAAAAAAAAAAAAAAAAAGAAAAAAAAAAAAAGCTGGGTGTGGTGGCACGTGCTTGTAATCCCAGCTACTTGAGAGACTGAGGCACAAAAATTGCTTGAACCCAGGAGGTGGGGGTTGCAGTGAGCCAAAATAGTGCCACTGTATTCCAGCCTGGAGACAGAGGGAGACTCCATCTCAAAAATAAATAAATAAAATATTTTCCTAGTTATAGAATTATAAATTCAGATGTATTTTCCTTCAGCACTATGAATATGATGTGTGCATTTGTGTGCTGTTGTGTTTCTTCTCCCCAGAAACAACAATTCTGGGAAGAAAAAATTTGTCTTATTGCTGTTTTTTTTTCAAAATCATGACTGCCTTCCAACATGTGTTCTACTGTTCTTGATATTTTTATTTTATATTTGGAGTTCAGGAGTTTTGCATTGATGCTAGGTGTGATTTTCTTTCCATTTATCCTGCTTGGTATGTGTAGAACTACTTAAATCTGTGGCTTAAAGTCTTTCAAAATGTGGGGAAAATTCCTAATCATTATCTCTTCAATGATTGGATAGGTCCCATTTTCGCATTCTTCCTCTCCCACTAATTTAAATACACATAAGTCAGACATTTTCCACCATGTCCCACATGTCTCTTACATCCTTTTCTGTATTTCAGTTTCTCAAATTCTGTCTTTCAGATAGTATATTTTATATTCACCTATCTTCTCATTCATTAATTCTCTTTTCATGCTGTTTCCAATTTCCACTATTTTTTATTTCAAATACAAATTGGCCATTTGATTCTTAGTTATAGATTTCAGCTCTTTGAAGAGATTCTCTATCTTGTCATCTCAATCTGGAATGTATTAATCACACTATTTTAAATTCTAGATGTGAAAACTACACTATAGATGTCATTTCTGACTGTTTTTACTCTCTTTCTTTTATTTTGTGGTAATCTCTCTTGGAAGGCCTGTCAAATTTTTAATTAGATGTCAACAATTAGATGTGAAAAATTATTGAGCTTTCCGATAGCGTCATATGCCCTTAGAGAGAATTTACCTAATGCTACACCAGAGAGCCAAATTAGGGGAAAATCACCTAAATCCAGTAAGAAACTTAGTTGACCAGAGGCTGAGTGTCAATCTTGGTTCTGCTCCTATTTCTAAGTATAATTCTGCAGAAATTTCAACTAAACAACTTGGATGTTAGCACAAACATCTCTTTGGTGGACTTTTTATAGCAACTTTTGTTTTTTAAGACTGTGAGTCTGCTGAATAAAAATGTTCAGTTTCACAATCAGATTTTGCTCAATTTTTAAAAAAATCTTGGCTTTAAAATACTCCAAGACTAAAAACAGTTCTGTGTTGGTCTTGTTTCTCTCCAATTCTCTTTCCTTCAGGATCTTAATCCCTAAAGTTGTAGCTGCCTTAGAATTACTTTAATATCCTTAGAAAAGATATTTATTGAATTTTAGGCAAAATTTCCTCTAGTTCTTAACAGAATTATTTATACGTTTTAAGCCCCTATGTTATTGAAGGAATGGTATTTGGAGTAATGTTATATCTACTCATCCTTCTGATTCTTTATAGGATAAAGTAGTCAAATTAAATATAATTAATGTTTAATTCTTTACAATTCTAAAAATGTTTTGGCATTGTTAACAGAAATTGGTAAAAATGTTGCCAATAGTAAATATCAATACACTTTTGCAGTAATAAAAACTATATTGTTAAATATTTTTACATAAAATTATTTTGTTCTTGACTCTAAACCTTTCAATTCAATAATTCATAAAAGAGTTGGCATAAAAGGCATGGCTTTCCTTTTTGGCCACAATGGAGTAACTGAAACCGGCTTAATCTTCCTGCATCAAGCAACTGAAAAAGTATTGAAAAAAGGTAAAAAACAATAGTTTTCAAAAAATTAGATATCATCAAAGAATAATAAATAATAAGTAGAAAATAAAGAAGCAAATGCTACAATTTCCTCCATTTTATTGCATTGAATAAATTTCCAGGCTGTTGGACAGAGAGGAGCAAATCAAGATAGAGGTGGGCAGACTTCTGTGGTGAAGATCAATCAATCAAAACTCAGGGAGAACTGATAGTTTTAGAATGAGTGAACAGAGAAATAGAAACAATTATTACAACTAAAATCCATTAAGTTGAGAAATAAACATTGTAAAAAGGATCAAAGTGAATTTACTGAAATAAAAACAATAATATCTGAGCTTTAATATAATATAGACTTGATTTCATTAACAAAAAATGAAAATGAAAAATAAATTACTAAGGTTAGTAAATGTGAAAAGAGCAATATAAATTATCTGAAATAAAATAGAAAAAGAAAAGTTTTTTTAGGAAAAAACAAAACAAAACAAGCAAATCATCAGTAAACGACTAGAACAACTTCAAATAATATAAAATGTGTTACTTGAATCTCTACCAAAAGGAGATATTGAAGCAGAAAACTTACTTAAAAATTAATGGCTAAAATATTTTTGAATATAGTAATTCTGTACTCAACAGATTCAAGAAGTGCAACAAGCCTCCAACATACTTCACAAACAAACATTAAGAAAGTAAATCAAACCTCATCATAATCAAATTTCTCAAAATCAGTGACAAAGTGAAAAGTTTTTAAAAAGAGATGAAAGATGTGTTATATGTGGAAGAACTACATTGAATTTATCGGAATTTGTTCATTGGAAACAATGCAAACAAGAAGGTTGTGGAAGAATACCTTTAAAGTAACAAAGTGAAAAGCCTACCAACAGAGAATTCCATACTCAATGAAAGTATTGTTCAAATCCAAAAGTGAAATATTTATTGAGACATGCAAAAGCTTATTAACATTTTATAAACATCAGAATTACAGTTAAAAAAAGTTAAGAGAATCTTTTAAGCACATGAAAATAATACCAGAGGAGTTTCAAGATGGTGGCCCTTTTAGGAGCAGCTCAGGATTGCAGCTCTCAGTGAAAGCACAGAGGGTGAGTGGATGCTGCATTTTCAGACAGATCTTTATTGCCCACAGACCAGGAGATTCCTAGACAGAGGAGCCCTACGGGTTCCTCCCACACTGGGGGAGCCCAGTGTGGCTGTTTTGACCAGTGCAGCTGTTTTAGCCAGTGCAGCTGTTTTGCCGGCGCCATGGAGCAGCAGCTCTCCATACAAAATACACTGGTCTGGTTGCCCTTTTAAGCTGGCCAGGAGTTTCCCGGGCAGTACCATTGTTTCAGCCGGCACAGGGCATCACTGCACGGGAAATCACACAGATGCCGGCACCCTTTCAGCAGGCGACTGGAACACCAAGGAGAGTCAACTGTTCAACTTACAAAAAAAAAGACACCTGTGTCCTCCCAAGCCTAAACCAGGAGGAAGCCAAAACAATGAATAGATTAATAATAAGGTCTGAAGTCGAGGCAGCAATTAAAAGCCTACCACACACACAAAAAACCCAGGTCCAGATGGGTTCACAGCCAAATTCTACCAGACACACAAAGAGGAGCTGGTACCATTCCTTCTGAAACTATTCCAAATAATACAAAAAGAGGGAATCCTTCCCAAATCATTTTATGAGACCAACATCATCCTGATACCAAAACCCGGCAGAGTCTCAACAAGAAAAGAAAACTTCAGGCCAATATCCGTGTTGAACATAGATGCTAAAATCTTCAATAAAATACTGGCAAACCGACTGCAACAGCACATCAAAAAACTTATCCATCATGATCAAGTAGGATTCATCCCGGGGATGCAAGGCTGGTTCAACATACGGAAGTCTATAAACGTAATTCACCACACAAACAGAACCAAAACCAAAAACCACATGATTATCTCAATTGACACAGAGAAGGCATTTGATAAAATTCAACAGCCCTTTAAGCTAAAAACCCTCAATAAACTCGGTATTGATGGAACATATCTCAAAGTAATAAAAGCTATTTACAACAAACCAACAGCCAATATCATACTGAATGAGCAAAAATTGGAAGCATTACCTTTGAGATCCAGCACTAGACAAGGATGCCCTCTCTCACCACTCCTATTCAATATAGTACTGGAAGTTCTAGCCAGAACAATCAGGCAAGAAAAAGAAATAAAGGGTATTCAAATAGGAAAGGTGGAAGCCAAATTGTCTCTATTTGCAGACAGCATGATAGTATACCTAGAAGACCCCATCGTCTCAGCCCAAAAACTCCTGAAACTGATAAGCAACTTCAGCAAAGTCTCAGGATATAAAATCAATGTGCAAAAATCACAAGCATTCGTCTACACCAATAACAGATTTAAAGAGAGCCAAATCAAGAATGAACTGCCATTCACAATTGCTACAAAAAGAATAAAATACCTAGGAATACAACTTACAAGGGACGTAAGGGACCTCTTCAAGGAAAACTACAAACCACTGCTCAACGAAATAAGAGAGGACACAAACAGATGAAGAAACATTCCATGTTCATGGTTAGGAAGAATCAATGTTGTGAAAATGGCTATACTGCCCAAAGTAATTTACAGAATCAACGCTATCCCCATCAAGCTACCATTGACTTTCTTCACAGAACTGGAAAAAACCACCATGAACTTCATATGGAACCAAAAGAGAGCCCACATAGCCAAGTCAATTGTAAGCAAAAAGAGCACAGTGGAAGGCATCAAACTACCGGACTTCAAACTATACTACAAGGCTACAGCAATCAAAACAGCATGGTACTGGTACCAAAACAGATAGAGACCAATGGAACAGAACAGAGGCATTGGAGGCAACATAACATATCTACAACCATACAATTTTTGATAAACCTGACAAAAACAAGCAATGGGGAAAGGATTCCATGTTTAATAAATGGTGTTGGGAAAACTGGCTAGTAATATGCAGAAAGCAGAAACTGGACTCCTTCCTGACACCTTACACTAAAATTAACTCCAGATGGATTAAAGACTTAAACATAAGATCTGACACCATAAAAACCCTAGAAGAAAATCTAGGCAAAAGCATTCAGGACATAGGAGTAGGCAAGGACTTCATGACAGAAACACCAAAAGCATTGGCAACAAAAGCCAAAATAGACAAATGGGACCTAATCAAACTCCACAGCTTCTGCACGGCAAAAGAAACAGTCACTAGAGTGAATCAGCAACCAACAGAATGGGAAAAAATTTTTGCAGTTTACCCATCTGACAAAGGGCTGATATCCAGAATTAAGAAAGAACTAAAACAGATTTACAAGAAAAAAACAAACAAGCCCATTCAAAAGTGGGCAAAGGATATGAACAGACACTTTACAAAAGAAGACATACATGAGGCCAACAATCATATGAAAAAGTGCTCATCATCCCTTGTCATTAGAGAAATGCAAATCAAAACTACATTGAGATACCATCTCATGCCAATTAGAATGGCAATTATTAAAAATCTGGAGACAACAGATGTTGGAGAGGATGTAGTGAGATAGGAACACTTTTACCCTGCTTCTGGGAGTGTAAATTAGTTCAACCATTGTGGAAGACAGTTTGGCGATTTCTCAAGGACCTAGAAACAGAAATTCCATTTGACCCAGCAATTCCATTACTGGGTATATGTCTGAAGGATTATAAATCGTTCTTCTATAAGAACACGTGCACACGAATGTTCATTGCAGCACTGTTTACAATAGCAAAGACCTGGAATCAACCCAAATGCCCATCGATGATAGATTGGACAGGAAAATGTGGCACATATACACCATGGAATATTATGCAGCCATCAAAAATGATGAGTTAGTGTCGTTTGTAGGGACATGGATGAACTTGAAGAACATCCTTCTCAGCAAACTGACACAAGAACAGAAAATGAAATACCTCATGTTCTCACTTATAGGCAGGTGCTGAACAATGAGAACACATGGACACAGGGAGGGGAGCACTACACATTGGGGTCTGTTGGGGGGAATATGGGAAGGACAATGGGGGTGCAGAGTTGGGGAGAGATAGCATGGGGAGAAATGCCAGATATAGGTGAAGGGGAGGAAGGCAGCAAATCACACTGCCACGTGTTTACCTATGCAACTATCTTGCGTGTTCTTCACATGTACCCCAAAACCTAAATTTCAATTTAAAAAATAGTAATAATACCAGATAGAAATGCGAGGGTACAAAATAAATGAAGACCTCCATATGTAATAACCACATAAATAAATTTTAAAATAATTAAATGTATTTTCAAATAAGTTTAAATAAAAATAAATAATATGATATATGGAAGATCAAAATAAGTGGAATTAAAATATATACCCAAAGTTGCACAAAGGCCCGGACGGGATAAATAAAAGTAATATTGTAAGGATTTTATATTATATATGAAAGAGATTAATATAGAATCAACATGGTCATAAAGCAAATGTGTACATTATAAACTCAAAAGCAACCACTAAATCTAAAAAGCAAGTAGTTATGACTAATAGGCTATCAAATAGAATATTTAATCATTCTCAGTTAGTCCAAAACCAATTAGAAAAGAGAAACAAGGAACAAATGAGAAAAACACAAAAAGCAAGTTGATAAATTTAAAGTAAATTATACTAGTAAACATTCTAAATATAAAGGATCTAAAGACCCCATTTAAATGATAGAAATTACCAAGTCGACAAAAAAACAGAACAATATACAACTATGTGCTACCAAATAAGAAACTTACAGTAAATATAAAGATAAAATAGAATAAAATTAATGGAATAAGACATGTCATGTCAACAGTAATTTTTTAAAAGATGTGAGGAGTGATATTAGCATAAGACAATGTAGATTTCAGATCAAGGAATATTAACATAGATAAACATGATTAAGTAATAGCAATAAATATGTCAATCAATCAAGAGGACATGATAATTGAGTTTGTATTTAATTTCTGTAAACAGAAATTAAAAATACATGAAGCAGAAAACAATAGAACTACATATATAAATAAATTCTCAATTATAGAGGCAATTTTACACCACTCTCATAGTAATAGATAGAAGGAGCAGGTAGGAAATCAGTAGTGATATGCAGTACTGAAACAGTCCTATTAGTCATCTTGACCTAATTGACATTTATAGAACACTCCACTCAACACCAGCAAAATACACCTTTTATGCAGGTGTACTTGGAATATTTTACAAAACAGATCCTATTATGGGCCACAAAACAAAATTTTGTACATCCTAAAAAATAATCCTTGGTCGGGCATGGTGGCTTACACCTGTATTCCCAGCACTTTGAGAGTCTGAGGCAGGTGAATCACTTGAGGTTGGGAGTTTGAGACCAGCCTGACCAACATGGAGAAACCCTGTCTCTACTAAAAATACAAAATTAGCCGGGCATGGTGCCACATGCCTGTTATTCCAGCTACTCTGGAGCTGAGGCACTTGAACCCGGGAGGTGAAGTTTGCAGTTAGCTGAGATCATGCCATTGCACTCCACCCTGGGCAACAAGTGCAAAACTCCATCTCAAATAATGATAATAATAATAATCCTTCAAGTATGTTTTTTGATTGCAATGAAATTCAATTTGAAATCAACCCCTGCAAATCTAGAAAAACACCAAATATTTGAAACCAAATAACATACTTTTTCACTCTTAGGTGTTTACCTGAAGGAAATAAAACAAAGGACTATACAAAGATTTTACAAATTTGTTTACCTCATGTGTGCTTATAAATCTGCAGTAGCACAAATATTTATTAACAGATGAATAGATAAATTTTGAATAGTATGTACAATGAAATACTATTCAGCAAGAAAAAAGAATAAAATATTGATGCATGCAACATGCTTATATCTCAAAATAATTATGCAGATTGAAAAATAACAGGATGAAGAACATCCTGTATGATTTAATTTATTTATAATTCTGTGTAATACAAAATTAAGCTACAGTGGCATTAAACAGATAATGATTTCCTAGGAAATGTGGATTTGGAAGGTATAAGGAGAGGCAAAACACATGAATTGCAAAGGGCAGAAGAATAATTTGGGGGTGATGTATATATTCTTTGCTATTTTGATGATTAACTGATGTATATTGATGACAAAATATATCAATCAATTTTACATTATACAATTTACTGTATGTCAAATACAACTCAGAGCTGTAGAAATAAAATTTCAGAAAAAATATATAATTTCAATATATGGTTTTATTATATTTCATTTTTTCTTAATTTTTAAAAAATGGCAGCTAAAATGTGTAGATTTATTCTATCTTTGTAACATCCTAACACATTGGTGATTTCTGTTTAACATAGGTCACAGAGTGTCTGACAAGTAAAATAAATAACACAAGTGTGTTTGTGTCAGATTAACATTTATGTTAGCAGCTATTTGGACATTTAGCGTGTTTGCTTAACTTTTACTTCTTGATTCTAGCATATTTGCATAACATTTATTAAAAACAACATAAATGCCTGAAATTGCTTATTCATCATTGTAGTTAAGTAGTCTACCTGTATAATTTAGCTTTGTTATTCTGACAGTACTGCATAAATTTGCATAGTTGTATAAATGTCAGCATTATAGATGTTTATACACAAATATTAAGGAATTACTATTGTGTGTATAATAATATTGCACCTGTGAAGTTTTCTTTATGTCATTAAGATGCATTGCTAAGGTCTAGGACATTTTGTAACTCGTCATGAATGAAAATCTATTACAGAGTGCCCTACTCAGATTCCTTCCTTCCAAAAGACATTCTATTTATAAACAGTATTGTAAATCAAGGAGTCTGTGTAGCATATTTCTGCATTTTTTATGCTGATATAAAAACAATGTAGAGGTTTAAGCCCCAGTTCTTAAAAATTAATTTCATATAGCCCAATAGCAGGACATATGGATATTCTGATGAGTCACAATACAGGAATTCACGCAAAATATGCTTTTATTTTAGAGAGTCATTAAATTTCACAGAAATATGTGTGTTATGAGGTTTAATGTGTGCATATGTATGTATATATGTGTGTATACACACACATGATTACACATACATATTTATATGCTTTAAATATATGTATTTTGCTTTAAATGTACACACACACATATAACAAAATAAAAAAAATTTGATACTTAAAATTTTGTAACTACAGGATTTTGTGAGTCTGTTGGTATTTATTAAACAAAAAAATCTGCTATTACAATAATCAGCCCAGCTATATGTAATTTAAATGTGTTTAAGTCTATTTCAATGAAGTTGTGTTCTATTTTACTTAAATTGTATGTTTACTAAAATAGAAAAAAAAGGCAGTTATTGGAATTGTGACTACTTCCCTTAATATTTGAAAAATGTCATCTTTTAGAAGAAAAAATATTTAATAAAGCTAAAGAAATTTAACAGTATAATTATCAGGTAATTTTTAAAGATACTTTTAGTTATTGAGCGATTAAGTTTTACAAATATCTCTTAATTGGCAATCTTAAATATAGTTACTTTGCTGTTTTAAATGCTATTTTTGTTTGTCTGAAAACATACATTTTATTTTTCTTTTATACGTAAGATTATTTAAATATTTACTGCTTTAATAAATGCTTTAGTTAATGTCATTGTTCATTTAATGCTGATATCACAGGATATCTGAAATTATATAATTTATGAAGAAAAGACATTTATTTCTTACATTTCTAGAGACAGAGAAGTTAAAGATTAAGGGGCCAGCATCTGGTGAGGGCCTTCTTTCTGTGTTCTCACATGGCAAAATACGGAATGGGAGTGAACCTCCTCCCACAATTCCTGTTTGTTTGTTTGTTTGTTTGTTTGTTTGTTTGTTTGTTTGTTTGTTTGAGACAGAGTCTCACTGTGTCGCACAGGCTGGAGTGCAATGGCACAAACTTGGCTCACTGCAACCTCAGTCTTCTGGGTTCAAGCAATTTTCTTGCCTCAGCCTCCAGAGTAGCTGGGATTACAGGTGCCCATCACCACAGCCAGCTAATTTATTAGCCAAACTGGTCTCAAAAATCCTGATCTCAAGTGATCCACCTGCCTTGCCCTTCCAAAGTACTGGGATTACAGGTGCCTCACACGCCTAATTTTTTGTAATTTTTTTGCCTGGCATGATCATGACTCACTGCAACCTCTTCCTCCCAGGCTCAAGTGATTCTCCTGCCTCAGCCTTCCAAGTAGCTGAGATTACAGGCATGTGCTACCATGCCCAGCTAGTTTTGTATTTTTAGTAGATATGGGGTTTTTGTCATGTTGGCCAGGTTGGTCTCAAACTCCTGACCTCAGATGACCCACCTGCTGTCAGCCTCCCAAAGTGCTGGGATTACAGGCTTGAGCCACTGCATCCAATCCACACCTTCTTTTCATAATGGCATTAAACTATTCATGAGAATGAAGACCTTATGACCTAATACCTTTCATTAGGCCTCACCTCTCAACACTCGTATTTGGGATCATTTCCAATACATAAATCTTGGTTGACATTTATGCCATAGAACTCCAATCCCCCTTAGCTCCCCACATTCATCTCCTTCTCACAAACAAAATACATTCATTTCATTCCAGTAGTTCTGGAGTCTTAACCTGTTCCAGCATCAAATTTTTCTCCAACTGTGAGCTTGTGAAATCAAGCAAGTTATGTGCTCCCAAATACAACAGTAGAACAGACATAGGATAAACATTCCCATTTCAAAAGAGAGACATAGGAAAAAAGACAAGTAAAGTAAGATGTCCCAGGTAAGTCTAAAAGTCAACAGGTCAAAAATATTAAATCTTAAGGCTTGAGGATAATCTGTGAATTTATGTTCCAACTTACAGAAACACAGGAGTAGGGACTGAATCCCCATGACCCTGGGCAAATTTTTCTTCATGGGTTTGTTGAGTGCAGCCCATGCTTCAGCTATCACACATTGAAATAAATACCTGCAGCTCTCACAGGCTGGTGCTGCATGCTGGTATCTCTTCAGTTCTGAAGGCTTGGAGGTGGCCATTAGGCATTGCTTTAGTTAGAACTCTGTACAACTGCCTGACCACACAGTTCTAGTTCTGCAGGACATTGCCCTAGTGAAGGCTCTCTGTGGAGGCTCCTCCACCCCAGTGGCACATTTCTGCCTAATTCCAGAGGCTGTGGCAGACATACTCTGAAATCTAGGTGGAGGCAATCATACCTCCACAGCTCTTGCATTCTGAATATCTTCAGAATTAGCACCACACAGACAATGTTAAGGTTCATAGCTTGCACCAATCAGAGAGGCAGTCTAATTAGCACCAGGGTTTGCTTCACCCAAGCTGGCATGACTGAAGAGTGCTGTATCAGAATGTGGGCAGCAGAAACCAAGAAATCTCTGGGTAGTGATCCCTGATGTCCCAGGGTTAACATGGGTTCCTCTTCAAAATTATTCTATTGTCCAGGGGTGACATGGGTTCCTTTCCAAAATTATTCTGTCCTTAAGGCCCTAGCACTCTGAGTCTATGATGGGCAAAAAAGCCATGAGTATTTCAGAGATGTTTTCAGGGTAATTCTCTTAATATCTTGATGAAGAGCACCATTATTACTTATATCCACACTTGTATCCATATTGATAACCTCTTTATCAAATGGTTACTTGGCCACATCCTTGGTTTTCTCTCCTAAACATGCTTTTGTATTATTTTGATGATGAGACTAAGAATTATTTTGCTTACTTCTTTAAACATGCAGATAACAATGCAAGACCATGAAGATCAAGAATAATGAGGAAAACTTTACACCACCAAAAGAAAAAAAAAACAGTAACTGTCTCTAAACAGAGATTTATGAATTGTCTTATTAAGAATTCAAAATAGTCATCTTAAAGAAGCTTTATGAGCTATAAGAGAATACACATAGAAAAGTAAATAAAATCAGAAAAGCAATATATTAACAAAACTAGAAATATAGCAATGACAGTGAAACCATATAAATAAACCAAACAAAATTCTGGAGCTGAATAATATAATAACTAAACTGAAAATTTCATAAAGAGCTTCAACAGCAGATTCAATCAAGTAGAAAGAAGAATCAGCAAGCAATTATCCAATTAGAGAAAAAAAAGTATAAAGTAGAGAAAAAAGGTGAAGAAAGCCTTGGGACATATACCATACCTTCAACTGAACCAATATACAATTATGACTGTTTCAGATGAAACAGCAAAAGAGAAAAAAAATTTACATAAATAATCACTAAAAACTGGAGAGAAAAATGAACATCTCTATATATGAAATACAAGAACCTCTTATAGATTAACAGTAAAGAGATCTTCACTCACTGAGACACTTTATAAAACAAATTCTTAAAACTCAAGGACAAAGAGAACTTTGAAAGTAGCACCATAAAAGTGAATCACCTTTTCTCTTCATGGAATATTTATGGGGATGTAAGACCCCACTGCACTTTATTTTCTCAGCAGAAATCTTGCAGGCAAGGAAAACAGTGGATTGATATATTTAAAGTGCTTAAAGATACCAAAAAACCCTGCCAATATATGATATTACATCCAAAAATGCTCTCTTCAAATATAAAGGAAAGATAAACATTTTCCCAGACAAATGAAAGCAGAGGGAGAATATTACCAATATATCTGCATTTTAAAGAATACAAAAAGGAGTTCTTCAAGTTAAAACAAAGATTATTTCTAATAACATGAAAATATAAAAGTATAAACTAACTCTAAAAGAATTAATACAGTCAAATTCAGACTATTCTAATACTGTCATGGTGTTGCATAAATCATTTTAAAGTGGAGAATAATATTTAAAAGACAAAATATTAAGAATAGACAATAATTTGTTAATAAGCACATATTAAAAATGCAAATTAAGATATAAATAGCAAAATGTAGGGAAAGTTGTAGACTTTTGTAGGCAGTTGAAGTTAAGTAGTTAACAGCTTATATTTTTATAAATATTAATTTTTTTTTTTGGTTTCCTTTTCGAGATGGAGTCTCACCCTTTCTCCCAGGCTGTAGTGCAGTGGTGAGATCTCAGCTCACTGCAATCTCCACTTCCCAGTTTCAAGTGATTCTCCTACCTCAGTTTCTCAGATAGGTGGGATTACAGGTGAATGTCACCACACCTAGCTAATTTCTGTATTTTTAATAGAGTTGGGTGTCACCGTGGAGGCCAGGCTGGTCTCAAACTCCTGACCTCAAGTGATCCACTTGTTTCAGCCTTCGTAAGTGCTAGGATTACAGGCCTGAGCCACCATGCTTGGCCCATAACTATTAGATTTTTAATGTAATCTTCATGGTAATAGAAAGAAAATGCATGTAGTAGATACATTATACAAAATATTAAGGATTCAAAGCATACACCTACCAATTGTAATCAAATCATGAAAGAAGAGCAAGAGAAAAGAAACAAAGAAACAACAAAATAGCTCCAAAACAATGAACAAATAGGCAATAGTAAGTTCTTACCTATGAATAATTATCTTAAATATAAATGGATTAAATTATCTAATCAAAAAACTGTGGCAGAATGGATTTTTTAAAAAAGGATCTAATAATAGTCTTTTACAAGAGATTCATTTTACCTTTAAGGCCACACTTAGACTAAAAGTGAACAAATGAAAAAAAAAAAAAGATATTCCATGTAAGTGTTATTCAAAAGATAAAGATGAGTAAATTCTTTCAAACTTATTTTGTAATATCAGCATTATCCTGATATCAAAACTGGAGAAAGATACTAGAAGAAGATAAAATTATCAGCCCAAATCTCTGATGAATAGAGATACAATTTTTTTAACTTCTTTTTTTTTTAATTTTATTTTTTTATGGTTTAGGATCTGGAGTACATGTGGAAATCATGCAGGATTGTTGCACAGGTACCTACTTGGCAATGTGGTTTGCTACCTTCATCACCCCATCACCTATCTCTGGCATTTCTCCCCATGTTATCTCTCCCCAACCTCCCCACACCCCTCTGTCCCCCCAGCACCCCCCCAACAGACTCCAGTGTCCGTGTGTATGTTCGTGTGTTCTCATTGTTTAACACATGCCTATGAGTGAGAACATGCGGTGTTTGATTTTTTGTTCTTTTGTCAGTTTGCTGAGAATGATTTTTTCCAGATTCATCCATGTCCCTACAAAGGACACGAACTCCTCATTTCTTATGGCTGCATAGTATTCCATGTTGTGTATATATGCCACATTTTCCTTGTCCAGTCTATCATTGATGGGCACTTGGGTTGGTTCCAGGTCTTTGCCATTGTGCACAGTGCCACAGTGAACATATGTGTGCATATGTACATTATTATAATAGAATGATTTATAATCTTTTGGGTATCCAGTAATGGGATTGCTGGGTCAAACGGAATTTTAAGAAGCACTAAACAGGGAAAGGAACAACCAGATACAAAAAATTTTAAGACAATACTAACAAGGTAAATTCAATAGGCCATTGTAGAGATATATACCATGATAAAGCTGGATTTATTCAAGGCATGTGAGGATGTTTCAATATATGCAAATCAATAAATGTGATATACCACATTAACAGAATAAAATATGAAAATCTTTGATAATCTCAATAGATGTATAAAAAGCATTTGGTTATAGTTATATTTTATTGTTATATAATATAGTATATAAATATAGTATAAATATTGTTATATTTTATTGTATACTTAAAATTTGCTAAGAGTAGATCTTAAATGTTATCACTAAGGGAAAATAAAGATAGCTATGTCAGTGATGATATGTTAATAGTTTATTGCTGTATTCATTTCACAAAGAATATGTCTACCAAAACATCATGTTGTATACCTTAAATATATAAAATTTTTGTCAATTATATCTCAATAAAACTGGAAAACTGTTATCCAAAGACATTAAACTATACAAATTTAGTAATTACAGTAGCAACTTTTATCTGATAATTCCAATTTTAAAAAATGACAAATTAAGTCTATTACTGTTTTGTTTTCATTGCTATGTTTCTCTGTCTCTTGCAACTACATGTTACAAATGTGTGTCCCAAATGTATTCACAACCTTTGCTACACATGTTGTTTCTAGAAATCTAACCATTTTGATACAGGCACACTTTAAAACAGCGTGCAAACAAGAACTAGTGTTCTACTTGCATCAGTGGACTGAACATCCACATCTGTCCCTCCTCTCTTTCTTGTTATTTTTGAAATTAGCAAAACTACACTTCTTTGAAAGAAACTGTAACTCTATTGGAAAGTAGAAAGCAGGAACATAGATTCAAATTGACCATAGATATTCTAGCAAGAATAAAGAAAATTAAATATATGAAGAAAACAGTGCATGGTACATTTAAAGTATTTAAAATATGACACCTCTCTGAGAAAACTCAGGTGGTACTCTTGACTCTGAGTCCACAGATAGAGAAGGGTGGGTGGAACGATCGTTGAAGCAAAGTTGAAGACTACAATTGGGACTGCTGGGTTGGGCTCTGCATTTCCACTTTCTGCCCCCTTTCCCATTGTCTCTACTCTACTTCCCCTCTGCCGTATAACTCTCACCATTCTTATAGATTATACATATTTTAAAGAAAATGCATTTATTTTGCTCATTAAAAAAAAAGAACTATCTATAAATTAAGCCATTGCCTGAAAAGGACTTCTGGTGTGATATAAGAATCTGGATGAAGAGTAGAATCAATTTTCAGGAAGCTCTCTTCCACTCCAACAGACATGAAGTTGGCAAAAGGAAAAAAATAAAGGAAAAGTAAAGCAATGTTACCTACATATGCACAGAAAGAGTGATACACATAAAAGACAAGAAAACTACTAAAAATGAAAGATTTTAATTTTAATCAACATAGTTTTACAACCTATCTTATCTCCCTTCTTCTCTTCCCTCACACAAAATATGCCTAATAATTCCATAATAAGCATAACTAGCAACAAATTAAAGCAGTTATTTAAGTTTATTCAAAGATTCATCCTAACTTTATACTATCTAGAGCAAACATTAATACATGCTGAATCATGAGTTGTTTTAGGTCCCGATAAATGAGGAAGTATTAAAACAGACATTGTCCGCGGTATTTTACAATCTATTTGTGAAAATAAGTTCTAAACATAAAAATTGAATCTAGCAAGGCAGTTACTTGAAGAATAAAGTCTAACTTGGGTTGAATAAGCTATTAAGGGGAAATTGGGAACTGATTTGAGCTATGAAGAAAAAGTAAGTTTTAATTAAAAAGGAAAGAAGAGACATGCAAAACAAAGGGCCGGTATAAGCAAGAGGATGAGATGGTGAGAATCTCAGTAATTTAAAACTATGTTGTATTTATTTGAATAAACAAGTTTGACTAAAACAGTAGTTTACCACAGTGTGCTTTTCAGTTAATAACAAATATTGGCAAACTTAGGATGTCCCTTTAATTATTTAAAAATAATGTCTTGTTTTTTTTCTTTGTTTTTAATAGAGACAAAGACTCAGAGTTGAGTACGGTGGGGAGATTATAGCTCACTGGAACCTCAAACTACTGTACTCAAGCGATTCTCCTGCCTCTGCCTCCTGAGTAGCTAGGGCTATGGACACATATCATTGTGCACAGCTAATTTTATTTTAACTTGTTATAGATATGGGGATCTCACTATGTTGCCCAGGATGGTCTCCAATTCCTGGCTAAAGCAAACCTCCTGTCTTGGCCTCCCAAAGTGCTGGGATTACAGGGATAAGGAACTGCAACAAGTCACTAAAATCCTTTCTGTGCTAAATGTTTTTTTAAAAACCCTCTTAAAATATTCAAATGGAATTGTGATTCATAAGAAATTTTACTTCTCAAAAATATGTTCTAAGAAAAATATAATCATAAAAGTTTTTATTAATTCTGGCTTGGTTCCAGGATAAATTAGTCTGATTATTTGGTCATTTTAGACCTTTAACATATATTTTATCTGCAATGCAAACTTATATACAACATGATATTGCTTAAAATTCCAGGCAATCTGAGCCAGAGCAGTATAAATAGGAAAAATTACTTTGCCTTTCACCACTCCCATTCCTAACTTCAGCTTCTGTGCTCTGCATCTCTTTCCCTCACTTATATAGCACAGAATGTCTCCTATTCACTTGGAGTAAGGTGTAAGAAGCTCAGTACATTGTAATTTAGTGGGTCTTTTGAACCTTTTTTAAAAAAATAAACTAAAACTAACAACTAAATAAAATTTAAAAAAAGACTTGCCCTTGAAAGCCAGCTTCTATAAGGCTTTTTTATAGAGGCATATGGGCCATATTTTTCACTGTTAGACATCAATGAAATTCAACCAAAATTTATGGAATAGAAGGTCAGACAGGATAAATAGAAAAGAGTCATATAGGTATTTTCAATGAAAATGTGACATGCAAATTAATTTTAGTCCTTTTTTCATAGTGAATATATACATTTTTGTACATGTAATAGCCTTTGTTTTATTACATAAGAATATTTTAATACATATACTGTTATGTAATAAAATATTCAAATGAACAGTTTTTTCCCTAGATTTTTCAATTACTTTTCTTTAATGATAGACTTAATTTTATTTTGCTAGCAAAAAATAGATGTCAGTAGCTGTCATTAACTTCTACCTTCCCATGAATAGTAAGAAAGTGAGAAAATCGTAACTAATAAATTTGTTTCTTTCTCTCTTTGGTTTTGGAGCTATCAGCCCTACTTTCAAGCAAGATTCTGTCTGTTATTTGAGTAATTTCAATAACTCTTTTAAGTATAATGCTTTAGAGTTTATATCAAGAATATTATCAATGCAACAATGAGGTCAAAAGACATAAACTTCAGTAGTTTTCATGGTATTCTTTAAACAGAAATGAGGAAATCTGTTATACAGTTCTCCCTGAAGGCTGCAGATCAATCTGTGCATTTGTAGAACCCAGGAGGCCCATGGAGCTTCAGATTTGGTGGCTATATATCACTGAGTTGAAATTCTGCTAATTAAATCTAACATAAAGGAACAACTATTAGGCTTTTGTAGAGTGCTATCATTTTTAAGTAGTTGCCATTTGTGTGCAATAAAAAGTACATCAATAATTTATTATCTATGAATTTTGAACACATATATTTTGAATTAAAATTAACTTACACTTTTCAACCACAAAAGCAAATTTCACTTCATTTGAAATGGCATTCAAATATCTATAAACTTTTTACTTAGAAAATGTTAACCTAGTAATTATATAATAAATCTTTATAATTTTATATATCAAAGAAAAATATGTAAAACTGTTGACATACTTTATCTAAAAAAATTATAATACAAACACTTTCAGACTGTTCTTTGTGAAAATATTGAAGCATTCAAATCCATCTAAGCTAAATTATTCCAATGATCCATGTAATACTGAATAATTGGTACAAGAGTCTATTTCTTTTGCCTATGCTGCATGTTATATCATTCAAGTTTTGACCATAAATAATAATCTAAGTACAGAATTATATAACTATTCTTTAAGATCTACTCTAATTTTCTTGTGACCTTGATTTAGCCTGCCATGAAAAAATCCAGGAAATGTAACCACCTAAAAATTGGACATACCTAAATTCAACTTGGAAACATTTTATTTTTTTACTTCAATGTAATCTGAAGGATGCTATGTTTTCTTTCTCTTCTTTCTTAGCTACAGAAGCTGCTAACGTGCAGAAAGAGAACTAAAGTACCTGAATGAAATCGTATTTTCTTGCTTTAATGTGGCAGTTTTGGCTGCTTCTAAAAAAAGAAATGCTTTGTCTCTCTTATATAGCATATGGAGCACAGTGCAGATCAGCAGTGATTTTTCTAACTGATAACATTCTGTATCCTATGCAGATAATTTCAATTTTCTGTCTTATCATTCAGAATATGACATAGTCTCTCTGTATATTGAGAACATACACATAAAGTGCATGAGAGAATACTGCCTTTTATTAAGAATGAAAGCAAATAGAAATCCTGAATGGAATGCATTGTGTTCTATCTTAAATTGGAATATTATCTTTCTTATAAAGTACTATGGACTAAGTATCCATATTATAGGATGTTTTGTCTGTAGCTCACTAAAGGAATTGAACAGAAATTGTACTTACTTCTCCAAGTTGATAATGTAATCTAAATAATAGAAATATTAAAAGGTGTATAAAGCTACACATTCATAGTGAACTCTACAAACCCTGAGAAATGATTGACTTCATGGTTTGATATTTCATATCCTTTTCATAAAATAAAAAAGAAAGTAATAGACAGCACAAAGTTTTCTTGTTACTTTTTCTTACTATTTTTTTTTTTTTTGTGTTGGAAGCCTAACTTGTCTCAACGGGCATAAATTCCATGCTGTTATAATGTTTTAAACTTTATTTTTTTATACACCAAAAATACTATCATCTTCTATTACTTTGAACTACATATTTTAAAGCCTACATTTTACAAGGAGTGCATTGTGTCATCCAAAATTTGATAAAATACTCAGTTTGTAAGCATATTAAATAATGTTATACTTTACGTGTAATTTGTCAAAAGAATGCAATTACTTGGGAGAACAAAGATGTCATCATGACTCCAACAAGTTGTGTTTGTTCTTCAAAGAAATCAGGACCAGGAAACTGTCCTTTCTTTTTCCCTATGTGTTCATACAATGCCTAAATATTTCTTCTCTATAATTTGCAAACTTTTGAAATTCAAATAGAGAAGCATCTCAGTGGTATGGAATTTTAGACTGAATTCTGGGCATAAAGAGTTCCTTTTTAATTATATGCATTAAAATACTAACCTTTTCATTAATTAACATGAATGTTTTATAGCTTTGGAATAGATTTGTGATCAATTTAATGATATTCATACATTTAAAAATATTTTGTCATTTTAATGAATTAAAATGTTAAATATAACCAGTAATATTTCTAAATTTACATGCCATTGCTTAGGAATCTCAGTCTCCTGGTTTTAATATGTGAGTATAATGAATAAGGAATTTAAAGAGTATCAAGGGATGCAGTTCTGCTAAAAAATGCCTCTGACTTTTTATGAAGAAACTTAGGAAATACTTAATATTTGGAAAACACCAATTCTTGCCCTTTGTCATTTTTTTTCTATTTGAATAAAGAAAATGTATCTGTGTTAACTTTTTTCTTCTATACTAATTAGTCTAAATTAAAGCTGTAGTGTTTCCAGAAGAAGAGATGATAGCCCAAAATTCAGGGGAAATGCAAAATGAGACTAGGGTGATTGAGTTGATTGATATACTTACTGGGGCTAGGGCATTTGAGTACCTGGCCTTCCTCCTCTAAACAACCTTCATCTATCACCAGATCAATCAATTCCTGATGCCCCTCAGTCCTGAATGCCCTGCATGGAATTTTCTAAAGGAGAAGATGCTTAGTTAGAAAACAATGCCTGGCCTTTATGGTTTCTCCCATTATTACTGTCATTTTTTTGTGCATATTGAAAATCTATTTGATTTATCTATCTCTGGAATACAAAATGTGTATGACACACATTTTCTAAGCTACATTTGACATCCTCAGAAGTAACACAGTTTCAACTGATTTGAAGAAGCTGCCTATTACTTAAAGGATATTTCCTCTGTCTCTTCCCAAGTGAATTTTATTTATGTCACTGGAACTATATTTTAAATGAAACCGTTGTAAATTGTATTCCAAATATGATAAAAATCTTCACAGGCATTTGCATATGATTTGGCAGCAAAAGAAAATGCTGATTTTATTTATTAAAAAATATAAAGAAATAGTACTAAACAATATCACCATATTAAACATTTTTACATATCCCTATACTACCAATAAAAAATTGTTGATCATGAACATTGTAGTTGATGTTTTAGATCCTTTCTTCTTTATTCTCCTACTGAGATTATGACATATTTTGAGAAAGATTGCTTATGGTCTTACATTTCTACCTGGTTTTTTCTCTCTGGTGACTCTTACTTGTGATGTATTCTGGTTACAGAATGATGGATCAAATAAATTAAAAATACAAAAAAAAAGATAACATTATTTTAATATTAATTGATTTTGTTTTTAAATCAAATGTTTTGTCCACGGGAATAGTAGGTATAAGTAATATTTCCATTGATATGCTTTATATACAATAATATATTGCATTTTTTTCTGAAGGAATGTATGTTTATGATTTTTTTCTTTGGTAAGTTATATTTTGAATCCTTTGAAAGGAACTTCCAAAGCTTATTTATTGTTTTACTAAATCTATTTTGGGTCTCTTAGTTGCAGTTTTTCAGTTTAATGTCAATGTAGAATTACAAAACAATAGCTTATTTTCCCCTCCCTCACCCTCTACTACTCACACACAGCTAAATACAGTCAGAGAATCAGAGAAATCATTTTACATGGCTGCTTTTTTTTAAAATGGGGCAGGAAATACAGTAGAGAATACTTGAATTTATGAATCATGACAGTTGTGACATAAATAATTTGCAATATTTTCGTGAGATTTGTTTCCTGAGAAACTCTTCCAAGACTCTTACTCTTGCAAATAACAGTTTAAAAAAAAAAGTCATGTGCTTAGACAAATTTACATTACACATATTGATAACAATATTGGCAATAATTTGAGCCAAAATATTTTTAAAATATTGATTCACAGTACATGCTTTGTGCCACATCAATCACTGCTTTAACTTCATATTTTACTTTATAATTTTCTTAACAAAAGTAAATGTGTATAACTTCACTGGGAGATGGTTCTACTTGATTTTACTAATGAATATGTAATGCCACCTTAGGGCATATCTGTAAAGGAATAATACATATTGTGATAATTAACATTATGTGTCAATTTGACTGGGGCCATGAGTTTCCCACATATTTGGACCAACATTATGCTCAGTGTTTTTGTGAGAGTGCTTCTGAATAAGAGCAATATTTGATTTAGTAGGCTGAGAAAAACAGATTGTCCTTCCTGATGTGGATGGGTCTTATTCAATCAGTAAAAAAAGCTGAGTAAGAGGGAACTACTCCTGCCTATCTGCCTTTGAGCTGGAACATCAGTTTTTACTGCCTCTACACTTGAACTGAAACATCGACTATTCCTGGCTCTTGACCAAAAAATGTTATCTATTTTTTGTATTTTTAATTCATATTTAATTCACCTTCAGTTTGGCTGTGAGCTATCACCTCTCGTGGTTCTCAGACTTTCAGACTGAAATTACACCGTTGATTCTCCTGATCTCTAGCTGACCAACTGGAGATCTTGGGATTTATCAGCCTTCATAATTGTGTGAGTCAATTCCTTATCCTAAATATCCTAAATATCTATCTGTCTGTCTGTCTGTCTATCTACCTACCTATCTATCTAGACCTATCTGTCTACCTAACTCCTATATTTTGTACTTCTCTGTAAAACCCTAGCCAATACACTTATATACTAGAGTGCTTGGAAAATACAATCTCATTTGTAGAATAAGTATGGCAAAGAAATCTTAGTTTTGGAAAAGGAAGCTGGAAAATAACAAAAAAAATTAAAATAAATAATTTAAAAAATTTAAAAAATAAAATACATATGATACAAATACAAAACTAGCTCTCAGATCAGAAAGTAAAATTTATCAAAATTATTATTTTTGCCTATATTTGTGTGAATACTCTTCACACAAATATAGACAAAAGTAATAATTCCCAGACATTTTTATATTTGTATATGTTACAAGTTCAAGACAATAAAATATGAGAAGAAACAATATATTATATGTTCAAGTTGAATACTTATAAGCCTGCCATGTGTGCTCTGCTGATCTATTTTTCTATTCCAGCTATCTGGAATGATGAGACCTGAAAGGAAATCATGTGCTGAACATAGCAGAGCCAGATAATTGAAGAAGTATGAATCTCTAAATCACTTCACAAAAGTGCATGCCAAAAAGAAATAGCTACTTTGTAATATTAAATCAGACTTTATATAATTTTTACTGAAGTGCTCATTTTCATTAATATGGAAATTTGTACAAGAAGTAATGTGCTAACATAAAATATTCTGTAATAGATGGTATCAGTTTAGTAGGTGGGTGGTGGAAAGCAAGGTAACACACAGACTAGAAAGTGGAAACCTCCTGTTACAGCATGATGAAACATTTAGTAAATTCTTAACCTTTGAAAGCATGGGAGGTATACCAATAGTTTTAGTTAGAATAAAGGTACATACTGCCAAGCTGAGTGAAAGAGTCAAAGAAGAAGGAAAAGAGCACATTTATGCTTCTGTGGGGTAAAGTGGGGTAACAAGGACTGGATTTATCGTCTCCATAGAACAATTGAATAAAATAAAACACATAGAACTATGGTTTTTGAATATTGGATACCAAGAACCACAAACTTATTTTTAAAAAGGAGAAACAGATGAGGAATATTCTCTGGCTTTCTTATTAACTGCCTTGGGATATATTCCAAGCTTCAGTGCTGAGTAGCAAAACCCATGTGGAGTCCAATGTTGAAAAAAGATCTGATGGAAAAAAGGCTGAGTAAGAGGGGAGGACTAAAGAGCTAGAGTTCACAGAGCAGAGTATTGGAGAGACAAGAGCTGGCAGAGAGATAGAGACAGAGATAGAGAGAGAGAAAAACTAAACACATGTAAAAAGTCCCAGTTGAGTCTTCAGCTGCTTCCACTGAGTCTTTATCAGGGCACAAAAATGACAGAAACCATCCACAACAATGGAAAACAAAGGTTTCAGGTCAGCAACCACTAGCACCCACAGAATTCTAGGGATACTTCCTATTTCTTTAAGCCAGAAAGAAAAATCTTGTAATTCACAAGGCTCAGGTAGAGTATTCAGGAAAATATTGGTTCAATAGTGAGATAAAGCTTGCCTTAGACTAATAGCTGCTCTGTTCTAAACAAATGAAAACAAGTCTCAACAGTATTAAATAATTTTAATGTAAGTTAACAATGTCTCATAACAAAACTCTAGAATAATTAGAAAATTCAAAAATATCAAGGAACCAACATACTACAAAATGGAAAAAAATAATAATTTTAATTTCTTAAAAATCAAGAATTTCAGTTATTCTAAGGACATTTTAAAAACAAGCTTAGATAGAAAAATGAAGGAAAATTTGAAATCCAGATATCAAATAAAAGACATATCTTGATTTTATTTAAAAATCAAAATGCAATAAGAAAATGAAAAATAACCTATAAAAATGGGCAAAATAATTAAACTGACACTTCAGAAAAAGAACTAAGAATGACAATTGCATAGAATATGTTTACAGAATTTGTCATTAGAGAAATGCAAACTTAAACAAAAATGAGATAGATATAACACCATTATTAGAATGGTTAGTATCAAAAAGACCAACTCTACTAATTGTTGTTATGAATGGGGAACAACTAGAAATTTCGCCTACTTCTAAAAGGAATGCAAACGATGCAACATGTTTGGAAAATAAATTGTAGGATTCTTAAATATTTTTCAACATACACATGTCATATATTGTAACCATTACCTTCTTCGCATTATATACAAGAGAAATGAAAGCAGTATTAGGGGTGGAGTAAGATGCCAAATAGGAGCCTGAACCAATCTTCTTTCCCATGGGAACACCAAATTAGACAACTATCTACACAAAAAATACCTTTATAAGAACTAAAAATTAGATGACCAAAGTACCTGGTTTTAACTTCATAGTACTAAAGGGCAGTGAAGTGGGTAGAAATTACATCTTTAATTGGCAATATCACTCCTTGAGTAATACGCCACAAACACAGGCAACTAAGGCAAAAAAGGCCAAATGGGATAACATCAAGTTAAAATGCTTCTTTACAGTAAAGGGAATAAACAAAGTGTAGAAACAACCCACAGACAGGGAGACAATATACTTGCAAACTATCCATCCAACAGCAAGGAAATAATAACCAGAATACATAAGGAGCTCAAACAACCCAAAGAGACAAAAGTAATCCATTTAAAACATGGACAAAAGTTCTGAATAGATATTTCTCAAAAGAAGACATACAAATGGCAAACAAGTATATAAAATGGGTATATCATAGGCCATCAAAGAAATGGAAATCAAAACTACAATGAGATAATCATCTCACTCAAATTTAAACAACTTTAAAAAAAAAAAAACAGGCAAAAATGAATTCCGGAAATTATGTGAAGAAAGGAAACTCTTGAACACATTTGTTGGGAATGTAAATTAATACAACCACTAGGGAAATCCCATTGGTAGGTATATACCCCGAAGAAAACAAATCAGTATATTAAAGTGATGTCTGCATGCCCATATTTATTGTACCACTAATCACAGTAGTCATGATTTGAAATCTAAAACATCCATCAACAGACAAATGGATAAAGAAAATGTGATACCCATACATTCTAGAGTACTATTTATCCACAAAAGAGAAAAAAAAGATACAACAACATGGATGGAACTGGAAGTCATTATATTAAGTGAAATAAACCAGGCATGGAAAAACAAATTTCACATGTTCTCACTAACTTTTGGGATCTAAAAATTAAAACAATGGAGATAGTAGAATAATGGTTACTAGAGGCTGGGAAGTGTAGTGAGGTGAGGGAGAAGTGGGAATGGTTAATGTCACAAAAATACAGTTAGAATAAATAAGGTCTAGTATTTCACAACACAACAGATGACTACAGTTAATAATAATTTAAATTTGCATTTCAAAATAACCTAAGAGTCTAATTGGATTGTTTGTAACACAGAGGATAAATGATTGAGGGAATGAATAACTCATTTAACCTGATGTGATTATTACACATTGTATGCCTGTATCAAAATATACCCCATAAATATGTGCACCTACTATGTAATCACAAATTTAAGAAAAAAAGTGATGATGGCTTCTTCCATCAGAATCCAAATAAAGGAAAACAAGAAATAAAAACTATGTTCAGAATGTCTACATATTCTATTCAAAGCAGCTTTATTTGTAAAATGAAATAACTGAAAACTATATAACCATCAACAAGATAATAAAAAGGCAAATTTTGTTGTATATATACAATGACATACCACTCAGCAATAAAAATTAATGAACTGCTATGGATATACACAATTATTTGAATAAATCTTGAAATAATTGTGGTGAATGAAACAAATCAAACAAAAATGTCTGCACAATATAACTGTATTTGTTTAAAATTACATAAAGTGAAAACTGATCTATATTGAGAAGCACATCAGTGACTGCTTGGCAATGTGGCTAGAGTGAAGATGAAAGAAAGAAAGGGAGGATTATAATGAGGTACAAAGAAACATTTGGAGGCAATGGCTATATATTTATGATATTTATTATGGTAATTATATAATGGATATATACCTATATAAAAACTTATTTAATTTTATAATTTAAATATTTGGAATATGTGTTTCACCAAAATTCTAAACAGAAAAAATAACTAGAATAAAGCAGATATAAATACTATCTAGAAAAGTACTCTCTTTACCTGTACATGGTAATGATTATAAGAATGTGGAACAGATTTGTATTACTGAAAAGACCATAAGGCCATCAATCATAAAGACCACTTAATTTATGCAGTCAGGAAATAGCTACATATATTTTCCCTTTTTCAAGGAGAGAAGACTCCCCACTTCTCACTTCAGACATGATCATGGGTGGCTATGAATATGGAAGTATATCCAAGAGGATAGATACATGGGTCACAGAACACAATGAACTTGGGAGTTTTTCTCAGAGAAAAAACGAATTACATTCTGCACAAAGATCTTCCTCCACTGGCAAAATAACTGCCTTTAAAATGGCTTCTAGAACAGTTTTATAATTAATAGATGTTATTTTGGGTTTTGCCATTTTCGTTTTTTGATTGGTAGTTTTCATTGTTTCCCTGTTTCCTCATCACCATTGTATATTTAATGTATGTTTAATGTGAGGGAAGTAAACTTTGCTTTATTCTAAGGGTCTCTGGAAATAAAGGAGCTGTATCCTGACCTGATGAAGAAGACATAATACTGACAAGAGATTCCAAATTTTTACTTGGATTCAGTAACTGGTTGAGGGATTGTTTCCCCACTTCTGAAAAAAACATGAAGATGTTTTTAATATTTCACATACTTTGCCTTCAACAGAATTTACATTTGCACAAGTAAATTCTTAAAATTCACATAGGTACTGTAACCAGGGAAGGGGAGCAGAGCTCTGGGGGCATCCCGAAAAGGCTTCTAGTTTCCCTGATACGATGGGTTCAGGTCCTTGGCCTCTCTTGCCCCAGAAATGGGGAAAGGGGCCCTGGAGGCACGGATAGCTTACCTTTGGAATAAATATCACGGACCCAAAGAATTTAGCAGAGAGTGATTTATTAGGCAAAGAGAGAGAGAGAGAAAGAAGGAGAGAGAGCTCCCATGCTGCCGTGGGAGGGGAATCCAAGGGGTATATCTGCACTGGTAAGGGGCAGGGAGGTTTTAATCCCCCATTCAAATCCTCCTTCAATGAGAGGAGTTTTTTTCAAACTTTTGCTGGAGTGATTGATCTTTGACTCTGATACCGGATTGGCTGCTAGGTCCTGCAACAGGGTCCCTTCCTCCCAGGGCTTTTCCTGGGCTTTTTAAACGAAGGAGCACATCTGGATTTTCCACCTAGTCCCTGGACAGGAAAGTTAGGCAAGGAAATTTACATTCAGGGATGCGGGAAGTGGATGGAGGCATGGCGCTGGGAAGCTCTTGCCTTTGAAACCGCGCCCCTTGTGGACTAGGTTTTTCTTAACACCTAGAAAGTTCCCTCAGTAACTTTCTACATACTGTGGAAACAAGAGAAAGGCAAAATGTGTTTGGCATCAGGATATTGTAATCAATTTATAGGAGTTGTTAAAAATTATGTAACATCTAGAATCTCCTATAATATGTAGTTAATATTTTAATAATATACGAACATGTATTCTCATGCAAATCCTTATTTCTTTTTTTTTTTTTTTAATTTTTATTGGATTATAGGTTTTGGGGTACATGAGCAGAGCATGCAAGACAGTTGCGTAGGTACACACATGGCAGTGTGCTTTCTTTTCTTCTCCCCTTCACCCACATTTGGCATTTCTCCCCAGGCTATCCCTCCCCACCTCCCCCTCCCACTGGCCCTCCCTTTTCCCCCCCAATAGACCCCAGTGTTTATTACTCCCCTTTCTGTGTCCATGTGTTCTCATTTTTCATCACCCACCTATGAGTGAGAATATGCGGTGTTTCATTTTCTGTTCTTGTGTCAGTTTGCTGAGGATGATGTTCTCCAGATTCATCCATGTCCCTACAAACGACACAAACTCATCATTTCTGATTGCTGCATAATATTCCATGGTGTATATGTGCCACATCCTTATTTCTAACTTTATAGAAATTATTTTAAAAGTGAAATTTGATTTTATTTAATGAAACAATAAATAAGTGTATTAGTTTTCTACTGTTGTCCAATAAATTTCCACAAATAAAGTGCCATAAAACAGCAATTGTTATCCTCTCACAGTTCTGTAGAACTTGATTTTCTGCTTATGGTCACAATGAAGTCAAGGTAAGTCAGGATGCATTCTTACATGGAAGCTATTTGGGGAAATGGTATGATTCTAAACTCATCCAAGTTGTTTGCATAATTTTTAGCTCCTATGGCATTAAGACTAAGACCTCTGTATTTTTCATGGTTGTTGGCAAGAGATCACTCTCAACAACTAAAAGATGCTTCAGGTCAGTGTACTGTGAGACCTTGCTCAGTAATGAAATACCTCCCACACATCGAATGATTCTCTCTCATTTTTTGCAACTCTCTCACTTCCACTTAACAGTCAGAAAAATGGTCCCTACTTTTAAAAGACTCATGTGATTAAGTAAGGTCCACCTGCATAATGTGGCCATTTTAAAGTTAATTGATTGAGGACCTTACTTGCATCTGCAAAATTCCTATTGCCATGCAATTATACAATCTCAGCAGTATTACCAGAGGGAAATCCTTAAATTATTTGTATTATAGCAAATCAAAATCACTGAAGATAAACCACATATTGCATTCTCATGCCAAAAATAATTTTTTGAATTATTTGTGTTTTCACTGATAATTGGGAAATATGATTGAACAATCGCCACGATCATTTCAGACTATTAGTTGACAACCATCATCATCATTTTCTTTCGTACTGCCACACAGGTAAGCTTGAATAGAAACTCTTCAATAGAGGGATAGAAGTAGGGAAAAAGAGAATGAGAAATATCAGAGTGCAAACATAAAAACATTTGACATGTGGATACTGAGCCAAATTTACAAAAATGTTTTGATCTGTTATAAATTAATACACTTCCAAATACTGCCAGTGTAAAACAGTATATGCTTATCTGGTTCCTGAAGTTTTCAAACCTCTGTTCTTTAGGAATCACCATTAAAGAGCTTAATGTTAAAGTACCTTTCTTTTAAAGCATATGAAATGTCATAAAGAGCTTAGGGATTATAACTGTTTCCTAGCACTACCATAACAAAGTATCAAAAACTGGGTGGCTTACAACAACAGAAATGTATTATATCACTGTTCTGGAGGCTACAACTCCAAAATAAAGCTGTTGTCAGGGCCAAACTATGATAATTCTAGGAGAACATTCTTCCTTGTCTCTTATAACTTCTGGCATTTACCAACATTTCTTGGTGTTTTGTTGTTGATGTTTGTTTGTTTTGTCTGTAGAAACATCAGTAATGTAATTGTCTTCTTCCTGTGTGTCTTCATATTATTTTCCCTTGTGCATGTTCAGCTCTATGTCTAAATTTCCCATTTTTAAAATCATTATTGGATTTTAAAGTTAATTAAAATCCAATAATTAAGTTAATTTCCTCTGTAAAGAACCTATTTCCAAATAAAGTCACATTCTGAGTTGCTAGAGGTTAAGACTTCAACATAGCATTTTGTGGTGACACAATTTAACCCTTAGCAGTAACCATAATTAAGATCCAAATGAGAGTGGGTAACAGAAAAAATAAAAGCCAAAGTGAAAAATATATGAAACTAAACAGATCTATGGTAGAAAATAAATGATTAAATTCTTTTAATTTAAATAACATTATTTCACCCTCTCTGAGAACTACTACCATTATCTTTCAACTATCTGCCCTAAAAGAAGCAAAATTATAATTTGTACAGGTCAGGACTTACGTATTGAACACCACAGACTCACTGTGGGGTTGCCTCATGACTTGTTCATGTTGTGTGCATGGAATTACACGAAATTAATTTCTATTTTTATTTGTTGCTGTTAGATTATAATGTTTTAACATATATATGAGATAGAAGGAAGGAAAAAAATCACTGGAAAATTCAGAATGCAGAATCAGCCTGCCTGAAATATCACAGCAACAGGCAGAAAATAAAACAACCTTGGGAAAACTCAGGCTGCACCTGAACAGATAAGAAAATCAGGTTGTAAAACACAGATAAACAACTTGGGCACCAAAGGAAAGTCTCTTGTGTAATCACCAAACTTCTCACTCATACAACGGGCCCCAGTAAAAACAGTGAACCTTAATAAGCACATTCCTTTCCCTTTAGGCATAGTAAGATAGGGAAACTGGAAGCAGATACTGGGAGTGGGGGTGGGGAGAAGGGCAATGCCCGCAGCCACAAGAGGATATCTGAAAATAGACAAAGAAACTCTCCCTCCCAGGTAAGCAAAACTTACCTGATCAAGTAATTGGGTAAAAGCTGATTAAAAACTGTGCTCTATGCAGATGCTCACCTGGTCCCAATTAAATCTTCAAGCCCTAGGAAGATAAGCCAGTCCCTCCTCCCTAGCCCAAAGACACCCCAGGCTCGCTAGCTCATTTATAAAAACCCTGACATTTTTACCACTATCTTGCAACCTGCTTGAGACCCCTCTCTGTGACAGAGAGGTATTTACCACAGACAATGAGCCTACTTCATTTTGGGGGCTCTTCCAAGATTTAAAGGTGAATTCATTGGAATGGTGAGTAAAAGAGGACAATCTACTTTCATTACAGAGGCTTTCATCCTCAATGGGTTTTTTTCTCTCAAAGAACTGTAAAACAAAACAAAACAAAAAAACAGGCATATCTGTCAGCTGATTAATGAGCCACAAAGGCTAGCCACTGGTCTTGAAAACTCAGTTGTGAAGCTTGCTGGGGAGGACTTAGTCAATCCCTGAGTTCCCTCAGGGTGCTGGGAATGTTAGCTCTTTCCAAACCAGTTTCCTTTCATGGAGAATTTTGCTGCTGCCTAGGGCTGGAAGAGATCCTGGAGCAACCGAGGATTTCTGGCCAGGGCTACACCCTGGTGTTATCCAAAGGCTCCTGCAGTGATCCCAGCCTCCTACAGGCTGACTGGATGTTGGCCATAGCATCACCAAGCTGTCATATGGCAAATCTGATTTTTCTCTCTTCCTTTCTGCAGTCACCATATCTTCCACCCCCTCTCTGTATGCAATGCGATGGGAGGTTTTTACAGCCCAGGGAAATAATTCAATTAGGCAGGCATAACAACCACCTTAGCAACCTGGAATGCAGGTCAAGGGATTGCTGTTTTTGTGACTTTCTATAGACACGGGGATTTTATAATTGATATTTTAAAAACTATTATTTAACTCCTAATGATAGCACTTCCTGGTGTTGAGTAGGAGGTTACTTCCCTCAACCAGTGAATGCCCCTCTCTCCACAGAGGGTGTTTCTTTTCCTATGTGAGGGGCCAGCACTGCCCAGTCAGACTGGATAGTCCCTTTATGAAGTGAATTAACTTTCTTCTTCTAGGAGGCACACTGTAGGGATGGCCTGCCACATGTCATATTTATTTCTCCATCCATATGGAGGCAAAGTTACTGCTTACAACTGGGTTCCCTAGTGATATAGGAATCCCCTCTGTGAGGAACCTTGTCTGCTCTTTGTCAAAAGCCTCTAATTTTCCAGTTCTCCCTTCTATACCCCTGTGTTGGAAACCAAACTTTTTTGCCCCCTCTGTGAGCAGAACTCTACCTTCAGCAGTGAGGAGAAAAATGTCCTCCAAAACCAAATTTTAGTATCAATACTCTCTCCATTAGCACGAAGGAAACCATTTGATCTTATGTTCTCTTGAGAGACCTATTCTGCCTACAACTAGAATGGCATCTAAATAGAAAGAGGAAGTTCCAGTTAACTTCCAGGCATCTAAATATGTCTGGAAGTTAACTGGAACAACAAACTAAGAATAAATTCTCTAGTCTACTCCATAATAGAATATAAAGCTTTGTCTAGTACACTCTCTTCATTAAGGGGCCTTGTTTAAATGTAACTGTTACATAGTCTCTCCCAAGACCCATCCATCAAGGAGCCACACAGGTCACACAAATCTGGGAGGTCAAAGGGTAATCACCAGACAGAGAACTAAAGTCACATGGGTAACTGTGAATATCCCCATTGATTAGTTCCTCTAGCACCGTGTTTGAAGGTTACATCTGCAACCATTGGGTGGCAATTATGGTGCCAGGACCCAGGGACCAAGAAGGGAGAACAGTTGAAGGGGGGACACTTCCACTGTCTTCTCCTCCACCCTGGGTCACACCAAAAGGAACAAGGAGGGATGCCTTTCCTCTTGTCTCTTTTCTAGGATAGGTAGCAAGCCATCTTTGGCCTGCATTTCTCTGGAGTGCATTTTGAACTTCTTCCACCCCAAAACTCATTTTCTTTTGCACAAGAGCATGGCCTTCTTACTGTCTTGGGAATAAATAGATCTGAAGGGAGCCTTGACTTTAATCTTATCCAACAATTAGATATTTTTTGTAGATGGAAGGACAAATAGTCCATGGTTCCTTATGTACAGGCTTGCTTTGCCCTGAAAGACAAACCAAACCTTTGCAAGCATTGCACAATCAACTCAGCCCTTTTGGCAATCATATTAATCAGGTCTGTGGAGATTAGTTCCACTAAGTCAGAAAAGCAAGTTTTGGAGGAGCCATTGGAGGCAGCTTCTAGAGTGCTTCAGTCCTTCCAGCTTCCCTTATCAGGGGCCTTCTCCAACTGCACCATCAGCTCCTCCAGGTACACCATCTCCAAAGCTCCCCACCATTCCAGCTTCACTCCAACCCCTACAAGAAATTCCAGATAAAAGGGGCATCACTAGAGTATATGTTCCCTTCTCATTACAGCACTTTAGACAAGTAAAGGAAAACTTAGGCCAATTCTTTGATAACCCAAATAGATATATAGAGGCTTTCCAAAATTTAACCAAAGTCTTTAATCTAACATGGAGAGATACTATGCTACTTTTAAGCCAAACTCTGTTACAGAAAAGCAAGGTGGCCTTATGGGCAGCAGAAACATTTGGAAATAAACAGCATGTCTTCTATAACCATGTAAAGTTATTGAAAAGAAAAAAGTCTAAAGGAAAACAAAAAGGGTAAAAGAGAGACAGAATCCCCATTCTCAATAGAAAGAGAAACAGTGCCCCTTTAAAAACCCTAATTGAAGCCCTAATGATGCCATAAAGAAGTGGAAAAGAAATAACTTTCGGATGCACATTTTAAAAGACTTGCAAAGAACCAGTAGCAAACCTCTTAATTACTCTAAACTGTCCTTGTTGAACCAGAAACCAAATAAAAATCTCCCTGCCTTTTTGAAAAGTCTGAGAGAAGCTTTAATAAAATACAACTCAGTCTCCCAATTCAATCAAAAATACAGGTTCATTACTCAGGCAGACCCAATATCAAAAGAAAGTTGCTGAAAACAGGCTCTGTCTAAAAATACATAGTACTTCTCACTCTCAAGTTGAATCTTTTCAGTGTGTAAATTATACTCTCCTCTGTGCCCCAGTTAAGGAAGTCTCAGGGAGGCACTGTGGCTCTCCTCAATTGCTTGGCTAAAAGGGAGTAGAGGGTCTCAGCTCTGTCAAACTTCAGTAAAGTACCTGGGCCTAATCTTAACACAAGGAAACAGAGCACCGGATGAGGAAAGGATTGAGGTCGTTTCCTTGAAAAGTTAAGGAAATTCATGGGTGTCACTGAATTTTGCAGACTGTGAGTACCTGGATACAGGAAAATGGCTCACCTTTTATACTACCTTATAAGAAAAACTCAGTTCAAACTAAGCTCACCCCCCCTTTTTGGGAACCTGACACTCAAAAGGACTTTAACCAGCTAAAACAAGCCTTTCTTGGAACACCAACCCTCAGTCTTTCCATAGGGGAACCATTCAGTCTCTATGTTTCAGGAAACGGCCCTGAAAAGTTTTAACTAAGGCTTGAGGTCTCACTGAATAGCCAGTAGGTTGCTTAAGCAAAGAACTTAACTTGGTGGGTAAAGGATGGTCAGCCTGCCTCCCGGCAGTTACAGTGGTGGCTTTGCTGGTGCCAGAGGCCACTGGGTTAACCATGAGGAATAACTTAACTGTTTAACCCCACATAATATAACAGGACTTCTGTCCTGTAAGGAAAGTCACTGGTTAACAGACAATTGCTTCCTCAAATATCAAGCTTTGCTGCTAAAGAGGTCTGCAGTTTAGCTAAATATCTGCCCTTGCCTGAGCCCAGCCACTTTCTCCCAGAGAAAACTGGATAACCTAAATGAGATTGTGAACAGGTAGTGGTGCAAACTGGGGAAAAATTGTAAAAATTAATTTACATTCTCTGAAAAGTTTTAGTTAATGAAAATGGATTTTTTTAAAAAAAAGAGTGCTTAGCTTAATTGAAAGTGGATATCCAAGCTATGGATATATTTAAAAGGCCTTTATGTTTTTTTCTTCATAAATCTTGTTTTCCTAGAAAAAGTTTTTTTCTCAGTCAACTTAATTACCTTCTTCACTATGTATTGCCACTCAGTGCATTCATGAAAGACCCTAGAATAACTTCTGGTGGTCTGAGACTCTTTGGGAAAACAGAAAAGGGGCCATAAATTCTATTTTGGGAAAAACCTCTGTTTTCCCCATGGAACCCCTGTAATTAAAGGTGGATAAATCCCTCTTAAAATCTGCCTTTGTCTTCCAGCTCTGCTTGTTTACTAGGCCCTGGAAACTGTATTCCTAGCCCTGCTCTTAAAAAGGCTCCACGCTAAGCTGTTGGATCTTCTTCTGCATAGTCATATATGTGATATGTACATACTGTCTATAAGAAGTTGTAATTAATTGGCCTAAAAACGCTTAAATCAAATATTTTTAAGGAAAAAGTAAAAGCTCTGGTACCTTTTAGTTCACATGAATTTAATCTTTAAAAATAAAAACAGTCTTAGGAATTACTGGTAAAATACAAATGTCTTCAAGGTATAAAAATGTGTTCTAAATTATGAAGGTCAGATACTAAGTTTGCTAAACGTTTTAAGGTTGTAAACTGCTTTTTTAGCCTTTAAAAACTGTCAACCCCCTGATTAGCAATTGGTAAGGCCTGGGAGTAACCATGCCCTTAACTATGCTAAAAGGAGTAAAACTTTATCTGCATTTAGCACATAGGTAAAACAACCTACCAGGTTTTACATTAAAGTTAAAAATTGCTAAAAGTTATCCTTATAACATGTAATTGAGACTACTGAACATGGATTTGCATGTGAGGTGTATAAAAACGGTGTTTTTAATAAAAAATTATACAAAGGTATAGAAATGTACATTTTACCTATAAAGAATTGTTTTAAGTAAAATAAAGTGGAAAGTTTAAGCATATTGTGATAAAATTGTAAAACTTATTCTTGCAAAGGAAACTCTGTGTGTGAACATATTAACTAAATATGTTAATAATTGGGTATTATATGTTGGGTATATTTTTTTCTGTAAAAAATAAACACTAAAATAAAAGCACAACAAAGTTTTCTTAAAATGCCAATCTATTCTTTAGCAAAACTTGTCAAAAATCTCACCTTATGGTCAAATTGGTTAAAATTAAATAGAATTGTCTATAAAGTTTTATAAAAGTTAGGGTAAACATTAATAGCAAACTAATGCAAGAAAAAAATTTACCTTCTTTCTTCAACAGCATTTTCATGTAATAGAAAATGCTAAGGAATGGTTTTGCTTTTTAAAATTTTTAACTCATCATTTTGACAAAACAAATAATTTATGATGATCTAAAATTCTATTTTATAATATCAAGTGTTTAAAATTTTGAACATATTTAACACCCTTCTCAAAAATCAAATGTTAATCTCAAGGTTGTCTTTTCTGACCACTAGCTTTGGGTGCTACAGAGGGACCCTGGAGCATCTGGAAAAGAGATAAACAGGATTATTTAACAAGGTTAAGTATGTAAAATTGCAAAATGATGAATAATACTTTTCAAGTTATATTTTAGAGAATAATATGAACATATGTTCCAAAACTGTATGGGATATCTAAGGTTCTAGTGTCTAAATATGTGCTATTAATCACAGCTAAGGTTGTTACATTGGGTTATTATAAGCCATGGAAATAACCAAATTTGTCAATCATGTTCTTAACTGTAACCACCCTGGACATTGTGTCATTTACAAACAGTTCTTATCTTGTTTTAATCTTCTTCTTCAAAAAAATAGTTTATAATCGGCTGAGGAACTTTAACAGGTACTCTTAAATGTAGGTTTATAATAACAGAAAAATACACAGAACTCATAAAAAGCTAAAATGTTTACAAATATCAAGCAGAACAAAAGTTAACAGAATGGACTAAACTAATAGAAGGCAATATTCTTAATTTATGCTTAGAATATTGCTAATACTTATTTTATTTTTCAGAGTCAAGAAAATTTGTCTTAAGCTACTTACAGCCTTTAACAACGAGGTAAAGTATACTCCTGTAAACAGTTTAGAGCACCTTTATTTCTCTCTTCCTGGTTCCTCTAAAACTCAAAAACTGGCTGTAAGCATTCTTAACTTATAACAATATGGTTGTTTGCATTAGCGCAATAAAAATTCATTTTATTTTGCAACAGGACACAATTGGAACAATTAGTTGTTTTACTAAGGCTTTAACTGGAAAGGTGTGCTTCTCTTCAAGGAATCAAGCTTAACTTGCAAAGCCAATAAAAGCCCTTTGGGAAAACTGGTCTCATGCCCTGTCTACACAGTCTCTGCGCAGGATTCACCATCTAACAGGCCCATGCTCCTAGAACCTCAAGAAGAAAAGAGTTACCCAACTCACAAGTATTTGAGGGTAGAAACCAATGGCTGAGCTTGGCTTTAAAAAGTCCTGTCTGAGATTCCTGGTAGAACAAAGTTCCTTCAAAGTCAGTCTAAAAGGCCTATGTAAAGGTACTTATTTTCTTGCTATACTTCATGCAAATAATTAGGCTGAGTATAAGACTAAAGTCTATTTTGCAAACAATTCAGTCCTATCATAATTTGTTTTTAACAGAAATAAGGACTGGAAAGAGGAATTGGGTAAAGGCTGATAAAAAACTGCTCTATGCAGATAACACACCTGGTCCCAACTAAACCTTCAAGCCCTAGAAAGATAAGACATCCTGTCCTCGATAGCCAAAAGACAGCCCCACTCACCTAGCCAATTTATAAAACCCTTGACATTTTTACTACTGCCTTGCAACCTGCTCAGGACTCCTCTCTCTGACAGAAAGATGTTCTTTCCTTTTGCCTATTAAACTCCTGCTCCAATTTCACTTTGTGTATGTGTATCTGCGAGCTCAATTTCCTTGGTTATGAGACCAAGAACCTTGGTATTTACTGCAGACAAAGAGGCTACTTTATATATATGTTTAAAAGTTTACTTTTAGATAGCCAATTAAAGATCTGTTCTAACAAAATCAATATATTATGACAATTTTATCAAAATTAAAATAAATGCTATGGCAAATTTGAATAGTAGCCTTATGTCACATCAAAAAAGTAGAAATGATTCTATCTCATTGATCAAAATTATCAAGAATAACTCATTTATTTAAGGAAGGATGTGATTTTCCATTTGATTTACTAATTGTGAATGATTAACAAACTACACTATTATTAGTTAAAAAACACATTTAATATTTTATATTTCAATTTAACTCCATATTTATATACTAAATTTAGAAGAGTATTGATGAGTTCATAATTTTATTATTTTATAAGTACCTACATAATGACTAATATTTATTTGCCATTAGTAGCCCATAAAATGCCAAATACATATGTAAGTTAATACTTCATAATTATAGTATAGGATATTTAAATTTTGGTTAGGAAAATTTTTCAGCAAGTAATTAGTTACTGTTAAATTGTAGTGGCTTGTTATAAGCTCAATATTTTAAAATGCTACAAATGGTAAGCTGAAGTTCTAAGGTATAATGTAATTTTCTTCATATGTAGGAAAAAGTTTACAAGGATAAGATCACAGAAACAGAAAGCTATTTGAAAAGAAATTGAAATAAAACAATACTGATTGTTGAATGTATTTTTGTAGAAATTAGATGGAATTTCAGGAAAAAGAGTTAAAAACATGAGAGCTAGTAATATTAGCAGAACATAGTACACATAAGTTACTGTTAATGCAGGATATGAATTTATTCATCTGTCAAGTAAAAATGGTGAATTTCAAAGAATAGTTACTATTTTATTAAATCAACCATACTATCTATCATTTCTAGCTACTTAGCAATATAATTTAATAATAAATATCTGGGTAATCATGTTGAAAATAATATATTGTATAAAATAATAAAAATTTCCAAAATGTTTGTAAATGGAGAATTTTCAAAAATGTATTAATATAAGTCGTTTCAAATGGAGAAATTTTACTAGATAATTATTACTGTATCTTATCTTAAAGGTTTATTTGGATTATGAAAAAATAGAAAAACGAATTAGTGCATATCTGTATCATATGCTTAACAGCCATGTATAAAGTAAAATGCTCATTAATAATAGTAATGAATATTCAGAAGCAAAGTTTGTCCTGAATAATGTTACTTTATTTCCAATACTGACTGTAACAATGTGATACAAATAAATCCACTGAGCTGTTGAAAATGTGATAAACTTCTTTTGGTTTTGGTGACACTATGCTGTGGACCCAGAGGATTGGCCAAGAACCTTTATGAACACCAGTGAGAATTTATTCCTTTGGTGAAATCACAGCAATATTTTCTAAAATTTTTACATATTTGTGCAAATATCAGTACCAAATGACATTAAATACAGGGATAAAACTAAAAAACTAATTTAAATTATCACATAAAATGAACGAATATTTAACTAGGCAATAAAAAGTTAGTATCACAAGATTGTGTGAGTACAGTGCTCAATATAAGACATGCACAATTATAAATACATATTGTTAAATTTGTTTATTTTCATTACAAATATATTTCTATTATAAAACATTATTTGAAATATTTTCTAGAAGTCAAAAAAATAAAAAAGAATATATATATATATATATATATATATATATATATATATATATATAAATAACTTGCTTATAGAAAGTGAACCTGGGCTAAAAGAATTGAGTTGTAACTCTTTCACACTTCTTTTACAAATCTGCAACAAAATTAGGGTGGAAAGAACATAGGTGCCTCTTCACAAATCTTAGGGCAAAAATTTTATAATTTTTGCATTATTTTACCTTGTTAGGTAACAATGCACAACCTGTTTCAAACACTATTGATTTTGTATAACAGTCTGCAAATAATATTTGGTAAAATTTTAGAGTGAATTGCAAAAATATGTATTCATTTATTTTTCTTGTTTTTTGCTTAATTTTCCTTAAAAACCCCAGATCTAGAATTATTTATTTATTAAACATATTTTTGAAAATATCATTAAATTCATAGTGGGAAAGTTGACTTTATTTTGTTATTTAAAAAATCTCAGTTAAATATGCAACATACTACTCTTTTGCATAATTCCTTAATAATAATACCAAGTTCTTCACATATGAAACATTAAGATTGACAAAGACAACTTATTTTAAGTATGAATATCATCATCAACTTACCTGTAATCAAAAATTAAGTTTCAAAATCTATTTTATTTGCTATCATATGCAAATATATATAATGAATGAATTTTCCCACTATTCTTGATTACATTTTTAAATAAAAGCTTACAATAATCATGTATTTCTCCAACTAAGTAAAATTGTAAAACTGAATTTAACTGCTGAATGTTTACTACTAGTCACATATTGATTTATTACAAACTACAGAACTTACTCTTTGATATACTATCGTATAAATTAATAAATACATATTTATTTGAGTACTTTATGGATTTCAGAACATATTTTTATTTGCCAGTATTGGTCTATGTGGAAAACATTCATTCTAATAATTAAAACTTATCAAAAACTCATAAAGTTTTAATCTCACAAAAAAGTCTTTAGAATCTAGTGATACTTTTATGGAAAATAAAGATCTTGAGTAGCACTGAAAATTTCTTGCTAATTTTTTTCCAAGAATAGAAAATATATAATTATTTGATAAAAACATATCTCCTAGTGGCTTTGAATTTTTAATAAATTTGAGTTTTTTAATATTCATTTTTTTCTTATAACTTATATGGCATAAATTTGCATTTGACATAACATTTTATTCAGCAATAATATTTCATTTAGAATCACTTTAACCAAAGAAAATATGCTTTTCTTGTTCTAATTCATGTAAAAGTTCTGTATAGGCCTGAGAAGGCCTTAGCCCTTATTTTGACCAGCTGCACAACCTTACCATAAGTGGCATGATTAAATTTCACTGTGCTTCTGTGGCTTTTTAGGCAAAAGTGGACAATAATGTAACTTTTTTTTATAGAGGTGTTGCAGGAACTAAGTGCATATAAAAAGGAGATAGAAAAATACCTGACAAATAGTGTACAATTACTGTCAGCAATATTCTATTATCCCTATCTGCCCTCAATAAAACAATATAGGTATAATACTTGAAATTGTTTTAGCCTGAATGTAACCTTAGAAATTCTCATACTCATTAGAATATCCCAAATAATTTCCAGTGTATTGAAAACATTCCCTCTTCTCACTGTTTCCTAAATTATTACAGATACTTCTTAAGATTTCAACAAACACTACATTACAATTGGAGATTTTCCTTGATAATATAATTCATCAAAAAAATTAAAATTTTGTAGTAACTTTCTATGGCAAGACATTGTGTCTGATCAAAGCATTCTCAAATATTCTCTTCTTAATGATCTATGCTGTATATTTTGTGTTTTTTGTGGTATTATTTGTAGAAATAAGCAAAAGTGAAGATAGTGCTGTATACATACGTTCATGTTAGAAACCATAAGAATTTCAATTATCATTTTGAGAAAAATTTATAGTTCAAATTACATAATCAGCTGCCAACACATAACAGATGTTGTCTAAAAAATAATCATTTATATCCCAATATTGTGATTTTTAAGTTTGTCTTAGGAATTGTCTCTATCATTGTAATATTTTAAGCTTTTCCAGAAGTGTTTCAAGGATGTCTGAAAATACATGACTAAAGAATGCAACATAGGAAAATAGCGGTGGAGACAATTCTGGAATGAATAATTTATAAAAGATGTAGATTTTCAACATGGACAATAATAGAGAGGTTTTTATTATGTCAAGCCTTATTGCAACTACTTTTGAAGAAACACGTATAAAATGTAAATTGTGAAAGTATTGCAGACTATTATCAAGTTGATATTTAAACCCATCAATTAATATGTGTCGAGTCCCTTCTATTTGTAATACCACACTAAGGCATATAGAGGATACCAGGACATTCTGTGCCACCATATAAAAATTTTAAAATGCATTGGCAAACTTAGGGCAAATTTAATGTTAGCAAATGTCAAGGCATCTATCTTATTCCAGAAAAGTTCTGTGACATATGAAGATATATAGAAGTAATTTGTTCTAATTTATTCAGGAAATTATTTGATGACATTTTGTAGCATGACAACAACTAGAGAGAAGAAAGCCACTGGTTTTAAAATTGGTGAATCGGGCACTACCTTGGTGGGACTCAACAATAAAATAAACATACATTACATTAATTGAAATTCATATAGGAAAGACATAAAACACACTTTTGTTTGTTACCCTTATTCCTGACTTACTGTACCTGGCCAGTGGTCATGTTCTTCAGTAGGTAGGTTGCCTTGAAAATCTCAAAAGCTTATTGTTTTATCTTCATTGCTATGTTACTCATGGTAGGCTCACTTCTCTCATCAACTGATTTGTTCAGGTAGGAATATATTACAACTCTGTTCATTAGGAGTGAGAAAAAGGCTATTGGATGATTCTTACACACCTTTGAAAAGAGAGACACATAACCCAGTCATATTTCTTTTTTGCCACTCTGCCATCTTATGAGGCAGGAGGCCTAGAATCTTCATGAAACACATAGAACTAGGATATTTGTGACAAGCTGTGTATCAGTCTCTAAAGTGTCTGACCTTTGACATATATGAAATAATGTAGCTCCTTATTATTTTATCTAATTTAGTTTTCCTTCTCTTAAGATCAAAATAATAAATCAAATGTTAAATAATGGTCCCAGGATGCTCTTCAGTAAGCAACATTTTTTTGAATATTTTCCTGAATTCAAATAAACACTTTAGTTAATAATAAGGTATGTTATGAATGTAAGTCATTCATAACCGTGGAAACTGAGTGTGAGATACATGAAAACTCTTTACTACTTTTGGTTGTATTTATTTTTTTTAGTAAATCAAATATGTTTCTAAAACAAGTTTATTAAAAATAGCTATATTTTTTGAAAACATCAAACAGCATGCTCTTTTTTTTTGAGACAGAGTCTTGCTCTGTAGCCCAGACTAAAGTTCAGTGGCACGATCTCAGCTCACTGCAACCTCTGCCTCCACATTCAAGTGATTCTCCTGCCTCAGCCTCCCGAGTAGCTGAGATTACAGGCATGTGCCACCACACGAGCTAATTTTTGTAGATTAGGTACAGACAGGGTTTCATCATGTTGGCCAGGCTGGTCTCTAACTCCTGATCTCAAGTGATCCGCCCCTCCCCCCGGCCTCCCAAAGTGCTAGGATTACAGGCATGAGTCACCAGGCCTGGCTCAAACAGCATACTGTTACAGGGATACGTGGCATGTGAAGTTGAGAAATAGGCTTTCACAAGCTTGGATAGCAGGGCACACTGACATGAACCAATGATTCAGTCTGAGGTTCTGGATTTGAATTCTATTTATCCATTCTGAATTTTGCAACTTGCCTTCTTTCTTTCTCTTTTTGAGCTATGTAGACTAGTAATACATCATCTATTTTATTTTTTTTAATGTTTATTCTCTGTGGCAAACACTTTGTTTACTTACATCAAAATCTAATATTGCAGTTTCATAACAAAGTCCAAATGTGCTAGGACTTATGTGTGGTGTTAGAAAAGCAGTTAATTTCTTTGCATTTCCTATAAATAATGTTTTAAATGAACATCCTAATGGCTGGCTGCCTTAATATTATTTCAGTTTATGCATTACTTGTTTATCAGTTCATTTTTTAAAGTAGTCCAAAATAGATAAAGCAAATATCCAAAATGTTATGTTAATAAAGTTGTATTAAGTAAGGCAACCAGATATTTTTTCAGAGTCAGCTAATACAGACCACTTCCAGTTTTCTTTATGTATTTCTCTAATTTCAATGTGGGTTAATATTTTCCCTGTGTGCAACTGCAGCACAACCTATTGTAACATTTGATTCACTATACTATATTTGTTCTCTTCTTACGTCTACCTGTCCCACAAGAGTGTATATCATGTTTAAAAATATTGACTGAACATAAAAATACATTTTCAAAGAATATTATTAACAAGACAAAAGGACTGAACTTACCAAATTTATGTACATATTAAAGATGATGATTTTATTAAAATTTTAGTTGAAAATTTTAGCCAATGTGTCTTGGAGCTTATCAAATACATGTGTATGACTGATCAGAATATGGCATAAAGATAAACAGCCTTAAGAAATAAAGTCAATGAAAACAGGAGAAAAAATAAATTAATACAATAGAACGTAAGGGAAAACAGAAAAATTAGCCAAGTCTAATAAAAAGTATGTATCTTTCAAAAAAGATAATATAAGAGACCTGTCTAGCAGAAAAACTGGAAAAATTTAGCCGGACATTTGAGTTTATAGTTAATGCTAAGTTTATGTGCAGAAACTGAGCTCTTGTTTTCAGTATTTTAGAGGTTGATCAGCAATAAATAAGTTTATATGTTATAAACTTCATTCAGCAAAAAATGTGCATTGATTATATGCTTGTATAAGTAAGATATATATAAAGGTTAATAGATTAAATTTATAGTTTAATCCACAAATTATGTAAATGAGCACAAATAAAATCCACCCTACAACTTATGATCATTAAAGCATGCAATTCCATTAGCTATGAGTAGGTATATTTAATCGAGTTAAATATGCATTTAAATCAGCAAAACTGAACAGCAACAGAAAACTATAAAACTTCAGATGTGGAGCCTGGACTTTATATTGAATACTCAAAGTTGTCACATTGGCTTTTGATTATGGAGGAATTGCCCTTTTCAAACCAGCCCTCCTTGGATAACTATAAACTGGGAAAAATTTTAAAGAGAAAACACAAGAAAACAAAAACTTTAAAAGCTACTGAAAAACAACATAGGTAAATATGTGAATGAGTAAAAACATTTGGTGATTTTCCTGTTTGTTTGTGTTTTTTTTTTGTCTTTATATCTGAGAAGTGCCTGTTGACACCATGAACAGCTAAAACAAGAAGAAACCAACAGTCCTACTGGTTTGCATAACCAGAACGTATAATTCTGGCTTGCCAAAGCCTCTAGAGAATAAAAGAAGAAATACCTTAAAGAATAGAGCAAAGGAAGGGAAATCCAAATTCTGTGTTTAAACTGAGTATAAATGATAAACGCAAATATATGGCTGAATCTGGAACTTCCTGCTTGTGGGATAGGTTCCCAGAAGATCTTTTTTAGCTGGCTAAGAGTAGGATAACTGAGCAGAAATTTTAGCTGCTGACAATCAAAAAGATAATTACAGAGATTGGAGTTTGAATTCAGACTGCTATCTCTATTTTCTCATTCTAATTTGGCCCATATTTCCAGCTTATTTAACTTATACAATAAGTCTGTACACCACAGAGTTTACTTTTGTATAGGTTTAGTATTTATATATCTGTATATATTTTTATCCCTATTTTTGAAGGGGTCTGAAATAACCATTTCTGAATGAAAATGAGAAAGTCTATAAATGAAAAAAACTGTTAACAGGTAAACTTGTCAGGTGGCAGAGGGTGAATAAATACTGTAAAAATTCTCTGTCTAGTTATATATATACCTAGTGATGTCTACATTAAACTTGTATTAAATCACTGTTTATGTAGAAACAAGCAATGTGCTAACTAAAATACACCAAAATCTTTAGAAAATATAAACAACGGAAAATTTGTAAGATTGTGCCCAAATCAGTAACATATAAATGGTACAACATAATTATTTTTGTTTTCTACATCTTTATTTACCCATAAGAGATGTGGCGGGTGGATCACGAGGTCAAGAGATCGAGACCATCCTGGTCAACATGGTGAAACCCAGTCTCTACTAAAAATACAAAAAATTAGCTGGGCATGGTGGCGCGAGCCTGTAATCCCAGCTACTCAGGAGGCTGAGGCAGGAGGATTGCCTGAACCCAGGAGGTGGAGGTTGCGGTTAGCCGAGGTCACACCATTGCACTCCAGCCTGGGTAACAAGAGCGAAACTCCAACTCAAAAAAAAAAAAAAAAAAAGTCCAAGAGATTCCAAGTCACTGAAAACCTGACAAAGACATATATCTCAAGATACAGAAAAAGGTATCCATGTAAAACAAACGTCTAAAAGTTGGTCCTTACCAACACTGCCTGTAATAAAAGTAACAAACTGATCAATCTTTCTATACATAAGTATTAAATATGTCATAGATTTTCCCTTTATATTATTTTGTATTTTCTTTTTTAAATATGTAAAAAATAATATAAATATATGCTTCTGTTACTTTTTGTTATACTCATTCTCAAGCAATAAAATATTTTCTTTAGAGAAAAATACTGTATTTGAATCAATCACATTAGAAGAGTAGATTTTATTGAACACATACAATGATTCTCAAGTGCAGGCAATTTTGTTTAAATAATTGTTTTTGTTTGACATTTTTGCCTGTCAAACCTGGGGGTAGGGTGCTACTGGCATCTAATACCAGAGATACCACTTAATATCCTACAATGTAGGTCCTCCACCCAGAAAGAATTACTTGGTCCAAAATGTCAATAAGTGCCTATTCTTAGAGTTGTGAAATTCTAGAACACACTAAAACTGTCTCATACTATTTTTTTTCTTAAAGCTTTTTAAAATATGGGAAACAGCATATTCTATTGATTAAATCACCATTGGTGCCTCTAAAGACAAATTGTGCTAGTTCAACTTTTCATACTCTGAACAAGTAACCTAAATTGGATTAACTTCATTTTCCTTCTCTATAAAATATGAGAGTAGAGCATAACCTATATAATTGTTTGAGGTAAGGACATTCTGCATAAAATGGGTTGCAAGCATTGACTGTGGTGAAATTGCCATGAATCCTAAACTTTTAATTTACTGGGAATCTACAAGGACAACCTATGCGCTGTAGTCTTTCCATAAAATGTTTTTGACAACAATCTTCAGGATTACTTTTTTCAAGTAAATCTTTCTTGCCATGATATAATTAAATGTGCTTCAAACTCCTAGCCATTTGAAATATGCAATTATTACAGTTTCAGGTTGGGATATATGGACATAGAACTCACTTACCTAGCTGCAGGGATCCTGGTAGCTGTTCAAATATAGATTGAAAGTTGCCTTAGGCTACAAATGCCAAGCAATGGCAGTTTTCTATCAACATCCTGCATGTAACTCTAGTACTGTCTCTTTAATAAGATGTTATGAAATGGCAACAAAACAGTAACAGGAGATCTAAATGAAAGTACTGACAGGGGCATGTCAAGAACATTTGGACCTTAAAGAAAGAAAGACACAAGTACTTTGGGCAACTCTGGAAGCAATGGGACAGATAGTAGGCACATTGGGATCCATTATGCTTGAAAAAAATCACATTGAAGAGTAGTTTCTGTAGGCAGTTTGTTGGTAAAATTTTCTAGTTGACCAATAGATTTTAAAATCTTATCAATATAGATTTAAAACAAATATAATTAAATATTCAACTGGAGTTCAATTGATTTACTAAAAAGTACTTTTACAATGGAATTCAGAGTAACAAGCAAAATGTGAAATTGGGAATGTTGTTCTTTTAATAAGATATTTTCTGTTATTTTCGACAAGTTTTTTCTACACTGTACTTGACATTGCATATAAATGGAAATCACTATTTAGTCTTTAAAATTTGTATTTTATAACAATTCATGGACCTCACAGCATTACTGATGAGGAACCAGAATATTGTTTGATTCACTAATGATATTCACTATTTGATTCACTATTAATAACAGATTTTGAACTTTTTAAATCTCAGCCATGTGCTATGTATGTACATGCTATGTATGTACATTATCCCTTTATTCTTGACATTTTACATCTGTAGTAGCATTTGTTGTTCAGGTTTTTAATCTAAGCTGTTCTATTTCTTTGATGTAAGACATTAAAGAAATCACAGTAAATGACTTTGAGCAAGTTAGTCACAGATTTGATTTTCTCACCTGATCTGTATTTTAATTCACATGATTTTAAGCATTAAATAACTTTTCAATATAACATGTATGACTATTAATCATAAAACTACTGCAAATAACATTGCCATCGTCCTCACTACAACCAGTAATAATAAATTCTCAATTTTGAACAGGCACATTATTTAATGCCTCATAAATGATAAAGACATCAGGTTCTTATAGGAAAAAGCAACTGATGAACATACCATTGTCTGTCATTAAAGATGAAATAATTAAACTTATTTAGCTTAAGTCCATTGTCCAAGATTACAAAATTAATTTGACAGCGTTAGAATTCTCAATGCAATCTTCCTTTCTCAATGTCATAATTTAACTTGAAGTTCAATAATATATGTGTAAATTTTGACATCACATTTTTTGTTGAATATCTATGGATTAGATATTCAGTAATTTTAAAATTCTAAGTGCAATACTCAAGTATAACAGTAGGTTAGTTATTATTTGCCAAATATTCCAGGTTTTACTCCTTCTCTATACACAGAAAAATTTTGCTCCTAGCCTCTGTGTGGTTAAGTGGGGTCAGGAGGTTACACACAAGTAGTTGTAAACATAACCGTAGTATATCATTTCCAGACCAGAATATTCAATGGCCACTGCAAGACCCCTGCAACTCTCTTTACTTGTAGACAAAAAGCTACCATTCAAGATGGTAGTTTTTCTACCAGTCTGCATTTTATAGTGTCTCCAACTAAGCAGAAACCTATGATAATTCTCATAGGGGCATTTAGCATGAATCCATAACAATTCTTTGCTATTTTGGCCCACTAAGATTTTTGAATTGTTTATTCATAACCTCTCTCAATGATTACAAACACATGATATTTACATAATACTACACCATGCAACATTCAAAACTACTGGTTGTAATCCCACTAGTTTCTCTCAGGCAAAAACAAATAAAATCAATGTGAGGATTAGGAACATTGCATTAGAAAACCTAATCTAATTTTAAATATATATGTCCCTCAAAATTATTCTTTTCTAACAATACCAACTGTTTATGAGGAGTTTCAAAACTAATTAGGTAAATCAAAATTTTGCAGCTGAGAAAAGCTGATATGAATTATATTGTTCCATGTAAAACTGGTATTTTTGCTTTTTCAACCGCTTTTATAGGTAGGTACCACATAAATATCATGTCATTATGAAGAATCAAACAAAACATTAGAATTCAAAACAAAAAATAAAGTTTTTCCTTCATTCCCTTTCCACTCACCTTTTTCCATTCAGTCCTCTTCTGTTAATTTTTATGCATATATTTTTACAGATATACATAATTATCTTTCTTTATATAAATCCTCTTATTCTACGTGCGCTGTCCTTGGACTTTCTTCAAAAAATATGCTGGTAATTATTCCATGTTATTCATAGTTGTCAATCATTCTGTTAAACATTGTCATAGCTGTCCACAGTTTGGATGTGCCATATTTTATTTAACTACTGTCACATTGATGAAGTTAAGGGGTTTTTATATTTACTAATACAAACAAAACAACATAGGATTGCACATCCTCTAAATATATAGTTGTGTAATTTGGCTGAGGATTTTCTTTTTACCTAGTAAGTCATATGAGTTTTCAGGTTTTCTTCTGTTTTTCTATATCCTCTGGAAAATCCTTATATAACATAAAATTTATATCTTAGTTGCTTGCAGATTTGCCACCTCCCCTTAAATTCTCTGGACCTTTCTGACATTTAAAAAGAACTGGGATGGTTATGTTCAATTTATCTTATGGTTACTGAATTACTTACATTTTCTTTTCCAGTTGAAGCAAATTTGGCAACATATTTTTTTCCCTAGAAAAATGTCCCATGTGTCAAAATTCTTAAAATTGTTGGCATGAAGTTGTGCATCCTATTCTAATATATTTATTTTTCTCTATATATCAAAGTGTAACCTCTTTATTATTCTTTTCATTTTCTTTTCTGTCTATATTTAATTATTTAAAAATTTTACATTATAGTTTGTGGACAAAACTTAGGTTTTTATTGATGTTGTTCAACTAGTTTTGTTTGAAGTTTTTTCTTAATTTTTGACCTTGGAACTGTGACTGGATGCATTTAACTGAGAATGTTAAATACTTTCTGACATCTATGTCTTTATAAAAGTTCTTCATACATAAATAAAAACTTGACTTTTCAATAAATATCTTTAAATCACAATTGTTTAACTTCAAAATTATATATATACCACCACATTAACTTACTATGTTTAATTTATCAAAGAATATTACCTGATCTGGTATCATTTTTTAACCTTGGGTATCATTTGATGTGAATATATGCTGAAGATATGGTACTTAATTTTTCTCTCCAGAAATTAAATTTATTTTTATTTCTTCATTGACAGTGACATGGTACTTTAAATCATCTGTACGTAAAAGGGTCAATTCTATTAATTTTCAAATTCAGGATTTATTTTTTAGCTCAAGTTCAATTAAATAGATTGTGATTTAAATTGTTTTTTGGCTTCAAAATCTTAAATTTAAGCCACAAAAAGATATTGTATTTCTGGTTTGAATATGCATTTAAAAAACTGTACATATATTTATCATACTTCAAAATCCATTTTAATCACTGTTTTAGGTATTTTCTTTCCTGTCTGGGAGGGCAACTGAAGTTAAACTAACATACTAATTATTTGATTTTCTCTTTTGCTGCTTCTATAATTCACTAATGAAAATGTCAATTTTCTTTCTGTTATTCTAATTTTCCTCGTACTTTATGCTTTTCTAATTCAATTTTCTTTTTGTTTCTGTCTCTCTTTCTAATTTTTTTAGTATTTGTAATTGGAACTCAACTTTTTCATTCGTGTGTAGAATGTCAAATATTTTCTCTAAACTTTTATTCTAGGACTACAGTAAATCTAGTCCATGGGTATTCCCTTTGAGACCTAAGTATAATGTTCATTTTATAGAAAGACAACCATCTATGTTAGAGTTAAACAAACATAATAAATCTACTATAATTACTATAATATTATAATGAATGTCAAAAAGACTTTCAAAATTATATTCAAACTATATTTTTACCTTGCTAAGTATTTTTATGTCTTAACTTCTATTTTGTCAAGACCTACAATAGGCATTTGTGGATAATTATACTTCATTAAACATTAAAAATGGTGTGTATGTATTTTATTTTATTTAGGTTATAAGAAACCAAATTGTGGTTCAGAAAACAAGTTACTTGTAAAGGGTCTCTTAGCCTATATAAGAAAAAAGTTAAGATTCTAAAACAACTTCTAATTTTAAGTCTTTTACCCATGATATTCCATAAAGCTATTAAATGAAAATAATTTTATAAAATATTGTAACTAAAAATGGGTAGACACAAAGTTAATATTTTTCTGTTATTTAAAGACACTATTAGCATTTGCATAACATTAAAATTAGTAATTTATCTAAAATTTTTACTTTTATTCCTATAATCTTCAACATTATATATTAAAATGTGAATATATGTTGAAAATGATTTTTCTTCGGCCTGAATTTATTGACTTTAAAAGGAATACTGCCAATAAAAATTAGGCTTCAATATTTTATAAATAATTTTAAGGGTGATTTTCATTTTTTACTGAAAATCTAGAGATACAAATATAGAGAATAATCTTGAAAAGCCAAACTTGAGAGATAAAATTGTGTTTATAAACAAAACTGTGCCAATTACTTTAAGAATACTCTAAAGATAAATACTCCATCATCAAATGAGTCCGTACATATATTTCAAATGTTGTAGTAAAACAAACTGCCTTCAAGATTTTTGAATACAAAACAAACAACATTCACATATTTTAGTGTATAGTTCCTGGTTTTCATTTTTCTCATCTGCAAAATGGAAGTAATAATGATACTACTAATCTCACTTTATGAGGTATTGTGAGAATTAACTGAGGGCTCAGCAAATGGATTACATCATTAATTTAAGCAGGGCCAATGAGTGAGTGGTTAAAAATTTATTTCTTAACTAATTTATGAGGTAACAGCATAATGAACAGACACTTCTCAAAAGAAGATTTTTATGCAGCCAACAAACATATGAAAACATCTCATCATTCCTGGTCATTAGAGCAATGCAAATCAAAACCGCATTGAGTTACCAACTCGCACCAGTTAGAATGGTGATCATTAAAAAATCAGGAAACAACAGATGCTGGAGAGGATGTGGAGTAATAGGAAGGCTTTTACGCTATTGGTGGGGGTGGATGTTGGGGTCTGGCACATCTTCCGGGGGACTACCGACCTACAGGAGTCCCCAAGACCGCCAACGTAGATGTCTCGTTCAACCTGAGCGAGAGAGTGCGCGGAAGTGAAAGAAAATAGAAAAGCGGAGTCTGGAGGGCTGGCTTAGGCTATGTCCAAGCAGCAATTTTATTTTTTCAATATGTTTCCTTATATACTTTTCTGAAGTCAAAGTTGTTTACACCAGATCAACCTACTTAAGTTACAGTAAGCAAGTTACGCCCACTAAGTTACCCCCAGTAAGTAAGTTAATCCCATTAAGTAGGTTACGCCCAGTACGTAGGTTACTTTCAGTAAGTAGGTTACTTTCAGTAATTAGGTTACGCCCAATAGATCAATGTAAGTAAGTTACAGTCACGCCCAGTAAGCTATGGGAAGTAAGTTACAGTTACACCCAGTAAGTTACGGTAAGTAAGTTACCAAATGTAAATACTTAAGTTAATATTTTACAATGAAGGTAACAAGGGTCCATAATGAACACAATCAAGCAATGAACCATAAGAAGCTGAAAGTGGACACAATGCCTCCCAAGTCCTCATATCCATAAAGTAATGTCTGTTAAGTATTTAGAATAACATAGTCCCTCTCTCGGTTCCAACTTTCCCTCAGCTCCACTCCCCCAACCAGGGATCTGTGTCTGGGCTCAAGCTCACCGTATGGCGAGGCCCATTTCCCAGGGGCCTCACACGGGAGCGATCCCCACAGATTCCCTCAGGTGGAAATTAGTTCAATCATTATGAAAGACAGTGTGGTGATTCCTCAAGGATCTAGAACTAGAAATACCATTTGATGCAGCAATCCCATTACTGGGTATATACCCAAAGGATTGTAAAACATTCAATTATAATGACACATGCTCACGTATGTTCATTGCAGCACTGTTTACAATAGCAAACTTGGAACCAACCCAAATGCCCATCAATGATAGACTGGATAAAGAAAATGTGGCACATATACACCTTGGAATACTATACAGCCATAAGAAAGGATGAGTTCATGTCCTTTGTAGGGACATGGATGAAGCTGGAAACAATCATTCTCAGCAAACTGACAGAACAGAAAACCAAACACCATATGTTCTCATAGGTGGGTGTTGAACAATGAGAACCTATGGACACAGGAGGGGAATATCACACACTGGGGCTTGTTGGGTGGTTGAGGGGGTTAGTGGAGGGATAGCAGAGGATGGGGGGATTGTAGAGGGATAACATTAGGATAAATACCTAATGTAGATGAGGGGGGAATGGATGCAGCAAACCACCATGGTACATGTATACCTATGTAACAACAAACCTGCAGGTTCTGCCCATGTACCCCAGAACTTAAAGTATAACAAAATGTTTTTAAAAGGCATTTATGAAAAAATAATGAATGTAGGCAAAAACATGACATCCTGAAGTGCCCATTAGGCAATGTGTGTTGATACATTTATTTTTCATGTTTCCATTTAAAAGAGAATAATGTAATAAATAACACTAAACTGTTAAATTTTCAAATATTAAATTAGGAGATTTTTTATTTTTTCTTGAATATAATGCAGAGAAGAATAAATTATCCCCTTAAAATATTCTACCTTAAAAATATTTATCGTAATATAGTAAAATAATCAGTCAAAACAATTCATATTTTATTGTATCACATTATTTTATTCACATATAAATAAAAATTCTCTGAAAGGCATGAAAGCAGAGTATAATTATCACATTTTACTGTTATTAAGAAGTTCAACATATATTTATAAAATATGTTGACTACTTGTTATGATATGGAAATATCTTGAGATAGCAGAAGAGATGCTTAAGATGATTTTTTTCTTGAATGACATGTAACACTTTCAGGGAGAAAAGGTGAAATTTGCCTCCAGAACCAATGAGCAAAACATTTTGCATGGAGTGAAAAAAGACACTTGAATTTTTAGCTGGTCAAGGTTAGATTTGGAAAGCTAATTCTCCAAAGAGCTAAACTTAGGTCAATCTAATTTTTTATGTATAAAGTTGAATGAAAAAATTATATGAGATCTTGAAATGACTTTAAGCCATTACACAATCAAAACAGTCTTCCACTCTCCCCTCACAGAGCATGCCCTGGAGATACATTGCTAAGGCATCGCTTGAAGTTGGCATCTTGGAATGCTGAATGCAATTCACAGACTTTTATCTCAAAGAATTCTAAATGAGATTCTAATAGGCCAGGGAGGAATTAAAATCTATCAGTGTTTATAGATGCCATTCTTTTGCATATGTCTTGCCAGCAACAGTTAGGGAGTTGAAAATTACTTGAATTTGAGTTACTAATTCACCACCACTATTGAGCTAGTGTGTTTTTTAGATCACAGGTCTTAATAAAGTCAATGTTTTTCATGAGGTCAGGAGGCTTATACTGTAGTTTAAAATAAGCATATTACTTAAAGTATTCCAGACTGAACAAAATCTATGCTATTTTTCTAACTTTCAGGTTTTATTATGAATGAGAAGGGAAACCAATGGAATATTTTGAACACAGTATGGACTTTGGTGAATGTATTTGCTGTATTAATAGCTGCATAATAAACCATGTCCAAACTCAATGACCTAAGTCAATAATAATTGATTGTTTCTTATAAACCTGGGGGCTAACTATACTTACTGTGGCTGTTATTCAACTCCACATCTATATAAGGTGGTATTACTCAGAGAATGTCTGCCTTCTCCATGTGACCTCTAAATCAGTAATCTGGCATGGACTTCTTTACCAAGACATCTAGGCTTCAAGATGGAGGAGGGACAGAGCTGCTAGTTCTCTTACAGCTTGGACTCAGATATTCTAAAACATCACTTTTATTTTATTCAACATAAGACTAGCCTAGATACTACCTTTGCGTGTGAATGGTAATATGCATTTAGAGATGGGAAGAATTATTGCTTACCTTATGTGAATATTATCTGCTAGAATGAGGTGTTGTGAAATGAACATGAGCCCAGGAATCTCGTCCAGTGAGAGGGTCCCAAACCTGGAAGAGGGCGTGTGCTGAAAGAAAGGAGACAGAGAGAGGAGGGGTCTGGAGGACTGGATGGGCTATGCCCATACAGCGATTTTATTGTGCAGTAGGTTTCCTTATATACTTTTTTCTTTAACATCATTACCTCAATGCAGATCATTACCCAAACAATAGAAGAAACAGAAAATTCCTTGGGGGATGATTCTGAGGAACTGTCAAAGGGAACAAATACTAATTTAAAAGATCAAGGGGGAAATAGGTGATGCTGATTATCGATATTGTCAGAACAATCAGTAACTTGGATAACAATCTTTAATTAACTAGAAGTCACAAGCTCAGCAGTAAACCGTGCATCTGTGAGAGACAAGGACTGCAGGGGAGGTCGCCAGGCTGAAACAGTGCCTGGTAAACAAAGTCTTAGATCAGGGGCCAGAAAGGGGAACATAATACCCAATTAACTCACTTCAGCATTCACCTAGCCATTAACTCATCGGCCAAGAAGGATGAGGATAGTGTCCTGCTTCTTAATTTCCTCTTTCTTTATAGCTCGACAGCCTCTAGCCAGGGAAAATGTGTAAGGGATCAAGCTCACCTAATGGTGGAGGCCAAGTTGTTAGCCTCTCACATGCGCAATCCCCACAATGAGGAATGGCAAAAACAGCAAGAAAAGTTATCTCGTGCTTACTGTTAAATTCTCCAAATTTTTTTTGGAAGATTGACATTAAACATGAGAAAAACAAACAATAAGAAACATTATATTTATTTTCAAAATAAGTTTACTAAACTATACTGATTAAAAATAACCACCATGGCATGTATGTACCTATGCAACAATCCTGCAGGATGCAGGATATGCACACATGCCCCAAAGTCCAAAGTACAATAAAAAATAAAAATAAATTAAAAAAATAATATAGTCTAAAGGGAAAAAGTGACTTAAAAAGTTTAAAGAAGGCATTTATGTGTAATTTTTTTCATGTAATTAACACTTTATGAAATTTCATTTTAGAAATGGGGTGATACTATTTTTAATCATAAATTAAACTCTATTGTGAGCATTACTTCTATATGGGTTAAAAAAAATGATCCAAGCCACCAGCTTAAATTTTGGTTTTCTTTTCTGAGTCACTAAAAACCTTACCACTTTTTACTCTGCTTTATTACTTGATAATCTCTTATGCATTTCTGCAAGTTTCCTCATATTCTTCTAACTGTTGTTTTTCTGCTTTTGTAGATGATAGGACAAGAGTACCGCCATCTGAACGAGATTCCACCACCTTAAAGTACCAAGTTCCATTTCTTGGAACTGTCCGTTGCCAACTGACCAAATTGCAAAAGTCAGGCCCACCCACAACAGAGCATAATGACCCTATCCAAGTTTATAAAATACCCCAGCAATCCCAAACAGCCAGCACTCTTCTAACCCCTCTTAGATAGGAACCTATCTCAGAGCACACTTCCCCAACTCAACCCTTCTTAAAAGCCTCAGGCTGTAAGACAAGTTTGCTCCTGATCCTGCTGGCCAAAAGCCCTTCTCAGGTTTACTCTCAATAAACCCATCTCAGCTGTTGAGCCACTCACTCATTTTGTCTCCCTTCTTGTCTCTCCCTGTGGTCTAACAGGAGATAGGAAAAATATGTGCCTTTATCATACCTTTAATATCTTCCAGGATTATTGGGGTAGCATATTTAAAGTGATATACTTTCTTCTGAATATATTTTTTATAGAATTCAGTAACTTCTTTCAATTTGAACCTTTGCTTTTTTTAGCCTAATGTCCAGCTGTCATTCTGGAATTTAAAGAACAGTCATATAATTTATTAAACTGCTTATCTTATTTGGTTTTTGTAGGCTTCTTTTCTATTTTGCCAGATTATGTCCTCAGGCAATTATTTTTTTTTCCCCCAGAAAGTATGTGGATGAAGTAAATGTTCTGATCTCTTCTGTTTTTTTAAATGTTTTTATTTTAGTGCAACATCTTTTTGGAAGGTTGGCTGGGTAAAGAAATAAAAGTTTTAAACCATTTGTCTCATCTTTCAAAATTTTGCAACACTATAGTGAATGATAAATTAACTATTGCTGACTAAATTGCCTGTTTTAGTATAATGTATTTTTTTCATGCTGACCCTGTGTAAGTCTCAGATCTCATTAATAGGTAGGCTGTCCTTTATCAAGTATATATGTAAAGCACTTATTTAAGCCTCAGACACAGAGTTTAAGAAAGATTTCCTGTCAAAAATTTGTGATTTTGGATCAATTTTAAGAGTAAATCTAATAGCATTTGCTGACAAATTGGATGCAAGAGGGCAAGAATTGGCAGGGTGCAAGAGGTCAAGAATTGGCACCCTTCGCATTATGCCTTTGGGCTTGAACAGCTAGAAGGATCTGTTTGCCTTTTATTGATATAGAGAAGACTAAAAACAAACCAGCATACAAACAAAACCAAACAGATAATATTTGTTGAACACCTGCAACGGCCTAATAATTTTTTGTTCTAGGTTCAATTTTGTTATTATTGGATTGTCCCTCAGACCTCCAAGAGCAGTTGTTGAGAGACTTTAGTTTAAAATATAAATTTGGGGTAGAGACTCAAGATGGCGCTGTGAGAACAACCCAGGATTGAAGGTCTCGGTTAATCTGCGGAGAGGTGAGTCGGAGCCGCATTTTCGGACTGATCTTTGTTGCCCACAGAACGGGGAAATTCCAAAGTATAAAGGAGATGCAGGACACCAGGCGGAGGCTCTGCCTGGAGAAGCCGGCAGCCGGGGTAGCAGCGGCCGGCCCTACCTAGCAATCCCCACAGGGTGCGCTTGTATGGGTGGCCTGTTGAAACGGCAACCTGAGACTTGAGAGGGCTGAACTCGAGACTGAAAGGGACTTGGGCAGTGGGCCAGCCAAGGGGATTGCAGGGACACAGTGTGTGGGATACCGCAGTGGGACAGACAAAACAGCGACTCCAAACGGTCTCCATGGCGAGACCTCCATGGCTAGACCTGAGGCGCTCCATGGGGGAGGGGTGTTCACCATTGCCAAGGCAACCCGCCCTGACTGAGACACACGCCCACTGCTGACGCAGCCTGCAGTTGCTGAGGCAACCCACCCCTACTGAGATACACGCCCACTGCTGATGCAGCCTGCCGTTGCCGAGGCAACCCACCACAACAGAGAGACTAGGCTGCAGGGTGGCAGAACAGCAAGAGCCTGCAGCAACAGGGCGAGCCTCACAAAAGCAGGGCGGAGCCTCGGCAGTCAAATAGTGATTAGACTGCCTCCTAGCTGGGCAGGACACCTCAACAGACATCCAAAAGCAAAGCCCCAACCCCCCAAGACAGAGCATTTGAGAAAAAAAGGGGTTTTTTTAATGAGCTCTGTTGCAGCAGAATCAAACATAGCAACCTAACAGCCCTGAATGAACAACAGAGCTCACAGCTCAGCAAATGAGCTCCTATAAAGTACAGACTGTCTCCTCAAGTAGCTCCCTGACCACTCTATATCCAAAAGACTGACATTTGGCAGGCATCATTCTGGGACAAAGATAGCAGAAAAAGAAACTGGTAGCATCCCTCACTGTTCCGCAGCTGCTATAGGTGTACCCCAGACAAGCAGGGCCTGGAGTGGACCTCAGCAGTCGTACAGTGAAGGGGCTAGACTGGTAGAAGGAAAACCAAGTAACAGAAATACTTCATCACCAACAATCTGGGTGTCCACTAAGAGACCCAATTGAAAAGTCAGCAACTACGCAGACGACAAGCGGATAAATCCACAAAGATGGGAAGAAACCAGCGCAAAAAGAAGGAAAACACCCGAAACCAGAACACCTTGCCTCCTAGAAAGGACCAAAATTCCTCACCAGCAAGGAAACAAAGCTGGACGGAGAATGACTGTGATGAAATGACAGAATTAGACTTCAGAAGATGGATAATAAGAAACTTCTATGAGCTAAAAGAACATGTTCTAAATCAATGCAAAGAAACTAAGAACCTTGAAAAAAGATTTGAGGAAATGATGACAAGAATGGATAACTTAGAGAGGAATATGAATGAACTAAAGGAGCTGAAAAACACAATACGAGAACTTCGCAAAGCATGCACAAGTTTCAACAGCCGAATTGACCAAGCAGAAGAAAGAATATCTGAAGTCGAAGATCAACTCAATGAAATAAAACGAGAAACCAGAATCAGAGAAAAAAGCGCAAAAAGGAATGAACAAAGTCTCCAAGAAATGTGGGACTATGTGAAAAGACCTAACCTACGTTTGATAGGTGTACCAGAAGGGGACGAAGAGAATGAATCCAAGCTAGAAAATACTCTTCAGGACATCATCCAGGAAAATTTCCCCCACCTAGCAAGACAGGCCAACAGTCTATTGCAGGAAATACAGAGAACACCACAAAGATATTCCGCAAGAAGAGAAACCCCAAGGCACATAATCGTCAGATTCAACAAGGTTGAAATGAAGGAGAAAATACTAAGGGCAGCCAGAGAGAAAGGTCGGGTCACCCACAAAGGGAAGCCCATCAGCCTCACAGCAGATCTCTCGGCAGAAACACTACAAGCCAGAAGAGAGTGGGGGCCAATATTCAACATTCTTAAAGAAAAGAACTTTCAACCCAGAATTTCATATCCAGCCAAACTGAGCTTCAGAAGTGAAGGAAGAATAAAATCCTTTGTGAACAAACAAGTACTCAGAGATTTTGTCACCACCAGGCCACCTTTACAAGAGCTCCTGAAAGAGGCACTACACATAGAAAGGAACAACCAGTACCAGCCATTCCAAAATCACACTGAATGCTAAAGAGCATCAACATAATGAAGAATCTACAACAACTAAAGGGCAAAACAGCCACTTAGCATCAAAATGGCAGTATCAAATTCACACATAACAATATTAACCCTAAATGTAAATGGACTAAATGCACCAATCAAAAGACACAGACTGGCAAATTGGATAAAAATCCAAAACCCATCAGTGTGCTGTATACAGGAAACCCATCTCACATGCAAGGATACATAAAGACTCAAAATAAAGGGCTGGAGGAAGATTTACCAAGCAAATGGAGAGCAAAAAAGAGCAGGAGTTGCAATTCTCATCTCTGATAAAATAGACTTTAAAGCAACAAAGATCAAAAGAGACAAAGAAGGCCATTACATAATGGTAAAAGGATCGATACAACAAGAAGAGCTAACGATCCTAAACATATATGGACCCAACACAGGAGCACCCAGATACATAAGCCAAGTTCTTAATGACTTACAAAAGGACTTAGACTCCCACACAATAATAGTGGGAGACTTTAACACTCCACTGTCAATACTAGACAGATCAACCAGACAGAAAATCAACAAGGATATCCAGGGCTTGAACTCAGACCTGGAGCAAGCAAACCTGGTGGACATTTACAGAACTCTCAACCCCAAATCCACAGAATACACATTCTTCTCAGCACCACATCACACCTACTCTAAAATTGACCACATAATTGGAAGTAAAGCACTGCTCAACAAATGCAAAACAACTGAAATCATAACAAACAGCCTCTCAGACCATAGTGCTATCAAGTTAGAACTCAGAATTCAGAAACCGACCCAGAACAGCACAGCTTCATGGAAACTGAACAACTGGCTCTTGAATGTTGACTGGGTAAACAACGAAATGAAGGCAGAAATAAAGAAGTTCTTCGAAACCAATGAGAACGAAGACACAACGGGCCAGAACCTCTGGGACACATTTAAAGCAGTCTCTAGAGGAAAGTATATAGCAATAAGTGCCCATATGAGGAGAATGGAGAGATCCAAAATTGACACCCTATCGTCAAAATTGAAAGAGCTAGAGGAGCAAGATCAAAAAAACTCAAAACCCAGCAGAAGACAAGAAATTACTAAGATCAGAGCTGAGCTGAAGGAGATTGAGACACGAAAAACCCTTCAAAAAATCAATAAATCCAAGAGCTGGTTTTTTGAAAAGATCAACAAAATAGACCACTAGCCAGATTGATTAAAAAAAGAGAGAGAACAACCAAATAGATGCAATAAAAAATGATAAAGGGGAAATCACCACAGATTCCACAGAAATTCAAACCATCATCAGAGAATATTACAAACAACTATATGAGCATAAAGTAGTAAACCTGGAAGAAATGGATAAATTCCTGGACTCCTGTGTCCTCCCAAGCCTAAACCACGAGGAAGCTGAAACTATGAATAGACCAATAACAAGGTCAGAAGTCGAGGCAGCAATTAAGAGCCTACCACACAAAAAAATCCCAGATCCAGACTGGTTCACAGCCGAATTCTACCAGACACACAAAGAGGAGCTGGTACCATTCCTTCTGAAACTATTCCAAATAATCCAAAAAGAGGGAATCCTTCCCAAATCATTTTATGAGACCAACATCATTCTGATACCAAAACCCGGCAGAGACCCAACAAGAAAAGAAAACTTCCGGCCAATATCCATGATGAACATAGATGCAAAAATCTTCAATAAAATATTGGCAAGCCGATTGCAACAGCAAATCCAAAAACTTATCCATCACGATCAAGTAGGATTCATCCCAGGGATGCAAGGCTGGTTCAACATATGCAAGTCTATAAACGTAATTCACCACATAAACAGAACCAAAAACAAAAACCACATGATTATCTCAATTGACGCAGAGAAGGCATTTGACAAAATTCAACAGCCCTTTATGCTAAAAACCCTCAATAAACTCGGTATCGATGGAACGTATCTCAAAGTAATAAAAGCTATTTATGACAAACCAACAGCCAATATCATACTGAATGGGCAAAAACTGGAAGCATTCCCTTTGAAATCTGGCACTAGACAAGGATGCCCTCTTTCACCACTCCTATTCAATATAGTACTGGAAGTTCTAGCCAGAGCAATCAGGCAAGAAAAAGAAATAAAGGGTATTCAAATAGGAAAGGTGGAAGCCAAATTGTCTCTATTTGCAGACGACATGATAGTATACCTAGAAGACCCCATCGCCTCAGCCCAAAAACTCCTGAAACTGATAAGCAACTTCAGCAAAGTCTCAGGATATAAAATCAATGTGCAAAAATCACAAGCATTCGTCTACACCAATAACAGACTTAAAGAAAGCCAAATCAAGAACAAACTGCCATTCACAATTGCTACAAAAAGAATAAAATACCTTGGAATACAACTCACAAGGAACGTAAGAGACCTCCTCAAGGAGAACTACAAGCCACTGCTCAACGAAATCAGAGAGGACACAAACCGATGGAGAAACATTCCATGTTCATGGTTAGGAAAAATTAATATCGTGAAAATGGCTATACTGCCCAAAGTAATTTATAGAATCAATGCTATCCCCATCAAGCTACCATTGAATTTCTTCACAGAACTGGAAAAAACCACCATGAACTTCATATGGAACCAAAAGAGAGCCCACATAGCCAAGTCAATTCTAAACAAAAAGGACACAGTGGGGGGCATCACACTAGCGGATTTCAAAACTATACTATAAGGCTACAGTAATCAAAACAGCATGGTACTGGTACCAAAACAGAGATATAGACCAATGGAACAAAACAGAGGCACCGGAGGAAACACAACATATCTACAACTATACAATCTTTGATAAACCTGACAAAAACAAGCAAGGGGGAAAGGATTCCCTATTTAACAAATGGTGTTGGGAAAACTGGCTAGCCATGTGCAGAAAGCAGAAACTGGACCCCTTCCTGACACCTTACACTAAAATTAACTCCAGATGGATTAAAGACTTAAACATAAGACCTGGCACCATAAAAACCCTAGAAGGAAATCTAGGAAAAACTATCCAGGACATAGGAGCAGGCAAGGACTTCATGAACAAAACACCAAAAACATTGGCAACAAAAGCCAAAATAGACAAATGGGACCTAATCAAACTCCACAGCTTCTGCACGGCAAAAGAAACAGTCACTAGAGTGAATCGGCAACCAACACAATCGGAAAAAATTTTTGCAGTTTACCCATCTGACAAAGGGCTGATATCCAGAATTTACAAAGAACTCAAACAGATTTACAGGAAAAAAACAAACAAGCCCATTCAAAAGTGGGCAAAGGATATGAACAGACACTTTACGAAAGAAGACATATATGAGGCCAACAGTCATATGAAAATATGCTCATCATCACTGGTCATCAAGAGATGCAAATCAAAACCACATTGAGATACCATCTCACGCCAGTTAGAATGGCAATCATTAAAAAATCTGGAGACCACAGATGCTGAAGAGGATGTGGAGAAAAAGGAACACTTTTACACTGTTGGTGGGAGTGTAAATTAGTCCAACCATTGTGGAAGACAGTGTGGCGATTCCTCAAGGCCTTAGAAATAGAAATTCCATTTGACCCAGAAATCCCATTACTGGGTATATACCCAAAGGACTATAAATCATTCTACTATAAGGACATATGCACGCGAATGTTTATTGCAGCACTGTTTAAAATAGCAAAGACCTGGAATCAACCCAAATGCCCATTGATGATAGACTGGATTGGGAAAATGTGGCACATATACACCATGGAATATTATGCAGCAATCAGAAATGATGAGTTTGTGTCATTTGTAGGGACATGGATGAATCTGGAGAACATCATTCTCAGCAAACTCACACAAGAACAGAAAATGAAACACCGCATATTCTCACTCATAGGCGGGTGATGAAAAATGAGGACACATGGACACAGAGAGGGAAGTACTAAACACTGGGGTCTATTGGGGGGAAAAGGGGAGGGCCAGTGGGAGGGGGAGGTGGGGAGGGATAGCCTGGGGAGAAACGCCAAATGTGGGTGAAGGGGTGAAAGCAAACAGAACACACTGCCATGTGTGTACCTATGCAACTGTACTGCATGCTCTGCACATGTACCCCAAAACCTAAAATGCAATAAAAAATAAGAAATAAATAAATAAAAATAAAATATAAATTTGGAAGACATCATCATTCATATTATATTAAAAACTATAGTAAAATATCATTAACAAAATTTTGAATATAATAGAAGTGAGAAAAGGCCCAAGGACAAAATCATGGGTCATCAGGGTTATGAGCTAGAAACAGAAAAGCAATTGCTCTAATGCTGAAAGAAAAATCGGGAGTTGTGTGAGGTCTTAAAATCCAAATATTTGGCTGGGTGCTATGGCTCATGCCTGTAATCCCAGCACTTTGGGAGGCCAAGGTGGGTAGATCATGAGGTCAGGAGTTCGAGACCAGCCTGGCAAATATGGTGAAACCTTGTCTCTACTAAAAACACAAAAAGTTAGCCCGGCTTGGTGGTGTATATGTAATCTCAGCTACTCAGGAGGCTGACACAGGAATTACTTGAACCCTGGAGGCAGAGGTTGCAGTGAGCCGAGTGCCACTACATTCCAGCCTGGGCTATAGAGCGAGATTCTGTCACCAAAAAAGAAAAAAAAAAAAAAAAGCCAAATATTTGGTTAAGTAGAATGAATTTTGAGAATTGACCACTAGATTTAGCAACACAGAGATATTGACAGATTGATAATAGCAGTTTTGCTATAAAGATGGAATGAAACTGTTTATTGAGAACTTCCAAAACTAATGTTAAGAGGAGAAATTGGATATAGTATATTCAGATAATCATTTCAACAAAAACTTTCAAGGAAGAATAATACTAACAGGTGTATCCTTTAACTCAACAATTTATCTGATAATTTCATTACAATCCTAGATGAATATATATATGTGTATGTATCTGAAAAAGAAACATATTTCTCAGTAAATGAGGTTGTGCAATTTGAGGAGAACAAAATAAAAATTGATATTTAAAGTCCTTTGCAGCTAAGTATCCCAAGAAATAAATCTAAAAAAAAATAGATAATGATGCAAAGTAATCTCCATCAACTTAAGAACACTTCTGTCAACTTTGGCAAGCTGATTTTCATCAGAAGCCAATGATATGATAAGGCTATGAATAAATTTCTCGGCAGTGAAGGAAAGGAGTTGATTGGGATAAAAACTGGCATATATCTTAACCAGACAAATAAATAATCTTTTTGAATGAACAAATTTTATTTTGCCAAATGTTACACAATCCTTGCCTTTACTAACATTCCTCTTGGGAATATATTAAAATTGTAATCTAATAAATGAACATTAGCAGCAGAACTAGAATGAAAGGAACTTGGGTTTAGGTATGCAAAGCAAATTGTCTAAGTTGAATTCATAATGGCAGGAAATTACTGATATTTGTTTTATCTATACTTTTAAAGACTTGAGTACAAAAGTAACAAATTAAAAGCAATAATTTATGAAGTGAATTTACATTAATATGTGGTGAGATTATAAGAAATATATGACATATACAATGGCATAATTTTGAAAAGATATTTTTCTAGAGGTTGTACAAATCCCCTTCAGACACCTGAAGGACTATGGAATACAACAGTGATTTGAGGGATTTGATCTTACAAAGGGATCTCACTGTCATTGCAATTTATTAGATTTCACCTTAAGCTACGGTCGAAAAAATACTTACATGATCAAATATAATACACAAAAAAAACAGATTTGAAACAACAGTGAAGAAGCAATCGTTTCACTTAAATGATAAAGAATCACACAGTTTAGGCTTAAAAGATAGAGAGGCAACATCTAGTGCCAAGGTACTAAGGTTTCTGTTCTAACCGAAAGAAGATCTGGGGTATAGTGAGTGTGGGGTTGGAGATGATAAGAACAATTCTAAGGGGTAGTCAAAGGGGCAGTTGATAAGGACACTCTTTACCCTGTCCTGAATGGTATTGTATCTAGTTTTTTCCCAAGTGCAAGGGGTGGATTTGAATGTGAGATATTTCATAATCTGAATGGCAGCTGAAAAGAGCAGTCTTACCTCTCCATCTATGGATAACTATGGACAATGGATTCAAATAAGAACAAAGGTTAGTTAAGAGGCTATTCTTTTTCTCCCTGAGAAGATAATAACGGCTTGGATCAACACTAAAGAATTTCTTTTCTAGTGCAAGGTGGATGTCTCTCCCATATTAAGGCAGAGTTCTAAATGATGGATTGATGGATGCAGCAAATCACCATGGCACATATATGCCTATGTAACAAACCTGCATGCTCTGCACATGTATCTCAGAACTTAAAGTGTAATAATAATAATAATAATATAAGGCAGAGTTCTCACTTTGTGCTGAAAGAAAAACAATGCCGGGACAAATGAGAAAACTCTTAAATAGCAAGATAAAATAAAAACCTGGCCACATATTATGAACTTGTGAAGTGACACAAATGTGAAATGGAGAAAGCAAACAGGTTTATTTCCCCCATAAATTTGCAAGGATAAGACAGGGTAGAATTCTCACTTAGACATCAAGGATGGTATACATTCCAGAGACAACCATATGATGGTTCCTCATTGGCAGTTTTCCTTAGGAGAAATAAGAGAGTTTACACCAGTGGCATGAAACGTTTTATTCAGATTGACAATGATGGACTATTGATGGGTAATGGTCAGCATTATACAGTAAAAAAGAAGCTGCAAAGGCAAATCTTCATTGTGTTTTGAAGATATGATGCTATTATTAATACTTACCTGATAATGTTTACTTATATGTGAGAGATTATTTTCCTTTTCCTCTACTAAATTCAATACTATCCTGCCCATTCAACAGCACCATGTGCCCTGAACAAATACAATAACATTCTGATAAATGATATGCTGGAGCAGTAGGGCAAAGATGGGCCACAACTAAACATTCTTTGCTTGTTTGCTTCCTTTACAAACTTTCCAAGGAAAATCTGTCTCCAACATGAATCCATTTATCGCTGACAGTTGAATAAATTCACCTCAGGTACTCATTTTGTCCTCCTTTCTAACCTTCTCATTATTTCTCCATTTTGCCCGGAGGATAATAATGAGCGAAAAATTTACTTAATAGTATCTGATAAGTAAAAGAACAGTAAAAGCTGGAGCTTATACTCAGGAAGGAAAAAAATAATCCATAAATTGTCAAGTAAAATTGGACATAATAATCAACCTGTAAACTTTTAGTTCAAAGTGTTTTTTAGAATCTAAGATATCCATCTACTTCCTTTATAAAATATATTGTTCTTCAAACATTGAGGACATGTTTTAAAAAATCTATCTGCTTTAATTCAATATATTCTGATTGCTCTAGAAATAATGAAAGGTAGTTAATACCTCTTGATGAAGTAGCCATATTTTAATAAATGCATTTATTACACTAAACAACACAAGTGTATATATTATCTATATAATTATTTTGTTTGCAAGACTAACCTTCATATATGACAGTATTTATATGGACGACAGCATTCACAGCTGGACAAAAATAATTTTAAAATACACTTTTTTCTTTGTCATTCTTTTATTATTTCTTATTGTACAGTATATAAAATTGTATATGCCTTATGTTTGATTTCCTAATGATATAAATTTCTGTGAGACAGTAGGAGTTTAACTTCACAGTAGAACAACAAAGAAAACATATAGTTTGACACTTTCATGCTGGGAAAAAGATAGTTTAACTCTGTGAGGAAAAGAAAGGTTAAATTTTGAACTGTGGTGGGCCTAGAGTTTTAGAGGTGACTGAATGAGAAGCAATAAATTATGTTTGTGCAGAGGAAATGCACCATTTTAATCATGTGACAGTCAGATTTTTTATTTCAACTAATATTGTGAAATGAGTCAGCATTTTCAGAAGCACATCAATTTCTTCAAAACCCTGTCATATTTTTTAAAGTATTTGAGAGTATTTTGGTAATTACACTGATAATTTTGTGGTTGATATTCTTTTTGGAGATTACATTTGATACCTGGATGCAAATTTATATTGCAATTTGCATTTAAAAGTATATTATCTTATCTATTTTATATCAGGAATAAGTGATAATGTATATTATAAAATATTATATATAATAATAACTGCATAAAGTTGTAAAAGTAGATATACCTAGTGAAAAAAACTGACACAAATTTATATTGAGGAAGATTTAAGTAATTAATTAAACAAGGGTTAAGTTACTCATCAAACACCCATGGAGTAGGTTTCATACATATTTTATAATTAATGATCATATTTAATCCAAACACTGTGTTATCTGAGGAGAAGCTGCCATGACAATTTTTGAAAGTAATTGCTGTAAAATTAATTATATATATGTAATATATATGTTATTTGAGTTATGAAAATATATGTATTATTTTATAAATTATGTTTCTAACAGTGTAATTAGAAATTAAAATTTCTCCAAATGGAATCATTACTTATAAGGATGAAAGTTCCTTGTATGGTGACCCAAATATTCTAATTATATTATTTTCTTTATCTAGATAGTATCTTACTATAGTAGACAGGAAAACAATAGGCAATAAAACATCAGTATGATGATAGTGGTATATAGAATTAAATATTAGAATATTTACATTGATTAGCTTTTATGTATTTATTGGCAATTCATTTATATAAACAAATAATCATCAATACCTTGTCACAGACAAATTTAATAACACTCCTGGCATGTGACCTATTCAAGGTTAAAAATTTGGATGGCTTAATTTTCTTGGTCATTGTTTTCTAATCCTTTTTCCTTGACATGTTGTAGAATAAAGTGAGCATAATTAATTAATTGGCTCCCAAAAAACCATTTGTAAGTAAAAAGTTGGTGTCTGGATAATTAATTTGACAGTAAAGCCCATTTTCTATAGAGTGAGAATAATTTTCTCCTCTGCGTTCTCAAATGATTTGACAAAGACTGGCAGATGAACAATGGGATAGACCAGAAAATTATCCCATTATTTTCTCCCTCATATGCAAACACTAGAGAAATCTATTTAAAATCTCCACTTAAAGACAGAAACAATGTCAATTGTAATGAATGGGAACACTGAGATCTTTACTTCAAAAAGATTATGAATCTGTCAAAGGTAATTCTGATAGTTCACGTCAGTAGGGTGATGCTTAGAATGCCATATATTTCCATAAAGTTTGAAGAGTGAGACATAAAGGGAGCATCAAAGAATCATGGGGCAAAAGTCAAGGGTGGATGGGTCATGGCATCATTGAATTTCTTCCATGGCTTTTAACAAAGTGCTAACACAGCCTTGGCATCCCTACAGAGTAGCAGACAGACAGAGTTTGCAGCCTAGAAACTGTGAAGCCTAGTTTAGCAGCACGTATTCTGTTCCACAGAGCTGTGCCCTGGTGAGGCACTGATGAGAGTTGGTAAGAGAAAGCAGCAGGCAGTGTAGATAAGCAGATTATAACAGGCTGGCATAGAACAATTACCAAAAATGTGCTAATCATTTCCTCTTTATTCTTTCTCACAGTCCTGTGCAGCCCACAGAAATTAATGCACCAGTATTAGGAAAGATAATCTAGTTTCAGGAACCCCTAATTTACAACTAGCCTGTGGGATAATTTGCCTTAACACTGCATTAAATCCTCCACCTTTTCTTTGAAGATATTATTATTACGACTGAAATACTGGGGAAAACTGAAGCACAAGGAGGTGTCCTGCTATATTAATAATCAAAATTGAATTTAGGTTCTATTGCCTGACTTAGAAAATATCATAAGAATGTTGACTCATACAGAAATGTTAACTATTTCCTCTACTCAAGCCTCAAATGTTCTTTTTCTAATAGGACACATTACCTAATTTATTTCTAGATATATAGGAAGTCAAGATGTATAAAATATGTCTCCTTTCTCCCAGCCTGTCCCCAAAAGGATCAAACTTTCTTAAGGTGATGACTCAGACAGTTTACCAATTTCTACAACTTTTCAAAAGAAATTTTTTCTGTATAAAATAACAGCTAACACTTAACATTGGCAGTTTTTCAAGTGTTTTAAGCTATATTTCGACTCCTATAATTTCCCATATAAGATTAATATTAGCTCTATATTACAAATAAAAAATAACTGAGACACATAGTAGCATGCTCAAGATCACATAGAGAGTAAATTGGGGTGTTGCACATAAAATCAAGCTATCTAGTATCTGAAGTCTATGATCTTAACCACTGTACCATGTTAGTCTTGGTCATATATTAGTCAAATGTTAGATGTATTTTTGTCTTAGAGAGTTTGTATAGATTTTACAGACTGTGTTATTCAACTCATACTTGCCCTTCCCATATTAATGTATGTTAAATTAATTCCAAAAATGATATGGTAACTGATTTTATAGTCAGCACTCATATTTAAATTCATACAAAGGTTGTGCTTCAAAATTTCACTTATAATTAATTCCATGAATCACTTTTAGTTCTTGCCTAAGTATCTCCTCCTCAACATGGCTACCAGCATTTCCAACCCACGGCAATCTGTATTTACCTTTACTTATTTATTAGTTTTCTAGGGTTGCCATAATAAATTAACACAAACTTGGTGGCTTAAAGGAACAAATTTAAATTCTCTCATTGGTGTGAAGGCTAGAAGTCTAAAATCAGTGTCTTCAGGGGTATGCTCTACCTGGAGGCTATAGTAGACAACGCTTCTTTGTTCTTTGGTTCATGGGGGCTTCAGGAAGTCCTTGGTTTATGGCTGCAAGACACTAATCCCTGCCTCCATCCTCATGTGGCTTTCTCCACTGTGTATCTCTGTGTCTCAAATTTCCCGCTTTCTCTTATAAAGGTACCTATTATTGAATTTAGAGTTCAATTTATGTCCAAGATGATCTCATCTGGAGATTTTTAACTTAGTTGCCATTTTTCTAAATAAAATCATGTTCACAGGTTTCTGGGTTAGAACTTCAATGTATCTTTTTGGGGTATCTTTTAAACTACACTCATCTTTTTTTTTTTTTTTCTTTTATCGAACCACTTACCATTTTCTACTAAAAATATATAATTGAATTATTCATGAAATTTATTGTTTATTGTTTGTCTTCCTTGATATAATGTAAACAATATAGGTGAAGAATCTGCTTATTTTGTATACTGAAGAATCCCAAGTTTGTAGAATAAAATGTGCCTAGAATAGTATCTTTAGAAAATAGAATAATATTCTATAAAATAGGTTGAATCAATTTTTTAGACATGCAAAACCTCACTGAATATATGTTTGGGGGGTTAGATTAGTTCCATTAGTTTGGAAGTTTTTTTTTTCCAACACTTGTTTGCATCATCATCATATAAATCTGTATATTCTTACATTATATAATCACAAAGTTTCTCCTATGCATTGTCTCTCCCATCAAAAATGTTGATAGTAATGAGAAGTCAATCATGAATGAAGAGCTAAAACTAGGATTGAACAGAATATTTAGACATTTTTTAAGACAGACCCACCATGCTTATTAATTCTACAAATGTTATGGAGTACCTGATGTGTACTAAATCTTGTGCTTTGTTTTAGAACAAGTCAGAGAATCAACACAGGCCTGTCATAAGGATAGCATAGTCCATTGGAGATAAAAAACAATTAAGTGGAGGATTTCAAAGTTGTTTTCAAAGTGTTTTGGCTAAAATTTAATCAAAGTTGATATAGAAACCCTGGCTGAAGGTCTGGAAACACTTTGGTCCTTCCCAATGCTAGGATTGTTCTTTATTCTAACATGAAAGGAGTCAATCATGAGGAGACAAAAATGACAAGAAAAATTAAATAAAGTGTCAATAATTAGAGGTAATGATAAACACCGAGGGGAAATGAAAAGACCTGGGGAAGAATAAGATGTGTGAATATGAGGCAAGAATGTTGTGATTTTAGAAAAGACAGGGAAGTCAGACATTTTCTCATCATAATCCTTTAAAAACATGTAATATAAGGATTTTCACTAGTTTTGTGAAAACTCAAAATGCTACTTGCAGGCTATGAAAATAAAATAATCTGAGATATAATTAATGATTCAAACCAAAAGACTAAAACTGAGGAAGCTATATTGTTTGAAAACCTATTATCCTGCAGCATTTAACATGGCACAACAAATGTTTTCAACATGTTGCTGTAGTGTGTTCCTAAATGAATCACTGGAATCAAGATAGTTAATACTTGCTTTCTGAAATGATAAGCCTGTAGTGTCATTTGTATTAATTTACAGATGAGATTATGAATGCAGATGTTTATTTCAAAGTGATTAAATGTTATATCCCCTATTAACAAGAATGAACATCTCTCTTAAAAGAAGAAAAATCAGAAGCATGCACGAAGTAAAGATTTTCAGTCCCCGATTTTATCCATTTAAAATACTTTAAAGGCATTTGCTGATTGTGTTAAATCAAGAGTGACCAAAAAGAGATGATGGATATTGCTTTTTCAAGTAGAAAATGGCAGATACATCCTGGGTATTTATTTTCTAAGTTAGCCAAACCAACCTATATTTTTTTTTTCAAAAGGCAAACATGTCTGTTATTTTCCAAAGTCTTTATTCATATAAAACTGTCATGTACAAAATAAGCATTCATGGAATACTGAGTGTAACGGTGATACTGATGGCTGGGGATAGACAAGAAATAGAAAATGATGTAGTTTTGTTTCAGTAAACAACTAATCTAGTTGAAGTGACAAAAAATATGTTCATGCATAATATTTGTTTAGTTTTTAAAAACATTTTTGTTGATGTAAAAAAAAACCCATAGAGAAAAATGCACTTATCGTAAGTGTACAATATACTAATTTTCTTCACAAAGTGAAAATGCTATTCTTACCAGCATACATAAAAAACGATAGAGTTACTAGCACCCCAGAGACCAGCCCAAAGACCCACCTTGTCTCTTTTCAGGTCATTAGATCCTCAATTTCAAGCTCAGGTTATCAAAATGTCATGACACCTTTTATCTGTTTTGCATATTTTGTTATATAGTTTGAATTATGCAATATATATTTATCTGTATTTATTGCCATTGCTTTAATGCACTGTGAGATTTAGACATATTACTGCATATAGTTCTACATTTTTTATTCTTAGTGTTGCTTAGTGGTCCCTTGTAATGAACACACCTAAAATTCTGTACATAATCTATTATATTTTGGTATTTGTGTAATTTCCAGTTTAAAATATTGCAAAGGGCACCACTAATCATTCTCATACATGTCTTTGATAAACATATTAACATATTTCCCATGAATTTATAACTAAAGAGAAATTGCTGGCTATTTGAATGAATGTATACAGCTTCCGTGGATACTGTCAAACAATTTTCCTAAAGTATTTATCCTAATTTACTTCCTCCAGTGTCATGCTAGAGAATCAGTTGTTCCAGGCCCCTGTCAATTCTCAAAAATTTCCTTTCTTTTTTAATCTTACCATTCTAGTAGAACAAACTGAAACTTTACTTTGCATTACCCAAGGCATGATTTTTGAATAGTGTTTTATTCTACTGGTTTTTGAAGCACCCTTTAATCCAAAAGAAGGAGTAAACCACAAGGGAGCAGGTGATTAATGATCCCCATTTAACCTATTGTTAAGGAAATATTTCCATGTCCAATACAAAATTGAACACCACTGATTTATAGTAATGGAGAAGAAACAAGTTTTGTTCTAAACAAGACAGAATCAAATGTAAGTATGCTTTATTTTATTGGTATTTTCTTATCTTGCAGGACATACTTCTCTCCTAGTTTTTAATGTGTATGCTCTTATTTTGTCTTCTGATTCTCTTTCAGTTATTTCTCTCTACTTAGTATTTAGAAGGCAGTCCAATCTTGGATTGCATGCTTACCTATTTTTGTTTCTTCCTGTAAGCTCTCCCCCATCCCCCCACACATTGTATATCTCTAGCATTTATCACGGGGCTTGAAGCACAATGTATAAAACAGATATTCATGATATAAAGAAATAAGAGAGAAATGCATCGATGAATGATATTATCCATATACCTGGCCATATTTACTACCTGTAAACTGATGCCCAAAGCTCCATCTCTATTCCAGCTTTCTGAATATAGAAATGCTGTGTCATTTATGTTTTTCTCTTATTTTATTGCTCATAGGACTTCCAATACTATGTTGAATAGAAGTTGTGAGAGAAGGTATCCTTGTCTTCTGCCAGTTTTCAAGAGGAATCCTTCCAGGTTTTCCCCATTCAGTATAATATTGTCTGTGGGTTTATCATATTCACTCTTATTGTTTTGAGGTGTGCTCCTTTAATAAAGCTTACTGAGAGTTCTTAACCTGAATGGGTGTTGAAACTTATTGAAAGACTTTTCTGTGAGTATTGAAATAATTATGTGTGTTTTGTGTTTAGTTCTGTTTATGTGGAAAATCATATTTATTGATTTGAATATGTGAATGAATCATGCATGCATCCTGGGGTGAAGTGTACTTAATCATGGTGGATTAGCTTTTCAATGTGCTGTTGGATTCAATATGTAAGTATTTTGTTGAGGATTTTGGCATCAATGTTTATCAAGGATATTGGCCTGAAGTTTTCTTTTGTGAGTGTGTGTGTCTGCCAGATTTTAGTATCAAGATGATGCTGGCCTCATAGAATGAGGGGGAGGAGTCCCTCCTCCTCAATATTTTTGAATAGTTTTAGTAGGAATGGTAGTACCAGTACTTCTTTGTACATTTGGTAGAATTCAGCTATGAATCCATCAGGTCCCAGGCTTTTTTTGGTTGATAAGATATTTATTACTGATTCCAGTTTTGGAGCTCATTATTGGTCTCTTCAGGGAATCAATTTCTTCCTAGCTGAGTCTTGAGAGGGTGTATGTATTCAGGAATTTATCCATCTTTTCTAGGTTTTCTAGTTTGTGTTTGTAAAGGTATTTGTAGTAGTTTCTGTTTGTCATTTTTATTTCTATGTTGTCAGTAGTAACATTTTATTTGTCAATTATTATGGTGTTTTTTTGGATTTTCCCTCTTCTCTGTTAGTGTAGTTAGTGGCCTACTTTATTAATTTTTTTCAAAAAACCAACTCCTGGATTTGTTGATCTTTTGAATGGTTTTTCATGTCTCATTTTTTTTAGTTCAGTTCTAATTTTATTTATTTTTTGTCTTCTGCTAGCTTTGGAATTGATTTGTTCTTGCTTCTCTAATTCTTTCAGTTGTGAAATTAGGTTGTTAATTTTAGATCTTCCCAACTTTTAGATATGGGGATTTAGTGGTATGAATTTCCCTCTTAACACTGCCATAGCTGTGTCCCAGAGATTCTACCATATTGTATCTTTGATGTTTGTTCTCATTATTTTCAAATTACTTCTTAATTTCTGCCTTAATTTCATTATTTACCCAAAAGTCATTCAGCAACATGTTGTTTAATTTTCATGTAATTGCATGGCATTGAATGATTTTCAGAGTCTTGACTTCTGTTTTTATTGCACTGTGATCCAAGAGTATGTTTGGTATAATTTCAATTGTTTTACATTTGTTGAGGATTATTTTATGTCCAATTCTCTGGTTAGTTTTAGAGTATGTACCATGTGGTGATGAGGAGAATGCATACTCTATTCTTGGGGGATGGAGAGTTCTATAAAGGTCTAACAGATCCATTTTATCCAATGTTGAGTTTAAGTCTTGAATACCTTTTTTAATTTTATGCCTCAATGATCTAATACTTTCAGGGGATTGTTGAAGTCTTCTACTATTATTGTGTATGAGTCTGTGTCCCTTTGTAGGTCTCCAAGACCTTGCTTTATGAATCTGCTGTTCCTATGTTGGGTGCCTATATACTTAGCATAGTTAGGTCTTATTGTTGAATTGAACACTTTATTGTTATGTAATGTCCTTCTTTGTGTTTTTTTATCTTTGTTGGTTTGAAATCTGTTTTGCCTGAAATTAGAATGGGAACCTCTGCTTTTTTTGATTTGCTTGGTAGATTTTTCTCCATTCCTTTGTTTCAAGCCTATGAGTATCATTACCTATAAGACTGGTCTCTTGAAGACAGCATACCAGTGGGTCTTGCTTTTTCATCCAGCTTGGTACTCTATGTCTTTTAAGTGAAACATTTAGCCCAATTGCATTAAAGGTTAGTAGTGATATGTGTGGATTTGATTCTGTCATTGTGCTGTTAGCTGGTTGTTATGTTTGCTTGTTTGTGTGGTTGCTTTACAATGACAGTGGTCTGTGTGTTTAAGTGTATTTTTACATTAGTTGATCTTTCCTTTCTTCATTTAGTGCAGTCTTTGCTTTATACATTTAATGTTCCTTTCAAAAGTTCTTGCAAGGCAGGTCTGGTGGTAATGCATTACCTCAAAAATTGCTTATCTGAAAAGGATCTTATTTCTCCTTCACTTAAGAAGCTCAGTTGTTCTGTATATAACATTATTGGTTGATGATTCTTTTATTTAATAATGTTGATTATAGACCCCCAATATCTTTTGGCTTATAAGAGCTCCCCTGTTAGCCTGATGGTGTTGGCTTTGTAGTGACCTGTCCTTTCTCTTTAGCATCCAAGTAAGAAGGGAGGAAGACAAACTATGTCTTTTTGCAGATGACATGATTATCTAGAAAACCCCATACTCTCAACCCAAAATTTCCTCCAGCTGATAAACAACTTCAGAAATGTTGTAGAATACAAAATCCATGTACAAAAATTGCTAGCATTACTATATACTAACCAACAGCCAAATTGATAACCAAATCAGAAACACAATCCCATTCACGGTTTCCACAAAAAGAATAAAATACATAGGAATACAGCTAACCAGGGAGGTGGAAGATCTCTAAAATGATAATTACACAACACTGCTCAAAGAAATCAGAGAAGGCACCAATAAATGGAGAAAACATTCCATTCCAATGGATAGGAAGAATTGCTATTATTAAATATATTGACCAAAGGAATTTACAGACCCAATGCTATTCCTGGCAAACTACCAAAGATATTTTTCACAGAACTAGAAAAATTTATTTTAAAGTTTACATGGAATCAAACAAGAGCCTAAATAACCAAGGCAATCATAATTGAAAAGAACAAAGTTGGAGGCATCCTCTTACCAGGCTTTATACTGCAGGGCTACAGTAATCAAAATAGCATGATGTCGGTACAAAAACAGACACAAGGGTAGTGGAACAGAATAAACAGCCCATAAATAAGTCTACACACCCAAGATAATCTGATCTTTGGCCACACTGATAAAAAAAGTAATGGGGAAAGGACTCCCTATTCAAAAAGTGGTGCTGGAATACCTGGGTAGCAATATGTAGAAGACTGAAACTGGTTCCCTTCCTTACACCATATACAACTCAAGATGAAGTAAAGACTTAAATGTAAAACCTCAAACTATAAAAACTCTGGAAGACAACTTAAGCCATACCATCTTGTACATAGGAATGGGCAATGGTTTCATGACAAAGACATCAAAAGCAATTGTAACAAAAGCAAAAATTGACAAGCAGGATCTACTTAAATTGAAGAGCCTCTGCAAAATGAAAGAACTATCAATAGAGTAAAGAGACAATCTTCAGAATGGGAGAAAATATTTGCAAACCATACATTTAAAAAAGATCTAATACCCAGCAGCTATAAGGGACTTAAACAAGTTTACTAGGGAAAAACAAATGATCTCATTAAAAAGTAGGCAAACAACACAAACAGACTCCTTTTAAAAGAAGACATACATGTGGCCAACAAGCATATAAAGAGCAGCTTGATATCACTGATTATTAGAGAAATGCAAATCAAAACCACAGTGCGATAACATCTTATGCCAGTCAGAAGGGTGACTATTAAAAAGACAAAAAATAACAGATGCTAGTGTGGTTGCAGAGAAAGGACACTCTTACACTGTTGTTGGAAATGTAATTGCTTCAACCATTATGGAAAGCAGTCAGCATGGCGTTTCCTCAAAGAGCTAAAAAAAGAGCTACCATGCCCAGTGATCTCATTAGTGGGTATGTAGCTAAAGGAATATAAATTATTCTACCATAAAGACACATATATGTGTATGTTCATTTCAGCACTATTCACAGGAGCAAAGACATAGAATCAATATAAATGCCCATCAATGACAGATTGGATAAAGAAAATGGGGTACATATTAACCATGGAATACGATGCAGTGATAAAAAAGAATGAGATTATGTCTGTTGTGAGAACATGGATGGAGATGCAGGTTATTATACTTAGCAAACTAACACAGGAACAGAAAACCAAATACTGTATGTTACACTTATAAGTTGGAGCTGAATGATAAAAATGTATAAAGACAAAGATGGAAAAAATAGACACTGAAGTCCTCTTGCTAGGAGAGGGAGGGAAAGCAGAGTAGCATAAAAGATAACTGTTGGTTACCAGGCTTCATACTGGGTGATGAAATAATATATACAACAAAGCTCCATGACACATGTTTACCTATTCATGTAGGCTCAAACCTAAAATAAAAGTTAAAAATAAAAAAAAGAAATGCTTGTGGGGATCACTCCTGTGTGAGGCCCCTAGTAAATGGGCCTCGCCATACGGTGAGCTTGAGCCCGGATGCAGATGGGGGAGTCGAGCTGAGGGAAAGCAGGAACTGAGAGAGGGACTATGTTATTCTAAATAATTAACAGACATTACTTTGTGGATATGAGGACTTGGGAGGCAATGTGACCACTTTTGGCTTCTTGTGGTTTATTGCTTGATTGTGTTCATTTTGGACCCTTGTCATTTTCATTGTAAAATATTAAGTATTTACACTTAGTAACTTACTTATAGTAACTTACTGGGTGTAACTGTAACTTACTTACCATAACTTACTGGGCGTTACTGTAAATTACTTACCTTGACCTATTGGGGGTAACCTACTTACTGGAAGTAACTTACTTACTGGGCGTAACCTACTTACTGGACTTAACTTACTTACTGGGTGTAACTTGCTTACTGTAACTTAAGTACGTTGATCTGGCATAAACAACTTTGACTTCAGAAAAGTATATAATGAAACGTATTGCAAAAATAAAATTGCTGCTCGGACATAGCCTAAGCAAGCCCTCCAGACTCCACTTTCCTTTATTCTTTCACTTCCATGCACTCTCTCCCTCAGGTTGAACGAGACCTCTACGTTGGCGGTCTCGGGGACTCCTGCAGGTTGGTACTCCCCTGGCAGACGTGCCAGACCCCAACAAATGCTATGTGATGTTGTTTTTAATTTTGTTGCCTTAAAGTGTTCTTAACAATAAAATAGTTTAGTTTTCTATTTTAAAAGTCATATACTCTCAATTTAAATATTGCAAACTTACCTCAAATACTACAATTTATTTTCCAACTAAAAGTAATTTCTGAGGTGTATGCATATGTTCAACTCATCAGATTGTATACATTAAATATGTTCAGTTTATTTGTATATCAATTATACCTCAATAAAGCTATTTAAAAATGAATGGAGTGTATATGACATATATATGTATATTTATCACTCATATGCATATATAGTCATATACTTATAATTCATATGTATTACATATATATGAATGATACCAATCTTACACACACACACACACTCACTCACACAAACATACACACTATATGAATGTCTTTAAGAACTCTTTCATACTAATGCCAGAAACCTCAGTATAAAGTTTACTTTATCTTGAGGCATTAAAATATATTGTTTTCACATGTGATATAAATTAAAAAAATAAAGTCATGTTAATAAATTTGGTTTCTAGTATTGAATTGCTACAACAAGATATGGCTTCAGGGAATTCAATTAAACTCCATCAATTTCATTTTTCTCTTCTATAAAATAATTATATTTGACTACATGATCTCTAAACTATTTTGCCTTAAAAATACAAAGCAAAATCAACATTTTTAAATATACCATTATAATATTTTATACTGATATTTTTTGTTTTCTTCAGTATGATGGCAGCAGAAGGACTTGAAAATATAAGATACTTAGTTTATGGAGAAGATTGAAGAAGAAAGGAATTTTTTGGAAGACAAGAGTGGTATCATTTTGAGGAGTTGGAATGAAAGATATTCTTTACCTTTTTGTAGTTTTTTGTGCAAACTACTTTCAAGGCCAAGATATTCAAAGTCAAATTTTCTTTAATGATTTTTAGATTTTGACTTATGACTTTGGTTAAATTTGTCTTTACTTTTGTTTAAGTAAAAACTGTGCTATTCATTCAATAAAGACTTCTGTTTCTCTTTTATGGCAATGAATGTAATCTGCCACTCCTACCTTAGGTTCAGAAAATCACAAATATGTGTAGAGATTAGAAGTAACATAAATTAAAAAATTAAAATTGGATAGAAGATGGAGCTTAAAAATCCAGATAACTACCTATAATAACAAGAACTACACACTCATTTCTACTTTAACCTTGAACAAGTTCACCTTGAGACAGAGACTGTATTTGAGGAGTGATGAGTTGTTTGGAGGACTCTGACCCCACACAAGAATATCAAGGCAAACAGAACACAAACTAAATAAACCAGAAAACCATGTATTCTAATGCTCTGTACTAACTTCGGAGCTTAGCCATATTTTGCTTTTTAAATTTCTGGTCTATAATTGTTGCTCAGAGACAAAATAAAGGAAACCATTATTTTTTAGAAATCTGTGACAAAAAATTTACAACTGCCAATATCTGACAACTCCATGTAATGAACCTTTCTGCTTGTCTGAATTCCTCTACAATGAACTTTGGCCATGCTAATCTCATTGCTTATGGCTCAGTTTAGTAAATCCCAGAGGCCTACCTCATTAAAAAAAAAAGCGTAAATTTCTCCTAGTGGAATACAGATTGTGAAATGCCATTCACATATATATTTTCAATATGTTGACAATTTGGGATTTTTTAAGTCTGCTACAGCTCTTGCAGGGAATGACTGTCACTATCACTGTGGCAGCCAGATTGACTGAACAGCCACTACTTAGAAAAGAGATACCATAACAAAGCAAGCACTGGCTATTAAAGTTTCTGCCTGGAAATCACACTTTCACTTATATTTTATTAACCAAAGAAAAGCAGAGCTGAGAACTAAGGTATTGGAAAACACACAAGAAGATGTAGTAAAATAAATGTGAAAATAATTGACAACAGAGATCTAGCTCTCTCTAGTATTTCACAGCCTTCTGTTCCTCTTATAATATCTAGAAATGTCTTAGTATTTGTTCCATCGCTTGCATACTTTTCTCGTGGCCACATTATAAAACTTCTCTCTTTTACTTCTTTAGCTTTGACATCTACGCTTAGGTGACAGAAAACTTTCAGCAATTTTCAAAAGTCTCTGAACTTCCTTTTGCATCTAACCCTTAATAATTCCAATTTACATGGATTAGACACCCAGTCTCACCTGGTGAACTATTCATCTAATCAGTGATGCTTAAGATAGTGTCTAACTATCTGTTCATCAAAAATTGCACACATTCTTCATTTTATTTGTGCACCTTCTACTTCACAATTATATTGTCTGTAGATACAAGTACTGGGTAAAGACAGTCCTTTGATTGCAGAACACAACAAATATTAGATTCTGCAGGAAAATCTTTTGATAACAGAAACAGAATGATGAGGAGAAGAAAAAAATTCAATGAGAAAATTAAGTGCTGAAACTGATATAAACAAAAAAATATATACAAATCATAAGATCACAACTCAATTTTATCAGCACAAAGATACTGAAAAAGAACATTAAGAGAACCACAGAAGTACACTTGTGTCCTCTTTCCACTCTTTCCCCAGGTGTAACTATCATGATGACTTGTATTGCCACTTAGTTTGCATTAAATTAAAAGAACCATAAAGTGTGTAATTGTTTATGTCTGACTAACTTCATGTAATATTGTTTTCTTGTGTCATATCACTCTGTATACTTGTAGATGTTTTATTGCAATATAACATCTGATTGCATGAATATCCCACAATTTTATGTAACTCTTTTTCTGATAACGAATATTTAGGTTGTTTACATTTTGGTGATATTCTGAATAGTACTGTCAGAAACATTTCTGTACAATACTTTCAGTTATATGCCTGCATTTTTGTATATGTAAAGTCTGAAATAAGATTATTGAGTTGTAGTGTATGTCTATGTACACCTTTGTAGATACCTCTGGAGAGTTCTCCGAAGAGGTTAGACCAATTCATGCTGCCTCAATTAATACCTAATAGATCCAATTGCTCCATATCCTCACCAACATCTATCACCTATCTTTTCCATTTTAGCTAACCTGTTCTATCTGCAATTGTATTGCATTTTGTTTTCTTTTCTGTATAAATTTAAGGAGTGCAAGTGCAATTTTGTTACATGGTTATATTGCATAAGGAAGTCTGAGCTTTTAGTGTATCCATCACCTGAATAATGTACATTATATATATTAAGTTTTCATTATCTACGTACCTCCCAACCCTCAACTCTTCTGAATTTCAAATGTCTATCATTCTACACTCTATGTCTATGTCCATGCATATACATTAGCTCCCACTTATAAGTGAAAATATGCAGTATTTGACTTTCTGTTTCTGAGTTATTCCATGTAAGATGAAATTCCCTGAGGAATAACGATTTTAAAAAGCTTTCAAATATATGTTTTTTAATGAAGTGTCTTTTAAAATCTTTTGCCTTGATTTATATAGAATGTTTGTTTTTCATGTATAGGATTTCCTTTTATACCCTTTATAATCATGTACCGTATCATATAATCATATCTCTATTCACATTTTGTGTTTATATTAATATATTTGTATACAGAATACATATTCTTACATCTATTATCATAAAAGTGCTATCCAAATGTGTAGTTTCATTTTAATCTTTTTAATTACGTCTTTTTATGAACATAATGTTCTTTTTTGATGTAATTTGATTAATTACTTTCCTTTGCAGTTGTTTCCATCTTGTTTAAAATATTGTGAATAGCAAGTAAAGAAAATGTTTATTTGAATTCTACAAGTCTTATTATTTGTTACCTCAGCATTTCATTTGAATTTCATATCTAATTAAATTTTTTGTGTGTATGGTATGAAATAAGACTAAAGATTTAGTTTTTCCATATAGATATATAATTAATTTAGCACCAGTATTGAAAATACCTTTCTTGCAACAGGTTAAAGTGGTAATAATTTAGTAGTTAAATAGCTAATAATATATTTGTAATCTGTTTATAATTTCTAATTATGTTTGATTGGTTTATTAGATCCTTATGTCATGAATAACTCATGGTCTTAATTTAAGAATAAGCTTTCATAGTTTTTAAATCTCCAACTTTATTTTTCCTCATCAATACTGTCTTAAATATTCTTAGATGTTTCTGGGCCTGGTTGCTCACACCTGTAATTCCAATACATTGGGAGGTCTAGGTGAATGGACCACCTGAGGTCAGCAGTTTGAGACCAGCCTGACCAACATGGTGAAACCCAGTTTCTACTCAATATAAAAAAATTAACCAGGAATGGTGATGTGCACCTGTAGTCCCAGCAACTCAGGGGGCTGAGGCAAGGGAATCACTTGAACCTGGGAGGCAGCAGTTGCAGTGAGCCAAGATGATACCCTTGCACTGCAGCCTGGGCAGCACAGCATGACTTTGTCTCAAGGAAAAAAAAAAAGAAATATATGTATTCTTAGATGTTTACAGTTCTAATAAATTTTAGAATAGCTTTTTGATTTTCACAAAATTATTTATTGGAAGTTTTTATAATTATTTTGTATTTGACACATAATATTTTACATATTTATGGAATACAGAGTGATATTTTAATACATGTATCCATTGTGTAATAATAAAATCAAGATAATTATCAAATTTATCACCTCAAACATTTATTATTTCTTTGTGGAGAGGGAATTAAAAAACCATCTCCACTAGCTATTTTTATATATGCAGTATATTTTTTCACTATTTTTACCCTACTGTAAAATAGAAAACTGGAGTTTATTCCTTCTATCTAACTGTAACATTGATTGGAATTACATAGACTCTATTGATAAACTGGTCTGGAAAAAAATATTTTTTATTGGTCCTGGCACGGTGGCTCAAGCCTGTAATCCCAGCACTTTGGGAGGCCGAGGCGGGTGGATCACGAGGTCAAGAGATCGAGACCATCCTGGTCAACACGGTGAAACCCCGTCTCTACTAAAAATATGAAAAAATCAGCTGGGCATGATGGTGTGTGCCTGTAATCCCAGCTACTCGGGAGGCTGAGGTAGGAGAATTGCCTGAACCCAGAAGGCGGAGGTTGCGGTAAGCCAGATCGCGCCATTGCACTCCAGCCTAGGTAACAAGAGCAAAACTCTGTCTCAAAAAATTATATATATGTAATATATATTTTATTGTCTAAAACATATATATTTTATTTTATAGAACGTTTCTTTTTCATATAGAAGTTTATATTAATGGCTATATTCTTCCAACTCCAAAAGATGTGATTCATTGTTTTCTAACGTATTCTTTCTCCTGAGAATTTAGCTATTAGCCTTATTGTTGATTCATTGAATATTATGTATCATCATTTCTCTGTGGCTCCCTTAGGTGATTTTTGTCTTTGTCCTTCTTTGATTTTTAGCAGATGGACTATGATGTGACTAGTAATCTTCCTTTGTATTTAACTTGGTTTTTGTGTATTGGTGTTCTCAAGCATGAAGTTATTCATTATCTTTGAAAGATTTTCAACCATTATTTTCTAAGATTCTATCCCATTCTCATTTATTCCTATCCATCTGGGATTCCAATCACTTTTATATTAGATATGTTAGTTATGTACTTTGCTGTTTCTTGTCCCCTTATTTTCGTTTTTTTTTTTTTTTGAAATTGGGTTCTTGCTCTGTCAATCAGACTGGAGTGCAGTGGCACAATCAGAGCTAACCGTATCCTTGAACTCCTGTACTCAAGACATTCTCCTGCCTCAGCTTTCCAAGTAGCTGGAAATATAGGCATAAGCAAGAAAGGCTCAATAATTTTTAAATTTTTTTAGATACAGAGTCTTGCTATTTTGTCCAGGCTGGTGTTGAACTCCTGGGATTAAGTAATCCTTCCACCTCAGCCTCCCAAAATGCTGGGATTACAGACATGAGCCACTGTGCCCCACCCCTCACTATTTTTTCTCTGTGTTTCAGTTCAATAATTGTGTTTGCTGTTATTTCTGTGGAAATTAATTTCTTAATTATATTTTTTCTATAATTTTTTTATATTTTTAGATTATAATTAATTGATAAAGTTATTCTGCTTTTGATATATTTTCTATCTTTGTGTCTAGAATCTCTACTTACTAAGTAAAGTTATTTAAAAATTATTGTCTCCTAGCATTAGTTTACAGGTATGTACATTGGTAAGTTCAGAATTGTAAATCTGAGAAGAATCTCTTTTGATTATTTACTGCTTTTGGTGTGATAAGATAAAAAATTAATAGCTAAGTTAGAGGAGCAGATATATGAAGATTTAGATGGAAGGGAGATATGTGAAATGGTTGTCTCAGTTATCAAGATACAGAATATCATAGGGCAATACAGTAGGGTAATGCTAAACACATGCTTTATACACAATTTCTCATAGGCTCTCAATGCTTTCTGCATTGTCCTCCATGAAACAGAAAATCATAAACTGTGAGTACTATCTTTAATATTCCATGTCTGAAAGACAGAACTACCATTAGACATTCAAGCATCCTTTTCTAAATGAGAATTTTGCCTTTTAGGATTTTAGATTCATGACATCAGTAGTTATAAACCATTATTCTTCCTCTTCACCAAAGAGTTCAAAACATATACCTATTGTTCAAATAAAGGTTTTATATTCCCCTTCTTGTCAGAATTTTTTCCTTTCACTACTGAATTATGTGAACTAAAAAGGCAAATACACCAGAATTCATCAATATAAATATTTAATGATGTAATGCTTTCAACAAAAGGCAAATGTTGCTTATATATTTCACAGATAAGTTATTTTTCACTTTTTTCTTAAGTTTTTAAAATATTTTCTGCAAGATGAGCACTTTCCGAAACATAAATATCTAATCAACAATTTTGCAGAATGAGTTACAATATGGAATGAGTTATACTTAATAAATACTTCACTGTTTTTCATGTGTCTGTGATTCAAAGAAAGTAACATTTTAGAGGATAACAATCTACACCTATAGTCTTAGTGTTATACAAATTTTTAAAAGCTATAAACAATGGCCATTGCTGAAATTAAGATATGTTTTAAAAATGTCAAGTATATAATAAATGATCAAAACAGGGATGTGCTCTCCAATATAATTAATTTTTGGAGTCATTTCTGTGAGAATATTAATCCTTACTTGCTTTCATCAAACATACAGAAAATGGTAGTATAACAAACATTTCAAATTAGAGAAGATAATACAAATACGAGGATACTTAAGTATCAATAATTTGGCACGATAGACCTATTAAAGTATATTACAAATACATGTGTGTTTATTTGAGACTAATTTCTACTGAAATAAGAAAATTATGTACTTAAAAGATTCATTAACAAGTGCACTGTGTCATATGTGGAACCTGATATAGGAATTCACTCAGTTACTACTAGTAACCAGTGAAGCTAGCAACCAATTATTCAATATTATTATTTATCGAGCACATATATGTGCCTAAAATAATAGAGAATACATACTCTCAGGTAAAATACACATATCTTTTAAATTTATTTATCACATATAACTGTCAAGACATTTAGTAAGAGACTGGTATAATAAGAATTTCTATAATAAAAGCAATATAAATATGGTAGTCTATATTTTTTTTAAGGTAGAAGAGTATGGTGAATAAAGATGAACATTTAGAGATATATTACAAGACTGAAATATATCTCCAGGACCGTAAAGACTTATTGAAGAATATTGTTCTCCCTCCTGAAGTTTCTTCTGACACCTACTAGTATATGTACTTTAGATATAATCTCTAGCAATTTTATCATAAAATAAGGTGGTTTTTATAATGCACTTATTTCCTAATTCCAGATAAGATGAGGATCTTATTAAATAAAGACAATGTGAGAAAAACTGTTAATTAAAGAGATGCCACAGTGGATTTTGCATTTTTAAATAGAAACAAGTAAATGACATGCTTTGAAATACCAGAGAACTTTAGCATGTATTTAAAATGGTTATTTTCTCTGTTACAGTGGAAATACTAAAATATGTTATCTAGAATACACTAGTTTTCATTACTAAACAAAAGGAAAACATGTACTTCATATAGAATTATCAAGTATATTGCCAAAAACATAGTTGGACTTTTCTCTTTTCTCCATCTTATAGATTTATCAGAAAGTTTCAAAAAGTTGTGAAATATGTCTGTGCCCATATTTTATATACATAGCCATTTAACCATGTTGGTTCATCACAAAGTTTCAAAAAAATTATGAAATATGTCTGTGCTCATATTTTGTCCACATAGCCATTCAACCACTTTGCAGCATAAAATTAGTAAAATATTTTGAAAGTTTGAAAAATAAAAATCAAACTAATTAAATGATGTTACAAGTTCATATCAATATATAGAATAGAAGGTAATATCTTCTGGCATTTATAATTCAAAATATCACTTAATTGCCTAAATTTAACTTTTATACAGCAATGACCCTAACATAACAATGCCTCCAAATGTTTTAAATAGTTAGATATTTACTAAGATATGGAATTATAGTATATATCTACATCCATTGCTCATAATATCACTATTTAGTTATTTTTCTGTGTCTGAGAAAATGTTACTAACACCTTCAACTGACATGAAACAACAAAAATAGTATCTGTGATGAAATGCACAGTTTGTAATTTTTATAGAAATTGGAATTCATTGGATAGTAAAAGGTTTTGTCTACTGTGGGGGCAACCTCAATGCTTCATTTTGAAAAAGGACCTTAATTTTTTTGACTTGAATATTTGAAATTATTTTTGTCTAACTTGGTTGATATTTTAAAAGGTATTGTCCTTTGGAGAGGTAAATCTATAATACATGCGGAAAAGCAGTATAAAATGTTATCATTAGGACACTTACTGATTACAATATATGTCATTAAGCTCTTGAGGAGGAGAGGAACTCACACCAGTGTTTAAGGTATAACTCAGAGTTATGTCAGGGTTAAGGGCTGAGATTCTGGAGTCCATAGGCCTTAGTTAAAATCTTGAACTCATATATACTAGAGAGGTGATCTTAAGGAAGAAACTGTAACAGAATGTTAAGTTGGTACTCATTCTAACTCAGTTTTTATGAGGTCCTAAGTTTAAGTGTTCTGTACAACTGTTCAGTTAGTACATTAGAAATAGGTGGTAAAATGCTAACTTTGTAACATTAAGCAACCCATGCACTTCTAGAGAATAATAAGGGTTACGGATGCAGAAACCTCAAAGTGAGACTCTGAGTAAGGATGACAGACTGCCTGGGCTGCACCTCATTTGGGTGCAGAGTAAGAGCTTCTTCCTTAACTCATGTCAACTGAAAGCAGATTGGAACAGCCAAAGGGGAGGCTGAGCGCATTTACTCACTGGTAAACTGATGATTAACCCATTCTTGGAGAATCTGAAGACAAAGGATTTTGAATACCAAAATGAAGAGGCATAGCAGAGAGAAAAAGAATAAGCTGCATTGGAACAGACTACATTATTATGCCTATATATAACATTAAAAATATGTACTTAAATATATATGTATATATTATCTTGTTTATATACTGAATATGTAATATTAAATATTACATAATAGTAAATGTTACATATTATATACGTCCATATTAAATATTTAACATATATATTTAAACACATACATGTATTTTTCTTATGTATAATGCCATCTTTTATATAAATAATATAATTATTATTTGGATATGATTGATTCTGAGCCATGCTACAGAGGAGAAAGCTTACCTGGTGCCATTTTAAATCCTATCCAAAAGATCTTTCTGAAAGATAATACATAAACCTGTATTATGAAATTATTCTCTTTTAAGAGAATTTTTGTTCTATTGGTTAAAGAATATCCAAATTCTTTAGTTTAAATGCTATTATAATCATATGATTATTGTCATGAGGCATTTATAAGATAACTCTAGTCTGTAAAACAGCAACTGCCCCAACTAGATCAGCAAATGCTTTTGTCGCCTTTATTTATTTCACATCCTTTTTTTTTTTTTTTTTCATTCCAATAATGAAAGATTTTATTTTTGGCAAAAATTTGAATAATAGCTTGAGGATTATTGATTCCTATATTCAGTGATAGCAATTGGTAAATTCATTAAATATGCCACAAAAAGAGTTTTTGGCTGTTAACAGAATTTAAGATTATCATACATATTTATGTTTACACAGTTTTCTTTCTAATCTCTTAGAATAGTGGGGCTGGGATGGGTACGTGATTCAGAAGTGTGGGCAGTGACATATCAAGCAACAGGAAATAATTTCAGAACATAATATTATCATAAGAAAATGAAAACAAAAGAGAAAATAATGAATCACATTAGATTTTTTCTCAAAAATTATAAATGCACATTGAAGACAGAGATTAAATATTTACTAAATCATTTTCTGAAGTTTGTAAAAGTTGTTTCAGCATATTTTTGAAGAAATTTTATTAGCATCACCTCTTACATGTTTTCAGCTTTACATTTATTTTATTAATATTTTCTGATGTGCTGTTTTGGTTCTTCACCCACTATGACTCTATATCATTTCTACTATAATCTATATATACATATATATTTCCCCTTAATATTTACATTCCTTCATATGTAAGTTTATCAAGCAAATTACTTCTTCATTCACCTATGTTTCAAAATTTACACTTAATTTTGAGAGCAGTAAAAAAACCTATTTATTAAAAGTATATATTTTCTATCCCCTTTAAATATTTTTTCAAAGCATTATGATTAATGCTTTGAATATGTACTATCATACTTTTCACAGTTATAAAATTAGCATGAGTATAATGGGTTTTTTTCTTTATTATATATACTCCGACCAACTATCAATATGACAATTCCAAAATATGGAAATTATGCATGCATTTTTGTAGAAATTATTCTTTCAAATAAGAAAAAAAATGAAAATATGATCCATTTGGAAATTTTAGAGAATTCAGGAAGACATTAGTAAAAAATATATACCGTATTTACTGTTCATATCAAGGTAGTATGACATAGTGGGAAAGGACCAGGGTTCGTTGTAAAAAATCTATTGACTTATTCTGGATTTTTCCCTGAATGCATGTACAAACTTCGTTAGGTAATTTAATCTTTATCTGTTTTTGTCAGCTTCCTCTAAACAAAGAGTGAAAACTAGTAGATATTTATGGTACTTCTAAGACCTCTATTATTTTGGCAATGTAACCTTCTATATACTTATTATTCTAACTTTAAGATTTGTATCTATTTTGCACAGACTTGAGCAAGTGAAATGCCTCTCTTGATAGTCTTTTATCCAAGTGAACTGTCACTTATCAAAACTTTCTTATACTAGATAGACCATTTGCGTGGCTGCTGACTTTACAGGTGAAATGAACTGGCTTAAAGGGGATCAGAAGCACAGTATATAAAAAATGCAGGATGCTGAAAAGAGTCGTCCAACTGTTTCTCATTGTTGAACCTTGACTGAATATTCCAGTACTACTAGTTAAGGATAGCATGTCTGTCATCTCCATCATACAGAATATTCACTGTCATCTCCATCATACAGAATAGCCACTTCAATGAAATAACCTACAACAATGATAAATATGTGATGACAAGATAGTTGAAAACAATATAAAATAAAATATAAACATTTTCATTTGAAAAGAAATAATACAAAGTATCTGTAAGTTTCTGACATTTCAATGTACCATGTGTGCTTTTTAATCTGTTCTTATGTTCTTTTATGTAATATGCAAAGATATAAAATACTGATCCTTTGGTTTAGACTTTTAAATATTAGTTATGCATCATTCTTCCTTTGCTTGATTTCATTGTATGAATTAATTTCACTTTTTTTGATACTTTTATTATATGCTTTCTCCTTCTTTATTTGAAAATGACTTTAAACATTTTAAATGTTAACTGGTTTGTCCTTATCTTTGGTAGTTCCCTTTACATCAGGGCTTATCTCTGTGATGCCAGACATTTCATCTGACACATGCCTTAATTAACACTAACATATGTGCTCTATTAAGCACACAATGGGCTGTTGATAACTTTAAAACTTGAACCTTTGGTTTTAGGGAAAAAAGATGGCAAAATATGCCAAATTTAGATTATTTTATGTTGGGGAAAGCAGCAAAGGAGAAAGGATTTACAGAGTGCCTACATAAATTGGTTATGAATAGCATATAAACAAGGAATAACAAACAGCAGAAGGCTGCAGAAGGCCTCTGAGGAGGAAGCCCTCTCCATCCCTCTTGTTCTGGTGTAGGATGACCTAGGCTCTCTTACCATAAACATTGTGCTCAAGGACATAAAACCCCTTCGTAGCACTATGACGTAGCCAGACTTGTAGGCTCTTTGCAAGGCCCAAGTTCCACCAGCTGCACATAGATGATACGTTAAAGATAACCACATGTTCTTGTTTTGTAAAACTCCCAAACCACCACTGTTATCTAACTTTAGAATGATACACTGGTTCTGGCTCACTGATTCAGTTCCAGCTCACTGATTCACTCCACCATCACCCTCTCCCCACCATCACTCCATCTCTACCCTGTAGATCAAAGTGACTGTAATCAATAAATAGAGTGGATGCTCAGAGCTCAGGGCCTTCGCTGCCTCCTCCAGAGGCATCACTTATTACAGTGATAGTCCCCCGGTCCCACTGTCTCTCTTAATCTGTCTTTTTCTCATTCCTTTGTTGCCACCTAACTTGGGGTATCCATGGGTGATCTAGGGCTGGTTATCAGAACTTGAGGTCATAAATAAATAATTTCTGTTTCTCAGTAGGTATAAAACCACTTAATAACAGCAACAAGAGTTCTCATATTAGAAATAATATTTCCTAAATACTTTAAATCCATTTTGTCTGATATCTTATTCTGAAAAATCTGTATATTTTCTTATTGAATATGTAATTTGTTGCATAATTACCATTTTATTCAATAGGAGCTATAAAATAATTTCAAAAAACACATATTGAGAGTAGGAAGGGATAGCAGAAAACTGGTAAAATTATTTTATAATATATTCTAGAACATGTTATGCATGCATCATTTTCTATAATGAGAGAAAAAGACTAGCCATTATAAGGAAGATAACCAGATTTTTCTATATAAGAAGAAATTTATTCCCAAGTTATTTCTGAATTGTCCCATACTACTTTTTCTCCAATTATTCCAGATTTTATCTAAATAAATTTCATCTTAATATCATTGCTCCCAAAGAAATAACTTCTTCAAATATTACATATTAAGTATATATTTTAATTATATTAATCATTAAATTACACATTGCAAAGCATGTGTATTTTTGGTTAGCATAAAATAACAAGGTATTGTAAACATGCCATATTTATTTCACATTTGAAAATATAATGTTCTTCATTTAGTCTTCATTTGACAGTCAAAGCCATTAATAATAAAATATACAAAATTTATTAAGAATTTTTAAATGTAATATTCAAACTTTTAGAAACACCACAATATTAGCTACTAAGATAAAATATCCTTTAAAAATTTCTAATTAGTGACATTTCTAAATATAAGCCAAATGCAAACATTCTTCAGGATAATTGCTCATAAAATAGGATAAAATCTAAAGGTGTTCATTTGTATTATGTAGAGATTATTTCATAAAAATATTGATTTAAAACTTTTTTGGGTATTTATAGTTTTGGGATTTACATTTAAGTCTTTAATCCATCTTGAGTTGAATTTTTGTATAGGAGTAAGGAAGGGGTCCAGTTTCAGTTTCCTGCATATGCCTAGCCTGTTTTCCCAGCACTATTTATTAAATAGGGAATCTCTTCCCCATCGCTTGTTTTTCTCAGGCTTGTGGAAGATCAGATGGTTGTAGATGTATGGTCTTATCTCTAAAATCTCGTTTTTGTTCCATTGGTCTCTGTGTCTGTTTTTATACCAGTACTATGCTACTTTGGTTACTGAAGACTTGTAGTATAGTTTTAGTCAGGTAGCACAATGCCTCCAGCTTTGTTCTATCTGCTTAGGATTGTCTTGGCTGTATCAACTTGTCTATGTGGTACATATATGGCTATAGATAGGTCTTGGCTATATAGTTTCATACAAATTTTAAAGTAGGTTTTTTTTTCTAGTTCTGTGAAGATTGCCAATGGTATTTAATGGGAATAGCATTGCATCTTTAAACACTTTGGGCAGTATGGCCATTTTCACAATTTTGATTCTTTCTATCCATGAGCTTAGAATGTTTTTCCATTTGTGTGTGTCCTCTCTTATTTACTTAGAGGTGGTTTGCAGCTGTTCTTGAAAAGGTCCTTCACTTCCCTTCTTAGCTGTATTTCTAGGTATTTTATTCTTTTTGAAAAAATTGTGAATGTGAGTTCTAGGTAATACCATTCATAACATAGGCGTGGGCAAATATTTCATGGCAAAAATGTCAAAAGCAATTGCAACTAAAGCAAAAATTGACAGATGAGATCTAATTAAAATATAGAATTTCTGCACAGCAAAAGAAACTGTCATCAGAAGGAACAGACAACAGAATGGCAGAAAATTTTTGCAATCTATACATCCAATAAAGCTCTAATATCCAGAGTCTGCAAGAAACTTAAACAAATTTATGAGAAGAAAACAACCCCATTAAAAAGTAGGCAAATCACATGAACAGACACTTCTCAAAAGAAGGCATTTATGTGGCCTATAAACATGCAAAAAAAAAAAAGCTCAACACCACTGATCAGTAGAGAAATGAAAATCAAGACCACAATAAGATACCATCTCACACCAGTCAGAATGGCAATTATTAGAAAGCCAAGCCAAGAAACAACAAATGTTGGTGAGTCCATGGACAAACAGGAAAGCTTTTACACTGTTGGTAGGAATGCAAATGAGTTCAAACATTATGAAAAACAGTGTGGCAATTCCTCAAAGACACAGAGGCAGAAATATCATTGGACCCAGCATCCCATTACTCTCTATTTACCCAAACAAATATAAATAGTTCTAGTATAAAGGCACATGCACATGTTCATTGCAGCACTACTCACAATAGCAAAGACATAGAATCAATCCAAGTGCCTATCACTTATAGACTGGATAAAGAAAACATGGTACATATACACCATGGAATACTATGCAGCCACAAAACGGAACCATATCATGCCTTTTGTAGGGACATGGCTGGATTGGAAGCCATTATCTTCAGCAGACTAACCCAGAAACAGAATCCAAACAACACACGTTCTCATTTATAAATGGGAGGTAAACATTAAACATGGACACAGGGAGGGAAAAAACACACAATGGAGCCTGTTGAGGTGGGGGATGGAGGATGAGAGAGCATCAGGAGAAATAGCTAATGCATGCTGGGCTTAATAAGTTGAGTTGATATGCTCAGCAAACCACCATGGCACATGTTTACCTATGTAACAAACCTGAATGTCCTGCACATATATCCCAGAACTTAAAATTAGATAAAATAAATATTTCCTTGGTTGCATAAATTTTACAAACACTAATATCCTGTAACATTCTGATACTGTTTGCTTTTGCTACTACTCTTTTTGAATTACCCTCTGGGATCAGCCTGCCCATCTGTATGCTCCCCTAGAGGTTTGAGCAGCAGGGCACTGAAGAAGCAAGCCACGCCCCCACGACAAGGAACCTTTCCCATTTCAACTGGGGCCTCGCCTGACTGGGATCCTGGAAGAGATCCTAGACTCAGTCAGCAGAGGGGAGAAGCATCCGGACATCAGAGACTACAGCTGGACACTGAAGAGAAGCGGTTTGACTTCAGGGGAACAGCTTGATGGCATAACTTTGAAAAAGAATCCAGCGGGAGGCAGCCAGACTTCATGGGAAGATTAGCTATCCTTCCCCCAAGCGGTACCCTTTTCAGTTTCCCTTTCCACTGAGAGCCACATTCATCAGCAATAAAATCCCTTGCATTTCCCATCTTTCAAAAAAAAAATAAATGTACCATATTTTATGTATATATATATATATACACACACCATATATAATATACCATATTTTATACATATATACCATATTTTCTTTATCCATTCATTGATTATTGGGCATTTGAGCTGGTTCCATATTTTTGCAATTGCCAATTGTGCTGCTATAAACATACATGTGCAAGTTTCTTTTTTGGTATAATGACTTCTTTTCCTCTGGGTAGATACCTAGTAGTGGTTTTACTGGATCAAATGGTAAATCTAGTTTTTATTCTTTAAGAAATAGTCACACTGTTTTTCATTGTGGTTGCAACAGTTTGCATTCCCACCAACAGTGTAAAAGTGTTCTTTTTCACCACATCCGCACCATTATTCTTTTTTTTTTTTTTTGAGACAAAGTTTCACTCTTGTTACCCAGGCTGGAGTGCAATGGCGCGATCTCGGCTCACCGCAACCTCTACCTCCCGGGTTCTGGCAATTCTCCTGCCTCAGCCTCCTGAGTAGCTGGGATTACAGGCACGTGCCACCGTGCCCAGCTAATTTTTTGTATCTTTAGTAGAGACGGCGTTTCACCATGTTGACCAGGATGGTCTCGATATCTTGACCTCGTGATCCACCCACCTTGGCCTCCCAAAGTGCTGGGATTACAGGCATGAGCCACCGCGTTCTGCCTCATTATTCTTATATCTTAACATATTATCCTTGTCTTGACAAGTTGTTAGAGTTGCTACTTTTTATTGGTTCATTGTTTAGACTTTCTGCTAAGGACAAAAGTAGTTTATACATCACAGTTACAGTGTTATAATATTCTGTGTTTTTCCGCATACTTACTATTACTAGTAAGTTTTATACCTTCAGATGAATATTTATTGCTAATTAATGTCCTTATCTTTCTGACTGAAGTACTCTCTTTAGCATATCTTGTAGGATAGGTCTTGTATTGATGAAATATTAATATTTCAACCTTGTCTTTGTCAGAGAACATATTTATTTTACCTTCATGTTTGAAGGATATTTTTACTAAATATACTGTCTTGGTTAAAATTTTTTCCTTCAGAACTTTAAATATGTCATTCTACTCTCTTCTGGCATTTAAGGTTTCCAATGAAAAGTCTGTTGCCAGACATATTGGAGCTCCATTTTATGTTATTTGTTTCTTTTCTCTTGCTGCTTTGAGAATCTTTTCTTTATCTTGACTTTTTGGAGTTTAATTATGAAATACCTTCTTAAGATAGTCTTCTTTGGGATAAATCTTCTTTGTGTTCTATTACCTTGTACTTGAATATTGACATCTTTCTGTAAGCTTAGGAAGTTTCCTGTTATTATCCCCTTGTGTAATTTTTCTACTCTTATTTGTTTCTCTACACCTTGGCCGAAAGGAGTACTGCTACAGTACCACCAATGCTCCCATAAGGCCCAAATTCTGTTAAGTTAGTTTGCAGTGAATTCTGTCTGACCTGGAACTCAACTTTCAGGGTGGTGAGTTCCTCTCTGGCCCAGGGCAGGTCCAGAAATGCTGTCCGATAGTCAAGTTCTGGAATCAGGGAACCGAGAGGCCACTTGGTGCTCTACCAACCTATGACAATGTTGGCACCCAAGGTGCAAGACAAAGTCCCCTTTACTTTTCTCTCTTGCTTTTCCAAAGTAGAAGGAGCTTAACCCCATAGCTACCAAAGCTGGTAATGTTCTGAGCCTAACCTGAAGCCAGCAAATCTCAAAGGCTCACCAAGGCCCTTGATAAAGTACTTGGGTATTGTTGCTGGTTAGTCAGGACCCAAAAATTCTTCAGTTAGCATGTGATGAATGCTGCAAGTTTTCGGTTCTCTCCTTCAAGGCAGCAGTATGTTTCTGGCCTAGAGTGTGTCTAGAAATATCCTCCGGGAGCTAAGCCTTGAAACAGGGCCTCATTAATCAGACTCGTGCCCTATCCTGCTGTGGTTGAGCTGGTATCCAAGATGCAAGACAAAGTTCCCACCACTCTTCCCTCTCCATTTCTCAAGCTGCAGGAAGGGGTCCCTTATGCAGCCATGAGTTGTGTAGACTGAGGTTAGGGTAGGGATGATAACCAGCACTTTCTTGGCTTCCCCAGCTGATGTCTCAGTGTGTCAGGTGTCCTCCCAGTCCACTGTCTCTGGGCCTAGTTCAGCTTATGACCTTCCTAAGAGTTGCAGTCCTAAGAGGCCTTTCAGGTTTATTTAGAGACAAAGAGTAATTGGCTCTGGGTGGTGACATTTGTAGTGATTCAAATTCTGACTGCTGAGATAGGTTATTTCCTGCTGACTAGAGCTTTTTTAAAAACTCATTTTTGGTTGGGCATCAGCTGAGTTTTGTCTGTTTTTTCTTTTTCTTTTTTTTTTTTTTAGACGGAGTTTCGCTCTTGTTACCCAGGCTGGAGTGCAATGGTGCAATCTCGGCTCACCGCAACCTCCGCCTCCTGGGTTCAGGCAATTCTCCTGCCTCAGCCTCCTGCGTAGCTGGGATTACAGGCATGCGCCACCATGCCCAGCTCATTTTTTGTATTTTTAGTAGAGACGGGGGTCTCACCATGTTGACCAAGATGGTCTTGATCTCTTGACCTAGTGATCCACCCGCCTCGGCCTCCCAAAGTGCTGGGATTACAGGCGTGAGCCACCGCGCCCGGCCTGTCTGTTTTTTCTTTCTGCTGTAACACAACAGCCCTAAATTCAGCCCCGAATTTAGTGTCTCACATTTGTTGAATTCAGTGCTCCCCCAGCACCCAGAGATGCACATGGCACCATGCCACAGTTGCCAGGATGGGGGAGGGGTGGTGTCAGTGATTCAGAATCATTTTTGGTATCTGTTCAATACCTTTTTCAGTGATATAAATTTAAAATCAGGTACTATGAATGGTCACCTGATTTTTGGTTCTTATAAAGGTTTTCCTGTTTAGATAATTGTTACCTTGGTGACCTTGCTGAGGAGGATGATAGTTGAAGCTTTCTATATTCTGTCATCTTGTGCTTCTCCTATTCCACAAACATTTCATTCATCATTTTCTACGTTGCTATTTTTTTGGACATGGGAATACTAAAATCTTTGGGAAATGATCATTCCCTTAGGCAATGTAGTGCCTAATAAAGATGATATACATGTATAACAAATGAGATAAATTGTGTAAGCATTAGAACAGAAGTATAGCATACTTGATATGGGTGGGTTACAGGCATGCTAGCGGTTTAAGTAAATAAAAACACTGTTCTTCTCACCTACTACCCATTAACCTCTCATCACATACTTTGTTGCAGTTTCCCATTTGGCAAGACATACAATTTAAGAAATGAAACTTCTTTTTTTTCAGGTTTTTCAAAGATCAGATGGTTGTAGGTGTGTGGCATTGCCTCCAAGGCCTCTGTTCTGTTCCATTGGTCTATGTGTCTGTTTGGTACTGGTAACATGCTGTTTAGATTACTGTAGGCTTATAGTATAGTTTGAAGTTGGGTAGCATGATGCTTCCAGTTTTGTTCTTTTTGCTTAGGATTACCTTGGCTATGCAGGCTCTCTTTCGGTTCCATATGAAGTTTAAAGTAGTTTTTTCCAGTTCTGTGAAGAAGGTCATTGGTAGCTTGATGGGGACAGCCTTGAATCTATAAATTACTTTGTGCAATATGGCCATTTTCACAATATTGATTCTTCCTAACTATGAGCATGGAATATTTTTCCATCTGTTTGTGTCCTCTCTTACTTCCCTGAGCAGTGGTTTGTAGTTATCCTTGAAGAGGTCCTTTAGATCCTTTGTTAGTTGTATTTGAAGGTATTTTATTTTCTTTGTACCAATTGTGAATGGGCGTTTGCTCTTGATTTGGCTCTCTGTTAGTCTTTTGGTGTATATGAGGCCAACAAACATATGAGAAAATGCTCATCATCACTGGTAATTAGAGAAATGCAAGTCAAAACCACATTGAGATACCATCTCATGCCAGTTAGAATGGCAATCAATAAAAATCTGGAGACAACAGATGCTGGAGAGGATGTGGAGAAATAGGAATACTTTTACTGTTGGTGGGAGTGTAAATTAGTTCAACCATTGTGGAAGACAGTGTGGCGATTCCTCAAGGACCTCAAAATAGAAATTCCATTTGCCCCAGTAATCTCATTACTGGTATATACCCAAAGGATTATAAATCATTCTATTATAATGACACATGCACACGTATGTTCATTGCAGCACAGTTTACAATAGCATAGACATGGAACCAACCCAAATGTCCATCAATGATAGACTGGACAAGGAAAATGTGGCACATATACACCATGGAGTACTATGCAGCCATAAAAACAATGAATTCATGTCCTTTGTAGGGAAATGGATGAATGTAGAAACCATAATTCTCAGCAAACTGACACAAGAACAGAAAATCAAACACCACATGTTCTCACTCATAGGCGGGTGTTGAACAATGAGAACTCATGGACACAGGGAGGGGAGCATCACACACTGGGGTTTGTTGTGGGGGGGCTACGGGAGGGACAGCAGGAGTTGGGAGGCTGGGGAGGGATAACATGGGGAGAAATGCCAGATATAGGTGATGGGGGGATGGAGGCAGCAAACCACATTGCCATGTATGTACCTATGCAACAATCCTGCATGATTTGCACATGTACCCCAGAACCTAAAGTACAATTAAAAAAAAAAAAGAAAAAGAAATGAAACTAGTACAGAGACTGCAGTTGCTGATGGAATGGTCGCAAATGTAAACATTAAGGCTTGAAGATAGAGTGGAGACACTGGATCTCTATGTGTTCATTTCTTAGCGTCTTACCTGAATGAATCAGGAGAGGAACTTATTCTGCTACAAGCAGTGGCATATTTAATATCAAGGAAACACATGCATTTTTTTTAAATGACAGAGTTGGGTGGAGCACATTAGAGAATAATTTTATTTCTGCCTCTAATGAAGAGGAACTAGAAGTGATTTTTATTCTTTGTTACCTTGATTAAAGGTCTGAATTCTTCTGAAGTTAAAAAATAATGCATGTGATTTTAACAATTTCCCAGAGTGCTTTTCATCTGTTTCAGTTCCTATTTTACTTTGATTTTTGAATTCCTATCTTTCTAGTCATCCAAAACAAGTCTTTGAAATATGGTTCAGATTTCCTGCATATAATCATTATCTCCTCACAACTCTTCTCTTCTATGTCTTGTATACTAGAAACACTTCTTCAAACTAGAAAGCAACCTTCCATTCTCCTGATATGCAATGGGAATGGTTTTATTTAATGATTGTAACATATATGCCAAAATAATTTCTGATTGTCTTAAAAAATAAACTAATGTAATGATATTTTATTTTTCATATAAATCAGTACATCATTATGTTTTAAAACATTTTATCAAGGAATAATGTTTAGTTTAGGTACCTGGTTTCATATTTCTTAAAGGTAAAACAATATTTTGTGAACCCTCACTGAATTTCAACATGAATATATAAATGTTACCTCATTAGTCTGTTTGAGACATATCTTTGAGACATAGTAAGTATCAAAGGTCAGAGTATAGTGCTGCAAAGGAGAAACAGGCTGGATATGGTGCCTCACACCTGTAATCCCAGCACTTTGGGAGGCCGGGGCAGGTGGATTATCCGGGGTCAGTAGTTCAAGACCAGCCTGGCCAATGGCAAAACCCTGTCTCTAATAAGAATACAAACATTAGCTGGGCATGGTGGCAGGCACCTGTAATCCGAGCTACTCAGGAGGTTGAGGCAGGAGAAACACTTGATCCCAGGAGGCGGAGGTTGCAGTGAACTGAGATTGTGCCACTGCACTCCAGAGTGGGTGAAAGAGCAAGACTCCATCTGCCCCCCCAAAAAAAGAAAGAAAAGAAAAAGAAGAAGAAGAAGAAGAAGAAGAAGAAGAAGAAGAAGAAGAAGAAGAAGAAATGACCTAATCAAATAAGGAGTAAAATCCACAAATGTCATATAAACAATATTAGAATTTTTGTCTATCAAAATGTGTCCTTTCTAACCCTTATGGCAATCACTTTATGCCCTAAAACATGAGAAATGAGTATCTAAATAATAAAAGTCATAATAATATAGCTATAATTATATTTATTTATATTTCTTTAATGTCATTTTACTATATGACTAGTATAGTATAGTATAGTATAGTATAGTATAGTATAGTATAGTATAGTATAGTATAGTATAGTAGTGGGTTGTACAGCAAGACTATTCTTTTTTTATTATGCAATAAAAAACATTTTAGGTTTTGGGGTACATGTGCAGAACATGCAAGATAGTTGCATATGTACACATGTGGCAGTGTGATTTGCTGCCTTCCTCCCCTTCACCCACATCTGGCATTTCTCCCCAGGCTATCCCTCCCCATCTCCCCCCACGTGCTGTCCCTCCCCATTCCCTCCAATAGACCCCAGTGTGTAGTGCTCCCCTCCCTGTGTCCATGTGTTCTCATTGCTCATCACCCGCCTATGAGTGAGAATATGCAGTATTTCATTTTCTGTTCTTGTGTCATTTTGCTGAGAATGATGTTCTCCAGATTCAACCATGTCCCTACAAAGAACACGAACTCATCGTTTTTGATTGCTGCATAATATTCCATGGTGTATATGTGCCACATTTCCCCAGTCCAGTCTATCATCGATGGGCATTTGTTCTTTCATTTAATGTTTTACTTTTTTTTGACAAAGAAAACCAAATGAAATTATAATTTTTTAAATAATTATTATTAGTCTATTAAAATTATTTTATATTATTATTCTATTAAAATTTAGAATAATTAGAATTTTCAAATATATAAATTTTATTGAATGCAAGATTTTATACGTCTTTACTTTGAAAAATTACATTATAAAATCATTTTTTATTTTCATAAATTCACTTTTGTGATTGAATTAAATTATACCATGATTTAACAGAGGATTCTTTCCCTGCTTTTAGCTAAGATAGTGCCAAAACTGTTGGAGGATAATTTTTAATAAAAGATTTTTTTCAAACACCTTTAGAGAAGGAAATACTGTAACCTCTTGATAACACATTCTAATGGCTTACGATACTCACAGTCAGGAAGTACTTACTTTTCTGCAATTTAAACTTATTCCCTCTTGTCCTATATTCAGTGAATATGGAGGAAAAACTATTCACTACTACTGTACAAGACCTTTTTTATATAACCCCAAACTAATGATGAGTCTCTCCAAGCTTTCTCCTTCTTATGCTTGAATAAACTCACTTCCGCTTACCTATTCTTCATTATATACTTTCAGTAAAGTCCAATCTTTTTTTTCTCCCACATAAAGACCTGCTCAAATTTCTTCAGATCACATATCAGCTTTTTTATTCAGGTTCTTAGTTACAAGACATACCACTTGATTTTTTTGCCAAAAGATTCACCTGTCTACCTTACAGACTGAGTTACTCTGAGAAGGAAAGAATAACCATGAGGAGATAATTCTCTAATTTACTATAATCTATTTATAACAATTAAGTTTGGAGTATCAGAGGAAAATAGTAATTCTTGAAACAACATTAAAATGAAATAGGGCATAACTAATACAGGCTATCATTCTAATACTCTTCCATGAAACCATTTCAGTAGAAGGCTGAACTGTAATCTCCATAGTTACTTAATTCTTCAATACAAAGGTCAGTCACTTTGGTGTTTGCAATGAAAATCTGTTTTCACAGCTACAATCACATAATTAATTACACATCAATTCTTTAAAATGATGATTACATTAATTTATATTATTCAATATATATTTTGCCCTAACTAGGGGATCAAGTTAAATTTGTATATCAAGGTCCTTGTGGTTTATTAAAGAAATTAAAATTAATAAAAAGTAATGCAAATATGCATGATACAAGTATTATATAAATTTCATTGTAATTTTATGTAATATAATTGCATTTGTAGCAGATCAATGAAATTTTGTGACGTTCGGCCTATTAAATATTGAATTTTTACCTGCCAGAGGTTGAATAAGAATACACACTATAAAAGAGAATGTCAGAAAAAATTTACAGCATAGAAATAGTAAGGCTAGAATTTTATGAAATTCTGTGAATGTCTGTTCCACAATCATGAGAGCAGTACCAGAAATATTACTATGCTATGGGAACTATATGCTTTCACCTATTTTCACCAGTATAGAAAAACAATAAAGCAAGTGTATAAGGGAAACGGAAGACTGTCTGCTGATTAACTTATAGATTTTCTCTAAGTGATAGTTATTAAAGATGGACTTTAGACAACTAAAGTGTTCTTTCTCAAAGTTGCTGAGATAGGAGTCTCAGACATTTTAAGTATTAAATATTAAGTGATAAAGCAGATGTTTTTATGCCTTTACTGTATGTCTTTCCAGCTTTTCCTTGTCTTTGATAGCTCATTAAAAACTCTTCTGAATAGTAGCCTCAAGTTTTATTTACAAACTTTCTTCATAGCAAAGGAGGACTTCTTATTTATAAGATTTAAAACATTATTGCACCTCTGGATATATCCTAGAATGCATTTCTGAAATATTTATTCAAAAATTAAATTAAGATAATCATGTATATTTCAGAAGTCCAATATGTTTTTATCACTAATCTCAAGATTCACATCAGTGGCACTGAAGAGATTAAAAATTCAGATAAAAAAACAATATTATAAAAGAAAAGTTCACTTGAGAACCCCAAATCTGCTAAAAATTAGTAAATCAATTTTACTCTGTATAACCACAAAGATGTAATAGAGTTAACTTCTAAAGATTAAAAGAAAAGTTGAAAATGTTTATTGAAATAATTAATAATCTGGATCTGTATCCTTGAGGAATTGCCATACTGTCTTTCACAATGGTTGAACTAATTTACATTCCCACCATCAGTATAAAAGTCTTCCTATTTCTTCACAGTCTTGCCAGCATCTATTGTTTCTTGACTTTTTAATAATCACCATTCTGACTGGTGTCAGATGGTATCTCATTGTGATTTGATTTGCATTTTTCAATGATGAGTGATGTTGAACTTTTTTTCATATGTTTGTTGGTCTCACATATGTCTTCTTTTGAGAAGTGTCTGTTCGTGTCCTTTATCCACTTTTTTGATGTTTTTTTTTTCCTTGAAAATTTGTTTAAGTTCCTTTTAAACTCTGGATATTAGATGGTTGTCATATTGGTAGATTTTAAAATTTTTCTCCCATTCTATATGTTGCCTGTTCACTCTGACTATTGTTTCTTCTGTTGTGCAGAAGCTCTTAATTTAATTAGATCAATTTTAACTTTTGCTGCAATTGCTTTTGGCATTTTCATCCTGAAGACTTTGCCCATGGCCATGTCCTGAATGTTTTTGCCCAGGTTTTCTTCTAGGATTAAAAAAAAAATCATTTTGGGTTTTACATTTAAGTCTTTAATCCATCTTGACTTAATTTTTGTATAAGCTGTAGGGAAAGGGTCCAGTTTCAGTTTTCTGCATATGGCTAGACTGTTGTTAGGTGTATATCCAAAGAAATATAAATCATTCTATTATAAAGACACATGACACATAAGTTTTTTGCAGTACTATTTCTAATAGCAAAATCATGCAACAATCCAAACGTCCATCAATGACAGACTAAAGAAAATGTGGTACATAGACACCATAGAATACTATGCAGCCATGAACAGGAACGAAATCATGTCCTTTGCAGAAACATAGATGAAGCTGGAGCCATAATTCTCAGCAAACTAACAGGAACAGAAAACCAAGCACTTCATGTTCTCACTCATAAGTGGGAGTTGAACAATGAGAACATATGGGCACAGGGAGGGGAACATCACACACCAGGGGAATGGGGAATGGGGGGGTGAGGGGAAGAGACTTAGAGGATGGGTCAATAGGTGTAGCAAACCACCATGGCACAAGTATACCTCTGTAACAAGCCTGTACTTTCTGTACATGTGTCCTGGAACTTAAAGTAAAATTTTTAAAAAAAGAAATAATTAGTAATTATATATTGCATTTATGACAATCTGGACTATCCAGTAGGATATGTATTTCTGTGTTTTATGATTGAGAAAATTGAGGTTCAAGGATTAGGTGACTTTTCATATTTTGAAATGAATAAATTGAGATAAAAGTAAGACAAAGAACCCAGCTTCCTAAATTCTTTTTATTTTTACTTTTTTCTTTATTGCAGCATGCAGAATTCATATTCAAAACCCTGTTTTTCCTCATATTACTGTCTCTGCATGCCCTCCTCTAATTGCTAGGTAACAAATTACATAAATCTAGTAGCCTAAAAATCACATATTTATCTCACAGTTTTTGTGGATCAAAAGTTTAGGCTCATCTGAGTGGGCTCTTTGGGGTATCACAGGTTGCAAACAATAAGTTAGCTGGGTTGTAGTGTCCTCCAAATATAGGAAAGAACTCACTTCAAAGTTGATACAGTTTTGTTGGCAGAACTTATTGCCTTTTGGCTATAGAACTGATGGTTTCAACTTCTTGCTGACTGTCAGTGGGAGGCTACATTCACTTCTTAGACACCACTCTCATCTTCTTGCCACACGAGCCTGCCAACATGTTTTCACATACTTCTTAAGAGCCATCTAAGACGGAGACAAATAATATAGTCTAATCACAAGAGTGACATCCCATTATATTATCCTGCCAATCCTCATGAAGAGGGGATATCACAAAGACGGGAACACCAGGAGGGAAGAATCATAGTGAGGTATAGTAGGGGCTGTTCTCTGTACTTCTCCTGATAGTTTCGGTTGATTATAATTATTAACATTTATTAATGATATTAGAAATTATTATTTTGGGGTGAAAATAATTATTAAATGCAATTGAATTCTAGCCTCCAATCTCAACATAATTCGTGAATTAAGTAATTCCCTTTTTTACAATTATTATTTATTCTAGCCATGAAATCCTAGTTATGTGAGGGTCTTTCACTATGTACTGCATTATAAACAGCATGCTGCCTTTCTAGAATGTCCCATAGGACAGAAAACTTTTGAACATAACATGTTAAATAAATCAATGGCCCTAAAATATTAGTGAGCTATTTGAAAAAATTAAGTTGGCTTTCTATACTACAAAACCCTAAACAATGCATGCTGACCTATATTCAGGTACACTTTTAAGTTCACAAATTAAAACAGAAGAAAAAAAAAGCCTCCAATCAACTTTACTTTCCCTACTTGCTTTGTTTCATCATAGTACTCATATTTTAATATTTCTTTCTTCTCATTTTGACTACATATTTTGATGTCCATGTTTTTCTTTTTTCTTTTACATTTGAAATATAACAATGACTTTGTTTTTCAAATTATTTGTTTGACAGACTGAATTGAGTTCTTTGGTGTTTTAGGAAATGTATCTAGATTATATTTAATTTCATATGAGGTTATTTGGAAAGCTATAGAAAAAAGATGTATATTGAAGGTTTTCAAATACTCCCTGTAATCTTCCTAAAATTGCAAAAGAGAATTGCAGGAAAAAAGCACACTTTATAAAATATTGTTGTTGCAGGAAGTAATAAATTTTCTGTTAGGGAAAATTCAGACCATTAAATAGTTTAAGACATAGTTTGATTATGTTAATTATAGTTATATAATATGTTGAATTTAAAACAAATTTATAAATGTTTTATTGAATCAATAAATATGCTAAAATATACAATGTATGTTATATCCATTAATATTAAAAGAACAAAAAGAGCACATTTATTCAGCTATAATAAGCAGTATTCCAAAACTATTCCAACTAATGCAAAATCAAAATATGTTCTATCTGATGTAAAACATTGGAATGGAGACAAATGTGAAAATGGGCTGGCTATAACCTCTTCACAAGTATTTTACTGAAATAAAAATGATAATGTTCTACTACATCTAATGCAAATCCACAATACATAATTCAAAATGTGATGAACACATTTGACATCCCATCTCAAACATATTTTAATGTGTCATTGTGGGGATTTGAATACAGTAGAGAAAATGAACATAATGAAGTCTAGAAACCCTCTCCTTTTAAATATGTTTTTCAATCAATAAATAAAATAAAAATGAAAATCATGTAAAATATATACAGTATTACCAAATTTTTAACAGCATTTTTTTCTTTTTTTTTTTCTTTCAGTCTCACTTCTCCACTAGCAGGAAGACCTAAGAAAAATGGAGTTTCTCTCATTCCCAGTCCTCAGAGTTTGAGAGGAATTTTCAGGAATCAAACATTTAAATTCTTTTTTTCTGTAAAGTTCAATTCATTGTTTATTTTCTAATAACTCCTAGCAATATTCATTTTTTCTTTTCCCTCCATACTTCAATAACTATTTTTTTATTCTTCTGGTGTAATACTCAACATATTTTAAGATTCACATGGCAACCATTTCTCGAATCTTACTTCCTCCTGCAAAGCTCTTAATTACACTGTATTTCTGATCAACTTCTAAGTGCCTGTTCCCTTTATATTATGATGATTTTCTAATTGTCTGTGTTCTCAAACCTCCTATTTTCTCTCCCCTCTCTGATCTTTGTCTGGCTTGCAACATTTATTCATCTTTTAGAGCTCAACACAGACCTGGTTTCGGGTGGACATTGTTCTCTGAGCAAACAGACAGAATTAAGTGTATTTTGTTATTATTTTTAAAACTTACTCTTTGTATTTTATCTGTATTTTTACTTTCCCTCTAAACATTAGCTTTTTAAAAACCGTTAATTACATCTGTGTTACATTATTTTAATCTTCTAAAATCTTGCTAATTACTTCATATATTTTAAATCTCTGAAGAAAAAAAAGTAGTAGAAAGCAAATGAAAATTGTATAGTCAGAAAAAGGTTATATAACTTCCATGAGCGCCATATTTCTTGTGACTAAATGAAGCTATAAATAACCATCCCAACAAATAGTTGCCTTGTATATTATTTACAATAATAAATATAAAATTCAAAATCAGTTTTAGTATATATAATATGTCTCATTTCCTTTTTAAAATATATCATAAATGGCGGTATATTGATTGCTTACTTTGTCTAACTCTTTTACAGAATACTAGTTGTATTAAGAGTAAGGGTCCACTTACCTTATCTCTCATTTCTAATCAATGCTCACAATTGACTTTCAAATAGTGGACAAGATGAATGAATTAATTGACAAAATCTTTGCATATGGACTGTAGCAGATTTAATTTAAACTAACCCAAATAAGGACATTTCATGGCTTGCAATATTTAATAATACTTTATATAGAAATGATCTAACAAGTAGAAATCATGGCAGACCAAGTATAAATTTCTTATTTGAAGTTTTAAAACAAAAAATTTCACAAGATGCATTTTGGGACATGTAAAAAAAAAAATCAACACACTGCAAGCTGCCACACAATTAGTGGGTTTATGTGACAGTGGAAGAACCCTGAGGTTAAGAAACCTGCAAATTTACTAGAAAAATGCCAACAATCTTTTTCATCATTTGCTCCATTGAGGGACATTATCTTTATTATCTTGGACAAGAAATAGATCTACCTTTGCTCAGAAGACAGACACAATCTCTGTTTTCCAAGTATATTCACTATACAAATATCCTTGAAAAGATAGACTGTCACAAAAGCTATCATAACATATGCAAAAACGTGAGACCCACAAAAACTCATCTCTCAATTGTGATACCCCTTGGCTCCCTCCACTACCACCACATATACCTCCTATTCTTCCAACTTGTTCTCAGGAAGGCATACATTCAACGTAGTCACATTCCTGTCCATTCGTGGATGTAATACTGTTACACCACTGTTATCAAAAAGGTTACATTACTTTATTTAGTAAAATCAAATTTCATTAGGGCCACAATACCATTCTTCCAAATTCAAAAAAAATTCAATGTCAGAAACCACTGGGGTATCTGATACCTTTAAGTGGTTATGCAACTTTTTAATTTTCCCACTTAGTGATAGATATGGAAGTATTTCCTAAAAGGTGGTGCTTTTTCAAATTATACACAGACATAAAACTTTAATAGTTATTGACTGATTAGTAAAATTACATTTGCACATATTTGTTTTTTCTGTGAGGTAGTAATTCTGATTTCAATTGACAGGCCTATTAAATTTTTAAATTTAAAAATACAAAGACATTCGGTTATCAGTGGGCAAGTGAATTTTAAGATAAAATAATGAAATTCTGTCATTAGTTTTCCCACATTTATTACCAAGAAAAAAATTATATTTCTTAAGTTAGCTTTATGAACAATTTATAATTTTAAAGTACAACTTAATCAATTATTTTGAATTATTAATCATTTTTCACTAAGCTATGCTATATGGTAACAATATCCAAATATTGCTGAATTACAATAGAGGTTTTCTGTTTTGTTTTCTTCTAATTAAGGTGAATTTTTATGTCTTATTTTCATTACTGGGTCCAAACTAAAAGAACAAACATTCTTTGAGAAATGTTAATTCTAAAGAAAGAGAAAAAAAAAACTATTAAAGATGCAGATGATGACACAAATTTTCCTACCCCAGAAAGAAGGGAATAAAGAGTTGCTGTAGGCCAAGAAGAGAAAAGTAGTGAATAATTTGAAACAATAGTGCAATTTAACACAGTCACCCATTGGAATCGACCATCTACGTCTTTCTTCTACAAACCTTCAATGAAATATTCCTGTATGTGAGAGATCTCAAATTCAAAAATACAGCTGGGCTCAATAAATTCTGTTCTTGTAGACATATTAATTTTCTTCTATTCAATTATATCCATCAGTTTTTAATGATGACAGATAAATCTGTCTTCACACTTGCCATGGTAAGTAGAGGCAATAATTAGTTTTCACTTTGAAGACACTTATTAGCAAATGTTTCCAAAATAACATATCTTCTTGTAGAAAAAGGAAGTTGGACCCCATTTTTACAGCATTTGTTAAAGTTATTTTATACTATTGCATTTTTTTACAGAATATAGGTATTGTTTGTTCATAATTGACAATAATTGTATATATTTATTATATTTGAGATAATATTGATACATGTATACATTATGAAGTAATTAAATCAAGCTAAATAACCTACCCCTTACCTCATATACTTTTTTTGTAGTGGAAATATTTAAAATTTACTCCCTCAAACAATTTAAAACTTATATTAACTATATTACACAGAAAGACACATACTATAAATACTCTTTTGAAGTTTGAATTTTTTTCACTGAACAACAAAAAAACAATAAATATATCATGCAAATCACTTCACAAACAACTTCCTTCTATATATTTGTATGTTAATGCCTAGTATTCCACTGGGTGGAGGCACCAGAGTTTATTCAGCAAACTCTCCCACATATGAGCAATTTTTCAGTCTTTTGTAATGAAAACTGAACTTAATGAATAACATTATCTATAGGCATTTTAGATTATTGAGAATGTATCCTCAGAGTCAGTTTTTAGAAATAAGATTGTGAGTCCAAGATCAAATTGTGGTTTTGTTAGACATTTCCAAAGTCTGTTTATAAAGGCTGTACCACATGGCATTCCCACTAACAAAGCACAATGGTGAATTGTTTTCCCATGGCTTGCCAAGAGAGAAATATTTGTTTTAATTTCTTTGCCAATCTGATACGTGATATGTTATTTCACAACAATTTAAATTTTTTATTTGTTACATTATAAGTAAACTTGAATATCTTTTTTTCATTTTTAAGGACTATTATTGCATGTGTTTTAAAGTAGCTATGCATTACATTTATTCATTTTTAAAATAAAACATTTTATATTTCCCTCATTTTAAAAATATTCCTTATCTGCACTATAGTGCAAGAGACCCCAACATCTCATTCCTCCTACCTAACTGAAACTTTGTACCTTTTGACCAACACCCCTGCATTTCTCCTCCCACCTCCCAACCTGGCCTTTGGTAATCAGCATTCCACTCTCTCTTTCTTAAATTTGACTCAAGGAAGTGAAATCCACCTAGAAGTGATTTTACATATATATAAAATTATATACTTTTTTGTATATAATGGCCTCTAGTTTTATCCATGTTTTCACCTATGACATCCTTTCTTAATTTTTATGGCTGAATAGTATTAAATTATGTATATACCAAATTTTCTTTATTCATTCATCATCCACTGATGGACACCTAGATTGATTCTGTATCTTGGCTTTTGTGAATAATGCTGCAGTAATCATGGTAGTGCAGCTATCTCTTTTATATATTGATTTTATTTCCTTTGGATATATACCCAGTAATGAGATTGCTAGATCATATGGTAGCTCGACTTTTAGTTTTTAGAAGAACCTCCACACTGTTTTTCATAATGTTCTTTTAAACAAATATTGGCTTAATAGACCTAATATCATAATGGTTACTATACAAGTTCAATCTTTTACCTTAATAGAAGATACACGTCCTCCACAATGACAACTGTAATATATTGAAATCAGGTTATGAATGGTTTATTGAGTGCAGCACATGTAAGACAGTTCATATAAGACAGTTCTTATGGGACACTTATTTTAATAATACCCAAAACTACTATTTGTCATAGAGTAAGACATAATATATTTAGCTTTTATCCATTAATTTTGCCGATTGAAAAATATTTTAGAAATTAACATTTCAGTATGTTAATAGTATTGTCTCATTTTATGTACTTAAATACAATTCAAAATTGTGAAACTGTTCAAGACAGATTGGAAAGTAGAGAAAATGTTCATAGCTAAACCAAAGAACAGATCTTGAGAAAAATGGAAGCAGATGCAGGACATAAACTGTAGGTACTTACAGAAGGTAACAAAACTTAAAAGCCCTTAGTCACAACCAAATAAACAATATATTCACTTAAATTGCAATAAAATTTTTAAAATTCTGGGAAAATATGTGGACATAGTCATTTTCTCATGATAGTTAATGTTCATATTATGTGTTGCAAGGATAGCTTCATGGGCCCTTATAGCCAATGGTTTAGATGACACCGTTTTATATGAGCACATTTTACTTTGTTATATTTACATTTTTTTCTCAAATTGATATCCATAACCTCTCTGTCTCTCTCCCTTTTCCTCACTCTCTTTCTTTTTTTATTATGTGTGTATGTATGTATCTGTGTGTATTTATGTTTAATATATTTCTCTTCTAGTACATATATACATGCTATGAATATATGCATGTGAGTATACACACATAAATATAAATATGGAAATATACATGAATATACACACATGTATGGAGAGAGATTATATATAGGCAGATATAGGTAGATAGCTGTAGAAAGACAGATACACTAATGATGTATAGCTGATATATATATATATTTATTCTGATATGGTAAACCTATAAAGACCAAAGGATTAGAGCAGATAGATAAAATATAAATTTTTGCATTAATTCAGAAATATTGTTCAAAAACTTGCACTTAGGGATCAAAGCTGAATTATTATTGTTGTTGTTTCAGTTCCATTATTTGCCTCAATTAAGACTTTTTTAGATTTTATTTTTTTTGTAGAGATGTGGTCTTGCTATGTTGCTCAGGCTAGTCTTGAACTCACAGGTGCAAGTGATTCTCCCAGCTTGGCCTCCCAAAATGTTAGCATTACAGGCATAAAGTCATCATTCCTGACCCTAAAAAAGAATGTTTGAAATATTAAGAACATAATTTTTTGCCCCAAGGTTATTTTTAAAAATCTGTTTGAGGACCGGGCGCGGTGGCTCACGCCTATAATCCCAGCACTTTGGGAGGCTGAGGCGGGTGGATCACAAGGTCAAGAGATAGAGACCATCCTGGTCAACATGGTGAAACCCTGCCCTCTACTAAAAATACAAAAATTAGCTGGGCATGGTGGCGCGTGCCTGTAATCCCAGCTACTCAGGAGGCTGAGGGGGGAGAATTGCCTGAATCCAGGAGGCGGAGGTTGCGGTGAGCCGAGATCGTGCCATTGCACTCCAGCCTGGGTAACAAGAGCAAAACTCCGTCTCAAAAAAAAAAAAAAAAAAAAAAAAAAATCTGTTTGAATTCAGTCAGTCATTCATCAATTACATTTAATGGCTTCCAACAGCTCAGAAGAGTAGTTGAGTTTATTGTGACTTATATTACAGACACGACAGGAAGGTAACAACTGAATTGTGTGGAGAGTTAAATTGTGAGTTACCTCTTTCTAAAAGTGAGGCCTAGATATCACTTGGATGTTGTCTCCACTTTTCCTCATCAAAGTTATGGAAATATCTTTAGTGACAGCATTACAGTGCCTATGAATTTCTCACATATCCATCTTTAAAAGACAACATAATATGCAATATATAATATACAACATATAATGTATAACAATATATGATAATAAAGATATATTCATTTAAAATTAAACATTAGCAACACAAATATATTTATTAATAATGAATATATGATATATTTACAAAGTGTGATGATAGTATGTGTGTATATATATACATATAGAATATGTATACATATACATATACATATATAGAATATGTAATACATATACATATAGAATATGTATACATATACATATGTATACATATACTTATAGAATACACACACACATATGCACATATATGTAACACAAGTAAATTCAATTTTCCATGATATTTTGTTAGTTTATAATATCAAAAGCACAATGTATAACAGTATGAATCATTATGATATGATATTTTTCTATCATTGAAAGGTGTTTGAGAAATCACGCAAACTTAATCTGATATGCTGATTAGGAAAAAAAGTGCAGAAAACAAACAAAAACATATCCCGAAATAAGATCCAAATTAAAATGATGCAGAGTAAAAAATCTACCAACATCTTTCTAGTTTGACTAGAAATGATTAATGACTAATTAATGATTTGGTTATATAATCACATACTGACTGTTTATATACCTAAAATACTTATCTGAATAAATATATTTTTAAGTCAGAATGACATATACAGGATAAATATAAAAATAATATGTATATTTTATACAGGATAAATATAAAAATATATATTCACAGTATTTTTATATTTATCCTGTATATGTGTATATATATATACTACTGTGTATATATATATATGTATATGTTTCTACAATTCAACAACTGTCATCCTGGGGCAAAAGTAGAAAAAGTCTAATTTCATCCAGCTGGACAGCTGTGATGTGGACTACAATTAACAATTTTCAAATTAATGATTGCATGAGTCATGTGACAACCACACTAGTGAAAGTTGATGGTTATCTGAACAATGAGTTGAACTGTGAGTCTGTCATAGTTCAATTGGGGTGAAATTGAAATACTTAATTGTGATTTTCCTGTAGGTATAAGAAACCAAGACTATGTCACACTGTGAGTCTTCATAAGAAAATAAGAGGGATTTTTAACACAGAAGATATAACTGCACAGATAATTCTAATATTTGATGTCAGAGAAACACAGGAAATTCAAACTTCTTCTAAAAAAGAGACAAGTTTTAAAATGCTGGCCCATAGTAGGTAGTCAGTAAATATTACTTAAATAAAGAAATCTATTCAGAACTTCTGCTAATTCCTGATGTATTATTATTAAAACTTCTATCTTTATAGATAAATATTAATCATACCAGCATGTTCTCTCATACATTGATGAAAAAGCAAATTTGAAAGTTTATTTTGAGAATTATTTTTCAACTATTACATATCTTGTAGAAAGGTAACCACCATGAATATCATAATTATGGCCTGAAAAGATATGTTCCCACAGGATTTGGATGTAGAGGTATACAACTAATCTAAGATGGCAGTTTGGTATAGGAATCTTTTGTTCAGTGTATATTTACCTTATCCTGCTTCCAATTAGATGTCATATGAGGCCAAAAAACATGAATAAAAGCTCTATGTCACTAATCATTAGAGAAGTGCAAATCAAAACCACCATGAGATACCATCGCACACCAATCAGAATAGCTATTTTTAAGAAGTCAAATAAACAACAGATGTTGCTGAGGTTATGGAGAAAAAGAAAAATTTCTATATTGTTGGTGGGAGTGTAAATTAGTTCAACCATTGTAGAAGACAGTGTGGCAATTCCTTAAAGACTTGGGGGCAGAAATACCATTGGAATCAGCAATCCCATTACTGTGTATATAGCCAAAGGAATATAAATCATTCTATTATAAAGACACATGCACACATATGTTCATTGCAGCACTATTCACAATAGCAGAGACATGGAATCAACCCAAATGCCCATCAGTGATAGATTGGATAAAGAGAATGTGGTACATATAACCATGGAATTCTATGTAGCCATAAAAAGTAACCAGATCAGGTCTTTTCCAGGGACATGGATGGAACTGGAAGCCATTATCCTCAGCAAACTAACACTGGAACGTTCTCACTTATAAGTAGGAGCTGAACAATGAGAACATATAAACACAGGTAGGGGAACAACACACATTGGGGCCCATCAGGGAGTTGGAGGGTGAGTATTAGGAAAAATAGCTAACAGATGCTGGACTTAAGAACTAGGTGATGGCTTGATATGTGCAGCAAACCATCATGGCACACATTTACTTATGTAACAGATCTGCACATCCTGCATCCAGAACTTAAAATTAAAAAAACTAAGAAAAAAGAAAACAAATATTGTACACATACAAAATGGACTTATATGCAGCCATAAAAAGGAATGAGATCATGCCTTTTGCAGGGACATGGATGAAGCTGGAAGTCATTATCCTCAGCAAACTCATGCAGGAACAGAAAACCAAATACCACGTGTTCTCATTTATAAAGTGTGAGCTGAATTATGAGAACACATGGACACTTGGGGTTTGGGGATCAACATATACTGGGGCCTGTCAGACAGTGGTGGTTGGGAGAAGGGAGAGCATCAGAAAGAATAGCTAACAGATGCTGGGCTTAATACCTTACCTAGGTGATGGGATGATCTGTGTAGCAAACCACCATGGCACACATTTACCTTTGTAACAAGCCTGCACAACCTGTACATGTACCCCTGAACTTAAGAGTTGAAAATAAAAAGAAAAAAATACATAAATAAAACAATGCACAAATTCCAAAAAAAGATGTTAAAGGTCTAATTTGATATGACTGCCTAGTTCTGGTGTAATATGCCATAAGAAACATGATGTTAAAGAAGGAATGGCACACTGTTTTGTTGAGAATCAACTTTGACAGCATTACACACTATATTTTGACAAGTTTAATTTTTTGAAGATTTCTTCCTGAATGCAATTTTATGACCTGAGCTCTCATGGTAGTAATACTTATCCAAAGGAATGCTTTGAGGAATAAGAGAGAAAATGTGTTGTCAATGTATTCATTTAGCAAATATTTAATTATCATCTATTATGTATCAGGCACAGAGGAGTTAAGTGCTTAAAATATTTTATTTCTTATATTAGAACCTTCAATTTATATTAAAATTTTAACCTACATTGTCTGCTTTCTAGTCAAATCATTTAAAAAGATCAGAACATTTCAAACATGTAACATTGAAACTTCAATGTAGTGATGAATTGGGCCAAAAATTAAGGCGACATAAAGGTATCCCTCAGCTAATGCAACTTCAAATGAAATTGCATTTCTGGCATATCACCAATTAAAGACTTTAAAGGAATTCGTTGCAAATATGTATTATTTCATTAATTATCTTATTCTTTGCACACACACACACACACACACAAAACCATGGAATGTTTACGAAAACACTATGTAAGCTACACAGAATTTTAAGGCCCCAAAGAAAATGCAATACATTAAGAAAAGAGAAACTATATTTGTCTATATGTATAATTTCCTGTTTATTTATAAAACTGTAAAACATATGGATAATGTACCATATCTAAAAATATGGATAATTTGTAGGTGGTTAATCTCATGGGAATAAAACCAATGCTGACATGACTAATATTACTTTAATAGGAAAACCACAGATCCGAACTTTCACATTAAGCACATCTTTCTTTACATCTTTGCTCTGTGTGGGAAAAAAAAAAAGTAGTAATACATTAAGAAACTACTTTCACTATCCTTCTGCAATTATTTTGTAAAATACATTGATCAGCATTTAGCCACCTAACTAGCTAAATATACCATCTAAATAAAATTTGAATGATATAGAAAATATTATTGGGACAACTTGATTAGCAATGTTTGTTTTGCCTTTGGTAGAGGAAATGAATCTGTAGTTATAAACTGCAAGAGAATGAAAATACATCAAATTAAATAGCAAATAAAAATTCTTTGGTCCAAGAGGATGAGACTTTTTAAAAATAAAATATGTTAGCCATTTTAATGTAATCAGTTGAAATTAAGTAAGTGTGTTTTATTCAACTTTGAAAAGGGAAATCTTCTCTTTATATAGAAAACATGCAGTTTAACCTAACAACAATATAGAACATGCTTTGTCTAGTTATTTTTTAGAGCCTGGTTGTTCAAATATATATGCTGTATATAAGCAGAATAATTAATCTAATTTAGATGTGATGGACAGGAAGCACGTTTGTATAAAATTGATAATCCCCAAATGGTAAATCTATTGTAATAAGAATAAGAAAAAATAGTAATAAGAAAATAGTAAGTAATCTCTCAATCAGAATTCTGTAATGATAAGAAAGAACCTATTTGCAACCTTTCATTCAGAATAGCTCTATTCTGCAATCAACTCTTGTTCAGCTTCTTTCCTCCTGCCACTCTGTTAGAGTGATCGTCTTTCTCCTTTGCCATTTTCACTTACCTGGTCCTCCAATTCCTTCAGTTTTCAAAATAATCTTTTATATTTCCTTCTTGTCTTGGTTATTTGGAATAGACTGCCTTATCTATACATTTTTAGTCCTTACTTGAGGTCAGGATCATCTTTAAGCAAAATTTTTGGGTCAAATAATTTCCTAAGTGGAAATTGGTGTTAGGCTTCTTGGTATTGAATTTCAAGCCATCCATGGAGGAAATTGCCCTGACAGTTAACATTTCAAAGAATACATATTAATTGTGAATAAAATGCTGAAAGTGATATCCAATTATTCATGATTCTGCTTTCTCTTAGGGGAAGTGTATTTTCTTTTGAGATTCTGGGACCTGGCCACATTCTATCAGGATAATAGGCTCCTTTCAGTTGAAAACACTGAGATTTAAATACACCCACCATCACCAGGAGCTATTTTTGCCTTACATACCAAATATTTCTTTGGACATATATGCCCAGTAATAGAATTTGATGGTCCATTTATGTCCACTGGAGGTATAGTTTTAATCATGAATAGATATTGTTCATATCAGTCAAGAACAGGAAGTTTATAAATATTAAAGTTTTATTTTGCTTCCCAAGTTTTTGATCTGTTGCTGGAAACTGATATAAGCCTAAAGTTATGCAATGTATGTAACAAATAACTTTGATATCCCCGAAACCCAGGGTTCTACGGTTAAAATTCAAGAAATAAAATTCCCTTATTACGATTATTGAGATGCACCACTTGGGAAGAATTTGAGGAACTTGTGCCAGAGATAGCACAGGAAAGACTGGATCAGGCATTATGACTCATTGGGAAAAATATTAATACACTGTCAAGGCATAGTAATCAGGCTTTAACTATGGTAGATTAGGTTTTCAGGAGACTGAATATATAAACTGCCACAAATGTAATTTTTTTTCTATTTGCTTCCTCTCAGAGACACACTTTTAGTTGGTTTTAAACAGCTAGAGAATCAGCTTCCTCAATTTTCAATCTGATGTGATAATACATTCACAGAAAGGTTATTAAGTAAATATAGTATAATGAGTAAGATTAAGCTTGGACTCAGTACGACCTGGATTCAAGTCTGTTTCTGTCACTTATTACCTTGGTGATTTGGGGCATCGACTTTGCTTCCCTTAGCCTTATGTTATATTCTGAATGTATGGGTGGCTTCAAAATTTAAGTTTTAAAACTTAACCTCCAAGCTGATGATACCAAGACGTGGGACTTTGAGGAGGTGACTAGGTAATGAGGGTAGAGGCCTCAAGAATGGAATTAATGTCCTTACAGAAGAGACCCTAGTGAGATAACTAGTCCCTTTCACCATGTGAAGACTCAGCTAAAAGGTGCCATCTATGAGGCAGAGAGCTCTCTCTGGATATAAAATCTGCTAGTGCCTTAACCATGGACTTCCCACTCTCCAGAATTGTACAAAATCAATTTATTTTTCTTTTTATCCATTCTTATGAATCTAAAGGGTACAAGTGTATGCAATTTTGTTTTGGACATATATTGCATAGTGGTGAAATCTTGACTTTTCTTTTATTCATCACCCAAATCATGTGCATTGTACGCATTAACTGATTTCTCACCATCACCTCCTTTCTCTCCCTCTCTATCCTAGCCTCCAAAGTCTATCATTCCATATTTTATGTCCACATTATTTAGCTCCAATCTATAAGCGAGAACATGTGATATTTGATTTTCATTTTCTTAACTGTTTCAGTTAAGATAATGGCCTCCAAATCTGCATTGTTGCTATAAAACTCTTTATTTTTTGTTAAAATTGCTCCATAGCATTCCATTGTGTATATTTATACCATATTTTATTAATTCAATCATTTGTTCATGGACACTTAGATAAATTCTGTATTTTTTCTATGGTGAACAGTGCTTTGATAAACATATGAACACAGGTATTTTTTAATATAATGATTTCTTTTATTTTGAATAGATATCAAGTAGTGAAGTTGCTATTTTGAATGGTAGCTTTATTTTTAGATATTTGAGAAATCTCTATAGTAATTTCTATGGAGAGTGTACAATTTACATTACCACCCTCAGTGTATAAGAGTTCCCTTTTTTCCACATCCTCACCAATATCTGTTATTTTCTGACATTTTAGTAATAGCTATTTTGGCTGGTGCAAGATGATGTTTCATTGTGGTTTTAATTTGCATTTCTCTCATGATTAGTGATGTTGAAAATGTTTTTATATGCTGGCTGGCCATCATGTTTTTTTTTTGAAAAAATATATATTCATTTCATTTGTCCACTTTATATTGGGTTCATTTGAATTTTTCTTGTTGAGTTACTTGAGTTTCTTGTAAATTCTAGATACTAGTCCACTGTTGAATGAATAGTTTAAAAATCTTTTCTTATATTTTGCAAGTTTTCTTTTCACTCCGTTATTTATTTTGCTATTGTTTATAAACTACCTGGCCTAAAATGTTTTGTTATAGCTGCAGGAACAGCCTAAGACATGTTAGTAACTTCATTTACAAAGACAGACAATAATGCCTATTTAAAAATCCAGTACAGTGTTAGCTATATGACAGTTTAATAACTGCTAGTATGTCATAATTGATGCATTCTAGCATTTTAATGATTAAAATACCTTTGGTTTTAGATACACTGAGTAATAAAACTATTGCCAATCCAAATTGTAAAATATAGCCTAATGTTATATATAGATATGCTGGGATCAATAAAATATATTACTATTTACTGAAATACAATAATTAATTTTCAGTACTGAGTCACTTGTAAATATTTTAGTAGATTTTGCTAGAAATATATTTTTTATTGCACTTTAGGTTCTGGGGTACATGTGCAGATCATGTAGGATTGTTGCACAGGTACATACATGGCAATGTGGTTTGCTGCCTCCATCCCCCTGTCACCTATCTTTGGCATTTCTCCCATGTTATCCCTCCCCAACCTCCCCCACGCCGCTGTCCCTTCCTTAGCACCCCCAACAAACCCCAGTGTGTGATGCTCCCCTCCCTGTGCTCATGTGTTTTCATTGTTCAACACCCGCCTATAAGCGAGAACACGCAGTATTTGGTTTTCTGTTTTTGTGTCAGTTGGCTGAGAATGATGGTTTCTAGATTCATCCATGTCCCTACAAAGGACATGAACTCATCATTTTTTATGGCTGCATAGTATTTCATGCTGTGTTTCTGCCACATTTTCCTTGTCCAGCCTATCATTGATGGGCATTTGAGTTGGTTCCAGGTTTTGCTATTGTAAACGGTACAGCAATGAACATACGTGTAAGTGTGTCTTTGTAACAGAATGATTTATAATCCTTTGGGTATTAACCCAATAATGAATTGCTGTGTCAAATGGAATTTCTAGTTCTAGATCCTTGAGAATCACCACACTGTCTTCCACAATGGTTCAACGAATTTACACTCCCACCAACAGTGTAAAAGTGTTCCTATTTCTTCACGTCCTCTCCAGCATCTGTTGTCTCCTGATTTTTTAGTGATCGCCATTTTAACTGGCGTGAGATGGTATCTCAATGTGGTTTTGATTTGCATTTCTCTGATGATCAGTGATGATGAACAGTTCTTCATGTTTCTTGGCCTCCTAAATGTCTTCTTTTGAAAAATGTCTGTTTATATCTTTTGCCCACTTTTGAATGGGTTTGCTTTTTTCTTGTAAATCTGCTTTAGTTCTTTGTAGATTCTGGATATTAGCCTTTTATCAGATGGGTAGATTGCAAATTTTTTTCCCATTCTGTTGGTTGCTGGTTCACTCTAATGATTGTTTCTTTTGCTATACAGAACCTCTTAATTTTAATTAGATCTCACTTGTCTATTTTGGCTTTTGTTGCCATTGCTTTTGGTGCTTTAATTATGAAGTCCTTGCCTATGTCTATGCCCTGAATGGTTTTTCCCAGGTTTTCTTCTAGGATTTTTATGATGTTAGGTTTTATGTTTAAATCTTTGCTCTATCTGGAGTTAATTTTAATGTAGGGTGTAAAGAAGGGGCCCAGTTTCAGCATTCTGCTGATGGCTAGCCAGTTTTCCCAGCACCATTTATTAAACATGGAATCCTTTCCCCATTGCTTGTTTTTGTCAAATTTGTCAAAGATCAGATAGTTGTAGATGTGTAAAGGTGCTTCAAAGGCCTCTGTTTTCTGTTCCATTGATCTATATCTCTGTTTTGGTATCAGTACCATGCTGTTTTGATTACAGTAGTCTTAGAGTGATGCCTCCAGCTTTGTTATTTTTGCTTAGGATTGTCTTGGCTATGTGGGCTAATTTTCATTTGCCTTCTAAAATTGATTTTATTTAACACAAGTAATTGGCATAACAGTAAACTTTTAAGGGAGCTTTATTATTCATTTTATCAAGATCGAGAGACTAGCAAGTTGAAACTTATTCTAAGCTACTAATTTTATATAAATATTGTCCAATACTTCTGAAATTTACACATTTATTTTGAAAAAGCAGTAACAAATATCCCTTAGAACTCTTCCTAGGTTGTTAATTAGCATGCAAGGCAGATATTAATATGTAATTTATAAATTTGAGAGTGTTATTTTTTGTAAGAAATGAGTAAAATACATTATTTGCTTAATATTTAAGGTTGATAAAAAATGAATCAATTGTATTTTAGGTGATTATGCCAAAAGCTACAGAATATTCATTAGCATTCTTTTTAACTTCACAAATGAGTTAAAATAACATAATTTAATATTGGAAAAAAGCTGAATATTTTATTAATAAATCACATTAAATATTTGTTTTTAATAGATGAAAATATTTTTAAAATTCTCCTTATGTTTAGAAAGCTCTATTCCACAGCTTGTCAAAAAAATTATACATGTCTCTTCTTGTCTTTACAAATCAAGTCAAATGCCTAGTTATTTAAGGAATCTCCTTTTGGATTTCTACGGAGACTGTACAATTTCCATTCCCAACATAAGTGTATAGTAGTTTTTTTTTTCACATCCTCAAAGTAACTTATCCTAAGGCATCTCAAAGTAAAATAGCCAAACTGCAATTCTTATGATTCAGTCCCATTGCTATCAGTCACTTAATATCAGTTATCATCTTTGAGATCAAAATTTTTTCCTTAAAACCTATATTCAGTCATTTATCAAATTCTTCCAAATAAATTTCAAACCTTTCACCATCATCTTCTCTATCACTGGAACATTCTTACACTTTCAGCCTGACTCACTTCCGCAAGCTTGTCAATGTTTACTTAGCTATCATCCTCTTATTGAGATGTCACCTGCCCACATATATTACTTGTACTGCTCTCTCCAACACAATCCTGTCTTTCTTACTTTATTTTTTCTTACTGCACTTAATCGGTAACCTACTACATGATTTATCTATTTAGTTAGTTTTGTTTGTTTTCAGCTACTCGAGAAGAGATAATTTTGTTGTTACTGTTGTTCTCTGATATATAACCAGATAATACCTAGAAGCTAGTAGTACACACTTAGTATTGATTGAATGCATCTATAATCATATACTTCAATGCATTACAGTTTGAAACATTCTCTTTAACTGCCTTTTCAAGTAAAAATAAACTGGGTAATCAGATGCCACACTGAGACTACATTTAGCCAACTTTATAAAATGCATGATATGTAAGATCCCACTCATCTTTCTATGGGGTTACCAATGCCTATGTTTATGATGGTATTTGAGCTGTACACTCTCAAGTCTACTTTCCAATGATTCTCCCATAATAATGCTATTTTCATTGTAACTTTTTAAGTGTACTTTTGAGAGTGGTTTAGATTTTCTTTGAATGGAAGTATAGTTGGTAATTATAGTGGCATAACTATAAAAAGACACAAAGTCTTTTTTGCCAATTTGTTTCTAGATTTTAAGCATAACAAATGTTTCTTGATATTTGTGATCTGATGAGTTAAAAAGTTTACCAAAAGTCTGAAAGAAAAAATCTATTATAATCCACAATTTTAAAAATAATTGCTTCAAAATAATGTGTATAATAGATAGGATGAGGCATGTTTCCCTGCTTCACTCACTTGGAGATAAATAATGGCTTTTGCATAGCATTTCCATCTCATCTAATTCAGTCTGATTTGATACCTCCATTGGGAAGTATAGATTATTCTGAATTGATTGCTTTAGGGAGTCTCAACAGATATCTCATATTCAATGGATTAACATAAGTAGCAGGCTGTGTTGTTCAATCTCCTTTTCAAGGCCAACTATTATTTGGACTCAACATTGCCTATTTCAGGCATAATGCAAAGCATGAAAATGTGTGCAAATTTGTGAAACTATAGGGTTTTTTACTATACTTATGAAAAACTTGATTTTGGAAATCTGGATATACTTACCAATTATTTCTAAATAAAACTTTTTAGGTAGTTGCAATGTAAGAAATAAATATAAACTTAGTAGAAAATAATTTTGTATTGTTCAACTTGTATCTATATGATTCTTTCCCTCTAATTCATGTTCCTTGCTATAGAAAGATTTGAAAAATTAAAACCAGTCCTCCTTTGTATGGGTCAAGCTTAATGGCAATCTTAGTTCATGACCATAGTTGTACTATTACATGGAGTCTCCTATAATAAAATTATTAGGCAACCCACATGAAAAATTATTCTTATTTATATTCTTTTCTTTTTATCCTCTTTTCCCCCAAACCACATGGAACGGATCTTGTTTATATTCTTTTGTTTAATGTACATTTATATAATATATGTCATGTGTCAGGCTTTGTCTTAAATAATAGATTGACGAACAAGAAAATCAGAATTCTGAATTTTATGGAGCTTATTTTATTTTATTTTGAGACAGAGTTTCTCTCTTGCCACTCAGGCTGCAGTGCAGTGGTTAGATCTCAGCTAAGTGCAACCTCTGCCTCCCAGGTTCAAGCAATTCTCCTGCCTCAGCCTCCTGAATAATTGGGATTATAGGTATGCACCATAACCCCCAGCTAATTTTTCTATTTTTAGTAGAGATGGTGTTTTACAATAGAGGCCAGACTGGTCTCAAATTCCTGACCTCAAGTGATCTGCCCACCTCATCCTCCCAAAGTGCTGGGATTACAGGCATGAGCCACAGAGCCCAGCCAGAACTTATTTTCTAAATGAGGATGAAAATAATATGTCAGAAAACAAATAAATAAACCAAAAAATATCAAACTGAGACATGCTCTTTAGCAGGTTACTAGGATGAACACAAAGTAGTGGTGGTCTTGCTGATGAGCCTGCATGTGTGTGCATGTGTATGTATAGTGTGAAATGTGTGTGTGTAGTGGGGCATGTGTATATGTTGAGAGTGGTGGTAGATTTTGGTGCTGGGATTGATTTATTGGTACAGTGGTTGAAAAAGAACACTATGAAGAAGTGACAGTTAACTAGGACCATATTTCATAAGCTAAAGAAAATTTGTGGATTTTATTCTAAAACAGAAGACCTTGATGTTGGTATTATTTTTAGCAGAAATGTAGCCTGCATTGATTGATGTTTTTAAATGCAATTTATTTACTACTTAAAGAATAAATTTTTGCCATCCAAGAGTAGAAACCTAGAGAGTCAGCAAAAGTTATCTTCACCAGTAGATTTTTCAAATGTAAATATTGGCTGGGCATGATGGCTCTCTCTTGTAATCCCAACACTTTGACAGTCTAAAGTGGTAGGATTACTTGAGCCATGGAGGTCAAGGCTGACGTAAGCTGTGATTGTACCACTGCACTTTAGCGTGGGTGACAGAGTAACACTCTGTCTCAATAAAATGCAAATATTGAGAAATAGGCATATATCAATAACAACACAATATCAAAATGTAACAGGCTCAATAGACTACTGAAATGCTAGACCCACTGAGACAAATACTAGTATGTGCTAACAGAGCCAGAAATTATTATTAATGATTTGCATTATTTCATCTAATTGCCATCATACTAGGCAGTAGATATTGTTTCCTCATTTTACAGATATGAACACTATGGAAAAGAGAATTTACCTATTGAAAAGCTGTGCATCTAGCAAATGACATAGCATAGAAATGAACCTAGACAATTTTATTTTATAGCTTACACCATTGTATATGATAAGTCTGACTGTACATAATGCTCTGAAGAAATCACCAAATATAAACTGTTTCTATCCAAGTTTATTTCTTAGTGAATTCAGTATAATCTGGGACTCATTGTGTGATTGTCTTCCAACTTCCTATGTATTTGCAGCATATCATTAATTCTAATATCTTAAATTAACAACTACTTAAGAATAAAGTATTCCTATATAATAAAAAAAGCAAAATTATGAATATAAGCTAGAGTTTACTTTTCTACTTGTATACCACTGTACTTTTCGGTATCACATGCATTTTTTATTCAAAATCTTTCTGAATTTCTGGAACTAATAAGTGATTATAGCAACATTGCAAGATAAAGATTAATGTACAAAAGTCAATCACTTTCCTGTACATCAGCAATGCACAAGTGAAACATGAAATTAAAAACACATTATTATTTACATTAGTAGGCCAAAAATGAAATGCTGAGATATAAATTCCAAAGTAAGTACAAAATCCATATAAGGAAATCTCTGAAACTCTGAAAGAAATCAAAGAAGACTTAATTAAATAATGAAATGTCCCAGGTTCTGGATAGGTAGATTCAACATTGTCAGAATATTAGGTCTTCTCAATTTCATCTATAGATTAAACCCAATTGGAATCAAATTTCAATACTTTTTTTGTAGATATTGGCAAAGTGATTCAAAAGTTTATAGGAAGGTAGAATAGCAAAGTAGAATAACAAAGTTGGGGGATGGATACTGCCTGACTTAAAGATTACTAAAAAGTTACATTAACCAATGCTTTGTGGAATTGGCAAATAATAGATCAATGGAACATAATAAAAAACCTAGAAATAAATCTACATAAATATGTCAGTTGATTTTTGACAAAGGAGAAAAATAATACAGTTGAGCAGATAGTTTTTTCCAACAAACGGTGCTGGAAAAACTGGATGTCACACAAGCAAACACACACACACACACACACACAATTTCAACTCAGCCTATATAGTCAGAGTTCTTCAGAGAAATCGAACCAATGGGATAAAAATGGGTAGAGATTCATCATCAGAAATTGATTTATTATTATGAAAGACTGAAAGTCCCAGCCCATAGGCACGAGATCAATTTGCCCAGATTTTAGAGGGTGAGTAAATATGGATGTTCCATGTCACACATAGGACATATTTGCCTTCTGCTTTTTGGTTCTATTTAGGACCTCAGCAGATTAGTGATTCCCACCTGCACTGGTGAATGCAGTCTACCAATTCCAATGCTAATTTATTCCAGAAACACCCTCACAGACACATCCAGACATAATGTCTTGCCAGCTACTTGGGCATCATATAATCCAGTCAAATTGTCACATAAGACTTAAACATTAGATAGTCCTTACACACTTCAAAAAATTAATTCTAGTTGACCATAGACCTAAATGAAAAGCACAAACCATAAAACTCCTAGGAGATAACATAAGAGAATACTTACATAACCTTGGTACAGTGATGGGTTTTAGATATAACACAAAAGGTATGATACAAAAAAAGTTGGTAAGTTAGATCTTATTAAAATGAAAAACTTTTTCTCCATGCAACACAATAACAAAAGTATGAGAATATAAGTATTATATATAATATAAATATATATTTGCACAAGGCACATCTGATAAAGTACTATTATCCAAAATACAAGAAAAAACCACTTAAAATTTACCAATAAGAAATTGGACAAGCTAATTTTAAAATGGGCAAAAGACCTGAACAGATACATCACTAAAGAAGATATATACATGGCAAGCAAGCATATGGAATGGATCTCCATATCAAATGTCAACAGGCAAATGCAAACTAAAACAAGATATAACTTCACATGTATCTGAATGACCAATATCTAAACAAAATACTGAAAAAAATTCTGTAGCGGAGCAACATGAACCCTTATTTATTGCATTCACTGGGAATGCAAATTAGTACAGCAATTTTGTAAGACAATTTGGTATTTTCTTACAAACATAAACATAACCTTACTATACAATTCAGAAATTGCACTCCTTAGTATTTACCCAAATAAATTACATGCTTATGTCCAGACAAAAACCTTCACAAAAATGTTTATAGAAGCTTTATTCCTAATTGCTGAAACATGGAAGTAGCCAAGATGTCATTCAGCAGCTGAATTTATAAATGAATTGTAATACATACAGATAATGGATAATTATTCAGTGCTAGAAAGAAAGGAGCTATACATTCATGAAAAGTTATGGGGGAACCTTAAGGGCATGTTAGGAAGTAAAATAAACCAACTTAAAAAGGCTAAATACTGTATGATTCCAAATATATATCATGCTGAAAAAGGCAAAGCTATGAAGACAGTAAAAAGATTAGTTGCTGCCAGGAATTAATGGGAGAAAAGGCTGAACAGGCAGAGCCCAAAGGATTTTAGGGCAGTGAAACTATTCTGTATGTATTACAATAGTGGATACATATTATTATATATTTGTGTAATCCCGTAGCATATACATAATTGAGTGAACTGTAATGTAAATTATGTAAGCTGGGTGATCATTAGGTGTCAACATAGGTTCATTGACTATGATAATTGTATCACTTTGGTGCAAGATTTTTAAAAGTGGAGTCGTCACATGTGCATCAGAACACAGAGTACATAAGAACTTTCTGTACTTTTTGCTCTATTTGCTACAAACATAAGTTCTAAAAGATAAACTTTATTATTCAAAAACATTTTAAATCCAATTTGACCATCAGTGCTTAAGTTCATCATGGTAACAGGCAGCTTTTGAGTATAAGTACAGATGGCATATCTTTTTTATGTCCTTAAAACATACTAATATTTACAAAGGGTTATGAGGTTTTGTTCCTTTTTCTTTTTTGATTATATCCATATGTCTTTATTTTTTCTTAAATGAATTACATATTGCTCGAATTTAGCTTCTCTTAAAAATAAGCTAAAAAACTGATAGATGTTTGTACTCTATCATCTTTCAAAAAACATGACTTCTTTGACTTAATCACACTCAACTCTGATCTTTGAAAATGTGTTGAGACATTTGGCAAGGGTGTTTCTACCACTCTTAATTTCATTGTATGGTGCATGGTGAATAACTCATTTATGCTTTTTTTTGGCAAAATGAAAAACAGTTTAGAAAATGTTTTCTCATGACCTTTATTTAAAATATAATTTTATACACACACACACACACACACACACACACATATATGTGCTTCTCCTCAATAAAACAAAAATATTTGGAAGATTTCTTTGTTTCTAGCCAGTAACATTTACTTTGCACAAAGCATACCGAAGAGGTAAAGTTCATACTGTAAACATGCACTTTTTTTTCACTGCAATGCTATGTAAAAGTGGATTTTCTTTCAGTTAATGACACTTAGAGCATATTATTCAAGTTAATTTTTGACCTCTTGTGGTTCCAGCAATGCAAATGAATTAACTGATGGGACAATAAAATAGGCAAAAAGTTTTAGATGTAATAGTTTGAATTTTATAGTTACAACAATGTTATTCAAGTATTTATAAATGCCTTTTATTTCTAAAACAATTTAATTTCTGACCTAAAACCCTTGGCCTTACTGATGAAAAGGAGTTTAATTTAGTTCAAGCTGTTCTCTTACTCAAATCCATTAATTTCTCATTAAATTTGGCTTCCTAATCTCAAGATAGTCAGATTAAAATTTTTTTATCAATACCCTTTCCTCCTCTAGTCATAATAGGCTAGGGATAGATATTTATATGTGGTTGTCTTGATTATGCTGCAAAACACCTTTTAAAAAATAGCCATACTGCCCAAAGCAATTTATAGATTCAATGCTATCACCATCAAACTACCAATGACTTTCTTCACAGAACTTCAAAAAACCACTTTAAACTTCAATTGAAACAAAAAGAGAGCCTACATAGCCAAGACAATATTAAGCAAAAAGAACAAAGATGGAGGCATCACTCTACCTGACTTTAAATTATACTACAAGACTACGGTAATCAAAACAGCCTGGCACTGGTACCAAAATAGAGATATAGACCAATGGAACAGAACAAACATCTTGGAAGCAATGCCACTTATCTACAACAATCTGATCTTTGACAAACCTGACAAAAACAAGCAATGGGGAAAAGATTCCATGTTTAATAAAAGGAGTGGGAAAACTAGCTAGCCATGTGCAGAAAGCAGAAACTAGACCCCTTCCTGACACCTTACTCTAAAATTAACTCCAGATGGATTAACGATTTAAACATATACCTAACACCATAAAAATCCTAGAGGAAAACCTAGGCAAAACCATTCAGGACATAGGCATAAGCAAGGACTTCATAACTAAAACACCAAAAGCAATGGCAACAAAAGCCAAAATAGACAAATGGGATCTAATTAAACTTAATAGCTTCTGTACAGCAAAAGAAACAATCATTAGAGTGAATGGGCAACCAACAGAATGGGAAAAATTTTTTGCAATCTACTCATCTGACAAAGGTCTAATATCCAGAATCTACAAAGAACTAAAACAGATTTACAGGAAAAAAAACCAATTCAAAAGTGGGCAAAGGATATGAACGGACACTGTTCAAAAGAAGACATTTAGGAGGTCAACAAAACATATGAAAAAATGCTCATTATCACTGGTCATCAGAGAAATGCAAATCAAAACCACATTACGATACCATCTCACGCCAGTTAGAATGGCGATCATTAAAAAAATCAGGAGACAACAGATGCTGGAGAGGATGTGGAGAAATAGGAACACTTTTACACTGTTGGTGGGAGTGTAAATTACTTAAACCATTGTGGAAGACAGTGTGGCAATTCCTCAAGAATCTAGAACTAGAAATTCCATTTGACCCAGCAATCCCATTACTGGATATATACCCAAAGGTTTACACATCATTCTATTATAAAGACACATGCATATGTATGTTCATTGCTGCACTGTTTACAATAGCAAAGACCTGGAACCAACTCAAATGCCCATCAATGATAGACTGAACAATGAAAATGTGGCAGATACACACCATGGAATACTTTGCAGCCATAAAAAATGATGAGTTCACGTCCTTTGCAAGGACATGGATGAATCTAGAAACCATCATTCTCAGCAAGCTGACACAGGAACAGAAAATCAAACACTGCATGCTTTCACTTATAGGCAGGTGTTGAACAATGAGTACACATGGACACAGGGAGGGGAGTATGACACACTGGGGTATTTTGGGGGAGTTAGAGGAGGGACAGCAGTAGGTGAGGATGGTGGGGAGGGATAATATGGGGAGAAATCCCAGATTTAGATGATGGGGTATGGAGGCAGGAAACCATCTTGCTATGTATGTACCTATGCAATAATCCTGTATGATCTGCACATGTACCCCAGAACCTAAAGTATAATAAAAAAATAAATTTAAAAAGTACATGATATTCTTTTAGTAAAATTTTGGCAGGCTGAACAGCACATAATCTACCTTGATTTACATCTCTTCAACCTTGCTGATCCAGTGAGATTTAGCCACTTGTTCCCTCAAATATGGTTTACGACATTGTGCCTACAATAGGCACCTTGTAGTGCTTGCTCTACCTCTATGTAGACATTCTTTATGTCTTGCTCTCTTCTAAGTTTGCTAGAAAATGAGCCCCAAGAAAACATGCATTGTATCCGCTCCTTATTTTCTTAGCACTGAGAGAAGGCTACTTGTAACTCTATTGCACGGTCCACTCTTCTCATATTTCTAAAAATTGAAGTAGGGTGGAGACAGAGTGATCTTTACAAAATGTATAACTCTCTTTTCACAAAAAAACATCAATTTTTCTCTGAAATTGGAGCTTTTTCTCTTCCCCAGGGCACAAAGAACACAAACCATAATGCAGGTTGCTGTCATTCTAATCATAATTTTTGCCTAAAAGTTTATGATGAATTGACAAAAATACAGTAAGACTGAGTTTTATGTCATGTGGTTTTCCAGAGCCAGTCATAAATGAAACAGAAAAAGCATGAAATTATCTCTTGGAGTTCTAATCCCTGCAATATATTTTATTATCATCTTACAAAGAATGGAAGGTGGCCTTTACAGTCATGTTTTATATGCACTATAGACCAAATAAAACTAATAGATATTTACAGAACATTCATTGAATGGCTGATATATAAATCTTTTCCATAGCACATAGATTATTCTCAAATATAGCACAAAGACCATATATTTGGCCATAAACAAGGCTTAAGTGATTTAAAATTATTTAAATTGTGTCAATTATCTTCTCTGATCACAATGGAATAAGCCTAGGAATCAACAAGAGGAATTTCAAAATTTTGAAACATAATCATATGTTGAAGAAAAATGAAACTAGATCCCTGTATCTTGCCATATAAAAAATCAAATCAAAATGTATTAAAGACTGAAATATAAGACTTCTAGTATGAAACTATTGCAAGAAAACATTGGGGAAAATCTCCAAGACATTAGTATAAGCAAAGATTTTTTTGCATATAGGCAACCAAAGGAAAAATGGACAAATGGGATCACGTCAAGTCAAGAAGCTTCTATACAGCAAAGGAAGCAATCTGCAAATTCAATAGACAACCCATAGAATGGGAGAAAATATTTGCAAACTATCCATCTGATAAGGATTAAAGACCAAGATATATAAGAAACTCAAACAACTCAATAGAAAAAAAACCCTAATAATCCATTTTAAAAATAGGCAAAAGGTATGAATAGACATTTCTTCAAAGAAGACATTAAAATGTCAAATAGGTATATGAAAGGTCCTCAACATTACTGATCATCTGGAAAATGCAAACCAAAACTGTAATGAGATATTGTCTCATTCAAATTAAAATGACTTTAATCCCAAAGACAAGCAATAATAAATGCTGGGAAGAATGTGGAGAAAAGTGATCTGTTGAGAACTGTTGGTGGGAATATATACTACAACCATTATACACAACCACTAGGGAGGATATTTTGGAAGTTCCTCAAATGACTAAAAATATAACTTATATATAGTCAAGTAATCCCACTGATAGGTACATACCCCAAAGAAACCAAATCACTATATTGATGAGATGTCTGCATTCCCATGTAAATTGCAGCAGTATTTATAATAGCCAAGTTTTGGAAGCAATGTAAGCTCCCAGCAACAGACAGATGGATAAAGAAAATGTGGTTCTTATGCACAATGGAGTACTAATCAGCCATAAATTGGAATGATATCCTGTCATTTTCAACAATGTGGGTAGAAGTGGAAGTCATCATGTAAAGTGAAATAAGGTAGGCACAGAAAGACAAATTTCACATGTTCTTATTAATTTATGGGACCTAAACATTAAACAATTGAACTGATGGGGATGGAGAGTAAGAATGATGGTTACCAGAGGCTGGAAACGGGGGGCTCTTTGGGATGCTTACTGGGTTTAGAAATATTATTAGAGAGAATGAAAAATATCTAGTGTTTGATAGCAAAACAAGATGAATGTAGTCAAGAATAACTTATTGCATATTTCAAAATAACTAAAATAATATAATTGAAATGTTTGTAATACAAATAGATGATAAATGCTTTAAGTAACAGATACACCATTTACCTCAGTGAAATTAGTATATATTATATGCCTGTATCAAAATAGCTTATGTACCCATAAATATATAAAGCTACTATGTACCTACCTAAATTAAAAATTTTAAAAAATAAAATGTTATGATGACTAGTCTGATCATCCATTACATATTTAGAACACATAATTTTTGTGCTTTGCCTCTGAAACCATGAAATATATGGCAGAGAATCTAGGGAACTAGGAGAAATTGAATATTGAATATTATAGTCTATTTACTGGAATTCTTCTCTTATATGAAAGGAAATTCAAGCTTACACAGTGGTAGATAACTGGCCAAGGAAATTTTTAATTAATTTTCTAGAAATCCAGCCCTTTATTCAGTAATCTTTATAGAGAAAAATGTAATGTTAAAAAAATGAAAAGAAAGTGAGAAAGATAGATGATATTTTTGCCAAAGGCTATCTATGGTAGGATTATTTTGTGTAATTTTTCTAGTAAGTCCACATGCAGTAGCAATAACTTTGCATTTAACAGTCATTCGCCTACTAGCTTCCTTAAAATTAAGGATGAAAAGCACATGAGAAATGACATTTAGTAATTTAATAAGAAAAATCATTTTTTAATTAATTGAGTATCAGACATAATATTTAGGGTAAGCATTACATTTAGGGTAAGAAGCATTTCAATAGTGTGAACACATTCTGTAGACAATCTTATCTCAGCCTACTGTCATTATGAGACTAGAGGCATATGGTCATCAGAAAAATGTCACCTATACACTATTTTAAGTTTGTTCTAGTGAGAAGTAGAGATATTTGTCTTAATCCCAAGAAAGATTCATCTGGTTATCAAATCTAGCTATGTCTAAAAAAAATTAAAGCTTTTAAAAAACTGCTAAAGACAGTAAAGAGATGGAAAGTAATATTTTGGTTGAAAATATTTATTTTATTTTTAATAAAAAATCAATTACAAAATGCTTTTTGGTTTCCAAGTTTCATAGAAAGTAGCATTGATGTTTCTTTGGGATATACAAAAGTAGGTCCTCTAAGGAAGATTTTCTTTTTATATATAAAATATTAACTAGAACAGGGTATTTCCTCAATCCTTGTATCTGAAGGAGTCATGCTGATTTCCTGATCTCTCAATTGCCTTCAGAAACATTCTTGTTTCCGTAAAGAATAGTGCACATTTATAATGAAATAACTCTATGGCCCAGCCAAGAGAGTTCAAGAAATTCAACAGCCTTTCTTCATTCTATCTCATGTTCTCTGTTCCTTTTAGTTTAGATTGGCAGGGTCTATGGTAATATAAGTCCATGTTTATTCCTGGCTTCTGCAGAGGTGGCTTAAGTCCATGAGTTGCACTCATGGTGTCTTTATCAAATGACTGCTCAGCCACACCCTTAGTGTTCCCTTCAAAACAAGCTTCCTCAACAGTTTGTATAATCTATGGGCTGAAAAAATTTTTTAGATCTTCAAGTTCTGGATCATGTTTTCTTAATATTCTTCTTAAAACTCACTCTGTTTTCACATTTTGCTAAAGGCAGTCAAGAGGAACCAAATTGCTCCTTCAAAATTTTTACTTAGAAATCTTCTTCATAATATTTAATTTCATTGCTCACAAGTTCTACTTTCTACTGTTAAAAACGTCAGCCAAATTACACTCAAACGAGTTTAATTGAGCAACAAATGATTTGTGAATCAGGTGGCCCCCAAATCATAGCAGATTCAGAGACAGTCTGGGGTGCCTCATGGTCGGAACAAATTTATAGACAGAAAAAGTAAAGTGATGTACAGAAATCAGAAGTGAGGAGCAGAAACAGCTGTATTGGTTACATTTTGGTATTTGCCTTATTTGAACACAGTTTGAGACTCAGCAGTATATGAGCGGTTGAAGTATGGCTGTTGATGAAGCAGCCTTGTTGCCTGAAATGGCACCTGAAGTTCTTGGTCTCACAGCTGAGGAAATAAAGGACATGGACACACTAGGGTTCCTATGTGTAGAGCAGAAATTTAATAGGCAAAATAAAGAGAACAGCTCTCTGCTACAGAGCGGGGTTCTGAAAAGGGGTTGCCATTCAGCAGTGAAATGCAAGGTTTTTAATAGGCCAGCTAGTGGGGAGATAGTATCGTAGCTACATAGCATGTGAAAAACCAATTAGGACTCAGTGTATCATCTGAATAGAGCATGAATCTCTGGCAGCCTCAACCCCAATTTTTTATTATTCAGATGGAAGCTTTGCCTTAGCTACTCCATGTTGCTTTCTTACTGAACATATGCTAAAAGGGGGGAGGTGGAGCCCCCACAGAGGACATGTCTGACCCCAGATACTTCTTTCTATAGATGCAGTTGCAGGTATCCCCCACCACGCAAGCTTCCAGTTTCATCATCTATGTTTTCAGCCTGATCTTCCAGACTGCTCTTTGTTAGAAAGTAAGAGATTTATCCAGCTGCTTTTTGATAGAGGGCAAGTTCTGCCAAGGACTCTGCCCTAACTATCTACCTAGCTAATTTCTTTTTACCTCTTCTCTCACAGGGAGTGGCCAAGACTCAGCTATTTGCAGGTGTATACTCCTGAGTTAAGTTTTCAATCTTGTTTAGCTATTAAGTTAGATTATGATTTGTTCACAAAGACTCAATTATATAAGCAGAGGGTCCTTCTCAGGCCATATTTAGTTGACTTTAACAATTCCCCCCTTTTGGTTGTTTTCTTGATTTTGAGACATTGACCAAAACATTAGTCATTGATGTCCCTATCACCATCATAAATGTACCTGTTTGATTTTGAAACCCATTGGGAAGCAGAACAGTGAGTATTGCAAAGATAGAGACAAGGACTTGAGTAGAGGGTAAGTATCTCTTTATGCTGGAATGTTGTGTTTACAGGAGAAAACCAAAACCTGGTCTGTTCTAGGATCTATGTGTTTCCTTAAGTTTCTAGTTTGATTATCAGATTTAGCATGGGAAACTCCATTTTGGTTTGGTTTGATTTGGTCTGATGGGGCCTAGTGCCTGAGCTCAGTTCAAAACAACAGCTTACCACAACTTCATTTAACAAAAATTTCCCTCTTTGGTCACGTTCTCACTTAGGTGAGACCATAGCACCACTCTCAGTTGCCATAATTTTTAATTTCTAGTCTCAACATGTCATTCATAGGTAACAGAGTCCTCATGCTCACACATTTCTTTCATTTCCTGTCACTCCAGTTGAAGGGAGACTACTTGACATTCTAGAGGTGGCTGCATGCAAACATTTAAAACATTTGAGAAAATACAGTACACCAGGGAGACTACTATTATGACTATGAGGAGGATAATATTGAGAATTTGAGGTATGCTCCTCAGGGAGGGTTTCCATAAACAAAACCACTTAATATCTAATAGATCAAAGAATGAGCTAAAGTCTACTCACTTAACAAAATGGTCTTTTTATTAATCCCCTACAACTGAATCTCTCAATTCTGTGGGGTTCTAGATTGGATCTTCTGAGGGGCTGAATGTCCTCAATGAACAAAAAGCCTTCTTTACATGGTGAAAATACACTATAGCATAATAATTTACTGTTATAACATCAGTCCTCTTGCATGGAGAGCTTTTACACAACCAGAAAACATGCATTGAAAATGACAATTGAATAGAAATCTCTTTATAAAATGTTTAATGTGCCATTAGGTAACCAACTGTACCTAAAGCTTTGATTGTTTTCCCAGGAATATAGGTTTGACAAATCAAACACTGTTTATAAACTATTTTAGCAATTTATATATCACCATACCAATATATTTAACTTAGATCATTTTATCTTTTCCATGATGAGTCATGGAATGCAGAAATTTTAATAATAAAAAAATTAAGAAATCAGGAAAAACAGGGTAGCCACCCTGGTTCACCACGAATCCATGATTAATTAACATTGTACTTATATCCTCCTGAATACCAGTTGTTTTTTCAAATTAGGCCTATAGTACTGATAACTGATGGGTTATCATCAGTAATTGGACTTAAAACCTGGAATTCATTCAAATTGTGTATCTAAACAATTTTAATATTGGCTGATTTAGCATGCAAATCTGGTAGAGTATTTCCTTGATATTCAATTAATTTTGTTCTACTTGGTTTAGCAATTTTATAAACCAACTAGTTCTTCTATTAAACTTTCAGGAATTCTTACCCAGTCCAATTCTTGAGGAATTGGGGAATTTATGGAGGTATTCTTACCTGTAATATGATTTTATAGTTATTAGAATCTTGTATTTAAAAGTGCTTTTTAGGGTCCTATCCATCCTTTCAAGAGTCCCTTTTCCAAAAGACACCACATTCTAGGATTTTACATGCTTGTGAAGTTTTTGAAAACTGCATCAGAATTAAGCAATTAACTATGAAAATGACTTTAAATAGTTATAGTTAAAGACACAATTGACAAGAAAATTTTGTTATTTCTGTGGTATACAATGATTTTTCATTACTATGATTGATAGCATATACTCAGACATACTTGAATTTTAGAAATCCCATACAGTTTTGGAACATATTACTGTAATACACTAAAATATGTTTTATTTTGACAATACTTCCCATGTAACTTAACATTTCAAATAATCCTGTCTACCTCTCTTTAGGATGCTTCAGGAGCCCTCTGTAACATCCCAAAATTAGAGGTCGGAAAAGACAATTTGAAGCTGAAATTTGATTTTTGGAAGCCTATTAAATATATTAAAGGTTTAAAACAGTTGATATTATTAAACAGAATTCCAGGTTACCATAAGCCATTCATTTAGCCAAAATAATGACGAAAAAATTTTTTAAAAGGCAAACACTTTTACCCACTAAAAAGGATAGAGGGAAGACTTAGCTTTCCAAATAATGTGTCTCTTGTCTTTCCCTTCTTTTTGTAGTTTATTCAAAGGGGAAATAGAAATATTTCATTATCCTTTAATATTACATAAAAATCTCGTTCAAGAAAGAAAGCCAAATTTCATTCTCCCATTAGTCTAATATTAATGTCAATTCCAATTTTTAATGAAACCATATAGACAGATCTATTAATGTCGATTAGTTTCACCACAAGGTGAGATTGTCATAAACCTTTTATAACCCCTTATAATTTTTGTGAAAGAAAAGATCAGTGCTCTAAGAAAAACCAGTTGTGGTTTTATTCCAATGTTCAATTTACAGAAAAAGTTAATAATACTCCTTAAACTATAGCAAATGTTTACCCAGAATTTCTTTTAGAAGATATTAATTTTTTTTCAAAACTTCCACAACTTGTTTAACCTTCAGATTTATATTATCTCATTTAAAACAATCCTCTAAGCTAGGCCAGAATTTATATTCTCAAGCATTTTTATAAACTTTTACTAAAAACACATTTTAATTTCTTTACATGTCTTGCATGTAAAACTCTTTTTTTTTTCATTAGGCTCCATTACTTGTGCTAATGGTACCTCTCAGCAATTTTTAATTTTGGTGAAAAAATTGGTAAGTCATTTTAAGTAGGTACTAGGTGCAGTTAAGGTCTGATTCTTTCTAACGCAGCCAGGGTAGTGGCAAAATCTACAATTCCCCAAGCCTTACCAAACTGTAAAGCAGGTAAATAAAAAAATTTTGAAAAGTCACAGAAACAGTTTATGACCTTAAAGCATAACTTAGCAGACATAATATATCTGACCCATCCAATTTAGACCAAGTATCTTTATTTTATCAATAATCATAAAGCTGTTTTTATTTTCCAAAGATTTCTAAAGTTACATGAACTAAAAGACATTAGTTTTTATTTTTCTTTCAAAGTATTCAATTTAATTTCTTATTTATTAAGACAATTAATTAGATCCCTTTTCTATAAACATCACACACACACAACACATATATAACTACACACACAGAGAGAAGAAGCTTCAGTATTTGTAAAATTTTTCATTTTCCAGTTTTTAAGTTTTTTAAGTGGAATTCTGGCTTTAGGGTAGAGTCCCTGGAGGAACATGTCCAGGAAAGCATGCAGTTTTTATGGCCTAATATAATAAGAAGACAGAGCTGAAAGGCAAAACATATCAGAAATTAAGGATCCCATTCCCATTTTTATACAAGATCATGGGTCCCCAAAAGACAAAATGAGATCATCTCCTATTGGAATCTTATCTCTTAGTGAGGGTGGGGACATCTCCATACTCCCTAGGTGGCCAAGAGCATGCTTCTCTGATAAAAACATGTAAAGAGCTGAGTATTACCATAACTGCCAATAGACATCCCTAAAAGTATATTTCATACTAGTTATTACATACCAAAGCTCTCTTATAATATGAAGCAATTTCTGATACCTCCAAAGGTCAAAAATGTCACATAATGAAATTCAAAACAAAACCAAGTCTTATATTTTGAGAAGAATCTATCCACTTTCAGTTTCTGGGGTTTCATGAGGAAAACAGGTTTTTCTCTAAACTAGACCTGTGGTGTCTCCCCTGTTTTTTCCCAAGTGGCTCCAGGCTGTTAGGGCTTGAATATCCACTTTTAATTAAACCAGCTTTTAACTGTAGTGCCCAAGGGATTGCCTGGGGTAACCAAATTGACATTTTCCTTTCTAGCAAAATACATGTGACAAAAAATAGAGATTAGCCACTCTACTTAGTACTCAATACCAAACAGGCAAGGCTCAAACTTGCCCCCAGATGGTTCCCATTATCACTAAATTGTTTTAGAATCTTATTCATATTAATAGGCATCCCTAGATGAGACTAATTTGGAAACCCTCATTTTTTAATGCACTTCAGTGTGTTGTTCATTCAAAACTTTCCACTTTAAGTTATCTTAAGATTTTGCCATTTATGTAAGACTTTGCTGCTTTCCTATCCTAATGTATAAGCTGGAGGGAACTTAGTTTTGCAGAAATTAGGGATCCCCTTTTAATTTAAAATATTGGCTATACTCTCAGGTTACCTGATTAACTTAGCCAATGATATTTTTTCCTACCCAAGCAGACAAGAAAAATGAAATAAGCAGTAGAACATAAAAATCCCTGTGAATTTTTGTGTTTAAAAGCCAACTGTTACAACCCCTAATTAGCATTTACTACCAGTTTCTTTTTGACCCAGTCAAATTTAAGAGGCCTCTAACTGATCCAAGCAATTCAATTACTGGATCAAGTCTGATTCTAGATCCAGTACAGTTTCTTTTTCTTTTTCTTTCTTTTTAGATGGAGTCTCACTCTGTCAACAGGCTGGAGTGGAGTGCTGCAATCTTGGCTCACTGCAACCTCCACCTCCCAGGTTCAAGTGATTTTCCTGTCTCAGCTTCCCAGTAGCTGGGATTACAGGTGCCCACCACCATGACCAGCTAATTTTTTGTATTTTTAGTAGAGACAGCATTTCACCATGTTGGCCACCATGGTCTCAATCTCCTGACCTCTTGATCCACTCACCTCAGTCTCCCAAAGTCCTGGGATTACAGACATTAGCCACCACACCCAGCCCCAGTCTAGTTTCTGTTGTGACTTCCAAAACCAGTTTGGAACAGAAACTTTTTCAAAAAAAATCCAGAGAGCTCAAAACACAAATCCATGGAGCTCTGAAATCCATGAGAGGATTTACCCTGATTCCCAGCCATTCTGAGAGATTAGAAAACACAAATGGGTCCTTGCAGGTAACTTGCTTGTTCACTAAGTGATCCTGGGGGTCGTTAAGAACTCTGCATCAGATCACACTTCTGACACCATTTGTTGAAAGAAAAACCGCAGCCAAATTAAATTTAAAAGAGTTTAAGTGAGCATTGAATGATTTCCGAGTCAGGCCGCACTCAGAAGCACAGCAGATTCAGAGAGATTCCTGGGGTAATTCATGGTCAGAACAAATTTATAGACAAAACATGTAAAATGATGTACATAAATCGGAAGTGAAGTACAGAAACAGCTAGGCAGGTTACAGATTGACATTTGTCTTATTTGAACACAGTTTCAACAGTCAGCAGTGTACAAGTGGTTGAAGTATGGGATTCTATCGACACATATCCCAAGTTAGATTTTCAATCTTGTCTACCTATTAAGTTAGGTTATGATTTATTCACAAGGATTCAAATACAAAAGGGCAGAGTCCTTCTCAGGCCATATTTAGTTCACTTTAACATTACAATACAGTATACTATTGTTCAGCCAAGTTATTTGCTGCTCTGTAACAAGGATTCACTTTCCTCCAGTTACCAAAACCATGTTTCTCATTTCCATCTGAGCCATCAGTAGTATTATCCTTAAAATTCACATTTCAAACTTGAACCTCAAACCTTTCTAGCTTCAACCCAGATCCAAAGTAGCCTCTATATGTTTACTTATTTGTTACAGCAGCAACAAATAGCTAAAATCTGTATTAGTCTGTTCAGGTTTTCATAATAAAATATCATAGACTGGGTGGCCTAAACAACAGAAATTTATTTCTTACAGTTTTGGAGGCCAGAAAGTCTAAGGTTGAGGTGCCAGCTGATTCTGTTTCAAGTAACCGTTCTTTTCTTGGCTTGTAGAAGGATATATTCTCACTGTGTCTCAGTAGCGAGAGAGACAAGAACAAGCTCTCTAGTCTCTCTTCTTATAAGAACACTATCTTATTCAACTTGGGCTGCTGTGACAACATACTATAGACTATAGACTAGGTGGCATATAAATAAGCATTTTATTTCTCACAGTTCTGGAGGATGGACATTTAAGATCAGGGTGCCAATATACTCAGGCTATGGCGAAAGGCTTCTAATTTGCAGACTACCAACCTCTGTCTGTGTCCTCATGGTGAAAAAGGAAGAGAGCTCTTCAAGATCTCTCTTATAAGAGCATTAATCCCACTCATGGGGCTATGTACTTATGACTTAATCTTTTCCGGAAGGTCTCACCTCCTCAGACCCTCCCATGCAATGTTAACGTTAAGACTTTTACACATAAATGTTGGGGAGACAGAAATATGTAGTCCATAACATATACTAATCCTGTTTAGATATCATAAGCCCCACCTTTGGGATTTAATTCAATCTTATTATCTATCTCAAAATAGAGTGATATTCAGGGTTATAAATTTTAGAAGACACAATTGAGTCTATAACACTGTTTTAAACTTTAAATGTTATAATTTTTTTTAAGTTTGAAAAAACCTGGGACTTAAGTTATGAAGGATGTGAAGTTTCAATGCTGATTATAAAACATTAGGAAATTCTCATTCTAAGAGAGTATTTGATTAGGCATACTGATCAACCTATCTCTGAAAATATGTGAAAAAATTGCTTAAATGTTTTGAGATACTTATTTAAATGTTAATATTTATACTGTGAGACCAGACATCAAATGAAAATAAATCGCAGAGAAGAAAACATAGACAGAGACTTTCATTTACCTTCAAGGCATTTGATAAAGTGAATAAATTCATATTTCTTTTTTACAGCCTCAGGGAAAACTGGTGCAGGTCCATCTACCTATGTTACGAGACTCCAGCTTTCCTCTTCCTCTTGCAAAAAGTTGGTATCCTATGGTCCAGAGCATTAATTTAAGTATAAATTATAAATAATCTTGCCCACTGCTGAGGAGATTTCCAGGAAAAAATACTGCTTGGAAAAAATTGCTAAATGGACAGGAAAGTCTCCCAAGAGATTTAGTAAACACAAGCAAGCCTGTAGGCAAGTTTTCAGCCGTAATACATGCCCCTTGCTTGTCATTACATTTTTAAATTATGAATATATTGCAATGTAATAATGGGAATTGTATTGTCTGCAAGCATCTGCCAGCAGCAATCACCCATCTCCTGTGTAGGAACACAATTACAACTTAGGCCTCAATAAAATCTACACATTACTTTCCAAGAGTTAGGAGCTCACAAAAACAATAAGGCAACATAAATAAGAACAAGAATAGACAATAAACAGACTAATCATTAGTGCTACGACAAGATATTGGAAGTCAATAATTGAAATAATTATATTTAATGCATTTGGCAATAAAAAATATTAGACTGAATATGCAAGTAATAATTATGACTTCAAAAATGTCTCCAAAAAAATTAAACTGGAAACCATTAGACTTAGCAACAGATGTGACTCAACTCAAATGAGAAATTATGATTTTGAAAAACAAAACAAAACTAAACTAAAAAGATCAATATTACATTGGTTAGTAACAAGCCACAGTTCTTTCCCACGCTCAAGAGAAGAATCTTCTGTAAGGAAGTGGGGATCATTGGGGCTCAACTTAGGTGTATTTGCTGCAGCCCAACATCAAGCCCTACCACCCTCCGCCCACACACAGACACACGCACAAACAAAACCATACAATGGTGGAATAGGTGGAGTATGGCAGCTATTATTATTTAAATAAAGGAAAATTTGGAAATAAAAAAGTAGACAGTGGTCTAGAGCAGTTGTTAGCTTGGGAAACGCTGGAAATTCGTTGATTAGATTTCAAAGCCTAGCAGTAGTTCTCATTATCTTTCAGCTCTGCTTCTTGACCCTCATTTCTGTTCTTCAGGACACTCTTCCTATTTGAAACTCTTTGGCTTTGTCCCCACCCACATCTCATATTGAATTGTAGCTCTGATAATTCCCACATTTGGGCGACAGGCAGTTGGAAGCAATTAAATCATGAGGGCTTTTTTTCCCCCCATGCTGTTCTTCTGATAGTGAGTAAGTCTCCTGAGATCTGATGATTTTATGAAGGAGAGTTCCGCTACACACACTCTCTTAGGCTGCCATCAAGTAACACATAACTTTGCTTCTCCTTCACCTTCCACCATGGTCTTGAGATCTCCCCAACTATGTGGATCTGTGAATCAATTAAACCTCTTTCCTTTATAAATTACCCAGTCTTGGGTGTATCTTTATGAGCAGCATGAGAACAAACTAATACAGTAAATTGATACGAGTAGAGTGGGATGCTTTTCTAAAGATAACCAAAATGTGAAAGTGACTTTGGAACAGAGTAACAGGCAGAAGCTGGAACATTTTGGATGTCTTACAAGAAGATAAGAAAACGTAAGAAAGTTTGGAACTTCCTAGAAACTTCATGGACTCAGAAGATGGGAAGATGTGAGACAGCTTGGAACTTCCGAGAGACTTGTTGAATGGCTTTGACCAAAATGCCAATAGTGATATAGACAATAAAGTCCAGGTTGAGATGGTCTCAAATGGAAATGAGGAACTTGTTGGAAACTGGAATAAAGGTGACTCTTGCTAGGTGTTAACAAACTGACTGGTGGCATTTTATCCTTGCCCTAGAGAACTGTGGAACTTTGAACTTGAGAGAGATGATTTGGGGTATCTGGTGGAAGAAATTTCTAAGCGGCAAAGCATTCAAGAGGCCACAGAGCATAAATTTGGAAAACTGTAGCCTGACAATGCAGTATATAAGAAAAACCTATTATCTGGGGAGAAAATCAAGCAAGCTGCATATGTTTGCATAAGTAATTAGGAGCCCAATGTTAATCACAAAGACAATGGGAAAAATGTTTCCTGAAAGATAAATTTCCACAATTTTTTCTCCACTTCTTTGAATCTTCAGCTTTCCCTATCTAACTGAAAACAGTCCTTTAACCCTAGGCAAAAGTGTACATTTCCATGCCTCCTTATAACTTTTTACTAAAAAACACATTTTACTGTTGTTACATACCTTGCATGTAAATCTATTTCCAGTTTACAAATAACCACCAACAGTTTTTAACTTTAAGATAAAAGTGCTATCCAGGCCTATCTACTTATCTGAAACTACAACTGGGGAAGAATTGCCAGTTTCCTCAGCTTCAAACAAAAATGATGAAGAACATAAAAAAATAGTAATCCTTTATGAGTTTCAATAATTGTTAACTAAAACACCAAAGGAGTAAATATACAGGAAAGAGGTTATGAGAATCAAAAATATTGAAACACTTGGTATTGTTTGGAATTAGAGTGCAGAGTGGTTAACTTTAAATATAAAAAAAGGCATATTAAATTTCCAGAATTGGTACTCTTAAAAATATAATTACAGTGTTGAATTTTTAAATGATTCAAGGAAAAAAAAGTAAATATAAAATATATGCATACAAAAATGAATAAGCAAGAAAAGAGAGAAAAATATATATGGAAAGCATATACTCAGACATTTGAATTTTGGAAAATCCCATACCATTTTGGAATATATATTAGCATTATTCACAAATTACATCACATATGATGCTAATATATGCTCCAAAATGGTATGGGATTTTCTAAAAGGGAAGGGGAGGAACATGAATAAGATCATAGAGACAAATTCAGACAGAGAAAGCATACATGATCATAAATATAAACATATTTTTGAATAACACATAAAGAAAAATGTACACACAAATGATAAAATATGAAAAGCAGAATAATAGTGAAAATACACAACTTGTGGATCAATCAATGTACTTCATTCTATTAGCAAAAGAAGAAAATAAACATGTAGTCATCTCAATAGATGCAAAAATGCATTTTTAAAAAAAGGCCACTCTCATGCATAAGCTAAAACAAAACCCTCAGAATACTAGGAATAGGAATAATTTTTTTTATTCTGATAATGCATTAACTCAAATCTACAGTGAATCCAACACACAATACCAAAATATTGAGAAATTTTTCCCTGAGTTGGAAAAAAAAGCTGCTGAAGGCTATATGAAAAAGAACAAAGTCAGTAATTCCACAGCTACCTTGATTTTGGAAAATTTTATATTTCATCAGTCAAAATATACAGTAACGTCCATGGGAAAAGTTTCCTCAAATACAAAGAAGGAAGAACCAACAATAGGGTTGGTGCTGTGACAAAGTTCCACCTCAGGAAAATGCAAATTAAAACCACAATGAGATCTCACTTCACTGGCTATTATCATAAAGATAAATGATAGCAAGCATTGATGAGGCTGTGTAGAAAAGGGAACCCTTATACACTGTTGTTGAGAAAGTAATTAGTACAGTCATGAAAAACAGTATGAAAGTTCCTGAAAACATCAAAAATAGAACTATCATATGATCCACAATCTCACTGCTGGTTATATACTCAAAGGAAATGAAATAAGTATGCCAAAAAGATATCTGCATTCCCATGTTCACTGCAGCATTAATCACAACAGCTATTGTACAGAAACAAATTAAGTGTCCATCAACAGATAATGAATGAATAAAGGGAATATAGTATCAATACATAATAGATTACCAGCCAGTCTTTAAAAAGAAGGAAATCCTGTCATATGTGACAACATGGATGAACATGGAGGACATTTTGCTAAATGAAATAAGCCTGACACAGAAATACAAATACTCTACAATTTAACTTTTTTTGTGGAATCTAAAAACATTAAACTCACAGAACAAAAGAGTAGAATGGTGGTTATCAGGGGCTATGAAGTGGGGATAATGGGGAGATATCACTCAAGTTTCTGTTAGACAGAATACATGAGTTCCAGAGACCTGATATACAGTACAATGGTGACTATATAGTTAACAATCATCTATTGAATATTTGAAAACTGCGAAGAGAGTAGATTTTAAATGTTCTCACCACAAAAGTATGATAAATATGTCAGATGAAAGATATGTTAACTAGCATGAATCAATCATTTCACCATATATGCATTTATTGAAACATTACATTGTATACCATAATATATAAAATTTTTGTCATTTTAATACATAAAATTAAAAAGGAATAAGTAAAATAACTATCAATCAACAGTATCAAACAATAAATTAAAAAATCATATATGGGCTATAATAAGGGCTGAATTGTTTCATGAAACAATGTTGATCAATTTCAGGAATGCAATATTGAGTACTATTAAGTTTCAGAAAGATATTATTATTCCGTTCATCTAAATTTCAAAAACATGCAAAATGAAATGTTCACATTGTTTGATTTATACATAGATTGGCAAAACCATAAAGAAAAAGAATACAATTGTAAACACAGGAGAGTGGTTATCCTTGGGGAGGCAGAAAATGGAACTGAATCTGGTAGAGTTTACTGGCCATTTGTATATAATTAAAATGAACTTTTCTTAAGCCGGGTCATGAACACATTATACTAATTTTCAGCTTTTCACCCAAGTATTTGATTTGTTTGATATAAAAGAATATCTGAATATAATTAAACTATTAAAATAATGATTTAAATATTTAATATTATTAAATATTACTAAATAAATAAATTATTTAAAATGATTGTAAATATAAATATGATTATAAATGTGATACATAATATGATATATAATAAATGTTAACATGATATATACTAATTATTATAAGTAATTATTTGTCTGAATATTACATATTTTTAAAAATACTACACTATTTCCTCACTATTCATGAGAGATTGAGCCTAGGACCCCCTGTAAAAAAATCCATGGATGCTCAGGTTCCTTATGTAAAATGCAAAGTATTTCTATGTAAAGTATTCACATCCTCCTGTATACTTTAAATAATCTCTAAATTATTTATAATACCCTAATACAATGTAAATGCTATGTAAATAGTCATTATAGTTTTTATTTCTATTGTTTTTATTATAGCATTATTATTTTTTCTTGTTGGTTTTAAATATTATAAATACATAGTTATTTGAATCTGTGGATGTAGAACCTGGATCCAAAGACCTAACTGCATCATTTTTAGGGTTAATAGATTTTACTAAATAATCAGAAAATTTGGTGATGATAGTTTAGGTAAGAAAAGAAAACTAGCATCACTAAATTTAATAGTAATATTGCATATATCATTTTTTAAGGTTGCTTAAATTGGAGAAAATCAGGAAATGAAGAAGGATGATGTATAACAGACATATGTCAGATTGCCTTGTGCTCTGACATCAACCCTGGAACCACTGGCCTTGATTCTACTGGTGTTTGAATTCATTGATCTTAATTCACAGGGCTTAAATAATACTAATATATCACTGCTATTTAAATTATTAAAACGTATATTTTTTTCTTTTTAAGTTTAATAAGAATGTTTATAAAAATGGTTAAGCAGAAAAATAACATTTGTAGAATAAATTAGAGATAAATTTCAGAAATTCTTCTATTAAATTTTCAGCAATTCTAAATCTTACAGAACTGGACTATCCCAACAGTTCATATAACTTTCAGAATTAAATAATCTTTTTAGCAAGGTTGGATGAGAATAATGTATCAGTATTGTTCAATTACAATGCAGAGTTCCATTGGGTTACAGTTGGTGTTGGTTCTCTCTTATCAAACAGAAAATGGACAACAATTTCCTCAGGCCAGTCAGTAATGCTCTTCTAAATAATGTTCTTAAAAGAACTGACATATACATAGTATTAATTATAGTGTGCCTTACATTTTGCAAGTAATTAATTGATGATTGTTAAATTACCTATGTTATATGGTCTTCCTAACATATTGCAGAGTTGCAAAACAATAGGTATTTAATAATTATTATTGTCTTTGTAATGAGTTGAGAAACTGTGGTTCACACTAGGTTATACATCTCAAACCTTAGGGATTCATTTCCTAAGAAATATAGCATTTCAAAGAGAACATTAAAACTATGTACAAATAATTTATATGACAAACATAAATGTTTGCCCACTTTGTATTTATCTGCATTTCAGGTTTCCCAGCTAACCTGACCTGGTATTGCCCAATTCAAGGAAGAAAAAAAAAATAGTGACTCCAATATCCTTCAAGAATGAAAATGCCAGTAAAAAGCTTTAGATACAAACAATACAAGAGAAAAGGAAATCTCATGCTGCTGAAATAGTGATTACAATGGAAGAATTCCTTAAAGAACCTTTCAGAAACACTCAAGTACAAAGGGATCCATCTTTCACATCGTTAGTATTCTGGTCTTGACCAAGGACAAATAAAGACCAGAGCCTATTCCAACTGCTCTCTTAAAAGCTGAGTCCTTCTCTTTCATTTTGCTTGTCACAGGGCAGCAGTATCTTCAATGATAAACATTGTTTTTCACATGTGATCTGAATATATTTTAAGACAATTATTTTAAAACACTAAGCTATTTTTTAAAAATCTTAGTGATCATCATATTGCTCAAAAGTGTTATTTGTGTTACTGTCAGTTTATTTAAACAAACCGTTTAAACATAAAATATCACGTCTCTTTTTTCAAATATATAACTGATTAAAAGGCTATGTAAGAATAATTTTTTCAGTTCTTCCATTTAACAGCCACAATCCTCATGCAGTGAGAAGTAAAACTAATTTTTTGGCATATGCCAACACTAATTAATGCAAGAAAAATAAATTGCAAGAAACTCTTCACTGTATATTTTGAAACTACTCTTGTCTCTAATCAAATAAAAATCATTCATACTTCTCACATACACACATACATATACAACAGCAATAGCAGCAATACATCAGTGACAGTAACTTTCCTACAAGGAAAGCATTGCCAAATCTTCTTCTGGGTGCCTTCTGATCTGAAAATAGGGTGTACATTTGTATTTTTTTCTTACTTTATTAATGAGCAGTATCATTTTCTGCTTTTAGAAGCTACGTAGATATGGTTCACTCACATCAGAAACAGGCTACATCAGGGATCAGCAGCAGATTGAATAGATGGCCAATAAATATATTGACAAAATAGTGAACTTTACTAGTACTCAAAGGTATATTTCAATTTTGGTAAAACAGACACAAGTTTAGTTTAATATATATATTCTTTATTTTACGCATATATATTTGTAAAATAAAGAATATATATATTACATATATATGTAAAAATATATTGACCATCTATTCATTAACTCATATATATATTTTTATACATATGTAAAATAAAGAATGAGTTAATGAATAGATGGCCAATAAATATATTGACAAAATAGTGAACTTTACTAGTAGCCAAAGGTATATTTCAGTTTCGGCTTATCTAATTAAAGAACATTGATATATTCATCTATGCTAAGTAAGATAAAGGACTTGAATATTTTCAACATTTTGGAAGAGTATAAATTGTGAATAAATATTTTTATGTTTCACAATTATTTTCACAGACAACCAATTATTTATGTCCTTTAACCTGTGAGCTAATGTTATTACTAGAAACTGCCTTAAGGAAAAACCCAATGTTACATCCAAACAATTATATGTCCATTGATATTCACAGCCACGTCTATTTATGTGGCCAAGAAACAGGGAAAATAGTAAATGATGACTGAGATATGTTATAATTAAAAATATTTTTTCATTAATAAATATATAGGGTAATTTGCATTATACATTGATAAATTGAAAAGTAATTTGTGAAAACTTTATATCCAACAACATAAGCAATGTAAATATAATACAGATACACAATATTTCACATAAAGAATAGAAGAAATCACATAAATATTAGCGGTAATTACCTAAGCAGTGGAAACTATTTTATAATTTGTTGTTTGTTCAGGTTACCCTCTTATTTTTCAGTTTTTAAACCACGAAATACTTGTTACTTAAAATGAAAAAAAGTATAAAAAAGGAGTAAACTTGGAATATTTTATCATTGTCTACCTTACACAGATTTTCACCAGCAAAAAGGTAATAATGTCGTTCTTCACTGTCATTTTCATCATTTAAAAAATGTGTCAGTCCTTTATGTTGTTTGATAGAATGAATAACTTTTGATTTCTAGATTCTGTAATCTGGAAGTCAGTGTAGTTCTAATTAAAATAGCCACAAGTCTAAGAAAGAGTCAGATTTGGCAAACTTAGGTCATTTTATTATGTGTTATCATGTTTCTCTCATCAATTCATTCTCATGAATAAGCAAATTATTCTCTTTTCACAATTCAGCCACATCATCTTTTAAGACTCATTAGCCATTTTATTTGTGCAATAAAGTTTCTCTGCAAAATTCTAAACTGCTAAGTTGTAGATATTTGTGGATATTACTTTCCAGTTACTTTCTACCAAAATAAAAATTAATAAATATTTGAGTATTATTAAAACCCTGGGATGCTCCCCTGCACATTTGTGCCTGTGAGGGCCCCTGCTGAGAATTAACTTTTTGCTCACAGCTTTCTGACCTCATTTAATTTCTTTGGTTTAAAATTTTTAAAAAATATTTACTTAGGTGTTGTGTACTTTCTATTTTCTCTTTTGAACTGAGATATAAGTTTCAAGTAATTGAGCAATTTTTATCTCTTTCCTGTGACCCACTTATATAAGCATATCAATCAGATATGTTGGTAGCAGATTTTAACACATTTCTTTATTATGAGTGAAAGTACTTATATGGAAGAATTCTACATAGCCAAAAATGTTTTGATTATTTTTTACTATTGCGTAATCTGGTAGGAAACATAGAAAGATGTGCATAAATAAGATATACTTTAAACATTTATTTTCCTTATGCCTTTGTTTTTAGTTTTACTTTTGTAGAACTATATGGCCTTTTTCCAGTTTTACTTTTGTAGAACTATATGGTCTTTTAAGAGGATAGACACTTCGGGACTTAAAGCTTGTACCTTTTTAGACAATGTATTTTTCTAGGTTAGTTTGTTTTGTCTAGGCTAGGTTTAAAGGACTAAAAATAGTGACTACTGGCATTTCCCCCGATAAATTATTTCATATACTATGGGTTGTTACTAACAGAAGGCACCATTACAAATACTAATCTGTTCTTTATCTGTGGAATGATTTCTACTGGGAAAGTGAGAGATCTCTGGCTCAAGTAACACGAAACCTGTCTAAAAAAAAACCTGTAATCTACTTTAGGAGTAAACAGAAAGTTTCCAATGAAGAAGTGAGATGTCTTCAGAGGACTTTTCTGTCAGTGAGGTTCATAATTTTAACAGGGATATTACTTATTAGAGCTATATTTACTTTTAACATGTTTGATCTTTCACATATGTATATGTATATATATGATTTTTCTATAATTTTTTTCTCTTTTAATATATCAAATAACTTCATAGAACAACTTTACATATGAATAGAACTAATAGAAATTTCTGCAAAGAGTTAAATTTTTTGCTAGTGTTCTTAACAAACCAAAGGAAATATAGCTGTCAATAATTTGTTTTGTTTTACTGTCCTCGCTGCAAATTTGTCTTGCTACCTCTTTGCAATGGGTGGAAATGGATTTTCCCCAGTGTGACACTTGAAATTTCAGTAGGCCAATTGTTAACCAGAAAGTGTGAAGTAACAGCCATGCAGGGAGAAGCTGTTTTTAGGGCATTAGGAGACACATTGTCAAGAGCATCAGCATAAGCAGACTGTGTTGCAGCTGTTCTCCTATGTTGTATAATAGAATGCCCATATTTTAACTCTTGGCTGTCACAAGCAGTTAACAAGGAAAGAAGAAAATAACTTCAAATATTCATAAATAACTAGAAACTTTCACAGACGTTGAAATAGGCAATTAGATACTTCAAGTTTTCCTACCAAAATAATAAAAACTTACTTAACTTCAGGTAATGATTTTTAGATAATTTCTTTTTGTTCTCTTTTTTTTTGTCATGAACTACTACAACAGATATGAAATATACAAGGTTATCATCTCTTTATCAAGGACTGTATATTTGTATTATTCAAATAGTTGACATTCTAAGAGGTATCTGGTATATTTAATTTCTCCACAGCTAAATAATAAAATAGATTATAAAAATATATTAAATTCTGTAAAACATAGTTTACTAATTTTTACTTTTGGCAATATTAAATAGCGTTAGTAAAGTTCTTACAAGAATCAGAAGTTGATTTTTATAGCCAGCTTTGAAATTTGTAAACAACATTTATTGAAAATGAGATAACAGCATTTTAATCAATGCATTAAAATTTAACTTGTGTCTCTTTTGCCAAGCAAACAACAAGTGTTTCTAAGAATAAAATTGATCAGGTAGTGTTCAACTGTACTCAAAGATAAAAGATGCCAACAATTTACTGTAATTCACAAGTATCTAAAATTTCAAAATATTTTTCTAAAATTACAGAAAAATAATTGAATGTAAGCTTCTTTAAGACAGTATGTGGGAAATTACTAAATTTTACAATTTTAAAAAGAACATTAGGAAAAGTGAAGACCTAAATTTTGATAGTGGAATAAATGTAAGTAGAATCTGAAGAAAATCTTCCTGGTACTAATTAGTCATGATGCAAGTAAATTAAGATATTTAAGAAATAAATATTAGATGTGTCCATCTGAATTTGAGATTAAGTATGAGGATGATTTTTAAAGGATTGATTTCAGCCAAATTATGGACGAGTGGTACAGTCAAGGTAGGAATATAGATTTTATTCAAGATAGGAGTCTGATATTTCAGAATGATAAATCTGATGGTTAACATGTAAAATAATTGGAAGGACATTTTATAGACATGTATTTCAATTGCACAGACACTTACTGATGTCACACATTATAGGGGACATTAAGAAGTTAACATGATTACTAACTATTCTAACATCATATGGGATGTCACTTTAGATTTCTGAAACCTGTACTGAAGTTTCTCAAGTCTAGCAAAATGAAAATACTTTGTATCAAAGATAGCATCTATAGCAAAGAAACAGGAATAACAGTCGTTTAACTTCTTTCATCAAAAGAAATTATGCTTATTCATGTACCTGCAGTATATCTTAGGGAAAAATTACCAAGAACAGGAAGACAAATGTATTATCACTTTTCTTAACACCTTAATTATATGGCATCTGTATAAGAGAAGAAACTATTCTTATTTTCAAAAAAGTACCTGTCAATTGTTTAAATGGTAAAGATGCAAATATTCATACATAGATATATATTTCTATATTTTAAAGAGTAAAGTAAGTAGCACAAACCATAAAGGAGTTTGTTGTAATACTAAGGGAATAACTAGTATGGACAATTGAAATAGCTATTGACACTTTCATCTTTTCATTGATAATACAGTGTTAAAAAATAAATGAATATCAGAGGGGTTAATATGGTCATCAAAAAAGAGCATCTTCCTTCCTGTGATACCAGTAATCATTCATTCCAAGTATAAGACAAGACTTATGTTCGACATTGGGATGTATATGATATATAGCCTTTCAATAAGAATGTTACAGTAAATAGGAATTCTGAGAAGAGGTATACTAGGGAAAGATACATTACAACTTGAAGAAATGTGGGAAATGCTTTCACTGCACTAATTAACAGTAGAGGGGAATGATTAATTAAATATTCCTGACAATAGGCCAACTATGACAAAAGATCACATTTCACAAAATACTTGATTTCGGAGGCATTTCTTCCTACTATGATGAAGTTCTTCCATGTAAAATAACTTAAAAAAAAAAAAACTGGAAAGGAACTGTAGATACCCCAAGCCTGTGTGGTTTTAACAAGAAAGATCTTAAAGATAAGAAGAATTCATTGAAGTGACACCTCTTTTTAGCATTTCCCCCAGTTAGAGGCATTTATCCACTTACAGTGTGGGCTATAGAGATCTGACCAAAAGAAGCAGCCTAAATATTGCAGCTTTATCAGGAGACCAAAAAAAAGGGAGCATATTCAATTCAAGGCTACAGATTAAGACAAGACCTAAGAAGCCAAATCTGGAAGAAAAAAAAAAGATGTCATGATAATGCACAAACATTACAATGTAATTGATTTTTAAAATATTTGCTGAGTCCTAAACTATCATTTATGTAGTCAGAGGCAGAGATGCAATATAGACAGTAACTGGTAAAATTTTAAAAGCTAACATTTTGTCAACTTTACAGTCAGGGAATTCAAGCCATAGAATGAGGAGCATGCTAAGGAGTGGGGCTCTAGTTGAATATATAAAGATCCAGATGTTATCTCCAAAGCTCTGAGTCCAAAAATTAGGCCAAACTAGATATAGTAGAGCCTTTCCAAATTCTTAACTCTAGCTCTAATTGGATCAATCTAGTATGTCTGTACTGTAACTGACTGATGGAGCAAAATTAAAGGAGAACTCTAATATCTCCCAAATTTATATTTTTTTATGTAACGAATCCAAAATTGAATGATTCAAATCACACCAGGGGCAGAATCACATGACTAGAAATCAACAGGAAAAAAGAAGTAATAAAAAAGATATCTAGAGGCATCCACATAGTGCAGTTTTAAGACACACATTAAAATAGCAATTAAGATTAAAAATAAAATTTAAAAAATAAATTAGCAATTAGTAAAATATTGAAATCAGTGGAAAATAAGAGTTTTGACCAGAAAATCAGGATCAAATGAAAATTCTACAACTGAAAATAAATGCAAGAATTAAAATTCATAAATTGGTCTTTAAATTTGAAAGCATATTAGAAATAGAAGAAAGAGGAAAAGTGAACTGGGTAATGACAAGTAGAAAATATCCAGTTTGAGAAAGTAAAGGAAAATACAGAAAAGAGGGTAAGTGACTTTGAAAAGCTTTACTATGACATTTAAAATAAGTAAGTACATTTGAGTTTTGCAGCTAAATGATATAACCTACCCTCCCAAGGGTGTTCAACCTTTAGGCTTCCCTGGGACACATTGGAAGAGAAAGAATTTTCTTGGGTCACACATAAAATACACTAACATTAATGGTAGCTGATGAGCTTTAAAAAAAAATGGCAAAAAAAAAAAAAATCTCATAGTGTTTTAAGAAAGTTTAGGAATTTAGTTAGGCAGCATTCGAAGTTGTCCCAGGCCACATACGGCATGTGGGTTGTGGGTTGAACAAGTTTGCTCTATAGGGTAGAGGTTCTATTACTATTACAAATATGATTAGAGTTGCTCTATTACAATTATTTCATTACTATTAAAGGGGCCTAATCTTTAATGGCATCTCTTACCATCAACTCTTTCCTACAGAAGAGAGGCACCCTGGAAACTAAGTGATGCTGGTGCCCCTTCATTGGCACATTTCTTGTTGCTTTGGCAAATGATCACTTTATCATCTGAGCCCTCCTAAAGCCAACTTTTATTTTGCTGGCTTTAGAGAATCCACTCGGCATGCTTATTTTGCTAAAACATTCCATTTCTTCTACCATCCACCACAGTCATTGTGCTATTTTTACCTCACTTAGTTCATGCCATTGTTTCTTTCATGTTTCTATGACTTATTCACATATATTTTTATACAATTTTTTCATGTTACCTTATGTATACTCAAGAGATCTCAATACTGACAGTCTCTTTATTAGCTGAATTTATGTTTTAACCGCCTTGATACCATGCAGTCAGACTATAGACCCATATGTCCTAATGAAGGCTTCGGCTGAACGGGAATCTCTGGAATGGGGATAGCCTTTTAAGTTGTCCCCAGATGTCTTGAAAGGCTGGAAGTTTATACTTTTATATTGTTCATTTATTGAATCAGACTATTTTTGGAAAGACTGACGGCCTTGGAAGAATTGGTATTCCATTTCTAAGGTAATTGCCAAAGATGGCTGATAGACTAACACTACCTTCAGTAGTAATCTCAGTAGCTGGGGAATTGTCTGAACTTTCTGAAGAAGCATATGGGTGGCACATAATGGTGTTCAACAAAGTAACAAAATTAATAAAACTCTGCTAATATTTTCGAGGAAAAAAAATGGGATAAGAAACAATTGACAAATCAATTAAAAAGGGGCATTGCTATAGATGCTGTAGTATTTAAAAAGACCAAAGAGTATAACATAAAAAGAATTATCAATACATTTTTGAGAATGTAGTTTCAATAAGTTTTTCTTGAAAAGCAGAACAAGTAAAACTTTATAGAAGAATATAAATATTGTTATATTTATTAAGAAATCAAAACTAAAGGTCAAAAATATTTACAAAGAGAAAATTCCAAGCTAAGATGGCTTCACTTCACTTTGAATTCTTCATGCACACAAAATAAAATAATGATGACATTGCAAAAACTCCTCCATATTATAGGGAAAAAACAGAAAATACCACAACACATGTAAAAAGAATATGGCATTCTTATATAAATTTTCTAAGAATATTTGAAATATGAAAAGTATAATTCTCTATTCTCATGAAAATAAATACAAACGTCAAAACCAAACATAATTAAAACAAATATTACACACACATAAAATATAATCAGCAATTTGAGCTGGTTGCAAGATAAAACCATGCATTTCTAGAAGATAATAGAGGAGGATATCTTTATCTTTATGATATTAGGGTAGTCAAATTACTTTCTTTTAATCCAGGACAAAAATAACACAAACTAAAATGTCAAAGATTTATAAAATGGATTTTAATATTTTATGTTCTTCTACATATTAAATTGTACTTTAAAATTATGAGAAGACGAGTCAAAGAGTGGGAAAATATATTTACTGTGCATCTATTAGACTAAAGATTTTTATAATGTATAAAATATATAAAATATGTTTAATTAAAAAATATAGGCAATCAATTTAAAAATTATCAAAAAGATGAAAGGCATATTACAAAAAAGGAGGTCCTAATTACCAATAAGCACATGGGAACATGTAAAAATAACTATCCATTATGGGAATGAATATTAAAACTACAGCACCATATTTCTACATTTCAACCCAGAAATTGCAGCACAAAAATAAAACTAACATCGGCATTAGTGAGAGTATGATGTAACAGAAGCTCTTGTAATACACTATACAATGCTGTTTATGATAAAATGTCTTTGAAAAGAGTCCCAAACAACAACAACAAACATTGAAAGGCTTTGCTCTTGTTTGCAAGAGACTCAGAGAATTGTCTTCCAGCAATGACGACCTTGAAATGAATCTAATCTAATAGTTTTTCAGATGCATTTATCTGGAATCTATGAAAATCTACTCATCCTCTTGGATGTAAAAACACCTCCCTCCCTCATAAAAGGATGAAGGAAGTGGGAAGAAAGGAGTAATTGGTGATACAAGAGAGAGGTTTTCTGTGATATGCTATTCTTCCTTTCCATAAAGGATAAAAATACCGAACTCACAGGCTACATTGTTAAGATTAAATATCATATTTTTTGTGAAAGATTTAGCATAGCACAAGAAACAAAACATCACTAAGTAAATGATAGTTTTTCCTCATTCTATTTTCCCACTTGAATACACAGAGCAACTAAGTAAAAACAATAAAAAAAAACCTTGAGAAATAAACTAAAATATTTTTTGTAAAAGATACTGTCAACTACAACTGTTATTACTATAAGGCAATCTTGAGTTTATATTTTTTAGATAGTGAGGTAAAGTAATAAAGTTCAATGCGTTCATAAGATCTTAAAAGGACATTGTCATTTTAGTTGGTTTCAAAATGTATATGATAGCTAAATAAAGAATAACTATTTCTTATTTGAAAGCCTGCTTAAATTATACAGCATTTCAATGACTAATGACTCCAAAAATTACACAAATACAGGATATCCTTTTTTTAAAGTTCAGCCATAATACATGCATGCTGATATGTGGCATTGACTTTTTTCCCTTTATGTTAGCTATATTAATTTGTAAAGTTAACACAGACAAATTTGTACCTTTCATAAACAGATGCAGCAAAATAAGATCATGTGTAGAAAGCTCCATTATCTTATTTTCATTAGTAAATCTATGTATTTTTAAGAATCATCAATTTTTACATTTTCCAAGATGTTTACTTCCCTAGTTTGTAGTTTCATTGTAATTTTTAATTGTGTAACTTTTTGTATGCTCAGTAACTCAAATTTAATTCAAATTAAGATAAAACTTTATTTCTCCCAGTTACATTTTATGAACAAAATACCATAAGCAGTCATGATTTTATGCCTTTTTATTCCCTAAAAATATAAAATGTAAATTGTAGCAAGATCAATCCCCATCATATACCTCTGAAGATACTGTGTCATGTTAATTCTCAATGTTACCTCAAGCAACATCATACACATTATTCAACTAACTTAAAACTCTTCATCACTGCATTTAAGGCATTCCTTAACAAATTCTCTGACGATTCAATGTGAATAAATTCCCCAGTGTTTCTTGCTTAATTTCTTAAAAATTTTCACTTGGTGTTTTATCAAGGGGCTAAGTTGCCCCTAATTTAATCTCTGTACCTAAATAGGTATTTCACTACCAGTATGCATAGTTTCTGCCAATTGTTATTATGCATTTTTATCTTGTCAACCCTATTTCTCTTACTTGGCAACTTTTTCTCTCTAACTTACTTTTAAAAATAATAATTTTAAAAGCCTTCAAAATTCAGAACAGAAATAATTCACTTTAGAAAACTGATTTCATTTTTATCTTATCCCCCAACTTTAATGTACCTTTATTTACACTGTCCTAACTAACTTCATCTTGAAAACCACAATAATTGGAAACAATAGAAACTACTTTTGCTGAGAAGATATATAATATTTTATTAAATTGATGTTGTAGGAATGTAAGTGATGCAATATTTCAAGCCCAGTTTCTAGAAGCATGTTTTAATTAAACTTTCTCCACATTACAATTTTTTTCACCAGTGTGGTAGACACATTACAATTTTTTGCACCAGTGTGGTAGACACAGAACTCTGCCCAGAACCCCCTCCAAGAAAGGACGGACTTGCTATTTGACTGCAAGAATTATTGCACTCAGACCCCATTTTCAGCCCCTTCCGGCTCTAATTCAGTCTCAAAGACTATCTCATCTGAAGTCATTTCTTGAGCTGGTAGGAGTCATAAATGCTTGGTCTTCTCAGCTCAGTATAATAAAAACCTATTAGCTCAAGAGGTACCTGGCAATTTGAGGAAGGCTTTGTAAAACCTTTGTACAAATGACTAATTGGTTAGTCATCCCTGCCTCTTTTCTTTCCTTGCACATTTATTGACAAACAGGATTAGCATATAGTCCTCCATAAATATCCGTTCACTATATCTACAAGCTTGTTCTGGTTAACCAGATGTTTATCAATTAGGACCAGAGTATTAACTTACTACATAGGGTAGCCACGTCTAATGACCATCATTTTAATGAGTTTTAACATATGGATCATGTAAGATATCAACTATTACAGTACTATACTGAATAATTTTACCAGCCCTATTAATATCCTGTGCTTTACCTCTTTAAACTTCACTTCACTCTCATACCTTAGTATACATGGATAAGTTTAATTTCTTTATAGGTTTGTCTTTTCCAGAATATTGTATAAATGGAATTACAGTATATAGCCTTGTCAGACTGGATTATTTCACTTAGCAATATGTATTAACAGCTTATCTATGATTTTACATAGCTAAATAGCATTCCATTGTTTGAATGTTCCACAATATGTTTACCCATTCACCTTAATTGTACCGTTTTTGGCAACTGTGAATAAAGCTGCCATAACATTTGCATGTTTGTCTTTGATTGGCAAATCAGTTAGATAAATAACTAGGAGCATGATAGTTGGATTGTATGGTATAACTACGCTTAGCTTGTTAAAAAACTGCCAAAGTATCTTCCAAAGTTTCTGTAGCTTCAGTATTCTCACCAGCAGTGAATGAGAGCTTTACTCATTGTAGTAGGTATGAAGTGAAATATCACTGTTGTCTTAATTTATATTTCTGTAATGACAAGTGAAGTTGATCTTCTGTACATATGTAGGTTTATTTGCAATTCTTATATCTTGTTTGATAAAGTGCCTGTTTAAAAAATTTATTTACTTTTTCAATTGAGTTGCTTTTTATCTCTTATTCAGTTATAAGTGTTCATTATATATTTTAGATATTTTATTGGATATATATATTTTGCAAATATTTTCTCTCAATCTGAGACACATTTTCATCTTCTTCAGCGTAGAACACATATATATGTACACATATAAATATGATTTTATAAATTTTACCTTACTTTATCTTTTACATGTTTCATGCTTTTGGTATTTTGTTAATAAACTCATCACCAAAACTATACTCACATAAACGTTTCTAGAAAATTTATAATTTTGCAATTTAAATTTAGCTTTAAATCAATTTTGAGTTAATTTTTATATATGTTGCATTATCTGTATATAGAATTCTTTCTTTTTAAATTTCTATATATATGTTGCATTATCTGTATATAGAATTCTTTCTTTAAATTGTTTTAGCACAATTTGTTAATAAGACTACCCTTTATTAAATTATCTTTTTTTCTTTGTCAAATACCAGTTGACTGTATTTGTATGAGTCTATTTGTGAATTCTCTATTCTGTTCCTTTGATCTATATGCCCATTCTTTTGCCAGTACAACATTATTTTAATTACTGTAATTGTATAGTAGGTCTTGGAATTATGCAGTGCCAATTATTCTACTTTGTCTTCAGGATGAAAGAAAAGGGTATTAGCCAGTAAGTTGAATTTACATAAAGTAATAAAGACCACCACTAATGGTCAACACACACATTAATATAAAATGCAGTAGAAACATATTTTTGGGTATAACTTTTTTCTTCTCCTACATAACTAAAAATGCAATGTTTATATCAATAATTATAAATCTCCATTGATGAGCACATGATGTAAAATAATATATATTTTTTCTTTTTTTTTTTTTTGAGACGGAGTCTTGCTCTGTCACCAGGCTGGAGTGCAGTGGCACAATCAAAATGATATATTTTTTATGACAAAACAATGTGAGGGAAGAGAAATGGAGCAATATAGAGAAAAGTTTTGTATATTATTAATATTGTTTATTAATGTAATCTAGTTTCTTACAAATTAAAATGACAGTTCTAATCCCCATTGCAAATGCTAAGAAAATAATTAAAATATAATGAAATAAGAAAGTGATTAAAAATGGTGTACAAGAAAGTAACTACTTAACAAAAAAGAAAACAGTAGCATAGGTAAAAGAAAAAATTTATCCTAAAAAATGTAGTCAAAAGAAATCTGTAGAGGCTCTGCTGATATCAGGAAATATAGTTATTAAGAAATTAATTGATACTAAAAGCAATAAAGGGCATTTTATAATGGTAAATCAATATATCTGTTTCATAGCACTCCAGGTTACATCAAATGTTCACCCAATCAACACCTCATTTTATAAAAACGAACTTTGACTTTATTAACAGAAATATTATCAATTCAGTGATCAGTTTACATTGGGGGCAAATGATTAATTTGATTCTGTTAAGAATTTAGTTTCATACATTCCTTTCCTAGGCACACTATTGGTTCATTGGAGGCTCTTAATTCAAAGTTTTGGATTATTAAAATATTCTCTTATACTTAACTGTAATTCAAAACTTTGAATATAGTCATAACTATATATCAATGCCACATGCATGCTACTGTCAAAAAATCCTTATGATAAACTCATTTTTATATGTTAAAGATATATCTAGTCAAAAATTACAATTAAATTGAGATAATATCTTAAAAGTTAACTTGTCTGTTTCTGTTTTGGATTTAGTTTTTGATCCAGAGCACTTTGCACAAACATGTTCACTAGAGTGAAAATTGTATTATGACAGCACTGTGATTGTTAAAATGTAAATATTCTATCATTTTTTGTGTTTTAAAAATGAGCCCTAAGCAAGAGCCATCTCAACATGCTTTGATAAATGCATTATTTTGGAGCCAATTCATTTAATTTGATTATATTTCTTGATTTTTTTATCTATAGTTTGAGATTAATAATGAAGAATAAAGAAATAAGGCAGTTTCCCTGTAGCCATTCAAATATTTTGCATTGTTTATATTATACATAGAAAGGCTTTTGGCACTAGAACACAGAAAATTATGCCAGGCTGATTTTAAATTAATCTGACCTTTAAAAATTAATTAGCAATAAAGGATACATTTCAATCTGTCAAAAACACACTATTGAGTCTACAATTTAAATGAATTTGAAGAGACTCTATTATTGGTTCATATGTAATAACTCTAAGTCAGTATTCCTTAAATATGTTTTTTATCAATAATTTTCAAGTAAACAAAATTAAAAGTGTCATATTTATTTCCAATTTTAGTTTGGTAAATTTGTATTTGGGGCTTAGTCACATTTATTTTATATGACTATAATTAAGGATATAGATCATTGTATATTAAAACACTATTAGAAGCGTTTATAGATTTGAAATTGGAAGGTGTAAAATAATTTCATAGTCATTATCCAAATAAGTGGAAATATATTTCTTAAATGATTCTTAGATTTGTTATTTCTTTCACTTTAAAATTCTCAGTGGAACAAAATCGTTTTCCATTTTGCAAACCAGAACACATAATTACTATTTTGAAAGAAGATTCAATTGAAAAACAAATGTATCTGGTATATAGATAGCAAAAGAATAATTTTTAAAATAATGCAATTGAAAATATTGTTTCTTTGCATATTTAGTAAGAAGCAAAAATAATATATATTAAAAAGAGCTCAAAGAAGTAAAAGGAAGCCATATATTGTAAATAAACATGAATTAAAAATGATTATAATTTTTATTGATGCCATCAATTGTTTATTAAGTCAGCAACTGCTACATATTATCCAGGCATTATTTTAGATATTTTACAGAAGTTATTTAGCAAGACCAACATAATAAATTGTCTGAACTTTTGTAGAGTATATTCTAACAAAGTTAGTGTTGTAAGCAGATGACTCGATCTGGAAAAAAATGAAGCTTGCTGACAATTTAAAGGAAATGATTTTAAAAATATTTATGGAAGAAAATAAAAGATATGAAAGGCAGAATAAGAACAAAATTACAATTACTATGGCATTTTATGATGCACAAACTAGAAGAATTGGAAGAAAAACAATAATAAAAGCTGTAAGAGTATAACATTTTCTTGAATTGGAGAAATAAACATATATGAAAAAATTTAGGAATATTCATAATTCAATAAAGTATTGGAGCCAATGGCATTTTTCTCCTTTTCTTCTCTTTTTCTCTTTTCGTCTTTTCACTAATATTAGTAAATAAAAGAATACATACAAGACAACATCAATGAAAACAATAGGAGGGTTCTGACAGAGGATGAAAAATAACATCACAATTTTGAGGATCTGAATCAGATGGTGAAGAGATAACCACTAAAATGAGGGGTGAGAACATAAGAAGAGAACACGTGTTCTTGGGAATTGCAAGAAGCTAGTGAGAAGTTAAGCTGTACAGCAGAAACCATAAGAAGTACAAGATTAGTTTTTTTAAAAAGTGGGTTCCTCAAGGTGTGGTTTGGGAAAATGGAATAGGGTGAAATATGTGCGAAGCGAACATTTCTTTTTCAAGTCTCAGAATATCTAATTTCTAGGCTTTTATCCTCAAATGATGAGCAAACAATATATTTTATTTTGGTTCAAATAGTTTACTATTATTTATCATTCCTGAATACTTCATCATAGTCCCCTGCATCTCTTGTTATGCAGCAATGTTCAGCCATTTGGTTATATTCCAGGTCTCTTAATATGAATAAGTCTGTTTAAGAAGTTATGAACATGGGAGAAAAACAAAACTCTATTTTCCTGTACTTATAGAAAAACAAAACTCTATTTGCAAGTACTTATTTGCCTGTCAAGATACCACATTAAAAGGAAAAGAAAAATAAGCGAAACACAATATTTTGTATCTGAACTTAGGAATAAACCATGTATATCTGTATCTATAAAATAATAATGTCATAATTCCTCTCTTTTAATTTTACATAAATTATTACACTCCTGATATTAAATTTTTATTGGACAATTTAAAAATTCAAAACTGCAGTGAATAATTACATTTTGGGCACATAGGTCTATGTTAGTTAAAATAACTTGAGACTTGACCCAATATTTGTTTAGAAATTATTTACTTTCTCTTTATTAAAATGTTTTCTGTTTCCTTTATGATCTTTTTTGTTTAAATTCGTTTCCACTCCAAAGTTTCATAATACAATTTTTGCTTCTAAATGATATTAAAATGGGCTGAGTGTGGTGGTTCATGGCTGTAATACCACCAATTTGGAAAGCCAATGTGTGAGGATGGCTTGAGTCTAGGAGTTCAATGCCATCTTGGGCAATATATGGAGACCTTGTCTCTACAAAAAAAAAAAAAATTAAAACATTAGCCAAGTATTGTGGCATGCACCTGTGTTCCTAGCAACTTGGGAGGCTGGGACAGAAGGATAACTTTGTATAAGGATTCCAAGGCTCCAGTAAGCTACGATCATGCCACTGCACTCTAGCCCGGATGACAGAGTGAGATCCTGTCTCAAAAACATTCATAAATAAATAAAATAACAATATGAAAATGAGAAAGGCCAATTATAATACTTGATACTTTCTGATATGGCCAAATATTCTGGAGTAACTCATTCATCTGGCATTTAATTTTTGTGTTTGATTTTTAAATTAATGTTCCCAGATATCTTCTATTAGAAAATTTATTATTAGTATTCAGCACCTCTGATGGTTTGAAAGAAAACAAATGTAAACCAGAATAAGATTATGATGAAGAAATAACGTTGTTTGCTTATTGGACTTCAAAATTTCATTTCTGAAATATTTTTCTTTCCTAAAAAAATAGTTAATAAATCTGAAATTGACTAAAACATTGGTGTTCATCTATATATATACACATACATACACATATCTGTATGTGTGTATATATACATACACATATCTGTATGTGTATGTATGTGTATGTAAATATACACACATACACAGCTGTATATATACACACATACAGAGCTGTATGTTATGTGCATATATGTGTATATACATATACATATATGCAGCTGTAAATATGCTAAGAAGGCATCAATTCTGTGCTAAGAAGGAACTCAGGCAAAGAGATGATCTACGTATTTCAGTAAAAGTGATAATGAGGAACTTGTTATTGAGGCTTCATTAAATAGGTGTTGGAGCTCATAAGTCTTTTTTTTCCCATTGATTTTATTTAATATGATAGAAAAAATGTGTATTTTTTAATGTCAAAGGAATATTATACTTATGACTTGGAGGATAATTCCTCCCCCACAATGTGAATATGTAACTTTACGTAGCTAAAAGGACTTTATAGATATGATTAAGTTAAAGACCTTGGGATAGAAAGATTATCCTGGATTATCTCTTTTAGGCCAATATAATGACAAGAATACTTGACAGAAAAAGAATTAAAGAGAAATTTGAAGATTTTACCTTACTGGCCTTGGAGATGGAGAAAGGTGGCCCTATGCAGGTAGGCTATAGAAAACGGAAAAGGTAAGGATGTAAATTTTCTCCTAAAGCATTCAGAAAAAATGCAGCCATGCAGTTGATGAGATTTAGACCCAAGAAACCCATTTTGGACTTCTGAACTCTAGAACTGCACAATAATAAATTTACTTTTTTTTCAAGTTACTAGGTTTATGTCCATTTATTACAAGAGCAGTAGGAATTTATGACAATACTATTCTCCTATACTCTTTTGCAAAAATGTGCTAATCCTAACTCTTATCTCTGATCTGGAAACTGAGTAGACATGATTGTGGCTTTCCTCTTTGGTGACATACAGTAAGTAAAAGTCAAGAATTAAACCTCTGAGGCTAGTTACTGTTACAGTTTTCCTCAAGCCCTAGTTTTTAAATTTGAGCCTCAAGATTTAAAGGAAATGTGATGGAAATCATCAGAAAGAATCATTTTATAAATTATTCTTTTCTCAATGCAAATAAGGAGCTAAATGTTTTTATTGATGAAAAAATGTTTTGGCATTCATGGGTAACGACACATTCTGTCCTATCCAATAAATTAAAATGTTTAAAAGATGAATTTAGAATTAGATTCTTCCTAACCATGAACATGGAATGTTTCTCCATCTGTTTGTGTCCTCTCTTATTTCGTTGAGCAGTGGTTTGTAGTTCTCCTTGAAGAGGTCCTTTATGTTCCTTGTTAGTTGTATTCCTAGGTACTTTATTCTCTTTGTGGCAATTGCAAATGGCAGTTCATTCTTGATCTGGCTCTCTTTAAGTCTGTTATTGGTGTATAAGAACGCTTGTGATTTTTGCACATTGATTTTGTATACTGAGACTTTGCTGAAGTTGTTTATCAGTTTCAGGAGATTTGGGGATGAGATGATGGGGTCTTCTAGACATAAATCATGTTGTCTACAAATAGAGACAATTTGGCTTCCTTATTTCCTATTTGAAAATCCTTTATTTCTTTTTCTTGCCTGATTGCTCTGGCTAGAACTTCCAGTACTATATTGAATAGGAGTGGTGAGAGAGGGCCTCCTTGTCTAGTGCCAGATTTCAAAGGGAATGCTTCCAGTTTTTGCCCATTCAGTATGATATTGGCTGTTGGTTTGTCATAAATAGCTTTTATTATTTTGAGATACATTCCAACAATACCTAGTTTATTGAGGGTTTTTAGCATAAAGGGCTGTTGAATTTTGTCAAAGGCCTTCTCTGCATCAATTGAGAAAATCATGTGGTTTAGGAAGAATCAATATCATGAAAATGGCCATACTACACAAAGTGATTTACAGATTCAATGCTATTCCCATCAAACTACCAATGACCTTCTTCACAGAACTGGAAAAAAAAAAAAAACCTTAAACTTCATATGGAACCAAAAGGGAGCCTGCATAGCCAAGTCAATTCTAAGCAAAAAGAACAAAGTGGGAGGCATCACACTACTGGACTTAAACTATACTACAAATCTACAGTAATCAAAACAGCATGGTATTGGTACCAAAACAGAGATATGGACCAATGGAACATAACAGAGGCCTCGGAGGCAACACAACATATCTATACCCATCCGATCTTTCACAAACCTGACAAAAACAAGCAATGGGGAAAGGATTTCCTGTTTAATAAATGGTGTCAGAGAAACTGGCTAGCCATGTGCAGAAAGCAGAAACTGGACCCCTTCCTGACACCTTACACTAAAATTAACTCCAGATGGATTAAAGACTTAAACATAAGACCTAACACCATAAAAAACTTAGAAGAAAATCTAGGCAAAACCATTCAGGACATAGGCGTAGGCAAGGACTTCATGACCAAAACACCAAAAGCATTGGCAACAAAAGCCAAAATAGACAAATGGGACCTAATCAAACTCCACAGCTTCTGCATGGCAAAATAAACAGTCATTAGAGTGAATTGGCAACCAACAGAATGGGAAAAAATTTTTGCAGTTTACCCATCTGACAAAGGGCTGATATCCAGAATTTACAAAGAACTCAAACAGATTTACAAGAAAAAGACAAACAAACCCATTCAAATGTAGGCAAAGGATATGAACAGACACTTTACAAAAGAAGACATACATGAGGCCAACAAACATATGAAAAAATGCTCATCATCACTGGTCATTAGAGAACCGCAAATCAAAACTACATTGAGATACCATCTCACACCAGTTAGAATGGTGATCATTAAAAAATCTGGAGACAACAGATGCTGGAGAGAATGTGGAGAAATAGGAACACTTTTACACTGCTGGTGGAAGTGTAAATTAGTTCAAACATTGTGGAAGACAGTGTGGCGATTCCTCAAGGACCTAGAAATAGAAATTCCATTTGACCCAGCAATCCCATTACTGAGTATATATCCAAAGGATTATAAATCGCTCTACTATAAGGACACACATACGAATGTTCATTGCAGCACTGTTTACAATGGCAAAGTCCTGGAACCAACCCAAATGCCCATCAATGATAGACTGAACAGGGAAAATGTGGCACATATACACCATGGAATATTATGCAGCCATCAAAAACAATGAGTTCATGTCCTTTGTAGGGACATGGATGAACCTGGAGACCATCATTCTCAGCAAACTGACACAAGAGCAGAAAATCAAACACAGCATGTTCTCACTCATAGGTGGGTGTTGAACAATGAGAACACATAGACACGGGGAGGGGAGCACTACACACTGGGGTCTGTTAGGGGGAAATAGGGGAGGGACAGTGGGAGGTGGAGAGTTGGGAAGAGACACCATGGGGAGAAATGCCAGATATAGGTGATGAGGAAGAAGGCAGAAAATCACACTGTCACATGTGTACCTATGCAACAATCTTGCATGTTCTTCACATGTACCCCAAAACCTAAAATGCAATAAAAAATAGAAAAAAAATTAGATTAAATTAATAGTGCAATTAAATGTGTGCAATCTTTATGTGCAATTATATATATGGATTTTTTTCTGCATTGTTTTTAAATAATTTTTACTTTTCTGTGCTTTTTGTAAAGTAGTAATGATCTATATTCTCTCTCTTAATACAAATCACTGTGTAAAAATATAATGGCCAATAACTACCTGTCTCTTCAAAGCAATTTTAATTTTCATGATTGTAATTTAATGGCTTCTAACCTTAGTTTTTACATAAGAGTATGGTGGTGAAATGTAGTACTTGTCTGTCATTATTGAGTAACTTTATTTCACAGGGGCCTTGTCAGTCTTATTATCTTGTGACAGATTTAGTCAAAGACAAGATTCTTGAAAGAGAAAAGAAATAAATAATGCAAAATTACAGACACAGCTTAAAGGTTAAACTGGCATGGCAGACAACATGTACTTTAACTTATTCCTTGTGCACTACTCTTTGATTTTGTTGTCATTTAAAGGCTGACACCACAGAGGATGTTGGCTCCCTCCTTCCAAGACGAGTGGTTGGATTTTGACTAACTTAACCCTGACAATAACTACGTGGCACAATTTCCATCAGTGAGGGTTTAGAAGGCACATATTGGATCATCCTTATAGACGGTGTGAAGCTTCAACAATGTTTTGCTTTGTTGTACCCCTGTACCAATCGTAAATCAAGTAGAATGAAAATAAAAGCCCGTCATAACTTTGATTGAATATAAAGGTGTAAAGAACTTTAGTTTTCATTAATTAAACAGGGAAGCAAATATTTTCTGAAATTTTTAATGAATAAGACCATTAATAGCCATATTGTTTATGACATATTTTGAGGTGGAATTTTCAGAAAAAAAGCATAACTGAGAGATCTGTACTTCCTACAAGGTATATCCTTGAAAAATAATAAGTAGGTATGAGTATATGCAAATAAATCTATATTTTTGTTGTATTGAAAACTTTCTACCCCATTATTCTATTGGATTTTTCTAATACCAAATATTTTCTACATAAACTACATTTTGCCTGTTTGCGACTATCAGGTACTGTTTTCTACAATGTGGTTAAGACTTTCTTGTAATTCTAAACAATTAAACTTCAAATTTATGGTCATTTGAAGTGTATGCAGTGCAGCAGTCAGTCCAGATTAGCTTTTCCCAGTAGGAAATCTCATTCCCTATCTCCCTGTTATGTGTCCTGACTGACAAGATTCACCCTTCCTTGCCTCATTGTGTTATAAATTACAGTACACTTTTAAAATCTGTTTCTTTTATTATATTTTATTATGCAGAGTCCACTGTTGATTTTCCCCTAGAAAAATAAATTTCAATTTTTATTCAAAAGGAGAAAATATTGAAATAAATCTAAGTAAAGGTGAAATGATATGAAAAGTAAAATGCCACATGCTTGACATAAAAAACACTAAAAATACAATGTCCACAAATAATTAAAATGTAGCCTATCTTCTATTTCATGCCTGACAAATAAAGAGGTAATAATATGTTTATCCAACTGATATTTAAAAATTGTGTATGCCTGTATATGTACATTTACATAAATATGTGTATCAGATATGCAAAAATCATATAAACTTCTATATTATTGAAAGAGTAATAGTTTAAGATATATGATTAATAATCAAAAGTCTAAACAAAATTTAGTTACACACTAGAGTTCCAACAAAGGATCAGTATTCTGGTAGTTTATGAGTTTTTCATAAAATGCTAAGTTATTCTCAGAAGTAATATTTTCTGCAGGATATACTAATTACATCTCTATTAAAAGTAATACAAATGCTATTACATTAACTTGTTTAATGTAAGTTTCTAAATCAAATGGTTTAATGTACATCATACTGGCAAAATATTATATAAAGAATAGTGTGATAAAAAAAACAACAAAACTGCCAAGTCTGAAGTCCTGATCTAATTTTCCAAATGCTGAACATTTATCATCTAGCTTTTTCCATATATTATTGTTAATGTATGCTAGCTGTCTAATCACTGAGAATTATTTATATTTTTATCTAATGTTAGAACATAAAGCTAATGTATTAGGGTTCTCCTGAGACATTGGATATCTGTAGGATGGGATATATATAGATACACATAAAAGAGAAAATTTATTATGGTAATTGGATATTGCAGTTATGGAAGCCATGAAATCACTTAATATGACATCTTCAAGCTGAAGAAACAGGAAATCTATAGTGTGATTCACATCAAGTCCAAAGGCCTGAGAACCAAGGGGCTTCTAGTGTAAGTCTCAGAGTCGGAAGTCGTAAGAACCAGGAGAGCTCTGATGTCCAAGAGCAAAAGAAGTTGAAAGTTCTAGTGCAAGGAGAGACAGAGAATTCACCCCTCCTCTGACATTTTGTTCTAGCTGGGCCTTGGTGGGGCTGGATGATGTGAATCCACACTGTTGATGGCAATCTTTTTTACTTAGTTTACTGATTCAAATGCTAATCTTTTTCAAAACAACCTGATAGATACATCCAGAAATAATGTTTGACCACTTTTTCGGACATCCCTTAACCTAGCCAAGTAGATATAAATAAATAACCATCACTGCTGGCATTGCTAAAAAATGTGTTACCCATAATGTTCTCTTGGGTTAAAGCTCTTCATTTTAAACTGTTCTTTAATTTAAGATTTCTAGTGTTAGTCTGAGTGTTGCATAACCTTCCAACTCTTGATCAAACCACTCTGAAATGGCTTTCACTCTACCACTTTTTTTTTTTTTTTTTTTTTTTTTTTTTTTTTTTTTTTGAGACGGAGTTTTAGCTCTTGTTACCCAGGCTGGAGTGCAATGGCGTGATCTCGGCTCACCGCAACTTCCGCCTCCTGGGTTCAGGCAATTCTCCTGCCTCAGTCTCCCGAGTAGCTGAGATTACAGGCACGCGCCACCATGCCCACCTAATTTTTTTGTATTTTTAGTAGAGACGGGGTTTCTCCATATTGACCAGGATGGTCTCGATCTCTTCACCTCGTGATCCACCCGCCTCGGCCTCCCAAAGTGCTGGGATTACAGGCTTGAGCCACCGCGCCCGGCCCACTCTACCACATTTTTAATAACCCTCACATAAATGTTTAACCTGACTGTTGTGTCTTTAAACATTATTTAATTCATCTCTCTGTGGAATTCACACTACAGATTCCTCTTCTTTCTGAAAACACTGTCCTCCTTTGGCTTCTGTAACACAACACTCTTCTGGGGCTGCTCCTTCACTCTTAACCTGCCTGTCTTCTTTTCAGACTCAATCTCCTAGAATTCCCCAGTTCTTAGTCTTCGGACCTTTTCCCTTGTTACTCTTTATCCTTGAATCCCAAAGTTACATCATTTATTTCTATAAAAATGACTCAAATTTACCTATGAAGCCAAAATCACTCCACTGAATTCAAAACTGATATTAATTCCAATTCATAGTATTTCTTATTTTAAGGGCAAATGAAATGTAACATACACAAAAATTGCTGATCTTCATTCTCCCTCCCATACTGCCTTTCCTTCTCTTTCCCCAAAAGAGAAAATATGATACTCTTCCAGTAGCCCCCATCTCAGTGAATTTGCATAATTGTATAAGCCAGAAACTTAGGAGCCTTATTGGATTCCAAACCTAATTTATCACCAAGTTCTCAAAACTTTGTCTGTCTTCAATACTCCCTCCTCCATAAATTGTCATCTCTTACCTCTCCACTGCATCTCTCTGGCTAGCTTTGAGTTTCTCATGTCAAAGTGTGTTTGTCTATGCCATTCCATTTGGGTGTAAAACTGTTTTCTATTGCTTTTAGGTAAAGATTAACTAGACAACAAATTTGTTTCCATATTTTTGGCTTTACTTTAATTGTATTGAGAGACTGTGTTCTCTTTCCGGGTCCACGAGGAGGAGTAGTTTTAAGGGCAAAAACTCCCCAGCTCCATGCCTCCCTCCCATCTCTCTCCATCCAGATTTAATGGTTTATATTTGAATTTTGCGGGCATGGGAAGAAACTAAAAGTCAATCACTCCAGCAGAAATTCTAAGAAACTCCTTTCATTGGCCCAGGGTCTTGGGAAAGGTGGAAATTTCTCCCAGGATAAATTCCCCAGCTCCTTCACCCATACAGGATTTCCAGCTCTCTGGAATCCCCTCCCACATGGTTTCCCCTCTGGGATTTCCCCTCTGGAATTCCCTTCCACACTCTTTGTGGAAGTCTTTCTCTTCTCCTATTTTTCTCTTTTCTCTACCTAAATAAAATCACCTTTCTGCAACACTTCTTGGTTCTGATATTTACTTTTATGAGCATAAAGTGTACCTGCAGTGGTCCCATCGCTTATTCTTTAAGAGATTGGAGGCCAAGAACCCACAGCATTCTCTGGGGGGAGCTGTGACTCACCTGCACCCAAGAAAAAACCCCGTAACAGTATCTTCGGAAAGGAAACATGACTGACTTACCTATTATGACAAATCTCTTGTTACAGTTTCTAACAAAACCATGCACTGCCAGAAGTACATATTGCGGTTGTACCTTGATATTAAATTCTGTGAATCTTTGATAAATGCCTGTCTATCCACTAGGCTGCAATTATCCTGGATGAAGGGTTTCAATCTGTTCTTCACTATTCAATGCATTGAAGATTAAGTAGGTGTTCAATAAACATCAATTCAAACACATTGACCATAAAGATTCTTTTTTTATACACTCCACTACTCATTCACAAAAATTATGAAAATACAATGAATAAGTCATATGTTTTACATAAAATTTCCATGTGATTTGGCTTTCAAGTGGAAGAATGTAGACAAAGCATTTTCTTTCTGCTACTTATGAGTCAATAATTAATGTAGGAAAAAATAGATATAATAGTAGCAATTGAATCAACAATGACAAGATGAATGATATCAAATTTTCAGCGGTTATGAGACAAAATAAACATAAGGGTAAAATAACTTTATTATTGGTAATATTTCTTATAATCCACTGTAACAAAATTCTTGAGTTCACCCCCTCGGGAAACAACAAATGTGAATTGTTTCACAGGGTATAGCAACACATAGATTGAAAAGGAAAGGTAGGGAGAGTAATAGGCTAGAGTACTATTTTTTCCACTATCTATTATTTCTTAGAATTGTGTGTATATCAATTATTACATTTTATAATTCCATCTAAAATACATTTTTATTACATTCATATTATTTCTACATAAGATAGCAAAGGAATTTGGCATCAATTAATTAGAGGTCTAATTGAAATTGTAAAGAAGTAAGGTTATGGGATTTCTATCCTATGAAAACAGTCAGAGCAAATCATTTTAATTGCATAGTTGCATAAAATCAGGTTGTCATCTGTTCTATTTTTCATTATTACTCAGAGATGCATTACTTATGAATATTTAAAAGGAAGTACTGCTTTAATTGGTTGTATTATAGATAAAAATAAATTAAAATTTTCACTTGCAAATATTACTCTAAATCATCTTTTTAAAAGCAAATCTTTAAAAGCTCTTTTAATGCAAATAGTTTAGGATCAATATGCTACATTAACTAGAATCTGAAATTTAAAGTATATTCTTCAAAGTATTTATCTTTTGATAAATGATAACATAATATGGCTTATGGATTTGGAGTCTATAATTGATTGCCAAATTCATATTGTAAACCATCATTAAATAATGCACTGTGCATATTAGAATTCTCAACTCCAAAGAAGCATATAGCAGCCTTTAAACAAATCTATAGTTTGCATATTAACATTTGTAACATATGTTGAGGTTTTTGTTTTTCAGTAACTGAAGTTATGTAAACTAATTTTGGTTATTTAGAAGTACACTTCATTGGTACTGACCTTCCATTTTATAAGAAGTATATTTTATATTGTTCTGTTTTCTTATAAGAAAGAAGCTAAAGAATAAATGAAATATGCATTGTGTTTCAAGACACTCAATTGCACATATATAATAGCAGTGAAATTGAAACTTGGAATTTGTTGTTCGGTATGCTGAGTTGCAGGTAAATTGAGACTTTAACCATGAAAACAACTTTTGTTTTAGAAATTGCTAATCTGGAATCAAAAAACAAAATAATATGAAACAAATCTTTCATTTTCTCTTATTCTCAAACAAGTTTATTCCCCCTTTAGAAAATGTAATTGTTCCATTATTTAATTTGTAATTCATGTCAATTGAATTTAATGTTTTAAGTTGTTTATTATGAATAAGGCTATTGATTAAGTGATCAAATAAATATATTCTATACCACTGCATTTATAAGCTGCTTTACATCAGAAATGTTTTAAGGACAGTTTGTGAACTTATGACTGGATCTAGGGACAATTCAGGTCCCTGAGATCAAAGTACGTTCATACCAATACTAAAATGCTATTTCCCTTTTGCTTGCCTGTGTTGTTATTTTCAATAGTGGTGTAAAATAGTGGTGAGGTAAAACACCTGATGACTGATTATAAAGCTAGTGGCATTAAACTGCAAGAGTAGTCACTGAATTATTCACTCCATGCATTGAAGGAATGGAGCATGGGAAAGACATACCAAAAATAACAAATAAAAACAACAAAAGAGTTTTATTGAATAATGTCCTTAATAAAATGTAAATACAATGAATGTTTTAAAATCACAGTCTTTATGTATGTAATATTTTCAGATACTGTGTGATGAAATGGAAGAAAAACATGATGTACTTCTGCAAAATATAACAGTTGTCTTCAGAAAAAGCACTTGTGGTTTTTCGTTGGGTTGAAAGATAAACTAGTTAGTTTTCGATGCTCACGATTCAAGATGGCCGACCACTAACAGCTCAGGATTGTAGCTCCCAGTGAAAGCTCAGAGAACGAGACGACGCCACATCTTTAGACGAATTTTCGTCACTCACCGATTAGCCGATTCCCAGTGGAGGAGCCCCACAGGTCGCCAGCGTGACTCTTGTGGCTGCCGCAGCGGTTTTGCCGGCGTCTCGGCGCAGCAGCTCTTCACGCAGAGCCAACGGCACTGCTTCCCCTACTGACCGGAGTTTGGAGCTCGGGGAAGTCAGAGCCGCTTGTTGCGGACTCGAGAGGGAAGCCAGACCAGAGATTCCCGGGCAGAAGAGCACCATCAGTCTTACTGCTGCTATTTAGGCTGCCACAGTGGGTGGCTCGGATCCCAGCACTGGGAATCAGTAAGTCGGATGTTGACTCAGAAAACTAATTAGAAAGGCGGTTCATCTATAATGAAGGGAAATAAACAGCCTAAGAAGGCCGAGTATACTCAAAATCAGAACCCATCAGCAACGGAACAAGCCCTGATGGAAAAGGACTCATCAGCAACCGAACAAGCCCTGATGGAAAAGGACTCATCAGTAACGGAACAAGCCCTGATGGAAAAGGACTGTGTTCCATTATCTGAAGTAGGCTTTAAAAGGTGGATGATAAGAAACTTCTGGGAGTTAAAGGAACTTGTTCTAACCCAATGTAAAGAAACTAAGAACTTAGAAAAAAGGTTCGATGAAATGTTGAAAAGAATAGACAATATAGAGAGGAATACAAATGAACTTATGGAGTTGAAAAATACAACACGAGAACTCAGTGAAGTATGTACAAGCTTAAACAGCCGAATGGATCAAGCAGAAGAAAGGGTATTAGAGGTCGAAGACCAACTTAATGAAACAAAATGACAAGACAAGAATAAAGAAAAAAGGATAAAAAGGAATGAGCAAAGTCTCCAAGAAATATGGGACTATGTGAAAAGACCTAATATACGCTTGATTGGTGTACCTGAATGTGACGGAGAGAATGAAGTCAAGCTGGAAAATACTCTCCAGGACATTATCCAGGAAAATTTTCCTAATTTAGCAAAGCAGAACACTATTCAACCCCAGGCAATACAGAGAACACCACAAAGATATTCCTCAAGAAGACCAACCCCAAGGCACATAATCGTTAGATTCACCAAGATCAAAACGAAGGAGAAAATATTAAGGGCAGCCAGAGAGAAAGATCAAGTTACCCATAAAGGTAAGCCTATTAGGCTTACAGCAGACCTCTCAACGGAAACCCTACAAGCTAGAAGAGAGTGGGGGCCAATATTCAATATACTTAAAGAACAAAACTTTCAGCCCAGAATTTCATATCCTGCCAATTTAAGCTTTACATTTGAAGGAAAAATAAAATCTTTTAGGAACAAGCAAGTACTCAGAGATTTTATTACCACCAGGCCTGCTTTACAAGAACTTCTAAAAGAAGCATTATACACAGAAAGGAACAACCAGTATGATCCTTTCTAAAAATACACCAAAAAGTAAAGAGCATTAACATAAAGAAGAATTTTTATCAACAAAAGGACAAAATAGCCAGTTAATATCAAATGGCAGCAACCCTAAAGTTAAATCAACCAAATCTCCCAATCAAAAGATACAGACAAAATCCAACGGTATATCCAAAGATATACATAGACTCAAAATAAAGGGTTGGAAAAAAAAAAACGTACCAACCAAATGGAGAGCAAAAATAAATAAATAAAAAGCAGGAGTTGCAATTTTCACATTTGACAAAATAGATTTCAAAGCTATAATGATACAAGGGTAAAAGGATTAATGTAACAATAAGAGATCTTAACACCCAGATACATAAGACACATAGTGAGATTTAGATTCAACGAGACAACAAATTGATAACGATATCCAGGATTTGAACTCAGAGCCAGAACAAATAAACACAATAGAGGTCTCCATTTTAAACACATAAAATATGCATTAACCACTTTAAACACTCAAAATATTGATCGGCCATTATTGAAACCCATTTTAGGAATGAAGTAATATTCCTTTTTCCCTCTTTTTCTTTTTTTCCCCTTCTTTTTCTCTTTTTCCCTAAAAAAAAAAAAAAAAAAAAAAAGAAAAAAAAAAAAAGTAGGGTGACAAAAAAAAAAAAAAAGAAGAAAAAACTAGTTAGTTTTCTCATGAAAAACAATTTTTAGTTGAAACAACAACTGATAGAAAGACTATGGTTGTTTACATTTAGGTATTTAGCAGAATTTCCTTTCAAATAAACTAAGTGAGCCTTTCATTTCAAGGAAAACAACTCACAGTGTTTTTTTCTAATGATAAAATTCAAGCTTTTATGTAAAATTTAGAGTTTTGGAAAAGTTATATCTGTATGCATGTATCTTGACAGCTTTTTGATACTTAAAGATGTCTCTGAGGAGTGGAATAATGATATCAATTACTATTGTTTTAACATATTGTAATGGAATATGTCAAAATTCAGATACTATGTGTGAGTAGGTAAGCAAATAGTTTCCAAATGACCAATGCAATATTACATGCTCATGAGTGGGTAAAATAGCAAAGGACAATATAGAATAATGGATTTGAATGTAACAAAGTTCAGCAAGTTTAGATGATTTCAGAATTCAGATTGCAACTAAATTTTAAGAAACTACCACTTGTTGAGTTTGGGTTCAGTATCAAGGAAGAATTTTTACAGTTATCTGAAAAGACTAGCCTTGTTCAACTACAAATGTATATGAGGATAGATTCTATTTATATACTACTTCATAAACAGCATATCTCAACATAGTGTAGAAACTGATATGAGAGAACTGCTTTCCTTTATTAAGCCAGAAACTAAAGATACTTGCAAAAAATGTAAAACAGTGATGTTGTTTGCAATAACTTTTTTAAAATTTGGAAATTATCACAAAATGTCTTATTTAGGTCACTACATTTATTATTGTTGATTTTTAAATGACAAATAAATAATTAAAGATATCTATTTTATTACTATATAGCAAATATAACACAAATAAAACTATTTGAAGCCTTCAACAACTTTTAAGAGTACAAAGTTATTACGGAAGTCAAAACGTGAGGACCACTGATCTATGTGAATCTGAAGAGAACAGGCTTTTATATTTGAAGATGTGAAAAGAAATTGTTCCACTTTCCTAAAAGAAATAAGCTAATAATTTATATAAGAAGTTCATATTCCTAATTTCACTTATGGTCAATAATTTGTCATAATTCACAACTATTTGAGTATTCTCTCAGTTTAATAAATATCTTAAATAAGTTTTATCCTCTGCTTTATTTTTTGTAATGAGTAAATTTGTACACATAAGTGAATAATTAAATTAAGTGTTTTATTTTATATTTTTCCTATGAGTTAATTTAAGCTGTTGTTTTAGCTTCATCTTAACTCTAAGGAAACTAGAGCCTCTTGGATTTAATTAAATTCATTGCCGCCATACAGAGGAAGGATTTGATGTTTTCAGTCAGACTATGAATGTTTGAAACCATAGAAATGTATTTTTTATTTTTTGTGATACCAGGAAGCAGACAGACTAGGGTTTTCTTCAGTTTCTAAAAGTCACAGACTTGCTTCAGTCTTCCCCAAATATTGGCTTTGATTGTGAAGCATATCACCTATTATGCAATACGGAGGGTTTAGCTCTAGCTACCATGTAGCAAACATCCCATGTCCGTCCTTAGGTCAATCACTGGTAAAAATAGGATTAGATCAGTTATTATTTATTCCCAAGAATACTAAATTTATGCTTCAATCTAAACCAGGGCTCTGTCAAAAAATAATATAGGGAAATGCCAGAAAGTACTCAACTACTATAGTATCTGTTTTTTAATAAAATAATGTCTGTCTGTAAACTTTTTTTTTTAAATCTTTAATTTGAGTTTTTTACATTTAGAAGCAACTTGGAATTCTAGAATTAACATTGTGTTAAAATGTTAAAATATATAGAATTTGTTCATGGTATTAGTCAATCAAAGATTCTGCGTGCTTTTCATAAACAAACTTCTTTCTCTCTTGATCCCTCTTTTCCCCAACCCCACCCATCAATGTAACAAGTCAAACAGAAGTGAGTATTGTGAGAAAACTAGGCTCCTGGGAATTTGACAAAACTCTATAGAAGGACTTGGACACTCACTGTTCAGCTATTTAAGAACATTTCCAAAGAGCCAATGTTGCTTCAGTTATCTCTTTACCAACTACAAAATATAAACTTTGATCCTCACACTTGTCTTTTTATATTTATTATTTTGTTTCACTCATGTTCATCAACATGTCTCAAGCACTGAGATATCTGCATGAAGATATCTAATAAACTTTTTACACATCATAGGTACTCACTAAGTATTATATAATAAATAAAGTATTGTTCTCTATCTCCATGAAATTTTTCTTACTCAGTTTTTGTAGTTAGTAGGCTTAAACCCTATTCATCTCTGGAGGGGAGAAACCATCTCAATCCTTTCTGTTATGTGCAAAATAATGTCTCTATATAGTATTGATTCATAAGTGTTTTAAATTATTATATGTTTTCACTCATAAGATATATATATATATCACTGTTTAATACATATTTCATAAAACATAATCTTTACTTTCATGACAAAATCCTCTTTATTCTAAGTAAGGATCAATTTATGATATCATATAAAGATATAAATGTCTTAATAATTCATTTATCTTTGTTCCACTTCATCCCTCGCCAGTGTTAATAAAGTCATATGTACAGGAATATGTAGAATTACTCTGAAAATTGACACATGTATCTGGCAAGACGTTATTTTCTAATCTTTGGTAGGGACAGATGCAAAAGATAGCAGATTAAGGAGGTAACATATCAAGATTTCAATGTTTTATTTTTCTAAAGAAAACTCCTAAATGTGTAGAACTACAAAAGAAACACAGACATCACAGGACATCTGTTTCCCTAGTTCTTGTTAAAAGTGACACTCAGATGTAAAATATCAATGTCAAATATTATTATAATTTATAAATACACTACAACATATTGTGAAGACATGATCATCTTGCTTCTTTTCTGATAAGTAAACATTATTACTATTTTTCAGATAAGAGCATAGAATATAGAGAGTATTGAGGTTATATTCCCCAGAATACTTCACTAAAATGAGGGATCTATTTGAATATTTATCAGGATAGCTTATTTTATAATCCATCATGGTCTTCAGAATAGTTTAAAAAATCATAGAACAACTTTACTTCTTTATGAATATTATTTAGAGTATAACACTGAAAGCTGTTCGGTGTACTCCTGGGAATGTTAGATGGCAGAAGATGTAAAGCTATCTTCTCTTAAAGCAGAACACATTGGTTATGAGACCAGTCAGGCTTTGGGTTCAAATAGATCCCTGATTTTAATGAAGTATTCTGGGGAATATAACCTCAATACTCTTTATATTCTAGGTTCTTATCTGAAAAATAGTGATAATGTTTACTTATCAATTTTTGAGAGCTGATGATTTATGTAAAGTGCTTATGTATCATTTAAATATGTTTGTAAATATTATAAATTAAGACAAAAACTGGGAGATGTCTTTTTTACTCTATCTGTTCTAAACTTTGTTATGTCAGCCTTACTATAAGAAATAGTACAACTTAAGCATCGCAAAGCCTTTAAATTTGAGGTAATAATAGGAAGTGGCAGCAATTCCAAAGGATCTTGACTGTGTTGATTATTCATTCATATTTCATTCAGTTATTTACAAAACCTTTTTGTGGTAAAGCCTTTCTAGATATTTACCAAAACTTGCTTTCACTCTCTCCATGTATACATAGCTAGAGTCTATTTTCCAACTTTTCTCACTGTTATTTATGGCCATGTGACTATGTAATGGCCAATGAGATCTTGGCAGATGTAATGTCAGTTTTGGCTTGTCAATAAAAAAAAACTACCACATATTCCTCACTATGTTCTTTTTCTGTCTGTTGGTGAGATGTCAACTATAGGACACACAGTCAAGATATTTTGTGTCAGCCAGGTCCTAAATGACTCTAAATAGTAGAGAACTCCCACCCTCAATTGTATATTGCATAAATGAGTAATCACTTTTTTCGGAAGTCACTCAAATGTTAAAATTTATGCCAATTGCAGCTAACATTACTTTTAAAAGCAAGTACCTCTGATTTCTAAAAAATTTCTGTTCTTGGCCCAGTGGTAAACAAGACTGGAACTTTGTGCAGAATACTTCTGATTTCACTGAGAAGCCAAAAATACAAGTCACAAGTAATATATGGCCATAAAATGGAGGTTAGATATATGCATAAGAATCATAGAAAGTCATGATCCTTTAATTGAGGCTCAGAAAAAGGGAGGCATTTAGAAAGGTTTCCAAAAACAGACAGTTATTGACATTCATTTTGAAGAATTACTTGAAGTAAGGAAGAATGAATGTGTACCATGGAATACTTTGCAGCCATAAAAAAAGTTGAGTTCATGTCCTTTGCAGGGACATGAATGAAACTGAAAACTATCATTCTCAGCAAACTAACACAAGAACAGAAAACCAAACACCATATGTTCTCACTCATAAGTGGGTGTTGAATAATGAGAACACGTGGACACATGGAGGGGAGTATCACATACTGGGGCCTATCGCAAGGTGGGCAGGTTATGGTAGGGATAGCAGGGGTAGGGGGATTGGGGAGGGCTAACATGAGGAGAAATACCTAATGTTGATGATGGGGGGATGGGATGCAGCAAACCACCATGGCACGTGTGTAACTATGTAACAAACATGCACATTCTGCACATATACCCCAGAACTTAAAGTATAATAATAATAATTAAAAGAAATGGCATTGAAAAAGATAGAGAACTAGATATACATGTTCCACAGATATATGTGTGTGGTATGTATATTTATAATTCTGTACATTGTTATATATAGCTATTAATAATTACATATAGTTATTTATATTTATATGTATCATCGTTTTTACATATAATTATAGTACCAAATATATATACTATACTATACTATACTATACTATACTATACTATACTATACTATACTATACTATACAAGGAGCCCATCCCTCCCAACTAGCCCAAAGACTGCAGACTCACTGATGCTACTGCTACTTCTTTTCAGGATACAGTCAAATCACCAATATCTAGAAATAAATTACTCACTAATATAGTATACTGTGGAAATACTGTGGAAATTATATATATATATATATATATATATATATATACACACTAAATATACATATAGTACTTTACATATATTTAGTAACATCTTGAAAATACTTGAATTGTAGTACTATATTTAGTACTATTATATGTAAAAACCACTATATAAATATAAATATTACAGTACTATATATATATTTAACATAGATATATATTTTTGCACAGTGTACTGTGAGTATTAATGAATAATTTCTCTCTCAGATATTGGTGATCCTACTGTATCCTGAAAAGAAGTAGCAGTGGCATCAGTGAGTCAGCTGTCTTGGGCTATTTGAGATGGATATGCTCTTTGTTTTCTTATCTAATCTCCATCATATGCTCTTTGATTTAAATTACCTCTCTGGTCCATGCCCATTCCTAATGAAACAGATTCTCCTAGTAAGAAATACAATGTATAAATTACTAATAATTATCAGTCTTCAACGAGATATTCTCTGTCTTTCAAAGGGAATGTCTGAGCTCAAGTTCTTTAGCTAACACTAGCTGGATGATTTTAAGGCAAATCTCACTTCACAGTTCTCAGCTGTCTCATAAGAAAATAGGCTCTATATCTCCTTATCTCTGACTTCTACCATATCATAAAATTCTGGGAGCATGAACTGTATTCCCTTTTGGAATTCTGGCATGGATCTTACTAACATTTCCTTTCTCAAGCAAGCCATCATTCTGGCCCTCTGAATACGTTCAAGAACACTTCATGAATCTACTATGAACCCTCTTCTTCCTTTTTTACTCCTAAGTTTTCTTTCCAAGTTTTTTTTTTTTTTTTTCTACTGGTTACTACAGTAATTCACCTCAGAATCCTCCAATACGGAAATAATAAAAATGGCAAAACCATTTTCAAAAATAAAAGGTGTCTGAGTGCTAACTGCCAAATTTGATGTGGGAAAAGGAAAGCTTTCTGTTACTTCCATTTCTCCAGGCACACATTTACTAATTTGTAAGTATGTGCCTGTGTGTGGAGGTAGGAAAGCGGGTAGGGATTGAAACACAAATATCTGCAAAATTTTTATAAACTCCATTATCATGATATAAATGCATTTATTTTCAACAACCCAGTTTTATAATATATAGAATCTTCACATTTGAAAAACACTTTAAAGCACTTCAGTGTTCTTAAATGGCTTGTTTCTCATAACTGAACATTTTAAATTAAAAATATATGTCATATAGCTCACTGATAATATGATGTATTTGAATTGTGCTTATAGGGTTTCCTATGTGAGCCCAACTCCTGTGTAGAAAATCAATACAATTATGGTTATTTTCTTATCATTCATCTTTTATGCAATTTCATGTTCTAATAGCAATGCATTATTTTCCTTGATGGCTCTCCTATAATGTATATTAAGTTAGTGAATGATTACATGCATGTGTGATATAAATGATGTATCCTACCGAATTCACAATCCAATTGCCAAAAGTGATTTTCATGTGAATATTTTAAAATACAGATTTAAACATAACATAACATCGTGTTTAGTGTTCACTGGAGAATAAATGGTTTTCTGAAGTATTGTAAAGACAGCTATCTATGTTAAATTCTAGTAACATTTCTGTTATTTTATTATTAAATCAAATTATTGAGTCAATGAAATTACTACTTGAGATAAGAACTAAATTGAGAAAATACATTGGAGAATTGAGACAATTATATGGATAATGCAGTTACAAAGCTTTATTTGGAATAAAATACCTTGACTGCTTTTCTATGATTGTCACAATATAATTTTCAACTCTGTTTTCCCTATACACATTAGTTATGTTAATATGTGATTGTATATTTTGTAAATAAATTTTTGAATTTGGATAAATTTTGCTAAATTTGCTTCATACTACTCTCATTTATGAGGATAATAAAAGTTATTATAGGAATAAAATCAATAATAATAATGACATATCATGCTTAGTCTGTGCCAGATACTCTCATAATATTTTCACATTGATTTATTTAATCCATATGAAAACCCTATGAGTTAGAAATATTATTCCTAGTATAGTATGCTAAAATTGGGTACAAATAGAGCTAAGCCACCTTCCCAAGTTTACACAGCTAGAAAGAGTAAGAGAAGTGTTTTAATGTTCAGAAGACAGCTGTAGAAGGAGAGAAAGCAAAAGCCACTCAAAGGGATTTATAGCTTTTCTTTGAAACACTAAATACATTGAAATATATATGCCATCTCTAGAGTAAGTAAAAAGATTTTTAAAAGCAGTATTGCAAGACAAGGTGGAGTGCCTTAGCAATACAGAATTTCAGTGCCTGGACAATGAAATTTTCAAGTTGGCAATTTCACAAGGTTAAAATCAGGAATTTTTTTTTTTTTTTTTTTTTTTTTTACAAAAAGAAATCTCTTTGGATGGAACAGGACAAAGGGAGATTTTGGTGGGTTCTGTGTAAGCAGGGGATCAATCTCAAGCTCAGGCAACTTATACCTAATGCTATCTCAATCTATGTTCAATATTTTCATGAATACAACTGTGCCAGTTTTTGATGCAATGTAGTATCTCTCAGCTACAAATTCATTTTTCCTGTACCCTCTTTTATGATGTTTGGCTTGGACAACTGCAAAACCTTTAAGCTTTCTAAGTAGGATCTGTGCTAGGTTCTGCAATAAATTCCCTAGAAAGAGATTAAAAAGCTGAAGAAAGAAGAGGTTGTTTCATTCTGCTGGCTCTCTATTGCAAGTTTCTGTCAGCATCTCTTGGAAATACTTATTTTTCAATGTGAAAATGGCAATTGGTTCCAATATCAGCTGTTGAATATGTTTTGCCATTTATATTTTTTAACAATAGCCAAACCAGCATTGGCATGTCCCCAAGGAACACCAGTGTCAGAAAATTAGTTGTCAGCCTCAGAGTTTTGAGTCTCATCTCTGCAGAGCCCTCTTTCAAGCTTACAGCCACTAACTTCAGCTTCCTAATACTCTCTTCTGATAAATCTATGTTTCTCCACTTAACTCCTCCTACCTTCTTCTATATTTGTAACAATTCTTGCCTTTCTTCGGGGGGTTCCTCAAGTTCTATGGGAGAGTAGATTCATAGAATTTCTGCCTCTGTGAAACTTTGGTGTTCACCAATTTATTGTCCAGTTCTTCAAGTCATAGTTAACATTAACATCTTTTTATAAACTATAAAAGTGTCTATTGTGTTTAAACCACTTGTCTGGTATTTAAGTCCAAATATCACTTCTCCATGGGAATAATATTTTTAATTGATTTGAATTGAAAAGAGACAAAAAGTCAAACAGAAAAATTAACAGCAGCAATAACAAAAGTTTCTCTATCATCTATCACCCAATAGAGAATTGACCTTTGTAAACCAATGATACAATCGATATGTAGAAATTATTAAACCATAGAGCTTGTCAATGAGAAATAATTTATTGGATATGTTTTAAATAAAAGCAACATTAGTGGCCTCAAAATTTAAAATGCTAAAAAACAGAATCGGCACAATCCTATTGCTGCTTTGAATTCTCCTCTAGAAACTAAATAGGATACACCCAGGTTTGTACATAACAGCAGGTGCATCTTTATGATGGCAAAGTTTATCAGGCTATGGCACATGATTCCATTGGGCATCTCAGTTGAAAACCTCCAAAATTTTAAAAAGATAATTTTCAGAAAAGGGTAAAACCATGAAAGTGAACAAGTTAAAAATTTTATCTAATAAATGTGATGTGAGTGAACCAAACAGATTGTATAAGCTATTCAAAGAAGAACTGAAAAGCACAAATTTATATGGATTACAGAAACTGTTCAAATGACTTGAAACTTTATTTACTTCTTTGGATCCCTTTTACATCTAGTTATTTTATAACTGGTTTTATTCCTCTAATTGAGCTCTTTTTAAAGGATATTATTTACATATGGCCACAGCTTAGCCTTTTGATAAGCTACTTTATTGGCTCAACATCTGTGATTAAATATATATTATTATGCCCTAGGGCCAAAAATGATGCATCAATTTGTTTCAGCTCAGAGTGCATCCCAGAAAGAAGTGAGATTGCCCCATTCTTCGAATCTCATTTTCTTAAGGAAAGTACACAGAAACCAAATCAAGCCTTACATTCCTGGCATCTTATAGATGCTTTCTCCTGAGTATTCAATATGGTAGCTTTTAATTTCTACAGAAATTCTCTCCTAAATGGATTTACAAGAGTTTCAATAGAAATTAGAAAGCATGTCTCTTTCTCAGAGGACCTACCTATCTGTTTGGAAACCATGGTGAAGAAGGAATAAGTAGAAGACTAACCAGAAATAAAAACAACCTGTATTGATTAGTAATCAAATGGAAAAGCAAGAACTTCTGTGAAAATGGCAAAATAAGGAGTATCAGTATCTATCAAAAAAAGCAAAGCAAGATTACCTGAGGAAAGTTATAAAACATAAGGTTTGGTAGTTCTTGCCTCCAAGATTCCCCAAAAGGTTAATTTTGACACATTTCTCAATTATTTCCTACTGAATGGTTCCATTTCTCTGGGATTTCCTGATTCCCTTGTTCCTGAAGCATCTGCATGTTCTTTCTACAACTCCCTTTTCCGAAGTGCTGGCTTTCTACAATATTGACCTGTTGATTTCCCTTTTTCTTTCTTCATAGGTTGGCCAGATTAGAATTTATTTTGTTCATTAATAAAGTCTGTTCTTGCCAACCTTCCCCTTATTCACTATCTTAAGCCAGGAGAGTAGGAAAAATATCTGAAAAGAAAGTGGTTAAATCAGGATTAACAGGCTTACTCAATAATAATTTTTGAGTATGGAAAGGGCTATCCACGCAGTTAGTATGTCCAAAAGAGCAGAGAGCTAACAAGTCAATTTTTATAAGTTAGGGTCTCTAATTGACTATTGAGCTACCACAAAAAACTTAAGCTACTCCACTCTATGTAGAAACTTCCATGAATAATTTAAAAAAATGTATTACTTTGGAGACAGGGTCTCACTCTGTCATTCAGACTGTGGTACAGTGGCATGATCATGACTCACTGTAGTCTCAACCTGTTGGATTGTAGTTCAGTTACTGCTACAATCCTCCTGCCTCAGCTATCTGAGTATCTGGGATTACAAACTTGTGCCACTGTGCCTGGCTCTCCTCCTGCCTTGGCCTCCTGAAGATTTTACTTACATAAATAAGTAAGTAAAATCTTTACTTAAATAAGTAAAAACTTCCCAGCCCTGCCAGGAAGATTTTGATTTGCCACTAGATCCATTCCTGTAAAGTCTGAGAAAGTTTCAACAAAGCACTATTGGAAATTAGTGGGAAACTCATTTGATTTCTCAGTATAATGACATACTCTTCCCAGTTCACACATTGCACAAAAGTTTGACCCTGGTTTTTGGCAATCTTTCTTGGTGGATTTTTTTGCACTCAGCCCTACCTTCTTTGTCACGGTTGATGGATAATTAAACTTTGATGGTCAGAGGGCCTCCTAATGGGGTAGATTTCTTCTGTTGGCTTTCAAGGTGTTTGTACCAATTAACGAGCAAAGTGTTGAGTGGGATTTCATACAGTAAGTGGTGTGTAGACCTATACAATGAAAGCACTCTGGAGTACTACAAATTCATGTAGTGCTTCTTGAAGCATGGAAAAGAACCTTAAACTGACAACATCAGATGAGGAACAACGCATATTCCCTCTTAAATTTTCAGGTACTCTAGGTGGTCCCTGATAACTTCTCAATTGCATCAGTTTCACTGGTAATCCAAATTGAAAAAGCTTACTTCCTTGGATTTTGGTAGGAAAAGTATAGAATTATATGGCACTTGTGTGTGTGTGTGTGTGTGTGTGTGTGTGTGTGTCCTCTGTTTTATATATCCATTGAACTCCTCTTTTGATTACCGTTTTTAAAAGTATAATGTAATCACTTACCATTCTGACATATTTATAAGTGAATACTGTCTTTGAACAGGTTTTTAATTATCCTTTTCTCCAGCAATTTTGTTATCTCTGCTTTCCTGTCTGTGTGATATGTGAAAGAAATCTTGTAGGTGGACCCTAACCTAGCACATGGAACATTTAACCTAATGTCCTCAAACTTAGTAATTTATCATTTGTTAAAGAAGTTAACTCTCATTCTTCCCTGCAGGGAAATTTTCCAAGGAAAGAATGTTTCCATTAAAAGACCCTTGCTTTCCAGTTCCCAGGGTACAACCTCAGACAGAGAAAGAAAAAAGAGACATACAGAGGAAAGGGGCTGGAGATAGAGAAATAAACAGGGCTCTAGCTTTCAGAGAAGGAAAGTACTTTCAATTCTCTCACGTATTCACATTTTTCAACATTTCCTTTGGACTCTACAGCTCCTTTTAAACTTTCTCCCTATAATGATATTCATCTCATATATACCTGTCTCTCTTTTGCTTATAATGGGGTGGTTCTAAGTACCCTAATAATAAACTAATTTATACAAATGAAGTGAACTTTCTTTGGGGCACAGTGAAGCTGAATTTTCACTTACATGTTTCTAATGTGACAGCAGAGAGCTATCAGCCATTTAATAAAAGAATTTTTCCCCATTTGTTTGCCATTAAAAGTAATTGTGATACTGATAAACCAGAACAAACATACTTACTCAAATAATAAATTTTAAGTTTGGAAATTGCTATGCATCTGGTTAGTATTTCCAAAAGAG